>NC_081312.1:52345052-54845052 GCF_026419965.1 Kogia breviceps
CAGAATAATGCTTGACCAAATGTCTGGGCACCCATGGCTCAGTCAAGTTAACACATAAAATTAACCATCACAAGTCCATCCCTAACATAATACTAACATGTTTCTATCCTGTATACAGCCAAAAATACACTAACCTCTTTCCCAGAAGATAGCCCATCTTAACAAATATCACGATATTAACAATACTTAACACTATGCTGTAAAGTCAATACATCTTATGTTATCTGCTAAGGGAATAAGAGAGGGAAGAAAATGAACATATTTGATACATACATGCACACACACAAACATTCATAGCAAAATAAGGAGGAAATACTCATGACAATTACAGTCTGTTTCTGTAACTTGTTACTTGGTTATAGCTGGTATTTATCTACTACAGTTTTCCACTACCCATTCTGTATTGTCTTTGCCTTCAGTAAGTATCTCAGCTGAGTGTGATTCTTTAACTGATGGGTCATCTAAACCTTCATTCTTGGAGACTCTGGGCCATTACTAGTCATGACTGGAGCATACTGTTGTAGTTTTTCATTCATTTTTATCACAGGGCATGGTAATACTGAAAGACTCCCTAAGAGATTTCTTGTAACCTAGATTCACTCTTCCTTTTCTCAGCTGTGAAGTAGTAGTGACCAGTTTCCCCTTGGTAGTCAGAAATAACCAACTGAGACAGTACAGTAATTTCCTTCTTTGCCTGTTGATTCAGAGGCATTAGGAGTTCAAAATGATCAGGTAGCAATCTTAACTTACAGTTCAAGTGAATCTGAACTGATGGAAACATTCACCCTTTAGTACAAAGGCCTCTAGGTCAGTAGAGCGTAAGATTGTGGAAAGAGAAAGTGAAAATTTTGCTATTACTTCACTAGAGGTAATAGTGAGTGGTGCCACTCACATTTCCACCCCTTGGTTCCTAGACCTATGAATCCTAGCTATGGGACAAACAGTGCCATATACTGAGTGCTTATTTCTGCCTGGGCTGATAATGATAAGGTATGCTGGTAATGCTTTATACTTTGATCCTGGTTTGATTACGTGAGTCTTTTTATTTGTTTTTCCAGCTTTACTGAGATATCACTTGAGTCTTTTTGGACTGTAATCATTCTTTAAGCTGTAAAGTTTTAATTTTGTCCACTTACGTTAAACTACTGCAAACATTTTATTTTGTAATTACTATAAAAATCAAAAATAATCAAATAAATAAGCAGAAATATATTTTAAATGTGTACGGAGACAAGCCCTATGAGTTATTAAAAGTTTCTATAAACCTATCATGATTTAATAGGCCTGTAACTGGTATGATACTGCTAAGAAAAAGACAGAACATAGGTACAGAATAGGAATTGTAAGGGTATTAGTAGACAAGATAGGAAGGCAAAATATATATCATCTGAACATAGAAAATCCTCTGTAAAGAATAGAGATGCAGACATAGAGAACGGACGTGTGGACATGGTGGGGGATGCAGGGGAGGATGAATGGGGAGATTGGAATTGACATATATACACTACCACGTGTAAAACAGATAGCTAGTGGGAACCTGCTGTATAACACAGGAAGATCAGCTCAGTGCTCTGTGGTGACCTAGATGGGTGGGATGGGTGGGGAGGGAGGTCCAAGAGGGAGAGGATATATATATACATATAGCTGATTCACTTCCCTCTACAGCAGAAACTAACACAACATTGTAAAGAACTATACCTCAATTTAAAAAAAAAAAAAAAAGGGACAAACCCAGAAACAACTGATGTAATGATTACATACATTTTGAAAATGTCTGAATAAACAAATTTAAAAGACTATAGACAAATTCAGAAAATACTTGCAAAATATGTGATAAATATCTAAATTTTTAACCACTCAACAAGAAAATGATTAATTGCCTAATAGAAAAAATATTTAAATAATAGAGTCTACAGTAAATTATAAATATCTTGTGAATATAAGATGCTTAATTTGACTCATGATCAGATTTTCTAACTCTTTAACTTTATAATAAGTATTTATTTTCCACATGAGAAAATAATAAAGTTATCTATAAAAACACAATTTTTATTTTATTTAGATTTATAACTTAAATTTTGCTGTTTGGAAAATTTTTCCACTAAAATTGGCTATTATGTTTAAAAGTTTCTGAAAGTAGCCGTCTCTATTTTACCCTATGAAAATGCCGGCAAGAGTCATGGCCTTCAACTTTTTAAACTGCAACAATAAGAAATTTTATATTGCAGCACTGCAAACATAAACACACACACTCATTTGTTAAATAACATTTATACCTACTACTTGTGATGCATGTAGAAGTACTGTGGCCTGTCCTATCCTACCCTGCTTTATTAAAATTAATGCTAGTCTCAGGCACTAAGTTGATGTTATTGGACTGTGACCCAGAATTTTTAAAGCACTACTCTAGCAGGTACCAAATGAGCTTACATGTAGTCTAAATAGATTAACACAAAACTTGTGATACAGCAAGGATATTGTTATTTATGGCCAACCAATTTGAAAGCTTAATATAGCAAAACTCAGCTGTGATGAAAAAATTCCAAGAAGTAAGCATCAGTTTAGCACCCAAACTTTTGTGCCAATCAGTACAGAATTGTTGACTTTGACTGCAGTTCTGCAATATGAGTACTTTCTAAAACTTATGTGCATTACTTACCTTTCTCAAAGTGATAATATTTTAAAGAATTATGTCACTCCAAAGAGCAGGAAAAAAAGTTCCAGCTTCAAGTTTTTAGGAAAGGATGATAATATTTTCACCATGTTAATGGTCCAAATAAGTGAACATGTAAAACTTCTGTAGAATCCTCTCAGGGATTTTCACAGTGTCATCTCTCAGTTATAAGTAAAAGGTTTTTATCTACTCTCAGTTGTAAGTAAAAGGACAGTGCTGAACAGCTTTTCTGTTCTAAAACCACAAAGTAAACTCTTCCACTCTTCTTCCTATCTTCAAAATAATACAAGTAATGACTTCTCATTGTACATTTGAACATTAATATTCTCCTTCTACTTTTAACTCTATTATGCCACTTTCAAAGCTGTCATGGTTCAAAGTTTCAGCCATTTCTTCTTTGTCATTTTCTACTTTCTGTTACTTGAAGAAATACTGTGTTATTCTGAATATAGATTGGGAACTGTCATCCTTTATTCTCAGCTAAAATCTAATTTCAGCCTTATATTATCAAAACTACTATGAAAACATTAATTTATTATTGAATAATTGTTTCACAACCTAGAAAAATAGTGGCTATACTCCTAAATTTAGCTTAAAACGTAAGTGGAATTATGCACGAAGCCATAAGCTTTTCATATTAGGATGAGTCAGGGAAAGGTAAACTGCAAAGGCCATTATGAGGAGGGGGATATGATGTTTGTAAGAGTTGATTCCTATTTCATGATTGTTGTGAACATATGGCTCTTAAAATGTCTTGTGAAACTTTTAAATTACAATAAATGTCTTTGCTTGTATTAAAGTCCTCATAAAAGATAAGGTTTTGGTAACAAAATGGGTAGATTTAATGAAGATACAACTCCTAGGAATGTATAAAATTCTGTATTCTATTTGTTGTTTTTGATATTTGCCCTGTTTTAATACTTTGAAAAATGTCAAGTCTACAGAAAAGTTGTAGTAAAAGTCATATTTTTAATGATACACACTTACACCTTACTAGGATTCACCAATTGTTAATTTTTGGCACATTTGTCTTCTCTTGCTCTTTCACTAAATATTCAAAAGTAAATCACTGGTATAATGGTACTCATTTCTAAATATTTCATTATCTTCCTTCTAATATCAAGAACAACACCTACATAACCACAATTCCATTTTCACACCAAGGAATATAACTTTGATACTGTAATTTATATAAAATGCAATCAAGAGAGGAGGAGATCAAGGTAGTGGAGTAGGACACTGAGCTCACCTCCCCCCATGAAAACATCAAAAATACATCTACATGTGGAACAATTCTCATTGAAAACTAACTGGAGACTGGCAGAAAGACTCATACAACCAGGACTCTAAGAAAGAGGCACACAGCGTCAGGTAGGAAAGGAAGAGAAGTGATCAGGTCAGGACCTGTGCCACCAGGAGGGAACACAGAAGAGGACGGTGCTTATATAGGTGGAGATCCTTCCTGGGGAGCAAGCAGTTAAAACTACATATTGAGCATCTCAGCCCTGGGGTCTGATCCTGAGAGGACAAGTCCCCTTACCTGGTTTGAAAACCAGTGGGACTGACAGCAGGGCTATAAGAGATGTAGACTCCACTCAAGAAGAACATGCACTTACTTGCTCACTTCTGAAACAAGACAGAAGAGGTGGATTGAAACTGCCAGCAAACCTGGCTGGTTTCCTGTGACTGTCCTAGCACACATGCCAGCCAAGCCAAACAATCCGTCCAGCCCCTCTTGCTCCATGGAGCAGCTCCACACTAGGGCAATGGCTGCCATGGTCAAGTAGAGTGAGCAGCTGAAAGGGACAGAGTTGGCTCTGACCAAGCACATCATCTGAATGGGGCCATGTCAACCAATACTGGTGTTCACTGGGGCAGCAGAACAGAAGTGGTCTGGAGCCTTGACTGGTGCAGTAACCACATCAGTGTGTGCCCTGACCCACACCAGGCATGCACTTCAGCTCCTCTTGCTCCAGCACTGTTCCCTTCTGGGGTAAAGGTGCTGATGCTTGGGAGGGGGAGAGCACACACTTAGAAGAAACAGAACCAGGGTGGACTCAAACCTCAGGGCTTCTGCTCCAGCAACATGGGACTTGACCTACCCCCAGTACGGTGGTATTAGCCACTGATCAGAGGAGAAGCCCTGGCTTACACCAACTCTGGCTCTAACCCCTTCTTCTCCTCCTCCTACCAAGGCAATAGCTACCAGCACACCCTGGGGAGAGATGTGACTTGTACTCACATCAGATCCAGCTCTCCCACCAAAACCACTGGGTACATGCAGACTGCATGGGGGGGGGGGGACTCCTGCACAAGAACACCACTTCAAAACTGGGGTAAGTAATTGTTTCACTTAATTTCATAGAGACAGAGAAATTTAAGCAAGATAAGAAAACAGAGGAATTAGTTTCAAATGAAAGAAAAAGAAAAACACCTGGAAAAAAATCCTAATGAAACAGATAAATAACTGACTAGATAAACAGTTCAAAACATTAGTAATAAGAATGCTAATTAAACTGAGGAAAATAGATGAACACAGTGAGAATTTTAACAAAGAACTAGAAAATATAAAATACAACCAGTCAGAATTGAAGAATAAATAACTGAAATGAAAAACACACTAGAAGGAATTAATAGCAGACTAGGTGATACAAAATAACACACAGTGACCTAGAAGACAGAATAATATAAAACTCCCAATCAGAACAGCAAAAAGAAAAACAAACTTGAAAAATCACAACAGTTTAATGAACCTCAAAGACAACAAACATCAAGCATATCAATTCACATGATAGGAATCTCAGAAGGAGAAGAGAGAAAGAAAGGGGTTGAAAATATATTTGATTAAATTCTGGGGCTTCCCTGGTGGCGCAGTGGTTGAGAATCTGCCTGCTGATGCGGGGGACAGGGGTTCGTGCCCCGGTCCAGGAAGATCCCACATGCCGCAGAGTGGCTGGGCCCGTGAGCCATGGCCGCTGAGCCTGTGCGTCCGGAGCCTGCGCTCCGCAATGGGAGAGGCCACAACAGTGAGGCCTGCATACCACAAAAAAAAAAAAAAAAAAAAAAAAAAAAAAAAAAAAATTCTGGTTGAAAACTTTCTGAACCTGAAGAAGGAAACATATATCCAGGTATAGGAATCACAGAGAGTCCCATACAAGATAAATACAATAAGACCCACACCAAGACATATCATAACTAAAATGGCAAAAGTTAAAGAGAGAATTCTAAAGACAGCAAGAGAACATCAAAGGGCCACATAAAAGGAAACACCAATAAGTCTGTCAGCTTATTTTTTGCAGAAAATTTGCAGGCCAAAAGGGAGTGGCATATGTAAAGTTATGAAAAGGAAAAACTTACAACCTAAGATACTCTACCCAGCAAGATTATCATTCAGAATTGAAGGAGAGATAAAGAACTTCTCAGATAAGCAAAACTAAGAGTACATCAATACTAAACTGACCTTAAGAAATGTTAAATGATCTTCTCTAAGTGGAAAAGAAAAGGCTACATCAAGATGTAAAAATGTATTGGGAAGGAAAAATCCCATGAGTAAAGGCAAGTATATGGTAAAGACTGTGGATCAACCACATAAATAGCTAGTATAAATATTAAAAGGCAAAACATTGTAAAATCAACTGTAACTGTAATAAACAGTTAAAGGATAAACATGAGGGTGTAAAATATGACACCGAAAACACAAAATGTAGGGGAGAGGAGTAAAAAATTTTAGGTCTTTAGAATGTGTTTGAACTTAAATGACTACCAGTTTAACCAAGTAGATATAGTTAAAGATCAACATATATGAACCCATGGTAACCACAAATCAAAAACCTACAATAAATATACAAAAACAAGAGAGAAAGGAATAGCAACATACCACTAAAGAAAATTATCAAACAATGAGGGAAGAAACTAAAAGAAGGAAAGAACAGAGAAGAACTACAAAAACAAAACAAAACATAAAAAAACAAGTATAATAACAAAATAGCAATAAGTACATATCTATAAATAATCACTTTAAATGTCAATGGACTAAATACTCCAATGGAAAGACATAAGGATTGGATAAAAAAACAAGGCCTATCTATATGCTGCTTACAAGAGACTCACTTCAGAGCTAAAGACACACAGAGACTGAAAGTGAGGTAATGAAAAAAGATATTTCATGTAAGTAGAAATGAAAGGAAAGCTGGAGTGGCAATACACATATCAGATAAAGTAGACTTTAAAATGAAGACTATCACAAAAGACAAACAAGAGCATTATATAAATAAAGGAATCAATACAAGAGGATATTACACTCATTAACATATATGCCCCTAATATAGGATCACATAAATATATAAAGCAAATATTAATAGACAAAAAGGGAGAAATTGACAATATTACAATAATAGCAGGGGACTTTAATACCTCACTTACATCAATGGACAGATTATCCAGACATAAAATCAAAAAGGAAACTGTAGTTTTAAATGGCACATTAGACCATTGGACTTAGTAGATATCTACAAGACAATTCATCCCAAAACAGCAGAATACATATTCTTTTCAATTGCACATGAACATTCTCCAGGATAGATCACATGCTAGGCCCCAAAACAAATCTCAACAAAGTTAAGAGGAGAGAAATTATATTAAACTTTTTTTCTGACTACAATGGTATGAACCTAGAAATTACAGGAAGAAAAATGGGAAAAACACAAACATATGGAGAGTAAACAGCATGCTACTAAAAAATCAATGTGTCAGTGAAGAAATCAAGGTAGAAATCAGAAAATATCTCAAGGCAAATTTACAACAAAAAAATTCCAAAATTTATGGAATGCAGCAGAAGCAGTTCTAAAATGGAAATTTATAGCAATACAGGCCTAACTCAAGAAAATGAAAAATCTTAAATAAGCAACCTAACCTAACATCTTATGGAATTAAAAAAAAAAAAAAAAAAAAAAAAAAAAAAAAAGAACAACCAAAGCCCAAAGTCAGTGAAGGAAGGAAATAATAAAGATCAGAGAGAAAATAAATAGAGACCAAAATAAGAATAGAAAAGATGAAACCAATAACTGGGTTTTTTTTTTTAATGATAAACAAAATTGATAAGACTTTAGCCAGATTCATCAAGAAAAGAGATGACTCAAATAAACAAAATAAGAAATGAAAGTCAAGAAATAACAACCAATATCACAGAGATATAAAATATCATAAGAGAATACTATGAATAGTTATACACAAACAAATTAGACAACCTAACAGATTTCTAGAAACAAACAATCTTCCAAGACTGAATCAGGAAGAAACAGACAATCTGTACAGAGTGATCACTAGTAGTGAAATTGAATTTGTAATTAAAACAAACAAAAACTCCCAGCAAACAAATGTCCAGGACCTAATAGCTTCACAGGGTATCTACTGACCTTGTAAAGAAGAGGTAATACCTCTTCTTTATAAACTATTTTAAAAAATTGAAGAGGAGAAAGCACTCCCAAATTCATTCTAAGAGGCCACCTTTACCCAAATACCAAAACCACACAAAGACACTACAAAAAAAGAAAAATTACAGACCAATATCTCTGTTGAATGTAGATGCACAAATCCTCAACAAAATATTATCAAACTGAATTCAATTTATAAAAAGTATGACACACCATGATCAAGTAAGATTTATTCCAGGTATGCAAGGATGTTTCACTATCTGCAAATCAATCAATGTGATACACCACATTAACAAAAGGAAGGATAAATTAACATTGATCATCTCAATAGATGCAGAAAAAGCACATGACAAAATTCAACATCCATTCATGATAAAAACTGTCATCAAAGTTGGTACAGAGGGAACATATCTCAACATAATAAAGGCTGTTTATGACATACTCACAGCTAACGTCATACTCAAGTGTAAAAAGCTAAAATCTTTTCCTCCAGATCAGGAACAAGAGAAGGATACCCACTCTAGCCACTTCTATTTAACATAGTATTGGAAGACCTAGCCAAAGCAAACAGACAAAAATAAATAAATGCATCCAAGGAAAAAGTATAACTGTCACTATTTGCAGATGACATCATACTTATATAGAAAACCCTAAAGTGTCCATCAAAAAGCTATTAGAGCAAACAAATTCAGTAAATTTGCAGGATACAAGATTAATATACAGAAATCTGCTGCATTTCTGCCCACTAATAATGAACTATCATTAAGAGAATTCAAGAAAATACCATTTACAATTCCATCAAAAAGAATAAAATACTTAGAAATAAACTTAACCAAGGAGGTGAAAGATCTATACTCTGAAAACTATAACACACTGATGAAGGAAATTGAAAATGATACAAAGAAATGGAAAGATATCTCGTATTTCTGGATTGGAAGAATTAATATTTTGGAGTGGAAGAATTAATATTGTTAAAATGTCCTATAGATATAATGCAATCCCTACCCAAATACTCATGACATTTTTCACAGAACTAGAATAATCCTAAAAATTATATGGAACTAAAAAAGATTCTGAATTGCCAAAAAAATCCTGAGAAAGAGAACAAAGCTGGAGGTATCATGCTCCCTTACTTCAGACTATACTAAAAAGCCATAGGAATCAAAACAGTATGACACAGGAAAAAAAAAAAAAAAAACAGACATATAGGTCAATGGAACAGAATAGAGAGCTCAGAAATAAACTCACACACTTATGGCCCATTAATCTACAACAAAGGCAACAATATATAAAGGGGAAAAGACAGTCTTTTCAATAAGTGGTGCTGGGAAAATTGGACTGCTACATTAAAAAAATGAAATTAGGGCTTCCCTGGTGGCACAGTGGTTGAGTGTCCACCTGCCAATGCAGAGGACAAGGGTTCATGCCCCAGTCCGGGAAGATCCCACATGCCGCAGAGCAGTTAGGCCTGTGAGCCATGGCCACTGAGCCTGCGCATCCAGAGCCTGTGCTCCGCACGGGAGAGACCACAATAGTGAGAGGCCCGCGTACCGCAAAAAAAAATAAAAGAAAAAAAAAATAAGAAATGAAATTAGAACATTTTCTCACACCATCTACAAAAATAAACTCAAAATGGATTAAAGAACCTAAATATAAGCTCAGAAACCATAAAATTCCTAGAATTTTTTAAAATTCCTATCCTCTCAGGTAAAGGAAGCAAAGTAAATATAAACAAATAGGACCTAATTAAACTTAAACTTTTGCACAAAAAAGGAAACCATGGACAAAATGAAAAGAGAACATACTTAATGGGAGAGTATATTTACAAATGATATGACCAATAAGGGGTTAATATCTAAAACATATAAACAGCTCATACAACTCAATATGAATAAAACAAACAACCCAATTGTAAAATGAGTAGAAGACCTGAAAAGACAATTTTTCAAAGAAACATATAGATGGCCAACAGACACATGAATATATGCTCAACATTGCTAATCATTGGAGAAATACAAATCAAATCCACAATGAGATATCACCTCACACCTGTCAGAATGGCTATCATCAAAAAGTCTACAAATAACAAATATTGCAAGGATGTGGAGAAAGTATAACACTAATACACTGTTGGAGGGAATTTAAATTGGTGCTGCCACTATAGAAAACAGTATGAAGGTTTCTTAAAAAACTAAAAATAGAACTATCATATGATATAGCAATTCCACTCCTAGGTATAGGTCCAAAGAAAATAAAAACACTAATTTGAAAAGATACATGCACCCCAATGTTAGCAGCATTACTTACAATAGCCAATATATGGAAGCAACCTAAGTGTACATCAGCAGATGAATAGATAAAAAGGATACGGTATATGTATGTGTATAGATATTATATGCACATATATATTATATATATATACACAACATATATTACATATATATATATATATATATACACATATATACACACACACACTAGAAAGGTTCTGGGGACCTGGAAATGTTCCAGGGTTTGTTACAGTTCCCAGGTTCTGGATCCTGTAAAGGTTCCCAGAAAGTTATATAGTTATATTGGGAGTCTGCAATTGATGTCAGTCTTTAGGTGACTCACAAAGCCTCAAAGTAAGTCCACAGCATACACCACTGAGGGACTTGGGAAAATAAATTAGGAAAAGAAGTTTGTACCGTTTTGACCAACTGCACATCAAAATCTAGGTGGGTACTAGTCAAACTATTAAAAGCCATCAGGGCATCCATCACTATAAAGAAATCTTGTGAAAGGAATTAATAGCTCTATTACTAATGAGAATCTCAGAAACCAAAGCTGCAAAACTGGTAGGTATAGGTCAAGCACTTATACGTGGTAAGCACTCTAACAGCTTAACTGTAAGACCCTTGTGCTAGGATAAGTTGGTCATAAAACAAGTTAAATTGACAGTAGCTCCCTGGCTAACCTCAAGAAAATTTCTTTGCAATGAGGTACACTGTAAAACACCACACAAAATCCCCAACCCAACTTCACATCCCTCTTAGTTATTAATTTAGCTCCAAGAAACCCAAGGAATTGAGTGCACTGACTTCTGGCACACCTGCTTATTTTATGTCTCACAGCTGTGGTTCCAGAAGCAGTAGATTCCTACAAAAATGATAAAAATCTTGCTTAGACAATCTAGAATTACCATAGCCTTTATGGGCAATGTAATTAGACAAGATTATTCATTTGAGAAGTGCATTTAAAAGCAAGGGTTCCCACATCAAACAACAGAATGGGATACCTATTTTAATTGTTATGCAGAATACTCAAAAAAAACTCCAAGGTTACAAAATAGCTTCTTGAAAGATTCATTGCAAAAGGCTAATGAAAAAGTAAAGACACAAGAGGTACCTAAAGTAAGACTGTAAGACTTATGTGACTCCTACTACTCCACTCTATCTTCTTTTACCCGAGAATTCACAGTCTACTAATCCGCTTTCTGAATTGCCTTTTCACCCTAGAGACTACAAGACCATAAATAAAAGTTCACCAAGTTAGTGACCTTACAACTGCAACCAGGCCAGAAACCTAAAACAACCCCTGGGCCTCCCCCACTGCACCTTCCTAAGGGTCCAACATCAAAACATTGGGCCAGAAATTGGTGTCTCACTGGCAATCTACTGAGGCAGTGGGAAAAAATGTCCTTAAACGTGGTGCAGGGCTTCCCTGGTGGCGCAGTGGTTGAGAGTCCGCCTGCCGATGCAGGGGACACGGGTTCATGCCCCAGTCCGGGAGGATCCCACGTGCCGCAGAGCGGCTGGGCCCGTGAGCCATGGCCGCTGAGCCTGCGCGTCCGGAGCCTGTGCTCCGCAACGGGAGAGGCCACAACAGTGAGAAGCCCTCCTACCGCCCAAAAAAAAAAACCAAACAAACAAAAACGTGGTGCAAATTCTTCCACACCAACTTGAACACCTCCACATCTACCCTCAAAGGAGGGCCACCATTTGGGTACCTCCCAGCGTTGGTGACACTCCCAGGGATTTTCTAGTAAACTGCTATGAGCTATAACCTTAAACAGCCCACGGGAAACTAAAATTAAAATTAATAGAAAACTTCGCGAAATTCTGGTAGATACTTTAAACCTCACTCACTCTGGAGCCTGCAGTTTGGGTCCTGAGAAAACTGTCAGAAGCCAGTGAAGGGTAAAAATTCTTACCAGAGTCGGCTCTCCTGGATCTCTACAGTGCCCAGTTGAGAAAGCAATCGTTTCACACTGTTCCTTGTTGGTTTTCCATCCTTTTCTCTCCCAGCGACAGCTATTTTCTTCTTGTTTGTCTTCTTTGTGTTCTGAGAACTTGGTTTGG
This sequence comes from Kogia breviceps, assembly GCF_026419965.1. NCBI lineage: Eukaryota > Metazoa > Chordata > Mammalia > Artiodactyla > Physeteridae > Kogia > Kogia breviceps. The sequence goes on from NC_081312.1 coordinate 52,357,499, forward strand.
CTTTCAGTTGTTGCTTCTTGCACACGGAGGCAGCTCAACTGTACGGTTGGGGACCCCCAAATGTTGCTGGACAGAAACATGGGTTGCAGCCCCTCTGTAGCTAGGGTCTGTCAAATGATGAAACTAAAACAATTTAGTAATGAGCTTGAAGTCCTTTATTCAAAGGACAACAATCCTTTTGGTTTGGGCGAATGCAGCACCTCACAAGCAGTGGAATGCTGTTCCTATGGGAATGGGGCAAGACTGAGTTTTATAGAAGTTAGAAGAGGCAACAGGGAAACAGGGCATGATTGGCTAGGAGGTCAGGAGTTTCCTTTTAGGCTAGTATACTTCCTAGGCAAACTAGTTAAAGCTGAGTTAGAGAAGTGTGATGGGTATTAAGCTAGGATTCCTTGACAGGTGTTTCCCCTAATTGCATGCTGACTTAAGTTTAGATGTGTGATGTGGGCTGGTCTGCTGGGGTGGCCTCCATTTTGGGGGTCCTGATATACAAAGTAACTCTATCAGGTACTATTGACTGTTTCCAGCTCTCAGGGAAATTGTCTTTTTTTCTTTGGCTAATTTTTGGGAGTAGCTCTGGGTCTTGAGAGGGTAGTATCATCTGTACCCTCTGGGGAGACACCTCTTGTGTCTAAAGGGGTCATTCAATACTGCCAAGAATACTTACTCTCTTTGTCCTGGCTGAAACCTGACATATCTGAAAGGTTTTTTTGGTTTGGTTGGTTGTTTTGTTGCTGTTGTTGTTGTTTTTAAATTAAGTAGCTCTATGGTAAGAAGTTAACCAAACTGGAAGCTGATATTCAGAGGGTGATAGGAATTTTTTTCAGGGCTTCCCTCCTTAGCTAAGTGAAACTATGTACCCAGAGGGAAAGAAAAATATTCCAAAGAGAACATAGGAATCTTTTGATTTCTAGTTGAAGATTTTCTCCCTGATATAAACAAGCAAATTAAAGATAAATACGGTTATCTCAGAACCTTGATAGCATTCAGGTTACAACCCAACTCTGATGAATTAAAAACAACTGTCCTACAAATTGAGGACAGCTTGTAAAATTTTTCTTAACTAATTAAGCCTTTACAAAAACAGAAAAAGCCCACCTATCCTTTTTACCAACCCCCAAACCTCCCCTATTCATCTCAAAATGCTCAAAGGTATTGTAAAAACCCTGAATTTAGTAAATGAAAGTTCTTCTTGAGGAACTTGCATTTGCAGATGCAGAGACAAGGGAGAAGCAGTCAAGAGACAATAGAAACAATAATGCAGACTTGAGCAGTGTTCTAAGAACCCTGTGCTCAGCCTAAAGTTATCATCCTCCACCTGGGAGCTTAAGTTCTGCACAAGTTCTCAAAGATATTGTTTTGTATATTCCTTCTGGAGGAACCAGGACTCTGCTTAATGCCACTCTATTGTTTGATTGCTTTTCCTTTGTTTCTGCATTCCCTCACTTCCCTGATTAGTAACTGTTTGAATCTGCCCTTTGGAACTCTGGGAAGGTCTAGGAGGCTGAAGCCTTTTTCCTACAAATAACAGGGGACATGGTAAGGCATTTGTACTCTACTCGGGAGATCCCCACAGTAACTGAGCAGTAGGTTATGGGCCTACCTGGCACAGACCCCTCCCCTACATCCTCTGCTGAGCTCCTCTCTGAAGTATCTAGATAATAGTATCTCATGCATATTTCCTGAGATATTCAGATGCTAAAACCACCACCAGATGGAAGAAATTAACTACGTGATGATCATGTGTATGGCCCCCAGACCTTCTGGCACCTAAGGATTGATAATGTTAGCCACCCTGTTACCTCAACACCAACCAATCAGAAAATTGTGCATGAGATCATCACATGCGCTGTCACCTCCCCCTCTCTCACCTGGCCTTTGAAAATGCTTTGCTGAAACCCGTCCAGGAGTTTGGGGCTTTTTGAGCACTAACTGCCTAGAACTCCGTGTCTGGTGCCTTACAATAAACGTTGCACTTTTCTTCACCACAACCCAGTGTCAGTAGATTGGCTTCACTGCATGGGCTAGTGGACCCAAGTTTGGTTCCGTAACACTACTTGGTTTCAATCCACTCTTTTTTTTTTTTTTTTTTTTGTGGTATGTGTGCCTCTCACTGTTGTGGACTTTCCCGTTGCGGAACACAGGCTCCGGACGCGCAGGCTCAGCGGCCATGGCTCACGGGCCCAGCCGCTCCGCGGCACGCGGGATCTTACCGGACCAGGGCACGAACCCGTGTCCCCTGCATCAGCAGGCGGATTCTCAACCACTGCGCCACCAGAGAAGCCCTCAATCCACTCTTTTCTTTGATTCTCGTTAACCTTGCGGGGAACAAGGGTTAGACAAGAAAGGGAAGAACATTTTGGATAGAGAGGTTAATCATGGTTAAACTTGACAGGGGAGCTCAGTTTCAGTTATACTGAGATAGGTTAAATGATAGATATCCATTGACTATCTAGAACATTTGCAAATAGGATAAATCCTGAAATATTCATTATTTGTATTAATTTTTTTTTTCAGCCATGCCATGCGCCATGGAGGATCTTAGCACCCCACCAGGGACCAAACCCATGCCCTCTACAGTGGAAGCACGCAATCTTAACCACTGGAGCACCAGGGAAGTCCCTGAAACATTCATTATTTATCATAGTTTTTAACCACTTTTGCCAAAAAATAAAAATACACACAATGAGGGAATTCCCTGGTGGTCCAGTGGTTGGGACTCTGTGCTTCCACTGCAGGGGTTACAGGTTTGTCCCTGGTCAGGGAACTAAGATCCCATAAGCCGTAAGCCGTGTGGCACAGCCAGGAAAGAAAAAAAAAAACCCCAAAACACTTTTGGTTTCATTTTACAGAGGAACTAAAGATATTTGGGCTTATTAATAAATATGTTTTCTGCCATATTGAAAATTTACTATAAGGAAGAATATATACTTCAAGAAACTATAAAATGTATTTATAAATTTGTCAGTCCACAGAAAGCTACTATCAAAGACATTCCACAATTGCTTACTTTTTAGTTTTCACTAGTAGTTAAGAATTTTAAGAGTTAAAATTCTAATCAATTAAAACTACTTAGAAATAATAGGGGTGAAAATAAACAATTGTGTATGAAAAGTAGTTAAGGAAAGTAGAATGTGTTTTTTGGATAAGGAAAGTTATGGAGGACATGTTTGGTTTTTAAAATAATTTTTTTAAATACCACTTAATTAAATGAGATTGATGTCCCATTATGTTCTACCTTGCATTTCTTTCATTTAATATTTTCCCTTAATTGAAATTTCCTACTTCTTTTTCTGTGAATTGCCTAGGCATGTACTTCAGTGCTTATCAATTTGTTGTAATATTTATTACTGCTTTGTAGGAGCTCTTGATCAGTCCCCTTAACCAAACAGGGAAATAATTTACAAGAGATGAAAGATGATATATCAATAATTTTTTAAAGTTACCACTAATTTAACAATAATCATTATCACACAAAAGTAAGTAGAAGTAGTTTCAAGTCCACCTACACTGAGTTGACTCAATCTATCTTTCAAATTTCATTTTAATTGAAGTAATTTTGACATGTACACTAAAAACATTCAATAAATATTTGATGTGTTCCTGTTGATTTAAACTTCCCAGCTTTGAAAAAAAATCTGTTAATTATGCCCAATTTATGACTAACTATCATTAAAGAGGAGTCTTTCACTTTACCCAGGTTTTTCTCTTTGTAATAATGTTTTTTTTCCTCCATGAAGAAAAATAAATCTCTGGCCAATATTTCCCTGGCAACTTCTGTACTGCTAAGCCAAACTTTAAAAGCACTTTCCACTCTCATTAATAGTTTACTTTAAAAAAGAATATCTGAAGCACTGTTAACCCATTTTTTTATGCAATTTTTTTCTTACCACCCACTGAATATATATATAGAAAATAAGGTGCAAAATGTTAAAGTTTGCTCCATGGCTGATTCAATGTGCACAATTACTTTGATACAGACTGCTATTTCCTTCAATTTGGTCTGTTTCCCATTTGATTCTATTACATCTGTATATTTTTTCCAGGAGATGCAGTGCTTCATAAAAATACTCACGTATATTTCTCAAACTGTCCTTACTACACATTTTACCATCAAGCACAAATTGGCCATCTCATAAACCTGCATCTCATGCAGGTCTTCATCCACCTGCATGGTAACAACAATGCTTAATCATTCTAGAAACTCAACTGTAAGTATGTATTTTGATGATATTAAAATCTTTCTTGCTGTTACCATTTGATATTTCACATTGGTTACCTTGTTTACTGTGTCAGTCAAAAGTATATCTAGGTTAGCACTATAAGTCTTCATGGATTTTATTTGTGCTATTGTAACTCACTACAGTGTATATACACATTTTTAAAATATTTTATATATGGTGATGACTAAATAGCTTGATATGAAAAATATCCCCTTTAATCATAGCAAAAAAAGTGTCCTATTTTTGTTGTTATGAATGTTTAGTACCATATCACTATGGTACTAATGTATAATTCTCTGGGAGACCAATTATTAATATGAACATAAAAGACAGAAATAGTTACTTCATTGCAGGGGTGTTGAAATGATAAAAGGAGGCAACAAGAATTTTTAGTAAAGGCATTCTAAAAGATAAGGGAGAAGACTAAATCCATCTGTAAAAACTTTAAACAATTTTATATTAACTCTTCTTTCAATGTCCAAGATACATGAAAAGAAACAAAAATCTGGTCTGCAAAGAGCTTTAAAATTACTGTCTGATAGTATAGCATCAATTTAGCTTTGAAATGGTCTTTTCCCACACTTATTCCTGAGAATGGAAAGATGAGAAGGATTGATTGCAATGCCTAATGTCAGAAAGTTGACACCTTCTTTTCTAAAAATATTTTAAAATATTAAGAGCTGTAATTTTACCTCTCATCCTTGATCTTCATAGCAACTCAAACTGGCAGCAGCAGGAGTCCCATTCTCAGAAGCCAAACAGTGTTTGGAAATATCCATTTTAAGGGTTCTTTCAAACTAACCAATGGAACAAGAAAAAAAATTTTTGAATATGGAACTCAAAGCAAAAATACCACAGCCAAATGTGAAACGCACAGAGGTGTGTGGAGGGGAGGGGTGGGCATGGGAGTGATGTTTTACTTGAATGAATTTCTCATTTGCTAGAGAGCATTGACCAAGATGCATACAGTACAACTTTGTTAAATTCTTTGTGTCTCACTCCTATGTAATTAAAATTTCAACAAAAGATTCTGAGATGCCTCTTATAAAACACTCCCTAAATCATTAGTCAAATTCTGCAATAGACAGTTTAGTAGAACAATAAAGTTTATTTTAAATAAACTTTATTGCATTTTTGGCCTGTATCTGATTAGCAAAGTAGTGTATTGTAGGTCATTTGAAAACTATAATGAAGTATAAAGAAAAAATAATTCTAGAGTTACTTGTAGAATTCAATCATTTACAAAATATTAACATGCCATTAATACAGAAAAAGATATCAAACAGTAACCTGATATTCCTTCTTAAAATAAAATGAGAATTGTTTCCATGTTGTTAGGTCTCCAGGAAGCTATTATTCCAGCATGTTACTCTGTAATGTCTACAAATTTTCCTTTATTATTGGACTTCCAGTTTTTTCCCCTAATATATGCTATTATAAACAATGTCCCTATAGAAGCTTAAAATACTTTTTAAGTATAAATTTTGCCGTACATATTTTGAACCATGAATAACAATGCTATAGTTTAAATCCTCAATTCACTTTTTTCATTATTTTGTTTAAAATGTTATATTAAAATCTTTAACAACCACATAGATCAATGGAATAGAATAGAGAGCCCAGAAATGAACCCACACTTGTATGGCCAATTAATCTATGACAGTGGAGGCAAGAATATATAATGGGAAAAAACAGTCTCTTCAGTAAATGGTGCTGGGAAAACTGAACAGCTACATGCAAAAGAATAAAACTGGACTACTTTCTCACACCATACACAGAAGTAAATTCGAAATGGATTAAAGGCTTAAATGTAAGACCTGAAACCATAAAACTCCTAGAAGTAAACATAGGCAGTATGCTCTTAGACATAGGTCTTAGCAATATTTTTTTTATCTGTCTCCTCAGGCAAGGGAAACAAAAGCAAAAATAAACAAATAGGACTACATCAAACTAGAGAGCTTTTGCCCAGAAAAAGAAATGATCAACAAAAGGAGAAGGCTGCCTACTGAATCAGAGGAGATAGTTGCAAAAGATAAATCTGATAAGGGGTTAATATCCAAAATATACAATGAACTCAAGTAACTCCACATCAAAAAAAAAAAAAAAAACAACCCGATTAAAAAAATGGGCAGAGAACCTGAATAGACATTTTTCCAAAGAAACATACAGATGGCCAACAGACACATGAAAAGATGCTCAACGTTGCTAATCATCAGGGAAATGTAAATCAAAACCACAATGAGATGTCACCTCACACCTGTCAGAATGGCTGTTTCAGAAAAGAACAAATAACAAGTGCTGTTTCAGAAAAGAACAAATAACAAGTGCTGGGAAGAATGTGGAGAAAAAGGAACCCTCGTGCACTATTTGTGGTAATGTAAATTGGTGCAGCCACTATGGAAAACAGTATGGAGTTTCCCCAAAAAAATTAAAAATAGAACTATCATACAATCCAGAAATTCCACTCCTGGAGATTTATCTGAAGTAAATAAAAATCACCAAATCCAAAAGATATATCTACCCCATGTTCATTATAGCATTATTTATAATAGCCAAGATATGAAAGCAACATATGTGGCCCATCAGTACATGAATGGATAAAGAAGGTATATATATATATATATATATATATATATATATATACACACACATACACATTTACACACATACATACAACAGAATATTACTCAGTCTTAGAAAAGAATGAAATCTTGCCAATTGCAGTAACATGGATGCATCTAGAGGGGATTATTGTGAAATAAGTCAGAGAAAGACAAATACCATACGATTTCACTTATGTACTAAATCTAAAATACAAAACAAAGAACAAACGTAAAAAAAGAGTCATAGGGCTTCCCTGGTGGCGCAGTGGTTGAGAATCCGCCTGCCGATGCAGGGGACACGGGTTCGTGCCCCGGTCCGGGAAGATCCCACATGCCGCGGAGCGGCTGGGCCCGTGAGCCATGGCCGCTGAGCCTGCGCGTCTGGAGCCCGTGCTCCGCAACGGGAGAGGCCACAACGGCGAGAGGCCCGCGTACCACCAAAAAAAAAAAAAAAAAAAAGAGTCATAGATACAGAGAACAAGCAGGTGGTGGCCAGTAGGGAGTGGGATGAGTAGATGAGAGAAATAGGTGAGGGAAATAAAGAGGTACAAACTTCCAGTTAAAAAATAAATGTGTCACAGGGATGAAATGTACACTGTGGGGACTATAGTCAATAATAACACAATATCTTTGTATAGTGACAGATGGTAACTAGACTTATCATGGTGATCATTTTATAATATGTAGAAATATCAAATCACTAAGTTGTATACCAGGAACTAACATAGTATTGTACATCAATCATACTTCAGAAACAAACAGAAAAACGATCAGATTTCTGGTTACCAGCAGCAGGGGGTGGGGGGATGGGAATTGGATGAAGGTGGTCCAAAAGTACAAACTTCCAGTTATTAGATAAACAGTACTAGGAACGTAATATACAACATGATAAATGTAATCAAAACTGACATGTTATATGTGCAAGTGGTTAATAAATTCTGAGTTCTCACCACAAGGAAAAAGAATTTTTTTTTCTTTTTCATTATTTTCTGTATGTAAGAGATGATGACTGTTCACTAAACTTCTTGTGGTAATAATTTCATGGTGTATGTAAGTCAAATCATTATGCTGTACACCTTAAACTTATACAGTGCTGTATGTCAATTACATCTTAATAAAAGCCAGAAGGAAAAAATGTTATATTAAATCTAAAACTATGATTTATATTTTTATCAGTTATCTATATGTTGCTCCTGAATTTTTTAATGTATTTCAATCCCTTATTATTTGGTACATAAAAGTTCATGAATGTTCTCTTTTCTTTGTAGATTCACCATTAACTATATAAAATAACTCATTTTCCCATTTAATGCTTTTGACTCTTAAATTTTTTTATATGATAACAGTATAAGCATCACTGCTTTCTTTTTGTTTACTTTTTGCCATTATATATTTTATCCTTCCTTTATTGCTAGTCCTTCATTTCATTTTTTTAATGAATATCTCAAAATAGTTTAACCCACCTTTATTACATTAATGGATCTACTTGATGTATGGTCTTCTGAGAGTCTATTGTAAACGGCTGTTTCTTCTTTTATCACCTCCTCATCTCTTTGTTTCTCTCTTCCTCTTCTCCTTCCCTGCATCCTCTTCTTTTCCTCCTCCTCTTCCTCCTTAGTCTGCTTCTCCTTTTTTACTTCTCTGCTACTACCTTTTATTTTCTCTTTTCTTAGTTTTTTCCTATATGCTGCAAGACATTATTGACCTTTATATTCTCTAGCCCCATAATAAAATATGCAGTTTTTGTGTCATCTAGTACATAGAGGTACTGGAGGACCAGGGCACTGGCCTGGACTCAGACTGCTCAACTCAAATTGCAGTCCCATTTCTTACTAGTTCTATGATTTTTGGCACATTATCAATATTTTCTATAACCCAGTTTTCTCATCTCCAAAAGATACTAAATTCATTACACATCTCTTTGGATTTCTCTACGTATCAAGTGACACACTGCATGTAAAATTTTAGAAAAATATCTGGAACTTAGTCATAATGTTAATAAATGTTAGCACTATTTTAATTAACATCATTATTAATAATAGCTTTAAAATAATAAATAATAAGAGCATCATCAAGAAAATATAGACTGAGTTTGGGAAATACTGATACATAATCATGCCTCTTTTCCATCATTTGCTTTTCTGAGTTCGGAGGTTTCCTTGACCTTCTGCTCTCATGTCTTCTAATTGTATTTTAGCTTTGCTATATTTTTCACATGTGATAAGTCAAACAGGAGAATCTTTTCCCCAATAGGTTTAATGTGTCCTGCTACTTGCAGATTTTGCTGAGGTTTTGACATGGAGGTGACATAGATGTTTATTTTTTATAAAAGTGGTATATATTTTTATATTATCAATTCAAAAAGCATTATCTGGGGGGAAGGGAGAAACATTAAATGCTCAGGCTCAGTCTACCAATTTTAGTTATAAATCCAAATAAACTTTATTTCAAAGAGAAGAATAATATAGTCAACAGAAAAAAAGAGTGTCAAATTCATGTTCACAAGAAAATATTGATCATTGTTACTGATTGTGTCTAGAAACAATTTTGATTCCAAATAAAAGTGAGAGAAGAGGAATTCTTTTGCAGCTGCTTCATTGCTTCCTAAATGAGTGAATAGTCAGCTCTGAAGAGCTCCATTCTGATTTGTTCTCTATATATGATCAAACCAAGTCATGTTACCTGGAGTGGGGAGAAATAGTACTAAGGAAGGTCTGATGGTTTGTTTCTAGCGTTCACACTGTCTCAGAAATTATATACATATATATTAGCACTTTCCAATCCACCACGACTATTCATAGATGATGGCGATATGTATGTCTCCTCAAGCCAATAATAGTACACCAATTTTAAAGTTAACTTGTTTGGAGAATCTAGAATGCTGGCAGAAGATATCTCCATTATTACAAAAGCAGAGGGTGTTCAGGAAAAACCTATAACCAGTGTCAGGGTGAAATTAGATATCAATAACCATTAGACAATGGTTATGTACCTGGTATGTACCTTACTTTCTTATTTGCTATATAATGGAATGAACTAGTAATCCTCCTATAAAAGAAAAGTGGTACAATTGATTTTTTTTCAGAACAGCTATTTTTTGTACTTTTTAATGCTGTATCTATGTATTTGGAAATATATTGACAATCAAACTATTTCTAAGTATCAATCAGTAGATTCCTCCAGTCCTCAGTAACAAGAACGAGAGATTGGATACATTTTGTTCTCTGCCTTTTTTTTTTTCTCTACTCACCTGAAAATTGTAGTCATGTTTTCTGGGATCCATTGTGTTACCAATCAAGCTTAAGTTTGCTTTGACTTCAAAAATACAGAAAAGAGTGAATACTTGCTTGCTAGAATAAATATATCAGTCATAACACTACCTGACGAGTGGTATAGTTAAGGACACTAAAATTTATATTAAAGGTAGAAAATTCTAATAAGGACTATTATTGATTCATAAAAGATTATAAGATATTAATAATATATTTGGTTTGTAAAGTACCTTGTTGGGTAAGGACCAAACAAAGAAATATAAGATCAATGACACAATAAAGACAAGATATGAAGCTTATTTCATTAGCATATCTTCTTCAGAGTAATTTAAATTCTTTAAATTAGAAATTTAACTTTCTAATTAAAAACATACATTAACATATCATCTTTGACACTTTTAGCTGTGTGACACTGGACAATTTGTCATTTTTTCCTCACCTATAAAAGGATATGTTAAAACATAATTTTAAAAATAATGGTCTTATTAAGTGAAATAATGTGGATTGTCAGGCATATAGTAAGTGCTCAATGACTTATTATCATGCATAAAACTATACTTGCTTTCAAAACAAAACAAGATTAGATTTCTTGAAACAGCTCCTATGGTGAATTTGAAACATATTTTAACTCTCAGTAATTTTTTTATATGATGTATTTCAGAATAAATTTATTTTCATTCTATTCATACTAGCTCAATAAATTAGATATAATTATTTACATTGAGTTAAAAATGTCATGGCATTTATCATTTTTAAAGAGATACATGAGAAGATGGTGGTTGTCATATTTAAGACAAAGTATAGTGATTTAATTGTGAGACATCTTATTTAAATCTTTTACCTTTTATTTTTAAAATAACTGTGGTTTACCATACTACTATAAAATGTACAGTATTACTTGCTGTACCACATAGCTAATTTTGTTTACTTTTGGCACCATATTGCACTTTAATTAAAAACATTTCCAAAGAACTGCAAAGCCAAAACTTAGCTTTTCTAATTAAAAGAAAAAGCATAGTAAGCTGTTTTATTAGTAACATGAATTATACTATTAAGAGAAGATAGTGATTTAGGGAAGTAAACTCAGACTAGGGTGAACTTTAGTGCAGAGTACACAAAACACAAACAAAGTGCATACTAACCAATTATTTCATGATTGCCAAATATTTTTACATAGATATGTAAAGTCTTGCTTTCATTACATATTCAAGCCCCATGTCTTATAATTAGAGATTGTATGCTTTATCAAAAATTATCAGAAAGATAATTGTATGTTTTCATGTCCATGTGCACATAGAGAGAAAAGAATTTATATGTAAATATACCTTCTTAGTGGTATAGTAGAGAAATCAATGTAGCATTATTTTTTAAAGCAATGGACAGGAAAATACTGACATTGGCAACATAATCAAGCTGGGTAGATAGGTTGTATTACATTTATACAAAAAAAAAATCACTCAGTCAATAAATACATCCAAGATATATTATTAAAAGAGGGGGAAAACAAGATGTGGAATAGTTTGTATTATATATTGCTATTTGTAACAGCCCTATAAAATGTTAGAATCCTTTCAGGATCCGAGTAAGCAGTTTTGAGGATTACTTGGTAAGCCAGGCATGCACATTCTCTGCAAGAGTAAGTGTTTCTATTCCAGGCTGCTGCAATTATTACAGTAAAGGCAGATAAAAATAGTTGATTTCTTTTTGGAATCTAGGATATATAAGAAACTATTAATAGTAGGAAGCTGGAAGTAAGATTTTAATGTTTATTGTTAATAATATGTGAATTTTTTAAATGTGTTAAAGTATCAACAGAGAATTTAGTTTTTAAAATTGAAGATTTTACAAAAATGATATTTATTTTCATCAATTTATATGTTTTAGTCATTCCTAAACATTTTTAATATAAACCTGAATGTATCCAGCTTTTAAAAAATGGTTAATATCAATCAAGAATTAAAAGTTTCTCTCTTATCAACTTTCAAATATACAATACAGTATCATTGACTATAGTCACCATTCTGTACATTTTTAATATGTATATGTATATTAAATCATTATGTTGTACACCTGAAACTAATGTTATATGTCAATTACATCTCAATAAAAAATAATTTAAAAGTTAAATAATTGCTATATTTTTCTGAATTATCTTTTGTTATATAAACACAGATTACTTTTTCCTTCTAAGATTATTTTATCATGAAAAAGGAGAGTAATATGAGGAAAATACATAATTCTGAAATTGATAGGTGAACTTTTCTACAGAAGTCACTATTGCCTAGCATAGAATTATCTCCATCACAGAAAGCATCCATAACCAGATTTAAAGATTGCTTGATTATATCCTGATAGGATTCCAAACTACTCTTTAGGACTAAAATAATCCTGAAATAGATGTGTACAGGAGACAGGAGACAGTCTCTCAGAGAGCTCTTAGAACTGTTCTGAAAGGTAAGTGGGGAGGTCCTTACATATGTGATTTTGGAGAAGGGATGTGTGCAAAGACCTATCTTAGTAGAAGGTTACTGCTTTCATGAGGAAGAGATATCTTAGTTAATGGTTTTAGTGCTTTTCTGAGTACGGGAAGATGCAAGAAACTGGGTTCATAAAATTTTCTACTGAAAATATCTAACTATCTGAAGGGCAGTTCTGCCAGTTTTCCCAGAGCACAGAGTACCTCGTCCTGATCTTGGCCCCGTTTTTCTTTCAAGCTGTCTGTGGAGGGACCAATGGAGACTAAGAAGTAACCATTTAGGTAAGAGGAAAATTAGTAATGTCCTGGAAACTAATCGTGGGAGAGATCAATTTTGTTAATTGTTACAGATGAGTCAAGTAATATGAGGTATTTAATGAATAGTTAATATTGATAGAATATTATGGAGGCATTGGTAAGCTTGACAAAGCATGTGACACGCCCTCCCCAGCACACACACACACAGCTCTTCCACTACATATCATCCACTTTCTCTCCTTCTGGCATACTACAATCACTGCTGATATGGTTTCATAAATATTTCGTTCTCTCCCTTATAAAATAGCATTGGATTGATCATCTTAAACTTTCGTTCATTTGAGCTCTGGCCAGTGAATTTCCAGAATATGGCTACAAGTTGCTTACATCTGATTTGAAACAACAAAAATACACAGGCAAAGTGAATCAGAAAGGCCCATTTCCCTGCCTATTTCTGCAACACCTTAGCTGTGTGTCATTAATCAGTGCTTCTCTGGGCTTCAGTGTCTTTTTACATAAAATAAAGGGAATAGATTAAATTATTTAGAAATTGTCACTCCTTCTAAGCCTGAAAGGAAATACCTGGACATCAAGTGCCTTGTGGCTCAAGTACAGTTTTGAGAATGGATTGTGCAGAAAGGAGCTGAGAATCCAGAAAGCACATAAAAATACATCAGATAAATTTTGCCTTTAGTCAGCCATGGGCACCGGTCCCCATTTACCTGACCTGTCTCAGGAAGTTTACAACTCAATATAAGCATTGGAGCTTAATTTCACCATGAGAGCTCACAAATTTTATGACAGTGTATATTGTTACTACTAAAATCTCATTAAGATCTGCAGTTTCCTGACTGAAGTATAGAATAATGTGCAATGGTAATGAAATGACAATGACATTCAAATGTCATTGTGAAGATTTAGAGCAATAACAAATTTTAAAGAGTTTAAAATTTTATGCCACTATGTATGATGGGCCACTCATTTTATCAATAAATGTTTATTATCTCAATAAAATCAACTTAAATTATCTTGAGAAATAGAAAGGTATTATAATATAGGTAACAGATGATAATTTACCTTCATGTATTATCTTGTTATAAATGGTTATATCTATTAAATTAATATTTTATATTTATGCAATTTTATTGAAAACTGATTTAAAATTATTTATATATCCTCCCAAATTTTCATTAATTTTATACATATTAAAATAGGTATTTCCAGGAATTTATAAATGAGAGGAAAAGTCACACAAAATATTTTAAAACTCATCAAGTTCACGATTATTCTAATAATCTTTACTATATACTTCATAGTTAGCCGTGACTTCTGTGATTCCATTCCAACATTAAATGACTGGGCCCTAAATATGCAGAAACCTGAAAAAGAAATGAACTGCTTATTCAGTTGTATAGCCCAGAGCATAATACCTTTGCCCACAAGAGGTCTCAAATATCTGTTGATTGTTATGTAAACAATAATAATTTCTTATAATGTAGATCTCTGGTGCCCATGGCTGACTAAAGGCAAAATTTATCAAAATTTATCTGATGCATCTCTTATAATGGTAAACTCTATGTAGAGTCTTGTCACAGTCCTGATTAACACTTTTAAAAAGATGGAAAATAAAATAAAATGTAATAGATTTTAATAGTTGTTCATAAACTGAAACTTGGGAAGAAATTTGTCAAACTAATGACAATAATCTTGTACAAAACACAGTCTTCTTATATAATTAGGTAAAATCACAAAGGAGAAAATAACAGTTGCTGCAATTGTAACATGAAATGTCCATCCTCTAGGGAGGGATGGTCTAATGATTAACATAAGGTTTCTAAAAATATTCATTTTAATTTTCCTTCTAGTTTGGGAACATAAAAGACCATAATCTTTGGAAGCTTGTTACACAAATCTACTTTGCTACTATCCATGTAGGTGACAATAGGGGTTCCTACATAAAGTCAGGAGAATAATCCTACCTGGATTGTAGTATGGCTTTCCCATATTCTTTCTCTTAAACCTTTTATATGCTTCCAGATCTCTTTTTGGCAATACTTTTCATGAAGCAACCAAAAGATATGTGATTGCCATATTGTACAGAAATGAAATTTACTAATTTTTACTAACACACTTCACTTGCTATAATAACCGTAATCCCTTAATAGGTTTATAAATAATAACATGTCTGTATAGGTGATTATATAATATTTATACCCAAAAGGATAAGGAAGAAAATGTGTGTTTTGTGCAAGTCATATCTTCATCAAACAAAAGCAATTAAAACTTTATGTTCTACATTATTTTAATTATGTATTTATTTATAACTGTGTAAAGAAGGGATAATTATCCACCACACAAATACCATCAGAAAGTTTGTAATCTCAGTTTTAAGTTTTGTAGAAAATGTATAAGTGATTAATTTCAACTATGAATCCAACACATGAATCCCCTCTAAAATATCTAATTCCGTGGTTCTCAAATCTGGCTCCAATTAGGATCATGCCAGGAATTTTTTAAAAATTACTAATGCTAGGTCCAATCCAGAACAATTTAATCAGAATATCTTGGGGGCAAGTCCTGTCTATCAGTATGTTTTAAAAACTTCCCTTGCGGTGATAGCAAACCATGTGGACTGAGATACACTGTTCTAGATTATACATGTGACAACTAGTTAGAATCATTCTTACAACTATTCTCTAATATTATATGAACAAGACTAATTAAGGAACTTTGAAATCTCTGAAGATTAATTTAAAAATTGCCTTGGACTTCTGGAATGGCAATGTGAGGAGCTCACCCTGTAAATCAACCATTTACCTGGTGAAAATTATTTAATAATTATAATAACCGTTTAAAGTCTCTGGAAATTGTCCTTTGTGCCTACCATTTCAGAAATATTTATTCAAGAAAAGCTATTAAATCTGGGTAAGAACAGCAAATCTGTGACATGTGAGCCACAGTCTCCTCCCACCCCTGACCCCACGCCCCTTCAGTAGTTGTTACTGAAACTACTCCCAGCTGTTCTACTTCAATAAGACAGGGGCTCCCACTTTTCTCAGCTCCTACTCCAGGGGTGCAGTTTCACCAAGTAAGGGCAGGACCCCCAGCAGCCCTGAGTTGCAAAAGCACTCTTCCATTCAGGCACCACAGAGGCCCCAGGGGCTCTCCATCGTGAAAATTCAGGAAATGAAAAAGGTTCAACTTGAAACAGAGTTTCACAGCAGTGGGGCACTGAGGCAGCAATATATTAAATGAAACCCAAGTGGCAAGAAAATGAATGTAGCTTCCTAAACTGACTGTTAATCCCAGAGAATACTTCAGCATTTGAAGACTTTGAGATTATTGATAGTCTCCCAAGTGTGTTAAAATATATCTAGGAAGGATATTCAAAAATATTTTTAAAACATACATTAAAAACAGATATACTTACATGTAAATGACAAATTAAAATTTTTAATCTCTGTGAATGGCCTGTATGTAATATGGAACTGCTTACTCAGTTAAATATAGAAAGAAGAATACCTTTAGGTTATCAGCATAAGAGAATGTCTTAAAGAACATAGCGTCCATTGTCATGGTCACCTTTTTTCAGAGAAGTAGCTGTATTTTAGAGTTAGTTACTCCATTTATTCATACATATGGCTTTCTTGTAAAATAAGCAAAATGGCTACAGAAACTTCACGTTTGTTTTCTTCATGTTTTTACCCTACAGGTTTTGTTTTCATTTTAGGCATTACAACACTTAAATTCAGTTTTATATCAAACAGACACACACACACACACACACACACACACACACACACACACACACACGCACATATATATATAAATGTGCATGTATTTCCAGCCAATCTCATCTCCCAGAGGAGAGTCCCTCTCTAACAGCCTAATGCTAAGAATTCCAATTTAGAATTCGAAAACAGATAAAGACCATAGAGGTGGAAGGAGGTTCATAAGGTAACGTTAAGAGAAATTATGTTAATCTACATTTATGTTAATCTACATAATGAAGGGCAAGAAGGGAGACATACTCTGGGAAGCATCTGAGAGAATTTGGGAAGAAAAGATAAGAGAGAATAGGAAATATTTATCAGTGTTATGACTTAAGAGTTCCAACAATGTTTTTGGAACATGTGAATAGAGATCAAAATTCCTTTTAAATTATCTTAATGTCTCTTGTACTGTTTCTCTAAAAATGATACCACTTCAAAACTGAATCATGGCTTCAATTGGCTGACAGAAGTGCAAAACAGGTTTTTGTGAATGTGAGTGTGTGTGTGTGTGTGTGTGTGTGTGTGTGTGTGTGTAGAACTTATTGGAATGATGAACTTATTTTATTTATTTTTAATTATCTTTTAAGATACCACACATCCGTTACTCTGGAGACAGCAGAGTGTCTGTTTCGGAAGTTAGATAGGATGCAAATAATATCTAAAGCTCATTAACTGTGTGACACTGGAGTTGTTTTACTCATTTTCTTCACCTTAAACTCGGTTAATGAGAGAATTAACTCTCAGACCCCTTGTGAGTTTTAAATAAAATAATGCATATGAAATGCTAATTAAATTTATGGAACATTAAAAAAGTAATAATAGCCTTTCTCATATTCCCAGCCGCCTTTCCCCAGGCTCCCCCGCCTCAGCTTTATCTGGTAAGAAGCTCCAGCCCCAGCCCCTGCTTTTGGGGAGGCAGCATTGAGATTTGCGCTCCCAGCTCCTCGCGGGGCTGCCTCGTGGGTAAACCCCTTCTCTGCTTCAAACCTTGGCGGCTCGGCGGCGTTTGACTTGAGCGTCCGGCAAAGGAACCTGGTTTGACCACATATTCGAGGCTTATGAGTAACAAGAATACCAATAGCAAAATCTCCCATACTGGTCACCAAGGGAGCATTTTTGAAAGGACATGGATACCAAAGTGGTTCAGCAGAAACGCAGAAAGGAGAGTCCTACGCTTAGGTGAACCAGTTTGATTCAGCATTGAGTACCATGGTGAGACATAAAGCTGAGTGACACTGTTTGATCTCTGGCTGAGCGTTCCACGAGGAGAGGCGGGTTTGTGGTTGTTGTGAACGGCTTACTCTGGACTGTCCTGAGACACAAGCCATTCCACCTTTGGCTTTTCCTGTGTTTAGCCCCTCTAACAGGAGCAGCTGGCTAAAACAGTTCAAAACTTCTTCATAGAGGAAAAATGTCCAATTAAAACAAATCTGAATAAAGGTAAGACATCAAAAAAAAGTAATAATAGTTAGCTATTTGGGGCTGTTGATTGTATTTTTATGAATGAAAAATAAGAGTATCAAAGAGCTAAGTTTAACACAGTAGGAGAGATAGAGAGGGGTTGATGAGGAAAAACGTCCTGATAAAAAATACACAAAAGAATGCCCAATGAATGTCTGAAAAATGAAAGTTTGACATAGATGGATGATTGGTTGAATAAATGCACAGAAATATTTTACAACTGTTTACATAGTGAGTGTTTAACGTCTATGATGATAAAAATACTTCAAAGGAATAACTATTTCATTGTTGCTCTCTTCCACATCCCAGTCCTTTCCTGTTTAAACATCTTTCATTCTCTGGCAATATTAATACTGTTTAAAATTTAATAAATGGGGCTTCCCTGGTGGCGCAGTGGTTGAGAATCCGCCTGCCGATACAGGGGACACTGGTTCGTGCCCCGGTCCGGGAAGATCCCACATGCCGCGGAGCGGCTGGGCCCGTGAGCCATGGCCGCTGAGCCTGCGCGTCCGGAGCCTGTGCTTCACAACGGGAGAGGCCACAACAGTGAGAGGCCCGCATATCACAGAAATAAAAAAATAATAATAAATAAAATAAAATAAAATTTAATAAATGATCAATGTAGCTAAAGTATTCCTTACAATGTACAGTTAGAATAGATATCTAAATAAGAGGTCAGGGTATTTTTTATTTTAGCTCTGTTGCCAACTGAATATATTAATTATACTAATCTTCCTTAACATATCTTTTCAGTAGGTTTGATGTAAATTATTTATTATAAAATGATACAACTCATTAAAACATGTGGTCTAGCCACTACCTTGTTATGTTTGGTGTCCTGTATGACAATTTAAAGCTGAATGATTAAATATGGCTCATGTGGATGACTGTTTATGGCTTGGTACATATGTATCTACCTCTGTTTCAGATAAATTTGTTGGTTATCTAATAAAAAATAAATTAGAATCATGTTTAGTAATAAGACTGGGACAGTATTTGGACTAATCCTTCTGAATACAACTAAATATGCTGAATGACATATTTTAAAAGCTTCTTAAAGCAAAAAGCACAGGTAAAATAGCAAAAAATAATTGTGCCAGTATCTAAGGTAAACTAGGAGTGTAGGAAGTCAAGAGAGTACTGAATTCCTTTAACCTGAGAGCATTTTCAGAATCTGAAAATCACTAGCTTAGGTGCCCAGATTAAAAGAGGCAAACCAAAGGTGCTTACACAGGGGGTACAAAAGGCTGCATACTCGGATTAAGAGTGATCTGGCAGCAAACATGCCATATACCTACAGCCCAAGTGGTTGCCAGGAAAACTACCTAGGTTCTAAGAAAATCAGAGGGAAAATGCTATGAAACTGTGACTCCTAGTCACCCTTCACAAGGATTTGTCAACCACATTACCATTACCTGAGCATTCTGAAAACTTAAGCACAAATTTAATCTAAAGTCTTCTAGACAGGTGATCCTGTTGCTCTGCACTGAAGGAATACACATCTATGCTAAATACATTTATTCTTAAATACCTAAATCAATTTCCACAAATAGTATTACAAGGGAAGCAAAACATCCAAAATAAAAGTAAGCATTATTAAAAAAACATTATGCAAAATTGAGTTATTTGTAGTGAGGTGGATGGACCTAGAGTGTGTCATACAGAGTGAAGTAAGTCAGAAAGAGAAAAACAAATACCGTATGCTAACACATATATATGGAATCTAAAAAAAAAAAAAAAAAAGTTCTGAAGAACCTAGGGGCAGGACAGTAATAAAGACCCAGACATAGAGAATAGACTTGAGGACACAGGGAAGGGGAAGGGTAAACTGGGAGGAAGTGAGAGTAGCATTGACATGTATACACTACCAAATGTAAAATAGATAGCTAGTGGGAAGCAGCTGCATAGCACAGGGAGATCAGTTCAGTGCTTTGTGACCACCCGGAGGGGTGGGGTAGGGAGGGTGGGAGGGAGACGCAAGAGGGAGGGGATATGGGGATACATGTATACATATAACCGATTCACTTTGTTATATAGCAGAAACTAACACAACATTGTAAAGCAATTATACTCCAATAAAGATGTTTAAAAAAAAAAAAAAGCATTATGGGTGAAAGCCAGCCAAACAACAAAGTTGACAAATAGACCAGCAAAATTTTTAGGTATTTTAGAAATAAATACTATAACTATAATATAACCATGTTCACTATATTTAAAGAGATAAAATGTATGTTTTTAAACATTTATAAGAAATGGAAACTGAAAATAATCAGATTAGAAAGAGAATCTAACTTCTAAAAAAGAAAATGTAGCAAAAATATGGAATTATGAACTCAAAATTAAATTAAATACCTCTATTTAATGATAGGAAGATCAGAAAATGCTGATGTTCCTTCCTGATACCATTCATAAACAATGAGAACTTAGTACATGCTTGCCCATTCTGTTCTATTTATCTACTTATTTACATTTACACCAATTTCCTGTGATCTTGATTAACATTGCTTTATGTTGTCTTGAAATAAAGTTGTATAAGTTTCCAGCTCTGTTCTTTTTTCCAGCTCTGTTCAGGTTTTACTATTATATGTCACATTTCCATATGAATTTAGGAATCAACTTCTTAATTTCTATTTTTTTAAAAGCCTGTTGAAATTTTGATAGAGATTTTGTTGAATTCATTGATTGATAGGGCAGAGCTAACATTTTAACAATATTAAAATTTTTGATCTATGAACATGGCTAACTCATCTTTATTTAGGTCTTTATTTTCTCTCAATAACATTTTATAGCTTTCACTGTAAAGGTATTGTATGTGTTTAGTTATTCCTATTTAACTAATGTTTTTTGTTATGTAAATAAAATTTTCATTGCATATTCTAGTTGTTACTACTATATAGAAATACAATTTATTTCTGTATATTGACTTTGTATCCTACATTATTACTAATGTCCCTTACTCTAATTGTAGTAGTGGTTTTGTAAATTTCTTAAAGCTTTTCATTGCAAAAAATAATGTCTTTTGTGATAGACAGTTTTAATTCTTCCATTCTAATCTCTTTGTTTTTTGACCTTGCCTTATTGCACTACCTAATACACTCCAAAACAATATTTAATAGAAGTGACAACATTAGGCATCCCTGCCTTATTCTCAAGAACAAAGGGAAAATATTCAGTATTCCACCATTAAATAGTGTTAGCTGTTTTTTGTTTGTTTGTTTGTTTTTAGAGATGCACTTTTTTAGCTTGTGCGAATTCTTTTCAACTCCTTCTTTGCTGGAAATCTTTGTTATGAATAGGAATTGAACTTTATCCCTATGATTTTTGTTTAATCTTTGAGATGATTTTTGTTCAACCTTTAAGATGATCAGTTGGTTTTTCTCCTTTATTCTGTTAACATGGAAAATTAAGTTGATTGACTTTTTTATATTAAAACAATTGATCTCTCGGGTTAAATTCCAGTGTCTTATGTATTTTCCTTCCTATATTTTACTGGATTCTACTTGCCAATATTTTACGAAGGATTTTTGGGGACTATATGTCTGAGGGAAATTGGTCTATTTATTTTCTTGTGTTGTCTTAGTCGGCTTTAGTATTATATATTTATCCTAGTTTGTAAGTATTATTGGAAAGTGCCTCTTCCCCTACAAAGGATACTTTTCAGGCCACGTGTTGCAGATTTCATAACAACAACATTCAAGTGCTCTGCTTGATGAAAAAAGGAGTGAGACTTGAGGGAAAAATATAGCATAGTAGAAATGAAAGAGCACAGATTTTGGTGTCAGATAATTCTAAAAATCAGTTATAGGACCTACTAGTTCTCTGATCTTGGTTGTTGATCCTCAGACACTCTCCAACTGATTTCCTGCATGCAAGTATCTGTCTCGGTTCTTGCTTCCTGGAGAACGTAATCTGTGACAGGAAATGAACCTAAGAAGTTTCTTTGTGAATCTCAGAAGTTGTGGAAGAAAAGTCTAGTAGTTTCCACGGTCTATGTTGTAGAATACAAAGGTTATTGAAGTAATAGGAATCAGAGTCAATGGGGCACCCCAATCCAGGAAAGAAGTTGGGACAGTTTCTACTGGCAGAGCTGAACAGTTCTCAGGGGTGGAGCTAAGACAAAATACCTAAGAAAAGCCCATCCATCATCTACGTAGAAACAGTTACTTCAGCAGAAGCTGCCAGCCAAGCAAACAGAACCATGAGTCCTGCGAACCATACTTCCCCATCACTGACATGTGGCTGGTCACGAAGGGAGGCCTCTGCTCTCCAATCCCCCATAAGAGCCCCAACAGTGGAGAACCTGGCTCTTAGCTGGAGGTGAGGGACATCTCAGAGGCAGTTCACAATACCCACTTACTACAAGCAGAAATGACCTGTGCTACAGTAGAGAATAATGGATAATCTCTGAATCAAGTTCAAGACTGGAAATTTTTAATGAAAAAGACTGAGTTCTAAATACCAAAATTAGACCACTGTAGTAACCAAGAGTAACTGAAACCTTATGAAATCCGGTGGAATGGTGTGATGAAGGGACCCATCATGTAGTGAAAACTGGGGGTTCAACAGAGTCATTATTGAGGAACAGTTGTTAAAGAAAAAATATATTTATTTAAATAAATCACTAAAAATGTTTTGTCATTCATTTTCTAAGAATGCTTAGTTAAAGCTGGCATTATGTCTTCCATAAACATTTCACCAGAAAAACATCTGTATCTGGAATTTTCTGTGTAAGAAGTTTTTTTAATTAATTAATTTTTTGTTAGATACAAAACTATTAAAACTAGTCAACTTTTCCATTTCTTTTCTGTGTTAGTTTTTGTTAATATGTGTTTTTCTAAGACATTTTTCTATTTCACTTAATTATTACTCTAAAGTACTTGGGATTCTTTTATTATCCTTTCAATGTCTGTAGAACCTAGAGTGATATACCTAACTTAATACTTTTTTTAAAACATCTTTATTGGAGTATAATTGCTTTCCAATGTTGTGTTAGTTTCTGCTGTATAACAAAATGAATCAGCTATATGCATACGTATATCCCCATATCTCTTCCCTCTTGCGTCTCGCTCACTCCCACCCTCCCTATTCCACCCCTCTAGGTGGTCACAAAGCACCGAGCTGATCTCCCTGTGCTATGCAGCTGCTTCCCACTAGCTATCTATTTTATATTTGGTAGTGTATATATGTCAACGTTACTCTCTCACTTCATCTCAGCTTACCCTTCGCCCTCCCTGTGTCCTCAAGCTCATTCTCTACATTTGTTTCATTATTCCTGTCCTGCCCCTAAGTTCATCAGAACTTTTTTTTTTTCAGATTCAATATATATGGAATGTGTTAGCATACGGTATTTGTTTTTCTCTTTCTGACTTACTTCACTCTGTATGACAGATTCTAGGTCCATCCACTTCAGTACAAATAACACAATTTCGTTTCTTTTTATGGCTGAGTAATATTCCATTGTATATATGTGCCATATCTTCTTTATCCATTCACATGTCCATGGACACTTAGGTTGCTTCCATGTCCTGGCTATTGTAAATAGTACTGCAATGAACATGGTGGTACATGACTCTTTCTGAATTATGGTTTTCTTAGGGCATATGCCCAGTAGTGGGATTGCTGGGTCTTATGGTAGTTCTATTTATAGTTTTTTAAGGAACCTCCATAGTGGCTGTATCACTTTACATTCCCACCAACAGTGCAAGAGGGTTCTCTTTTCTCCACACCCTCTGCAGCATTTATTGTTTGTAGATTTTTGATGATGGCCATTCTGACTCATGTGAGGTGATACCTCATTGTAGTTTTGATTTGCATTTATCTAATGATTAGTGATGTTGACCATCTTTTCATGTGTTTGTTGGCAATCTGTATATCTTCTTTGGAGAAATGTCTATTTAGGTCCTGTGCCCATTTTTGGATTGGGTTCTTTGTTTTTCTGATATTGAGCTGCATGAGCTGCTTGTATATTTTGGAGATTAATGCTTTGTCAGTTGCTTCGTTTCCTAATATTTTTTTCCCATTCTAAGGGTTGTCTTTTGGTCTTGTTTATGGTTACCTTTGCTGTGCAAAAGCTTTTAAGCTTCATTAGGTCCCATTTGTTTATTTTTGTTTTTACTTCCATTTCTCTAGGAGGTGGGTCTAAGAGGATCTTGCTGTGTTTTATGTCAGAGTGTTCTGCCTGTGTTTTCCTCTAAGAGTTTTATAGTGTCTGGCTTTACATTTTGGTCTTTAATCCATTTTGAGTTTATTTTTGTGTATGGTGTTAGGAATTGATCTAATTTTATTCCTTTACATGTAGCTGTCCAGTTTTCAGAGCACCAGTTATTGAAGAGGTTGTCTTTTCTCCATTGTATACTCTTGCCTCCTTTAACAAAGATAAGGTGACCAAATGCACAGGGGTTTATCTCTGGGCTTTCTATCCTGTTCCATTGATCTATATTTCTGTTTTTGTGCCAGTACTATACAGTCTTCATTACTGTAGCTTTGTAGTACAGTCTGAAGTCAGGGTGTCTGATTTCTCCAGCTCCATTTTTCTTTATCAAGATTGCTTTGACTCTTTGGGGTTTTTTGTGTTTCCATACAAATTGTGAACTTTTTGGTTCTAGTTCTTTGAAAAATGCCATTGGTAGCTTGAGAGGGATTGCATTGAATCTGTAGATTGCTTTGGGTAGTATAGTCATTTTCACAGTGTTGATTCTTCCCATCCACTTACATAATATATCTCTGCAATTGTTTGTATCATCTTTAATTTCTTTCATCAGTGTCTTATAGTTTTCTGCATACAGGTCTTTTGTCTCCTTAGGTAGGTTTATGCCTAGGTGCTTTATTATTTTTGTTGCAATGGTAAATGGGAGTGTTTCCTTAATTTCTCTTCCTAATTTTTCATCATTAGTGCATAGGAATGCAAGAGATTTCTGTGCATTTTTTTTTTTTTTTTTTTTTGTATCCTGTTAATCTACCAAACACATTGATTGGCTCTAGTAGTTTTCTGGTGGAATCTTTAGGATTTTCTATGCATAGTATCATGTCATATGCAAACAGTGACAGTTTTACTTCTTTTCTAATTTGGATTATTTTATTTCTTTTTCTTCTCTGATTGTTGTGGCTAAAACTTCCAAAACTATGTTGAATAATAGTGGTGAAAGTGGGCAACCTTCTCTTCTTCCTGATCTTAGAGGAAATGGTTTCAGTTTTTCACCATTGAGAATGATATTTGCTGTGGGTTTGTCATATATGGCCTTTATTATGTTGAGGTTTTTTGTGACCACTTTGTCTGGTTTTGGTATCTTGGTGATGGTGGCCTCATAGAATGAGTTTGGGTGTGTTCCTCCCTCGCTATATTTTGGAAGAGTTGAGAAGGATAGATGTTAGCTCTTCTCTCAAGGTTTGATAGAATTCACCTGTGAAGCCATCTGGTCCTGGGCTTTTGTTTGTTGGAAGATTTTTAATCTGTTTCAGTTTCAGTGCTTGTGATTGGTTTGTTTATATTTTCTCTTTCTTCCTGATTCAGTCTCAGAAGGTTGTGGTTTTCTAAGAATTTGTCCATTTCTTCCAGGTTGTCCATTTTACTGGCATACAGTTGCTTGTAGTAATCTCTCACGATCCTTTGTATTTCTGCAGTGTCAATTGTTACTTCTCATTTTTCATTTCTAATTCTGTTGATTTCAGTCATTTCCCTTTTTTTCTTGATGAGTCTGGCTAATGGTTTATCAATTTTGTTTATCTTCTCAAAGAACAAGCTTTAATTTTATTAATCTTTGCTATTGTTTCCTTCATTTCTTTTTCATTTATTTCTGATCCAATCTTTATGACTTCTTTCCTTCAGCTAACTTTCAGTTATTTTTGTTTTTATTTCTTTAATTGCTTTAGGTTTAAGGTTAAGTTGTTTATTTGAGATTTTCCTTGGTTCTTGAGGTAGGATTGTATTGCTATATACTTCCCTCTTAGAACTGCTTTTGCTGCATCCCATAGGTTTTAGGTCATCATGTTTTCATTGTTATTTGCTTCTAGGTATTTTTTTATTTCCTCTTTGATTTCTTCAGTGATCTCTCGGTTATTTAGTAGTGTATTCTTTAGACTCCCTGTGTTTGTAATTTTTACAGGTTTTTTTCCTGTAATTGATATCTAGTCTCATAGCATGGTGGTCAGAAAATATACTTGATATGATTTCAATTTTCTTATATTTACCAAGGTTTAATTTGTGACCCACAATATGGTCTATGCTGGAGAATGTCCCATGAGCACTTGAGATGAAAGTGTATGCTGTTGTTTTTGCATGGAATGTCCTATAAATAACAATTAAGTCCATCTTGCTTAATGTGTCATTTGAAACTTGTATTTCCATATTTATTTTCATTTTGGATGATCTGTCCATTGGTGAACATGGGGTGTTAAAGTCCCCTACTATGGTTGTGTTACTGTTGATTTCCCTTTTTCTGGCTGTTAGCATTTGCCTTATGTATTGAGGTGCTCATATGTTGGGTGCATAAATATTTACAACTGTTATATCTTCTTCTTGGATTGATCCCTTGATCATTATGTAATGTCCTTCTCTGCCTCTTATAATAGCCTTTATTTTAAAGTCTATTTTGTCTGATATGAAAATTGCTACTCCAGCTTTCTTTTGATTTCCATTTGCATGGAATATCTTTTTCTGTCCCTTCATTTTCAGTCTGTATGTGTCCCTAGGTCTGAAGTGGGTCTCTTGTAGACAGCATATCTACAGGTCTTGCTTTTGTATCCATTCAGCCAGTCTACATCTTTTGGATGGAGCATTTACTCCATTTATATTTAAGGTAATTATTGATATGTATGTTCCTGTTACCATTTTCTTAATTGTCTTGGGTTTGTTTTTGCATTTCCATCCATGATATTCACATTGAGCCCCTGGATAAACCTAAGTTGAACACCTTATTCTGTGCCTAACTATGTGCTAAGGCAGGGAATAAGTAGTTCACCATGTTTCTTCACAGTTTCTTCACATTTGAGTGGTAACATTAGGGATATTTACTAGCGTACAAGGCATCTCAAAGGCACAGAAACTGGAGTGACTTATGTTTCCTGAGAAGGTAAGCTGAGGCTCTGTGGGGATTTTCCATCTGGATAAGGAAGGCCAAGGTGGTGCGCCATGGCGGGAAGAGTCAGCAAAGGCCTGAGTGGGATCGTCCTGAAGCTCAGCCTACAGTATGCTTCTCCCCACCTCCTACCTTGCCCATAGACTATTACCCATGGAATCCTCTATATTCCCACTTTATCCAGGCTCATCTGTAGCTTTACTACATTTTTGCCTGCTCCTCCTTCTGTTTAAAAAATATTGGGGCAGGGGACACGGGTTCGTGCCCCAGTCCGGGAAGATCCCACATGCCATGGAGCGGCTGGACCCGTGATCCATGGTCGCTGAGCCTGCGCATCTGGAGCCTGTGCTCCTCAACGGGAGAGGCCACAATGGTGAGAGGCCACAATGCTGAGAGGCCCATGTGCCGAATATATATATATATATATATTGGGGACCTTAAAAAAAAGTCTTATTTTATTTCAATGAACTCCATAGTTTTTAAATGCTTGCATTTCCCTCCCCCCAACACACAAAATATTTAGTAATGCAAGTAGTTGTAAAAAGAAATACCACATTTTTACATCTATTATGTGATACATAGTTTATTAACTAAGTATGTCTGCTTATGTTATTTGAAATTATTTCTAAGGCAGAATTTGTATTATTCAGAGTAATTCTTAAAGATTTCA
Source organism: Kogia breviceps (assembly GCF_026419965.1). Classification (NCBI taxonomy): domain Eukaryota; kingdom Metazoa; phylum Chordata; class Mammalia; order Artiodactyla; family Physeteridae; genus Kogia; species Kogia breviceps. Next base: position 52,385,309 of record NC_081312.1, read on the forward strand.
CAAAATTAATCTCAGTATTTGCTCAGAAGAAAATAAAAATGCAGTTTAGTTATCATCCCCCCATGGACATTAATTTTGAGCTTTTACAAATGAACGATGACATTGTGTGTCATGAGGGAAGGAAATGCAAGCATTTAAAAACCATGGAATTCATTAAAACAAAATAAGCCTTTTTTTTAAGGTCCCCAATATTTTTTAAACAGAGGGAGGAGCAGGCAAAAATGTAGTGAAGCTACAGATGAGCCTGGATAAAGTGGGAATATAGAGGATTCCATGGGTAATAGTCTATGGGCAAGGTAGGAGGTGGGGGGAAGCATATAGTAGGCTGAACTTCAGGATTGTCCCACTCAGTCCTTTGAGAGTCAACACAGGTATAAATAAGAAAGAATGCTGGAAAAGAAAGAGCAAGTAACATTTCCCAGGTTTTGAAAACTAAAAGTTTGCTTTTCATTACTTCTGTAATAGACTCATTAGCTCAAAACCCTACTCCATCAACCATCCTAAGTGTGTCTTGAACTGGAAATAGTATGGTTTCAAGTACACTCAAGAAACTAATGCACTGTAGATGCTGGCATCTTGGTATGCTGAGATGACCAAGATACCACCATAGCATGATAAAAAATTGGCAGACATTTTAGAATCTAATTAGTTCTTTCTACAGAAAAGGAAAAGATATGTTATATTTAGTTTTATATTTTCATTGTCAAAGCCTCAATTCTCTTTTATCTGTGCTTGATGTTAGAATTTGTACAGGACACAGGTCCTCTTGGTCTGCACTGAGGCGTTCCAGTTCACCCTTCTTAGCTAGTGGTGTGGCTTTCTTAGGACCATTGTGTTGTCATCACTAATATTCCTCATCTAAGCCCAATAAAAGTTCTGAGATTGAAATGACTTTTAAAACAGATTGGATTCCAAATGGGCTCTATATAGGAATAAACAAAACTTCTCAGAAAATTTTGTCTCACATACTTAAAGTCTGACAAGTTTCTCAACTTTTGTCACATATGCCCTACATTTTTTCTCTGATGTGCTTTTTCATTCCTTTTCTTGGGTAGTTCTTTTCCAAAATAACCATTATTAGATGTCCACTTATCCTTCAAGACTGTGATTATCCTGATTTCATTATTTTTTTTATTTTGTAGCATTTTTCCTAATATTGTTTCATTCTATCAAGTTTCATTTTGACTAATTATTTTAGGTTCTGTGCATATAAATTAACTCTGAAATCTTTAATGCAAAGGCTATCTCATAATTTTTATATTTTCCCATATCATTATTTAATGCTAGAAAATCACATTGCCACTGAGTAGCTACTTAGTAAACATTTTCCTGAAAAGGGGGAAGAAAACAACTTTATTTTTTATAGAATAAATATTTCTTATTAATTCAGAGTACATTTTCTCTTAGTTAGCTCTTTAATTCTGTGCCAGGCTTGAATACTGCTTTGGCTACTTTAAAACCTGCCTCTGGCCTTTGTGGCATGATATGAGCCACCATCTCCAACTCCAGCCTGACCCTGACTAACACCTAAACCAGCTGTCCACACGGCTTGTATCTGGCCTGCCTTTGACCAACCCCCAGCTACTTACATATCATGCCTCACAACATCTCCTTCCTACACCTGTCTTCCTCCCGGGCTGTGCCAAGAATTTGCAACATGATTCTTCAACCAGTTTTCAAAATTTGTGATAAGTTATGACCTCAGATATTAGTTCACTTTTCCTTGGATTAAATTGCCTCAACTCCTTTAATATTCTAATATTCTCCATAGTTCACAATTTCTAATTGTGAACAGAATGTCCAATCATTTCTCTTTGTTCCTGAAAGGTTTGGTATACTGATGGCTTTGTAAGATCCAACTAGTCAACTTAAATTAAGTATGATCAGAGATCATATGATGTCATCAACTTGAACACTTCATTTAACATTCTTATATTTTCCAAATCATTAATCTGGTCTAAAATTATGTCCCTGATTCTCCCCACCTGCCTCATACTGCTTAAATATCAAATCACACTCTGCCAAAAATATATAGCAGTTCCTCCATTAGAGTGCATTGAGTTGACAGAATTGATTTATTTACCTTTTTGTCGAACCATACACAGTAATGATTAAGAGTTCATGCTCTGCATGTAAATTACTTGGTTTGGCCACTTACTTGCTTTCAAATTTTCTGTGTTTTAGTTTATCAGTGTTAACTGGGAATAACCCTAATAATACCATCTACTAGATAGTGTTGTTATATGTATTAGAATGAATTTTATATGTATATCTACTGGGAAGCAAGGAGGTCAAAGTTATAAGCTGAGAGACTAGTTAGTAGATTAATGTAATCTAGATTAAATAGGTGTCATTATACATGGGAATACTAATGATAGGTGTGATGAGAAGCAGTTGAATGCAGAATATATTTTGAATTTAGACCCAAGAAGATTTCCTAAGGGATCAGATGAGGGGATGTGATAAAAAGATAAGACTAAGGATGATACCTAGGTTTTGGCCTGAGTATTTGGAGAATAGAATTTTCATGTACTGAGGTGAAGAAGACTGTGACAGTATAGGTGGGATAAGGAGAGAGGGAATAGGGATGTGTTGGCTGAATATTAGGAGCTTAGCATTAGTATGTTTAGTTTAAGATATATTTTGGCCATTCATCTTGTTACCCAGCAGTATGGTAACATCTACAGGACCAAAAAAATTTTCAGTAAACCGTAAAGGATAGTATTGTTAAAGTATACTTTCTGTTGTTTAGTGTTTGAATATGAGTCCATAGAGATATCCTAAGGGACAAGACATACAGGATCAAATACAGAATTTCACTGAAGACCAGGTTTGATTTTCTTTGCTTATAATCTATTTTTTATTGAAGGATAGTTGATTTACAATATTAGTTTCAGGTATATAGATTATACTCCATTTATAGTTATAAAATAATGGCTATATTTCCCTGTGTTGTACAATATATCCTTGTTGCTTATCTATGTTGTACATAGTAGTTTGTATCTCTTAGTCTCATAACCCTATCTTGCCCTTCCCCCACCCCTCTCCCCACTGGTAACCACTAGTTTGTTTCTATATATTTGAGTCTATTTCTGTTCTCTTATGTACATTCATTTATTTTATTTTTTAGATTCAACATATAAGTAATAACATACATATTTGTCTTTGATTTATACACACACATATATATACGAATATGTATACATATATATGTATTTCTTTATCCATTCATCTGTTGATGGACACTTAGGTTACTTCCATATCTTGGTTATTGTAAATAATGCTTCTGTTAACACTGGGGTGCATGTATCTTTTCAAATTAATGTTTTGGGAGTTTTTTTTCTAATATATGCCCATGAGTGGTATTGCTGGATCATATGGTAGCTCTAGCCTCCATATTCTTTTCCACAGTGGTTCATCAATTTTCATTTCCACCAATAGTGTACAAGGGTTTCCTTTTCCCCACATCCTCACCAACATTGTTTTTTTGTGGTCTTTTTGATGATGGCCATTCTGACAGGTAACGTGGTATCTCATTGTGGTTTAGATTTGCATTTCTCTAATGATTAACCATATTGAGCACCTTTTCATGTGTCAGTTAGCCATCTTTATGTCTTCTTTGGGAAATGTCTATTCAGGTCTTCTGCCCATTTTTATTCTGGTTGTTAGTTTTTTTGATATTGAGCTATATGAGCTGTTTATATATTTTGGATATTAATCCCTTATTTGTTATATCATTTGCAAATATTTTCTCCTATTTAGTAGGTTGCCTTTTCATTTTGTTGATGGTTTCCTTTGCTGTGCAAAAGCTTTTAAGTTTAATTAGGACCCATTTGTTTATTTTTGCTTTTCCTACTTTTACCTTAAGAGATAGATCCAAAAAAATACTGCTACAATTTATGTCAAAGAGTGTACTGCCTATGTTCTCTCCTAGGTGGTTCATGGTTTCAAGTCTTACATTACATCTTTAAATCATTTTGAGCTTATTTTTGTATATGGTATGAGAAAATGTTCTAATTTCATTCTTTACATGTAGCAGTCCAAGATTTCTGAAAAAGATTTGGACAGGGGATACCTAAAGCAAAATTTCTTTAGAACACTAGCAAGACCACTGATTTCAAAGTCCAGTGAAATGTTCTGGTGAGATGACCTGGAAAACATGCGGACACATCACTAACCCTAGACTGTGGCTCCTCATTCATCATTTTCCTTTAGGTCCTACTTTAATCTTGATCTTTTATGTTTTATATTAATATCAATTTCTACTTTCTAATAAGTAGTTGATCTCTTTGAATCATCTTTTTTCTCTCATAGATTTTATTTTTAATTATTAAAATGAAACATAAAAATTTGGGGTATTTCCTGTACAAGTTAATTCTATATCACCAATAAACTACATGTAAGTAATTCTAAATTAATTTTAAATAAGCAGAATATGATCTGTTTTTCATGGATTAAAAATATAATTAGACCATGAATAATAAAAATAATGCAAGGGCAAATATATTTGTACTGGAAGAAAATTTTTTGAAAAATGTTTGTTAATTGTGATGAATTTGAAAAATGGATTTAGTATCTTGCCAGGAAATGAAATTTGTGTTATATAGATAGAAATGATGGGAAGATGTTATCTTTATTTAGGTTTCAGAGACCTTAAATCTAAGTGGTAGAGAAAAACTTGAAAACAGAAAATGATCAAGAAAATCATAATTTAAGTAATGAGAAAGCATATATATCAAGTTTATAGTGACAATTTTCATCAAAATGTTTTATGTTGCCACTGACTTAATTTAGGATCTCACTCTGTTAGAAATCAGAAAGCATATGTAGAATTATGCAGTCAAGAGAATTTAAAGAGACAGATATATACTCATGAAGAAACAAAACAAAATAAAACAAAAACAAATAAACAGACTGAGTGTGACCTGGCCAAAAGTGCGAAGAAGGGAAAAGAATCACTGAATCTTAGAACTAGAAGAAATTCATCTCTCTTATCCAGTTCCACCATTTGACAGACAAGGAGACATTCTCACTATAGTTAAGTGACCTGCCCAAAGTCATTTAGCCAGTGAAGAGTATAAGCAGATACTTAAATATTATGTCAAGGTCCATAATGACATTTTATGCAATAAACTATGTTAATGTGCATAACTAAAACTAAGGAAGAGGAGGCAGGAAATTGTGGAACAGGTTTTTTGAAAACATATTAAAGGATTAAATTTTAGCTGATTAACAGGTCCAAATTTCTGAAAAATATATTATTATTTTTAGATTATAAAATTTAAACCACATAACTAGGGTGTCGCAGAGGAGAAGAAGCTCATTATATGTAAATATAACAATTCACATACTTTTCTATGGAAACAGTAGGATAATCAGCTAAATAAATGTTTGTAAAATTCATGTTTTCAGATCTTGTCTGTATAATTTGTATACCTTAATATATAGATAAACTGTATATATACAGATATTCAGATAAACTGAAAAAATTGAGGTAGAATTTATAGTTTGTACTAAACTGTAGTTTGTTTTGTTTGTGTTTTATATTCTTGATCATTGTAGTTATTAATCAATTACCTGTGTGTGTGTGTGTGTAATGTTATTGAGAAATAGCCTACAATTACCAAGTGACTTCCATGTCAGGCACTGTACTCAGTGTTTACCTCTTTGAATCCTCATGACAACTCAATTCTCAGCTAACATTCCACCTACTTTTACAGATAAAGAAGCTAAAATAATTTAAGAAGAGAAATTACATAATTTACCTAAAGGTACATAATTTACCTAAAGGTACATAATTTACCTAATTTACATAATTAGAAAGGACACTTAATTTTCTATCTACCTCCCTCTCTCTCTCTCTCTATCTGTATACATATATACATGAATGTATAGACATATATATAATTCATATATACATGGATAGTTTTCCACCTAAAAAATCTTATTTAATTCTTTTATTAATTTAAAATAAAAAGGACCAACCTGGATGCCTTTGTCTTACAGTTCATATTATTTAAGTGATTCTCAGCTTTAACTGTACATTAGCATCACCTTATCTTAGTCATTCTGGATGCTATAGCATGGTACTGTAGAGTGCTTGGCTTGGCTTATAAATAACAGAAATTTATTTCTCACAGTTTTGGAGGCTGGGAAGTCCAAGATCAAGGAGCCAGCAGGTTCAGTGTCTAGTGATTGCCTGCCTCCTGGTTCATAGGTGGCTGTCTTCTTGCTCTGTCCTCAAGTGGTGGAAAGAGCAAGGGAATTTTCTGGGAATCTCTCTATAAGGGCACAATTTCCATTCATGAGGCTCTGCCCTCATGATCTAAGTACATCCTAAATGTTCCCACCTCCAAATACCATCACAATGGGGATTAAATTTCAACATATGAATTTGGTGGGGGGAAGGGCACAAATATTCTGTTTGCAGCACATCACATATATTTTTAAAAACTGGATGCCTGAAGAACACCTTGAACTAATTAAAACCTATTTATAAAGTAGGACTTAAACATAATTAATTTTTAAATCTCTCTAGTTAATTTTAATATTTATCCAATGTTGAGAACGACTCTTATAGTTTAAGTGCATATATCAATTTAGCCACTCACAAAATAATTTTTGAAATACTCCCTTAGAAGGTCTTTAAGAGGAAGGGGAAAAAAAGAGACATGTAAGTGTAAATAAGTGTACCGATGGAAATCAAACAAGTCTTTTTGTGTAGTTTCCCCATTTTGGCAAGTACTCTATCAAAGGACCTGGGTACTGAGGGAGCAACATGGGAGCATGATCCAACAGGTGTCATTCTATGTAGAGACATGAAAGAGTTAAAAGAAGGAAGAATAATAAAACAGAGGCTTGACAAAGGAGGCAAGGTGGAAATAGATGTATGAGGTGGCAAACAGAAATTGGGTTTGGGATTAATTCTGGGTGTGGTGGTGTACATATATTCATAGGAAACAATATACTTCCTTATTGGTGGTGATTTTATAAAAATTAAAAGATTACTACCTACTAACTAGATAGGATATCAAGTCTAGTAATGTTATCACCTATACAAATACACTTTTCAACTTACTCCTGGGTTATAAGTGAATTTTAAACTACCTGTGAAGTAAAAGTATAAACAACATCCTAAAAGGGGGGCATTCTTTACAGCAATGACAATGAGATCATTGTTACACTGCTAGCGTCATTCCAATACAACAGCTAAACTATTCCATGACTAGTATCCAAAACATCTCAAATAAATGTATGAGGAACTTTTCTTCCATACATAATTTACTGCAGCCCTTGCTAGAATAAATGGCCTATAGAAGTATGTGTTGATACATAGTCAATAGAAGTAATCGTGTTCAATTTCATTTAACAAAATTTCCAGCTGACTCAGTAATTCAAATACAAAATCCCAGCTCAGGAAAGGCTTGGTCATTCACTATACTCCCTGAAGGACTTTAAGTTAAATACCACTGCATAAAAAACATGGATTATAGGAGTCTATATACAATCATAATAATACAAATATGCACACTGCAAATTATTAATATTTTTTTGTCTGAAATGACTTTAAAAATCAATGTAGAAACTGCTAAAATTACCAGATTAGGAAAAATATTAAAAAGTTTCTTTGAGTTTTCAGACCTTTTTTGCAAATCATGCCAAACCATGATTTGAAAATAATTACATAAGTATCTTCAGTAAGTTTAATGTGTCGAGATTGAGATCTTCAATTTTCACTCATTTTTCAAGTTGAAACATACCTTCCCAAACAGAATCAAAAAAATATTTTCAGACATGTCAATACATGGTTTCGAATATAGTACCAATTGTGTATTTTACATTTTTCTAGACTTTAGAATAAAAGACAAACTCCCTGTTCATTACTTATTTATCCCCTCCAGTCCCATAACTAAACTACATGTATCTCTTTTTCAGTTGGTTCATTCAAAATATATTCTTGAATATATTTTCTGTCATTCAGGCACGGCTCTCATACAGAGCTTAAAAGTTAAGAGTTCCTCTCCTCAAGATCCTTATTCTTTGACATGGAGAAAAGAAAAAAATAATCAAGTAGCAAAATAAATGCTCTAATATAAATATACATACAATGCTACAGGAATAAATAATTGAAAAAAACTTTGAAGGTCAAGGAAGTTTAGAGGCTCTGAAACATACTGTTGGAGTTGAAAGATGCATAAAAAGTAGGCAAATGGGAAGATTGTGGAAGTGTATGAAGAAAAACAAACAGTATATAATTCTGTTATATAGGCATGAGAGAGTATGGCCCATTCAATTCAAGGAATTGTAAATTGTACATTAGGTTAGAGTTTGACAACCTCTTAAGGGGTGAAAATATTAGCTGTAGAGGTAGTCAAGGCTCAAATCTTAAAAAGGTTTATATACTAAATTAAGGAGTTTCATGTGTACATTGTACACAATGGGGAGCCACTGAAGAATTTTAAATGGATACATTAAAATCATGGAATTTGTATTTAGACATATTTATCACAGCCAATTCTAGTTTTGACTCTGACATATGAAAAGCTTGGAAGTCTTCACTTCCATCCTTAAAACAACAAAAACTAAGCTGAACAAACTGAAAATCAATGACTTTCTTGTACTTATCAGATAATTTAGATTGCAGAGCAAAGTGGCACCCTAAAAACTGGAGTGACAGGCGAACACAAAATATACAATCAAGATATCCTTACCAGAAACAAAGCCACTGGGGCTATAAACTGTCCAAAAATGGACATAGGAATTTTGAATTTCTGGAAGCTAAATCATACTATTGCAAATTTGAGAAACTTCTAGGTACCACAGTCTTAGGGAACCCCAAAACTTATGTGGGCTTTACCTCCAGGAGCTCCACCACAATTTCACAAAGATCTGCCAAGAAAAATTCTCTCATCATTGTAGGAAATGGGAAGGCAAAGGAATGATTTTGAAATAAGCAAGAGCTTTCTCAATGATAGAGCCTACTCTTTAGGAGAAAAGACTATCAGATCTACACAGCCCAGCCCCACACAATCAAAAATTTGCGTATAACTTTTGACTCCCCCCAAACTTAACTACTAATAGCTTACTATAGACTGGAAGCCTTACCAATAACATAAACAGTCAATTAACATCTATTTTGTATGTTATATGTATTATATACTGTATTTTTACAATAAAGTACACTAGGGAAAAGAAAATGTTATTAAGAAAATCATAAGGAAGAGAAAAATACATTTATAGTACTGCACTGTATTTATTGATACAGAAGGTTTACATAGTCTGTTTACAAGATAAATCATTTGTCAGCTACACAACATTGTCTTGTATGATACAAAACACTGTAAACGTTATATGTAACACATTATATTATTCAATAAATGTTATATGTAATATGTTATATTACTAACACTAGGCATCAAAAATGAAGAGATAATGTAAAATAATTTATATTTATTTATAGGTATAATGAGTAATGCATTGATAATGAGGAAGCAGCATTATTGAAACCAAGGGTAGTCATCAGTTAGATCCATTAAACTGTAACTTGCTTAATAAATAATGAAATGTAACCTGTCTTCATTGATCAAGCTCATTTTAATTGTTTTTTATGAAAACTTCACCTTATTAAAACTTGACCTTTCATTAAAAACATGCTTTTTTATGAAAAGCATGACCTCCAAGCATCCCATAGCCTAAACAATAAAATGTTTTCCCGAGTTGTTTTTTAGGAACTTGGAGTCAGCTGTGTCCAGTTCGAGCTCAAGGTAGTTAAGACTGGTTGGGACTACCAATCCTCCAACAAGGCATGAATGAGTGTCTGGTGACCTTTCAATGTCAGAGTACCAAAACCCGACCCTCGGAACATGCTAATACTGCCATTTTCTGAACATGTGTTCCATGGAAAGCATATAGCTTAGTTACACCTGCACAGAATGATGATTACCTCACCTTTTTCTTATCTCCCCTATCACCTTTCCCCAGGCTCCCCATGCCTCAACTCTATCCCATAAATATCCTGTATTCCTTGCCTTTGGGGAGGCGGATTTGAGATTTGTTCTTCAGTCTCCTTGCTTGGCTACCTTGTGATTGAACTCTTTCTCTGCTGCAGACCTCAGTGTCTCAGTGTTTTAGCTTGCTTCCTGTTGGGCAAATGAACCTAGTGTAATTGATACCACTGATTCAAGGTATCCTAGCCTATACACTAAATGAATGAATCATTATAAAAATTTTATGGCATACAGTATTACAATCATATTCAAAACAGTATTAGAAACATTTGTTATGTATTTTTTTTAAAAAACACTTATCTATGATGATACGCTGATATACAGTTTCTCTAGGAGATAGAGAGGCACACTGCATGGTAATGTAATTTATTGAAAGCAAAGTTATAAGACAATAATAAAAATAATACATTATTAATTTTATGTTAAATATCACTCACCTTATGACTATGTAAGGATAGGCTATCCACTTCAATACACCTCTGGCAAACAATATTCTACCCAATGAATACTTAGGTGATGATGATGATGATACAAAAGCATCTTATATAGCTCTTGCTGTACAGTTATTAGATTTTCACATGAAGACACTCACACAAAATACACAAAGGATAAGTTTATTAACTGTATGGTATGATGATTACTTACTATTCATTAAGTGGAAGTGGATTATCATAAAGGCCATCATCCTCATCATCTTCATGTTGAGTAGGGTGAGGAGGAGAGGAAAGAGAAGGGGTTGCTCTTGCTGTTTCAGTGGTGCCAGAGGCAGAAGATGTGGAAGAAGTGGAAGGAGAGGCAGGAGAGGCAGGCACAATCAGTGTAACTTTACGGAAATACATCCTAATTTCTGTCTCCCTTTTTTTGCATTTTCCTTTCTCTAAAAATGAATCCTTCTACGATTTGCTTTAGTTTAGTGCTCCAATTACAGAAGGGTCTATGTCATAAAAGAAGTCAAATCAATCTTGAACAATCAGAAACCTTCTGCCAGACTGTATGATGTTAGTTTGTTTTCTGGCACTACTTCTACATCTTCTTCCTCATCATCTGGCACTGGCTTGCAAGAATTCACATCCATCAAGTCATCTTCCGTTAATTCATCTTCTATGGTGTCTATTAGATCTTAAATTTTTCTAAGATTCATCTCTTGAAACCCTTCACCTCTCACCTTTTTTTTTTTTTTTGCCATATCCACAATCTCTTTCATGATTTCCTTGATCAGCTCTGTTGTAAACCCTGTAAAGTCATGAATGACATCTAGACAGTTTTCTCCAGCTGGAATTTATTGTTTTGGGCTTGGTGGCTTTCATGGTTTTTTTAAAACAATGATGGCAACTTCAATGGTGTAATCCTGCCAGACTTTCATGGTGTTTTCTCTATCAGGATTCTCTTCCATAGCACTGACAATCTTTTCCATAGCATGCCTGTGTAATGAGCCTTAAGGATCCTTATGATCCCCTGATGTAGAGGCTGAATTATAGACATTGTGTTTGGGGACAAGTAGACCACTTCAGTGTCATTCATGGGGTTCTTGGTGGCCAGGGCATTGTCTAATATCAAAAGGACTTTAAAAGGCAGTCTCTTACTGGCAAGGTACTGCCTGATTTCAGGGACATTAGCAGAACCAATCCAAGAAAAGAGTTTCTCATTGTCCAGGCCTTCTTAATGAACAATCAAAAGACTGGCAACTGGTGTTTATCTTTTCCCTTCAAGGCTTGGGAGTTAGCAGTTTTATAGGTAGGGCAGTCCTGATCATAAACCCACTGCATTTGCACAAAACAGTAGACTGAGCTTATCCCTTTCTGCCTGAAATCCTGGTGCTTTCCTCTCTTCCTTACTAATATATGTCCTTTGTGATATTTTTTTCCAGAATAGGGCACTTTTGTCTGCATTAAAAACCTGTTCATACAGATATTCTTTCTCCTTGAAGATTTTTTAAATGGTGTCTGCAAATTTGTCTTCTGCCTCTTGGTCAGCAGAAGCTGCTTCTGTTATCCTGACATTTTTTTTTTAAAGCCAAAGCTCTTTTTAAAATTATCAAACCATCCTTTTCTGGCATTAAATTGTCAAGCTTTAGATCTTTCACTTTACTTTTGCTTTAAGTCATCATACATAATGACTTCACTTTTTCCTGAATCATGTTAGAGTCTATAGTTATGCCTTTCTGAATAGCAATCCTACACCCGCATAAAAACTGCATTTGCAATACAAGATAAAAAGGTAATCCTTTAAAAGAACAAGGTAATTCTTAAAAAGTACAAGGTTTTCAAAAAAAAGTACAAAGTTTTCATGTCTGCTGACATAGCTGTAGTGATGGCTTAATGAATTTTCTTTCGCCTTTTTACAATGTTTTTTATGCTTTTTTTACAATGGTTTCATGCTGGATTCATTTATCTTGAAATGGTGGGCAACCACAGCTGCAGACTTCAATCAATAGTACATATATTAAGCAATTCAAATTTTTCTTATATGTGTAATGTCATGACTTTCCTCTGCTTCTTGGGAGCACTTCTAGCACCTCTAGTGGCATTTTGTATGGGTTCCATATTGTTATTTAAGGTTTGTGGTATTGCACTAAATGCAATGAAAAGTATGCAGGAACTGTGAGAGAACATTCTTTGCTACTATATGTAATTTACTGGAGAGATGAGTTCCTCATATGGAGATGATTTGTATCACATGGTACTTTAAGTGGATACTTGCAACACTTGAGTTCACAGCAATAGCAGCAGGAGATGGCTACAAAATTATTACAATAGTACAGTACATACTACAGTTAATTTTAGGCACTTATGGTTTAATACTGCATCTTTACATTTGTTTACATTTCTCTCAACTGAAGATGGTGCGAAGTGTGTTCTGTAAGTGTTTGTGTGTAAATTTTGATACATTTTAACTTTTTATAATAGATTTGGGTATATTTTATGGTATTAAATGATAAAATAAACTAGCAACTACAAATACTTTATGCATTCATGACATATATTTTTCTTCATTTTTTGATATTTCTAGGATATGTGGTTCATTTAAGAGTTTTTACAAATTGTTACAAATCTCAAAATAATTTTCCAATATATTCATTGAAAAAAATTCATATGTAAGTGGAATGGCACAGTTCAAACTCATATTGTTCAAGGGTCAACTGTATTCCTTCTACGTAGGGGGGAAATTTTCCAACTCCAACAATATCTGGTCTTTCTGTCTCACCTAAAAAGGTGGGAAAGCCTTGAGACACTTGAGAAGTTATAGCTCAGGAACATATGACCATTAAAAGACTGTAATTTAATCAGAAGATTATAGAATGCTCCCACTCCCCCACATATTACCACCACATTAACAATGATCCAGTATAATAAATGGATTACAGATGAATGAGCTGCAAAGCTGACTCTAAGGAGTTCTTAGGAAAAAGACAAGAGGGGAGACAAAAAAAGAACACTAGAGGAAACTGAAGCCACTGACACCTGCAGCTACTGCAAAAATTAAACGCATCTCAGCTCTAACCAGATTAATATAAAACTTCATGCTAAAGTCCTTTTCCTTCAGTTTCTGTTACCCAGTGTATCTGAGTTTCAACAAAAAAAAATCACAAAACTTGTTAAAAGAAAGGAAAAAATATTCTAAAGAAACAAAGCCTCAAAATCAAACTCAGATATGACAGATATTTTAGAATTATCTGACAGAGAATTTGAAATAACTATGATTAATATGTTAAGGACTGTAATGGGAAAAGCAGACAATGTACAAAAACATGAATAATGTAACATAAGAGATAGAAACTAAGAAATAATCAAAATGTAACACTATAAATTGAAAAAACTCTGTAAAAGAAAAGAATCCTTTGGTGGGCACATCAATAGACTGGACATAGTGGAGAAAAGAATCAATTATATTAAAGATAAGTCAATAGAAACTTCCTAAATTGATGTGCAAAGAGAAAAACATAAAAATAATGGAAAAATACCCTCAGAATATCCAAGAACTGTGGGACAATATCATTAGGTGGAACATATGCATAATTGGAATACCAGAAGGAAAAGAAAAAGTAAATGGAAGAGAAGAAATATTTGAAGAAGCAACAGTGAGAATATTCCAAAATTGGTTGCAGATCCCAAATTCCAGTTCTAGAAAGATCAGAGAACACTAACTGGGATAAACACCCAAAAATCTACATCCAGGAATATCACATTTAAACTGCAGTAAACAAAACACAAAAAGAAAATCTTGATGGTAGTCAGAAGAAAACAAAAACAAAAACAAAAACACCTTACCTACAGAGGTACAAGGATAACAATTACAGTGGACTTCTTGTCAGAACTACATTAGCAAAAAGAGAGCAGTGAAATATTTAGTGTTGAAAGGAAAAAAAAATCATCAAACTAGAAGTCTATGTCCAGTGAAATTATTCTTCATAAGAGAAAGAGAAATAAAAACTTTCTCAAACAAAAGCTGGGAGAGAATTTATCAACAGCAAATCTGTTATGAAAAAAATATTTTTTAACTTCTTTCGAACAATGATGGAAAATAATAGGATTCAGAAATTTGAATCTACATAAAGAAAGATTAGCAGAGAAGAAATTAATAAAGTTAGGTTACAATATTTTTCTTATTACTACTTGATCTAAAAGAATGCATTTCCAGTTAACAGTATACCACTTCAAATATATAAATATATGCACACACACAATTCAAATATATATGTATGCAATTAATCTCAATTTTAAAACATATATCAAAAGATATAGATATCTCATAGATATATCAAAATCTATGGCAACCACTAACAAAGTTTTTAAAAGCATAACTGATATGCCAAGAGAGGAGAGAAATGAAATTATATAAGATGCTCAAATGAAGCCAAATAATTCGAGAGAGAGAGAGAGAAAACAACAGTTGCAAAGGCTAGAAAGCTATGAAAATCAAGTTGAAATTGCCCTGATTGGCAAAAATTTTTTGCTCCTCTTACCTTTCCAGATTCCTATACTCCCTACAATTTTGACCTGGCAATTCCTTACTAACTAGTCAGCTATACGATACTTTTAAGGTTTTTTAAAAAAACTATTTTGTCCAGCATTTTTAGTTGTTTTCATTGGGAAAGTTGGTCCAAACAGTTTAGTCCATCATTACTGCAGATGAGAGTTGCACTGCATGTTTGTTCTTTGCCTGATTTCCTAGTTTGGAACTCATTGTCCTTGTCTTTACATGCCATATGAAACTCTAGATCGAATTAACAGTATCAAAAAATTAAATAAGAAGTTTTGTTTTAACTGCAGTAATGTCTGGCTGTAGAAAAGTGTACCGGTACCTATGAAGGCTGCGCCCAGATGAGGACTTATTACCAACTATAGGGGGACTCACCCTCACCCTTGCTGAGAGAACCATACTTTCCTGCCCCCAGCTGGGATTTCCATTGTCTACAACCTTCATGAAGTTTCCTACAAACTTTCTGCAAAATCCCAGGTCAGAATGTCTGGTTTTCCCTTCCACTGTGGATCTTATCCTGCTCTCATACAGGTCTTGAGCCCAGTGATTCTGAAACCACCTGCGGGGAAGCCTCCTCTTTTTTCCTAATCTTGCAAATTAATATTTTTGTAAAAATACAATAAAAGTTAATTACAAGAAAAAATAAATAAAAAACAAAAATACAATACTTTTTATTAGATTAAATAGATACAATATTATACACAATACTGTATTTTAAAAATAGATCATAGGCCTAAATAAGAAACACAAATGTATAAAACTTCTAGACGATAACACAGGAGAAAATTTAAGTGACCTTGGGTTTGGTAATGAGTTTTCATATACAATGCCAAGAGCACTGTCCATGATAGAAATTTTTGACGGATTAGACTTTATCACAATTAAAAACTGTTTCACAAAAATCACTGTTAAGAGAATCAAAGCTAAGCTGTAGACTGGGAGAATATGGTTGCAAATTATTTGTCTGATAATTGACGTGTAGTCAAAATATACAAAGATCTTTTAAGCTCAACAGTAAGAAAACCAACTACTCAATTAAAAATTAAGGAAAACAGACACCTCACCAAACAAAACAGATGGCAAGAAGCCATATGAAAAGATGCTTAATATCATTTGTAATCAGAGAATTGAAAAACAATGAGATAATACTACATACCTAATAGAATGGCTAAAATCCAAAAAAAAACAAGCAAACAATAAAAACAACAATACCAGAGGTTGTCAAGGATATGAAGCAACAGGAACACTCATTCATTACAGGTTGGTATGCAAAATGTTATGACCATTTTGGAAGACAGTTTAGCAGTTTTTTATGAAGTGAACCATAAGCTTATAATATAATCCAGCAATCGTACTTCTAGGTATTTATCCTGTTTATTTGAAAATATATGTCCATGTAAAAATTTGCAAATAAATGTAACAGCTTTATTATAAATCACCAAAAACTGGAAGCAACAAAGATATCCTTCAATAGGTAAATGGGTAACAAGCTGTGGTACACCCCTAAAATATTGGAATATTCAGCAATAAAAAAGAGCTATCAATCCACAAAGAGGTATGGAGGAATGTAAATGCATATTTCCAAGTTAAAGAAGCCAGTCTGTAAAGGCTGCATACTGTGTCATTCCAATTATATGACATTCTACTAATGGGAAAACTACAGAGAAAGTAGAATGATCATTGTTTGCCAGGAGTTTGAGGGGAAGGTTGGATGGGTGAATAGGAAAGCACATAGTATTGACAGGGCAGTAAAACATCACTGTATCTTACTGTAATAGTGGATGCAAGCCATATTGCTTTTGTCAAAATCCATAGAAATTTACAGCACAAAGAATGAACCTTAATATATGAAATTTTCACAAATCATTCACGAGGTTGGGGGAATACCTGGAAGTACTGTCCAATGTGACAAAACAATCTAACACTATTTTTAACATATAAAATAACTTCACTGAAGGGGGTAAGCCAGGGAAAAGTATTGCACATAAAGCACTGTAATCCTGTTAACAAAGTTGTTTCCCACAATGTTTCAGTACAACATATATGATATACTGTACATGTATGCTGGAACTTAACAATTATATAGATGGTTGGTGTGTGGTAGGAGCCAAGTTTCTCACAGTCAAAATGGGAAATTATAGTCAACCAGGATAAGGTGGATAGAGTGATCCATGTATTTGAGTTGGAAACATCAGTGTAAATTTATGCTTAGCTTGAAGTAAATACAGATGGTTACACATAAAAATATTTCTAGAAATAGTATATACACAGGGTAGTATAAATACATGTCATCAGCTGAAAGGGCCTTAAAAGAAAACACCTCTTTAGCAATTAACACATGCAGCTCTCGGATTTTGGTTTCTAATATCATTCCCAGGAAAAGGAGCCAGGGCTTGTTGGAGCAAAAGCTAATTCTAGTACTGGGGCAGGAAATATGCAAGATGAGCCAAAAGCATCTTATAGGAAGTACTCAAAAACAACAACAACAATGAAAAACAAACCCTACACTGATGGGGAATGGTGTATGTCAAAGAATAACAGTAACCAGCTAAAAGAGTTACCAAAAGCCAAAGCTGATACTATCTGAGCAACAAAATAAAGTATTACAACCAAAAGTATACTATAAATATCAATAATTTATAGTGATATGAATAAATGACCAAGTGTGTTAGTAAGGACAAGAGAAAAATCTCCCATTCAGAAGAATTCCAAATAATTTGTGTAGGTATTCTACCCTCAAGAAAGAAGATAACTCCTGGCTCCTGTAGGCATGGCTGCACATGGTGATTTCCCTCCAAAGAGTACAATAGAGAAAGTACTGGAGTGGAGCATAACTTACAGTGGAGAAAGTGGACAAACACCACCTCAACCAGTTGAGAAAGGTCAAGATTAACTATCAGAATTTCTGTTGATAGAATATACCCTTGATATGATGTGATGAAAATGATACTTTACCTCTGTAATCTTCCTTCCAATGACCTGTTAAGTCTACTCTTATCATAAGAAAAATATCAGACAAATTCCAATAGTGGGGTCTCCTACAAAGTACATTTGACATGAATAGGTCAATCAACTTCATCTAATATTTATAGGATGTTCCACACAACAACAGCAGAATAAACATTCTTCTCATGTTTACATAGAACATTCATCAAGATAGACCACATTC
This sequence comes from Kogia breviceps, assembly GCF_026419965.1. Taxonomy (NCBI): domain Eukaryota; kingdom Metazoa; phylum Chordata; class Mammalia; order Artiodactyla; family Physeteridae; genus Kogia; species Kogia breviceps. The sequence goes on from NC_081312.1 coordinate 52,403,465, forward strand.
TGGGACATAAAAAACAATATTTAAAAGAATAGAAATCACAAAATGTATGTTCTCAGACCACAATTAAGTGAACCTAGGAATCCATCACGGAAAAATAGTTTGTATATCCCCAAATATTTGTAGATCAAACAACACACTTTAACACATGTGTAAAAGAAAAAGCCTCAAAATAATTTTAAGAATATTTTTATCTAAATAAAAATATACTTAACCATAATTTCTGGGATGCAGTGAAAGTAGTGCTTAGAGACATTTATAAATGCTTATATTAGAAAAGAAGAAAATTCTAAAACCAATAACCCAAGTTTCTAATGCAGGAACTGAAAAAAGAAAAGCAAATTAAGCCTAAAGGAAGCAGAAGAAAAGAAATAATAAATTTTTTTGCAGAAAGCAGTGGAATTCAAAACACAAAACGATAGTGAAAATCAATTAAATAAAAAAAAACTGGTTCTTTGAAAAATCAGTAAAATTGATAAATCTCTAGCCAGACTGTGGTATTGTGATTAGTAGTAAGAAATATACATTTGGTCTTCATCCCTGTTTCTGGCACACAGCTCCCAAAACTGTTGAAAATAAAAAAGGTATGTTTTGTTAATGAGGTGACTGTTGGATAGCACCTGAGGATGGCATTGGTTAGTTCCCCTAGCAAACAACCCCTTTCAGTCCCACCCTTCAACTTCTGGGAAGGGGAGAGGCTGGAGGTTGAAAGGATTGCCAGTGGCCAATGATTTAATCAATTATTCCTGTGTTATGAAGCCTCCATGAAACCCCAAAAGGATGCAGTTTGGAGAGCTTCCCAGTTGGTGAACATGTGGAGATTGGGGAGAGTGGTGCTAGGAGGGAGCATGGATTCCTGGCACCCTCTACCCATACTTTGCCCTATGTATCTCTTCCATCTAGCTCTTCCTGAGTTACATCTTTTTATAATAAGTCAATAATCTAGTAAGTAAAATTTTCTAAGGTCTCTGCGCTCTAGAAAATAAATCGAACACAAGGAGGAGGTCATGGGAACCTTTTATTTATAGCCATTTTGTCAGAAGCACACAGACTTGCCACTGGCATCTGAAATCAAAGGAGGGGGTTGTTGGGGTCTACAGTCTATAGCCAGCCGGTCAGAAATACAAATGATAATCTGTGCTTGCAACTGGCATCTGAAGGGTGTGTTGGAGGAGAGGGGAGAGGGTTGAGGGGGGTGGTGGAAGCAGTGTTGCAGGACTGAGCCCTCAACCTGTGAATCTGATTCCATCTCTGAGAGGATAGTACAAGAATTGAGCTGAATTTTTAGACACCCAGCTGGAGTCAAAAATGTTGCTTGTTGGTGTGGGAAAGCACCTCCCACCTTACACACACATTGCAATTTGAGTGTAGAACCCAAAACAGAGGCTAACACAGAAAGAAAGAGAGAAGACACAAATTGCCAACATAGAAAATGAAGGGGCTTCCCTGGTGGCACAGTGGTTGAGAGTCCGCCTGCCGATGCAGGGGACACGGGTTCATGCCCTGGTCCAGGAAGATCCCACATGCCGCAGACTGGCTGGGCCCCATAAGCCATGGTCACTGAGCCTGCGCGTACAGAGCCTGTGCTCTGCAATGGGATAGGCCACAACAGTGAGAGGTCCGTGTACCGTAAAAAAAAAAAATAATAATGATGATGAAAGAATCATCACTACTACTAATCCCATGGACATAAGAATATTTTTTTAAAATACTATGGGTCTTGTCAGAGACGAGCTTCAAGATGGCGGAAGAGCAAGACGCAGAGATCACCTTCCTCCCCACAGATACATCAGAAATACATCTACACGTGGAACTCCTCCTATAGAACACCCACCGAACGCTGGCAGAAGACCTCAGACCTCCCAAAAGGCAAGAAACTCCTCACGTACCTGGGTAAGGCCAAAGGAAAAAGAAAAAAACAGACAAAAGAATAGGGACGGGACCTGCACCTTGGGGAGGGAGCTGTGAAGGAGGAAAGGTTTCCACACACTGGAAGCCCATTCGCTGGCAGAGACTGTGGGTGGCGGAGGCAGGAAGCTTCAGAGTCATGGAGGAGAGTGCAGCAACGGGGTTGTGGAGGGCAAAGTGGAACGATTCCCACACAGAGGATTGGTGCCGACCAGCACTCACCAGCCCAAGACGCTTGTCTGCTCACCCGCCGGGATGGGCTGGGGCTGGGAGCTGAGGCTGAGGCTTTGGTCTGATCACAGGGAGAGGACTGGGGTTGCTGGCATGAACACAGCCTGAAGGGGCTAGTGCACCACAGCTAGCCAGGAGTGTGTCTGGGAAAATGTCTGGAGCTGCTGAAGAGGCAAGAGACTTTTTCTTCCCTCTTTGTTTCCTGGTGTTCGAGGAGAGGGGATTAAGAGCGCTGCTTAAAGGAGCTCCAGACATGGGCATGAGCCGTGGCTATCAGTGCAGACCCCAGAGACAGGCAGGAGACGCTAAGCCTGCTGCTACAGCCACCAAGAAGCCTGTGTGCAAGCACAGGTCACTCACTATCCACACCTCCCCTCCTGGGAGGCTGCGCAGCCTGACACTGACAGTGTCCCGTGATGCAGGGACAACTTCCCCAGGAGAACACATGGCGCACCTCAGGCTGGTGCAACATCACACCGGCCTCTGCCGCCACAGGCTTGCCCTGCATATGTACCCCTCCCTCACTCCGGCCTGAGTGAGCCAGAGGCCCTGTATCAGTGGCTCCTTTAAACACGTCCTGTCTGAGCAAAGAACAAGACGCCCTCGGGCGACCTACACACAAAGGCGGGGCCCAATCCAAAGCTGAACCCTGGGAGTTGTGCAAAGAAGAGAAAGGGAAATTTCTCCCAGGAGCCTCAAGAGCAGCAGATTAAATCTCCACAATCAACTTGATGTACCCTGCATCTGTGGACTACCTGAATAGACAACGAATCATACCAAATTGAGGCAGTGGACTTTGAGAGCAATGATATATATATATTTTTTCCTTTTTCTCTTTTTGTGAGGGTGTATGTGTATGTTTCTGTGTGTGATTTTGTCTGTATGGTTTTGCTTTTACCATTTGTCCATGGTTCTGTCTGTCCAGTTTTGGGTTTTTTTTTTTTTTTCTATAGTTTTTATCACTTCTTATCATTGGTGGATTTGTTTCTTGGTTTGGTTGCTCTCTTCTTCTTTTTTTCAATTACTTTAAATTTTTTTTTTATTTTTAATAATTATTTTTTTATTTTAATAACTTTATTTTATTTATTTCTTTTTTTCCCTTTTACTCTGAACCATGTGGATGACAGGGTCTTGGTGCTCCAGCCGGGTGTCAGGGCTGTGCCTTTGAGGTGGGAGAGCTGAGTTCAGGACATTGGTCCAACAGAGATCTCCTAGCTCCGTGTATTATCAAATGGCGAAAATCTCCCAGAGATCTCCATCTCAATGCCAAGACCCAGCTTCACTCAATGACAAGCAAGCTACACTGATGGACACCCTATGCCAAACAACTAGCAAGACAGGAACACAACCCCACCCATTAGCAGAGAGGCTGCCTAAAATCATAATAAGATCACAGACATCCCAAAATACACCACCAGACTCAGACTTGTGTACCAGTAGGACAAGATCCCACCTCATCCACCAGAACACAGGCACTAGTCCCCACCACCAGGAAGCCTACACAACCAGCTGAATCAACCTTAGCCACTGGGGGCAGACAGCAAAAACAACAGAACTACGAAACTGCAGCCTGTGAAAATCAGACCCCAAACACAGTAATTTAAGCAAAATGAAAAGAAAGAAAAACACACAGCAGATGAAGAAGCAAGGAAAAAACCCACCAAAATAAACAAATGAAGTGGAAATAGGCAGCCTACCTGAAGAATAATTCAGAGTAATGATAGTAAAGATGATCCAAAATCTTGGAAATAGAATGGAAAAAATACAAGAAACGTTTAACAAAGATGTAGAAGAACTAAAGAGCAAACAAACAGTGATGAACAACAAAATAAATGAAATTAAAAATTCTCTAGAAGGAATCAATAGCAGAATAACTGAGGCAGAAGAATGGATAAGTGACCTGGAAGACAGAAAGGTGGAAATAACTACCACAGAGCAGAATAAAGAAAAAAGAATGAAAAAAATTGAGGACAGCCTCAGAGACCACTGGGAAAACATTAAATGCACCAACATTCGAATTATAGGGTTCCCAGAAGAAGAAGAGAAAAAGAAAGGTACTGAGAAAGTATTTAAAGCGATTATAGTTCAAAACTTCCCTGACATGGGAAAAGAAATAGTCAACCAAGTCTAGGAAGAACAGAGAGACCCATACAGGAAAAGTCCAAGGATAAACATGGCAAGACACATATTAATCAAACTATAAAAAAATAAATACAAAGAAAAACTATTAAAAAGAGTGGAGGAAAGACAACAATAACATACAAGGGAATCCCCATAAGGTTAAGAGCTGATCTTTCAGCAGTAACTCTGCAAGCCAGAAGGGAATGGCAGGAAGTATTTAAAGTGATGAAAAGGAAAAATCTACAACCAAGATTACTCTACACAGCAAGGATCTCATTCAGATTCCATAGAGAAATTAAAACATTTACAGATAAGCAAAAGTTAAGAGAATTCAGCACCACCAAACCACCTTTACAACAAACGCTAAAGGAACTTCTCTAGGCAGGAAACACAAGAGAAGGAAAAGACCTACAATAACAAACTCAAAACAATTAAGAAAATGGTAATAGGAACATACATATTGATAATTACCTTAAATGTAAATGGATTAAATGCTGCAAACAAAAGACATAGTTTGGCTCAATGGATACAAAAACAGGACCCATATATATGTTGTCTACAAGAGACACACTTGAGAACTAGGGACACATACAAACTGAAAGTGAGGGGATGGAAAAAGATATTCCATGCAAATGGAAATCAACAGAAAGTTGGAGTAAGAATTCTCATATCAGAAAAAATAGACTAAAACAAAGACTATTACATGAGACAAAGAAGGACACTACATAATGATCAAGGGAACAATCCAAGAAGATGATATAACAATTGTAAATATTTATGCACACAACTTAGGTGCACCACAATCCATAAGGCAAATACTAACAGCCATAAAAGGGGAAATCAACAGTAACACAATCATAGTAGGGGAATTGAAAACCCCACTTTCACCAATCAACAGATCATCCAAAATGAAAATAAATAAGGAAACAAATGCTTTAAATGATACATTAAACAAGATGGACATAATTGTTACTTATAGTACATTCCATTCACAAACAGCAGAATACACTCTCATCTCAAGTGCTCATGGAACATTCTCCAGGATAGATCATATCTTGGGTCACAAATCAAGCCTTGGTAACTTTAAGAAAATTGAAATTGTGTCAAGAATCTTTTCCGACCACAATGCTATGACACTAGATATCAATTACAGGAAAAAAATGTGTAAAAAATATAAATACATGGAGGCTAAACAATACACTACTTAGTAACCAAGAGATCACAGAAGAAATCAAAGAAGAAATCAAAAAATACCTAGAAACAAATGACAATGAAAACAGGATGTCCCAAAAAGTATGGGATGCAGCAAAAGCAGTTCTAAGAGGGAAGTTTATAGCAATGCAATCTTACATTAAGAAACAAGAAACATCTCAAATAAACAACCTAATCTTACACCTATAGCAATTACAGAAAGAAGAACAAGAAACCCCAAAGTCAGCAGAAGGAAAGAAATCATAATGATCAGATGAGAAATAAATGAAAAAGAAATGAAGGAAACAATAACAAAGATCAATAAAACTAAAAGCTGGTTCTTTGAGAAGATAAAGAAAATTGATATAAAATTAGCCAGACTCATCAAGAAAAAACGGGAAAAGACTCAAATCAATAGAATTTAGAAATGAAAAAGGAGAAGTAATAACTCACACTGCAGAAATACAAAGGTTCATGAGAGATTACTACAAGCAACTATATGCCAATAAAATGGACACCCTGGAAGAAATGGCCAAATTCTTAGAAAAGTACAACCTTCCAAGACTGAACCAGGAAGAAATAGAAAATATGAACAGACCAATCTCAAGCACTGATTGAAATTGTGATTAAAAACCTTCCAGAAAACAAAAGCCCAGGACCAGATGGCTTCAGAGGCGAATTCTATCAAGCATTTAGAGAAGAGCTAACACCTATCCTTCTCAAACTCTTCCAAAATATAGCAAAGGGAGGAACACTCCCAAACTCATTCTATTAGGCCACCATCACTCTGATACCAAAACCAGACAAAGATGTCACAAAGAAAGAAAACTACAGGCCAATATCACTGATGAACATAGATGCAAAAATCCTCAACAAAATACTACTAAACAGTCCAAAAGCACATTAAAAGGATCATATACCATGATCAAGTGGGGTTTATCCCAGGAATGCAAAGATTCTTCTATATACACAAATCAATGAATGTGATACACCATATTAACATATTGAAGTATAAAAACCATATGATCATCTCAACAGATGCAGAAAAAACTTTCAATAAAATTAAACACACATTTATGATAAAAAACCCTCCCGAAAGTAGTCATAGAGGCAACTTACCTCAAAATAATAAAGGGCATATATGACAAACCAACAGCAAACATCATTCTCAATGGTGAAAAACTGAAACTCTTTCCACTAAGATCAGGAACAAGACAAGGTTGCCCACTCTCACCACTGTTAGTCAACATTGTTTTGGAAGTTTTACCCACAGCAGTTAGAGAAGAAAAAGAAATAAAAGAATCCAAATCGGAAAAGAAGAGATAAAGCTTTCACTCTTTACAGATGAGATGATACTATATATAGAGAAGCCTAAATAGGCTACCAGAAATCTACTAGAGCTAATCAATGAATTTTGTAAAGTAGCAGGATACAAAATTATTGCACAGATATCTCTTGCATTCCTGTACACTAATGATAAAAAAATCTGAAAGGGAAATTAAGGAAACACTTCCATTTACCATTGCAACAGAAAGAATAAAATACTTAGGAATACATCTACCTAGGGAGACAAAAGACCTGTATGCGGAAAACTATAAGACACTGATGAAATTTAAAAGGATACAAGCAGATGGAGACATAGACCATTCTCCTGGATTGGAAGAATCAACGTTGTGAAAACACCTATACTACCCAGTGCAATCTACAGATAAAATGCAATCCCTATCAAACTACCACTGGCATTTTTCACAGAACTATAACAAAAAATTTCACAATTTGTATGGAAACACAAAAGACCCTGAAAAGCCAAAGCAACCTTGAGAAAGAAAAACGGAGCTGGAGGAATCAGGCTCCCAGACTTCAGACTATAACACAAATCTACAGTAATCAAGAAAGTATGGTACTGGCACAAAAACAGAATTACAGATAAATGGAACAGGATAGAAAACCCAGAGATAAACCCACAGACATATGGTCACCTTATTTTTGATAAAGGAGGCAAGAATATACAATGGAGAAAAGACAGCCTCTTCAATAGTGGTGCCAGGAAAACTGGACAGCCACATGTAAAAGAATGAAATTAGAACACTGCCTAACACCATACACAAAAATAAACAAAATGGATTACAGACCTAAATGTAAGGCCAGACACTATCAGACTCTTAGAGGAAAACATTGGCAGAACTCTCTATGACATAAATCACAGCCAGATCCTTTTTGACCCACCTCCTAGAGAAATGGAAATAAAAATAAACAAATGAGACCTAATGAAACTTAAAAGGTTTTACACAGCAAGGAAAATGATAAACAAGACTAAAAGACAACCCTCAGGAAGAGTGAAAATATTTACAAATGAAACAACTGACAAACGATTAATCTCCAAAATTTACAAGTAGCTCAGGCAGCTCAATTTCAAAAAAAAACAAACGACCAAATCCAAAAATGGGTAAAAGGCCTAAATACACATTTCTCCAAAGAAGATATACAGATTGCCAACAAACACATGAAAGAATGTTCAACATCATTAGTCATTAGAGAAATGCAAATCAAAACTACAGTGAGGTGTCACCTCACACCAATCAGAATGGCAATCATCAAATAATCTATAAACAATAAATCCTGGAAAGGGAGTGGACAAAAGGCAACCCTTTTGCACTGTTGGTGGGAATGTAAATTGATACAGCCACTATGAAGAACAGTATGGAAGTTCCTTAAAAAACTACAAATAGAACTACCATATGGCCCAACAATCCCACTACTGGGCATATACCCTGAGAAAGCCATAATTCAAAAAGAGTCATGTACCACAATGTTCATTTCAGCTCTATTTACAACAGCCAGGACATGGAAGCAACCTAAGTGTCCATCAACATGGACACTTTATCCAATGAATGGATAAAGATGTGGCACATATATACAATGGAATATTACTCAGCCAGAAAAAGAAACAAAATTGAGTTATTTGTAGTGAGGTGGATGGACCTGGAGTCTGTCATACCGAGTGAACTAAGTCAGAAAGAGAAGAACAAATACTGTATGCTAAGACCTATATATGGAATCTAAAAAAAAAAATGGTCATGAAGAAATTAGGGGCAGGATGGGAATAAAGACACAGACCTACTGGAAAATGAACTTGAGGACATGGGGAGGGGGCAGGGTAAGTTGGGACAAAGTGAGAGAGTGGCATGTACATATATACACTACCAAATATAAAACCAATAGCTAGTGGGAAGTAGCCCCATAGCACAGGGAGCTCAGCTCGGTGCTTTGTGACCACCTAGAGGGGTGGGATACGGAGAGAGGTAGGGAGGGAAACACAAGAGGGGAGAGTTATGGGTATATATGTATATGTATAGTTAATTCACCTCGTTATAAAGCAGAAACTAACACAGCATTGTAAAGCAATTATACTCCAATAAAGTTGTTAAAAAAATACTATGAACAACTCTATCCCTACAAATATGAAAATGTAGAGAAAACTGAACCTTGAACTATGTATCTCTATGGAAGAAATATGGATGATGCATAAGAGTTTTGATACTGAACCCAGACAAATTAATGTGGATATTATTGCTCACTCCAGGTCAGGAATGATGAGGTATTTGTGGCAGGATAAGTAGAAATTAAAAGGAGAAGGTATGAGGGAACCATCTATTCCAATGATCTTACACTTTAGCATTTCTCATCTGCTCACTCCCTTGAACATATCATTGACTGCATAATCTCAATTTTAAGCAAAATTCTCTCTAACTATAACCTCCTGTCTTCCTAGCTAATTACCTCTTTACAGTGATTTTACAGTTCTTTGAATTTCCCGTCTAGACTAACATGTCTAGGGGAAACTTTTTTTTAATTGGGATATAGTTGATTTTAAATGCTGTGTTAGTTTTCAGGTGTACAGCTAAGTGAATCAGTTATACATATACACACGTCCACTCTTTTTTAGATTCTTTTTCCTTATAGGCCATTACAGAGTATTGAGTAGAGTTCCCTGTGCTGTACAGTAGGCTTTTACTAGTTATCTATTTTATATATAGTAGTGTGTATATGTCAATCCCAATCTGGGGGGAAATTTTTTAATAATACTCATTCGAGGCTTTTTACACCCATAATTTTGTTATTCTTACAGTCAACCTGTTTTTCCTTAATGTATATATAAAATTATTGTTGGAATCTTGAGGAACAAAAATCGAGCTGGAAGAACCAGGCTCTCTGACTTCAAGCTATACTACAAAGCTGCAGTCATCAAGACAGTATTGGCACAAAAACAGAAACATAGATAAATGGAACAGGATAGAAAGCCCAGAAATGAACCCACATACCTATGGTCAATTAATCTACGACAAAGGAGGCAAGACTATACAATGGAGGAAAGACAGTCTCTTCAATAAATGATGCTGGGAAAACTGGAGAGCTACATGTAAAAGAATGAAATTAGAACATTCTTTAACACCACACAGAAAAATAAACTCAAAATGAATTAAAAACCTAAATGTAAGATAGGATAATATAAAACTCTTAGAGGAAAACATAGGCAGAACACTCTCTGACATAAATCGCAGCAATATCTTTTTTGATCCATCTACCAGAATAATGGAAATAAAAACAAAAATAAACAAATGGGACCTAATTAAACTCAAAAGCTTTTTAGCAGGGAAGGAAACCATAAACAAACCGAAAAAACAACCCACAGGACCAGAGAAAATATTTGCAATGGAATGACCGACAGTAGATTAGTCTCCAAAATTTACAAACAGCTCATGCAGCTCAATACCACAAAAACAAACAACCCAATCAAAAACTGGGCAGAAGACCTAAATAGACATTTCTCCAAAGAAGACATTTGGATGGCCAAGAGGCATACGAAAAGCTGCTCAACATCACTAATCATTAGAGAAATGCAAACCAAAACTACAATGAGGTATCACCTCACACCGGTCAGAATGGCGATCATCAAATAATCTATAAACAATAAATGCTGGAGAGGGTGTAGAGAAAAGGGAACTCTCCTACACTGTTAGTGGGAATGTAAATTGGTATAGCCACCATGGAGAACAGTATGGTGGTTCCTTAAAAAACTAAAAAATATAGCTATCATATGATACAGTAATCCCACTCCTGGGCATACATCTGGAGTAAAACTTGGTTCGAAAGTATACATGCACCGCATTGTTCATTGCAGCACTGTTTACAATAGCCAAGACATGGAAGCAACCTAAATGTCCATGGACAAATGAATGGATAAAGAAGATATGGTACATATATACAAGTGGAATACTACTCAGCCATTAAAGTAATGAAAAAATGCCATTTGCAGCAACATGGATGGACCTGAAGATTATGATACTAAGTGAAGTAAGTCAGATAGAGAAAGATAAATATATATCACTTATATGATTATCTAAAAAAAATGATGCGAATGAACTTATTTACAAAATAGAAACAGAATCACAGACTTAGAGAATGAATTTATTGTTACTGGGGGGAAGAGATGGGGGAGGGAAAGATTGAGAGTTTGGGATTGACATGTACACATTGCTATATTTTAAACAGATAACCAACAAGCACCTACTGTATAGCACAGGGAACTCTATTCAGTATTCTGCAATCACCTAAATGGGAAAATAATTTGAAAAAGAATAGATACATGTATATATATAACTGAATCACTTTTCTGTATACCTGAAACTAACACAACATTGTTAATCAACTATACTCCGTTATAAAATTTAAAAAAATTAAAAGTAAATAAAAATAAATAAATAAATAATGAAATTATTGCTGGCATTCATAAGGTGTCTCATTTCTACCAATAGGCATCTATGTATCACTCTCATTGCTCTGCTAATTCCACTTGCAAGTGGAAATATGCTACAAACTTTTCATTGTGCTATGTATCTTAATGCAATTACACTAATGTTCTTGACTTATTAGTGACTAAGTGGTAAAAGGAAGAATGATTTTTCTCATCTATTACATATAAGCAAAAACTAAAAGAAGCTGATCAATATTCTTACATTCAAATAAATTTTATCTCTAGTTAATGAAAATTGGGAATAAAAATGAAAACTTTTTTCCATGAAATCATTTTCAATTCAAAAGTGAGTATTAGCATTTGAAAAAGATACCTTTATTAAATTAAAAATACATAATTCAATACTAATCTCAGGTTGATATTCATACCCTTTAGAGGTAATGAATTTCAGAAAGGAATGTTTTAAGTAGGAAATACAATTATACTGTCACATATAAAACATGATTTGAAAAATATAACTAAGATGAAGTGGCCTACCAAATTGTAATTCAGAACTAATCATTCTATTTGCTTTACTGTTTCCCTTACACATCCTTCATTCCCTACCACCTCACCCACACCATAAAATGATGAGAATATAAATGTTTTTCTGTACTCTCTGTCCTATTTTGTAGTTTCAGATTATGATCCTCTGGCAAATGGAAAATAATCTATTATAAATTTCATGAAAGCAGCTAAAAGGTATTTAAGAAAAATATTGAAAAAATAACCTGTCATCATGAATATTTCGAGGAGTTTTTTCAAAAACAAATAAACTCTTGGTTTCTTTTTTTTTTTTTTTTTTTTTTTACTATATTTGTAGTATTTCTGAGGATTCCTTCCAGGAGACTGGATGTACAAATAAAGGTATTCATAAGATTTTCCCCACTTTCCCTATCTTATGCTAAAGGGATAAGCACAATTTAATACAGTACATGGTAAATTTACCATTAAAATTTACCATTATTTACCATTTACAATGGTAAATAAGCCTTTTTTCTTTTTAAGCAATATGCTTCATCATTATTTTATAAAGTAGGAATTAACTGCAATACAACATGGCTAGATTCAGGGGCTTATACATTTTTTAACATGATAATACTTTGATATTAATATTTGGGTAAAATTAAGTAACAGAATTATCTTGTTTTAATAGGTATACTCATATTAAACATTCAGGGAAAATTCTTTAGGTGTTTATATTTCTAAATTAATAAAATTTAACCCTTTATATCATGAATAGATTTGTTGATGCCTAATTCTAAATATTTTTGATATGTGTTTATCATATTTAATTTAAATTTGGGATTTAATTTAAAACTTACTTTAAATTTAAGTTTGGGAACTTACTGATGCTTTCATCCATGACAGTAATACTTTAGGGATTCAAGATTCAACATGTATAATATGATTCATTCTGAAGAAATACGACTAGCTCCTGCAAAGTCGCCTTGCAGTTTACAATTCAAAAATACTTTAACATTCAAGTGTGGGTTAATAGAGTCAAATAGATTACTTTTGTGTCATCATGGTATTAAAAATGTGGGGATTCTCATTTTTTGTTGTATTCCTTTTAAATGTTAAAATGTACTATTTATCCAAATGCCTGCTGGTGGTTTGCTGTCACTTTAAAATGAAAAAATGCACTTATCTCATTCTAAATCTGTTATCCTTTATGATTTTGTTTATTGTTAATGGCAACATAAGTGTCCTAAATTCTGGTCTTACTCATTCCTCTTCTTCACACTATATTAAATCAATCACTAAGTCCTATAGGTTCCTGATCCAAAGTGTCATAATAATTGCCTCTTCCTGAAATTTTTTGTAACTTCATTTCCTTAGCCCAAGTCTTATTTGTATTGTTAACTAAAAATCTCTTTCTGGATGTATTGATTCTCCAATCACAGTGGAAGTCACTGCATCCTGAACTATATTTGATATTGACTATAAGATGAAGGAAGGAGCCATATGCCAAGGAAAGTTGTGGACAGTAAAAGCTGAAAAAGGCAAAGACATGGATTCTCCCTTAGAACCTCCATAAAGGAACACAGTCCATCCATCACCTTGAATTTTGTCCCAATAGACCTCTGTCAGACTTCTGACCTACAGAATTGTAGGATGACAATTTGTATCATCAGAATATTTATTTTCATAAAGTGTTCTTTGAAGATATTAAGGATGTGACACACAGATCCCTTCAGTTAAACCAAAGGGCATCTCAGAAACTTAAGGACATTATCCCTCAGTTATCTCAGCAAAAGGCAAAAATAGAGATGAGCTAATCTAGGAAATATTTGTGAAGGAGCTTCTTGTCTAATTAGTGAACACTGGGTCATACACAGGAACACTGTGGAAAAGTCTAGAAAGGTGTATTTTTTAAAATGTCTTAGTTCTTCTAATGGTAATTCCTTTCATATTTATGTTTCAGATTTCAGAGCTAAACCTATGGCAAAGTTTCCAAATGTTTGGTTCAAGGGTCCCAAGTATCACCTGTCTAAAATTATGTAGAAAATTAATATTTATAATGAAAGTGAATATGCATTCACTGTATTGCACATAAAACTATGAATATATGTTGACGAGTTATAATTTCTAAATGTCATTTGTACTCATCAAATAAATCGTTAGGCTCTGCTGATTCAAATAACAGAATAAGGCAAAAATAGCTCTGTGATGGTTATAAATGATAGAAACAGATCCATAATTATTGGTGACTAAAATCTCAGTCATCCTGAAGACAGGTGACTTTGACAATTTAATACAACTTTTTAGGCTGATAACATTTTGTTTTTTGTCTGTCCTCCATGAAAATAAAGATGGGTAGCCACAAGAACAAACAACCAGAGTGTCAGCTTGTTTGTCAGAGCCTCTGGTTCTCCAGCAGATAATGCAGCCAGCAACAAAGATGTCAGCGTTTTGACCTGGAGCAAAAAACAATGTTCATCTGCATGTGTTAGCTTGAAGCACAGCCTGGCGATCTGGAAGATTTTTCCCATGAAAGCAGCCCTAAAATGTCTCCACATAGCATGGAGACTCTGGAAAAAATTCCTTTGGCTAACCAGTGTTTTAATCGGTTGACAGCATTTTAATTTTCTCTTTCTGAAGAACCTCTGAAGGAGGCCCCGTGGAGAAAGAAAGTGGGTCAAGAGGAAATTAAAAGTGAAGATCTTGTTTTCTCACAACTAGGATAAATCTGTTAATTAAGCCAACCCAGAAAAATGTAAGCAATTTTTAATTTTTAATCTGGTGAAAGCTTGCTATCAAATAAATTGATTAGTAGTAATCATAATCAAAAGCTCTGGATTAGTAGTTAATTTGTGGAATCAATTAATAGGAACATTTATCAAATATTTTTTGGCTCCAGAGAATAACAGATTCATTGCCGTGTGTTTCTGCAGATAAGAAACCCTGGATTGTGGGATATGCAATGATTCCTAGGGATATGGCTCTGATGTGAGTTTGTTTTTCCTTGATTTCTTGTTTCAAAAAATGTACTCTTAAATATTGTGATTTAATTTTTCCTTTTTATAAGCATAATATTAATGGATGATGTGTAAAATTATTTATCAGGTAGAATTTTTTTGTATTAATTTATTAAAGTGGTCTGTCGAACTGTCCTGGATATTTATAACTAATTCATTTAAGGCTGGACAAGTATTTTTCCAAATTAATAAAATTTGCAGTGGCTCAAGGCTCAATTATCTGCTGTTAAACCTCAAATGAACTACATCTCTCTAATTTAGAATTTAATCTTTGCTTGAAGGGTTTTTTTTCTCCTGAATATAAAAGTTTCATATAAATACTTAAACCATGTAATATACTACCCTAATTTATAAGACTTTTAAAATAAATATTGGGTGTGTTACTGAAGGACTGCTTTTCAAAGGAAGTTCCTTAAGGCAAAATTTTAAAAGTTTTTTTGTTGTACGCGGGCCTCTCACTGTTGTGGCTGCTCCCGTTGCAGAGCACAGGCTCCGGACGTGCAGGCTCAGCGGCCATGGCTCACAGGCCCAGCCTCTCCGCGGCATGTGGGATCTTCCCGGACCAGGGCACGAACCCGCGTCCCCTGCATTGGCAGGCGGACTCTCAACCACTGTGCCACCAGGGAAGCCCTAAAAGTATTTTTAAAATACATTTTGTAAATCAGTCATTTCCTTAAATTAGATTTATCATCCAAACTAACCTTACATCATTGATTTGATTATACACTAAGAGAGTAGAACCCTATTACTTGATCTATGAGAAAAATATAACCAAATAAATAATTATTTAACTTTTATTTTTAAACTTCAGAGTAAATTTGTTTTTGCTCTCTTTTCTAAAAAGAAAACATATCACATTAGCATATCTTCTATTATTCAGTCCTTTTCTTCAGAGATAATTTGTAGCAGGGCCTGGTAGAAGGGTCAGTTATATATGATTATACTTGGGCCAAAATTTTTTTAAAAATTATACTTCATGTGTTATAAAGCAACATAAGAAATATGATATTTCTGTTTAATGCCAAACTTTACTTTCATTTGGAATATAATTTTACAGTATCATGCCTGAAAATTCTTATCACAGTTTTAGCTTTCTTTATTGTGTACTAAAAATATTCCACAGTATTGCAAAAATGCAATTGGTTATTAAGCCAGAAGAGAAGAGTCTTCAAAAAACAAAATGCCTCTTTAGTCATCATCAATTCATACTGCCTAAATAGTCTTTGTTCTCATATTAAAACATAGTGATGGCTCAAAATGACCAATCAGAGAGTTACCACTGAAAGGGAACAGAAGGACTTGATCATCTAAAGTCATGTTCTGCTAATTTTAAGGGAAATGTATATTAACAGAGACCTCTATATCCTATTCCATATGTCATATACATTACATGAACTTAACTTACATGAAAATATTTATTAAAGATTGGGCATTGATTTTTAAATCCCAGGCAAGCTACAGTAACAGAGACTGACTTTATACTCCTACTTGAAACAACTGAAAAAATAAATAGACAAAATACATAAAAGAAGAGTATAGTTTTTAAGCCTATGGACATCAGGGAATTATGGATAGTGATTCCTGAGAGACAGGAAGCAAATGAGGTAAGCTCTATGATTGCCTAGTTTCTTGTCTAAAGAAAGTTTCCAGCTGGGGCAAAGATAGGGGACCCAGGAAGAGATAAGAGTTGAGGAACTGAAGCTGAGTATCCTGAGAAACCAAAAAGTCTAGAGTTCACAGTGTAGAGTACCAAAGAGTGAGCTGCATAGATAGAGGACTCTGAGAATCTGCAGAGTAGCCCCCTGGAGTCTTAAGCTGAGTATTTATATATATTTGGGGAAAATATTGCCCAAAGTAAGAACCACTCAAAATCATTAATGAGAAAAATTTCCAGAACTCACACAGAGCCAGAAATAATACCAGTTCCTACCAGTCAGATTGAAAAGACTTACAGGGCGTTGGGTAGAGTACTCAGAAGGGTAGTGCCTTAACTATAAGGAAAATTAGTCATTAACTGCATGTTGCTCTTATCTCACAATGCCTAAAAACAAGACCTGAAAGGATCAAACTGTTTCCAAGTAACTTAACTGCATGCTAGAATGAAACCTAAGAATATTTATTAGAATATAAAAAAAAAAAAATCCAGCAGCCAATACTTTCATATTGTCCAGGATTCAGAAATTACCCAGAATGCAAATAAGAAAATGCAACCCATAGTGAGAAGAATAATCAGTTAATTGAAACAGACCCAGAAATGACACAAATGATGGAATTAGTAGACATGGCTGTACAAAGAGTCATTGTAAGTGTATACTACATCTTTAAGAAGCTAAAGGAAGGATTAACACATGAAATAGAGAAAAGGAAGATACAAAAGGGGACCCAAATCCAACTTCCAGTGATGAAAACTACAATATCTGAGAGGAAAAAAATGTATAAAAATACTGAAAGACTACAGAATATATCAAGTATGCAAGAGGGTTAAGTAAATCAACCGAGGCCGGCCAAGAAAGAATTCATGGATTAAAAAAAAGAGAATCATAGTGCCATGTAGTGCCAGGTGATTATGGGTAAACATAAATTTTCTTCATTTAAAGGCCTGTTTTTTGCTAAACCACCTGAAACATTTCAGTAAATGTAAACATATAGTATGTTAAATGCTCATAGAGTCCCTAGTGACACAGCGCCAACTGCTATGCTATTTTCTCCCTAGTGTTGTGAAAAAGATTGTATTTTTTTCTACTTCTTAAGATTGCCCTTTCTACACTTTACATATTTTGCTGATTATCAAGTCTTCTTCATCTATAAAATAAGAAAAATATTGCCTTTACTGCTAAACATATGGTTGTATTGAGCCTTAAATAAGATAATAGATGCTAAAATGTTTTATGTACAGTAAAACACTCTACAAACAATCAAGGTATTTTGGAGAGTATTTTACTGACTTTTGTTGAGAGTGATGTGAAGGGACATTTGTCTTCTCTGCTTAATTCTCTACTAATGGAGAAATTAATATAAAATTTAGATATTTCACCTTACAGACAAAAAGTCTCTTTTTAAAATATTAATCTGATACTTCTAAGCTCAACACCTCAAAAATAGAATATAGTGAATATTTGTTGATGGATGCTACTATTGATATTTTGGTCATATAGCATTCACTCCCATTTTCTTACATCACACCTCTTTTCTAATTTTATTTTCTGGGAGTCTGGTAGCTCCATAGTTGAGATGCCTTCCCATCTGGAGACCAGGGGTAAGCATATGACATAAAGTAACAAAACAGACACAGTTTTTCTAGTACTCCCTTTATGGAGCTAAGTAAACCAAAATTAGAAAAGTTGATTTGGAAAATTAACAGTTGCCTAAATTCCTCAAGACACCTGTGTTCCTGTCAAGTCTTCCCCAGTTGGTACCATAGTCTTTTTTTCCATGCCTTGAAGTCTCAACCCAATAACTTAAGTTTTAAAAGAGTAGGTTGTTGGGTTTTTTTTTTATGTAAACATAACAAAGATTACTTTAGCTGGGAATTTTATTTTTTAATTTATTTTTTTTCTTTCAGCTTTATTGAGATATCGATATATAATAGTGTGTTTAATGTAGACAATGTGATGATTTGATATATGTATCTATTGCAGAATGATTACCACAATATTTCTGTCACCTCACATAATTGTAATTTGTGTGTGTGAGTGCATGTGTGTGAGGACATTAAAGATTTACTTTCAAATGTTTAATACAGTGTTAACTATAGCCACCATGCTGTACATTGGATCCTCAGAATTTATTCATCTTATAACTGGAAATGTGTACACTTTGACCAACATCTTCCCATTTCCCCCACCACCATTCTACTCTATATTTCTATGAATTTGGCTTCTTTAGATTCCACATATATGTGAAATCATACTGTATTTGTCTTTCTCTGTCTAATTTATTTCACTTAGCATAATGCCCTCAAGATCCATCCATGTTGTTGCAAACAGTATGATTTCCTTCCTTCTTGTGGCTGGTTAATATTCCATTCTACAGGTATACCACCTCTTCTTTATACATTCATCCATGTATGGACACTTGTTTCCACATCATGGCTATTGTGAATTATGCTATAATGAACATGGGAGTGCAGATATCACTTCAAGACCCTGATTTCATTTATTTTGGATATATAATCAGAAGTGGGATTGTTGGATCATATGGTAGTTTATTTATTTATTTATTTATTTTTATGGTAGTTATTTTTAATTTTTTGAGGAAACTCCATACTGCTTTCCATAGTGGCTGAATAATTTACACCCCCAATAGCAATGCACAAGAGTTCCCTTTTCCCCACATCCTCATCAACACTTATATCTTGACTTTTTGACAACAGCCATTCTAATAGGTGTGCAGTGGTCTCGTTTCAGTTTTGATTTGCATTTCCCTGATGATTAGTGATGTTGATTATCTTTTCATGCACCTGTTGGCCATTGTATGCCCTCTTTGGAAAAAAAAAAATGTCTATTCAAGTCTTCTGCCCATTCTTTAATTAGACTTTTTGATTATTTGGTATTGAGTTGTATGAGTTCCTTATACATTTTGGATAATACCCCTTATCAGATACATGGTTTGCAAATATTTTCCCCCATTCCTTAGGTTGCCATTTCATTCTGTTGATTGTTTCTTTCGCTGTGTAGAAGCTTCTTATTAATGTAGTTTCACTTATTTATTTTTGCTTTTGTGACTTGTGCATTTGGTGTCATATCTAAAAATATATTTGGGTGCTCCAGTGTTTAGGTGCATATGTACTTATGATTTTTATGTCCTCATGATGAATTGACTCCTTTATCATTATATGATGGCTTTCCTTATCTCTTGTTACAGCTTTTGAGTTAAAGCCTATTTTGTCTGCTAAAAGTATAGTTAACCTTCTCTCTTTTGGTTCCACTTGCATGGAATATCTATTTCCATCCCTTCACTTTGAGCCTCTGTGTGTCTTTGAAGCTGAAGTGAACCTCCTGTAGGGAGCATATAGTTGGATCTTGTATTTTTATCTATTCAGCCATTCTATATCATTTGATTGGAGAATTTAACCACTTATATTTAGAGTAATTATTGATAGGTAAGGGCTTACTAATGCCATCTTGTTGTTTTCTGGCTGCTTTGTAGTTCTGTTTTTATTTTTCCCTTCCTCTCTTGCTGCCCTCCTTTGTGAATTGATGATTTTTCATAGTGGTATTATTTGATTCCCTTCTCTTTATCTTCTGTATAACTACTGTAAGTTTTTGCTTTGTGGATACCATGTGTTGGGAGAGATCATTGAGAAGATAATGACTGCCTGTTGACCAGAGAGCTGGACCCAGGCAGTTGGAGGCTCCCACTCTCTTCCCTGTCCTTGACTCTCCCATTTCCAGAAGCTGCCCCAAGGATATGTTGCTGAGACCACCTGGATGGTATACATGACTGAACCCAGTAAACTCTTCTATATAAACGTTTAAGATTTTCTGGGCAGGTGCAAAAACATACTAATCTTGAAGCTGCCCAAGAAAAGCCTCATAAGTAACTTCCCTTGCTTATTAAACCTGCTTATTAAACCTCCACCTATCAATCTGGAGTAGTCTGCCTCTTTCTTTTGTCTCTCCTGCCCTCCATTAGTGTGGAAGCTGTTTTCAGATTACACCCTGGAAGTTCCCAGGGACACCATGAGGTGAAAAGAGTAGTTTTAAAGGATTAACATAACAATAACCATAAATTGGAGCAATGAAAATAGTAGATTTTCTAAATCGATGAAAACAAACCAAAACCTATATGGAGACATAGAAAAGCAACTAAACCATTTGGGCCAATAATTGTTTTCAACGCTGCAGTGTCCTCACTTTTGGTGTTCCATTTGAAAGTCACAGAGAGACTTGGGGTTTTAATACAGTATAAACACACTTTTCAAGTGTTTTCCACATAATTTTTTTCTCTAGGGAAATTTATCTAAAACATTTCTTTTCACACAGAATACTTAAGAAACATTAAAGCGTACCCTGACATGACTAATAAGCCACTCACTACTCATACAAATCTATTGCTTGGGCAGTCAGGATATCAGGTAGTATAAAACTGCTTTATGGGAGATTTATCTTACTAAAGATGAAAGTTTATGCAGTATTTCTAAAACTTTTTATGAAAAATGAATTTACGTGTCACCATTTCCAGCTCTTACAACCTAAGTGCAATCAAAATGACCCAGAAATGCCCAGAAAATGTTCATTAAAATTGATTTCTGTCATTTCATTGCCAGTGAAAAATGTATGAAATACATATATTTCATTTAAAGGGTCAGTTTTCTTCTCTTAGAATGTCCTTAATAATAAGTTTTTTAATAAGAGAATGTCTCTAAAATGGGACAAGGCAAAGGAATTCTAATTTTTCACGGAAATCAGGCAAAAACCTTTTGTACAGATGGAGAGAAATGTTTGGACTTTCAGCTTGTGAGTTCTAATCTTTCAAGAGATGTGGACTATATTCCAATGCCCAATAATTGCCTTATTTCTCCTGATTTTAAAGATAGTCGAAAGTGTAGATAGTCATAAATTAACTAATAGCTAGATGGAAATCTATGGTAAAAGAAAAAAAGAGAAAGACTAAATGACATTCCACTTATCATATGGAAGCTTAAATGTCACAGAAAAGGAAGGACAAGAGGGAAAATGAGAATGGAGATTAACTCTCAATCCACATAAATTAATAATAATAATTTTTTATTTTTAAAACCTTGTGTACTCAGAGAAAGACGGGCTTTACACTTCTTCAATCAGAAAAGTAGGGATATCATAAAATTACTGATTGCAAAATAAACTCAGCAATTTATTTTTATACAATGTGTGAATTCTTAGAAGTTATCCTAATTAGAGATTTAACTTCCCTCTGACTTCCACTGTTATTTACCTACCTCAAACCAGACCCAAACATTACATAGTAACTATACTAAAAAATGTTTTGCTAGATTTAAAGAAAAATACATATAAAATTAGTCCCATTACTGGATTCAGCTATTTCTATATTGCATATAAATTGGTTCTCTTTAAACACAGAGGAACTGCCTCCAAAATGGTTTATAGGTGAAGGATATAATCTATTATGGCAGGAAGCTAGAGGGCACATAAGAATAGGAGATGTTCAGTTAACAAGAGAATTTGATTTGTCTGATAATGGGTTTAAAGAAAACAAACTGCTTGGAGCATTTATCCCCAGAATTATAAAAGAGTAAATTCCAACTGATCTATTATGAAATTCAGTTACCGAATGTAATGCCAGAATCCTTGGGGTTCTTTTGTTTGTTTGTTTGTTTTTACTTACAAACACAATAGTATTTCTCTATTGTATTTGCTCCAGGACAGCCTGTTTCCAAACTGAAAATGGTGACATGATGCTATAGTGCACAAGCATCTTCAGCTTCATTCCACCAGCTGCTTGTTTAGAGTTTTATCCCCTGGCAGTTTGCTTTGGCAAAAAGCTTTCAAGATTGTGTCAGCCATGGAGCACAATAGAAAAAGCCAACGTGGTGGTTTACAGAATTAACAAGAGCAGCTATCTTCCTTGACAGATTGCTCTGTTTAATGATAGCTGTTGGGGATTTAGTCAGCCGCTTGAAAAACAGTGAAAAATCAGAGGGTCATTAAAATGGTCTGTTAATTTTCTGTCATGAGTAGCTGTATATCCATGATCTGCATATGCAGTATGGCAGAACACTTTCCAAATTACTAGCCTTACAACCCCTATGGTATTTTTTTTTAAATCCCTGTGGTAAATTAAGGGATAAGAAAACTGTGGTGATTTTGGATACACATTTAGAGTAGTTAAAATTTACCACGTGGAAAATATTTTTGTTCCAAAATTAATCGGAAAATATTTTTTAAAGAAAAAAAAGAATATCAATTCAATGTATCACCTTCTTCTGCCAAAACTATTACTTGTTCCCACATGTAACAAATAAAAGGCACATTATAGTCATTCCTTGGCCCATATTTTTCCTTGGAAGAACAGATATCTTTAATAGATATTAAAAGAAAAACAAAACCTCTACTCTCTGTCTTTCAGGTGGGACAAAAAAAATTAATAGTAAAAGCATCCATTACATGTCAGGAAAAATACTGGAGCTGAAATGATATTACTTGGTAGCCATGCAGACTCCTAGAGAATAGCACGAAAGGGCAACCAGTTTATGTAATCTTTTAAGAACATCCTGCAGTGTCATCTCAGCAACCTCAGAATGCTTTAAGTACTTCTAAGTTCTGCATACCAATATGTGAAAGGCACTGACAA
Organism: Kogia breviceps; assembly: GCF_026419965.1. Taxonomy (NCBI): domain Eukaryota; kingdom Metazoa; phylum Chordata; class Mammalia; order Artiodactyla; family Physeteridae; genus Kogia; species Kogia breviceps. Next base: position 52,426,481 of record NC_081312.1, read on the forward strand.
TTCAGGACTAACACACGTTCTAAAATCTCTCAGCTCTTGAAATACCTGCAATACACAATTCTTAGTATCTCAACACCAGCAAAGCTCACTTTAATACAGGGTGCCTTTGGAACCTAGAGTTCTCTTCACAGATGCTGAGACTGGATAATAAGCTTTACCAGAATTGAGAATTGAGTAGGGAGGTATATATCAATTTTAGGGAAATTTCTAATCTATGTGTCTGCCTATAGATAAGAAAACAGAATCACTATCATTAAACGCTATGTTCCCAAGAATGCGAAAGCACTTAAATAATAACTTGATAGGAGACAAAGAGAAAATTAAGAACAATAGCAATGTGATGGTCTCATTATATCTAGAAGAAAAGGAAGAACTGAAAAATGATATAGGTTCCTAGAATTTAATCTGCAAATTAAGCAATACAACATTCTCTAATAAATAAAACCATACCCATTATGGTTAAGGCTTCTTAAGTATATGTTTCTTTCTTTTTTTAACTAGTTATCTATTTTATACATATTAGTGTATATATGTCAATCCCAATCTCCCAATTCATTCCACCACCACAACCCCCTGCTTGGTGTCCATCTGTTTCTTCTCTACATCTGTGTCTCTATTTCTGCCTTGCAAACTGGTTCATCTGTACCATTTTTCTAGGTTCCACATATATGCATTAATATATGATATTTGTTTTCCTCTTTCTGAGTTACTTCACTCTGTATGATAATATCTAGGTCCATCCACATCTCTACAAATGACCCAATTTCATTCCTTTATATGGCTGAGTAATATTCCACATCTTCTCTATCTATTCATCTGTTGATGGATATTTAGGTTGCTTCCACGACCTGGCTATTATAAATAGTGCTGCAATGAACACTGGGGTGCATGTGTCTTTTTGAATATGGTTTTCTCTAGGTATATGCCCAGTAGTGGGATTGCTGAGTCATATGGTAGTTCTATTTTTTGTATTTTAAGGAATCTCCATACTGTTCTCCATAGTGGCTGTATCAACTTACATTCCCACCAACAGTGCAAGAGGATTCCCTTTTCTCCACACCCTCTCCAGCATTTGTTGTTTGTAGATTTTCAGATGATGCCCATTCTAACCAGTGTGGGGTGATACCTCAGTGTAGTTTTGATTTGCATTTCTCTAATAATTAGTGATGTTGAGCAGCTTTTCACGTGCCTCTAGGTCATCTGTATATCTTCTTTAGAGAAATGTCTATTTAGGTCTTCTGCACATTTTTTGAGTGGGTTGTTTGGTTTTTTTAAATATTGAGCTGCATGAGCTGTTTATATATGTTGGAGATTAATCCTTTGTCCATTGATTCATTTGCAAATATTTTCTCCCATTCTGAAGATTGTCTTTTCATCTTGATTATAGTTTCCTTTGCTGTGCAAAAGCTTTTAAGTTTCATTAAGTCCCATTTGTTTATTTTTGTTTTTATTTCCATTACTCTAGTAGATGATTCATAAAAGATCTTGCTGTGATTTATGTCAAGAGTATTCTGCCTATATTTTCCTCTAAGAGTTTTATAGTTTCAGGTCTTACATTTAGGTCTTTAATCAATTTTGAGTTTATTTTTTGTGTATGGTGTTATGGAGTGTTCTAATTTCATTCTTTTACATTTAGCTTCGCAGTTTTCCCAGCACTACATATTGAAGAGACTGTCTTTTCTCCATTGTATACCCTTGCCTCCTTTGTCATAGATTAGTTGACCATAGGTGCGTGGGTTTATCTCTGGGTTTCTATCCTGTTCCATTGATCTATATTACTGTATTTGTGCCAGTACCATACTGTGTTGATTACTGTAGCTTTGTAGTATAATCTGAAGTCAGGTAGTCTGATTCCTCCAGCTCTGTTTTTTTCCCTCAAGATTGCTTTGGCTATGTGGGGTCCTTTGTGTCTCCATAGAAATTTTAAGAATTTTTGTTCTAGTTCTGTTAAAAATGCCATTGATTATTTGATGGGGATTGCATTGAATCCATAGATTGCTTTAGGTAGTATATCATTTTGATAATATTGATTCTTCCAATCCAAGAACATGGTATATCTCTCCATCTGTTTGTGTCATCTTTGATTTCTTTCATCAGTGTCTTATAGTTTTCTGACTACAGGTCTTTGACCTCCTTAGGTAGGTTTATTCCTAGGTATTTTATTCTTTTTTTTTTTTTTTTTTTGCAATGGTGAATGGGATTGTTTCCTTAATTTCTCTTTCTTATCTTTCATTGTTAGTGTATAGGAATGCAAGAGACTTCTGTGCATTAATTTTGTATCCTGCAACTTTACAAAATTCATTGATTAGCTCTATGAGTATTCTGGTGGCATCTTTAGGCTAGGACTTCCAAAACTATGTTGAATAATAGTGGTGAGAGTGGACATCCTTGTCTTGTTCCTGATCTTAGAGGAATGGTTTCAGTTTTTCACCATTGAGGATGATGTTGGCTGTGGGTTTGTTGTATATGGCCTTTATTATGTTGAGGTAGGTTCCTTCTATGCCCACTTTCTGGAGAGTTTTTATCATAAATGGGTGTTGAATTTTGTCAAAAGCTTTTTCTGCATCTACTGAGATGATCATATGGTTTTTATTCTTTAATTTTTTATTATGGTGTATCACATTGATTGATTTTCGTATATTGAAGAATTATTGCTTCCCTGGGGTAAATCCCACTTGGTCATGGTGTATGATCCTTTTAGTGTGTTGTTGGATTCTGTTTGCTAGTGTTTTGTTGAGGATTTTTTCATCTATATTAATCAGTGATATTGGCCTGTAATTTTCTTTTTTTGTAGTATCTTTGTCTGGTTTTGGTATCAGGGTGATGGTGGCCTCGTAGAACAAGTTTGGGAGTGTTCCTTCCTCTGCAATTCTTTGGAAGAGTTTGAGAAGAATTGGTGTTAGATCTTCTCTAAATGTTTGATAGAATTCACATGTGAAGCCGTCTGATCCTGGACTTCTGCATGTTGGAAGATTTTTAATCACAGTTTCAATTTCATTAATTGTGATTGGTCTGTTCATATTTTCTATTTCTTCTTGGTTCAGTCTTGGACTGTTATACCTTTCTAAGAATTTGTCCATTTCTTCCAGGTTGTCCATTTTATTGGCATAAAGTTACTTGTAGTAGTCTCTTATGATGCTTTATATTTCTGTGATGTCTGTTGTAGCTTACCCTTTTTCATTTCTAATTTTATTTATTTGATTCCTCTCCTTTTTCTTGATTGGTCTGGCTAAAGTTTTATCAATTTTACTTACCTTCTGAAAGAACCATCTCTTAGTTATATTGATCTTCGCTATTGTTTTCTTTGTTTCTATTTCATTTATTTCTGCTCTGATCTTTATGATTTCTTTCCTTCTACTAACTTTGGGTTTTGTTTGTTCTTCTTCTCTAGTTCCTTTAGGTGTAAGGTTAGATTGTTTATTTGAGATTTTTTTTTTGTTTCCTGGGGTAGGATTGTATTGCTATAAAATTCCCTCTTAGAACTGCTTTTGCTGCATCCCATAGGTTTTGGATCGTCATGTTTTTGTTGTCATTTGTCTCTAGGTATATTTTGATTTTCTTTTTGATTTCTTCAGTGATCTTTTGGTTATGTAGTAACATATTATTTTGCCTCCATGTGTTTGTGTTTTTTACATTTTTTCACCTGTAATTGATTTCTAATCTCATAGCATTTTGGTCAGAAAACATGCTTGATATGATTTCAATTTTCTTTAATTTATCAAGGCTTGATTTATGACCCAAGATGTGATCTATCCCGGAGAGTGTTCCATGTGCAGTTAAGAAGAAAGTGTAATGTGCTGTTTTTGGATTGAATATCCTATAAATATCAATTAAATCTATCTGGTCTATTGTGTCATTTAAAGCTTGTGTTTCTTTATCAATTTTCTGTTTGGATGATCTATCCATTGGTGAAAGTGAGGTTTTAAAGTCTCCCACTATTATTCTGTTACTGTCAATCTCTTCTTTTGTAGCTGTTAGGATTTTCCTTATGTAATGATGTGCTCCTATGTTGGGTGCATATATATTTATAATTGCTATACCTTCTTGTTGGTTGATCCCTTGATCATTATGCAGTGTCCTTCCTTGTCTCTTGTAACATTCTTTAAGGTCTATTTTATCTGATATGAGTATTGCTACTCCAGCTTTCTTTTGATTTCCATTTGCATGGAATATCTTTTTCCATCCACTCACTTTCGATCTGTATGTGTCCTTAGGTCTGAAGTGGTCTCTTGTAGACAGCATATCATATATATGGGTCTTGTTTTTGTATCCATTCAGTGAGCCTGTGTCTTTTGGTTGGAGTTTTTAATCCATTCATATTTAAGGTAACTATCGATATGTATGTTTCTATTACCATTTTCTTAATTGTTTTGGATTTCTTTTTGTACATCCTTTTCTTCTCCTGTATTTCCCACTTAAAGAAGTTCCTTCAGCATTTCTTGTAGAGGTGGTTTGGTGATACTAAGTTGTCTTAGCTTTTGCTTGTCTGTAAACTTTTGATTTCTCCATTGAATCTGAATGAGATCCTTGCTGGCTAGAGTAAACTTGATTGTAAGTTTCCCTTTCATCACTTTAAATATATTGTTTCACTCCCTTCTGGCTTATAGAGTTTCTGCTGCGAAATCGGCTGTTAACCTTATGGGAGTTCCCTAGTATGTTACTTGTCTTTTCTCCCTTGTTGCTTTTAATAATATTTCTTTCTCTTTAATTTTTTTGTCAGTTTGATTCCTATGTGTCTCGACGTGTTTCTCCTTGCATTTATCCTGCCTGGCACTCTCTGCACTTCCTGGACTTAGGTGGCTATTTCCTTTCCCATGTTAGGGAAGTTTTCATCTATAATCTCTTCATTCCCAGATGTCTGTTCGGCTGTCTTCATTTCTTTTCTTTATTTTCTCTTTATTCTGTTCTGTGACAGTGAATTTCACCATTCTGTCTTCCAGGTCACTTATCCATTCTTCTGCTTCAGTTATTCTGTTATTGATTCCTTCTAGTGTATTTTTCATTTCATTATTGTATTGTCCATCTCTGTTTGTTCTTTAATTATTCTAGGTCTTTGTTAAACATTTCTTTTATCTTCTTGATCTTTGCCTCCATTCTTTTTCTGAGGTCCTGGATCATCTTCATTATCATTATTCTGAATTCTTTTTCTAAAAGGTTGCCTATCTCCACCTTCATTTAGTTGTTTTCTTGGGGTTTTATTTTGTTCCTTCATCTGATACATAGCCCTCTGCCTCTTCATTTTTTCTATCTTTCTGTGAATGTGGTTTTCATTCCACAAGCTGCAGGATTGTCATATGTTTCATTGAAACTCATTGCAACTGGACTGACCATGCATTAAAATGATCTCAAGGAAACCTACACTTTTCAGTATGGATCTAATTTGCTATTTATATTCCATACTTAAATGATGAATTCGTCCTTATTGAAAATATCTCCAAAGTGAATTCTAATCACATTGCTTCCTTTTTTCTTTTTATACCGTCACAATTGAAATTATTTATCTTCATTAATGGGTTAATCCTCCATGAACTGAAAGTAATAAATAACCCAAACACTTTAATTCTAAACACCTAAAGAGGTGTAGATTTTGAACACAGATATTTATACATGTTCTTATTAACTTGAATAACTTCACTCCATGCTGTGAAGTTATTAAAAACTGCAATTTAGAATATTTTTGATGAAATCCAGGGTTAAATCAAGATTAGAATAAGGAGAGATGAACTCAGAGGCTCTAAAGTCTTATGGCTTTCCCCTCTCAGTAGGTTAGCAAGGAACTGGTTCAGGAACCTGAGTTACGTCAGTAAAAGACAGGTTGGTACAAAATTCCCTTCTCTAATAAGTCGACTTTCTCAACTAAGAAGTTCCCAGTCTCCCAGATATTTCCTTCCCTGATGTTCCTATAAATATGCAGAATTTTATGTGGATTTATTCCTCCTTCTGGAGTCTTCTCCATGGTGTGTCCAGTTCAGTAATGCCTAGTTCAAGTATACGTTTCTGTATACTTAATAGGAAATAATGTGTATTCTGCTCTTTTAGTGTTTTAAATCTCCTCCAATAAATGCTAATTCACCTTTACGACACATGGATCCAATTGCTTCTTTGTGTATGGCACAGAAATATTGAAAATATGCTTCTGATGTAACCCCCTAAATTATTTGACATAATAAAGTATTAAGGACATAAATTTTCTACTATATGTTCTGAAATTAGCTTCATTTTGGCTGAAAATTTTCATTTCTCAGAATCTTAATCCACAGAACTCACTTTATTAAGGACAGAGACATTTGTAGGGCAAATAATATTTGATTTTATAGACACATATGATACTTAAAACAAGGAATGTTATTACCCTGGTAGTAACTGATATGGTCCTTAAATTAATAGGTAAAAACCTTAGCAAATAAGTTTCAGAGTAACAAAGTAACAATCCATATGTTAATTAAAGATGAGTTGTTTTTGCCTGAGAAGCTACTATTAAGTACAGCTGACATCTCAATAGAAGCATCTATTTAAGTATATGGTTACAAATAAATATTTTACATTAATATGTTAAGAAAAGAAAACATAATTTTTAATATCTATGGCAATTTTTCATGCCTTACTAAGTGTGACTTGAACTACTTTATACCAAAGACATAAAGCGTTTCACTAATGCTTGTTAAAAATTTGATCCACATTTACTCCTTCAGAGAATCTAATCTAGTTATTGTATGGAATTTGATGTAAATTACAAACTGTTTTATATATATATAAATATGTTAGAGAATAATTATATATGGTAGAAAATAATTACTTAGGATTTTCAGACTAATCAGTCTTAAATTTTTGTGAGAAGTCAAATATATTTTGAAAGAAGGCATTTTCCCTAATCAGCATACAGAGGGATGAGAGGAAGGAAGAGATGTGGTTTAGAGATGTGTTCATTGAGTTGGCAACTGTGCAGAATCTTTAAGAAGATTAAGTGTAATATATAAGTGGGGAAAGATGTTCCATATATAAAAAGAAGTAAGGGCAAAATAACCTTAGTACCTTTTAAAAACAAATATATAATTTTAGATCATGGTATGTTGAGGAATGAGGAGTAGTCATGGTGAAAGTAATGTTAATCATGGTGAGAATAGCCATATGTGATGTTTATGTACATAGAATACAGGGACTATGTCTCACTCATACTTGCATCTTTCCTAGGTACTGAAGTCAATGCCTAGAAAAGAGCCATCATTGTTAAATAATATTTTTGAAACATGAATTTTTTAAACTGTATTAACTATAAAAAAGAGTGATATGAATAGATTTAATTTTAAAGAATTTCATGCAAAGGGAAATGAAAAGGAGGGTAGGAAAATATTGGATGTAAACCTAGATCAGAGCTGGACCACAGGCCCTGCCAGTTGTTCCAAATTATGGTGTATATTCATTAAAAATAGTACCAACAGATTTCTATTTCCTGATTGAATGGCAGTATTCAGCAAATACACTAGAAAAGGTCAAGATATATTTGCTTTTTAAGTGCCTGTTTAAAGGCATCAAAGATTTTTGAAGCAATGAGGGATAAAAAAGACTAAAATATCTGGTGAGTGAGAACCACAGTTCAATAGTTTATTTTTCCTTGGAAGCATTTCTAGTTCTGGTGAGGGCAAATTTGATGAGAATCTAGCTTCATCTGGAGAGAGGGTCACAGCTGGGAACCAGCAGAACCAGGGGAACATTTAATGGTCCTGTAGAGCTGGAGTGACAAAATTGGTATGATAAAATGATAGGCTTCAAACACACCATAAGTTTACACCTCAAGACATTTACCAAATTCTAAAACTGCAGAGCACAGAAGGTCAAAGAGCTACCTCAAACCTCTGAAAATTAGAGTTTTCCAGTAGGCAAAGATTTGAGTTTAGGTCCTATGTAAGGGAGTGGCACCCTGGTGAACACACCATGATATCACTTGAATGCCCTGATGTTCTGTACCATAAGCAATGGGGGAATTTAGTGGTAGAGTAGTTCTTACCAAATTGAACCCAAGTCTTATCTCAGCTCAATACCTGATTGAATTAACCTGATAAGCTTTCCCTCTATCAGCTTCAAAAACGAAGAGAGTAAATACTCACTAGAGAAAAATAACATCACCAATAAATAATTATTTCTAGTATTGAATCACACATTACTAGGCATTTCAAAAGACAGTACCAGATGGTGGAAAACCAAGAGAAAAACTGACTGAAACTACATACATGTAAGCCACATATTACAGTCATCAGACAGGATTTTGAAGAAAACAGAAGAATACAGATAGAAAATATGGAAAAATATTAATTTCATCAGAAAATTATTTCTAAACAAAATATCAAGCACTTTATAGTACAAAATACAATATTTTATATAAAATTCAAAAACTGGATATAAAAACAGAGTACAAGGCACTATTAATGAACTAAAATATAGATCAATAGATCACATATAAACCGACCCACAGAGAGGACCAAACTGGAAAAATGTGAAAAGGATATAAAGACATGAGTGATGTAATTTAAAAATGTTTATACATATGTTTATTGGGGGTCCCAGAAAGAGAGGAAAGAATTGGATAGAAGTAATATTTGAAAAAATAATGAACAAATATTTTCCACAATGGATGAAATATATTAAGCATAGATTTTAAAAATCTCCATATACTCAAGGAATGATAAATGTGGCCCAAATAGAAAAAAGTATAATATAAATATGATAAATACTTCAAAGAAGAGACTAAGACTATGAGAATTGATTAAAACAAATTAATAAACCAAAACAAAATTCAAAACACTCAACTAATATTTGACAAGGGAGCTAAGAATACTCAATAGGGAAGAGATAGCCTTTATAATAAATGATGCTGGGAAAACTGGATATTCAGAGACAAAAGAATGAAATTGGACCACTATCTTGCACCACTCACAAAATCTAACTTGAAATGGGGTAAACACTTAAATGTAAGAACTGAAACCAAAAAACCATAAAACCAAAAAACATTGGTCTTAACAACAATTTTTTAGATTTGACACCAAATGCACAAACCACAAAGCAAAAATAAGTGGAACTACATCAAATAAAAGGCTTCTGCGGCTTCCCTGGTGGTGCAGTGGTTGAGGGTCTGCCTGCCGATGCAGGGGACACGGGATCGTGCCCCAGTCTGGGAGGATCCCACATGCCGCGGAGAGGCTGGGCCCGTGAGCCATGGCCTCTGAGCCTGCACATCCAGAGCCTGTGCTCCACAACGGGAGAGGCCACGACAGTGAGAGGCCCGTGTACGGCAAAAAAAAAAAAAAAAAAAAAAGACTTCTGCACAGCAAATAGAAACAATCAACAAAATGAAAAGAAAAGGCAACCTTAGGAATGGGAGAAAATATTTGCAAATCATTTACCTAATAAGGGATAATATCTAAAATATATAAGTAACTCATAAAACTCAACAGAAAAAAAAACAATCCAATTAAAAAATGGAGAGAGGACTTGAATAGACATTTTTCCAAAGAAAACATACAAATGTCCAACAGGTGCATGAAAAGATAATCAACATCACTAATCATCAGGAAATTGCAAATCAAAACCACAGTGAGATGTCACCTCACACCTATTAGAATGGCTATTATCAAAAAGACAACAAATAACAAGCATTGGTGAGGACGTTGGGATGTTGGTCAACAGGTACAAACTTTCAGTTATAAGATGATTAAGTTCTGTGGATCTAAGATACAGCAAGGTTACTATAGTTAACAATACTGTATTATATACTTAAAGGTTGATAAGAGTAGATCTCAAATGTTCTTACCACCCACCCCCACCTCCAAAATTGTAATTATGCTGGGTGATAAATGTTAACTAACCTTTTTGTGATAATCATTTCACAATATATATGTGTATCAAATCATCATGTTGCATACCTTAAACTTACAAAGTGTTATTTTTCAATTATAGCGCAATAAAGCTGGAAAAAATCCAACTGCATTTTGCTTACATATATAAAGACAAATAAAGACTAAAAGTAAAAAAGATGGAAAAACCTATACCATGCCAACAAGCAACCTGAAGAAGGTGTGAGTAGCTATATAAATATCAAAGGAGATGTTTAAATCAAAAATTATTAATAGAGGTAAAGAGCCATTTCATAAGGATGCAAGTTTGGTGTAACAGGAATATGTAATAATTACACATCTGTATACAAAATAAAATGGCTTAAATATAGATAGTAAAATAGAAATCATAAATTTCATAAACTTTGTGTGAGATTTAACACATTTCTCTCAGTGATAGACTAAGTAGACAAAGCTCTTGTAAAGATTTAGGAAATTTGAACAATACAATTAACAATTTGATCTAATTTACTCTGTACCTTCAAACTGCAGAATGTAAAATATGCATTCTTTGCAAATCCCTGAAATGAACAAAAGCTGATTTGAAAATCAAACATCAATGAAAAAATTGGTTTGGGATGATGAAGTTTTCCATTGACTTTAATCACAGGAAATGATAGTACTAAGAGATGCCTTAATGGACCTCTTATATTCTAGACATACTCATCCTTACTTCCATTGTGAAATAGCAGTCAATTTTCTCTTGGCAACCAGGAGGAATCACTCCAGGAAGCAAATAGGAAAGATTATGTGAGGACAAGGCAAGAAGGCAGTCATCTGCAAGCCAAAGACAGAGGTCTCAGAAGAAACTAAGCCTGCTGATATCTTGAGCTTGGACTTCTAGCCTCCACAATTGTGAAAAAATAAATTTCTGTTGCTTACGCCTCTCAGGCTCTGACATTTTGTTAAGGTAGCCCCAGAAAACAAATACGGATTTGGGTATAGGCTCCACTGGAAAAAGTAAACAACATTCAAGAATTGATGAGTAATATAAAGAGAGGGATATAACCTCTAAGAATCATTAAGAAATGTCTGATTTTTTTTAAAGGTAACAAAAATGAAGAATACCTTTAACATGCTTACCAATAGACTGGACACAGAATTAGTGAGCTTGAAATTATGTCAATAGAAACTTCCAAAACAAAAATGCAAAGAGAAAAATGAATTTTTAAAAAATGCAACAGACCATCCAAGAACAATTACAAAAGCTATCACATATGGGAGATGGGAATACCAGGAGTACAAAAGAGTGAATGGAGCAGAAGAAATAAGTAAGTAATAATGGCTAAGGATATTTCAAAACTAATGACAGACACCAAACCTAGATCAGAGACATCAGAGAACAATAAGCAGGATAAATATCAAAAAAATCTACACCTAGGAATATCATATAAAAACTGCAGAAAACTGAAGACAAAAAAAAGAATCTTGAAAGAAGCCAAATGGTTCAGGGAGAACAACAAAAACCTTACTTATAAACAAATAAGTATGTACCAGATGTCAAAAAGACATAGGAGCCAACTGACAGAATTTTCAATGGCCCAAACTGAAAAAATTTGAGCAACAAAATACATAAATACCCAAAGTATAAAGTAAATATCCATAATCCCATACTGATACAAAGAAGTGATTAATGATATAAATAAATAAATGGGAGAGAATAGACAAATCTCTTGCACAGAAGGATCCTGAATAATTGTTGTAGATATTCTTCCCTCAAGAAGGTAGATCATAACTTCCTACTCCTCACGTGTGGACTACACATAGTGACCTCTTTTAAAAGAATATAGGATGGAAGTATGGAAAGGGGAGAAAAAGGGGGTAATTTTATACATGGGAAACCCAGCAAACACTACCTCAGCCAGGTGGTCAAAGCTAGCATCAACATTGTTGCAATAAGAAAAGCATTTTATTTCTATGGCTTTCCTCCCCAAACTCCATAACCTAAGTGTAGTCATGAAAAATGCATCAGATAAATTCCAGTTTAAAACACCTCACCAGTACCCTTCAAAATGGTCAAGGTCATCAAAGTCAAGGAAAGTTTGAGGAACTGTCACAGACAGTAGGGAAATAATGAAACATGACCATGAAATATGATATCTTCTGGATGAGATACTGGAATAAAAAGATGACAGTACATAAAAACAAATAAAATATGAATAAACTATGGACTTATAGTAATGCTTTTTAAAAAAAAAATTTAACATCTTTAGTAATGCTTTTTTAATATATCAATAATTTTGAAAAAACCTGTTGCAAGATCATTCAAGAAAAAAAGAGAGAAACACAAATGACCAAAAGAGAAATTTTAAAATATTTAAAAGACATTAAGATATTACTTACAATTATATGTCAATAATTTTGTCAATTTAGATGAAATCAATAAATTCTTGAAATGATACAACTGATGAAATCCTGACACAAGAAGACATAGAAATTCTGATTCTATTAAAGAGATTGAATCAGCTATTAAAATATAACCTTCAATAAAAATTCAGGCTCTTAAAATCCCCACATGGAAAGATAGAAGGGCAGTCATGGGAAATAGTTGTGTCAGGCAGATGTTAAAATGTTTCCACTGAGAAGCTTTTTATATGTTAATGAGTGATTTAAACCAATAGATGAATATATCATTAATTGCTTACTCGTGTCTTCGTTTCAAGTAGAAATATTCAAAGACATTTGTTCCAAAGGAATAACTAACAAATGTCTACTCAAATCATCACTAGTAGGTAAAATTAAGGAGCTGACAAAAAAATAGAGTAAGAAGAAAAGATAAGGCTAAATTTATTCCCTCAACCCTTAATGAGACCCACAGAAGGCATCCCAGTACAAATCTGTAGGAAAATATTTATAATGGACTAAGCTAATCACCAGCATCCCTGTTTTGGGGGAGAGCTTTGTATCCCGGTCACCTCATCAGTCTTTGACAATGTATGAATTGCCTGTCCTTAGTAAATATCTCTATACCTTGATCATGTAACTGCTCCTGGGGAGAGTTACATTACAGAACATACTTGCTTTAGCATGATGCTTCAGAAAAGAAGGGCAACTGGCAGGAAAGTTTTCTGTGAAGGAAGCCCATTTACATGTCAGGTGCTAAAGTTGGTAAATCCTATAAAAATGCATAGCAGATAAAAGGAAATAAAAAGACCATGCTGTCAATAAACTCACAATCTGCTGAAGGAAAAGATACAACAAATTCTGTAATACAAGACCTCACATAAGGCTGCATTAGAGTTGTTCATTACTGAGAGTTCAGAAGGACTTGTGTCATCCTTGAATTTTTAATACAATTAAAATAGCTTTCAAAATTTTTATTGAATGTAATAACATATATCAGAGGGAATTTTTTTGGTGGCCCTAATTTTTAACTACTACTAAGAAAACAGAAGAAAAAGAAAATCAGCATAACTTGAATGGATAGTAAGAGCAACCAGTTGTATTTATTTTGTGACAAGCATATTTTTAAGTACTTTATAAGATATTGATTCAGTTAACTTTCATAAAATCATATTAAGTATGTTTTATTATTTATGCCCAGTTTTACAGATGAGTAAACCTGAGAAAAGTGACATTAAGTAATATGACCAATTTCATGTAACTACTGACATGGCAAGAAGTTGAACCATGCAGTTTGGTTCCAGATCACAAGCTCTTAACCACTTTTTTAGTCTTACATTTATGCAAAGTTAATGTACAAAAAAATTCAAGGATTTTCCTTAGAAGAGAGCCAGTTATGTCTTGGGCTAGACATTACTAACAAGCTTTCTGGTTGCAAAGAATAACTGAAAGAAATGAAAAGTGATAATCTTAAAGAGACCAAGACATGCCAAGTTGAATGCATCATATTCTATGTCAAGCAGATGGGAGGCTAAGTAATCCGTTTCCGGAAAAATTTGGATACAAAATATTTGAGAAGCATTGATTTTAGTAGAACAGTTCTGCAATAAGATCCTACTGAATGAAATAAAGGAAGATGAGTATGTAGGACAAGGTGGCCCTTGTCCTATATATCCAGGCCTTCACCACAAGTTCTAGAACATTCTGTCCAGAAGTTGCATAATAAGCTCTTAAAAGAAATATTGGGGGCTTTTTGCCCCTCATCAATCATTTTCTAAATACACATTCTTCTCTGATATAATTCAAGACAACATAGGATGCTCAATAGGTGGCTATGCTATCAAATGTTCCCAGACAACGCTTGACGGTGCTGAAAGGTCACTACATTTCTTTACACAAAATAACTCAAGATAAATTGAATGGCAAGTTCACTAGAAATTATTATTATAAATGCAAAGACAAAAAATTGGAAAGACTTAAGTTATAAAAATAACAGCTGAAATCATCTGTTTTCTGCTTTTCTATTATGTTGGCTCATCTTTATTTTAAAAATATTTCTAGAAGGTTCAGATACTAATCATTTTTTAAAATTCTACAAGGATGGAGGTTTGTATCACATTGTTGAATGAAATTTAGAAAAAAAAGGTCTTGAACTGTTCCACCAAAATATTTGCTTCACTTTCTCCCACACTGAGCCCTTCAGGAATACCTTGTTTTTAATTCTTCTAACCATATGGTCATTAAGGTTATGGTCTTCATCAACCAGTTTCTGAAGCTTTATTGTCTTGCCTTCATGCCACTCACATTGCTCTGTGACCTACAGGGACAGATACAGTGGCTTTTCCAATTGGAAATAAAACATATTTGTTTGTTGAATGTGCTCACAACGTTAAAACTTATCTGCTTCATTCCTAAAGGAACACAATTTCCTCTAGATTTATTCTTAGATATATTTTTAATTAACCACCTTGTGATTTTATGTTACAAAGGACATTCAAAATATATTTGCTGATTTATGTTAATCTGTTAAGGGTTTTGTTTTGTTTTTTTTTAAGTCTGATTAACTAATTTGTAGAAGATTTTATGTTAAACTGTTACCAGCATTAAGAGACATTTATATTGATACACAATGTTGATATTTTATATTCATCAGTTGCTTAAAAGAATAACACTAATAAATAAAGTCTCATCTATCTCATGGCAATTAAAATCTTTAGGTGGCGTAGATTTTAGCAGGTGAGTTTGAAATTTTGTTCACAATAAGAACACTAAAAATAAAAGAAGAAAAAAATTATTACTGGTGACTGTTGGTTGAGACATTG
Source organism: Kogia breviceps (assembly GCF_026419965.1). Classification (NCBI taxonomy): domain Eukaryota; kingdom Metazoa; phylum Chordata; class Mammalia; order Artiodactyla; family Physeteridae; genus Kogia; species Kogia breviceps. The sequence goes on from NC_081312.1 coordinate 52,441,533, forward strand.
GTTGACAGGAGGACTGAGAGATTTACAACCTAATTTTAACTTATTGCACTGTAGTCTTCCCAGTGTTCCTAGGTACAAGTACTATATTTAGAAAAGCAGATTAACTCAAGATAACTTGGAATAGCTCTCGTATGTAGATAGCAAGAACCATAATGTTTCAGATATGAAAGTCACCTTTAGAGAACAGTCTAGTCCACCCCCAATTTTACAGATAAGGAAACAGCAGTATAAAGAATCTAGCTAATTTGTAAAAAGTTACACATCAATTAGTGAAGGAGCAAATGCTGGTCTCCTGAATTAGTATTGCCCTGTTTTTACAGCACTGAGGCACAAGAAAGAGGAAATAGGAGAAGCAATAGTTTAACTGAAAAAAGGTAGCTTCTGTACTTTTTTTTTCTTCCAAGGTTTCATGTTCAAATTGCTATAGGCCTCACAGGTCTGTGCTGATCTTGTAGCTTGATGGGGTATAAGGGAGTATGTAGAAGGCTTAAGGAGACATCAGGAATTTGGTCATATTTTTTTTTTAAGCCATTAGTTTTTTATTTTTGTTTGGTTTTTGTTTGTTTGTTTTTTAGTTTAATCCTTTTTTCCCCTCTTCTTTTAAGAAGGGAAGGTATAATATTCAGCTGTAGGAAAAACTTGTCTTGTATCCTCTCCTATCAGTTTGCCCTTGGCCCAGCATAACTAAATGTTTTGTTCTGTTTGCATAATCCGTTGTCCATTGCTTGCCTGTTTGTCTCATGGCCTCTGTGTCCTGGATGTTAGTCTGGTTACATCTTGGTCTCACACATTTTGAATGAATCAATACTACCATCCTTCATTTTTTTTTTTCTATTACTTTTTCCTCCCCCTTATTTACTTGCTCTTCCTTCACTTCCTAGGGCCTCTTAACCCTACTCCATCCATTCAACACTTCTCCAGGTCCAAAATTCTCTCTCTCCTTTCCCTTTTAAAACCCCTTTGTCTCTTAGTGCATTAGCTCAGGAGTTAGGAAATAGTTTATTGAACTTAGGTCACATTTCAGTCTATATCACTGTTGAGCTAAAATTATTGTTAGGCTCATCACTGTTAACTTCCTCTGTTTCCTGCCTTGATATATAAAATGGACCATCTTGGGACCAGGTCTCACTCTTTTCCCCACAAATATAAAGAAAGAAATAGTTCTTCTCCTGTCAAGTCTTAACCACTACCCCATCTGCTTTCTCTGAAAACTCACTCAAGTGAACCCCGCACTGAGATTCTTTGCCCATAGTTTAAAATGTCTCATCTTAGGGCACATGCACACACTGACCAAGACAGCTTTAACATTCCCCTCAGCTTGATTAAATATTAAACAGGTTTCTTCCTAACTATAGACCCCTGATCCTCATTTTCTTAGAACACATACTTTAGAAAACTTGCAACTGTAAAGTCTGTCTCCCATCCCTTGGAGATGGAAATCTACAAGCCAGGAATGTCTTTCTCAAGAACCTGCAGTCATCCTTTTGAAATGTAATCATCAAGAAAGATAGAGCTTCTATCTCTCAGTCTCTGTGAGAGGACAGAAGCCTAACTGACAATCAGCCAAAGCAGATATCTTTTTTTAATGGTACAACCGGCCTTTATTGTTTGCAACCAGGAAGTGGAAGAGGAGGACATAGACAGCTCCGACTCCGGGAGCAGCTCCACAGACTCCAGCGCTGTCCTCGAGAAGGCAAAGCAGATATCTTAATGATATTGACTAATCTATTTCCTAAAGTCATTCAGTACTTTTTCATTAGCCCAATCTTTAAGTCTTTCTGCCTTTTTTTCCCTGCAGAGTTCAGTTCTTTCTCCCCTATTGCAATAGTCTTGAATAAAATTTTCCCTGCCTGTATAACTTCGTCAAGTGTAATTTTTCTTTGAAAACACACACAGACACACACACTTCCTTAACATTCTAAATGTTCCTCTAGTTGCTATCCTATTTTTATAGCTAACATTCACTGTCCCAACTTTCTCACCTTCCAGTCACTCCTTAATTTACTACAATATATCATCTGTCATTCCACTGACACTAAAGATACCAAGGTCACCAAAAACTTCCTAGTTACTATAGACATTGGCTATTTTCAGTTTATATCTTACCTGAAATCAACACTAGACTCAAATTCAGCACTACCTTTAACCTCTTTTTAAAATGCTCTCTTAATCCCTTTGTCTTTATAAAATTTTCATGGGGTCTTCTGTCCTTACTTCAGACACGTTGGTGTTTCACAGTCTTCAAACATCTTTCTTAATATTCTATAAATTATCTATGGGTAATTTCATTTTCATCCCTGTCATCATCCGTCACATCCCTGCTGTGGATTCTCATACTGGTTAGTCAACTAGATACTTCCTCTGAGTTCCACACATTTATATTAAATGTTCCACTAGATATGTCTATTTGCAAATACCAGAGGAAATTTAATTTTAACATGTAAAATTAAAGTTAACTGATCATTGTCTCTCTCTAATTGGTCTTTATATATTAATTAATCATCAGAGTGCATGCTGCCAACATCTAGCTAGCTGCCCATACCAGACATCTCAGGGTTTCCTTCTTGATACCTTTTTATCTTTACCTCCTGAACCCAGTCAGACATCTTACCTATACTAACTCTTTAGTAACCCCACAATATGAGTTCTTTCCTCAATCCACTGTCAATACATTTGTGCCAGCTTTATTGTATTATACTAGGATTACTGCAATAACTGCCTAACTGGCATCCCTCTTATCCCTTGGCCTCTTGTCTCTCCTTGTTTCAAGTCATTCTTCAAAAAGCTCCCACCTTTGTAAAACAAAAATTCACCTGTCATTTTCATTGCACTACAGGATAGAATCCAATTCCATTACTGTAAAATATTGAGCCCTATACCAAGATTTGTTTTTTATTAGGTATAAGATGTTGGGTTGGACAAGCTATTTACCATCTCCCTTTTCCATTTTCCTCATCACAGTAATAAGTAACAATAATAATGACACCTTCCCCATAGTACTATTATTAAAACTGCTTAGCAAAGAATCTGTTACATAGTTCCTGTCATTAATGGAAATGATATGAGTTTTCTCCAAGAAATTATAGATCACTTAAACTTTAAATGTATAATGTATCAGAATACAAGTAGAGCACATCACTTTTTAGGTAAGGAATGATTTCTAAACCAGCAGATTTTACAGGAAATGGATGGAACTATCAACATATCTTAAAAAATAAAGAATGCATCAATAAGAAGTGGCTTTGATCATAAATGAAAGTAAAAAATAAAAGAAAAGAAAAGGGGGAGAAAGAAAGGAAAGAAATAAAACAGGGAGGAAGAGAGAGGTTTAGAGAAAAATGTTTGTGCAGCAGATCTAAACATTTCCAATAGAGTATGATCAAGAAAAAGTATATGACTCAGCCCCAGTGGCAGGAATATTCCCATGATGAAGACTGACACCACTAAATATCTGACTCTAATAACTAACTTTCTTTGTCAAGATTTCTTCTACATTTCAAAAGTTTTCAGATTTTTTTCTCATATATTTTGTTTAAAGGGATAAAATAGTTTGGATTTTGGACAAGAAAAATAACTACCTCATGAAAGTTTTATTTCTCAATCTCTGAGGACTTGGTTAAAGGAAATCCACTCTTTAGAAATGGATCCATTCTTAGCTTGCTAACAAGTCATGACTTTAAGTCTAAAAGGTTAGGAATCAAATGTTGAACTATAGTGTATTTATCAAAGTCATATGACCTGTAAAGCTTTATCTAGGCAGCCACTAGGCGTTCCCAAGGTGACCCTTAGTCTCAGTGTAGATGTTTTACTCAATATTTCTACGTAAACATAAATTACACCTTCTCACTGTTGTTTGAAATCACTAAGTAGTAAAATTTTCTAGGTTCCCTGCTTAAAGGGTAAGGTGTTTTTAATTGACCATTTTCTTTCTTTGCCTTTCTAGTTAAAATGTTTTATAGTAAAGAAGGGCTTCTGCACATGATGGACTTTTCTATTAAGGAAAACTTGGAAGCATTTTGGCCAAAGCCAAAGAATACATGGTTCTATTATGTGTTATAAAAAAAAAAACACGTGATTTTGGATTTTTAAAAATCTTATTTTTGATAATACTGGGAGTCATTTTTCAGTTACCATTTATTGAATTCTTACTATTTCAGGCACAGTTTTAAGTACTTTATATGGATTAATTCATTGGGAAAATGAAATAAAAATATCATAGGGTATCTGTAACTGAAAATTTGTGGATTTCAATTCTGAGAATTTACAGCCTAAATTGATGGTAGTGTATAGAATATAAAATAAAATAAAATAAAATAAAAGTCTTGGAGGAGCAAACAGAGGAAGTCTAACTTCTAACTCTTAAGGGTGTGTCCTGTTGTGCTGATGAGAGGGGGATGGGAGTGAGAGCAGACTGGGCAAAATATTCTACTAGTGGGGAGAATGACATCTAGAAAATCTTTTTGATGAGTTTTGCCAAGATCATGTATTCAATAAAACCACTTAAGAAACTGCCATTCAGTGTAGTCCTTTTTTGTTATCATTTTAAATTCCTTCTGTTACCCTCACCACTGAAGAATGGTCTAGATGTTAGTGTGTACTTCACTAGAGGTATTTGTGAAATTAAAACAAAATGATATAATAGTTAAGAAAATAAGTTCGGAATCTGATAAAACAATTCCATATTAATATTTAAATTTACTAGCTGTTTTTCTTTGGGCAAATTACTTGATAAGAGAGGTAGTTCTACAAATTCATGTTTGTAGATTTTTGATACTCCCCTGATACTGGGATAGCTTTAGTGACTCATTTCTAATGGCCACAATGCAATAGATTTGACACAGTGATTTTCAAGGCTAGGTCATAAAAGGCAATGCAACATCCCTTTGGCTCTCTCGCTGTGGACTCCAGACACAATACAGCAAGGAATCCCAGACTAAATGGAAGGGCTTGGTGTGTGTGTCCCAGCCAACAACACTCCACTGAGATCTCAGCCTACAGCTGGCATCAATTGCTAGACATGGGAGAAAGTCTTTAGTATGACTACATCCCAACCACCATGTGCCTTCAACTTCATAATGAGAACTACCCCGCTGAGCCCAGTCAACTGCCAGAACCAAGACAATGAATGATTGTTTCATTCCACTAAGGTGGGTTTATTATGCCACATAGAAAACTGGAATAATTTGTGAGCTGCAATTTTTTCATCTAAAAATATAAGTAACAGTACCTACTTCAAAAATTTGCTTTGAGAATTAAGTGGGATACTCTTCGTTAGTAGCAATAATGGCATCTGGCATATAAATTAGTGTAGTAAATGGTAACTTTCTCTCTTAATGACAATTTTGTTTAGAAGTAGTATCTTACTCTGTTGAAGCTGCTGTAACAAAAATATCATAACAATAATATTAAACAAAATAAACATTTATGTCTCACAGTTCAGGAGGCTGGGAAGTCCAAGATCAAGGTGTCAGCAGACTGGGTAACCCATGAGAACTCACTTCCTGGTTCATAGATGACCATCTTCCCTGAATCCTTACATAGTGATGGGGTGAGGTAGCTCCATGGGGGTTTATTTTATAAAGATACTAATCCCATCAGAAGGGCTCTGTCCTTATCACCTAATCACCTCCCAGAAGCATCACCTCCATATACTATCACATTGGAGATTAGGTTTCAACACACAAAATTTGAGAGGGTGCAAATATTCAGCCTATTGGATTCTGCCCCACACCCCGAAATTTATGTCTTTCTCACAAAATTTATTCATTCCAGCCCAATAGCCCCCAAAGTATTAACTCATTCCAGCATCAACCTTAAAGTCTAAGTCTAAAGTTTCATCTAAATCAGATGTGGAGACTCAAGGTACTATTCATCCTGAGGCAAATTCCTCTCCAGCTGTGAATCTATGAAATCAAACAAGTTATGTGCTTCAAAAACACAATGGTGGGGCAGTCTTAAGATATACATTCCATTCCAAAAGGGAAAAATAGAAAAGAAGAAAGGAATGACAGGTCCCTGGTAAATCCAGAACCTAACAGGGAAAGTTCTATTTAACCTTAAGCCTCGAGAACAAGCTTTGGCTCAAGGCTCCGCCTTTCAGGCCAACTGGGGTGGCAACACCACCCCTACAGCTCAGCGGAAGACCCTGCAGTAGCTCTGTGCCTGGGCTGCCTCCCTACAGTGTGCCCTGGCTGGGGTCACATGCCTGCAGCTCCAGGCAACTCCTTCCTTTGAAACCTAGGTATAAGTAGTCATTCTGGAGGGAGACAAACATTCAGTCTCCAGCAGATAGTTATAATACAACATTATAAATAATTTGCATGAGAAAAAGAATTGTCATCCTTTCTGAATAAGTGTGACAAGAATTTGTTTGATTCCCTTAGAGCTAAATTTAAGCTCCTTGAGACAGGTAGCATGTCTTGTTCATAATTTTATACTTCATAACAGGATACTAGTCATTCTTGAAAGATACAATAATTCAGTAATTACTTGTTAAATTCTATCATATGTTTACACACACACACATGTGCACATGAATACTTTAGTTCCTGATCTTTGGAAGAACAAAATGCTATGCAAACAAGATAATAGTTATAATGGGTACTTACATTAGGGACTTAATATATAGTGGTTGGATTGAGTTGAGATAGGTCCATGGTTTCTATTTCTTGCTCATACAGTTTTCTGAAATTCATAACTCTACTCTACCTCATTGTATAAGCACAGAATCAATCCCAAACTGTTCCTATACTGCCTCTAACAAGATACTGAGTTGTTTTTGGAGACAACAGAGTAAAACAGCAAGTCCTGAAGCCCAAGCATGTGCAGAGGAGATTTTTACCACAAACAACACCCAGAACCCAAAGACGAGGACATGACTGGAACATGAATGCCAGAACCCTTTCAGATGCAAGGGGTCCACTGTCCAGGAAGATCGATTCTGAAGCTCCCTTTATCATGCCTTACTATATAAATTGCCAAGTTCCAAAGCCCTCCAGTGGAAACCTGTCCCACCAGTGTTTCCACATACCATCATAAGAGTTTGACCCAACCCCAGATCAACCCCAGATTGGGAAGAAATAGTTGAGCCCTGCCTCCTGTCTCCTTGCCAGTTGACTTCACGATAAATTTTTTCTTTTCTCAAAAGCCAGTGCCATAGCATTGGTTTCTATGTACATGGGGCAGTAAGTGCTTTGCTAGGTAACAATGGCGTATAATAGATGTGGCAGTGAATCCAGAAGAGTAGGAATAAATTTACTCTCCTGCCCCTTTCATGGCTCCTTCTTTTTGAATGTATTCTATTGTATTTCTACAGGTTGTTGGCATTTAAATAATCAAGATATATTAGCCTGTTGCTTTACAAAGTGTGGCCCAATAGGCCAACATCATTGCCATCACCTGGGAGATTATTAGAGATGACAAATTTGAAGACCTTCTCCCAAACTGCTGAAACAGATTCTGTATCTTAAGTGATTTTTGAGGTGATTTATACTCACATTGAAATTTGCCAAACCCTGCCTACAGAATTTTGCAGCCTTCCTATTATTTTATATTTTCAAAAAGCAAAAACAACCATCACATTCTTCTTAACTAAAATATTTAGTATTTTGAACTTAAGCATCATTTGCTACAACAGAGGTATAAACTGTCAAATGAATATAAAGGCTCTAAACATTTGGTAACCTGTTTAATTCTCATCATGAACACTGTTCTTATCACTTCTGCACAGTTATCAAGACCTGCACAAGAAGAGAATCCAGAGGCTAATCACTTTTCTGATGACATAAAGAATTCTATTCCTGGTGAGGTTAATAGCTTCCCTCTTAAACAAGCTTCATAAATTGTAGCTTTGGCAGAGAATTAAAAATGATCCCTGGCCAGCCATTTATTGTTATTTCAGGTATTTGGTCCTACCAATGACAAGTAGGTAGAGAGCCATGACTTTGATTCAACTTCAGGCATCCTCAGGGACAATTTTGTATAGTAATGTTCAATCCAGTAATTAGTTGCAGATAGAGGATGAGATTTGTGTTACAGTATTATTAAAGGAATTCTCGAGAATAGGGAAACAAACATCCCTACTCCTTTTATATTTATCAAAATGTTTATTGTGCACCTACAATTTATCAGCTACCTTCGAGGCACTGAAGTAAAAATAGTGAATAAAACAAAGTTGTTTACTTATACTTTATCTCATTACCATTTTAGATTGAATATTATGGGCACATTTCTTTGTATGTGGAAACTGTCTTTGGTGTTTAGTCATCTTTAAGTCAGAGTCCAGTTTCGTTTCACATACTACATGTCTACTGGTAATTTCAGTTTTGGAAGATGTTTTCACTGGATGTAGAAATCTGAGTTGACAGTTTTAGTACTTTAGTAATTCTCTATTGTTTTGCTTTTATCAAATTCATTGATTTCTTATGTTTAAAATACCCTTCCTTCTACCTTCTTTGGTTTTGGTTTGCTCTTTTTTTTTTTTTTTTTTAAGACTGTTAAGGTGGAATCAGATCATTGATTTGATTTGAGAACTTTCTTGTTTTCTTTTATAAGCATTAAATTTCCCTCTAAATACTGATTTAGCAGCATAATAATACAACTTTTAAAATACTGTACTTAAATTTTATTAAAATAAAAATATTTTGTAATAGTCTGAAATATGCTCATTCCCCATGGGATTAGAAGTGTTTGGGTAAAATTTTAAATATTTGGAATCTTCCAGATATCTTCCTTTTTTTTTTTTTTTGGTATGGCATTCAATGTCTCTCTCCCACTTTATTCTGACACATGTAAGCCACGGTTTTCTTCATCCCATCTCTCATTAGATATAACTGTCTTTTCTAGAATTCAGTGTACTTACTTGATAGATTTCCTCAGCTCTTTGATGGTGTGAAGGAAAGTTGGGATTTTGTAGATTATCCAGCATTTTGATTGTTGTAGAAGTGTACTGAGACTCTTTCTAGCCTTCCATATCCTAGGCAGGAGTGAAAATCTTTTTAAGTTATTTTTTTAATTGAAATACACATAATGTAAAATTTACCATCTTAACCATTTTTACCTTCTCAATTATTTTTAACCTGGCTCTAATCATAGTGTGGATCTAATGTTTCCAGCTTTTTCTTTTAAATTTATATTATAAATGAATGTATTAAATATGAAATTACAACATATTTCTCAAAAATATCATTTTCATTTCCTACAAATAAGTAGATGTATTACTGTCTTTAATGATTTTTTCTATTTTTAAACTTAAAAGTTATTCATAATGTATTTTAAATTTTAAATGAAACCACAATAAACTTCTTTTTATATGATGTTTTGAGTTACTTCCAGAAGGGCATGACAGAATTAAGAGTGATAATGCCTAGGCTCAAAGTGGTATATGCCAATATTTAGTGAAAACTATATTTCAAATTATATGCTTTTTTTTTTTTTTTTTTGTGGTATGTGGGCCTCTCACTGTTGTGGCCTCTCCCGTTCTGGACGCACAGGCTCCGAACGCCCAGGCTCAGTGGCCATGGCTCACGGGCTCAGCCGCTCCGCGGCATGAGGGATCTTCCCGGACCAAGGCACGAACCCATGTCCCCTGCATCGGCAGGCAGACTCTCAACGATTGCGCCACCAGGGAAGCCCTATATGCATTTTTATATGATGAAAAGTTGTGGAATTTTTGAAAAATATAGTGCTTGGGTATATGTTTGATTCATTATATTTGGTATTTGAATAATTAATTTTAATATTCATATTTGATAATTTGAGTAATCAATAGAATGTGTTTAAAAGTCCAAATTTGTACTTTCATAATGCAAAATATACTTCTCCTATTTAAGAATTTTTATATTCCATTAGTAACCTTAAAGTGAGTGGTGTTAAAAACACAGTACATGCATATTGTCATTATTTTAGATATTCCCATAAAATAAATTTAATTACTCTATGTATGGAACCTCAGAATCAGTTAATCCATAAAAAAGTTGGCTCAGCATTTTTTGGATTATGGTAGGATTGCAAACCTGTATATTTGAACACTTGCTCTGAGGAAATTTTTTTTTTTCACCTTAAGGAGAAAATGAAATAGTTTGAAAATAATAAAAAGGACTTACAATTAATTCCTTAGGCACACAAGTTTGTCTACATATATTATAGGATCCCAACTAGGGTTGGAATTATTAACAATGAATACTATGATGCATTTATCTATAGATTTCAGATTTATAATTTAATTTAGTCCTTAAAACAATCTTAGGAGTTAGATGCTATTGTTATCCACACTTACATACATGAGACTTGAAGCACAAAGATTTTATATTATTTGCCCAAGATCACAGAATTAATAAGGTGCAGAGTCAAATGGAAATCTAGATATAATCTAAAGTCCAAGCTTTTAACCATTTGCTTAATGGAAAAAAGAATGTTAATTCTTGATTCCAATATATTTTAAATGAAAAACAGTATTCCTATGCATGTATGCACATGTTTTTAAAATGTTATATTTTATTTCTTAAGGAAATTTAATACTGGGAGAGGACACATTTGGAACTCACCACTAAACAAGTTATTAGCTACTTTCCTAAAGCCACCTGTAACAACTTCACAGGTAATAGAAAGGACTCAAGATTTCTCAGGGTGTCAAGGGAGTAAACATGGTGTAGCAGTAGAAAGAAAGCACAGGTAAGCATCTGGGGTCCAACAGATTTCCATGCACAGCTACATAGGCTACTGTCCTAGTTTCACAGGACACATTTTGCCTCAGGAGTATGAACCATGAAGATACATGTAAGAAATCTTGGTTTTAGGAGAGCTTGAGCAAGATTTCCCAGGGGGATCATTTATGTCCCGTTGGTTATATAGCCAAGAGAGAATCTGTCACTGATTAAACCAGGTCTAAGTCATCAATCTACATATCTCTAACTCTAAACAAACTAGTCCTGGGGACTGTCTTCTAGTTTCAAACTTTGAACAGCACTTTATAAGTTGTTAGATAGCCCATATTATCCTTATCTTGGACAAAATTCCATACCATGGCATTCCTGATAATAAGCCTGTCCAGCTGTAAGATAACTCTATCTTACACACCATCAAAATCTACATTCTATTATAAATGTTTTTATTTAAAGTGTAGCAAATGTATTTTCAATAGCTGAAAGTCATTTTTATTTAAGACATTAATAAGGAAAGTGATATATAAGAGATACTAATGAGGAAGATATGCCACTCAAGTCAGAAACCTGAAACCTCAAATGGCATCTGGAACACAGTGAAAAAATAATCATGTGAAGTATTTAGCTAAAAGATCTCCATGACTAAATGAGGTAAATAGTTATATCAGAGGAAATAAGACCTGCTTTATGGCTGATTGGAATTCACCCCTGCAATTAGTTTTCATGGCTTCCCCAACACAGTGTTCAAATAAGCATAATGTCATAAAAGTACATTGATCATAGAGTAGAAAGGAAAAAAGTAAAGGAATTAGATGAACATGTAAACTTAAATCAGCTCAAACCCTGGATTATATTATTGTAGTCTGAATAGTGATGTTATTGAAAAGCATCCACTTTGCATGTTTAATTCATAATGGAATCCAGCACATGAGCACTGACATATTTGAAAAGCAGGTATTTGGAAGAAAACAAGTGTTCCAAAGGTACAACTAATATTCCTTCCTTCATATTGCAGAGAGAATAGAACAGCTTTAAATACTGTTCATCTGAATTAGATTTTTAAATAAGTAGAATTGGTTTTTTTAGACAATAATTTTTTTTAAACCATGGTTCTTGATGACACTTCCAGCTAATTCACTGCCAGTCTTTTTATGAACAGCCTATTTTTTGAGGGGTCTTTTATATAAAATGGCTTAAATCAAAAAGAACCTTGCTGTATAAAAAAATAAAATAAAATAAAATGTTAAAAAAAATAGCTTAAATCACTCTAACTATGATTTGTATATTTAAATCTTACTTTATTGGAAAATTCTTTATTGATTCATTTTTTTTTAAATAACTTCAATGTTTAAAGCAGTTTCAGTTTCACAGCAAAATTGAGTGGAAAGAACAGAAAGTTCCCATATATTCCCTTTTCCATACATGCACAGTCTCCCCTACTATCAACATCCCACACCAGAATGGTATATTAGTTAACACAAATGTATAGGATGAACCTATACTGACACAAAATGATCACTCCAAGTCCATATTTTATATCAGGGTTCACTTTTAACCTCATACATTCTATAGGTTTGGACAAATGCATAAGACATGTATGCGCCATTATAGTGTCATACACAAATCTTCTGTGCTCTGCCTATTCATACCTCCCTCCTTCTCCCAACTGCTGACAACTACTGATCTTGCTACTATCTTCATAGTTTTGCCTTTTCCAGAATGTCATGTAGTTAGAATCCTACAGTATATATAAAGATAGAGATAGAGATAGCCCTTACAGATTGGCTTCTTTCTCTTAGTAATATGCACTTAAGATTCCTCCATGTCTTCTCGCATTGTCTAATGTACCACTGTTTATTTATCTATTTCACATATTGAAGCACATTTTGATTGCTTCCAAGTTTGGGTAATTATTAATAAAACTGCTATAAACAACAATGTATAGGATTTTGTGGGGACATAAGTTTTCAAATCCTTTGAGTAAAAACCAAGGAGTGCAATTGCTAGATCTTATGGTAAGTTTTGTAGAAACTGCCAAACTGTCTTCCAAAGTGACTGTACCATATTACATTCCTACCAGCAATGAATAAGATGTCCTGTTGCTCCCCATCCTTACCAGCAATTGGTGTTGTCAGTGTATTAGATTTTAGTCATTCTAATAGGTGTGTAGTTGTATCTCATTGTTGTTTTAATTTTCAATACCCTAATGACATGATGTTGAACATTTTTTGAATTCTTAGATGCCATCTGTATATCTTCCTTGATGAGGTACCTCTTCAGGTGTTTTGCTCATTTTTTAATAGGGTTGTTTGTTTTCTTACTGTTGAGCTTTAAGAATTCTTTGTGATTTTGGATAATAGTCCTTTATTAGATGTGTTTTGGCAAATGATTTCTCTGGCAATGCATTTTGTTTCATGAATTATATTTTCCCATGTCTATTTTATTTGTGACCATGATGACTTTTTTATTCTATACTTTCAAAGAGGTCTTTTTTTACATGAAGAAACACATAAAATATATACTTTTATGAGAATGTATTATATATTAATTTTGACTGTGTTTGCTTCAGTTTTCATGACCTTCTTATATGAAATGTGTTTTTACAATTACAAGTGTTCTAAACTAGAATTCTAATATATGATTTAGCAAAAAATAGTATTGTAAGTATCATCTGACTTTCGTGGCAGATTTCACATACATATTTACTGAACATCACTTCAACAAATTTAGTTAAATTTTTGAGGATAAAACAAAAATTTTACTACTTCAATACTAGAAATACTTTAAAACTGTGTTTAAATATGGTAGTATACAGGATAAAAATTACAAAGGGATGAAATGTGATCAAAAGTGTAAGGGTAATGTGCCATGCAAAATATACCCAACGTTAAAATTTAATGACACCATGGTCTCCTGGATTTTCTTTTTTTACTCAACTTTGTCTTAGAACTTTTGTGAATTCCTGCTATTGTGCTCAACCTCTTAAAAATGAAGTGCCCTGGGGTTTAGTCCTAGGTGCTCATCTCTTCTCAAGCTCCACTCACTTTCTTGATGAACTAATTCATTATCATAATATGAAATGCCATCTATAGGCCAGTGATTACACCCATTTTTTTCCCAGCTCATACTTCAGTCCCATGCCCTGACCTCATAAATCCAACTGCTTTCAAGACATCTCCAGTTGGGTATTTAGGAGATAATTCAAATCATCTCATATTGAACTGAACTCCTGATCTTCCTGACCAGCTTTCTTCTCTGGTAACAATCATCATCTCATTTGACAGTATCTTCATTCTTTCAGTTCATAGGCCAAAAAAAAATGGAGTTCTCCTTAATGCTTCTTTTCCTCTCACACCTAATATCCAGTCCATTAAGAAATTCTGCTGGCTCTGACCTAAAAATACTATATGTAGAATGTAACAATGTATCATCACCTCTATTGCTACCTATCCTTCTCTGAGCCATTGTCTTTTTCCTTACTTGCCTGGATTATTGAAATAGTCTTCCTACAGCTCCTTCTGTCTTTGCCCTTCCCTTCCTACTTTCTTTGAAGCACAACAGCTACAGTGATCTTTTTCAAATGGAAGTCTATTTACCTCCCTCCTTTGCTCAAAACATAGCAATATTTTAACTCAGTATAAAAGACAATTTCTAATAATGGCCTGTAATGGCCTCAGTTACTCTCTAACCTTATATTTTACTACTCTCCCTCGACCACTCTGCTTTATACAAAAGAGCATCATTGTTGTCCTTCCTTTTAACATATCAGCAATACTACAGCCTTGCAGGAATCTGTACTGTTTCATTCAACTGGATTCTTCTTCACTCAGTATTTTGTGTCTACCCCTCTAACTTTCTTTAAGTCTGAGTTCAAATGCTATATTTCCAAAAGGGGTTATCCTGATCACTCTGTTGAAAATTGCAATCTGCTCCCTCTCCAGCATTCCTACATGCACTCTACGCTAGTCTACTCTTTCCTTTGTCTACAGCATTTGTTGATGTGTTTACCTCAGCAATTCCTATTTTGTACTAATCTTATTTTTTAACGTCTACCTTCTTCCACTGGGATGCACACTCTACAAGAACAGGAATACTTTTGCTTTTTGTTCACTATTCTATCATAGAGACCTAGTTGAGTACCTGAATGTATTAGTTGCTTAATAAATATTTGTTGAATTAATTAAATATAGAAAGTTTAAAAGTAATGTATCTTTGGCCCTGGATCAGAATCACAGATACAAATGTAAGTTTCCTTAAATTATATTTTATGTTATGTTAATACATCACCACACAACAGCACTGAAATTATTTTAACTGTGTAATGAATTAATTACCCACCTGTAATGACCCAATCGGTAATCTCGCAATTGAATTAAAACTGGTTCTGTGTATAGCAGAGTCTTTGCTGATTGAATAAAGTAGCAAATATGCATGAGATAAAAAGATAGTCAAATAGAACCAAGTTAGCTGAATAGCAAAGGCATTAACCTCTATGGCTGTAAAATTATTACAAATAAAATCTTGTACAGGCAGGACAGTAGAATTTCTGCAGAAATACAAGCACTTTTTCATTCAAACATATGTGTTAATACATTTCTTAAGTCTTCCAAGAAGAATTGTTGAAACAAAGACAGAAGGAATCATATCAGGAGTGTGCCATTTTATAAAAAGAGAATAGTAAAGGGTGAGTGCTCATAAATCAGCTCGTATTTCCAAAATGTATCTTCTGACTTTTGTCTCCAGAGCAAAGCTAAAAGTGACTTATTACAAAGCTGTACATAAGAACAATTTTTTTAAAATTTGCTGTAGTGAAAACCCATTCCCGTATGCTTTCCTTATTAACAGAACCTTAATATTGTTTATGTATCATCCAGCCATATTCCCCAGGGGATGAATTTTGATTAGCTCAAGCTAATCTGGTAAACCTATTCCCTTGACAGGGCTAGAATTGTTCATGAAAAACCATTCTGGCTAATTATAAAGGAGAATAATTCTATTTGAATTTTCTGATAAATTTCTCTCACTCTAAAAGTAGAATTTATAAATTTCATAAATTTGTATTATATTAGCATAGATAAATAGGTAGATAATTGATATCTTTACAATATTGATTGTTCCAGTATACAAATACAATATATCACTCCAATACTGTCCAGAGGATATTTTACAATAATTCATTAAGCATGTTTGCTATAGATGTTTGTAGATATTCTTAACCAGGTTAAAAGAGTTTCTGTTCATAGTTTGCTGTGTTTTTAATCATGAATGGATATTCTGTATTTATTGTGTTTATCATTTGGTTTTTCTTATATTCTGTTATTATAATGAATACAAATCTTGTATTTCCAAAATAATTATAATGAATTATCAATTTTATACATCAATGTCTTTCACTTGCTAATCATTTGGTTAGATTTTTATATCAAGATTTTTCAGGGAGACTGGCATACAGATTTTGGTATCAAGTTTATTCAAAACTGCATCAAATCAATCACAAGGATTTTTTTTTCCCTTTCTGAAAAGTTTCTTTGACTTTGGTGTTATGTTTTTTTTTTTGTTTGTTTGTTTGTTTGTTTTACATTTTTGGGATCCAGCAGTGAAGATGTGAGGTCTTGGAACTAAGTTTATGGGAAAGTTTTTAAGCATGTATTCAATTTATATAAGAAAGAGAAGATTTTTTTCAATGAATTTATCAATTTTAGTTAAAATTTAATATTTATTGGCATGATGTTGTCCATCGTATTATCTTTAGAATCAACAGTGCTTTTCTGTGTAATCCTATTATTGGAAATTGGTGTCTTTATTAGCCTGAGTCCTGAGACAAACAACCTCTAAGACAGGATTCTATGTTGAAATAGAAAGACTTATATTGATAATATTTAGTATACAGACTTTTAACAGTAATGGACTGACAATAGTCTCATTTGAATTTATTTTGAAATCTAAGGCTAATATTCTTAGAGACATCTTCTTTCCTCCCGTGACCAAAAAAACACTTATTTTCCCAGCCACACATAGTTACCATACCCTTGCAGATGCCAGCTCCTGCAGAGAAAATGATACCTCACTCCACAACAAACAGCAGGACTTCCTTCTCAGAATGCAATGTATCATAAATACAAACCCTCTAAGACATCATCAAGAAGAAATCTACCAGGACTCTAATGCATCTATCATGAGTCAGTGACTAATGTGGTAATACTCCCTCCTGTTATTTATATTCTAGTCTACAGTTCTTTAGAATGGTTTGATATTTCTTATGTTGTATCCAGTTTCTGTATGTTCCCCCATCCTGGCTAAATCTTTCTTTGTGTCTTTCAGAATTTCTGCTGTAAAAAAATTTTTTAATTCTCTTGTTTCTCTACCTCTGAATTTTATTTCCATCTCTGAGCCTCAAATGACAATTGGCTTTCAGTAACACCATTTACTTTGTGCTTCCTCAAGTGTAAGCAGTGCATTCTTTCACATTTCATATACATCAAGATCTTGATTCCAATGTCATTCCAATTATATTGATGCCTCTTTCCCTGCTCCACTGAGATTCATGGTTATACAATTACATTCTCCCTTTTATTTCTGTCATTTACATAGTTTCTTGTCACTTTTCCTCACTGTATAAAAACTTCCGTAACAGACTCAAATTCTCTTCCCACCACAATTTTTCTGCCATAATCCTAGATGTATTCCAACTTCACATTGATGATCTATCCAATTCAAATCTCTCATTTCCTTGACCATTTTATCGTCAATGAAATTATCCTTTCTTACAGCTTGGACCCTACCAATATTCAAAACTTGTCACCACAAAATCACTAATTAAAATAGCCCATTCTCTGGAAACGGTCTCTTATTCTTCAAATTCTCAAGGCATTGTTTAAACACTTCAAGGCCTTCTTCTCAGTCAAGAAAGAATATTAAGTTCTAAAGAAATCCATTTCTCTGAGAAATTACACTTGCAAAGCTTTCAGATATTTTCTCTGGGCCTCAGTTTTCATAATCGGATATCCTAGTTTATCTTCAGGGTTACCTGATTCAAGGACTCAGTAATGTTATCAAAGACCCAGGTTCTTTTCATTCCTTTGAGCCACCATCCTTGGCGTGGCTTCACCCTCAGGCTGGTTGAAAGATGGCTGATGGCTGCAACTGTTTCAGGCATTGCATCCTGACACACAAGGGGGAAAATAGAGCATCTTTACCTGCACTAGCTCTAAGGAATTCATCATCATTTTTTATTTGGAGTATTGCAATAACCTATTAACTAGTTTCTACCTATGTAATGTTGTCTTCTCCATTCCAGTAATTGTACATGGAACAGTAGATGAAGTTGCAAACATGGAGATATTTCCATCTGACTCACTTGCCTGCAGAATTAAATGTTTTCTCATCACACCTTCCAAATTCTTAAAAGGTCTAAAGATACCTTTAAAACATGCTTCCTACTAAACATCCTAGTCTCATCACAAAACAATCTTCCTATTGCTTCCTATCTTCACAAGCCTTCCTTGTTTGTTTGTTTACTTGTTTGCAAACAAACTTCTTTCAATCTCCAGTGCCTTCATACATGTTAGGCTTTATTGCTGAAATATTCTTTTTTTCCTTCCCCATGGTATTTTTTTTTTTAAACTGGCAACTTTTTCACATCAGCTTTCAGAAAATTACTCTAGGATAGGTCAAATATATATACTTCATGCTCTCACTGTACCTTCAGACTTTCGTTTGAGGCACTTATAACAACATAAGTGAATAAGAAGTTGTATAATTCCTCTCCTTAAAAATATCTATTTCTCCCTGTAAATTCTAAGCTTCTTGAGCACAAATGCCATTTATCTTTTTTCTGCTGTGTTTTCAGAAAATAGCAATATATGATACATAGTAAAACACAAATATACACATATATGCTGAAAATAGAGGTAAAATAGTTAAAGATAATTTCTACTTTCTATAGTACTAAAAAGATAATTTCTATTTTTGCCATATACACTTTATGTTCACCACACTTCTCACACTCTTTCTACTTTTATAGCAGATAATTTGGCCCTACTTCACATAGAAATGAATGGGCAACAGGCAAGATTATTTGTTTTATATCTCTTCTTTATGAGTTTCATCTTTAGGGTTAGAAATCCTATTTTTCATAACACCAAGTAAAGACATTGTGTAATTTTCTCCAGCTGCATTTAGCATTCATGTGTAAAATTTGAAGTGATGAAACTTGAGTCAATCAGGGAAAAAATTTTCCTTGATGAAATAATGGAAGTCCAGAGAGTTAAGGAGAATAGGTTATTAGCAAAAACAGCCTTTGGATTGGCAGTACATGGAGGCTTTTGCAGATAGAGAAGAAAAACAGTACATCAGTAGAATGTAGGAGATAGTGTACAAATATAACTGGAATGAGGATAAGACTGATAGATATAATGAAATGGCCAGAGAAAAGAAAAGTTGTAGAAATGGATGTTAAGAATGGAAAAATTCTGGTTGATGACAGGATCTATAACTCTACAATTGATGTGTAGGCCAAAGGGGAGTGCAATTAATTGACCAAATGGCTAAAATACATATAAAATTTATTTATAATATAAATAACATTATATTAAAATTAATATATAAATACATAATGAATATATATAATCGTGTGTGTGTGTACGATGGACTTAGAATATGAAAAAATGCCAAGTTTTAAAAATAATATTGGAAATTGACCAATCTGACCACTTGGGGGTATGGGAACTTTATTCTATACCTAGGGTAATATTATCTTATATAATTACTAAAGATTTTATTGTATGTATAAAGAAAAACTCTCTAGAAACTTCTCTTTTACCAGTATAAAAGATGAAAAATGTCTTTGGGGGTTTTAGGGATGTGCAACTGAGGATCCTACATTAATGTTGCAGCACTCTTCCTGTACAGTGACATATTTCCCTAGAAGTCACCAAGAGAGTGAGTTGGTTTCATTGTGTTGAATAATGCTCCTTTTACCTAATTGTCATTGAATTGACCCTATTGTGTTGTGATCTGAGCTGTCACCATAGCAGAAGAGGAAATTGTAAAGACAATTTGTATATAAAGACATCAGTATGAAAAAGTATGAGTTACATTCTGTACTTAAATTAATACTGTGTGGTTGGAAATACCTGCCTCATAACAAACAGATTTCATTTAGCTACCTCGCAGTCATGTACAACAACTGTCTGAAATCCTCCTTTATGGAAGCACTTCTCAACTACCATGCCAAAATGCCAAAAGATTTGTAAATATCAATAGCAGCGGTATAAGTGGAGGACCCATTTTCCACTGTTAGGTCCTAAAATGAATCGGTTGTGGGAAAGTGCATCATACAATGGAAGTAGTGACTCAGCATACAGTCAGGGTCCAATTAGATCCCAAAGTGAAGGAAACTTTCAGAAAAGAAATTGAAGACACATCGTGCTTTTAATGATGACAGACTATAAGCTTCAGAGGCCAGAGTGAGTAGATTTGCCCTAAATTGAAATGAAGTTTAATAGGACCAAATTAGATAATATGTGAAACTGTATGGTGATGTGTCTCTGTAATAATGAGGGATCTAGAAAACCTGGACTTCTGATTAAAACAAAAGTAAACAGAAATGTAAGAAAATAAAGACAGCGTTATAGATGTCTAAGGTAAAAGTTTTTTTGTTTTCCTTCTAAAATCTTTACTGGAGTATAATTGCTTTACAATGTTGTGTTAGTTTCTGCTTTATAACAAAGTGAATCAGTTATACATATACATACATCCCCATACCCATTCTCTCTTTCATCTCCCTCCCACCATCACTATCCCACCCCTCTAGGTAGTCACAAAATACCAAGCTGATCTCCCTGTGCTTTGTGGCTGCTTCCCACTAGCTGCATTTGGTTCTGTATATATGTCAATGCCACTTTCTCACATAGTCTCAGCTTACCCTTCCCCCTCCCCGTGTCCTCAAGTCCATTCTCTATGTCTGCGTCTTTATTCCTGTCCTGGTCCTAGGTTCATCAGAACCATTTTTCTTTTTTTTTCTTTTTTTTAGATTCCATATATATGTGTTAGCATATGGTTTTTCTTTTTCTCTTTCTGACTTACTTGACTCTATATGACACACTCCAGGTCTATCTGCCTCACTACAAATAACTCAATTTCGTTTCTTTTTATGGCTGAGTAATATTCCATTGTATATATGTGCCACATCTTCTTTATCCATTCATCTGTCATTGGACATTTAGTTTGCTTCCATGTCCAGGCTATTGTAAATAGAGCTGGAATGGACATTGTGGTACATGACTCTTTTTGAATTATGGTTTTCTCAGGGTATATGCCCAGTAGTGGGAATGTTAGGTCACATGGTAATTCTATTTTTAGATTTTTAAAGAACCTCCATACTGTTCTCCATAGTGGCTGCTATCAATTTACATTCCCACCAACAGTGCAAGAGTGTTCCCTTTTCTCCACATCCTCTCCAGCATTTATTGTTTGTAGATTTTTTGATGATGGCCATTCTGACTGGTGTCAGGAGATACCTCATTGTAGTTTTGATTTTAATTTCTCTAATGATTACTGATACTAAGCATCATTTTGTGTGTTTGTTGGCAATCTGTATATTGCCAACTTTGGAGAAATGTCTGTTTAGATCTTCTGCTCATTTTTGGATTCAGTCATTTGCTTTTATGATATTTAGCTGCATGAGCTGCTTCTATATTTTAGAGATTAATCTTTTGTCAGTTGCTTCATTTGCAAATATTTTCTCCCATTCTGAGGGTTGTCTTTTCATAGTGTTTATGGTTTCCTTTGCTGTGCAAAAGCTTTTAAGTTTCATTAGGTCCCATTTGTTTATTTATGCTTTTATTTCCATTTCTCTAGGAGGGGGGTCAAAAAGGAACTTGCTGTGATTTATGTCATAGAGTGTTCTTCCTATGTTTTCCTCTAAGTTTTACAGTGTCTGGCCTTACATTTAGGTCTTTAATCCATTTTGAGTTTATTTTTGTGTATGGTGTTAGGGAGTGTTATAATTTCATTATTTTACATGTAACTGTCCAGTTTTCCCAGCAGCACTTATTGAAGAGGCTGTCTTTTCTCCATTGTATATTCTTGCCTCCTTTATCAAAGATAAGGTGAACATATGTGCATGAGTTTATCTCTGGGCTTTCTATACTGTTCCATTGATCCTTATTACTCTTTTTGTGCTGGAACCATACTGTATTGATGACTGTAGCTTTGTAGTATAGTCTGAAGTCAGGGAGCATGATTCCTCCAGCTCCATTTTTTTTTTTTTTCTCAAGATTGTCCAGGCTATTTGGGGTTTTTGGTGTTGCCATACAAATACTGAAATTTTTGGCTCTAGTTCTGTGAAAAATACCATTGGTAGTTTGACAGGGATTGCATTGAACCTGTAGATTGCTTTGGGTAGTATAGTCATTTTCACAGTGTTGATTTTTCCAATCCAAGAACATAGTATATCTCTCCATCTGTTTGTATCCTCTTTAATTTCTTTCATCAGTGTCTTATACTTTGCTGCATACAGGTCTTTTGTCTCCTTAGATAGGTGTATTCCTATGTATTTTATTCATTATCTTTCAATGATGAATGGGAGTGTATCTGTAATTTCACTTTCACATTTTTCATCATTAGTGTATAGGAATGTATGAAATTTCTGTGCATTAATTGTGTATCCTGCTATCTTACCAAATTCATTGATTAGCTCTAGTAGTTTTCTGGTAGCATCTTTACTATTTTCTATGTATAGAAGCATGTCATCTGCAAAAAGTGACAGCTTTACTTCTTCTTTTTTGATTTGGATCCCTTTTATTTCTTTTTCTTCTCTGACTGCTAAGGCTAAAACTTCCAAAACTATGTTGAATAATAGTGGTGAGAGTGGGCAACCCTGTCTTGTTCCTGATCTTAGTGGAAATGGATTCAGTTTTTCAGTATTGAGAACAATGTTGGCTATGGGTTTGTCAAATATATGGCATTTATTTTGCTGAGGTAAGTTCCCTCTATGCCTACTTTCTGGAAGATTTTTATCATAAATCAGTGTTGAATTTTTTTCAAAAGCTTTTTCTGCATCTATTGAGATTATCATATGGTTTTTATCTTTCAATTTGTTAATATGGTGTATCACATTGATTGATTTGCATATATTGAAGAGTGCTTGCATTCTTGGGATAAACCCAACTTGATCATGGTGTATGATCCTTTTAATGTGCTGTTGGATTCTGTTTGCTAGTATTTGGTTGAGGATTTTTGCATCTATGTTCATCAGAGATATTGGCCTGTAGTTTTCTTTTTTTGTGACATTTTTGTCTGGTTTTGGTATCAGGGTGATGGTGGCCTCGTAGAATGAGTTTGGGAGTGTTCCTCCCTCTGCTATATTTTGGAAGAGTTTGAGAAGGATAGGTGTTAACTCTTCTCTAATTGTTTGATAGAATTCACCTGTGAAGCCATCTGGTCCTGGGCCTTTGTTTGTTGGAAGATTTTTAATCACAGTTTCAATTTCAGTGCTTGTGATTAGTCTGCTTATATTTTCTATTTTCCTCATACAGTGTCTGAAGGTTGTGCTTTCCTAAGAATTTGTCCATTTCTTCCACGTTGTCCATTTTATTGGCATAGAGTTGCTTGTAGTAATCCCTCATGATCCTTTTTATTTCTGCAGTATCAGTGGTTACTTCTCCTTTTTCACTTCTAATTCAGTTGATTTGAGTCTTCTCCCTTTTTTTTTTTCTTGATGAGTCTGGGTTTGTTTATCAATTTTGTTTATTTTCTCAAAGAACCAGATTTTAGTTTTATTGATCATTGCTATTGTTTCCTTCATTTCTTTTCCATTTATTTCTGATCTGATCTTTATGATTTCTTTCCTTCTGCTAACTTTGGTGATTTTTGGTCTTTTTTCTCTGGTTGCTTTAAGTGTAAGTTTAGGTTGTTTATTTGAGATGTTTCTTGAGGTAGGATTGTATTGCTATGAACTTCCCTCTTAGAACTGCTTTTGCTGCATCCCATAGGTTTTGGGTCATCATGTTTTCAATGTCACTTTTTTCTATGTATTTTTTTATTTCCTTTTTGATTTCTTTAGTGATCTCTTCATTATTTAGTAGTGTATTGTTCAGCCTCTATGTGTTTGTATTTCTTACAGATTTTTTTCCTGTAATTGATATCTAGTCTCATAGCATTGTAGTCAGAAAAGATGCATGATATGATTTCAATTTTCTTAAATTAACCTAGGCTTGATTTGTGACCCAAGATATGATCTATCCTGGAGAATGTTCCATGAGCACTTGAGAAGAAAGTGTATTCTGTTGCTTTTGGATGGAATGTCCTATAAATATCTATTAAGTCCATCTTGTTTAATGTGTCATTTAAAGCTCGTGTTTTCTTATTTATTTTCAGTTTTGATGATCTATTCATTGGTGAAAGTGGGGTGTAAAAGTCCCGTACTAGGATTGTTTACTGTCAATTTCCCCTTTTATGGCTGTTAGCATTTGCCTTATGTATTGATGTGCTCCTATGTTGGGTGCATAAATATTTAAAATGTTATATCTTCTTCTTGGATTGATCCCTTGATCATCATGTAGTGTCCTTCTTTGTCTCTTGTAATAGTCTTTGTTTTAAAGTCTATTTTGTCTGATATGAGGATTGCTACTCCAGCTTTCTTTTCATTTCCATTAGCATGGAATATCCTTTCCATCTCCTCACTTTCAGTCTGTATGTGTCCCTAGATCCCAAGTGGGTCTCTTGTAGACAGCATTTATATGAGTCTTGTTTTTGTTTCCATTCAGCCCATCTATGTCTTTTGGTTGGAGCATTTAATCCATTTACATTTAAGGTAATTATCGATATGTATGTTCCTTATTACCATTTTCTTAATTGTTTTGCATTTTTTGGTAGGTCTTTTTCTTCTCTTGTGTTTCCCACCTAGAGAAGTTCCTTTAGCATTTGTTGTAAAGCTGGTTTGGTGGTGCTGAATTCTCTTAACTTTTGCTTTTCTGTAAAGGTTTTAATTTCTCTCTCAAATCTGAATGAGATCCTTGCTGGGTAGAGTAATCTTGGTTGTAGGTCTTTCTGTTTCATCACTTTAAAGACGTGCTGCTTCTCCTTGCAGAATTTCTGCTGAAAGATCAGCTGTTAATCTTATGGGGATTCCCTTGTATGTTATTTGTTCCCTTTCCCTTTCTGCTTTTAATATTTTTTCTTTGGATTTAATTTTTTATAGTTTGATTAATATGTGTTTTTGCATGTTTCTCCTTGGATTTATCTGGTATGGGACTCTGAATTTCCTGGACTTGATTAACTATTTCCTTTCCCATGTTAGAGAAGTTTTCAACTATAGTCTCTTCAAATATTTTCTCAGATGCTTTCTTTTACTCTTCTTCTTCTGGGACCCCTATAATTCAAATGTTGGTGTGTTTAATGTTGTCCCAGAGGTCTCTGAGACTGTCCTCAATTTTTGCATTCTTTTTTTCTTTATTCTGCTGTGTGGTAATTATTTCCAGTATTTTATCTTCCAGGTCACTTTTCCCTTCTGTCTCAGCTATTCTGCTATTAATTCCTTCTAGAGAATTTTTCATTTCATTGATTTTGTTGTTCATCATTGTTTGTTTGTTCTCTACTTCTTCTAGGTCCTTGTTAAATGTTTCTTGTATTTTCTCCATTCTATTTCCAAGATTTTGGATCATCTTTACTATCATTACTCTGAATTCTTTTTCAGGTAGACTATTTCCTCTTCATTTGTTTAGTCTGGTGTGTTTTTACCTTGCTCCTTTATCTGCTGCATATTTCTATGTCTTTCCATTTTGCTTAACTTACTGTGTTTGGGATCTCCTTTTCACAGTCTGCAGGTTCATAGTTCCCATTGTTTTCAGTGTGTGCCCTCCATGGGTAATGTTGGTTCAGTGGCTTCTGTAGGCTTCTTGTTGGAGGGAACTGGTGCCTGTGTTCTGGTGAGTGGGGTTGGATCTTGTCTTTCTGGTGGGCAGGTCTGTGTCCAGTGGTGTGTTTTAACGTGTCTGTGAATTTTGTATGATTTTAGGCAGTCTCTCTGCTAATGGGTGGGATTGTGTTCCTGTCTTCCTAGTTATTTGGTATGGGGCCTCCAGCACTGGAGCTTGCTGGTCATTGGGTGGAGCTTGGTCTTAGCATTGAGACAGAGCTCACTGGGAGAGCTCTCACCAATTGATATTACATGGGGCTGGGAGGTCTCTGGTGGTACAATGTCTTGAACTTGGCTCTCCCACCTCAGAGGCTCAAGCCTCACATCAGGCCAGAGCACCAAGACCCTGTCAGCCACACAGCTCAGAAGAAAAGGGAGGAGAAAAAGAAAGAAAAAAAAAATTTAAATAAAATAAATTAATTAAAAATTTAAAATTATTAAAATTTTAAAAAGTATTTTAAAAAGTAATAAAAAAAAAGAAGAGAGCAACCAAACAAAGAAATCCACCAATGATAACAAACACTGAAAACTATACTAAGATAAAGATCATAATCAGAAACAAGTCAGTCACAGACAGCAAACTCCAAGTCTACAGTTGCTCCCAAAGTCCATTGCTTCAATTTTGGGTTGACTCATTGTCTATTCAGGTATTCCACACATGCAGCGTACCTCAAGTTGCTTGTGGGGATTTAATCCTCTGCTCCTGAGACTGCACAGAGAAATTTCCTTTTCTCTTCTTTGTTCGCACAGCTCCTGGGGTTCAGCTTTGGTTTTGGCCACACCTCTGTGTGTAGGTTGCCCTCAGGCTTCTGTTCCTGCCCAGAAAGTACTGGGTTAAAGCAGCGGCTGATTAGGGGGCTCTGGCTCACTCAGGCCAGGGGCAGGAGGGAGGGGTATGGTAGTTATAATTGGAATGCTGGATGAACCTGCAGTGGCAGAAGCCAGCCTGACTTTGCAACAGCCTGAGGCACACTGTGTGTTCTCCCACAGAAGTTGTCTTTAGATCATGAGACCCTGGCAGTGGGGGCTGCACAGGCTCCTGTGGGTGTTGGGGTGTGTGTGGTTAGTGACCTGTGCTTGCACACAGGATTCTTGGTGGTTGCAGTAGCAGTGTTAGCATTTCATGCTGTCTCTATGGTCTGAGCTGATAGCATGGCTCGCCCTGTCTCTGGAACTCTTTTAGGTGGTGCTCTGCCTTATGTGGGTAGACAGGGAAGGAATACCCTCTCCTCGCACACCTTGAAACAATGGTCTCTTGCCTCTTAGGTAGGTCCAGACTTTTTCCTGGATTTCCTCCTGGCTAGCTGTGGTGCACTAACCCCCTTCAGGCTTTGTTGATGCAGCCGACCCCAGTCTTCTCCCTGCAGTCACTCTGAAGCCTGAGCCACAGCTCTCAGCCCCAACCTGTCCAAGCGGGTGAGCAGACAAGCCTCTCAGGCTGGTGAGTGCTGGTTGGCACCGATCCTTTGTGCAAGAATCTCTCTGCTTTGCTCTCTGCACCACTGTTGCTGCACCCTCCTCCGTGGCTCCAAAGCTTCTCCACCTCTGCCCACCCCCTGTCTTGGCCAGTGAAGGGCCTTCCTAATGTGTGGAAACTTTTCCTCCATCACAGCTCCCTCCCAGAGATGTAGGTCCCATTCTTATTCTTTTGTCTGTGTTTTTTTCTTTTTTCTTTTGCCCTACCCATGTACGTTGGGAGTTTCTTGCCTTTTGGGAAGTTGGAGGTCTTCTGCCAGTGTTCAGTAGGAGTTGTTCCACATGTAGATGTATTTTTGACGTATTTGTGGGGAGGAAGGTGATATCCACCTCTTACTCCTCCACCATCTTGAAGGTCTCCTAACTCTTTCTTAATCAGTCCATTCTACTTTAAGTCATTTCTGCCTTGGGTCCCATGTACTGTGTCCAGATAGTCTCAACACCACAGTGTTCTCTCAGGGCTGCCTCCTTGAAGTAGCTCCCACTGTGGAAACTGGGCAAAATGCTTAAAAGCTGTTAATTAATAAAAATGAGAGGTCCCATCTTTTGTAAAGAGTTCAGGTTGCACATCTCCTCTTGAGAAGGATTGCTGTCCTTAAAATCCTGTTCTTCAAGTACTCAGGCATAACCAATGAGCTTCAATTAAATATATTCCTCTCATATTTAAACTAATACCTGGAATGATTTTGATAAATAGACCCAAATTTTAATATCTCTCTCTCTCTCTCTCTCTCTCTCTCTCTCTCTCTCTCTCTCTCTCACACACACACACACACACACACACACACACACACGCACGCACACACTACAAGTTCACTTTTACTCAGGTACACTCACATATGCTTTTGTAAGTGGAATAGCAAGGGTTATATCTGAGGAATACAGTATCACTAATGCTCTATTATGCTCATATAAAGGGGTTTAATTGTTTTGAGAGAGCCCACTGGACCTAGAAAACTAGAATACCTGAGTTCGAATCCTGTTTCTGCTACTTAATAGCTACATAAATTGGTAACCAGTTAGAACCTTTCAATGACTGAGTTTCCTCTCTTGTAAAAGAGTGATGATATTGTCAACATGTTAGTACTGTTGCTAGGACTAAATAACATGAAACATATAAAGCATCTTGAACAGTGTCTTGAATATGTTGACATTCAATAAATATTATCTTTTAATTGTTCTATATTGGAAAAGATTGAGATCTTCTCTCAATGAGATCTTCTCATTGACATTTTCAGTGACATGGAGGAAAGCTGTATAAAAATAATAGAGGCTAAAGTATCTAGAAAGGTATTTAGCCTATTTTTAGCTTGATTTCTTCAGTTTCATAAGGAGCTGTGATAGATGACTTCTTTCAGCTCTAAGATTCTATTATTCCATCACTATGTTTTTGTCTACAGGCAAAACAGAGAAGTGATACTAGACAAATTACTGCTTTATTATTCAGTATTTGAATATACTGATTCAAAAAAAAACAAACAAAAAGCCTAAAGCAAAAAGGCAAATTACTTAATAGACATAGATGTCTTTTCCAGAATCATGTGAATAAGTATTTCAATGATCACTTTTTTTTTACAGGCATAATAAATGTCATAGTATTATATTAAGTTGTAAAACTTAGGAGAAAGTACAGAGCATATTAATGCATTTATCAGACATAAGAACACCTTGCTTTTATAACTTTCATGTTAAGCAAGTCCTGGGGCATGCTTTATGCTAGCCCAAATATTTCATCATCAATTGAGGTGAAGTAGGTTAATATTTTCCTAGTATTATTTTGAATTCCTTCTCTCTAAGCTATGTACTAGCAACCATTAATGAATTAGTTCTCACTTCCTTTTTATATATAATATTTAAGCATTCATTTCCAATTTGTCTGTAAGATGAGTGTTATTGCCCTTAAGCTATGCCTCTGGCTTGATCTTTTAATGTTTTAAAAAATATAATCTTGACAATATTTTACTTCCCTGGGAAGTATCTTAGGCATTCATTTATTAAATATTAATGAGTAAAAATATATATGTATATTTTCACACATACACATATATATCATTTTAAAGTGTATCACTGTTAAATCTTATCTAATAAACAGATATCAAGGGACTTTGATAAATATCTTTTAAAAATAAATCACTACTGGGACTTCCCTGGGTCCATTGGTTAGGACTCCACACTCCTAATGCAGAAGTCATGGGTTCGATCCCTGGTAGGGGAATTAAGATCATGCATGCTGCATGGCCAAAAAGAAAAAAAAAAATCACTTGTATAACACAATGAAATGAATTAATTACATATAAATTTATATTATCTTTTATATGGTAAACCAGTTTTTCATTTGGCCTACAGCAGTGCTTCCCAAACTTTTGTACTTTATGGCACACGGAGAAAATGACCAAGATTGTTTAACCCTGGATTGAACTGTAAGAGTTGTCTACATGTTGTTGAACATTAAAGTTCATTTCCTTTTGAGTATATTAAATGTTTTCAAGAAAATGAAATGTAAAAATTATTGGGATAGCTGAGTATGTGCCATGAACATAAACATAAATCTTTACATCTGACTTCATGTTTGAGATGGCTATATTCAATGTTTACCCAGATCTTTAAGTGATTATCTTCAGTCTTATTGGTAACTATCTTCAAGAAACTCTGCATAGGTAAATGACAAAAAAATTATAACCAATATGTACCGCCATCCACAAATATATGAGGAAAAGTGATATTTAAACAATCCACATTTTTTTCTTAGTCTTCAGTTAGATAAGAAATGTTAAATATTGATAGTATGATTAGACATGGAATGCAATTGAAGTATTGCCCTAATTTAAGGAACTGACATGTAGTTGTAGATTAATACCCTTAAGTATCTGCCTGCTCCCTTTCTCTCTAGTCCCCCCTCAATCCCATTGGCAGTCAGTTGGACAGTTCACCATGTTTTTAATATTTTTAGGACCTGGAATACCCTCTGGCAGCAGTATAGACTCCTTGCTATGAGAAGCAAGGGAGCATCTGCAGTTGTTTAATGAGGTAGGTGTTCAGTTCATAGATTCTCCTTGGCCATGCATCAAAGTGGTGGGTACTGGTTTGCTGCTCTTTGTATTTACAGCCTACAGATGATGTGTGTGGCAAATCCTGCTTGAGCTTCCCTCTGTGAAGCCCCTGATGAAGCTAGAAGAAGCTGGCTAAGGTCTGAGCTGACCCCTGAAGAGAGGTAACCCTGTAACATATTTGTGGTATCTTACTGGGGAGGCTTATGTCCATTGTAAGTCAATCATGGAAGAGAATAAAACTTCTACAAAATAAATGATGATTTTAGTTACACTTTATCCGTAGAACATATGCTTTCCTTTTTTTGTTGTTGTTGATTAGAATAGAGTAGTCTTAGAGCAGAAAACTTTCCTATTTTACCAATCTTCAACATTCATCAAGTATCTGACTCCTTACATGCTATATGCTAGGACCTATGCTAGTCACTGAAGTTAAAATGGTAAACAGAAATAGTTATGACAGTGATGCATTTACAAGGTGTTGTTCTAGCTTATTTATAGTATGTGACCATTAGACTATCATAAAGCTAACAGTTGCATAAAGAAATAAACTCAGTCTCACTGGATGGCAGTAGAACCAACTAAATTAAATAGCACAGAGACAGTTTGATTGAAAAGCTAATATATGACTTTACATTTATCACAGAACAAATATCTTCTGTATCAAACAGGAAAACCATTTATTTTTTATTTGGTTAAAACTTTGTAAAAATAAATAAATAAATAAATAAATAACAACAGGGCTTCCCTGGTGGCGCAGTGGTTGAGAATCCGCCTGCCGATGCAGGAGACACGGGTTCGTGCCCTGGTCCGGGAAGATACCACATGCCGTGGAGCAACTAAGCCCGTGAGCCATGGCCGCTAGGCCTGTGCGTCCGGAGCCTGTGCTCCACAATGGGAGAGGCCACAACAGTGAGAGGCCCGCATACCGCAAAAAAAAAAAAATAATAAAACTTTGTATGAGTGGATAAAATGTTGCAAGGTAATTCAATTCTGACACTGATCACCAAGGATTAATACCAGACTCCACAGGTTAAAAAACAAGGGCCCCTAATCAAACTTACAAGCTTTGCACAGCAAAGGAAACCATAAACAAAACAAAAAACAAACTACAGAATGGGAAAATATATTTGCAAATGATGCAAGTGACAAGGGATTAATCTCCAAAATATACAAATAGCTCATACAACTCAACAACAAAAAAAACCAAACAACTCAATCAAAAAGTGGGCAGAAGAACTAAATAGACATATCTCCAAAGACATACAGATGGCCGATAGGCACATGAAAAGATGCTCAACTTTGCTAATTATTAGAGAAATGCAAATCAAAACTACAATGAGGTACCACCTCACACTGGTCAGAATGGCCATCATTAAAAAGTCTGCAAGTAACAAATGTTAGAGAGGGTGTGGAGAAAAGGGAACTCTCCTACACTATTGGTGACAATGTAAGTTAGTGCAGCTATTATGGAAAACAGTATGGAGGTTCCTCAAAAGACTAAAAATAGAGCTGTCATATGATCCAGCAATCCCACTCCTGGGCATATATCCAGACAAAACTATAATTCAAAAAGATACATGCACTTCAATGTTCATAGCAGTACTGTTCACAATAGCCAAGACATGGAAACAACCTAAATGTCCATCAACAGATGAATGGATAAAGAAGATGTGGTACATATATACAATGGAATACTACTCAGCCATAAAAAAGAATGAAATAATGCCATTTGCAGTAACATGGATGGACTTAGAGATTATCATACTAAGTGAAGTAAGTCAGAAAAAGACAAATACCATATGATATCACTTATATGTGGAATCTAAAATATGACACAAGTGAACTTGTCTACGAAACTTGTCCCACCATGAATAACAAAGGCACTCCCATCACTTAGGGAAGTCCAAGGTTTCAGTTTCCCTCCCAGGAACCCAGGACAAAGACTAGAAAAATTTTCTTTATTATACCAAGTGAACTTTAGCAGTAGGGAAGAAAACAAAACTGTTTCCTTCCAATACAACTCCTACTCCAACATATTCATCCATCATGAATAAAAGAGCTTTGGGGCTTGTAAAGTAACATGTGCCACTTGGTACAGAGAGAACTATTACAAGATATTTCCTCCAGTGGGTCGGACAAGAGTCCAAGAGGCATTATAAAGGGATTGGGAGATGTGTGTCATGAAGTTCATGATTAGGAGCTGAGCATGGTGGATTCTAAGAACAACTCAGCCCTGAAAAATTCCTGGGGAAAATAAAGATTGTCTTCAGGGAGCAACTCTACTTTTTCTTGCTCCAACTAGCTGAGGAAAAGCTAAATATGTTGGTTGAGTCAGCTCAGAGGAGATTAGGGAAGCCGAGAGGTTTATTTCTGGTGCCTGAGTAGGAACCTGACAACCTGATTCTGTTGATTTGCTCCAATAAGATTAATACATTTGGGATACAGCTGAAATTGGATTCATCAACACATGATTAAGTTTTCAACAGTCAATATTATTCTCCAAGAAACATCTGTCTCTTTTAAGCATAAATTTGGTACTTAAATATGGATATGATAAGAATCACTACACCTGCATGTTCAAGTGCTTTAGTGGTGATCCCAATCCCTCCCATTCTCCAACAGAACGTGATATATCTTCTGCAAGATCAATATGATAGGAAGAGAATGATCCAGGGATTTCCACTTGGGTTTTCCTATCCTGATGACCCTCACTCCATGATTCAGGGGGAAGGGGTGAGGACTCTGCCATTCATTGTAAATCTGTATGCACTATGCTAGTAACTGAGATAATAACTCAGTAACAGGATGAACAGGATGGATTCACAGTCTCATCTATGCCACTGGAACCAACGTGAGACAACTTAAACCAAAACTACACTTATTACTTAAATTCCATAAGTCTCCTCTCTGATAAGTGTACCACCATGGCATTCAGAATCTCTCTAATCATCCCCTAAATTTTGCTTATTTCTCTTACATCAGTGCATAGTTACCTTGATAAAGACCACAGCTTCCTTTGAAATTGAGTAAAAGGAATATTTACAGAATGCAGGTATGATGTTATTAAGGACACATCTCAAGTGTAATTGGCCTCCCCTTCACTCAAAGGGATCTTGATATCTTAACAGCTGATGGTGTCTTACACTGCATCTTTTGTCCAAGTTGAAATCAGTAAATCAACTGCTATGGCAGCGTCTTCCATCTTTATCTTCAGACTATAGAGGATGAATACTCTTTTCCATGTCACTAAAAATCCTTTCAAGGATGCTTATACTCACTTCTCCAGTATACTTCTCAAGCATTTGTTAAAAAAACTTTTCCAGAGACCATAGTTAACTGGTGGATTAGAGGGTACTCCTTAAACTCAGTGTAACATTCCCATGAACATACTTTTGCAAATCCATTCTTTAACTGGCACTTCATAAACTTTGTCACAACATGACAGCACAAATAGAAAATGATAATATTGTTTGTAACACAGGGCATCCAGCCACCTCAAATCTCACATTCTCTCCCATCCCACGGTCTAAGAGGACAAATATCTTTGTATACTTATATATTAACTGGAGCAGATTTGTGTTTTATACTAAAACAAAATCAAATAATTCTGTAATCTCAAATTCATTCATCACAGACCACCATAAGTCTAGACTTGACCAATCAACAAAATAAAAAATGAGATGCATTCTTACCACCTAGGTTAATCCAGAGTCTTGGGTAAGAAACTCAGTCTCAATTAGGATTTGTCCCATCTTCTTTTTTTCAAGTAAATTCAAAATTCATATTTGTACATCTTCTTCAGGTTCAGTGACTTAGTTACCAAATTCTCAGTTTCATTCCTCTCAAGGGAGTATACCAAGTTTGTCCCTTGGGTATGCAAGCATCTGACTTCAGTTATAGGTCTGGAGGTAATGGTAAGTGGCAGTGGTGGGGCAAAAAGGAAGTTGGTATCTTCTTGCAAGGTTACTGACTTAGGTGTGGTTGTTACATGATCTTCCATCAAGACAGGACCAGCACCCTCAGACAGGTGAGAAAGGTCCAATTCTGTCACTAATGGGGGCTCGAGGCATCTGGGAATATGAGATACCTGTAGTTGTCTCAATTCTTCTAAATGTCACAATTCTTCCTAGTGGGTTCCAATGTTTCTTATTCATTTTCTGTTTTTTTTACATAAGGAAACAGAAAATGATAATTAAACTTGATGCATGGAAGATACAAACCCTTTTCTAATTTTAGTCCCAGGACCTCTGAAACAAGTGAAGAGTTCCATTCAGGGTAATAAAAAAAAAAAAAAAAAAAAAAAAAAAAAAAAATCCATTGTTCTATGACCCAGTAAGCTAAGAAATTAAAACTCTGAGCCTAGTAATTTCCTCATATAACTTGCTCAATGCAGGTAGTAGTATAAACACTCTCACCATGGCCAATTTCAATCCACCAACATGATAAAGTACAGAAGAAATACGTACAATAAGTCCTGATCAGCTGATGTGAGGTGGGTTCAGCACATCACCGAGTGTTTCCCAAAACCATGCTATTCAACTGGCAAGACAGGAGAGCCGAGATCAAGAACTTGAGGAATCAGAAAGGTGCTGCCAAAGCTGCAAACTCCAAAATCTTATTGCATCTGCAAAATCTTATGCCAGCAAATTGGATGCTATGCATACAATCTATCTCCCAAATCAGAATACTAGCTACAGATGAGTCAGGAAAATGTAGTGTTAGCTCTTTAGCCTCTTCATTATAAGAAATTATGCTTGACCTGTGTTAGAATTATTATGGAGCTAACCAATGTAAATTATATATCACACCATTAATAGGAGCTTAGACTGTTTTACATAGATATTGTACAGTGAAGATAAGAATTATGTATTTGTGTAGATATATGAGTGTGTTAAAAATACCAAAGAATATACACTGAGTTGTTAACTCAGGTTATATGGCTTGAAAGAAGATCAGGAAGGAGAGAAGCAGGGAAGTCATTTTAAAAAGTAAAACAGGGGACTTCCCAGGTGGTCCAGTGGTAAAGAATCTGCCTTCCAATGCAGAGGACACGGGTTGGATCCCTGGTCAGGGAATTAAGATCCCTCGTGCCACGGGGCAACTAAGCCCATACACAACAACTACTGAGCTCGCGTGCCTCAGTGAGAGAGCCCACATGCTCTGGAGGTCACACACAACTAGAGAAAGAAAACCCGCACATCACAGCTAGAGGGAAGCCTGTGCGCAGCAACAAAAGAGCCCGTGTGCCACAAAGAAAGATCCTGCATGCCTCAACGAAGATCCTGCGTGTTGCAATTAAGACCCAACAAAGAGAAAGAAAGAAAGAAAGAAGGAAGGAAGGAAGGAAGGAAGGAAGGAAGGAAGGAAGGAAGGAAGGAAGGAAGGAAGGAAGGAAAGAAGGAAGGAAGGAAGAAAAGAAAGAAAGAAAGAAAGAAAGAAAGAAAGAAAGAAAGAAAGAAAGAAAGAAAGAAAGAAAGAAAGAAAGAAAGAAAGAAAGAAAGAAAGAAAGAAAGAAAGAAAGAAAGGAAGAAAGGAAGAAAGAAAGGAAGGAAGGAAGGAAGGAAGGAAGGAAGGAGGGGGGAGAGAGGGAGAGAGGGAAAGAAAGAGAAAGAGAGGAAGGAAGGAAGGAAGGAAGGAAGGAAGAAAGAAAGAAAGAAAGAAAAGATTTTAAAAGAAAAACAGCAACAACAAAAATCTAAATTAATCAACATATGCAATCCTATAAATACCTAATTATGCACAAAAGGAAATAGAAAAATACTGTTTTACATCTTTATCTACTAACTTGTAAGGATTCATGAAAAACATGATAAGATAAAAAGTAGTATTCAGAAATAGTTGTAGTACAATTCAATTTTGTAAAAATTCCACAAACCACCCAGGTAAGAATGCATGGTGTGAGTATGTTTGTATGATTAAAAGAAAGACATGAAAGAACATAAACTAAGCCCTTATTTTTAGTTGAACTGTGTGTTTTATTTTTACTGTAATAATATACTAATTTTATAATTAAAAAATTAAAATATAAATAATTCAAAATTCTTTTATGAGATTCCATCTCCATGATTGGTTGAGTCACATAAATGAAATGAAAATTAATATTGTTCGACTATTTTGCAAATGAAGTTTCAATAGTATGTGTATTTTCACAAGAATGAGTCTTATTTGAGCCCCCAGAGAGCAAGAACAAATTGTAAATAGTAAGAAGAAAATAGAATAAATTGCTCCAAGAGAGTTTTGATTAGATAGTGAATGAACATTCTCAGAGTAAGGGAGGTCAACAGCTTCTATTAATGCATATGAAATATGTTCAGCAAATGACACAATTGGAGAAGAACAAAAATTGTTTTGCAGGAAGCAGTGGTGACATGAGCAATCTTTTCTTTAACTGACTATGTATTGTATCACGTTACATCGTCACTCTTCAGTGTTACAAGTATTGATGGAAATGTTTTATTCTGGACTAGTATTATCCTGCTGAGATTTCTGAATAAAGAAATAAGTAAAATGCTTATAACTAAAATATATCAGATCCTCTTTTCCATTATTTAGAGAAGATACGATTGTAACAAGGAAGCCCATTGTATTTTTATCTGCATTTCCTGGCATGGTATGGAAAAGATGTCAACTTCTTCGCCAGTTTCCTTTTTCTCACCTCTTTATTGCAGATGTTTGAAGTTTAAAACCTTAGATATGCTGAGGAAAGAGTACATTACACTGAATACACCATCTTAACAGGAAAACTAGTATGTCCTTTGGATATAGGAGCTGTCCTCACCTCTATGGCAGTCACTTAATGATTCCTACAATATCAGAACCAGAGGTAGAAGATAATCCCATTTTATAAGATATACATGGGATTCTTTAAGTTTTAGAATAGCAGGCCATATGGCATTCTCTGGTTTGATTTAAAATCATGAACAAAACATATATCCTTTATTTCATTTTATTATTTTTTAATACTTTTAATTTGATGCTGGTGTATTTAGAATGTCTGTGATGCCTCAAAATTTTTGAGGTAACTATGTAATAACCAAAAAATATTTATAGCCATAATAATGATAAATAGAAATACTACAACAGATTGTATTTGGGAATAATAAAGATAGACATATGTCTTACAAATTGCAGGAAAAATACATAAACACCCTATAGCATATTGTTTTTCAGCAAATAGTGGAAATAGCACAATCTTAATAGAAGACACTTACCAAGGCAGAAACCAAACTGTCATTTGTTCCAGCTCAGGATACCTCCAGTTGGTACATTTTTCAGGTGGGAAATAGCTGTTCAGGTATGTCAAACAGGCTGTGAGGCAAAAGTAGATTATGAGGATTTTTATTCATATGTCTTTATAATTTTAATTCCTTTATCCTCTTCTAGTGTTTTGGAGTCTCCTCAGCTTTAAGTGCACATTTTATGTCTATCTATCTATCTATCTATCTATATATCTATCTATCTGGGTTTGGAGTCTTTTCTGTATCTCTTACCTAATAGGAATACATAGGTAGATGATAGAGAGATAGAAAGAAAATTTGAGATTCTTTTCCTCTCATATGTATTAGTAAATTAGCCATATATAAATAAAAGGTAGGCCCATAACAGATGCATTGAGAAAAATGAGAGCAATTTAGACTAAGGAAGTACTTTTCTCTAAGAATAGAAGTTGCCACCAATGTATGTGCTGTGATGTTGGGGAAGGGGCTCTTTTTTCGAGGCTATAGATAGAAGTTTGAATTATCTCCTGTCAAATGGAGATCCCGCCTTGACAGAAGAGGTGGACCAAATAACCTCTAAAGCCAACCCCTGCATCAAATTCTATGGTTGTAATTTCTATTCAAATTAAGTTATCATAATTCAAAATCTATTATTATAAGCCCAATGAGCTAAAAGTTATGTGAGAAATGAATACATCATGGTGTGCCGTACAGAGAAATGCAGTGTTAGAGCACAAATAAATACACCTGAATCCTACTCTTAGATCCTTAATTTTTCCACCACCAAAATTCTATGAGTGTAGGGAAGTTTCTTAAGTATTCTGAGGATTATTTTAACACACACACACAACATAGATGTATATACACATAGATAAATTTTAGGTTAGCCTAGACAAACATCCAGGATCCAATCAAAATCCATGCATGACACTTGGTTTTAATGTCTCGTTTGTTTATTTTGATTTAGAAAGGTCCAAGCACAACTTTTTTTTCTTTTTTTTTACATCTAAGACAATGATGACATTGACATTTTTAGAGTCTAGCCCAGGTATTTTATAGAATGTTCCACAGTCTGGATTTGATGGATTCCTAATAATTTGCTTCAGATTAAATATTTTGGCAAGAATTCCATATAGGTAATGTCTTGTACTTCATATTACATTCTACCAGGAGAGACACAATATTAGTTTGTCCCATTTTGATGAAGCTAAATGGGATCACTTGGTTTAGGTGGCATGCACCAAAAAGATAAGGTTCATTTTTGGCTCTACAATTAATTAATGATCCATAAGTGATAGTTGAGACCATATGAATATACTTGGCCTTAACAGCTTTTAATCAAGAGTCTACTGATTATCCTTACTTATATCCTTAAGAGTATCAATTATTATACTGGTGAATGTAAAATAGTGATTTTCTACTTCCATCATTCCCTGTGTCTTTGTTGGTATTCTTCTGAAAAAAGGATCCCTCCAACTTTAATTCTGAGAATTGTAAGGGATTCATAAATTATTTTCTTAAGTGTTAACTACCCATTACCATCATTTATTCTTTTGGATACTCTCCTTTCACAGATTTGGCCAGTGGGAGCCCATCAAGCCAGTTCATCTGAACTTTTAGACATGGCTCTGCCAGTTTTTAAGAATGCTTTTGCTTATTCTCACAAGATATACCCAACAAGGACTCACCTTGTTTTTTCCCTATCTCAGACCTGGTATCAGTCATTGGTTCCTTTTCAGTAGGGAATTGTATTTAGGAATATCTAAGCACTATTTATGGCTGTTGCTATTGTGGTGTCTTTGCATTTAAATTTTGAGATGCTTTTGGTGAAATGAGCTAGGATTTATATATATTGATATAATCATATTGCTAGAGTACTGTATGTATATACAAAGACATTGCTAGAGTGTTTTATGTATATACAAAGACGTATCTAATAAAATAGTTCAGAAAAACTGACTATAGAGAAAGTAATGAGCTTTGCTTTTCTGAGCCAATCTGATAATCTGTTTCTTTAATATGTGCATAAACCCCATTCACATTGATGGATAGAAGTGAAATAGTTGCTTGAAACTCTACCATATGATTCTATATTACTCTGATTCTTTCTCTGTATGTTTCTTTTTTTTTGAAAGTGTTTCTAGTTTTATCCTGATTGTTACCTTTACATTTTTATAATGCTCTCAGGTTACCCCTTCCTTATTTTGGCTTCTACAAATTGGATTGCCATATTTAAATGGTATCCTTTGGCTCCCACCTATTACCTAGTTATCTTGTTTCATTTTGTTCAGAATATATAGTATTTACATAGTATTTTTCTGCCCTTGTTCCCATCTTAGTGTTAGCCTTGAATCTCCAATTGAATGTATTTAATTATCACTAGGAATCCCTTTGCTGAAGTTTCCCCAGTCTTGTCTTGGTTGGATAAAACTCATCCTACAAAATATTCTTCAAGAAGCCTTCAAGAATACAGTATTCTTTGAGTTCTTGTACGTTATTTTTTCCCTTAGTCTCAGGTAAAAGCCCAGCCTCACATACATCAATGTACTTTTAATTTTAGCCACATGTACAATGGACAGGTGCACACAAGCTCAGAGTCACCTTGCACTGAGA
The DNA here is from genome assembly GCF_026419965.1 of Kogia breviceps. Taxonomy (NCBI): domain Eukaryota; kingdom Metazoa; phylum Chordata; class Mammalia; order Artiodactyla; family Physeteridae; genus Kogia; species Kogia breviceps. The sequence continues at coordinate 52,481,470 of NC_081312.1, forward strand.
ATTTGGTCCCAAAGTGCAAACAATGTATGTATTTTCATCTTTTCCCCCAGGCTTTACTTGATGTTGCAGTCAGCATACAAGTACAACCAGATGGCAAAAGAAATAATACCTTCTCCAGCTAAAGCTCTACCAAAGGACAATGGAAGCAGTGGATATATGTTCCAGCCTCCCCTCCTCAGAATACCTCTGGGAGGTATTCTGCACACCCCTCAGTAAATGTGGTGAATTACGTGCCCACTGCTCATAGAAGTACTTCTGTATTGCACACTTAGTCTTTAACTACTTCCCTACTTATTCTCCCAACTCCCTCCCTCCAACTTTATGGAGTCACTTCCCAAATAATTAAAACTGCACTTAAGGGCTTATCTCAGGTTCTGTTTCCAGGAAAACTCAAGCTAGAAAGTTGGTACACGAAATTATTCTAAAAAGAACACTCTATGATGGGGTTCTAGAAAAGAATCACTCATCAGTCATGGGACAATAAATACTGCCTTGTTTGTAATGACAATCCCTAGTGTGCTATTAAAGGGATCTAAAGCCTCAAGGTGGTAAAGTGGTTAAACTGCTTTTTTATTTGAGACCAAAGAATTAACCTACTGTATTCATTAAGAGGTCTCAGAGGACATTCCTTTTATCAAATCAATAATGAAGGAATTAATGTGACAGCATATTTGAGAAGCTCTGTGGTGGCTGCCACCTATAACTCAGAGTTGACAGAAAGAGATGATGTCTTGGAACTGATCTCATTAGTTTAATGTGAGTCATAGAGCTCTGGATAAGAAAAGTGAAAGCACTTAAACTACTCATGTGTCAGAGGCACGGTGGATATAATTGACATCATGAGTAGCAAGGTTGAAATAGAAACCAAGGATCCATTAATAAACATGGTACACAATGAGTGTATAGTCAACAAGTATAACTTTAATTGTTTTTCCTGGAAAACAAAAACTAGTGAATGGAAGTTCCATCTAGTTTTTAACTCTTGGTAAGTTCTGAGTCAGAGGGTATGAACTGAAAAGGAAGTTGATTTCCCTTGAAAAAGAGCCCTGTAGTGTCACCACAAGTAAGTATTCTCAATCCTTCTCCAAATGTACTTGCTGACACATATTAGACTAACTGTATATACTGGGGAAGGGAGAATACCCAGATCTTTTGAATGTCCTTGCATACAATGTGCAAACTGACTTCCATGCTAGATTATATAAAACACTATGGTGACCACCAGTTAGACTGGCACATATGAAGTACAGTTAATAAATGTACTGTTGCCAAATTTGTCTGACAGAGAGTCCAATGAATCTGTAGCTTCAATTTGTGGTTATTTACCTAAGTTCTGAGTACAGAATTAATATAGATATACCTTTCAGCTAATAGAACCCTCATTTTGGTTCCCAGACCTATACAAAAAACATTAGTAACAGTCAAATGGAAATGGCTTAAACTGGTCTCTCCCCAGCCAAAAGAAGCTATACTATATCAGGGTGGCATTACAGAGAATAGAACTACTTTCAGTAGCTTGGATACAGAATGGTGGTTCCCAGAATATCCCTGTACATTTTACCTGCATAACCTCTGTAAAAATAGATGGATCATAATAGACTAAAAGGGACTATGATGTTAATTAATTAAATGGCACTCCCAATAGTGGATATTGCACTGGTTATAATTTCTTTATTGAAACATATAAACACAACCTCTGGCTCTTTAAATGAGGCTATTGATTGGAGAAATTACCCCCACCTGACCGAAGTAAGAGACATCCATCCAATAGCCCAGAGAACTTTTTAAGTGGTTTGAATGAAGAGTGGGGGCTCATCTACTTACGACATTAGTGGAAGCAAAAAGAAAGTTTTTACATCTGATGTATTTTGGCTAGATGAAACCAATTTTGGACATCCCACCAAGATGGAAGAATTTTGGAACATACATATTTTCACAGCATCTATCTGTTTCATTGCCAAGAGTAAATAAATAGTTTGAATTCTAAATGAATAAATTAAAAAGTAAATAACATTAAAAATATAAATTAGTTATGAAAAGAGGTGCGACATCATAAATACTTGAAGAAAAACAAAACTAACCAATTACCATTGCTGAATAAGAAGCAGCCTGCTTTTCAGCATCTATTAAAATGTCATACTATAATGAAAGCTAGTAGAGCCCAAAGGAAGGTGTATATACACAAAACATAAATTAAGAAATTTGTCTCCGTGTTGAACATAGAGCCTTCTGTTCAATCAACAATCATCATTCATTGAACAGCAAACTACATCACACTGCATGGGAAAGGCAGTGTTATTCATGAAGGATTCTCAAACCATGTGAACTGTCATTTTACATATAACCTCATTAGTGAGGAAGTCCAATTATATTATTCGCTTGACCAAATTAGGCCAGATGCTTGGAGAATAAGATTGGTATATATCCAGAATCATAAGATAATCTTCTGAGCCCCAAATAAAAAATAACAACTGTTTGCCAAAGAGTAACATCTGGGGTGTCTCATAGCAAAATCCCCATAACAGTGAAAATGGGTACAATGTCCAATTTTCATCTGTTGTATGTGCTAATTCTGAAAATACACGTGGCCTCATTTGCTATTCCATATAAAAGTACTAGAGCATCTGTTCAGGTAAATCCATATTCAGGGAAATTAACTGTGCTCCTTGGAGCCAGATCTTATGTTCTTTAAATAAATATGATTTCTACTTTAGAGAGTCTTTTTTCAACAGGATTGGAAGATTTTGCTTTGCTAAGAAATGTTTCCTAAGGATTATGTCCTATGAATCTTTCAATACTGACAACATAAGGAAGGTCTGTTCACAGTGATATTCTGATTATAAATAGTGTGACTTTATAACATTTTTCCATGTGAATAAAGACAATATGGGTGACTTCAACTCTCTTCCATACTTCCTAGTTGCTTGTTCTTTTTGTTCTTTCCCTAGGCTTTAATAATTCACAGGTCCCTCCTTTCACTATAACCATACTTACTCTTGACCCTTCTTTCTCAACAGACATCAGAAACTAAATCTCAAGACTAATAAAATATACTGAAGCCATTCAATTAATAGTTAAACATTTTTACATTTGCTTATTTTTGTCATCATAGATCATATCATAGGACAATAGCTCAACCTCTCAATTACTGGACCTCCTCACTCCCAATGATGTTGTCTGTACCCCATCTTAACTACCATTCACTAGATCATGTCACTGCTGTATCACTTCAATCTCTTAGCTGCTTCCTAGGATTCTTCAAAAATAGTTTTTATTATAGCTCATCTCATAGTCTACAATTTTTTCAGACAAAGCCCCCAAATACTCTTCATATCTGGAAAGATTTTAAACTCATTTTTTTGTGAAATACAGGATCAAAAAGTACAAATAAAGATAATTAGTGACCATTTATTAGAGACTTCATTTAAGCCAAGCTTTGCATGTTGAATGCAGAAAAATAAAACTATAGTACAGTGTCTGCATACAGTAATTTTTATTTATTATTATTATCTTTAGCCTTATGATATGCAGTCACAACACTGTTTTCTAAAGTTACTTAGGTCACTGCCTACTTTCTTCCACATTCACTTCAATGTTGCTATGGATTCATCGGTAATACAGTTAGATACATATGTCACAGTCTACATTTGATCTTTTGCCTTATGACCTGGTTTATTTTTATTGTTTTTATTGTTATTTGAATGTGTTAAAAATTATTCTGTGACATGCAGTTCGACGGGTTTTGACAAATGAATAGAATCCTGTATCACCACCTAAGTGACTTTGGAAACAGTTCCATCATAAAGCCTGCCTTTATGAACAATTCTATCCCCCACTCCTAACCTTTTTTCAGTATTTTAAAGGTATTTCATCACTATTTCCTTGCTCTATTATTTGTCATGAGAAATATTCACTCATCTGCACCTTAGTTCCTCTCTATACATCTTTTTTTTTTTTTTTTTCCTGGCTGCTTTAAGATTTTCTTTTCATCACTGGTTTTGAGCAATTTGATTGTGACATACTTTGGTATAATTTTCTTCATTTTTCTTGTGCTTTGGGTTTATTGAGTTTCTTGGACATTTGGGTCTATCATTTCCTTCATGTTTGGAAATGTACCAGCCATCATGTCAATTCTTTTTTCTGTCTTATCCCTCCCCACTGAAAGTCTACGGTTATATACAGCAGTGTGCTCGAAGTTGACCTACAAATTGCTGATGCTCTTTTCATTTCTTTAAAGTTTTTTCTCTCTGTATTTTATTTTGCATAGTTTCTATTGTTATATCCTTACAGTCCTTAATATCTTTATCTTAATATCTGATATGACATCTATCCTATTCAGAATTTTTTATCTCAGGTATTATGGTTTTCACATTTCAAAGTTTGATTTTTTTATTTTTTTATATTAATTTTTAAAAAAATTTTATTAGAGTCTGAGGAAGCTTGATTTTGATCTTTTTAAAATATCTTCTATGTCTCTACTTTTTATTATAATTTTGATAATTGTTTTAATGACGTTTTTGATAATTCAGATGTCTGTGTCAGTTCTGGGTCTTGATTGACTTTTCTCCTAATTTTGGGTCTCCTTTCCTGGCTCTTTGTATGCCCAGTAATCTTTGATAGATTCCTGACATTGTGAATTTGACTTTATTCTATAATGGATAATTTTTTTTATTCCTAAAATTCATCTTGAACTTTGTTCTAAAGTGCAATTAAGTTACTTGGAAATGGTTTGTTCTTTTGGACCTTGTTTTTATGATTTGTTATGTAGATCTAGAGCAGTGCTCAGTCTAGGGTTTGTTATTCCCTACTTCTGAATCAAGACCTTCCTGGATACTCTGTTCAATGTTCCATGAATTCATCAATTTTTCCAGTTTATTTGGTAGGAAAAGACACTGTTCACAGTGTCTTGCTCGAACATCAGGTACTATTCTCCTTTTTTTTTTTTTTTTTTTTTTTTTACTATTACATGGTTATTTCCCTGAACTCAGGTAATTTCCTCACATGCATATGTTGAACAGTAATTTGCTGGACCATTTAGATGGACATTCTGCAAGTCTCCTGTATTCTCTCTCTATGGTGTTCTCTCCTATGACTCTATTCTGTGAACACTAGGTTTCTTGGTCTCTCCAGACCCTCAGCTCTGCCCCCTCAACTTAGGGAATGTGCTAAGGCTCTCCTTCAGTTTCCACTCCCTGCACTGTGGCTTGGAAACTCTTCCAAAGCAGTAAGCTGGGCAGTGGTAGATCTAGCCTTATTTGTTTCGCATCTCCCTTTTCTTCATTGCTTGGTGTCCACTGTTTTGAAAACCATTGTTTCATTATTTTTCTGTTTTATTGTTCTTGCTGTTGTCGTTGTTTCAGGCAGAGTAAATCCAGTCCCTGTTACTCCATCTCAGTCAAAAGGAGAATTTTCTGGTCATGACTTGAGATAGAAAACACAAGAAGGAATCCATTTTTGGCCATGGGCAGAGTATTCTCAAATTCAATTTAGTATCTTAGTATTTGGGTCATTCAACATCTCCTGAGGTAAAATTCTAAGCTATTTCTTATTTTTTCTTGCATAATACATACAAAAGGCTGTGGTTGTTGCCAGAGATTGGCCTCTTGAAGGAAGGAAGTTCTTATGAGGCATTAATCATATATCCCCAGTTCATCATAGGCTTGATGGCTAAGCCCTAAAGGATTAAGAATGGAAAAGCCAGGGGATTTTATTTCTATCATCATATATTCTTTTTTTGTTGTTTTTAATGTGGAGGGCTCTCCAACAGGATAGCACTCCTTGTCATTCTTTCCAGCTCTGTCTCCTTCTCAAGACACAAAGGATCATTATTTGATTGATGAGTTTAGGTACCAGACAGAACTCAAACCTCTTTTCTCCTATTCTTTTCCTATTAGCTTATCTTTGGAGCATACTCATATGCTCCGATTCTCCATGATGTAAGCTTTACAAGGACAATCTCTGCTCTTTATTTTTCCTGAGTTTTCACTACATGATGTATTATGCAAATCTGTGGAGCAAATCTTCTTAAAGGAAAACCAACCAACGAACCAAATTCTCTACCTGTATATTGCTTTATTCCATTGATCTTTTTCCTCAACACACTTTAAAAATTTGTATAAATAGAGATCAATGCTCTGGGTAGAAAATCCTGTAAACAAGATAATTGGGTGAAAAAAATAGGGGAAGGAGAACTTAACTCAGTCTTTTGCTACCCCTTGGCCTCTCTAATGTGTATTGCTAGAGCATTTCAAATTCTTCTGAACCTCTGGAGCATAGAGACTAGAGGCAGTCCAAATAGAGACATAACCAAACTTTAGTTAGAGACACATTTATAAAATTAGTTTTAAAGCCTGTTCTGAGATTTTTGTCTTATTTCAGAGAGCCTGGGGACAACCAGTGAGTACAGTCATTTTTTACAACAGGCAATGAGGAATTCCTAAATCCATTCATGGTTAACAAAAGAGCATTCCAAAATCTGAGATAAAGATTACAGATGCTGACAATGTTTGGAAATTCAAACAGGGATGGATGGTGATGAGAGGGCAGTTTCCAAGATGCTACACTCATATTAAGCAGTAAAAAATTTAACTGCTGCCAAGAGTAAGGAAGGGCACTGTAACAGTGGTGTTCACCAAACCTCCCATTTCCTCCCTTACCTCCCCCAGCCTCCCTGGCAATTAGATTGAGGTCATGTGACTGGTTCTGGCCAATGACACATGAGTAGCAGTGGTTTGACACTTCCTGGTTAAGGCACTGAAAGACCTGTCTGTGATTCCCTAGGTTTATCTTTCCACACCTACATGATGGAGAAAGCTACTTATTCCATAATCACCCATCTACAAGGTAGTGGTGCTAATTCACTGAGGATCTGACTGCTCTGTGGACCGAAGCACCACATGACCCATGTAGAACTCATGGTGTATAGCTGAGCAAACTTTCATAGCATTGAGCCACTGATATTTTGGATTTGTTTATTTTCACAGCATAAATTAGGCTATACTGACTAATACAGGCCTCAAACCTAGAGAGTCAGAGGGTACAAAACAGATAACTAGCAAGAAATACACTTTAGGAAAAAAAAGGATAAAGCTAACAAAACGTATATAAGATCAGGATTGAACTTAATATTTTATCCCAGAATTGTAGATGCAAGCTTTGTGTATATTTCTTGTCTATATTCAATATCATTTTAATCAAAATATTAAATTAAGGTTCAAGGGACCCCAAACTGTGAGGGTAGGAACATTACATAAATTGAGTTCTGGGCTTCCCTGGTGGCGCAGTGGTTGGGAGTCCGCCTGCCGATGCAGGGAACGTGGGTTCGTGCCCCGGTCCAGGAAGATCCCACATGCCACGGAGTGGCTGGGCCCGTGAGCCATGGCCTCTGAGCCTGCGCATCCGGAGCCTGTGCTCCGCAACGGGAGAGGCCACGACAGTGAGAGGCCCGCGTACCGCAAAAAAAAAAAAAAAAAAAAAAAATTGAGTTCTAAGTAAAATTTGGTTAAGAATAGTGTGCTATAATAACTATAATATTATATGATATATTAATAATTAGAACATGTTTTTAGAGTGTGTGATTAAAATGCAAGGAAACCTATTTTTATGATGAATTTTGCAATAAACATGGTTTGTTTTGCTAAAACTTTAATGTGCATACCCTTCTCGAAAATTAAGATTAGATATTCCTTTTATTGTAACTCACTTAAGTTAAACTTTTAAACAATTCATGACTATCTTCTTCTTGAAGAAAGACCTGCAACACTTTCAGTTCCAACTGTCCTAGAAAACCAGGGTTTCAGCACTATTGTTATTTGCTTTTTTAATCTATAGGATAGTGTTAGGATAGGATACTAACTTTGTCGGCTTTCATTCATTTTTTAGAAAAAAATGAGTTGAATACTGGAATCTTAATGCACTCATTTTCATTAAAAGTAGCTTAGAATAATTATATTTCTATAATCTTTAAGCTACACTTAACATTCTCCTTCAGATTTATTCATTATAAAATTAACCATTAATCAGTAGAAAAAATGTGGTATTGGTAAATTAAACTCTTTGTAATAATGAATCTCACAAAGTAGACAGTACTAGGCATTAATTCATATCTCTTAACTGCCTTAAAGAATATAGTAGTATCACATAGGAGGGGAAATTACCCTGGGATTAAAATAGCCAAAGGAAAAAAAACTTTCTGAGTACATTTCCTATCACTGTAAATATACTAAAGACAAAATAAGGACTCAAATATTTAGTCTTCTCCATCCCTAAATTCACCTGGGTATTCTCATCCTTTCCTAACTTCTTAATAGTTATCTAAGAAAATCTTGCCTGAGTTCAGGGAACTGGTCCACACCATAGTGTCTGAACGTCACTCTCTTTCTTCCCATTCTTGTTGGTTAACATGAAATCTATGGTTTCTGCTAATATTAAAGCAATATTATATGTGAGATAGCTGCTGTGGACATATAAGCTGAGGAGGTTGATCCCTGGGGTCATAGACACAGACCAAGGGCACTAGTGTTCAATGGCAAGGTCTTGAAAGAGCAATGGTAATAGCACCCTGCCTGCCACTGTTCTTCTGACGGACATTGTAACCAGTCAGACTGACAACACTACCAAACAGTCATCCTGTGTACTAGTCATGCTGTGCTATCGTAGATAAGTACTTTAGTTCATCCTATAAGTATTTTAGATTGTCTATGCATTACTACTGTGAAATTCTTGCTGTGGCACACAAGTATGGATTTATTGAATAAAGTGAGCAAATAGTCAATGATAGACACTAATAATGTTGTATCTAAATTAATTCCCTTTTTTCTCTTGATTCATTCTTTAGTTTCAAAAGAGCAATTTAAAGAGATGTTTTACTTTTTCAAGATTATATCCTAATTCAGTATAAGTTTCCATGTAACCTAAAATTTGTGTCTATCAAACAAAAATATTACATCTTATAGTTTGTACTCTTTTAAATTTGTACTTTTATATTTTAAAATACAAGTAAAATTTCTGAGTGATTGTATTGAGTGATAGAATTGAAGTAAGCTTGGTTTCTTTGTCTTGAAAAACACTGTACTACCACTTTTTAAAATCCAAAACTACTGATTAACTTTAGCAAATTGTAGTACTACAGGAGTTGGATATATAAACTGTATCAGTATGAAGCTGGAGTAATTTCACATCATTACAAATGTGTTCTAGAAATGAACACAGGTAGTTGAATCTGTGCATGCCAGGGATTGAATATACTTATAACTAAGAGTTCTCCATATTAACTTTCACGTTACATACAATGTTTCTATTCAGTGCTAATGGGTAACAAATGAAAGTAAGTATAAAATACAAAGCAATAATAAATAAATTGATAATAAAATTAAGTTTTAAGAATTTCAAAAGCTGATTTGATATTACATATGGCACAAACTGCAGCAGTTGTCTTTATAATTTGAATAATTTTTTTTTTTTCAAGGAGGAATACTTTCTTATGTATGATGTTTAGAATTTCCAGTACATGGGCCGTAATAAAAACCAGAGTGGGTAATAGTTGATTTAACTATTTTCAAATTTTCCACAGATGAGGAACCACCTTTTCAACTGCACTAAGATACATTAATTTGACTGCCTTTTCCTTGGCACAAAACTGAGTTTTATAAAGTGAGAAAAAATGCAATATTGTCATTGGCTATAACAAGAAAACTTTTGAAAACAGCAGAAATGCCAACAAAATTGTAAATGCTTTTAAATTGAAACTCAACAACAGCAAATATAAGCACCAATGGTTCTTTGAATTCTGAAGGTCCGTATATTGCATTTTTCAGCCAATTTGCAGTAATATAACTGGGAATATTGGACAATTGAATTATCCATGCATGAGTACCTCATTTTGTTTTGCTGGTGGTAGACTTCAGGAGGGTGTCCAAGTGATGGGTCATGGGGGATGAAATCCAGCCTACCCTATGCTTGCTAAGCTGTGAACTCAGACATATGACCGCATCTGCCCAGAGAAAGTGGAACATTGTACTAATTAGCATAAAGACAACTATTTTCTTAAGGTGCACCCCATGGGGCTGCATTTATCCAGAGGGTGTACATTTTCTGCTTTGTACAAACATTCCCTTTAGACTACTGAAATATCTGTAACTAAAAGAGATTATTTTAACCTCTAATTTTCCCCAGATCAATTTCTGAGATAGAAATTCACCCAGTATTTTATTAAAAATCCTTTCAACTTTTTGTTTCCTATGTAAATCGTATAATAAAGAATCAAATAATTCATGTCTCTTGTCCATCCCTCCAGTTATGGAGAACCATTTTTAAATCACTATTTTTTGACCCTTCTAATGAATAACTTCATATCAATAATATTTATATTTTCACATTTCCCATTACTCACTGTATGCTAGAGGAGAATGTACTTTCTAACACGTTAATATTTTCTATTTTATTTATTTATTTATTTATGGCTGTGTTGTGTCTTCATTGCTGTGCGTGGGCGTTCTCTATTTGCGGCAATCAGAGGCTACTCTTTGTTGCAGTGAGCGGGCTTCTCATTGCGGTGGCTTCTCTTGTTGCGGAGCACGGGCTCTAGGTACCTGGGCTTCAGTAATTGCGGTACGTGGGCTCAGTAGTTGTGGCTCACGGGCTTAGTTGCTCTGAGACATGTGGGATCTTCCAGGACCAGGGATCAAACCCATGTCCCCTGCATTGGCAGGCGGATTCTTAACCACTGTGCCACCAGGGAAGCCCCACGTTGTTATTTTGATTGTTATTTTTGTACACGTCTTCTTCGCCTCTTGAGTATCTGACCTTCTCCCTACTGAGAGACATCTATCTGGCTTGGAGAACATAAAGATTTGTTTCAGATAAAAAAAAGAAAAAGGAAAGAATAAGGTAATAATCACCTTCTTATCTGCCAAATAGGATTATCCAAAAAGACTGTCAGGGCTTCCCTAAGACTGTCACCTTGAGATCCATGCAATTGTCTTTTAAAAAAAACTTCTAAATTGATTTTACCTCTTCCTTGTCCTTCCCTTGCATTCTTTCTTTATCATGTCAATATAGAGTTCTCCAAATGTATAGAAAAAAATATGCCTGCTTCTAATAATGGCTCAACAATAAAGGCTAAGGCAGGAAGGAGAGAATGGCATATGGGAAATCTCTCTGTTGGATTCTGGGAGTTAAAGGGAGGGGAAAGAGTGAGAGAGGGATAGGAAAGCAAGGCTGTCAGACAGCTATGCTTCCCGGAAAGGAATTACATTAGAAATGTAGTGGAGACAATTAGCACAGAATGGAATTTTAGCCTTGGCTCCTGTAGTAGGAAGAATGGTCTCCCAAATATGCCCACGTCCTCATCCCTGGAACCTGTGATGATGTTACCTTACTTTGCCAATGTGACTAAATTAAAGATTTTGAGATGGGGAAATTATCCTGGATTACCTTTGTGGATCCAGTATAATTACAAGGGTCCTTACAATTAGAGACAGATAAAAGAGAGCAAGAGATGTGAAAATGTTATTCTGTTGGTTTTGAAGATGGAGGAAGAAGCCAAGAGCTAAGTAATGCAGGTGGCCTCAAGCATGCAGCAAAGGTAACAAAACAGATTTTCCTGAGAACCTCCTAAAGAAATGCAAACCTGCTGACACCCTGATTTTATTAAAGTGAAACCTATTTCAGACATCTGACTTCTAGAATTATAAGATAATAACCTCATGTTGTTTTAAACCACTAAGTGCCTGGTAATTTGTTACAGTAGCAATAGGGTACCAATACAGTTCCCTTCAGAACTCAGGCAATGACTGCAGGGCCACCCCCCACCATATCATTTTAACACTGCACCATCTTATTCAGGCAAACAGAGTCTAAAATTAGGCTTTGCAAGCCCCCTGCATTTTAACTGTGGCATGGATGCTAAATAGATAAGTAATGGATTGGCAATGAGGACTCCTAGGTGAGATATTCCACATCAGAGCCTCGGCATGGTGTGCCAGATTAGCGGAAAGGATACACGATGTGGCTGCAGCTCACAGTTTTCAGCCAGAGGGAACCAGAGTGAGGCCATATCAATCAGGAAGAGGTATTAGGCTCTGAACAAGCTGAGAGAGAAAAAGCAGACTCTGCATTTAATCAGCCATAGAATCAGAACAGCAATCAGAAACTAGGTGGGAGGGCCAGGAGTGAAAAAAGAATAGTTTAAGACATAAAGATAGTTTTTTTTTTTCTTCTGTACATACGAGTCGTGATGCAGATGTGTTTATGACAAAAGTATAGCTACTTAAATTAAACTCCATCTTTCTCTATTCCTACCTCCCCTAATAGTTATATCGGCATCCATATTCTTTCTTCTAATTACCTCTGCTTCTTCAAACAACTCCAAACATTTCTTGTTCTATAAACTGCAGACATTATCTTTTGACTCTCTACATTATTAGATGAGAACTTTAGCATCTTCCTCATTCCTTTCACTTCTCCTCACATCCTTTCATCTTCTAAATTCTTTACTTTCATATCTTCTTCTAGTAAACATAGTTTTCTGAAATTGATTCTAGAAACTTGAAACTAATAACATTATTCAGATAACTTAGATGACATAAATAAGATTTTTTAATGCAGTGCCAAGTTAAAATATAATCCTATTGCATCTTAATGTGACCCTAATTCTGAACTCTCAGATTATCCAACAGATAATGTACATAGCATCAAGTTCAAGTGAATGTCCATTTTCACCATCTATCAATTGCCTTCATCCTAAATTGAAGCTTTTCAAAATTCTCATTCTGCTATTTCTTTTCAAAGGCTGCCCTTTATATATGGTTTTAGAATACCTCTTTATTTTCTTCTAGGTTGGATCTAACATTTATTTTCATATCTTCTTTCTTGGTTTATTGTCTTGTTTTGTTGGAAATAAATTCTCCACTGAATTCCTTAGTAAAAAAAAATTCAGCATAAACGTAATGAATATCACACAACTGAAAATACCTTTATTCTTTCTTTACATTAACTGTTTCATTTGGAACAGAATTCTAGGTAGAAAGTAATTTTCTTACTGAAAGCTAAATGCGTCAATCCATTGTTTTCTAATGTCCAACGCTACTGATGAGATATCTGATACCATTCTTACTCCAGTTCACTTGTATTTAAATTTTTGATTTGTTACTGTTTTAGTTTACTTATTTTTAGTACTTTTAATGTCCTCAAAGAAGCTTTTAGGTGTTCTCTTTAACTTTTTGTTGTTGTTTTAATGTTGCATAATGCACAGTCATTGCACAGGCTCTAAGTTGACTCTTATTTTAAGATTGTTTTCCTTCAGATCCAGAAATTTCTCTTTCTGTAATCTCTTTCACAATATTGCCTCAAGTTTTTCTGCCCTTTCTAGAATTTCGATTAATCTGATTTTTAAAATCCTAGATTGATTCCTTATATCTCTTTCCTCTCATTTCATCTATTTTTTCCTACTTAGCTTAGGTTTCCTCAACTTCATGTTCCAATTTTCTCTTGATTTGATACCTTATTTATAAAATACATCAAAAATAAGAATAGTTTATAAATCATAAGTGTATAGCTTAATGAATCTTCACAAAAATACCTGTGCAACTATCATGCTGGTGAATAAATAAAATACATCTCCCAACTCAGTAGTCCTGACCATGCCCCCTTTCAATCACTAGCCTTTCATATGTAAACAGTATTATGATTTTGTTTTGAATTTCTGAATTTTATTTATTTTTTTAACACAGCAGGTTCTTATTAGTTATACATTTTATACATATTAGTGTATATATGTCAATCCCAATCTCCCAATTCATCCCACCACCACCCCTCCCCCACCACCTTCCCCCCTTGGTGTCCATAAGTGTAAACAGTATTATGATTTTTAACAGCAAATATTACCTAGATCTGGTTCAGAAATTAATAAATTTGAGTATTATAAATGTATTCTTTTTTGTCTGGTTTATTTCACTCAACATAATTTTTGTGAAATTTACCCATTTTATTACATATAGCTGTAGTTTATTGTACTGTAAAATTATTGTAATTTTCTGATAATAAACTACTTTGCTTAATTCTTTGATCAGCATGTGCATGTGAAGAAAGTACCTAAGGCCAAGGAAAGAGTCATCCCAAAAGCCCTGAGGGAATATTTACAAACAGGCTCTGAACCATGCCTGTCCCTTCTGTACACTGCCCAGCCTGTGACAGGCACTTCATACATATCTATTGAAAGAGTCGCAAATTTTATATCAACAATACTAGAAAGTTAAAATGAGTTATTTTTAGAAAACATTAAATAAGAGCAAATATAATTCAAAAGAAACAGGTTACTGTGAAGATAAATAACCATCAATGAACCACATTTGTAGACAGAAATCAAAATTCTCAACCCAAAAAACATCTGCTAGAATATAGGAAACAAGAACTTTCTTAATCAACTTGTAGAAAGTAAATTGGAACCTCTACTTTGAAGAATATATTGACATCATCTAATAGGCTTGAAATGTACATAGCCAAGGACTGAGTGATACTGATCTTAAGTATAAATCTTAGAGGAACTCTGGGTCTTCTAAGATGTGTCATCATCAGGAAACAAATCCAACTTAGGTCAATGCAGAATTGTTTCTAATAGAGCAAAATGAGAACAATTCAAAGGTCTACTTTAGATAAATAGATTAAAACTTATGATGTAATAAAATAATAAAATAATATAGAGAAGCTAGGTTTACATGTACCCACTTGGATAATTCTTTAAAATATTCTGTTAAATGAAAAGTATGAAAGAAGGATGTTTCACATGATTCTTTGTACAATGCGTTTGAGTAACTTAAATAAACATATACAACACTATATATTGGCATGGATTCATTTATATGAAGTAAAATTTATAAAAAGGACTGAAAATAAATAGCAAATTTATGATAGAGGTTTCTTCTGCAGAAAAAGGAAAGTGAATACCTTGGGGAGGATGGTAAGTAAAAATTAGGTCTTCAACTTTATCAGTAATGTTTTATATCTGTCACATAAAAACAATCAAAGAAATACTTATAAGGAAAACTGGCAAACTCTTACTGTTTGTTAATGATGTTTGTATACATAGATATTTTTTATTTTATAATTATTTATTTTTCTGAATTTAATCTATTATCCTAAATTTTATTACTTAAAATTTAGAAAATAAAAATATATAATGTTCAAATATCCTGTATGTTTTTATTTATCATTTATATTTTTAATAATATTAACCATATAGAACCAACCTTAATATGCAAAAATAAGACATTTGTTTAAAGTATGGTACAGTCATGCAAAGGTAAATAGTTTTTAAATGATATTATAAGGAATCACTTAACAGCACTGAAACGTTTCCACAGTATATCGTATAGCTGGTCACCCCTCCAAAATTTAACTAGCAGCAAGAGCACTGAAACTTTTAATTTACTCTTGTTGATGTTGTTGACAGTTACTATGAAAAAGAGGTGTGGGAAGTAGGCATTGGAAGGTAGGTGTTGGAGGATTGAATCAAAAGGAAGTTATATAGTTATTTTCCACATATTTCCAGAAATGGAAAATCTGTCCTTGAGTTTGTAATGACTGTGTTCTTTCCCTGCCTGGAAAGACTATACTTTTGTTTTTCTAAAGCTCTTGATAGACTCCAGTTCTACTGTGAAACATTATTAGAGGAATAGGGTTTTTAAAAAGGAGGTGAGTACCCTGAAGAGAGACTAGGATGAAGGGGAGTCCAGTTTAGGATTGTTCTAACACATTGTTCCATTGTGAAGATAGAAGAGCTTATCTATGGCCAGAGAAACATCAAGGTTAGTGGGGAATATCATAAATTGTCACTCAAGACTCAAGGTTCTCTGCCTGAAGCATTCAGGCAGATGTACCAGGGCAGGTGATACACACATAAACGTGGTTTGACGCTGTCAGTGATTTAAAACCTAGACTGCTGATTACCTGGTTATCACATTAATTGCTTCAATTTCCAGATTGTTATTTGAGACTCCACATGTCACTCATCACGCTTCATAGGAAAGACCTACTAATTAAACCTCAGGATACTTTTAAATTCTGGGAAACCACTGTGCACCACTCCATGAATTATTTTTGGAAGGAGGGAAGCTGCCTGCTGCAAAACATGTCCCTTCTTTGGAGAGTCATCTTTATACTCACTTGGAAATTTTTTGAACTAAATAAAATCAGGATTTTAAAAAAATCCTACATTTCACATGCTGAAAATTTGCAACAATTATGCATTTTATACTTTAAGAATTCTCTTCTCTCCTGTTAGTCTGATGATCAATTCAAATTCAGTATCTTAATCGAATTGTGATTCTGCTACTGGAAATGTGATATGATTCAATACAGAAACTTCAAAATGGAAGATTATGTTGACTCCTATGGATGCAGGTTTATCTAACATACCAGTGGAAAGAAAGCCTTATTTGAACCAAACATAATTTAGGGTACATGATGGGCTTTCAATATATAAAAAACTCTATGAAAAAGAAAACATTTGAACTGAATCAGAAAGGATGCTAGAGCATAGGCATAGGCATCACTGGAACAAAGGCAAGAAGGAAGGAAAGCATGTTTGTGAAATCAACAGTTCCAATTATTCTGAACTCAAACAAGAATAAGTTTCCTATTTCCTTGTGTATAACTGTAGGATTTTAAAGTCTTTCTAATAGTTTTTAAAATCTTTATAATAGTACATTTAGTGGATTCATCTTAAGCATGTATAGCCTTTCTAAACATGTATTCATTTATTTGGAAAATAATCACTTTACGTTTGTCTAATTGAGTGCTCTATGATTTTTGCAATGTCTCATCAATTACTGTATTTTTGCAATGTTATTATTTATTTTATATGTGAGGAAACTGAGATTAAAATATAGAGATCTATATGTTATTCTCTATATTTCATTTGATTCTTATTGTTGTGTAGAATTCCATTGGAGAAATGTGCATCAATACTTTATTCTGTTGGCATAAGGATAGTTTCAAGTTTGGGGAAATTATGAACACCACTGATATAAACACTCTTATATTTGCATCCCAGTGTACAATATTACCTAAGAATGAAATCAATGGGCCTTAGGGTATTCATATTTTTAACTTTATGAAAAAAAGGTACAATTAAAATGCTTAAAAGGAAAATAAAAGAAAGACAATCTTTATAATTTCAAAACTAAGCCAGGAATTTATGTCAGAGTATCAGTGTGTTGAAAATTTTAATAATAGAGAAACTGACTTTCCTAAGTCACATGACTAACAACTGTCAAAGGCACAACTTGGGACTTTTTATTCCAAGCCCAATAGTAAAATTGGGTCCAATTCCCATTTAATCAATAAGTTGAATGGAAACCACATCAGAATATAAGGAAAATTAAAAGTTACCTATTAATTCAGTGCAGTATTGAGCCAGCTACAATTCATTTGAATCAGTATTTTTAACCTAAATGCAGATGTACATTGTTTTGGAAAAACTGCATTTAACTATCAAATTAGTTTCTTTATCTTCATAATCATATTTCCTAGGTTGGTAAGCATATTTAGAACAACAAAATAATGAATCGTTATATTATAGAAAGCATTTCTCATTACTTATTGACCACTGGAGAAAAATAAAGCTACTAAAGGATTATAAAACCTGATTCATTTTTGATAATTTCTGTTTAAAACCACAAAGCTAATAAAATTACAGGGTAAAAATAATATAAGGATATTTTACTTGTGACTGAATTGCCAAATAATAGAATACCACAGAGAATAAAGCCACATTTTTTTGTAGGTAAATCAATGAAATACAGATTTTTTTTAAATCACAGTACATGATTTCACTAATACGAAATTTGGTTTTTCCAAGCAAGATTGAACTTAAGAAACTAGAAAAAACATGTCACTAGCTTTTATATTTAAAAGGCATATTTTAGTCCTTACTCTCTGTGTCCTTCTATCTTTTCAGAAGATGGGCTTTCTGGAGAGCTGGAAAGCTAACATCAGATACATTGCTCAGGAAGGGCAAAGGCCTGACAATCCTTTCTCCCCTCATCCAGCCTTGTTGGTACCACTTGTTCAAGATTAAGAGAGCCTGATGTCTGTAAACATTTCTATAAAAGGAAAAGCAAGGAATTTAAGTTCTTTGCAGAGCCTTGGATAAATATATTGGAACTAGAAACTAATCTTACTGGGGATAGATAATAGATATCTATAGTCCCTTCTCACCAAACTCTTACCCATTCAGACTGCTATTTTCTGTTTAAATTTTCAAGTGTTTAGTTTTAAATGTCTTAACTTTCTCCATGAAACAGGCATATTATAAATGCTTGTGAAAAAAAATCACAAAGCTTATTGTTAGGGGAGAGATTTACACATGAATTTTAGTAGATTTAGGCATTTGACTAAAATTCTGTTTTCTCAGCAATGTTCTGAATATTTCCAAATTCGCATTAGTAGTTTTTCTTCAGTTATTGCTCCCAATTAACATTTATAGCTTCTTTAATATAAAACACTGCATTTTCTATCATTTGCATTTATATCTTGCTAATAACCTTCTCCATTTCTATCTATTGATTTCAAATCTAATTACTTTGAGATTTCTATCACCTGTGTCATAAAACCACTGTTATCATAACTTCTTTTCATTAAAAAATTCAAATTTACCTTATCATTGTTCATTGCTCAACATCCTGCTATATGCTGTGACCCTGAGTGGCTTTATAATCTTGTCTGTTATTGCAGAAGCCTTAGCCCATGATTCTCTAAATATACCCTGATAGCACTAGATGAGTTTTGATTTAATCAAGCTGAAGAGTTTTACACGCAGCAATATGCACCCAGAATTTAAGTTTTTCCATTTAAATAAGTCTATAAATACACATGTCAAAACAAAGCAGTAGCATTCCCATGTTTGTAAACACACACACACACACACACACACATGCACAAAGTAAACATTTAAATAATAATAATAATCATATCTAGTTATTTTCCAGGAATTATGCTAAGCTCTTTGAAGTAAAGAGGATTACTTTATTTAATCTTTACAAGACTCCATGCAGTAGGCATTACGATTTATCCCATTTTACAAATAAACTTTTTACGTTATCTGTGTTCACCACCCCCACTCAGTTACTTCTCTAAATTTATTTCCTTACTTTACTTTCTCCCTGCTGTCCATACTCCCCAGCTTTCCTCCGTCCCCCTAACCCAAGCACCAGCACACAGTTCTGCAAATTATCTAACCATGCTCCCAACTCAAGGCCATTGCACATTTATTCCATTACTTCAAAATTTAAACATCTGGAACAGAATCCACTTCACAACTGTTTTTTATTGACTTAATATTCTTATCATTCCAGAGTTTGAAAAAAGATATGCCGTTGTCAACATACTGTTTTTGAAATACAGTAAAGTAGATCTCAGGGATATCTCTCCACAAAAAGCAAGAGGGTCATTTACCATCACAAAAAATCATGACAAAGGAGAAACTCAAATTGAATACAGTCGTTCCATTAAAAAGAATTTTATCCCCTGACAATTATTGGGACTTGACCAATAAAAGCAAATTTAATTTTCCTACCTAGGAAATGGGTCACTTAGTGTTATTTTTTAATAAAAATGACAATAAAATTGGTGAAACCAATTACTGATCTACATACGATTTGGCTCTATGATGAAAACAGGATAATTTTATAAGTGCACCAATGATAATAAATCAGAAAATCAATTGTATGCAATTCAATTTAATATATTACTGTATCTACATCTTTAGAAATATCATCTACATAATTCCTACATTATTTTTACAGAAAAGTTAGAAATGAAGAAACCTCTATCAAAATCATGGAAGGTTTTCTTTGTGCAATATTTAACTGCTCTCTTCAAGGATATTTGAAAAAACAATTTGGGTTAACTGATGGCTACTTTAGAAACAGTTTCATGGTTTTCTGTTGATTTCTCTTCTCATTTAGTGAATTTCTGCTGTGATAAATTAAACTAGAGTTTAATTTATTCATTGTTATAATGACTTGTGCAGAACAGAATATATTTTTTCCTTCTTGAGGCACTATCTTATAATGGTAGAGGAAAAACGTTTACATGCTGTTAAAAGGTATAAACTAATCTGTACTTCCCCTAACGGTCTGTTCATTTGATCATAGATAAAATTATTTTATTGTGAAAACATCTCATATTTATATCAAATGCTGGCTAAATAACTCAAAATCAATTAAGTCAACTTCAATCAGAAGTATATTTAAAATATATTAAGAATATATGTTGATATTTTTAATAAAATAACCTAATCATTTCTATGACACTTTTTTCTTTGTGATAATTAAGATTAATAAATACTGAATTGGAGTTTCTTTTTTAATAATAATTTCAAAATGTATCCATCCAATTCAGAATTGTCATTTACTGATTTACTCAGAAAATTGGAAATACTATTCAAACAATATCACTAAATCTTAATACATTTCAGAAGTGTTCTTGTGGATTTATCACCAGAGCTATAAACTTAAACACAAGATATGAAACCAATCCTCTATTTTAAAGTACAAATACAGCTTTCATTGTTCTTTTTTATTTTCTCCTTTCTTCCTACCATTTAATTGAGTTCATTTCCATCCACCCCATTTCCTTAAATTCTTCCAGCCTCAGACTTAAAAGAGTTTACACTGTGGAGTTATATGAACTACATGAAATAGAATGACTGAAGAAAGTTAATAAACATATGGTAGTTACATGATAAATGTGCTTAGTGATAACATGGTTGTAAAAAGTAATATAATTAAATTTCCAGAGTCAAGGGCAGCTTGTGTAGTCTATACAAGGGGCAGTGTAATGTAGTGAATGAATCTTGCTTTTATTTGAAATAGTTTGATTGATTTTCAAATATTTTTAAAGCACAATTAAAAAATGTTAAGTCAAAGTACTCTGCAAATGATAAAAGACAATTATCAAAGAAAACACCAATAAAAAGGCAGTACTTAAACTTAGAAATTCATGTTGAAAGCTGTGATCTCACCATGTGAAATATTTTAGAAAATGTCATCAAAACCTGCTACCTTAAAGGGTGAGCAGACTTTGAGGAAAATGAATGCAAAATAACACTTAGATAAACAGTACAGCAGCATAGGGAGACTGATTTCAAAAGATAGAAAAAACAAAACAGACGATCCTGGATCAAGTATGTATTAGAGTCCATGAGACTAGAAGAACAAAATTGTCATGCACTGTTTGTAACATACAAACCATTCTAGATGAAACAATTTAGATCTTTGATTTCTTGAACCAATGGAATTTTTAAAGAATTATTTATTTTATATTTATTAGCCTCATCTTGTTTAGTCCTAGCTTCATTTTAGAAATTCTTTCCTCTTCAAAAGAAATGTTTATCCACCTTCAAGATGGCAGAGGACTAAGATGTGGAGATCACCTTCCTCCCCACAAATACATCAAAAACACATCTACATGTGGAACAACTCCTGCAGAACACTTTATGGATGTTGGCAGAACACCTCAGACTTACTAAAAGGAAAGAAACTTCCTACATACCTGAGTAGGGCAAAAGAAAAAAGAAAAAACAGAGACAAAGGAATAGGGATGGGACCTGTACCTCTAGGAGGGAGCTGTGAAGGAGGAAAAGTTTCCACACTAGGAAGCCCCTTCACTGGTGGAGATGGGGGCATGGGGGGGGGGGGTTGTCCGGAGGGAAGCTTCAGAGCAACAGAGGAGAGTGTAGCAACAGGGGGTCAGAGGGAAAAGCAGAGAGATTCCTGCACAGAGGATGGGTGCCAACCAGCACTCACCAGCCTTAGAGGCTTGTATGCTCACCCACTGGGGCAGGTGGAGGCTGGGAGCTGAGACTCAGGCTTCGGAGGAGTTCAGATCCAGGGAGAGGACTGGGGTTGGCTGCGTGAACACAGCCTGCAGGGGGCTAGTGTGCCACAGCTAGCCAGGAGGGAGTCCAGTAAAAAGTCTGGACTGGCCTAAGGGGTAAGAGACCATTGTTTTGGAGTGCATGAGGAGAAGAGATTCAGAGCACTGCCTAAACGAGCTCCAGAGATGGGCTTTGGCCATGGCTATCAGCATTACACCAGAGAAGGACATGAGATGCTAAGTCTGCTGCTGCAGCCACAAAGACCTGTGCACAAGCACAGGTCACTATCCACACCTCCCCTCCGTGGAGCCTGTGCATCCCGCCACTACCAGGGCTCCGTGATCCAGGGACAACTTCCCTGGAAGAACACACGACATGCCTCAGGCTGTTGAAATGTCACACCGGCCTCTGCAGCAGCAGGCTTGTCCCGCCATTCCGTAACCCTCCCTCTCCCTGGCCTGAGTGAGCCAGAGCCCCCTAATCAGCTGCTACTTTAACCCCATCCTGTTTGAGCGAACAACAGATGCCCTCAGGCCACCTACACGCAGAGGCAAGGCCAAATCCAAAGCTGAACCCGAGGAGCAGTGCGAACAAGGAAGAGAAAGGGAAATCTCTCCCAGCAGCCTCAGGAGCAGCGGATTAAATCTCCTCAATCAACTTGATGTACCTTGCATCTGTGGAATACCTGAATAGACAATGCATCATCCCAAAATTGAGGCGGTGAACTTTGGGAGCAACTATAGACTTGGGATTTGTTATATGCAACTGACTGATTTATGGATAATGTTTAGCTTAGTTTAGAATTTAGAGTTTAATATCATTGGTAGATTTATTTATTGATTTGGTTGCTCTCTTCCTTTTTTTTTAACATAGGTATATATATATTTTCCCCTTTTCTCTTTTTCTGAATGTGTATGTGTATGCTTCTTTTTGTGACTTTGTTACAGCTTTGCTTTTACCATTTGTCCTAGAGTTCTGTCAATCCGTTTTTGTTGTGGTGGTGGTGGTGGTTTTAGTATAGTTTTTTGTTTGTTTGTTTTTAGTATAGTTTTTAGTGCTTGTTATCATTGGTGGATTTGTTTTTTGGTTTGGTTGCTCTCTTCTTTCTTTCATTTTATTATTACTTGTTAATTTCTAATAATTTCTCTTAATTTTAACAACTTTATTCCTTTTTATTTATTACCTTTTTTCTTTCTTTCTTTTTTTCTCACTTTTCTTCTGAGCCGTGTGGCTGACAGGGTCTTCGTGCCCTGGCATAGTGTCAGGCATGTGCCTCAGAGGTGGAAGGACTGAGTTCAAGACACTGGTCCACCACAGACCCCACAGCTCCATGTAATATCAAACAGTGAAAGCTCTCCCAGAGATCTCCAACTCAATGCTAAGATCAAGCTCTACTCAACAACCAGCAGGTGACAGTGCTGGACTGCCTATGCCAAACAACTAGCAAGACAGGAACACAACCCCATATATTAGCACAAAGGCTCCCTAAAATCATAATAAGGCCACAGAAACCCCAAAACACACCACCAGACGTGGACATGCCCACCAGAAAGACAAGATCCAGCCTCATCTACCAGAACACAGGCATTAAACACCTTCACAAGGAAGCCTACACAACCTACTGAACCAACCTTAGCCACTAGGGAAAACACCCAAAACAATGGGAACTACAAACCTGCAGCCTGCAAAAAGGAGACCCCAAACACAGTTAGTTAAGCAAAATGAGAAGACAGAGAAATGCACAGCAGATGAAGGAGCAAGGTAAAAACCCACCAGACCAAACAAAGGATGAGGAAATAGGCAGTCTACCTGAAAAAGAATTCAGAGTAATGATAGTAAAGATGATCCAAAATCTTGGAAATAGAGTGGAAAAAATATGATATGAGAAATGTTTAACAAGGACCTAGAAGAACTAAAGAGCAAACAAACAATGATGAACAACACAATATATGAAAATAAAAATTCTCTAGATGGGATCAATAGCAGAATAACTGAGGCAGAAGAATGGAAAAGTGACCTGGAAAATAAATAACCACTGCAGAGCAGACTAAAGAAAAAACAATGAAAAGAATTGAGGACAGTTCTTAGAGACCTCTGGGACAACGTTAAATGCACCAACACTTGAATTATAGGGGTCCCAGAAGAAGAAGAGAAAAAGAAAGGGACTGAGAAAATATTTGAAGAGATTATTGTTGAAAACTTCCCTAATATGGGAAAGGAAATAGTCAATCAAGTCCAGGAAGCGCAGAGAGTCCCATATAGGATAAATCCAAAGAAAAACATGCCAAGACACACTAACCAAACTATCAAAAATTAAATACAAAGAAAAATTATTAAAAGCAGCAATGGAAAAACAACAAATAACACACAAGGGAATCCCCATAAGGTAAACAGCTGAAATTCTGCAAGCCAGAAGGGAGTGGCAGGACATATTTAAAGTGATGAAGGAGAAAAACCTACAACCAAGATTACTCTACCCAGCAAGGATCTCATTCAGATTGGATGGAGAAATTAAAACCTTTACAGACAAACAGAACTAAGGGAATTCAACACCACAAAACCAGCTTTACAACAAATGCTAAAGGAACTTCTCTAAGTAGGAAACAAAAGACAAGGAAAAGACATACAAACACAAACCAAAAACAATTAAGAAAATGGTAATAGTAATATACATATCAATAATTACCTTAAATGTAAATGGATTAAATGTTCCCACCAAAAGACACAGATTGCCTGAATGGATACAAAAACAAGACCCATATATATGCTGTCTACAAGAGACCCACTTCAGACCTAGGGAAACATACAGACTTAAAGTAAGGGGACAGAAAAAAATATTCCATGTGAATGGAAATCAAAGGTAAGCTGGAGTAGCAATTCTCATATCAGATACAAAGGACTTTAAAATCAAGACTATTACAAGAGACAAAGAAGGACACTACACAATGATCAAGGGATCAATACAAGAAGAAGATATAAAAATTGTAAATATATATGCACCCAACATAGGAGCACTTCAACACATAAGGCAGATGCTAACAGCCATAAAAGAGGGACTCGACATAAACACAATCATAGCAAGGGACCTTAACACCCTACTATCACCAATGACAGATCATGGAAAATGAAAATAAAAAATGAAACACAAGCTTTATTTACTTTTTTTATTTTTTATTTTTTTAACATCTTTATTGGAGTATAATTGCTTTACAATGGTGTGTTAGTTTCTGCTTTATAACAAAGTAAATCAGTTATACATATACATATGTCCCCATATCTCTTCCCTCTTGCATCTCCCTCTTTCCCACGCTCCCTATCCCACCCCTCTAGGTGGTCACAAAGCCACAAGCTAATCTCCCTGTGTTATGCGGCTGCTTCCCACTAGCTATCTATTTTACGTTTGGTAGTGTATATATGTACATGCCACTCTCTCACTTTGCCCCAGCTTACCCTACCAACTCCCCATGTCCTCAAGTCCATGCTCTAGTAGGTCTGCATCTTTATTCCCATCTTGTCCCTAGGTTCTTCTGACCATTTTTCTTTTTTTAGATTCCATATATATGTGTTAGCATACAGTATTTGTTTTTCTCTTTCTAACTTACTTCACTCTGTATGACAGACACTAGGTCCATCCACCTCACTACAAATAACTCAGTTTCATTCCTTTTTATGGCTGAGTAACATTCCATTGTATATATGTGGCACATCTTCTTTATCCATTCATCTGCTGCTGGACACTTACGTTGCTTCCATGTCCTGGCTATTGTAAATAGAGCTGCAATGAACATTTGGTTTCATGACTATTTTTGAATTATGGTTTTCTCAGGTTATATGCCCAGTAGTGGGATTTCTGGGTCACATGGTAGTTCTATTTTACCTTTTTTAAGGAACGTCCATACTGCTCTCCATAGTGGCTGTCTCAATTTACATTCCCACCAGCAGAGCAAGAGTTTTCCCTTTTCTCAACACCCCCTCCAGCATTTATTGTTTCTAGATTTGTTGATGATAGCCATTCTGACTGGTTTGAGATGATATCTCATTGTAGTTTTGATTTGCATTTCTCTAATGATTAATGATGTTGAGCATTCTTTCATGTGTTTGTTGGCAATCTGTATATCTTTGGAGAAATGTCTATTTAGGTCTTCTGCCCATTATTGTATTGGGTTGTTTGTTTTTTTGTTATTGAGCTGCATGAGTTGCTTATAAATCTTGGAGATTAATCCTTTGTCAGTTGCTTCATTTGCAACTATTTTCTCCCATTCTGAGGGTTGTCATTTGGTCTTGTTTATGGTATTCTTTGCTGTGCAAAAGCTTTTAAGTTTCATTAGGTCCAATTTGTTTATTTTTGTATTAATTTCCATTTCTCTAGGAGGTGGGTCAAAAAGGATCTTGCTGTGATTTATGTCATAGAGTGTCCTGCCTATGTTTTCCTCTAAGAGTTTGATAGTGTCTGGCCTTACATGTAGGACTTTAACCCATTTTGAGTTTATTTTTGTGTATGGTGTTAGGGAGTGTTCTAATTTCATACTTTTACATGTAGCTCTCCAGTTTTCCCAGCACCACTTATTGA
Organism: Kogia breviceps; assembly: GCF_026419965.1. NCBI lineage: Eukaryota > Metazoa > Chordata > Mammalia > Artiodactyla > Physeteridae > Kogia > Kogia breviceps. The sequence goes on from NC_081312.1 coordinate 52,507,917, forward strand.
AGAGGCTATCTTTTCTCCACTGTATATTCTTGCCTCCTTTATCAAAGATAAGGTGACCATATGTGTGTGGGTTTATCTCTGGGCTTTCTATCCTGTTCCATTGATCTATATTTCTGTTTTTGTGCCAGTACCATACTGACTTGATTACTGTAGCTTTGTAGTATAGTCTGAAGTCAGGGAGCATGATTCCTCTAGCTCCATTTTTCTTTCTCAAGATTGCTTTTGGCTATTCAGGGTCTTTTTGTTTCCATACAAATTGTGAAGTTTTTTGTTCTAGTTCTGTAAAAAATATCAGTGGTAGTTTGATAGGGATTACGTTGAATCTGTAGATTGCTTTGGGTAGTAGAGTCTTTTCACAATGTTGATTCTTCCAGTCCAAGAACATGGTATATCTCTCCATCTATTTGTATCATCTTTAATTTCTTTCATCAGTATCTTATAATATTCAGCATACAGGTCTTTTGTCTCCTTAGGTAGGTTTATTCCTAGATATTTTATTCTTTTTGTTGAAATGGAAAATGGGATTGTTTTCTTAATTTCACTTTCAGATTTTTCACCATTAGTTTATAGGAATGCAAGAGATTTCTCTGCACTAATTTTGTATCCTGCTCCTTTACCAAACTCATTGATTAGCTCTAGTAGTTTTTTTGGTAGCATCTTTAGGTTTCTCTATGTATAGTATCATGTCGTCTGCAAACAGAGACAGCTTTACTTCTTCTTTTCCAATTTGGATTCCTATAATTTCTTTTTTTTCTCTGATTGCTGGGGCTAAAACTTCCAAAACTATGTTGAATAATAGTGGTGAGAGGGGGCAACCTTGTCATGTTCCTGATCGTAGTGGAAATGGTTTCAGTTTTTTACCACTGAGGACGATGTTGGCTGTGGGCTTGTCATACATGGCATTTATTATGTTGAGGAAAGTTCCCTCAATGACTACTTTCTGGAGGGATTTTATCATAAATCGGTGTTGAATTTTGTCAAAAGCTTTCTCTGTATCTATTGAGATGATCATATGGTTTTTCTCCTTTAATTTGTTAATATGGTGTATCACGTTGATTGATTTGCATATATTGAAGCCTTGCATTCTTGGGATAAACCCCACTTGATCATGGTGTATGATTCTTTTAATGTGCTGTTGGATTCTGTTTGCTAGTATTTTACTGAGGATTATTGCTTCTTTTTTCATCAGTGATATTGGCCTGTTGTTTAAGTTCTTTGTGACATTTTTGTCTGGTTTTGGTATCAGAGTGACGGTGGCCTCGTAGAATGAGTTTGGGAGTGTTCCTCCCTCTGCTATATTTTGGAAGAGTTTGAGAAGGATAGGTGTTAGCTCTTCTCTGTTTCATAGAATTCGCCTGTGAAGCCATCTGGTCCTGGGTTTTTGTTTGTTGAATGATTTTTAACACAGTTTCAATTTCACCGCTTGTGATTAGTCTGTTCGTATTTTCTATTTCTTCCTGGTTCAGTCTTGGAATGTTGTGCATTTCTAAGAATTTGTCCATTTCTTCCAGGTTGTTCATTTTATTGGCATGTTGATGCTTGTAGTAATCTCTCATGATCCTTTGTATTTCTGCAGTGTCAGTTGTTACTTCTCCTTTTTCATTTCTAATTCTATTGATTTCACTCTTCTCCCTTTTTTTCTTGATAAGTCTGGCTAATGGTTTATCAATTTTGTTTTTCCTCTCAAAGGACCAGATTTTCGTTTTATTGATCTTTGCTATCGTTTCCTTCATTTTTTTTTCATTTATTTCTAATCAGGTCTTTATGATTTCTTTCCTTCTGCTAACTTTGGGATTTTTTTGTTCTTCTTTCTCTAATTGCTTTAGGTGTAAGGTTAGGTTGTTTATTTGAGATGTTTCTTGTTTCTTAAGGTAGGATTGTATTGCTATAAACTTCCCTCATAGAACTGCTTTTGCTGTATCTCATAGGTTTTGGGTTCTTATGTTTTCATTGTCATTTGTTTCTAGGTATTTTTTTAATTTCCTCTTTGATTTCTTCTATTATCTCTTGGTTATTAAGTTGTGTGCTGTTTAGCCTCCATGTGTTTGTATTTCTTACAGATCTTTTCCTGTAATTGATATCTAGTCTCATGGCATTCTGGTCAGAAAAGATACTTGATACAATTTCAATTTTCTCAAATTTACCAAGGCTTGATTTGTGACCCAAGGATATGATATATTCTGGAGAATGTCCCATGAGCACTTGAGAAGAATGTATATTCTGTTTTTTCTGATGGAATGTCCTATAAATATCAATTAAGTCGATCTTGTTTAATGTATCATTTAAACTCATATTTCCTTATTTATTTTCATTTTGGATGCTCTGTCCATTGGTGAAAGTGGGGTGTTAAAGTGCCCTACTATGATTGTGTTACTGTCGATTCCCCCTTTATGGCTGTTAGTATTTGCCTTATGTATTGAGGTGCTCCTAGGTTGGGTGAATAAATATTTACAATAGTTGTATCTTCTTCTTGGATTGATCCCTTGATCATTGTGTAGTGTCCTTCTTTGTCTCTTGTGATAGTCTTGATTTTAAAGTTCTTTTTGTCTGATATGAGAATTTCTACTCCAGCTTTCTTTTGATTTCCATTTGCATGGAATATCTTTTTCCATTCACTCACTTTCAGTCTGTATGTGTCCCTAGGTCTGAAGTGGGTCTCTTGTAGACAGCATATATACGGGTTTTGATTTTGTATCCGTTCAGCCAATCTATGTCTTTTGGTGGGAGCATTTAATCCATTTACATTTAAGGTAATTATTGATATATATGATCCTATTACCATTTTGTAAACTGTTTTGCATTTATTATTGTAGGTGTTTTCCTTCTCTTTTTTTTCCTGCCTAGAGAAATTCCTTTAGCATTTGTTGCAAAGCTGGTTTTGTGGTGCTGAATTCTCTTAGTTTTGGTTGTCTGTAAAGGTTTTAATTTCTCTATGGAATCTGAATGAGATCCTTGCTGTGTAGAGTAATCTTGGTTGTAGGTTTTTCTCCTTCATCACTTTAAATATGTCCTGCCACTCCCTTCTGGCTTGCAGAGTATCTGCTGAAAGATCAGCTGTTAACCTTATGGGGATTCCCTTGTGTGTTATTTGTTGTTTTTCCCTTGTTGATTTTAATATGTTTTCTTTGTATTTAAGGTTTGATAGTTTGATTAATTTGTGTCTTGGTGTGTTTCTCCTTGGATTTATCCTGTATGGGACTCTCTGTGCTTCCTGGACCTGATTAACTATTTCCTTTCCCATATTAGGGAAGTTTTCAACTATAATCTCTTCAAATATTTTCTCAGTCCCTTTCTTTTTCTCTTCTTCTGGGACACTATAATTTGAATGTTGGTGCATTTAATGTTGTCCCAGAGGTCTCTGAGACTGTCCTCAGTTCTTTTCATTCCTTTTTCTTTATTCTGCTCTGCAGTAATTATTTCCACTATTTTATCTTCCAGGTCACTTATCTATTCTTCTGTCTCAGTTATTCTGCTATTGATCCCTTCTAGCATATTTTAAATTTCATTTATTGTGTTGTTCATCACTGCTTGTTTCCTCTTTAGTTCTTCTAGGTCCTTGTTAAATGTTTCTTGCATTTTCTCTATTCTATTTCCAAGATTTTGGATCATGTTTGGTGTCATTATTCTGATTTCTTTTTCAGGTAGACTGCCTATTTCCTCTTCATTTGTTAGGTCTGGTGGGTTTTTACCTTGCTCCTTCATCTGCTGTGTTTTTCTGTCTTCTCATTTTGCTTAACTTACTGTGTTTGGGGTCTGCTTTTTGCAGGCTGCAGGTTCGTAGTTCCCGTTGTTTTTGGTGTCTGTCCCCAGTGGCTCAGGGTGGTTCAGTGGGTTGAGTAGGTTTCCTGGTTGGGAGGACTAGTGACTGTGTTCTGGTGGATGAGGCTGGATCTTGTCTTTCTGGTAGGCAGGTCCACGTCTGGTGGTGTGTTTTGGGGTGTCTGTGGCCTTATTATGATTTTAGGGAGCCTCTGTGCTAATGTATGGGGTTGTGTTCCTGTCTTTCTAGTTGTTTGGCATAGAGTGTCCAGCACTGTACCTTGCTGGTAGTTGAGTGGATCTGGGTCTTGGCGTTGAGATGGAGATCTCTGGGATATTTTCACCGTTTGATATTACATGGAGCTGGGAGTTCTCTTGTGGACCAGTGTCCTGAATGTGGCTCTCCCACCTCAGTGGCACAACCTTGACACCTGGCTGGAGCAACAAGAGCCTGTCTTCCAAATGGTTCAGAATTAAACGGGAGGAAAAAAAGAAAGGAAGATAGAAGAAGATAAAATAAAATTAAAAAGTAAAATAAAGTTTTTAAAATAAAAAATAATTATTAAGAAAAAAAAAATTTTTTTTTTTTAAACTGACAGACAGAACCCTAGGACAAATGGTAAAAGCAGAGCTATACAGACAAAATCACACACAGAAACATACACATACACACTAACAAAAAGAAATAAAGGGAAATATATATATGTATGTGTGTGTGTGTGTGTGTGTGTGTGTGTGTGTGTGTGTGTGTGTGTGTGTGTATATCTTTGCTCTCAAAGTCCACCTCCTCAATTTTGGGATAATTCATTGTCTAGTCTATTCAGGTATTCCACAGATGCAGGGTACATCAAGTTGATTGTGGAGCGTTAGTCCACTGCCTCTGAGGCTGCTGGGAGAGATTTCCCTTTCTCTTCTTTGTTCACACAGCTCCCAGGGTTCAGCTTTGGATTTGGACCAGCCTCTGCATGTAGGTCATCTGAGGGTATCTGTTGTTTGCTCAGACAGGATGAGGTTAAAGAAACAGCTGATTCGGGGGCTCTGGATCACCCAGGCCAGGATAAGTGAGGGATAAGGATGCAGGGTGGGCCTTCGGCGGCAGAAGCCAGAGTGACGTTGAACCAGCCTGAGATGTGCTGTGCATTCTCCCAGGGAAGTTGTCCCTGGATAATGAGACCCTGGCAATGGTGGGCTGCACAGGTTCCTGGGAGGGGAGGTGTGGATAGTGACCTGTGCTTGCACACAGGCTTCTTGGTGGCTGCAGCAGCAGACTTAGCATCTCATGCCAGTTTCTGGGGTCTGCACTGATAGCCGCAGCTCACACCCATCTCTGGAGCTCCTTTAGGTGGCACTCTGAATCCCCTCTCCTCGCGGACCAGGAAACAAAGAGGCAAGAAAATGTCTCTCGCCTCTTCAGCAACTCCAGATTTTTTCCTGACTCTCTCCCAGCTAGCCGTGGCACACTAGCCCCCTTCAGGCTGTGTTCACACTGCCAGTCCTCTCCCTGTGATCTGACCGAAGCCCAAGCCTCAGCTCTCAGTCCCCACCCATCCTGGTGGGTGAGCAGACAAGCCTCTCGGGCTGGTGAGTGCTGGTCGGCACCGATACTCTGTGCAGGAACCTCTCCACTTTGCCCTCTGCAACCTTGTTGCTGCGCTGTCCTCCACAGTTCTGAGGCTTCCCCTCTCTGCCACCCACAGTCTCCACCCACAAAGGGGCTTCCTAGTGTGTGGAAACCTTTTCTCCTTCACAGCTCCCTCCCACTGGTGCAGGTCCCATCCCTATTCTTTTGTCTCTGTTTTTCCTTTTTTCTTTTGCCCTACCCTGGTACATGGGGAGTTTCTTGCCTTTTGGGAGGTATGAGGTCTTCTGCCAGTGTTCAGTAGGTGTTCTGTAGGAGTTGTTCCACATGTAGATGTACTTCTGATGTATTTGTGGGGAGGAAGGTGATTTCCGCATCTTACTCTTCCGCCATCTTGAAGCTCCACCTCAGGAAACACAAGCTTTAAATGATACATTAAACAAGATGGACTTAACTGATATTTATGCAATTTATACAATATCAATATATATTGGTATTCTATCCAAAAACAACAGAATACAGTTTCTTCTCAAGTGCTCATGGGACATTCTCCAGGATAGATCATATTGTAGGTCAGAAATCAAGCCTTGGTAAATTTAAGAAAGTTGAAATCATATCACGTATCTTTTCTGACCACAATGCTATGAAACTAGATATTTATTACAGGAAATAATCTATAAAAGATACAAACACATGGAGGGTAAACCATACGTTACTAAATAACCAAGAGATCACTGAAGAAATCAAAGAGGAAGCCAAAAAATACCTAGAAACATACAACAATGAAAACATGATGACCCTAACCTATGAGATACAGAAAAAGCAGTTCTAACAGGGAAGTTTATAGCAATATAACCCTACCTCAAGAAACAAGGAACATCTCAAATAAGCAACTTTAATGTTACACCTAAAGTAATTAGAGAAAGAAACACAAAAAAGACCCAACGTGAGCAGAAGGAAAGAAATCATAAAGATCAGATGCAAAATAAATGAAAAATAAATGAAGGAAATGATAGTAAAGATCAATAAAACTAAAAGCTGTTTCTTTGAGAAGACAAACAAAATTGATAAACCATTAACTAAACTCATGAAGAAAAGAAGGGAGAAGACTCCAATCAACAGAATTATAAATGAAAATGGCAAAGTAACACTGACACTGCAGAAATACAAAGGATAATGAGGGATTACTACAAGCAACTCTATACCAATAAAAAGGACAACCTGGAAGAAATGTTCACATTCTTAGAAAAGCACAACTTTCTGCGACAGAACCAGGAAGAAACAGAAAATATGAACAGACCAATCACAAGCATGGAAATTGCAACTGTGATTAAAAATCTCCAACAAACAAACGCCCAGGACCAGATTGCTTCACAGGCAAATTCTATCAAACATTTAGAGAAGAGCTAACACCTATCCTTCTCAAAGTCTTCCAAAATATAGCAGAGAGAGGAACACTCCTAAACTCATTCTACGAGGCCACCATCACCCTGATACCAAAACCATACAAAGATGCCACAAAGAATGAAAACTACCATCTAATATCACTGATGAACATAAATGCAAAAATACTAAACAAAATACTAGTGAACAGAATCCAACAGCACATTAAATGCATCATACACCATGATCAAGTGGGGTTTATCCCAGGAAGCAAGGATTCTTCAATATACACAAATCAACCAATGTGATACATCATAATAAAAATTTGAAGGAGAAAAACCATATGATCATCTCAATAGATGCAGAAAATGCTTTTGACAAAGAGCAACATCCATTTGTGATAAAAACCCTCCAGAAAGTAAGCATACAGGGAGCTTACCTTAACATAATACAGGTCGCATATGACAAACCCACAGCCAACATCATTCTCAATGGTGAAAAACTGAAACCATTTCCTCCAAGGTCAGGAACAAGGCAAGGCTGTCCACTCTCACCACTATTATTTAAAATAATTTTGGAAGTTTTCATGACAGCAATCAGAGAAGAAAAAGAAATAAAAGGAATCGAAATTGGAAAAGAAGAAATAAAGCTGTCACTGTTTGCAGATGACATGATACTATACATAGGGAATCCTAAACATGCTACCAGAAAACTACTAGAGCTAATCAATGAATTTGGTAGAGTAGCAGGATACAAAATAATGCACAGAATCTCTTGCATTCCTCTACACTAATGATGAAAAATCTGAAAGAGAAATTAAGGAAACAATCCCATTTACCATTTCAACAAAAAGAATAAAATATCTAGGAATAAACCTACTTAAGGAGACAAAAGACCTGTATACAGAAAATTATAAAACACTGATGAAAGAAATTAAAGATGATACAAACAGATGGAGAAATATACCATGTTCTTGGATTGGAAGAATCAAAATTTTGAAAATGACTATACTACCCAAAGAAATCTACAGATTCAATGCAATCCCTATCAAACTACCTGTGGCATTTTTCATGGATCTAGAACAAAAAAATCTCACAATTTGTACGGAAACACAAGTGACTCCAAATAGTCAAAGCAATCTTGAGAAAGAAATACGGAGCTGGAGGAATCATACTCCCAGGCTTCAGACTACACTACCAAGCTACAGTAATCACGACAGTATGGTACTGGCAAAAAACAGAAATATAGATCAATGGAACAGGATAGAAAGCCCAGAGATAAACCCATGCACATATGGTCACCTTATTTTTGATAAAGGAGGCAAGAATATACAATGGAGAAAAGAAAGTCTCTTCAATAAGTGGTGCTGGGAAACCTGGACAGCTACATGTAAAAAAATGAAATTAGAACACTCCCTAACACCATACACAAAAATAAACTCAAAATGGATAAATTCCTAAATGTAAGACCAGACACTATAATATTCTTAGAGGAAAACATGGGCAGAACTCTCTATGATATAAATCACAGCAAGATCCTTTTCAACCCACCTCCTAGAGAAATGGAAATAAAAACAAAAGTAAAGAAGTGGGACCTAATGAATCTTAAAAGCTTTTGCAGAGCATAGGAAACCGTAAATAAGATGTAAAGACAACGCTCAGAATGGGAGAAAATAGTTGCAAATGAAGCAACTGACAAAGGATTAATCTCCAAAATTTACAAGTAGCTCATGCAGCTCAATAACAAAAAAACAAACAACCCAATCCAAAAATGGGCAGAAGACCTAAATAGACATTTCTCCAAAAAAGATATACAGATGGCCAACAAATACATGAAAGGATGCTCAACATCACTAATCATTAAAGAATGCAAATCAAAACTACAATGATGTATCACCTCACACTGGTCAGAATGGCCGTCATCAAAATATCTACAAACAATAACTGCTGGAGAGGGTATGGAGAAAAGGGACCACCCTTGCATTGTTTGTGGGAATGTAAATTGTCACAACACTATGGAGAATAGTATGGAGGTTCCTTAAAAAACTAAAAATAGAAATATCATATGACCCAGTAATCCCACTACTGGGCATATACCCTGAGAAAACCATAATTCAAAAAGAGTCATGTACCACAATGTTCTTTAGAGCACTATTTACAATATCCAGGACATGGAAGCAGCGTAAGTGTCCATCAACATTTGACTGTATAAAGAAGATGTGGCACATATATACAATGGAACATTACTCAGCCATTAAAAGAAATGAAACTGAGTTATTTATAGTGAGGTGGATGGACCTACAGACCATCTTACAGAGTGAAGTAAGTCAGAAAGAGATAAACATATACTGTATGCTAACACATATATATGGAATCTAAAAATAATAATAATAAATAAATAAGATTTTGAAGAACCTAGGGGCAGGACAGGAATAAAGACGCAGACTTATAGGATGGACTTGAGGACACGCAGAGGGGGAAGGGTAAGCTGGGATGAAGTAAGAGAGTGGCATGTACTTACATATATGCTACCAAATGTAAAATAGATAGCTAGTGGGAAGCAGTCACATAACACAGGGAGATCAGCTCGTTGCTTTTTGACCACCTTAGGTGTGGGATAAGGAGGGTGGGAGGGAGATACAAGAGGGAGGATATATTGTGATATATGTACAGCTGATTCACTATGTTATAAAGCAGAAACACACCATTATAAAGCAATTATACTCCAATAAAGAAGTTAAAAAAAAAGAAATGTTTTTCCCCTCTAAACCATTTTTTACATTAGTTTATTTTCTTTCCCTTCAATTTTGCTTACTTTAATGACCTTTCTTGTTCCCTTTCTGGCTGACTCCAGTGCTTCACATATGTTATTAATTTGTCTGACTTGTTATCTAAATATCAGATAAATTACAGAAAGAGAAAATAATTTTGCTCCTGAGTTCTTGGATAAAGTATAAATCTATTAAACCTTTCCCTGCTCTCTAGCCTAATTGTGACAAGATACATCAGCACACTTTGCATTGCTTTTCCTGCAGAATAGACATGTGATGTCCATGTGATGTTTAATTGATTTGTAGTAACACAGGTGTTCCACTAACGTAATTGTGATGAAATATCCATTTGTTTTTTGTGTCTACTGCAGAAAGTTATGATCTACTTGCCTAAGATTAAGGTTTATAGGCTTCAATTAAGAATGGGTTATACTTATTGGCATGTTGGTACACATGCATCCTATGAGATTGAGCATGGCAGAATTAATAAAGCACATAAACTGATACAGAATTTTCAAATTATCATACCTAATTTCAATTTTGTTACTGTAAAATAACATGTGCTTTTAAATTCATTTTAGTTTAAGAAGTGAATAAAATTTTTTCAGAAAATTGATATATTTAAGTTTCAGCTTAGGTTTTATCACCCTCAGAAAAGTTTCCTGACTCCCACAAAAGGCTTCTCTGTATTTCAGTAAGGTTTTCTGTATAATTAGAATTTTGTAATGACTCTTGCATATATAGATTATCTCATTTATTCTCATTTTCATTAGTAGACTTTGAGCTCCTTTAATATGGAAACTGTTTTATTCATCTTTGCATCCCCAGTGTTTGACATGGTGCCTGGTACATAGGAAATGTTCTGCTGATGCTTAGTAAGTGTTGATAAAATTAAAAATAGACATCTCTGAAAAGAAAAAAAAAATTATAGTCACATATTTCTGTTATAAATTAGATTAATACTAAGAATTAAACTAAAGAGAATTTATAAGGTGATATTTAACTTATTTCCCAGTAACAAAATAACAATGACAAAACTGTGGAGCACCTATGTTATGAGAAATCAGTTTAACATCACATGGATGTTTTTAAAAAGAACGTGTTTTTTTCCTCAACATGAAGAAATGGTGCCAATTCCAAAGAAAAAACACACTCTGTCATAAGGTTTTTATATGAGCACTATAGAGACTCTTCTGCTATCCCATAAACACCAGATAATTTGGAAATATAGAAACATCATATCTCCAGTTGTCACAAGGCATTTGAAAGTAACAGAGCACTTCAGGGCAAGTTTTATGGAATGAAAGATAATATACATGGCCTATCATTACCACAGAAATGAATCTAAGTAAGGTGCTTATCTATAGAACCATATTGAGGAAAATCACATAGAAAATTGTGGTCTATGAAGAGCTCATTTCACAATGAAAACTAGTGAATCTATGACTATGACTAAAATCAGGGGTAATCTTTTGTCTATTTCCCAAATATCAAAAAAAAAAATTAAAATGGGAAGTAGGAAACTATTTCCTTCATTTAGCAAATGTCCATGAAATAGCTATTATTATTGCTAAGTACTGAAAGATACTAACAAATATGAAACAGTTCTTACCTTTAAGGGTAAGCTTTGTTTCCACTGGAAGAGAACACAGGAGTGTGCACAAAGATACTTTTGATATAAGATAGTGAATGATAAAGTTTAGGGAAGCAATGCAACAACTCAACATAGTCTGTGTTCCTCCCTTTTTTATGGTAACAATAGGTTTGATGTTATAAATCCTGATTAGTGAAACCCATCATTAGTAATCCTAGATTCACTGCTAGTCCAGCAATCTAGGGCTGGACCAGTACATGGACTCAGTACAAGGATTTCCCCTCAGTGCTGGTTTCTGGTTCAGTAGGGCATGTGAGCTAGGCTGGCATACCTACACTAATGGGAAGGGATGGGAAAGAGGTGTTCTCACTTTCCCTACTGCCAGAGGTGAACTAGGCAACCTGTAATCCATGGCAAGTGACAGCCTTTCTACAAACAGCTAAAGAAATAAGCTGAGGAAATTTACTATACAAACAGCAGACAGAGCAACTGACAGAATTGGGACCTTTGATACTGTTGCTGAGAGCCACTAGATCAAATAGCTAAGTCTCCCCTACATGTTATATGAAACAATACATTATATTGTTGTTTAAGCAATTTGATTTGAGTTTTCTTTTACTCACAGTCAGAGACATCCTAATGAAAAAAAATCATTGGTTCATTTCTGGCATCATATTTTGTGATTATTTTTCATCCCTCTCAAGTATGGTATAATGATCACAATAACTCACCTCACTATAAAATAACTGACTGAGAAATAGTTTGAATTTATGAAAATTTAAAAATAAAATACCCCCATTGTTTTCTCTCTACCCATATTAAACTGTAAGTAGATAATGGGAAAATTAATTCCAAAAGGAAAAATTAATCAAAATTATTCTGTGAGAGTACTCAAGTGCCATTGGAAAAAATACATGTTTATGTTCAGAAAAACAGTGGTCCTTTTCCATAATCTGAGGGAATTTTCACTAACTCCAAACTCAATGGTAGTGGAGGAAAAATACTCTTGTAGGCTACATGTGTTATAAAACAGAAAAGAGCATGCTTGAAAATAAACAAAACAAGCCTTTCTCCTGGCTCAGTGTCTGTTAGCTAGTTTAGATATTGAAGGTCTGTATCATCCAGAAAATGAATGAGTGGCCCTCTATCCTGGGTCCAACTTTATGTGAGCCAGAATCTGGAAACAGAATAAGATTTGTTAACAGAATATTGTAATTCCTTAGAAAATCAATCCATCCAGAAAACATGTTACAATGTTTGCAGAGCAATACCATTTTAGATGAAGGATAGACAGATGATTGGCAGAAACATGGAAATATGTATTTACTAAAAAAGTAAATCCATTTCTGATGAAAAGCAAAATAATAAAATACCCAATAATAGGAGGAGAAAGATGCTTTTTGGAAATAATACACCTCAATAAACTTAAATAATATGAATAGGGAATAGGAAATATTTCATTCAAGTTAGGGGCATAAAATTACACTATTACAAGAAACCATACCCATTATACTATGACAAAACACAACAATAAAATGAATAGCTATTGGAAAATATGAGACAGAAGCATGTTAATATAATTGTCTTTTAGTTATACTGAAGAGAATCACTATAAATGAAACCAAAGTTTAATTAGTTGGTCAATTACTTAGAAATACCAATTGCTTTCAAATATACCAGCAAAAAACAGTTATTAAATAAAGTAAATCTGTTATTTATTATAATAAGTGACATACTTGATATAAATAAACTTAAGTCAGATCAAGGATCTAAATGAAAAAGTCAAACTTTACAGAGAGATATTATAGAAGATTGGAATGAGTACAAAGATGTTTCTGGATGGTAAGATTGAAATGTCATTATTCTTAATATAAATTATATGTCAAATTCATTTACAAACAACATGCTTAATGTTTGTTGATTTTTCAAATTAATTAAAGAAGTGTTTATAAAAATTCATAACAAAAGCAATAATTTAGAAATACTTGGAAAAATATTGTTGATAAAATTTGTCTTTACAGCATAAGGCTTACACCAGATGGGCTCGAAATGTGTTGGTTATGCTTTAGTTCTTATGTTAGGTGATGGTTAGTTACTAATTATATTACACATTATGCCTGTTATTTATACTGTACTACACATTATTTTGTATGTGTGTATATAAGCACTGAAAAAAATTGCTATCTCAGCAAATGACATGATTAAGAGAAGACAGACATCTGGTAAACATATGGAAAGAAGATCAATCTCGCTGGTGATTAAATCCATGTAAATTAAAACATAAAGACAATCTATTGTTAATTCATTGAATCTTCAAAAGAGAAACAATGAAATATTGGAGACTAGGATTTAGTGAGTGGTGCACTTCTGAGGATGGCTGGTGGATTATAAAAATAGTCCAACTTTTCTGAAAAATCACTTTTCAATATGTCTTATGTGTTTTAAAAATGTCCATTGTCTTCCAGGGCAGTGACGCTTTGTTTATGAGTCTATTTCCAAGGGGAGAAAAAAAAATACAACAAAAACACTAACAAGTTAAAGGTACAGTCAAATATTTATGGACCAGCATGTTAGAAGTGGATGTTTTCTGTTCCATTTCCTTCCGAGACATTAAGATAATAGATGCCAGGTTTCAAAGAGAGATATTAGATCCCTATACATATTTGAAAAGAATGTTGTAGAAAAAAAAGGTTGTACATGTTTAGCTGATCTCCTGCTTTCACTCAAAAAGTGGTTTTGAAGGGCTGAAAAAAGAGGGCTTGGAGATCAAAAGACAACAGGTAGCACCTAAAATGTCATTTTTCATCATCTGCTAAGTTCAAAGGGCACTAATGTCAATCACCTTGACACATCCATCAGGAAGAACAATCCTGCTCCCATACTCCTTCCCCCACATGCTTTCCTTCTTTAAGTGATCACAGGTCTAAACACTAGAGAAGGAACACCTTAAAAATCAACGATGTGCTTCTCCCAGCTATAGTTTACTGGCCTACGACAATTCCACACGGAGGGATAGGGAGGCCTCCAATTTTTTTTTTTAATTTTTATTTATTTTATTTTTGGCTGAGTTGGGTCTTCATTGCCGTGCACAGGCTTTCTCTAGTTGTGTGGAGTGGGGGCTACTCTTCGTTATGCTCCATGGGCTTCTCATTGTGGTGGCTTCTCTTGTTGTGGAGCACAGGCTCTAGGCATGTGGCCTCAGTAGTTGTGGCTCACAAGGTCTAGAGCACAGGCTCAATAGTTGTGGCACATGGGCTTAGTTGCTCTGGGGCATATGGGATCTTCCCGGACCAGGGGTCAAACCTGTGTCCCCTGCATTGGCAGGCAGATTCTTAACCAATGCACCACCAGGGAAGCCCGAGGCCTCCACTTTAAATCAAGAGGGAGTAGACATAGGAGTAGACATTTTAATTATTGAACTGAATATTTGTGTTCTGATTTGAAATGAAGTACATCTTTTTATTACTGAAGAGTGATTAGCAAGTCACCATGGACTTGTGCCAGGGAAAGAACTATTTACTCAAATTCAAAAGCAGAGTCAAAGACCAAAATAAAGTTACCTCATTATATCACCTTTTAATATCATTATATTAAAACCTTTACATTATTGCAGTCTTATTATTACTATATAGGAAAAATATTAAATATTGTACAGTAGAAAAATTGTAAATAAATTACACCTTTTCATATGAATATAATACCTATTTAGTCATCTATAAAAGATTTGGAATTCTGCTAATTCCTTAAGTTTTAAACACATCCTTTTTTATATAATACTATTATTTGATAGTAGTGAGCAAAGTTGAAAGACTACAATAGTAAATCCTGATAAAGAATAAGAGGTTTTATATTTCAGCATTCTCAAAGATACTCAAAATTAAATAAGTGGTAAATGCATTAGTCAACCCTGCTTTAAACATTTAAAAATATTTGTAACTTCTAAAGGGTAGGAAGGAGCAAGAAAACTGAACCAAAGCAAGATAACACAGACAAGAAATGAGATTGAGACCAACATTATATCACAGAAAATTATTCTCCATGAAAATTAGGATGGCAATTTACCCAAGCATATTTAATAGGCAAAAACAAACATATCCACTCTCTATGGGAATCAATCATAAATCCGCTCAAGAAAAATTATCATTCAAATATCCCCCAATGCCAAAGAAATGTATACTGAAGGGAAGAAGAGACATGTTGATGGCTAATAATAGAAACAACCCTCTAGGATGCTTATCTTTAAAATAATGAACAGAAGAGCATAATTAAATAAAAGATATTAGCAGTAACTCAATTAGAGCAAAACATAGTTAATGATATTTGTATGCTTTAATTAACAATTTACTTGACAAAACGTTACAAAGCATCAGTAATAAATATAGAAACTATTAAGTAATTTAAGTCAAAATTGAATTTATTCAGAAACACATAAACAAATGAGAAAAATACATTGGACCCTTTAATTATCCCAACACCCAACCCTTCTATACAATGGCTATTTATAAAAACAATACGCTTTTAATCTTATGTGAATTTTTGATTACTGCAAAGTGTCAGTAGAGAAAATACCTGGAGCGTTTATAATGGAAAAGCAATGCTCCAAGTACACGAGCATTTCCCCTTGCTGCAGCCCTCCACAGCTTTATTTGGGCAAGCTTAGGCATTAGGTCCACATGTTAGAAAGCCATCAATGGCATAATTAAGGGAAGCTCAGCATTTCCAGCTTTATACCACAAAGCCAAATTGAGCTATATAACTAAGCTACACAAACTTTAATGAGGAGAATGCTTCAGTCTTATCCAATTTGTGGCATTTTACAGGCTCAGTCATATATGTTAGTAAATGCCATAAAAGACAAATGACTCCAAAAGCGAGTAAAAGAGAGGTAGGGAAGTGGTTGTTTTATATCAGAATACTGTAGGAGAGAAAACTCAGTGACGGCATTGTTAGAATTTCTTCATGCTCTGGCTTGGTATGATTTATTTCTGAACTGACTCTTTTATTACTTTATATGAATAAATGGAACAATGTAATTATTTACAAGTATTGCTGATAGAACTCTCTTTGTATAAATTCTATTTGTTAAAGCAGCAACCTTCAGAGTCTTCTACTTTAAAGACGGCAAAGTGAGCAGAATCAAATTTCTGAACTTAATGACAATGTCAGTGTAGCTTATGAAACCATAACAGTGTAAGAAGAGACATCTGGTGTGCACCATGCTTGTAATGTATGGTTAGCCTCAGTGACTCTTCTGAGTTCCCTTGCGCTGTAATATACATGTGGCACTCTGCCACTCAAACTAAGTAGAATCATTCAACTGTCTTGAATATAAAGTAAAGAATACAATGCCTGACTAGGCAGGCTAGTTGCACATGACTTTTGATGCAGATGCCCAATAAAAATGTTTCTGACAACTTTCAGTAGAGAATATCTGAAAGAATCAATAAAGAAAGGTTTATTTCTAGAGAACATACAACTGTATTTATGATGCAATCATTTCAAACCCAAGCACATATTTTATGTTACATTCCATCAGCACACTGGGACTGATGGCTACAAGGGGCATGGTAACTGATACAACCAAAATAAGATGGAAAGTGGCATATGTGTGTGTATAGAGAGAGACAAAAATATAAATTTTACCTGTGTGCATACATATTTGCATGTATGCTTTGAAATAACATCACCATAGTTATACAGTCACCAAAGAGGAAAAAGACACGTCTGGACTTTAAATAAAATGCTATGATTTTTAAAATATTACTTGATTTTAACCTGTAGTTTTTCCTCTCTTATTTTTTCTTCCTAATTAGTGGACTCATGGGTGAGAGTCTTTGAGACAATAGTGAACTTGACTTTTTCTCGCTTCCCTCCCTCCCTAATCTGAATTCCTCTCTAGAGCAAAGAAGCTACTGGGCCTGCTTGTTGACTACTGATTGATAATAATAGGGCTCTATGGGAATCCCATTACTTTCCTCCCTTAGGGGTCAGCAGATAACGAATCAGAGAACTTTCCATTACTAATGAAATCTGAGGTAACGATTAGAATGCTGGGGATTCTGGAAAGAGTTTGGCCTATAAAACCATCATCCTTTGCGGGTAAAGTTGGCACTGCCCAACATGAATGGGTCTGGCCTCACAGGCCACCAAGAGCCCGAGGAAAGACTAAGAGAAGGGGCTAGATCCTTGCTGCTCCTGGGGAAAGTCCTAGAAGACTAGGGAGTAGTATGACTTCTTCCTGGTACCCTTCAAGGAAGAATAGCAGCCTGCCTTTGGATTCCCTTCATTTTGAGTCATCAACTCCAACTGACTAAATAAGTAGTGTTGACATAATTGACTACTCCTTTGGAGGAAAGAGTTGGGTTCACCTCTCACATGATGTATAAAGATAACTTCAACATTAATAAGACAATCTTTGGAAGACAGTAGGAAACTACATGAAAAATAATTGAGGTATACAAGGTTTGATGTATTTTGAGTAAGGAAAAACAAGATCTAGAATAACTCATACAAGTAACTCATTTTTGTCAGACATTGACACCTAAATCCACTATATTTATAAAAGCCTTAGTAAGATTATACTGACAAGTAGAAAAATACAAAGGGAAGCATACTAGATTATTAACATGGGTTACTTGATGTGGGAGGAGGAAAAATCAAAGGTAAGAGAGAAAGAAAAAAGATTGCTTTAACAACATTACCTCACATTTGTTATAGACTTTCATATAATATACTTAAAATCTAAAATTGTGTGTGTATATTGACATTGAAATAAATTACTTTAAATGGTTATCCTAAATGAAATATTACAGTGCATTTGTGACTTTTTTAATTACTAAGAAAAAATACCATGCATAATTAAGATTTACTAAGGAAAATATTCATCAAATCACATCATTGAAAAAAATAAGACCTCTATAGATATTCATAATACTGATGAATACACAAGGTAATATCTAAAATCTTTTCAAGGTATTAATTTCAGAGTCCAAAAACTTCACAGAGTAACTCCAACATAAGCATTATGAAAATATTACAAGGACAAAAGAGCTATAAAGATAAAAACATGAAAGCAGTCAGAGAGATTTTAAAGACCCATTTTATTGCCACATTTATACCTCTTAATGTGGGTAGCATATTGTAGTTCTTTGAAAGTCTCCTACACCTTCTCCAGCTCCTTTAGCAGTGCCAATATTGTTAGATATAAAAAGAAATTTGCCTCTCCATCCTTTATTCTACCTCCACATTTCAAAATAATTATTTTGAAAATGCACACTCAAGAATCACGTGCTGACTACTCTCTGGACAGTAACCTATATGGTTGATAATTTTAGGTATAATTAAAATAAACTTCCAGAAATGTGTGTGCTTGTTTTTCCCTAACAAAGAAAATGTTAGCTTCTTTGTTACATTTAAATTATTGTAACAACAGAATAATTTCCATTACTGATTTTGAAAAAAAGCTTAGTCTCTTTACTTATTTTTGCAGAAGTTTGCAACAATTTTAAATAAAGGTAATCATGACTCTAATATTTTCCAAGTCTAAACACAAAACAGTGTTGTTCATAGTTCACCTAAACTCTACAACTGTAAGAGTGAATAAGATAGGTTATTACAATGCATTGGATATAATCCATCCACAAAAAAACTGAATCACTACACTGTACATCTGAAACTAATGCAATATTGTAAATCAACTATACTTCAATTAAAAAAAAGAATGAATAAGATAGATATGCCTTTGGGCTCAGAGTTTAGATAGCCATTCACAGTTAAAAAATAAAGAATAAGATAAGAAAGAGAAATTAAGGCAACAATACCATTCACCATTGCAACAAAAAGAATAAAATACCTAGGAATAAACCTACCTAAGGAGGTCAATGGTGATAATTCCTATGAAAGTTGGAAAAAAAAAAAAAACAAGTGCTGTGATGAAATATAATGAGATGTATGGGAGTGTACCTCATTTAACTGTGGTGTTCAGAAGTAATTGTCCATTAGGGTAATATCAAATGTATTAGAGTAAGGAATGTCAAAAGTGATAAAATTACTTAGTAATATCATTAAAATAAAGTTGTTGTGGCAAGATTAAATGATAGTGTAAGCACCAAACTGCAATTCAAGTCCCTTAATCTCTAATCTCAGAAAATTAAAGGGTTTGTAGTCAAGAATATGACTAATTTCCATATTAAATGGGATATTATCTATGAATCTCAAATTAACATGGTATCACAAAAATATAATTAATAAAAATTTGTTAAATTACATTTGATATCTAAAAGCCAATTCTTTTAGTTATTTATGTAAGCTTGAACTCTGCTAAATCCTAAGAAAAAAATATTAAAAATTTTTGACACCTCTCTAAAGTTAACCTCATTTTATAATAATCATACACAAACCATTTTTTTTTTCTTAAATTAAATGAAATGTAGGGGCTTCCCTGGTGGCACAGTGGTTGAGAGTCTGCCTGCCGATGCAGGGGACACGGGTTCATGCCCCGGTCCGGGAGGATCCCACATGCCGCAGAATGGCTGGGCCCGTGAGCCATGGCCGCTGGGCCTGTGCGTCTGGAGCCTGTGCTCCGCAACAGGAGAGGCCACAGCAGTAAGAGGCCCGCATACAGGAAAAAAAAAAAAAAAAAAAAAAAAAAAAAAAAAAAGTTTATTTGATTTGGCTTAATTCAAATGCTAAAATATAGGAAGCATTTTCAATTATTTGGCTTAAAATATACTCTTTATTTTAGCCACTATTAAGTAGGCTCTAATTTATTTGTATAAGGAAACCAATAATTCTTAAAATCATAAAGTTAAAATTAATCATTTACCAACAAATAAAAATCAAATAAATATCTCATAGATTCATGACAGAAAAAAGGAACATACTTCTGAATCAAATATATTTAAAACTTATTTCAGAGGGAAACATATTTCAGAGGATGGCAGTATATTTCTGCCATCTATCACTAATAATTTATTACCTTGGAATATAAAGCTATTTTATTCATTAAGGAAATTTTCCATTTAGTTAATTGTGCAATAATAATAAAAATGATACCTATTTATCCATATATATATATATATATATATATATATATATACACACACACACATATAATTCTTACAGTTTCAGTTTTAAGAATAAAAACCTAAATATTGACAGGAGTACAGAGATATAGAGATTTCTTAAACTGCTTTCAGGAGTATGATTTAGTCCACCTTTAGTAAATTGTTTTAAAAATCCTTAAAAGTATTCATTTCCTTCACTCCAGTAATACCATTTCTGAAAATGAATCCCAAGAAAATAATGTAGGATGGTAACTGTAATTACTTGATTTAAAAAAACAATGTAAATGTGCAAATTAATCATCACACTGTGGATACTTTTCACCTATTAAAAATTATTTTGGTCACTAATATTCTTTAACATAAAAAGACCTTCATGACCTGCCTCTCCTTATATATACAAGGATGATCTGTAATTATACATACCAACTGTGATTATCTCTGCACTGGGAATTTAAAGGAGTTTTCACTGTTTTCAAATAATCTATCTGTATCTCTTAATTTTTGATAAAATGAACATGTATTGTTTTTGTAATAAGGAAGTCATTCTTAACTATACCAAAAATAATTGATGATTTCTGATGGTAGTAAAGAGCACTATCCTCCTCTTAGATGTATGCATAATGTTATACAGTTTCATTGATTTATGATGATGAAAATATTTGTCAATAAATTGATAATAGCAATTATTTAAAAGCCTAGAAAATAAGCTAAACATAAAGGAATCTTCTATAATACCTTTTATTTGGGAGTGGGGAGAGTTGTGGTGTTTGCTTTGCAAAATTTTAAACAAAGGAATTTCCTACCTCTTATTTATTTCTGGTAATTGCTTTTCCTCTTTAATTTCCAAGGGAAAGACTTTACTATGTTATCATTTGTCGGTTTTTTGGCACCTTGACTACCTTTCAAACGTTTAAGCAATTGTTCAGAATAATCAAGAATTTCCTCAAAAAACTTTGTTAAAGGGCCACAGGCTTTAACCATTCTCTCTGAGAATAATCCTATTTTTTACCTGTCTCTTGCTTCTTCTCTTGACTCTTAGATACATAGTTCAGAGAGACAATCTTACCCCTCAATCTACCCCTCAGTTTATCAGTTTGGGTGAGTTACTATTCCCATTTCATTATTTTTTTAATTTAAATCTTTTCATTGTTAATTTCTACTCCTCTCACTTATATCCACTGTATTTGGAAAAGTCTTGAAATATGTATGTATTTTTGAAAAAAATATAAAATTGAATTATATGTTTGTTTTTTCTTTTTTCTTGTATTTATTATGAATTATATCATACATATAAAATGACTAAAAAGCACAATTCATTAGGCCAATGTAACAACTGTAAAATTGTGTTCATGAAATAAATGGTCTAAATATGTATTACAAAATTTACAGAAGTATAATGACTAATCAATAAATCTGTCATCATTCTGAGGGTTTTTGACACAATTGTTTCAATTTTTGTTTCTTTAAGCATAAAGAAGTAAACATACAGAGAATTTGAACCATGTAATTAAGCAATTTAATTTAATAGGCATGTATAAAATTATGCATCCAGGCATTAGACAATATAACCTTGTCCAAAAGCACATGGAACATTTAAAAATATTCATGATATGAGAAATCATGGCTTCTGATCTTGAAATATAGGGACATGAAAGATTTAATGCAATTCCCTTAAATGGAAACTGATTTAAGACCCAGTACACACACATTAAGAAGAGACAAGAGGACCTTCAAGATGGCAGAGGAGTAAGATGTGGAGATCCCCTTCCTCCCCACAAATACATCAAAAATACATCTATTTGTGGAACAACTCCTACTGACACATACTGAATGCTGGCAGAAGACCTCAGACTTCCCCAAAGGCAAGAAAATCCCCACGTACCTGGGTAGGGCAAAAGAAAAAAGAAAAAACAGAGACAAAAGAATAGGAACAGGACCTGCACCTCTGGGTGCAGCTGTCCTGCACAGAGGATTGTTGCTGACCAGCACTCACCAGCCTGAGAGGCTTGTCTGCTCACCTGCCAATGTGGGTGAGGGCTGGGACCTGAGGCTTGGGCCTTGGAGGTCAGATCCCAGGGGAAGGACTGGGGTTGGAGGCATGAACACAGTCTGAAGGGGCTATTGTGCCACAGCTAGCCGGGAGGGAGTCTGGGAGAAATTCTGGACCTACCTAAGAGGCAAGAGATCATTGTTTCAGAGTGCATGAGGAGAGGGGATTCCTTCCCTGTCTGCCCACAGAAGGCAGACCACTGCCTAAACGAGCTCCAGAGAGGGGCACAAGCCAAAGCTATCAGTGCAGACTGCAGAGATGGGCATGAAATGCTAACACCACTGCTGCGGCCACCAAGAAGCCTATGTGTGAGCACAGGTCACTATCCACACTGTCCCTCCCGGGAGCCTGGGCATCCCGCTACTGCCAGTGCCCCATGATCCAGGGACAACTTCCCCAGGAGAACACACAGTGCACCTCAGGCTGGTGCAAAATCATGCTGGCTTCTGCCACTGCAGGCTCGTCCTGAATTCCAATTACAACTACCGTACCCCTCGCTCTCCCTGACCTGAGTGAGCCAGAGCCAACTAATCAGCCGCTGCTTTAAACCCATCCTATCTGGGTGAGAACAGAAGCCTGAGGGCAACCTACATGCAGAGTTGGGGCAAAACTAAAGATGAAACCCAGGAGCTGTGCGAACATGCAAGAGAAAGGTAAATTTCTCCATGCAGCCTCAGTAGCAGTGGATTAAATCCCAACAATCAATTTGATGTACCTTGCATCTGTGAAATACCTGATTAGACAATGAATCAACCCAAAACTGAGGTAGTGGACTTTGGGAGCAACTGTAGACTTGGGGTTTGCTGTCTGCAACTGACTAGTTTCTGATATTTATGTTTATCTTACTATAGCTTTTAACACTTGTTATCATTG
Source organism: Kogia breviceps (assembly GCF_026419965.1). Taxonomy (NCBI): domain Eukaryota; kingdom Metazoa; phylum Chordata; class Mammalia; order Artiodactyla; family Physeteridae; genus Kogia; species Kogia breviceps. Next base: position 52,530,990 of record NC_081312.1, read on the forward strand.
GTGGATTTGTTTATTGGTTTGGTTGCTATCTTCTTTTTTTTTTCTTTTTTTATTACGTTTTAATTTTTAATTTTATTTATTTTATTTTATTTTTAATTTATTTTTCTTTCTCTTATTCTCCATTTTCTTCGAGCCATGTGGCTGACAGGGTCTTGGTGCTCTGGCCTGGTGTCAGGCCTGATATGCTGAGGTGGGAGAGCCAAGTTCAGGACATTGGACCACCAGAGACCTCCTGGCCCCAACTACTATCAATCCGCAAGAGCTCTCCCAGAGATCTCTGTCGCAACGCTAATCCCAGCTCCACCCAACGGCCAGCAAGTTCCAGTGCTGAATACCACATGCCAAAGAACTAGGAAGACAGGAAATCAACCCAACCCATTAGCAGAGAGGCTGCCTAAAATCATACTAAGTTCACAAACACCCCAAAACATATCACCAGACACAGCCATGCCCACTAGAAAGACAAGATCCAGTCTCATCCACCAGAACATAGGCACCAGTCGCCTCAATCAGGAAGCCAACACAAAACACTGAACCAACCTCACCTGCTGGGGGCAGACACCAAACAGAACAGGAACTAAAAACATGCAGCCAGAGAAAAGGAGACACCAAACACAGTAAGCTAAGCAAAGTGAGAAAACAGAGAAACACACAGCAGATGAAGGAGCAAAGTACAAACCCACCAGAACAAACAAATGAAAAGGAAATAGGCAGTCTACAGAATTCAGAGTAATGACAGTAAAGATGATCCAAATTATTGGAAATACAATGGAGAAAATACAAGAAATGTTTAACAAGGACCCAGAAGAACTAAAGAGCAGACAAACAATGATGAACAACACAATAAATGAAATTTAAAACTCTCTACAAGGAATCAATAGCAGAATAACTGAGGTAGAAGAACGGAAAAGTGACCAGGAAGATAAAATAGTGGAAATAACTACCACAGAGCAGAATAAAGAAAAAGGAATGAAAATAATTGAGGATAGTCTCAGAGACCTCTGGGACAACATTAAACACACCAATATGTGAATTATAGGGGTCCCAGAAGAAAAGTAAAAGAAAGGGTCTGAGAAAATATTTGAAGAAATTATAGCTGAAAACTTGCCTAATATGGGAAAGGAAATAATCAAGTCCAGGAAGGGCAAAGAGTCCCATACAGGATAAATCCAAGGAGAAACACACCAAGACACATATTAATCAAACTATCAGAAATTAAATATGAAGAAAAAAAATTAAAAGCAGCAAGGGAAAAGCAATATATAACATACAAGGGAAACCCCATAAGGCTAACAGCTGATCTTTCATCAGAAACTCTGTAAGCCAGAAGGGAGTGGGGGGACATATTAAAGGGACCAAAGAGAAAAACCTACAACCAAGATTACTCTACTCAACAAAGATCTCATTCAGATTTGACAGAGAAATTAAAACTTTACAGACAAGCAAAAACTTAGAGAATTCAGCACCACCAAACCAGCTTTACAACAAATGCTAAAGGAACTTCTCTAAGCAAGAAACATAAGAGAAGGAAAAGACCTACAAAAACAAACACAAAACAATTAAGAAAATGGTAATAGGAACATACATATGGATAATTACCTTCAGTATAAATGGAGTAAATGCTCCATCCAAAAGATGTAGACAGACTGAATAGATACAAAAACAAGACCCATAGATATGCTGTCTATAAGAGACCCAGTTCAGACCTAGGGACACATACAGACTGAAAGTGAGGGGATGGAAAAAGGTATCCCACACAAATGGAAATCAAAAGAAAACTGGAGTAGCAATTCTCATATCAGACAAAATAGAGTTTAAAATAAAAACTATTATAAGAGACAAAGAAGGACACTACATAATGATCAAGGGATCAATCCAAAAAGAAGACATAACAATTGTAAATATTTATGCACCCAACATAGGAGCACCTCAGTACAAAAGGCAAATGCTAACAGCCATAAAAGGGGAAATCGACAGTAACACAATCATAGTAGGGGACTTTAACACCCACTTTCACCAATGGACAGATCATGCAAAATGAAAATAAATAAGGAAACACAACCTCTAAATGATACATTAAACAAGATGGACTTAATTGATATGTATTGGACACTCCACACAAAAACAGCAGAATACACTTTCTTCTCAAGTGCTCATGGAACATTCTCCAGGATAGACCATATCTTGGGTCACAAATCAAGCCTCATTAAATTTAAGAAAACTGAAATCATATCAAGTACCTTTTCCATCCACAACGCTATGAGACTACATATCAATTACAGGGAAAAAAATCTGAAAAAATACAAACACATGGGGCTAAACAATACATTACTAAATAACCAAGAGGAAGAAATTAAAGAAGAAATCAAAAAATACCTAGAAATAAATGACAATGAAAACAGGATGACCCAAAACCTATGGGATGCAGCAAAAGCAGTTCTAAGAGCGAAGTTTATAGGTATACAAGCCTACCTCAAGAAACAAGAAAAATCTCAAATAAACAATCTAACCTTACACCTAAAGGAACTAGAGAAAGAAGAACAAAAAAAACCCCAAAGTTAGAAAAAGGAGAGAAAACATAAAGATCAGAGCAGAAATAAATGACATAGAAACAAAGAAAACAATAGCAAAGATCAATAAAACTAAAAGCTGGTTCTTTGATGAGATAAACAAAATCGATAAACCATTAGCCAGATTCATTGAGAAAAAGAGGGAGAGGACTCAAATCAATAAAATTAGAAATGAAAAAGGAGAAATTACAACAGACACTGCAGAAATACAAAGCATCCTAAGAGACTACTACAAGCAACTCTATACCAATAAAATGGACAAACTGGAAGAAATGGACAAGTTCTTAAAAAGGCATAACCTTTCCAGACTGAACCAGGAAGAAACAGAAAATATGAACAGACCAATCACAAGTAATGAAAGTGAAACTGTGATTAAAAATCTTCCAACAAACAAAAGTCCAGGACCAGATGGCTTCACAGGTAAATTCTATCAAACATTTAGAGAAGAGTTAACACACATCCTTCTCAAACTCTTCCAAAAAAATTGCAGAGGAGGGAACACTCCCAAACTCATTCTATGAGGCCACCATCACCCAGATACCAAAACCAGACAAAGATATTACAAAAAAAGAAAATTACAGACCAATATCACTGATGAATATAAATGCAGAAATCCTCAACAAAATACTAGCAAACAGAATCCAACAACACATTAAAAGGATCATACACCATGATCAAGTGGGCTTTATCCCAGGGATGCAAGGATTCTTCAATATACACAAATCAATCAATGTGATACAGCATACTAACAAATTGAAGAAGAAAAATCATATGATCATCTCAATAGATGCAGAAAAAGCCTTTGACAAAATTCAATACCCATTTATGATAAAAACTCCCCAGAAAGTGGGCACAGAGGGAACCTACGTCAACATAATAAAGGCCATATACAACAAACCCCCAGCAAACATCATTCTCAATGGTGAAAAACTGAAAGCATTTCCTCTAAGATCAGGAACAAGACAAGGATGTCCACTCTTGCCACTATTATTCAACATAATTTTGGAAGTCCTAGACATGGCAATCAGAGAAGAAAAAGAAATAAAAGGAATACAAATTGGAAAAGAAGAAGTAAAACTGTCATTAGGGGCAGATGACTTGAAACTATACAGAGAAAATCCTATCGATGCCACCAGAAGACTACTAGAGCTAATCAATTAATTTGGTAAAGTTCCAGGATACAAAATTAATGCACAGAAGTCTCTTGCATTCCTATACACTAACAATGAAAGATAAGAAAGAGAAATTAAGGAAACAATCCCATTCACCATTGCAACAAAAAGAATAAAATACCTAGGAATAAACTTACCTAAGGAGGTCAAAGACCTGTACTCAGAAAACTATAAGACACTGATGAAAGAAATCAAAGATGACTCAAACAGATGAACAGATATACCATGTTCTTGGATTGGAAGAATCAATATTATCAAAATGATATACTACCTAAAGCAATCTATGGATTCAATGCAATCCCTATCAAATTATCAATGGCATTTTTAACAGAACTAGAACAAAAATTCTTAAAATTTCTATGGAGACACAAAAGACCCCACATAGCCAAAGCAATCTTGAGGGAAGAAAACGGAGCTGGAGGAATCAGACTACCTGACTTCAGACTATACTACAAAGCTACAGTAATCCAGACAGTATGGTACTGACACAAAAACAGTAAAATAGATCAATAGAACAGGGTAGAAACCCAGAGATAAACCCACGCACCTATGGTCAACTAATCTATGACAAAGGAGGCAAGGGTATACAACGGAGAAAAGACAGTCTCTTCAATAAGGAGTGCTGGGAAAACTGAGCAGCTACATGTAAAAGAATGAAATTAGAACAAAGGGAAGAACATTCCCAAACTCATTCTATGAGGCCACCATCACCCTAACACCAAAGCCAAAGTTGTCACAAAAAAACCAAACTACAGGCCAATATCACTGATGAACATAGATGCAAAAATCTGCAACAAAATACTAGCAAACAGAATCCAATAGGACATTAAAAGGATCATACACCATGATCAATTAAGATTTATATCAGGAATTCAAGGATTCTTCAATATATTCAAAACAATCAATGTAATAACCATATTAACAAATTGAAGGATAAAAGCCATATGATAACCTCAATAAATGCAGAAAAAGCTTTCAACAGTATTCCACACACATTTATGATAATAACATCCTAAAGATGCTACCAGAAAACTACTAGAGTTAATCAATGAATTTGCTAAAGTAGCAGGATACAAAATTAATGCACAGAAATCTCTTACATTCCTCTACACTAATGATGAAAAATCTGAAAGAGAAATTAAGGAAACACTCCCATTTACCATTGCAACAAAAAGAATAAAATACATAGGAATACATCTACCTAAGGAGAAAAAAGACCTGTATGCAGAAAACTATAAGACACTGATGAGAGAAATTAAAGATGATACAAATAGATGGAGAGATATAGCATGTTCCTGGGTTGGAAGAATCAACATGTTGAAAATGACTATACTACCCAAAGCAATCTACAGATTCAGTGCAATCCCTATCAAACTACCAATGGCATTTTTCACAGAACTAGAACCAAAAAAAAAATCACAATTTGTATAGAAACACTAAAGCAATCTTGAATAGCCAAAAGCAATCTTGAGAAAGAAAAATGGAGCTAGAGGAATCATGCTCCCTGACTTCGGACTATACTACAAAGCTAAAGTAATCAAGACAGTATGGTACTGGCATGAAAACAGAAATATAGATCAATGGAACAGGATAGAAAGCCCAGAGATAAACCCATGTACATATGGCCACCTTATCTTTGATAAAGGAGGCAAGTATATACAATGGAGAAAAGACAGCCTCTTCAATAAGTGGTGATGGGAAAACTGGACAGCTACATGTAAAAGAATGCAATTAGAACACTTCCTAACACCATACATAAAAATAAACTCAAAATGTATTAAAGACCTAAATGTAAGGTCAGAGGCTATAGCACTCTTAGAGGAAAACACAGGAAGAATACTCTATGACATAAATCACAGCAAGATCCGTTTTGAAACATCTCCTAGAGAAATGGAAATAAAAACAAAAATAAACAAATGGAACCTAATGAAGCTTAAAATCTTTTTCACAGAAAAGGAAACCATAAACAAGGTGAAAAGACAACCCTCAGATTAGGAGAAAATATTTGCAAGTGAAGCAACTGACAGAGGATTAATCTACAAAATATACAAGCAGCTCATTCAGGTCAATATCAAAAAAAAAAAAAAAAAAAAAAAAAACAATCCAAAAATGGGCAGAAGACTTAAATAGACATTTCTCCAAAGAAGATATACAGATTGCCAACAAACACATGACAGGATGTTCAAAATCACTAATCATTAGAGAAATGCAAATCAAAACTACATTGAGGCATCATCTCACACCAGTCAGAATGGCCATCATTAAAAAATCTACAAACAATAAATGCTGGAGAGGGTGTGGAGAAAAGGGAATCCTCTTGCACTGTTGGTGGGAATGTAAATCGATACAACCACTATGGAGAACAGTATGGAGGTTCCTTAAAAAACTAAAAATAGCACTACCATATGACCCAGCAACCCCACTACTGGGCATATACCCTGAGAAAACCATAATCCAAAAAGAGTCATGTACATCATATTCATTGCAACACTATTTAAAATAGCCAGGACATGGAAGCAACCTAGGTGTCCATTGACAGAGGAATGTATAAAGAAGATGTGGCACGTATAGACAATGGAATATTACTCAGCCATAAAAAAACCCAAATTTTCTGTAGTGAGGGTGATGGACCTAGAGTCTGTCATACAGAATGAAGTAAGTTAGAAAGAGAAAAAAACAGATACCATATGCTAGCACATATATATGGAATCTAAAAAAAAAAAAAAAAAGGTTCTGATGAACCTAGTAGCAGGACAGGAATAAAGACGCAGACAGAGAATGGCCTTGAGGACACAGGGAGGGGCAAGGGTAATTTGGGACGAAGTGGGAGAGTAGCATTGACATATATATTCTATGAAAAGTAAATAAATAGCTAGTGGGAAGCAGCCACATAGCACAGGGAGATCAGCTCAGTGCTTTGTGACCACCTAGAGGGGTGGGATGGTGGGGGTGGAGGGATATGCAAGAGGGAGGGGATATGGGGATATATGTATATGTATAGCTGATTCACTTTGTTATACAGCCGAAACTAAAACAACATTGTAAAGCAATTATACTCCAATAAAATGTTTTTAAAAAACTAAAGCATTAAAATCTAAAAAAAAAAATAACATAAAATGTTTTGCCATAATTAACACAAATTCACAAGTTGTTTTAAAAAATCTGACCCTATTGATCATAATGGTTTCCAAAATAAATGAGAAAACAGATCATAAAGAAAATCTCAACAAATTTTAAAAATTTGTGTCATATACACTGTTCTCTGACTGCAATGACATCAAATTTAATATCAACAATTGAAAGGCACAGAAAGATAAGCATAGTTTTCTAAATTTAATAATAATATTTAAATAGCTCATGTGTTGAATATTTTGAACTGAGGAAAAATTTTAATATTCTATATCAAAATTTAAAATTATGAATAAGTGATATTTTGAGGAGAAACTATGTCCTTGCATTCTTACATTAGAAAAGAAAAACCTGATAATTAGTTGAGTATATAAATAAAGAAATAAGGAAAAAGTTGAACCATTACATGCTTTAAGAAAGGCTGAGTATGACTTTGGGTGGAAAAATTAAAGAATGGAGCAGAAATTAATGGAAAAAAAATGTTACAGTAGAGATGATCAAAATATATATAGTTTCTTTTTCTTAAAGACTAGTAGTAAAGTTCAGTATCTGGTGTTATTGGTGAATGATTGAAGGCACAAATAAATCAAGTTGAAAAAGTTATCAAAGATGAAAACTATATGATGGATAATATTATGAAACTATTTGTTCCAATACTTTTAAAAACATATAAAAATCTTACAAAGAATTAGAAATCATAAATAATCATAGAGGCATTAATGAATTGAATAAAACAGTTAAGAATATCAACTGAGGTTGGTTTGAAGGTGAATTCTAGTAAAATAGCAAAAAGATAATTCTGGTCTTACACAATCTCTTCCTGATAGGAAAGAGAAATAGGAACTCCATCTTGAGTCTTTCTGAGTTAAAAATAATCTTGTTTGCAAAAGCAAACTAAATTATAAAGTAATTTCACTAGTGAAGATAGATGGAAAACTTTTAACAAATATTAGTCCACCCCACCTATGATTACTTTCAAAAAACAGTGAAACCATTAAAAAGTTTGTTACTGATTATATGACATTCTTACAGAGAAAACAAATCATTTTGATAGATTTAGAAAGCATATTTGATAAATTTCACCATTCTTTCTTAAAAATAAGCAGACAAATGAAAACTTAGAAAACAGTAATAAAAGGTGACATTCTTAGTCTGATAAAGAGTAGCTACCAAATCCTACAACAATTACTACCCTTAATAAATAATATCTGAAGTTTTTCCTTTAAAATAGGAAAAGTCAATATCTGACATAGATTTTATAGAACATGCATTGGTGGACCTAGCCAAGTAATAATAGGAAAATTAAATAAAAGGCATAAAGTTTGGAAAGGAAGTAACAAAACTGTCACTAGTCACAGATTAAGTCATTTTCTAAATAGAAAACCTCAAGGGAATTATGGATTTTATTAGAAATTTTAGTAATTTTATAAATTATTGAAAAAAGGTCAATATATCTATTTTACATTTCTAAACATTAACAAAGACATTTAAAAACATAAGAATATACTATTTAAAATATCACTGGAATTTTTATAGTATTCTTAGACATGTTTCTCAATTAATAGTCCTCTTCAAATTTGTCTAGACATTGATTCCAATATTTACTTCTTCCAAACTAAAACCCAGATAGAAGATACTATTAAGATTTTGAACAAGGTCCTTATATGATATATCCCCTCCCAACAGGATAATTATATCACCCTCTCCCCATGATCAAGTCCACCTGTGAAAGCCCTCCCATAAATTTCAATTCACCTCTATGGAAATTATAATATCAACAATCTTTTCCCTAAAATGTTAAATAGGATGATAAAACTTTTTGACAGCCAGTAACTCTAGGTATATAAAACTCTACCCCTTCTAGGGGCACAAGCCTATTACCAGAACCTTTTGAGAGAGAACCATTTGCTGAGGAGCCCATTCCAGTATTGGATCATGTCACTTTAATCCATTCCAAGTATCCTAGATTATGAATCCCAATTTCAGAGCTCATGGTTACCCTCAAGTATATTTAGCCTGTACTTCACTGTTCTCTTCTGAACCCAGATTTTATGATTCCCTGTTTTGACTATCCTGTCTTGACAATCAATATTAAAAATAAAAAAGAACTAGAATACTCCATATGGGTGGTTCTTGACTCATGTTACCACAGATGTCAGTCCAATTCCAGCATCAAGGATAGCTGATATTTCATTCTTTGAAGGCCTTTAAATGTACTACAGTGTTCCATGGAGCATGTTTAGAAGAGTCTCATAAAAAAGAATTTTAGTGAACTCAAACTCACTCCAACTCAATATTTAAATAGCTGTACTGAACCATCCACAACAAAACTCAGTGTGTGGGCACCATATAAAAAGATCCTATGATGTATCTCTTTTGGATCAATGACTCAATCTGCTCAGTCAGATTCATATTTCACCTTGTTTCTATGTTCTTAGATTTCCAATGCACTGGCTTCACTGCTTATTCTGCTGTTTGCCTTCCCTCCAGACCTCTTCTGATTGTGAACACAGCTATTCTCTTGAATAAAGCCTTGTGTCTTTGTTTCAGAATATACTCTTGATTTTCTTTTGGAATGCTACTCCACATGTGACTATCCCCTGTAAACTTCCAAATAGCAAGTGATCCTGAGGTCCATTCAACTGGTCTTTTTGTCTCAGAGACAAATTCTAAGTAGCAAAGAACATTACTGCCAGAGTGAACTAACTTAACAACTAATCAGGAAGAAGAGTTAGTGGGAAAGAGAATCAACTTTGACGTTCATTTCTTGTCTTTCCAAGTAACTTGAGGTTTAACCCTGATTCTCAAAGAGAATAATGAGGGTTTTGAAAGAGGAGAGTTACTGACTGAGACATTTTACAAAACAAGTCAATCTAGAGTGATGCAGAATATAAATTAGAAGAGAGAGTTGGAGGAAAATGAAATCAGAAAGACTCGTACTTACCAAAGAAATGATTCTGCTTATGAAGGAAGTGTTAGATTTAACAGCTCATTGAATGATGACAAAGAATTAGGAAAATTGTAACTTTTCCATATTATATTTTAGAGAAATGCTATAGTGAGTAATGTGTTTCTGTTGACTATACAAGCCATTGATTTGAAAAATACAGATTGTGCCTGATATTTCCACTAATTAAAAATATGTGGGCTTCCCTGGTGGCACAGTGGTTGCGAGTCCGCCTGCCAATGCAGGGGACACGGGTTCGTGCCCCAGTTCGGGAAGATCTCACATGCCACAGAGCAGCTGGGCCCATGAGCCATGGCCGCTGAGCCTGTGCTTCAGGAGCCTGTGCTCTGCAACGGGAGAGGCCACAGCAGTGAGAGGCCCGTGTACCACAAAAAAAAAAATATATATATATATATATATGTGAAAATAATATGAAAATGAATCTTAAGATTTGTGATAATTTTGAGTATTTAAAAATAATACAGGAGTGTTATTTAGTGTATGATCTCCCACTGTACAAAGTGATTTTTTTATTGTCAAGACAATGATTATATTAACCAACTCAACCCTGGTATCCAAAAAATGGTAAATAGAACTGCATCGTCGGAGGAAAAAGGAGAAACAAACACTGTCATGCCAGCTGATGGCTGAAAGAGATTCCTGTCACAGAAAAGGTGGTAAGTCAGCAATTACGGCCTTCACTTATCCACCAAAGTGTACTCGGGCTCTGAAATTATGTTCTAAAACACAATTTTTCCTTTCACAGAAGAGACAGAAGTAAGAAAATCTATTACCAAAAACAAACCAGTATAATTCAGCTTTTTTATCATTGCAACAATGTGTAAAATCCCTCTAAGCAAATACATTTTCATCTATATGTATATATCCATATATGTATGCATGTACATGAATATCATGTGTAGGTGTATACATTTTTATACATATAATTCTGAGTAGTCTTCTAATTTTAAGTCTCAATCCAGCTAATAAACACATTTGTATTAGTATATGATCAATAAACTTGTCTTTAAAAGTCAATTTTTACAACACCAAGAATGAACGATAATGTAATCTATGTACTTGGGGTGATTATTATGTGTCAATGTAGGGGATGTAACAAATGTACCACTCTGGTAGGGAATGTTGATAATTGAAGAGGCTATGGCAGAAAAGGTTATATGGGAAAGATCTGTACTTTCTCCCCAATTTTACTGTGAACCTTAAATCACTCTAAAAAAATTAAGTCTTAATAAAAAAAAAAAAGAAAGTCAGTATTTCCCAGAATATCACATATATCAGCTACTCAGCAATCAGTAGATCATTTGCTTAATCCTTCAATCATTTAAGTATATTGAATAGCTACTTTATTTAAGCACTATATTAGGTATCTGGATTACAGAAATCTATGATAATTGTCCCTTTACTTGATGCCCTTATGGTCTATTCTATAAAGTAGTTCTCTGTTCAGTGAATAACACTGATGTCATGTCTTTGAGTGGATGTATTCAAAGAGAAAACACAGCAGATTGTTTATGAATTCTGAAATCAGACTGCCTGGATCAGAAGCCCACCAACATGATCAACTAATTTTACACTCTCTTTACACTTTTATTTTCTCAGTAAAATATGAATGTAATATTACTGTTTCTTCAGCTTGTTAATTTAATTACATAGTCTAAGTAAAACTCTTAGAATAATACCTGGTGCATTCTAGTAAAGAATGCTTATTATAACTATTAGTAAGAACTATTAGTGTTCTGTTTTAGATATATTTTTCCCAACTGTTTAACTAATAATGATAATGTAAATAGATATCCTTCTACTGATGAATATTCATATAGTGATTAATATTTTTAAAATAATTCTAATAGTATACTTCTGATGAATATCCCAAGTGGTCATCAGATATACTCAAGTTCATAGCTCCATAACCCGTCCGCTTTGGTGTTTATTAATTAATACTAACTACAATGTGCTCAAGATCCAAGGCAGAGTATTACACATTTGCATCTGCTTGTTTACACACACAAATGCAAAATATGTTTGATTGGCAGCATATGTTAGAGAGAACACCAATCTGTTATGGTAATAATTTCATTGTTGGCTGTATTGCAGAGGCCTGGTCTACAATGTATTTTATTAAGATGGATGTGCTTTAGTTTGTTCAACCAGTCATAGTAAAATATTTGGCTAATGTTTTTATTGCATGCCATCTGTGTGGGCACGAATGTTGTCTAATAACACATGAAATGTCACTGTTTTGAATAGGCATCTAATTGAGATTTAATCAGATGGATATTTTACATTAATCACATGCCAGCTTATTAATGAAAGTGTATTTTTGATATTTAATAACTATGTAAAAATGATACATGATTAGCTCAGAATTCCATGCATTATGCACAAAATGTAGACATTCTCATGAATACATGCATGCAGAACAGTATGGTAGAATCCTGATGCATTTAAACAGCATTAAAATAAATGTCACCCTGCTTTTTAAGAAATAGCAAGCACTATGTGTTTGGAAATGATTCTCTCTAATATCTAATATCTCCTTGTACTGTCATAAAGCAGCACATTTTTTTTCTCCACAGCCAGGAAGAAATTTAAATGTACCCACTCCCACTGAGACAAATAATCAGTTCCATATATGCAAACCTAGAAGCAGTATTAACTATCAAAATGATTGTAAGAATCCTAGGAGAACAAAATCGGGCAGATGTTTTGAAAAGAAAACAACTTGCTGAAATTTAGTTTCTCTCAGGAAAATTCAGAGAACTGAATAGGCTTCACTCTCCATTTGTCTTCTCTTGTCATTTTCCATCTTATCTCCTGGCAAAGCCATTTTGTTCAGTACTGCTATATTTCACTGTAGGTCTCCATCTCAAGTTTATCAAAAAACAATTGTGTACGTGCATTCTTCCTTTCCCATGAAAGATGTTTCCTTCCTTGAAACTACAAAGAAAATTCTGCTCAGAAGAGAAGACAGTTCTTACATGCCATTCTCTCATCATTTATATCAACAAAAGTCACTTCTCCCCTCTTGGTTGGTGTTTTCCCTTCAGATTAAAGAGAAATCAAGGTATAGAAGTAAGAATTGGATACATTTTAGACAGAATCAGGCCCAGGACTTTCCCTAGAGAGCAGTCAGATTGCCAGTGCCTCAGAGCACTCTTTTCTTCTAGGTAACACTAGGTAAAGGGAAGTTTGTATTTTCATGTTTAGTATCTGTAGGCCCTGCTCATCGTTGAAGCCATGAATAAAGACAGAGATGGTATATACACCTGAGCATTTGTCCCACTTAGTGTCTGTGTGACCCTTGAGAACCAGAGCTTTTTCTTATTTTCTATCTTCAGCGACTAATGAACTAAATAACAATTATTTGAATGCACTATCATTTAAATACTCCATATGATCTCAAACCTTTAAGATGGATTTCCCTTTCTACATATTTGTAATGAGGTGATAAAATTAGCTATTAGACAAATGTGTCATATGATCACAGTATAAATAAATTAGTTTATGGTATTCTGTTTCTAATCAATATTCCATCTAGCCCAGGAAATTTGCAAGGTTTAAGAATTTTCAAGCATCCCCAACTTTGTGCAAAAACTGGCTAATCTGTGAATTTATTTTAATATTTTTGAGTCTATATTTTTAGCCTTCAATAGCATTTTGGATAATGATAGTATTGTTTGCCACCTGCTGTAGTTTTATTTGACTAAAAACTACTTATTTTAGTGTGAGCTTTTAGTTCTGCTATTCTGCATTTTGTGTGAATGTGTGTGTGTGTGTGTGTATGTGTGTTTGTATAGGTAAGCCCATTTGACAATGACTTTTATGACCTTAAATGTGTCATCTAACCTCCAATAGTTTTAAATTATTATACCTAGGATTTTACTATTTGTACTCTATTTTTCTATTAATGTTTAAAAATACAGATAAGGCAAAAAAAAATGTGGCTCATGGTGAAGCATTGCCATTGACACTTTGACATCTAGATGTAGGGACTCTTTTTAATCCCTGTCTCTAAGGAGTATACATGATTAAAAGAATTCTACCAAATAGAAATATTTCATAATCTTTGGCAGAAGAGCAATGTCAACAAGACTTTCTGAAATTCTCGACAAATTAATTTAAAAATAAAAAGCTTAGTAAGGTTTATTTTTCCTTATAAAATTCAAGTTGCTGTTTCAAAATTTAAAAAGATCTATAATTCACTCTTTTTTATGTATCCCGCCAGCTTAGGCACCAAAGAAAACAATGCTCAACACATGTTTGAAAGTGTCTTCTAGATGTCTGGCACACTGGCAGGCTTTTTGTACCCTGACACTGCAGCTTTTGTTCCAACAGGTAATGCACTTTGGCTAACAATTTCACAGTTTCACCGTTGAGTTCTTTCAAAACCAGTGGGGAAATTCCATCTGGTTCTGGGTATTCATTTATATCCAGATTCCAGATTTTCTTGTGATTTTATTACTTTTTAACTTATTATTTTCTCATGTTATTTTTTTCTGTCTTTAATATTTATTTATTGGAAAGCAACACTAAAAAGCAGAAGATGATGGCATCAAAATAATAATTTGCAAAACAATTTATCATAGCTGCACGAAACACTTCACACTTATAAAATATAACTAGTATGTTTTCAAATTTTGGAATGTTTCAAGTGGAAATGGAAAATACATTCATATTTTCAGGGAAAAAAGAATCCCTTTCCCCCCCATACAGACATGAGCACATGCAGATAAATATCCATAAATTTAAGACAGTTTTCTATAGAAGGTATATAATAGAGATTATTAAAAGAAACTTGAATTAATAACTCTCCAATTTTTAAGCAATTTTCTACTACTTGTTCAGTACTTCTCAACACAATACACATCAAGCTCACTTATGTATTAAGCCAAGTTAGTTATTCTTAAAATTAAAATTAAAAATAATTTTAACTGTTGGACATTTCAGATCTAGAGTGATTTGGGCCCTAAATGATCTTATTGATACTTCCTTTAACAATTTCCCTTTAAGTTCCTAATTATTATCCAAATGTGGCATTTAAAATAAGATTCTAAACTAAGAAAATTATGCTTTACATAAAAAGGTATGAATTAAGTAAAAACATTTAATGGTATTAACATTTTGATAAAGTTTCAAAACATTGACCTAGAGAACATTTGTGTTAGAGTAATCATTTCATAAATGTTCCAAGTATACTAATTTTCCTTTCAATATCATTAAAGTTAAGACATGTATTTAACTTCACCAGCCCACTAATTCTATTTATTATGAGCTACTTGATTTCCTTTTTACACATAAGAAAACTAAAGTTGATACGTGATCAGCATCACACAGCCACAGAGATCCAGGGTCTAGGTCTGAACCCAGAACTGAACACACTTTCCATCATGCTGCATTCTCTCCCTCTATTAATCTCACGTTTCCTTTGTAGCTATTTACTACACTAGAAACCCCTTATCTCCAGGTATGCATAGAACATGTGGATTGGGAGGCAGCAAGAGAGAAACTAGGTAAGATGGAACTTTTTTTTTTTTTTTTTTCACGAGCAGAGTTAGAACACCACCTTTGTTTTTGCGTAGGGTGGGTGTGAGTGTGAATTAAGGGGGATAGTCTAAGTATCCTGGGAGAAACACTAAAAGGCCTCCATCAAAATGTGGTCCTTTAGGAAGGGAGACAAACTGGTAACTAGGATGCACATCCAATCTCATCAACTCTTTAACTTTTCAATATGTTCTGGACATTTTATTTCATGTATCATTTTCAATCCTGTGTTTCTGGTTATCAGATCCCCTCCACAGATTAGAGCCAAGCAAAACTGAAAGACTGATGACTTGTCTCTAGAAAATTTATTTTAGTTATAGGACCTCCTTGAAATGTTGAACAAGAGGCTATCATACAGAGCCTGGTTATATTATTCAAGTCATCAGCTGTGAAATTAGTGTATTTAGTTTAAATTACTCAGTTCTCCTCAGAGGCTCTCTCTTTCATTCATGGAGGTTTCTGTAAAGCATGAATACAACATCACAAGTCCCTTACAGATCTAAATTGATTGGCTCTATTGGACAAGTGTAACACATATAAGAACATTATTTTAGAAAAAGAAAATGTAAGTAAAGACATCAGATGGGATTACTAATTTGTTAAGTAATTAAGGAAAATGTTCTGTTTCTGTTCCTCATCTTGTATTTTCCATTTCAGTGAATCACAAAACCATTCAGCCCACAGAAATAAACTTGTGAATCTGATCACATCTCTCCCATGCTTTGTCTTCCTCCATTTAAACATCAAGTCCAGTAGTGTAAATTTCTTAATATTCCTCAAATCTTCATCATTTCCCACTTTTTTCAACTATTATTGATTTAATCTCTTTCTTGCTTGGCTTTCTGCTGTGGCATGCTATTTCATCTTCAAGTACTGTACAATCTAAACTATCTTCAACAGTCTAACCAGTGAGCTTTTAAATTACTGGTAATATCAAATTTAAAATATTTCCATTGTTTCTTATGATTTTTTGGATAAATTGCAAGTTTCTAAATATTTCTCATAAAGTATAGCATGATCTGGTGCCATTATCTGGTGCCTAATGTCGTATCTTTGAACTTTCTCCTGTTTTATCCACTTCCCCTCAGCCTCTGCCTCACTTCATTTTAGGCATATAGAACTTGCTATTTCATGAATCTGTGCCATGCCACGTCTTCCTGTTAATCAGTGATAGAACAAAGATTATAAAACAAAACACTATCTTTCTTTTATTTTTTTAATTGTATAGTTGACATACATGATTATGTTAGTTTCAGGTATACTACATATGATTTGATATTTGCATATCTTATGCAATGATTACCACAATAAGTACAGTAGCCAACTGTCCCCATATGAAGTCATTACAATATTGTTGACCATATTCCTTATGCTGTATATCACATTCCTGTGACTTGCTTATTATATAACTGGAAGTTTGTACCTCTTAATACCCATCATTTACTTCAGCCACCCCCTCCCTTCTGGCAACTATCCATTTGTTCTCTGTATCTATGAATCTGTTTTAATTTGTTTTGTTTGCTCTGATTTTTCGATTCCATGTATGAGTGAAATCGTGTGCCATTTCTTTCTCTGTCTGACTTATTTCACTTAGCACAGTACCCTCTAGATCCATTCATGCCATCACAAATGGCAAGATTTTATTCTTTTTTATGGCTGAGCAATATTCCATTGTATATATGTGCCACATCGTCTTTATTCATTTGTCTATTGATAGACAATTAAGTTGCTTCCACATTTTGGCTATTGCAAATAATGCTGCAGTGAACATTGGAATGCATATATCTTTTTATTACTTTTTAAAACTTATTTTTTAAATAAATTTATTTTATTTATTTTTGGCTGTGTTCAGTCTTCGTTGCTGTGCACAGGCTTTCTCTAGCTGCGGCGAGCAGGGGCTGCTCCTCATTGCGGTGCACAGGCCTCTCCCGTTGCGGAGCATGGGCTCTAGAGCACAGGCCCCAGTAGCTATGGCACACAGGCTCAGCAGTTGTGGCTCACAGGCTCTAGAGCACAGGCTCAGTAGTTGTGGCGCATGGCCCTAGTTGCTCCATGGCATGTGGGATCCTCCCGGACCAGGGCTCAAACCCATGTCCCCTGCATTGGCAGGCAGACTCCAAATCACTGCACCACCAGGGAAGCCCTCTGGAATACATACTTTTTAAATTACTATTTTTGTTTTCTTTGGGTAAATACTCAGAAGTGAAATTGCTGAGTCATGTAGTTCTATTTTTTATTTTTTGAGGAAACTCCATACTGTTTTCCTTAGTGGCTGCACCAATTTACAATACCACCAGCAGTGCATGAGAGTTCCCATTTCTCCATATGCTCGCCAACACTTGTTATTTGTTATCTTTTTAATAATAGCCATTCTGACAAGTGTGAAGTTATATCTCATTGTGGTTTTGATTTTCATTTCCCTGATGATTAGTTATGTTAATCATCTTTTCATGTGTATGTTGGCCATCTGTATCTCTTCTTTGGAAAAATATCTATTCCAATCCTCTGCCCACTTTTTAATTGGGTGGGTTTATTTTTGATGTTGTATGAATTCTTTGTACATTTTAGATATTAGCCCCTTGTCAGATATATAATTTACAAATATCTTCTGCCATTCAGTAGGCTGCCTTTCTGGTTTGTTGAGTTTCCTTTGCTGTGCAAAGCTTTCTAGTTTGATATAGTCCTATTTATTTATTTTTGCTTTTGTTTCCCTTGCCTGAGGAGATATTCCCAAAAAAATCACTGCTAAGACTGATGTTAAAGAGCATACTGCCTATGTTTTCTTCTAGGGGTCTTACGGTTTCAGGTCTTATATTTAAGTCTTTAGTCCATTGTGAGTTTGTTTTTGTATATGGTATGAGAAAGCAGTCCAGTTTGATTACTTTGCATGTAGCTATGCAGTTTTCCCAGCACCATTTATTGAAGAGACTGTCTTTCCCCCCATTATGTATTCTTGCCTCCTTTGTCATACATTAATTCTCCATATAACTGTGGGTTTATTTCTGGGCTTTCTATTCTGTTCCGTTGAACCATGTGTCTGTTTTTGTGCCAGCACTATACTGTTTTGAGTACCATAGCCTTGTAGTAGTTTGAAACCAGGGTTTGTGATACCTCCAGTTTTGTTCTTCTGTGTCAAGTGTGTTTTGACTATTTGAGGTCTTTGGTGTTTCCATATAAATTTTAGAATTATTTGTTCTAGTTCTGTGAAAAATGCCATCGGTATTTTGATAGAGATTGCATTGCATCTGTAGATTGTCTTGGGTAGTATGGACATTTAACAGTATTAATTCTTACAATCCACAAACATCAACTTTTAAATTCCATTTCTTT
Organism: Kogia breviceps; assembly: GCF_026419965.1. Classification (NCBI taxonomy): domain Eukaryota; kingdom Metazoa; phylum Chordata; class Mammalia; order Artiodactyla; family Physeteridae; genus Kogia; species Kogia breviceps. The sequence continues at coordinate 52,549,700 of NC_081312.1, forward strand.
ACTGAATTCAAGGGCCAAGATATAGGGAAGCTATGGAGAGAAGTGTTCGAGACATTTTCAAATTTGTAAACATACAAGTTTTGGTTTTTGTCATAAATACATTCCTTTTTCAGCAAATGTCATATTGGAGTTGTGAGTAATTTGGAACATTTTTGTTCTTATTGGCATATTGAAAAAAATTAGTCCACATGGTCAGGTGGTGAGTGAGGGAGTATAAGTCTAATATGAAGACTGGGGCCTAATTCTAAGATCTCAGCAGGAGATCTTTGTTTGAGTGCAGAATCTTCTAGAAGTTGTAATTAAATATAACAGATCATAATGGATCATAAATTCTAGAGTTAGAATGTCGTCTCCAATAAAGCACATGGTACCTGTGCATATGCAGCCTGCTAACACCTTGGTGGTTTGCCCTGAGGAGTAATTCTCTGCCTCAGGGGAGTTCCAAGACTCTCCTGGTAAAATCATACAAATATGAGTACAAGCCTATGACAGATGAAAGAAGGACAGTCACCACTGTGCTAATGGAAATCATCTCTGGGATATGGGATTTCAGCACAGAGAACTATACTTGGAGTGGAGATAAGATGGCAGAGAAGAAGGATGTGAGCTCACCCCTCTCATGAAACCACTAAAATCACAGCTAACTGCTGAACAGCCATCGACAAAAGAAATACTGGAACCTACAAAAAAATATATCCTACATCTAAAGACAAAGAAGACACTACAACGAGATGGGGTCAGAGAGCAGAAGCAAGAAGTACAACCCTACAGTCTGCATAACAGAAACCACAATCACAGAAAGTTATATAAAATGACACAGCAGAGGACTATGTCCCAGATGAAGGAATAAGGTAAAACCCTAGAAGAACAACTAAGTGAAGCAGAGATAGGCAATCTACCTGAAGAAGAATTCAGAGTAATGATAGCACATGGAATAGTTCAGTCCCCTCTCAGCCTTTTCTTAATGTGGTAGAAACTGATAGGTAGATGACCACAGTAAACAGCGATAGGATTAGTAGGGGTGAATGTAATGGAAATACCTTCAGCTACAGCTACAACTATGCTTGACCCTATTTATTTTATGACTACTATATGTATATATGTATAAATACATAAATACACACACATACATAAATACATATGTGTGTGTATCTCAAATATTTTTCCCTATGCATATATAGTTGCCACTATAAAGATGAGGAGCCTACAAGTCAGAGAGGTTAACTAATTTCCCTAGGCTAATAGACACCCATTAAACAGCTAAATATCAAAAATGTAAGGATTTAAACCCACATTTTACTGCCCCAAATTTACTACTACTTCCACCATTTAATATATTACCTAGCATTTTACTTCTTACAATATTTCATAAAAATTGTTCTTTCCTACATATTATATATTTCTCATTCTAGCATTTCCTGAATTATTAATTCCCCCAGACTTTGTCTGGAATCAATTCAAACCTTTTCACTGCCTGGTTTATTTTAGTCATTGTTGGGCCCTGATGGCCAGGGTGATCCTCATGCAAGTGGAAAGCTGTCATTTCTCATTAGCCCCTGCTGTTTATCACAAAACCAGCTACAAGGTTAAGCAGTGTACACAGTGATCACTGAGGTTTGTCCTTGCTTTTTGCATTTGATGGAACATTTACGAACATGAGCCAAAGCCAGGCATTTACTATTATTTTACTATTCTGAACTACAGGAAGAGTATAATTTAATACAACCAGTAAAGTGATATATTTCAGGTATACATACCATTATGATAACAATCACACTTCATTAGTTGCTTCTAATTAGAAAATAAAGGGCACTCCTGCTTCTTTACAGGGAAAATCAGATTTGTTATAAATCCATTTGCAAGCCTGATATAATGAGCATGTTACAGTTAAGCAGTCTGTTTAATCAGGTGTAACAAAATATGGTAAGCCTCAGGAAATCAAGATGATTGCCTTAGGAAGGATGTTGATGGTGAAACACAGGAAAAAGCATTAAATCTGAGATTACTCCTTTAAATGCATACAGAGGCCAAGTGGTTATCAATAATAAAAGATCAAAGCAGGCTGCTTTGGGTCTATAAAAAGGAGCAATAGAGACTGTAGTGAAGTGAGGAGCTCGTGTCCTTATTAATGGGGCAGTCACAGTTCATGAGCAAATGTTGCTAGTATTGTGAAAACTTGAAATTTTATGGGAGAAACCAGAAATTCATATTTTTTTAAGTCTCCCAAGTTTTGAATGTTGGAAGTGGATTCGATTTCTTTTGGAAAATAGAGACCAAGTCTGACATTTGTGATCTTTATACCAGTGTAGTGTTTTAAAGTTGTCAAAAAGTGTAGAATACGGCCAGTTTCCTTTCAAAAGCCCACAAATATCTATAAGCACAGTAGCCAAGATTTGTATATCATATATAAGCTTGAAGTAAATCATAAGGTGTCAAGTCACCTCTGATTTTCCTCATTGTAAAAATTTGTGCAACAGGAATTATAAACTAAAGTAACGATTGTATGCATGGTAAACATAATGGGATATATTTTTAAAATATAAGAAATATTAGACAATTCTTTAAGATAATTTAAACTTCCAATAGTTAGAATTTAAGCACTTATATTAAAATCAACCATAGCAATATGACCAACAGAAAACAAAAGCAAAGGCTAAAAGATTCCAATATAAGAACCTCAGCTATCTATATAATATATAAAACCTATACTATATATGAAACCTTTATATTCAAGAACCTATGTCTTTAAAGTAATGTTTTATGTTACATGAAAAATAATCTGAAATGATATACACCCATTGTTTACAATCTCTGTATGTAGCATTTGGTGTGTGTCCTTTAATTATTTTTCTTATCTGTATTTACTATTTTTTCTAGCTACATTGAAAAGATTTTCAAATTATTAAATTGTTTTATTTTCTATTTTTATTCTGATTATATGTATTTTAGAAGAGAGAGAGCTGCCTGATTGAAATTATACCAAGTGCTTCCAATCTCTGAAAATAAATACTTAGAATGAGACAAAATCTAACCATTTGGAAGACATTTTTTTACTTTAAATACAGTGAATTATACAAACAAAGTTATCTCATATCATGAAAGACATTTCATAAATACTAAGGCAGAATTTTGCATTCAGCATAAAAGGGAACTAAATTAAAGTCATTAATGCAAGATAATTTATCAGTGCTTTCTATCAGGTTACCAGAGATCACAGTAAAAATGGTAAGAAGAATTGTGTAGAAAATATCTGAAGAACCAGACTCTCAGCCAGAGCTCAGCTATGGGAAATTTTACAATTAAAGGCTAGGAGGAAAATATCATTGGAATGATTATGACATAATAGGACAAGTGTTCCCTTCGTTCCTCATGGGGCAAAAGATGAAGCCTGTCTTCTTCTTCTAACCACATTTTGAGAGGTCTTTCATAGTTATGGACCTGTTGTCAAAGGGTGGATACCCCTTCTTCATTAGTTGTGGAATTCTAATGAACCCAGTGATTCTGGGAATGATCTGGAAAAGCATAGCTGTTGCACTTTTTTTTTTTTTTTTCCAGATTCTAAACATGCTTTCTAATGAGGGAAGACACCAAGCACAGCATGCTCAAAATTTATGGCCTTTATATACCCGTCAGTTTTCAAAGCACAGAGCTACCCATAAAGATACTGGAAGGAATGTGATATCAAGACAACACTGTAGACATTCAAGTGGGCCAGCTACACTGAGTGTATCATGAATCTTCAGAAAAGACTTTGAAGTAACTAGCAAATTTTCTATGTACTCCAGGGAAGTATTATTTTATTTGTTTTGTTTGCCTTTGCACAAAAGATTTATTGCCAAGCCCTAGATATAGAGCTATAGGGATTCGACAGGATGGGAGAAATTTGCCTTTAAAATTAACCACCCCTAAATCTATTGTTCCTAAATCTCTGTTAATGAGATTCTGGTAAATTTTAATAGGAAAAATTATTAAGTTCAAAAGGATTTATAGTGAAAAATAAATAAGGTAAAATGAAATACAAACCACAAACAAAAATTAAAAACTAAAAAGTTAAAAAAATACATTACCCAAAAAGGGAAAATTTAAGCTTTAATCCAAAATAGTTAATGAAGGTTTTTTAAAGGAAATAAGAGAAATGAAATGTTAGTGTTACAGAAGAAGTAATAATTAAAAATAAAGAAAATGAACTAAAATATTAGGAAAAATTGAAGCTAAAATAATTGACTAAAAACATTTTTAAAATAATTTTTAATAAGAATGAAGGATAAAGAAATACAATAGTTTATAAAGTTTAAACAAGTGCTAGGAAAAAGTAATACAAGCTTAAAATCATGTGACCTTACAAAATAATAAGAAAGAAATTTTAAAGCTTTATAAAATAAATAATACTAGCTAACATTTATTGTGTGCTCATTTTGTCTGGTTTTGTAAGCATTTTACATAATTTATATAGCTTCTGGCTAACAAAAGTTCCTAATAATATTGGAACATTTTACCCATTTTTTTTTTTTTTTTAGATTTAGCAGTAGACTCAGACTGCGAGTCAAGGTCACAAAGTAAATAAATGGCAGAGCCAATACAGTCTGGTCTCTCTTCCTCCAGAACATGGAATCTATTCACAACAGTATGGTTAAAAAAAAGGTGGAGGGAGGGCTTGTCCATAAAGAAAACAATGATAGTGTATAGCAATCATACTATATGTAGATCAGGATGGCACTGACAATTAGCTATTTATGTGTGCTTAAGTTTATTGTTAAGAAGTTTCCTGTAAGTCAACTTTCTTAATTTGCAGGACTTATAAATTTCACTATAACAAAAACAATGACATTGACATTGCAGACACTGCCTTGGTGCCCTACTTTCTTCAAGATAGTCTCAATATGCCTACTGGATTCACAGTCCATTCTTAGCACACCTCATTTCAATGGCACATATTTGTAATCATTTTGCTTTTATGCACATTTCCTACTCATTTCACAGTTATCTTGAGGCTTATTCCATCCTAACTTTTAGCTGACTCTGACAAGAAGTTTCATAGTCCCTTCACATGTGTGTGTATATGTGTACACATTACATGTATATTTCTAAGCCCTCAGAGGGTCTCTGTTCATGTTTATACAAATGCATAAGACAACTGTTGAATCCACCTGCCTCCCTAAAACCATTTCAAATTATAGTTGGTGAGGTAAAACAATTTTTCCTGTTCTGGGGGAGAAAAATGTGGCATAAGAGAGCACCATTCTTATATTCAGCTTCATAATAGATATTTGGAATGGAATTCCATTTAGTAAGATTTTGAATACTCAGTTTTTAAAAATAGATTTTATATTAATTATAACAGTGACAATACATTAGAAATATATGATATTTTTCACTAGAGGCTAATTGGTTTTTGACCCCATCTGAAGAAGTTTTACCCATTAATCCACAACAGAAATATCAAAAAATATGATTACTTAGTAACAGTTCTGTATATCTGTTTGTGTCCAAGGAAACCAGAAGAAAGGTTTGTGAAAGAGAGGATCTAGCAATCTTAATTTCTCACAGCTCCTGGAAGAAAAGAGATCTAGTGGATCAGGGAAGACCTCTTGACATGGGAAGAGCAGCAATGCTTCACAAAGAGTCCAGGGCTGGACTGAAATGAAAATTTGGATTTTTTGAATTCCACCAAGTCTCTGGATTGGTCTCTGTTTACCATAGAGCAGTGATATGGGCTTTCACATTAATGACTAGATGTTCCTGAGCTATTTATTTTCACTTCTTTTGAACTCAGATTATATGTAGATGTGTTTTTTTTCTTTCTACACATGTACATCGATGTGAAGACCCAAAAGATGAGTTTACCCTTACACATATGGTCTCTTTGATGTTAGGATTTTACATTTTGTTTTGTTTTTGCCTCATTACTTCAGTTATGTGAGGAAGCAAGATATTGGGGCAAGAATATTCAATAGGAACTCTTTCCTTTTTTTTTTTTTTAATTTTTTTTGCCTACCCTCTTCTCCACCACACAAATATCTTTTTCCTTCCTCCTGAAGCACAAATCTCTGTGCTCCTCTGTTCTTTAATTCATTATCTACTGAATAACACCTTGGCGAGCAACACATTGCTCCCCATGGTGCTTTGCAATAAATAATGAAAGTAACCAGATGACTGGGGCTTGCTAACACCCCAGAGGAGTGAGGAGCTGAGAATTTGTGAAAGTCACAGAATTATTTTTTGAAAGGAAATTTTTTTTCATTGGTTCAGTGCTGCCGCTTTGGGCTCCCTGATTTCACCTCATGGGGTTCCATAAGCTTTTAGCTCTAAAGTTTTATTGAGGAACACAACTGGAGACTTCTACGGGAACCACACTGATCTTTTCAACTGCCTGTGCTGTGAAATTGGTGAGGGAGGAATCCCAGGAGGGCTGTCAGCAGCCACAGCATCAGCTGAAAACAAAGCCAACAGACATGACTGTATCAAAGGAGTCATGTTTGTGACTGATAATAACCTTAGACTGATTTTCTAATGTCCTATTCATAGCACTACAATGAGGAAGAGGTGTTTATGTTGACTGGGCTCCATTTGCAATTTTTTTGGCAAGAGTCTGATTTGTTGGTGAGCATTTCAACACTAATCATATCACTCTGCTGATTTAAAAGATGACATCATAATTTGTACTGGCTTAATCAGAAAATATACTACTATGTTAAACTCGATATATAAAAGATGTATTCACCACACTTTATATCCCTAGAATTTCACCAGAAATTAAATAACAATAAAGTAAATAACTTGATAAGAAATTAGATTAAAGAAGGAGCATCTGTATTTGCAAATTCCTCTCTCTATGCTCAACATCTACTCACCTTTTCATATTTTGTTTATCATGTTTTATCCATCAAGAGATAAAAGGAAAAACATAATAGGAAATATTAGAATAAGACTAGAGGAGTTGCAAATATACACCTTTGTTTTAAAATAAGACTGCACTCAAAACTTACTGAGGGAAAAGATAGCCGCTCACTTTTGTTCTGAAAAATAGGAAGCAATTTAAGTCACACCCATAATTTCCTTTTGATACTTATCTTAGCATCGTACAGCCCTTAAAATCATGGTCTGCTTCCTGAAACTTACAAAGAAACTGATGAGTTAAATAAAGGATCTACTTTTCTTGGCTTGGGTTTTAGTTGAATTAAAATAGCAACCAGGGCTTCCCTGGTGGCGCAGTGGTTGAGAATCCGCCTGCCGATGCAGGAGACGCGGGTTCGTGCCCTGGTCCGGGAGGATCCCACGTGCCGCGGAGCGGCTGGGCCCGTGGGCCATGGCCGCTGGGCCTGCGTGTCTGGAGCCTGTGCTCCGCAACGGGAGAGGCCACAACAGTGAGAGGCCCGCATACCAAAAAAAAAAAAAAAAAAAAAAAAAAAAAAAAAAAGCAACCAATAGGTTCCCATATAAGATCGAATTATGTAAGTCCAGATAGATCCTTCCGGGAGCATCATCACTACCATCACCATCACCTTCTACTCCTTACCCCTGTAAATTGCACCTTTAATTTCCCTAGAAAGAAATCTCAGGAAGAATAGAAGTCATAAATCAGTATAACCTAGGGAGTTTAGAACATCTTCTGAACATACAACATATTGAAATTTTGCCCTGAGAATTCTGCTCTTGTTTCTGATTAAAAGCCCAATGTACTCATGTTTAAAAAGGTTTGATTTATCTCAGTCTCAGCAATTATTTTCCAAAGTTGATGTGGATGGGGAGAGTATGGGAGGAAGGAAAATATAGCTGTGTCTATTCTGTTTAATTAAGTTTAATGTCATCTGAGATTATACAATGATTAAAAACATAGGCTTTTAAGAATGTTGACTTGAGTTTGAATTCAACTTTGCTGTATACCTTGAATAAATTACTTAAATTTCAAGTTTAATTTCCCACAATTTAAATAGAGCTAAATCCATCTATCTGTATGATTCCTGTTAGGATTAAGAATAATTCACACAAAGCACCTAGCACAGATCTTGACATCTAGTAAATGTTCAATAAATTGTAGCTAACCTTATTATTCTTTTTATCATCCCTTTAGAATGTTATTAATCACCTAATTTCAGCTACCAATCTGAAATATAGACACTTTTCTTTTTAAATATGAACTTTAAAATTATTTATTATATATGTATGCATTTTAGAAATAACTGAAACAGTGATTTCTTTATTCTTAAAATGTCTGTCTCCTTGTCAAATAGCAATTTACAAGAACAGAAGATACTTCTGCCTTTTCTCCAAGCATTTATTACATTTGTCCTTTTCAGCATTTAGCTATAAAAGTGATTTATGTGAGTTGAAAGTTAAAAGCGATAGCTTAATTTCTCAAAATTAAACAATCATTCAAATCTATGCAAATTGAAATGTCCAAATGTGATGGGAGATGTAAAATGCTAACTACAAGTGATATTAAGGAGGCTATTCTTTTAATAAAGACTGATGCTATCAGCATTGTTAACAAAAGACATTTAAGAACAGATTCTTCCACATTTTGTTTATCTAATCTTACATAAAGTATGGCAAGAGACTAGCCCAGCCTCAGCTCTCACCACATTGCTTCAAATGGCAGTCCCCAATTTAAGAAAAGAGACCCTACAAAAAAGTAACAAATGTTACAATCATCTATATATTCCTGTCTTTTTAAATATGATGTTAAAATATACTTCTGGTTTTCATTTGTTCATCCCATGTACATAACATAAAGATTTTACATAACAGTATTGTAACAACATTGCACTAGAGACAGTTTTATTCATTTCTGTAGCTTATACTAACACTCCTTTTAGAAAAATGGCCATTTTGATGGCTAATGTTTTTTTAAAAATTCACATATTGAATATGAACATATGAGCAGATCAGAGCAAACTCCTTGTCATGTTTGTCAGGAACTGAGAGGTGCAGTCAGAGTTCTTGGAGCAAAGGGCAGATGGAAATGGCAGTTTCTTGGTGAGAGAAGTCATTAATATTCAAACTTGTAGTGGATGTTAAAAGACACTACAATCTAAGATCTGGGCCATTTGTACCAGAATTCGTTTAGATTTGTTTTGAATATTGTCACTAAGGAAATGTAGAATATTTTTCTTTTGAGAATCTTGAAAAAATTCATGGGGAGAAAATACCAAAAAATAAGTTTGAGTTTTACATGTTAAACTTGCTCCTCCGTTTTCAAGGAAAATTTGCAGCAATTAATCAGTAGATTTTTCAGAGTTGCCAATAGCCTGAGAGATAGGAACTGAGGAATTGTAGCAGCTCTCTTGTGTTTGAGATGAACTGTCACATACTGCTTTACAGAGGTTTATCTTATTACCAGAAGGTTCTGTTTCTTAGGTAACTTGAATACAATTTTACAGAGGTTAGCCCAATGCAGAAGTCAACCAGGCTGAGAAAGGAGATCATATATGAGAATACGCAAATACACAGACACACACACACACACAGACACACAGACACACACACACACACACACACACACTTTTGTAGTAATTAAGGATGATTGTTTTGGTGTGTTTCTTCCTAACTGTTATCGTCAACCTCACTGAATGAACATTCAAGTAAAATCTAGGAATTTTCCATTGTACTATAGGTAATGCCTAAGAACAAAAGTGTCAAGGTTTCTTCTTCAGTGTACATATGTTTAAAAAACCACTGGCCTTCACAAGACATCATCAAAGTGATCATAAGAACAAATGTTGGAATTCTTAATTTGTTTTTAAAAGTAAATTTTTTTAACATGGCCAATATAATTGCAACAAAAATTAAAACAAAGCTTGAATAGGTTAAGTGTCATAGAAAAAAATTTCAAAATATATAGAAGTCATAATTTTCACAACCATCATTCCAAATTCAACCATCATTGAAAGACTAATTGCCTGAAAGACACAAGCATGTGAGAGTTTTTCCAGCTTATTGACAAAATAATGTAACAGTCCCATACATTCTCATAAAGAAAGAAAAAACTCACAGGAAGACATGAGTTGAAGGAGGCAAAGTTATAACTGACTATATATATATATATATATAAACTATTTGCACAATTGACACATTTTTTAAATGTTTTTCATATTCAAGTTTTAAAATAATTAAGATCTAATAATGGATTTCTACTCACATTTAAATTAACTGAACCTGCATTCCAAGTTAACATCACTATAAGATAAAATGCTTTATGTTATTTGAGAAGATATTTGGTGGGAGGGGAGAGGTGGGGAGAGAAGGAAGGAAGGAAAAAAAGAAGAAAAAAATGAAAGTTATCTCCTGACCAGGTATGTCTGATGAAGAAAGAAAAACATGTATCAGGGAAAGAAAATGTTAGTTTTAGGTTTTACAAGATGATTCAAGGAGAGAATAACATAGAATTTTGAAAAATTGCTCAGCAGGATGTTACCTTTTAGCCCCCTTCTGTATATTAAAAAAAAAAAAAAAATAGGTACACAAAAATCTTATTTTATAACATTCTTAAAAATAAATACTTGATATTTTAAAATATTTGTATCCTTATCCTACTTTCTCAATCTCACCTGATTGCCAATGATCAACATTAAAATCATGTACTTTCTCTCATTTCCCCATAATTTTCTATTGTTTCCATGAAATAAAACTATGGATACAAATAAACCAGCTGTGCTCTCTTTAATGACCCATATATTATACAAGAGAATTGATCATGACAGATTATTTATTGCTGGCCTTACTCCAAGGATGCAAAATATTATAACACTGCAAAAAAATAATATATTGGGAAAGGAACACTAAAGAAAAAATAGAAAATAATTATACTGTCATTGTATTGTCTTTTAAAATGTGCATAGAACATTCTTTGCTAAAGTAAATACAACTCATGATACCAGAAGTTTGTTGGAATTTATATTTTGAACTTTTCTCCTAAAAATTTAAATTTTGGTTATGAGATAAATTGCATTCATATTCTAATTATTTGGATTAAATCAAGAGACTATTACTATCTATATTTCAGTAAACAGAATGATTTCCCACAGATTTAAGTAAACAACTTTGTTTCTCTCTAATTGAAATTTTAAATTAAATATCTTGCCTATCTAACAATGAATGACAAATAACATGAATTATTTTTATTAATTCTGACTTTGCTTCTGTAATCCAAATTGGTTCTAACAGGTTAACCAGGGTGAATGCTTTCTAAAGTTTTCTATAGCATGGTTTCTTAAGTCTTTGATAAACTTGGATTCCTGACTGTTCTAGTAATTAATGTGAAGAGAGATTGCTATCGTAATAGAAAAATCAAGAAGTATGCCAGATTACACACATTTAAAAAAATCTTCTGCAGTTATTCTTCTCTAGTTGTAATTTTAGATGAATGAAATCATATGAATTAATTTGTCTTTTTCTTCAAAAAATGTTGTTCCTGAAGTTCAACTATAGTTTAGCCTATGTTGCTTATTAATTTTTTGCTTACTTTTGCACTGAATGAACATATCATATTTATCCATTTTACTGATGATATATGTGTGTATTATTATAAAATTTGAATATTATAAACAAATATGCAAAGAAAATTCTTATTCATATATCTTGAGGAATGTGTACAGAAGATTTGCATTTATGTTTAGGAAAAGGATTGCTAGATGAGAGAACTTGTGTGCCTTAAAATTTGTTAAATATGCCAAACTGTGTTCTAAGGTGATTGAAGCAATGTACATTCTTAGTAATAGAATATGAAGATACTAGATGCCTACAGCCTTGCCAATAATTATCATCACACTTTTCTGATTGGTGAGTAATGGTAACATACTGTCTTCCTTAATTTGCATTTTCCTTATCAAAATTGAAAATATTTTCACGTATTTATCAGCCATTTATTTGCATTTCCTCACACATAAAGTACTTATTCTAGTCCTACTTACTTCTTTTTTTCTCATTGATGTAGGCATTCCGTATATATCCTAGGTATTAATTCATTGTCTGTTGTACACGTAACAAGTCCTTCCCCCACTTGGAATCTTGCCCTTTCTGTTTGTAGTCTCCTTTGGCATTTTGCAGTTTTAGTAAAAGTTGTTAGTATTTTAATTTATATTTAGTGTATTTTTTGCCTCCTCTCAGAAATCATTCTTTGCAATAGATTATTGGAAATGATTTTCTACAGCACATTTTAGAATATGTTCAGTTTTGGATTTCACATTCAAGTCTTTGATCTGGCAAGAGTTTACTTATTTTGTGTGAGGTAGGGGTCCAATTACATTATTTTTTCCATATGGATATCCATTTAGATGAGCACTTTTTTTTGTTAAAATGTTATCGTTTGCCCACTGCTTTGCAGTACCATCTCACTATATTTCAATTATCTGTGTATGGGTGGATCTACTTCTGAGCTCTCTACTACATATTCTATCAGTCTATACATCTATCCTCAAACAAAAACTATGCTGTCTTCATTACTATAGAGATATTTTTAGTGTTTATATTTGATAATGTAAGTATTCTTTGTTCTTCTTTATGACTGACTTGGCATTATTTGTCCATTGCTTTTCCATATGAATTTTAGAATCAGCCTGTCAATTCCACAAAAACATGTTGGGATTTTGAGTAGTGCTCTATTAAATCTAGAATTAAATTATAGAAAATTAGATTTTTTTGAAAACTAAAAATTCTAATATATAAACGTACTACATCTAATTTGGTCTTCTTTATGTCTCTCAGTAATTTATTGTTTTTCTTTTGCACAATTTCTTTAAATTAATTCCTAGGTAATTTGTATATTTACAAATATTTGTATATTTGATGCTATTAAAAGTGATATTTTAAAAATTTACACTAAAAATTGATATATAAAGTTTAAAATATCTAAAAATAAAGATAATTGAAGGGCAATAATTCTAGGGCCAGTAACAGATGCTTGCTGTCTCTCTTCTCTTTCTCTCTCTGAATTTGAACTAATATCCATGATAGAAAAGAAATTTATTTATTTATTTATTTATTTATTGTGTTATTTCAATTCTCAGGCAATTCTATTTCTCAGAACCTGAGTAATTTCTTTGGAACTTCTGGCTTAGTTTGAAAAATGGAACTACAGTGACATATGTAAGAAACAATGATATAATCTAAAAGTAAAAATGGATAATTTTGATTATGATGAAGTTGATGGATGAATTTTAATAGTCTGGGGCTGTCAATTTACAACAATAGATGTGGTCATATTATATTATTAACTTACGAACCTCATATTGCATATTCATTGTCTAATTACATATGTGTGTATGTATTATATATGTATATATGTGTGTATAAACACAGATTTGCTATGGTTGTTTGGTTAATTCTGAGCATCTAACTGCTTACAATCAATTTATAATCTCAATATTTTGTTCCTAACATAGGGACCTCTTAAACTCAGTTATCCTTTATTTAGTAAAAATATATTCTTTTGTTGAGGAGGAAAAAACTTCAGGCGTACACCTGAAACAAAAAGAAACAAAACAAAAATATATGACAAAGGTTTTCAAGATACTGGACATTATGCAACAAAGGATAGTAGGAGATAGGAAACAAATGAGGTTAGCCCTAGGAAAGTCCCAGCTTCCAGACTTGAAAAGTTTACAGGTCCTGGCACAGGGGAGAGCAATCAAGGTGGAGCTCAGCTCACTCCTTGAGTTGAGGAGATGGAAATTAGAGTCCTCACCTGTCCAGACCAAGGTGGACAGAATTTATAAGATAGAATACTGGAGAGGAGAAAACTTCACAGAGAATCTAATATCTGCAGAGATTGTCCCTTGATTATTCAGCAGAGTATTGATGTGTATGTGAATATGAAGAAATTATTCAAGGCCAGGGAGAGAAGCATCCAAAAGGATTAGAAGGAACAGTATTCAGAGATCAAACAGAGACAAGAATAGTATCTATTTCTCTAGTGTATTTAGAAGGGTATTGCCTCAGCAGTGGTGAATACATAACCTTAGACTAAATGCTCCTTTGGTACTGTCTTGCCTAACAAATTTCAACTACATCATACTGCTTACACAAAAACTAAACAAAAGGACCATACTATTTTCAAATGCTAAACTGATCCCAGAATAAAGCTCAAGACTTTTTATAAAAATACAAAAATATCCAGCATACAACAATGTAAAATACACAATGTCTGGATCAAATAAAGATTACCAGGAATACAAAAGAGAAGGAAAATATCTCCTAAAGGGAAAAGAAAATCAATTGTTTAGCATTGATAAGGGTTGATTCAAATATTAAATTTAGCAAATAAGGGCACTTAAAAAGTTATTGAACTAAATTCCATATGTTCAAAAAGTTAGGTAAAGACATATAAAAAGGTCCATATCAAACTTCTAGAGTTGCAAATTACAGTCTAAAAATATATAGTGGATGAGATTAATTACAATTCAACATTGGAAAAATTAGTAACTTTAAAAACAGTAATACAAACTAGAAAAATTAAATTCTGAGAGAATTTTAAAGTGAAATAAGCAATAGTAAGTTTTGGAGCTATTTTAATCACCCTAATATATGAAGGAGGAGCAAAAATATTTAAAGAAATAAAGGTTGAAATGAGTCCAAATTTGATGAAAACTGTAAATCCAAGAGGTTCAACAAAAGTCAATCATGAGAGATATGAAGAGAGACATATAATAGTCAAATTGCTCAAAACCAGAGACAAGAAGAAAATCTGTAAAGCGGCAAGAGACAGACATGTTATTTACAAGGGAATAAAGATATGGATGACAGGGCTTCCCTGGTGGTGCAGTGGTTAAGAGTCCGCCTGCCCATGCAGGGGACACGGGTTCGTGCCCCGGTCCGGGAAGATCGCACATGCCGCGGAGCAGCTGGGCCCGTGAGCCATGGCCGCTGAGCCTGCGCATCTGTAGCCTGTGCTCCACAATGGGAGAAGCCACAACAGTGAGTTTGAGTACCACAAAAAAAAAAAAAAAAAAAAAAAAAAGATATGCATGACAGCAGATTTCTCTTTGGAAACAATGTGAGAAGACAGTGAAACCCCATATAGCATTTCCTGAAATGCTTCAAGAAATTATTGATGAAGGCACAAATTTACCTGAGCAGGTTTTTAATGTGGATGAGACAGGACTATACTGGAAGAGGATGCCAGATTGAAGTTACATCAGTAAGGAGGAAAAGTTGATGCCAGGCTATAAAGCAGCAAAGGATGGCTAACTCTGCTGTTACTGTACTGCAATATTAAAAATGTTTTATGTATTTTTTGTGTTTGTTTTTATGTATTATTAATGTGAAAATTATAATAAACCTATTACAGTACAGTACTATATAGCCGATTGTGTTAGTTGGGTACCTAGGTTAACTTTGTTGGACTTACAAACAAATTAGTCTTACAAACATGCTCTCAGAATGGAACTTGTTTGTATATACATGACTTACTGTATCTTGAATAACTAATCTTCTCTTAAACAATGTCTAGTATTCTGCACATTTCATTTTAATGTCTATATTTTCTAGAAATTCTCATTGCCATTTTTCTAAAGTTTACCAGTTTTTTTCTAAATAGGTTGTTCTTTTAAAAAACAGATATATTACTATTGTAAATTGTTTATAAACTATTGGATATAAACATATATTAGTATTATAAAAAATAACAATGACAGATTTCTTTCTGTCCCATGACACAGTAGTAAATTTTAATTCTTTCTGTTTCTTAGTCCAGTAATACTTCTCTGGTTGCCTGCAACTTTTAGGACTTCCTACTTTTCTTTCAGTTAGAGGTAAAACTGCAGCAGTCAAACGTAAAATTTACTTGCAGCTCTGTCGTTATCAAGACCACATTACACTGATTCTTGGTGTCAGTCCAATGTGATGACATTAGACTAAATACCCTCTCAATAAAAGTGTTTGAACATAGTGCATTTAGGATTTTACTTACTAGGAACAGCAAATTTTTAGAATTTTAGAAATTAATGTACAGCTCTTCAAAAATGTCCAGGCACTTTGTATCTATAGGCTTATTTTGGTGGACCAGCTATTTACAAATCAGGTCCTTAACAACGATAAACCATCCTACAGACTATCCATTCTAAAATGTCCATCATTTATAAATTCTTATAAACATACTACATGTCATCATAAGTTTAACCCTTCTTTCTCAGGGAAAATGGTTCTAAAGCACAGTTATTTGAATTTATGAAAATTGAAATTGGATTCCAAATAAATGTTTCTTTTTTAATGGGCTCTCTAAAGTGGCTTTTAGATGACTCTGTTATGTGTTCCCAATTATTTTGTTTATTGTGACAGGTAACTTTCCCATTTAGTGATTCATTTCTTTCTCTACATCATAATTCTGTTTCCTTGAGCTTATCTTCAGCATGGGCTATATATATATATATATATATTTTTTTTTTTTTTTTAAGGAAACCCACGTGACCTTAACTGTGAAAATCTCTCTTATCCTGAAGAGTTTTGCAATAGATTTTTCCAGGGTTCAAGCAGCTTGCAAGGTCTGGGACAAATTGCTATTTAATTTCTCAGTTGAATATTTCTATACCATATGAACAGTATAAATATGGACTCTAAAATGATACTTAAGATTTTAAGTATCATTAAGATGATACTTAAGTTTTTTTACTTTTTACAAGTGATTTTTATTTTTCTTTCAAACCAAGGCTCGGGGAAGAAGACAACGTACTTTATGATATACCTGAACAAGTGAGCAAAGATATATATTTTTTTAACATCTTTATTGGAGTATAATTGTTTTACAATGGTGTGTTAGTTTCTGCTTTATAACAAAGTGACTCAGTTATACATATACATATATCCCCATATCTCCTCCCTCTTGCATCTCCCTCCCACCCTCCCTATCCCACTCAGTACTTTGGTCACAAAGCACTGACCTGATCTTCCTGTGCTATGTGGCTGCTTCCCACTAGCCATCTATTCTACATTTGGTAGTGTCTATATGTCCATGCCACTCTCTCACTAAGTCCCTGCTTACCCATGCCCCTCTCCACATCCACAAGTCCATTCTCTACATGCACATCTTTATTCCTGTCCTGAACCTAGGTTTTTCAGAACCTTTTTTTTTTAGATTCCACATATATGTGTTAACATACAGTATTTGTTTTTCTCTCTCTGACTTACTTCACTCTGTATGACAGACTCTAAGTCTATCCACCTCACTACAAATAATTCAATTTTGTTTCTTTTTATGTCTGAGTAATATTCCATGGTACATATGTGCCATATCTTCTTTATCCATTCATCTGTTGATGGAAACTTAGGTTGTTGCCATGTCCTGGCTATTGTAAATAGAGCTGCAGTGAACATTGTAGTACATGACCCTTTTTGAATTATGGTTTTCTCAGGGTATATGGCCAGGAGTGGGATTGCTGGGTGATATGGTAGTTCTATTTTTCATTTTTTAAGGAATGTCCATAGTCCATACTGTTCTCCATAGTGGCTGTATCAATTTACATTCCCACCAACAGGGCAAGAGGGTTCTCTTTCCTCCACACCCTCTCCAGCATTTATTGTTTGTAGATGTTTTGATGATGGCCATTCTAACTGGTGTGAGGTGATACCTCATTGTTTTGATTTGCATTTCTCAAATGATTACTGTTGTTGAGCATCCTTTCATGTGTTTGTTGGCCATCTGTATATCTTCTGTGGAGAAATGTCAATTTAGGTCTTCTGCCCGTTTTTAGATTGGGTTGTTTGTTTTTTTGATATTGAGCTGCATGAGCTGCTTGTAAATTTTGGAGAATAATCCTTTGTCTGTTGCTTCATTTGCAAATATTTACTCCCATTCTGAGGGCTGTCTTTTCGTCCTGTTTATGGTTTCCTTTGCTGTGCTAAATTTTTTTAAGTTTCATTAGGTCCCATTTGTTTATTTTTGTTCTTATTTCCATTTCTCTAGGAGGTGGGTCAGAAAGGACCTTGCTGTGATTTATGTCATAGAGTGTTCTGCCTATGTTTTCCTTTAAGTCTTTTATAGTGTCTGGACTTATACTTAGGTATTTAATCCATTTTGAGTTCATTTTTGTGTATGGTGTTAGGGAATGTTCTAATTTCATTCTTTTACATGTAGCTGTCCAGTTACCCTAGCACCACTTATTGAAGAGGCTGTCATTTCTCCATTGTATATTCTGGCCTCCTTTATCAAACACAATGTGACCATATGTGCATGGCTTTATCTCTGGGCTTTCTATCCTGTCCCATTTATCTGTATGTCTGTTTTTGTGCCAGTACCGTACTATCTTGATTACTGTAGCTTTGTAGTATAGTCTGAAGTCTGGGAGCTTGACTCCTCCAGCTCCTTGTTTCTTTCTCAACATTGCTTTGGCTATTCGGGGTCTTTTGCATTTCCATACAAATTGTGAAATTTTTTGTTCTAGTTCTGGAAAATGACTTTGATAGTTTGATAGAGATTGCATTGAATCTGTAGACAATTGTGGGTAGTATAGTCATTTTCACAATTTTGATTCTTCCAATCCAAGAACATGGTATATCTCTCCATCTGTTTCTATCATCTTTAATTTCTTTCATCAGTGTCTTATAGTTTTCTGCATACAGGTCTTTTGTCTCCCTAGGTAGGTTTATTCCTAGGTATTTTATTCTTTTTTGTTGCAAAGGTAAATGGGAGTGTTTCCTTAATTTCTCTTTCAGATTTTTCGTCATTAGTGTAGAGGAATGTAAGAGATTTCTGTGCATTAATTTTGTATCCTGCTACTTTACCAAATTCATTGATTAGCTCTAGTAGTTTTCTGGTAGCCTATTTAAGATTCTCTATGGATAGTACCATGTCATCTGCAAACAGTGACAGCTTTAATTCTTTTCCAATTTGGATTCATTTTTTTCTTTTATTCTCTGATTGCTGTGGCTAAAACTTCCAAAACTATGTTGAATAATAGTGGTGAGAGTGGGTAACCTTGTTTTGTTCCTGATCTTAGAGGAAATGGTTTAAGTTTTTCACCATTGAGAACGATGTTGGCTGTGGGTTCGTCATATATGGCCTTTATTATGTTGAGGTAAGTTCCCTCTATGCCTACTTTCCAGAGGGTTTTTATTACAAATAGGTATGGAATTTTGTTGAAAGCTTTTTCTGCATCTATTGCAATGATCATATGGTTTTGCTCCTTCAATTTGTTAATATGGTTTACCACATTGAGTGATTTGCATATATTGAAGAATGCTTGCATTCCTGGGATAAACCCCACTTGATCAAGTTGTATGACCCTTTTAATGTGCTGTTGGATTCTGTTTGCTAGTATTTTGTTGAGGATTTTTGCATCTATGTTCATCAGTGATATTGGTTTGTAGTTTTCTTTTTTCATAACATCTTTGTCTGGTTTTGGTATCAGGGTGATTTTGGTCTCATAGAATGAGTTTGGGTGTGTTCTTCCCTCTGCTATATTTAGGAATAGTTTGATAAGGATAGTTGTTAGCTCTTCTCTAAATGTTTGATAGAATTCGCCTGTGAAGCCATCTGGTCCTGGGCTTTAGTTGGTTGCAAGACTTTTTTTTTTTTTTTTTTTTTTTCAGTACGCAGGCCTCTCACTGTTGTGGGCTCTCCCGTTGCAGAGCACAGGCTCCGGACATGCAGGCTCAGCGACCATGGCTCATGAGCCTAGCCGCTCCATGGCATGTGGGATCTTCCTGGACCAGAGCATGAACCCGTGTCCCCTACATCGGCTGGCGGACTCTCAACCACTGCGCCACCAGGGAAGCCCATGTTGCAAGATTTTTCATCAGTTTCAATTTCAGTGCTTGTGATTGGTCTGTTTATATTTTCTCTTTCTTCCTGGTTCAGTCTCGGAAGGTTGTACTTTTCTAAGAATTTGTCCATTTCTTCCATGTTGTCCACTTTATTGGCATAGAGTTGCTTGTAGTCATCTCTAATGATCCTTTGTATTTCTCTAGTGTCAGTTGTTACTTCTCCTTTTTCATTTCTAATTCTATTGATTTGAGTCTTCTCCCTTTTTTTCTTGATGAGTCTAGCTAATGGTTTATCAATTTTGTTTATCGTCTCAAAGAACCAGATTTTAGTTTTATTGATCTTTGCTACTGTTTCCTTCATTTCTTTTTCATATATTTCCTTTCTGACCTTTATGACTTCTTTCCTTCTGCTAATTTTGTGGTCTTTTGTTCTTCTTTCTCTAATTGTTTTAGGTGTAAGTTTAGGTTTTTATTTGAGATGTTTCTTGTTTCTTGAGATAGGAGTGTATTGCTATAAACTTCCCTCTTAGAACTGCTTTTGCTGCATCCCATAGGTTTTGGGTTGTTATGTTTTCACTGTCATTTGTTTCTAGGTATTTTTTATTTCCTCTTTGATTTCTTCAGTGATTTCTTTGTGATTTAGTAGTGTATGGTTTAGCCTCCATGTGTTTGTATTTTTTTATAGATATTTTCCTGTAATTAATATCTAGTTTCATGGCATTGTGGTCAGAAAAGATATTTGATATGATTTCAATTTTCTTAAATTTACCAAGGCTTGATTTGTGACCCAAGATATGATCTATCCTGGAGAATGTTCCATGAGAACTTGGAAAGATAGTATATTCTGTTGTTTTTGGATGGAATGTCCTATACATATCAGTTAAGTCCATCTTGTTTAATGTATCATTTAAAGCTTGTGTTTCCTTATTTATTTTCATTTTGGATTATCTATCCATTGGTAAAAGTGGGGTGTTAAAGTCCCCTGCTATGATTATGTTACTGTCAATTTCCACTTTTATTGCTGTGAGCAGATTCCTTATGTATTGGGATGCTGCTATTTTGGGTGTATATATATTTACAAGTGTTACATCTTCTTCTTGGATTGATCCCTTGATCATTATGTAGTGTCCTTCTTTTTCTCTTGCAATAGTCTTTATTTTAAAGTCTATTTTGTCTGGTATGAGACTTGCTACTCCAGCTTTCTTTTGATTTCCATTTGCATGGAATATCTTTTTCCATCCCCTCACTTTCATTCTGTATGTGTCCCTTGGTCTGAAATGGGTCTCTTATAGACAGCATATCTATGGGTCTTGTTTTTGTATCCATTCAGCCAGTCTATGTCTTTTGGTTGGAGCATTTATTCCATTTACATTTAAGGTAATTTTCTATATGTATGTTCCTATTACCATTTTCTTAACTGTTTTGGGTTTCTTATTGTAGGTCTTTTCCTTCTCTAGTGTTTCCTGCCTAGAGAAGTTCCTTTAGCATTTGTTGTAAAGCTGGTTTGGTGGTACTGAATTCTCTTAGCTTTTGCTTGTCTGTAAAGATTTTGATTTCTGCATCAAATCTGAATGAGATCCTTGCTGGGTAGAGTAACCTTAGTTGTAGGTTTTTCCCTTTCATCACTTTAAATATGTCCTGCCACTCCCTTCTGGCTTGCTGAGTTTCTGCTGAAGGATCAGCTGTTAACATTATGGAGAGTCCCTTGTTTGTTATTTGTTGTTTTTCCCTTGTTGCTTTTAATATTTTTTTCTTTGCGTTTAGTTTTTGATAGTTTGATTAATATGTTTCTTGGCATGTTTCTCCTTGCATTTATCCTGTATGGGACTCTCTGCGCTTCCTGGACTTGATTGACTATTTCCTTTCCCATATTAGGGAAGTTTTCAACTATAATCTCTTCAAATATTTTCTCAGTCCCTTTCTTCTTCTCTTCGTCTTTTGGGACACCTATAATTCAAATGTTGGTGCATTTAATGTTGTCCCAGTGGTCTCTGAGACCATCCTCAATTCTTTTCATCTTTTTCCTTTATTCTGCTCTGCAGTAGTTATTTCCACCTTTCTGTCTTCCAGGTCACTTATCTGTTCTTCTGCCTGAGTTATTCTGCTACTGATTCCTTCTAGAGAATTTTAAATTCCATTTATTGTGTTGTTCATCATTGTTTGTTTGCTCTTTGTTTCTTCTAGGTCCTTGTTAAACGTTTCTTATATTTTCTCCATTCTATTTCCAAGATTTAAATCATCTTTACTGTCATTACTCTGAATTCTTTTTCAGGAAGACTGCTTATTTCCTCTTCATTTGTTTGGTCTGTTGGGTTTTTACCTTGCTCCTTCATCTGCTGTGTGTTTCTCTGTCTTCTCATTTTGCTTAACATACTGTGTTTGGGATCTCCTTTTCACAGGCTGCAGGTTCATAGTTCCCGTTGTTTTTGCTGTCTGCCCCCAGTGGCTACGGTTGGTTCAGTGTGTTGTGTAGACTTCCTCATGAAGGGGACTGGTGCCTGTGTTCTGAGGGATGAGGCTGGATGTTTTCTTTTTGGTGTGCAGGAACGCATCTGGTGGTGTGTTTTGGGGTGTCTGTGATCTTATTATGATTTTAGGCAGCCTCTCTGCTAATAGGTGGGGTTATGTTCCTGTCTTGCTAGTTGTTTGTCATAGGGTGTCCAGCACTGTAGCTTGCTGGTCATTGAATGGAGCTGGGTCCTAGCACTGATGTGGAAATCTCTGGGAAAGCTTTTGATGTTTGATATTACATGGAGCCAGGAGGTCTCTGATTGACCACTGTCCTGAACTCAGCTCTCCAACCTCCAAAGCTCAGGCCTGACATCCAGCTGGAGCACCAAGACCATGTCAACCACATGGCTTTTGGGAAGTCTGAGGTCTTCTGCCAGCGTTCAATAGGTGTTCTGTAGTAGTTGTTCGACACGTAGATGTATTTCTGATGTATTTGTGGGGAGAAAGTTGATCTCTACATCTTATTCCTCCACCATCTTGAAGGTCTCTCTTGTGAGCAAAGATTTTTAACTTTTTTTTTTCATAAGTTTCATAGTCTTTGAAAGTTCTTGATTTCTGAAAGCTTGTAATTCTAGCCCCACTTTGTGTAGGTGCAAAGTCATATCTTGTACTTAACTGTTGGGTATTTAAACTCTAGTTCCATATTCTCAAATCTTATATCCTAATTTTCTCCCCACACCATCCTTAGTCACATTCTGTTGGTTTATGCAAAGCACTCACATCAAATTCCCTCCTTTTGGGGGCATGTAAGGACTTTTTTTGTATTTGTTTACTTTGTAGCTACAGCCACATTTCCTTATATAGGCTGACTAGTAGACTGGACTTTTGTGTATTGTCGCCAGATTAACTCTGAAGCCATGATTGGTTTTATTTCTGTTTTATAATGTTAGATATTATTGAACATTTCATTCCAGCCCAGGGTACCATCTTTCCAAATAGTGACATTATTATTCTACTATATCATAAATTTTTAGTTTATCTGTTCTTGTTTGGAATAAGGAAAGAGTTAAAAATGGGATCCTCAGGATTTTTCTTGAAATCAATTTTTGTCTTATTATTCTCTTTTTTCTATCATATGCATGAAATATTTGGGCTGATTTTCCTCTATATAGCTACCAATGCTTACTCCAATCCTTACAGATTTTTTTTAAAAAACTGGATACAAATAGGATACTCTTTCTACCTCATCTTTTTTTTGGTATAACTGAACACAAACATATGAATCCTTATATGTTAATAATTTTACCAGTTATTATTACAAGGAAATAAAGCAGGAAAAACTATATAATAAACAGGAGGAATTGACAAAACAATATACCAAAAATGTTCTTACAATCATGGTCTCTGACCTCTATTTTCTCACTTCCTTCTGTGATTTCACTTTTGTATTTATTTATAGATGTAGTATTAATAATCTCCCAATCCTTATTTATTCCATGAAATTCCTTCTTCTAAACCTAAAGTTGCAACATTTAACTTTATTTAAAACAGCAATTTATCCCTTATCTCAGTTGTGTTATTTGGAATTTTAAGAATTCAAAATTAAACCCAAATGTTTATATTAGAAATTATTATCTCTTGACACTTCTTCAAAAATTCCTAGAGACACTGAAAGATACACCAATCTACATGGACCTTGCTTCTGCTAGCAAAAACTTTTCTTAAAAATTCAGTAAGGTAGTAGGAAAGCCATTTCAAAACACATGATCACTTTTTGGAGTAAGATAAAGCCAGTACCAGAAATTTCCAGGAGAGACAAGTAAACCTATCATAAAACTCTTCCAAAATTCTGATCCACAATATAGTGATCTATACAACCCCCTATAGTAACATTTATGCAATTTCAAATTGTCAAAAGTTAGTGTTTAACTACGGCAGGCATTAGGGTTTTAGTCAGTCATGTCCCTAGTCAAGGATCTCTTAAAATGTCTTAGATCATACTTGGGTACTTTATCAGCATATTCCTGATTCTATTTTAATTTCATCATAGACACCTTTTTCTTTGCTTATTTTGTTCTTACTCCTGAATTACACTTAGTTCAAAAAAGCCTTTGTCTAGATTTTACTTTACCTCCTCCAACTCTATCCTCAGTATTCCCAAGTCAGGCTAAGTATACCTGATGCCCTGTCTTTTTCAGGACCATGGTTTTGCTATGCTTCACTTAGCCTCAGACTTCAATCTTCACTATTGTTTACTTTCTACAGCTGCATTTCCTGACGTGGGTTGATGGGTTGGGTTTCTGTGTATTGTTCTTGCTTGACTCTGAAAACATGACCCCTTTAAGTTTCAAGATTTGAAAACTGTCACCTATATCTAGACATCATCATAATTATTATATTAGTAATAATCATGACAATAATAATAACTAAAATATACTGTGTCTGCTATGTGCCAGTCACTATGCTGGATTCTTTGGATGCCTTTTCTCATTTAACCCTCATAAACCTGTGAGTTGTGTATTCTAGTGCTCATTTTTTATGAGAACGTTCAGTTTCAGAAAGTAAGTAGTTTAAATAAGGTCATACAGCTAATAACACTGGAAAACAATTTGAATCCAGCTGTTTTGGACTCCAAATCTTAATCATATCACTTTTAATCATTTTTCTGATTGGGTTTTCACCATAAGTGATTTTTTTAAAACCCCTGGTCATAAATCTTAACTTACCACTTCACAATCTTGGTTCTGACCATATGTTGGGTATCAAATGTCTTATTTATCAACTAGAGTTACCCTGGGAGTTTTTTCAGTTCTGATGACCATTAGGGGGTCAATGAAATAGCAGAACCAGAATCATTATCTTGATTTGTTTTTAAAGTGATTCCTCTTAGCCTAGCTACTGTTTCTGGGGGATAAATTTAGTGAAGCTATGGTATAAGCTCAATGCCATGTTTAAAAATTATAGGATCTTCCTACCAAGAATAGATTTTCTATGCCTCTATTTTCTATGCCATTCTTAAAATAATAAGCAGCCAAAATCTAAAAGAGTGTTCTTAAACTTAGTTCTTCACCTAGTTCTTAGTCCAAGCGATTAGTCTGCATGCACATTCCCCTATTCTCCCTCATTTTCTTCTTTCCCTAATCCATCCAGAACTAGCCTCTGCCCTCTCTTTTTCAAATAAAAATATCTTTAAGGAGTTTCTTTCATCACTATGTCAGTGGAAGTTCTACCAATCTGCACACTCCCAGATGGCTAAAAGATACTTTCAGATCATTTTAATCATCTGCTTTTCATATCCCCAATGACTCTGAGTTTATAAGAAGATTATTTTTCATGAATTGATTGTGTTAAATACGAAGAAGTTATTATAATTACATTTTTTCTTTCAACCGGTTCTCATAACTATGACTGCGTTTAGAATAAAATGATTTGTTTCTATACAGTTTATGCATGAAACCAGGTTAAGGAAGAGAAGAAGAAGAGTAATTATTGCCTATTGCAAAATGGAATGATGCTAACACGGTCAAAATACGATCAGCTTTAGGAGGCATGATTTCAATTCTATTGAATCAATCAGCAAGGGCATGGCTGAATATAGTCAGTAGTATCTACCTCTCAATAAGATTCATATTCAAAGTTCCAATCTCAGGCTTTATACTCTATGATCTGAAATATGCAAATGGAATGGTTTTAGCTCACACTTTATGTGATAAAATGACAAATTCAAGGATATGGCATCATATAAAAGATCAAAAGTAAAGAACACAATTTCCAAATTAATCAAATTCCTAACAAAATAGAGATTGTTATGATGCATGACATTTTAAATTTTGATAGAGGATAGTTGGATCAAAAGTCATTTAAAATAATAGATACAAGACTATTCAATAGTCTGCAACACTATGACTATTGGTAATAAGGTAGCCAACAAAAAGTTGCAGGAGAAAATTAATTTTATATAATAACAGTGTTCTATAAAGATCATTTAATAAGATATGTGTGTTGCAATTTTATAACCAAAGCATTTAAACTTGTTAACTCTCTGTCTCTGACTGTCCTGTCAAAATTTAAATGTCTGAACATTTTTCTGCAAAGTTTTATGAAATAAAACTATAAGCCAAATTTGAAAAGAAATTGCAGTATATATTTAAAAATCCAGTTCCCACCTGCTGTCTCACAGCTTGGCTTTTGTTTCAAGGTGATTTTTTAAAGTTTATGTTACATAGAAATGTCAATGAGTAATGATCCATAACCACATGTAGACTATGTCACAGTGTGTGTTTATGCTGCAAACACTCATTTGAGAAAGCAAGAGAAAAATATAACTTTATGTTCACTTGTTACAGAATCAAATACTCTATAGCTACAGCATTATGTCCATTGAGTCAAAATAACACACAATAAAATCCTCTTTTAAACATTTAATGAGAATATAGTCAGTGAAATCATATATTTAGAAATAATTATTTTTAGAAACCTTTAGAAACTTACTGTAACATGGCAAATCAGAAAAACACTGCTAAATCAGCTATAAAATCTAGAATTGTTGCCTATCTCATGCTTCTTTAATCACCTCTCATGTCTTACATATTTAATTTTTGCACACACACAAATGGTTATCTACATATGCTTACATGTATATGTGTGTGTGCAATACATCCATTGCATTATTTTATTATCCTTGTTTTCATAAATAAGGATATTTAACATAGAATTCATTACAAAATACAAGTAGAGAAGACTTGATCTGCTAATCCTATGTGTTAGCATATTCTTAGAAAACATATCTGAAAAAATTTAAAACAACATTTAAATTATTAAAGATGGTAGCACAGCTTTTAAATGTATAGATTATCTAAAACTTCCAAGACACTTTATACTTATCCTCCTTAATGTGAAACAAGGATGGATACAGTTTTTTTCCCTTAATAAAATAAAATGCTATTCTTTACCTGAATACAGCAATCAACAGCTTTAAAGAAAGCTCTTTATAAACTTCAAAATTGCAGGATATTTGCTTAATATATTAATGTATTTTTCTCTCCTATTAAAACCAAGATCAAATTTAACAGTAAAATGTCCGACATTCCTAACAATGGTTTATATAGAAAATTTGTCAACCTTACTTTTAAGCAAATAATTAAAAAATAATATTTAGAAATGAAAGATTTTTGACATTTTAATTACGAAAGATAAATTGTGTTTAAATGTGTGTTATATACAGTTTATGGTGGTGAAAATTGAAAAATTTTATGGGGAAAAGACAGCCTCTTCAATAAATGGCATTGGAAAAACAGGACAGCTACATGTTAAAGAATCAAACTAGACTACTCTCTCATGCCATGCACAAAAATAAATTCAAAATGGAATAAAGACTTAACTGTAAGACTTGAAACCCTAAAACTTCTAGAAGAAAAACACAGGCAGTACACTCTTTGACACTGGTCTTAGTAATATTTTTTGGATATGTCTCCTCAGGCAAGGGAAACAAAAACAAAAACAAACAAGTGGGATAACATCAAACTAAAAAGCTTTTGCACAGCAAAGGAAACTATCAACAAAATGAAAATGCCACCTACTGAATGGAGGAAGATATTTGCAAAAAATATATCCAATAAGGGGTTAATATCCAAAATACACAAAGCACTCATACAACTTTACATCAAATAAGAAACCCAATTAAAAAATGGGCAGAGGAACTAAATAGACCTGTTTGCAAAGAAGACATACAGATGGCAATAGGCACATGAAAAGATACTCAACATCACTAACCATCAGGAAAATGCAATTCAAAACCACAAGATATCACCTCACACCTTATCAAAAAGACAACAAATAATAAGTATTGGTGAAAAGGGAACCCTCGGGTACTATTGGTAGGAATGTAAATTGGTGCAGCCACTATGGAAAATAGTATGGAGATTCCTCAAAAAATTAAAAATAGAACTACCATACGGTCCAGCAATTCCACTTCTGAGTGTTTATTCAAAGAGAACAAAAACACTAATTAGAAAAGTTATATGCACACCAATGTTCATTGTAGCATTTATGCACTAGCCAAGATATAGAAGGAACCTAAGTGTCCAACAACAAATGAATGGATAAAAAAAATGTGGTATGTGTATACACACACATGTACCACATACACACACACACACACACACACACACACAAAGAAATATCACTCAGCCATAAAAAGAATGAAATTTTGTCATTTGCAATAACATGGATAGACTTACACTAAATGAAATTAGAGAAAGTATTGTATGATTTCACTTATATGTGGAATCTAGAAAACAAAACAAATGAACAAACATAACAAAACAAAAACAAAGTTATAGATACAGAGAACAAAGAGGTGTTTGCCAGAGGGGTGGGTGGTAGGGAGAGGAAAGAAATTGGTGGAGGAGATTAAGAGGTACAAACTTCCAGTTGCAAGATAAATTTCATGGGTATAAAATGTACAGTGTGGGGAATATAGTCAATAACTATAACATCTTTGTATGGTGACATATCGTATCTAGACTTAACCTGGTGATATTTTGAAATGTACAGAAATACCAATTCACTATGTTTTATAATAGGAACTAACGTAGTGTTGTAGGTCAATTATACTTTTAAAACAAACAAACAAACTCACAGAAAGAGAAATCAGATTTGTGGTTACCAGAGATGGGAGCAGAGGGAGGGAGAACTTGATGAAGGCCGTCAAAAGGTGCAACCTTCCAGTTATAAATAAATAAGTACTCAGGATGTAATATACAACATGATAAATATAATTTACACTGTGGTATGTTATATACGAAGGTTGTTAAGAGAGTAAATCCCAAGAGTTTTCATCACAAGGAAAAATTTTTTCTTTCTTTAATTGTGTATCTATGTGAAATGATGGATGTTAACTTAAACTTACTGTGGTAATCATTTCATGATGTATCTAAATCAAATCATAATTCTGTACACCTTAAACTTATACAATGCTGTATGTCAAATATATCTCAATAAAACTGGAAGAAAAAAGAAAAGTAAGCTTTGAAAGTTTTTTTTTTTTAAAGAAAGAAAACTGAACAACTTTGAAGGAAACCATTTGGCACTATAAATTAAGAGCCTTAAGATCATTTGTTCCTTTTACTCAGTAATTTCAATTCTGAAAATCCAGCCTAAGAAAATATATATAACCACCTCTCCAAAGTTTAATGCACAAAGATGCTCAATTTCATAAAAATAAATAATAAAAAAGCATAAAGCTCTAATTGTCAAACAGTTGGGGAAACGCTAAAGGAGCTAAAGTGTTTTCTTCTTTTGTTTGATGATATAAAAATCACAAAACATAACAACCAAGAACAAGGGAGAGACTCTAATCCTTAATCTTTGGTGAGTGAAGCTACTGTTGTTCCTTCCCTGTCCCCACATGATCCCAAGAGATGGGCATCTCTACTGGTGGCCCCTTTCCCTCTTTATAAAACTTTGTTCTCAGGACCTTGAGTGAAGCTCCCAAAAGGAATAGGACTCTGTATTAACTAAGGATGGAACCCACAATCACTGTCTCACCCATATCCCTGTCTACCACCTCTATCCTAAGTCCTATTAGAATCCAAGGAAACTGAGTAAACAGGACATTCTTCCTCCTTCCAAATCTCAATATACTTGGCCTATTCCCATTCTTCCTTAGGAAAAAAAAATATCAATTTAGTTTCCTCAATAAACTTAGACATATAAAAGAGGTCTCCTAATGCCCAATTATACTAATGAAATTTATGGTTTTATTATTAAATGGCAACTCTCCATTCAATGGTCTCAGATTTATGGACCTAAAAGAGTAAAGGAAGAATATAATTCATTAAACAACTTTCTCTTTGTGGGTGATAGATGTCAAACACTGTTTTAGACATTGAAATTACAATGCTGAACCAAAAAGGTGTTTACTCAAGTTTATTCTAATGCTGGAAGACATTTAATTAGCAAGTAAAGTAAATGCCTAATATTAGAAGGGAATGTTTTATTTCCCTTGTGATGAGCCTAGAACTGACAAAAACTAAGACATTTAATTTCACAAATGGTTCTTCTATATAAAATTCTAAAATGGCCTAAGAGTAAAATATTAAGAATAAAAATTTATAAACAATTTTTATAATCCTATTAAAATTAAAGAAATATCTTCTTGTTTAAAATGATATCTAGCATTTCCTGTGTCAAGTTCCAATTAAAATAGTTTTGAAGACAGAAGAAACTATATATTTGTGTGTGTGTGTGTATATATATATATATATATATGTATATATATATATACATATATATATATATATATACATATATATATATATATATATATATATATATACACACATACCGGTAGTCACCTTATAGCTGGAGGAAGCCATAATAACATCAAGAACAATGGAATACAATGAAAAATTACAATCTAATTGCTGGTATACTAGTCAATCTAAAATGCAATCTTCCTGATAAAAGAAATGCAAGAGATTTTACTCCTTTCTCTGTTGCTTGAACTTTTGCTCAGAGAACCAGTCATATAACAACCAAAAAACTAGACCATAAACCTGAGAATATTGCATCTTTTATAAGGATGGTTTTTGAGGTGGTCTGTCAATATTACACTTTCTATAGACATTTGTAGATTGATAGTCCTGGAAAACAACTGAACACCAAATGTGGGGGGCAGGGAATGCCTGGTTTTGGGGGGGGGGTAGCTGAAGAGAAGGGGAATTACTACTGCTAGCAAATCTTTATCTGGGATTTTTAGTTCACATAAATTAAGCACTCAATATAGAGTAAAAACAGGAAGAGCCTTTGTAGCATTCATGCTAATAGCTCTCTCTTTTTTTTTTAATGTCCTTACAGTTTAGTGTCCTAGAATCAGGAGTGAATGTTAAAGAATAGCCCATTTCAAATCCTTTCAGTAAAGCTATACTAGATGAAGGCCTGCTAGGTGTGGGACATGGATAGAACTTTGAAATATCACTTGATACTTTAATTTTAGTTTAAATAAAGATTTTTATCTAAGTTAAAAATGGAAAATAAGCAAGGCAAATCACCTACTGGCAAATTCCTGGTCTAGATAAATCTCTTTTCATCACACAATAATTAAGTAAAAGAAAAATCTAAGATTTTATTGTTAAAAACTCACTAGAGGGCATGGAAATTGGAATGATTTCCTAATGTCTCAAAGGAAGATCTTAACTGAGATAAAACAGTTAACTAAAAGAACAACTTTTCAATAACTCTTTGAAATTCTTAACATGGAGACATGGGATTCAAGAAAGATAATCAAAGCCACAGCAAAAGATAAGCTGAGATTTAAATACGAATATATATGACAAGTATTTCAAATTAAAAAACGGTTTAAGAAAATTAAATCCTAACTGCAGAATTCAACTTTTAGTAAAGTATATTACTGGCATAGAAGAAAAGTTGAGAAATTCTTCTCAAAATTCAAAGTGAAGAAATGCAAAATTGAAAAAAAAAAATTTTTAAGAGAAGATATAGGAGATACATAAGAGAAATTCAAAATTTAACAATTTTGCCTAAATATGAGACCAGAAATAAAAATGATAGCGAAGCAAAAGTAAAAGCTTCTAAAATATCCAAAGCAAGAAATCTGAATATGTGTATTGAGAGGGTATTAGTGATTGCTAGGGGGAAAAAAAAAAAAAAAACCTGATAAGAAAAGAAAGACTAAAATCTTGTGAATTACAAAGATTAAAAACAAAATCTTTAAGCACCCAACTACAAAATAAAGCAAGATGCCCTAATTTTCATGTGTAAGATTACTTTTTTATAAAGCAATAGAGGAAGAAATTTGGGGCATAAGAGTTGCTAATCTAAAAACACTCCAGTGAAAATTTTATCAACCAATAACAACTATTTCATTTGTTTTAAATAATAAGTATAACTTTTGTTCCCAGGTATGATGGAATAGTTTGTGGTACATCAATGCTCCTTTTGAGAGCAACTAAAATGGATAAATATACAAATGTATGTCTTTATAGGCTTTGGAGAGCTAATGAATCAACCTGAGATACAGGAAATGAGATTCCCCTCAGGGGAGCAGCTTTTTCCCCTTTGGGTATTTTCTGATTCTGGCCACTAGGCAAGAGTTGGATAATCTGGATTTTTCCTGGGCAGAGCTCACTGTTGGGAAGCAGAGGCAGAATAGAGTTTTTAGTTCACTCTGGGGGATATAAAGATTTGAGAAGCAACAAAGAGAGGAATAAGAATTTAGCCTAGTGAGAAGTGAGGAATGAGTGCTGAGCCATCACTAAACCTGTTTTCCCGTCAACATTTGCTGAAAAGTAGAGGTGTGACATTAACTAAGTAGCCTCTGGAAAGCAAAGCATGAGTTTTTCAGTCCCATCAGACTAAGACAAGGATTAGAGTTGAGAACTTTTCATGTGAAGAGCCCCTGGTGAAACCAGATGGAAGTCCTGCAAAGTTTGGCCCATATATGAAAGCAAGTCAAACAGGATGGTTGTGGGGACTATAGGGTGAGAGCAGCATTCATGTTTCTTGGGTTGAAATAGATGTGCAGTCTAATAACATTTTACTTGAAGTATAAATGACAAAAACAAACAAACAAAAAAACCTTTATAGCGGCATTGTTACCCCAAAACTCGATTTGCTTCTTGGTGGGTATTGAGCCAAATGACACAACCAAGTCAAAGTTTGGGAAGAAGGAAGGATTAACTACTTACAGCAAGTAAGGAGAACACGGAAGTTCTTTCCCAAAGCAGAGTCTCCCTGAACAGCAAAATTGGGGAAGTTTTATGCTAAGGGTACATGCATATTCATGAAGGGGCTTGGGCAGTGTATGCATATTCATGAAGGGGCTTGAGTAAAGTAGAATTCAGGATAGAATTGGGGCAAAGGTCGACAGAGTCCAAGGTTTAGTTGATTGAAGTCAGGAGAGTCAGAAAATGTCAACATCATTATTCCTTTTGTTCTGACCAGTCTGGGGTCTCAGCATGATCCTCCACCTGGGTGGGGCCTTAGTTCCTGAAGAACTCAAAAGTATGTATCAGATTGTTATGTATATCACTTGAGGAGGAATTAGGACTCTATTTTATTGCTGAACTATTGGTTTCTTGATTGCTTTTCCTTTGTTCCTGACTTTGTTTGTTCCTTAAGATCATTAATCACTGAACCCTGTTCAAGCATTGTGGCCAGGCTTACATCACAGAATGACTTAGGCCTAAAATGGCTTATCTTATATCAAGAAAGCCATGCCTGGTTGTCTTTCTCTGGGGATCCCCTACCCTATCTGCTTATAGCATTTTGTTTTGTTTTGCTTCTGCTAACTGAGAACCTGAATCACCACAAATGTAGTCACAGCAGGATGACTGTGCATTAAGAAAAGGGAAATTCCCAGATTTTTTCAGAAATTACTAGACTCTGAACTGACATTAATTCCTTAGAACCCAAAATGTTATTTTGGTTTGACATTCAAGTAGGCACTAGTGGGTTCAGTTTATTAATGAAGTTTTGGCTTAGGTTTATCTCGTGGTAGGCTTCGTGAGATTCCAAATACACTGGTGGTTATTTTCTCAGTTCTAGAATGCACAGTTGCTATATACCTATTTAATAACTAGAAGAATCCCCTTGCTGGTTCCCTGGCTTATGGAACAAGAGCTCTTACGGTGGAATTTGCCAATGGAAATGTCACTATAACTGCTTTCCCTATAAAAGTAGTGAACCCATACCAAAACTAACCCCCTAGAACCATCCAAGACTTAAAGGAGAAAGCGAGGGTGAGTCCTACCACAGCCCCACTTAACTTGCATGTTTGACTGTGAAGAAGACAGTTGGATATTGCAGAATGACAGTGGATTACTATAAAGTTAATCATGTTTTGACTCTATTTGCATTTCCTTTGCCAGGTACAATTTCTTTACTGGAGCAAATCAAATTAGCCCTGATACCTGGTATGCAGCTATTAATCAAGCAAACACACACACACACACACACACACACAAATATGATCTGTTAGTAAAGACAACCAGAATAAGTTTGCTTTCACCTGACAAAGATAACAATATACATCAATATATATATATTTATTACCTTTCCTCAGAGCCATATAAATTCATATCTAGCTTTGTCATAATTTACTCTGAAGGAATTTTGCATGCAATTCTGATACATTTCATTGATATCATTTATTCTGATGTACAAGGTAAGCAAGAAGTAGTGAACGCTGATACACCATCACATGATACATATGCCAGGGCAGGGACCAAGGTGAGACAAGGGAGGGACTCTCCTCAGGAGCAAAATTAAAGAGGTCACCAAAATGCTCAGCAATTGAAATAAAGACTATTTTAACACAATATTTAAAGAAATCAAATTGATTTTTTAAAATCTATGACAAAATCTAAAATTCTGAATAAAGGCAGGATCAGTACTAATGATTTTTCCTTTTGACTAATACTCTGCTATGGTGTGGCATGGCACTGTTATTGATCCTGAGCAGTAAAATAGGGCCAACCAAAGTTACTACAGTCAAGTACTTTATTATAGGAATTTGAGTTTGCACAGATATGGGAGAGACTGGAGGAATAAAGACTTAGAAGGCTGAAACTAAAGGATTATAAAAATATAGTCCTCTACATCAGCCTGAAGCACTAAGAAGGGTAAGAAGTCACTGCAGAGTATACTGGGACTTCTGGTTTCCAAATCTACATGTAAGGAACTTGAAATTTGCCACTCTGTCCTAACAACACATAAAAAGCTCAACAAACTGAAAAATCAACAAATCCTCTTAAATTCCTAAGAGAAATTAGGTCACAGGGAAATCCACTGCCCACAGAACCGGAGAGACAGATAGACAGATACAGAGAACAACTTACCAAAGCAGAAACCTCTGTGGGAACTAGTGCTGGGGTAGGTAAACTTAAACTGTATTTGATGAATTGTCAAAGGCTAGGTGTGGACAAGTTAAAAACTCTGGGGGACACAGTCATAGAAGTGCTCCCATGCTTTTTTGAGTTTTACCTATAGGAGCTAGAACAAGTTCTCATGGTAAATACTAGAGAAAAATCTTCTTCTCCTTCCAGCATGGGGAGGGGAAAAGGAATGATTATGAAATAAGTCAAAGCACTCTGCTCTACATAACAAGGGCTGTTCTCAGAGGGAAACTAGTCAACCAGAGCCTATCATTCTGGGGTATTCTCAGCTCCTAAATGACGTGGGGAAAGGGAGATACTCAACTGCAGTCCACATTAGCCCTCCATGTGAGAGATGGGAAATACCTAACTGCACACTACCCTAACCATCCTGTCCCACCTAAGGGAAGAGAAAAACAAAACTGAGAAACACTTGTGAAGTTCACAGTCCAGAGGCATAAGCTCACTAAAAGACTGAGACCTAATCATAGGACTATAGAATTCTTCTCCTCCCCACACACTACATTCACCACCACATTACTAAAAACCTATTTACAGCAGTCTGTTTTACTCAGACATCATATCCAGTCATCAAGGAAAAAATAACAAGGCACACCAAAAGGCAAAAACACAATTTGAAGAGAGAGAGAGAGCAAGCATCAGAATCAGACATGGCATATATGATGGAATTATCAGACAGGAAATTTAACACAACTATATCTATTATGCTAAGGCTTCTAATGGATAAAGTAGACAGCATGCAAGATGGGTAATGTACATAGAGAGATGGAAATCCTAAGAAATAATTAAAAACAAATGCTACACAATTTTTTTTTTAAGTAAAAGAAATGAAGAATGCCTTTGATGGGTCCATTAGTAGACTGGACATGCTGAGGAAAAATCTCTGAGCTTAAGCATATACCAATAGAAAACTTCAAAACTTAAAAGCGAAGAGAAAAAGACTGAACAAATATAATAGAATATCCCAGAACTGTGGGAAAGCTACAAAAGGTGTAATATATGTGTAATGAGAATACCAGAAGAAGAAAAAAGAGAGAAAGAAACAGAAGAATAATGACTGAGACTTTCCCAAAACTAATGATCTAGAAAGATCAGAGAATACCAAGCAGGATAAATGCAAAAAACAAAAAACTATACCTCCATATATCATTTTCAAATTACAGAAAATCAAAGATAAAGTCCTGAAAGAAGCTACAGGGAAAAAAAGACTTATAGAGGCACAAAGATGAGAATTACATCTGACTTATCCTCAGAAACCATGCAAGCAAAAGAAAGTAGAGTAATATGTTTAAATTATTATTTACAAATATTAACAAATTAATACTTTTTAGAGAAAAACCCACCAGTTTAGAATTCTGTACCTGAGAAATTATCCTTCAAAACTGAAGGAGAAATAAAGACTTCCTCAGACAAACAAAAATTGAGCAACTCTATGGCCAGTAGAACTGCCTTGCAAGAAATGTCAAAAGAAGTGTTTTTTCCTACCATGAATGGGTATTGGATATTGTCAAATGCTTTCTTTGTATTTATTGATATTATCATGTGATGGGTTACATTAATTGATTTTTGAATGTTGAACCAGCCTTACATACCTGAGGAAAATTCTACTTAGCCATGGTGTATAATTTTTTTTATACATTATTGAATTTTACTTGCTAATATTTTGTTGAAGATTTATATCTATGTTCAACAGATATATTGGTCTGTTGTTTTCTTTCTTGTAATCTCTCCTTACCCCAAGTCCTTGTTTCTGTATATGTATCCTGGGATTGTAGAATGGTTTTGGTAGGTATTTTGACTATTCACTTCATACAGTTTACTTATACCTTTATACTTTCTTCTAAATTCTCCATTTTCCTCATTAAATAAAAGTTTATTTCTCTTTTTTTCTTTTGAAGCATTCCCCCCTTTTTTGCCATTTTGTAGAAGTATCTTGACTATTTTACTTTTATGGCATAGTCTTTTGTATCTCTAGACTATCTTATATTTGCATTATATACTATGTCACTTCTGTACTTACTTTTTTTTTATAAACTATTTTTTTTCTGAGATCATACATAATATTTCATTAAATAACTTTCCTTCAACCTAAGAATCAATTGAATCAATTAATGATCTCTGAGAAAAATAATATAATTAGCTTGTGTTTTTCCTAATTACCCTTATAGCAGAATATTTATAACATTTTAAAATATTTCCAATTACGTGTTTATTGTTAGCTACTCTATTTTAAAAAAAGTCTTTTTTGTCAAAAACAATGCTCTTTCCTTCTTAAACCATTTCTAAAAGTAGATGTTATCTTTTGACCGTATGTTATCACTATATAACAAATACTAGTCATAGCCTTTGATGGCTATTTTCCTATGTCATGTTTATAATGAAAAGATATTTATTTACAGATAGTTCAAATCTCTGAATGCACTCAGCTATTTACTGTTGTGTTTTTGTATTTGGCAATACACTAGGTTAAACTACATTTTATTAGTTTAAAGAAATTAAATATTATATAAAATAATAAGATAACAAGTAATATGTATCTAATGTGTCTATAGGATACATCTAATATTAAATATGAAAATAAAACTATGACAGTATAAGTCATAACAAAAAAGATGCTGAAGCAAATTTGGCCAGTCATTATCCTTTGCCAAGAACATCTGAAACATTTAATTACTGGTGGAAAGTTTACGGTGAGTCAGATTTGAGGGGGACATCTTTTCCTTCTAATAAAAGACAACTTAAACATCAGCAGCTTCAACTGAATTGCTGTGACTGGGAAAATATATCAGTACTGACAACCTCCGTAAACACATTCTCTCAAGTGATGTTACAATTATAAGTGTTATCATCTTCCTTCTTTATTTGGTGTCTCTTTTCTTTATTTGGTGTCTCTCTTCTTTATTTGGGGCTTATGCATAGCTTAAAATCTGTGTTTCTCAGGAATGTTTTCCAGTTGACTTGCTCCCTATTTTGACATATGTTTCGAATCAACTCCTCCAACCTCCACAAGGTCTTTTTAAGTATCTAGTAGAATGGACCAACAGGTCTGCTTCTCAGTTGAAGTTACAAACTCTCATCCACTCTCCTCAACATGTGTTCTCCCAAATTCTAGGTGGTTTCCCAGGTCCTTCAAGTCTTCACTTTTCCCATAAATTCCAGCTTTCTGCTGCCCTCTCCTGGCCTGAGATGGCATATAAGCACTTATAGATCCTGAGTTTTACATCAGAAGGAGTAAAACAGTGATTCTAAAAATTTAACCACCAAAATCTTTTGCAGGTTTGCATTTAAGCCTTTATTTAAAGTCCATTTTTAATTGATAGAGATCAATTTAAGAAGAAATTTGGACTTCATTTTAAATAAAGTCAAAATCTGGCTGTGAGAAGCCCTTGTGGTAAATCCAGTGCTGGATCCTTTCTAGAGCAGAATGTACGCAAATGTAATGAGTTACAAAATTGTTATACTCTTACACCCTCTCTATTAGGGAGAACAAACCCACATTTGTTAGAAAAGTTCTCAAAAAGCACTTTTGTCTTGAGACCATTGGAAAAATAAGCTTGTTAAAGCCAGAATCGGGGATCTATGAAGAGAAAAAGGAAGTATATTAAGGCAAAATAAAAGGAGATAGTGGGAGGTTATTATTTCCAGAAAACTATTACAATCATAAAATTATTGGCTCAAGGAATCTTTTATGGAAAACAGTGAAGAAGCTGCTTATTTCCACAGGCTAGGAGAGAGCAGCATGGTGACAGTGGACAACATAGGCATGCTAACTATAGACAATTTTCCTGAAACTACAAGGTGACCTTAAGATCCTTGAAGATTACAAAACAAGTTTAAATAGATTTCTGTATCTCAAGGAGCTCCAGTTTACAACTGGTTTACTGATGAATTACCATAGAATTTTTAGATTTCATTAAATT
This sequence comes from Kogia breviceps, assembly GCF_026419965.1. NCBI lineage: Eukaryota > Metazoa > Chordata > Mammalia > Artiodactyla > Physeteridae > Kogia > Kogia breviceps. The sequence goes on from NC_081312.1 coordinate 52,588,680, forward strand.
CATTTACTTCTATTTTGTTATACAGCACTGTCACTGGTAGAGGATAATTCACTGAAACAATTCCTCACACACACACGTTCTAAAGAAGTGTATTCATGAAATGGCCTTAACTCCCTAATGAAGGTTTGGGAAAGGAGTTTTGTTGAACCTTGATATTATAATCTTCAGATGCTAGATCACCAAGTTCCAAAGCCTCTAGTTTAAATTAGTGAGTGCAAAATAAAGTAGGGAGTACAAACATGGGACTATATAGAATCTTGATATAAATGAGGTGTTTGTCCATTTTATAGCCACTTTACATCCACTTTCAGAAAACTCTTCCCTTTCCAGGTATATTTTATCTCTGTCCTCCTCTTCACATTTAATTTTTATAAAGATTTATATGTATTTATAGTGTCCATTTTTCCCTTTTCTATTCTTTATTCAACCCATTGCGTTTCTTCACTCCTGATTAAAATAAATTTTAACAAGGTGATCAATGACTACCATGTGGCTAAATCCAATGTTTTTTTTAATTCATAATGTTTTTCTTTATTTTAGAATTAAGGTTGTAACACTCAACCTCAATTGATTTTTTTTTCTATCTCCTCCTATTTCTTTTTCTACTTTGCCAATTCATTTTCACTTACATTATATTTAGATTCAGGACCCTAGTTCATAGGTCTGTACACTATGGCCCATGAGTCAATCCAGCTTGCTTCCTGATTTTGTGAATAAAGTTTTATCAAATCACAGCCACGCTCATTCATATATGTATTGTCTATAGCCAGTTTTGCACAACAATGGCAAAGTGTGTAGTTTTGACAGAGATCATAGACCCTGCAAATCCTGAAATATTTACTATATAGATGGCCATTCACAGAAAAATAATTATTGACCCCAGTCCTAGGTAACAGATCTTAGGTCATTTTCTAATCATTTTTTATAGATCACATTGACTGCCCTGCCCTGACTCCAATTTGTACCTACAAACAGGATGACTTTCAAATTTGTATCTTCAATCTAGACAATACTTTAGAATTGCAAACCTTTATATCCATCTGCATATTTACTAGTTCTAATGAAATGTCTTACAAATATCTCAATCTCAGATTCAAAGCTGAATTTATAATCTTATACGTACACATAACCCTGTCCTCATCAGCTCCCTTTCTTAGTGAAAGGTACCACCATTAATTCAATTGCTTAAATCAGAAGCCTGACATCCATAACACCTTCCTCTCTCCACTCCATGCTTAAGGTAACCAGTACAAAGTCTAACCAGTTCTACTTTTTGATATTCTAAAAGCCATCTAATTGTACTCATACCTATTAACTCCAACTTCACATAAGCACCTGGACAATTGCAATAACCTCATGACTGGTCTCCCTGCATCATCCACTTGTATTTCTACTACTCTATCTTCTTTATAAAGAATACAGGGATATTTTGTTTTTTTCAAAATGCAAACCTAAGCCTTAACTGCACTCTATAAGATGTCATTATAGTTAACATATTTATATTTATGGCAGCTGACCCACATGCATTCCAATTTGATCTTCTTTTTTTTTTGGTTCCACTGTGGAGGAATATATATGGCTTATATTACTTAACTATATAGGCAATCTCTAAAATAATTACACACTGATAATAAACCTTTTAAACCACTACCTAAATGATCTAGTGATACACTGAGTTGTAAGTTCCATGTATAGCTTACATCCCATTCATGATAGAATGCTTTATTTATAAAGCCAAAATACCACTGCAAACTATTCTAACAGGCATTAATTCTGGATTAACCTTAGCAATCTTACTCTTTCAGACCTGTATTTTTGTAATAAGCTATTATATATCAAGTGCAAATGTAAAGGACTTAAAGATGCTCTGCCCAGGATTCTGTCCACAGCGACAGCGTCAGGATAGAGTTTTAAGTAGACTAAATCTTTGTATTTATCAGTCCAACCACCCCCTCATTTCCCCCGAATCTTGGCATATAACTTTATCTGTGTCAGCCTGTTTCTGAACTCCCACATCATTTTCAGAAAAGAGCAGCTTCTAAATCATACACTGAGATCTGGGTAAGTCTCTTCAATAATACCACAAAATAGCATGCCATTCAATGTCTAAAATGCAAAGTAAACAATTTGTCAGTTATATAATGAGTTTCAATATTTATCCCTTGTGACCTACTATGCAGCACCACCTAAAACAAATTCTCTTCTATCTTTGCCTCCAAATTTATCCTAGCTCTCACCAATCCCCTAGGGACAAGCATTGTAATATTTAAATGGCATGAGTCTATTCCTATGCCTTCAGCAATCAAGTCACCTGCCTCTCCAAATGCTGACTTAAAACATATGCCTGGGCTTCCCTGGTGGCGCAGTGGTTGAGAGTCCGCCTGCCGATGCGGGGGACTCGGGTTCTTGCCCCTCTCCGGGAAGATCTCACGTGCCGCGCAGCGGCTGGGCCCGTGAGCCATGGTCGCTGAGCCTGCGCGTCCGGAGCCTGTGCTCCGGAATGGGAGAGCCCACAACAGTGAGAGGCCCACGTACCGTGAAAAACAAACCAAAAACCAAAAATCACACATATGCCTGATGCTTGGAAAATCTATAGCAGCTACAGGAAATGGGAGGAGACCAACTGAACCCCCTATATCAATAGTGGATCTAAGCCTCTATATTAGTTTAACTCCTTAATTATTCATTCACATATATAGTAAGTATGTTGAGTTCTACTATGTGCCAAACACTTTTCTAAATTTGAGTGTAGAGCAATGAAAAGGAAAATAAGGAGAGAGAAAAAAATCCCTAATTTCATGATGACACTGTGAAGAGAATGAAGAGACAAAACAAAGACTTGGAGAAAATACTTGCAAAATACATATCTGATAAAGGACCTGTATCCAAATATATAAAGAACACTTAAAAGTCGACAACAAGAAAACAAATAATCCAGTATCGTTCAGAGCACAGGAATTTATCATTTTAATAAAGTCCAGTTTATCAGTTTTTTCTTTCATGAACCATGTTTTTGGTATTGTATCTAAAACCTCATCAATCAAACCCAAGATCTCCTAGAAGTTTCATAGTTTTGATTTTATACTTTGGTCTATAATCTATTTTAAGTTAATTTTTTTGAAAGGTGTAAGATCTGTGTCTGGGTTCAGTTTTTACAAATGGATGCCCATTTGCTCCAATACTGTATGTTGAAAAGATTTTCCTTTCTCTAATTTTCAAGGAAATTTCAATATTCTTGAATTGACTTTACACTTTTTTAAAATCAGTTGAATATATTTGTTTAATTCTATTTCAGAGCTCTCTATTCTAGTGCATTGCTCTATGCATTAATTATTTTGCCAGTATCTTGAACATTCTATACTGGCCTTGAAATCAGGTAGTATGACTCCTGTTTTCTGCAGCACTGTGTCTTTTGGTTACCATGTAAACTTTAAAATCAGTGTGTTATTATCTACAACATAGCTTGTTGGGATTTTGATTGGAATTGTATTGAGATTGTAGATAAAATTGGGAAAAATTGATATTAACAACATTGAGTTTTCCAATCCATTGGAATTACTTATTTGAATCATCCTTGATTTATCAGTATTTTGTAGTTTTCCATATTCAAGTCTTGTACTTATTTTGTTACATTTACACCTTAGTATTTCATTTTGGGGAATTATTATGTGATATTTTTAAATTTCATTTCAAATTATAATTATCAATGCTGGTATACAAGAAAGCAATTGACTTTTATGTATTACCTTTGTATCCTTCAGGCTTGTTATACTTATTAGTTCCAGGAGTTTTTGGTGCATACTTTGATATTTCTAGATAGACAATGAATAAATAGTTCCATTTCTTCCTTTCCAATCTGCACACCTTTTTTTTCTTATCTTTGCACACTAGCTATTACTTTCAATAAGGTGTTTAACAGGAGTGGTCAGAGAGAAAATGCTGACCTTGTTCTTGATCTTTGGGGGAAAGCATCCAGCCTCTCACCATTAAATGTGATATCACCTATAATTTTTTTTACATGTTCTTTATCAAGATGAGAAAGTTTTTCTTTTTTCTAGTTTGCTGAGGTTTTGTTTTGCTTTTTATCATGAAAGTGTGTTAGATTTTATCAAATTAGTTTTCATTGTCACTTGATATAATAATATGATATTCTTCTTTGGCTTCTGTACATGGTAAATTGCATTAATTGATTTTCAAATGCTGAACTTCCAGCCTTATATATGTAAACCTTATTCATGGTGTATAATTCTTTTTAATATGATGTTGGATTCAATTTAGTAATATTTTGTTGTCCTCAACAAAATATGTTACATCTATGGTCATGAGAGATATTGGTATACAGTTTTCCTTTCTGGTAATGTCTTTATCTGATTTTGATATTGTAAGCTACTCTCATAGAATAAGTTAGGAAATAGTCCTTCAGTTTCTATTTTCTGGAAGAGATTGTAGAGAATTGATATATTTCTTCTTTAAATGTTTGGTGGGATACACAGCTGAAAGCATCTGGACCTGAAACATTCCTTTTTGGAAAGTTATTAATTATTCATTCAATTTCTTTAATAGACACAGGGATATTTATGTTATCTACTTCTCCTATGTCAGATTGTGGGTTATCAAATTTGTGGGCATAGAGGTGTTCCTACTATTCCTTTATTGTCCTCTTAATTTCCATAGGATTAGTAGTGATGAACTCTCTTTTATTTAGGATATTGGAAATTTTTGTCTCCCTTCATTTTTTAGGTTTATCAGTTTTACTGATCTTTTAAAACACTAATTAGTGGCTTTGTTGATATTCTCTCATTTCTTTGTTGCTTTCTGTTCAAATTATTATATTCTACTTCTGCTTGACTTAAGCTTAAATTTCTCTTTTTTCCTCTAGTTTCCTAAGAAGAATGGTAAGGTTGTTTATTTTATAGCCTTCTCTTTGTAATATATTCATTTAATACTATAAACTTCCCTCTAAACACTGCTTTCTCTGCATCCCACAAACTTTAACAAGTTGTATTTTCAAAATATTTAAAAATTTCCCTTGAAATATCTTCTTTGACCCATGGGCTATTTAGAAGTGTATTATTGATTTTCAAATATTTGAGGATCTTCCAGTTATCTTATTGCTATTGATTTCTAGTCTAATTCTATTGTGATCTATGAACATACTTTTTATGAATTTTATTATTTTAAACGTGTCAAGGTGTTATGGCCCAGAATGTGGTCTGTCATGGTAAATCTTCCAAGGGAACTTAATATTATTGTATTATGCTCTTATTTAATGAAGTATTTTACAGACATCATTTAGATCACATTCTGTAATTCTGTTAATGCCATTTATATCCTTACTAATATTCTTCCTGCTTGATCTATCAATTACTGACAGAAAAGCATTGGAGTCTCCAACTATAATAGTGGATTTGTTTACTTCTTTCAGTTCTATCAATTTTGCTTTATATATTTTGAGTTGTGATTATAATATTTATGCACATTAAGGGTTGTTATTTCTTTTTTGAGAATTGACCCCTTTATGTAATACCCCTTTTTATCTCTGATAATATTCCTTGTTCTTAAGTCTACTTTGTCTGAAATTAATATAGCTACTTCAGTTTTCTTTTGATTAGTGTTAGCATGGCATATCTTTATCCTTTTACTTTTAACATATTTCTGGTTTTATGTTTAAATTCTTTTTTTTTTTAGATAACATTCAACTGAGGCCTTTTTTTTTTTAACTCTGATTAGTCTCTGTCTTTCATTTGGTATATTGATACCATTCACATTTAAAGTGATTGGTGACATATATTTTGATTAATATGTGCCATTTTTGTAGCTGTTTTCTATTTGCTCTGTTTTTTCTTTCTTTATCCCTCTCTTTTTCTGCCCTCTCTAGCTTTAATAGAGTATATGATCCTATTTTATCTCCTCTTTGATCATATCAATTATACTTTCTTTTACAAATAATTAGTGGTTTCCTTGGAGTTTACAATACACATTTTAATTTAATCTAAGTTCACCTTCAATTAACATTATACCACTTCAGGTGTTGTACAGGTGCCTTATAACAAAGTTTTCACAATTTCTCCCATCCATCAATTCTAACATTGTTTACATTCATTTCACTTGTCCATGTGCTATAATCACCCAATAAATTCTATCATTATATTAAACAGTTATCTTTTAGATCAACAAAAAAAAGAAGAAAGGAATGATTTTATTTTACTTTCATTTATTCCTTGTCCAAAGTATTTGATGTAATCACATATGTTTCTTATTATTTATCTTAAAATTTTCAAATATCTGTTCTATCTTTTGGGAGATTTTCAAGGTTTTATCACTTAAGTTCTGTTATGAGTATTATCATATTGTTAATTTCTAAGAGTTCTTTTTAATCTCTAAGTGTTTGTTTTCCATTAAATATGATGTAAATTTTTATAGCTTTGGTTTTATTTTTATCAAAGTAACATGTAAACAGTTTTATGAATTGATAGAAATAAAAGACAAAAAAATGGATGTCCCCTTGTGACCTCTTTCCACCTTTTCCCCCACATCATCTGGAACACTGACTCACAAATTTTTTGTTATTTTTCTACTTTCATATATGAATAACATGCATATACTATTATCTTTTAATTTATCAATTTTAGAAAGAAATATTGACTTCCTATCATGTTAGATGAGATTTAGAACTTTGGCAATGCTAGTCTTTTTGCTTTTATTTTCCCATTATCCTACCGTGATTATATTCAGTTTCTATTAATTCAATATTGAATGCTTATGTTATTATGCCCATTCAAATATTATTCATAGCTAAATATTTTAGTGTGCTGTGATTACAATTTTTTATTACATTTTTGTTGGTTTAGCTAATAATTACTTTATTTTATAATTTATTCAATTTTCTTTGTACTCACTGTTGACTTTTTACATATTTTCTAATGGTTCCTTAGTATAATTTTTCTATGGTCTATTCCAATCACATAATTGATGGATATATTAATTTCCTAGAGCTGCCATAACAAATTGCCACAAACCAAGTGGCTTAAAACAGGAGAAATTTATTGTCTCATTGTTCTGTAGTCTGGAAGTCAGAAATCAGGGTGTCAGCAGGGCCATGCTCCCTCTGAAACCTGTAGGGGAGAACCTTCCTCACCTCTACCTGCTTTTGGTGGTCGGCCAGCAATCTTTGGTTTCTTGGCTGTTTTAGCACTTCAGTCTCTACCTCCTTTGTCACGTATGTTCACTGCCTTGTCCCCACCCCACCCTCTGCCATGTGACTATGTCTCTGTGTCTCTACTCCTCTTCTTATAATAACACCAGTCATATTGGAGTAAGAGCTCATCCTACTTTGGTATGACCTTATCTTACTAATTATATCTGCAACAACTCTCTTTCCAAATAAGGTAACATTCTCAGGTCCTGGGGGTTAGGACTTTAACACAATTTTTTTGGAGAGGGAGGTGTCACAATTCATCTCATGATAGTGGATCTCCTTCCCCTCTCCCACCCCCACCCTTGGAAACATTCCCTTTAGGAATCTCAGTTTCCTTCTGTCTGAATTACTTTCTTTCAGGTCTATTGTACAGCTATCATCCTGGGAAATTTTTCTCCTGTCATTCTGGAGAATTCTCCTTTGTCCTTCTCTTGGGTTGGATTATAGAGCTCTCATGACTGCTTCCAGTGCGTTCATCAAGTCTGTCTCATGATTCACATTTGCTCTAATTAAGTAGCAACAGCAATAGCAGCAGTACAGATAGCTCAGTAGCACAATTGGCACAGATGAAAAGAAAATTAACAGTAATGTCAAATGGAAAAATTCTTCCCAAGAGTCAACAATTGGAGAAAATAAAATAGAAAGCATGGGAGAAAAGTTAAGAACCTGGGAAACTGTTCCGGAAGTGACAATATCTAGTAAATAGAGCTTTCAGAAAGATAGAATAGGAAGTGAAGATAGGTTGAAACTCAAGGAAACAATAGAGGGAAAGTGTCTAAAATTGAACAAGACACATCCTCAAATTAGAAGAACCCTCCTAACTTATAAGAAATGTTAAAAAAAATACATTATTTGGTGAAATATCACAACACCAAGAAGTAATGAGAATACCTAAATTGTTTCTAAACATTTTTCATAATATATATTTGTCAAATAATTCTCATTCTATTTGGAGAATGACAATTCTCCAAAACTAAGAATAGAGTAAGAATTCTCCCATAAGGGGTATAGTAAAGGGCATAGGAGAAGATCCAGAAGATCCAAATCCCCTATAAACATCATAGTAGAAGAATTTAATATATGTCCCTCAGATCAAAATGACAAAAAATTAATATATGTAAGACAAGAATACACATTACTAAAATTGATCTGACTGTAGATATGTAATTCTGTGTCCCAAAGAATGCACATCCTTTCAAAAGCACATGAAATATTTATTTTAAATGGCCATATATTAGATTACAAAGTTAACATCAATAAATATCAAATAAGCTTGTGTAATATAGGATGTATAATTTTAGAATTTAAGTTCTAATATTTTTGATATATTGTTCTATTGGAGAAACAAAAATTGCTAGTTTAAATTTTATGGATATTTTAGTTGTCTTTGTTTTTGAAAAGACTATATTTACTCATATTTCTATAAGTATCAATTAATGTAATTTTATTGTAACTTTTGAAAAATTTGGGTCTATCCTTTTTGTATTTGTTATACAATAGTCAGTATTGTTGCATTGTTATTTTAATTTGCATGTAACACACCTTGTTCATTTTACCAATTTCTAAAGTATGTTGTTTCTTATTTTGTGGACTGCTTTTCTTAAAATGTTTTTCTATTGTTTGCATAGGCATTATTTAATATTACTCTCTTACTTGGCATAATATCAAATATTTACTATATCTTTAATTCATAATATATATATTTTTTGCTGTCAAATTTATCATTTTTCATCTTTATAATTTATTTTATACTTCTTAAAATGTACTCCTTCCTATTTAATAACTATTCAACTCAGTTACCCTAAATCTTTTCCTGTGGTTTAATTCATAAAAAATATTATAAAATAATATACGAGGTGAGTATCAAATTGATATTTTCAATAATGTTGAATAGTTAATACAAATAGTATTTTAAAATTCTGCCAATTTAAAATGGATCACTCATTTTTAAAATTCTCTTATACTAATATCTATTTCTCGTTCATGTATTGGGTTGGCCAAAAAGTTCATTCGGGTTTTTCCATAAGATATTACAGAAAAACTTGAACAAACTTTTTGACCAACCCAATGTTTTGTTCAATTACTCTCCCTTATTTTTGTTAAATTACCATACTAATTTTTAATTGCAGCTTTGTGAGATTTTTAGCATTTTGTAAGAGAGGAATGTGATTTGACAGATTCTAGAATTGCACCATTTGGATTTGTTGAGTTTTTAATAGTCATCTTTATTAATTTTATCTTAAATGTGCACATGAGGTGATCTGGCTAAGAGACTCATTAGTTATTATAATTATGTAAATAATAATGTTTCAGTTCCCTTTACTCTGATCCTTACCTCTAGGGTGACGTGATGAAAGTCAGATGGAACAAGTCCCTACATAAGTGAAAGTCATTCCATAGGCAAAGGATGGAGAAAACTGGATTATCTCTAGTTACCAAGGAGAGAGGCAAGTGCCTCCTCCTCCTCTTTCCTCCTTGGAGATAGGATGGAAAGAATCCTGGTTTTTGCTTTGACATTTTGGAATGTAAATACATCCTTCCAAGGTCCAGATAAGCTCTAGTGTCTCTCTGGCTTTTATGACCTAGAGATGTCTCCAAGGTCCAGTCTAGGATGTAACCATTTGGCTTTCTTGGGGAAATAATAGACATTTTACTATCCTTTTGAATCAATATAATTAACTAAACAAATGGCTACAGATCTAATCCTCACAGTATGTTAAAAACAAAATCTTTCTAGGTGATACCCCTATTTGAGCACTTATTAAGCTGTCTTGTTCATTCTAGTTTATATCCCAACCTCTGACTGTAATCCTCACAAAGACAAGGAATGTGTCCATATTCTATGCCATGCTGGTCTCTACAGATTTTGTTTTCATTTAATAAATAAATATTCTAGCTGTAACTGTGGGGCAAACTTCTCTTAGACACTGAAATGATAGACATAAAACAAAAAAACCAAAAAAATACTTATATACTGCTGTTCTAATTTAGTCATACTTTGCTTTCAGTTTCAGATGTGAGAAGATCATGGATTTTTTTTTTTTTTTTTGCATTTCTTCATAGCATTGTCAGATGGCCTGATATCTTATTTGAAATTTAATATCCAGTGATAAGCTTAATTTTCATAATATTACTTCCAGTATCCTAATTTTCTCAATTTCTTACATAGAAAGATAATAATCGTATAACATTCCTTGTACCTACAAGCTTATTTTTTCCATAATATGAAATAATTTGTTTAAAACTAAATTTTTTAAAATGCTTTCAGAAATTTTTCACTTTCATCATGTTTGCCTCAAAGCAGTGGGTTCTTTGTGCTATATAAGTAAAAAGTAGACTACAATATTAATGAAAGTTGATTATATATGTGATATCTGTCTAGTGTTTATCAACTGTCATCATATTTATAGATGCTTTTTACAGAACTGCTAACTCCTATATTTCCTATATCGTTCTTTAATTTTCAAATCAGTAGTTCATGACCATTTGCCTACATTTGAAAATAACACACATTTTGTTTTTTGATTTTAAAAGTATAATACTCATGCCCAATTACTGAGAAAAAAGAATCAGAAGTGATAATATCATCTACAGATGAACCATATTTAGAGTCTTATTCTTCAACTCATAGGATAAAATAATTTTAGAATTTTTCTTGTAATCTACACCCAAAGTATTTTTGTTAATTATTCAGAAACTATACCAAAAACCTTTTAAAATACATATAGGAAATTCATTATAATTTTCCTTTTAGCTGATAATGGTTAATATTTTTGTATGTATTAATTTCTTTGAACAAAAAGACAGGTAACAAGAAAAGTATTATATTTTTGCACCTCTTTCAAAGCTTTTGCAGTCTAGTAAATCAGATTTAAATTCAGATCAAGTTCTTAGAATGTCTGCTTGCCACCTGGGAATGGTATCCCTGAGGATTCTGCAGACAGATGGAGAGACTGATATAATGATAAATTGTTCTTAGGATCTCAGAAAACATTCTTGGATGGAAACAAAAAGAAAAAGATAAATAATACCTATTTTGAAAAAAAAAGAAAGAAGCAGTACTGAAAATGCATTTGTATCTAAGCAAGTAAAATATACCCCAATTATCTAGCATTCTTTAGAATCACTATTTCAATAGTTGAAAAAGAACTCAAAAGTGAAATTCAGGGATTATTCTTCATCAATACATTTTTTTAAAGTAATTACCATCTTCATTTACCTCAACAGTCTGAAAATTTGTTGTTCACAGTTTAGTGTGGTTTCTAACAGGGACATAACATTTTAAAAAAAAGTTCAGAAATTGAATATATTTTCAATGTAATCATTTTAAGATTTCTATCAGAAGACTCAAGAGTTTATTCAATTTAGTCATGAAATTAGTTTTCTATAGATTTGTAGGTAATGTTGATATAGTGGGCTTACATATTAGGTGTATTATATTCTGAACATTTCAGCTTATGTTTTAAATATATTCAGGTGAAATATTTATTTCCAGGATAAGACACACATTCAATATATCTTAAAATAGATTTTTATTAATTATTACTAAGTTTTACTAAAAATAAATCTATACCACTCTTTATGCCTAATAAATGCTGTGGACCACAGTTAACGTTATGACATTTTCCTAATTTAAATTGAAATATATTAAATAATTTTGTAAGCTCTCTCTTTTAGGAAATTCTGGCTAAAACAAGCCATTTAAAATCTTATACATTTTTAGCTTACCAGAGCCTATCACAGCTCTCTTCTACTGCTATATTTTATCTTATGGTATTAAAAAAAAAAGCATAAAGAAAATTCCAGATTCCTGGGTCTTCCCTGGTGGTCCAGTGGTTAAGACTGTGCTTCCAATGCAGGGGGTGTGGGTTCCATCCCTGATAGGGGAACTAAGATCCCACATACCGTGAGGTGCAGCCAAAGAAAAAGAAAAAAGAAAACTCCAGATTCTTAAATGTGCTTCTAGCCCTTGTGTATTTACTTGAAAGGCAGGGCAATTTAAATTGACTCTTTTAAATGAACCACTTGGGAAAGTAACAAAGACTAACTCCAAATAATGAGAGGTCAAATTCTGTCAGGAAAAAGTGTTTGCTATCCTATGTTTTTAAAACTCTCTTTTTAGAAAAGTCTGTTAGATAGGGGAGCAAGTTAAGTGACATGTCAGAAGTGGAATAGGAGAGCTTCTGTCAGAGGCACAGTGGTGAACTCTGACTTCAACTGAATCCATGTATGAAAGGAAGCTGGTATTACAACCTGTATCCTCTGCCCTGACAGGATGCAACATTTTGAAAATGCTTGAAATGCCCAGTGAAACATTTATATCAGTGAGGAATGCTGAATTGTTGGAAAACTTCATTTTATTACTGTGGGACTTCAGTTAAACGCCCATTAATTCTCAAGATTTTACTTATTAGATTATCTCTGAGTTAAAAAAAACAATCTCAAACTTAAAAATGCATGTCCACTCATATCTGATTAATTAATCTACAGTTAGGATAGAATTTCTCATTTTCAAAGTTACAATTGTTTTTTTTATTTCCACATATTTTGCTTTCCTCAAGATCTATAATATTATAATGTTTCCAAAAGTGCTTAGCATTCATGTATATGAAAGCTATGTAATTTAAGGGCTGAAATCCCATCTCCAGCCAATTCTGCCATCTTTTTGCACATTCACATATGCAACATTTCAATGGGCTATGTTCAGAATGACACTCACTACCAGATAGATTTCCAAAATTATTTTGCTCTTTAGCCAATTGTTTTGTTAATATTGACATTAACAAGGTTCATATCAAAACATAAATGCATTACACAACACTGTAAATCAATTCTACTTCAATAAAATAAAAAACAAAAAACCATAAATGCCTTTAGCAAATTAATTGAGCTGTAATTGTTTGTGCTTATACAGTCAAGGATAATCCCTTATTTAATAAAGGTTATCTATTGATCACACACATCAAGAATGTGAATGTGCTGGTTGATCCTAGTTCTTCTCTACTATGAGATGCAAATCATGAGTAGCCCAAATGTTGAGGCCTCACCAACATATGAGTAAATATAAAGTCATGTTTCCATATTATAAAATTTGTGTTTCCCCCTCATAATGCTGCATCTCAAACTAAGCAAAATAGAATGCTCTCTTGTTATTTACTGGGAGTCTAAAAAGGAGAGTGTCACTTGTTCTCATAATGCAGTGAGTCTCCCGTAGTTGTAACTCAGGGTCTTCCTTTGCTGCTGCCCCAGCTCCCCCTGCACATTGTCATTGCCCCTTAAATCATCCCAAAGGGATGGCCTATTTCCACCTGTCAATGGAGTTTCTTAAGAAATAACTAATGTCTTTTCCAAGGATGTTTTTCCTGGTACTCCACAAATGTTCCACTCTCTGTGGTATAAGAATAGGGCCGGTTCTGAGTGCAGGCAGAAAAAAAAATGGCTATCTTTTCAACTCTGAGATAAAATTTTCAAATGTGTCTCAAACCACAGTATTTGGGTCCAAAATTTCAACAAAATTCTCATGAAAGTTTTTCTGCCTCTTCTCTCAATTACTCATCTCTGGCAAGTAACTTTCAAAAATAAAAATGAACAACACAAAAACCACCCAGGAATAAAAAACAACGGGAAAAACCATGTCCTCACTAAGGAAATGACTCTCTCCATTCAGTGCACACAAAAATGTATTTTTCCATTTTCTCACTTCACCTCACAAACAAATAAAGCAAACATCCTTAGACATATTACTCCAGTACATCTACACTTACCAGTATATATTACCTCTGGTATAACTCCTGGTTAACAATTTTCCTAACAACTGGCTAAATCCAAAGTCCATTAAGGTGATTTGCCTAAAATGAGGCAGCACCCTGACCCCAATGTAAACTGAAATCTCTACCTCTAGCGACAAAAGAAAATACAACTTTTAAATGATTATTTTCCTACCCTTTGTATCAAAAATAATAGGCTACAGTCTCATCCAGAGTGCCCCATTGCCTCTGAAATCCAAATGCCCTTGTGAAATTTAAAACAATTTCATTGGCTATGACTACTCCTGGTTAACTCTAGAAGTCTGCCAAACACATGTTTACCCTTGAATTAGTAAAACACCAGTTCAAACCATGTGTTATAAACTGTTGTATTATAGTACAATATACCTAACAACTTGATTTTTTTTCCAGGAAGACTGTACTAAAGACATTAAATAGCATTCATCAAATATGTAAGCATGTGTCAAACACTGTATAAAGGCTTTACAATATTATGAAAAATCTTGAGCATAATGAAAATGAGGATTTGCAGAACCCGAAATGCAGAGGGTATGAGAAATTGGAAGTTCTTAGCACACAAGGAGAAACAATGCACATAGAGTAACCATAGAAATCAACAGAAAAACAGCATGAATGTGAACTTGTGATTGTTGCCTCTAACTCAACTGCACCAACTGCAAACTTGGAAAGCCTAATAGGCTATGGACTTTTTGTGATTGTTTTTGACTTAATAAATTCTGAACCAGTTCCCTTCCTTGAAGCACCATCTCAGAGAACCTCATCTTGAAAACTGGTTTTAGTTTGTCCCACAGCTCTCTGATGTGCTACTCTTTTATTTAAGTCCTTTTTCTCTCTGTTTTTCATTTTAGATAAGTTCTAGCATGGTTTTCAACTTCACTTGTCATATTTTTCTGCAATGTCTGGTTTGCCATTAATCGTACCCAGTGTATGTTTTATCCCACCCATTGTAGTTTCCCTCTTTAAAAGTTCAACTTAAATAGTGTTTAAATCTTCCATTTCTCTTCTTAACATGTTCAATCATTACTCAAACATCTTGAATGTATAAAATACAGTCATACTCTTTTAAAGGCCTTTTCTACTAATGCTAATATTTTTATTATTGTTATCAATGTATAAAACACAGTCGTACTCTTTTAAAGGCCTTTTCTACTAATGCTATCTTGACAACCATTGTTATCAATGTCAGTTGACAGATGTGAGGGTTATTTCTTTGGTTTGTTTTTTTTTACATGCCTGTAACTTTTTATTGGATCCAACATTAAAAATTTTGCTTTGCTAGATGCTGAACATTTCTGTATTTCTATCAATATTTTTGAGCTTTATTCTGGGATATAGTTAAGTTCCTTGGAAACAGTGTAATCTTTTGGGGGCTTGCTTTTAAACTTTTTTGGATGGGAATAGAGCAGCATTTATTCAAGGTTTCATTTTTTTCTCACTACTGAGTGCGCTACAGTATGCCCCATGAGTTATGAAGTTCCCCACTTTGACTGATGGAAAAATGTACTATGTCTGGCCATGTGTGAGCTCTAAGGATTATTCTTCTAATCTTTTCTGGCAATTCTTTCCCAGGTTTGGGTAGTTTCTTTATACTTGTGTCCTGAGCAGTGCTCAGCTGAATACCCGTGGGGTATTTGCATCTCCAGAGTTTTCTCTTCGTGCCTTCCTCCTCCTTCTGGTACTCTGAAAGAAACTCTAGCCATCTTGGCCTTCCCAGACCCCCAGTTCTATCTCTTATATTTAAGGAGACTTATCAGGCCTCATCTTGCTTACTTTCCCTATTCCAACATCGATATTTGCTTCAGGCAGTAAACTGGAGCAACTGTAGATTTTATCTCATTTTCTTCCCATCTCTGAGAGACCATGGTTCTTTTTTGCCTATTTTCAAAGTCTTGAGAACCATTGTTTCATATACTTTTATTGTTTTTTAAATTGTTTTAGCTAGTGTCATAGACTGAATGTTCCCCCCAAATTCATATGTTGAGGTCCTAACCCTTAATGTGGCTGTATTTGGACATGTGATCTCTAAGGAAATATTTAAGATTAAATGAGTTCTTGAGGGTGGGGTCCTGAGCCAATAGGAATAGTGTCCATATAAGAAGAAACACCAAAGTGCCCCCCCCTCTCTCTCCACCCCGCAGAAGCATAACAGAGACATCACATGAGGACACAGAAAGAAAGCAACCATTTGCAAGCCAGAAAGACATACCTCACCAGAAGCCAAATTTGCTGGTCCCTTGATCTTGAACTTCTGGCCTCCAGAACTGGGAAGAAATAAATTTCTGATGTTTAAAGCACTCAGTTTGTGGTATTTTGTTATAGCAGCACAAACAGATTAATACAAGCAGATAGATAAATCCCATCCCTGTCACTCTATCTTGGCTGAAAGCAGAAGCTGCAGTTAACCCTGCACCCAGGACACAAAATTCAGAGGTTATCGTGATACAGAGAACATGGAAGTGAAAGCACAGAGCTCATATAAGCAAGGTCCAGTAGTATTAGTACTAGTAACATTCATCAAGTACTTAATCATGTGTGAAGTACAGTGCTAAGGGCTTTAATTTTATTATATCATTTATTTCTCTTCAAAAACCTAGACAGAAGTCTAGAACTTCTTCTACTCAGAATAACACGAATTCTCCCAACACCCTAAACCACCATAGGCAGTAGTGAGGAAG
Organism: Kogia breviceps; assembly: GCF_026419965.1. NCBI lineage: Eukaryota > Metazoa > Chordata > Mammalia > Artiodactyla > Physeteridae > Kogia > Kogia breviceps. The sequence goes on from NC_081312.1 coordinate 52,605,341, forward strand.
AATCTTGACAGTTCTGTGTACCTCAGTCACCTGGCAAGATCCTTATGCCTGTTTTTCTCTGTCATTCTTAACACCAAAATTCTGCCTTGAGAATAGTAAACTAGAAGTCAGATCAATAGGAAATATTGAAATAGGAGTAAAGAGAGAAAAAGAATGGAAAATATAGAAAAAGTCATAAGAGACTTGGAGGACATAGTAAAAGTTCTATATATATGTATGCAGACGGAGAGGTGGAAGAGAGTGAATCAAAACAATTATACGAAGAGAAAATGTCTGAAAATATTCTCCAAATAATGAACACATCAAGCCACAGATTCAAGAAGCTCTGTAAGTCCCAAGAAGCTAAAGAAAACCACTCTAAGATCCATCATAGTAAAACTGCTGGAAACCATAAGCTAAAAGAAAAATGTTAAAGCACCAAGAAAAATAGGTATCTTATCTTCAAAGGAGCAGCAATGACAGCAAATTTGTCAATATAAATTATGATAGCCAAAAGATAATAGAATGACACTTTACAATGCAGAAAGAAATAACTGCCAGTCTAAACAGCCCATGATTGTATTCACTATTACAGTAACATACACAACAGTTTCACTTCCCTAAAGTTCCCTTTGGTCCTCCTATTCATCTCTCCTCTCTCTGCCACTCCCCTAAACTCCTGGCAACCACTGTTCTTTTCACTGTGTCTAGACTTGTGCCTTTTCCAGAATGACATGTATTGGAATCATACAGTATGTAGCCTTTTTCAGACTGGCTTTTCCACTGAGAAATATGCATCTAAGTTTCGTCCATGTCTTTTTATGGATTTATAGCTCATTTCTTTGTCACTGAATGATATTCCATTGCATGGATGTATCACAGTTTGTGCATTCAACTATTGAGGGACAGCTAATTTGCTTCCAAGTTTTGGCAATTATAAATAAAGCTGCTATAAACGTTCAAAGCAAATAAAAATAAAAAGCCCATGATCAATAAAACAATGGATAGCTGGTGGGAACCTGCTGTATAGTAACAAGGAGCTCAGCTTGGTGCTCTGTGGTGACCTAGATGGGTGGGATGGAGGTGGGGTGGGAGAGAGGTCCAAGAGGGAGGGGATATATGTATACATATAACTGATTTGCTTTGCTGTACAGCAGAAACTAACACAACATTGTAGAGCAACTATACCCCAATTTAAATAAATAAATAAACAAAATAAAACAATCTTCAAAACTACAGGCGAGATAAATGTTTTCAGACCAACGGAAGGTCAAATAACTTTTGCCAGAAAAGTTGCACTTAAAAACAAACAGACAAAAGCCCATTGACGTGAGTTCCGCAAGCAGGAAGAGAACGATCCAGAAGGAAACGAGGAAATGAAAGAAGGAATGAAGAGCATAAATAATAAGTGAGTAAATCTAGAAAAATATTGATAGGCAGGTATTGGTCACAGTTATTTAAATATATGACATCTCCTCTGGAATGAGCACCCATACATCAAATTTCTGTCTCAACATCTCCTAAGTTTAATATACTTCTCAAACGTAATATGGACAAAATAGAAATCATGGCCATCCTTCCAAAACTACTGCTTCTTCCATAATTGTCAATATCTTGGTAAATGGCAACTCCATCTTTCCAATTATTCAGGAGAAATATCTTGGAGTCAACTTTACTCCTGTAATTTTTTTTTTCACATATATATCCAAACTTTCGATAAATTCTATCTTTACGCTATTTCTGGAACCAAATGACACCACTTCCACTATTACCATTATGGTCCATCTTTTACTTGCATAATCCTAATAGCATCCTAAATGGTTTCCCTGCTTCTCCTTTCCCTCCACACATAGTTTATTCTCAAAACAACAGCTACAGACATCTTTTCCCATACCTAAATCAGATCTTGTCACTGCTAAAATTACCTCCAGTAGTTTTCCATTGCATTCAAAGTAGAAGTAAAGTTTTTCAGTGGCATACAAGGTTCCCTTAAATATGCTTATTATCCTGTTACCTATCTGGCTCTATCTCAAAATATATCTATCTTTCGCTAACTGCTCCAGCCACAATGTTCTCTCTGCTTTTTTTCTCAAAACTCTAAGACCATGTCTGACTCAGAGTTTTTGCAACTGCTATTTCCTCTGCCTAGAATGTTTTTCAACCATATATATGCACAGCTACCTGCTTCACCTCCTCCATCTTTTGAAAATCTATTCTCAGATGTCTTCCTATTGGTCAGGCCTTCTGACCACACCATTTTTAACAGCAACCACACTCAGCACTCCTTATCTTTCTTTGCTGTCTTATTTATACCCCAACGCTTATCACTATCTGAGAATCTATGTATTCACTTGTTTTGTTCTTATTTGTTTTTCCCAAATGAAACCCAAATTCTATGTAGGCAGGTATTTGACATATATCTTATTGCAAGTAGTGTACCCATATCATGGAAATAGAGCCAGGGAAATTTCAACCCCCAACCATATTTGTTCAATTAAAAGAAAGCCCTTGCAATACCTGAAAGTATTATTTTTATAATACATATTTTACCAATGTGAAAAACAAAGAAAATAGTTTTGTCAGGTTCACCAGCAAAGAAGAACTGAAATCAGGAGTAATACCCAAAAGAGCACAGCTCAGAGTCCTTTCTTTTTACAACTGGACTATATTACCTACTATATTACCTCTCCAAGCCTCACTTCAAACTTCTGATAAAAAGGATTTAATCAGTCCTTGTTTTCCAACTGAGGAGAATCTAAGCTAATGAACAGAGGAAGTTTTTAAGACAGCAATGTAGTACCCATACATTTCTTTTAATACACTTAATCCTACAGAGCTGTTCTCTTAGAATATCTCTGCTGAAGTCAATGTCTACTCATTGGGACCTTTTAAGAAGAGAAGCAATAAAAGTTACTTGAGGGACTTCCTGGGCTTTGGCTGAATTAATCAGAAAACTTCACTGGGATTTTTTAACTTCAGATGCAGTTAATGGAGTCTAAAATTTTAAGGGTTATATCTTGAAAGAGATAGTAGCCAGGTTCCCCACAAGAGAAGCAAAGATGGTCTTCAGAAAGAAAGCTAAAGATGAAGACGAACCAAGGGAACAGAGTGAGAGTCCTTTGATCATGTTTCCAGTGCATTATTTTTCTTATTGATTTTTAACAAAACATCATAAAGATTTTCCCATAATATAACCTAAACGTTTTCAAGGTTCTTTGCTTTTTGTTTGTCTTGATTTGAGATCTATTTCTTTCCATTGTGTAAGGGAATACATAATTCTCTATATATATGAAAGTCAATTGGCAAAATATCATTCATTATCTTGTTTATATTTTAACAGTATGATTTGAGGTGACTCCTTAAGCAAACAATCTGTATAATACAGTAAGTTTTAAACGTTTTAGTGTGATATACTTTCTAGATTAGAGCTGAGGTATTGGTTAGGAAGAAGCATACTAAAGTTTTTCCTTATCTTTGAGCATACATACCTATGGCTGTTTTTTGCCCTAAGAACATCAAAAAACATGTGTATCAGGGAAAAATGTATTTTGAAATTACTGGATAATAATCTTACACATTATAAAGGGCAATCCATTTTTACTTTGACCTGTTTAATAAGTACATTATATGATTGAATTTATCCAACAATAGTAAAATGAATATTTTATTTTAAATAAGTTGCATTGTAACATTTATGATATATTCTCACAATAAATAGGTTAAAACTTAATACTTACTAAAAATGTAAATTAGTCAATAATTATATAGTAGTGACAGGCTTGTTTCCATGTGTGAGATTTCTGATAAAATCTATGTTTTCTTCTACTGAAAAAATTATCTGATATCTTATTAGCCCAGGTATGACATTTTAAAAGTAATAATCATAGAAGGAAATAGTATAGAGTTGCATATTTCTACAGTTTTTCAGTATATATCTTATGATTCGGGGGAGAATAGTTAGAATATTGTTGGAATTTATATGAATATTTCCTTATTTGATAACAACTGCTCTCTATTTGGAACAGTATTTCTTAGTGTTTAAAAAGAATATCACTTACTAAGAAGGAACAGTTTTTCTACAAATAATATTGCTTCCTAGACATCATTCAGGAGAGTATTATTTGAGTATATATACAATAAATAGATGATAACAATCTGTGGTACAAAATGGAATATGACATCTCATCTGTAGATTATTTCCATCTCTCCTTACTTTATACTGTGGCCTATCTATATATTTTTTAAACATTATAGAAGTGTATTTCAATGTTCTCAATATGAAGAACAATTGATAGCCATTCTTGTGTGATACTTCTTTTCCTTTCTTTCTTTATCCATTCTTTATTTTACTTCTCAAAGATTTAAATTTTTTCCTGTTTTTATATCAATAAATATATCACTTATTACCTGAAGATTTAATTAATTTCCATTTTCATCACTTTCCAGATCATTAATAAAGCTAATGTTAAGAATGATCTATATATCAGGTCCCTTCAACTTGACAGTCTGCTATTTTTTATTATTCTTTGTTTACTCTCCTTCAGAATATTGTCAATCTTGCTGACAACGCTCATAGGGCAGGTATGGGTTAATTTTTCAAGCAAGATAATATGAAAAATAGGAAACAACTTTAAGTGCCTTCTGATAATTGGACTCTCCTAAAGCAAAACTATAATGCTGCTTACAAAATTTATTTATAAAATTATTTATCATTAATATGAAAAGATTATAATCATAATTATTAATCTAATGTATTTTAGTATTTTCTGATCTAATAGATATATAGTAAATAAGTTGGAATGTGATTATAAATTCCACCAAGCCATTTAAAACATTTTATGAAAAGTCTTTACTCTTATTCATTTGTACTTATTCCAGAATAAAAACTGGTTCTTTTTTTTTGAGTTCCTATTACAAACTAGCCCCAACTAGTTCAATATGATTGTTCAATCCATCCAAAATATTTGCCAATTTGCTAATTGTGTATAAAATTTTGTACGGCTCATTTCATAGAAAGACTTACAGAGTACTCTAACCATAGGAGAAATCTTTTATTTAGTTTAGAGGAGGGGAAATATTTAATGATTAATGCACTGTCAGTTTCCTCTGGACACTTCCTAGAGCCTTTAATCAATATTCATTAGGTTTATTGGTCAACCAATTTTGTTTAATTGATACAATTTTTCCTAATATCCCTGTAGCCATCTGTCTTCTCAAAGATAAGTTTTGTTAATATAAAAGTAGGTCTTTCTTTTTCTCTTTTAGTGATATAAGATTTTACGAATTTCTTTTTTTTTTATTTTTTTCAGATAGATGTTTCTACTTTAACTTACCAAAGAGAAGAAACACTGGTTTTATATGATTTAACTGTATTTGAATAACAATGCATATAATCTTATGGTAATATTGATTCACAATTATAAAACAATTCCTGAAATCTAAATTAATGATATTAGTCCAGGCATTGACAAATATTTTTAAGACATAAAACATATTTTTCAAATGAAATCATAGGAATACCTCAAGCTATATGACAGATAAAGCAGAACATCTCTGTAAAATAGATTCAAGGGAATGGATGTCTGGGGGTCTGCCTCTGTCAGTGTATCCAGACTTCTATGCTTCTCCACCTCACACAACCTCAGGCACCTCCAGAAGAAGCTAATATGGTGAGAAAGTCAACTCAATTCCTTGGGAAAATGGGCAGGGAGATGTATAGATTAAGAGATACATATTCAGAGATATTGAATGGCCAATGCAAAGTATTAGTAGAATGGTGGTTAAACATCCACGTGCTAGCACGCACACACACACACATTTATTCTTAAAATCTGAGAGTATTCTACACATATAGAGCTGCTTCGATGGAAGATTCTACTCTATTAGCTGGGATATATCAAAAGTACTTTTCTAAGGGATCTGAAAATCTTTTATAAAGCCTACTTGTAATTAATTTCATCTTGTGGTTTACATATGACATACAAATCATTTTTGTGTTGCATTAATTTTTCAATTGAATTTAATGTGCTTAACATGATGATAGGTTTCATATATCATTGGAATAAACTGTTACTCTAAGGTGCTTTGTGAACAAAATGTATTTTCCTCATTTTTCAAGTAACTGTACTACAAAATCTTAAGCTATTCTTGAGCTAATACAAATAAAGAAATAAAGCACTCAAGAAAAGGACATTTGTGAGGGAACTTCTCTGGTTCTTTTGAAACTAGAAATATGGAAAACAAATTAATTCTTCATTAAAGTAAAATTAAATCAGAAAATGTACTTATATAATGAGATTATATATAGTTCATTCTCATATAAAAGTAAAATTATATCATCATTAAGTAGTGCTATATTCAAAGCCTCTTTCAAAATATTTCTGGATCATATAGCTTTGCAATTTAGGTTGTTGAAAAACTATATTTCAATTTTCATGGAAAGTTAAATACCGCAAACTTGGCAAACTAAAAATGTTCTATTACAACTCATGTCATTTGGTATGTTTCTTTCCTGGACACTTGCTTATTATATTTGACAAAGCTTTAAAACTTGGTGTACTTTTTGTATAAATGCACATATTAGGCTAACGATTTTAATTACTCAGAAAGAAAGGTGAAAATTTCTTTTCACTTAATCATCGTTATAATTTAGAAGTAGAACAAATAATCAATCACTTGGTTGAGGGTTACTTGACAATATTGTTAAGTCTGAGATTTTTAGGCTTATTACAATCTGTGCCTCCTTTAAACCCAGAGAAGATAGATGCCTGGTTGCCCTAGGGCTGGTGCTTTAGAGGGCCCAGATCTGGCTCTCCTTCACCCATGACTCTTACCATGTCCCTCTCTACAGTGTACAGAGTCTTAAGTGTCAAGGAGATGACACTCCTACCTGAGGTCCTAGTTCCCCCTGTCAATCCATTCTGTAGATATCCAAAAACCTGGAATTTCCTGTCCCAAAGGACTGTTGCCAGGGCACTCTGACTACTACAAAGGTTTGCACACCTCTAAACCTGAAGGTAGGTATAAGGCAACTGTTGTAGGGTCAGGGTGGTGGTGTAAAGCCCTGGGAGGATAGAAAAGTGAAAAGGACACGGTAGAAGATCAGAGAACTTCAGAAGCATTGCTTCCCTTAACATTACATTTCAGCATAGAACTCTGAGGAATCCAAGAAGTATAAATTCAAATCTGAACCTCTAGGTTTTTATGAAGATATTTATCAATGTAAAAGTATAAAACATATTTTATATTGTAAGTTGTTGCTTTAATTTGTAACTTTCAAATGTTTATAAATATATTATGTGAACCTCTATCTGTACTCTGACCCTACAACATAGGCATCTCAATATTGGACATGTACCTCATTACAATGACAGTTTCTACACATCAAGTAAAGGAAGAAACCCATTAAGAATAAGTCATCTTAAGTGACAACAAATTTGAATAATTTAGCTTCCAAATATTTGGTTTTAGCTTGTTTTCCCATTCTGGGTGAGCCAAATTGGCAGTCCACATGGTCTAATGCGATGATAAAAATGGATCATTGCTCAACCTCCCATTCTATTTGGGGATGGATGACAATTAAATGAATAATACAAAATTATTCTTTTTTATTTTTTATAATAATATATCATAGCATACATATATCATTGCAAAAATACAAATATACATGTATGTCACAATAGTTAATATATTAGTTAAATAGTGGTATAGTTTAGAATAGTATACTAAAAATTTTTTAATATACTAGTATATTTTAAAATATAGTATATTTAAATATAAATATACTAGTATTTTACTTTAAAATAAATTTTTCATAAACTTTAGTTTAAAATTCTAAATAAAATTACCTTGATCCAAATGGTAAATGACACTGAGGAAGAAAATCACACTTTACATGAAGTCTTATGTATGAAAATAGAAGACTCATAATATATTACTTATATGTGCCCCAGCAGATATAGAGTTACTCAGAAACTTTAAAAAAATTTCTTATAAATTACTCATGAGGTAAATATATTTTCTTAACAGAACTCTGAATGATGATATAAATACTTCTAGTCTCAAAGAGTATAGAATAATAGGATTTTGATGATCATGAATTATAAATATCTTCATGAGTATTGTCTGAGCACCAATTTCATGTATGATTGATTCTTAAAATGTGTTGAATGGAATATATTTTCAAGGTTCATTTATTCAAGATGAGGTTCAAGTCACATAAATAAAATTTCTTATAAATTGTAAAGACAAAACAGTCCCCTAAAACACCAGACTTCACATGGATTCCTAGAGTAGAGTTCTTTTATATTTTTAATCAGTTCTTTTTACAGAGGCTAATTAAGAAAAAAAGTATACTCTATAATCTGATTTTTCAACTTAATCTCCTCAACCAGCAACCAAGGGAGGACATTTTTTCTCCTGAACTTTTCTGCACTGAATAGGTGTAGCAAGCCATCTCCATCTCACTCATTCATTTATTCACATATATATTCATGTATTCAACCACCACTTACTAGACATTATGCTAGGTACTGAGATAGAAACACATGTATAGCCTCAGAGCAACTAAGCCTGTGAGCCACAACTACTGAGCCTGGGCTCTAGAGCCTGTGAGCCACAACTACTGAGCCCACGTGCCACAACTACTGAAGCCCACATGCCTAGAGTCCATGCTCCACAACAAGAGAAGCCACAGCAGTGAGAAGCCCACATACTGCAACAAAGAGTAGCCCCTGCTCGCCGCAACTAGAGAAAGCCTGTCCACAGCAACGAAGACCAAACACAGTCAAAATTTAATTAATTAATTAATTTTAAAAAGCAAAGGTTCATTGTACTGCACAGGGAATATAGCCAATATTTTATAATAACTATAAACAGAGTATAATCTTTAAAAATTATGAATCACTATGTTGTACACCTGAAACTTATGTAATATTGTAAATCAACTATACCTCAAATTTTAAAAAAAGAAAGAAAAAAGGGGGAAAATAAGTGAAAGATATGAATAGACACACCTTGCCAAAGGAAAATATACCAATTACAGCTAAGCATATGAAAAGGTGCTCAATATTATATGTCATTAGGGAAATACAAATTAAAACAACAATGAGATACCACTGCACACCTAGTAGAATGGCCAAAATTCGAAACACTGACAACACCATATCATTGTGAGGATGTGGAGCAACAGGAACCTCATGCATTGCTGGTGGGAATGCAAAATAGTACAGCCACTTGGAAGACAGCTTGGCAGTTTCTCACAAAACTAAATATAGATCTATATTTCTGTTTTTGTGCCAGCACCATACTGATTGTAAGTCAGAAAGAGAAAAATGAATACCATATGCTTAAGCATATATATGGAATCTAAAAAAAAAAGAAATGGTACTGATGAACCTAGTGGTAGAGCAGGAATAAAGATGTAGACATAGAGAATGGACTTGAGGACATGGAGGGGAGGGGGAAACTGGTGTGAAGTGAGAGCAGCATCGACATATATACAGTACCAAATGTAAAATAGTTAGCTAGTGGGGAGCAGCAGCATAGCACAGAGAGATCTGCTCGGTGCTTTGTGTCCACCTAGAGGGGTGGGATGGGGGAGAGGGAGGTGCAAGAGGGAGGGGATATGGGGATGTAGGTGTGCATGTGGCTGACTCACTTTGTTGTGCAACAGGGGCTAGCACAGTATTGTGAAGCAGTTATACTCCAATAAAGATCTATTTTTTAAAAAAAAAAAAACTAAAAATACACTTATCTTGTCATTTAGAAGTCACATTCCTTGGTATTTACCCAAATGAGTTGAAAACATATGTTCACACAAAACCTGTACACAAATGTTTATAGCAGCTTTGCTCATAATTGCTAGAATTTATAAGCCACCAAGATGTCCTTCAGTAGGTGAATGGGTAAATAAATATCTGAACAATGGAACATTATTTAATAATTAAAAGAAATGAGTTATCAAGTTACAAAAAGACATAGAGGAACCTTAAATGCATTTTGCTAAGTGAAAGAAGCCAATCTGAAAAGGCTGCATACTGTATGATTCCAACTCTATGGAGATAGTAAAAAGATTCGGGGAAAGTAGGCTAAATATATGGAGCACAGGGGATTTTTATGCTAGTGGAACTATTCTGTGTGCTACTGTAATGGTGGATACATGTGTCAAAACCTATAGAAAGTACAACAAAGAGAGTGAACCCTAGTACAAACTAAAACTTATATCTATACTGGTTTATTAATTGTAACAAATGTACAACAGTAATGCAGGATGTTAATAATCGGGGAAACTGTAGGAGAGGGATAGGTAGTATATAGGGACTCTGCTTTCAGCTCAATTTTTCTGTAAACCTAAAACTGCTCTACAAAGAAAGTCTATTAATTTAAAAAGTAAAAAAAAAAACAAACACACATATACACATATAAATGCACACACACCAGATTATTACTTGAAGAAGTTAAGAGTATAAAGAGGAAGACAGATAAGAAATTGAGTTTAATATGGATTGTTAAGGCTTGTGATAGAATAAAGTCCCTCTCTGAATATCTCTATCTACTAAAATAACCCAGGTAACCTCACTTTCTCTTCAACATGGACAATATGATATCTTTCATTATATTAAAGTTATTTTACAGTTGTATATATTCTATACTTAAATTCTGTAGTTACATTTACACACCACAACCCCAAATCAAATGAATCAATTGAAATCAACTGATTCAGAATTGACAAGTTAAAAATTAATGACCAGGACAGTAAAACAGTTATAATCATCCCATTCCCTATTGTCAGAAGTTTAGTAGAAACATGGAAGATTTTTTTTAAAAACTTGTAAAGATGAAAATTTCAATATCTGATATAAAACATATTATTAAATGGGATTAATAGTGGATTAGACATTATAGAAGCAAAGATAAATGAACTTGAAGACAAAGTAGTCCAAAATGAAACACAGATAGAAAAAATACTGAAGGAAAATAAATACAGCATTTGTGAGTTGTGGGACAAATTTTAATGGCTTAAAAACTGTGTAATTGGAGTCCCTAAGGGAGACGGTTGGGGTGGGGGGAAGTGTCAGAGAACAAAATACATGAACATTATTTTAATATAAAGAAATTTATAGATTTAGGGATCTAAAAAATCACCAAGCACCATGAATAGGAAGAAGCCATTAAGCAATGGCTTAATAGCGAATTGGAATAGACAAGTGAAAATCTGCTATTAAAGATAATGGGGGGGGGCTTCCCTGGTGGCGCAGTGGTTGAGAATCCGCCTGCCGATGCAGGGGTCACGGGTTCGTGCCCCGGTCCGGGAAGATCCCACATGCTGCGGAGCGGCTGGGCCCGTGAGCCATGGCTGCTGAGCCTGCGCGTCCGGAGCCTGTGCTCCACAACGGGAGAGGCCACAACAGTGAGTGGCCCGCGTACCCCAAAAATAAATAAAATAAAGTTACTTTAAAGATAATGGGGGATGGTAGGGAGAGATAAAGAATCAAAGAGCCTGTCTACCTCCCTCTAGTGTTGTGCTTTCCAACTTAACATGAGAGCAACTACATTATATAAATGATAAGATAGATTTACATTATATAACTTGTTATTCCATTTGGTGAAATTGGGGAACATGGGGCTAGAAGGTGATATAGGAACTTAGTAGAAAACTTTCCTACAGTACTACATCTTCCTTTTTCAATGCCAGATCCAATAGTCCCTGAACCAAATACTGTTAAGGATCCCAGAGGCTAGCAATTTTTCAAAATAAAATACTTTGTCTATAACTAGCACTCTAGTTTTATCTGAATTTATAAAATAAGGCATTTTTTTCATTTTTGAACTTAAGTATATATGACACAATCAATTAATACCAAGTAAAGAAATATTTATCTATCCCACTAAAAGTATGACAAAAGTCAGAACACTGAAAATTTATATAAAAATTGGTCTGTGTGTATGACACAAACTAAGCATTTAATAAAGTAAAAGAACATAGGCTTTGGGATGCAAAAAGCACTGGTGATGGTCCCAAGTCCATTACTCAGTAGCTCGTTTAATTAATTTATAAAAATTAAGATTATGAAATTTTATTCAGCCAATTTTACATTCCAAATGCAGTCACAACTGAATCCCACATTTTACATGCTCTTTTGCAATGGGACTTTGCCATTTTACCTTTGAGAGGTGAATATGGGCTCTCCCATGAATACAGGCTGGCCTTAGTGACTTGCTTGTAACCAATATCAGGCAGCAGAAGTAATAGTACATGATTCTTGAGACCAGGTCACGAAGAGGCTTATGGCTTCTGCCTAGGTTCCTTGGAAAGCTTGTTCCATGCTTATGAGAAGCCTGAACCTCATGAAGAAGGCACACATGAGATCTCCAGTTGACAGCCCAACCAACCTACACTTCAACTCATCCCAGCCTAGGTGCCAGACATTTGAGTGAAGTCTCTAGTTGTTTCCCACCCCCACCAGTTCAAATCACTCCTGCTATTCAAGTAAGAAGCCATCCATCGAGGCCTCAAACATCATAGAACAGAGACAAGCCCCCATCTGTGGCCAGTCTGAATTCTTGATCCAGAAAACTTGTAAGTATAATATAATGGTTGTGGTTTTGCATCATTAAGTTTCAGGTAGTTTTGAAGATGGAAGAATTTAAAATAAGGTATGAAGAATAACCCAACTGTCAGCCTCAATAAGGGTTCATTTCTTCCATCTATTTCTCCTTAGTGCAAGAGCTCAGAAAGTCAAATTAGAGTTGCTAATATACCAAAACTGTGAAAAGTCCAAAAGAGAAATTGTAAGACGATAAAATATTTTATCATCTTTACCTTTGAATAAAGCACTGCACATTTTTTAAATTACTGTTTTAATAGCTTACACACTTGTTATTTTAAAGTATATAGAGTGAATGAAATAAAAATTCAATTTAATATATTCAGTTTTTCTATGTGGTTTTGTTCCTTTTTTTTTTTTTTTTTTTTAAGGAAAGACTTGTTTTCTTTTGACTGTTAGCACCCAGTAATAATGATGACTTTATTAGTCCCACAGTGAGGGAAGTAAGCCTTGATTCATAGGAACAGTCACAAGCTAAGTTGGGAACCTGCAGTTTTCTCAGCATGATCCTCGTGTAGTGAACTCTTCAGCGCAACATGCAATTTCATTAAATCATTCCTCTTCCGACCAGCTTAACTACTACTTCACCACACAGCTTTCCCTAAAAATGTAATCATTCAGTTACTTTCTATTATATATACTTCCAAATAATGTGTTGAGCTTTCCTAAAAAAGCAAATTAGGTACCACCAATTTTGTTCAGGATGGTACAGTAGTTCTAGGACAAACATGGACTGTTCTGTAAAACAGGACATGATAGCCTGTCTTTTACTCCACTCATATTCTGGAGCCACAATTAAGTTTGCACTCCCCAGAAGCATGTTATAGCAGATGTGAAATTACTGCTGTTTATTACATTTGAAGTCTAACATTTTATGCATAATGAAAAGGTTTTAATTTCCTAAACATGGATAAAATGAAATGGTAAAAAGATTAAAACTTACCATGAAGTATATAATGATTGTTAATAAACATTCCTTAGCCCACCCCATCTTAGGAATAAAAATCAAACCACCATAATTTTTTGTTAAAGTGTATCTCAAAAAATTGTGGGAACACTAGTCACCTTAAAAGCCTTCCAAGTGATCCAGAATGATACAAAGGCTTCTTGGCTATGATGTGATATTTAACTTTTCTCCTTAATCATGTTGGCTGTAGTTGTGACATTTAATTACACTCCCCCCCCCCACAGGCCTAGATTTTGCATCAAAATGTTTTTCAACATATCTAAAAAATAATTTGGTGGAGGAGTATATCACATTCCTCCATTGGACCAGTAGAAAATTAACTTTTTCTTCAAAAATTTGAAATAGATTCTTATTTAATTACATTTTTTGTACATTTGTAAGCTTCTTTAAAACACTTTAAATATGTATGAAATACTTTATCAGGCTGAAGCTCACTTGGAGAATTTGTGTCTGCTTCCTTAGAGAGGCTTCCTTCTAGTCTTTTCACACGTTCAGTAAGCTTCATTTATTTTGCTTTCCGTGTGTGTGTAATGTCTGGAGGGAGTAAAACAGTTTTTGTCCAAGTTGTACTGATTTATATTAAAAACTTCTAGGTCCTAGTAAGTGGAAAAGGAGAGAGACTTCATTTTCTATAATTTCTTTTGTCAGTTAAGAGGTATAGTTGTCTGTAAGAAACAGGAATTAACTACAGCTAGAGGGATTTTTTAGCAGGCAGTTTCATGACTATAATGAAAATATCCATATTTTGTTTGTGTGCTTGCTTGCTTTTCTGTTTTATTATAGGCTCACATTACTTGAGGCATCAGCTCCTTTCTGTATTTTGCACAACTGACCCTATTAGGAATCATTGCATCAGCCCTCACGATGCCTTCCACCTCACTCCCAACGTACAGTTAAATTATCCTGCAACCTATGCTCTGTTGGAAATTGAAACTGAGTCCTTTGACCACTCACAGTTTCTTTGTTGTTCTGTTTCAGCCTATTAGTGAATTTCTGCTGGTAAAATTATAGCTTCAAATACTCAAATTAGAAGAGTAGAAATATCTAAAACAGAGTATCTTTATTTAGTCAGTCTGGGTGACTACACCGAATTACCAACATTTATTTCTCACAGTCCTGGAGGATGACCAGTCCAAAATCAAGGCACTGGTAGATTCAGTTCCTGGCGAGGACCTGCTTCTCGAGTCACAAATGGCTATCTTCTACCTCCATCCTCACATGGTGGAGACAGAGCAGAGAGAGAGGAGCATGTTCTCATGTCTCCTCTTATAAGTGCACTAATCTTGAGGGCTCCACCCTCATGACCTAATTACCTTCCAAAGGCCCTCCTAATACCATCCTAACACCATGCTACTATCTCCTAATGTCATCACATTGGAGGTTAGGATTTCAACATATGAATTTGGCGGCACACAAATATTAAGTCCACAATATATTATAATATAAGCAATTTTAAAAAGAGCAAAATTAGTAAGTAGAAATAAAAAAGAGTAAAGATGAGAGTGAACAATCAAAGAAATAGAAAACAAAAAAGCATAGAGAAAAGCAATAAAATAAAAGTTCTCTCTTTGAAAAGACTAATAAAATTGATAAATCATTAAAAATACTAATAAGGAAGAACAGAGAAAAGACTTTTTTAATAATATCAAGATTGAGAGTTATTACAGTTTCTTTAGACATCAATAATGTGTTAATATTATGAACAAATTTATGCCAATAAATTCAGAACTTTTGATGGCTTGGATGAATTTCTTGAAAGACACAAACTAACTATGATGGTTCAAAAGAATCAGAAAATCTGAATAACTCTATCAATTAAAAACACTGAATTCATGATTTAAAACTTTCCCACAAACAAGGCATGGATGTCTGCTCATACTACTTCTATTCTGCATTGTATTAGAGATTCTAGTCAGAATGAACAATGAATAAAGTACATAAAGGAAATAAAAGTCATGCAGAATGGAAAAGAAGTAGATAAACTGCCTTTTTCACAGGTACATGGTTAACTATAAAATCCCAAAGAATCTACAAAAGAAGCTTCCACCACTAAGGCATGAATTTAGGAAGGTCACAGTGTACATGATCACTGTGTGTTTGTGTACTAGTAGAAAAACTGAAATATCATATTTTGGAAAAAACAGCATTTAAACAGTAACATCAAAAATATACATTGGAGGGGACTTCCCTGGTGGCGCAGTGGTTAAGTATCTGCCTGCCAATGCAGGGGACACGTGTTCGAGCCCTGGTCCATGAAGATTCCACATGCCGCAGAGCAACTAAGCCTGTGCACCACAACTACTGAGCCTGCGCTCTAGAGCTCAAGTGCGACAATTATTGCAACCCGTGAACCTAGAGCCCATGCTCCGCAACAAGAGAAGCTACTGCAATGAGAAGCCTGTGTACCACAACAAAGAGTAGCCCCCACTTGCTGCAACTAGAGAAAGCCCACGGACAGCAACAAAGACCCAACACAGTCAAAAATAAATTAATTAATTAATTTTAAAAATATATATACACACTGGAATAAATTTAACAAAAGGCTTGTGAGCCCGCAAACTGAAAATATAGACAATTTTGCTATGAGAAATTAAAGAACACTTAAATGAGTGGAAGGTTATACTATGTTCATAGATTGGAAGGCTCAATCAATAATATGTTAATTCTTTGCAAATAGTTCTATAGTTTCAACACAACCTTGATTAAAATATTAATAGGCATATTTATAGATAAGTTGATTTTTAAATTTATTTGGCTGTGAAAAGGACTTAGAATAGTCAAAATAACCTTACAAGATAACAATGTTGGAAGACTTACACTATCCTATTTCAAAAGTTAATTAAAGATACAATATTCAAGACACTGCATTGGTGTAAGGATAAATAAATAGGTCAATTGAAGAGAACATTAAATCCCTAAATGAACCTACACATATAAAATAAGTAGATTTTTGACAAAGATTCCAAAACAATTGGAAAGAATCTGGGGAAAGACACTCTTTTCACCAAATGTTGCTGGACTTCCTGCATAAAGACAAGGTCATAAACTTCTGCTCATCAAAGTCACAATAAAGGAAATTTTTAAAAAAGAAGTGACAAACAGAAATATTTACAATACATATATTTGACAAAAGACTTTTATCCAACACATAAAGGATTCCAATAAATCATTTTTTAAAATAAAGCAATTTTGGATTAAAAGTTAAAGTTTGGATTAAAAATATCTTGTAAAAAGATATTTTACAAGAAATATATTTAAATGGGGAATAAGTACATGAAAAGGTGCTCTACATCTTTAGTCATCAATGAAATGACATTAAAAATACAATGTCATACCATTTTACTCCTACTAGAATGGTTAAAATTAAATGTCAACAACAATCTTGGCAATTCTGTGGAGCAATTCACACATTGCTGGAGCAAGGTAAAATTTTTAAATCATGTTGGAAAATTGGTGGCTTTTTACTAAGCCAAACAAATTGACCCAGCAATTCCCCTTGTTGGTTTTATCCCTGATCCAAAATAAAACATACATAAGTAAAATAATTACATATAAAATATTCTAGTAGCTTTATTATTAATTAGCATAAAAACAAATATCAATCAACAAAAATGGATAAAAAATAATATTCACAGGGGAATATATTTTAGAAAAAAAAATCTGCTGAATCATGCACCAACAGGCCTAAATCTCAACATTACGTTAACATTATGTTAGGCAGGAGAAGCTTAACACAAAAAAAAAACCACATATAGCATAATTACAGTTATATGAATATTGAGAAATGGCAAAATTAATATATTTAATAGAATCAGAAGTGTGATTGTTTATAGAGGTTGAGATTAACTTATAGAGAAAAGGAACTTCTGGGGTTGATAGAAATATTCTATGTTGTAATAATTATCAAATCATATCAAATTATACAATCATAATATGAGTTATCATTGTCTACTAATCTAACCTCAAAAATAAAATTATACTAAAAGTCCCAGTGTTGGTGAGGATGGAGAGTAACTGTACTTCTATACACTGCTGATGGAAGTGTAAAATGGAACATCCACTTTGGGACACTCTGCCAGTATCTACTAAAACTGAACATACATACCCTATTACTAAACATTTCCACACCTAGTTATTTATCCAAAAAATATAAATTCAGATGTCTCCAAAAGAGATATAAAAAATACTCAAACTATGCTATTTATAATTGACATAAAAATGAAACAAGCAAAATATCTACCCAAAGGAGATTACAATATAGTTTCTCAAGAATGGCAATTTTGACAATTTAGATCAAATAATTATTTTGGGGGGAACTATCAAGTGCACTGTAGGATGTTTAGCAGCATCTTTAGACTCTGTCCAACAGGTGTCACTAGTAAACACATAGTTACGACAATCAAAAATATCTCCAGACATTGCCATAAGTACCCTAAGGGAGGAAACTTACCCCAATTGAGAACAACTGAAATAAACAAATATGGTATATATAGTCAGTGGAATATTACTCAGCAATATAAAGGAACAAATTATTAATAAACACACAACATGCACAAATGTAAGACAAAGTAGTATGTTGGTAAACATGAATAGCTGCTCCCTGAGATGGGGTGAGGGAGGCTGATAGGTAGCAGTTGCCAATTTCTACTATTTCTACAACTATTTCAAAAGATAGCCTTTGAGTGCTTTTAGATTTATGTTTTTTAGGGAGAAAATTTCTATTTAGACTGTCACAAAATAGTTGGAAATGTGGAATACCTTTATTAGTGAGTTTACAGATACCTGGACTATTTATTGAGGATATTTTATAAAATCTTATGAATCTGTAGACACTGGAGTTGTCTAATTTTGAGATTTTGTAATACTAACATTTCTCCTCAGTATCTATTGCTTTTTTCCTGTTTAATTTAGGTCCATTCCTAAATGGATCTCAACTTTCAGTAATTTATATTTTTTTAAATGTTCCATTTATATTTATTTAGAGATTTAAAATGTATCTAAGAAGAAATTACTTTATATTTTCATAAAATAAATATATTTAAATACCTATATGTGTATAGAAAGAGATTTTTGTCCGTACAAGTAAGTAAATGTCACACAAAAAAGTCTCAATTAGAATTCAAAGATAATATTGGGACCAGAGTAATTATTTTCCTTGAGGTTATGGTGCTGGATTGCTGATAATAAGGATATAAAATCTGACACCAGGGCTTCCCTGGTGGCACAGTGGCTGAGAGTCCTCCTGCCGATGCACGGGACATGGGTTCATGTCCCAGTCCGGGAAGATCTCACATGCCACGGAGCAGCTAGGCCCATGAGCCATGGCCGCTGAGCCTGCATGTCCGGAGCCTGTGCTCCGCAACATGAGAGGCCGCAACATGAGTGTCCACATCAGTGAGAAGCCCGTGTACCGCAAAAAAAAAAAAAAAAAAAAAAAAAAAATCTGACACCAGATTCTTCTACTTAGAGAGGTACTTACAATAGTATTGAAGAAGGATTCAAGAAAGTTACCAAGACTTTTGACTCCAGAAGAGAAGATTTGGCATCAATTTGTAGCTCAAGTTGAAGCACCAGCAAGCCACTGCAAATTCTATAACATGGCTATAATATTTAGATTTTAAGTAAATATCACACGTGAATTCTTGACATTTGACTTTTCTTTTTCATCCCTAGTTCACTGTATTTTTTCCCTGAAAACCCAAGATGGATGCTGATTATAAGCTATGCTTAATTACTAAAGAATTATTCAGCAGTCCCTAGATTGAGTCTTTAGTATGTCATATACTAATACAGTCATCAAAGTTACCAATATTAATTTGAAAACTGAGGAGTACTTGGTTTTAGCACTCCAAATCAATGCCATTCAGTAATTAGGGGGAAACTACTCTCTGTAAACTGCATTCATTCACAACACATTATGTACAATTTCTTAGAAAAAAAAGGAAAGTAAATACTGGTCTCTACTCTCTTCCTCATTTTAGTTGGAGGACGTACATTAAATTAATATTGGTAAAATGGAAATTTACTTGTGGATAACACTTGAACATCTACTCTACATCCTTCAGTAAAGTTAAAAAATATTTAATTTCAAAAGCATTTCACAAAAGTTCTTTACACTTTCAACGATGGTTTAGGCAGTTGTTGTATCTAGTCTCATATATGTTAATTTTTAAATTCCAACTCCTCATCAGCCTCCCCTTTACAATTAGCCTCTTGGGCACCAATCCAAAATGTTTTAGGAAGCAAGGAAATTGACATTGTTCTGGAAGCAACACAATATATGGGATTTATGGAGTTACAGCAAAGCTGTTTGTTGTGAAAGCAAAGCAACTGCCCTTTTCAAATAAGGGAAGATAAATTATTACACTTGGTTATAGATATAACAGTATGCATTTATTAAATAACATGTGTTCACTATGGAGAACAGTATGGTGATTCCTTAAAAAACTAAAAATAGAGCTACCATATGATCTTGCAATCCCACTCCTGGGTATATATCAAAAAAAAACATAATTCAAAAACATACATGCAGCCAATGTTTATTGCAGCACTATCTACAATAGCCAGGACATGAAAGCAACCTAAATGTCCATGGACAGATGAATGGATAAAGAAGATGTGGTACATATATACAATGGAATACTACTCAGCCATAAAAAAGAATGAAATAATGCCATTTGCAGCAACATGGATGGACCTAGAGATTATTGTACTAAGTGAAGTAAGCCAGACAGAGAAAGACAAATATCATATGATATCCCTTATATTTAGAATCTAAAAAAATGATACAAATGAACTTATTTACAAAACAGAAATAGACCCACAGACATAGAAAATAAACTTTTGGTTACCAAAGGGGAAAATGGAGGAGGAATAAATTAGGAGTTTGGGATTAACATATACACACTACTATATATAAAGTAGATAACCAACAAGGACTTATTGTATAGCACAGAGAACTATACTCAATATTTTGTAATAACCTATAAGGGAAAAGAATATGAAAAAAATAGATATATATGTATGTATAATTAAATCACTTTGCTGTACACCTAAAACTAATGCAACATTGTATATCAACTGTACTTCAATAAATAAGGGACAAGAAAAATAAATGTGTTCAATACCTTACTTAAAGCTACAATGAGTAGGTTGATTTCTTTAAAAAATTAATGCCAGGTAATAAGAATCTTATTTCATGTAACTATGAATTATAAATATGTATTAATTTGCACTTTTGTCATTGCATGCCTAACACAATCATTTAGCATTTCTTAAAAGTTTATAAAATTCACAATTATTTCAAAATATTCCCAAAGATATGAAATGCATTGAACTGTTTTATAATTCAGAGCTAAATGTAATTTGCTTTATTCAGGGCCTTTCTGCCTCAGTTCTTCAGAATATCACTCCTATAATTATGAAGTACTTCATACATCGAGCAAGTTTTACAGCCCACTAAAAAGCTAATTAATGTTAAGTTCAAACTGGTTCTCTCACACTGACATTACTGTGAGTAGTTGGCTTGGCTTAAATATAAAGTGCGCTATCCTTTGACCTTATGTAACCAAATGCAAGGGTAGTTCATTAAGAGAATTTTAGCATTTCTCTTCCATGGATATTTTAGTCATGCTTGGCTTTCAAAAGCAAAAAAGAAAAGTGGAGGGAGGGGGTGCAAACTAGTGAAAGTTCCACCAAGGTCAAATATCACATGCAGTTTAATGCCTCTCTTAGTTTGCTCTTGACCTTGGGCAGGAAGCAAATCTCTAGAAGTCAGATGTCATAAGAAAAGTGCTTATGCTTTCTTCCCTCTAGTAATCTTTCTAATATTGGTTTTAGGGCATTCAACATATGGTTATTTAACCTTATTGAGAATTCACACAAAGCAATATTCTTGCCATGTCTTCCAAAGAAATGCATTTAAGTATGCGTATAAGATTCATTTTATGGCCACTTCAAATCCTCCTGGCCTCACCTCTTCCTCCTGTCAAAGTTCTGGTCATCATTTCCTCACAGACTTTGACCAGTTTTGTGAAAATGCACTTGACAGCACCTTGCTTCATGCCAGTGCCCTGTGCTTCTTCTTTCCTACTCTAGGATGCTTGGGTTACACAGAAATGTGGAGAGTTAACCTCCATGAAACCACTCTTCCTAATGATAAAGTCTTCTCCCTTTCTTCCAAGTGTAAGGAGTCATGAGCTAATTTCATAAGATTCCTTAGGAGGCCCACTGGATAGAGCTCAGGTGGCCAGTAACAAATGCCAACTTAATATTGCATCCTTGGATGGTTTCCTCACTTCCCTGTTTTATTTCTCTACTGCTCCCTGGGATCATTTTCCAAATAAAATACCTACATGCCAAACTTTCCTTCCCTTATGGCTTTCAGGAATTTCAGACAAGATATAAGCAATGGATACATAGAGAGTTTTTATTAAACATAATTGTCTCATGCTTTATGATATGATAAATATTCTGAGAGTAGTTTTTAAGTTTTTTGTTTCACTAAATGGGAGGTGTTTTTTTTTTTAAGTACTGCCAACTTTTAAAAATAGGTATGGATTTTTAAAAACAAAACAAATATCTTCTTAACATACTAGGTTCCAAAATTTTGCCTACACCTGAATCTAAGAAATCCTGCTTGTTCAGGGTATGACTTTGGCAAGCTGTTAACATCCCCAAATCTCAGTTTCCTCATCTGTAAAATGGGGATAATAACAGCATACTAGAAAGTTATAATAGTGACATAATAGGTAATGGGATGTATTAGATATATCTTGTTGCATAACAAGCCAATCCCAAAGTAAGTGACTTAAAATATTAACCATTTAACTTGCTCAGGATTCTGCAGTCTGGGCAGGGATCAGCAGAACAGTTCTGGTGCTCTCTCCCCTGGGATTGTTCATAAATTTATCATCTGGAAGTTTCACTAGAGCTAGGTGGTTCAGGTTGGCCATCTTCACATACCTGGTGGTTAGCTGGGGTACTTTGATCTATCTCCCTCCTGTGGCCTCTTTGGAGGACCCCTGATGTTGTTTTACATTGAGGTAAACAGTATTCCAAGTGGGAAAGAGTGGAATCTATACAAGCACCTTAAGGTTGAGGCTGGAGAGTAACAAAAAAAATAACTCTGTCACTTTCTATTGGTCACAGCAAATCACAGGGATTGGAATGAAAAGGAATAAACTCCACATCTTAATGAGAGAAGCAAGAAATGATATGTGGCCCCTTTTAAAGGTAGTCACCACAGGAGTAGTATTTGTAAGTAGTGTAAAACGGTGCCTGGTTCATAGTCTCTGCCAGTTTAAAAAAATAGCTATTTTCACTACATATTATTTCCTTTACTATTTTGTAAAAGAACAATTTATTTTTTCTTAAAACTGTATGAAATTCATTATCTGAAAATAAAGAATTCCTCATATTTAATAAATTTAGTATAATTAAAATAGTATATATTCTTATCTCATTTCACATTTCACACAAAATATTAAGTACATATTTAAATATACATATGTGTGCATACACATACACACACACACACACACACACACACACACACACAAAAAAAAAAAAAAAAAAAAAAAAAACTAACCCTAGTCCCAGCACTAGCAGCACCAGTGTTTAGTAATTACTGGTCAAAAGCATTAGCTTTCCTTTTAAAATTCAGTCATAAGGGGTCTAGTTTACCTACTTTTTGAAAAAACTGTTTTTATCACAACATGGCCATCCCAGGATTTCCATATAATTTTCTACCTCAAGAAGCCAAATACAAGGAGAGTACATCTATTCTGTTTGGGAATTGAATACAATTACAGGTTGAAATTGTGTGGTTTCCTGTTCCACAAATGTTCCTAAGCTTCACGTGTGAGTTCAGGCATTAACTTAATTCTAGTAATGATCGCAAGACCAGTATGAAGTTTCTTCCTCAGAACACATGGCCAAGTGTCAACCTCCATTCTTATCATGACTTCCTATTACTTTCTTCAATGTAAGAATGACATTTTCCTTGGGTGGTTTTAAATATTATATGAAATAATCAGGGTGTGTGATGGCTTTGGACACATTTTATTATTTATAAAGTGATTATAGAAAAGTCAAAGCTATTTTTACTCTACAACTATAATACACTCCATGCCTAGCCAGAAACTGCTGACTGCTCAGACTCCTGACAGGAGACTTTGACTGAACAGGGAATGTTGGTTCACCAATGCCTTCCATGGGCATTTGATTTCTGCATCACTTGGTTTGCTGAATTTCTCATTTCATCTCTGTGTGCCTGAGTGCCTGACCGCTTCTTGTGATGTAGAACTGACCTGTAGCCTAGATAACCTATTTTATCTGCTAGTTTCCCCTCCCCTTCCTGACTTTCCCACTTCCACCATGTGACCTATCATTGTTGATCTATGCTGAAAGGATTATAGTGACTGTGACAATCAGGGTAGTTGACCTTGCTGCTCTACTACTTATCTACAAATATCTATTTGAGGTGAATAGGATCAACTACACAAAGATTGTCTCTAAACAGCAATAGAATCCACCAGACACTCTAATTCCTACCCTAACATCATGTACATTGTGATCTTGGTAGCTTCTATAGCATGAAGAAACCACCTTTCAATTATTCATGATCAGAATTTTTCTAGGACATCTGTACCTGCTTTCCAGAATTAATACAAAGCTGATAATGTATAAACTCCAAATTATGTGTGCCTAATCCACCTGGGTCTTGCAAAAAAAAAAAAAAAAAAAAATTGAAAGAGCCATGTGACTCTAACTCCAAATCAGCTACAGTACTTTGGAAGGTACTATGCACTTTCTACTTTGAGTGGTTATTTAGCAGGATCTGCTTATTCAAAAAGTCGAACTTTGTGAAAAGTATTTAGAATTCCTACAGTTTTCAATGATTCTTATTTTATCTGGTATATATTTTCAAAATTCATAGAAATCATATGGATCAGATTTTTCTAAGTATAATTTGTATTGATAAGGGAATTTTTAATATTTAGGGAATACTTATTGAATAATACCTATTGTAGTGTCTTTACAAAGAACAAATGAGGAAAGAGATGAAAGAGCTAGCAATTCAAATCATTTAAACACTCAGGTTAAGAAATCTAACTATTTACAAATTATTCTTAGTTATCAATAGCTAGGTCTTAAATGGGTTTTAGTT
This sequence comes from Kogia breviceps, assembly GCF_026419965.1. Lineage (NCBI taxonomy): Eukaryota > Metazoa > Chordata > Mammalia > Artiodactyla > Physeteridae > Kogia > Kogia breviceps. The sequence continues at coordinate 52,630,065 of NC_081312.1, forward strand.
ATTGAAGGCAAATTTATTTAAGAGCTTTGTATTATTTTCCAAGCAGCATTATCAAGGAAAACAAATAATTTATATCATGAATAGTCATATAGTCTTATGTAAGAAAGGTAAACAAATGTAAATGCAAGTGGATAGCAGAAGATTAAAAAGCGAATTCAGAAATTCATCATGTAGGCATTTCTGTCTAACAATCTTTGAACTATGTCACTTATGTAAATGTTTTTGGAGCAGAAGGTGGTTTAAATTTGAGATAGGAAAAAAGCCACATAAGAACATTTGCATTGTTTTTGAGAGAATTTGTTTTCCCTTGCTGGGCTTACTCAGGAATAAAATGTTTTCTCCTAAATACAAAAGTTTTTAAAGGAAAAGTAAGGATCTTTTACAGAATAACTGGAAACAGAAAATAAAATTCCACTACAGGAATCAAGGTCACAGTAGGAACAGATGACTGTAGAATGGAAAAGAAAGGATGAAAGTAAATTTTAAGTTGGTTGGGAGAAAAAGAAAGCAGCATGGAAGAGAAGATTGTACAGAAGTAAAAATTCATAAAAAGTGAGCCTGGAAAACTATGTTGCAATTGTTAGAAAACCTTACAAATAGTGGTGATGATAGAACAGTGAGGTATTTGTTGAAGCAGCATTTCAGCCCTCTGAAACAAGAGGAAAGACTACAGATAAATCAAGACAGTTCTTGAGGGACCGTTACCACACTCCCAGAGAGCAGCATTTGGAGGCCAAAATTTAACCCACCCTTGAGTACCTCTGTAATTGGATTTGGAATATCTGCAGTGATAAATAGTCTAGTAAAAATTATTGATTGGAAGAACAGTGCAAAATGGAAAAATCTAGGAATGTCAATGTGACCAAAAACCTGGGGTTTAAATTCCAGCTCCAGCTCTTAATAGCAATGTGACCCTGAGCAAATTATTGAATTATATGCACCTCAATTTCCTTATCTGTGAAGTGACATTTTAACTGTCTTATTCTGTTGTGAGCAAAATTATTAAGTCTTATAAATTGTAATAATTAGAAATGTCCTATCTGGGCACTGCTTGTAGGAGAAATACTTATTCTTGAAGGACTATAATATTCCTATAAATCAGTACTGTGGTGTCCATCACTGTAGAGCTCCTCTTCCCTCTTATTTCTTAAAATTAGGAAAGTTTAAATAAAAGTGATGGAAATGACTGAATCTAATATCGCTAACATCGTTACAGTATTTAAATTTGTAGAATGATAATTTTATTATAGAATTTAAAAGAGATTTTAGGAATACCAGGAAAGAAACTACTTGTCTTTATTCCTTTTATAGTTTAGCCTGTAATGCAGCAATTTGCTACTTTATTTTCTCTGTTTTATGCAATATTCTTAAAAGATAATTGAGCATTAAAAATTCTATTAAATAGTTGAATAATTAATTTTTGAAGGTTATAGTCCCACTCTCTACTGTAAAACTTTCAGAATCATAGCAACTTAAATTAATTAGAAAAAGGCATGTTTTTTCAAATTCATAAAACAGATGTTAACCTTATGGAGAGTTTCTTAGAGTTTTTCTTTTAACTCATCCGTACAGAATCATCAAACAGCCCAGAGATTTTCCTCCAAGAGAACGTACTTTGTGTTCTTTATTCACCACCCACTCACCAGCACTTCCAGTTGAGAAAATAAGAACCATTAACTTGAGAACTACTTCCATACTGTTTATTCATCACCGTAATGGAATTTTGGTGATTCAGGAAAGGCTCATGTAACGATTATTAGGATGGGACATGATCAGATCTATATTTTTGTATTTTAACTGGTCGCAGTCTTCAGGGCTAATTAGAGTGGCATGAAAATGGGTAAAACGAGGCCAGAAAGGAGATGACACTATAATCCAGGAGGGAGGCAGACTAAACTATAAGATTATTCACAGCATAAGCAGCATACTACTCAGCCTTGCATTTCCCTATACACATTTGATATAGCAGTTTTACACTAATGTAAGAAAAGACTGATCTAGGATTACTTGAGTGGGATCGGTAGGAGATTTAAGAAATGGTAGAATGCTTGCCAGCAGCATCTGAAAAATGGTTGACTATAGAGATTCATCAAATGGGAAAGACAGAACTATGAAAGTTCAGGAACATATAACTAGGAGAATCAAGTGAATTAAGAGATTGACATTAAGAAAAAAAGAAGTAGGAGTAAATTTGGGAATGGAGGATGAACTATTTTTACTGGTTGAATTTGAGGCACTGTCAAGACATTGGGCAAAAGTGCCCTGCATGGAGTTGGAAAAAGTTTAAGACTGCAGAAATGTCCTTACAAAGTTAATTTATCTAGCGCTAGTGATTTAAGCTCATTTAATATGATTCAATGCTCTAGAACAGCTCCTTTAATATGATTCAATGCTCTTGAACAATCTCAATGGTCCTGGGATTAATATCCCTGTTATCATGATTAGTTTCAGACTACCAGTTCCTAGTGGAAAAGTTGGAAGGAAAATGAGAACTTATTCTAAGACAATATAATGTGGTTGGCTCAAGCCACAGTTTTCCCTTCTTGAACCATGTCCAAAGTATAAACATGACTTTCTTTTTCAGTTTAGCACTATCAGTGTCTCACTCAAATATAAAGTACCTTATATTACTAAAGCAAACACTCCTTTTTCAATATTATATTTATATAATATTTATGTCTATCTGTAAATACTGCTCCCATTATCCTTCTTTCTAATAATTTTCAGCTTTATTGAGGTATAATTGACAAAATTATAAGATATTTGAAGTATCCATTGTGGTGATTTGATGTACATATATATTGTGAAAGGATCCCCACCACGTAATTAACATATCCATCACCTCACATATTTGTCTTTTTTTTTTTTTGATGACAACATTCAGTTCTATTTATCCCCTTTCCATTTATCCCTAACTTACTTTGTACTCAGAGAGGCCTACTTATATGAACCAAACCATTGAGCTCTCTTGCCTTCTATCATCACATTGGACCAGAGATGGAGATGGTAGGGCGTGAAGAGTATTTATCCTTTCTTCTTGCCAAGTTACTGCAGCTTGGCTACATCTACCTATCAAAGACCACAGCTCTGGTTGGCAACTCTTCATATAGTTACATATACTAGGTCCTAGTAACTCCATTTCCCCCTTCAAGCTTAGGGCTGGTAAAGACCCCCTGCTATGCTAGCCCTATGCTATCAACACCCCTTATTTAAGTATTTTCAGCTCTCCTTATATTACTTGTCTTGAATATGTCATTACTTCCCTGTTGGCACACAGAGAGTAATTGATGGATTAAATGAAGTAATATATGTCAAGTGCCTGGCACAAAGTGAGTTCTACAAAAAGTGTTAACTATTATTAATATTCCTATATATTTGAAGTGTTTCTATGACATAATTACAGCTGATAAGAAATAAGTTCTAAATGATTAATATAAAATGACTAATTTAATACCATAATCCTCTGAGGTAGCTTCTTTCATTATACTTTACCAAAGAGTAAACTGAGTAACAGAGACACTAAGTAACTTGCCAAAGAACGTACCTCTAAGTAAGTGGCAAAACCAGAATTTAACCTGCCAGTCAGCCTCCAAAATATTTGCTCATAACACTGCCTATATTGTTCCATCTATGCCCTCTAGTGAACCAGTCATTCTGCCAAGATCCCAGTGTTGGTTACTGCGAGCCCCTACCCCGCTTCTCTTTCACAGTCACCTTCCCAGGGATCAGGCCCAGCAGATTCCCCTGTGATCCCCACAGGGCAAGAGTGAGCGGGGACTCCCAAGAAGTGACCCACAACACTGAGGGAGCTGGATGTCCACCCTAGGCTCTCTTTGCCCACTGGAGGAACTGTAAGCTCAGGGGAGACCTCCATCACAGTATCGTGCTAGCCTGGGGGAGGGGCAAATGCGGTCAGTGTGTAGCTGCTCCTCTTACCTTTAGAATGCCATCAGCCTTGTCCTTGTAGTTCAAACGGTGCTTCAGCCTCACCCTGTGTTCTAGGATTTTCTCAGTGGCATCTTGTCTATGAATAGTTAGTTGTCGGTCATTCTCCTTGTAAGGAGAGCAAACTCAGGAATGACCTATGGCACCATCTTGGTGATGTAGAAACTGTGGATTATCATTAGTGAAATCCATTTAACCTGTAACCTGCCTTCACTAATCAAGGTTGTTTTCATTGCTGCTATAAAAGACTTGCCTGTCCTCCAAGCAGCACGGTAGCCTAAACAGTAAGATGTTTGCCTGAGTTGTTTTCCAAGAACTTGGAGTCAGCTGTGTCGAATTGGAGCTACAGAAACTAGACACAGCTGACTATAATAGTTACACAATTATTGCTCCCTTTTCCAATACCTTTCCACATGCTCCCCACATCTCAACCTGATTCTTTATCCTCAAAATATCCCGAGCCTCTTGCCTTCAGGGAGGCTGATCTGAGGCTTATTCTCCAGTTTCCTTGCTTGGCTGCTTTAGGAATCAACCCTCTCTTTGCTGTAAACCTCAGTGTCCCAGCATTTTGGCTTGCTGTGCATTGGGCAAAATGAACCTAATTTGTTAACAGTATCACTCTCCTCTGAGCCAGTCATTTTGAAGTCTGTTTTCATTCTGATGTGTTTTTAGTTCAATACAACTCTGTTCCTCTCTTCACTTATCTATACACACACACACACACACACACACACACACACACACACACACACACACACACAAATCTATCTTGTTTCCATCCACCCTCATAGTTGATTTTTGTGCTGATATAAAATTTCTTGCCCAAACACTAGATTGTCTTGCCTCCTAAAAAAGCAGTTCACATGCACATGAATGTACATAGGCATGCACAATGTACCAAAGAATAAAATCAAACTTAAGAACTTAAATGCTCATGTTTTAGTGATGCAACTTGAATAAAACAAAAATTCATATAACCTTAAATGATGTTAGTACAGAGGAAAAGGGATAGTTACTGAGTTAAATCAAGCATCTTAGAGAAAAGTATTAGGAAAAAAAATCTCCAAATGCAAAGCATATCTTGCCATTTCAAAATATTAAACACAATAACATAATTGTAAACATAATCCCAAAACTCAATTCTAATACCTTACTGTTTTGAAATAAGGATATTTTTCATTTTTATTGGATTTAGCTTAAATAAAATATAATTACCAAGTAACAATTTGTTTATAGTACATATTCAGCATTATTAATTTAAAAATATAATTCTTTTACTTTCTATGTTGATTTGTACTATATTTGTGTCTCCTAAAAATGGTGCTTTTTTTTTTTTTAGGAGGAAACAACTTGACATTTTGGATATTAAGAAATACTTGCTCTTATGAAATAACACTTTACTAAAAATATAATTATATCTATTTTTAATTTAATATTCAAAACATATAAGTATATATCATTTTAATCTTTAATGAACATCAACGTATATTAAAGACCTACTATGAGCCAGATATTTTGCTAGTTACTGTGATAAGAAAAAATGAGATTCAGGATCTGCTTCACAAAGCTTAACACCCAGTAGGGAAAATTAGATATAAGGATAAAACATTTCAATAAAGGAAGAATGAGACATCCTGAGGGATCCCCCAAAGTGAGAGACATGAATAGTGATTGGAAATTATCCTGGAAAGTTTAAAGAAGAATTCATCATTTGAGCTGTGTTTTAAAGTTTAAAAAGTTCTCAAAAAGGAGAGAGCATAAAAGTGAAGAGAGAAACATTTCTAGTGGAAATAACTGCTTAACCTCAAGGACAATGACAAGGAAATGAAGGGCATTTACAGCTTCACCAAGCTCACCTTCCTCTAGGGCATGATGCATACCAAGTATGACAGTGGAGAGCAAGCCATGAACGGCAAGGTGGTGACAAACTGTGTAGATTCTTGAATGCCAGGCAAGGAGTTTAGATTTCCTTGTTGAAAAGCCAAGTGTTTCTGCTTTAGAAAATGTAAAATGTCATCAGTGTGTGGAATCAATTGAAGGTAGGAGAAAATAATGGCAGAGAGACCAGTAAGAAAACAACTGCAATAGTCAATGCAGGGAGCAATAAGCACTTAAATCCTTATTATGTCTTTGTGAATTTAAAGTAGGAGAAATACATAAGAAACATTTGGTATGTCCAGGTCAAAATCGTCCATAGAGCCTACATAGAATAGACTAGCAAATTTCTTCCCAATAAAGAAGTTTATTGTTTGACTAGGTGACTTTCTACTTTTCATTTGAGAACTTTTATGAGTAAATAGTTTGTATTTACTAAGACACAAGTAAACAAAAACTGGATAAGAAGTAGAGAGCAAAGTTTTGGAGACAAGAAACAGGCTTAAGTAAAGGAGCAGTTATTACAAAGAAGAATTCTAATGTACTTTACCCAGAACTGAAGAGTTCTCTGCAAAGACGGGAAGATTATGCTGTAGGAAGGGCTGTGCATTTATAAACACTGACTTGAGTGCCTTGAGAGCACTCAGACCTTGAGAGCACAGCAGCTGGGAAGTTGCCACTCAAGGCTCCCTGTACTTCTGTAGGATTGGCCCCTCACCTGTTGACAACCACAGTGATCCTGACCCACATGTTTTGCATGAGCCCCACTGCTGGCTTTAGCACTGTATGCCTACTCTCAATACCCATCCAAAGTGATTTTCCCAGACTTCCATTATCTTCCAGCAATTAAGGAGTTGGGGTTCTGTTTATACTAGTAGATTGTTCCAGTGGTGAATGCTTTGCTCTAGACAAGGCCTAAGACACTTAGAGCAGAGCAACCCCACATCCTTTAAAACAGAGAAGGCAGATAAAAATAGTAGTGCGATTGATGAGCAAGAGCATTCCTGACATCCAAACAACTTTGTATTTCTTAGGAGGGCAGTAGGCTGTGGGAGTTTAAATACCTACATTAAAAAAAAAAAATCCACCAAGATACGGTGCTATTATCTTCCTATGCACATTTTTTAAATCTCCCAGAAGTTTAATGTTTATGGAAAATTTGTTCTCATTTCTTTATATTCATAATAATATGATGTATCAGCTGTTTATTTATTAGAGACAGTTGGTTCATGATCAGTTTGGAAATAAATGTGAAAAATCATGGTGCTGGTTAACAACAATAACAAAAAAGAATATAACACATAAACTAAATTTCTGATAAATGCATACTGTTTTTTCTTAAATAATTTATTTTAATTAGTCACTCATAATGCAAGAATATTTAACTTTCCTTTATTATGGAAAATATTCAATCCAAATATTTTCCATAATATTGTAAATACTTAACTTCTTATTCTTAAGTAAGTTTTATAATCCCCAATTGAGCTGTTGTTTTAATACAGTTTAAAATTCAAACAACACTTTAAAGATGACCTTATTCCTCAAAAAATAGTTGTAATAATATTTTATTATTACCACCATTATCAAGATTTAATTCAACATATTGGGACAGATGAAAATAATTTGTCCCAAAAGATAATTCATTTTGAGCCAAAGAGTAGACCTCATTTGAAATGAAAGATTAAAGCAAAGATTTCAACCCACCAAAAGGGATATATTTGCTAAAATAACAGAAGTGAAAGAACAATAACTTTTACATCGATTTTCATTCATCACTCTCAAATTTACAGGAATTGGAGGGTGGAAAATGGAAGGTAAAGTTGTACATAATCAGTATAGACATAAGAAAAAACAATAAAATAATGTTTCTTAAACGAGATTGATATACATTAGAGTAGAACCTACTACCATTTCCCTCAGAATCTTACACACATAGTACAATCATCAATAGTTACAGTAGAAACATAAAAATAAAGTGATTCTTCAAGACTGGTATACAAAACTAAAAATCTTCATATTTTGTATTTCTAATTTTCTAGTAATACATTCTAGGACTTATGAATATAAGAAGTTTACTAAAATTCTTTGAAAATTAAAAGGGATCACATTATTAAATAGGGGAGAGATTTTCAGTGTAAAAATTTCATTTATTTCCCACTTTCTAATGTAAATATTCTGAGGAAATCCATTAATTCTAAATGTCCTTGTATGAGTTTGTCTAACATACGAGATTTATATAATTCCACTCTCTAGAAATAAGCTAGGATGAAGAAAGTAATATATGGTTTTAATTTTATAATGAAAAAAATTCAGGAAAATAGTTTAAATAATGATATTTTAAAATAGCATAATATAGCCACTAATAGGATATCTTACAAATTATTGGAGGGTAAAATAGAAAAGAAAATTAATACTTATAGTCAAAGAGAAGAAATACAGAAAATTAAAAACTCAAATACGTAAAACGACAGACCAACATCAGTTACATCAGTGAATGTAAATATGTAAGAACCCCTTATTTTAAAAGAAGCTCTCAGATTGATCTAAATAATAAAGCTATACACATTATATAAGAGGCAGATCTAAACAGTACAGGATTATATCACTATGAAAGAAGAGGAAATGAAATATCTAATATAAAGGGATCAGTTGAATTCATTATACCTCCACAAGATATACTCATTAAAATCATGTCCTTGGAAGAAAATATAAGGTTATAGGAAAATGCCCCAAATATAAGGAATAAAAAAGATATTCTAATATTATAATGGCTATTCTAAATATAATACATATAAATATGTCTTGATATAGATAACTCAATATTTAGATATTAGATATAATAGCTAGATATTATAGGAAGCTCAGTATATAGAGATATAGAGATTATAAATAGTACAATATAGAGATATATTATATATTTACATAACAAGGAAAACAACAAGGATACATACCAAGATATTAATTGCCATCATATCTGCATAATGAGATTGGTGGTAGTCTTCAAATTTTTGGTATTTTCCAAATTATGCTTCCACCAGATTTTGTTTTTATAATAGACTAAAGGGTGAGGAAGGTAAGATACATTTGCTTTGTTTCTATTAAAAAAAAAGTGGGTAATCACATGAAGAAAGAATTTTACAGTCATCTCCTAGACTCAAAATTCATTGGCACTATTTTGTTTTGTAGGAAAGCATTAATGTTTAAAAATAATTAGAAAGAAACAAATTACGTTATTTTGCCTCAGATTTTTATTTGTTAATATTTGGCAATGTTAGATTCCATTATATAATTACAACATTCTAGATTTCTTGTGTTAGAACATTACTTCAGTCTAAGAAGATCGAATTTAACTATGACAGTTTAACTATCATATGCTTATTAAAGGATCATTTGGTAATGTTTTATACTTTATGTTGCACCCTTAGCTTTAAGTAGAGTTATTCCAGCTTATAAATATCACTTTACACCAGGGTTTTCCAACACTGACACTATTGACTTTAGACCGGATAATTCTTTGTTGTGGGGTGCATTTCAGACTTGCCAATCCTCACAACCCCCAATCATGTGAACCAATTCTCTCTCTCCCTCTGTGGGAGTGTGTGTCTCCTATTGATTTTGTTTCTTTAGAGGATGCTGACTTATACAGAATTTGGTATCAAGAACAGTGGTTCTAGAGGAACAGAATCTTAAGAATGAGTTTTTAGAAACTGGTTCTGGGGCTTCCCCGGTGGCGCAGTGGTTGAGAATCCGCCTGCCGATGCAGGGGACACGGGTTTGTGCCCCGGTCCGGGAAGATCCCACGTGCCGCGGAGCGGCTGGGCCCGTGAGCCATGGCCGCTGAGCCTGTGCGTCCGGAGCCTGTGCTCCGCAATGGGAGAGGCCACAACAGTGAGAGGCCTGCGTACCACAAAAAAAAAAAAAAAAAAAAGAAATTGGCTCTGTGTTTTCTGGAATTGGTTCTCTAATCAGATTAGATTTAAAGGCACTGATGACTATATTTCCAGTGGTAAAGAGAACAGTGATTAGAGAGATAGAGATAGAGACAGAAGCAGAGATAGAGTTATTGTAGATATATCCTATTTTTTTCTCTTCCTCTGGAGAACACTGACTGTTACAGTAGCCTAAAATCAAGATTGAAATCAAGTTGGGATGGAAAATGGATAAAATGGTGCAGGAAGACCCAGTTGCCTTTGATAGTCTCTCCACAGCCCCACCTAGACTCTAAGATCTGAATAATTAAAACACTGGGAATTAACCCTTAGAGAAAAGGAATTTCAGAGAATGATGGGAAATTCCACTAGAGACACGGTCATGTGGATTGTCAAAAATGGAAGTATATATTTCAGATTCTCACCATCCTAATATGACTTCCTCATTCATCCCCCACTCTAAACTTATGCAGAAATGCAACAACCAGGGATCAAACTTTAATCCACCTTTGCTCTTTTCCTAGAAGGAATATAATCTAACCAGAAAAACTAATGGGACCTCCAAAGAACACAAACGCTAGAGAAGAAAGACAACAAACTGAGTAATAATAAAAGATGAAGAAAAATTAATGAACCTGAGAGAATAAGAAATTAAAATAAGCAAAATAAATCTCTTCCTCGAAGAGATCAGGAAGGCTACTGTAACATGGAGTGAAGTCATATCTTTAGAAAAAAAGATAGTCCAACTGTTATATATAAAATACAGAATATCTAAAATGAAAATATCAAGTATGAATTTAGTGGCAAAAAAGCAAGTCACTAAGTTAAAAGATCAGGTCAAGAAATTCTCCTAGAAAGTATTAAAGATAAATAATGTGAAAAAAAGTTAAGGATATAAGTGGTAGAAGTAGATGCAGCAATATTGAAATGATAGATTTCCTAGTATGTGAAGAAAAAACATAATAAGAAGGAAATATTTTAAATAATAAAAATTCATAGTTCCTAAGAATTAAGGAAAGATAAGAACTTCAAAAGAATCCCTCAGTCATACACACACACACACACACACACACACACACACACACACACACAATTTAGATAAATTAGAGTGAAATTCAAGAATACCTAAAATAATGTAACAATTCTCCAAGCTTAGAGAGTGGATCTGACTTAAAAGCAAGCATCAGATTGATAGGATGAACCACTGACACTGTAGGCAAGAAAACAGTGATACATCATTTTCAAGTTACTGGGGAAAAATAAAAATAAATTAATGGCATAGTTTTATATTAGCAATTCTCATTTAGAGAAATAGACAAAATAAAACTATTTTCAATCACACAAAGTCTCAAAAGTTTTAAAATAAAAAAAAAACCTACATGAAATTATATATGGAGGAAATAGCCAAATAAGGACAGAAATAAATCCAAAAGGATGTTAATTAATAAAAGTTTATTAACATTATTAATGATGTAAGGGTGAGAAAATAATTTACTGAATTGACTACTATCTAAATGTGCAGTAAACAAAAAAGGTTCAAAAGGTTCAAAAATAATACCAAAATTGTGCTTTGGGAGGTTGGGGTAGAGAATGAACAATCAGGAAATACCTGCATGCCAGGTATATGGAGAAGGAAGAACATTTTATATCAAAAACGTTATAAAGAAAAAATATTTAAATGACCTTAATAAATTAGATACCAAGTGAAGCACAAAAAGTAGAATTCATAAATTCTATATGCCTTCCAAAGAAAATTGTATCTATTCATTTATTAAAATAAATGTAAATGAGTTAAGGTAACTTACCAAAATAGAAATTCTCAGACTGGATTTATAAAACCAAGATCCAGCATTATGTAGTAAACAAAAAACTTCGAAGGAAGTGGGATTTTAAAAAGCTTGATAGTTAAGGAATGGAAGAAGATATGCAGAGAAATAAACCAAAGGAAGGCAAGAGTAGGAATTTTAACACTAAGCCATCATGAATGACCAATAATAGAAGGAGCTCTTAAATATAAAGCACCTGTAAATAAATTGGAGAAAATCTTTATGACATTGGGGGTCACAGTTTTCTTTGACAAGCCACAAAAAAACACTAATCATTAAATTAAAACTTAGACTATATAAAGAACTTTTGCAATTCACTAATTAAGACAAACCCAATTAAAACAAATGGGCAAATTCTTGAATGGACACTTCAAAAAAGAATATATAAGAATGGCCCATAAGTATATGATGTATGCTCAGCATCATTAGTAATCAGGGAAATCAGTTAAAACTACAAAGAGATGCTACTTCAGACGCAGCAGAATGACTAAAATTTTAAAAACTTGACAACACCAATTGTTGGCAAAGATTTGAACCAACCAGACTCTTGAATTGTTATAAATTGTACAACTACTCTGTAAAATTCTTTGGCAGTTAAGCACCTATTATATGACCAAGCAATTCTACTCCTAGATATTTACACAAGACAAATAAAAACATATGTCAAAAGAAGACTTCAAAAAATGTTCATAGCAGGTTTATTCATATTTTCCCAAACTGAAAATAGCCCAAATAAGCAAATTGTGGTATATTTATTTTATGGAATATTATTCAGCAATAAACGGGATCAATTACTAACACATGCAGCAATATAGATGATTCTCAAAAATATTATGTTGAATAAGAAGTCAGATACAATAAAGAACATACTGTGTAATATCACATTATGCGTCAACTGCCTCAAGTGACAACTTCAGACAAGGAAGGGGCAACACCATCAGATAGGGAGGGGTTGCCTCTCCTGCCAAGAGAGGTTCAGTGACATTCAGACTTCAGGCACTAAGATGTATCTGGGTCCCCCAGAGTATCCCATTTCAATTCTTAGAGTCTCACTGTTTCCCAAAAGTCTCCCCAAACGTAAATAAGACATTTAGGGGGGCTATGAATTCATCTAACTTTGTATCGTTAAGTTGGCAACTCAAGGGATCAGACTCTGTTTCTGGTTTTTGTATGTTAATATTATGCCTTCAAGGATTGGATTCTATTAGAGGCACCATAGAAGACCTCTTATCATCTGATAATTCATTGAGCAAGGATTTTTAAAGCTCTAAGCTTATCATTTTATTTTTCCTATAAATCCTCTAAGGAAGCTAAAAATATCCAGCTCAACCCACAGTCTTTATATAACTTAATAAGCGCTTCACTCTAAGTGACTCCAGGCAATAATATAAGTAGATCTTTCATAAATATGTACCATATACTACCATTGCATTATACTCTGGTCTTAAATTCAAGTATCTGGAGGGATATTTACTATTTTTAAGCCCTGCCAGATCAATTTGGCAATCTCAGCCTTCTATTTTCTTTAGCGTCTGACCTTCAGCACCTCCAGCTAATATTTACTCTATCTGTATTTAGTGCAAGAAGAAAGAATCCATTCTAGCTAATTAAACAGAAAGGGTTTTATTGCAGGGTATTAAATGGCTTAGAGAATTTTTGGAAGGGCTGATGAGACAGATTCGGGCCTGAGGAGGGAATGGGCCAAAAGCCACCCCAAAGAATCAGGCCTCCAACTGCTACTCTAGCCAAGATCGGGTGGCTGCCTATCGAATTGCAAAACTGCCACAACAGTATCCCCCGCTACAATGCATATTACCATTGCACGAATGAGCTTATATATGAGTGTTAAACAAGATAATAAGAAAAGTATAGTATAAAAAGTGCATTAGTTTATAAGAATTGTTCCCTGTTTGTCAATCCTTCTTCACACCAAGTGGTAACTGAAGGCAAAGTATATGAATACAGTCTAGTGCAGCAAGTACCAATAGGTGGCACTCTTTCCCTGAACATAATACCATTCACTCCCACCTTTCTCCTGGGCTCAGTTTGCCAGATATTGGAAAGGCTTAATGTGTGATTTTCTCCTATCTGTGTGTATGTTGTCCTTACCTCAATAAAATAGCATAACACGGGATTCTGAGGAACACATCCATCACCTTATATCAAAAAATTCTGTTCAATGGCCCCTGTTAGAAACTGCATTTTTAAAATGCATGTCACAGGACCGACCATTCTATTCATTGCATGATATGCTTCTTATCGCAAGAACCTAAATCATATCCAGAACATGAAAAGCAAAACAGCTGGGCTAAAGTAGTTTTAGGTTTTCTTAGTTTAGAAAGCAGTGGGAGGTCATTTAAGATGTTTCCTGGCCTTTTACTTCCCTTCTACTACTTCTATCAGTTCTGAAAGAGCCCTCCCAAACCACCTGACCCACTGATAAAACAGCTAGTGAGTAAGAGAACAAATGTGGCAAGAAAGAGAGATGTCAAACATTAACTGTTCCTTCTAGTGCAGACGTCTAAGTCCAGGATAGGCTTTCCCCACTAAGGAGGGGGAAAGATTTGAATTATGTAAAGGTTTAAGTTTCCTATTTTATTATCTCAAGTTGACCAAAAAAGTATGGGATATGTCTGCTATTTCATCCAGAGCCAGGAAAGAGGTTCCTACATAAAGAAATCACAACACATGAAGTAGGAAAAAAATAATAATTTGTCTTTTGTTTGAATCCTACTGTGTACATCTCATTTAACAAACCACTCACCTTACCCTAGGTGATACTTACCTTAGATGCTAGACTGTTTCCAATTTTTCACTTTTCAATGATATGATCACGCAACTATGGCCATGGTATAGATTTATTATGGGCAAAATATACTTGCCCTAATCTTGACATTGACTTGAACATGGAATTTCTTTTGGCCAATGGGATGTTAGTGGAAGTTGTAAGTAGATGCTTGAAATGTGGTTGTGGAGTTTGGCTTGACTTCCTTAACCCTGGTGATTTACCATGAGAAGAAAATGCCCTCAGCAAGCCACTGTCTTTCAAGCTGGATTGCACAATAAGATACATGGAGATGGCCACATGCACTGGGTAATTTCTGGACCCAAAAGTTTGAGCATGATAAGGTACAGACCTGAACCTGAACCCAATCTATAATCTAGAATTGGGAGCCTGGAGCCTACTTTCTAGAATACAGCCTAGACCAGCCATGATGCAGTCACTCAATGACTCATGAATATGAAAATTAATTTAAAAAAAATTTAAACCACTGAATTTGTGAGTGGTTTGCTATACAGCATTATTGCAGCACTAGCTGACTGATACACACCTAAATTTCAATTAAACAATTTTATTCCTGACTATAATACATTGCTATGTCTCATCTAGCTTAGCAAAATTAACAACGCATTGAAATTTCAGGTGAGGGGTTGTTGAAAATGTTTAAACCACTGTGAGAGAAATAATTAGAAAATGATGATTTTCATAATTAAAATAAAATATGGAATAAGATTTTAGCCTACCTGACAATACATTTTCTAACCTTGCACAAATGTATCTTGCTTTTGCAGTTTTTCCCTTTTTTGTTTTTTTGAAAGCTAGGTGAAAATGTCTTCATGAATATAAAAAATCTAAACTATTAGTAAATTTATAGGGGGAATTCATCATTTGCTAGGATTAATTTTATCAAAAATAGTCTTTAAATAGAACTCATATTAATTATACCAATCATCAAAAATATTTATGAAATAACATACATGCCAATTTCATGTATAAACTAAATTTAATATATGATTTCTTTTGACCCTTATTACAATGCTGAGAAGTTCCTATTTTAATAATTATTTCTTTTTTACAGATAAGAAGACTGAGGTTAAGATTTTGCTAAAAATGTTAACGCTCAAAATTTGATGTTTACTATTTAAGTAAAATATGCTTTTAATATATTTAATAAATATAACTGAAAACATTTAAAAGTTTTAGAGTGGATAATATTATTTTCCCTCACTATTTTAAAACCATCTATCTCAGCCACTTTCCTAAACATCAGTACTCTACATGTGTCAAGGTGATGGTGGGTAAAATGTAAGGCTAAAGTTGCCATCAAATAATTCCTTAGAAAAATCCTACAAAGAATGTAAACCCTATTCTTAAAAATGGAGACTACAAGAAGAGCATCCTATTAAAATTGGTCCCCTAAAAAACATGTGTCCCCTAATGTACAGAGAACATTTTAAGGAAATAAATACTGCTAACATTTTTGTTAAACCTAACAAGCAGATTACTCCAGGTACTAACAGCAAAGTAACAGCAACAGGAAACAAAAATGGCAAATTATGTAGGACCAGTGTAATTGCTGTGTGTGAGCTGAGAACAGTAAGGTCCTTTGCCTTTAAAATGTAACTACAACACTGTCTTGCTCTAATACCCCATAGGCAGCAGAATGATTGGAGCCAATATTAACTTAGACAGTTCTGGGGAGTCTCTGTTTAGCAACAGCTGTATGACTAGCACAAACCTAATACTGTAGAACTAGATAGACAGTGAAACAACACATAATCTTTTCGTCATGGGGCACTATTACATAAATGCATCTGTGTTGTTCATCTGAATGCTGCCAGCAATGGTGTGTTAGATAAAACAAAAGGACTAAAGTAAAGTTTTTACTAAAGTAAAAAACTACACAACATGCAATTGTAATGATCTTACACTCTACACAGGTGTGTTAGTGTGGAGCATTCATCCACTAAAAGCTCACTTTTATTTCCTTGTGAGGCAATAGATCATAGTGCTTAGGATTTGGGGAATTAAAAATCTGAGTGCAATTCTCAACTCAACTACTTACTACTGGTCTGACCAAAGGCAAATATCAACTTCCTCAATAGCAAAAGGAGAAAAACAATTGTGCATTCTTCAAAGAGTGCTTTGAGATATATCAACTAATATATGTTAAGCCTTTAACACAATAACTAAGACATGGTAAGTACTGGAATATACTTTGCTTTATAATTTTATAACTAATATCATCACTAACCCATTTTCTTATGCTTTTTCTCAGTATTTGATGTTCCTCTCACTTAATTAAAATGCACATATATATAATGTGCTTAGGAAAAATGTTAGATGTACAGAAATGATGAGGAGAGGAGAGAGATATAGAAGAATCCAATAAAGAAGAAAGGTCAGTGTAATGGCCAGTAAGGTTTTGCTGAGTTCAGAGAGTTGAGGTGGTATAGTAGTTTAATAAGCCTAGAAATCAATCAGCACAATTCTCTCATTAAAACCCAATACAATATTGTTTGTTTTTCCTGCACAGAGAGACAAAAACCACCATTACTGTATTCATGTAGATCAGTGGTTCTAAACCCTTTAACAAATATTTTCTAAAGTTCCCTTTACTGCCTAAAAAGACATTTATGGAAAAATATAACCTGAAACCACACATTAGAATAATTCAATCACACATTATTAATACAAATTTATTCATTATATTGATACAAGAGAATCAATATAATCTTCTAACTGTAAAGGAAAGAAAACATAATTTATAGTAAAATAATTGACTACAATAAAATACTTAATGAAGTAATTAGATTCCTGTACTTCCTTATAGTAGGTTTGGATTTAAGAGGAGCTTACTCTATTGAGTGCAGGAAAATGCAAGAACAGAGATGTGTGTGGATACTAAAATAAAACCAATGTTAGGCTAACTAATAGTTGGTAATTGTTGATAAGACTACTAATAACAGCAATACGTAAGACTGTAGACCAATGATGTCCAATGTGGTAACTACTAGCCCCAAATGGCTATTGAAATATGGTCAGTGCCACTGAAGAACTTAATTTTTAACTTTATTCAATTTTAATTAAATTAGGTTTATATTAAAAACTAAATCAGTATAAAATAGCTCGATGATGTTTACACTATTAATTACAGGTTGAAATGATAATTGGGAGATATAGTATGCTAAATATAATATGTAATTAAAATTAACTCCCCTTGATTATTTTTACTATTTATAATATAGCTACTAAAAATTTTGAAATTATATATGTGGTTGTCATTTGTGGCTTGCATTGTACTTCCACAGCACAGCATTGCTATAAACAAACTGAGTAGTAAACCTCTGAGGATAATAGCAGAGTAAAATGGATTAACAATAAGGAATACCCCCAATTTGTTTCAATTTGTAATTTCTATAACCAAGATAAATTATTTCAATATGTAATTTCTACAACCTAGATTTATTTCTGCATAACAAAAATTAAATTACCTATATATACAATTTTAAAACGATGTTTATTAATGAAATTCAGTGAGAAACCTAAATTTTATCTATGCTATTAAAGGTGTTCAAAGTATGTTAAAAAGCATCTCATGTTTCCTCTGCTACAAATATATGTATTGATATTGGTCCTTTTGCCAGAATTACACTACAGCCCTAGCAGCCATTTCAACCAAATATGTCGTTGGAAATCTAGAGTAAGTTTTTCTCTCTGAGGAAGTGTGTATAAGTTTTAAGAGCATCCAAAACCCTTCATAATTAAATTGAGTAAAGTGTGCTTTGGTCCCAACATTGGTTTTCAGCTCAATTAAATTTTTCTGAAAATTTTGGCTAACATGTTCTTCATCCTTTTCAAATGGATTAATTACCCAGTCCAGTTTTGTAAATGAAACTAAAATTTTTAAAAATCTAATCATCCTCTCTTTCTAGTAGCCATCAAATGAAAGCAATCCATTTGCACTTATCTAACTTCTGCAAAGATGAAAGCTATAAAAATGTTGATGCAAAAACTAATTTAAAATAATACATGTTCGTTGACAAATCCTACAATAATTCCATTCACTATGAGATTGATCTTCATTTCTAGCATCTTATAATGGATCCCATTTAACTTTGCAAACATAAATATATCTGCAAGATATATCATTTTGTGATATTTGAATTGTGATGCTTAATTTTTCATTTAATGAATTCTTTGGTTATTTTAAATAATAAAAACATGTTTAACTTTACATTGAAGTCACCTTACTTCCAATTTCAAACTTTTTATTAACATTGCATAGTTTACTCTTAATTCAATTTGTAACATCCAATACAACATTCATTGATTTTGAAGTATTTCTTTAATATCCCTGATGTCAGTAAATAATATAATGAATTACTAAACTACCTAGAGTTATTAATATCAGCTCTACATCTACTTTGTAGACCTCTCATAGCTGCTATTGAAGCAGTGGTATTTGGAAAGCAAATATGTTTTCACATGAGATTTTTAAGAGCTTTGTGAATTGACAATCTCTTTTATCCATCCTCACTAATTTTGAAAGTAACATTTCTTTCACGATTTTTTAATCTTTAAGAACCTGACATATATATGAGCAGTAATTATTCATTTTCACATAGGATACTTCATCGCTTGTATGAAAATTTGCTTGGCTGCTGTTCATTATACAGTTGATCTTCAACATTTTTCACAATCTCATCAAGGCTTCTTGATACAAAATCATTGCTCAGTAAAACACAATATATATTTTTTCATTTGAACTTCTTTCTATAAATAAAAATAACAATCTCTTAAAGAGCTGGAAAGATTAATTTACTTTAATATTTTTGGTTTCATATATCTTGTAATACATTGTGCTATTCTATAAGAAATAATGAAAACTTTAGTCCTCTGAGTAGGATATATTTAAAGCAGTCTGGTGACAGTAATACAGTTTTCAAACTTTTTCTATAAATTTCAGAAATATGCTATATCCTTGCTAATTTAATCAGTGTGTTTCTCTGCAAAATTTGCATTAAATTTCACTGGTTTTTATTGTTTCATTTAAAAATGGGTTCACAGATTAGGAATATGAGAAAGTGCTAAATTACTGGACAAACTACAAAATCCAATATTACATAATCAGCTAAATACCATTAATATGTTTTCTTTATATTTGACATTTTAAGTAAGAATTTTGTATGTGTATTTACATAAATAACCTCTGAAAATGTAAAAATTATAAATACAAACTGAAAAATTATGTTACATTCGTGACTCAAATATCACAAGCAACATTGTCATGGTAAAGTAATTTTCCAAAATGGAAAGTGACTTTTAGCAAAATTCAAACAAAAAGATGGACAATGTCCCTTTGATATAGAGATGAAATCCAGGAAAATTTGGTATATATTAGAACCATGAAAAATATCTTGTACATGCCTATAGTGAGTTAGTTTCTAGGCTCAGCCAATTTTAAACAGCAATGAGAGACAATCAAAATTTGTCTCCAGAGAATTTTTTAAAATATGCAGTACTTCTCCATGCTTTATAGTGTCTAGAATTCTTGGTCTCTATCTACTAATGCAACAGCACCTTTAATAATTTAGCAATCAAAGAAATGTCTCCAATAAATCTCCAAAAATTACCCGAGAGGGTGTGCTTCTGCCCCCAAAGAGAGCACTGAATAAGATATAGAACAGGTGGGCTTCCCTGGTGGCGCAGTGGTTGAGAGTCCGCCTGTCGATGCAGGCGACACGGGTTCGTGCCCCGGTCCGGGAAGATCCCATATGCCGCGGAGTGGCTGGGTCCGTGAGCCATAGCTGCTGGGCTTGCGCGTCCGGAGCCTGTGCTCCACAACGGGAGAGGCTATATATATATATATATATATATATATATATATATAAAACAGTGAATTTTGCTCTCCATGTGAAAACTATTGCCACACTTGCCTCTCATCTGCTATTGTGTCCTTTTATATTCAATGAGTAATTTTTGCTATATCTCAGCCTCTTTCATAAAAGCAGGTATTATTAAAAAATTATCCTTTGAAGAGACTTCGGAGTTTGTCACAGAAAGATGATATTGGGAAACTTTTTACAAGTTTATGAGAATGAATCACGTTTTAGCAAATTTATGAGAATGAATTATTTTTCTTTCATTCCTTATATGTAATGCTCTCTGTAATGCTAGTTTCATATTTTTATACTATAACACATAATATATGGGTTCATCTTTACATATCTATTATACAAAGAAAATAATTTTTAGCAAATGTTACAGTTACAACTCTATATTTTATCATTAATAAAATTCACATAGCCTTCCTCCATGACACAAATATAAAAAAGGAATCATTGACTTGCTTCTGCAGCTAGCATTTGTGTCTTTGCCTCGGATGGAGGAGAGAAGCTAACATTTAATGTGTGCTTAACATTGGCAAAATGCTAAAGTAATTGTTTTATCCTGACAACAATCCCAGAAAGCTATTTTTAAATGAAGAAACAAATCTCAGGAGACTGAATGACTTTCTCCAAAGCATAGTGAAAGTCAAGTTAAGTCTTTCTACTCTACCACTTTGCCCTCCATCTTAGCCTGTATGCTCAGGGAGTGCTCCAAACTTATCCTTTTAAAATGACACCTTATTACTTGTAATAAACATCAGAATTTTTTTCCCCAAAATATCAGAAGGATTTTGGAAGTTGTGTTTCAGTGCATCAATTATTATTTTAATGTTCTGCCCCCTTTACTTATTGTCACTCTACTCAACTTGTCCCCTGTTGAAGCTTCCTGCTAGTCTTAATTATGTGCCCTTCAATGTAATGAGTATGGTGGTTATGGAAAAAGTGATATATACATACTTCCCCTAAAATGTGTTTGGTATAGTCTATGGATTAACAACATGGATTTTAAAAACAAATAAGCCAAGTTTACTGTGTTTTGCATTTACATGAAAATACTTATTTTCCTTAAGCAGGTAAGGTTAAAAGTTATACTATGATGGAAGAATTTGAAGGATCTTGAGGGTTTCATAATTAGAACCATGGGAAACTCCCAGTTCTAAAGGCTCCTCAGAGCTATGGGTGGGAACTAAGTCCATTTAGTTCTTTTTTGACTAGTGTTTTTCAGTATTTTATTCCCCTAAGATTCTGTCTGTAGTCACATTTTCTTTTGAATACCCACAAATTATCTATTCCACTCACATTAGTTTCATTGAAAAGCAGTATTTATAATGTGATCATTTTGAAAGCTATTTATCATCTCACTCAGGCTTTTATCCCTCTCTTACTTGTATCGACATTTCTACTCACCTTTAAAGAGACAGTTTCAGCCCAACCAGGATATTCATTAGTCCTTGATGTAAACTTGCTTAGTCCACTTGCTCCAGTGACGATTTATACACTTTCTTCTAAAGTTTTACTTTGCTAATTGGTCCAGTCAGTCTTTCTTCCCACAGCTTCTTTTCCAATTATCTTCCCTTAAATTCCCCACCACAGTGTAATTTTCCAATGTTAGAGGATAATCAACAAGTCCTTCCCCTGATTCTGCTGTAGATTCCCCAGTAGTTAAAATATTCTGCGTTATATTCCTAGGCAGAATTCTTATCCTTAAATTTAAAAATAGACTTAGATCCATCTGTGGGGGCAAAAAATAAAAAATAAAAACTTCCTGGACTGGGTATGGGTACATATCTGGTGTTTATAAGAGTTGAAAACTGCCTTCAAGACCCCTTATTCTCATCATCATCATGCTCTCTGTTTTCTCATTTTCCTCAACACTTCAACAATCTCGCAAACCCACCACAGAAATAAAAGTTCCTAATATTAATGCGGGAAAGCTGCATAAAATTGTCTCTTTTCCTCATTCTTATATTGAAAAGTTTTAAGTCTCTGCTTGTGTATGTGAACATCATGAGGCCAGATAATTGCTTTTTGTTGATATAAAGTTCTTTCACTCAATGAACACTCCATAAATGTTTGATTTTTATTAACAAATTAGTTTGTAGAACAAATACTAGTAAAACTTGAAAATAGCTGCTATTTTCTACCTTAAAAATACATACTTATAAATTGTAGGCTGCATGTATGTTTTAGTTTATGTGATGCTGACTGGGATAAAAGAAGGTGATAGGTAGAAACTGAAGGGAAAAAGGCAATGTCTATGATTTTTAGACATAAGAGGAGAAACTAACTGGAAACAACTGACACTGCCTGTTTTGACCATAATACAAAGCAAGTAGCTTGATTAAAAGGGAGAGAGTAAGAGGAAAATCAGATTACTGAACTTATAAATGAAGTATAATATCAAATTCTTAATAGGAACAAAAAGCCCCATGCATTTATGATATATAGTAAAAGCAGGTATAAAATTCTGAAAATCAAACTCACATTTATTAGAATCTAATATAAGGAAGTTAAAAGCAAGAATCCAGAAAATAACAAGTTATACACATAGTACAAGAGTAAAATAATCCTTAAAAAAATAAATACCTTAAGTGTAACTCACTTTATATTTGCAAACATGTATATTGGAATACGTTTGTATAATTAGAAATAATGACTGACAGCAATTTTAAAACATTTTACAGATGGTTGTTCATAAAAAGGGGACCATAGGAAAACACACATTCCAGTACAGATCCTCTACAAATACACTTTTACTAAATCATTTCCAATCCTTGCATCCAGGGCCCCTGCAGTTTTCATTGATTTCTATGGAATAGAGAAACCACATGTCTGTCTGTTAAGGTACACCTTATTACAGTGACTACTGGAAAGTAACGTGCTTGAACAAACAAACATACACAATATGTTCAAAATGTTAAATCTCACTACAAAAATAAAACAGAAAAAGATTCAATATCACTAATACAATAATAAAGGTCTAAATGTTTAATGTCAAAAATAAATACATGTACATTAAAACAATGGGATAGCATTTCACCTTATAAAATCAGCATTTAAGATATGAATTAGCTAAATTATTTAAATGATTTATTTATTTTATATGACTCTAAATAATATATGTTTTCAAATATGTCATTAAAATACAAAATTTAACTGTCCATAATATCAGAGTTTTTAAAAAAATTGTGTGATCCTACAAAATTGTTGCAAGTGAAAATAATAACCTAATGACCAAGGAGCCCATGTGTTCTGGATGATCTCTGAGTGGCTGTGGAGCAGAGCCCTCTGATGATCTATTCTGAACATATATTCTCAGAGAAAATTCAATGTTGTGTTGAGACACTGAAATTCTGAGGAATTACCTATCATGATTCAGACTCCATGAGAGTTTCAGTGAATATGTGGACATGTACCTCTCCAACCGGAAGATCCTGGCCTCTTCTCTCAAAATATACCACTTTCATAAAAGAGCAGGGCTTACTGAGATCACTGATATCTCCAAAGAATAGGGATTAGAGTTAGACAAAAATTTAGTGTTTAGGTTAAGTTTTAGTATTTATTACTTAATAGATTATCAGGGAGCAACAGCCTAAGAGGTGCATACTTTCTCCCAGCCTGAAGATGCCTTATAATATTGAAGAAAAATACAGTTGAGTAGTTAGAAAAATAAATTTTAGAGTAAAGAAAATCCTAATTCAAATACATGTCTCACCAGTTATTGGAAGTGTGAACATGAACCAGTTATTAAATGTCTTCAACCCTACTTTGCTTGTCTGGAAAATTTGTTCCCAGAGCTGTTATTTGGATTCAATGAAATACAGGACAAAAGCAAATGGGACAATATTTGGTATAATAAGAACTAGCAGTTATCATACACTTACTAAGTGCTCAATAAATAAAAGTTAGCATTAACATTACCTTTATATGGTGGAAAGGATCACTTTTTTCCTCCTGCTTTTGTCTATTTTCTTCTCCTAAAAATTCTGAAAGAATATTAATTTTTTCATGTAATTCTAATATATACTTTGACCCAATTATATTTGTGATTAAATATTTAATTTTATCAAAGCTTTACAAAAATTAACCATGATTTATGTTTTGACCTTAATACAGTGCCTGGCCCATAGCACGATTCAAAAAGAACAGATTTATAATTATTGTAACAAATCATTCAATATTTTACTCATATGCAATTTTAACACATTGAATAAATGGACACAAATCCTCTCTGTCTTTCTTCATTCAACATGATCTCAAAATCTCAATCAAGCTAAACACTTACTCTCTGGACTTTAGGGCATAAGGGTGGAACCAAGCAGGAGTGTTTTTTGAGAAATGAGAGGCAGCTGAAGGAATGCTAATTAGTGCATTTATGATCTCTAACCATTTTCATGTCTTCCCCAACAAGCATCTCTCCCAGCTTGCTACTGAGCTAATGTAAATCCCACTCCTCTTCTGAGACCTGCTTTACAACAAACCGAATGTATCCAACTCACCGTTGTCTTCCTCCTACACTATTCTCATTTATCACTGAATTTTCAATGTCCCATGTCATGCACTCTCTATGTAACAATCTAGCGCTCTTTTTTCTACAAAGCTATTTAAATTCTCATATTATTCTAAATGGTTTTATTTTGCTTCCACAAAACTCTTCTCATATTTCAAATGGGCTCCTTGAGAGGAAGAATTGCAAAAGTCGTATTTTTTCTTACTATAAAAGTATGATTTCTAGATGGCAGCGTGGTATCTCTTGAAAATCTGCTCTATATTGGAAGAGTTTAATGTCAAATGATTTTGTCAACAGAATCTGGCACCACCCTGGGCTATGTTGGGTGTTTGTAGTGAGATATAGTTCTGAAACACTCTGGGAAAGCAATCACTTCTGCATTGTGTAGCCTGAGGAAACTGGACTCCACTCACTCCTGTAGCTCACGGATCTCACCTGCTGGCTGTCATTTTAGGAAGGGCCTTGATTGCAAGTGGCCTTAGCTGCAGGGTAGTTCTGGAGATATATATTTTTCTGTTTTAATCTATTTTGTCTATCTTCCAGTTTTTCTGCTTTTGACTCCTGGGAACAAGAAATATATTATATATATATATATATATATATATGTATAAAATATATATTTACATTATATTTTGTTAAGAATTTAAACTATAACATGTTTATATGATCCCCGAGAAAGGTTTTACTTTTTTTCTAATCTTATAAAACCAATGTTCTGTTTTGATTGACCCTCTTCAACCTGAGTTATTTCGCTTCTTTTTAAGTACATTAGAAATCACAAAGCTTTCCAAATCTCTCTTAAGAGAGATCTTAAGAGATCTCTCTTAGTAGAAAACACACTGAACAACTGCAACTAGGTCAGATAGAAACTCCCTGGAGGAAGTAGGAAATATATCTATAATTTTCACATGCTTATTACTAGGAACCCATCTGAAATCTTA
This sequence comes from Kogia breviceps, assembly GCF_026419965.1. Classification (NCBI taxonomy): domain Eukaryota; kingdom Metazoa; phylum Chordata; class Mammalia; order Artiodactyla; family Physeteridae; genus Kogia; species Kogia breviceps. The sequence continues at coordinate 52,655,764 of NC_081312.1, forward strand.
TTAGTGCTGAGTTTGGGGATTTTTTATTTCCCTTTCCCTTCGGCTAATGACTTATTTACATATTGACTTGTTCCATGAGATTTTTTGGGAAAAATACAACAATAAATGAGCACTTGACTGGAGAATAAAACTGTATTCAAAAATATGTTCTTCTAATGAAAATCCTTCTTGTGTTGAATTAATAACTTTGAAATTATCATTGTGTCATGAAATACTCGCTAAATGACATATGGCTCCTTAATCAGCATTGTTCACTGCTGACAGGATCATAGAGTCATTGGACTTGCAAATGCAGGTTTTGACTTATCGTAACTTAGTGTAATGTGTGAAAATTGGTGATGAGGTGTTTCAAACTGAGAAAATTCAACTCTCATTTTACATGCATGGATAGTACTGGCCTGAGTGGCAAAATGAAATCCATTACCCATTTTTATGTTTTCTATTTTGGGGATGTTTGTTTTGGAATTTTGAGTGAGATTTTGTATGGAATAAAAGATACATGCTAAACCTTCTTTTAAAAATTCTGTATATTTGAAGATAATGCTGCTAATGATGTAGCTAAGATTATTATAGGCTGATCCTCATCTACATCCCTCATGTGATTTACAGAAATGCATCTCTCTCCAGAAAATACCAGCTCCCAATATTACTCCGCCATAATGACTAAGGTTTTCATAAATGAAAACACTGTTTTGAGATAAGATATTGTCTCCATAAAATCAAATTTTTACCTGGAGACAGTAAATATTAGAATAAATTAAAATAATATCTTTTTCTAATAATTTGGTGCCAAATATAGAGTGCTATAGTTTTGCTTATGGCAACTATCTTACCAATATCAATAGATTTTACAAATATACATTACTGATTTAAAAGATATTAAAGATTATATCAAAAAATAGCACCACATATATATTTATTACAGGTGAATAGAAACTGCCAAGCACAACACATATATATTTTGCTTGCATTACAGATATAACAAAGTTGCCTAAATTAAATTGCAGTGAAGAAACATTTTTTTGAGATAGCCTGAAAAACTGAACATGTGGCTTCTTTCACCTGTTTATTTTACTTAAATTTTAGTTATAGCACCCTGAGAGAGTTACTTTGTATTTTACAGAAAAATAAACTAAGTCTCACAGAGGTAAAATGACTTTCAGAAGTTCAAACTAGTCAATGAAATAGCTAACATTATAATTTTTTCTGTCTTCTATTATGGTGCATTTTCCATGAGTCTGTTGCAAATTGAAGAGTCAGATCAACCCATAATAAGAATATATGTTAGTTCTATGATAAACAAAGCCTACATTTCCATTATAATCTCTAAGAAAAGTATCTTTGTATAATGAGACAAATTCTGGCTTGCTGGCTTCTTGATTCCTGTATTACTTTGTTGCAATGGATCTCAAAATCTCAATTCATTGCCATGGTTGAGAGTAATATCTGGACACATCTGCCGCTCCCTGGGTTTGTTTCAGGTCTACACTTAGGCAATCTCAGGTTTAAGAGATTGACCTAAGATTACCTAAGACCTGTAATAAATCAAGAATGCCATTATGGTTAGCCTTGCTCCTAAGCTTGGAAGAAATAAGATAAGAAGCCTGTGATCTCTTACCTTTACATTATCATTCTACTTATTTTTAACTAATGATCTCTCAGACACCATAGTTCAAAATACTTATCTTATCTCCAGTAGCACCTGTGCACACAAATCATGGAGTCCTAACTGATCATATGCCACTAACAAAACCTTTCTTTTTATGTGTCTTTTATCTCCTCAGTTAGAGCATCTTGATACCAGAGTTATGCCTTTAGTCATTCATAGTACAGCAAGGGAAAGTCTTTACAAACTAAATTTTGAATTATTTCCTAATTTAATTTTGGATTATTTGATTTATTGGGTTTGACTTAACCCATGCAAAGTTTTAAAATGTCACCAACTTTAGAAACAGTGTTTTTTTAATGTATGTCCAGATAAAATTGTTTAAATCATAGCACCTCTTTTTTCCAATGATAATTCCTTCCATCTGAACTAAACACTTTACTCTAGTTGTTTCTCACAGGGGCATGGGTTAACAAGTCTGAAAAGGCTGCATATGTATAGTACCATTAAACAAATAAGTAAATAATGGTGAATGCGGTGAGTTAAGCTTATCACTATTAGACAGTGAGTCGCATGTAAGCAAGGAGAAGGGGGACTAGAATGAAACGTGGTAATGGATTAGAGTCAGAGACAGCTTTATGAATCCACATTTAGCTTGATATAGATACAGATATATAGATAGATAAATAAGTATACATATCTGTGCACATGCAAATTAGTATACATACAGAATTTCCTAGTTGTGTCATTTGAGAAGGACTGAAAACAAATTGAGCTTACCTAGCTCCCAGATCTTTGTTTATAAAACCATCCTCCCGGGCTTCCCTGGTGGCGTAGTGGTAAAGAGTCTGCCTGCCGATACAGGGGACACGGGTTCGTGCCCCGGTCCGGGAAGATCCCACATGCCGCGGAGCGGCTGGGCCCGTGAGCCATGGCTGCTGAGCCTGCGCGTCCGGAGCCTGTGCTCCGCAACGGGAGAGGCCACAACAGTGAGAGGCCCGCGTACTGCAAAAAAAAATTTTTTAAAACAAACCATCCTCCAGTAAGTGGTATCAGGGCTCCTGGAAGAATATGGCTTAATCTAGGGGTGGGGCAGGGAATATACAGAATGAACCTGGAGCATCTTGTAATGCTAGAAAGTAAGGAAATGATAAAAGAGAAAAAAATACAGAAGGATTGGTGAATGCCAAATGGACACAGGATCCTAACTGAAAGAGCTCCCAGTGGCCAAAGCTGGGAAAATTTGAACAATAAAATAACATAGTATTAAATTATAACACAAAGTATAAAATAAATATCCATAAGTCCATATTAATATAAAAAACTGAATGAATAAATAAATGGTAGTGTACATATGTCCATGCCACTCTCTCACTTCAAGATCAGCTCAGTGCTTTGTGTCCACCTGGAAGGGTGGGATATGGAGGGTGGGAGGGAGATGCAAGAGGGAAGGGATATGGGGATATATGTATACATATATCTGATTCACTTTGTTATACAGCAGTAACTAACACAGCATCGTAAAGCAATTATACTCCAATAAAGATGTTAAATAAATAAATGGGAGAGAAGAGATAAATCTACTTTACCTAAGAATTCCAAATAATTTATGTAGCTATTCCTCCTTCAAGGAGGTGGAGCTTAACTTTGCCATACCCCCTGAATGTGCATTGTACCAAATAGCGACTTGCTTTCAAAAAATAGAATATGGAAGAGTAAAGAAGTGCCTGTGTAGTGGAAAAACCTGTCAAACACTACTTTGGCCAGGCGATGAAGGTCAACATCATCAACAATGGCATGTTGCATGTGTCTTTGATACGATGTGAAGAAAATGATACTTCACAATCTGAAGCTCTTTTTACACAATCCATTTTCTTTACTGGTGTTGGACATACAGTGGCAACATGAAGGCTTTTCTTACATATTCCTGATGACTCTCCCTTTTATTATCACAGGTGTTACATGAGTAAATATTTTGAGCTTCTATCTCCATCTTGGGTAAATTTTCTGGTGAAATCAAATGACACTACTTTTAATCTAACGATTGATATGTTTGGGTTTAATTCTACTAAAATAGTATTTTCTATGTGCCTGTCTTCTCTCTCTTACTCTGTTCATCTTTTCCTGACATCTCTAGAATGAATTGATATTTTTAGTATTCCATTTTATCTCCTCCGTTGACTTTTTAGTCATGTCTCTCTGTGTTACTTATTTTGTGGTTTCCCTTATGCATTTTAAATTTATCAAGTCTACCTTTAAAAATAATCTACTGCTTTATAAACAATGCAAGAATCTTACAAAAGTGTACTTCAAATTACCACCCTCATGTTCTTTGTGTACTTATCATATATTTAATTCTACATATGCTATAGATCTCACAATCCCTTCTTGTTATTTAAATCAATAGTGTCTAAAAGACATTTAAAGAGATAAATATATTGACATATATAAAAACATGGAAATAGATGTAGATATTTAGAAATATATTATATTTACTTATATATTCGCTTTTTCTGGTATTCTTCATTCATTTCCTATAACCTGAAGAACTTCTTTTAGCATTTCTTGTACTGCAGGTTTTCATCACATGAATTCTTTAAGCTTTTGCTTATCTGAACATATATTTATTTCACCTTTATTTTAAATATAGAAATCTTTGTGCATGATATTTATTTTCCACCACTAAAAGGATGCCATTCCAACATTTGGGGCAGTAATTTCTGGTAAGAATCAGCACTACTCTTCATATTGTTCCACTGTATGTAATATCTTTTTTTTTCTCTACAGCTCTTTTTACTATTTTCTTCTTTCCTTTGGTTTTCCACAGTTTGACTATGATGTGCCTACATCTAGTTTCATCATACATATTATGCTTAACCTCTGAATTGATACCATAATACTTTTGCAAAATTTTTTGCTATAATCCCTTTAAATAGTTTTTCTGCTAGATTTTTTTTAACATCTTTATTGGAGTATAATTGCTTTACAATGGTGTGTTAGTTTCTGCTTTATAACAAAGTGAATCAGTTATACACATACATATGTTCCCATATCTCTTCCCTCTTGCATCTCCCTCCCACCCACCCTCCCTATCCCACCCCTCTAGGTGGTCAAAAAGCACCGAGCTGTTCTCCCTGTGCTACGCAGCTGCTTCCCACTAGCTGTCTATTTTACGTTTGGTAGCTTATATATGTCCATGCCACTCTCTCACTTTATTACAGCTTACCCTTCCCCCTCCCCATATCCTCAAGTCCATTCTCTACTAGTTCTGTGTCTTTATTCCCATCTTGCCCCTAGGTTCTTCATGACCTTCCATTATATATGTGTCAGCATATGGTATTTGTTTTTCTCTTTCTGACTTACTTCACTCTGTATGACAGTCTCTAGGTCTATCCACCTCACAACAAGTCACTCAATTACGTTTCTTTTTATAGGTGAGTAACATCGATTGTATATATGTGTCACATCTTCTTTATCCATTCATCTGTCAATGGACCCTTTGGTTGCTTCTATGTCCTGGCTATTGTAAATAGAGCTGCAATGAATATTGTGGTACATGACTCTTTTTGAATTATTGTTTTCTCAGAGTATAGGCCCAGTAGTGGAATTTCTGGGTCGCATGGTAGCTCTATTTTTAGTTTTTTAAGGAACCTCCATACTGTTCTCCATAGTGGCTGTATCAATTTACATTCCCACCAACAGTGCCAGAGGATTCCCTTTTCTCCACACCCTCTCCAACATTTATTGTTTGTAGATTTTTTGATGATGGCCATTCTGACCAGTGTGAGATGATATCTCATTGTAGTTTTGATTTGCATTTCTCTAATGATTAATGATGTTGAGTATTCTTTCATGTGTTTGTTGGCAATCTTTATATCTTCTTTGGAGAAATGTCTATTTAAGTCTTCTGCCCATTTTTAGATTGGGTGTTTGTTTTTCTGATATTGAGCTGCATGAGCTGCTTGTAAATTTTGGAGATTAAATCTTTGTCAGTTTCTTCATTTGCAAATATTTTCTCCCATTCTGAGGGTTGTCTTTGGTCTTATTTATGGTTTCATTTGCTGTGCAAAAGCTTTTAAGTTTCATTAGGTATCATTTGTTTATTTTTACCATTTGTTTATCCTAGAGAGGTACCTCTCTAGGAGGTGCGTCAAAAAGGGTCATGCTGTGATTTATGTCATAGAGTGTTCTGCCTATGTTTTCCTCTAAGAGTTTGATAGTGTCTGGGCTTACATACAGGTCTTTAATCCATTTTGATTTTTTTTGTGTGTGTGCTGTGTTAGGGAGTGTTCTAATTTTATACATTTACATGTAGCAGTCCAGTTTTCCCGGCACTATTTATTGAAGAGGCTGTCTTTTCTCCACTGTATAGTCTTGCCTGCTTTATCAAAGATAAGTTGACCATACGGGCATGGGTTTATCGCTGGGCTTTCTATCCTGTTCCATTGATCTATATTTCTGTTTTTGTGCCTGTACCATACTGTCTTGATTACTGCAGCTTTGTAGTATATTCTGAAATCAAGGAGCCTGATTCCTCCAGCTCCATTTTTCTTTCTCAACATTGCTTTGGCTATTTGGGGTCTTTTATGTTTCCACACAAATTTTAAAATTTTGTTCCAGTTCTGTGAAAAATGCCTTTAATAGTTTGATAGGTATTGCATTGAATCTGTAGATTGCTTTGGGTAGTAGAGTCATTCTTGCAATTTTGATTCTTCCCATCCAATAACATGGTATATCTCTCCTTCTATTTGTATCATCTTTAATTTCTTTCATCAGTGTCTTATAATTTTTTGTATACAGGTCTTTTGTCTCCTTAGGTAGGTTAATCCCTAGCTATTTTATTCTTTTTGTTGCAATGGTAAATGGGAGTGTTTCCTTAATTTCACTTTCAGATTTTTCATCATTAGTGTATAGGAAGGCCAGAGATTTCTGTGCATTAATTCTGTATCCTGCTACTTTACCAAATTCATTGATTAGCTCTAGTAGTTTTCTGGTAGCATCTTTAGGATTCTCTACATATAGTATCATGTCATCTGCAAACAGTGACAGCTTTACTTCTTCTTTTCCGATGTGGATTCCTTTTAATTCTTTTTCTTCTCTGATTGCTGTGGCTAAAACTTCCAAAACTATGTTGAATAATAGTGGTGAGAGTGGGCAACCTTGTCTTGTTCCTGATCTTAGTGGAAATGCTTTCAATTTTTCACCATTGAGAATGATGCTGGCTGTGGGTTTGTCATATATGGCCTTTATTATGTTGAGGTAAGTTCACTCTATGCCTACTTTCTGGAGGGTTTTATAAATGGGTGTTGAATTTTGTCAAAAGCTTTCTCTGCATCTATTGAGATGATCATATTGTTTTTCTCCTTCAGTTTATTAATATGGTGTATCATGTTGATTGATTTACGTATATTGAAGAAGCCTTGCGTTCCTGGGATGAACCCCACTTGATCATAGTGTATGATCCTTTCAATGTACTGTTGGATTCTGTTGCTAGTATTTTACTGAGGATTTTTGCATCTATGTTCATTAGTGATATTGGCCTATAGTTTTCCTTCTTTCTGATATCTTTGTCTGGTTTTGGTATCAGAGTGATGGTGGCCTCATACAATGAGTTTGGGAGTGTTCCTCCCTCTGGTATATTTTGGAAGAGTTTGAGAGGGGTAGGTGTTAACTCTTCTCTAAATGTTTGATAGAATTCGCCTCTGAAGCCATCTGGTTCTGGACTTTTGTTTGTTGGAAGATTTTTAATCACAGTTTCAATTTCAGTGACTGTGATTGGTCTCTTCATATTTTCTATTTTTTCCTGGTTCAGTCTTGGAAGGTTGTGCATTTCTAAGAATTTGTCCATTTCTTCCAAGTGGTCCATTTTATTGGTATATAGTTGCTTGTAGTAACCTCTCAGGATCCTTTGTATTTCTGCAGTGTCAGCTGTTACTTCTCCTTTTTCATTTCTAATTCTATTGATACCAGTCTTCTCCCTTTTTTTCTTGATAAGTCTGGCTAATGGTTTATAAATTTTGTTAAACTTCTCAATGAACCAGCTTTTAGTTTTATTGACCTTTGCTATCCTTTCCTTCATTTCTTTTTAATTTGTTTCTGATCTGATCTTTATGATTTCTTTCCTTCTGCTAACTTTGGGGGTTTTTTTGTTCTTCTTTCCCTAATTGCTTTAGGTGTAAGGTTAGGTTGTTTCTTTGAGATGTTTCTTGTTTCCTAAGGTAGGATTGTATTGCCATAAACTTCCCTCTTAGAACTGCTTTTGCTGCATCCCATAGGTTTTGGGTCATCGTGTTTTCATTGTCATTTGTTTCTGGGTATTTTTTGATTTCCTCTTCGATTTCTTCAGGGATCTCTTGGTTATTAAGTATTGTATTGTTTAGCCTCCATGTGCTTGTATTTTTTTACAGATCTTTTGTTGTAATTGATATCTAGTCTCATAGCGTTGTAGTCTGAAAAGATACTTGATAAGATTTCAATTTTCTTAAGTTTACCAAGGCAGTTTTGTGACCCAAGATATGATCTATCTTGGAGAATGTTCCATGAGCACTTGAGAAGAAAGTGTATTTTGTTGTTTTTGGATGGAATGTCCTATAAATATCAATTAAGTCCATCTTGTTTAATGTATCATTTTAAGCTTGTGTTTCCTTTTTTATTTTCATTTTGGATGCTCTGTCCATTGGTGAAAGTGGGGTGTTAAAGTGCCCTATTATGATTGTGTTACTGTCAATTTCCCCTTTTATGGTTGTTAGTGTTTGCCTTATGTATTGATGTGCTCCTAAATTGGGTGCATATATATTTACGATTGTTATATCTTATTCTTGGATCAATCCTTCAATCATTATGGATTGTCCTTCTTTGTCTGTTGTAATTGTCTTTATTTTAAACTCTATTTTGTCTGATATAAGAATTGCTACTCCAGCTTTCTTTTGATTTCCATTTGCATGCAATATCTTTTTCCATCCCCTCACTTTCAGTGTATGTGTCCCTAGGTCTGAAGTGGGTCTCTTGTAGATAGCATATATATTGGTCTTGTTTTTCTATCCATTCATCCAGTCTATGTCTTTTGGTTGGAGCATTTAATCCATTTACATTTAAGGTAATTATTGATATGTATGTTCCTATTCCCATTTTCTTAATTGTTTTGGGTTTGTTATTGTAGGTCTTTTCCTTCTTGTGTGTTTCCTGTCTAGAGAAGTTGCTTTAGCATTTGTTGTAAAGCTGGTTTGCTGGTGCTGAATTCTCTTAACGTTTGCTTGTCTGTAAAGATTTTAATTTCTCTGTCAGATCTGAATGAGATCCTTGCTGGGTAGAGTAATCTTGGTTGTAGGTTTTTCTCCTTCATAACTTTAAATATGACCTGCCACTCCCTTCTGGCTTGTAGAGTTTCTACTGAAAGATCAGCTGTTAACCTTATGGGGATTCCCCTGTGTGTTATTTGTTGTTTTTCCCTTGTTGCTTTTAATATGTTTTCTTTGCATTTAATTTTTGACAGTTTGATTAATATGTGTCTTGGCGTTTTTTTCCTTGGATTTATCCTGTATGGGACTCTCTGTGCTTCCTGGACTTGATTAACTATTTCCTTTCCCATATTAGGGAAGTTTTCAACTATAATCTCTTCAAATATTTTTTCCATCCCTTTCTTTTTCTCTTCTTCTTCTGGGACCCCTATAATTCGAATGTTGGTGCATTTCATGTTGTCCCAGAAGTCTCTGAAACTGTCCTCAATTCTTTTCATTCTTTTTTCTTTATTCTGCTCTGCAGTAGTTATTTCCACTATTTTATCTTTCAGGTCACTTATCCGTTCTTCTGCCTCCGCTATTCTGCTATTGATTCCTTCTAGAGAATTTTTAATTTCATTTATTGTGTTGTTCATCATTGTTTGTTTGCTCTTTAATTCTTCTAGTTCCTTGTTAAATGTTTCTTGTATTTTCTCTATTCTATTTCCAAGATTTGGGATCATCTTTACTATAATTATTTTGAATTTTTTTTCAGGTACACTGCCTAATTCCTCTTCAGTTGTTAGGTCTGGTGGGTTTTTGCTTTGCTCCTTCATCTGCTGTGTGTTTCTCTGGCTTCTCATTTTGCTTAACTTACTGTGTTTGGGGTCTCCTTTTCACAGGTTTCAGGTTTGTAGTTCCCATTGTTTTTGGTGTCTGTCCCCAGTTGCTAAAGTCAGTTGTGTAGGCTTCCTGGTGGAGGGGACTAGTGCCTGTGTTCTGGTGAATTAGGCTGGATCTTGTATTTCTGGTGGGCATGTCCACATCTGGTCATGTGTTTTGGGGTGTCTGTGGCCTTATTATGATTTTAGGCAGCCTCTCTGCTAATAGATGGGGTTGTGTTCCTATCTTGCTAGTTGTTTGTCATAGGGTGTCCAGCACTGTAGCTTGCTGGTCGTTGAGTGGATCTGGGTCTTGGCGTTGAGATGGAGATCTCTGGGAGATTTTCTCCGTTTGATATTACATGGTGCTGGGAGGTCTCTTGTGGACCAGTGTCCTGAAGTTGGCTCTCCCACCTCAGAAGCACAGCACTGACGCCTGGCTGGAGCAGCAAGAGCATTTCATCCATACGACTCAGAGTATAAGGGAGAAAAAAAAATGAATGAATGAAAGAAAGAAAGAAAGAAAGAAAGAAAGAAAGAAAGAAAGAAAGAAAGAAAGAAAGAAAGAAAGAGAGGAAGGAAGGAAGGAAGGAAGGAAGGAAGGAAGGAAGGAAGGAAGGAAGGAAGAAAGAAAGAAAGAAAGAAAGAAAGAAAGAAAGAAAGAAAGAAAGAAAGAAGGAAAGACAGAAAAAGAGAAAGAAAGAGAAGATAAAATAAAATAAAATAAAGTTCTTAAAATAAAAAATACTTATTAAGAAAAAAATTGGGGGGCTTCCCTGGTGGTGCAGTGGTTGAGAGTCTGCCTGCCGATGCAGGCGGTGCAGGTTTGTGCCCCGGCCTGGGAAGATCCCACATGCTGCAGAGCGGCTGGGCCCATGAGCCATGGCCGCTGAGCTTGCACGTCTGGAGCCTGTGCTTCGCAATGGGAGAGGGCACAACAGTGAGAGGCCCGGATACCGCAAAAACAAAAAACAAAAAACAAAAAAAAACAAAACAATAACAGATGGACAGAACCCTAGGACAAATGGTAAAAGCAAAGCTATAGAGACAAAATCACACACAGAAGCATACACATACACACTCACGAAAAGAGAAAAAGGGAAAAAATATTTATACCTTTGCTTCCAGAGTCCACCTCCTCAATTTGGGATAAATTCGTTGTCTATTCAGGTATTCCATAGGTACAGGGTACATCAAGTTGATTGTGGAGATTTAATCCGCTGCTCCTGAGGCTGCTGGGAGAGATTTCCCTTTCTCTTCTTTGTTCACACAGCTTCTAGGGTTCAGCTTTGGATTTGGCCCCGCCTCTGCGTGTAGGTTGCCTGAGGGGGTCTGTTCTTCGTTCAGACAGGGTGGGGTTAAAGGAGCAGCTGATTCCGGGGCTCTGGCTCACTCAGGCCGGTGGCAAGGGAGGGGTACGGATGCGGAGCGAGCCTGCGGCGGCAGAGGCTGGCATGACATTGCACCAGCCTGAGGTGTGCCATGTGTTCTCCTGGGGAAGTTGTCCCTGGATCACGGGACCCTGGCAGTGGTGGACTGCACAGTCTCCCAGGAGGGGAGGTGTGGATAGTGACCTGTGCTTGCACATAGGCTTCTTGGTGTCTGCAGCAGCAGCCTTAGCGTCTCATGCCCCTGGGGTCCGCGCTGATAGCCGCGGCTCACGCCGTCTCTGGAGGTCCTTTAAGCAGCACTCTTAATCCTCTCACCTCGTGCACCCAGAAACAAAGAGGAAAGAAAAAGTCTCTTGCCTCTTCGGCATCTCCAGACTTTTCCCCGGACTCCCTCCAGGCTAGCCGTGGCGCACTAATCCCTTGAGACTGTGTTCACGCCGCCAACCCCAGTCCTCTCCCTGTGATCTAAGCTCCGAAGCCAGAGCCTCAGCTCTCAGCCCCCACCCACCCCAGTGGGTGAGCAGACAAGCCTCTCGGGCTGGTGAGTGCTGGTCACCGCCAATCCTCTGTGTGGGAATCTCTCTGCTTTGCCCTCTGCACCCCTGTTTCTGTGCTCTCCTCTGTGGCTCCGAAGCTTCTCCCATGCTCATCCCCCTTTTCCACCAGTGAAGGGGCTTCCTAGTGTGTGGAAACCTTTCCTCCTTCACAGCTCCCTCCCAGAGGTGCGGGTCCCGTCCCTATTCTTTTGTCTCTGTTTTTCCCATTTTCTTTTGCCCTACCCAGGTACGTGAGGGAGTTTCTTGCCTTTTGGGAAGTCTCGGGTCTTCTGCCAGTGTTCAGTAGGTGTTCTATTGGAGTTGTTCCACGTGTAGTTGTATGTCTGATGTATTTGTGGAGAGGAAGGTGATCTCTGGGTCTTACTCTTCTGCCATCTTGAAGCTCCTCCCCCTCTGCTAGATTCTTACTTCTCCTTCTTGGGCTCCAAATATATGTGTTAGACCATTTTATATGGTCCTATAAATCTTGCAGGCTCTGTTCTCTTTTATTCACTCTTTTGACTTTTGCTATTTAAATTTGGAAACTTTCTTTGACCATTTAAGGACACTGATTTCACTGATTCTTTTCTCTGCTGTGGCCAGTCAGCTGATAAGCTCATAGGAAGAATTTTTCATTTCTGATACTATACTTTTCATTTCTAGCATTTATATTTGACAATTCTTTTATAATATCTAACCCTTTGATGATACATACCATCTGTTCATTCTTGTTGTTATCTGCCTTTTGCCTTAGATCTTTTTACATATTTATCATAGTTACTTTGAAACAGCTGGCCTTTTCCATGAGACCCTTTAAAATTTCTATTTTGGTTATTATTAAATCACTGGTTGCTAATTCCAACATCTCCTGACTTCTTCATTGTTGATGATAGGTCTCATTTTCCTTCTTCTTTTCTTGTCTAATAAATATCTCTTAAATGTCAGAAAATTATTTTAAAAAATAGAGACAAATAAATTATATTTATATCTAGAAAAAAACATGCCCCTTCTTCTGAATCAATCTTGACTGTAGTTGAGCTTGGTCTAGAATCTGTTATTGCTTTTGTTAGATTTAGTTTACTGAGGTTTCAAATTATTTGAAGGTAAGTTCAGAACCTTTCTTTTAGTAGACTTGGGATCTGAATGCTTACAGCATTGTTTCCCTGTCCTTAGACTTCAGTAGGTCCCATTCTCATGCACGTTGGAGCATTTTAATTCATCTCTGTTTCCCACACCCACTCACACATGACTTCTGCCTCATGATCTTTGTAAGACTCAGAGTGTCTGTGGAGATTCTATTCCTTCTTCTGCATGGTTCGCAGCCTTCAGGAATCTCTGTGCACCTGTGTCTGAAGGTTTACTCTCCACTCTCCTCCAAGCATAAACAGATGTTGCCCCCTACTCCGTACAAGGTGTGGAGGGCTTGAGGCTTTCTCTGTTATCCTTCCCCTGCCTTCATGTTTTAGCAGGCCCATCGCACCAACACGCAATGAGTATCTGAAGTGCACAGGGGTTTTCTCAGTGTTACTGTCCTCCCCCATCAGACTTCAGCATTCTCTGCATACCTGAATCCCAGGTAGAATCTGTCTCAGCTCTCTGGTGCTGCTCACAATTTTCTCATGAGTGCTCAAGGAAGCTTGTGGAAAAGATTTGGCAGGTAGTGGCAAATTTTCTTTGTCTCCACCTCCCTGAGATTCTAAACTGTCATAGCTGCCCATTATCAGTTTTTAACAACTTACTAAAAGTATCTCTTTTCTCCTTAGTCACAGCTATGATAGCTTCTTCCTCCTCCTGCTGTTTCATCAGATAAAAAAGTAGCCATGGATCACTTCTCTTCTAGGTCAAGGTAATTACTCTGTGGGTTATAATTCAATAGGTTTCTTTGCATGCTCATATCTCTGATAAGCTTAAGAAACTATGACTTTAAGGTTCTTATTGCTAAGGTGGAGGAACATTCTTTTGCAACTCTTTCTGTGTCCATAGTGGAAGCAGAAGTCCTCATCACAAATTTTATTTCTAATGGACTAGTTCCTTCAATAGTCTCTTTGAGCAATGACTAATGAAAGATGTTTTAAATTTTTAAATATTTGCAATTCATTTCTCTTATTCCTAGAAGTTTTTTACTTTTAATTTCTCTAAAACTGTTGAGATTCCCACCATCAGGATTTCTCAGAAAGATATAAAATTTCTAGGTTCTGGATTTATTAAGCCTCAAGTGATGAATCCAATGTACAGTAGTAGCTGAGGTAGCATACATGGTGAACTGCTAAGAGAATATTCTGATTCCCACAAGAATTATGAGGAATATTTCCCTACATGTAAAACTAGAACAATATTGCTACAGAACTAAGAGAAGGTTATGAATTTTAAAGTATAACTACGAAAGTCCAGGTGAGATTAAGGTAATTGTGAGGACATAAAAAGTCATGTTGAATACAAAGATTTATTGCTTAAGCCTAATCCTCAGAGTAATAGAAAACTAGTACAATTCATTGAAATCATAAAGGGTCCATTTACTGGACTTTATATAAAGTGCTATTTGAAGCTTAAGGGAAGCAAAACAATATTTTTGACATAACCTTAATATAAAATAATATGCATTTTAAGATACAATCACCATGAATACCAGCTTGAAAACTTCAAATTGATTTTTTAAAAGTACTGATAGGTGGTTTTATCATCAAAATAGATATTCAGTAAATTCCAAAATACATATAACCATCCCAATGTAATGAATTGATATTACTGTATTCCAGCAATGCATTTCTAGTTTAAAATATATATAATTGTCCAAATAATCAGGAAAGTTCTTAGTTAGCAAGCAGGAAATTCAGAAATAAAGGGAAGAGAAACAAATACTTTATTAAATATTAGTATAGATAGATAATAAATGTTGAATAAAAACTACATTTGTTATTAAAAATCTTTCATGAATTATCCTTCAATACAAAAGGACTAATTATAACTGCAATATGGGTGAAAGGGAAGTAGAGAAACTGAACTTAAAGTATTTACTATGTGCCTGGTACTGGCACTGTTACATCACAACTATATTTACGTATCCCAATGTGCATTTTATAGAACTTGTGGCTCAGCAGTCAGTATCCTGGCCTAAAACAAATACTAGTAGGGCTTAGTTTCCAAATCAAGCGTGGTTGACTTTTAATTCCACGTTCCGAGAAAAAAAAAATTGGAGGTACTATGATCAGAAGGATAGGTAGAGGAGGCCTAACTTCAAAGGTAATAAGTTCTCGGTGAAACTACAGAAAGCAGACATCAGAATGAGGAGAGCCATCAAACAAAATTCTCTCAGGAACCACTAAATCAATTATTGGCCACAAAGAAAGGAATACAAATATTCTGGCAGCTCTACACACTGGTTATCTAATAGTGAAACAACTTAGGCAGGGATTTAAAATATTACCAAATCACTAAGGGCTATGGCTGGAAGCATCAATCAAAGGAGGCATAAAAATGCCTCATAGGTGAGCCGAGGGACTCCTTATAAAATAAAGTTTGGTTAAAACATAGCTAGAGGGCTTCCCTGGTGGCGCAGTGGTTGAGAGTCCGCCTGCCGATGCAGGGGTTCGTGCCCCGGTCCGGGAAGATCCCACATGCCGTGGAGTGGCTGGGCCCGTGAGCCATGGCCGCTAAGCCTGCGCGTCCAGAGCATGTGCTCCGCAACGGGAGAGGCCACAACAGTGAGAGGCCCGCGTACCCCCCCCAAAAAAAATACATAGCTAGAGATCAGCAAATAGCTTGAATATCCTTCAGGAATGCTCAAGGCAATGAGAGAGTTGACTTGTTCATATATGCAGCTCCAAGATATCCAAGCAGTGGTAAGGCTGGCAATTTAAAGACAGAGTGATGTTGAAAAACAAATCAGCTGAAAAAGGAAACAACCCTCTACTTTTCTGAATAATTGTCTTCCTCATGACATTTATTGCCCCCAGAATATTCCTTATGAAATTAATTAAGGATTAACTTTACACATGTTAACTTTCTAAACTCAACCTGCTAGTCATAATCTTCATAATATACAGTAGCTCGAAAGAATGCTCTGCATTTGGATCACAGAATTTATTTATGCCATTTATACATAGCTGTTTGAAAGAGAAAAATTAAGAGCTTTGTATCTGACAAAGGGCATAACTGACTGGAAATAGAATTTTGCATATTAGAATTCAAACACATAATAAATATGCACATACATACATGAAGTCAAGTACAAAATTAAATAGAGATTATCCTATCATGCTGAAAAATATGTAATACAGCTATGAAATATGGAAGTTTAAATACTGTCTTGTAAGGAGAATTATTCTCTTTAAAAGCTTTGCCTGTGAAAATCAGCAACGTAGGTCAGTAAGTATAATGTTGCTTCAAAATGTATCCCAGCAGAATCAAACCTAATCAGTTATTGGCACCGTTCTTTTTCTCACATAGAAAACTTGTTAATACAGATGATACTAATTATCGAATCTATGGATATATCTGTGAAGCTTTAATTTTTAATCATGGTGAATGATTTGTCTGCAAGTAACAGAAAAACCAACCAAGAAGCGAGAAAATATTTATTATTTTACCTAATGAGAACCTTAAATTAAGCAGTTACTCTTTCCATTATGTGACTTGAAAATCAAGAATCTGAATCAGCATCAGTGTTAGTTTAATTTTGGATTTAAGGGACAGGAAACCCCAAAATAAAATGAGGGTCAAAAACATGGAAATTTAATTATTTATTACGTAAAAGTTCAAGTACATGGTCTGTGGCCAGAAAGATGCTCCACAGAATTGGAGATCTAGAGTCTATCTTGTTTCACCACTATTGAATCACTTCCATTCCCAATTCACCTTATAGTATAGGATTGCTTTAGCCAGAGCCATCTTATTCTCATTCTAGACAACAAAAGGAGAAAAGGGAGAGAAAGAAATTATTGGAATTTGCATATCTTTGGTCAGAACTTAATGACCGACAGCAACTAGCATCAAGAAAATTTGGTACATGTTAGCTTTATTTCAAGCAGCCATGAACATAGCTAAAATTCAGAAAGCCTGCTATAAAGAAAAGTGTGGAACACCTGTTCCTTCTACAATATTGCTTCAATTTTCTTGTTTTCCCCGATATATCAATTTTTTCCCCCAGTACTCCCACAGACCTCCGATTACAACTCATTGGACAGAACTGTCACGTGCCCACCTGCAATTACAAGGACAGTTGTGAAAACAAGGATTTGTCCCGGCAAATAAGATTGGTTTGAATGATCAAGACCAATGATAATTAATCTTCTCAGACTAGGAACATTCATGTCAAAACAAAGTTTATTCAGTGGCATGTACATATATACACTACCAAATGTAAAACTGATAGCTAGTGGGAAGCAGCCACATAGCACAGGGAGATCAGCTTGGTGCTTTGTGACCACCTAGAGGGAAGGGATAGGGAGGGTGGAAGGGAGGGAGATGCAAGAGGGAAGAGATATGGGGATATATGTATATGTGCCTTTCAGAAATGCTGAGGTATGTTTCCCAATTCTTACCTGTGATGTATTTTACCCAGTACCTCCAGACACTCACCTTCAAGACCTTAATAAAATTATTCACTTCATAAGTGTTCAGGTCTGTCTGATCACCCTAAGTATCAAGATTGATCTGCTATTTTAAATTCCTGTGATCTGTTTAAAAAAAAAACTAACAAAAAAAGCCAAAAAACCCTACTTATCTCTCTGACTAATGAAGCTCTCTTTCCTTTTTTTCTGTTTGTTTCATTGTTGAGTGTGTAATTTCCTTCATTACTTGGGAGTACTAACCAGAAAGTGTCTGTCTCTCTGTTCTGAGATTAATTTAGAGGAAAGGAATACTGTTTGTGAAATTCAGCTTGGGCTTCTCCTGAAATGCAAGATAAGGCCATGTGTAATATTTTCCCTAAAATTAGAGTATATTAATGCATGTTTGAGAATTTTAAAGCACCGTGGTCTAAACCAGAAGCTATATTTTGCATATTTGGACTCAGCCATCCATTAAGAACTTAGGTTGTCCTCTGGACATATTTATCAAAATAATTTTGTTCTAAATAGTATAAAATAGAAAATTTGTGATCTATATAATTTATGTATAACCTTCATTGTTGTAAATTTAGGGGGAAATGCATCATACAATTATGATTTTTTTTCACCAGTGAAACAATAAAAGTTGCTATTAACAACAACAAAAAATGCAATGACATAATAAAGCCAAACATAAAAATACAAAGCACACTTTTCAGTTTTGGAAAGTAGTATTAGTGAAATCAGTGGAATTGATAGGGAAGAAGGAAGGAAGGAAGGAAGGCAGAAAGGAAGGAAGGAAGAAAAAAGGAAGGGAGGGAAAGAGAGAAAGAAGGAAGATAGAAAATCAAAATGTATTTGGTTTCTAAATATTGTTTTGTTTAAATAGGAAATCTAAACATATTATATACTATTAGACTTGACTGAAACTGGGAATAAAACATATAAAATGATATGTGATACAGCTGAAATTTTTCAGAAGAAAATGTCTTAAATGTTTTATGAGAAAAAAGAACGATTAAAAAATAAATAAACTATTCAATGTTGGAGGTAACACTAATATATCAAATCAAAATAAAAGAAATATGCAAAGATGAAAGTGAAAATTATGGGGTAAAATTTGAGTATGTTTTAGAACTACATATCTATTAACCTAATTTACTATTACATTGAAAGATAAAAATATATAAAAACTTCTTTAGATACTAAAGAGGAATTGGAAACAATAAGTATACATTCTTGATTAAAAAAAATAATAATGTGACAAACTAAGACTAGGAGAAATTGCCTTTAATCTATTAAAGACTATCAGGAATCAATAAGAAACTCCTTATTAAGAGTGAACCAAGAAAAAAAGCCCCAAATCATCAATTATTATTCACATTATTCTTCCAATAAATATAGTCATAAAATTAAAGAATTTAGTGATCTGAATAATAGAAAGTTAACACAAATGATAATACTCACTGTTATTATCATTAATAATAAATAGAAAATATAGGTACATTAACTAACTTAGTAGCTAAACTTATGAGAAAACTCAGCAAGATGCAAGACAAAATACACATAGTCTATACCATATCCTTGCTCTATACCATAGGTCTATAATATTATCAGAAATAGCCAGCTTTTAAAAAACATAATGTAAAAGTATTTTATTCACAATACAAATAAAATAAATCAGAATAAAACAACTCAAAATTAATCAGCAAGACTTTTATGAAGAAATAATAAATCTTTACTTAAGAAATATAAAACATGGCCTGAATAAGTAGAGAGAGATCATGTTCCTAGAAAAAAGAATCACTGTGTAAAAGAGTTCACTTCTCTTCCAGCCTACATAAATACAGTACAATTAAGTTACTATCACCCAGTAAAACCTGGATCGATGGCTTTCCCTCGAATATAAACTTTATAGAGTTCCTGAAATTCAAATTGGAAGTGCTGGGAAGACCTCAATAAACAGCTGATCTGAGGATCAACAAAAAACTTTGCAAGACTTCCAATTTCAAAAGATAGGCATGAAAACATCATGGTTAGACAAAATAATCCATGATTTCAATTATCACTCCCCCAACACAGAGCAATGAAAACCACAAGCCCAGTTGGTTCATATTCCCTGTAATAATTTGAGATATAGCTGCTGCTCACAGTAGCTAGCTCTAAGTTGAGAAGCCAAGGAACTTATTTTCAATAGTGGCTAATAGTTACACTGAGCCAAGAGAGAGAAACCAAATCAGTGAGAGTAAATTTAATGTAATGCCAATAGCAATCCCAAGGTAATTTTTTTTTTCTTCTTTTTTTTTTTTTTTTTTTTTGTGGTATGCGGGCCTCTCACTGTTGTGGCCTCTCCCTTTGCGGAGCACAGGCTCCGGACGCGCAGGCTCAGCGGCCATGGCTCACGGGGCCCAGCCGCTCCGCGGCACGTGGGATCTTCCCGGACCTGGGCACGAACCCGTGTCCCCTGCATCGGCAGGCGGACTCTCAACCACTGCGCCACCAGGGAAGCCCCAAGGTAATTTTTTTAAGTTGAAAAAATGATTCTAAAGTTAATCTGGAAGAGTAAATACATAAATTTGGAAGAAAAATTCTAATGGGTAGTTCTATCAGCTGAACTTTAAAGAGTTCTATAAAGATATTGTACATAAAAGGTTAAGTCACAGTACAAGACAAAGAAATCATTGGAACAAAACAGAGAGTACAGAAATAAATTCACAAGGAAATGTAGGATTTGATGAAGCATCGAAGGTTATGATACTTGTTCATAAAACAGTGTTGGGATAACTGAGTATAAATTTGGAGAAATAATATCTTTTATATGTGTTCCTCCATAACCAAAACAAACAATCAAAAGGATTAAAATAAGCACTGAGATTTCAGAAACACAAACAAAACACAGGTAAATTTTTAGAAGGTATGCCAAATATTCTGGTGGAAGTTTTCTTCTAAGCATAGGTAATCAGAGACAACAAAGGGAATGCAGTAAACAGATATAAATTACCAGATCCTCAGCACCCTGTAAGAAAGCCCGGGATAAATCCTTGCAAGGGAGACAGCTCATCCCTAATTTTTATTTTTCCTGAGCACAATAATTTGAAATCCTTGTCAACCATTTAAAATATACATAAACAAATTCTTCTATAACATTTAGAAATCTTTTACTTTTATTTTTTTCATCTTGAACTCATATTTCCATTTCACTCCATCATTAAATTGCATAACACAATATCATTTTATGCTTAAATCTCTTTTATTAAACACCCCAACTTATTTCTGTCACAAAATATGTATATATAATAAATTTTATATTTTGTTATACAAGGCTTTATTAAATTATTTTTCTTCTAGATTGACTTGCATTATAATTATTATTAGTATGTAATTGATCTTAGCACAAACATAGTACTAATTTAACAAGTAATTTTAAGATGAAAATAATTTATTCAAAATGCATATCTCAATGAGATTAATAAAGCTAGTTTTTAATTACTAAACTTATCCATGGATAAATGTGTTATTGCTGGAATATGACAGTTTATAGTCAACCTACTGACAGTTTTCATTTTATTACTTGAAGCAATAAAGAAACTTGTTTATCTGTAAAACAGATAGGAATGAAAGAGGTTTTATTTTAACATCACTCAATTCTTTGAAATCCTTCAGAATTACATGCCAAATAACAATCTATTATCAAAAATTATTATTAATTATAAATCAGTTGATTAGGTTATGGTTTAGATTTGTGGAAAACAAAGAACATGAAGTAACCTGAATTAGAAAATTTTTTAACCCAGTAATTAGCATCATTCATTGTTTTTATTTGAGGGGGGTGGGATACTTAATTTTATGATCAACTTGACTGAGGTAAGGGATGACCAGATAGATGATAAAACATCATCTCTCAGTGTGTCTGTGAGAGTATTCCCAGATGAGAATAGCAATTGAATTGATGGACTGAGTAAAGAAGAGTACACTGCCCAATGCAGGTGGGCATCATCCAATTTGATGAGGGCCTGAATAGAACAAAAAGGTAGAGGAAAGCTGAATTTGCTCTTTTTACTTGAGCTGAGACATCCATCTTCACCTGCCCTCTGGTTTTGCTCTCCTAGTTCTAGGGCATTAAGACTAGGATTGGGACTTACACTATTAACTCTCCTGGTTCTTATGCCTTCAGACTTGAACTGAATTGCACCACAGGATTTCTTGGTCCACCAGGTTGCAGATGGTGGATCCTGGGCTTCTCGGTCTTCATAATTATGTAAGCCAATTCCCATAATAAACCTTCTTTTATACATATCTATGCATATGATATTGGTTGTATTTCTCTGGAGATCCCTAATACATCATTACAATTGACCTAAGTTTAAAATCATCAAAAAATAATTATAATTTATGCCATAAAGTCATTTGGTTAAATCCATTAGCCATGCAGATTGGGTGAGTTAGCAGTTGGAGAATAACCAGGAAAACAACATCAACAACCAGAAACAACAACACAAACAAAGCTTCGACTAAACTGTATCAATATGAAACCAATACTCAATGGCATTCTGAACTGCGAAGCACTAGAGGCATTCCAATTAAAATCTGAAGCATGTTGTCCCTAACATTTTTCAGTTTTCTAATGGAAGTTCCTGCCAATGGAATTTCACAAAAAGGGAGAAGAGGAGACTCACTACTACTGGAAAGAAGCAATCAGAATCATCAATACTAGCATATTATATTACTGCTCACTTACTGATAAACTCAAGACAATTAAAGAAAAGTAGGCCTAATAAGCAATTTCAGCTGATTAACAAATGAAGAGATTAGCATTTGGCTTGATAGACTGAGTAAAGAAGGCTGCCTTCACCAATTCAGGTGGACATCATCCAATCAGTTGAGGGCCTAGATGGAACCAAAAAGTCAGAGAAAGGGCAAACTTTCTCTTTGCTTGAGCTGGACATCCATCTTTTCCTGCCCTCAAACATTGGGTGTCCTAGTTCTCAGGGCTTCCGACTCAACCTGGTATTTACACCATGGGCTCCCCCGGTTCTCAGGCCTTGAGATTTGAAATAGAACTACACCACCAGCTTCCGTGGAACTCCAGCTTACAGACAGCAGATCAAAAGACTTCTCAGCCTCCATAATCATGTGAACCAATCCCTCATAAGAAATCTCTTTCTATATATCAATATATACATATATCCTATAGATTGTTTCTCTGAATATCCTTCATTAATACAGGATGGATCCCCAAAAATGCTTTATCAGAACTTTGTAAATGATAATTGATTGTACCTGTTATTCTTTCTCTTTGGTGCATCTTGTTTAACTTGATATGATGAGAAAAGACTTCTATTAGATGATAACTTTTATGTGCCCCTCCAAATTCTTCCTCTTTCCTTCTCTGCCCTCCTCTCTGCTCTGGTATGCTGACTTGCATCAAGAAGTCAGTGGGCTTCCGACCCTTCTAAATTTCTCTCTGGCTTCAGCTAAAGGAAGCCTTAGCAGATTATCTGAAGGAGAGAAGGGAGTGAAATCAGCGTCTTTATTCTCCTGAATCCTTCCGCTTCAAGACTGCCTCAGACTGGCTGTGTCCCTAAACAAAAGGCAGTGCTCATTTCCAAGCAGCCTTGTCTACAAGATTAACTCTCCTTCCAGGGTTCAATAAGCCCTCCCTTCCCTTCCCTTGTCCTTGTGGCTAAGTGGTGGTGACAGTTTCACTGCTGCTTGGCCCTAGTTCTCATTTCACTGCTTGTGGTTCCTCTATAACTCCACCATTCCCCTTTGTAAATAAACTGTCTTCAAAAATTCTAATTTGGGCTTCCCTGGTGGCGCAGTGGTTGAGAATCCGCCTGCCGATGCAGGGGACACGGGTTCGTGCCCCAGTCCGGGAAGATCCCACATGCCGCGGAGCGGCTGGGCCCGTGAGCCATGGCCGCTGAGCCTGCGCGTCCGGAGCCTGTGCTCCGCAACGGGAGAGGCCACAACAGTGAGAGGCCCGCGTACCACAAAAAACAAACAAACAAAAAAAAAAAAATTCTAATTTTAGCATGTCATCTGCTGAATCTTGACAGATATAGAGTTGGAGTTATGAAGATATTTTAATTCTGTTATAATTTTATTAATTTAATGTTTTTAAATGTTCTTAGCTTGAACTTTAAAGATGTATTTGTCAGATATTTTGGAGCTGCAGATTAAGTTCATTCAATTTATAAAAAACATGTCCAGAATACAGCCAAATTAGCAAAGCCAATTCTCATTTTCAAGCCAAACATCCAATTCTTTATCTTTGTCACATAAAGTCCTATTTCATTTATCATTTTGCATAAATATGTGTTTCAAGGAATATTATTAAAAAGATTGAGAAACAAATAGTGACACACATCTTGAAAGACAAATTAGTACATGCTGTGCACTCAAGATTGAAATGTTGTACATTTGACATAATGAGTTTATTTTAAATTATAAAAATTACATAATATATCAATATGCTATTTCCCATTATTTAGTTGTAATATGGCTATGCAATGTGTGTAGCTAGAATTTGTCATTTATGAGGCAAGGAGCATGATAAAATACATAATATTTCTTTGATAAACTTGTGTGGGTACATATATTTTTGGCTTTCAGAATAATTAAGTAATAATCAGAATAAAAATTAGAAATAAGTTCACTTTGTTATACATTGATCATGTTTTCTTACATATTTAATGAAAGAAACAATTATCTATTGCTAAAACTAATATATCTGATAGCCAGAATACAATTTGAAAATTATAGATATAAAAGATTTTAATTTTATATTTTAATTTTATATAATTTCTTCTGAGTGTAAACAAGATGAGTTGACTGTCATTGGAGATATAGCTTTTGATATGATTTATTAAAATAGGTTTTAACTTCCTTATTAAATAAGGTGAAACTACAGATCAAAAAGAAATCTCTCTCTGTCTCTCACACACATGCACACACACACACACACACACACACACAAACAGGTTTTATATTGAGACCATTTGCCTTGAGAAATTTGCTGTACAACATCCCACATACATTTTTATGTATTTTTATTAATAGCATAGATTCTTCCGTTTGAAAGTGCTTTTGAAATGGAACAGGGCTCTATGGTCCTTCCTGCCCCCCTTGCTTCAGCCTAACTTTTGTCTGTGAAAAAAAACTTTAGCCAAACAATAAGTTTCATCAGAGAAGTGAGAAAATGCAGAAACAAAAGAAAACAGTCAAACTTGAGACAAAACAATAGTTTAGTCTTTAAGCAAAGTCAAGGACCTTTAGTTCCTCCTCAAAGACTATCGATAATATTCTGAGCCTATCCTGTGAGCTGTCCTACAGATACTGAAACCCCCACCAGGTGGAAGAAATTAACTACATGATGACCAGACTGTAGCCTTGACATAAGCTGCCACAATTCTGAGAACTGGCCTCAAAGAAATGGGAACGCTGGAACTAAAGACTACCTGTCCCTAAAACAATCAAGATGATTCTGATCAGACCACTGCATAACTAATTTCAAGGTGACCATCAGAACTGAAAGTGCTGTTTCTACATGTAGCCCCTCCCTCCATCTATAAAAGCTCTTCCCCACTGATTGTCAGGTGGGGAGTCAGCTTTTGGACAGGAAGCTGCCCTACTCCCCACCCCAGGTTTCTTGCATCTGAAATAAAGCAAACTTCCCTTTCCAACAACTTGCCTTTTTATTGGTTTTTGCGCAACAAGCAGCTGGACCCCACATTTGGTAACACTTTCTTTTTTTATTTTTTTAACATCATTATTAGAGTGTAATTGATTTACAATGGTTAGTTTCTGCTGTATAACAAAGTGAATCAGCTATACATATACATATATCCCCACATCTCCTCCCTCATGCGTCTCCCTCCCACCCTCCCTATCCCACCCCTCTAGGTGGTCACAAAGCACCGAGCTGATCTCCCTATGCCATGCGGCTGCTTCCCACTAGCTATCTACTTTATATTTGGTAGTATATATATGTTCATGCCACTCTCTCACTTCGTCCCAGTAACACTTCCCCCTCCCTGTGTCTTCAAGTACATTCTCTACATCTGCGGCTTTATTCCTGTCCTGCCCCTAGGTTCTTCAGAACTATTTTTTTTTATTCCATATATATGTGTTAGCATACGGTATTTGTTTTTCTCTTTCTGACTTACTTCACTCTGTATGACAGTCTCTAGGTCCATCCACCTCACAGCAAATAACTCAATTTCGTTTCTTTTTCTGACTGAGCAATATTCCATTGTATATATGTGCCACATCTTTATCCATTCATCTGTTGATGGACACTTAGATTGCTTCCATGTCCTGGCTATTGTAAATAGTGTTGCAATGAACACTGTGGTACATGACTCTTTTTGAATTATGGTTTTCTCAGGGTATAGGCCCAGTAGCGGATTGCTGGGTCGTATGGTAGCTCTATTTTTAGTTTTTTAAGGAACCTCCATACTGTTCTCCATAATGGCTATATCAATTTACATTCCCACCAACAGTGCAAGAAGCTTCCCTTTTCTCCACACCCTCTCCAGCATTTATTGTTTATAGATGTTTTGATGATGGCCATTCTGACAGGTGTGAGGTGATACCTCATTGTAGTTTTGATTTGCATTTATCTAATGATTACGGATGTTGAGCATCCTCTCTTGTGTTTGTTGGTAATCTGTATATCTTCTTTGAAGAAATGTCTATTTAGGTCATCTGCCCATTTTTGGATTGGGTTGTTTCTTTTTTTTGATATTGAGCTGCATGAGCTGCTTGTAAATTTTAGAGATTAATCCTTTGTCAGTTGCTTCATTTGCAAATATTTTCTCCCATTCTGAGGGTTTTCTTTTCATCTTGTTTATGGTTTCCTTTGCTGTGCAAAAGCTTTTAAGTTTCATTAGGTCCCATTTGTTTATTTTTGTTTTTTTTTCCATTTCTCTAGGAGGTGGGTCAAAAAGGATCTTGCTGTGATTTATGTCATAGAGTGTTCTGTCTATGTTTTCCTCCATTTAGGTCTTTAATCCATTCTGTGTTTCTTTCTCTGTATGGGGTTAAGGAGTGTTTTAATTTCATTCTTTTACATGTAGCTGTCCAGTTTTCCCAGTACCACTTATTGAAGAGGCTGTCTTTTCTCCATTGTATATTCTTGCCTCCTTTATCAAACATAAGGTGACCATATGTGCATGGCTTTACCTCTGGGCTTTCTATTCTGTCGCATTTATCTATATTTCTGTTTTTGTGCTAGTACTATACTGGCTTGATTACTGTAGCTTTGTTGCATAGCCTGAAGTCTGGGAGCCTGATTCCTCCAACTCCTTTTTTCTTTCTCAATATTGTTTTGGCTATTCGTGGTCTTTTGTATTTCCATACAAATTGTGAACTTTTTTGTTCTAGTTCTGTGAAAAATGCCATTGTTTGATAGGGATTGCATTGAATCTGTATATTGCTGTGGGTAGTATAGTCACTTTCACAATGTTGACCTTCAATCCAAGAACATGGTATATCTCTCCATCTGTTTGTATCGTCTTTAATTTCTTTCATCAGTGTCTTATAGTTTTCTGCATACAGGTCTTTTGTCTCCTTTGGTAGGTTTATTCCTAGGTGTTTTGTTCTTTTTGTTTCAGTGGTAAATGAGAGTGTTGCCTTAATTTCACTTTCAGAATTCTCATCATTAGTGTATAGGAATGGAGGAGATTTCTGTGCATTAATTTTGTATCCTGCTATTTTACCAAATTCATTGATTAGCTCTGTTAGTTTTCTGGTAGAATCTTTAGGATTCTCTATGTATAGTATCATGTCATCTGCAAACAGATGTTTGCATGTGTTTTACTTTTTTTTGTTTTACTTTTTCTTTTGTGATTTGTATCCCTTTTATTTCTTTATCTTTTCTAATTTCTGTGGCTAAAACTTCCAAAACTATGTTGAATAATAGTGGTGAGAGTGGGCAACCTTGTCTTGTTCCTAATCTTAGTGGAAATGCTTTCAGTTTTTCACCATTGAGAATGATGCTGGCTGTTGGTTTGTCATATATGGCCTTTATTATGTTGAGGTAAGTTCCCTCTATGACTACTTTCTGGAGTGTTTTTAATCAAAAATGGGTGTTGAATTTTGTCAAAAGATTTTTCTACATCTATTGAGATGATCATATGGTTTTTCTCCTTCTATTAGTTAATATGGTGTATCACATTGATTGATTTGCATATATTGAAGAATACTTGCATTCCTAGGATAAACCCCACTTGGCAATGTTGTATGATCCCTTTAATGTTCTGTGAGATTCTGTTTCCTAGTATTTTTTTTTTTTTTTTTTGCGGTACGCGGGCCTCTTACTGCTGTGTCCTCTCCCATCACGGAGCACAGGCTCCAGACGCGCAGGCTCAGCGGCCATGGCTCACGGGCCCAGCCTCTCCGCAGCATGTGGGATTCTCCCGGACTGGGGCATGAACCCACATCCCCTGCATTGGCAGGCGGACCCTCAACCACTGCGCCACCAGGTAAGCCCTGTTTGCTAGTATTTTGTTGAGGATTTTTGCATCTATGTTCATCAGTGATATTGGCCTGAGGTTTCTTTGTCTGATTGTGGTATTAAAGTTATGGTGGCCTTGTATAATGAGTTTGGGAATGTTCCTCTCTGCTACATTTTGGAAGAGATTGAGAAGGACAGGTGTTAGCTCTTCTCTAAATCTTTGATAGAATTCGCCTGTGAAGCCATCTGGTCCTGGACTTCTGTTGCTTGGAAGATTTTTTTTTCATATATATATTTTTTTAATTTATCTTTGACAGCATTGGGTCTTTATTGCTTTGCATGGGCTCTCTCTCGTTGTGGCAAGTGGGGGCTACTCTTTGTTACAGTGTGCAGGCTTCAGTAGTTGTGGCTCACAGTCTCTAGAGTGCAGGTTCAGTAGTTGTGGTGCACAGGATTAGTTGCTATCCAGCATGTGGGATCCTCCCATACCAGGACTAGAACATGTGTCCCCTGCATTGGCAGGCAGATTCTTAACCACTGAGCCACCAGGGAAGCCCCTGCCGGAAGATTTTTAATCACAGTTACAATTTCAGTGCTTGTGATTGGTCTGTTTACAATTTCTATTTCTTCCTGGTTCAGTCTCAGAAGGTTTTGCTTTTCCAACAATTTGTCCATTTCTTCCAGATTGTCCATTTTATTGGCGTATAGTTGCTTGTAGTAATCTCTCATTATCCTTTGTATTTCTGCAGTGTCAGTTGTTACTTTTCTTTTTTCATTTCTTATTCTATTGATTTGAGTCTTCTCCCTTTTTTTCTTGATGAGTCTGGCCAATGGTTTATCAATTTTGTTTATCTTCTCAAAGAACCAGCTTTTAGTTTTATTAATCTTTGCTATCATTTCCTTTATTTCTTTTTCATTTATTCCTAATCTGATCTTTATGATTTCTTTCCTTCTGCTAACTTTGGTTTTTTTTTTGTTCTTCTTTCTCTAATTACTTTAGGTGTAAGGTTAGGTTGTTTATTTGAGATGTTTCTTGAGGTACGATTTTATTGCTATAAACTTCCCTTTTGAACTGCTTTTGCTGCATCCCATAGGTTTTGGGTTGTGTTTCCTTTGTCATCTGATTCTAGGTATTTTTTGATTTCCTCTTTGATTTCTTCAGTGATCTCTTGGTTATTTAGTAGTGTATTGTTTAGCCTCCATGTCTTTGAATTTTTTACAGTTTTTCCTATAATTGATATCTAATCTCAAAGCGTTGTGAGTGGAAAGGATACTTGATATGATTTCAATTTTCTTAAATTTACCGAGGCTTGATTTGTGACCCAAGATATGATCTATCCTGGAGAATTTTCCATGAGAACTTGAGAAGAAAGTGTATTCTGTTGTTTTTGAATGGAATGTCCTATAAATAGCAATTAAGTCCATCTTTTTTAAAGTATCTTTTAAAGGTGTGTTTCCTTATTTGTTTTCACTTTGGATGATCTGTCCATTCGTGAAAATGGGGTGTTAAAGTCCCCTACTATGATTGTGTTATTGTTGATTTCCCCTTTTATGGCTGTTAGCATTAGCCTTTTGTATTGAGGTGTTCCTATGTTGGGTGCATAAATATTTACAATTGTTATACCTTCTTTTTGGATTGATCCCTTGATCATTATGTAGTGCCTTCCTTGTCTCTTGTAATAGTCTTTGTTTTAAACTCTATTTTGTCTGATATGAGAATTGCTATTCCTGCTTTCTTTTGATTTCCATTTTAATGGAATAACTTTTTCCATCCCCTCACTTTCATTCTGTATGTGTCCCTAGGTCTGAAGTGGGTCTCTTGTAGACAGCAATATGTGTTTCTTGTTTTTGTATCCATTCAGCCAATCTATGTCTTTTGGTTGGAGCATTTAATCCACTTACATTTAAGGTAATTTTCCATATGTATGTTCCTATTACCATTTTCTTAATTGTTTTGGGTTTGTTATTGTAGGTCTTTTCCTTCTCTTGTGTTCCATGCCTAGAGAAGTTGCTTTAGCATTTGTTGTAAAGCTGGTTTGGTGATGCTGAATTCTCTTAGCTTTTGCTTGTCTGTAAAGGTTTTAATTTCTCCATTGAATCTGAATGAGAACCTTGCTGGGTAGAGTAATCTTGGTTGTAGGTTTTTCCCTTTCATCACTTTAAATATGTCCTGCCACTCTCTTCTGGCTTGCTGAAAGATCAGCTGTTAACCTTATGAGGATTCCCTTGTATGTTATTTGTTGCTTTTCCCTTGCTGCTTTTAATATTTTTTCTTTGTATTTAATTTTTGATAGTTTGATTAATGTGTCTTGGCCTGTTTCTCCTTAGATTTATCCTGTATGGGACTTGGCACTTCCTGGACTTGATTGACTATTTCCTTTCCCATATTAGGGAAGTTTTCAACTATAATCTCTTCAAATGTTTTCTCAGTCCCTTTCTTTTTCTCTTCTTCTTCTGGGACCCCTATAATTTGAATGTTGGTGCATTTCATGTTCTCCCAGAGGTCTCTGAGACTGTCCTCAGTTCTTTTCATTCTTTTTTCTTTATTCTGCTCTGCGGTAGTTATTTCCACTATTTAATCTTCCAGGTCACTTATCCATTCTTCACCCTCAGTTATTCTGCTATTGATTCCTTCTAGAGAATTTTTAATTTCATTTATTGTGTTGTTCATCATTGTTTGTTTGCTCTTTAGTTCTTCTGGGTCCTTGTTAAAGATTTCTTCTCTTTTCTCCATTCTATTTCCAAGATTTTGGATCATCTTTACTATCATTACTCTCAATTCTTTCTCAGGTAGACTGCCTATTTCCTCTTCATTTGTTTGGTGTGGTGGGTTTGTACTTTGCTCCATCATCTGCTGTGTGTTTCTCTGTCTTCTCACTTTGCTTAACTTACTGTGTTTGGGGTCTCCTTTTCTCAGGCTGCAGGTTCATAGTTCCTGTTGTTTTTGGTGTCTCCCCCAGTGGCTAAGGTTGGTTCAGTGGGTTGTATAGGCTTCCTGGTGGAGGGGACTGGTGACTGTGTTCTGGTGGATGTGGCTGGATCTTTTCTTTCTGGTGGGCAGGACCGCATCCAGTGGTGTGGTTTGGGGTGTCTGTGAACTTATTATGATTTTAGGCAGCCTTTCTGCTAGTGGGTGGGGTTGTGTTCCTGTCTTGCTAGTTGTTTGGCATAGGGTGTCCAGCACTGTAGCTTGCTGGTTGTTGAGTGGAGCTGGGTCTTAGCATTGAGTTGGAGATATCTGGGAGAGCTTTCGCTGTTTGATATTACATGGGGCCAGGAGGCCTCTGGCGGACAAATGTCCTGAACTTGTCTCTCCCACTTGAGAGACTCAGGCCTGAAACCCAGCCAGAGCACCAAGACCCTGTCAGCTACTCGGCTCAGAAGAAAAGGGAGAAAAGAAAAGAATAATAAATTATAGAAGGAAAGAAGGACAGAAAGAAAGAAAGGAAGAAAAGAAAGAAAGAAAGAAAGAAAGAAAGAAAGAAAGAAAGAAAGAAAGAAAGAAAGAAAGAAAGAAAGAAAGGAAAGGAAGGAAGGAAGGAAGGAAGGAAGAAAGAAAGAGAAAGAAAGAAAGGGAGAGAGAGAAAGAAGGGGAGAGAAAGAAAGAGAAAGAATAAAATACGTTATTAAAATAAAAAATAAAAAAATATTATTAAAAATTTAAAAAAATTTGTTAAGTAATAAAAAAAAAGATGAGAGCAACCAAACCAAAAATCAAATCCACCAATGATAACAAGTGCTAAAATCTATAATAAAAAAAAAAGGACACACAGAACCCTAGGACAAATAGTAAAAGCAAAGCTATACAGACAAAATCACACAAGGAAGCATACACATACACACTCACAAAAAGAGAAAAAGGAAAATATATTTTTTTAAAAAAGAAAGTGAACAACCAAATCAATAAGCAAATCTACCAGTGATAATAAGCTCTAAATGCTAAACTAAAATAAACATAAAACTATAAACAAATTAGATGTGGAAAGCAAACCTCAAGGCTACAGTTGCTCCTGAAGTCTGCCACCTCAATTTTGGGATGATTCGTTGTCTATTCAGGTATTCCACAGATGCAGGGTACATCAAGTTGATTGTGGAGATTTAATCCACTGTTCCTGAGGCTGCTGGGAGAGATTTCCCTTTCTCTTCTTTGTTCACACAGCTCCTGGGGTTCAGCATTGGATTTGGCCCTACCTCTGTCTGTAGGTCACCTGAGGGCATCTGTTCTTTGCCCAGACAGGATGGGGTTAAAATAGCAGCTGATTAGGGAGCTCTTGCTCACTCAGGCCAGGAGGAGGGAGATGTATGGAATGTGGGGCAAGCCTGTGGCGGCAGAGGCTAGCATGACTTTGCAAAAGCCTGAGGTGTGCCATGTGTTCTCCCAGGGAAGTTGTCCCTGGATCCTGGGAGCCTGGCAGTGGCGGGCTGCACAGACTCCTGGGAGGTGAGGTGTGGATAGTTTCTGTGCTTGCACACAGGCTTCTTGGTGGCAGCAGCAGCAGCCTTAGCATCTCATGCCCGTCTCTGGTGTCCACGCTGATAGCCACGGCTCGTGCCCGTCTCTGGAGCTCATTTAGGCGATGCTCTGAATCCCCTCTCCTTGAGCACCCCGAAACAATGGTCTCTTGACTCTTAGGCAGTTCCAGACTTTTTCTGGACTCCCTCCCTGCTAGCTGTGGCATACTAGCCCCTTCAGGTTGTCTTCACGCAGCCAACCCCAGTGCTCTCCCTGGGGTCTGACCTCCGAAGCCTGAGTCTCAGCTCCCAGCCCCCACCCACCCCGGCAGATGAGCAGACAAGCCTCTCAGGCTGGTAAGTGCTGGTCAGCACCAATCTCTGTGTGGGAATCTCTCTGCTTTGCCCTCTGCACCCTGTTTCTGTGCTCTCCTCTGTGGCTCCGAAGCTTCCCCCATGCTCATCCCCCTTTTCCACCAGTGAAGGGCTTCCTAGTGTGTGGAAACATTTCCTCCTTCACAGCTCCTTCCCAGAGGTGCAGGTCCCATCCCTACTCTTTTGTCTGTCTTTTTTCTTTTTTCTTTTGCCCTACCCAGGTACGTGGGGAGTTTCTTGCCTTTTGGGAAGTCTGAGGTCTTCTGCCAGTGTTCAGTAGGTGTTCTGTGGGAGTTGTTGCACATGTAGATGTATTTGTGGGGAGGAAGGTGATCTCCATGTTTTACTCCTCCACCATCTTGAAGGTTCCCCCAGTAACACTTTCAATATGAGAAAAAGTACTGAGAATAGCTTTAAAAAACTGCCTATGTTTAAATACCTGGGGTCAGAGAGGATGGAAGTTGTTAGCATTCAATCATTTTTTCATGTTTTTTTCTTGTACTCATGGAACTCTCCCTCAAGTGTGATGCATTCGTGCTGGCAGCCAAATGTTGGAAGGGATGTCATTAAAATAAATTTGTCATCATACTTATCACCGCACTGTACTGTATATCAGATTCATTATATTGTATGAGGTCAAATGACCCCTTTCAATGACCACATTTTGTATGCTTCACATACTTCACATAAATATGGTAGAAGCAGACATTAAGCCCTGTGGGTTTGGGTGGCTTTAACTAAATCATTAAAAGAAGTTGTTTTTGTTTCATGTCCTGAAATTTGTCAAACAATGCATTTTTGTGGTTAAAGTAGCCACAATATCTAAAAGTTCAATTTCTTAAAACTATATTGCCAGATTGTGTTTGAAAACTATATAATAAAGTATTTAACCTTACCCAGCTGCTGGACAATGGGAGATGATCTCTAGGACCTTAGGACATCCTCCATGATAAGCATGTCTTTATTTACCTGGAGGTCTTTACCACTGGATGTCTAGCAATGTGAATTATGATGAGAACTTTGGGCCATATACTATATACTTTAGATATCCCCACTCTACCTCCAATGAGCTGGAGACTAAAGCCCAGCCATGTGGAAAGTCAAACATGGAGCCCCAATAATAACTCTGGACACATGCTCAGAAGTGCTTCCCTGGTTTCCAGTATTCTGTGAATGTTGTCACATGTTGATGCCAGAAGCATAATGCATCCTAAGGAAAATGAAAGCTTCACTTTTGAAACCCTCCCTGATTCTTCCCTATGTATGTCTCCCCTTGTCTGATTTTAACCTCTATCATTATTCTGTAATAAACCATACTTGAATAATACAGTTTCTGGTAAGTTCTATGGGTCCTTCTAGTGATTTATCAAATCTGAGAGTGATATTGGGAAACCCCAAGCTTGCAATTGGTATTAGAAGTGAGGACAGTCTTACAGACTGTGCTTCCTAACTTCACAGAAAATATCTCACATATCCTCCCTTACAGATACTCCCTTTGATAACATTGCACTAGAGGACATTAAATGCATGTAAAATCGTGCCTTACATGTATCTTTAATATGAAGTTAAGAGAGTAATCATGAGCTGGCTAGCTACCAAGAGATCATAGGAGGTAAGGAAATTTTCTTAGAACTGTTGTTCCCAAGGATTCCAGTTAGCAGAGGAAAGAGGAAACACTGGATCGGAGAGGATACTGCTGGCAACTACTGCCATAACTTGTGCTGCTGGTGTTTATTAACTGGGACATCCACTGGGAGAATGTTAAGCTGGAAAGACATTACAGACTGGACGAGCCTGGTGGTTTCCACCATCCCAAGGAGTGAAACAATGAACATCTTGGGAAAAGACTAAAGATGCCTAGGCTAAAATATTGCTTCACAGAGGAAAACCTGACTTCAGTAAGACTAACTTGCAAAAATTATAGAAAAGCACTGAAATTTGAAGTTGTAGCCTAGCATTGGGTTTTCAGTAGAAGATTTGGTCTGCTAAAAGGGAATTACAGTGCTATTTTCTAATTGGATTTCATATAAAATTAGAAATGTGTTCATCTGGAACATAATTTCCTCCTAAGAATTACAAGTTACTTAACATCTTATAATTAAGCTAAAGTTAAAATTTTGTATGTACACATATTTGAATATACAAATGTTTGAAAATTATTCTAATAAATTAATAATATTTAAGTTACAATAAATATTAACTGTAATTTACATTTGGCAGAGTGGCTTAAAAGTATAAGTAAATCAATATGTGTATAACTAAAAAAACAAAACAAAATTCCACTTAAATTACCTTGCTTGCTTGACAGAATGTGAACAGGTAGTTCAGTCTTCGGTGGGTCACATTTAACTGTTTTTCCAATGTTTGGTTTTTAGTAAGAAGCAGTTTACTTCGGGCTTAATGGAGGAATCAAAATACTATATCAACAATCAAAGATAGGGCTCTACCATTGTAAGAGAAGTTAAGGAAATAATAGGAAAAACACCTATGAAACTGTGTGGATTTAAAATATATAATATTAACTCAGGCAATGCATACTTAATCCGTTCACTGTTTAAAAATCCTATGACAGTGAATTTCTGATCATTGTTTCTATATCGTAAGGTACGTTTGTGCTCAGCGTTCCCAATAACCTGCTGAAGCATGGAGGCATCAGGTGAAAATCTTCTCAACTTATTACCCAAGAATCACCAGAGTACCTAGTGTTGTGGGGGGATGGGGTGGAAATTAGCCACCAAAGGTACTCAAGGACTTGTCAGGAGGGAAAGAATAAAAATACATTGGTAATATTGAGCAATAATATATCTCTGATTATAAGCTAAGCATATTTCTGCTTCACAGGAAAAAAGCTGTTGTCAATAATGGTATTTGATTAAGCTGGTGAATTATATGAAGTACTATTTAGTGGTATAATCTGACTCTTTCTACAACTCTCCAGTGGCAGGAAGGTGGGTGAACAGTTTGTATTTCCAAATTTTGGAGTTTTAGAGAAAATTATCTGTCTTTTGATAAAATTAAGAACTGTATAACTTTGTGTAATGCTAGGGATTGCAGCTATCTCTCTTTGACTTCTGGAAGGTAGCCTATTTTAATTGCAAGGTCAAAACCAGACATAATACATGTTTCTGAATGGGCATAGTAGATTTTTGCAATGTTCTCATACTTAGAGATAATGCTGTGAATAACAGCAGAATGACAAGGTGGCTAAAGAATAGCTCACCAAAAACATTCAAGGCAAACAACTGGTGGAGAAACGTGATCCAATATTTCCACTGACTTCTTAAATCATTGCATTTTGGCGATAAATTGGGGGAAAGGAGGAGAGAAAGAAGAAAAAAATAAGGAAAGAGATAACACTAGGACTAGAAATAATGAAGCTATAGGCATTTCAAGTGATTTAAATAACTCCCTTTTATCAAATTTCACCTGTGTGTGCAAGGCAGTGTTGTTCAGCATAACAGTTGAGAAGTTACTGTTTATTATTGTTGGCTGTTCGGGCTCGTTCAGAGGGAGGGAAAGCTGAGCACTTCTCCAGTGAAGCCTTATCTCCGTGAAGCAGCAGCCTTGAGAACATAGGCGCTCCATCTGTGTTATAGTCTGATCTCAGCAGCTGAGGAACAGCAGGTGATAGACTCCTAACCTCTGGGGAGCTGGAAAAATCAGAGAGCAAAGAAATAAATACCTGGTACAAATAACTCATTGCATCACCACTGTTTACCTACCTAGAGCTCTTTGGAAATTATACATTATCACTTTCAAATCATACACCTGAAGTTGCCTGATATTTGAAGCTGTTGTATTATTTGGCTGGTAGCCTCGATTTTAGTGGGTTATAGATTCTAGATGTTTTATGGATATTGTGCCTTTGATGCTTGTTTCATTTCATAATGATGGACAACATGTATTATTTAATGCGTTATATTTTGCACAATTTTTGCTCTGAGTAAGCATGTTGTTTGGGTAAATATTTTTGTAAAAGTAGAAGGAAAAACTTTGAAAGAATTCTTTTTTAAAATTTTCAGTTGTTGGGACTTCTCTGGTGGTGCAGTGGTTGGGAATCTGCCTGCCAATGCAGGGGACACGGGTTCAATCCCTGGTCCTGGAAGATCCCACATGCCACAGAGCGACTAAGCCCAGGCGCCACAACTACTGAGCGTGCACTCTAGAGCCAGCTGGCGAGTGACAACTACTGAAGCCCAAGTGCCTAGAGTCCATGCTCTGCAACAAGAGAAGCCACTGCACTGAGAAGCCTGCATCCCCCAACAAAGAGTAGACCCCACTTGCCACAACTTGAGAAAGCCCACGCAGCAACGAAGACCCAATGCAGACAAAAAATTAAAAACAAAAAGTTCAGGTGTTATTGTTGCTTTAATGAGCTGTTTTGTTTTTGTCTTGATTTTGCCCATCGTTAGCTCTGCTTAATGGAAAAGGGGAGCAGGAATTTTTTTTCTTCACACTTAAATAGCCTGATACAGTATCTAAGCTGAAACAGGGAGTGGATATAGAATCCCTTGGGATTGATCAGGGGTTTGCATAATTCTTTTAGGTACTCATTTTACTGGTGTTTATGTAACATGTAAATATATTCAATACTGTTTAAAGGGCTGCAGATATGTGATTTTTAAAGTTCTACTTTCCAAGTCATGGAAAATTGATGAGTTAATAAGAGAGGGAGAGAAAGAGAATAATTATAAACTATGAGTTGGTGATGGTGCGTAAAAGATTCAGAAGAGTATGTCATAAATGTGATGTGTCAAGCCTTTCTCCCAGCTGAGCATGCATATCTCACTGGCTTTCCTTCATGTACTAGCTGTGTGAACTTGGGCAAGTTCCATAATCTATGTATATCTCTCAGTTTCCTCATATGAAAAATATGCAAAAGAAAATTAAATAAGACTATTGTGAGGAGTAAATGAGATAACACTTATTAACAACCTAGAATCATGCCTGGCACATAGTAAGTGCTTAGAAAATGCTAGCTATTATCTCTACCCAAATTCCCTTCCCCAAAGTCACCAAATAAAAAAACCAACTTATCTAAATTATAAATCCAATAATTAAATTCTAAGGATTTAGTTGCTGGAATATGGTTCAGTAAAGTCTTGTTTTTGTGTTGTTCATAATATTTGCGCATAACACCTAACACTATATTTCTTCTAGTTTTCAATGACAGTCACGCAGGTTTCAGGGAGTATAACATGGCATTCATGAGAGAAGTAAAATTCATACTCAAATTGGGAAACATTTGGCAGATGAAGAGACTTTTGAAGTCTTTTGTAGTGTTGGCACACATTGCTTATTTTGGATTTAATTAAGACTTCAAAAATTTAATTTTCTCAGAAGTAGTCTCCTTAATGTCCACATGCAGATATATTATTTTTGTAAATAAAACTCTTGGCCTTATAGAAGAGCTGAATATGTCTTCCCAAACTATTCCACTTTGGCATAAGGATTATTTTGAACTGAAGGCAATTGAGAAGAAGGAGGTACAGAAAAGCTCTTTACACTACTTCTATATGCCTAAAAGTAGGACATAAATTTGCAAGGGTGTCTCCCCTCCTACCTCTACCCGGAAGGGCAGAAGTTAATCACCAGGGACAATTTTAGACTCCATCAACCTGGAGACTACAACAGTAGAATCTCCATAACAAACCTGGCTAAAACTAGCTCTTATCCACCATTAGTTTTCCTTTTCCGTATATTTGTCTTCCCACAATTTATCACCCTAGAAGCTCAAAGTCCTTTTCTTTTGTCTTTCTACTTCTCTAGAAATTTTTTGTTCTTTTGTTAAGGTGCTAGTAAGCCCAAGTTCTAACCATCCCTTGGAGTTACTCACCTCTGGGTATTCTCATGTCTATGCATGATGCACATGCTAATAAACTTCTTTGTTTTTCTCTTGTTAATCTTTCTTTGGTCAGTATAATTACTGGACTGTAGCAGGAGAATGTAGAGGGGGTAGAAGAGAAAATAATTTTTCCTCATTTACAGCCTTTTGGGGAAAGTTATTATGTGTTTTTAGTGTGTTATATTTTTTAAATGGCTTTATGCATAGTTCAAGAAGGGGTAATTGTTACAAAATATTAAGGGGCTATAGTAAGGCTCCACTTGTTCACCCACTGGTTGATACTTGAGATTTAATATTTAGTGTTTTATTTTAGTTAGCAAAACTTTGATTTTTGTAAAACAGAAACTCTGTGCAGAATATGTAGAGGACGCTCACTCAGCTGATTTCAGTCTTTTATATTTCAGAGTGAATGAGTTTATTCCACAAATCCCTTGAATGTTTAGAGACGATAAAAAGGAAAAATACCATGAAAAACATGAGTGTCAATGAGTGGGAAAGGGGCACAATTAGGAAGTAAAGTGATAAAAAATGGAAATCTGAAGTACTACAAAATCAACTTTGTCTACTTTATAATTCCCTAGGATCTGCCCCTCTGTACTCAAAGTCAGGGTGGGTAAAGGAGACCCCAAAGGCCACTGCAGAGGGACAGTGTTGGGGAAGAAATAAAGTCCAGTAAATCTAGGCCATCATAATATAAGGAAGGGACCACGGAGGTAGATCAGGACTGGGAAAACCCAAAAACCACAAAAAGAATAAAGCTCTTCACCAGCGTCATGAGGAGCCATGTCTGATCCTGAGGCAAAAGGAAAAGTGTACTCTCCAATATGCACTTATCCAAAATATCAACAAATTCCATTGGTTGAACCAATGGAAAAAAGTTAATAAAAGCTCTACAGTAAAACATTTATAACTAAAGTCCTACATTGCCCAATTGTTCCTATGCTATTGTTCACCCTCATTAACCCACTTCATGTAGGTGACAGAATTGCAGCCCTGCCTGGAACTCAGGGGCTCATTAGAAACAACTATTCCTTTTGCACAGCACAGGGCCTTAAACAAACAATAGTCCATCTTTATTTATAATTGTGTTCACCATAGTTTTTCTGGCATGAACTTTTAGTTTTAAAATATTGCACTAAAATATTATTTTCTTAACTGCCAGATTTTTTTGGTGCTCCCTAACATTTTGGGCTGAGGTGAGCGCCTCGCTTGAGTCACCCTAATCGTGGCCCATCTGCTTATACACAAGTTTCCAGATCAATAGAAGTAAGAGTAACAGAAGAGGACTAAGCAATTATATAACTATGATAATAATATAAGAATTATATAGAGAGAATTTTATAATGTATGGTTCATGTTTTCTTCCCCATAAAGCCTTTTGTTTTCCATTTTTATTATATTTCTACAGAGATTAGGACTTCTATCACCGCGTTCATTTGAAGTGGAGACATTTTGCATCTTTGTCATATTTGTGATATTAAAGGAAATGTTTCTAACGTTTCACCATTAGGAGTCATATTACTGTAGTTGTTAGTTATTGTTTATCAGGTTAAGGATTTATCACTGAATTTTCTTCAGCTACTAAGTGATATTTCTCTTTAAATCTGTTGTCATAATATTAATAATATTAATTGATTTTCTAATATTAAACTATCCTACCATTGTTTTGGTACTCTGCTAATTAGATTTTTCTATATTTTGTTTAGGATTTTCTCTTCTAATAAGTTTGCCATGGTCTTTTATCATATTATCATCTAATATTTATATCAATATTATACTGGATGGACTCAAAAAGGAGTTGGAAGGCATTCTTTCATTTTTTAGCCACTGGAGTTTTGCATAGAATTTAAATGATTTATTCCTTAACATTTTGGTAGACTTCACCATAAAACCATTGAACCTCTTATTTTCTTTATGGGAAGAGCTTTAAATTCTGCATCTATTACTTAACGGCATTTCAATTATTCTTTGTAAAATTTGTGAAGTTATATTTGTCTACATTTTTTTCATTTTTTCTGCTTTCAAATTTTTTAGCAAAGTTTTTCATGGTTCTATTTCTTCTAATATCTGTTTCGCTAAATTGTGCTCTTCAAGAAATATGTCCTTGTCGTCGAAATTTAAATTCTTATTTGGATAAAGTCATTGATAATATCTTCTTATTATACTTTTCACATCTTCAGGATCTACAGTGATGTCCCCTTTCCATTCCCGATATTTTAAATTTGCGCTTTCTGGATTTGTTGATCAGTCTTGCTTGAGGTATATCACTTTGATTAATTATTTCAAAGAAAGAATTTGTTGATTCTCACTTTTGCATATTTGTTTTCAGGCTTTTGATGTTGCAGGTCATGATCCCTGGGATGCAGACTACAGTGAAATTTAGCACAGGAAGTTGATTAGGCAGTGTTCTTGGAATTAACTCATGCAGGAGAAGGGAAAGAATTAAAAGACAAAGAAGTTGGGTTCTCTGATTCTTTACAAAAAAGGCTTCAGTCAACCCCACAGAGAGTTCGGGATGGCATTTTAGAGTTCTTCTAAGATGATGTGACTGGGCCAGGACTTTATACCCCGGCATCCACAACTGTGTTTCAGGGAAGGGGGAAGAACTTCAAGTGAGCAGCACTCCAAGAGCCCACAGAATAATAATTAGTTTAGTAAATGGGTGTTGAAGCACAAGTCTACTTTGGAATTTAAAATGTCCACTTTTAAATTCTATTCAAATCCACTTCCACATATGTGTCGGGAGCAACAGCTTCTCCCTGATTCTGATGTGCTTGTTTTTGTTTTCTGCTGGAAACTCATGAGAGAAGGAACCACAGCTACCAACTGTGCAGCACATCTTGAAGCTGCAACTGATACTCAGCATCACCCACCTTATTATGGACTGAATGTTTGTGTCTTCTTAAAATTCATATGTTGAAGCTCTAGCCCCAATATGATGGTATTTGGAGGTGGGGCCTTTGGGAGATAATTAAGTTTAGATAAGGTAATGAGGGTAGGCCCTCCATAATGGGATTAGTGTCCTTATAAGAAGAGGAAAAGCAAACAGACCCCTGTTGTGCTCTCTCTCTCCATTAGGTCCTACCTTCATCTTGTGAGGACATAGCAAGAAGACAGCTGTCTGCAGATGAGGGGCCTCACCATGAACTGAATCTGCCAGCACCTTGATCTTGGACTTCCCAGCCTCCAGAACTGTGAGAAATAAATGTTATTCAAGCCACCCAGTCTATGATATTGCATTATAGCAGCCAAAGCTGAAAGACATTCCTTAACTATTCATTTCCATTCCCTTCACTTAGATAGCATCTCTGTTGGTCTCTATGACCTAGTTTTGGATGACTCAGACCTTCATTCATGAGACTTCTGTAGTCCTGGTCACTATAGCATCTCAAGCATTGATTGCTGTATTATTACATTTATTCTCAGCATTGGGCAGTAAGAGACACCAAGGGGATCACCTACTGTTAAACACATTCCTCTCTGCTCTCATCTTGTACAAGAGCTCTACCTCTTCCTGAAGTTTAGATCAACTAGTGTCTCCAGTATGATGACTTCTCGCTTTGCCCCTTGGAAAAAAATTGCCTGAAGTACTCAGGAAGAAGCCATAGCTTAAGTTCATCCCAGGGCCA
Source organism: Kogia breviceps (assembly GCF_026419965.1). NCBI lineage: Eukaryota > Metazoa > Chordata > Mammalia > Artiodactyla > Physeteridae > Kogia > Kogia breviceps. The sequence goes on from NC_081312.1 coordinate 52,697,701, forward strand.
ATGCATTCTACCATTGTCAGTCAGAACTTCTATAACCATAGAGTCCAGAATTATGGGTCTGGAAAGCTCAAACACCCTAATTAAGTAACTGGGGTGATGTTGAGTCATTCCTATTTTAATATCTTGATTTTCAGACTCATGTATTCTACCTTTTGAGAACACAAAACCATATTAGTTTGTTGAGTTAGAATAATTACAAATCCTAGAAAATGACATGTATGGTCTCATGTCTAAGCACCTCATTGGAAACATTAAATGGCCATGCAATTGTTCTACCATGTGACTGATTGGTCTCCATGCAGAATGGTGCTATTAGAGAGCTCAGTGATTGTCTTTGTATGTCTGAACATCATGCAGTGGCAATAGATACACTGGTGTTGGAGAGAGGGAGTGTATACTGCTAAAATCATGCATAGACTCCCTCACAGCACTGCGGTGCCCATTTTCACATGTCCATCATGCCAACATTTTGAGGTTGCTGTCAACTGAGCAAGTCACTCTGTGACCTAAGGGGTTTTTTTTTAGTACTTTAATACTTCTTCCATAGTTAGTGTGCACTGATGAATGTGAACATTTGTAACATCTAATATATGGGTTGGAACAGCATCCTCAGATGTGGAATATGCTGCCTCCTGTATCCAAAAAGGACTACCTGATATGTGCTTCCTTCCTGTTGATGAGCAGTGCAATAAGTAATAATTTGTCCTTTACCTTGTAGATGTCCCATGATGCCCCAAACCATTGAATGCCTAAATTTCACTAACTTGGCAGCCCTTATTTTTATAGTGTAAGAGAGAGATTAATTTTTTTCTTTATTGATATTTAGTTGTTCTAGCACCATTTACCATCACCCCTCCCTTAAAATACATTGGCAACTTTTATAAAAACCAACTGACTACACATTTATGCATGCATTGCTGGATTAGATTCTGTTCTATTAATTTAAATATTTGTCCTCATGCCAATACTCTATTCCCTTTATCACTGTCACCTACCATACATCTTAAAATCAGGAACTGTGTGTTCTTCAACATTGCTCTTCATTTTTACAGCCACTTTGACTATTCTAAGTTGTTTGCACTCCATAGAAATTTTAGAACCAGCTTGTCAATTTCTACCAAAGTCCTGCTGAGATTTTAATTTGTTAAAAATATAGTTTCATGGTTTTCTGGATGATAATGTGTCAGATGAGAAGTGTGTTAATATTCTTATTTTGACTGCTCAGTAAATAATGTGTCATTTTTCTCTAGCTGCCTTTTTGTGTGTGTGTGTGTGTGCCAGGTTAGATTTAGGGTTTATGGTCAGCTTGATACTTTTAAGTTTTTTAGGGTAGTTTTAGAGGATTCTTTACCTAAGGATTACTTTAACTCATGTACTAAGGCATGACCCCTCTGAATGTTCTGGCTGGTTGGAAAGCAAACATTTCCCAGCCTTGTTTGAGCTCTAAGAATTATTCACCTAAAAGCTCCCAGCTTACTGATTTTCTTCCATGCATGTGCAACTTAGTGTTTAGCAACAGACGAAAGGAGTCCCCTGTGTGTGTTCCTGGAGCTCCTCCTCAAGGTATTTCTTTCTCTTTGGTAATTTGCCTTACACATTCCACACTCCAGGTACCTCAGCCTCCCCTTACTCTGATCTCTGCAACTCAGTGAGATCATGTGAGGGCTCATCCTCCTGTGGCACAGTTTGGAAAATACTTCCAGGCAGATCACGGGGCTCACCTTGTTTGTTTCCTTTTCCCTTGGACTACAATCCTATGTTGCCCATTATCCTATATCTGAAAGCATTTGACTAATACATTTTCCAAGTTTTCTAGATGTTTATAATATTAGGAAAACTCCAGTCCCTGTTATTTATCCTGACTAGAGCAGAGTTCTGTATCTGCTCATTCTTGGTAACATTTTGTAGTTTACTGATTTTGTGACCTCACATATTATTTGCTTCATTCTACATTCCACTTCTGATCACTCCAATACCTGAAGCCCTTAGGAATCTAAATGAGATATTTGTTGTTTCTGGCATCTCACTCACTGTGGCTTGATTTATTTAATCTCCATCTTTGGGTATTCTAGGATCAATTTTTCTCCAGGAGGTATATGAAATTATTTCTCCGAGGAGTTTGGTGTTGTAAGAACTGGGACCAGGCTTACTAACATAATGCCTGGTTCCCAAGATCAGCTCCCTCAGGCTTAGTCTTAGAACACAATGCTGATAGCAGCGTTTGACTCAGACTAGCTCTGTCTACATTTCCCTTTTGTGTCTAGAAGGCAGTTTACTGTTCCTTGACTCTTTCTCAGGATTCAGGTCATTTTTTGCATGTTTACTAGGTTATTTATTCAAGGGGGTGCTTAAAGATTCACTTATTTCCCTTTAAGCACAGCAATGTATTGAAATGTAGATTTTTATGAAGAATCTATATAGATTTTTTTTCCTCGTGGGTTATTTATGTTGATTTTAAAGATCTTTATTATGTATGGTATTACTACAATATATCTATGTGTAATTTTGTTTCATCTCACTCCAGATTCAGTGTGCTTCTCAAACCTTAGGATTCATACTATTTATCAATTTTTAAAAATTAATAGTTACTATCCTTTCTCCATTGCATCTATCCTATTTTAATTTATCACCTTTTCCCCCATCTTTTTTCTCTCTCAAACTTGCTTTAGTCTACATAAAATCTTCAACTCTTTGTGTTTGTTAATGTTCTCTTGGGAAGTGTCTTACCTGCTTTTTAACCATTGTGTCAAAAACTAAAATTTGTTTTCTCAATATCCACATTCTCCTTTGTAGTAACCCAATTTTTAAATGGGTAATTGTCCATCAACCTACCCTTTTCCAGGCTCCATTGCAACTAACTATGGCCAGATCAATGGGATATAAGTAAAATTGACGTGTACAACTTCTGGATCACAGTCTTAAAATGAAAAAAGCAGGCCCTTCTATTCTTCTTTGTCACTCAGGTACAGTGGAGTGCAGATGTGATGGCAGGATGTGGAGTAGCCATGCTGGACACAGATATAAAAGCACACTGAGAATGTTACAAAAAGAAATCTGGTTTGCTGACAACATGGAAATGCCTTATCAGCCACAGGAGCCCTGAATTGCTTGCATTTAAGAAAGAGGAATAAATATCTATCTTATTTGAACTACTATTTATTTGGAATTTGGTTACAGCCTCCTATAGCCTGTTCAGAGAGTATACCTAACTATTAAACCCGTATGTTGGAAGGTTTTTCTTAATATATTTTTCATTTTTATAACTTTTACTTGGCCTCTTTCCAAATATATCTGCTTTTTTTGGTCATCTTATCTTTTATAGTAACTGATTTCTTCTTTCCTGCTACGTTCAGTTTAAAGCTACTTATTTTACAGTCTCTGTGTCAGTCAGAGTTTGATCTGAGAAGCAGCACTGCCAGATATTTGTGTAATAGGGGATTTATTATAGGGATTTGCCCTTATATATCTGTGAAAGCTGTTTAAACAATCACTGTGAGGCTACCATTTCTGTGTCTGGTGCCAAGCCTGAAGTTATCAGGACAATTAGTGAAGATGGGTGTGAAACAGGGGAAGCAATGACTACCTCATACCTGTAAGAATAAGCCAGAATCAATCAGGATGGATGGGAATTCAGGTCAGGTTTTCACTGCTTCCAAGTCCCCAACCTCAAAGGTGGGCTGATCTGCAGAAGGGGCCGATATCAGCTAAAACACACCTCATTCAGAAGTCAGAGGCTGAAAGGAGGAATCTGGCAGGAGTGGCATCCCTGTAGGCCCAGCTACTATCCCACTTCAACTAGGCAAGACAGCAGAGTAACAACCTGCATGAGTGGCAATGGTGCCCTGTGCCAAGCACTGACTTTCTGAAAAGAACAAGAACATACTTCTTGCTTCGCTTCACCCTTCCAAATCCATACAAAATCTCTCTCATGGCCCTCACTAACACAGAACTATGCTGGGAGGGGATTCTGGGAAGCATAATTTGAACTTGGTTAATTTAGCATGAGACAAATCTACCACAGTCTCAGTGGTAGCCAACCTCCAATACTTCCCCAATAATCATTGCCACCTGGTATTCACACCCTGTGTAATCCCCTCCCACATTTAATAGGACTGATGTGTGTAACCAGTAGGATATTGCAGAAGTGACAGTGTGTGATTTATGAGGTTAGGTCATTAAAGATATAACAGCCTCCTCCTTGGTCTCTTAGCCTGCTCCTTCTGGGACAGCTGGCTACCACATTGTGAGGATACTCAAGCAGCCCTGTAGAGAAGAACATATGGAGAAGAGCTGAAGCTTCCTGTCCACAGGAGCATCAATTTGCCAGCTGTGTTAGCCACCTTGAAGGCAGCTCTTTTAGCCCCAAGTTGCTTTGGTCTGAACATTTGTGTCCTCCCCAACCCCATATGTTAAAAACCTAATGCCCAAGGTGATGACTTTGGGAGGTGATTAGGTCATGACAATGAAACCCTCATGAATGGGACTTGTGCCTTTGTAAAAAAAGCCTCACAGAGATCCCTTGCCCTATCCACCATGAGAGGATACAGGGAGAAGGTGCAGTCTGGGAAATGAGTCCTTGACAAACACCAAATATGCTGGTACCATGATCTTCAACTTCCTAGCCTCCAGAACTTTAAAAAATAAATTCTTTTATTTATAAACCACCCACTATATGGCATTTTTTTGAGGTAGCCAGAACAGACTGACATAAGTCTTCAGCCAATTCCAGCTAGTCAGCCCTCAAGTCTTCCAGCTGATACCACAAACAACATGGAAGCAGAGACAACCCATCCTATCTGAGCACTGAGTTTGTAACCCAAAGAAACTATAAGATAATGAGATTTGTGTAACTTAAGCCACTAGGCAACAGCTAAAGAATACAATCTTTAGTTCTTCATACTGCTTTGAATGGATTATTTCTTCTCATGCTTTGTGATTTAGTATTTTGAACTCATTTTAGAGGGGCTTTATCTGAAATGACAACAGGTGGTTTGGCTTGAAAGTGTTCACCACCAGAGTGTTTGCATTTGTTATTGTCAGGTGCATACAGGGATTCACTGATCTGAGTATAACTTGGCATTGATACTTGTAGCTTGAGAATTCCCAGATCATATGGGTTATATAAATTTGAACCCCAAATTTACATGTGGTAAAAATTCCATTGTCTTAATTTGTATTTCTCTGAAAGCATTACTTGATACAATGACTTGTGTATACATGTCATATGTGGGAGTTGATCCCAAGAAGTCAGAATGAGAGAGTAAAGACAGTAAGGCAAGGAAGGATGTAATACAAATAAAGGGCATGCTATTGTGCTATAGTCATATCTGGAGGCAAGAGGGGCTCAAACTTCCTTAGGGTCTTCTGGGACACAATGTGGGGTGTTCCTCAGAATCTTACCTTTGAAGGGAGGGTGTTGAAAAATGTTTTTCCTAGTTCCCATCTTCCATTGACCAAGGATTGTTCAACAGGTTCTATGGGCTTCAGAAAAAGCTGGGTTGGAGGGCAGTAACTTGAGATGGGAAGTCTGCTAAATGCATGGAAAATGTCTACCACTACTGGAGCTGAAATTGAAGATAGTCCTGGAGCGTGTGATATATATAGAGCCTCTGCTCCACATAAGGTTTCAAATTCTAAGGGGGATATTTTTTGACACTCCATCTAGAGACTAAAAGTCACAATAAAAAAGTTTTTGGATTATCTTACTGTGCCAGTGGGAGGATTGTTTTTAATTCCATCACTTCATGGAAAATTGATCACTTTGTGGATCCCAGCTTTACAGGGAAGACTCAGTTGTAACTCACTACCAGCATCCCTACTTCATCTTCTGTTCTGATGTGGACACTGGAACCAAGCTACTAAATTAATTTCTTGTTCCCTGCCAGTAAAGCTGTAACATCAGCTCATAAATTTACCACTCAGTGTTCCATCTCATCATCATTCTGAACCATAGACATTTTCTTTACTGAAAGTTGAGCTCTACATTTATAATATTTGTTTTTCAGTATTTTAGGTGTTTTACAATAGGAAGGTATTCAATATATCTAGTCAAACATGTTAGCAAAATGGAAACCCCTGGTCTTCTTGATTGATTGTAATATGGAAATTGTCTGAGGAAAGAAATGCTAGCCTGTCTGTCATTAAATTCAAATCATTCTCCAATGATGGAGAGGGCATTTTGGATACAAAGATCCTAATAGTATCCCTAAAATATAATTTGGGACATATTGAGTCTGGGGGGAGGATGAAAGGGGTTGGGAATGACATGCAGGACAAAGTCATTTGTTTTGGCTGCAAAAGTAAATCCCCTAATGTTTAGCCTAAGATTGAAACCATACTTAATTTCAGTCTAAATGAAGTAGAGCATTGCAGTGATCATGTAAATAATTCATGCCAAAGTAAGACATAAGTGTGTTTCACATATATTATGTAGCTATTTCAGGATGCTATTTATTTTTAGGGAATATTGGCACAGGGTTAAAATTGTCTCATCACCCTAAATTTCTACAATTATCGTCTAAATGTATTGTTATATTTTATATCCTTCTATCAGGAGATAAGCAAAAAAAGCATTTACTCTTCACTTCATTTTATACTTGCCCGGGCTTCTTAGCAAGTGTTCATCTTCACCTGTTCCTTCTGTTGCTATGGAAGCTTAGGTCTCTTTATGATCTCTGACAGGCTATCTTATCTAATTTGTTAATCACAGTTGAGGCTCTCCTTTGAAGAAATGCATCTCCTTGAGCCTATAAATTAATGCAAATCTAGTTATCAAGATTTTTCTAGTTCCTACTCATTGCTTGTAAAGAAGCCCTAATGTTTGAAAATGGCCAATGGTTCCCAAGACTGGCCATGCATTAAGTATCAGCTCAGGAAGTTTTTTTTTTTTAAATAAAGATTCCCCATCCCAGACAAAATAAGCATTTACAAGGATGTGGATCAAGTACTGATAAGTTTAACAAACCTTTCCAGGTGATACATATAAATTCAGTTTGGTTCTTATCCTCAGATTAGCAGTGAGAATCACTGAATTAGAACAGGTGATCTATTGTCCTCCAGGATTTAGACAAAATCAGGTAAATGATCTAAAGTTACAGATCTTTCTAGGGACTTCATGTACCCTGGTACATTGTATTCTTGAATGAACAAGGGAACTATGGTTTTGAGGAAAAAAATCAAAATACTGCTGCGAAAAAAGGGTCCAATCACTAAAGAAAATTGTTTAGAAGAAAACAAAGGCATTTTTAGACAGAATAGTTAATTTGCTACCTTGTTTATCTCTACAGTGGTGAGGCTAAGAAAATGCTTTTATATTAGACAAAAGCATAAGGAAATACTTCCCCAGGGTAAAAGATTCAGTAAAATGTCCAGTCATTTTTGTATCAAACTGGTTTTATGTAAGCACATATGCATTTTATTTTATAATTAAAATGCTTCATATTTTTGTCTGCACTTTTAATTGATGTATAATCAATATATATCAACTGCACATATTTAAACTTTGATGTCTTTTTAAAATTGAGATATATTTACCATACAACATCATGTAAGTTTAATGTGTACAATACATTGATTCAACACATTTATATTGTAATATATTTAATTCTTCAGAGGAAGTTCTAGTAATTGCAAATCTAGAAACCAGGAAATCTCACTTAAACTTGTGCCTTAATAAGTTTGGAAGGGGAACAGTGGAGGAAAAGTATAGTATTAACACTATCAATGTCTTGGCAGATATTAATTTAATAGCTGGATAGAAATTTAGGAACATCCATGTTGGATTAATCTATGAGAAAACTCTGGAGAAAGCAAGGCAAAGAAATATGAAAGGGCTGACAGAAATAGATTTTAGAAGGAGATTTGGAAGAACATTATAGTATTTCTAAAGTTTCAGTAAGATTTTTGGTACTGTCTTTCTCTAGTAAAGAGGGAAGGGAAAAAAAGGAAAAATCTGAGTAATTCTCAGAACTTCCTCATGGTCTGCATATTTAAACTATGTTATTCACAAATTTGCACAGACGTGTTCAACTCCATGAGTAATCTACAAAGTATTGTAACATTTCCTTACTTCGTGTGTGGCATAACAAGATTATTTTAGCTAGGACTATTCAAAATTATGAATATGACATTAATTATAGATTCATATAACCATGTGATATTATGTTTTAATCTTACATGGACACACTTTAGAAATAGAATAATTATTTTTCATTTAAACAAACCCTAAGCTGACTGGTTCATAGGAAAAAAACCTCTTCATCTGCTTATTTGATATTCACTACAATTATTTCCTATTAAATGAAAAGGGAGCTCTATAATGTGATTCATCCATTCTGACTAAACTTTTCATGCAGCAAATATTCAACATATTTCATGCCATTAAATTTAGTCTGTCTCTAATTTTTCTTTACCTGTATATTCCATATAACCATTTCAACTATAATTATTCATTTTCTCCAACATAGTTTTTCTCATTTGAAGTCATAGAAATCCAAATAAGACAAAAAATATAAGAAAGAATGTTAAATATAAAAATATAAGGAATAATGTTAAAACCACTCAAAATATCACAAAACAGAAGCAAAGCTTTTAACAATATATATATATATATATATATATATATATATATATATATATATATATATATACATTCTGTTCAGAGCCAAACTTCTTTTGAATAACTTGGCCTTAGTGCTAAGCCTAGCTAAAAATGTGGATGTCTCCCTTTAGAGAAATTTTCTTCTTAGGGGCTCTTGAATTTCCCTGCAATCATGCACTTGTCATTATAATTCTAAATATCAAATATAATTTAATGTATTTGATCATCTACTGGGGTGCAAAGGAGTATCTGTTTCCTGGTTCAGAAGTCTTTTGACCTTCGCAGATGCAGAGACAATGAGGAGTGCCTACTCCCACCTACAAAGAGCATGTCTAAACCATACCCGGGCAGTGGTGAAGAGGAGAACAGTGGGGAGGGCCAGGCACTGGAGTCATTGTCCTCTCCTTCACTGCCCATATCCCTCCAATAATAATAATCTCTGAACTTGAGTCTTGGAAAATCTTTAATGACTTTGAGAGCAAATACATTATAGGTTGCAAATTTGAATATTACATTTAACAAGTATTTTCAAGTATTTAACAAGTATTTTCCTGAAAAACACCACAGTGGAACAATATTCATTTTCTTTTACCATCCTTGAACGATAAATTTGAACATCAAGAGAAAGAAGCTTTCTGTTTTGTTCTCTAATTATAACCTGAAAGTCAATTTTCCCTAAGGATGTTTATTTTCTTAGTAAAATAAATTAAAAGGCATCTTCCTCTTTAGGTATATACATAAAATCTGTTATTTAATTTATGTAGAATTTAACGATGAATTAGGCAATATGTTATAACATAGTCTGCTGTTAATAGGGAATGGTAATTTTGTTTAATGATTATTAAATACCTTTATTGCCAAAATGCATCATCAATACACATTATTAAATTATCATGGAATCTGAAATGCAAACTGCATTAATTGTTTCCTTTTCATCCTCCCCGTATTTTCCCTCTGCACCACTGCACACAAGTGACACTTGCAGAGATCTTGTTGCAAAGTTACTAACTACTTTGAAGCAGATATCCACCACAGTTTGATGGGCACAGCATCACTCAGGTTCCTTCACATCTCCTATTCCAGAAATTAATCACAAAGGATGGGAAGGCAGATTATGTGTTTTTTCTTCCCTGGAAAATTTAAGTTCAAACAGAAAGCCAATGCCAACATTGTACATTAGCCTCCCAAATAAGAGGGAAGGCTAATAACTAAATATAACTTAGAAAGTGAATTGATTCTGCCCTGCAGCATAACTGCTTTCAAGTTGCAGGAAACTATTTCCAAAATATAAGAATCAGAACAAAATGAGTTGAAATACTAATTTATTTCTTCTTCCTATTGCATTATCACTACTCTGTTAAACATCTCAGTATTTTTTCCCCAGGACTGTCATACTTTTATAAAATGAAAGCAAATATGATTCAATCATAATAGAATAAGCACAACCACAGAGGGTAGCTAAAATGATGTATCAGGAGTGACATGGAGATACGATTTAAGAAAAAAAAAGCTTACTTGTTTTTAAGCAGTCATTGCAGAATGTATTAGCAAATGATGACAGCTTTCTAATCCTTTTCACAGCTCCCAATATAAACTTTATCTGAGCTCTCCAACACTCTCAGTAGTTCTTTCCAGTTATTGTTACTCAGTAGTTCTTTATTATGGGACAGAGGTTTGAATGTATACCATTCTTTATTTTTCTAAGATATAAAAGTACAATGATAAAGTTACCTTATAATTCTTTTAAATAAAATTATAAATATAAAAATTGAGAAATATTTCCTTTGAGGATCTGAATCTGAAATCTTAGGACAAAAAAAGAAGTCTAAAATTCATTTCTAGATAATAGAGAATTATGAGATATTTCTCAGTGTATGTGTGCACGGGGGGGGTATAAATTTTTTATAACTTTGCTTTCTTTTCATTTCCATATTTCCGTTAAAATGAAGTAGTATTTTCCCAGAAGACTTTAGCTTGCTAGGAACTCATACAATTAGAGACTAGAGGAACTAAAAAAGAAATGAAGAGAATCACATTTAGCTCCTCTTTATTGCCTATAACAGCATTACTTAACAGTGATGAAACAGTAGCTCTCATTTTGATCTTTTGAAGTCCTATATGTGTACTGTATCTCAGCTTTAGTAATCAAAGTTGTGTTTGCTAAGGATTCATTAAATTCTTTTGAGTAAATAAATACAATAATTTGACCTAAAATGTTATTTTACTTGTATTCAGCTCTCATTGTCTTCAGTGATATGCTAATGCCAAAATGGGAAGCATCTCTGGGTCAAATGATGCCCAAATGATAGCACAAAAAACATTAGACACATTTGGACAGAGGTATAGCTAGTGATTATTATTGCATTTCAGAGGGTAGTACCCCTTTTGGGCATAAGGCAACTCATAACTTACAAATGTGAATATTTTTATACTTAGGGTAGCTTGATTAATTACCATTTTAGACCATTGACACACAAAGACACATTTCTATCTAAAAAACTAAAATTTGTCTCCTGAATGATAGCAACTTAGTTCCATAAGGTAATGGAGAAAAACTAAAATATCACTTAAGATTAATAAGATAGGTAAATTAGAAAAATGGGTCTAAATAATTGACTTATGTATTAGATGAACTGTAATCCAATAATCAGATACCTTTTATTTGCCCACTTCTACTTTGTTTCTGATTGGTACCCACAGAGTGAAATCTTGCCTTGACCCCAAGACTAACTACTGTCTTGAAAGCACAATTTCCATGAATGAGTGCTTCAGTGCTTGCTGCATGATCTCTCTCAGTTTAGCACATGCCCTTCTGTTGTCAGCTCCTGCTATTCTTTTCTCTGCCCATTTTAAGCATATGTTTCTCGTCTACTGATTGATTTGGCCAACACTAACATACTTAACTATCCTGGAAGTAGTGAGACTGTTCTTTTTTTTTTTTTTTGGCGGTACTCGGGCCTCTCACCGTTGTGGCCTCTCCCATTGCGGAGCACAGGCTCCGGACGCGCAAGCTCAGCGGCCATGGCTCACAGGCTTAGCCGCTCCGAGGCATGTGGGATCTTCCCGGACCGGGGCACGAACCCGTGTCCCCTGCATCCACAGGCGGACTCCCAACCACTGCGCCACCAGGGAAGCCCGAGACTGTTCTTTAGTGATTTCTACTCTATACATTTTACTCACTTGCCAATTGAACCTCAATTCTGAAAGAATGTATGTTTGTTTTTTGAACTGTGACTATGCTTGTCATTATAGTATATTATTTTACAAAGGTGTTTGTCAGAGCAGATCAAGTAATAATGAGTGTGTTAGCCCTGTTGTTCTAAATTATAATTTATTTTGGCAAAAGATATTTTTGAAGTTATATTCCTATTGCAGAAACACTTACTAAATTGTTATGCTTTGTCTCCATGTTGTACTTCCCCAATTTAAATATAAACACCTTCAAGGAGGAGACCATAGCAGACGAAGACAAAAAAGCACACAGGTTTTGAATGGGGACAAATGGGAAGGTAGATTTCCGCTCACATGAGAAGGTACTTTTTAATAGCCAGAGCTACTCTAAATGGAATGAGATAACTCAAGAACAACTGAGTGAGCTTGAAGATATTAAAATACAGATTAGCCAGTCACTGAATAGTGATGCTATATGTGAGTCGTAAAATATCAGAGATAGAATGGTTTAGGATATTATCTGATCTCTAAGAAAATTCCCAATTCTATGATTTTATAATATTGTACAATGGTAAAAGTATAACAAAGGTTATAAACCCAGCTCTTTCCAAATGTCATAGGCCCTTGCACAATTTGCTAAACTTTTCTGATCCTCAATACTCTCATGTATAAAAATAATAAAGCTTTCTTTCATGGCTGTGGTGAGGATTAAAGAGAAAGTATATAAACATCTCAGACACTTTATTCGTAGGCAATGTTATACTTTTATTATAACTTATTAAAAGTGTTTGATAAAACTTTAAAGGCTACCTAAGTCAAGTGCTTAAATTTTCTTTACAGCACTACTGCCAGATGATTATGTAATTTAGTACTTGTAAAATTTTAAAATATAGATTTTTTCTTTTAATCTCATATAAGCTAGATTCATAAAATATATAAACATGGGGCTGTTTTTATTGAGTTAGAGATGGAGGCCCCTTATCCTACGAGTTTGCCTCCTTAGCCATCTAACATCTTCTGAGCTTGAAATAATAATCACTGATTATTAACATATCTTCACAGCGACATAACTCTCACTACTTTTTAAGATAGTCCTTTTTATTTTTAAATTTGAATAGCTGCCAGTATCAAAAAACTCTTTCTTACAGTGGAAAAAAAAAAATCTGCCTCTCTGGCACTTCCTCTCCATCATGGTGGTTCAACAATTTGGGGCCAGATGTAACAAGTCTAAATGTTCCTCCAACAGACATTCTCAAACATTTGAAATCGAAAGTTTTCCTCCAAGTCTATTGTTCAAAGGTAAAATTCCCCAATCTTAAGGAACATACTTCATACATATTTTCAAATGTCTCTAAATCTATCAACACTCTTTTATCATGTTTTAGTTATCTTAATGTTGTCACTTTAATGCCCCTGGTTACTCTGGGATAAAGCATAATAAGACTATGTCCTCTCTTATTCTCAAAATATAACATAAATGTGTATTTCTTAGAAACCATATACCACTATTGACTAATTTTAAGATTTCTGTTAGCTAAAATTTCTAAGCCTTTTAAAATATACTCTGCTGCTAAAATCTAGCTGTCTCATCTTGAATAGGCAGGTTATTTTTTTTCTTTTGACCCAAATTTATTTTATTTTCTCTCGTTAAATCTGTAACTCACATAATAAATATGATAAATTATTAATCCAAATTATTGATTAAAAGTGTTGAACAAGATTGGTGTAAATACAAAGTTCATGGCAGCAACCTCTCTCCAAGTTGACAATGAATGATTCATTAGATGTCTTTGAACACTGTTATTTCAGCCCATCCAAAGCTACCACGAGTATTCAGCTCCTTTTTTTCATCTATGCACAAAGGACATAGGAGGACATGTTCACAAGTTGATTAAAAAAATGTTCATGTATTAAACTCGTTCCTCTCTCTGTTGGTACTGTGATTGTTGATAATGACAAAAGCAAAAGGTAAACTTAAGTAAAATCTACTAACCATTTGTTATAATTTATGCCTTGGATTAGCACAGAGTCAGCATATTTATTATATGAGTATAAAGTGGAGATGCTGAACTTTTGGCATATATAGAATATGAGGCATGATCACTGAATGATGGTACAAATCTGTACTTCATATTACAGCGCAACATTCAAGTTTAACCATTTATTTTTATAGTAATAGTATGATGAGACATGGATGCTATTTACCATAGAAGGGAATAATTTTGCAGTTTGTATAACTGTAATAAAATCTTCATGTGAGACAACTGACTTGTTAAAAAGATGTCTATAAAATATCAAGAATAAAAGTTTTCACCAGCACAAAAGGATTAAAAATTATAAAGATGGTCAATATGGTGTACAAACAGCCTACACATTAACTCTAGCACTGATGAAAATATTGGAAATGTCAGATCTCAATTCTAGAGTAAAATAATAGGCTATGAGGACAATGGTCAACATTTGAATTTAGATAAATATACTAGTTCTGAAAACATCATGATATTTCTATAGAACATCATGCTTCACATTTTGAGTGATAAACATTCATTCTCTTCTTCTGAGGAAAGTTAAGCAAAGTATTTCTAAAGAAAGTAGTTGTCAGGATGAAAATATAGGTGTCTGGGCCTATGCAAAAATACATGTCAAAATCCAAGGAGAAATGAAGATGTCTGATACCCAAAAGCATATATGCTTTAAAATCACAAATGAAGCCAATAGAGTTTATTTCGTCTGCATTAATGATGATCTTTATGCATAATTCATTTCACAAGATCAAAATGTCAATCAAGCTTAGTATGTAGAAACCGTCCATTATTTCTAAAATTCAAGATGATAAATCTTTACCATCTTTGAATCTGTTTTTAAAAAGAATATGTCACAGGTTTTGAATATAATTTCAAAGAAAACATTTTAAATGGTTAGCTCAACATCATTCCACAAATGCATTTATGTATAAATGCATGTATTTAACTTATTGTTTCCTTTTCCAAAAAGGCTTTAAAATGCAGGAGCAGCATATTTCGAAGAAGTGAATAGCCTCTCAAATAGACTGATACCTTAAAAAACAGTTATTTTTCAATTGTACAAGCTTCTGGAAAGTTTATTTTAAAAAATCATTAACGCTATTTCCCAAAAGTACATTAATTACTTTACATACAATTTTACAATAGTAAACACCATAAAGAGAAACAATTTTTATGGTTGAATTAATATGCATCCACTCTTTTTTCTTATTATATGCATTAATTTATATTGTCAGTAATTTACTTGTCTTATATTATTATGAAATTTAACAAAGAGTTTATTCCACTTAAAAATTGTGGGACTTTGATAACTTTATCTTCCTTTATTTAAATAATTTCTGAAATAGAATTTGTTTTAATGGACATCTGTAAAATTAGCTTTTAATCACCTATCTTTAACTGTAACTAAAAGGGTTTTATTTTCCATTTTATTTTTTAATAACCCACCAAACAGACAAAAGTTTTAACATAGTAATTATTCATCTGGCATTTCATTATAAATTCCACTTTATAGGAACTAGCCACTTTATTCTGATGTGCTATTAACATTAGGGCAGATAAATTGAGTGTTATTATTAAATGTGTATATCTCCATGAAAATAGGGTGGATTAAGGAAGAAAATGTTATGACTTGAATATTCGATATTTTTATGCAATAGTTCCAAGTAAACTATTTTATAACCAAAGTGTTTTAAACTGCTCTACTTTGTGGTATATCTATTTAACCCTGTAAATTACCACATGTTAGAATGGGACATGGAAAAATATTTGAATATTAAAGTTCACTTGTCTTACAATCATATATTATTGTGCTGTTTTAATAACAAGATTATATTTTTAATTCATTCGACAAATTTTTTCATTATTACTATGTGCCGGGCAATGATTTAGGATCTGGAGCTACCCAGTGAAGAAAACATTTTAAAACATTCCTTTCCTCAATCTTACATTCTAGTGTGTATGTTTGAATAAATGGGTTGGAAGTGAATGTCAATTCACTTCCCCATAAACCATAAATGTTTTGATGTTGTTTGACAACTCCAACTTCTTGATTTAGTCTCTCTTGGCTCTACTTCTTTGCCAAACTCCTTCATGGTTCTTTTCTACCTACTTGATGTTACTCTCCTTTGCTAGCCCTTCTTTCAGTACTTTAAGTATTGGTGTTTCTAAAAATATGTCCTTTGGTTCTTTCGTCCTCGCATACTCTTGCTCTGAATATTTCCACTCACCCCCAAGGTCGTATATAACATCTTTATGTACATGATATCCAATTCTAATCTATGGTCTAGTCAATGCCTTTGAATTCCCGATTTAACTGCTTCCTGATCATATTCTGCTATGTACTTCAAAGTAAAATTCAAGGCAAAAGCATTGTATAAGGCAAAGAGGGTACCTTAGTTGATAAATAGTAAGTTTAATAGAAACATTGGTAGCTAGTAAAATAGTTTTAAATGTTAAATGCAAGAATTATTATAAATATATACATTTGTTAACAAACCCACAGAAGTAAAGATGGTCTTAAACACATCTCTCAGTAGGCTACATTGATAAATGATCAATACAATTACAAAGCATCTGAATAAGATAAATTAATTATAAGAAAGATACAGATTTGTCAAGTATTATACTCAAAACAGTCAAGTTTTTTCAAGACTCTGCAGTGCTTTTAATTTATTTATTTATGTTTGGCTGCGTTGGGTTTTCGTTGCCGCGCACAGGATTTTTCTAGTTGCAGTGAGCAGGGACCACTCTTCACTGTGGTGCACGGGCCACTCATTGCGGTGGTTTCTCTTGTTGAGGAGCATGGGCTCCAGGCACGCGGGCTTCAGCAGTTGTGGCACACGGGCCCAGTTGCTCCGTAGCACATGGGATCTGGCCAGACCAGGGATCGAACCCATGTGCCCTGCATTGGCAGGCAGATCCCTAACCACTGTGCCACAAGGGAAGTCCCAATATACAGTGCTTTTACAAAATTTCAAATGTAGAAAGTGTGTTCAGGTAAAAATCTGGAACTATAACACAACAAAACCAGAAATTATATGTGAAAATTAATAACAAAATTTTATTACTTAAAAATTAATTACAAAAATTACAAAATTACACAATATTCTCCTGAACAATATCAAAATCATGATTAGAAAACCAAAACCATTAATATACAGTTATATTTAACTCAACAATAATTTTTTAAATATGAAGATAACATTACTAATTAACATTACTAATTAGAGCTCATTATTAAGGTCAAATACATGTATTAATATCATTCATCATTCTTTAGCAAAATAGAATAATTATATAATTTTTAAAATTCTGAAAATGTTTGACTAAACTTATCATTTATTCCTGATAAAACTCTTGACCAACTTGAAGTAGAAAGATAGTATGATAAAGAATAAAACTTAAGACAAATTATTAACATTATACTTAATGGAAACAATTTTAAGATATTTTCATTAAAATTAAGACAAAACAGAGCTCCTGAAGTTCTACAAGAAAAAAAAAAAGACATACAACTAGAAATAGAAATGAAGATCATTTTTTTCTTTTTCTTTTGCCATTTTTATTGAAGTATAGTTGATTTACAATATTATACTTTTTTCAGGTGTACAATAGTATTTACTATTTTTCTAGATAATAGTCCCTTTAAAGTTATTACAAAATAATGGCTATATTTCCCTGTGCTATACAATATATCCTTGTTGCTTATCTATTTTATACATAGTAGTTCCTATCTCTTAATCCCATACCCCTAGCTTGTCCTTCCCCTCTTTTCTCTCCCCACTGTTAAGTACTCGTTTGTTCTATCTGTGAGTCTGTTTCTGTTTTGTTATTTATATTTATTTATTTGTTGGATTCCACATATAAGTGATAATAGAGTATTTGTCTTTGTCTGACTTATTTCACTAAGCTTTCTAGGTCCATCCATATTGTTGCAAATTGCAGAATATCATTCTTTTTTATGGTTGAATAATATTCCAGTGTGTGTGTGTGTGTGTGTGTGTGTGTGTGTGTGTGTGTGTGTGTGTGTAAACATTGGGCTCCATGTATCTTTTTCAATTAGTATTTTCATTTTCTTCAGATATATACCCAGGAGTGAAACTGCTGGATGATATGGTAATTTTATTTTTATTTTTTTGAGAAACCTCCATACTGTTTCCCATAGCGGATGCACCAACGTGCATTCCCACCAACAGTGTACAGAGGTTCCTTTTTCTCCACATCTTCCCCAACACCTGTTATTTGTGGTCTTTTTGATAATAGCCGTTCTGACAGCTGTGAGGTGATATCTCATTGTAGTTTGATTTCCATCTCCTGATGGTTAGCAATGTTGAGCATCTTTTCATATGTCTTTTGGCCATCTGTATGTCTTCTTTGGAAAAATGTCTATTCAAGTCTTCTGCCCATTTTTTAATCAGGTTGTTTGTTTTTTTGATATTGAGTTGTCTATATATTTTGGATATTAACCCCTTATCATTAATATCATTTGCAAATATTTTCTCCCATTCAGTAGGTTGTCTTTTTATTTTGATGATGATTTCCTTTTCTATGCAAAAGCTTTTAAACTTGATTTGTTGATTTTTGTTTTTATTTCTTTTGCGTTGGGAGACAGATTCTTTTGCCTTTTTTTGCCTTTGTCTTTTTTTCTCTCAGTATGATTGTCTATATGAATCAGACAAAATAATCAATTTAAAAGTATTAAAAATAATTATAGAATTCTATAAAGTATCACTGAAAACATACATTTACAAATATCAATGCTTTCCTTATTACCAGCAAATTTGATAAAAAATTAAGATAAATGATGCAAATGTAGTTGTAAATAAAATTTTTAAATACTTAAGAATATGAAAAAAATGAGTAAGAGCTCTGTAAAAATAAAAAATTAAACTTAATGTAAAACACATAAAATGAAGATCATGTAACAGGTTTAATAGGTAGAGGTTTTGCTTATCTCAGAGAACCACTGCCATTCCCAGAACACATTTAGCTCATATTCACCACAGGGCCTGAGCTCTTCTCTCTGCCTGGGTCACTTCATCCCTATCACATTCATAAGTTCACCCTGGAAATCAGTCTGGCTTCAATGTTGTCTCCCTAAAGAGGATTTTCCTGACCATCCAATTTAACCTAGAAACTCCAGAGCTCACTCTTACACCTCACTCTTGCCACCTGTCATTCTCTAGTTTTCAGAGTAATTATCGTAGTAATTATCAATATCTACAATTATTCTGAGTCAAAAGGTTTTCTTCTTATGTACAGTTTCATGAATATTATTTTTGTGTTTCACTCAATTGGATCATAAGTTCTCAGAAAGCAGGCACACACAGTCTTGTCTTCTACTGTGTCCTCAGACATAGGCTAGTGTCCAACCCACAGTAGGTTTGTAATAAAAATCTACTGTGGTAGTTGTTGGTCAATATGTCTAGACACCTTTCGTCTCGTAACTGCTTGGTGCAGCCTCTAGGAGCTGATTTGTAGATTCACTAGTTGAAAGGAGATTTTGAATATCCATGGCTGGAAAGAAAACCTAGAGATCGGAGAAGAGCAAGGTATGTTTTGGATACTCTCCCTGAGCCAGGTATCATTTCTGCTGGAACCTTGAGGAGAGAGAATCTGAAAGGTGAGTCTGAGACCACTTTTTCTTCAAGAGATTCTAAAACAAACTATCAATGCTTCAGTATTATGGTGAAAATGTGTTAAAAGAAGCTCATGGGGTTAAAGAATGAACTTGAAATACTTATCCTGTGGTCTAGCCATACTACATAATTTATCCCAGCTCCATGCCCCCACATACTTATGCCCTGCTCCCACCCCAAAATGTACTTTTTCACTTGTGGCAGAAACAAATTCCACCTCAGTTTGCAAAGGAAGACTACGTTCCCCAGTCTCTCTTGCAGGAAGGATAGTGGGCACGTGAACACATTCTTGTCAAATTCCTTATATTAGTTTTCAGGGCTGTACATAATCTGAGCATCATCTGTCTCTCTGACTCTGCTTTCAACTCCAACTATTTCCTGTTTTGCTTTTTTCTGTTCTTTATTATTTCTCAAACCCATCAGCCAAGCTGACAATTCAGGGCCTCTGAATAGGCTATTCCTTGCGGCTAAAAGCTATCCACAGGCTCACTTTCTCATTTCATTCAAGTCTTTTCTTCACCATCACAATAATGCCTCTCTGATTACCTGAAATAAATGTGCAACTTTATTTTTCATCCTCGGTAGTCCTTATACTTCCATCTATGCTTCATCTTTTTTCATAATGCTGATCAGCTTCTAACCTACAATCTTATTTGCTTTTTAATTTTTTATTTATTGGTTCTCTCTCCATAAAGTCTGGGATACTTCTTTTTCTATTTGTGTGTTGTTGATGTAGCCTTGGTCTATTTTTAAAAGTGTTTTAATACTGAATGAACGAATGAATTATCAAATAGATAAGATTTTACCCTATGAATTCTGGTTGTTATTGTCAAGAAACACCTAATATAAATATTTTATATGTATATTTAATATCAGCCTATGGATCCAGGCTATATGCTCTCATAATATAAACTTGATGTAGCTATTTTAGAATCAAAATATATGTTTGATTCAGACTTACCATGAGTTGAAGACTCTTTATCTGTAAAGTTGGGCCACAACATACTACCACTAGGTAAACTTATTTACATGTTTGTTGAAACAAATAATACCAGACTACAATGTACTCTGTTTATGCAATGCATTTATTCCAATACAAGAAATAAGTATTCTGCTTAAAATTTTTAAGATAATAACTGGATCATCACATATTTTCTATTTTTTCAAGTATTGGAAAATCCTCCTAGAAAAAAGTTCAAGACAGTTTGCTTAGAACAATGAAAAATATCCTTGGGTTTGTTTATTCTTTATAGATAAGAGAAATGAGACCTAAGTTATCAAAAACAGAAATGCTGTAATGGCAAGTTGAGAACAAAATTGTAATAAATCTGTAGCACAGGGTGGCATTCACCTGAGAGTTCTGAAGTACGAACCTCCCACTCAAAATAATTAATATTAAATCAATAATTTTCCAGAAGCATTGAAAGTTGTCTAACTCTGTCCTGAATTTTAAAGATGTTTGTGTCTATACAGAGAATTATGGACCAGTAGGACTTATATTAGAATCCCCTCCTCCCTCAAAAAAGTCACAAGGTATTTAAAAGAAAAAATAAATATAGTCATAAAATACATAAATGAGTTTAATTACCCATGAATAAACCACTATGTTTTCTATAAGGGCACAAAAACTGTGGCCTGCATAGGTGAAAACTAGCATGCTAGTAGTCTCAAAACTATAAGATATATTTGAAAGAGGTCAAAATAATAATGGATCAAGGGAGGAAATTTAACGTTTTAAAACTTAAAAGAAATTTTATAATTTCTTAATGAGAAGATGAGAAAATAATTAACCATGGTATTTTTTTTTTTTTTTTTTTTTTTTTTTTTTTTTGCGGTATGCGGGCCTCTCACTGTTGTGGCCTCTCCCGTTGCGGAGCCCAGGCTCCGGACGCACAGGCCTAGCGGCCATGGCTCACGGGCTTAGTTGCTCCGCGGCAT
This sequence comes from Kogia breviceps, assembly GCF_026419965.1. Lineage (NCBI taxonomy): Eukaryota > Metazoa > Chordata > Mammalia > Artiodactyla > Physeteridae > Kogia > Kogia breviceps. Next base: position 52,719,072 of record NC_081312.1, read on the forward strand.
GTGGGATCTTCCCGGACCAGGGCACGAACCCGTGTCTCCTGCATCGGCAGGCGGATTCTCAACCACTGCGCCACCAGGGAAGCCCTTAACCATGGTATTATACAAAAGTCATAGACTGAGTACTAAGTGAGAGCTAAAACACAAAACTAAACAATCGTCACTCGAACTGAAAAAAAAAAAAACATTAGGGCAATAGTCTCTATCCTAGGGATTTAAATATGATTTTAACAGCTGTATATCTTTCTACCATGCATATTAGACTTCCTTCAACATATATGGCAATATTTGTTTAAAGACTTAGATAACATTATATAAAATGATCTAATTTTTCTTTTGTCATAAAATTATTATACAAAGGTGTGAAAACAACAAGTTTAAATATTTTTATGTGCTTATTATACATAGGTATGGTAAGCAGGTTTTAAGATGGCTCCCAAGGATTCTTGCCTCCTGGCATTCACATCCTTCTGTAATCCCTCCCCTTGAGCATAGGCTGGACCCAGTGACAAATGGAATACAGTAACGGCAATGGGATCTCACTTCCATGATAGGTGACAAAATATTATGACTTCTGTCTTGCTGGCTGACATTCTCTCTGTTGCCTTCTTGGCTTGCACGCTTTGATGAAGCAAGATGTTATGTTCAAGAAGCCCATGCAACAAGGAACTGAGGGCAGACTCAGGCCAACAAGCAGCAATGAACAGAGACCTTCAGTCCAACCACCCATGAGGAACTAAATCCTGCCAACAACCACGTAAGTGACACTGGAAGTGGCTCCTTTCCTAGTCAAGCCTTTACATGATTCCTCAGCCCTAGCTGACATTTTGAATGCAGTCTTGTGAGATGAAGCAGAGGACCAAGTTAGGCTGTGCTGAGAAGCCTGACTCACAAAACTGTTGCTTTAAGGCACTAAGTTTTGTTGTAAGCTGTTATCCTCAGTAACTAAGTAATACAATAGGAAATATTTATTTAGTACTTATGTATGACAGACATTTTTCTAAGTGTGTAGTTAGTATCTATTAGATTTATCTTTTGACTTGCCTTATGAGATAGATGCAATTATTATCACTAACACACGTGGAAACAGACACATAGATGCAACATTCTCAAAGTTAAAGCATCCTCAATTAGCAAGCAGAAGATACAGTCTGACTTAACATACAAATTAAAATTATAAATCTTCTAAGAAAAAAATATTAGAGAATGTTCTCACAACTTGGGTAGTTAATGATTTCCTAGGACACAAAAGTGTTTACCACAAAAATAAAAGGTGGTAAATTGGACATATTCAATGTGAAATTTTCTGCTTATCAAAAGATACCATTAAGAAAATAAGATACCATTAAGATACCATTAATCTTAATACCAATATTAATAAGTTACCATTATATTAATGCCAATGGTATTAACATATCATTAAGTAGTGGAGCCACAGTCTGAGAGAAAAATATTTAGAACACATATATATGACAAGGGACATGTATCCAGCATATGTAAGAAGCTCCTATAGCCCCTGAATTTTAAACTGGGCAAAAGATTTTAACAGAAACTTTACAAGATATATGAGTGATTAACAAGCACATGAAAAGATGTTCAGCATCATTAATAATCAAGAAAATGTGATATAAAAACCATTAGATACCATATTACTCCTATTAGGTTGGCTAAACTTTGAAAATATTGAAAATACCAAGTGTTTCTGGGGATATATGGCCCTGTGAGTTCTCAAATATTGTTGGTGGGAGTGTATAATGGTATAAAACTTTTACAAAGTGTTTGACAATTCCTTAGAGATTCAAGCCTACACCTACCCTATGAGCCAGCAATTCTGCTCATAGTTGTATTTTCAAGAGAAATGAGTGCATATGCCCCCCCAAAAAAAACTTGTGTAAGAATATTTGTGGACTAAACAGACATTTCTCCAAAGAAGATATACAGATTGCCAACAAACACATGAAAGAATGCTCAACATCATTAATCATTAGAGAAGTGCATATCAAAACAACAATGAGATATCATCTCACACCGGTCAGATTGGCCATCATCAAAAACTCTAGAAACAATAAATGCCGGAGAGGGTGTGGAGAAAAGGGAACACTCTTGCACTGCTGGTGGGAATGTAAATTGATACAGCCACTATGGAGAACAGTATGGAGGTTCCTTAAAAAACTAAAAATAGAACTACCATAGGACCCTGCAATCCCACTACTGGGCATATACCCTGAGAAAACCATAATTCAAAAAGAGTCATGTACCAAAATGTTCATTGCAGCTCTATTTACAATAGCCAGGACATGGAAGCAACCTAAGTGTCCATCAACAAATGAATGGATAAAGAAGATGTGGCACATATATACAATGGAATATTACTCAGCCATAAAAAGAAATGAAACTGAGTTATTTGTAATGAGGTGGATAGACCTGGAGTCTGTCATACAGAGTGAAGTAAGTCAGAAGGAGAAAAACAAATACTGTATGCTAACACATATATATGGAATCTAAGAAAAAAAAAGTCATGAAGAGATTAGTGATAGGACGGGAATAAAACACAGACCTACTAGAGCATGGACTTGAGGATATGGGGAGGGGGAAGGGTAAGATGCAATGAAGTGAGAGAGTGGTAGGGACATATATACACTACCAAATGTAAATTAGATAGCTAGTTGGAAGCTGCTGCATAGCACAGGGAGATCACCTCTGTGCTTTGTGACCACCTAGAGGGGTGGGATAGGGAGGGTGGGAGGGAGGGTGACACAAGAGGGAAGAGATATGGGAACATATGTATATGTATAACTGATTCACTTTGTTGTAAAGGAGAAACTAACACACTATTGTAAAACAGTTATACTCCAATAAAGATATTAAATAAATAAAAATAAGAGTCTAAAAAAAAAAAAGAATATTTGTGGCAGTTTTATACATAATACACCCAAGCTTGGTTAAGAGTATATTTAAGGTCCATGCATTTTTGTGTATGTTAATTATATAAAAAAGCAAAAAAAAAAAAAAGAAAGAAAGAAAAAGAAAACCTTCATATATGAAAGAATGAAACTCTTATAGATTAATTAATATTTCCAGGATCATATCATACTACTAACACATAGAAATGCTTGGCCGGGGCTTCAGGTCTGCTGTTTCTAATTTAATTGACCTTTTCTATTGTGCCAGTTGTTTTCTAATACATTTTAGAATAAACATTCTTTTTTCAAATAAAGTGTTATTTTAACAGTTTTATAATTTTACAATGTTCAAGAGGAAAACACACACTCGTGTGTGCATTTCTGTGTGTGTATGTGAGATGTGTAAATTGGTGAGACGTTTTGGATGGCATATACATAATACCTATCAACAGAAAACATGTATAAGCATGTATAATCAGAAATTACACTATTAGAACTCTATTCCACAGAGAACAATGAAAAAGACCAGGTATTGATTGTGCATTCCACATAACAGCCAAAGAGTGGAAGCAGCCTAAGTGTTTATCAATGGGGAATTAGCAAAGAAATTACATAATGTCAAGATAATAGAAATTAAGAAGTTATTTGAAACAAAGTTATAGATTCATATATGTGACATAGGAAGATCTCTGAGACATAATAAGCATAAAAGTGCGTTCGTAAGAATTTGCATGTTATAACTCTGTTCAACTAGAAATATGAACCACACACTTACATGTAAGTGCACAGAATACCTCTGAAAGGATGCAGAAGGTATTCAGAGAAAAGGACTGTAGAAAGGATACAGAAGTTATTAAGAGAAAAGGACTGTAAGTCAGAAATGGAAGGAAGACTCACTTTTCACTGGATGACTTTTGACCTGTTAAATATTTTTTTTTAACAGACGTATTTTTTCTTTCATGACAACAAAATGAACACACAAAATGTATGCTAACTCACAAATAATGGTTTCTCCCCGTGAGTGAGAGTGCGTTGAGGTAAGTAGAGGCAATGTTAGCAAAGAGGTCTGTGGCTTTATCCAAATGATTTAATTATTTTGAAAACAAACATGAAAAAATGTTTAAGATCAATTATTCTAAATGATGAGAATATGAGTGATTTGTATTTAACATTTTATTGTTTCACAGATTTTTCTCAACTTAGAAAAAAGAAGAGAAGGAAGAAATAAGAGAAGAAAAAGAGAGAGAACAGAGGGAGGAGAGAGAAAGATAGAAGGAATTAAAGAAGAAAGGAAGGGAGGGTGGGAGAAAGGGAAGAAGAGACACAAGGAGTTATGAAGAGTGTGTGTTAGAGAAGAAGCAAGAGAGAAGTAGGGGAGAAAGAACTCCATAAAAAACAAGAGGAATAAGGCTGCTTTTGTGGAAGCTGAAAAAGACCTAGATCCCCAAATGCTTTGCCTGGTTCTATTGCAGCCCCTGAGGCATCTTTAAGAATTTTAACACTCTTCAGAGCATAGCAAATAAGGCCTGTTTTGTACTATAGCAGACTTCTGGGTTTGCAGATATTAATATTCACTCACTGCGTGTGCAAAAATGTGCAGCACTGGGCACTATCCAGTGATACTGTACATGTAAACAAGTATCAAGACTTGTTTACGTGCATTTCTGGCCTTGAGAGTGACACCTGGAATCACCTAAACTCTCCATGTACTAAGTTTCCTATTTTTTAATTAATAAATATACACAAAGATGTATACTCACCTCATGATACTGGGGTAGAGAAGGAACAGATCTGGACATAATTAAAAATTATAAATTTCTTAATATGGCATCTATGGGAAAATTCCACAATGGAAAAATTATTGCCTTTAGTTGTGAGGAATATAAGTGAGCATTTTAAATTATGTGCAGGTTATGAGAGAAGCCACAATCAGCTGAATTCCTAAACACTGGATAGTTTCAGAAAAGTAAAGAGAAAGAATATTCATCCCAAATAACTGAGTTAACTGCTGACTTAGATGAATAATCCTAGAATTCCATCATTTTCAGAAAACTTGTAGAGATAGCTTTCCTGGAACCCATATAAACTTTTCTGGAACCCACAAATTTTCTAGAATCTGAGGAGTTTACCTGGAAAGAAGTCTTTCTGGAAACACAAAATCAATTTGTACAATATCCTGCAAAGTTAGTAGCTGGCCAGTACTGGGGGTAGGGATGGAGGAATAATTCCTAATAAAGTACCAGTGGTGGCCAGGCAGATCATCATTTGGCCTAACCCTTTGTGTTCTTGCTTGAGTCTTAGGGCAAAAAGGATGCAATAAAAGTACAAGTAAAATCATTTGGCCTAACCCTTTGTGTTCTTGCTTGAGTCTTAGGGCAAAAAGGATGCAATAAAAGTACAAGTAAAATTATTTTACTCTGATATTGAGAAAGCAAAATACGTGACAACACTGGATGTGAGCAGCTTCTGTGACAAGCGTGATAGTACTGGTAGAATTTGTTTTGAAAGGAGTGTGTCTGAAATGACCAGCACATCTAAGCCTCATTTATGGACAAGCAGCAGGAGGGATGGCAGCACCTCCAAGGATCTTTGGCAAGAATTGTTGTTTTCTTGCATCAATAGAAACAGAAAGCATCACTATAGAATGTTGGCATAAGAAAGGAATAAAATGGTAGATGCTAAAGGGAAATTAAAAGTGCATATCTGGAAATTTAAAGAAGTTTTAAGAATCATTCCATGGTGAAGAATTAAAGATATATAGATATAAATATGTGCCCTTACTTTACATAAATAAATGAAAATCAGGGGAAGAATACCATACAATAGACAAAACATAATGTTAAAGATGAAATGTTTGATAATAATATAAAAGAAATAATAGTTTAGAGAACATAGGAAAGAATTTGTGAAGGACTTGTAAGTAATAAAGCATTAATGAGTGATGGTATTTCATGGATACCCATTATATGTCCCCCAAATAGACAAGCTTTACAGTTAAGGTTAGAATTCCTGAGGCTCTGGCTTCCTCTTTCCGTACACTTCACTCTTTCCAAAGGGAAATGCATCCATGTCCCTGCTTCATTTCCCATCTGTGCTATGACTTTAAAATGTATATCTTCATTCCAGATCTCTCCTTTGGATTCCAGACCTATATATCCAAATATCTATATTTTGGATATCTAAAATTTGTCTTAGGATGATGGGTCAAATCATTAAGATGTCCCCTAGTACCTTTCAGTCTGTTGTCATGAGTACCTCTTTAGTCTAAGCTATCATCATCTCTCACCAAGAATCTTTCTCCAGACTCCTAATTCATCTCCCTCTATCCATTTTGGTCTCTCTCACCAATTTGTTTTCCACAAATTATAAGATACAGAATGATATTTTCCAAATGCAGATATAATCATGTCACCCTGGTGTTTGAAACCCATCAACAGCTTCACACCACTTTTAGGATAAAGACCAAAACCCTTAACCTGGCATGCAAGGTCTTACATTTTCTGGCCCCTCTCAAGTGTTCAAGACTTACCATAACTTCGTTATCTTTGTGCTTGAGACACGCTGGCTTTCTTTCAGAGCCTTAGATTCAACACTTTCTATTCACTGCAAGACCTTTGCTCAGGCCTCCTCTGCTGCTTGGAACATTCTTCCCTTCCCCAACCCCACTCTTGTCCCCTCCAATGCCCCTATTCCCAATTAACCCTAACTCCTTTTGGCTTAAGGAAAAACATTCCTTGAGCCTCTCATTTTAAACTAAACACTTTGACATACACTTTCAGAGGACAACATAACTTTCTCCTTGAAAGTTATGCAAGTGTTAATTATATGTTTATCAATGTGATTATTAGTTTAATAAGTGCTTTACCAACAAGACTGTAAGTTCCACAAGGGCAGAGCTGATGTTTATTTAAGCAATGAATCCACAGTATTGCCTAAAAATATTAGTACGTAAATTATGGGCAAATATAGAAACTACTTTGTATTAGCCCTCACAGCAACTATAATAGTGTACTGGCAGGAAACAGTTTCTCTCTTTGAGACAGAGCTATACATATCCATTCCCATAGAAACTGGTGGCTTTCCTTTATTCCTCTCTGTGAAAAAAAACACATCTTTTTCTGTTATGTAGATTTATATATTTCTTGAGCCATTCAAAATGAGATATCCACATAAGGTGATTTGAATGGTGCTCGGCAATTCTTAAAATTTAGGTAGGCACCACTCTGATGAACAATTCATAAGCAATAGGCAGGTGGCTCTTGATGAGAGCTGTTACTAGATACAACCAGAAGAGCTATCATGGCTCCTCAGAAAAGACAAAATACAGTACTAGCTTCCATGACATTGGACATTGTACAGCTGTCTTAACTTGGCTCAACTCCCTGATTTGAGAAAAAGAATGTAGAGAAACCCCTCAGTGCTAACTTTGTCTATCCACATAGTCGCTCGGATTCAGTGCCCTTATTGCCCACCCTACTGACCATGCAATTCTTCTTGCCTCTCCCCAGGCTGGATGATGCTCATATACTCTCCCTGAGGTCAGTGTTGTCTAGGTCTTATTCTATACTTATTTCCAATCTATCAGATAATTTGACTTCCTTATTTTCAGGGCATTACTTCCTCTAATCAAAATTTTTTTAATCAAAAGTTTTGACTTTCAGAATAACTGTACTGATCTCTCAGAGCCTAATTTGGAATTCTGAAACAAAATATTGACTGGATCTTTCTCTTCACATTCCTGGCCATAACAATTTTACTCTTCTGCAGATGTTCTGTCTCTGATTGCACAGGGAAAGAAAAGTGCAAACCCAAGTGTTACAGTATATCATCTCACTTCACATGTTAACTAAGCACCTATTCTATGCCAGGGGGATGAGACATGCATCTCAGGAATTCCCTCTCAACTAGTTTGTCCTCCTTCACTCACACAGTCAACAAGGAAATACTTATGTGAATTACTTGAAAAGTAAAAGCAACCAGCCTGCATTTGCTGCTGGTGTCACACTTATAGTATGAATAAATGGAATATATTAAAAGAATATTCCTCCAAAGGGAAATCTAAAGACCATTTAAGTTACCATAAGGAGAAATAAATAACTGTAATCACTAAGAACATTATAATTAGATTATGAGGTACTATGTTTTATGATTTTTTTTATATTAGCTTCATTTTAGGTTTCATTTTGTGTTCCTGCCCTTGTTTTTTCATATTTTTCCTGTCTCACCTATTCTTATGTTATTGAATACTTTATATATTATTGTAAATTGTAAATTTCCTTTATGTATTTTTGGAACAAGATAGTATCAATAACTAGGCCTTTGGTGCATAAATAGGTTAGTTCAGAAAAAGTTAAAGATATCCACACGTGTTCTAAGTGGAGTAGCAGATCAGTAGCAAGTCTAATCCAACACATTTTTGGTATATTTTACTCAAGTAATTATTGTCCATGGAGAATCTTTCATAAAATGTATTCTCAACCAAAAGTTCTTGGTATGCATTAAAAGCAGGTGTTGACAAATCACATGGGCTGAAAGACATGAAATAAGCTGATAAAGAGTGTCTCTACATTGGGAATGTGGCATTACTGCTGCTATGAGTATAACTATCTGGATGGGAGTGTAGGTCACAGAGAAAGTAAAAGAAATACTGATATCAGATAAATAACAAGAGACACATCAATGTAGGAAATACATAGGAAAAAATAAAATGAGTTCCCTAATTGCTGGCCAGAAGGATGCACAGAAGGAACAAAATACGTAGAGAAAAAAACAAGAGAGAAGACTAAAATCTCTATTTCTATATATTGAATTAAATGGTGGGAGAGAGAACAGAGGGTTAAAAGAAGACAAATTAATAATAATTGAAAATATTATAGCACATATCATAGCTCAGACTGCTATGACAAAATACTATAGAGTGGGTATCTTAAATGACTGACATTTATTTCTCATAGATCTGGAGGTTGGGAAGTCCAAGATCAAGGTGCTGACAGATTCACTTCTTGGTGAGGGCCCTCTTCCTGGCTAGCAGGTCACATTCTCACTGTATCTTCACACGGTGAAGAAAGGAAGCTCTGGTGTCTCTTTCTCTCCTTGTAAGGACACTAATCCCATGATGGCGCTCTACCTACATCATCTCATCTAAATGGTATTACTTTTCAATGGCCCCACATCCTAATACCATTACATTGCGGGTTGCTGTTTCAACATATGGATTTTGAGGGGACACAAGCATTCAGTCCATAACAGAGTATGTTGCAAGAAAATAGGGAAAAGAGAATGCAGTCAAGGAGAGACGGCTGAATGACACACACAGAAAAGAGCGTGGGAGAAATGCCAAAACAAGGTAAGATGTTATTGGATACTGAGCATATGTATTTTCATAGAATCATAGGCCTGAGAACACAGTGAAGTGTTTCAGATAGCAAAGAGTTCAAGAATGAGAACAATATTTTTCAACCTAGACTTCGAGAGGGCATCAAAAGCTTACTTCAGCAATAATAAATAACTCCCCTGGAGTGATGCAGGAAGTAGCCAAAGTGAACAAAATCTATAACTGTGAAAGAAATTTAGCAACACACAGAAGGAAGATAGAAATGGAGGGAACTACTATTCATTGAGTAACATCTGGATGCCAAATTCTGTGCTAGATACTTTGCTTGTGTTCTCTCATCCAGGGCTGCAAATATTGTAGGAATTATAAGAGGGTAGAATAAAACAAAGGTATTTATAAACTAGGAGACTTCAGGAATATCACAATCAAGAAATGTTTCAGTCATTTAAAAGAAATTTTCAGACAAACAAGGTTGAGGGCTATTTATAAACAATAACTGGACTCTTCAAAAATGCTAAGATTATGAAAGACAAAGATAGACTAAGGAATTTGTCCAAATTAAAGGAGACTAATGACACATGACAGCTAATACTATCAGTGTTACATGGAAGTTAAATAACAATTCTAGTATTTTCTAGATTATGTGATCTTGATGGTATTTTTCAACTTTTTAGTATTTGTAGTTTGTTATGATTTCTTTTTATTTCTAAAAAATATTCAGTCATGCTTATTATTTTGTAATGCCATATTCTTTTTCTTCCATGGAATTCCTAAAATGTATGTGCTTCAAGACCCACAAGGTCTTATTCTTCTCCTAGAAAAGAAATAAAAGGAAAAAAAAAGAAAGAATAGGGGAAAAAGTTTTTATAGAGTAGGCATGCATGTGCTCTAGTATAGTAAAGAAGTGGGAGTGTTCATCTAAAATATGCACTTATCTTCTGACTGAAGTGAGTCCAGACTTTTAGATGGATGCATTTAAGTTCTAATCTTGAAGACCAATACACATTATTTAAATGATCAGTTAATGTGTACAGTGAATGTATACATACAATAGATTTAATTACCTATATTATTATAATCAGGAGTATTGATAGGTTTACAGAATGACTGGCATTTTCACTGAAGCAGAATGAATCTTTAGGGCCCTACTGGAATGTTTAAACTGTGACAGAGAAGAACTAAGTTAAGGAATGCATAAGTTAAAAATGAACAACTGTAAAGCTGGATTACCCTAGATATTTGCATTTAATTTTCTAGGCTCCTTTTTTATCCTGTTCATCTGGTATTAGGCAATTCTGTGATGACAATGTGAGCATCTGTACATACAGGCCCAAGGCAAAGGTTTAGGTACCTAATGTTTAAAAGACTAAAAGTTCCCATTAGTGGGTACAACTATTAGCTTTCCTCTTTTACATAAGTAATTCAAAGAAGACCTGGCTTTCTTCAAATGTCAGTTGTTCTTTAAAAATCAGCACTCTTGGTCTTTACCCATTTTGGTTCTAATATTACTCAGTTACTTTTTGTCCATTTGCATTCTCAAGCTGTTTCTTTGTTCTATTGTCCTCAAAACTAGGCACTATTTATTACTCATTGACAGAACCACATATTATGTCACGGGCAAAGCCCATTAACAACTCCCAAGAAATAAAAATAGAATCTGGGTAATAAACTAAAGTCTAACCTTTTTTTTTCCTTTATGCCTCGTCTAGTTTTACTTGCTCATAGGAAGCTGTGTGCAGAGGCCTTGCACCCGGCCCTTCAGACCAGAGTTCCCGGTGTGAAACGTTTGTGCCAACACCTCAGCTCTGTGGGCCATGTTTAGAAGCACCCGCATGACACTGCAATTCAAGATGGCAGTGGCGGGCCACGTGCAGAGATGCTGCACCTAGCGCTTCAGGCTGAAATACCAAGATCAACACGACTGAGCCCAATCCCGCGAGAACTCCTCCCCGCTGACGAGATCCTATAACGCAGTCCCGTCCACCGCCTGTGGGAGAGAGCCTGTGCTCTAGAAGGAGAGCTTGCAGCTCTCCATTATTTGGTCAAAGGATTAAACTTTCCTTTGTTTCTGAACTGTCTTGGCACCAGTGACACCCTGGGCAAAAGGACCCTTGTTGGGGACGTACACCGGAAGGTCGGTAAAAACTTTAGGATCTATAAAATAGATATATAATATATTTTATTCAATTGTATATTTGTATACAGACTTATGTATTATATACAAGTAAATAAATATTTTGAATTTTAATAGCCATTTCAGTGCTTCAGAATGACATGTAAATTACTCTCAAAAAAAATTCTCCCCTGATATTGTGTATTAGTCACCTGCAGCAGTGTTCAAAAGATTTGAGTATGGTTTCTTAGTAACAGTCACTCGTTATCTTAAATACGTGGTGCTTAACTTTAAACTCATCAGCCACTCCATGAATGTTGTCTTGTTTAAGGAACGTCTTGTTCCTGGTTTGTTCCCCTGAGTAAATAAGGTACCAACAAGGAATTAGTTACACTTATCTGTGACATCAGCCATCAAACTCATCAATAAACTGTGACTGTGAAGCAAGAGATGAGCCTTTAGAAAAGAGCACTGAAAGCCTGTCAAAGTTCCATTAAGTACTGCTTCCGCTGGCAGGGTTGCCTTCTTAGCATCCACTCCGTGACATTGATTAGAAGCAAGGGATCTAAGGGCAGCTCACTGTTAGTTAGCCCCAAAATTGCACTCTGGAAAGAGATTCACAGCATCTGGCTGAATTCTGTCAGAAATTCTTTAAAGCAGGGCCAGAAAAAGAGACTCTGTATCTCATTTCTGTGGCTAACACACTGTTAATTTCTAATCTGGTACAAAGATCTGATTAGTCAGTGAACATATTTTGTTGATAAAAGTTCCAGAAAACAATTAAAATGCACACTACTTTGTTTTGGAAACTATTGATGCTGTCTGAAAGACTTGCATCTGGCACCCTGAACATTTCAGCTTTCATCAAATGCTGCATGTCCCAGTTTTTGGCCATCCCAGTTCATGATTATTCTCAAATTTTGGAAATAACCAAAGGACTAATTAGGTCACTTGTAGCTTGGCTTCAGTACCAGGTCCAGGATTCCAGCTGTAAGTGAAGGCACTTAGGGTAGCAAGCACCATGTCTAACGCTGCTGCCTATCTCTGGGGATGATTGACATTTCAAGAGCTGAACAAACTTAACATTGAATGAAATGCATTGAGGCAGAGCTGACACTAGGAAATGAACACGTGTTCTACAAATATTTGCCAGGCATTTGCTATGTGCTATACATTGTGCTAGATGCTGGAGAGAGAAAGGTTAGTATGAAATTCCCCTGCCCAAAGAAACACCATAGCCTATGGATTTAGACAAATATGTTATTTACAATATAGTATGATAAGTGCCACACTGAGGCAAAAAAAGGGGGGGCAGGGAGGGTTACTAGAATATAAAGTAGAAGCATAAAATTTTTAAAGAAAAAGGAATGCTTTGAGGAGGAAGAAATATCATTAGGGGTAGGGGATGGCTAGGATAAAACAGCACCTGTAAAGAAGCATGACAGTAGAAAACATGGCATCTTCTGGGAAATCAAAATGTTTAGAGTATGGACTACAAGCAGTTTACAATGGCCCTTAATATTCTGCATTATTTGCTTCTCACTTTTTTAGCATCTTTTAGGTGTTCACTATTCTTCAGTTGCTCAGACCTTTGTTCAGATCCTCCAGTACTCCAGGCTTTTTCCTGGCTCAGTGTTTGCCCACATGGTTCTCTCATGATTGGGTCAATCTTATTAATCTCAGTTTAAATATCATCTCCTCAAAGACATATTTAAGTGATAACATCTCCTTTATATTATTCACCATCATGGCAACCTACAGAATTCTTGTATTAATATGTATTTCATTTTGTAATCACTTCTTTTTGCATTTATTTGTTTATTGCCTATTTGTTGAAAGTCTCTATCTGAACCTTGACCTCTTTGCTTTATTTCATGCCTCTAACTTACTGGTATTTAGATAAATTTTGGAAACTGATTTAATGGTCCCAGATGAAAGCTATCTAATGTTTTATTAAGTCTGATAAAGATGACATTATTTTTGTAGAGTTTACTTAATATTATGTGCCTTTCATCATTCACTATGACAAAAAATAGTGATAGATCCCCTGAAAGTTTATTAGTTTTTAATATCTAGATAAGCATGAAGAGAAAGTTAAAAGACTCTCAGACACTTGTAATTTCTCCTCAGGAGACTATGTATATACGACTTAAGTGTAATAAATGACCAGAATTTCATAGCAAGTCAGCAGTAGAGCTCAGGTTTGAAAATGTTATACTTATACATAGAATTTGGTTTAGTCTGAAACCAGGCTTGGTTTCTTTTCATCAGTCTTTGCTTAGTATTTCCCAAATTCATCACATGAAGGAAAAATAAATGTCTCTCAAAGCTATCCTTATTCAAAGATCCTTTTTGCATTGCAGATCTTAAGTTCTTTGTAGAAGCATCTTGTATGAGCTGGTGCCTGATCAAATGGCATTAGAACTATGTATTTATAAATTTCATTGTCTCATAAAAATCCATGAGTCCTAGACATGATTAGAAAAGAACAGATATTCAAAGAAAGAATACTTAAGTAAATAGTAAGAAAAAGTGACATAGCAAATGACCACAACAATAACAAAAGAGTAAAAAAATTGGACATTCACAAACTAAGATAAAATTGAAAACATCTTCAAGAAGATAATATTCTTAATAGCTTTTAATTGATAGAAATCTGGTAACAAAGGATATTTATTCACTTATTTGTGCTCATATGATCTATGAAATTGGAATCTGCTTTTCTTAAGATAAAAAGAAAGGCATAGGGCATGCTAATGTTAATGACTGTGCTTCTTTGATGTCCTATGACCTTAGTAGAATACTCTAAATCTGAAAAGTAGTTTTTTATTTACTTCTGTTTTTTAATGCATTAATAGATTTTACTTATCAAGATCAAGTTCACTGATAGAAATCTTTGCAGGACGGCTGAGTACTACCTAAGGAATACAACCTGAAGTTTATCCTATAGTTCTAACACAGTGCATATACAGAAAAGACTGGCCTTAAATATGTAAATGTCTTTGCCAGGGACAGTATATCATGAAACAGTTTTCCTTGGAGACCAGGAAATGATCTATTGAAGCAGTAAGCCAGCCACATCACAGTTCTTTACAGGTAGTCCGTCTATCGTCTATCCAAACATGTATAGGAACAATAACTGGGACTGGGGTTTATGATCTATTTTCTTGTTGCACTTAATATCTGGCTTTTTATGGTAAAATATAAATTTTTAATTCCACTTAATGAATAATAACCTTCTAACTATTTTTAAGAAAAACATAGTTTGTCAATAATATTAAGCAGGATAGTGGTTTTTATTGGATAACTGTTTTATATGTCTCCTGTAATCTTCAGTTTTTGTTACACCATTGATTATTACATTTCAAAGACATTAGGCAAATCAATTGATAATATGGTTTATTGGGGGGGGTAAATAGTGTTTCTAAAGCCTTTATCATGAATTAATTTTTATGCCACAATAAAATGTTGTGGTTGATTCAATACCTACAACTGCTAGTTTGTGGAATCTAAAGGGCCGGAGGGCAACAACTGGCCAAAGGTCTTCTCTGTGGAGTATAAGCTCCACTCTGTCCCCTGTGGGAGAGCCGGACCATAGTGGTACCTCATTTCTCATACTCTGGGGTTACTTCTTTTCTCAGCTTCTCAGCCAGCAGAGTGCAGTCAAACACATCCATGCTGACGGCACTCTCTGAAAAAGCAACTTACACACTTCCACTGCTTTCACACTGCTGGGTTTAGACAGTTGAGTGTTTAGAAGGTTTACTGGTGGAATACAAAGGGACTTTGTTTTTTAACCAAAGGGAGTATTTAACAATAGTATTTCTGTATTGCTTAATATGGGCATATTCTCTCTCCTACCATCACCACTAACACACACATTCACACACACACACACACACACACACACACACACACACACACACACATACACATTTTGTGGCTCATCTCAGGTCCCATGAATCAAAATTTTAATAGGCTGGGCTGAGGGAATCTGCAGTTTTATTAAGGAAATAAAAGTTTGAAAATCCACTCTTCCTAGACAGTAATAGACAATAAGGCTATCTGCCCATATCACTTTAAGAATTTTAATGATTCTTAAAGGGACACTTACTACTACCAGACACAGAGGAGAAACATTATCTTACTTCCCTAGTTAAGCTCTGAGAATCTTCTAAATTAATGAATTTAGATTAATGAATAACTACAACAATTTTAGCCATGACAGAACCTAATCTATTATATAATCTTAAGAACAGCACTACATGTATTATTTTTATGAAAGTTTCCCAAAATACTGATTTAATCACATGTTATTTTAAGTTATTAGAAATGTTAATGTTTATATCCACCCTAGTTACTAACATCTGTCAACTGATAAGTGTATGCAATTTTTTATTTTGCACATTTAAATGTGAACCCACCCTTTTGTCTATTCACTATCTATCATCAATGCAATACTCCTAAATGAGCAGCCTTAAATTTTCCTTTTAATATTTTAACATCACAAAGTTTTTTCTATTTGTAAATAGGTGTGTTTTGGGGTAGATATAGAAATAACTGCTAGCAGTTATTCAGAGCTTCATAAAACAAAGAGCAAATGGAAAAAATGGTTTTAAATGTATTTGATTTGACTTGATTTAGATAAATTAGGTAGATTAGAAAATTTTTAAATGGCCATTATGTTTCTGTGAATTGGCAGGATAGGTGAAAGGTAACTGGCCTGTTTAACCTCCTTTCTGAAGCAGACTGATAAAATGCTGAAGTTGGCAGTAGCAAGAAGCTCATAAACCTGGAGTGACTTGAGCCCTTCATTTTAAAAAGGCAAATGGTAATGTAAAAATGGACTCATTTCAGGTTTTTAATTTAGACTATATTAAAAGATTAAGAAATGAAAAACACACATTATATAGAAAGAGAGCAAGACATTGCATTCAGAAACAGTCTGCCTCAAAGCAAAGAGGGTAATCCCACAAAAAAAGAGCCAGACAATAATTCTTATAAATTGTGGTTAATCAAATAATAACACTTGTATTTTATATTTATATAATGCTATTTTATTATATACACTTCCTATCAGTGAACCTGATTTGTAAAAGAATTGTCACCTAACAATAATTCACCATTGTTCCTTGCTTTTTTGTGTGTTTGTTTGTGCAACAGAGGAAAGTGATTGAGCAAAATTAAGTAATTCAGAAATTCAATAAAGGAACTAAGACTAGAATAGTCCTTACTCTTGAGTTTTTAAAATAAATCCCTAAAGAGAGTCAAAATTTGGAAATTGTGTAATTCAATTAAAGTGTAAAAACCACATCTTTTTTTCTGAATTATAAAATCTTAGGTATGACAAAGAATAGATGTGATGCATGGATTCTCACAAAGTTATGTGCCATAGAAATTTTTGAGAAGCTCTAAATCATAGCAAAAAATACCCAGCATGAGAATTATGTTTTGGCTTAAAGGCCCACATACTATGAAGAATTCCAATAAAGATTCTCAGTAGTCTACTTGATCAGCTCACTCTCAGTTTGGGGATTATGTTTCAGTGCCACAAACTTTGATCCCAAGACCTCATCCTCTTGTGAATACAAAATAAATCAGCCTAACCATTAATCCCACATTTTGTACCTTCATAACTACAGAATCTCTTCCAAGAGATTCGCCCCACTCCAGAATCTATAGATATAATCTATTGGATTATATCCCCAATGAGGCACAAAATCATCAGGACCAAGGCCAGCTCCATACTCTGTGTAGCATAATCTTCTATCTCCTGTTTCTCATTTAGGTAACTATTCAGAGCACCACTCAGGCTAATGCTTATGCTGCTGCTGAACTGCCTCCGACAACGGTGTCATCTCTGTTGTCTGAAGAGAACAATGAAATGTCTTCTTTAGCTTTATTCTGCTTCTGTACAGCAGAGCCTCAAATCAATACAGACTTCAGGGATGCGGCTTTTTTCAGAATTTCACTCAGTTCTTTACCCCTGCAGCATATACTGCTTCCAGCAAGTCTAGGTCAAGGCTGCCACACAGTTCAAGGAGCCTCGGTATCTGTTGTTAAAGCTGCCTCATCAAGTCACACTTCATCAAGGTAGAATTGTCTCTGAAAATGTACAATCCAACCAGTTGTCTTCATTCTCATATCTCAATCTATTCACCCTGTAAGTCTACATGTGTCACTCTCCTATGACGCATTTCTACTTCCATGTAAATCAGAAGATATAGATCAACTAGTTGTCAGGAAAATGAGGTAAAGCAAAACATTCCCTATTTCTATAAGCCATTTTAACATTCAGCAACCACAGTAAACTCAGTTACAAACAAATAAGTGATATCAACTTAATAAGGTTGTTCAACTTAGGTTGTTATAATCTCTTATAAAAAAATACTTATCTTTCTCAAAAACTCACCTGGAAAATTTCTGTGGTATATTAACATGACCATGATTTTGATCATCCTCTCCAACAACAACATCAATAAGAAAAACAAGTTCTTAGGCTTTCCTTACACATTGTTCTTTTCCTCCATGGCACTAACATTTCATGTTTGCCAGGATTCTCTCCTTTATTCAGTGTTCTATCCCCAGACACTAGGAGCATATCGGGAGTAGAGTGGACATTTGTAGTAAATATTTCTTGAATGAATGAATGAATGAATAATTAAATGAATGACGCTATTAGTTTGCTAGGGCTGCCATAACAGAATACCACAGACTGGGATACTTAATCAATAGAAATTTATTTTCTCATAGTTCTGGAGGCTAGAAGTCCAAGGTCAAGGTGTTAACAGGTTTGGTTTACCCTGAAGCCTCCTCTTCTCTTGGCTTACAGATGGCCACCTTCTCACTGTGTACTCATATGGTCTCTTCTCTGTGCTTGCACCCCCAGTGTTCCTTTTTATGTCCAAATTTACTCTTCTTATGACAACAGATTGGATCAGGGCCCACCCTAATAGCCTCATTTTAACTTAATCACCTCTTAAAAGGCCCTATCTTTAAATACAGTCACATTCTGAGGTACTGAGGTTTAAGGCTTCAACTAAACTCAACAAGAATTTTAGGGGGACACAGTTCAGCCCATAAAATGAATGATGAACATTTACACCACTCATCTAAAATTCAAGATTACAATAAAAGAGACAAATGCTAACTCACTTATGTGTAAAATGTTATTATTATCTATTTAGTCAGTCAGTATGCATGCATATCTTACAAGAAATCTAAATATTTTATTAACAGAGAAAATATTCTGTAACTATAATAAATTTTAATGGAAACAATAAAAAAATTAGCTCAAATGTCGATGTTTGTACAAGGAAACTAGTTAACGGTTTGCAGCAATTCTCATAAGAACCTTTTACAAGTATATTAAGTAAGTAATCCTGAGAGAAAGTATGATGAATGAAGAGTACCAGAGATGGGAGGAGAAGTGAAAACAAAGCTCTAGAGTCTCTATACCCAAGGACAATATTTATAGTTTAGAACTTAATTACATAGATGGGTTGTATAAAAACTTTTCATAAAAGCATTGTAAAAGAGAAGCAAACCCCTGCAGTGGCTAAAAGCAGAGGCTGGGAGCAAAGCCAAACTGTGCCTGAATCCCTGTCCTGCCACAGCCTGGTTGTGATTTGGGCAAGTTATTTCACCTTTCCGAACCTCTTTCTTCTTCTGTAAAACAAGTCATAATTGTTTGCACAGTGGATAGGGAACACTAAATATTCAATAAATGAGAGAAAAAAGAAGGATATAAATTAAACTTTAAACTGAATGCTAAATATTTGATTATCTCAAGTTAACCTATGACTATGGATATGTGGTCCATTTGGCACATGTTTAGTTTCCAGCTCAGAGCAAGAGATATAAGAGATCAAATCATCATCTTCTTCTTCATCATCATTATCAACATTTTAGAATTTATATTTATTAAAGATTTACTCTGTGAGACAAAATATGCTTTAAGTTTTATGTTCATGATCTCATTTAATGTTCCCTCTACACACACATAGGCACACACACACAGGCACACTTTATGGGGTAGGTACTAATGTTATCTCCATTTTACAAATGAAGGAAAGCAATTTCCCTATCATATACTTACCTGTACTTAGGCCTTTATGATTCCAGACTGAACTTTGGTGCAGCATAGTTACTGTCAATTGCTAATAATATTCAGATTGAATCCAGAGAAGCCAACAGCAGAAGTATGTTAATGAGATTATTCAAAATGTGCAGGGTTAAATATATATTAAGGTTATCTATTTATTGGAAATCCGAACAAACAAAAAAGTCAAATGTTTTCTCTGTGTCCTATTTTACAATGTAAAAAGGATATAACTGCCAAGTAGACAAGGTGTTTTTGGACATATACTTAAGAAGGTAAGTAATCTACAGGCTCTTTGACTTAATTGGTGTGGGCCATGGGTTGATCCTCCCAGAGGAACTGCCTTAGCTGTTCACCTTGAAGAGAACCTTTGCACTGATAAAGAGGTAGTTAATTGAAGGGAACCCACACCCTTTCTTCTTGCCTGCCTTGATCACTAATGTGGAAAGACAGGATGCTTGAAGCAGCATAAATGATCTTATGACCATGACAGTAAAGCCAAGAGCCTCTCAGAGATGTTGGATTCAACAATACTGGAACAACAGATATTAGGACTTCTTGCTATAATTTTTGAATTAATTATCCTTATGTTTAAGCCATGTTTAATTGAGCTTTCTCATATGGAGAGCTGAATGTCTCCCTGAATGACCTAAGTTTGCTTCACTGTGCAAAAATACTGAATAGTCAAATGTGAATTAACTGTGATAACTCTTTATATTTATCGATTTTCTCTTTAGTTCACATAAAGCTTACTCTATTCTTTCCTGGGGAAAAATAGATTATAATTTTAGAATAGAGAATATGGAAAGTTGTTCTTACAGAAAACCTATTTTTATGTGTGGCTAAATTAACATAAATGCCCTGGGCAAAAAAATGAAATATCTAGCAAAAATAATTTCACAGATGATGTGAAAATTTTCCATACAGCACTAATTATGATTATATTGCCCATAAAGCAATTGTTCTTTTCTATATTCAGATCAATACCATGCCAAAAAATAAAAAATAAATAAAGAATGTCTCTTGCCGTAACTCTAAATGCTAGTTTGGCTACAAAGAAATTCATTTTGAATGAAGTACATTTTTTTCTGTACTGCTTCATCATCAATAATAAAGACTTCATTCTGTCTTCCTGCAAAAATTGTTACATGATATATTCTTAGTGCAAACTTTTCAAAATTTGGAGACTTGGGCTTCCCTGGTGGCGCAGTGGTTGAGAATCCACCTGCCGATGCAGGGGACATGGGTTCGTGCCCCGGTCCGGGAAGATCCCACATGCCGCAGAGCGGCTGGGCCCTTGAGCCATGGCCGCTGAGCCTGCGCGTCCGGAGCCTGTGCTCCGCAAAGGGAGAGACCACAACAGTGAGAGGCCCGAGTAACGCAAAAAAAAAAAAAAAAAAAAAAAAAAAAAATTTGGAGACTTGACTCACGTGAACTGTATGTAATGCTGTTGTTGACGCTCTCCCTGGTACTTTCTATCCCTGAAATACTTCCTGAACTTTTCAAGTTATCATCACAGAATCACTCAACAGATGGCCTCCAGTCATCTGTACCATCACTGACATTCCTTTTAAGGGCAATAAAAAGAACAAGAGAAAACATTCAGAAGCCAAAAAGACAGGTCTTTCCCCCAAAGAAGTTTGTATTACAAGATTCTCAAGCAGAACTGGACATATATACATAAACTAAGAAATGCATCACAGATTTGAAGTATACCTGCACCCACAAGCTAAATAAATAATTATTTTTAAAATGTAAGCAGTTAATACAGATTAGACACCCGTGAATCTGAATAATTTATTACTTTCAAAAATGGTAGTCTTTCTTCTTTCCTCTCACACCCTTCACGAACCCTGCGCAATGTACTGTAATATCCCTGTTCCTACGCTAGGACTGAAGGGAGGTGAACAAAACAACTTTATATTTCCACCTAACAAGACACATTCATACTTCATACAAATAAAGATGTTCTCACTCTCTAAAATAAGGAGACACACAGTCCCAATAGCATTGTATCTATAGTTGTTATATTAATTAATTCTCAAATTCATTCACAGTCCCGTTGGATTTACTTTAAAGTAAAAATTGAACCTTTGAGGTCTGCCTTGAGCCCAACCTCTTACATACTGTTTCCACTTGATGATATATTAATTTTGCTCATGCCCAACCTTCAGTTTGATCAAAAAACAACACGACTGAGAGCTCAGACTTCATGGTCACCTGATATCCCATGGTGCATTGTCCTTCCTAATGACAAGTAGTAAAAGTAAGAAGCTGTTTCTCAAAATAATAATAGTTACTGGCTGAAGAAGGTACAGGTTTTCTCCAAAATTTTTGAGGTTTGTACTGCAGTTCTCCTATAGGTTCTTGCCAGATTCTCCATACAACATTCTTATTTGCCACAGATAATTTGAATATCATTGGATTTCCTGGATTATGAGGCCCAAGGAGAAAAGGAGGTTGCACTGGAGCCTGAACTTGCTTCAGAGTATTCTTTTGCTCAGGGAATAAAAACTTTTAGGTCATTTGGTATATAGGTTAAAATAGAACACACAAATGTAGTATATGTTGCTCTTAAATTCCAAACATCATGCCTCATTGTGTTTGTGTGTGGTAGGTGGTGTGAAATACAGTAGCTTGTGTTTCATCCTGATGAATATATCTTGTGCTCCAGATTACTGAACCCCTAGAAACTTCATTGAGGTGAGAGTCTTGAAATTCTGTGCAGTTGATCTGTTACTCTCTGGTTCGCATATGTCTTACTAAGGCATTTAAATTATCTACTACCTCCACCTCATCCTATCTAATCAGAATAATATCAATTTATGGAAACAGTGTGGATAATTAAGATATTTGCATACTATGTTATGGCAGAGAGCAGGAGAGTAGAAATAGCTCTAAAGTATAACCATGAGGATGTACTATTGCCTGCGAGAAAAGGCAAACTTTCTGGTGGCCCCTGCAATTTTTTGTATGGAGACAAATGGATAGGCCAGATCAGTATTTGTAAACCAAGTCCCAAGGGCTGTTTTGATTTGCTCTGTGCCTGTTTTATTGGCTGCAAACAGAGCCACCAAAGTTATTCTCCAAGATCCATCCAACTTTTGCACAGACTAAATAGTCAAGTTAAATGAATATGTGATAAGTGTAGCTTCTCTGCATCCTTACAATCTTTGATAACAGTACAAATCTTTGCAATTCCTTCAAGGATGTAATATTGTTTCTGGCTTAATATCTGAATAGAAAGGGAGAAGCCCAGGGACTTTCACCATGGTCTTTACCCATGGGTCACAAAGTTAATGTAGGGATTCTGCCAGTTCCCAAGTATATCTTTTTCAATTACGTATGAAAGAACTGCTGTGAGTTAAACTTGGGCTGAGACTCCCGGCTTTCCCCTAACTACCATTAGCTTCTGCTTTGACTGGTAAACCATAGTGGCACTTTAGGTGGAAAAGAAATTACCTGGAGAATGCTGGCTTCAAGAGAGCCACCAGGGCTGTTGCTATGGGATGGAGAAATATTTCAGAAAGCATGAACTTCTAATCTATGAAACTTGGTACTGTGGTGAAGAGTACCAGGCCACTTGCATACCAATCCACTAACTGCCATGTTGAACCCAGAACACCCTTAAAGGAAAAGAAGTCCCTTCCTCCTGCTCTGATCTTGCAATGGCCTTTCAGTGCCCTCTATTGGTGAAGTCTAACATCAAGTTACCTAGCAAAGGAGAAATGTCCAGACAGTCCAGGATCACAAAGCCAGGCAAGGCAAGGCAAGGCAAGATGGATTTGGAGCTCAGAAGTAATAAATAAATAACTAACACAGGTAACAAGATTAACTAAGTGAGGGATGAGTGAGTAGATCTCTCATGATAGATTTTAGAGGGTAAGAACAGTTATATCCTTTGTAAGAAATAACCAAAAGTCTCCCTTGCATTAATAATCAAGTATAGAGGGCTTCCCTGGTGGCGCAGTGGTTGAGAATCCGCCTGCCGATGCAGGGACATGCTGCGGAGCGGCTGGGCCCGTGAGCCATGGCCGCTGAGCCTGCGCATCCGGAGCCTGTGCCCCGCAACAGGAGAGGCCACAACAGTGAGAGGCCCGCATATCACAAAAAAAAAAAAAAAAAAAAAAAAAAAAATCAAGTATAGAAAGCAGACTTCTCTGTGGATGTCATTTGACCTCTCTCCCCTGCCAAATGTTATTTTATGAAATTTTAAGTTCTTTTTGTGTGACATATTCAAATGGAATATCTTTTTCAATCCTTTAACTTTTAACCAATTTATGTCTTTGTATGTAAAGTGAGTCACTTGTAGACAATATATAGTTGGATGGTTTTTTTAATCCATCTCTGCATTTAATTTGGAGCATTTAACTCATAGATATTTACTATTATTACTGATAAAGAAACACTTAATCCTGCCATTTTGCTACTTGTTTTCTATAAGCCTTATATTTTTTGTTTTTTTCAGTTCCTCTTTTATAGCTTTCTTTTGACTAAATTGATATCTTCTGGTATATTATTTTAATTCCCTTGTCACTTCTCTTACTATTTATTTTTTAGTTATTTTCTTAGTTGTTTTCCTGAGGATTACAATTACTATTTATAACAGGGTTACCAGAGAGGAGTGGGTTGGGAGGTGGGGGCAAAATAGGTGAATGGGATTAAGAAGTACAAACTAGTAGGTATAAAATAAATAAGTTACAAGGATGTAAGGTAAAGCACAAGCAATGTAGTTAATATTTTATAATAACTCTGTAGGGAGGGTAACCTATAAAAATATCTAATTACTATGTTGTACACCTGAAACTAATATAATATTGTAAGTCAACTATATACTTCAATAAAAAATTTATGATAGAAGGAAATTTTTTAAACTCACAAATATGTGGAAGTCAAACAACCAACTCCTAAAAACCAATGAGTCAAAGAATGAATCAAAAGTGACACTAGAAAATATTTTTATATGCTTGAAAACAAAACACAACAAACCAAAACTTATGGGATGCAATGAAAATACTCAAAGGGAAATTCACAGCAGTAAATACCTTCACTGAAAAAGAAGATTTCAAATCAATAACCTAAACTTTCAACTTGAAAAGCTAAAATTTAAGAAAGAGCAAACCAAACCCAAAATAAGCAGAAAGAAGAAAATAATAAAGATTAAAGAATTAACATCAATCTTTATCAAATTCTTCCCCCCTCCAAAAAAAAGAAGAGACGTGAACTCTTTCTAACTCATCCTATGAGGCCAGCATTACCCTGATATCAAAACCAGATAGACAGTAAAAGAAAAAAGTCCACAGATAAATAACTCTTATGATGATAGTGCAAAAATCATCATTAAAACCAAATACAGCAAATCAAAACCATAATGAGATGTCAATTTACCATTAGTAGGATAGCTTTTTTTTTTTTTTTTTAAAGGAAAACAAGTGTTGGTCAAGATGTGGAGAAATTGAAACCCCCATACATTGATGACTGGAGTGTAAAATGGTTCGGTTTCTGTGGAAAACAGTTGGAAGAGTTTTGGCAGCTCTTCAAAGAGTTAAACATAGAGTCACAAAAGGACAGAGAAATTCTACACCAAGGTATATACCTAAGAGAACAAGAAACATAAATCTACGCACAAAAACATGTACATGGATGTACATAAAGCATCACTGAAAATAACCCCAAAGTGGGAACAATCCAAATGTCCATCGGCTGATAAATTTATATTAAAAATGTGATATATCTGTATAGTGGAATATTATTCAGCCATTAAAAATGATGTACTGATGCATGCTACCACATGGATAAGCTTTGAAAACATTATGCTAACTGAAAGTGAGACACAAAAGGCCATATATCATATGAGGCAATTTATATGAAATGTCCAGAATAGGTAAATTAGTAGAGACAAAAAGTATTAGTGATTTCCAGGAACTGGGAAGAAGAAGCAAATGGGGAGTGACTGCTTAATATGTATGAGATTTCTGTTTGGGGTGATGAAAACATTCTGAAATTAGAGAGTGATGATGGTTGTACAACACTGTGAACTTACTAAAAACCACTGAATTGTATGGCAAATTTAAGTTTTGTCAATTTTATCTCAATTTTTAAAAGTTTAAAAACTGATGAAGATAGTTTTTGCTATATACACAATTATACCAACTTAATGAAGAAATGTTCTTCTTCATATATGTTTATATCTTTATAACTAGACTTAATTTTTAAAAACAGTTTTATATTTATAGGAAAATTAAGAAGATACTTATAGAGAGTTCCCATATTCCCAAACCTAGTTTCTCCTAGTATGTACACTCTATATTAGTATAGTACATTTGTTACAACTAAAAATGAGATTAATACATTATTATTAAGTCCATACTTTATTCAGATTTCTGTAGTTTTTACCTAATGTCTTTTTTTTCTATTTTAGGAACCCATTCAGGATACCACATTAGATTTTGTTGTCATGCTTCCTTAGGTTTCTCTTGGCTGTAACAGTTTCACAGATTTTTCTTGTTTTTGATGACCTTGACAGTTTTGAGGAGTGCTAGTCAAGTATGTGGTAGGATGCTCCTCAATTAGAATTTGTTGATGTTTTTCTCATGATTAGAGTGGAAGAATTTCTGCTATATAAAAATTTCAAGAACTTTCTGTCACTGTGTATGTCACAGGAATTCACTCTATTAGACAAGAGGCTCATCAAGAGACTTTTTTCTCAGCTTTATTATTTATAACAGACAAATAAAATTGTAATATATTTAAGGTGTACAACGTGATTTGATATACATATACATTGTGAAAGGATTCCCCTTGGAAATATTACCTAAATAATCCCTTCTTAATTTTTGCTTCTGCTGATACACCTGAAGGACTTTGCCCTCAAGTTTCCTAGAGGCTACTTAGTTTCATTGAGGGGACTTTTGAGTCATATCCTTAATCTCTCAAAGAGATCTTATGAGGTTCTAAGGATTTTATGGTCACACCTTCAGCATTTTCTCTAGAGTATTTTCCTGATAGTGAATTTCTGAATTTCAGCAATTTTTGCCATCTGGGTGGACTGACAGTTTCCCAAATCATCAGTTCTGGTTCTTTTTACTTTAATAATTTTTCCCTCAATTCATTTCTCTCCTCTCAAATTTTACTATAAGCAGCAAGAATAAACCAGGCCACATCTTCAACACTAAGCTAGGAAATCTACTCAGCTAAATACCAGACCATAATATATTGAATCAGTTCCTATTAATGGATATTGGGTTACATTCTGTTCTTCTACTATTACAAATAGTACTACAATAGATTTTCTTGTACATATGGCTTTTTATATGTTCTGTCAGGTATTTGAAATAGTACTAAAGAAGAACTGCTGGATAAAAGGGAAAAATGTATATGTAATTTGCCAGATTATCTAATTTCTCTCTTTAGCTTGAGTGATTTTTGTACTATATGAGAATGCCTGTTCCCCAAGTCTTGCTAAGACAGTATTTTCAAAATGCAATGTTTGGCGCTCTGACAGATGAGAAATGGCATTTTAGCACAATTTTATTTTGCATTTTTTATTATTGTAAGAGAAAACATTTTTTCCTAATGTTTTACCTCTTCATTTCATTTTTGAAGACTATTTTCTGGGTATAGAATGTTTAACTTCTTTTAATACTCTGAAGATAATATTCCATTGTCATATGGCTTCAATTTTGTTTTTCTGTTTGAGGAAACTGGCTTCAGTCCTGTCATGACTTCTGTGCAGGTGATTCATCTCTTTTTCCCCAGATGATTTTGTCATTTCTCTGTGTCTTTTTTGTTATTTTTAGCACATTTACCTTGTTATGTATAGGTATATTTTCTTCATTTGCTTCTTAATCTGAGACTTTATGTCATCATAAGCTATTTAAATTCTCAGCTATTATATCTTTAAATCTTTAATAGTCTTCTTTTTTCCTCTTTGGAATTCAATCATATTTGCATAGACCTTTGTTTTTTTCTTACTCTCTTATTTCATATGTTCTGTTCTGTATTTTTCTACTCTTTTAAATATTCACATACATTTTTGAAATTTTCTTCTGACTTTTAATCCAGTTGAAAATTCTCTCTTCATCTGTATCAAAAATATATATATATATCTCACATGTTTTTTATCCATTCATTTGTTGAGTGACATTAAGGTTGTTTCCATGTCTAAGCTGTTGTAAATAGTGCTGATATGAACACAGGGGTTATGCTTCTAAATATTTTCTTCAAAGATTGATTTAGATGGATAGATTGGACATCTTTGAGGAATGAATTTGGTAAGGACATGAATATATTTTAAATGCTTGATGAATTAGAAAAACAAATGGCAAGTATATACTATCTGCAGAATAAACAATGTGGACAAAAAAATTTTCAATTCTGCATGCTGGAAGTCACTGTTTCTGAGAGTAAAGTCTTTAGGTAATTTGAAAATTAAGGTCAAAAGAACAGAAACAATAAATTAATTTTCAATAATTTGTCACAACTTCAAGATTCTTGTATGTAATATTACTTTGTACTTAATTTTCTTTTTTTTTTTTTTTTTTTTTTTTTGTGGTACGCGGGCCTCTCACTGTTGTGGCCTCTCCCATTGCGGAGCACAGGCTCCGGACGCGCAGGCTCAGTGGCCATGGCTCACGCACCCAGCCGCTCCGCGTCATGTGCGATCTTCCCAGACCGGGGCACGAACCCATGTCCCCTGCATCGGCAGGCGGATTCTCAACCACTGCGCCACCAGGGAAGCCCTGTACTTAATTTTTTAACAATTGATAAGAAATCAATATTTGTGTTTACTTTAATGTTTTATTAACTAAATTTGATTATGTTAGTATTTGAGTTGTCAGAATATATATTTGTTCCATATCATTAAAGGGGGAAAACATTAAAATTTTATTATATGCCTAGAACTTCTCAGAGTGATGATTAACCAGATATGTTTTATCAATTTCCTACTTACGATTCAATTTTTCTTTTTAAAAAATTATAAATTCAAGATGTAAAATGAACATAAAACCCAGGCATTATTCTGAAACTCAAATAAGTAGCTTGACGAAGTTCACTATCAGCTCTTTATTTCTGTGCTAACAAGAAGAGGACTACATTTTAGCTGAAAAAATAATACACTGAAACAGACACTGCAATAATTGTCTCCTTTGGGCATTTGTCTGTCAAATAAGGAAGTATCTAATGAATATGGAATTACTCTGCATTATAGGGAAAGGCTGTTCCAGAAATACATTGCATTATGTCACTGTTAAAATTAATTACTTGGAGCACTTTATAAGTTCAAAAATAGTTTTTTAATCAACAGATGAGTCCTAATAAAAAAATTATTATTCCAAAATGCCTCTAGTCATCCTAAAATAAAACTTGCAACATAGATTATGACTTAAATCCAAATAAAACAATTACTTGCAAACTGGGTTAAAATTAGAATATAATGCTACAATAAAGGGATATTATTAATGTAATTGTAGGGTTTCTTAGCAACATAATCCAGTTCAAATGGGGAAAGGGTAGCAATTCACAAAAAGTCGGTGTGTTTCTTACATTATCTTTGAACATAGGATATTACCTTCCCACTAAGTCCAAGCCCATATGGTGAAAATATGCCTTTTACTTCCTTACTATATATATCTCTTTGATTCACTAAATCCAGGTTTTAGTTCATTTCTACTTGAGGAGAACATTTTCCAACAAATTTTGGAAAAATTATATGCGTGTTTGTATGTAAAGTATGGTAGAGTTAGGGAGCTGTTTTGCCTTTAGATTAGACTTAATAATATGCAATATAAAGCAGGGTAGATGTAGAGATAAAATGACAGGATGTCGGTTATTTGCTTAAAAGACTCATGCAAGCTAGAATTTAGAATGGTATTTAAGTTTGTTAGTGTGAGCAGTAATTGAAAAAAAGTTTATGTGTGGCAGGGAGGGAATTTGGGGGTGCTGGTATTAAATATTTTACTTATTTTATTTGGATGCTGGTTACATGAGTATGTTCAGTTTGAGAAAATTCATTTTGCTATATATATTTACAATGCACATTTTTTGTGTTTATAATTCCATGAAGATCTTAAAAAACAAAAAAATGAATAAGATAGGATATGTAAAAGTATAGTAAATATGGATATTTATTGAAATTCGATGGCAGTTGCAGGATTATTCACAATAGCCAAGATATGGAAACAACCTGAATGTCCATCAAGAGATGACTGGGTATATATAATAGAATATTATTCGGTCTTAAAAAAGAAGCAGGTCCTACCTGGATGGACCCCAGAGGACATTACACTAAGTGAAATAAGCCAGACACAGAAAGAAACAAACTGCATGACTTATGTGGAATCTAAAAATGTCAAATCCATAGAAGCAGAGAGTAGAACTATGGTTAGCAGAGGCTGGGAGCACAGGCTGGGGAAATAGATGCTTGTCAAAGAGTACAACGTTGTAGTTAGGTAGGATGAATAAGTCTAGAACTCTAACGTTTCAGCATGATGACTATAGTCAATAATACTGTATCAAATACTGGAAGTTTGCTTAAAAAGTAGATTTGAGGTGCTCTCATCACACAAAAAATTCGTAACTATGTGAGGAGGTGAGATGTTAGTTTGACTGTAGTAATCATTTCACTATGTATATGTATATCAAATAATCATGTGGTACATGTTAAATATAAGCAATTATTATTTTAAAATGTTAAAAGAAAAGAGACTAAATAAATAAGTTGGATGACAGGATATGTGGGTTTTTATATTCTACATTTAGAATTCTGAAATATTTTAAAAATTTCAAAATACAAAGATTTTTTTAAATGAAGTAAAATGATACAAGGCAGATAGCTGATTTGGCAACCATTGTTGACTTCCTGACGTGAAACTTTTACATAGAAAACTAGCACTATTGTTATTGAATAAAACAGTGGCTTGGAATAAATATTTCAATGAAATGTTTGATTGAATAGAATCATTTTCTAAAAATTACCACTTGCACTATTTGCATTGATTGATTCCTCCCCCCTAATATTCGCTATCATGTATACCCTCTGTGACTTTCCTCCTTTCTTCGAATGGGGTTCCCCCAAAAGCAGAAAGTCAATAAAAGATGCACATGTGTTGAATCCATCTCAGTTTCATTTCTGTTGCTCTAGAGTGAGATTTGTATTATAAAAGATTTTATCTGTGATTCCATCATTCACTTTACAGGTCTCTTGTAAACAATAAGGATGGCTTAACAGAATTCAAAATAACTTAAAGAATAAAAACCAAGGAAAATTCTTCATAATTACCAAGTAACAATATGAAGAATGATACCACTTTTCTGGGTTGCCTACAGAATGGAAGTAAAGAGAATATCTGAATGTAAAATAGGTCTAGAAAATTAAATGTGATAACACCCATTTAAATGATATGTGGCTAATAGACCACTAATGCAGCCCTCTCTATATAGAAAAAAATGTGGAAAAAGACAAAAACTAAAAGGTAAGTAAAACAGACACATAACCTTAGGCTAGAATTTGGGAGTAATTGACATAAAGAGAAGTAGTTTGAGGGACGAAAAAAAAGAAAGGAAGAAATTTACTCTGTATTTAGTCCTTGACTAAAGTCAAGAGATTAGCTAAGAAAAAAATTAAGGAATATGCTTCCTATATCCCCCAACTAAATGGCGCATTTCAGGTGCCATTTGCAGAGAAAGCACCACAATACACACATTCTGGAAAGTATAACTACTACAACTGAGCACTGGAGAGAGGACAGATATAACAAATTCTGTTGCAGCATGCTGGAAACTATAATCTTTACCTACTATCTTGGTTTGGAACCAGAAAATCAGATTATGCAAGTAGTGGAAAAATACCTTGAAGTAATAGAGAATTGCATGGCCTGTTCCTTGTTAAGGCTACATCAGTCTACCCTCTACTGTGACTCTCAGAAGAGAATTTCACCATTACTTAAGTGGAGAGAGAGCAGGACTTAAGACAATCCATATTTTCTGTTAACAAAAATTAAATCCTGATAAATCTAAACTCTCTTTAAGAAGAAAAATAATCAGCATTGGGCTAATAAAAAATTACTGCAGCAACAGAGGAAGGGAATGGCATGGAGAGAGTGCATCTTTGACAATAGCTTATTGCAATATCTAGAAGAAATTACAATTAATTATTTGACACGTCTTGTGGTCCTGAGTGTCAGGGAGGACATAAGAAGAAACAGGATGAGGTAAAGAAAGCAGTGAATGAATTATCAAAGGGCTTCAATGATGATTATAAATTAGTGATAAAGTTAAAATTTCTGTTTGACTCTGGTGTGGATATCCACCGCTGTAGGCAATCAAAGCAGTGATATGGACCAGAAGCATGGGAAGCTTTCCAAAAACGTAAAGGAAAATGACAAATTTGAACTAATAAGAGAAAATGAATGCATACACATACTATATATTTTGGATATATGAAGTGACTATATATATATCGAGAGAGAGCAAAGAGTAAAGATAGAGCAAAGAGTAGTTGTTCCTGAAAGAGTATAGCCAGAATAAACAGAGAAGACATAAGTAAGAGAAAACATTTCAAAGGTGAGAAAGGAATTACTGACATTTAAGGTGTAATTGCTGGGGGAAATCCTTATCTAGATACATCCTGATAAAATATGTGAATCACAGACATGAAGTAAAAACATTGAATGCACCTAGGGAGAAAAAGCAAATATCTATAGTGAATGAAAAGTCAAGCTGGCGTCAGACCTCTCCTCCGTAATAATACTGACAACTTACATTGGTGCAATAGGCATCAAAATATCATTAGGATATAATGAAGGTAAATAATCTAATCAAGAAGGTTGCTTTTATATATTTATATTTACATATACAACTTTGTATCTTACATTTAAGATTACACTGTATTTTCAGAATCCATGAAATATTTACCCAGAAAAAAACATCTAAAAGACCACAGGGAACATTTCAACAAACATAAAAAACTAGAAATTGTATAGTCTGCGTTTTCTCATTATGCAATAATTGACATGGAAGATAACTAATCACAGCAAATATTTTAAAAAATCTCCTTGGCAGCTGATGGGTTAACCAATAATTAAAAACTACAGTTATTATAGTCTAAATACAAACTAACAAGAAAGACAACATATGTCAAAAATACAATGAAACAGCAAATTCTACACTCAGGACAAGAGGCATAAATCTAAATACTTTTATCAGTAACTAGGTAAGAATAAAAATAAATAAATGAATTAATCTAAGAAGCTATAACTGGAATGCCAAAATTATCCCAAGGAAACTAAGATAGTAATAGAGATGAAAACTAATACAAAACTTAATTAGGAAACATGAAATTGTATAACTGACAAGTAAATTTGAAAGCTGGTTGATTGAAGAGACAAAAAAAGATGAAACTGGAAAACTCACAAAACTTATACACTGATACATACACACAAGGAAATTAAAAGTACTAAATTCTGAGAGTGAAAAAAGTGATGTCATCACAGATCTAGAGAAGATGTTTATTAAATTTTAAGACTACACTACTCATAAAACCGTATTTCGTAAACATTAAGAAATGCGTGAATTACTCTGATACCATAAATTGAACAGGAATGCCCTTCAAAACGTGCAGGTCCAGATGACTATCATGGACCTTTCTGTAATAATTTTTATGATATTCTAGACCTCATAAAAATTAAAAGCTTCGCAGTTAACCTAATGATTACAGCACAAAAAAAGAAATTTCAGACCAGTTTCAAATAAGAGTATAAATATAAGAAAACACTAAATAAAATTATTAGTAAATCCAGAACTTTATTAAAGCCATAATACATTCTTACAGAAACATACACAAAGATATTTCAACATAAGCCCTCTGTGCTTCGGTTTCCTCATCTATAAACTGAATAATGATAGGTTCTACCTCATATGGTGATTTCAAAGATTGAATATATTAATAAGTTTAAGTGGCTTAGATATTTTGTTATATAATTTCTCAACAAATATCAACAGCCATTGTAATATTAACAGCAATTAAAATTGATTAAATACATCAAAACCCATCAAAGTAGTTTTGGATCAGATAGATTTGTATTTAAAAATCTGTGTCTGCCAGTGAATTTAACCCTCTCTAACATCTCAGCTTTCCTCAGGTGCATATGCATAATGATAGCTTTCTTCTAGTTTTATTATGATGATTAAATGATATAATACTTAGCATGTTGCCTAGTACATTATAAATTTTCATTGTAGTTGTCATTGCCATTTGTGATGGTTAATTTTACGTGTTATTTTACTGGGCTAAGATACTTAGCTAAATCTCTGGTATTTACCTAGATAGCTGGTAAAACGTTATTTCTGGGTGTGTCTCTGAGGATGCTTCTGGATGAGATTAGCACTTGAATGGATAGACTTGGTAAAAAAAAAAAAAAAAGATTGCCCTCCCCAATGCAGGTGGACATCATTCAATCCATTGAGGGCCTGAAGAGAATAAAAATGCAGAGAAAGGGCAAATTTGCTCTCTTTGCTTGAGCTGGGACATCTATCTTCTCCTGCTCTCAAATATCAGCTTTACTGGTTCTAGAGCTTTAGGACTGGGACTGGGATTTATACCATCAACTCCCCTGGTTCTCAGGTGTTCAGACTTGGACTGTATTACACCACTGTCTTTCTTGTTTTCCAGCTTGTAGACAGCAGATCATGGGACTTCTTGCCCTCCATAATCTCACGAGCCAATTCCTATAATAAATCCCTTCCTGTGTACATCTATATATATCTTATTGGTTCTCTCTCTAGAGAACCATAATATATCATTACAATAAACCTAGGTTTAAAATAATCACAAAATTATTATAATTTATGCCAAAAAGGCATTTGGTTAAATTCATCAGCCATGCAGATTGGGTGAGTAGGTGAGAGAAAAACAACATCAACAACCAGAAATAACAACACAGACAAACCTTTCATTAAAATAGCAATTATATATCCATTTGAAATAGATACTCAATGGCATTTTGAACTGTGAAACACTAGAGGCATTCTAATTAAAATCTGAAACATGTTATCACTAACATTTTTCAGTTGTATAACAGAAGTTCCTGCTGATCGAATGTCACAAATCGGGAGAAGTAAAGACTCATTACTACTGGAAAGAAGCAATCAAAATCATCATTATTAGCAGATTATATGATTGTCTTCCTAACTGATAACTCAAGAAATCAAAGAAAAAAGAAAAATAGACCTAAAAAACAATTTCAGCTGGTTATCAAATGAGTATACAAAAATTAAATAACTCTCCTACATACCAACAATAACCAATTAGAAAATGTAAGTTTTAAAATTACTCATTCATAGTAATGACGTATAATTTTTCAAAAGTGTAGAAGGCATACACAAAACTACAAAATATGATTACGAACTTGAAAAGTCTAAATGAATTAAGAAGCAGTCCATGTTCCTGGATGTATGTAAATTGTTTATGAACTCTGAAACTGTTTCTTTGATTAGTACTGTTTCTTTGATTAGTCTCTTGGGCATCCCAGGCTCCCCACCTCTTTCTGGGGAGTGCTGCAGCAAAGTTAACTTGGGAATAGGAGTCCTTCAAGCCTAGTTTCCGTGGTCCTCTCTGGCTCCTTGAGAAAGGGCATGATCATGATGTTTTAATAAACATCATTAATTAACATCATTCCATTTAACTTTCACAACATTTTCCTGAGTGAGTAGTATAGTTTACAGATATGGAAAGTCATGTGTTACTGAGGTTATTGGATTTGTCCAAGCTAGGAAAGTGTGATTCCATAGTGATTTAGAAGAAAACTTCCTACAGGCAAGGATTTAAGATAGAAGCTCCAGAGGTTTCAGCCAAATAACCTTTGTGTAGACTGTTGCCCAAGAGACAAGTGTGGATCCACTATTAGTTTTCTAGGGCTGCTGTGACAAAGTGCCACAAACTGGATGGTTTATAACAAGAGAAATTTATTCTCTTATACTTTTGAAGGCTAGAAGTGTAAAATCAAGGTGTCAGCAGGGCCATGCTCTCTGTGATGCTGGGGGAGAATTTGTTCCTTGCCTTTCCCTTAGCCCTTTGGCATTCCTTAACTTGTACTTGCATCACTCCAGCCTCTGCCTCTGTTGTCACCTGGTATTCTCCCCTGTGCATGTCAACTTCTGTGCCTTCTCTTTTCTAAGGACATCAGTTTTATTGGATTAAGAGCCCCCCCTACTCCACTATGATCTCACCTTAACTAATAACATCTGCTACAACCCTATTTACAAATTAAGTCATGTTCTGAGATTCTGAGGACATGCTTTAGAGGGACACTACCAACCCAGTATGGCTCCCTGTACCTCTTCTCTTCCGTCGTCTATTTTATTTCTCTCTTATTAACCCTCATCAGAGGACTCAGCCACATTTTTTTCTTGGCTGTTCTTATTTTCTTTGCCAGTTTGGTGGCACGCCGGGATATTTGTCTCTCCAACCTCCTAATAAACAATTTCCTACCTATAGGTTTTTTCTCCCTTCTTGAAGGAACTTCCCTCTGGAAACTCTCTGGCCCACCCAGCCCTGCATTCCTTTGATCTGCACCTGAACTTTGAACTTCCATGTGATATTTTGCCTTCCTGGGTCACCCCAAGTAGCAAGACCTGGTCCTACCCCCTTAGTAACTTATTTATAGGGGACCAGGCCATGCAGCTATAACTAATGTTTTGAAATATTATCCTATATTCAATTTGTTTCTGACCCCC
The DNA here is from genome assembly GCF_026419965.1 of Kogia breviceps. Taxonomy (NCBI): domain Eukaryota; kingdom Metazoa; phylum Chordata; class Mammalia; order Artiodactyla; family Physeteridae; genus Kogia; species Kogia breviceps. The sequence goes on from NC_081312.1 coordinate 52,755,254, forward strand.
TGTAATTCTTTCTGCTCTAGGGTAATATATTTATTGAAGTTGGGCATCTCTTCAGGGAAAGGGCAAAAGCCAGGGAAAAAAGAAGTGTCAGACATTTGAGAGAAAAAAAGGATTTTGGGGAACTCCTAGACCCAGGCTCTAAATTATTAAGCTCTAGCTTGGAGGATTCAGACCACAGCAGTTTTTCTACAAGCCAGAGAGTAGCGAGAATGCAAGGTTGAAATTAAGTCCATTTTCCCCTTTAGAAGGAAGGTGAGTACCCCTCTGCCCTGGTGTGAAGCTTGTAGTGGGGGAGAGTGGAGGATCCCAGAGAGACACTGAGAGAGAGGAAGGAAAAAGAGAGGTAGAGTTGGAGAATAGGGATATGCATGTCCCTGAGGACTTACTTCCCTGTCCTCTTGTGGTTGCACAGGGAATAGTGACCTTCTTATATTTTAAGAATTCCAATGTATAGAAAGCTTGTTTTTTGAATCTTTCCTTAACTCTTGGATGAAAATGCCTCATAGAATCAAAATCAGAATTTCTACAAATGAGTAGAAATGTCAACACGGTATATTCAGGTAAAGGGAGAATGAAGAATAGTGCCATGTGGTTTCCTAATGTGAGTCATGTGTAGGAGATCCAGACTCTCCCCATGGCTCCAGAGGAGCATGGGAAGGTGCTTTCATGGCTAGAGGTCTGGGAGAAGCCTGAGCTTGGAATGAGGTGGGAGCTGAGTCCTTATGATTCAGAGCCAATGGGGAAGATGGGAGTACTGAGTGCAGCAGGGTAACTGGCAGACACCCAATAATCAAGTGGTGGACAGCAAAGCTGAATGAAAGAAGACACCTCTCCCTATTATCGGGACAAAATATGAAACAACCGCTAGTCAGATAAGGACAAGGAGAAGAGCAAATGAGAGAAACCCGAGAAAACGAAGTAATTACATGGGAGACAAAGTTTTAAACTGAGAAGAGACTCTGCTTCCTTGAATTTTTCCAATAGCTAGCTGATACGATTAGCTTGTTTTCAGCTTGAGTTTAACTACAGAGAATGTTAAATGTTGCTATTGTACTATATTATATTATGTTTATTATATTGTATTGTATATTAGATTATATATTTTAGTGTTGTGATGACACATTTTGAATCTACCACCTGATTGTGGCTCAGATTTCCTTTCCTTTATTTCCTATTACATGCATATCTGTAAATTGCTCCAAACATAGAATCTTGGGGGAAATTTTTGTTCAACTCTCCCGGAGTCCTTGATATCTTATCTGTGGCTTAATCAAATCACTTCTTTGTCAGAAACAGTGGGTTTCCTTATATTTCCACCACAAATTTTCTAATCCAACGCTGATGTTGATGCTGATGTTGATCTTTAACCTGGTCTACTGGTGACCTAGATGTGTAAGCATTGCTGCACACTAATCTGTTTTTGAAAGATAGTAAACCAAGCATAGTGATAAGGAGAAACTTCTCTGCATTAATATTTAAGCTGTTGAGTTCTCCAAGGATACATCCAGGGATGCAGCAGTTTCAAAAATAATCTTGAAGCAGAATTTTACCCTCAAATTTTCAACTTTTCAGCTATACCTAAGTACTGAAATGCCAAACCATTACAGATAAACTGTGGAAGGACTTCAGAGTTCAATGTGACTGGACAGAAATGGGACAGATGAACTTTGAATAAAAGCAAGTGAAGTAATGCTTTTAGAGAAAAACTCTTAATCATCCTTATAAAACTAAAGGTTCCAAGCTGTCAGCTAACCTCAGATGGAGCTCATTCCAGTTATTGGGCCCATATATTAATGCTCTCCAACAACTAACAAATATTAAGAAAAATATTAACAGTAATAATAATGATAACAATGTATTGCTTAAGTCAAGTGCTGAGCTATGTAACATTCATGTATTACTTTATACAAAACTCTTAGTAACCTCTTGCTCTTTTCATTTTATGGGATACAGGAAATGTCAAGGTCACAATGATGTCAGAAATTCAAGCTCAAGGCAATCTGATGTTAAAGCTCAGACATTTACCTACCACATTACAAAGCCCTGCACTGAACATCTGTTCTGGAACAAATCAGCATTAGGTTTGTTCCCAAAATAGTATCAGAGTTTTAATAATAGTGGAAAGGAGACATGTCAGAAAAAGAATAAATCTAGGGCAGGACTACTAAAATCACCAAGAGGTGATATGAGGGTATATGAGGGTAGACTTTTAAAAATAATTATGGGTTCAACATACAAACTATATAGAAAACATGAATGGTTCACAAAATCCCAGAAGTCTGGAACTAGAAACTAGCATGTCTGTCTTGAAAGAAGGGCCTATGAGAGGGAATGCTCTTTACCAAATGAGTAAAAACTCTCAGAAATTTGCTATTTTTAGCTGATGATAGAGTATCAAGAATATCAAGGCCCTTAGCTCATACTTTCTGCCTCTACTTTCTTCTGTTTGTCAGATACTCTTCATTGGCAGCCACAATATATCTGAGACCTTAGCCCCATCATCTGGTAACAAATTACCTTGGCATCCTCTCAAAACAGTATTCATATATTCAGCCTCTCCTGGACACCTCCTTTTTTATTTGGAACCTGTATTTGCTACTTCCAGGGATTATTCTTTGGGTACTTTGTTGCTTCCTCAAGCTATACATCTCTCCTTGACTTCTCTCAGTCCTTACAAAGGGGATTTGATGTGCTTCCTTATTTCTAATATTAGCAGTCACCATTCTCATTGCCCTTTTTGTTCTCACCAAAGCCCTGTCAAGGGACAACACTGTTTCCCAAAATTAAATCCTTGTCTCATATTTAACACCAGTGTCTGGGTTCTGCTTCTTATAAATAATTGTTCCCACCCTACCTCCTGGAAATTACCAGTACCTGGAACCTCCAATGCTATGCTCTGTGTCTCCAACAGTAAATCATATCTGTCATCTGAAACAGCCAGTTCTATGTGATGCTGCTTAGACTTCCAAGCTTGCATGCTGGAAGCTATTACTAAGTAGGAGGAAATAAAACCAGGTGAACAGGCATTTGGTTAGAGAAAATTTACCAGGATAGAAGATTCTGTGCCCTACAGAAGTGGTTCCAATTTAGGTTAGTCAAACTTTATTGTAATCTAGGTTAGCTTTAAAGAAATCTGGTCAGAGGTCAAGGGGGTGATGGTTCGTGGTCTCAAGTACATGTCTGGGCCATAGAACAATGAGCTTGCCATAACTGATTTTGAAATATCAGAAATATATTCAGTCTCAAGATTAAAGGAGTAGGCCAGGGATACAGACCTGTAGCCAACTCCGGTATGCTTCAGGGTGGGTTATATTCCTAGTAAGCTGTGATATGAGCCAGGAACCTGTGACCATGAAGAAAAGAGCAAGCACAAGGAAGTATGGAACAACAGGTCAGGGTGCACAATTCCCCAGAGATTACTATAGACCACTGATGATTTTTACATTCTTGTTTAGTTGTATAAACTAGAAAGGGAAGAGTATGTATGGGAGTCAGTGTGATTTAAAGGGCCATAAGGGAGTAGCCGTAGTAAATAGTATAGAAGACATGGTATTTGCTTTGGGGGAGGAGGCTAGCTCTGAAAGAAAGGATGCATTTGCCACTGATAGTCTGATTTTGCCTACTCAACTGTATCTCCAGAGTTATAGTTTTTCTCACTTCTGTCCCACTACCTTGGGTGGATTTTGTACCAAGCTGTGACTCTCTCCATGACATTGCCACTCTCATGCTACCTAGGTTAGAACGTCCTGCTTATACTGCAAGACAGAGATAGAAATTTAAAATGAAACTACAGTCAATAAAACTCTAAGGGGTTATTGAAGAAATTAAGGCTGTCAGAGGAGAGCCCTTAAATTTTCTTGGCCTTGTCATCACAAATGATAAAGTGTCCATTGATGCTTCTGTTAGCAACAGAGTAGTACTCTTGAGCGGGCCCTGGCAGGATTCCTTTGAGTTCTGTACAATTTCCATATTCACTATGCAAAATACAAGAAGCTGGCAATCCTTAAAGTTACTTACCCTTCCCCCATAAGAAAGTGCACTAATTGGGCCAAACATTATCCTAGTCCTGATTTCATTACAGCCTTTGGACCTGCCTTCTGGAGCATCTCCCCTTCTCTCTGATAAACCACCTCCCTGCCTGTGCTTAAGACTCAGCTCAGGCTCACCACCTGGAGGCCTTCAATAGTTAGTGCTAAGGTATGGCTGGATACATCATGCCTATTTGGTCAGGGCAGCCTAAAAAATGTTGAATTTTAAGAAAACAAACAAAACAAAAAACCTTGGTTGATTGTATTGGCCAGTTGTTTGTAGAAGTAATCTATCATTTTCATTGGAAGGAAAAAACATGTGCGATCCAGTGCAATTTTTATTCTTACTGTCATATAACCTAATTAATGGTTCCATGTAAAATCTGCCAGCATGGGACTTTCCTTATATAGCACTTATAGTGTCAATAAAAGTAGTGGTGCATATGTTGACCAACACACCCTGTCCACTAGATTGTGTCTTTCTTAAAGGAAGGGATTCTGTCCTGTATATCTTTGAGTGTTCAATATCCAGGACAAGACCTGGCCCAGAGTAGATATACCTGGTGGTTTCCTCAACTGAAGTAAATTGTAAAATGACTGGGTTCTCTAAGTTCTCTACAAGCTCCAAATATTTTATTCAGGAATGCTGAGGGCTCCGTGGGTGTTTGGTCCTTACCTAGGCAGAGATGTGCATTACATGGAAAAGAAAGGCCCTGAGCTCCTGAAGCTTAATTCCTAATATGGCAGGTTAAGCACAGTAATCCCTCTTAGAGATACTGACTTAGTCTGGGTTACTTTGTTAAAGTGATACACTGACTTTTTAGGATAATAAAATATTTCAGTGTAGAGTCCTGAAATCACTCAAAAAGCCTATGGTTCCATAAATAAAAGTCAAAAAAAAGGACAGTACAAATACACAGGCGAAGTACTATCTCAGAACATGAGTGGCCAAAATCTGGAAGTGCCTCATGGACAAGACACATTCTGAGCTGCCATCTGAGAGAGGAGTTGCACTTTACTGGTCCTTGAAGCTGGTGTTCTGATGTATGCATGAAGTATCTACTTTTAAAGGACTAATTTCCTGAAACATAATACAATTCCCCCCACAGCTGACCAGTGAGTGAACTTCACTCATTCTTCTTCAAAAATGCCACACATTGAGTTTTGCTTCTACAGTGATACTTAATTCCATCTACTATGTGAAAGTGACATTTCATAAAGAAGCAGTCCTCAACGCTGAGGCATCCTTTGGGACCTTCTCAACATTGGTCCTCTTATCTTGTAAACCCAGAGCGTAAGCAGTGGATCACACCCTGTAAAGATAGTATGCATAATTCACCTAAGTGAGGAAAAGGACTTTGGTGGAAACAATGGGGACTATTCATTTCCTAGTGGTCGGAGGTAACACCACCCCCTCCTGCCCCTCCTAGCCTTAGCAGAGGGAAAGGGACCTGCAGTGTGTTATACCAGTCTATTATGGGAGCAGATAAATGAATACTATGCTCCAGATTTTCCATAGCAATTACTTTTTTTAACACATGTATAAATGCACGTTTTTAGCTATTTTAATCACTTCCCTATCCATATGTTGTTTGAAGAGTGAAGAACATACTCGACAAAGTGGATTGCGCGCAGGAAGCACTAATTTTTGTGGCTACAGAGACAAATCAGAAACCACTACTTATATTACCACTTTTCCCCTATAAATCTTCGGTGGACTATTTCTACACTATTTCCAATGTAAATTATGGATGCTTTGCATTTTCTAATCCTTTTGTAACTATGAATTTCTTAAGCTCCTCGAGAGCCTGTCACAAAAGAGAAAAGATTTTCAAAGCGGTTAACTTTAGTAGGAGACATTGCATATTTAATATACTAAGCTCTGAACTCTTAGTGTTTCCCCCCTAGAGCTGTCACTGCTGTGATGACCATATTTCCATTTAAAAGGACAGATATGGGGAAGAAACGATGCTGTTTCCAAGTGCTGTGGCCGGTTCTGCCCTCTAGTCAAGCGGAACGGATCCTGGGAGACCCTGGGCGGCGGGGAGGGGATGGTGTGTCCTGTAATTACCCGGGGTCTAAGGTGGTAGCTGGCTCTTCCGCGTGCAAACGCCAACAGCGGCAACGGAAACGATAACCGGTGTCCGAGGACGCGCAGCTCCGGGAGGTTGGGGGGACGGGGGGCTCTCGGGGAAGGCTGAAGGCTAGAGGCCGGATGCCGTCGGCCTCGCGGAGCCTCTCTGCACTGTCCATACAGATGAATTCCACGGCTGACACAGGAAGGCAGAGTGAGGAGGAGGCGCGGAGGCAGGCGACTGAGCCGCGCACCCGGCTTTGACGTCGCCCGGCTGCGGCTAGAAGCTCGCGCTCTCAGCACGTAGCGCACAACGTGACCACACAGCCTTCCTCTCCGGCAGCCCGGCAGCTCGGCAGCCTCGCAGCCCCACTCTCGGCTTCGCCCTCCTCCTCCTTTCCGCCTCCGCGGCGCGCACCCCCGCGCACACCCAGGGATTCCGGCCGGCGTCTAGCCCTCGGCGCTTCGCCGCCCGGCCCGGGCACCTCCGCCGCAGCTGGGGCCCGAACGGCGGCCACGCAGCCGGTGTCCTCCTCAGGCGGCCGCTCCTGCGTTCATCTCCGGATGCCAGCACTACGTTAGCCCAGGCGGGGAACCCCTTCTGCGGCGCCCTCCTCTAAACTCCCGCCTGTCCCGGCGCCCCCACCCCTCCACCTGGCGGGGGCAGCGCGGAAGCGAAGAGGACGAGCGCGGTGCCGGTGGGCACGCGTAGACGTGTGTGCGATCCGCTCTCTGCTTGTTATTCTCCGTCTCTTGCAAGTGACGGTGCCTGGACTCTGCTTTCGGCTCCCAGAATTGGTGCGGCTGGCCTGAGCCCCCTCTTCGCTGGCGTGGCGCTAAAGGCTATTTTGAAGAACTGTGGAGGTGGCCGCGGCGGCGGCGGCGGCTGAGGCTGGTGCCCGAGAAAGCTCCAGACTCACACTCTGCACCCTGTCGGTCCCTCTCCCCCTTCTTGCCCCTCCTTCCTTCCCTTCCTCCCCACCCCCGTCCCCCTAGCCCCACTCCTCCTCTTCCTCCTCCTCCTCTTCCTCCTCTCCCCGCTCGGCGATGCGAGCCTGTATCGTGTAACAGGATTGGCGTTGCAATGGCAACTGATGGAATGGGGGAAGGCAAGACAGCAGGGCTGGGGGCTCCGGACTGCGGGCAGGCGGGCCGCTGCCGCCGCTTGACGCTCCTCAGGGGACCTTCGCGAGTTACTTTGTAAAGGCGAACCCAAGCGAGAAAGCCCCTGCTCGGTGCCCCGAGTCAGAGGCCACTTCCTGCTCCCTGGCTGCCCGCGTCAGGCTCGCACCGCTCGGCACACCCGGCCCCTCGCCAGCACCCGCCGCCGGCCCAGCGCGCCGCCGCTGCCGCCGCCGCAGCCGCTGCAGAGACTCCAGCCCGCTCCCCTCAAGAACACTTCGCCTCCCGGCTCCGCTTCCCATCACGCCCCCTGCTCCTCCCCGGCGTCTGCGATTTTTCCAGGCGCCCAGTGTGAGTGAGGCGTGCGTGTGAGTCTGTGTCAGGGTATTGTGTTGTGGGAGTGTGTGTGTGTGTGTGTGTGTGTGTGTGTGTGTGTGCATGAGTGTGGGGTGTGCGGGGCTCCTGCGCTCCGCTCACGGCCGCCGCCGGGGAAAGACGGACGGACTGCGCTTCCCTCTTCCGCGAGCGGTTCCCGGGCACCTCGGCTCGGCTGGGGAGCGAGCGGAGCGCTCCCGGCTGGCCGCCGGCCTCCAGAAGGTCCCGCTGCGTCCCCCCTGGGCTGGATATGTTCATGTTCACGTGAAGATGGATTTAGTGTACGGTCTCGTGTGGCTGCTGACAGTCCTCCTGGAGGGGATCTCTGGCCAAGGAGTGTACGGTGAGTGGAATCACGACGCTATTGTGACCTTGCGATTCTTAGGGAAGATAGGCTGGTGAGCGAAAATGCACGACTCGCACCGTTCCGGGGCCCCTCCCGGCGTGGCTTTTGATTTCCACTTCATCACGTTATTGGGAGCGATAAGGAGGCGGCGGGCGCGCTGCGAATAGGGCTGCGAGCCGCTCTCCCAGCGCCTCGGCTCGGGCTCGGAGTTGGGTCGAGCCGGCAGCCCAGCACTCGTGCGAATAAGCGGCTTTGCACTTGATTTATCCCCTCTGGGGATCCGAGCTCTAGCAGTCTTTGATTTAATAATGATTTGGCTCCTTGCATGCCTTGGTGTCGGTGCCGCGGTTTCCTCCCAAGGGAATCTTCGAATGTGACCCCAGTGAGCTCCGCATTCCTCTCCGCTCCGTCTCTCAGCCTTCTCTTTTCCTTTTCCTTTTTTTGGGGGGCGTGGGGAGAGTTGAATGCCTACTTGACTTGATTTTCCGGCTCAGGAAGTGGGTTGACAGTCGAGTTGCGTTCTGCACCAACCATTGCCATGAGCATTGACTTGGGGAGGGGAAAATAGCAGGCAAGATTCTCGGTGCCAGACACAATGAAGGGACATGTTTATGTGAATGGATGAGCAAATGCATGAATGAACGGACGGCCAAGTCTGCGCGTCTCGGCTCCGGGGCAGGACGCTAGCTCATTGCAACAGGAACATAATCTCAGTTCTCCGGAAAACGCAGGGCTGGGAGGGTTTGGACGGAGAGAAGGGTGAACGTGTTAATTCGGATGTTTTTAAGTCCTCAAGAGCCAATCCAGGTTCCTTCGCCTGTCAGCAGTTGGCACCCTTAGTTTTCAGGACTGAAAGACACACACACACACACACACACACACACACACACACACACACACACACACACACACCCCTTCTGGCTCAAATGTGAGTCTTCTCCTGGGATAAGCAGGCAGTGCTACAAAGGAAAAATAACTTTTGTGTTCTCGAGGTATGGTGGGAAGGTTAGGAGAACAGCCCTTGAGGGGACAGCAGGCAGAGACTCACCTACAGCTCCCAGGCTAGGGCCGACATACAGAGAAACTGTGTGCTGGAAATTTGGCAGCCCGCCTTTGGGCTCCCTCGGGGTTGGGACCCCAGCTCTGCAGTGCTAGGCACCGGCTGCCCCGGGCAAAGGACATGAGTGTTCGTGGAAGCGCAGACCCTAGAAGTGACTTGGGAGTGGGCGCGAATGCAAGGGGACCTTGAGTCCTCAAACTCTGGGAACTTGGAGTGCGCAGTGGGCAGGTGTTTGGGAACCGAGGCGGGAAGTCCGCCTTTACTGTCTCCGCGGGCTTGTCCAGGGCTGAGCGGTGCTGGGGAGGGTGGGGAGAGGGTCGGGAGCGGCGAGCACTGGGCTCTGCTTCGCCTCATCGGCCACTCCCCTTGCCTGTCTTCCGACTTCCTTCCTTGGCTCTGGCCAAGAGACCTTCACTTTCTTCCGCCTCTAAGCATCTTAATTTCCCCTCTCGCCTCACTCCCTCTTTCCCAAATGAAAGAGAGCTTTCTGGGTGGTGGTGGTGGTGCTGGTACCGCTGCTGCTGGTGTGTGTAGGAGAGATGCTGAGGTCTTGAACCTCGTGGCTTAAACCGCTTGGCTGATGGCAGGAGGTGAGGCCTTGCGCAGAGCAGGAATTCATTTAGTGCTGTTTTGACTTCTGCTGGACTCTGGTGTCCCGCAGCTGAGAGTGGCTGGGGTTCTAGGGATGGAGGAATGCTGCAGATAAAATGGAACCTTCTCGGCAGGCGAGCTGTTCCCTAGTGTGCGTCTGAACTCTGCTTGTCCAAGTCTTTATTTCTCTCCCATTGGTTCAGATTAGCCCATATAAAAAGAGTTTTTGTTTTGATTTTTAAATGTGTGTGTGTGGGGGGGGTGGATAATAAGAAGTGAGAAAAATCGGGGTTGGGGGTAAGGGATGTTCTGGAACTGTCTGGATGAGAAAGGGTTCCATTTTTCTGTCACTGTCATTCAGATTGTTTGTCCTGGCAAGTCTCATGCTGGGCGGTGGGAAAGTATAAGATGTAGGAGTGGAGACAAGTAGAGAACAATTGCATCAAAACAGTCCTGGGCCATGCTGCTTAACAATAAGGGGGGAGGCATTTCTGCTGCTGAACTGATCCTTGTGAAGGTGGTGGTCTTTTTTTTTTTTCTTTTACTATTGATGTGGTTATTAGTCACTTAGCTAGGAGTAGAATTGGCTTTGTTTGAAAATTAGTCAGCATCTCTAGTCTATAAATGTCATAGCTATCAGGTGGGTGAAAAAAATATTTATATATTACTTTTCAAGTATGTCTTACAAATCACAGAAGTTAGATTCTCAAAGTGGGAATCTGTAACCTTCAGTATCAGCATCACCTGGGAACTTGTTAGGAATGCAAATTCTCTGACCCCTCCCAGGATTTCTAAATCAGAAATTCAGAGTGTGGGATCCACATTCTGTGTTTTTCACCTCAGGTGATAATTAGGATGCATGCTAAAGTCTGAGAACCACTGATAAAACTTCACATTTCTTTGCTTTGACTTTGTAAACCTTGACCTTTCTTAACCTGAAGTAGTTTTATTTTTTGTGTGTGTGTGTGGAATCATTTATGGGGAAGAGAAGATTTTATTTTTATTTAGGTATAAAATATTGATTAACTGTAAGAAGGACGTAGACATAAGAGTTAGTGTAAGATTATAAAGTGTGTTTTGAACATTTTACATGAGGAGTCTGGAAATTGATTAACTAAAAATAAGCAGTGCAATTATAAACAGAGACTTCAAAGACCTAGATAGGAACTTTGCTAGCATAAGTCTGTATCCCTGTCACCCTTTATTTGCCTGTGTTTGCCAGATGTAACACCATTTGTGCTACACACAAAGTATTATTTCTTAACATTGTTTTCTAGTAGCTAAGTTCAAGAGAAAATAACATTATTTTATCGGTAACTCAGACAAAATCACTTCACTGTAGCCTAAAACTAATTGCATGATTTAGAAATATATCATTGTAACCTTTCTTTCTTGAAATAGCTAGTCAGCCCTTCATTCTTCTACTGCTAGCCTGGAAAATTCTGAGCATGAAATTCAGATGTTTTTAAGTAATTGAGACTATTTGTTTTAATATATAGATTATATTTTCTTGAGTTACTGTAATCTTCTTCCTATTGTGTTTGATCAGCTTGGTACCATGTGTACTACTTAAGTATAAAAGTTTCTGCTATAGACCTAGGGACGTAACTGTCATTTATCTGGGAATACTGCTTAGCAGACTTACTGCACAGTAGATGAGATTTGTGTATATATGGCATTTGGGTAAGGGAGATTATCTTTTGATTTATATCTGCCTATCTGCCCTCCACCAATGATTCTGATGTCATTAAAAAACACTTTTTAAAAATGGCATTTTTCCCTGTAGATATCTATATTTGTGTAGTTTTTATTTTTAAATTTTTTTTAATACATTTTTTTTTGGCCATGCCCTGAGGCTTCTGGGATCTTAGTTCCCAGGGATTGAACCTGGGACCATGGCAGTGAAAGCGTGGAGTCCTAACCACAGGACCACCAGGGAATTCCCTGTGTAGTTTTAAAAATCAATTTTCTTAAGTTTTTATATTCTCCCTTCTTGAATTAAAATTTTTTTTTGATATTCAAGCTTTTTCCTCAAAATAATCTTGGAAGTTTAAAGTTTTATTTTAATTTTCTTTTTACTATATTAAACATCACTGAAAACTAAAAAGTCATTAAAGAACAGTGAACTGGTATCCATTTTTGGCATTGTTAATTTTGTTGCACTAAACCCATTGCATTACATTTAGGATAACTGATTAAACATAGCATCAAGGGTCAGAATGTAAATGCCAGCTAGGTGTATATGACTGCAATACTTAGAGCTGAGTGATCCAAAGTATTTTTCTAGTTTTGAAAGTTTTCTTTGTTAAGTTATTCTTTGGATATTTAACTGTGTTTTTTAGAGAACCTGTTGATAATTACATAATTTTGAGAATCATATCTCCTGTAAACTTCACAGTTGTCTTGCTTAAAAAGGAAAAAACTGCTGCATTGACACACACTGTATTTTTACTTCTGACCTATTATACCCTTAATTTCCAAGGAGGCTAATAAAAGATTATAACTGCATTAGCGCAGGACAAATCCCCACTGCAATTGAAAAACAAAATAAAAGTCTATGTCTAAATAGTTTTTAATGGGAGCCAAATCTACCAATGAGTTGGTGTCCTAAAATAATTAATGTACTGCCCATAAATAGCTTACAGGATGTGCTAGAAGCAATAAATAGAATAAGTTTATTAACACGTGTATGACAAATTAGCAAGCTATATTCTCTCAATTCAAGTAATATCAATTAGTCTCATAAATTTTAAGAATGACACCCCAGGCAGTAGATGACAGAAAAGACTTGGTGGAATTGAGAACCAGGGGATAAGGTAGACAAGAAGGATCTGGAAGATCTTTCAGACTGTCAGTGGGTTGAATCTAAATGTACAGATTGACCCAAAGGGATAAGAGTGCTCCGGAAGGTCAGTTGACCATTACATCCAGCCCCAGGATGTTTCCATCCTCACAGCAAAATTATCCCAAGGTGCATTGAATTGTGATTTTTGTCCTGTTTGAGTTTGGAGAAACCCTGTGATCAGATTCTGCTTTAGACTGAACACATATTTAGGGTGTTGGCCTGTGGGAGATGACTTTAATGAGTGTTGCTAAAAAAAGGTAAATCTGAAGCTCTGTCATATGCAATTAGCTTTAGCCTTCTCTCTTCCCACTCCTCACCCCACTGTCCCTATGTGCACGCGAGAAGACGCACACACATGCGCGCACCTTGGATCATCACCACTTTGGTCACCATCATAGGAAAAGTGGGCTGTCTTTTGTATCTTGAGATTATTTTTGTACATTCAAGGTTGTCCTTACTCTTCATGTTACTGAGAATTCACATGACAAATAAGGAGATTATTTTATACAGTGTTACTTGCTCATGTCCTGTTTGTCCCTGGGAAGCCCCTAAGTGGGCTGGCTATTAAGTACTTTAGATTGAGCAGGTTGAACATTAAGCCTAAGGAAGGAATCATTTTCTGGAGAACAAATCAGTGAGGGTGAATAGATGTCATAAAAGAAATTCAAGGAAGGCATTTTTCATGATCTTCATTATTTTGGCTTAATTTTATTGTCTCTGATACCAGCTCTTCTTATTGATATTGTAAAATTATTTTAGTTTTTTTTTTTTTTTTTTTTTTTTTTTTTTTTTTTGCGGTATGCGGGCCTCTCACTGTTGTGGCCTCTCCCATTGCGGAGCACAGGCTGCGGACGCGCAGGCTCAGCGGCCATGGCTCACGGGCCCAGCCGCTCCGCGGCATGTGGGATCTTCCCGGACCAGGGCACAAACCCGTGTCTCCTGCATTGGCAGGAGGATTCTCAACCACTGCGCCACCAGGGAAGCCCATATTTTAGTTTTTGTTTTGTAAGGCTAACCACCTTAAACCTACTTTGAGAAACAGGTTTTCTGGAAAAAATGTGCTCTGTATTCTTTTAAAATGTACTGTTTTAATGTGATTGGAGTAGGGCTCATGGGATGCAACTAATAGCATGAGCCTGTGGGTTCAGTTTATGTCTTAACACAGTGTTAGGAACCGTGATCTTGGGTTGCTTTCTACCTATTGAGATAATTCATCACTCATGTTCTCTGGCCTGGTCCTCATGCTTTGGGAAGAGTCTTGGAAGAGTTGGGCTCAAGACTCAAAACCCACAAAGTCAAAGGCAAAGAGTCAGTTAACACCCGCCTAGTCCTGGAACTGAGCTCTTGGCAGCTGCAGTGAACTAAAGGAATGTCCTATCAGCTCCCAGTTGAATTGGGGGAAGATCTTACTTTCCCTTTTGGCTATTTTGGAAGGACAAGCAAAGTATTATATTGAATGCATTTCAGATATGAATAGGGTGAACGTTTTTAGCTTCACTGTAATTGCCATTAACTGAATAGTCCCTCAAAATGAAATTTCATTTTTTTGCTTCAGTGACTGTCAATGTAAAAATATTACTTAGAGCAGAATGAAGAAATGATTTCATTTATAAGCTACTGTATCCTATTTTTATTTTCAAATCCAATTAATAAACTTTAGGCCCTGTAAAACCATAAAGTCAGAAGAGACTTTATGATGGCATTAAAGCATCTCACTAATTTATGACACAATGGCTTTATATTATGCTAGTCTGATGGTGGTCCTATCCTATTCGTGAGATTTCTTTCACAACTCTTTTTTCCACAGTCCAGGCTTATTCACTGGATGGATATTTTTTTGTCACCTTGCTAAAATCCCTCATCTCCATTATTGGATCATGCACTTAGTTATTTCCCATTTTATACTAGTACAATTCCATTTTTTTCTTAACTTATATGACCTTGAACTGATCCCAATTAAGCTCTCTTATATTGGTTTCTTACTACTTTTCCAAGATACTAATGCCAAGATACTATTTCCAAGATACTATTTCTATCTTGTATTTTAAAACACTTATTTCCTTTCCTGTTGATGTAATTGATTGAATTCAGTAAGAAAGATGATTTCCATTTCATAATCTAAATCATACTTTCCCCAGGAGTTCACAATCATAGAAAAGGATTTCAAATGATAGGAACATTTTTTTTGGCTATTACACATTTACTATAAATTTACCAATTAAAGACATATTATGGTAGGAGCAAAGGTATTAGAAATTATGATGTAACTTTTCTTTCTGTCTTTTCGTATGCTACCTCTATAACTTTACATAAAAATAGGAGACATCAGTTTCTTGCTCTTCCCGTCAAAACTATACCAAGGACTATTGTGTGGTTGGCAGGTGGGGTCAAATACGTGGCATGTTACCATATCCGCAAGCAGCATATTTCTTGTCCTGTTTTGTTGGAATAAGAATGGGAGGGATAAAAATAATGGAGTGATTCTGTGGAAAGGGAAACATATTATGTCTGAAAGAGGAAGGGTTGGTTCATAGCTAGACCTCCCACAGTCTTAAAGGACAGCACAAAGGGCATTGAAATCTCAATGAGGTGAGTAGGAAATCAAATGCTGGCCTGAAAAGGCCATTCGAAAAATAGATCTGTCCTTTAACTAATAGCAAAACAGCAAACTATTTTTTTTTCTGAAGTAAGTAAAACTTTGTTCATGTGTGTCAAACAGAGGAAGAAAAAAAAAAAAATGCCTGCCATTTCACTGAATGACAACTTCAGGGAGATTTTTCTGTTCTCCTGAAAGGGAAAGATAGAAAGATGAGGAATTCTTAAACAGAGCCTATGGTCCCAGTGGACCAGATTATCCTACCTGCCAATTGATTGTACTTAAGGAGAGATAGGCACAGATTAAACATTGGGGCATTGTCTCTGTTATTTCTGAGTGGAGCTATGAATTTGTTCCAGGCCTTGGGTCCACTTACTACTGAAGAGGGGGAGGCTCCCACGAGTCTCCTGAGAAGGATATAAAACTCTGAGGAAGATATGCAACTTTTCAGAAATTTTCAGTAGAAATTGTACACAGATTCTGGTCAGATTGTGGGTAATTTTTGGTAACTTCAGTCAGCAAATTAAGGTATAACTTCTATGGATTAAACATGTAACTAAGTAGTAAGAGCTGTGAACTCAAAGAGTTTACTTGTTAAGAAGATAAAGCCAAATGGAAAAACAAACAAAATAAGACTATGAGAAATATACAAATATTTGTGCAAGATGAGAGAGCATTGATAGCTGCCATGGTTGGAGGAAACTTGAAAAAGCTGGTACGTCATGATTTGAGTCTTGAAAGTAGGTTGTTGTAATATAGATAAAGAGGGAGGATAGGCCAGTGCTAAAGCACAGATCCCAGCTGCAGGAATAATAGGGCAGAAAGGAAAATAACCCTGCAGTATGTGTCTAGTATTAAGCCTAAGCAATTTCTCCAAAGTTTGTCCCAACTAGAAAGATGTATCCATCCTTAACTGTTGGTAACTCGCTCTCCCCCAAAGACTGTAAGTCTGTGAAATAAATTTGACTGTGTGACACTCTGGAACTTGCTCAGATATTTATGTCTACCAAGTTCCTAGGTTTGTGTGTGTGCAATTTGGAGCCATCTGACCTGCTCATCAGGAGTTAAGACAGTTGTCGCTAAAGTTCCTGTAGGATACTGAGCCCTCCCCAGTTCTATGCAAACTTGGGAAGCTTTGAACTTACATAGCAGCTCCTTTTGGAGTTAAGGTCAAAGACTTTTCAAAGCCTTTTTAAGAGTGCCTGCTACTTAGAAGCAGTGGACTGTGGGTCTAGAATCATGTTGTTCTTTACAAATGTACAGCCACTGAGATGAATGTGTTGCCTTTATGAAAAGAGGTATGTGCTTTCATTATTTATTTATTTTTTATTCTTGTGCAAGACAGCATAATGTGGTTGAAAACTGTTGGGGAACTTGGGCTTTCTTCTTGTTCACCTGCTACTCTATTCCATGACCAGAAGCAAAAAAAAAAAAAAAAAAAAATCTTCATCTCTTTATCCCTCAGTTTCCATATCTAATGAACTCTTAGGAAAGTGGGCTGTTATACAGAGAAAATGTAAATAACAGCAAGAATAAACAAGTCTGGTTGCATTTTTATATCTGGAGTAGAGGGAGACTGCATAGCAAGTGTCCTTTATCTTCTTAAAAAAGTATACTCAGGCGGTCCAACAATTGGACTTCCTAGTAGGAGTGCCATTTGGTTCTCAGAACAGAGTATGGGGCTTGGAAGTAACAGGGAGCAAGTAATTGTTTTCTGGAAAAAAATAATTCCCATCTATCTATCAGAAAATAAGTCAAGTGGTATATTTTTAAACAGTATATGTCATATTAATATGTGCATGAAAATGCCATTTGATATTGCATCTTGTATGCACATGTGGTTGGTATTGATCCTCAGGCTAGTCTCCTTCTCTCAATCCATATAACCCTGGAGTTTTTCCTTTTGCTCCTTAATGGTGGGAGTGGGGAGCTGGTATCCCCCCTCATTTAAGAGTTCCAGAGACAGTGTCACCTAAACCTTATGACCATGAGTATATTTATATATGTGTGTGTTCAAATATATGTATAAATCTTGCTTTTGTATCAAGAGCGAGAATAGTCTCAATGTCCTGCCATTTCGAGACTAATCTAAAAATGATACAAATAGGGATATATTTTTAAGACTACAAGTCATTGATAATTTAAAAATAAAACCAGAGAAAATGAGAATAAATCATTAAGTAGGACTATCACAAGTTTATTGTGTATTTGGTCCCAAAGTGACCAAAATGACTCTTTCCCACCTAGTCACCTAATTATTTTTTAAAAAAATCTATAGAATTAACTGAAAAGGCTGGGACCTTATTCACCATTACACTGTAACAGCTACATACATAAGAAAGCATTTTTATATATAATGGATTTTAATTATCCTTGGTAAACACTTATTTTCTATTTTTTGAGGGTGAAAGGTAATTCATCTCAATAGTACCCATTCATATAACTAACTACATGGAAGAAATTCATTAGGCTAGTTTTCTGAGTGTCAGAATATTTGCTAGTTATTGGTTGGGAATATTGGTCAGGTACTTCTGTAACCAAAGCGAAAGGTCATCTTTACTTGAGACTTTAAACAGGCAACAAAATTATTAGTTGAGAATAATTTTCCCCACTACGAGGGATGAACAATATTGGCTTTGCTAAGCATGTCACCTTAAGCATATACACACAGTAGACTCTGTGACATGCACAGATTTAACTGATGTGTAGTTTTTGAGTTATCAGTCTTATCCTGGTAGTATTTCAGAATTAGTGAAGTTATTATCAAGAAGTTGTAGAGTTATTGTTTTTATCCTGGTTCTGAACTTGTTCATTCCTTTTCATGGCTTATTCTACACATTATTGTGATTCTCCCCTTATTCTTTTATTTACTTACATTTTTCATTTGGTTCCTGTTTCACACTGGACTATATTACCTGTACCCTTTCTTTGTACAGAGCTACTGTATTAA
Organism: Kogia breviceps; assembly: GCF_026419965.1. Classification (NCBI taxonomy): domain Eukaryota; kingdom Metazoa; phylum Chordata; class Mammalia; order Artiodactyla; family Physeteridae; genus Kogia; species Kogia breviceps. Next base: position 52,773,241 of record NC_081312.1, read on the forward strand.
TATTAAAGTTTTCAGTCTTAGTTCACAATTAATCAAACCTCAATCTTGGGCTAATTTTGTTCTTACTTTGTCATGTGTAGCTTCATCTAAGTGTAATTGCCTAAGGAGGCACAGCTGTCTTCCATTCTGACCCTGTAATATTGCTAAGATTGGAGTTTAGAAACTTCCCCCTCTTTACCTAAGACAAGAATAATTCTCAGTGGGCCACAGCCTTTTTACTTAGAGGTTACTTATCCTCTGATGATTTTCTGTATCTCACTAACAAACATTCCTCTAGTTGCAGCAGCTGGGGTTAAAAGTGGCCTTCTTCCTGCTTCCTGTGATTTCATAATTTACTGTTGAACTCTATTATCATTATATGATTTTAATTGATATTTCAAAAAGCATTTAAGTTTTCAATTTTCTGTCAGCATTGAAAACTCACTCGTTAATGCCTTAATTCTCTAAGCTTACTTATGCAAAGAAATACTTTGAAACCTTTTAAGTTTAATCACCTCTCCAGTTTCAGAGAAAGTGTAAAGAAGATATCTTTCTACACGTAAACTACACATATATATATTTGTATATATAGTATATATGTATATACTCTAAAATATATATTCATATATATTAACTGTCTATGAGTGTGTGGATATGTGGGTGTATCTGTGTATTCATGGAGTGGGTCTCATGGAGTAGCGGCTGAACTTTAGATGAGGAATTGGATGGCTTTCTTGCTTCCCTTGCAAAGCTGACTCTGATTCAGTGTTGACAGCAGGGCATGCAATCTCTCATCTAACATTCATTTTGTTTTTAGATATCTTTTGTGATAATTCATGTTTGTATTGTTCACCAATTTCCAACATTACCTTCAGAAACTCACATTACTTTTTTCCTTCTTTATCTTTGCAATTGGCAGAAATGTTTCTTAGCTGCATAAGAGCAATACACGTGAAGTTTATTTTACCTGAACTATAGTGATGTATACACTTGAAGCCCAGTGTCACTTGCATACTCAAAAGACCATCCCTCCTGCTCTATTAGCCAGGTCTTTATACTGGTCTTTCCTCTTTTTTAAGTGGGAATTTAGAGCATAAGCCATATCTGTCTTCAAGTATGGATTCTAAAATATATCTGTAAACCAAATTCAGTTAACTTGGGTTATCTGCTCTCTTTTTCCATCTGTCATTGAAAAACAAACATAGGATATCGTAATTTTTTCATAGAATAATTGCCGTTTTTCAAGTGCCTCCTATATGTCACACCTTCTACTAGGAGTTTTTTATACATTATGTCATACTCTAATCTTTGAATGAAATAGATGAGAAATCTGAAACTCATACAGTTTAAATAACTACCATATAGTTACCGGTGGCTGAATTTGAAATCACATATGAAGGGTATATGAAAATAAATATTTGTATATATTCTTATATGTATTATTAAGTTATATTCATATTGTGTTTATACCCACTATGATGAAGCCATGCAAGTTACCTGGATCATCTTGTGCTGTGTATGTGATGTCTCAGTCTATATTTGAAATGCAGATTGGGTGATAAATTCTAGCTTTTTGCCTGAGAAATATAAATAGGTAGCTAATGTCAGCACTTTGTATCATAATATTCTTACTTGGAAAAAGAAGATATGATTTATAATTTTGGTTGTTTTTTTTTCTTTTTAGAAGCAAAATGCCCATACTGAGGACTCTCTCTGGTATAATTTATTTTTGGACTGGTAGGATATTTTAAGCATATTCATAATTAGTGACCTGTAAAAATGAAGACATGGCTCTACTAGATATTCTGCAGAAGTAGTTATATTCCTCCATGTAAAATAGGAAGCATGTGCTCGTAAAAAAAATAAACTGTCAACTGTACTACTTTATTTTCCCCCAGGCTGATTAACAATCACTGGCCTTGGTAAGAATGATAGTTAATTGTGATATTCGGCCTGATTTTTGCCTTTAGTTCCCTCTGGGTATTGCTTGGGCATTTTTTGCAGAGTTAATTGAGGAGACAATATCAGCGTATCAGCGGGTTTCTATTCTTGAAAATCTTGTTGTGCTCAAGAGGACAGTTGATTGCAAGCTCTGCCCTTCTCTTAGCTGCCAGGGAGTTCCTCAAACCTCAAAGCTTACAAATTAGTGCAGTTTAGTGATTTGTTTTAGGCTTTTAGCTACAGCATTTGCTGCTATAAAAGTAATTTTTTCCTATGCTTTTTGAATGTAGTTATTGTGTGATATAGTATAACCCTGTACCATTCTGGCTATTGTGTGATTGATACAGAAACTGCTTCGATAGGAAACCATTTCAAGCGAGAACAGGAAAGGTATTATATTCAGCTGTAATGCCATGCATTTCTAAACAGCTGATGTTTTCTTTAACTGACAACCAACCCCCAAATTTTCAGAGGCAGTTGAGGCTTTAGAACTTTAACTCTTAATTCAGTCAGGCTGCAAGAGCAGTGCCCTGAAATTCACTATACATTCACAATTCACAATGAGGAATTCATTAATTCTTAGTGTAACTGGGTGCTGTGATTGTTGTGTTTTAAAGTCAGACCTCTTTAAGAATATGGAGAAACATTGATTTTGTGAATTTTTCTCTAAAGAGTGCTTCTTCATACTCAAGCCAGATAGTTGAAACTAGTGGTCTATGACTTTCTGCACACTGAAAATTGTGATAATGTTGTTAAATGGAGTGGGCTATCATGTATTTTGCAATCTAAGAATCTCAAATTAAATTGCAAGCCTTTGTAAGGGAATGGAGTAAGAGATGAGTCAAATCAAAGTGCAAAAGTATTTAATCATAGATTGTATGTTTTTCCTACCTCACATATTTAATGATATATCTGGGAGTACTTACAAAAAATAGTGCACCCTGTTTTTATGTCTTTCTTCTAATTTTTGTATTTTATGATACCTTGGATGCAATGATCTATTTTGGATGAAGGTGGATAGTGTCTCAATGATTAGGTATAAAAGTATATACCTAAGATGCATCTGTATGTTATGGTTTATCATTTAATTGGATATTATAAATATTAATTCAATTAAATGTCTAAAAAAAGCTGGAATAGAGATTCTTATGAACTTGAAAATGATATTTAAATATCTTTAGTTGTGACAAAAGGTAAAGTCTAGATATTTTTAAAGATTATTTTAAAATTGCTCTAAGAATCTTTTCTGGTGGCTTAACTATTGACTGCTTCTCATTCATTGCACATAGCTGTCATCCTCCCAACAATAATTATGACATTGCAGAGGTTTTCTCATTATTAATGAAAAACTCAGCATTTCTACAAATGGGAAGTGTTTGATAAAGCAAATAAATGAAAACCAGTAAAGCAAACTTCCAGTATACTATTGTGTGCTGCTCTGGGGGATTGGATTTGAAGTTGCATGTGGAGGAACAGGTGAGTTAGTCTGGTCATGGTATTGGCCCCGAAATAGGCAGAATCAGCTGTAATCAATTTATTGCTATTACAGGAAAATAGTTGGGCCCAGGTCATGGGAATTAGTAGGATGGATCAAAGCAGGATGAGGTGTCTGCTTGTCAGAGGTTGAGAGGCAGATTCACCTGCAGGTGGTTTCAGAGGGAGTGCTCTTGGAACTACCCCCTGGAAGAGAGGGAGGGAGCCGGAATTCAGCAGGGGGAGAAGTTGAGCTGCGATTTAGTTACAGCAGAGCAGAGTCCTAAACTGAGCAAATGGGGTACTGTGAAGTTGGGGTAGACCTTCAGAGATGTCCCAGATAGAGAAAAAATCCTTTTCATCCCCTTTTCCACCAATCGCTGGGTGTGGGCGGCCCCTGGGGAGGGGGCAACATATCTCAGGTTCCCTTGGGTTGAAGGCAGGTCCTGGGAGGAACTCACCTGTGAGCAGTCAGAAGGTAACACTCTTGGGCGTTGGGGGAATGAATGCCTTCATGCAGAAGGGGTTCTGGACAGTGCATCACATCTTCTAGACGTCACCCCTGTGGTGTTCATATTTGCTTGCTTATGAAAGTTCATCCCTTCTGGGAACTGGTCCTCTGAGAGCAGGCCTCTTGTCTTAGGGACACATACAAGAAGAAAGTCTGTGGGATAAACTTCAGCCCCTACTGCTGCTACTGATCTCTGATACTCATCATCCCTTTTTTTTTTTTTTTTTTTTTTTTTTTTTTTTTTTTGCGGTATGCGGGCCTCTCACTGTTGTGGCCTCTCCCGTTGTGGAGCACAGGCTCCGGACGCGCAGGCCCAGTGGCCATGGCTCACGGGCCCAGTCGCTCCGCGGCATGTGGGATCTTCCCGGACCAGGGCACGAACCCGTGTCTCCTGCATCGGCAGGCGGATTCTCAACCACTGCGCCACCAGGGAAGCCCTCATCATCCCTTTTTAAACCACCTTTTCTAGAGCTCCCTTACCCGCAACTAGCAACGCTAATGGGCTGGTTGGTGTGAGCGACCCTGAAGGGCTTGGGCTCCTGGTCTCTATGCCCTTTTCAGGCTGCTTCCACAGCTGCTGCATTTGTCAGTTTGCTTTCAGAATCAGGAGGGAGCACCAACAGATACTTACGTGGGTCACCCGGTGCCTGATGTCTTCTTCCCTCCTCACATTGAGTTCATAGCGGTCTTGCCTTCTCTTAACAGTCAGGGTTAATTATCCCTGCCCGAAGGGTGACTTTTTCTTGCCTGCTTGTCTTTTGCACAAGGAACCCACAGTGGCTAGGTGGCAACTGTCATAGGAGTTTGAGACTCTTGCTCTTTTCCCTGGGGGATGTGTTACCCCTCTGGAAACCAGGAATCTTAGCCACACAGGGTCTCTAATTTGGGGGATTGGAAGCACAGATATGCCATGTGGGTTACTAGGAGTGAAGGTAAAGGGACTCTTAGACCTGTGTGTTCTACTTGCCAGGGACACAGTTCCACATGATGATCATTAATTTAGGGTTATACTACATCCTGGGGGTGGGTACCTGATCCACTCAGGGTATTCTCCCCAAGTTGCTCTATTAGATGCTCTTTCTTCTATCATTCTATCAGATAAGCAGCTTTTGAGTGGCACATCATGAGATATAACCAGTGGATTGTATGGTCACATACATAGACATTGCTGTACTTTCTTTTCTCTTCAGTGGATCCCTGTGTTCAGTGCAGTGATATGAGGGATCCTATTTGGGTAGATTACATATTCTGAAAGCCCTTGGATTGAGGTGCTTGCTGAGGGCTTGTAGGCAGTAAATATAAACCCATATCCAAGATATGTGTCAATTCCAGTCGAGATGACTCTCTGCTCCTTCATCTCTGAACGGAGTCCAATGTAGTCAATTACCACTGAATAGCTGGCTAGTTTCCTTGAGGAATGGTATATGTCAGGGTCTCTCTTACTGGTAGGTTGGACATTTAGCATCAGCGGTAGCTGATAAGCCTCTATGAATGGGAGCCTATGCTACTCAATATATGCATAGTGTCCATACTTTTCACTGTGGCTGCTTTCTTCTTGCACCTATTGAACAACACTGAGGTGACTGATGGTAACTGGTCAAGTCTTTATGTCTATTTGGCTGTTTATTGCTTTACTCTAATTACTGTTGCTCTGTAAAAAGCTATCCAAACTTAGTGGTAGAGAACAGCCACTTTATTATGTTCATGGAGACTGTGGGCCAGGAATTCATACAAGGGACAGTCAGAATGGCTTATTTTTGGCCCATAGTTTCTGGACCCTTACGTGGGAAGACTTGAAGGCAGAGGGTGACTTGACTTCTAGGAACTAGAGTCATCTGGAGGCATCTTTATTCTGGCTGACAGCTGAGACCTCATCTGGTTGGCAGGTAGAATGCCTACATGGGGTGTCTCCATGTGGGCTGTCGCATCGTTTGGGCTTCATCACAGCATGGTGGCTGGATTCTAAGAGCATGCATCCCAAGAGGATAGAAGTAATCTGCTGGGATCTTGCTTGGGAAGCCATGTGCATCAACTCTATATACTCTTGTTTGAGGCAGAGACAAATGTTCACCCAGGTTGAAAGGAAGGGACTATAGATCCCACTAGTTGATGGGAATAGTGCCAGGTTCACATTGGAGGAAGGATTTGTGTGATTAGAGAAATTTTTGCAGTGTTCTTTAGAAAGTGCAGTCTGCAACATGACTCTTTCATGGTGGATGCTCTCTTGAGGGCAATAACATGGTAGACAAAGATCTGTCTACTTTGTGCCCACTCCAGGCATCCAGCCAACCAACCAGCCAAGCTATTCACTGCCAATAAATAAACAAGTAAGTAAGTATATATTCTTACCTCATCTACTTCTCTTTCCACACAGAGTGTATGATCCCTGAAGTTCTGTCCATGTTCTGAAGGTAGATTTCCCCTCACCACTGACTTTGAAGGCACCCCCTAATGGGGTGCAGTTCCTTTTTAGTTTGTACCACGTATCAAGCCAGACCAATCTGTAGACCATTATTGGACTACTGCATGGGACTTTCCATGCAGTCACAGGTAGGAGTTGAGGATAGGGAGCCAGTGCTTATTATTCAGGATAGATGTAGGGGTCCGGACCACCTCCTCTGCATGTAGCTCATTTGTGCATTCTCTGTCTACTTGTGCTCAAGCCTCAAATATACCATTTTTATCTAATAATGGCTTAGTTCTGGGCCTGCTTGATCTTGCATGACTTGGCTGACCGAATCCAGCTTATAATGGACATTTTTGGCTACGTGGTCTCTTGATAGCCTGTGGTGAGGCACTCTGCCTCAACAAGGCTCAGTAGTACCTTATAAGCTATTTTCAAATGATTTTTAATTCTCTCTTGCAAATGACATGGGCTTTCTTAAAATCCTTAGGTGTTTATGCTGTAATTTTCTTACTGCAGTTTGCCATAAATTCTATATGGTATTTTCTCCCACCAGAGATACTTCTAATATCATGGAGTTTGTGGGATCATATGGCCCAAGCTTCAGGATTTCTTCAGTGAAACCTGTACCTTCTGCAAAGCCTTTGACGTCCCTATGCCCCATTCCAACCCAGCATCCTTCTGTCACACATGGTAAATGGACCAGAGCAGTATTCCTAGCATAGGATGTGTTCCCTCCTGAATTTAAAGAGGATTGTTAGAGATTTTGCCTCCTTCTTATTGATGAACGATGTGAGATGCAATATTTTGTCCTTTCCTTATGAAGAGTTGTCCTCGTATTACTCAGGTCTTAGAGCCCAAAAACTTTCATTGGTAAGATGTTAATTTTGCATTCTCTGAGCACATGTGTTTTTCCAAAGCTTCTAAAGTACTTGCCAATTTTTGCTTATCTGGCCCACTTACTAGGATGTTATTGATATAATAGACCAATGTAATGTTTCACATAATGTCCAATAAGTTCATATCCTTATGGACTATATTATGGCAAAGGATGAAAAACTTATATTCTTGGGTCAGGATGGTAGATGTATACCGCTGTTTGCCCCATGTGAGTGAGGACTGCTTCTGGTTCTTCTTCTTGATAGAGGTAGACAAGAATGCATTTGCTAGACCAATTATCAATTACTGTTACTTAAAGTTGTATCGATCTGCTCTAGCAAAGATACCACAACTAGCCACACACCTGTGATTGATGCTTCTACTTGGTTGAATATCTGGTAGTCCACTCTCATCTTCCATCACCCATTTGGTTGTTGTATTGAGCAGATTAGTGAATAAAATTAGGACATAATGTCTCCTTTAGGGTTTTAGGAGTGTCACTAGTATCTTCCATTCCTACCGATAAACAATATTGTTTGTGATTTACTATCTTGGTTTAGGGTTGGGATAATAGACATTTTAGTGACTGCCCTCACCCTGGCTGCCACTCTGCTGCTTTTTATGATTAATTGTGCCAACATTGCTACTGACGCTTAAGTGCTTCAAACTGGCCTCTATTATTTAGAGATCCTGTCATTCCCACTGCTGTCAGGGAATCCAAGTCTGTAATGACATCTCCTACGGTCAGTCCTGACCTCAGCAATGTCAAGACCCCTCTCACAGGTGCAGACGTAGTCAGTTGCTGATTCCTCTGTCTTTAAATGGTATATGTACTCAAGCTTTCCCATCTTAACCTTTTAGAAATATTCTTTGTTTAGTCACTCTGTGATAAGAGTATAGTGTTTGGTCTGGTTAGCCCCGTTTTTGGACAGCCCAGAGATAATGAAACCCCTTTCCCCTTCCCCCAAATAACTAGTAGTCTTGGTAACATTAAAAACTACTCCATTGTCATGCATTGTATTTCTACGTCTGACCAATTATACATTTGGTTTCCAAGAGGATTTTTGTGGACTAAATTATGTCCCCCAAATTCATATGTTAAAGCCCTAACCTTCAATGTTACTCTATTTGGAGATTGGGGCTTTAAAAAGGTAATTAGAGACAAATGAGGTCATAAGAGTGGGACTCCAAGAGGACTGCTGTCCTTGTAAGAAAAGGAAGAGATACCAAGAAAACACTCACACAGAGGTATGAACACAGCAAGAAGGTTGCCACCTGCAAGCCAAGGAGAGAGGCCTCTGGAGAAAACAGTCCTGTCAGCACCTTGAACTTGGACCTCCAGCCTCCAGAACTGTGAGAAAATAACTTTTTGTTGTTTAAGCCACCCGATTTGTGGTTATGCCAGCTCTTTTCATATGGCAGCTCTTGCCAACTAATTCAGGGATCAATAAATAAACTGACTACAATAGCACATATCTATCCCTGTTACTAGGAATTAAACACACTCTGTCTTTTGATCTACTTTTCCATTACATGCCATGTTTCTGTTTCCGGTATTTCGATTTCACCTAGTAAGGGATGTCACTTGCAAGCCAGGTTTGCAAGCCTGTTTTACTAGTGTTATTGCACCATTTCCTGGGGTCCTCACTAGGGTGTTAATAAATCCTTTATCACAGGAAGGTACTCCCATGTCAAAAAACTCTCCCTTATCCAACTTTCTAGTCTTTCCCATCTTAATCCAGCACCTTCAAAATCTGTTTCCCTTCATATTCTTCCAGCTCCTGCTAGTACTTATTGGCTAAATCTACTTCCTGCAGGGCATAGTGTTCTTTCTTCCTTGGCAATTCTAATACCTCCATGGCTGGGTTATGTTTTAATTTAACCCTGGCTATTGGATTGACTACGAGTGTGGGCTTTAGGGTTAGTTTCTAAGGGAGAAAAGTTTTGTCTTACTGGACAGAGGTCTCTGCATCAATGAACTCTCAGTGATCCAACTTTATGTCCCATTCCCTGTAGACTCAAGCATCTTCATACTCAGCCCCGAAGTTACTCTACAGCTCTGCTGGCAGTGTTGGCGAGGTCCTGTGGCTCTTGTGGGCCATTGTCCCTTTCCTCCCTCTGCAGGTTCAGCACTTCCCCAGCCAGCTGTGACTTATTCCTAGTTGTGGACCTAGGCAGGAGAGGACAAGGTGGCAAATCCTCAGTGAGGCTCATGTCCTCTTGCGGAGAAATGTCATTTGACTTGTCTTCAGTCAAGGAGGAAGTAAGAAGCACTAGTCTCTAATAGGGAGGAATGTGCCACTTCTCGAGGCATACATAGTCCAGGGAACCTGATATCAAGATTGTTGCATGTGTCAAACCCGATGTTCATTTCCTAAATCTCCAGGGTCCACAGCTTCCCAACTTGGCCCATTATTTTGAAGTAGCTGACTTTTTAGTTGAATTCATCTGTATCTAGAGCCCCTAACATTATAATTAAATTCTGGACCTCACCCTCATGAATTTTTTTTACCTTCTATTTGTAAGGAGATGAGATTGTTTCCATTTACTGATAAGAAAACTCTCTGGCTTTCACACTTGATCTTAAATTGATAATTGTATTAGTTTTCTATTGCTGTTTTAACAAATTACCGTAAACTTGGTGGTTTAAAGCAATAAAAGTTCTCTTACAGATCTGTAGGTCAGAAGCCTGACATGGGTCTCAGTGGGGTAAAGTCAAGGAGTCACCAGGGCTTTGTTAATTTCTAGAAACTCTAAGGGAGAATCCATTTCCTGTTCCTTCCTGGCTTCTACAGGCTGCCCATATATCTTGGCCCATAGCCCATTTTTCTATCTGCAAAGCTGGCAACGTTGCGTCTCTCTGTGCCCTTTTTCCATAGTCGCATCTACCTCTGATTACATTGGACGCACCCTGAAAATCCAGGATGTTCTTTTTATTTTAAGGTAGTTGATAGCAACCTTAATTTCATTTGCAGCCTTAATTCCTTTTTGCCTTGCAACCTATGTGGAAATCTTTGACGAGGGGGCAGTATTCTGCCAACCACAGTAATAAATTGATGCCAGCCTTCCATTGGGTTTTCTCAAGTGCATGGGTAGTCCCCAGCAATAACCATCTAATTCTGCACTCCTTGTAGTTGCTACTTACCCCAGCCTCTTAATACCTGGGGTATTGCATACACCTTCCTCTAGTATATCATCATTTCAGTTCACCTAGGTAAGATAGAGGTAAAATTATGAAAAACTCAAGCAATCTTCATCACAGATCTCAGCCAATCCCAGCAAAGAACTGTTGCTTCCATAACATTCCTTTGATGAATGAATTCTTTTCTCTGGGGAAATTTGTTACCACTCTCTTGTGTTTCTTCTGTTTCTTGTGTTCTATAGAAAATGAATCTTTTATTTTAAAGGACCTTAACTGTAGCAATTTCAGTTTTTATTATGCTGAAATTTTTTTCTTGTCCATCGTAGATTCTCACTGGATAATAAGGATCCGCCATACCCACCAGTGTGCCATGAATTGGTTGTTGGAAGTTAGGGAAATGAAAATGGAGATTAGATGGTGTGTCAGAAAGCTGGATCTGGCTCAGAATTCCAATTAGCCTCTGGTATTTTGGCCATATGTGCCAACTCTTTAGGGATTTTGAGCTCCTGATTTCAGAGTGTGAGTTCTAGTCCTTACTCATTTTTACGTTTTTGAAAAAATTAAAAGTGATATATATTTTGTTCCACTATCAATTATCAGTTATTGAAGAAATATGTGTGTGTATGTATGGATATGATATTAAAAGATCTTTGCAATTTTAGAAATTATTAAAGAATTACAAGATACTGTTTTCTTACCCAACCTCCATTTTCCTGTTTTGCCGATATTTTACAGGACTTATTTTCCCTCAAGAAGTAATTATACAAACCTGAAGCAATTTTAATGGCATCTTCGTAAGTTTTACATTTGTAAATTACAGCCTAACTCTATTTTAAAATAAACGTATACCTATTATAGATGTTGAATAAATTGATCTTTTCAGATAAAGGAAAATTACCTTGTGAGTTTTCCATCATTGGAGTTAGTCTTGTTTATGCAGAATTTAAGAACATTTGTGTATCATTTGATACTTCTATTGGTTGTTATGTATATATAATGAAAGTTCAGGTTTCTCTGAATAATTTATTATGTCTATATAGAACTTTTATTCTCAGAAATAATAGATGAGAGGAATATTGGCCATATTTAAGTTTGCTGTAAATAACCTTCCTTATTCCAAACAATTTGAGGTGTTCCAATAGTACTTCATAGTAAAGGAAAATAATAATATTTTCTAACAAAGAAATCTGTTTCATAAATAATGCTTATCTGTAGCCTTTGCTAATTCCTCCTCCTCTTAGTTACGAGATATTAGAGATTCTCAGAATTCTGTTCTTGTCGCTCTTTTTCTCCTCACTCTGTACCTTCTTGCCTTAAGACGTTTTACAAACCATCTCCCTCTGATGACTTGCAGACTTATACTCCATACCAGATCTTTGTTCTGAGCTCCAGAGCAGCACAGGCAACTGCCTCTTTCACATTTCCACTTTGATTCCTCAAAAGCATCAAAATTAATATGTCAAAAGCTGGACTCTTGATCTTTGCCTAAATCTTTCTCCTCAGCTTTCCCCTTTTCGTTAAAGGTCACTCTGGTCTACACAATTATTCATATCATCCGCCTGGAAGTTGTACTTAACACCACCATCTCCTTTATGCCACTTTAACCAGGCCCCAAACAGGTCTCAAATGTACTGCTGCCACCACCCTGGTCCATGTCATTTTTATAGTTTGTCTCTATATATGCAGTTGGTTCTTAACTGTTCTTCCCCCAACCTTTCTGAATAACCTACTTCATACACCTCTGTACAGACATCCATATGTCAAGCCTGCATGATTTTTGAAAACGTTAAGTCGGCTTATGTCACTCCTCTACTTTAAAAGTCATTCAGGAATCGTTCCCATTCCTCTGAAGATAAATTTGAAACTCTCATGCCATGCTTACAAATCTAAGATGTGGTCCCTGCCCACCTCTGTAGTTTCATTTTGAATTTCTGCTTTCTTTAAACATGGTGGTGGAGACACAGTTGTTTTTATTTCATCCCATACACCTGCTAAGCTCTTTCCTGCTTTAGAGTCATTGAACATGCTTATTCCTTGCTCTGAAATTTTCTCCCTAGTATTAGTCAGGGTTCTCTGGAGAAACAGAACCAACAGGAGATTATCTATCTATCTATCATCTATCGATATAGATATATAATGTCAAAGATTTATTATAAGAAATTGGCTCATGTGATTATGGAGGCCGACAAGTTCCAAGATCTGTAGTGAGCAAGCTGGAGACATAGGAGAACAGATGGTTTATAGTTCTAGTCAAAAGGCTATCAGGCTTGAGACCCTCAACCCAGGAACAGCCAGTGTTTCATTTTGAGTTTGAAAGCAGGGAAAAAACCCTGTGTCCCAGTTCAAAGGCAGCAAAGCAAGAGGAGTTCCTTCTTATTTGGGGAAGGTCAGCCTTTTGTTTTATTTAGGCCTTCAACTGATCAGACAAGGGCCACCAACATTAGGGAGGGCCATCAGGTTTACTCAGTTTATCGATTTAAATGTTATAAATTCATCCAAAAACATCTATATAAAACCACATAGAATACTGTTTGACCAAATGTCTGGGCACCCTGTGACCCAGTCAAGTTTACACATAAAATTAACTGTCACATTCCCCTTACCCTTTACCAGTCCTTTCTGCCTAAGATTTTTCAATTCTCAGATTAAAAATAGAGCAGCCCACCATGATAACTCCGTTGACTTAACTTGAAGTCCACTGTTAAACCACTCATAGCTTCATACATTTTATCTTTGAGTGCTTATCATGATTTATTATTCTGTATTTACCTGTGAAATAATTTGTTTGACATGTATCTTCCCCACTAAATTGGATGACCCAGAAGAACAAGGACTGCTCTAACTTATTCACCATTTATACATGGAGCACTTTGCAGTTTGCCGGACACCACAGTTATTTTATTGGGGCTGGAGCATGAATGGATATATTCATATATTTACTGAAGCTATTCATATAGCTCATATATATACGAGCTCTTTAAGTTTGTCATAGAAGTAGAACATTGTGTGATTTTATTTATTTAGTCTTATTCTATCTAGAAATGCTTTCACTTCCCATTTCTGGTGCCTTGTCTGCCATTGATCCTTCCCTGACTACACCAGTGCACTCACATCACATTCTGTGAAGCTGAGGTTTTCTTGCACTTGTATTTCAATGCCTTCTGGTTTAGTACTTAATTGCTCTCTATTTATCTTTGGTTACAATTGTTCATTGAGCAAATCATTATTAGACATTATGTACATAGCATGGTACTTTCTAGACATTCAAGAAAACATTCAAACAATTTTGAGAATGGTCTTTGTCCTCAGATAACATATACTCCCATTGACAAGACAAGGAAATTCATAATCATACGCATGATACCATCATTTACTGAGAATGAACCTTGTGTTAGAAACTTTATTTCATAAATTCTCAAAATACACCTTCAATAGTATCTGAATTCAGTGGAAGAAGCTGAGTCTCAGACAGATTGTATAATTTGTGAAAAGTTATGTAGCTAATAAGCGCCAAAGCCCAGATTAGAAGCCAGAAGTGTCTAATGCCACAATCTGTATTCATGTCTCTTAACAATATAAAATAGCACATCATGACATGGGCAGAGAATTGGAGGTTTTGCATGAAACATAGTTTGAAGTTGTGTGTATTTGAATGCATATTTGAGAACACAATTTAAGTGGTAGGCGTAGTTTATTGTTGTTTTGTGAGCTTTTAAAAATGTGTTTTAATTATGATAACTTTATAGTTGAAGAGAAAATAAAATGCTAACAAAAGCACTATAACACATATAGCTGACTTCATGTTTTATTATATTTCATTTTTTATGTTCCAGAGCTTTTAAAACAGTTACATAGCATATATGTTTGGGACATCTGGATATCAAATATCTATGTCATTTTGTCGTTCCACCCAAATATTATCCTACTGCATGGAATAGTATAAGCTAAGTGTCAAAGTAAGTAATATGACTACTTTTGTCCACAAAAGGAGATCATATTTTATGCAGTCTTTCTAAAAGGTTAAGATTTGTTTTTCCAATTAGGTTTTTTACTCATTCAGGATAAGAAATCTTATGATTATCAGTCTCTAAGCCAAATGGTGGAAGTTGAATTACATTTTAAAGGAACTGTGATTTTTCTTTTACCATATTCGCTTGTAGCTGATGTTATTATATAGTGTTATAGGGAAAAGTCTTCCCAAAGATGACATTACAAAGATGCATACAGTGCAATAAATAATTCAATTGAAACAGGCTGTATATGTTACTGCTCCAATATAATACACTGAAATTAATAAGAAAACTTTGAAGCATATTTCATAAGGTGAGGCTTCAGAGTGTATGTACAGATTCAAAATACTTGAACATTAAAATTTTAGAGTAGTTTAAATCTTTCCAACTTATGACTGGCATGCATTTTGGCAAATGGATAAAAGGTACATAAATTCATTTGAGATACTAGAACACCATATGTGATACTAGAGCTAGCGATTAATCCAAGCAGTATTTGCTATAGACAGCCAAACTTCCTGTGAGAGGGCAATATGTTTTATTAGTAAACCATCTCATAGATATTCTTGTATATCAGTGTAGTGGAGTATGCCTAAATAGTTGTGTTAAACTTGGTACGATGGAAGCAGAGAATTCAATCATTGTTTGTCAGCTGTATACATGCTAGAGAATGTATATTTAAGGACCTAGTAAATGTAAGCTTCAAATTTCAGATTCATGAGCAATTTTATTTTATGGTAAAACTTCTCTGTGATGCAAATTCACCCCTAAAACCAAACTATCACCTAATGTTTGTAGAGCATGTGGCAGATTTTGTGCTAAGGTTTGAATGGCATAAAACAACACCTAATAATAACATAATAATTGAAATTGCACCCATGGTAGGGCAGGTACTTATATGTATTGTCATTTGCACACCATGACAAAGAATGCATTATTGTTATTCTCATTTACAGACTAGAATACCAAGCTTGAAGGGATAAATAACATGTTAAGTTCACCCAATTAGTAGGTGGCAGACCAAGGATTCAAACCCAAGCAGAATAACTCTGAAGCATCATTGTCAATCACTTTGCTACTCCTTCCAGGCTCAGAGTAAAAACTTAAACTGAAAATCTAGAAAGAAGTGAACACGTTTTAAGAAAACTAGTTTGGTAATCTATCCTAGACATATCTTTAGCATGTGGGAAGAAAAACAACTATTGTTATATTATGTGTATTTATATCTTGATATTTGCATTGGGCATATTTCAGAAATAGAAGTTTTTGTGTTGAAGGTGATAAAACTGAGGAAAGTTTTCTTCTTTTATGTTGTATATTAATCTGTCTTGAAACAATTAATGGTTGCATTTTGATTAGATCTTATTTTGATCAGTTATAGACCTTTTATTCTGGTACTAGGTTTATGAGAACTTAAAAATTGTGTAATAATAAAACAGACATGTCTAACTTGAATTAAGTCCTTGAAAGCAATTTTTTTCTGTTTAGAATTTTCACTTGCAGGAGAAAAATAAAGATGATCATTCAGAAACTCTTGCAGATAGAAAAGAGGCAAAAGATAGTTCCCTTCAAGAGTGATATAGTAGAGGCTACATTATTTTTGTAAAAGCAGTGCATTTATTTCATATTACTGCTATAAAAAATTACTATAAACTTAGTGGCTTAAAGCAGCTCAAATTTGTTATCCTACAGTTCTGGATGCCAGAAATGTGAAATGGGTCTTAACAGGGCTAAAATCAATGCTTCTGCAGGGCAGCATTCATTCTGGAGGTTCTAGAGAAGTATCTCTTCCCTTGCTTTTTCCAGCTTCAGGAGGCTGCCTACGTTCTTTGGCCCATGGCCCTTCCTCCATTTTCAAAGCAAGCTTAGTGGTATTTTCAAATCTTTCTCCTAGTCTGGCACTCCTACCTAAATTTTATGAGAACCCTTGTGATTCCATTGGACCCTTCCATCAGAAGGTAATCCAGGATAATCTTCACATCTCAAGATCTTTAAAGTAATCACATATGCAAAGTGCCATTTGCTATGTAAGGTAACTTAATCACAGGTATCAAGGATTAGGATGTGGACATCTTTGGGGGCCTGTTATTCTGCCCACCACAGTCAGATTCTACAATATAGATTAAATTATTGTTTTCATATAAAAAATATACCTTTATAATTCTTGCTGCATGTGTATATATGTTCTAATAAAGTAAAAAATTAGCCATGAGAAAACTCACCTGCTTTACACTCTGATCCATTGAATGAACCTTTAATGGCTCATTTCCTCCTTTTCACTATGTAAATTATACGCAACAAGGAGAGTGCTTGGTAATGAGCTTTTAGCAGTTACTGCATTTAAAAAGAAAGACTTATTTAATCAGTTTCCCTCACAAAACATTTTTTCTATTTAAATGAAGAGTAGAGAATAATCTAAACCATTCTATTTTTATTTTAGCACTGGTTATCCCCAAGTTTATCTTTGCAGAGAAAATGGAAAAGTAAGAACATTTTTGTTATTCTAGTGAAAAAAGATTCTTATTATTTTATAAAGAAACTGCCAGTCAAATTATGACTTCTTGATATTTTTATGAACACAACAAAGCTTTTAAGGAGAGATTAAGAGGTTCCACCAGGTATGTTGACAGTTGGTACCTGCTTGCTTTCCCATATTTTGAATGATTGGTGATAAAAAGATACAAGGTTTTATTTCAATAACTAGGATGCTATTTCCTTGCATGTTAAACTACTTCTAAGAGATGAGTTTTGAGGAATTACTGGGAAGAAATTGCTATTTCATATTTAACATCATTAGCCTCCCTACAACAAACCTGGTGGGCTTAGAGAAATCAGTGATTTGCATATGCATCTCCCAAAATGGTGAATGTTAGTGATTTCTACATCATTTTTATAATGATTGACAAGAAGTACCAGAGATGCTAAAACATTCTGCTTATCAAATATCTTTTCAACTTTTGATAGACATTTTATTAAAATTGCATTATATAGTACTTTAAAATATTTTCCTTTTTTTCCTTTCCTTCATGAACATAATTTAAGATAAATGAACATTCACAGAATACATTATTTATTTGGCTATTTCTTTAAGAGTAGAATTTGATTTCTCATCAGCATAGGGAAAGAGTATAGTCATTGTGCTTTATCCAGAATAACAATAATAATGATAAAGCAAAAGGTTACATAGTGTTTACTATTTGCCAGGTAATAGTCCAGGTGCTTTGCATATATACGTGTGTGTGTATGTGTGTATGTATATATGCACATACATGCATTGTTGTTATCCTCATTTTATATATGAGGAAATGACTCAAAAACAGGTTAAATCTGAGTTCCATAAATAGTATAAATATCAGCTGAGGTTTGAACCCAGTCAATCTGTCTCAACAGACTGAACTCACAACAAAACAAATCATTATTGTATTTTAAAAATATTGTTAAGCAGTAATCCTGAAGAATATGCACATAATTCACCCCACATAGAAATCTTCCGGAAGTTAGATTTTCAAAGTTAACTTTTTTAACAGAGGTTAACAGAGGTTGGAGTATAGAATTCACCATGTTTATGTTTTAATGTAGATATTTAGGAGTTGTGGCCTTAAGGGCTCTAGGGTTTCTATACTAATGGGTTTAGGGACACTGTTTGAGAAGAAGGAGGTGAAGCTGTGTTTGCCTAGCAATGTGTATGAAGTTGAGAAAATGTTAATTTTTGATTCATATATATCTGATCGAGAATGAGTGAGAGCTAAAGCTCTGTCCAAGTCCTCCTTTGGAATGGCTGCTGGATATAGGTCCTTGTCTGTTTTCATCTGTTGGAAAGTCATGTTTTTGAGCTCATTTTGTTATGTTAAAATGCGTGCATGTTTATTTACCACACACAGTTATATAGTGCTTATTATGTACCAGACTCTGTTTGTTCTAAGTGCTTTGAGAATATCGATTTATTTAATTCTTGTAACAATCCAATGAGATAAGTACCACAAGAATCCCCAGTTTACTGGTGAGGGGACTGAGTAGGGAGAAATTAACAAACTGCCCAAGGTCACTGAGATAATAAGTGGCAGACCCAGAATTCGAATCTGGGCACTCTGTCTCCAGCGTCCATTCTCTGTTCATAAAGTAGTCCAAATCTGTGAGAACAAGTTTCTCTTGGGAGAGGAGCCTCCCCTCTCCTAATTTTAGCCCAATGCACACTTTTTCCTACTTTCCTGTCACAATTGGAATGAGGTAGCTAAATACTATGGCACCCTACCCCCACTCCTTAACCCTTGAGTTCTCGTCTACAGATCGTATTAACTCTGTTCTGTTCTCTCCTCTCTTCTCTCCTGTTGTTGCGTCTCCTTCTCTCTCTCAAATAAGTTGTATAGACTAATGGACTGGTATATACATCTAAAGTGGCATTTTGCGTAAAGCACCTGAGAACCTTAGCTTAAATTGTTACCTAGGAATGAATTATTACAGTAAAACTTTCTGATTATTGCATTTTAGCTTGGAGGGTTATCACAGTATTCTGCCAAAATTGTTTTGTAAGAGGATTAAATCCTTCCAATGATAAATAGCTTGTTAGAGGATTGCCACTGCTTATCAATCTTTCTGTTGATTTCTTATTGATCGTGGTCTGGACTTTTGAACTCTTAGTCGTCATTCAACTCTCTAGTCGGATACTACTTCTTTTTGGTATCACTTTCCTCTGCTGGAGTTTCTCTCTCACTTCCCTTTTTCTCTGATACTTGGCCCCTCGTTATAGTGTTTTCATTAGTCTACCTTTTATAGTCACATTTGCATTTAGAATCGAGTAAGTAGAATGGTGAGCCATTTCTAGAAGCATTCATTGAATCAGGGATTACAGCTCCCTAGAGTGAGCAGAGTTGATAACATAAGTGAGAAAACAATTGATTGTGCTTTGGAATCAGACTTGCATATACCTGGCAAAGGGCCATGTTTTATTCTTTAGACCAGGCATGGTAATATAGGCATCAAGGTAGTGATCTGTATCCCTGATTATAATATGAATTTCTTGGCTTGACTCCAAGTATATCAATATTTGATATATTTAATTTGCCTTGGATGGATACATATGTGTAGGTGCATGCATATATTTTTGCAGTTTCTTAGTTGAATAAATAAAACAAAAAAGTTGAATACATATCTGCTATGTTTAATTCACTGGGAATAATGAGATGAATATTTCTTCTTGCCTTTGAGGAGTTACTTGAGTAGGAGAGACAGAAGAGTAAAGAAAAAATTGCACACTTGTTTCTTCAAGAAGTGTTTGACATGTACTTTCTAGGTGTGGATCATACTAAGCTCTCTACCTGTAGTTGTAAACCAGAGAGGTAGTGCTCCTGCCTCTGTTGGGCAGGCTGTGATCTTATGTGATATGCACAGTAAGAGAAATGCACAGAGAACTTGATGATAGCTCAAGACAGGAAGACTTCTTAGAAGAAATGATGTGTGAGCGAGTCTTCATAAAGCTATCAGTAGCATTGAGTGAGGGAGAGTGTATTTCAGGTGGAAAGACCTGCAAGTGCAATAAGTCAGCCCTTGGAGACTATGAGTGGGGAAACTACTGGGAAAGAGATGGATGCTGCTGGGTGAGAGCAAGAAAGAGACATGGAAGAGGCTAAAGAAGAGGTGGAGCCCATATCGTTTGGGGCTTTATATGATATGCTAAAAATAAATATGGATTTTTAAGTACTCTAGAAGGATATAGGAATCCCTCCACAGATTTTCAGCAAGTAATATGAAATAGTTAGTTTTACCTTAAAAAACAACAGCAACCATAGAGACAAAAAGGCAGCCATGTGGAAGGCTACTAGGATATAACTGGAGGCAAGGAGGACACTTAGTCATTGCAGTAAACCTGTTAAGGAATGACATGCATTGACATATTTGTGTCAGTGTTAAATGCGGGAGGATTTACTGAAGAGGCAATTAAAAGAAGGAGCCAGTAGAAGCTAAAAGCTGGATATGCATGGAGAAGTGATTCTCAAATCCTTGGCTTGTGTGAATTTCATTTCTCAAGATGTAGAATATAGAAAAAGGGAACAATTTAAAGTTAAACTTAAGGAAGAGGGAAGTAGAAATGGGGAAATATTTGACTTATTTTTGAACATGTTGTGTCTTACATATTCAAAGAACCTCAGAGTCAAGTGAACATACCCTATTAGTAGGTAGAGCTTTGGCTCTGGAAATCTGGGGAGAGGTCGGGCTTAGAGTTGTGCATTGACTTGGGGTCATCATTCATTTAGCATATATTTACTTACCATCCATTCTGTGCCACATACTATGCTTAAAGATAGTGATTCAATAATGAGTAGGATATGGCCCTTTTTCTCAAGGAACTCAGAATGGAAGAGCCAATAAGGGTGTTTGGGAGTCAAAGCTGTGTAGATATCTGAGGTCATCCAGGAAGTGTTTCTACTGAGAAAAGACACACCATGGAGTCTTAGGGAACACTAGTATCTTAATAGATTGATGGTGGTGGAGAGGTCCTTGAATGAGACCAAGAAGCAGCAATGGTAGGATGGTAGGAATTGAACCAGAAAAGGCATGGAAAAATAAAACAGTACACAATGCAAACTACAATAAAAGTTTTAAATGGAAGATTTAAAAAGTGACGTTTTTATTCAGAATTAAAGAGATTTTAAATATGACCCTAATGAGAAGTGTCACAATGTAGTTGAGTAGAATTCAATTCTGCAGTGGTTCGGGATGAAAATACAAAGTAGACTGGAGCCCATGAATGATTGTAAAAGGAGAGAGTTAATTATTTAGATAAAATCTTTAAACAAATGTATTACTATCTTAGTTGTATTCAAAGGAAAAGGAGGTGGATGTGAGAGAAGGGATTTATCCATATCTTGGCCAGAGTAGATCAGATAATAAAATACATTGAGGGGATGATGCATGGAGATGGCAGCAGTAGTGCTTAATAATATGTTTTTGTTTTTGTTTTTCTTTTTTTTTTTTTTTTTTTTGCGGTACGTGGGCCTCTCACTGTTGTGGCCTCTCCTGTTGCGGAGCACAGGCTCTGGACGCGCAGGCCCAGCAGCCATGGCTCACGGGCCCAGCCATTCCGTGGCATGTGGGATCCTCCCAGACCGGGGCACAAACCTGTATCCCCTGCATCAGCAGGCGGACTCTCAACCACTGCGCCACCAGGGAAGCCCAATAATATGTTTGTTTATCAAATTTTTAATTGGGTGACATCCTCAAAAGACATGAATAGTTCTCATGGTGCCTATAGTCTAGTGGAGCAAAATAGACAACAAATTTACATCTATACGTGTCTATCTATACACATACATTTACATAAATATAGATTATATCAGCTGGTAACAGTGCTACAAAGATTATAAATTAAGGTGAGAAGGTAGGGAACAGTGGCAGGAGGTTCCTATTTCAAGTACAGTAACCAGGGAAGACTTCAGGTGGTGACATTTCATCAGAAGCCTAAATTACATGAGGAAGCTAGGACAGAGCATTCCAGGCTGAGGGAACTCCGAGTGCCAAGACCCTGATATAGGAGTGTGCCTCATGTGTTCATGGACTACCAAGGAACTGCACAGAACTGGAGAAAGTATCAATAATAAAAGGTAAGACCAGAGGGATAGCCAACGACCAATCATGTAAGCCCTGAACATCATTAAATGCATTAAACGTAATAAAGACTATTAAATACATTAGAATATATTCTGACTGAATGCAGTGGAAACCATGGGACCCGAATAGAGATGTGAGATTATCTATTATAGTTTTTAAAGGGATCACTCTGGTTGCTGGGTGTATGATAGACTAGAGAGGTTTGAAGTCGGCTGAGAGAGGCCCATTAGAAGGTATTTTCCATAGCTGAGGAGAAAGATGATGTGGTTTGGACCAGAATAGGAGATGGTGTGAAGATTCATGATTTGACTCTCTGTTTTGAAAGCAGGGGTTAACAGGATTGGCTACTGAACTGGCTGTGGGTAGGAAAGAATGGAGATCAGAACCTCCTTGGGAATTTCAGCTTAAGTAACTGTGCAGAATTAGACTGACTAAATCTGAGGGTAAAACTTGGGAGTTCTGCAGTTCCTACTCCTTAACCTAGTATTGGGGATTGTAGGTAGGCATTTGATGAATGTTTCCTTTAGTCTCAATTTCATCTTCAAGGAAGCACAGAGGGAAAGTTTTGTTTAATTTAAGGTGCTAAGAATCACTCTAGGTACTTTCTTTTGCTAATTTCTTTCATAGCAGAACCGGATTTCTAATTTATCATTTTCCGGCGAATCTTCTCAGCCCCTCACTCCTATCGTTCAAATTAAATTGATTTTGAATGATTTGAATTGCAAAATGGATTTTACGTTCCTATCTAGAAATTATGTGCCTGCACACACATCCATACACTCGGGCATATTTTGTGGAGGTGCTTAGATTTATTGGCACTAATTTCTTCACTATTGAGTATTTCTGCCTCTGGATGTCAGTTGCTTCATCTAAATTCTTTGTGTTAGGCATCATTAGGCCAGCTTCTTTGACTCTGTTGTAGCTTTGAAGACCATAATCACATGCTCAAAGTCTGGCAGGATTTGACTGAGAGTGACGATGACAAAGGAGACAGTAAGCAAAAGAATCAGAGTTGTGTCATTTCATCTCCTTGGGTAACCGCAAAGACATTTAATCTAAGCTTGTTGCTGTTTGCCTTGCCAAGGGCAGTGTGGGAACAGAACTATGCAATTAGCATGATAGTTCATTCAGGAAGAACAATGATAGGAGACCAGCTAGAGTTTAGGATTATATATATCCCATCTGAAATCTGACACTTTGCCCTATTTAAAACTATCTTTCAGTGAAAATTTGGATAGCATTTTCAATGGTGACTTCATGCTGGTATATATTTCATATAATATGCTACATGAGGACATTTTTGTGCAGCACTATACATATTTATAATCTACAGAATTTTTATTTCTTAGAGGTCGGAGTGATGTGACCTTTCTTGGGAATTTTTTAACCTTCAAAATTTTTTCCTTAAAGTCTTTGTAGGGTTATTATTCTTAGAAAATTATTTAAAATTATAACTTGCATTAGTTATTTTAAGTGGCCATTTGGCTGTGTTATTCTAGAGGGGACTAAACCATTAAAAAGAGTTAATTTTCTCTCAAAATATTTTGATCTTTCCCTCAAATTCATTTTCTTTTATTGACATTTATGCCAGTTAGTTACTTTAAATAATTTACTGCCCAATGCTAAATGGTTTATCCATAAAATTAAAAATTTTGATACCAGATTTTTAACTACGGGCATCTTAAACACAGACATATTGTCATAGTGGATAGAGTTAGAAGTTCTGGATTTATTCTACTTGGATTTGAATCTTGTCTGTATCCCTAGCCAGCTGAGTGATCTTGGGCAAGGCATTCAACTCTGTACACACATCCATATGGATGTTTTATGAGATCTTGTTTCTTCATGTGTAAAATGAGGATATTAATACCGGATTTCATAAACTTGTACATTAAAATGAGAAAAATGCATGTACAATACATCGCATGAGGCTTAGCACATTGTATCAATAAATAGTTAAACACTTTTTAATTCCTGGAAGTTGTTGGGTTTACACATGTATACATTCACTTACTAATGCTGGTTTCTGGATACTAGCTACCTTCAATTGATGTAGCTATCTCTAGCCCTGCAATAATTTTAGTAGATTTTCCTCTAATGATTGATTCAAACCTAAAAACCAAGAAAAGCTGTCTCCTTCATTTGTATTCAGTGAAGGCGGATTAGACTGTGTTGTGGTTTCATGTTTTCTTTCCAGTTATTCTTAGAAGTTGTTGCTTTTAACAGTGAGATTAATATTCCATGTTATCTTTTTGCTTAAATTCAAGTTATGCTTTTAGGAGGATATCTTTGTTTAAGGGATTTTTGAGTCAGGGGGAACAAAGTGCTTGAAAGTACTGTGTTACCATGAAAAGATCAGACATAGTAATAAGATATCCCTGTTGTAAGAAATTATTGTCCCTTAGTGGCAAGCCTTGTTCCTTCAGCAGCTTTTTGAAAAATGTTCCCATTTATCCTACTTCCTCTTAGTTGCTCTTTGAGAATTTTAAAGTAGGTACTTTTTGAATGAATATTTGCTAGGGTCTATATTTTTTGTCAGTGGGGTCAGTGTCTGTCCTTCATTCCCTTAGATTATGTCTTGCATAAAGTGTGTCTGTTTTTACCATTTCTAAATTAATACCTTACAACCATTTTCTTGGATACCTCATACACTGCTTTGGATGAAATCTATGCTCTCTGGAAGGTGACAACAAGGCATGGTTGCTTTTCTTGACAGAAAATCAGCACTTAAGGGCCTTATTGTTCCTGAAAATTTGAGTTGCAAGATTAGCAAAATTAACACTTCTGATTTCAAGGACCATTGAATTTTGGGGATTAATTGTTTTCTGTGAAGATAGATTTAATTAAGATAGTGACCATAGTCCTGTCTATCCACACATTGATAATTTTTATATTCTTGTAGGAAGGTGTTTGCACTCTGGCATCATCATACATTTGATAAGAAAGGAATAATGACATCTCATGACATTTGACCTGTTGAGGTTATTTTTTAAGTTCATGTCCCCTTGAGAAACTATTTTTTGCACAAGTATACCTACTTTAAAAAATTATTATTATTTGTAACCCATCTGTTCTGTGTCAGATACTGTGCCAGTCCATATAAAATTTAGGAGAGAACACATCAATGGTATCACCCTGATTCCTGTTATACGTCTCACGTAATCCTGTCTAAAAGGTATAATGTAGGTATTCATCCCATTTTGTTAGTGGGAGCCTAATGCTCAGAGAAATAAGTGACCTACCTAAGGTCAACTTTAAGATAAAGAATTTCAGGACTTTCTCTAGGAAAACAAAATGAAATTTATTTCTTTCAATGTACTTTGCAGAGAGCTGTAAATAAGAAAAAAAAATGTGTAAAACCTAGCTCTGATTAAAGTTGAGTGATGATTATACTAACATTTATATGCTGTTTTCTATGTGTCTCTTCCTATTTTAAGTACTTTCCATCTGTAAATATATTTAATGCTCACAACCACTCTACTAAGTAGGCATACTTAATTATTACCCATAATAATTAGATAAGAAGTTTGAAGCACAGAGATGTTAAACAACTTGCCTGAAGTCACACAGCTTGCTATGTGAGGCGCTATGATATGGTGTCAGAGCCTGTTCTTAAATTCAGTTCTTTCACATTAATGGTCTCTTTTAAAATGATTCAGTTAAAGGACTGATACATAATAATGATTTACATGAGAGAATCTAAGAACATTGTGCCTTTTAACTAGCATCCTGAATATTCTTCATTTGTTAACAAATCAAAAAATAAAAATGGTTTTCATGCTATGTAAACTGTGGCTGAGTAACTCACAGAGTCAAATTAACTGGTATTGAAGTCTGTCTTTCTAATTCAAGTTCTGTGGTATGGACTTGAGACACAGAAGTAATCATTTTATTTTACAAAGTATAGTCCAAAGCATGGTTTATAAAAGCCCTTCTAGTCTATTGAAGACCAGACTCACAAGCAAATTTTTTTTCCAGAATGATAATACTAATAAACTTGTAGGACTGATTTTTTACTTTTGAGGAACTTTAAAAATGGACAGATATTATAACAAATATACATATTTCACAGAATTTATTAAAAGGTGACTTCATAATTATACAACTCTTATAAATTATTGCTTAGCCATGTTCACATCTATTCCTCAACATGAATATGCAGGCAAACCTTGGAGATGTAGTGGATTCACTCCCAGACCACTGCAATAAAGCAAATATGGCAATAAAGCGAGCCACACAAATTTTTTGGTTTCCCAGTGCACATAAAAGTTATGCCTACACTATACTGTAGTCTATATTAAGCGTGCAGTAGCATTATGTCTTAAAAAAAACAATGTACATGACTTAATTAAAAAATACTTTGTTGCTAAAAATTACTGACCATCATCTGACAACACAGGGTTGCTGCAGACCTTCAGTTTGCAAAAAACACAATACCTGTGAAGAGTGATAAAGTAAGGTATGCCTGTATCACTTCCATGTAATTGAAGTCAGTATATATAAAATATGCTTTTATTTGATATTATGTAGCAACATAAAAATGCTTATGATATGGTCATAGTTTTAATTTTAAGGGCTGCATATGATCTGTCATAATACACTAAATTCTTTTCTCGTTTTGAATATAGTTTCTAGTTTTTCCTCTCTATTTTGAGAAATACTACAATAAACATTTTAATGCATTTGGTTATTTTCTTCTTTCAGAATATTTCTTAAAGTGAATTCCCAGAGGGAGGAGTACTGGGTCAAGCTATACAAACATTTTAGAAATTACATTCCAGAAGACATGTACCTTATTTTCTTCCTTAAAGGATCCATTTACCGGTTAGGTATACATCACTATGTGTTTCATCCTAGAAAAGGACACACAATCTGTTTTTCAAAATTTTCGCCTCCACAGTATTTCAAGATATAGAGTTTCTCATCTAAACTTTTAACCTGTTAATAAAGTTGGCACCAACCCTCAGGTTACCAACCCTCAGGTTACCAACCCTCAGGTTACAAAATCTCTGGGTTCTTATTTCTAACCTACAGGATATACTTTTGAAAGTGATTTGGGTAAGAAATAAATCCAGGGACAAAGATCTGCCAAGGTGGATTACAAACTGAAATTTATAGTGTCTTTATAGCAGCATCAGTAGAATTCTGCGTCGTTCACATGGCATTTGTAAAAGAAGCAAAATACGCTGTATAGTTCACTGTTGAAATTATTGATATGACACCTGTTTTTCAGAATATATCATAATTCTTCAAATTAAAATTTTGATGTTTCTTTTATATGCCCAGTTAACATTTTATCAAAATTTATCTATGTAATTATTTATACTTTACACTTACTAAAATATGTACAACGTAAACTAGCATCTCAAATTAAACAAAATTTAAAGATTATTCCTGAATGGTTTAATTAATACACACATGCACACACACACATATACACATACACACACTGCTTCATTGCTTCAGGAAGCAGCGTGATGCTTTGAGAAGTGCACAGCCTATGCAATTGGAATGGTTTCTTTTTAATTCTGAAGCCCCTGCTCATTTACGGAACTAATATTTAACTGTTGCTTTTATAGGCTTGTCTCTGTGCCAGATGTCAGGAGTTCAATATTAAGTAAAATGGATGTGGTCCTGACCCTTAAAGAGCTTCTGTATAGTGGGAGCTAAAGAAAAAGATAAAACACTTGGTCATTCTATATCATGGGGACAATGACAGGAGCAATCGAGTGCATGGTGAGAGCACTTAGGATGCTGACCAACAACATTTCTGGGGTCAGTGGAGCCTTCCCAGGAGCATGTGAATAATAATATTTATTAACAATTAATATGTGCCAGGTAGTGTGCCAACCACTTTACAAGCATTATTTCATTTATATTTTATGTATTCTATGACATGAATATTTCTATTATCATTATTTTAAAGAGGAGTTGACTGTGAATTAGGGAGGTTAAACAACTGTCTTAGGTTCACCCATTAAGAAATGCTAGAGTACCAATTCAAACACAGCCTGAGCCTGAGGTATGAGTACCTACTATCGAACCAACACCTGAAAGATGAGTGAAGTGTTATCCAGAAGGGGAGGAAGTCTGGGGCAGGGAAGAAGGGGAAAACAGTTCTAAGCAGAGCAAAGAGCCTGTGCCAAGCTGTGGAAGCCAGAAAAGGCACATGACAAATTGGAGGGACTTTAAGAAGTTCATTATAGGCGGTTCTTCGAAGGTGAAGGAGAAAAATCACATGAGATGAAGCTAACAAGGAAAGAAGTGATCAGTTTATGAAGGACCTTTTAAGCTAAATCCGTAAGTTTAAATTTTATTCTGAGGGAAATATGGGGCCATTGAAGAGTTTCCTCAAGAAAAATGACATGATCCAATTTGCCTTTTACAATGATGCCCATGATGGCCATGTGCAGATGATACAGTAAAGGGAACAAAATTAGAAACAGAGGGGACACTTAGGAGTAGTCATCTAGGTAGTAGAGAATGGTCGCCAGACTAGGGGAGTGCAATAGAGGATGAAGTCAAGATGATATCTTTGAGAATTAAGAGGACTTAATGATTGGTTTAATGTTTTTGTAGGGGAAGAGAGGCTTCAGGAATGCATTTATGTGTCTGGGATGGGGCTGAATCATGGCACCCTTCATTGCCATGGGAAAGAAAGCATGATAAGAAAGTTTGTGTGGAAGATTCTGAGTTCATTTTTAGACATACTAAGTTTCCATAGCTTGGAGATGTCTAATTTATAATAGGGTATATAAATCCACAGTTCAAGAGAGATTAAAACAGGGCATCAAGATTGGTGATTTACTTCCCTAATGGTGTTCAAGTGGGATTCATGTCTATATACTATACAGGGTGCAAGAAGTATTGAATACAAGGAGAAACATAAATATATGAGACAAGAAGCCTGCAGAGTGACTGAGAAGGACCTTCCCTATCATAGGAGGAAAGCCCAGAAAAGTGCAGTGTTGCAGAGAAGGAAAGAAATCAATTGAAAAAGGAAAAAAATTAAGGGTCAAATGCTGGCAAGAGTTGTAAGGTATTGGATGAAAAGTGACATTTGTGATTTGGGTAGAGTGGATCTTATTGAATGTTGAGGTAGAAATAAGACGGGACAGGAAGGGGAGAAAATGTCACTGTCCCTTACGGTTAACTTGGTGAAGAATTTTGGCTGTGATGGGTATAGACAGAACAGGCTAAAATGATTTGTGGTGACAACGAGGGTTTGGGGGCTTTGTTTTAAAAGATAGGAGAACCACGAGCATTTTAAGTTAGGAATGAGTTGACAAGGAGGGACAAGCTGAAATTACGGAATAAAGAGATGACTGTATATTCAAGAAGGTTCCAGGAAAGGAGTTGGAGTAGGGGTGGGAGAAGAAGGTGCTATCCAGTACTTAGGGGGAAAGAATTGGCATTAAGGGTGTGCGTGGTGGTCGTGGGGGATTAGAATGAATAATCTCTGGTGTAAATTGGGGAAAAAATGAAAATTGGGGGAAAAGAGAATATTTGTTAGAGCTAAATATCTCGGTTATGGTGGTGAGTACCTGGGGAGGGAAAAACAAACAAAACCAAAACAGAACAATAAAAACAAACAGGAAAGGACAGGAGAATTGACAAGTGAGGAGAATAAAGTCAACAGGAGCACCAGTTTGGGGTATGAGTGAATGGAGGAAATCTTGATTGCCTGATGTAATGTCAGTCACCTACAGTGTAACTGCAAAATGAGCCAAAAGGTACCATGACCACTTATAAATGAGTCCAGGAGGAAGCAGGAGGTGGAAAAGCAGAGAAGACATAAAGCAAACAAGTATCTCTTCTTGCCAGTGCCAAGATAATGGTCCATTTTCAATCCATTGCCAGCCTTTGTTATTCCCTGAACAGATACCACCACTGGACTGTAGGGTGTAGATGAGGCAGCTGCCATCTGACCCTGTGGGGTCACACTGTCCAGTGTGGTAGCCACTGGCCACCTGTGGCTACTGCCACAGTGCCACAGTGGCTACACTGGCCACTGGCCACATGTGGCCAGTTCGGACCAGCCACGTTTCATGTGTGCGGTAGCCACAGATGGCTACTGTGGTGGCAGGTACAACTTGTCACAGGTGGTGACGAGTTGAGGAACTGCCTATTTGACAGCTTCTACTTTCCTTGTGAAAAAAGAAATGAGGTCATCTGTTTAGACTGAGGGGGAGTAGATGAGGACAGAGGTATTCAGATGCTCCAGAACGGTGGCTCTCAGCTTTGGTGCACATTAGAATCATCTAAGGAACTTTTACACACGGTATATGAAGACCAAACACCTGGCTGTTTAAATTAGAATGCCTAAGGGGTAGGATCCAAGAATTAGTCTTTTTAAAAGCTCTTCAGATGATCCCATTGTGTAAATGTGGTTGACAGCTATTGAAAGGATTTACATATCTTTACAAAGGAAGATAGGAGCTGTCTGGCTCGCTCTGTGACCAGGAACATTTGTTTCATTTGTAGAATGGGGATAATAGGACCTACCTGATCTAGTTTGCCTTTAGAAATAGATAAGCAAACAGATAAAGCAACTAGCAAAGTCCCTGGAACATGGTAAATTCTCAGTAAATATCGGCTCTGTTCTTCCTTGTACCCCAATATAAAGAATCTTAGAAATGTGTTTCATTTCTAATATCTGGCTGTTCTGCAGACTCAGGACATTAGGGTACTTGTACTGACTTCATTGGAATGAAGGGAATAGATGTTCTGGATGTCCCTTTTTCCTTCAGCATTATCACAATAATTCATTTTCA
The DNA here is from genome assembly GCF_026419965.1 of Kogia breviceps. NCBI lineage: Eukaryota > Metazoa > Chordata > Mammalia > Artiodactyla > Physeteridae > Kogia > Kogia breviceps. The sequence continues at coordinate 52,803,959 of NC_081312.1, forward strand.
GTTTTAATGTTTGGCTTTGTTTTTAATATTCAGACACCTGAAAGTATAAATCTCCTTACAGAAAGAAAGTCTCTGTGTTGTTTAGATAATTCCATAAGCACAGAAAAAGTAAGATTTTTATTAAAGAGACATGAAACAAGAATAGTATGTGAATCAGCTTGTATTATCAAGCATTGTATCACATAAAATTTGACATAAAAACTTTCATTTGTGTGTGTATGATGCACACACACAGCATAGATATGTATAGAAATTTCCATCCTGAAAATGTGGTTTTTGCAGTATGAAAATAACCTACTGAAACTATTTATTGTACCATGTGATTCATAATTACAAAACATAACACTTTGAGGTTTACATTACAGAAATGATTTTCACTTGCTCCCCACAACTACTCATTAAGGTCGACTAGGCTTTTGGTGTACTCATTTTATAAAGTACAATGAAATGGCTAAGTGACTTTTCTTCATATATACTTGTGTGTGTGTAATTTTTTTTTCCTTCAAAAATGGCATATATCCTCCCCCCCCCCCGAACAATATATCAGAGATATTGGCTTAAATCTAGATCACAGTCTATAAGCCCTAGTTACATGTTCTTTTGTTTTTTTTATACCCTTGTTCCTCAGAGTATGGTCCATAGATCGTAAGCATCAGCATCACCTGGGTGCTTGTTAGAAATGCAGACTCTCAGGTCTCATCGCAGACCCCTAAATTTGAATGTGCATTTTAATAAGATTCTTTGGGTGATTTGTGTTCATAATAAAGTTTGAGAAGCTCAGATGCCTCAAAAGAAACCTGTTCTTTCCTAGTAGACATTTTCTAATGAGCTACAGAGGTAGGAGAATGTATATGCCTTTAGAAAAGGGTAGGTGTTTGGCTTCCCCTGGTGGCACAGTGGTTAAGAATCTGTCTGCCAATGCAGAGGACACGGGTTCGAGCCCTGGTCCAGGAAGATCCCACATGCCACGGAGCAACTGAGCTTGTACTCCTGAGCCCGTGCACCACAACTACTGAAGCCCGTGTGCCACAGCTAGTGAAGCCCGCGCACCTAGAGCCTGTGCTCTGCAATGAGAGAGGCCATCGCAATGTGAAGCCCGCGCACTGCAACAAAGAGTAGCCCCCGCTCGCTGCAACTAGAGAAAGCTCACGTGCTGCAACGAAGACCCAACACAGCCAAAAATAATAAATAAATTCATTTTAAAAAAAAAGAAAAGAAAAGGGTAGGTGTTTAATTGAAAACACTTAGCTACACAATATGCATAGTAAGGTACAAGAGAGAAAGTAATAAGTGTTAAATTTTAGCTAGTATGCTGAAAAACAGCTGCCAAAGTCAGCAGGATAATTCCTTTATTCTAATAACAAACATATATTTTTCCTTTTGTATAAGGCCTCCCTTCTTATTCTGAAACTAGTTATATCTTTATCCTACAGCATTTACTGTCTGAACCAATGCTTATAAGGATGAGCTCCCATTTTCTGGAAAGATATACAGATCATTGTGGTAAATATGGCATATTTACCCTCCATCATTTCCTCCCTTGACACAGAAATATCTTCAGCAATGTACTTGTTCTCTTCAAGCAAATACAGACCATAATGCTTAATATTAAAAAAAAAAAGAAAGCTGGACAATAATACCAATATATCTGTAAATAGCCATTCAGCTCAAATTAACTAGAATTGCTATTATATATAATGCTATTGAAAGAACCATATGGTATTCTTCTAATAGCTTAAAAAAAACCTTTAATAATAGTATATACATCTCCACAACACCAAATGTGTCATAAGTTCTTTATCTATCATTTTTATCCACATAAAATGCTAATTTTTCTTCTTGTCACAGAAAGGGTTTGCTGTGAAGCAGACCCTGAGATGGAATATGGCAGTCAGAATGTTCATTAGGGATGGCTCTTGGGATCAACGTCTATAGAAGTGAAGGGAAAAAAGCAGGCGTGGGTAAAGGGAGAAGTTGAAAATGATCCAGTACCTGGCCAGCCTCTGTGGACCCCAAGGAGAGCTCTGGAAGGGGGATGGCCCTTCAGCATTGTCCCAAGTTGGAGTGAAGGGGCTGGACCTTTGGACACCTGGATGGAGAATGCCTCTGCAAGTAGGTGAGACCTGAAACATAGTGGTTTTCTTCAACTGAGGCAGTCCCTAAAGTGAGCTGACTAGGGTCACTCACTAGTGACTAGTGACTAGATTACTAGGGACGATAATCTTCCTGCAGCACTCCTACCATCTTGGGGGAATGTCTTCACTTCTCAAAGGGGATCCTTCAGCATGTCTGGATAATCAAAGAAAGGTTAATGCTGTTCAGCATAATTTTTGATTCATCTTTGAAAACTGCCCATTCATTGATCTAATATTTAGTGAGAACCCACTATGGTCAGTTCTGCACTATACAATTATTTGGTGTTACAAAGTCAAATAAAATCATTCCTCAAGAACAAGGATGCTTAGTAAAAGAGGCTTTGAACTCATTCAACAAATATTCCTGAGCCCTACTCTGCACCAGTCACTGGCCCGGGCACCGAGTCTGGAGTGATGAACAAACCCCAAATAGTCTCAGACCTCATGGAACCTACAGAGGATGTAGAGACAGACCTTAAACAAATGGTCATGTAAATAAGTACATAATTATATGTTTTGATAAATGCTGTGAAAGAAAAGTAAAATGTGCTATGAGAGGGGATGAGAAGTGAGTTTTCCTGAAAATGGGTGGGGGGATGACTCTCTGAGGAAGTGTTGTATAAGATGAGAGCTGGAGATGAGCAAGGGCGCAAGTGGGGGGAGAGGCACTTGAGACAAGGGAAGAGTAGATGCTAAAACTGGGAAGGAGTTCAGGTTTTCTCCCCCTGCCCCCAAACTATAGCAGGGGGCATAATGGGCAGGAAGAAAAATGTTGCCAGGTAGATAAGGATTTAGGCTTGGGCTGGGCAAGTCAGGTAGCACCGTTGGAGGCTGTTGTCCAGAATTCAGGGGGCAAGTCTGGACTGTTTTTTAATAATAAGATTAGGTTTACATTTTTTTTTTTTTAAGTAACACCCTAGCTGCTATGGAGAAAATAGATTTAAACATGGATTACTGACTGATAGGATGTGACAGTTCAGGGGATGTGGTGAGGACACACAGGAGAGCATCTAATCAGATTCAAGGGTAAAGTAACGCTTGAGTGAAGCTTTAAGTCTCAGTGAGGTCAGCTGTACCAGCGAAGGGCAGGAAAGGATCCTAGGTAAGGAACAGGATATTGGAATTTACAGAGATTTGAAACTCTGTCTCTAGTCCTGAGTCCCTGTAATTAGCTTGGTAAAGATAGCAGAGGAGCCTGGGGTTAAAGAAAAGGCAGAAGCTAAGTCTTATGAACTTAGAGGTTAAGGTAGGAATTTTCCTTTTATTCTGAAAACTGTGAAGAACTAGTGAAAGCTATAAAGCAGAAAAATGACAGTCTAATGAGCATATTAGAAAGATAACTCTGATGGTCATGTGGAGTAAAGATTGGAGAGTGATGGGGTTAGAGATAGGGAAAAGGTTAGAGAGACATTTCAGTAATCCAGATAATCAGTGAAGGTGGCTTATTTTAAGATACTGAAACTGAAGAGGAAGGAACAGAACCTAGAAATATTAAGCATGAGTGTATTTATGTCTCTTTTCATGACCAATTTTATTTAATAGCCAAAAGTCATTGAGCAGTGTTGATAGTTGCAAACCACAGTTCTTCTATTTAAGACCTGAAAACACAATATAAATTTTGTGTAACATTGCTCTTAGGGGAATATTATAAATATTAGTACTGGTATGTGATTAGGAGGTACAATCTAAGTTTTAATATGAGACTACATAAAACACTGTTATACAAGTCATTTAGTGCAACAAAGAATCTTGCATTCTGAAGTTAAATGAATTTTATTTTTTTGCTTATACATTATTTAGGATCATCTATGTTTTTGTCTCTACTCTTGCTGCAGTAATAAGAAGTTTGACCAGATTTTAACAGAGACTACTGTAGTGCTCTAAAATAAACCATTCCAAGATGAATAAAAACCTATGCAGAAAACCACTGTACTATAACCTGTTGTTGAAAAAGGAGCCATAGATTTCAGGAGATACGGCTTGAAGTTTTTAGCTGTCACTTGCAACAAAATCTTGAGCAAATCATCTAATTTTTAGGACCTAGGAATTGGTAAAGGCAAATAAATTCACTCACTCCATAGACAAGAAAACCTAAAAAAATGAGAGTTTGTGTGATTTGTTTAATTTCACATGTCAAGGTCATGGTCAAACCAGAAATAAATGAGTGCTCCATTTAATTGTGATTCTAATAGAAATGTCTATACAGGCAAAGGTAAAACCAATCTGTACAGAATCAACTTATCCTGCGTTTGAAAATAGTTTTATATGGTGCCAAACATACTATCCCCTTATTTTTATGTGATACAGTCTTTGTTTCATCTGAAAAGCATTTATTTTGTATAAAGAAGATAAGCAGAAGTGTATATTTCCTAGTTTGAAATCAAAGGAACTGAACTGGTTTTGACTTCCACCAATTCAATGTGACCTCGATTTTAATTTAAAATTAGAAGCACATAGGAAAATTGTTTACCATCTATTTCATAGCCTGGAGCTGTTTTCAGCTGATTGGATATAAGAATATTCATTTATTTTTCAGGTCCTGGAACCAACCCTTTGGTTCTATTTAGATCCTTAAAATTGAATAAGATGTATAATTTTTTTTTTCCTCAAGGGTGAATAAAAAGATCTCCCAAAATAAAGGAATAAGGACCTTCAACCTTACTTGTTTGAAGACACATTCTTTAAAGTTTACAATGATCAGATAAAAACAATATTTGTATCATAAAGGTAGACATTAAAGCAAAAGCAGTGCCTCAAAAAGGAGGATGATAAGGCTGATTAATAACTTCCTAAAGATAATTCTCCCTGGAATGACCAGAAGGAGCCAGCCATTGGCCTGTGGTTTGGGAATCACACAAAAGAACTTGTTTGAGATGATGGGTGATTTCAGTATATACTGGGAGTTTGCCATATGGGTAGTCTACTTCTGCTTCTGAGTTTTCTCCATAAATTTCTTAAGAGACACATATCAAAGGAGTAATAAGCTGGGTTTTATTATAATCCATCACAAACTCATCTTGGAACCTTAGGCAAGTTTGAAAATTTGCCCAAACCTCAATTTTTTCCAGTTATAAAACGAAGATATTAATACTGGTTTCCCATTACCATACGTTGTAATGTCAATCAAATGTGGTGTTTTCAATGAATGGGAAAACGTTTGAACTTAAGGAAGTGCTTGAAAATAAAGTAATAATAGAGTCTTAGATCACGTAAGTTATGCCTGTGTTCGGTGGTTTACAGAGAGAAGTGTTTACTATATCCTGATGATACTTGTAGACAGCAACTCCATCAGATATTGTATGGAGCCTAAATTTTTAAAAAAATCCATGCTTTAGCTTCATTGAGACCTCCAGTCCCTTGAAAACCTCTGCTTTTGCCACATCTATCAGTGGAAGCACCCACCATCCTTTATTTTCCTGACTTAGACGTCATATTCCATAGCAGCAGCCACATCCTTGCCAATATTCACAATTCCAGTTCCTTGTTGGCTTCAGTGCAACCATCTGGCGTCAGAAGCTACTCTGGCACAAACCACCTGCCTACTTCCCTGTGAGCATAACCAGTCTGAGTGCCACTGTAAAAAATCACCCCACTCTGATGATCAATGCCACTCTACTGCTATGCTTTCCAATAAGCCAGCAATAGTGCCTAGAAAACCATCCCAATCTCTGGTCAGCTTCTTCACTCGTTGTCTGTAATGGCAACATCGGTCCTTATCTAACTTCCTAAAGATCAGCTTTACTCCCTTCACCCCTTTCAGTGACAACAGATAGATTTTTCTGTTTTCACCTGAAGAAAACTTCCTTGACCCCTTCTATGTGTTTCAAAGTCACTGTGCTTTTCCAAATGGGAGGACATATAATTGCTACTTACTTTTCATTATTTCCCCATCTCAGTGAAGGCAAAATTGCCTCATTCACAGTTGCCTCCTTAATGTGTATCACTGTGTCTGACTCACAGTTAATTCGTCAATAAATATTTATTGAATAAAAAGAGTGATGACATCATTCTTTCTCCCCTCCTCCCTCCAAATCTTATTCTTCGCCCTACTATGGCTTTCTTCAGGTTACCTGTTTGTTACTTTTTCCTTTGACTTTATTTAATAATTATTAGGTACCTGTTACTCTTCTAGGCATATCAAGACTTACTATTTAGAAAACACATAGTTCTGTTCTTTGAAAAATGTGAGAAAATGAAGCAGATACTTGTGGAATGATGCTGACTTGACAGTAGCCCACACGTATTGAATATCTCCTGTGTCACCAGCGCCATTCACATTCTCTCATTTAGTTATCACTATAAACGTATGTAGTATTGTATTCATTTTCTCTAAATTATGCTGGGGTGACAGATAATCCCAGGATTTCAGGGGCTTACAGCAGTATATGTTTATTTTTGGGAATTTGTGACTAATAATGAGTAGGCAGGAGTTCTTTGGTTGGCTGAGTATTGTGAAATGTAAGATGGAAGGGAGAGAATAAAAATCCCTAGGAAGTAGATCTTTAACGCATTCAGTGAAGAGTTTGGGGATTTGTGAAAGGAGTAAGGACTTTGAAAGAAAAGGAAAATAAAGTTCTAATACTTTGAAAAAAAATGAAGATAAAGTTCTAATAATGCAGGGGTATGAGTAATGGGAAAGGGGATTGGGAGTTAATGAGAGTGGTCAGTGATGCAAAATGTATGTATTCAGATATAAAGATCATTGCATTGGTCAAGTAGTAGGAGGGTGACTGGAATTGCAAAGGATTTGCTCTATTTACGTAATCTTCAACTATTTGTTACATTGAAGTATTTTAGAGGTAAATGACTGAAACTAATTTTCAGCATTGGGGATGCTCAGTGATTACAGTTGTAATTAGGCTTCAGGTGACAAATAGTGGGCAATTCTGCCTGTATATGCTTCACATTGTCTTGATTAGAGTGATGGTGCCTCAGCCAGCCTTACTCAGAGTGAACACAAATATCCAATCATGTACTGCCAGGGGAAGTTCACATTTGCTGTTCCAAAAGACTGAAAGACATTGCCTTTAATTGTTCCATTCTCTCCTCAAAGCCTTATCCTGCCTGCAAGCCATAACATGGCAACCAGATTCTTATTTTCTTGTAAGATTGTTTTGGACACTTAGAAGAGTCAAGTGTGTATGCTAATCTTATCATTTAGAAATAAAAATTTGCAAAATTTTTGGGACAAAGTTTATGGCACAATTAGGCAGCAAGTAATTAGGGTCTTCTGCCCTCTCATTAATTGAAGAAGGAGGAAAAGCATTTTAAGCGTATAACATATACCTACAATTAAACGAAATGTACTTACACGTATTTGGATCTTTATGATTTAAGAATTTAGAAGTCAGATTGGAGAAATTAAAAAAAAATATTACTCGTGTAGAATCAGTAATGCTTTCTCTTTCTTTTAGGGAAGAAGTATACACTGTATTGATTTGGTATGATATACTGGGAAACTAAGAACTACATGTGCTATCTTGAAAATTTAGAGACTTTAACTCACAGGATAATTTAATTTGCATTTGTCAAAGATTTCCCAATGTAAACAGTTTTCATATGGTACCTTTATATATGTTAACAACATCACTGTGTAGTCCACCATGTATCATTTTATTCCACATGTCCTCGAATAGGCTACAGTATCTTAAGTGCAACTTATTGTTTTAATTCAAAAATTCAGTTATTAGTATTTATCTCTTGTATCAGAAACAGTGATTAATGGCTTGATAAACCATTATATTGATATTAGCTTCTTGATTCATTTATTTCTAAAAGTTGGCATTTATTTGGTGCCTTGATTTTCTTGATATATGCCCTATTAGATCTAAATTCATCTCATTCTTCAGTATTTAACTAGATCTCAAATATCAGCATTACGCCAAGGATTGTATGTGTATCTAGTCTGGAGCTTCCTGTGAACCTTTTTTCGGGGTCTCTTATGTAGCTAAGGTAGGAAGGCAGGTCTGGGCCAGCAGAATCAAGTAGATGGCTGTGTGCTGTGATGAGGACAGCAGCGGATCAATGTGTGGGTCAGACATGCCCCACTGTTGAGAGTGGAGCAGCTGTGGCTAACAAAATAATAAGTTAAATTGCAATCGCATTTAAGATCAGTGTTGAAAACCTGTTCAGATATTGACTGTGTGGGGGAAAGTGTCCAATCAGATGACTGTATTTGTCAAAGGAAACAAAACATAAAATCAACAGCCTTTTTAAATGTCAGTACCAGGCTTGAAAAGGGCACTGGAGCTACTTATGCTCAACCTGTGAGTGCAGGGAAGTACCTGTTCATCTGTGAGTTGTGCCACGTGGTCTCTTGAGAGCCTTCTGGGCTCTTTCGTTCTGAGATTCCATCTCTGCCAACAGAAAGCTAGAGTGGTGTTTCACTGCATTCTTTATCCACCTCTCCTACTTGTTCTGACTGAATACACAGTCCTGATTCATGGCTACTTCCGCCCTTTATTTGATATGTGGTTTTAGAGAAGCCTTTGATTTACCTATGAAATTATTGATATCAGCTTTAATGTACTTAAAAGCTCTGCTTACTCATTAAAAAAAAATCAATCAGCTAGTCCTCTATTAGCAGCTTACTTCGTGGTATTGACAATGCACCTGACACTATTCCATGAAGGGTACTGTTTTCATTCATATGACTTATATTTTGAATATCATTATTAGGCACTAAAGTTATTAAGTATTATTTATGAGTGTCTTCGTAGTGTCTAACATAATTCTAGATGTTTTACTTACATTGTTTCCCATCAGCGAAAGTATTGCTACATATATTTAAAATTAAGAAACTGAGGCTCAGAAATGCTATTATATTAATGTATCAAAAGCAGTATAACCCAGAGATTTCCATTCCAGGGTTGTGTGCCAAGATCCTGATTCTTTGAGCCTTTGGACCTGCAAAGAGGGGCCTAGCCTGTGAATGGGTCCCATCTGACCACCACGAAAGGATTTTTTTGTTCCTTTTAGTGTACCTTACAGATGTGGTCCTTTTTATGAGTGCCATCAGTAGTAAGTTGGGAAAGCTCTATAGCCTACTAAGTTGTGGTACTGCAATTTCAACTCAAGCCTACCTGAATTCAAAGCTGTATTATTTTGCCTTTTTTTGTGTGACTTTTGTTTTGTTTTGTTTTTAAACTTAAGCTAACTTTGTTTGTGATCTGAGTTTAAGGCCTCTTTTTAATTCTATGGCGGTATAAAAGTACTGGAATAGTAATTGTAGCAAAGCAAATGAAAAGAAGAAATCCAAAGTAGTTAAAATAGAATATTGTCCTAGCTAGAGGTCTTACTTTCAACAGACTTAGAACCTTTAACATAGTATGTATTGCAGCAGGAAAGGTACACATGGAGAGTTTTAGAGAGTCTTAAGAAAGGATGTGTCACTTTCAGGGAGGGAATGATTTGTGGAAACATCCTGATAGATATCCATGCATCCATGGGTGGATGGGTAGGCTTTTGATAGAGAGCAGGATGCAGATGGACATTTGGCAAAAAGGAACAGAACAGCACAAATAGAGGTACTGAGCTGGGAATACTACTGACATTTGTGGAATTTACTTATCTTGCATTTTGAAGTTTGCATCAGCAAAAGGAAACAAAAATGGTCCCCACTGCTTTCCAGGCATCAGAATGATATTTAAGAATTACTGTGATAATATATATAAATGGAGCATTTTTACTGATTGGAAGAAACATCTCCACCTAGTACAGTTATGTGTGTTTACCTATGTGTTTGTCCTTGTCTTCCTTTGGGCTGTAGCAATAATAATTAGTATGTTTTGTCATAATTGCTCTGGGTTTAGCCATTTTCACCCCTATTGAAGACTGATCAGGTTTAGTAAGAAATTAAAAACTTCTGAATTCTTTGTTAAATTCAAATGTAAGATTCAGCCTATATTATAAACTTTTTACATTTAATGTTCTTTGGGCTCTTTCCAAATGCTGGCATTGTTTTGATAAAAATCTTGTACTAATCCACTCATTGGTGTACAATGAATATGAAATTACCCGCACCCTCCAATTGCATTGCTCTTCTTCAAGCTGTCTCTATCTCACCTTTTGTCTCTGTATAGTATTTGGTGTGCATGTAGTACGTTGTATGCAAATATATAAATAATATACATCTAACCTAGGAAACAAACAATAACTACAAGTTACTTTGCACCAAGCAATCCAGTAACATTTACATGTTTACAAATCAGCCAAAAAGAAACTGTCTTGGAGAGTGTCAACAAAGACACTAAATATTTATATAAATATATATTTATAAATTCAGTATATACTTATAAACAAAATATAATATATATATGTAGTCTTGATGTTTTATGAAGTCTAAGAACTACAGTGAGCTGGTTGATTTAGTGCATAAATAATTTTTTAAGATTGTAGTGATTATTAATAGTAGCATGCAAGTTCACCATTACCTTATTTAAAAAGAACTGATAAAACTTAAATAACCTTAGAAATGCTTTATTATTCACCTAGCTTACCAGATTTTACCTACTCTTCACTATATAAGAAGAATAGATCATTTGGAGGCATATGAATTTAACTCGAAGTCTGTCATTTAACAATGAGGTTATTTTAACAGTGATGCTCTAAAATCAGTGCTCTCCAAGAGAACTGACTCTGATGATGGATATGTTCTTTATTTGTGCTGTCCAGTGGGGTAGTTGCTAACAACATTTGGCTTTTGGGCACTTGAAATGAGGCTAGTGCAACTGATGAAGTGATGTTTTAATTTTGTTTAATTTTAATTTAAATAGTTGCATGTAATTAGTGGCTACCTAGTGGATAGTGTAGCTTTAGATGACAGATCAGGTCACATTGTTAATGTGTCTGGACAAATATGTCTTGTGAACATTCCATATATATGCTCATACAAATGTGGAAATAAACTTACATTGGCAGTCCATTATCTTAAAAATTGCTGTGTTTTATATTATGGTGACTTAGGTGAAAATTTTAGAAATCAGTGGGGTTTCAGTTGTCCTGTTTATGTGACAACCTCCAAAGTAACAAGTCACTGCTTGGCCTGTTACCTTATACTTAAAGCAGACCCAGTAATTAGCAGGAGAAACATAGAGATGGTGTTTGGAAACTCAAACATGCCTCAAGCAAAAGGCTTCTGAGCTAAAGTAGTGCTTGCCTCAAAACTGCACTGGCAGGTGTAGAAAGAGGAAGCAAGAGTTTAACAGCATTATAAAACCTAGGTTTTTTTTCATGTTAGTCCAATATCTAGAACAACAATAAATCACCTGTTATCTCATAAATTATACAAGAGTAGCATAAATGGCATAAACAGACACTATTAAAATAAACTAACTGGCTAATTCAGGGTTTACTGCCAGAAACAAAGTAATCTGGGAATTTTAGCAGCTGATCAGACAGCGTACAGATACTCACTTTGATTCTTCTGTCAAATTTGACAGTAATGCTCCATCATGTTTTACTGTCTGCTTCAAAACTGGAGTCAAATATATTTTAGTTATAAGATATAACCTTATAGTGCTTATTGACCTTACGCTGAGGTTTTAGTGGTCTTGATCACTCCTCCTCACTCTCTGTCACTCCTCGCAGGGGAGGTGCAGTGACTTTTCTGCTCGGTGAGATTGGAAGGAGAAACAAGGTCTGTTCTTCAACGTTTTCAGTCCCACTTGGGGTAGTGCCAGGAACCCTGAACAAGAGGCCGAGGCTCAGATCGTTGAGTGCCGTCACTGTGGAGCTGGTTAGTGCACTCAGTTCTGGGGTCAGTATCATGATGCCCGTTTGCTCACAGATATCAGCCACATTTTACAGTTTCACTTTTGTCAATTGTCAAGGTGAGATTTGGTTTTATTTCCTAGTTCAGAACTCAGGTTGGGGAGGAGGGTGATATTGATTAGACTCCTTTGAAAATCTAATAGTTCTCACCTGCACTGGGAGGAAGGTGGCTGAGGGTTTGAGATTGTCCACTAGAATCACCAGAATAGCGTTTTCAAAGTGCATTTCTCCTTCTTTCCTCTCTCCAACTGACCTCACCCTACCTCAACCCCTGTAAATATCCCCCACTGAGAACTGGCCTGGATACTGGAAGACCCAGTTATGATTTTGCTTAGCGTAGTTTCACACACACAACCCACATTTCATCCTCTGACTACTCCAGGCTGCTATGCTATGAATGTCCTGTCTGTTGGCTCAGGCTAGAGTCATACACTTTAGGGTTATCTTGGGCAGTCCCTTAATGCTCAGTATAGCCATGGATCTGGATAACTGGAATTATCCTTAAAATGTTCATCAATTTCAAATGCTCCATTAATTTTTAATAAACATACATTATTATAGAACGTTTGAAATAGTTATTTTGTTGGGAATTAAAAGCACCACTAAATCAAATGTTATTTTTATATTCTGAATAGTATCATTTTATATTAATTCAGCATCTATTCTTGAGGAGGTCAAGAGAAATAAAATACATGCCTGTATCTTTCTGATGGCCATAGATGTATGAAAGAGAATCGAAAAAATAAAACAAAACCAAAAACAACAAACCAGGAAGACAGAATTAACCTTGCTATAAGATTTTTTTAGCTTAAATAATCATTTTTCCTAATGAGTGTTTAATAAATACGTTTTTAATCAGCCCACCAACTGGAGAATACACTTTGTAGCTGCCAAATAATAATGATAATGATAATAATGACAGCAAAAACGTATGGAATACCTACTGCATACCAGATGTAGAGTTAAATCCTTAATAGGTAGAATCTTTAAAAAAAAATCTAAACTAGGGGCTTCCCTGGTGGCGCAGTGGTTGAGAGTCCACCTGCCGATGCAGGGGACACGGGTTCATGCCCCGGTTCGGGAAGATCCCACATGCCGCGGAGCGGCTGGGCCCGTGAGCCATGGCCGCTGAGCCTGCGCGTCCGGAGCCTGTGCTCCGCAACGGGAGAGGCTACAACAGTGAGAAGCCCGAGTACCGCAAAAAAAAAAAAAAAAAAAAAAAAATCTAAACTCCACTTGAAGCAAGTACTGTTATTGGCACCATTTTATAGAAGGAGGGACACAGAAGAACTATGTCACTATTCAGCCTTAGAGACATGGGTCTTATCTTTTGAATGTTCTCAATGAACTAGTTGATGTTTGTGATACATTAAAAAATTACTACCCTTCTTATTTACCCCTTCTTATTTTACACAGTTAAAATGATGAACCACTAGAGATTTAATCTGATCAGGTACCATTTTAGACCTTGCTCTACTGGAGGGTTCTAAACTAGGAAACTTAACAGTTTTTTACCTGTAGCCATTTCTGAGAATCACTTAATGGTGAACTTTCTAATTAATATGGATTCATTAAAGAATGTTATATTAGAATTAATCTGTAATTACTCCATTGGTAAGCATAATGGATATGAACGTAAATAACATGAATACATACAACAAGGCCAGTAGTTGCCTTAAGTAGGCTTTCTGCTCTATAAAATTGAGTGGAGTGTATCTGAGGGAAAACATTGGTTTAAAAAGTAAATAACCTGTTTCTGGACAAATTTAACCAAGGTTTCTTATGGGGAAAAGAGATTTTTATAGGTCAAAGTTTATCAACTTTGTTTATATACTTTATAAACCTTGCATACTTTATAGTATATAAACAAGTTTACATACATTTTAAATTGAAATATAGTTAATTTACAATGTTGTGTTAGTTTCAAGTGTACAGCAAAGTGATTTGCTTATACATACACATATATATATATTCTTTTCCAGATTCTTTTCCATTATAGGTTATTACCAGATTTCGAGTGTAGTTCCTTGTGTTATACAGTAGGTCCTTATATTTTACCTATTTAACATATAGTAGTGTATATATGTTAACCCCAAACTCCTAATTTATCTCTGCCCCCGCCCCTCTATTCCCTTTGGTAACCATAAGTTTGTTTTTTATGTCTGTGAGTCTATTTCTATTTTGTAAATAAGTTCATTTGTGTCATTTTTTTAGATCGCACATGTAAGTGATATCATTTGATATTTGTCTTTCTCTGACTTCACTTAATATGGTAATCTCTAGGTCCATCCATGTTGCTGCAAATGGCATTATTTCATTCTTTTTATGGCTGAGTAATATTCCATTGTATATATATACACCACATCTTCTTTATCCATTCAACTGTTGATGGACATTTAGGTTGTTTCCATGTCTTAGCTATTGTAAATAGTGGTGCTATGAACATTGGGGTGGATGTATCTTTTTGAATTAGAGTTTTCTGCAGATATATGCACAGGAGTGGGATTGCAGGATCATATGATAACTTTATTTTTAGTTTTTTAAGGAACATCCATACTGTTCTCCATAGTAGCTGTACCAATTTACATTCCTGCCAACAGTGTTGGAGGGTTCCTTTTTCTCCACACCCTCTCCAGCATTTTATTTGTAGACTTTTTAATTATGGCCATTCTGACTGGTGTGAGGTGATACCTCATTACATACTTCATACTATATAAGCAAGTTTATATACTTTAAAATAATGTATATGAATTTCTTTCAGAATGGCACAAATTCTGTTCTCAATTCCTCAAATAGGGTTATAGAAGCTATATTTAACACAACTCCAAATATAGCTCCAAATATATATATATATATATAATTCTAATATGTATGTTTTAAATGTGTTCATATCTGATGAAAGAAATTAAAAATATTTCATATGAAAGTACAAGTAAAATATTCTAATAAGTACATGAAGTTTCATTTTTAGTGTGATGTGGGAAGTTAAGTATTATGTGAGATTGAGATTTTTTCATAGTAAAGGAAATGATATGGTCATCTTGTGTGGTGAATGTTGACATGACAGATGTGTATTATTCACAAAGGAAATCAGGAGAGCTGTATATAAATGTATGTGCAGAAAGCATATAAGTCTATATCCTAAGCTGTTTGGTTTACATTGACCCTCATGGTATAAAGTGAATCTCTCTTTCATGATAAATAATATTGTAGCAAGTTCACAATTTGTTTTTTGGTGTGTGTGTGTGTGTGTGTGTGTGTGTGTGTGTGTGTGTGTGTGTGTTATACATGCAGATATAATAAATTGGTAACGTTGTCTGCAGAGTGTGAATTCAGAACCTCTCCCTCAAAATATATGTTCCCATCTCCTGGTGAATGTCTGAAACTGCACCATGCAGCTTGCATATTTCTTTGGTTTAAGACTTCACTAACGGGTTAACATGCAAAAATTATTTTCTTGGGAGATGCTCTGGGCAGTTTGCCATCTAATGAAAAACAGGGCTATTAGGGTCAGACAAAGCCGGGACTGAACCTTGCTGGTAGTTGGCTGAGTGGCCATAGGCAAGTTATTTATACTCTAAGTTCCTCAATTTTCTCTTCAGGAAAATAAGGTAATAGTAGTTACTTCAGAGTTGGTGTGAAAAAGAAATGAGAAAATTGTAACAATTATCACAGTTACTGGCATATGGAAGATGCCTAAAACTCAATGTGAACTGTCGTCTGAAATTCTTCCCCAACTTCAGTTTTCAAAACTAAGTAATAGGGAAAAGAAAACATGGTGTCAGTAGGTCTCCAAAGGACGCTGAGAGTGGGGTGTCAGTGAGGCCCAGGAAGGGGACATCCTACAGACAAACTTGGTCCGCTTTTAGTATGATAAGACTTAGATTTCAGGAACATACTTACTTAACAAGTCGTGAACCAGCCGCGTATTTTAAACTGGATATGAATTTTACTTTGTACTTTTTTACCTGTGGAAATAGAGTATGTTCACTTTACGTGTAGAACGTGTTTCCTGAACTAGAAATGTTATTTCAGCTCTTTATTTGGGCAAAAAAAAAAAAAAAAAAAAAACCAATACAGCTAGTACTTAAAGAGCACAAACAGTGGCAAATTACTTGGAGCAGTTTTAAGGGTTTTCAAATAGGAGCACATCCAAGTATCTTTGCATAGCCAACAGTGAAAAATATCAGACGATAAGTGCTATATAAGACTTAAAGCCAATTCACTTTCAGTGTTAATGAAAGTTAAAATTCACATGCCAGTAGTTATAACCTTAGACATCTAGAACTTTGAGCAGCTTAAGAAAGTTATAGAGCCTATTTTGTTGTTATTGTTTTAAAGCTTATATTTATAAATGTTTTGATTTTAAAGTATAGTAACATAACAAATAGTTCTTTTACATTGGTGATCTTTCCATAAGGGTGTGTAACCTCCTAAATTACTTACATGAATTCTACACAGTAAGTCTTTGTCCTGCACCTACTAGATGTCAAACTCCATTCCAGAGACTGGCATTTGATAAAACACAGGAAATGGGTACATAAACATATATTTTAAATATAAAATAGAATGTGGTGAGTACAGTAGAAAAATAGTATTGGGATACAGATTAGGGGAAACATATTTCTTGGATAAAGTATTTATTTGGAAACTTGGGAAATATTTCCAAATAAGATGGCCAGAGTTTTCCCCTCTAAATGCTATACCCAGGGTCCCCCAATAATTGTTTTTATTATAGTTCTGTGCTATCTGTGTCTTGCTAAACACATCCTTCCACTCCTGGGAAGTAATGGGCTCTAGTGCACCTCTCCTTACTGGGCAAGTACTGCTCACACAGGTGAGTCCCTGCTTGCTCCCCAGAATTGCTGAGAGCTAGCCTTTTTTATGTGCTGTGTTGGGTTGCTGGATAATAATATGCTTGATCATTGTGCACTATACCGCCAATATCTTGCTATTTCTCTCGGTTCTGCTGTGCTTGGTTTGTCTGGCAATTGGCTTTCCAAGCACCTGAGGTTTGGGACATCTCAAAATTAACATCAGAACTGAATGCCTGATTTTTCCTGATTGGACCTCCTCTTCTAGGATTCCTTTCCTTCTTGGTAAATGGCTTCCAGTTGCTCAAAGTAGAAACCTGGACTTTTCTCTCTCTTCCCAAACCAATCTCCAAACTGTCAGCATAGCTCTACACTGATGTATATTCAGAATCCAGCCGCTTTCACTGCTACTGCCCTCCCTCGTCGGAGTCATAACGTCATCACCTATCAACCGGGTCACAGACTAGCTCCCAACGAGTCTCCCGCCTCTGCCCTTGTGCGCCTCGGCCTACTCAATACAGCTACCAGAGTTATTCTTTTAGAAAGTATGTTTGATATCTTTCTCCTGCTGAGAACTTTCCATGACTTCCCACCTCACTCAGGAGGAAAGCCCGACCTCCTTACAGTGGCCTACCAGATGCTAACTGATCAGGGCTCTGTTGCCTCTCTGAACTTACCTCTCACAACCCTGGTCCCCCACAGCTCTAGCCACAGGACTTCTTGACCATCGTTCTTCATATATGGCCATTCTTTCACCCACTTCACAGCCTTTGTATTTGCTCTTTCCTTTGGAATTCTTTCTGAGTAGCCCCATTGCTTACTTATTCATCTCTTCAAGTCTGCATGCCAAGGTCTTTCCTGACCCCTCTATAAAAGTGCAAGCTCCTCCACTCCCAGCAATGTAACATTCCCTATACCTCTTACCTTGTTTTATTTATCCACATAGGATATATTATACATTAGCCTATTTATTTGTTTCTCTCTGCACCACCCCCGCCCCACTCATCTCAGCTCCGTGAGAGCCCATATTTTTTGTATGTTCTGTTCACTGTCTACAGTGCCTAGACTTTCCTCTGGAACATTATATGCTCTCAGTGAATATTTTTTGTAAGAATGTGTGGTTTGGTGGGATCTAAACAAAAGTTGATGTTATCACTTGTCTTACTGCTGCCCGAGGATCATACTATATAATTAAGCTGATTAATTTCTCACAGCTCTAGTCAGAAGAAGGTGGGGAGGTCTTCAGGAATGAGCTATAATATACCCCAACTCACTAGGAACTGGTAGCACCTATCACCTATTCCTGAGCCAGTGTCCATGAGTGGTGATACGGCTGTGCTCGGTTTAGCGATGCCTTCCCCGCCATGGGGTACAGATATTACTAAATGGACGTTAACATATTTATTTTATTGGGCTTACATTGACTATCTCAAACCATTACCAGTTGTGTGGTCATAGGATTGCAAAAGAAACTCATGGTGATTTTTGGCAAGCTTTTTAGATTTTTATATTTTTCCCCCATTGGGGAAAAGCAATCAGCACAGTAAGTACATCAAGAAAACAACAACAACAATGACAACCACATGGCAGTGTTGCAGTGCAGAGTCTCTCTTTAGTACTTGATCTTATCACATTATAAACACAATTTTCCCATGGGGCTGGATTAGGCTGTTTCCTATATATACAAGAACATTAACCTGTTTTAAGTAATTGAATAGCTATTGACTACTTATTTGAATGTACTGAATTAAGTTTGCTTATTAACCAGTTTTCTAAAATACAAATCCCATATCCCTTCCGGCCTACATGGTGCAGTCAAGACCACTTAGTCTGAATGTCGGGCCCTTCCTTCTGTGTCTGTGTGTGTTTACACTTGCAAGGATCCTCGCCCTTTATGCCATCTCCATTTGGCTCCTTGATTACTTGTTACTGACCAACACTGCCACCACTGACCCTCGCTGCCCCACCATACAATGATCTGAACCATTTCCTGGCTACAAATGTTAAGACTTAAAATTAAGGGCACAGAAGAGTATGTTAAAATTTTTATTTTGCCTGAGCTAAGTAGTTCCATTGATATACAGCAAGTAAAATAACTTTATGCTTTTTCCACTTAGCTGCAGTAAAACTGACAGTAAAAAGTAAATGGTGAACAAAGTTTGTATATCATTAGTTGTGACGTCCCCTTGTTCCATAAGCGACACTGAAATACCTATCTTTTAAAGATAAAGATGAAGATAAAATACCTATCTTCATGTGCTTTATTTTCTCCCTTTTCCTACTCTAATCTCTATTATAGGAGAGTAAATCTACACAAATTCAGAGGCAACATATATCTGGAGACAAATGTCAGGCAATTTGTTTTCTACTGAAATATGCATTATAGTAAAGAAATACGTGTTTATTTTCTTGGGCATGTATTTCTTACAGGAAATCTTAACTTTAAAAATAATTTGAGGGCTTCCCTGGTGGCGCAGTGGTTGAGAGTCCGCCTGCCGATGCAGGGCATACGGGTTCGGGCCCTGGTCCGGGAAGATCCCTCATGCCGCGGAGCGGCTGGGCCCGTGAGCCATGGCCGCTGAGCCTGCGCGTCCAGAGCCTGTGCTCCGCAACGGGAGAGGCCACAACAGTGAGAGGCCCGCGTAATGCAAATAATAATAATAATAATAATTTGACTCTTGCTATTACCCAAATAATCTTTAGCAAACAATAACAAAAAATTTTGAAATTCAATTATTCTACAAATCCTGGGCCAATTAAAATTTAGGACAACTTGGTTATACTAGTCTATGCCTTTTTTTTTTAAATTCAAGCTTCCTAGTGTTATAACCTTTTCTAATACATGACATTCTTCCTTAATATTCATTAAACTATTGATAAAACTCTAAAGTTTAAGTAGTAAGGAAAACTGGTGAATTATTAAAAAAAACAAAAAAAAACAAACAAAAAAAACCCAAACCAATTCTCTGTGGTTCATGGAGCGAGGCATTTCAGCTTTGCACAAGATGCATGCTTTCTGACTCACTCACAGCAGCCCTTTTTGTCCTACAAACCGTTTCTTCCCAGTGGGAAACAAATCATATCATACATCTTTATAAGCATACTGTGTGCTGTAGGGAAGGGTGGTGCCTTTTCAAAGTGGTGTGGGTGGATCTGCTGACACAAGGCAAACTTGTACCTTTAGTATTTAGCCTCAGATGTAAGGTCAGAGCCGGAGGCTGTGATTTTGGGCTAGCTCTACACAGTTAGGTCTCAATTACCTCTACTAATGGAGAGTGGCAGGTGTCTCATGCGCTGACATGGTGATTATCAAAGTACATTTTGAACATATAGAATATATATTTAGCTCTTGGATTAAATTAGGTTCTTTTCAGTAGATACCATTTAAAAAGAGTTTCATGGCCATATCAAAATTTACCTTTCTTTTCTGAGTCCTGGTTTTGATAGAAAAGGGAAGCGATTCCAAATTGTGTGATGTGGCAGGAAGAAGTTACATGGGATGACTTTTTGCCTGGCGAGGCAGTCAGCTCTGTACTTCCTATCTATGTAGTTCATTTGCCCACTCACACATTATGTTCACATAGTCTAGGTGCTAAGGACATAGTCGTGAGCAAGAAAAGGAAGGTAACTGAACTCATAGACTGTATACTTTAGTTGAAGAAAATAAAATAACAGAAACGTAAAATAATTTCAGTTAGTGATGTGTGATATGTAAAATTTTATAAGCCGATTATATGTAAAACATTACCTGGAGGGAGCTCCATAAGGTATAGTGATTGGAGACAGCCTCACTGAGACAGCAACACTAAGGAAGAGACTTGGATGTCGGTCAGGAGACAGCCGTGTGCACGGGCTGAGCATATTTGAGAAAAACCAAGACCACAATAAAGCGGAGGATTGAAGGAAATGAGGAGAGATAGGGAAGGAGCTAGATTACTTAGGGTATTACATTATGAAATACACTTGTACCGTATGATCAAATAGCAATAGCAATTGTTGGAACCTACTCTAAAATCTGTTTTTCTTTTTATGTGGAATACTTCAACTTGTGAGAAGGAATTTCACAAACCTACCTCAGAATTCATGTTAAAGTTATTTTGGGGAATTCTGAGTTTCATTTCTCTCATTGTAACCATTGTAAAGTGTATGTATAGGACTGTGGGAACATTGAATATTACCATAATTTTGTTCCCTTGCATATTTGCTGGGCTGATTTGATGTGATTTTCTCCGTTCTTGTAAATGATGTTGTTCCATCTATAATGTCTTATAGAAAAATATGATATACAGCAGTTTCTAATTTCCTCTCCATCCCCCAGCTGACTCATCCATCCCTGTGGGGCCATACGCTCCTCTTGTAGTTAGGACGTCCTTATAGCTATAATAAAAAAATGTGTGTGTGTGCACATGCACACAGACACAAACACGTATGTATTGACACTTAACTATTTTGCTTCTTATCTGTAAGTAGGAAAGTAATGATTGCCTTCATTCTCTGTCCTTGAGGTTAAATGAATTGATGGGTTTATAGCTAACTGCTGTTACTTATTAAAAAATTATTTACCAAATACAAATATATGAACCCAAGGAAATGCTTGTTACTAGGCAAATGTCAATAGCATTGGTAGCACAAGATATCTTAAATTGTACAGAAGAAAATAGGAAAAAAAAGGAATTGAAAGCATAATGTATTTGTTGTGTATTCCTCCATAACAAACCACTCCCCAATTTGGTAGCTTAAACACAATTTATTATTCCTAGTGATTTTGTGGCTTTTTCTTCTGCTGGTCTTGCCTGTACACTGTTATGCAGATGCTTCAGCAGGTGGGTCACCTGGGACAGCTGCACCTCTCTCTTCATGTGGCCTTTCAGCCTCGAGGAAGCCAGACCAGGCTTTTCCAGAGTATGATGATCTCAAGGTTGTAGGAGGGTGAGAATGAGGCCTTCTTGGAAATTGTAGGATATCATTTCCATGAAATTCACAAGGCCCACCCACATTCAAAGGGTGGAGAAATAGGCCCCCTTTCTGATGGAAGGAGCTGCAAAGAAAGTGTGGCTATTTTTAATCTGAGAGAGCTAGAGTGAGATCCAGATTCAGGAGGAAGGAGGAGTAGAGGTGAGAGTGGTGGTGGGTAGGGAGAAAAAAGGGACAAATGAGGTACAAAGGAGGTGAGACAAGCGACATCTGAAGTATCAAAGTACAAGTATTCCTTTCACATTTTACTCCAGTTTGGCTCAAGGACTATCAATCAATTACATGTATGTTCAGCAGTTTTCCAAAGGTTTGGAGACAATGGGCATGGAGCAGAGAAGGGAAAAGAGAAAGGAAGGGGCCAGAGGGAGACTGTGAGAGATGAGTGGGGGAACAGGAAATAAATCCACATCTAATTTTAGCTTAGGCTTCGGACAAAATCAAAGCATTTGCTAGTCAGCATCTGGCAGAATATAGATCTCTTGTTCCTTCAGAGGAGCAACCTGACACAGGAGCATTTTCAGTGTGACATCAAATAACACTGCTTTTTGAAGAAGTGCTTCTTTGAGCAGTGGTGATTTCATGTCTACTGTACATAATTTGAGGATGTACTCATGTTTTGGACTAATACATCACTATGTGGAACTAGTACAGAGTGATGTATTAGTTTAATAAAGCATTCCAGTGAAATCGGTTAGTTTCATTAATGGCTGGGAAAGGACTGTAAAAGCAAAATCAATTAGTGGTAAGACAAAAAAAAAATTAGAATCCCTTTATTTAAATCATTGCAGATGGAAAAAGTAAAAATATTGCATGTCTTGGCAGGCAGACTGTGTTGTTGCTTAGAGAGCCATGATCCTAATTCTTGTTGGGGTAGATTTCATATAGACTCATTAATCTAAACTCCTAAATTGACCAGATGAACTTGTAAGGATAAGTAGGTTCCTGTGGCTTTGTGTGGGCAATCAATGAATGAAAGTCCTGTGTAGGCTCTATTTAATGTATGACTTATGGCCCATGTTGTTTCTTTTTTAACTGATAACCTTAAGCTTTCAGACGAAATACCTTACTTGGACTCCAGTGATATATATCAGAACAAAGTTCAAAAATATGCAGCATTGAACCTAACCTTCTGAGTTCTGGGGCCACTTCTATCTCGTACAACATGTTTCACAGCCCCTGAGCCCTATATAAGGGAAGCATGGGTGTTGAGCTACTTTTTTCCCCAAGCTCTATCTTGCATGAAGTATGCATACTGCGGACAAACTGCTAGTTAAATTTTCCTGCCTTTGGAAGCCTCAAGCAAAAAATCCAGGTGCTTTGTCACTTCCCCTCCCTCCCCAAAGAAATTCCTGTTTAAAATCTTCTTTACTGGGCTTCCCTGGTGGCGCAGTGGTTGAGAATCCGCCTGCCGATGCAGGGGACACGGGTTCGTGCCCCGGTCCGGGAAGATCCCACATGCCGTGGAGCGGCTGGGCCCGTGAGCCATGGCTGCTGCGCCTGCGCGTCCGGAGCCTGTGCTCCGCAACGGGAGAGGCCACAACAGAGAGAGGCCCGCGTAGCACCAAAAAAAAAAAATCTTCTTTACTGGAAATAGTTGTCCATAGAGACCTAGTGGGAAACTAAACATATGCAAATTTCAACCTAGTAAGAGAGGAAATATAGGTGGTCTCTTTTTCCTGCTGTTTTTAGAGGTTGTAATTGTTTGTATTTTACAGAGCTTCAGAGCTCTGTAAACACCCTGGAAAAATAAAGTGGAATTATTCTACTGGTTTAATGAGTTATTCATCTGATCAAAGTTAATGCTGCTCATCCCTCTTGGCACTGTCTGATCGAAAATCAGGCACTAATTAGTGCTTTTCCGTGCTCACTCTGTGCTGGGCCTCTTGGTCTCGGCTGTCTCTTTGGATTTAGAAAAACTGGTACTCACAGTATACCTTTGTGATTGTGCCTGTTGGTTAGTTGGTTAGTTGTTTAACGTGGTCATTTCATAAACACATTGAGTTGCTGCTACAAGATAGAAGCAAAACACGTGCTACTTATTTAAAAACTAATTTCTATTTAGATTTAAAACAGTAATAGGTTTCCACAGTCCTGACAGGAGCTTTTTTAGAGTAAATATGCAGCATCAATTGTGGCATTTCTGTTCTTTCTAAATAAGTGAATTTCCTACAGTGGTCATATCTAAAACGGTGGATAGTGACTCCAGGAAAATAAGCCTAAACCAGAACTCCAAAGCTAAAAGAGAGAATATAAGTTTTGTATTTGTATGGATTCATGAGACTTCTTTGCAGTTAAAGCGAGTTCAAGTTTTATTAAAGAATATCTATTAGTACCGGCCCAGATACACACAAGCATGCTTTCATTCCCAGAGCTACATATACACTGGGCTAACACATCCAGTGCTATTCACTGATGTAGCTGGATCATGACCCTTGGGCTTGTCTCAGATGCCACTGAAACTGGAACAAAAACTCTTTTACCCATATTTCTAAGAGCAAAATTTGAATTTCATCTCAACTATGCATGTAATTCTGACTATTTAAAAGGAAGATTTTTTTATAAAACCATTTAGTTTCAGTATTAAATAGTGGAAAGGAAAATGAATAGAGCGGTTTTATCCTATACTAGTAGACTAGTAATAGAATATAGGTTTATATGTGAACATCCTTTGTAATTTAAGGGCCATACCTTAAAACTCTTACTCCCTAACCTTTTATAATCTTCTCCAAAAAATAACTGCTTTGGATCAATACACTTTTTTTTTTGATTCTATATCCAGGATGCAGAGGACTGTTGGAGAAAGTCACAAGTGTTGATTTCTATCACAATAGACACGTGACCTTTCACCTCAGATGGGTCCTGGATCTTGCTCTGTAACCAAGGCTGTTCCAAACAGTTTCTCCTAGTTACTCTCTGCAGCTCTTACAGACCTTCAGTTTTTCTTCATGCCCTGTGTCTGACTCCTCAGATCTAGCTGATGGTATCAACTAGCATTTATTCTGCAGAGTAAAAGGAGTTCCTCAACCTACAACCTAGTTGGTGCTCAAAAATATTTGTTCAATTAAATGCCTAGTATTTCTTTTTTTAACAACTTTTTTATAGGCAGATATTCATTTTTAATTTTTATTTATTTATTTATTTATTTATTTATTTTTGGCTGTGTTGGGTCTTTGTTTCTGTGTGAGGGCTTTCTCCAGTTGTGGCAAGCGGGGGCCACTCTTCATCGCGGTGCGCAGGCCTCTCACTATCGCAGACTTTCTTGTTGCAGAGCACAGGCTCCAGATGCACAGGCTCAGTAGTTGTGGCTCACGGGCCTAGTTGCTCCACCGCATGTGGGATCTTCCCAGACCAGGGCTCAAACCCATGTCCCCTGCATCGGCAGGCAGATTCTCAACCACTGAGACACCAGGGAAGCCCCAATGCCTGGTATTTCTGTTTGTGTTGATATCAAATATTCTGTCAGCTTGTAGTATCTTTGGAAATCTTGGACACCAGACTTGTATTATTACTCTTTATAGCCACACAATATTATAGATGGTAGACATTTTGGGACACATCTCTCTGCATGTTGTAACAAGGTGCTAGTAATAACAGCATATAATTCTGGTGTCACCAAATTAAAATTTCTTGTTAAAGTTGTCCCTTTAGTCAGGAAAAACTTACCAGCTAACCTGACTTTTCAATGTTTGAAAATGGCTTTTATTCAGCTGTCAAAAAGACACTTAAAGCTGCCTTATAGCAACAGTGATGAATTTACGCCAATTTAAGTGAGCTCTTTCCAACTTTTCTTCATGATCTGACATGCAGACACACATCTTTGATGTAGTTTACTAGGACAAGGGTGACTGAGGCTGTGACTATGGACCATAAGCATCCATAAGCATCCCCACCCACCTGTGGGTTTTGATGCATTTCTTTTGTCCCTAAAGCCTGACACTTTAAGGAATCAAGACTACTGAGAGCCCTTTAGAAGGTATGTACACAATTCTAGTACATCCAAAATCAGCCATGTAGTCATTAATTCAATAAGATTTAGGTAAAGTATTAAACTGTCCTCCTGGGACAACCATGTAGAGTAATATAGAAGAGAAAACTTACCATAGCCATGTAGCCTATACAGCTGCAAATCAAATATATCTCATGTCCTTGTAAATTTGAATTATAGTTCTTTACTCTGTTTAGTATAAACTAGAAACTAAATCATTTCTTATTTTCCTTCTTTGGCAGAGCTATTACTGAGGATATCCAGAACATAAATAGGTTATCCACCTAAATCTGTTTTAAATCTTTACTTTCATTTATGTATATGTTTTACATTTCAAACAGATTTATGATTCATTTCAAAACACAGTGGGGTGAGGTGATAATGACACAGAATAACTCTTCAGCAGACCTGATGCCCAGCACTGACTCTATCCTTAACCAACCATGTGATTTTGAGAATATGATTAACCCTCTCCTCACCTGATTTATCTGTGAAGAAAGAGGGTGGAAGCCAACTTATTTTTAAAATTTTGTTTCAATTGTAAATTAATGTAATTTTAGAACACAAGCTTGTAAAGTATATGAAGAAGACATTATGTTTTCCAGATGGGGAAATTGAGACAAACAAGATCAGTTACTTCTTCAAAACCTATTCTTTTGTATGGGGTTAAACTGATTGATGGAGTTAAATGGAAAACTCATGACTCCTACGCTAAGCACATGCCACCTTCTGCTACTTCTTGAAAGAAATATTGAATGCAGCAAAATACTCAGCTGTGTGTCAGCGATTTGAGCTCCGTGTATTGCCTTTTCTTTGTGTGCCTAAGTAGACATCAGTAATTATTGTAATTTGATTTGCTGCCATTTGAATGAAATGGAAAACACCAGCACTTCTTAGTTTCCAACTGACTTCAGTCTTTCCTGCTAGCAGATTTTCTGTCTCTTTATGTTTCAGATGGAATTGACTTGACAGATTCCTTTTAAGTTAAAAACCATTGACTCAATTATGGAATATCCTTCTTGTGCATAATGATATTGTGAAGCATACTAGAGGAGGACAGACATGATGTCTTCCCCAAGTGATCTTATTATCTAGTTTAGGAGGTGAAATAAACGATGGGAAACAAATAGAGGACGGCACACTATTGGTGTTGCATCCCAGTTTCATGATTCCTTCTACTAAACTATATTCTGTCTAGATATTAAATATAACCCCTTCTTATACTGTATCTAGCAGCAGTTAATTCTCCTAGTTAGTTGTTTCTGTGGAGAAATGTGCTGAACTACATTTGGGGGGGAAGAGTCTAGAGATAGTTGCAACTTTCTTTTAAATTATTGTTACTGTGGTAAAATATACATAGCATACTATTTATCATTTTAACCATTTGTAAGTGTACAAATTGAATGACATTACATTCATTCATAATGTTTTGTGACCATCACCACTATGTATACTCAGAATTTATCATGCCCAACATAAATTCTGTACCCATTAAATAATAACTCCTCTTTCTGTTTCTGCTTTCTATCTTTATGAATTTGTCTATTCTAGGTGCTTCTTATAAACGGAATCATACAATATTTGCACTTCTGTGTCTGGCTTATTTTACTAAGCATGTTTTCGAGATCCATCTATACTATACTATAGCATGTATCAAAATTTCATTCCTTTTTGTGGCTGAAAAATATTCTGCTGTATGTATGTATCACATTTGGTTTATCCATTCATCTGTTGATTGACACAGGTTGTTACCACCTTTTGGCTATCGTGAATAACTCTGCTGTGAAATTTGGTGTACAAGTATCTGTTTGAGTTCCTACTTTCAGTTATTTTGGATGTATACCTAGGAGTGGAATTTCTGGATCATATAGTATTTCTGTGTTTAACCTCGTGAGAAACCATAAACTGTTTTCCACAGGGGCTGCACCATTTTACATTGCTACCAAAAATTTATGAGAGTTGCAATTTCTCAACATCCTTGTCAGCACTATTTATTTATTTTATTGTAAGCTTCCTAGTAGATGTGAAGTGATATCTCATTATAGTTTTGATTTACATTTCCCTAATGACTAATGATGTTGAATGCCTTTTCATGTGCTTATCAAAGCTTTCTTTTACAAAATATATGCTAAAGCATACTTTGCATCTATATCTTATAGATACATTACTTGGTAAGCTTTATACCTTTGATATCCTAATAAATCAATATCTGTCTTTTCCCAGGGCTTGAAGAATTATATCTGGAGGTGGCAAGTCCAGACTCTGTGTTTTTTTTTCTTTTAAATAAATCTTCTATATATGTAACTTTATTTTTGACTGTAATCTACTATATTTTTAAAGAGGAAGCCATTGTAGCAGCTGTTGAACCCAAGCAAAGATAACATGAAAGTGCTTTAAAGTTGTTATAGTAACTATGATTAGGGAGAAGGGTGTTGAGCAAAGGTTATTTTGATTCA
Organism: Kogia breviceps; assembly: GCF_026419965.1. Classification (NCBI taxonomy): domain Eukaryota; kingdom Metazoa; phylum Chordata; class Mammalia; order Artiodactyla; family Physeteridae; genus Kogia; species Kogia breviceps. Next base: position 52,832,094 of record NC_081312.1, read on the forward strand.
AGTGACTATTAACTTGTCACTTTTACATTTATGAAATATCTCTTTGAAAGGGAAACATAAAGTTATTTTTCAAAATTTTCAATTTCTGAGATGTAAAAATACAAGGTGAAGGATAATAATAAATTCCAAGATCTCCCATGGGGTAGTCATATTATAGTTGGAATATTTTACTGACATTATTATTTTTAGTTCATTGTTGGAAAAGAGTGTTGGTGAATTTGCTAGGGAAAAGAGAAAGGTTCATCTAGGATACTTTCCCTACTGAATTTTACTGCAAAAAATTAGAATAGTTTCTTTAAAAACTGGACAGACTGCTACAGAGATGTCATTTCTTGATTGTGGAAACAGACAATTTTAGTCAATCTGTGAGAAATAGTCATAGAGAATTTGTTTATTTTGATGATTCCTTTAGCTTTTTCTTAAATGACTACCTATTAAATTTAACCTTGAAGGGAAAATTTTCATGACCTCAGATTCTTTTTTTTTTTTTTTTTTTTTCTGGGCCTCTCACTGCTGTGGCCTTTCCCGTTGCAGAGCACCGGCTCCGGACGCGCAGGCTCAGCGGCCATGGCTCACGGGCCCAGCCGCTCCGTGGCATGCGGGATCTTCCCGGACCGGGGCACGAACCCGTGTCCCCTGCATCAGCAGGCGGACTCTCAACCACTGCGCCACTACGGAAACCCCTCAGATTCTTAATGAAAGGTCTCTTGATTACTCCAACACACCCATCTCTCACAGACTATTTCAGTCTTCTACAGGGAGAAGACCTTGATGGGATTTTGGATGTGTGGCCTCAGTGTGGTAAGACAGTGACTCACTAACACATTAGCAGGAATGCTTTATTTGATGTAGCTACCAATTAATGCAGAGTGGGGCTCTTATAGAATGGCCTTAGGCACCAAAGCATATTGGTTATGGATGCAGCCTCTTGATTGAGAGTTGAATCAAGACTCTGTAACCTACTGATTTTTAGAGGTTGGGAAAATTGCCTCATCTCTACAGGACTAGTTTCTTTATCTGTGAAAATGGTTATAGCAAAATACTGACTTCAGAGGGATATTTTGAAGGTTAAATAAATGAATCCAAGTAGCAGAATGTCTGGGAAATACTGTGTTCAGGAAGCATTAGCTGTTGATGATATTGGTAATAATTTTTGCTAGGGATATGAGGTGAAGAGAAACCAGAGGACAGAATGTGTTTCCTGGGAGGAGACAGAGTAGGGAAAGTGATGCTGAAAGTGGAGCTGGCTGGGTGGTCAGAAGCAAACTGCTTAATAATTTTACCATGGACCTGAACATATGAAACATCAAAGAAAAACATAAATAAGAAAATAAGCCACAAAAAAATGACTTTGAAGAAGGAGTCAGAAGTGCTTTTGGAAGGTGATGAAGAGCTAAGTCCACGTTTTTAGGTTTCAGTTTTTAGAATGAATCAATTGCATAATTTTAAAAAATTCTCATCAAGCTCTACTTCTTGACTCCAGAATTATTAGTACAACACTGGAGACCTTTTGGGTTTTTTTTTTAACTTTTAAACAAATTTTATTGAGTTATAATTAACATACAATAAAATTCACCCACCTGAAGTGTACAGGTCAATGAGTATTGACAAAATATGTGCACTTTTGTAAATACTCCTATAATCAACATATAGAATACTTTCATTACTGACCTTCCCAAATTATCTGGTTTTCCTTTGCAGCCAGTTCCCCCACCTTAGCCTTGGGCAACAACTGGTTAGGTTGGATTTTTGTTGTTTTTTTAGAATTTCCTATAAATGGAATCATATAGGATATACTTTTAAATATTTGAATTATTTTGTTCAGCAGGGGAGTCTTGTAAAGTCAGACTTGTTCTTATAGAAAAGACATTATACCTCATGTCAATTTCCTTGTTAGGGCTTTGGAAACTACCAAATCACAGAGGAAAAACTGAGTTAAGGGACAGAGATCACTATATGCCTACATGCTTCTGCCTAGTGTGGGCCCTGCCTTGTTGACTCACTTCAGGTGATGAACATTTGAGATGCATGGCTGAGGATGGCTCCTTCAGAGAATATAATTAATGCCTCTCACTCTTTTAGGCTGTCATGCCCTTGAGTGAATTCTTCACTTGGATTTAACTGAAAACATAGTAGGATGAGTTTGTGTGGGTTGCTGCTTTTTTAAAAATTTCTTCGAGTACATTAGTTTTTATGTGTTCCTTCAGTGCTAGGGATTGGCAAAGAAACATGGTTGAAAATGTCTAAAGGATCTTCTTTTGAATGTCCCAGTTATTTCTTCTTGTTGGTTATGTGCAAAATCATCAGGGCTCTACACTATGCATAATTTATTGTTAGGCACTTTCAGGGTGTGAGAGAAGCTGAAGTTATGGGCCTTCTCTAGAAGAGCATGTATATGTGTTGGAGTGGGATTTGTGAAAGAGACTAGGTATTTAGCTAGACCTTGAATTTGGGTAATATTTTAATTGTGAGGAGTGAGGAGGCATTCTCAGATGAAGGGGGAGAGCACCAACAAAGGCCAAAAGGTTGGAGGATATGGAGGAAATTGTCGAGACAGGTAAATGTGATGTACACCATATAATCTCTCTTATCCATTGCACTAGAAGCAACTTGAGAACAGAGAGCCTTCCTTGCCCTACTCTATTCTCAGCATCTAGCACAGTGCTAGGTACACAGTAGAATTCAGTAAATATTGGTTGAAATGGCGAGCACAGAGCCTAGCAGGTAGTGGCTCTGTCTCTCCTACACTTGCAGTTAAGTTTAAGAACCAAGACCAAGTCCTTGTTTAAGTAAGAGCACAACTGCATCTGACTCCTGAGAATACAAAGACCACCTAGGAGGCTGCACTTCCCCCTTAAGCCCTGAGGGACACTGAACCTAAAAGTCTATTTCGAAACAATGACAGAAAGTTACTTTTACTCAACCTGAACCTTAATGTTTACATTAATTTACGTTTTTTGATTGAAACAACTTTATGGGTCCTTCAGAGGAATCTGCAGAAGAACCTATCCTCTTATTGGAATGTTGAATTTATTTACAAGCTCTCAAGACATTTTACTTTCTAACACTTTAAGATAAAAATTAGAGTAAATCAGTCATCAAAGCCAATAAATTATTATAGAGGTATGGGAGAGAATAAAGTAAAATAAAGAAGGATATCCATATCCATGTTCTTACCAAAGTCCCAACAAACTAGCTCTTTAAAAATATGACCACTTATTCTAATGTTTATCCTAGACAAAACCATGAATTCCCTGAAAGGGAGCAAGCCTTAATTTAGGAGTTAATTGTACTTTGTACAAGGACTGTATTTCTCAAGCCACACTGAATCTGAATTCCTTACTGACGGAAAGAGGTGAACTGATTGATTTTTGAAACATTTATTTTTCAAATTTTTTTATTTTATAGTTTTTTTTTTGAAAAATACAATTTTATTTCATACATTTTTATTCTGAAAAATGTTTCATTCTAAAAAACTTCTGACACTTCTATAATTTCACTAGTGTTTTTAGTTTAATTACATTTTAAATATCATTTAAAACATGCATGTCACTGATAAAATCTCTCCACAAGAAACTATTTGGAGTAGCAAAACACAAATAATCAAGCAGGGTCTTAACTAAACTGCTCTCTTTACATGACACTGAGTTTTCATATTGTTTGAATTGATGCCAAACCTTAACAACTAAGTGTAAGAGCATGAATGGCAGATGTCCAATCTCAGCAGTCAAACCTGGGAATCTTCACATCAGAGATTAGCAATTTTCCTTTGCCATGAGGCAGCAGAGATAAAAATTTTCTTTTGTAAAACTGGTACCAAATTTAATAAGATTCCACAGGGGAGAGTCATTTCTTATGACATATCAGAGTTCTAATATAAAGATGAAATGGCCTCTCCTCTTCCAAAATTAGCCTGTAATTGGGTTAAATTGACACTTTTTCCTAACATTTCATCATTATCTGTTGATTAATCATCAGATTTCAAAAATATTACTTGGTTAAGCTAATGGAAAAATTTCCTTGTCTTATGGGTGGTCAGTGAACATATTACAAAATACCATTTGATGCATTATTACTATAATTATCCTAAGGTACATACTGCATATGAAAATTTCTTGGTTTAACTGATCTGTATTACCTTCTTGGCATTTTAATAACTAAATTCACAATAATGAGGACATACCTTCATTTTCTCTGTAAAATATTCAGTTATACCTAGTGTTCATAATCATGCCCTATGTCTTTCTCCCTAAATGCCTTTGCTTACACTTTCCTCCTGCCTAGAAGGTATCTTACCTTGTCAAAATCCAAGTCATCCTTTAAGATCCAGTTTGTATTCTTTGATACCTACTAAAAAATGATAAATACATCTCCTGAAACTAGTTATTTGCATCTTTCTTTTGACAATTTTCATATTCTGCTTTTCATTTAAAATATGTATACTGAACATCAACTATTTACTGTACCATGAACTAAGCCACTGCTGAGCTTATATTGTAATGAGGAAGACAGATAATTTAAGACAGTATTAAAATAAAAAATGATATCTTCTCTTACCACTCTGTTCAACATTAGGGTCTAGCCAGAGCAATTATGCAAGAAAAATAATTAAAAGGCATCCAGATTGGACATGAATAAATAAAACAATTTCTATTTGCAAATGACATAATTTTGTTTATAGAAACCCCTAAGGAATCCATATATAAAAACTGTTAGAACTAATAAATGAATTCAGCAAGGTTGTAAAATACACGATCAACATGTGAAAAGTAATTGCATTTCTATACATTGTCAATGAACAATTTGAAAATGAAAATAAGAAACCAGTAACACAATACCATCAAGAAGAATAAAGTACTTTGGAATAAATATAACAAAAGAAGTGCAAGACTTGTATACTGAAAACTATAAAGCATTATTGAAATAAATTAAAGACCTAAGTAGATGGGAAAATGTCTTATGTCCATGGATTAGAAGATTTACTATTGTTATCATGATAATATTCCCCAAATTGATCTACAGATTCAATAAAATCCATATAAAAATCCATACCACCTTTTTGCAGAAATTGACAAGCTGATTCAAAAACTCATATGGAAATTTAAAAGACTCAGAATAGCCAAAACAATCTTTGAACAAAGTTGGAGGAGTCAAACCAACTGCTATCAAAACTCACTACAAAGCTACAGTAATCAAGGCAATGTGCTATGACCTATTGGCATAAATTCGTGTAATAGAGTCTGGTAATAAACACTTGTATTTTGGTAAATTGATTTTTGACAAAGATGCTAAGACAATTCTGTGGGAAAAGAATAGTCTTTTGAACTTATGGTATTTGTACAACTGGATATCCATATGTGAAAGAATGATGTTGAACCTTTTTTTCATACCATATACAAAAATTAATGCCAAATATAGGCTTAAATGTAAGAGCTATAACTATAAAACTCTTTAAAAGAATGTAGGCCTAAATCTTTGTGATCTTGGGTTAGGCAATAATTTCTTTAAAATGACAGCAAAAGTACAAGTGGCAAAAAAAAAAAAAATTGTGGTAGGTAGAATAACATCTCCAGAAAGATGTCTACATTCAAATCCCCCAAACTTGTGGTTACCTTACCTGGCAAAAGGGATTTTGTGGATGTGATTAAGTTAAGGATCTCAACCTGGAGAGATTATCCTGGGTTATCTAGGTGGGTCCAATATAATCACAAGGGTTTTTTAAGGGGAAAAAGGACACAGGAAAGTCAGAGGAGGAAATGTGAATACAGAAGCAGAGTTTGGAGTGATGCAAGACCACGAGTATGCAGTTTTAAGAAGTTGGAATAGTCAAGGAAACAGATTCTCCCCTACAACCTCCAGAAGTAGTGCAGCTCTGCCAACATCTTTATTTTCACCCAGTGATACCCATTTTGGACTATTATATTGCCCAGAAGTGCAATATAATAACTTTGTGTTGGTTTAGGCCATTAAGTTTGTGGTTGTTACAGCAGCAGTAGAAACCTAATACAAAGATAAATTGGACTTTATTAAAATTAAATCTTTTGTGCTTTAAAGGACAACATCAAATAAGTGAAAAGACAACTTCCAAATGGGAGAAAATATTTGCAAATCACATATCTGGTGAGTTGTATCCAGAAAATATGAAGAACTCTTACATTCAACAACAAAGAAAGACAAGTAACCCAATTATAAAATGAGCAAAGGATTTGAATAAACATTTCTCCAGAGAATATATAAAGATGGCCAACAAGTACATGATAAGATTCGCAACATTGTTAGTCATTAAGGAAATGCAAAGGAAAACCACAAGAAGATAACACTTCACAACCACTCTGATGGCTATAATAAAAAAGATGGAAAACAACAAGTGTTGACAAGGATATAAGATATTGGGACCCTCGTACATTGTTGGTGGAAATGTAAAATGAGTCAGCTATTTTGGAAAATAGTTGTTGGTTCCTGAAAATGTTAAGCACAGAATTATCTTATGATCCACCAATTCCATTTTTGATATATCCCCAAGAGAATTTGGAACATACTTTTACACAAAAACTTGTATATGAATGTTCACAATAGCATTATCTATAATACTCTACAAATAGAAACAACCCAAATGCCTACCAACTTGTGAAAGGATAAATAAGATGTGGCATATGTGTACAATGGAATATTATTCAGTAATAAAAAGAAATGAAGTAATGATACATGCTCAACATAGATGAACCTTTCAAACCTTCTAAATGAAAGAAGGCAGACACAAAAGGACACATATTTTATGATTCCGTTTATAAGACAGTCCAAAATAGACAAATCCATAGAAAGAGAAAGTAGATTAGTGGTGCCAGGTGAGGGGAGTGTTCTGGGGAAATAGAAAGTGACTGTTACTGCATATGGGGTTTTTTTTGGAAATGATGAAAATGTTATACAGTTAATGGTGATGGACACAGAACTCTGTGAATATACTGAAAACTACTGAATTGTAAACAATAAAAGGTGAGGTTTATGGTATGTGAATTATATCTCAATACAACTGTTATTAAAAATATGAAAAATAAAATTAGAAAAGGCAGTAAGTGCTTTGAAAGGAAAAGTGCAAGGTGCTGCCAGAACCTGGGAGGGCCACCCTGGCATGACTTGGAGTGTTATGGAAGGCTTCTTTATAGAAGATATCTAAATGGGAACATAAAGTAATTTGCTTCCTCCTCTTATATTCTCTTGTAGTCTGTGAACTCCCTGAAAAAAAGGGCTATATTTTTATGAGGTGCAGTATCAGATAGGATAGGCAGTTGAAGAGAATAGAATGACACACAGTCAAGCCAGCAGAGTTAGCTAGATGCCATTACTACTATAGGAATGTATAGCCTAGATTCAGCTCTATGGCCAAAAGTAAGGAATCCAAGAATTATAGCTATTTATAGTCAGGATTCAGGTACCTAACTCCAAAAGAAAGACAGTGTAGTGTTGACAATGACTGTCCAGGAAATTAGAATGTGAGTAGGCATCAGGGATAGGACATTCATTAAGAAAGACTTACTGGATTATAATGGAAAAGGATCTGAAAAAAATATACATATGTATATATATCTGAATCACTTTGCTGTATATATGAAACTAACACTTGTAAATCAGCTATAGTTTAATTAAAAAAAGAAAGGGCATAGCAGGCCTTAATCCTAGAAAGTACATGGAAGGCCACTTATAGAAGACTGTGTGATGCCCAGCCCAAGTCCTTTCAGCATTCACCATTCCTACATTGATGTACTCCAGCAAACCTCTGTGACTTTTGCCTTGAAGAGCTTTCTTTCAGCCCTCATAGGGGATGTCAGGAAGTACTTGAGGAAGGATATACCCTGGAGCTGCCCTCAGCCACTAACAAATGGACATTGGAGGATAAATATTCCAAATTCCTCATTCCTTGGGAGGCACTATTCTGAGAAGTGTCTCAGATGATCTTCCAGAGGTGCCCAGTGGAGTTAAGTCCCTGATGCCTGCAGAAATAACTTGTTTTTTAATGCGTGCCATACTGGTTTGCTTCCATTCCTTGCCTTGCTTTCCTATTTCATACTGATGCTTCTGAGGATAATCTTACAAAAAATTGTTATACTCAAATCCTTATATTTGGCTGGGTACCTGGAAAAAACATTTTAGACACCACTGAAACAGGGACTATGAGTTAAGATATTAGGGAGCAATAAGAATAAGAAACTAAATCTCATGGAGTAATCTAGGTGGTCGGGGTAGAATGTGAAGACATTGTGTCCTTGGTCGGGGTTGTGGCAAAAGTATGTAGTACTAAGTACAGTCTGATGCCAGTGGTTAATGCTGGTCACCACTTCTTTAGGTAGCAGTCAGTTAAAAGGAAAAATCAAAACAAATTTAAATTTAGCTAAGATCAAGTAGAAGATGGAAATATTAAGGTGGATAATATTATAGCTATGTTGTTCATCTGTCCAGTAATAGACCTCACCCTCCAGAACTCGGGAGTGAACATGTGACCTAGGCTCTACCAGTCCAAGTAGCCTCTCTTCCCACCTACAGCAAATGATTCCAGGCTGACTGTCATAGTCCCTTCAGGCTGCTATAATATAATACCATAAACCGGGGTGGCTTATATAAGAAACTAAAGTTTATTTCACATCGTTGAGAGGCTGGAAAGTCCAAGTTGATGAGAACCTGCAGATTTGGTGTCTGATGAGAGCTTGCTTCCTGATTCATAAATGGCCATCTTTTTGCTGTGTCCTAACATGGCAGAAAGGGCAAAGGAGCTTTCTGGGGTCTCTTTTATTAAGGGTGCTAATCTCATTCATGAGGATCCCACTCTCATGACTTATCACATCCCAAAAGCTCCATCTCCAAACACCATCATATTGGGGATTACATTTCAATATATGAGTTTTGGTGGGACACAGTCTATAACACTGACCAATGAAACCTCCCAGAGAGTGTATAAACTGAGGCTAAGAGAGAGAATGTTTCTTGTCTCTTGTTTTGCTAAGTGGTTTGCCAAAGTAGAATGATGCAGGCCTGGAGCTGTGGGACAGATTTGGCCATATACAGTGGAAAAGAATGGAAACAATGTACATAGGGATGTAATAAAGGGGAAAGGAGGAAAGAGAAGTTGGGAGAGAGAAATTGATTCTGAAAGTGAAAGGGAATTAATGATTTATGGCAACCTATTAGGCACTCTGTACTTCCTAGTTACGGGAAACAATCAGTCACACTTTTTTGGTGTCAGTTGACTTATCTTGGCTCTATCAGCTGTAAAAAGTCCTATCAGATAGCTATCTTTCCTGAGCACTTACTGTGTGTCAGACTCTGTTCTATGCACTGTGTATATATTCTCATTTAATCCTTACAGTAGCTTTATGAGATGTGTATTGTTATCATCTCCATTTTTTTGATAAAAAGTCTGAGGTTTAGAGATAGGTAATAAGCTCAGGTTCAGATAGTTGTTAGTGGTGGTGGAAGCAGGATCTTAAATGGGAAGTATAACTTCTTTCATAACTTAACATTGTTCTGGAAGCTGAGTGGTGCTAATGCTTTAGAGGGAATGTTGGCTGACCTACATCTGGAGAGTTGGAGAAAAGGCAACTACCACATGCCATACATAGTTCTGTTTCCTACAGTACCTGTATGCTGTCTTTCAAAGAGTCATTTATTCCTCAATTTTCATTGAATGCCAAATTACCCATTTGGAAAAAAAGATTCTAAATTTCAATAGATTATGTTAACCAAGAAGAGATACCCTTGTGCACCTATACATTTTTGAAAGTATATTGGAATCTGGGCATATGATTTCAGTCTTAATGAACTGTTATAAGTGGGCATGAAGGAATAAATATGTTTTTACTAGAGTAGGGAAATAAGATTCAGAAAAAGCTTTGTAGAATGGATACATGAGTGCTATTTGGGGTGAAGAGGAAGGGATTCCAACGAGAGGGAGCACCAGGCAAAGGCTTGAAACCATGAAACAGAATGCATGTTGCGGGAATTGTGAGGAGTCAGCTTGGCTGAGTTGTGAGATATTGATGGGACGCAGGCAATGATTAATTTCATGGAAGAACTTCTATGGGATTCTAGTCTGAACTCTATGCAGTAGAAAAGAAGGAACCATTTAAAAACTGGATTCACAGGGGCTTCCCTGGTGGCGCAGTGGTTGAGAGTCCGCCTGCCGATGCAGGGGACGTGGGTTCGTGCCCTGGTCCAGGCAGATCCCACATGCCGCGGAGCGGCTGGGCCCGTGAGCCATGGCCGCTGAGCCTGCGCGTCTGCTGCCTGTGCTCCGCAACGGGAGAGGCCACAACAGTGAGAGGCTTGCGTACCACAAAAAAAAAAAAAAAAAAAAAAAAAAAAAAAAAAATTGGATTCACAAAGATAGACTTAAAGATGAAAGATAGACTTCCATAAGAAGATAGACTTAAAAATAAAATGTGACTTTAACTTAGGCAATATGGGAGATCAGGAAGGCCTTTAGGAGACTTCATGATCATCCAGACAGGAGTCACTAAGTTTCTAAACCAAGGTTGTAGCAGAGGGGATGGAGAGGAGGGGATGGATAATAAGAGACATGTTAAGACATTTAAATGCATACTTTTGTTTCCTAAATGTTATTTTTAGTGGTCTGTACTGTAACGATAGAACCGCTTTCCTCCACATTAACACTTGTAAGTAAAGCTATATCTTATTTATGGTTTGATATTAAGATTATATCTACATAGCAAAATATCAGTTAGCAAGTATTTTTTTTAAACATCTTTATTGGAGTATAATTGATTTACAATGGTGTGTTAGTTTCTGCTTTATAACAAAGTGAATCAGCTAAACATATACATATATCCCCATATATCTTCCCTCTGGCATCTCCCTGCCTCCCACCCTCCCTATCCCACTCCTCTAGGTGGTCACAAAGCACCGAGCTGATCTCCCTGTGCTATGCGGTTGCTTCCCACTAACTATCCATTTTATATTTGGTAGTGTATATATGTCCATGCCACTCTGTCACTTGGTCCCAGCTTACCCTTCCCCCTCGCCATATCCTCAAGTCCATGCTCTAGTAGGTCTGCATCTTTATTCCCGTCCTGCCCCTAGTTTCTTCATGACCGTTTTATTTTTTTAGATTCCATATATATGTATTAGCATACGGTATTTGTTTTCCTCTTTCTGATTTGCTTCACTCTGTATGACACACTCTAGGTCCATCCACCTCACTACTCAATTTCGTTTCTTTTTATGGCTAAGTAATATTCCATTGTATATATGTGCCACATCTTGATCCATTCATCAGTTGATGGACACTTGTGTTGCTTCCATGTCCTGGCTATTGTAAAGAGTGCTGCAATTAACATTGTGTTACATGACTTTTTGAATTATGGTTTTCTCAGGGTATATGTTCAGTAGTGGCATTGCTGGGTCGCATGGTAGTTGTATTTTTAGTTTTTTAAGGAACCTCCACACTGTTCTCCATAGTGGCTGTATCGCTTTACATTCCCACCAACTGTGAAAGAGGGTTCCCTTTTCTCCACACCCTCTCCAGCATTTATTGTTTGTAGATTTTTTGATGATGGCCATTCTGACTGGTGTGAGGTGATACCTCATTGTAGTTTTGATTTGCATTTCTCTAATAATTAATGATGTTGAGCATTCTTCCATGTGTTTGTTGGCAATCTGTATATCTTCTTTGGAGAAATGTCTATTTAGGTCTTCTGCCCATTTTTGGATTGGGTTGTTTGTTTTTTTGATATTGAGCTGCATGAGCTGCTTGTATATTTTGGAGATTAATCCTCTGTCAGTTGCTTCATTTGCAAATATTTTCTCCCATTCTGAGGGTTGTCTTTTTGTCTTGTTTATGGTTTCCTTTGCTGTGCAGAAGCTTTTAAGTTTCATTAGGTCCCATTTGTTTATTTTTGTTTTTATTTCCATTTCTCTAAGAGGTGAGTCAAAAAAGGATCTTGCTGTGATTTATGTCATAGAGTGTTCTGCCTATATTTTCCTCTAAGGATTTTATAGTGTCTGGTCTTACATTTAGGTCTTTAATCAGTTTTGAGTATATTTTTGTGTATGGTGCTGGGAGTGTTCTAATTTCATTTTTTTACATGTGGCTGTCCAGTTTTCCCAGCATTACTTATTGAAGAGGCTGTCTTTACTCCATTGTATATTCTTGCCTCCTTTATCAAAAATAAGGTGACCATATATGCATGGGTTTATCTCTGGGGTTTCTATCCTGTTCCATTGATCTATATTTCTGTTTTTGTGCTAGTACCATACTGTCTGGATTACTGTAGCTTTGTAGTATAGTCTGAAGTCCGGGGGCCTGATTACACAAGCTCCATGTTTCTTTCTCAAGATTGCTTTGGCTATTCAGGGTCTTTTGTTTTTCCATAAAAGTTGTGAAATGTTTTTGTTTGAGTTCTGTGAAAAATGCCTTTGGTAGTTTGATAGGGATTGCATTAAATCTGTAGATTGCTTGGGTAGTAGAGTCATTTTCACAATGTTGATTCTTCCAATCCAAGAACATGGTATATCTATCCATCTGTTTGTATCATCTTTAATTTCTTTCATCAGTGTCTTATAGTTTTCTCCATACAGTTCTTCTGTCTCCTTAGGTAGGTTTATTCCTACATATTTTATCTTTTTGTTGCAATGGTAAATGGGAGTGTTTCCTTCATTTCTCTTTCAGATTTTTCATCATTAGTGTATAGGAATGCAAGAGATTTCTGTGCATTAATTTTGTATCCTGCTACTTTACCAAATTCATTGATTAGCTCTAACAGTTTTCTGGTAGCGTCTTTAGGATTCTCTATGTAGAGTATCATATCATCTGCAAACAGTGACAGCTTTACTTCTTCTTTTCTGATTTGGATTCCTTTTATTTCTTTTTCTTCTCTGATTGCTGTGGCTATAACTTCCAAGACAATGTTGAATAATAGTGGTGACAATGGACAACCTTGTCTTGTTCCTTATCTTAGTGGAAATGTTTTCAGTTTTTCACCATTGAGAACAATGTTGGCTGTGGTTGTGTCATATATGGCCTTTATTATGTTGAGGTAAGTTCCCTCTATGCCTACTTTCTGCAGGGTTTTTATCATAAATGGGTGTTGAATTTTGTCGAAAGCTTTTTCTGCATCTATTGAGATGATCATATGGCTTTTATTCTTCAATTTGTTAATATGGTGTATCACGTTGATTGATTTGCATATATTGTAGGATCCTTGCATTCCTGGGATAAACCCCACTTGATCATGGTGTATGATCCTTTTAATGTGCTGTTGGATTCTGTTTGCTAGTATTTTGTTGAGGATTTTTGCATCTATGTTCATCAGTGATATTGGCCTGTAGTTTTCTTTCTTTGTGATGTCTTTGTCTGGTTTTGGTATCAGGGCGATGGTGGCCTCTTTGAATGAGTTTGGGAGTGTTCCTCCCTCTGCTATCTTTTGGAAGAGTTTGAGAAGGATAGGTGTTAGCTCTTCTCTAAATGTTTGATAGAATTCGCCTCTGAAGCCATCTGGTCCTGGGCTTTTGTTTGTTGGAAGATTTTTAATCACAGTTTCAATTTCAGTGCTTGTGATTGGTCTGTTCATATTTTCTATTTCTTCCTGGTTCAGTCTCAGAAGTTTGTGCTTTTCTAAGAATTTGTCCATTTCTTCCAGGTTGTCCATTTTATTGGCATATAGTTGCTGGTAGTAATCTCTCATAATCCTTTGTATTTCTGCAGTGTCAGTTGTTACTTCTTTTTCATTTCTAATTCTATTCATTTGAGTCTTCTCCCTTTTTTTCTTGATGAATCTAGCCAATGGTTTATCAATTTTGTTTATCCTCTCAAAGAACCAGCTTTTAGTTTTGTTGATTTTTGCTATTATTTCCTTCATTTCTTTTTCATTTATTTCTAATCTGATCTTTATGATTTCTTTCCTTCTGCTGACTTTGGGTTTTTTTGTTGTTGTTGTTGTTGTTGTTCTTTCTCTAATTGCTTTAGGTGTAAGGTTAGGTCGTTTATTTGAGATGTTTCTTGTTTCTTAAGGTAGGATTGTATTGCTATAAACTTCTCTCTTAGAACTGCTTTTGCTGCATCCCATAGGTTTGGGGCCATTCTGTTTTCAGTGTCATTTGTTTCTAGGTATATTTTGATTTCCTCTTTGATTTCTTCAGTGATCTCTTGGTTATTAAGCAGTGTATTGTTTAGGCTCCATGTGTTTGTATTTTTTACAGATTTTTTCCTGTAATTGATATCTGGTCTCATAGCATTGTGGTCAGAAAAGATACTTGATATGATTTCAATTTTCTTAAATTTACCAAGGCTTGATTTGTGACCCAAGATATGATCTGTTCTGGAGAATGTTCCATGAGCACTTGAGAAGAAAGTGTATTCTTTTGTTTTTGGATGGAATATCCTATAAATATCAATTAATTCCATCTTGTTTAATGTATCATTTAAAGCTTGTGCTTCCTTAATTATTTTCACTTTGGATGATCTGTCCATTGGTGAAAGTGGGGTGTTAAAGTGCCCTACTATGATTGTGTTACTGTCAATTTCCCCTTTTATGGCTGTTAGGAATTGCCTTATGTATTGAGGTGCTCCTATGTTGGGTCCATAAATATTTACAGTTGTTATATCTTCTTCTTGGATTGATCCCTTGATCATTATGTAGTGTCCTTCTTTGTCTCTTGTAATAGTCTTTATTTTAAAGTCCATTTTGTCTGATATGAGAATTGCTACTCCAGCTTTCTTTTGATTTCCATTTGCATGGAATATCTTTTTCCATCCCCTCACTTTCAGTCTATGTGTCCCTAGGTCTGAAGTGGGTCTCTTGTAGACAGCTTATATACACGTCTTATTTTTGTATCCATTCAGCCAGTCTATGTCTTTGGTTGGAGCATTTAAACCACTTACATTTAAGGTAATTATCAATATGTATATTCCTATTGCCATTTTCTTAATTGTTTTGTGTTTGTTATTGTAGGTCTTTTCCTTCTCGTGTGTTTCCTGCCTAGAGAAGTTGCTTTAGCATTTGTTTTAAATCTGGTTTTGTGGTGCTGAATTCTCTTAGCTTTTGCTTGTCTGTAAAGGTTTTAATTTCTCTGTCGAATCTGAATGAGATCCTTGCTGTGTAGAGTAATATTGGTTGTAGGTTTTTCCCTTTCATCACTTTAAGTATGTCCTGCCACTCCCTTCTGGCTTGCAGAGTTTCTGCTGAAAGTTCAGCTGTTAACATTATGGGGATTCCCTTGTATGTTATTTGTTGCTTTTCCCTTGCTGCTTTTAATATTTTTTCTTTGTATTTAGTTTTTGACAGTTTGATTAATATGTGTCTTGGCATTTTTCTCCTTGGATTTATCCTGTATGGGACTCTCTGTGCTTCCTGGACTTGATTAACTATTTCCTTTCCCATATTAAGGAAGTTTTCTACTAAAATCTCTTGAAATATTTTCTCACTCCCTTTCTTTCTCTCTTCTTCTGGGACCCCTATAATTCGAATGTTGGTGCATTTAATGTTGTCCCAGAAGTCTCTGAGACTGTCCTCAATTCTTTTCATTCTTTTTTCTTTATTCTGCTCTGCCTTCTTTATTTCCACTATTTTATCTTCCACGTTACTTATCCGTTCTTCTGACTCAGTTATTCTGCTGTTGATTCCTTCTAAAGAATTTTAAAATTCATTTATTGTGTTATTCATCGTTGTTTGTTTCCTGTTTAGTTCTTCTAGTTTCTTGTTAAACGTTTCCTATATTTTGTCCATTCTATTTCCAAGATTTTAGATCATCTTTACTATCGTTACTCTGAATTCTTTTCCAGGTAGACTGCCTATTTCCTCTTCATTTGTTTGGTCTGGTGTGTTTTTGCCTTGCTCCTTCATCTGCTGTGTGTTTCTCTGCCTTCTCACTTTGCAGACCTTACTGTGTTTGGGGTCTCCTTTTCGCACACTGCGGGTTCATAGTTCCTGTTTTTTTCGGTGTCTGTCCCCAGTGGCTAAGGTTGGTCAGTGGGTTGTGTAGGTTTCTTGGTAGAGGGGAACAGTGCCTGTGTTATGGTGGATGAGGCTGGATCTTGTCTTTCTGGTGGGCAGGTCCACGTCCGTTGGTGTGTGTTGGGGTATCTGTGACCTTATTATTTTAGGCATCCTTTCTGCTAGTGGGTAGGGTTGTGTTCCTGTCTTGCTAGTTGCTTGGCATAGGACGTGTAGCACTGTAGCTTGCTGGTCATTGAGTGGAGCTGGGTCTTGGTGTTGAGATGGAAATCTCTCAGAGATTTTTGCCATTTGATATTATATAGAGCTGGGAGGTCTCTTATGGAGCAATGTCCTGAACTCGGCTCTCCCACCTCAGAGGCACGGGCCTGACACCAGGCCAAGAGCTTGTCATCCACATGGCTGCTAGTGTTGGAGGGTCTCCTGCAGAGGTGGGGGACAGCTGTGGCTCACCATGTGGACAAGGGCACTGGCCGCAGAAGTTCTGGGAAACACTCCTTGGCTTGAGCCCTCACAGAGTCCTCCATCAGCCCCACCAGAGAGCCTGTAGCCTCCAGTGCTGGGTTGCTTCAGGCCAAGCAACGCAGTTAACAAGTATTGATCAAACAACCCTCATGTGCCCAGATTAAAAGTTAAGCTCTAATAATTAGATGATTATTCACAGGTGTGATCAGGTTTTATATTTTATAAAATGACATTAAAATATCATTGCCAGAAGAGGCCAAATTTGATTCCTTTACATTTGTGTGCTCAATGCCTAGCGCTGTCTCTGAAAAATAGAAGGGGCACAATAAATGCTTCTTCAGTGAATGAGAGATGAACAAATATGGAATCGGTGGATTTAAAAAAAGCAGAAAGTTTTATTTTATAAAATGGATGAATTTATTTTTAAAATAAACACCTATATGTTTCTCAAATAGCCAGCCTCTTGTCATCAGGAAGATAACTAGCTAAGATGATTACTTTTTATCCAGACACTTTGAAACCATGAAAATACAGACTACAGGGTAATCAAGAATAAGTAATTTAATTGCCCAATGCCTCAGTATACTCATTAGCATAGTAGGGATAAGGTTATCTTCCCTCTACATCAATAAGATGTGTTGAGGATTATGTGGGTTTAAAGTAATTAAAAAAGAAGTCTGAGTGGACAACTAAGCTCTTCAGAGAAAGGGCTGTTTATATATAAGGTAATCATTTCAACTTTTAAAGACAGCTTCAGAATTTATCTTAGAAAGTAATCACATATTACCTGGGGATCATATTTTGGCTTGAAGATAGATGCAGTTTTATATTATTTTAATCCAAGATCCAAATACAGGGATTTAAGTAAAGAAGAGGTAGTGGTTAATAAATAAGTATATTTAAAATCTCCATCATTTCTCCATCCCCTTGAGAGTTAGAGGCAGATGATTTTGTTGCTGAGACCTAAAATTTTCATCAATTTTTCAAGGTAGAGAGAGCTCAATACATGTATTTGATATACATATATAAGTATATATTTACACATGTATGTATATATGTATATTTCAATAAGATCTTGGTTATTCAAGACCCCAAAGTCTGGTACCCTAAAGTCTCTGAAAATAAATTAAGAATCAATTACATAGTTTTAAAGAGAATTGTCAAGATGAATCAAAGGCTCTAATTCACATTTAAGCCAGGAATTGTAAAAGTCTCTCTAGTTTCACTGGATAGCTGCTTCTTGTCATTTGGAGCTCACCATAAATCCGACGTCCTTAGAGAGATGTTTTCCCCAGCCATCCAACTTAATCTGGCTGCCCGGTCTCACATCATTCTGTCTCAAGTCTCTGCATCACACTACATTTATTCATTTATTTACTTGCACATTATGTTTCCCCTTAACCTCTGTGAGGCTATCTTGCTTACATCTTTCTCTCTGGTGCCTGAAACAATGCATTGTGGGTTCTTGATAAAGGTTTAGTGCATTAATGAGTAATGAATAAAAACCACAACTTGGATGGATAGTCTTGAGGATGAATATCTGAAGTTTTCACAAGATGGTGTTATTTTCCCATCAAATAGAGTGCTCTGGCATGCAATCAGATGCATATTTGCTCACTTGCCATAGTTAGAAGTTTGTGAAAGTGAGAGACTGAATTGAACATGACAAAGCAGTTGAAGTGGTGACTAATTCTGAATTAAGAGAAAATGTTTTGAATAATGCTATAATATCAAAGGTTACTGATAAACAAAATATGATTTTATTAAGAGCATGAAATAACTTCAAAGAAAACTGGTTCATCCTTTGATTTGCTCATCTGTTTGGGGCAGAATAATGGTTGTCTAGCAAAAGCCAAGCAACTATCCTTGCTGCACTCTTATTTAAACTAAGTAAACGAGAAGATGCTATGTATATTGTATTTAGGAATGTAAGTTGTAGTGTTTATCCTATAATCAGTACCGGTACCTCAAATTTATATTAAAAATACAGTGTGATAATTACAAAAAATAAATAAGAAAACAAAAATAGAGGGACTTGCCTGGCAGCTCAGTGGTTAAGAGTCTGCCTGCCAATGCAGGGGACACAGATTTGAGCCCTGGTCTGGGAAGGTCCCACATGCAGTGGAACAACTAGGCCCGTGTGCCACAACTACTGAGCCTGCATTCTAGAGCCTGTGAGCCACAACTACTGAGCCCATGTGCCACAACTACTGAAGCCTGCATGCCTAGAGCCGAGCTCCGCAACAAGAGAAGAACCTCAATGAGAAGCCCGCGCACCATAATGAAGAGTAGCCCTCCCTCCGCAACTAGAGAAAGCCTGTGTGCAGCACCGAAGACCCAACACAGCCAAAAATAAATAAATGAATTTATTTTTTAAAAAGGGGGGCTTCCCTGGTGGCGCAGTGGTTGAGAGTCTACCTGCCGATGCAGGGGACACGAGTTCATGCCCCGGTCTGGGAAGATCCCACATGCCGCGGAGCGGCTGGGCCCGTGAGCCATGGCCGCTGAGCCTGCGCTTCCGGAGCCTGTGCTCTGCAATGGGAGATGCCACAACAGTGAGAGGCCCGCGTACCTCAAAAAAAAGAAAAAAAAAAAGAAAACAATATAGAGTCATGGAAAATGCTTAAAACTTGGAAAGGAGCTTTAGGTTTAGCATGTAATTTAGAAATATTTCCATCAAAATGATTTAAAATAATTATAGTGTGAAAGAATTCCTATTCAGCCACATGTAAAAGTCACTTATTCTCAGCATCACATTTTTAAAACATGAATTTATTATGATTCCCATTTCGTTGTTTTTTTATGAAAAATCTTGGAGTGTTGAAGTCCATTTTCACTACACTAACATCGAAGACTGGCCATTGGAAGGATGCCCCCATCCCTTCCTTCCTTCTACTTTCACTTCCTATTTCCTACCTAGACCTTCGATGGCAGCTTGTGGCATGATACTGTGTCAATAATTAAGACATAAGTAATAAAAAAAATAGTAAAACCAAAGCTAACGTTTAGTGGATGATTGCTGTATCCCCAGCATAGTACTATTTACTTTAAGTCTCTTATTTAATCTTCACAGTAACATTATGAACTAGATACTGTTGTTATGCCAGTTTCACAATTGACTAGCTGTGTTTGTAGCTTACTGAAGGTCTATGGTATTTCAGAGCTTGCATGCTTAACTGCCATTGTTTTGCCTAGAGTAATGTATGCAGCTCTAGGCAGAATAAAGGGAATGAATATGGAAAGGAATTATTAAAAAACAGTGTACATTAGTGAGGTTTATACAATAATTAGCCCTAAGTAAAAATGTTCAGAGACTTTTTTTTTTTTTTTTTCGGTATGCGGGCCTCTCACTGCTGTGGCCTCTCCCGTTGCAGAGCACAGGCTCCGGACGCGCAGGCTCAGCGGCCATGGCTCACGGGGCCCAGCTGCTCCGCAGCATGTGGGATCCTCCCGGACCAGGGCACGAACCCGTGTCCTCTGCATCGGCAGGCGGACCCTCAACCACTGCGCCACCAGGGAAGCCCCTGTTCAGAGACTTTTTTAATAGCAAACATTTATTTTCCGTCTCAGGTTCAAGTCACTCCACCTGTTTTCATTTTGGGGCCAGCAACTGCTGGGAATACTTTTCCCATGGAGAAGCAAAAGAGCAGACAAATTTTATACTAACTGTAACCTATGTTTTGAATAGGCAAACTGTCACTTCTGCTCAGATTCCAATGATCAACACAAGTCATGTGAACGAGCCCAAACTCAGTGAGGTGAGAAAGTGATCTTCCCCCACAGAGTGAGAATCGTGAGTGGGACTATGTCCTGTATGTATTTCATATGGTGGAACCTTCTTTGTTCTTCCCACGTTTATCAGCTAAGTGTATCCCATAGATCTTCTGATTTTTTTTTTTTTTTTTTTTTTTTTTTCGTTACGCGGGCCTCTCACCACTGCGGCCTCTCCCACTGCGGAGCACAGGCTCCGGACGCGCAGACTCAGCGGCCATGGCTCACGGGCCCAGCCGCTCCGCAGCATGTGGGATCCTCCCGGACCGGGGCACGAACATGCATCCCCTGCATCGGCAGGCGGGCTCTCAACCACTGCGCCACCAGGGAAGCCCTCTGATTTCTTTTTAAGAGACTATTTGAACATATTACCATAAAAATCTGATTGTTCACAATCCCCAGTTCTCATATCCTCAAATAATCAAAACAGTAGTCTTCAACCAGGGGCTGAGTTATTAGAAACTTGAGGATGGAGGGAAATTAGCAGGCAGAGGTGGTGTGGAAATACCACCTCCACATCGTACACTGCCACCCCCCACCCACCTCATCCTGTTGAGAACTGCTTTCCTAAAAATGTTGCTCTCCTCCAGTCAGGAAGTAGGCCCCAATGAAGAGAGTAACATAGAATAGGCTGTAGAGAGAATTTTATTTCCTATATGTCTGAGAAGATAAAGGTTTAGAGCTTTCATTAGCTGGAAAGCTGAATTAAGGGATAAAGACTTTTAAAAGAAAATTGCTGAAGAAATGTAATAAGGCACTATAATAACTTGTATGTGCTTCTTGATTTCAGATGATTAAAATCTTTCTTTACCCAGTGATTGAGTCCTCGTGGCTTTACATTTATTAGCAATCACTTTTCTATTCTAAAACAATATGAGATGGGGATATCTGCGAAGTCAAGCAACCGCTGTTGATGTGCCCCTTTGATGTGTGACCTGTGGAGATTGGCACTGTCACCAAGTTGACTAAGAGGCAGTAGGCAGCATGTTATATAGCAGTAGCATTATTTATTATAATTGCAAACTGTGAGGTAAGAAAACCAGTGCCTTGTTCTGATTTAAAACCTCAGGAAAATATCAATCCATATAGTTTCAAAGGAAAAAAAAATGACTTTCAAGGGATATGCTAGCATTTGTTTCTTTGTGTTCTCAAATATGTAGAAACCACATATATTCTACTCTTTCAGAGATTATTGTAGGTGAATAGTTCTTCTCTACATTCCTCTTATACAATCTCATATTGTCTCCTCATATGATTTATAACAGTGTGTTGAGTGGAAGTGTATTTATATGATTACATTTTATGAAAACTAATTCACATGTAAAAGCTTGAGCTTTGGAGAGTAAAATAAACATAAATAAAATAAATATAAATATAGCTGGGTTCAAATACTTACTCTGCCATTTAATTGTGATGTGAGCTTAACAGAGAAAAGCAGTCTCTCTGGATCTGCTTCCTCATCTGTAATATGGGAATTATAATTATAATTCCTCCCTCTTGGACCTACTTTGTCAGTTAAATAATAGTATAATGCCTTGTATATAGTAATAGGTCCCCCATAGTTTTTAGTGCTTTCTGTCTCTTTTTCTAAAAACTGTTTTAACTAGAAAATGGACATGCAGAAAAAACTATCTACCCACTATATACCATCAGGGCCCATTGGATCCAATTTCAGATTTTCGTGTTTTCTGAGAGCAATTCTGACTCTTTGTAAGGATTGATATATCATGACTTTTGTTTCTTAGAGGTCTTCCAAAGGACAAAGAGAACATTTACTTGTTAATTTAATTAGAATAAAACTCACCCTATCTTGTAATTATCATAAGGGTCCATTGGGCCCCTTTATAAATCTAAGTCATATTATGGGATTTTAGTGATATTATTTTTCCCATATCGTAAAACATTTTGCTATTTCATTATCATATGAATTAGTTCATTTTTCATCTTTTATTCCTAACTATTCTAAAAAAGACTTAAAAAAGAAAAAATAAAGGAAGATGTTTCACAATTATTAAATGAATCAGAAGATGAATGAAGAGACAGTAACATTCTAGACTTTCATGATGTTGATGAAATTTATTATGTAAATGAAATCTCAGACCATGAGTCTTCAGATTATGATATTCTAGATGAATTTTCCCAAAATCAAGAATAAGTGTATGAATAATACATTTTTATGGACAAAAATAAATATAGCACTTCACTTCATTAGTCATTCAACTGGAAGGACTTAATCATGTAATACTTTACTACAAAAACCTGATCCATCCCATTTTGATAAAAGTTTATCTTTTATAATATTTATATACCAAAATTCTCTTTACAAAAAGAGAATGATATGGTCAAAATCTTATGACAAATTATAATAAAGTTTTTCACTATTGCTTTACACATCTGTAAATTATTTACACAACTTAAAATATATATAAAAATATATTTGTATTTTAAAAATTGGATGAGGATGGAAAATGGTGATGATTATTTTTCCTGGTGTGTTGAGGGTAAACTATTCATATACTTTGACCTAATACTGTACTCCCAGAAATTTGTCCTAAGAAAATATTTCAATCCAAGGAAGAAGAAGTTCATTGTAGCCCCAAAATGGAAACAAGCTAAATGCATAACATATAAAATACTCTAATAAGTTATAGTGTGTCCCTTAACAAGGACAATTGTGAACACCATGGAAATTTAGAAAACTATTTATGATGCTGAGTGAAAACAACAGCATATTAATTGATAAATAATGGTTATAGATGGATTAAAAGGAAAATCATTAACTATGCTGTCCTTCAATTATAAAAAAGAAAGTAAATTATCAAAATTAGCTAAGCTTAATTCTGCCCTACCTTGGTCATATATTACTATCATTGCTTGGTTGGGGATCTGAACTCAGATTTTGATAATTTCCAGAGTAAGGTGGAAATTCACCATGCTTTGGGGACATTATGAAGTCATTTTGCTAAAATGGGTTATTTCTATTCTATACTTCCCATCTCTTGTCTCATTTTACTTATTCCTTCCCAGAAATAAGCACAATAGCATGAGTAACTTTCCAATTTTTCTTCAGTAATACTCTGGTTAGGTGAGAAAGTAGAATTTCAAAGACAAAGACATTTGTTCTACATTTGAGAATCCCCCAAATTTCATTTGATGCTTGATTATATGTTCGGGCCTATTTTTCTTCTTTGTAATTACATTGTAAGCTTTCTGAAGGCTGAGATTGTTTACCAGTTCACATAGGACCTGTGGTAAAAACACAAAAAATATTTCATAGATTGAACTTAAATGCATCTGTGAGAATAAACCTGGTGCGATGAGAATAGTGCATCTTGAGATTAGGGGAAGTGATTGAAGAAAACTGAGTCTTCTTAAGGAAATATAACGTGCCAGGCATGTAGATGAAGATTCTACATCTGTTCTTATGATAATTTTCACTAAAATTTGTAAAATACATATTATTATCCATTTTTTAATAGTTCATGAAACTTAGGCTCAAAAATGTTATATGTTCAAGATTGCGGTGCTGATAAGTTTCTGAGCCAAAATTCCAATACTTTTCTACATGCTCCACACATAGTGGGCATACTGTACACTACTCCATAGTGTGAAAAAGTAGAGAAACAGAAAAATATTGCTTACTGCATAGGTTAATCTCTGAGATTGGGAACAGAAAATTACGTTAAATTGTCTGCCATCTTTTACTAATGACTAAACAGAGAAAATGAGAAAATGTGTAAGTAATTATTTGACTAGTCCGAGATTGTACAACGGTCTACTTGGTAAAGAGAAATGAGCTCTGATCAGGTTTTGAGTCTCAGTTTTGTATCCTATAAGATAGTCTTTTTGGTCTTTTTAAACACGCACATACACTTTCTAGTATGATGTCTTTACAGTGAACCATCTTGTTATTACTTGAAGCTGCTTGGCTGGATGTAGCAGCTCTATGGGCATATGTTACTCTGCAATAAAGTTCAAATAAGTGGGAATGAAAATAGAGCTATAACTAGGTTACTACAACAAATGTTTCTGGGCTTTTTTTCCTTCTATTTTTATTTGGAAAAGGGATAGCAGGTCATGGGTTTGTGTTGGCATTTTTATGGTGTACTCCAGAGAAGCTAATCACAAGTTTACAAAAACACTGACCTTGCAGTGGGGTTTGGGAGTGCATTTGTGGAATTTAATTTATAAGGAAAGGAAAAACAATTATGATTTGAAACAACTGAAGACTGGGGAATATCATCCTCAAGTTAAGTTAGTGTGCTGGAATTTCTTCCTGACCTTATTAAATCTTATTTCCCTTTTCCCACTGAATTTAATAATGTTTCCCAACCTCCGTAGACTTGCCATGGATGGAGCTCCTGTGGGACAGAATCTCTGTGACGTGAATAACCCTTTTTTTTAAGACTACAAAGCTGAAGTAAAAGTGCAAACATACTGATGGAGAGACCAGAGCTAGCAAACATATCTTGCATTTTTTGGAGTTGGCTTTAAGAGGTTATTTAAAGTTAAATGAGTATTTGGCTCATAGTAAGTTATTAATACTCTTGTTGTTGTCAATACTAACATTTTAGTTTACCCCACAATATCCAACTAGTATATTTATGCAAGGCTCTGTTCTCACATTTGCTCCTCCTTATTGTTTTCCAATATTGCCAGGTTTACTCTGGTGATTGACACATGGGAAATATGGCTGTTTGATTTTTATACTGATTGAAATAATATTTGTACCACCAAGCATAACTTGATTTTGTGGTAAGACATAAATAGGGAGATGAAGAGCCAAAGTTACAAAGAAGAAGGAATTCTTTTATTTTTAGTTGTTCTTAACATCATACCAATTATACACATTAAGGATGCATTGTAACAGCAGTTTTTAAAATATTGATCTGTACTCTAGAGAGATAAATTATTTTTAGGGTAAGCTGATTTTTACATTTATTTACTTATGTTTACAGTACACTTGTTTCATGAAAGCTTTGAGACTGGTTAAAAAATAGAAATCGGTAATGAAATAGTAAAATAGGAATTGTATTAGAAAATCTGTTTCAAATATAAATGTTCTATATTTTAAGGGTACAGATAATCTCTCTGTGATTGACACTCAAATTTGGCTCTCAGCTTTCAGAAAGCTGGAGTTGAGGTTCAGGAAAAAACATGGTGTAATTATGTAGCTTATAATACTGAACCAGAATATATATACCGGTTCTTCAGAGGAAACACAGATTTTTTTTTAGCATTGAATCCCAAAATATATCATGTTGGTTGTTATGTGCTGGGTATGAATTTATATAATAGAAAGAGCCCTAAATTATAGTTTATATAGTATTCTACATTAAATTTCAAATATATTTTATTACCCTCAAAAAAACTGTAATGGGCACAATATTAAAATGTCTTTCAGTAAAGTTGATTCTGTGAATGTTAAAACTAATGTAATTCAAATGCATATCCTTGTATAGTAGCTGATTTTGATCTCTAATAAAATTTAAAATACTGAGGAAAGGATGAGATATACGTATTTTCTCTAAACATCACTTCTTGTCCTTGACTGGTACTGGAGGGCAGAACACCCAAAGTTTTCTTTCTTTTTTTATCTTTGGCCACACTGCATGGTTTGCGGGGATCTTAGTTCCCCAACCAGGACTGCACCTGGGCCCCAGAAGTGAAAGTGCCAACTCCTAACCACTGGACCGCCAGAGAATTCCCTCCAAGGTTTTATTTTCTGATGATGATCTGTGATGTTGGCATGATAGAACTCATTTTTGCCTGGAACTATTTTAAGCCCTATACTGATGGTCACCATGTTCAGCCAGTTGATCAGTCGTTCCAAGTGGCATGGTATACTTTCTCTGTGAGTCTACATAGTGTTTAATACAGACCAAATGGCTTTAGTTACTTGCCCAAAATAATGCTTTTGCTTTTGATAAAATTAATGTTGAGCTCTCATTCCTTTGAATATTTAGATATTAGGACCAGGCTGTTGTTTTTTGTTATTTTATTTGAAAGCAATCCATTATGATGATTAAAAATAATGTCAAAAGGGTATTGCTTATCATGGTGCAAAGTTAGTATATTGACTGCATTTGGTACAGTGGATACAATGATTAGAAATGATCTTAATCTGCTTACTTCAAAAATAACTTGGAATGGTAAACTCAGAAGCCACTCTTACTGAAATAAATAGCTATGGGTGTTCTAACAATAGAATACTGCTAGTCTTATGCGTACAGACACACATACACTCACTCACCTCAGTCCTACAGTGGCATGGTATACACCTACTTCCAGCTACACTATGCCCCAGTCCCAGCTGCCATTCTAGGAAAGAGGGTGTGGGTAGCCCAGTACTACATAGCAGCTGGAATGGAGTGGTGAAATGCACAGACTCTGGGGCCAGACTTGCTGCATTCAGTTTCAGCTCCACTTACTGGCTGCATGACTGTAGGCAGGTTGTTTACTCTTGAGCATCTCAGTTTCGTCATCTGTAAAAGGAGCTATCAATAGCAACTACCTTAGGGAATTGATGTCCAGATTAAGTATTTTGTATATGTAAACTCTTTAAAAGTATTTGATCCATAGTAAGCACTCAATAAACGTTAGCAATTATTTATGTTAGGAGTAGTAGTAATAGTAGCAGTACTAGAAATGAAGACAAAGAACTTTCCTTATTTTAAGGGGAGAATTTAGATGCTACAGTTGAGCTGTCATGGCTAGAGTAACTAGAATTGGGTTATAATTCATGCTTAAGAAAATCAGAGTAAATTTTTTAATAAAAAGAATAATTGTAAATTGTAATCTGGTCATTAAAATGGAGTCAGAAATATAGAGTTGGCCTTTGGGGTGGATGAAGTAGGCCGAAAGGTCAGAGACAAAGCAAAGACTGTTGCTGAGCCAAGGACGAGAACCCAGGGGAGCAGAGAGGCACTGACAGTGCTGGCTTATGCATAGGATTTGAACATGGGGATCTTAGAAAGGAACCTGGGAGTGAGAATATAAAGGGTTAGGGAAGAGAAGCATCATAATTTAGGCTTATGATATGGGTAAGGCCACAGATGCCAATCTTCAGCGAGAACAACAGTCCATAAGTCCCCTAATATCTGCTTGTGTTTAATCCACTCTCTCCTTGGTCTGACTCTAGCTTGCTAAAGATGTACAGTGCACAGAACCCATATTCTCCTCCATAAGAACTTGCCATTGATAAGCTAGTGTCTATGCTTGTACATGTGTACATCATATGAGTTTTATCATTAGCAGAACAAAGAGAAAGGAGAACAGTGAAAATAAAGGCAAACAATGTCATTTTGGGTTCAAAAGCCCTTTTTGTACAGTCCATGGAATCCAGAGTATTTTCTTCCTATCAGTTTCAAAGCTTTGCCCTCTACAGTTTCACCTTTCTGGGATTTTTAAAGACAGCAACATTCTACAATGAAATCAATTTTTAATTTTAAAAACAATGTTAACAAATTCATGACTTGTAAAACACTCCTTCCATGTCATTTCCTCCAGTCAGCCCTTCTGATTGCTTTTAGCTGATTTTAGATGATTTTCTACTGCTTATTAAGAGCAGCTGTGTTTAAGCAGCTGGCACACAAGTTGGCCAGTAAATGCATGCTATATAGATATTTAATACCACTTAGTGCTTTATCAGGCTTTATAACCTCTAATTAGTTAAACCACAGAATACCCGAGAACATTAGGTAATTATTACTTTTCCCCCATTTCACAGATAAAGAAACTGAGCATGAGAAAGATGCGTTTTCTACTAGATTCTAATGGTTAAATGAAGACACATGTAAGCCGAATGTTGGGTTTGTTAAAAAATGTGCTATCCGGTAAGGTGGCAAGCCCTCGGGGCTCTAGCAATGAGAAGTATAATAATATATCTGCCTGCATTATCCAGGATTATAATGTGATTAATAACATGCTACTTTTCCAGGGCTAGAAATAGCTTATGTCTATTATGCTGGATTCTCTATCCAACAGTTCATGCTTAACTGCTTGGAAAACACTCCCCAAAAGAATAATACTTATTTCTTCAGTGTTGTTATCTTAATCAAATCTCATATTATTTCATACTTTCATTCATAATTTGATGGAATTGATGTCTATTAATGTTTCCAGAGATATAAAGTAGGCAGAGAAGCAAATTCCTTAATGGATATATTCAGTTACAGAATTAAGTGCTAAATTAGAGAAATAATCAGTTGCAAAGGGTTGGTGATCGTTTTAAGGGATCTGTTAAAGGAAACACAAAACCATGGCAAATTAATTAAATTGATTCTTAGGATAATTTCTGCCTTTATTGGTTTGGACTGAAGAAAATAATCAGGAGGTAAAGAGCATTTGTATCAAAATGCTAATCAAAGTTGAGGAAATTTATTTCTTATATGAAATTTAAATGAGTTTGCTGGTCTGGTTGGTTTATATTGCTGAATGATGCTACCAAGGCCAGAATTTTTAGTTCTATTTATATATTGGCTGGTTAACTTACACTGAGAGAAAAAAAAACACAACTTTTCTGCTTCTGTAGTTTGTATCCCCAACCCCAGCTTGTCATTTTCCCAGGAGTTGGGCTGGCTATCTTGAGCGTGGAGGTAGTAAGATCTGCCAACCAAGAGACTTAAAGAGATTCTATGCTGCCTCTTCTAGGTTTCTGTGGAATTTCCATCTGAAGGATTGGCTTGTGATTTGGTCCTTTCTAAGGCAAATCACCAAAAAGCTGAGTATTAACTGAGAAATGCTACCAGTTCATCAGGTGAACCTCTTTAGTGACTAAGTCTAATGTTTTAACCAGGTCGGAATTTTAAAAGATTGTCCAGCCAAAACTTGAACCATATTTAAGAGATTGATATAGTTAATAACAATGATCACAAATATTTCTAAATCAAGTAAGGTATTATGTGGCTAGGAATTATGAGGATTTCAATGCACAAAATGTGGCTCATTATTTATATAGCTTAAAGTTTATATGAGGGTGTTAGAAATATATGAGTGATTTTGTAAAATAATACAAATGACATATAGAGGTCAGAATTATTGTTAATGGTCATTATCCATACACATACCTTGTATTTTGCAGAGAAGAAAACTAGCAAAGCACTGAATCTTAAGTATCAGAGGCAGTGCAGGAATTTGGAGGAGCAAGGGATGGGATGGGGTCGCCTAGGATTCTTTTTGAAACTTCTTCCTAAAGTAGGACAAGAGATGTGCTATTCAGAGGGATTAACGAGAATAAATAGTGGAGGCCAAAAACCAAATCCTGTATTATCGCTCCATTTGCTTTTTTAAATTGTACACATGAGAAAAGTACATATGTGTGTGCATAAGAATGTACTGTGCAAGTATCTGTGTGTGTGTGTTGATGTGTGCTGTACATTTTTAAGAGAAGATATGACTTCAGTTGAAAATTTGAAATGGAAATACAGAAAAAGACATTTTTGTCCCTTACAGTGTGAGATGTCATTTAGTCTTCTAAGAGCTCCATTAATTTATTATCTCTGTTTTACACTCAAGTATGCTAAGTTTGAGAGGTTAAGGAACTTTCCTAATGTGAACATGTGTCTAACTCCCAAATCTGTGTTGCTATGTTGTAAGTATGTGTTGGTATCTATCATTTCCTTCACATAAAAAAAGCTTCGTCATTTTATTTTAATTTTTCCATTAATTCTGGGGCATACTTGAGAAAGAAGACAAGTTTTTTAGGATTAATTTTTTAAAGCAACTTACAACTGGATACTTTCTAATAATATATGTGGATAAAACTGTTCCTTTTTTCATTAAGTTTGATCATGTACAGAGTTAAACTTAATTTCATTTTAAACATTTTTCCATCGTCATCAGTACTGTGGTTTGTTTTGCCCAAACAGTTTATTCAACACTTCATTAAAGTTCTTGCTTTGTGAGTATAACCAAAAATCTTTAAAAGCACTTTTAGTTTCCCATGCTTAAGATGAATCTTTTCTTAGAACTGATCTATTTGAAATTAAGACATTAGACGTTATTACTTGCACATCAGTGGATACTGGACCTCAAGAGAGGGATCAATATCTGAAATGTACTTAAGTTTGAATTTTCAACTGGATTTTTCTTAAACTATATTTAATCAGTTAGGATGCTATGAACTGTAAGTAATGGAAATTCTGACAAAGATAGCCTAAGCAATAGGGTATTTCTTATCTCCAGAATTTGTCAGTGCTCAAGAATTGTTGATTGAACCATATCACAGGAGCCTTTCTACTTCTTTGCTCTGCCATCTTTGGTGTATTAGTCTTTTCCTCAGGCTCTTTTTCATGGTGATTGCAAGATGGCTGAAATCGTGACCTAGGATTGTGTGGTTTTTGGTTCATATTTAGTGAGAGACAGAGACCTTATCCCCCAACTATGGATAAATCGTCTCGTTTATCTGAGCGGGCCAGACTAATAGCAGTTGCCACGTTAATGCCATACACTGGATAGCTCAGAGTAATCAAGATCCATCCTCTAGAGGCAGTGATGGGGTAGATATCTGAACAAAACTGGGGATTGAAAGGAAGAAAACAATTAGATTTTTGTCCTAAACTCTGTATGTGTGCATTTAAAAAAAAATCCAGTGTCAGTGTTACTCTGATATCAATCCTAGTTTTTCTATGGAATGTCTGATTATGAGAAAGAGTTATTTTGTAAAGCAAATAAAGGCATTAACAACAAAAGGAACGCAAAATTGGGTTTTACTATTTATTTCAGTAATCAGCCAAGTTTATAACTAGAATGGCCGTAGTTTCATGCTTAGTTAAATGCGATAGAAGAAATTTATATACCAAAAGGAAATAATAATCTCCAAATAGTGGCTTAGTTCATAAGCACTAAGTTAAAAAAAGTATATATTTTATGACCAGCAAAGGAAATGCCATCTGAAATTGACACATAAAAATTCTGCATTTAAAAATTTTTAACTCCTGCAATAATTTCAAATATGCCAGGCTTCCGCTATTACATACTATACCCATTGATAGATAATTTTACCAGTCTACAAAGACTTCTTAACAGCAATTATCTAAACCTGCTTCATTTTTATTCTCCTCAGAGAAAAGAAGTTGAATTGTTTGGGGGACAATTTCTGTGATATGGGAATTGGAATAAATGACCATATAAATAGACTTTGAGTGGTCTGAATCATCTAGCTAACCTTTTCTAAAGACATATTTTGAAGTGTTTCTTTACCATGCAGAGAAAATGTTCTTTTTTTTGGGTGGTGACTTATTTTGCTAAAAATTGGTTATTAATCCATACCCCCTACTGTCATATTTATATTTAGATGTGGTTGTCACAAAAAGGAATTCACAAATAATTGCATTTTGTTAAATGGGAATGATTCATTCGGTTTTATATTTTATTTTAACGTTTTAAAAAATGACTGATGGTGAATGCTTTAAGTGGACGGCTGTAAGGGAAGCTGAGCAGCCATAACACTCTGACTTGTAATACAGGAACAGAATTCCCTGGAACAGCAGTTGGTTGATGACTTTAGTCTATATAGACAGCATGATGTCCATAAAATCCACATGTGATTTTAAAACTTTTAACTTTAATGACCTTTCCGTGTCATAACTCAGGCAGGCTGGAACATAATCCAAACCGTCAGGGCCCCAGCAGTACTGACCAGTGAAGAAAACAAGGACACTAGGATCCTGTGGAAACATGGGAGTGAGCTGAGGAGAACTGTAAGGCTGGCTCCTTGTTTGGGGGCACTGGTATGGGAGTAGCCAGGAAAGTCCACAAATAGTATCCAGTGGCTGGGAGCGTGCCAACAAGCAGAGGGACAGGAGGTTTTAGAGAATCTGACAATTAAAAGCAGCATTCCAGCCAGGCCTAGGAGTAAAACAAACAAAATATACCTTACCAACACAAAGGACAAGATTTTGTTTGTTTACTCTCTCTCTCTGTATATATATAATATAATATATAACATAATATATATTATATTATATATATTCATAATCTATATCTATGTATCTGCATATGCATACACAAAAGCCAAACCAAAATAAAAAAGCCAACCAGACATAATGTCAAGTTAAGTGAGCTGCTCTTGCATTAGGGAAGTGGACTCAGAAGCCGTAGGCAGGGCTTCCCTGGTGGCGCAGTGGTAGAGAGTCCGCCTGCCGATGCAGGGGACACGGGTTCGTGCCCCGGTCCGGGAAGATCCCACATGCCGCGGAGCGGCTGGACCCGTGAGCCATGGCCGCTGAGCCTGCGCGTCCGGAGCCTGTGCTCCGCAACTGGAGAACAGTGAGAGGCCCGCGTACCGCAAAAACAAAAACAAGCCGTAGGCAAATGACCTCAAAATGTATGAGACACTCAACCCTCTCATTAATGCTACTGCCTGTGAGCACAGGATCTTGTAGAACAAGACTTAATTTCACCTTACTCATCGGTGTTTTGTCCATAGAGGACACTCCCTGTAGTGGGTGGAATGGGCTCAGAGAGTGGATGAGATTTAGCTTCTAGATGAAGAGTCCTGCTGCTTGGGCAAACAAATGTTGAGTGGTTGCTAGAGTTTATATCTCACCATTTGGCATCTCTATAATAATGTATGATGTGTTTGTCCCTTACTTGATAAGGACCTCATTTTAGCTAGTCATAGGTAAATCTCAACATCTCATTCTATTATAGATATTGTTTGGGACAGGTTCTATAATAAGAGTACATTGCAAATACTTGTATATGATGGATGTTTGAATTATGTTTTTAAATATTTTAAAATAATACTTTTTTAACCTTTTATCTATTATTTTATTCATTAATATTTTTCAAGTGCTTAATTCTTTGAGACATCTGCATAAAAACTTGAACGACTTCATGCAAAACTCTTTTGCAAGACCATGTATATAATATACCTATACACACACACATATGTAAATATATATATCTACATAGGTATATATAATTTTTTTTGATGTGGACCATTTTTAAAGTCTATTGAATTTGTTACAATATTGCTTCTGTTTTGTGTTTTTGGGTTTTTTTTGGCTGTGAGGCATGTGGGATCTTAGCTCCCTGACCAGGGATCGAAACTGCACCCCCTGCACTGGAAGGCAAAGGTTTAACCACTGGACTGCCAGGGAAGTCCCTGGTATATATAATTTTTAAGAAAATGAAGTAAAATTTACAGATTATAGCTGTCTATTTTACTCCCTTAAGAAGGATAAAGTATCTCCATGCAGGAAAATCTTTAATCAGGATTCTTTGAGAAGTTCTATTATTAAAAGCGATCATTTATCAGCACAAATTCACCCCTAGGTTTTATTACAACAGTCTTTATATAATGTATACTCCCTACCTGCCCTAAGGGAAAGAATATACACTTTTAAAAGTGCAAGCGTTTTATCATTGACTGGCAGGCAACACTTATTATAATAGAGTCAGAAAACTCATTAAAACGGACAAAGAAAATGTGCCTATATATGTTCTCCCTGAAGACAGAGGCTATTTATAAAATTCACTACTTAAGGGACTGCTTTCTTTTGTCAATTCACATCATTTATTCCTGAGATCCAGAGATGTTTACTCATTATTTTTGGAATCTTGACAGTTGTTCTTCATTTTGTTTAGGTATAAATAATGTACTCTCCCAGAAAACTGCATGGTGAGTCAGTCATTTTCAGTAAACATTACTTTTCTACTGAAAATATAACTTCCTCCAGATGCTGGGTTAAAATCAAAACTGGCATTATACCAGTCTACACCTAAAATTTGAGGATATCAAAGTGGATTTTTTTTTTCTTACCCCTCCCCATCCCTACCACAGATTTTTTTTAAACCAGGATTGGAAGTTCTTTGAAAAATAATATTATTTTGTTAGAAAGCATTATACTTTTATCCATAGTCATAGATGGGAATAGTCAAAGTCTTCATCTAGTGATAAATCTTGTTTTCTAAGGGTGCTGGAATCATGGTCTTATATATTATCAGCCTTCTTTCTGACACTGCTCTCCACTTGCCTTCATCTTCACTGTCAACTATCCCACAGGATTATATTTTTAAAAACTTCATGACAGCTCATCTTTTTTAGAAATGTGATCATTCAGACATATCTGAATTATATAAGTGAAAGAATTTTAATGAAAAATGTGGGAAATCCAAAAATCAATTTATTTGACTTACAGCTTTGTTTGCAACTTTTTTATATGACAACGTGGAGAGGTGAGTTTTGCATATACAAGCTAACAAAGGGAAGCCAAATCAAAATGTGTTAAAAATTACTCACAAATCAATCACTCACAAGTGCACGCACGCGCGCGCGTGCACACACACACACACACTCACACTCACACTCTTTCTCTCTCTCTCTCCAGTTATATAACTGAGCCAGGGTAATTATACTGCTTCCTAACAAACAGATCGTTTGTTCAACATTATAGCCATAGTGCCTAACATAGAACATGGCACAGGATAGGTATGTAGTAAAAGTTTGTTGAATAAATGAATAAATTAATAGATGGATTTAGTTGGACACAATGTAAGATTTGTGAAGAATTTTGATATTTTGAACAATGACTCCAAGCTTCCTAGCATTGTATCTGTCCTCCCTCCATCCCTGTCCCACCTCAACCTGCACAGGTACTAGAAATGTCATCTCTCCTTCCCTGGTTCTTTTTTGTTGTTGTTCTCTAGTCCTTAAGGCCTGTGCATAGGTTTTTTTTCTCACAATTGATTTGTGAGCCTGGACTATCAGGAAGTTTTATAGGCCTAATGCTTCAAACGAGGGATGTTAAAACCAAATCAATTGACCTTTTTTTTTTTTAAAATGAATTATACACTTAGTGTAAGTTTTCCCCAGAGATAAGGTGACAAACCAATGTCTGAAATGTCCCTAATCTTATTAGGATGTTTATAATCAGTTAAATACTAAAATTTGTCCATCCTCAAATTTTTGTGAATTTTAGTTCCATTCTCAGTGATTCTCATTTTCACTGGCTCAGTATTGCTCTGTTTTCTTTTCTAGAAAAAGTGTCTCTTGAAATGTAGAAACAGTAATTTAAAAAAAACCTCTTAAACATCACTATGATAGATTCTTACTTATACTCCTGCTTATGAATCTTCCTCTGGAGGATAAAATGTCAAGTGTCCCTAGCACATATATTGGTCAGAATAAAGATGCTGTGTCTTTCCAAGATTTAGGAGTATATATTCTTAGTTCCATTTTGTGCCTGATTTTGTTAGTGTCTCTTACACACAACTCACAAACTCTTCACAATCCCACACCCCAGTTTTCATGAGCATGGGATCCCAATGACTAATAATGTTGCAGTGCTGAGGAATGAAAACAATGGAAAGTCAAGGTTTCTGGGTTCTAATTCTAGTGCTAGTGCCAGCTAGCTGTAAGACCTTGGTTTAAAATATTAGAGATTTACATTCAGTTTGCCGATTGAAGCCAGAGAAAGCATTGGCGATCCCTTTTTTTTTTTTCTCAGTCAGTCGGTGAGAACATACATAGTATTAAGCCTATCTCATGTAACCACCCTGTACTCTTGACAAAGGCAACAGCCCTGTTCTAATAATCTGCTTCCTGTAATAGTTATAGGATGTAACTCAGCATTCAGAATGTTGTTTTTGGCTGATTCGAACTTATTTATTTGTATAGATTTGGCCTTATTCTGCAATTCTACCAGGGAAAATTAGAGAAGAGAAATATGAAAAAAAAGAAAAGAGAGGTGAAGTAGATAGTGCCATAGCAGCTTGTGACAAATAACTTTTGCCCTCAGTTTCCACATCAGTGAAAGAAAGGAACTAAAGGAAGTGATTGCTAAGACCACTTCCAAATATGAACTTCTAAGATTCTGCATTTGAATATAACCAAAGTATCCTGAGGTAGTGGGTTTGGATAGAAAGAGTCCAATTTCAACCACTGACTCTTAGGTGAAAAGGGAAACTAATATCTTCATCTTTAAAAATCAGAAGATTGGATCAGCTCATGTTAAAGCACTTATTATTTTAAAAATTATGGTGAATACAGTCAGGGAACAGAGATTTATTAAAAAGTGCTGATAGTAAATTTGGCCTGCTCCTTGGAAACTTTCCAAAAGAATCATTATTAATTTTTCAGCCATCCAGTGTACCTGTATGTGCACATCTTCATCTGTCTGGGATAGTTTAGTTCTAATGCTGCTGGGGTGATTTATGAAGACAAGATGATTTTTCATGGTTTTGTTTTTGCATTCTTCTGAGCTTCTGTTTCTGTTCTTATATACAAACATACTCAAAAACAAACATACAGTTCAAAAAATAGTCTTCAAAGTTATTTTTTCCTAGCAACAAAATTTCCATCCATATCTCTGTTTTCCTGTGAAATAAAATAAACTACTAGGTGTGCAATAGACTCATTATCAGGCAGTCAGATGGCAAATGTAGAGTGTAGCTCAGAGGAAGAAAATCAGCCCAAATCAATAACATCTGTAATGGAACTCCCACTCTGAAACCCAGGACACAGGCATCCAGGGAATCAAATACCCTTCATAATGGAGAGTGATTTCAGCAACTGAACACTCATTGAAAGAAAATGGATTTCTTAAATGATAACAGAAGAAAAAAAATAGGGGAAGGGTTAAAACAGCAAGTTTGGACTAAAGTGCATAGAATTGCCATGCCCCACACCTGAAAATAAATAGAATGCTTGACTTCATTTTATCTGTGACTTTGCTATTAGGAAAGTATAGGGTATTTGCATATTTTCTTCATGATTAGTAAACAAAGATTTATTGAACACCTAATATATAGAAAACAACAGAAAGTTCTAGAGATGCAATAAAGTATAAGAAAACATATATCCTTATATATTATAAACAAGTAAGTTACAATTCTGTGAAGTCTTTGATGAATGATTTAGGGTGAATGCAGATCAATGTGGAATGAGACAGCAAAATTGTGTGGGAGATATTGGACTTGAACTGGTCCTTCAGATAACTTAAATTTCAATAATATGGGATTGCCTAAATAAATTAATTCATGTGCATTCAATGGACTATAATGACACTATTTAAATGTTTTTGACAAATGGTTAATGACTTGATAAAGTATTTAAAATTAAGTATATTTTTCTTTATTATAAATTACATCTTATAGTATTGCTATATGTGTGTATGCATATATACATGTATATGTATATAGCTACTTGTATGTATATGTGTATGCATAGGAATAAAATCAGAAATATTCCAAAATATTGATAGTATTGAGACAGAGGTGACAGTTTCTTTTTACCTTTCGGTATTTTCCAGAACTTTTCTAGTGATCACATAATTATTTCAAAAAAGGAGCTATTTAAAAATTTAACAAATAATAAAGGTATCAAACATTTTACATGTTATTTATTTATATCACATAATGATACAAATTATTGAATACCTAGCAGGGTTCCAAGTGGCTGACGGTAATACGCTAGTTGACTTCCAGACATCCCATGCCTCATCACCATAGTTTAAAAAATATTTATTAGGCATTTACTCTGTGTCACTACGTTTCTTGTTACTAGGAAGCGGTGAAAAAAAATAGACAAAATCCTTTGCCATGATGGAGCTTACATTCTAGTGGGGAGAGTTAGGTAATGATAATGAAAACAAAAAAAGTGTAGTATATCAAATGTTAAATGTACAGACAAAATAAAGCAACGAAGTGGCATGTAGAGTGCTGGGGGAGAGGTTAGGGCTGCATTTTAAAATAAGGTGTAAGGCAAGGTCTCACTGAGGGTAGTATTTGAGCAAAGATCTGAATTGTTTGAGGGAGCCAGCCAGCCAGCCAGCCTGCCAGCAGATATCTGAGGGAGGGGAAGTTCACGAATGGAAGGAAAGTAAATGCAAAGATCCTGAGGCAAGAGCTTGCTTAGTGTGTTTGAGGTACAGAAAGGAGCTAAATGCAGAGTGAAAATGGCAAGGTTGAAGTGGTAAGAGATTGTATCATGTTTTGTAAGCCATTGTAAAGAATTTGACTGTTACTCTGAGTAAAAAAAATATGCCATTGGTGGATATGATCTGATTTATTTTTCTTTCTCTTATTTTTTTAAAAGGATATAAAGATAAAGACCAGTTATAAGGCTATTGCAATAGCATGGTTTTGTGGTGGGGAGTGATGGTGGCACGGACCAGTGTAGAAGGGATAGAAATTATGAGATTTGATCAGATTCTTCATATATTTTGACATAACATATAGGAGTTGCTGAAGGAATGGACACTGTGGTATAAGACAAAGAAAGGAATCAGGGTTTACTCCAATAAATTTGTTCTATTTGGTCTGAACAATAGGAGGGATGTAGTTGCAATTTACTGAGGCTAGTGAGACTGTGAGGAAGTTGTTTTGGTCGAGATATATCATGAACCCAGTTTTAGACATTGATTTGGAAGTGCCTATTTAATATCCAGGTTGAATGAATGAGTAGACAGTTGGATAGGCAAGTATGAATTTCAGGGGAGAGGTCCCAGCTGGAGAAATACTTTTGGGAGTAGTCAGTTGGGATGGTATTTAAGAATCTGGATTTAGATAAGATCTCTGGTGGAGTGAGTGCTTATCCAGTAGAATCACAGAAGCACTGTAATATATAGGGTCACTGAAATGAGACAAAAGGACTAAGCTGGAATGGTGAGGGAGGAGGAAAGAGAACTAGGAGAGTTGAAGTCTAGAAATATTATTTTTACACTAATTTAAAAATAAACTCCAAATGACAATAACTCTTTCAAAAATGAAGTATACCTTCCTATCAGAAAACAGAAAAATAACTTGAGTCCTATAGTAGTTACTATTGTTGATATTGTTTCTACTGCTGCTTCTCCCTTTCCTCTTACACATACAATAATTTCTTCAATAAAGATAGAGTATATTGGGAAAGGACAAAATGGGAATTGATTTTTTTTTAATTTTTAAATTTTATTTTTTTTAACGTCTTTATTGGAGTATAATTGCTTTACATTGCTGTGTTAGTTTCTGCTGTATAACAAAGTGGATCAGCTATACGTATATGGGAATTGATTTTTTACCTCATGAGTATTTCATAAAAAAAAAAGACATTAGTAGACATTTTTAGAAGTATGCTTACAACTTCTTTTGATCTTGTTTGTTTTGCTTTCCAGTCTGTCAAGAAATAGTTATGAACATGTTGTAATACTAAGGTCTTGGGAGACTTGGCTTTGAGTCTTTCTATTTTGTGTCTTAATTCTTGGGAGACACTAGATTGTAAAATATAGAAAACATCTAATAATGCAGAAACCATTCATTGGAGATTAATGCGAGATCAGATTTGGGGGAAGTGTTGGGATCTTACAGTAAGATGCCAAAGACACCCTTTATTTAAATAAAATGCCATTAAAGTATTGCACGGAGACTCAGAGTAGCAATATGTACATACTTAGGTGGGTTGTGAAGACTTAAGAACATCACAATATTTATCCTGAACTGCAGCTGCATGCAGTAGAGATGTTTTGATAAACAGAAAAGCATAAAAAGCAAAAATGTTTATCCCCAGGCAAAGAGCAGGCTCAGTGATTTCCGAGCTGGTAATCAGACATCATTCTAATAGGTTAAAGGCTGGTCTGTGATAAAAGGCAAAAGGAAAACCACCACCTAAGCTGTCTGCAGGCAGAATTTAAAGGTATGTATATTTTGAAATATTTTTGAACCAAAAAACAAATGGTCTCCTCTGAATTATATTACGTAACTAATCATTATAGTTTTAGTTTAGTTTGGAAGATGTCATATTGTGCGTAATTTCTTCATAAACTTCTTTTGATTTGCATCTTTACTTAAAATTTAAAATATATTTAATAAATTAATATTAAACATACATGTTTCTCATTTCAACAAATACTTTCGATGATGAAAGCACTCCAAAAGCAAAAATGGGTGAGACTCTTTGCTTTGAAAAGACTGGGTTGGTTTTCCTCCTTGTGCTGCATAGGGACCCATGTAGCTGGATGGCCAAGAGTCGGCTTGGAAAGGGTAAGGATTCTGAGAGAGACTCTACCATTCTCTCAGTGTGCACCTTGGGCCAGTCTCTGGATTTTAAATTCAATGAGGGAGTGTTTTCTTGATATGTTATCTGGTTATCAAAAATGAGATCACCCTAGGCAGAATTGGATATAACTTGTAACAGAGAAAAACCATTGTCCCTTCTGGCAAAGCTCACATAATTCCAGGAATTCTGCCTTGCTGCTAAATGCGAGGACAATGACTGTTTACGAAGACACAGTCTCATGAAGACTATGGTGAGGCAGAAATTTGGTCATATTTATTTGTGAATTAAATAGTGAATTAAAAAGTGAAAAAAAAATCAGTCAATGAATCATGTTTTGACTTATGTAACATCTAAGGATTACTGTAATTTTGCTTTTTCTTCACCAAATTTTCAGTTTTACTGGTGGGTTGTTTGCAGGTACTATGGATACAGGTTTAATGCCTTGCAATATCAGTGGCTGTTATAGCAATTTTCTATTTATAGAGCATAGCCTGTATATGCTTGATGTTATTGATTCTGAAGAAGGTGATGGAAGTATTAACATATAGAGCTGGCTTGCCAAAAACACTGTACTGTATCTTATAGCCACATCCATTAACATGGGACTTTTTATATTCACTAAGAAGTCACAAGTAAAGAAAAGAAAATGCTATCTAGCCTTTAATCCCTTGTTTAGAAATGATCACTAAATAGCTTTAGAAAACAGTTTATACAATCAACTCTGCTAGGGTATGGGTATGGGTAGCTGGGAGTGGGAATCAATACAATTTAGAAAGGCAGGGAGAGTTGCTGATTTACAGTTATGAGTTCCAGTTGGAATATGTCGAGATTATGAGGCCAGAAGGTCATCAAGAAAGTGATACCAAGCAATAAGTTAAAAATACATGCTGATAGTTTACAAGTGGGTTTAAGAGTTGAGAAATAGATTTGGGGGATAGACTATGAATATAAATTCATCAGGTTGGGCTGCCATAAAAACATACCACAGACATGGTGGTTTATTTTCTCACAGTTCTGGAGGATGGAAGTCTGAGATCAGGGTGCCAATACGGTCAGTTTCTGGTGAGAAGTCTCTTCCTAGCTTGTAGATGGCTGCCTTCTCGCCACGTGCTCACATGGCCTTTTCTCAGTATGTATGGGTGGAGAGAGAGAGCTCTCTGGTGTATCTTCTTATAAGAACACTAATCCTATTGGATCAGAGGCCCACTCTTACATACTCATTTAACCTTGATTATACCCGTACAGGCCCTCTCTCCAGTCACATTGGGAGTTAGGGATTCAACATATAAATTGGATGGAAGGAGACAATTCAGTCCGTAACAGTAGCCAAAGGCAGGGAAGAGGTGGAATCACTGATGCTTTAAGTATAAAGAAATGAGACCCAAAGGAAGAGTCTGGCAGTCAAGAGTAATGAGGACTAAAGAAAACCATTGACTGTAGATATTAAGATGTCATAATGAGAGAAGCACTTCTGGAAGAACAAATAAGGACTTCCAAAAAGTTAGCTGTTCCATTTGCGAAAGAGAGAGGATGGTTGGGTGGGGCGGAGCAGAGGGGATACTGGTAAGACCTGTCAACCTGAACTTTTTCAGAACTCCAGAAATCAGTCAGAGTTGCATCAATCCAAGGAGTATTTATTCAAGAAAGACCTTTGAATATCATAAGAACAGAGAGCTTAGTGCACTTTGTTTTTTACCTTCTCTATATTTATCTCCCTTTCCCTACCTTCACAGTACCTATGAAAATCATCAGCCAAACATGGTAGCTATAAGAACCCATAGCCTATCAACCACTGGAAGGGTAAGACAGTTTTAGAGCTCCTTGAAAACCTTCATCCCTTAAACAATCTACATACTTAATAGAATGACCAAAATCTAGAAGACTGACAACACCAAATGTTGTTGGGATGTGGTGGAATGGGAACTCTCATATATTACTGGTGGGAATGAAAAATGGGACAGCCATTTTGGAAGATAGTTTGGTGGTTTCCTACAAAAGTAAACATACTCTTACCATGTGATCCAGCAATCATCCTCCTTGGTATTTACTCAAAGGAGTTGAAAAAATATGTACACAGAAAAAACTGTACATGGATGTTTATAGCAGCTTCATTCATAATTGCCAAGATATGGAAGCACTAAGATGTCCTTCAGTAGGTATATGGATAAATAAACAGTAGTACATTTTCCAAGACAGTGGAATATTATTCAGTGATAAAAAGAAATCAGTTATCAAGCCATGGAAAGCCAATCTGAAAAGGATACATAATTTATGATTCCAACCAGATGACATTCTGGAAAAGGCAAAACTATGGAGACATTAAAAATATCAGTGTTTTCTAGGCTTTGGGGATAAGGAGAGGGATGAATTGATGGAACACAGAAGATTTTTAGGACAGTGAAAATATTCTTTATTATACTATAATTATGGGTAATTCTCATCATACATTTGTCCAAACCCATAGGATGTACAACACCAAGAATGAATCCTAAGGTAAACTTCAGATTTTTTGTGATTATATGTATCAATGTTGGAGCACTAATGTTAACAAATGTACTACTTTTGTGGGGGATGTTGATAATATGGGAGGGTATGCATATGCAGGGACAAGGAGTAGAGGAGAAATCTCTGTACCTTCATCTCCATTTTACTGTGAACCTAAAACTGCTCAAAAAAAAAAAAAAAGCCTTAAAAAAGGTTTCATCCCCATTGAATTGTCACTATTTCACCTGTCTGGCAGATCTCTGGAAAAGCCTATTAGTAGGGCCTATCTTAATTTGACCTGAGTCAAGAGGTCATTTAGTGAGGACCAAGAACTTGGTTGAAAAAATTCAGCTGCAGTTGTTAACAATTGAGATGGTGATACCAGTTGGGAAAAACAAGAGGCTGACCAAAATCTTAAAAAGAAAACCTGAGGAATAAGAAGTCCATGGGGGGGATGTGAAACTCTCTGCCATTCCTGGAGATCCAGAAGCCCACAGCCATAAGCACAGCTGTGTGCATGCCCAGGAAGTAATTCAGAAGGTTTTATTTTCTTACCTCTGGCTGAAAGCTTTGCACAAACAGGAAGTGAAGGCTCAGATAGAGTGCATACGGCTAATTCACTTTGTTGTACAACAGAAACTAACACAACATTGTGAAGCAATTATACTCCAATAAAGATGTATAAAAAAAAATTCTGGGGTTTTATAGGCATGTCTCCAAACATACACACACACACAGAGCTCTTTTTCAAAGGTTTAGAAACTTACTGGTTCAATGCATTTAAGCAAATCCCTGTCCAATCATTGGCTGCTCACTAAACTAAGCAGAAACTTAAATGACTACACATGACAAAGAATACAGACTTTCTAGAATTAGTCTAGAAGATTCAGTAAACAGCAGCAACAAAAAACTGTCAGGATGGGGATTTGATTTATTAAATTGTAATATCAACAGCAAAAAGTATGGCCCATATACAAGTTTTAAAAAGTCAAACGAAACCATCCCTGAGGAAGCTCAGATGATGAACTCCCCCCCTCCCCACCTCCCAAAAAACCCCCTTTAAACCAGCTATTAATAATATATTAATAATATATTCACCAAGCTAAAACTATTATATAAAAACTAAAATGAAAAATTCACTAGTGGAGGGCTCCCCCGGTGGCACAGTGG
Source organism: Kogia breviceps (assembly GCF_026419965.1). NCBI lineage: Eukaryota > Metazoa > Chordata > Mammalia > Artiodactyla > Physeteridae > Kogia > Kogia breviceps. The sequence goes on from NC_081312.1 coordinate 52,875,924, forward strand.
TTAAGAATCCACCTGCCAATGCAGGGGACAAGGGTTCGATCCCTGGTCAGGAAGATCCCACATGCTGCAGAGCAAATAAGCCAGTGCAGCACAACTACTGAGCCTACACCTAGAGCCCATGAGCCACAACTACTGAGCTCACATTCTCTAGGGCCTGTGCTCCACAACAAGAGAAGCCACTGCAATGAGAAGCCCGTGCACCGCAACAAAGAGTAGCCCCTGCACCACAACTAGAGAAAACCCACTTGCAGCAATGAAGACAATGCAGCCAAGAAATAAATAAATTTATTTTTTAAAAAATTTACTAGTGAGGCTCAACAGCAGATTTGAACTGGCAGAAGAAGTGTAAATTCAAAGATAGATAAATTGAGATGATCCAGTCTGAAGAATAGAAAGAAGAAAGAAAAATGAGCAGAGCCTCAGAAACCTGTGAGACACCATCAAGTGTTCTAAGATGTACATAATAGGAATCCTATAAGGAGAGGAGAATGGGCCAGGAAGAATGTTTGAAGAAGTGATGGCTAAAACTTCCCAAATTTGATGAAAAATGTTAATTTACATACCAATTCCAAGTAGGATAAGCTCAAAGAATTCCATACCTACACACATTATAGTTATACTGTCAAAAGCCAAAGACAAAGAGGGAAACTTAAATGTACCAAGAGAAAGCACCTCATAATACATGCAAGGGATTCCCAGTAAGTCTTTCAGCTGCCTTGATTAGGAACCATGGAGGCCAGAAGAGAGTGGAATGACATATTCAAAGTACTGAAAGAAAAAAAAATTGTCAACCAAGAATTCTATATCCAGCCAAACAGTCCTTTAAAATTAAGGAGAAATTGGGCTTCCCTGGTGGCGCAGTGGTTGAGAGTCCGCCTGCCGATGCAGGGGACACGGGTTCGTGTCCCGGTCTGGGAGGATCCCACATGCCGCGGAGCGGCGAGGCCCGTGAGCCATGGCTGCTGAGCTTGCGCGTCCGGAGCCTGTGCTCCACAACGGGAGAGGCCACAACAGTGAGAGGCACGCGTACCGCAAAAAAAAAAAAAAAAAAAAAAAAAAAAAAAAAAAAAAATTAAGGAGAAATTAAGAAATCCTCAGAAAAACAAATTGAGAGAATTTGTCAACAGTAGACATGCTCTGCAAAATAAAGTACAAAGTCCTAACCCAAATCCACATGTAGAAATAAAGAGCACAGAAAAACAATAACTTCATACATGCATAAAAAAGACAGGAAGAACATGTTTTTGTTTGTCACTATTCTCCTATTTGACTTAAAGACAAATGTGTAAAGCAATAGTTTTAAAACTTTGTTGATGGGTTTATAATATATGAAGTTGTAACTTGTATGACAGTTTTAGCACAAAGCAGGGGAGGGGCAAACAGAGCTATATTGGAGCAAAAGTTTTTCATACTTTGAAATTGAGTTGGTATTAGTCCTAACTAGATGGTTTTAAATTAAGATGTTAATTACAAACCCCAAGGCAACTACTGAGAAAATCATTCAAAAAATATAAAGAACATCAAAGGAATTAAAATTGTACACTAGATAATATCTAGTTAACACAAAAGTAGAGAATAATGGAAGAATTGAGAAAAAAATGACATAAGGTGTATAAAAACAAAAAGCATAATGATAGATGTAAGCTCAATCTTATTGTTAATTACATTGAATGTAAATTGATTACAGATCTCAATCAAAATTAAAAATCAGAAAATAAACCACAAAGGAAATTAGAAAATACTGAGATGAGTGAAGACACCACATACCAAAAGGTACTTGATGCTGCTAAATCAGTACTTATAGCTGTAAATAACTATATTAAAAAAGAAAATATCCTTAAATCAATAACCTTTTACCTTAAGAAACCAGAAAAAAGAAGGGCAGACTAAATGGAGAGCAATCAGAAGAAGGAAAAAATAAAGGTTAGAATGGAAACAAATGGAACAGGGAATGGGAAAACACTAGAGAACATCAACAAAACTAAAATTTGCTTCTTTTAAAAGATCCAAAATTGCCAAACCTATAGCTAGAATAACCAAGGAAAACAAGAGGAGATTCAAATTACTAAAGCAAGGAATGAAAAAAGGGACATCACTGTTGACTTTGTAGAAATTAAAAGGTTTATCAGGAAATACTATTGCATCATGTATCTTTGGCTACTGTCTTTATCACAAATTTAGTGCCCCAAACAACACAGACTTATTATTTTATAGTTCTTTAGTTCCAAAGTCTGAAATGACTCTCACTGGGTTAAAAGCAAGGTATCAGCCGGGCTGCATTCCTTTCTGGAGGCTTTAGAGGAGTACCAGTTTCCTTGCTCTTTCTAGCTTCTATAGGGTGCCCACATTTCTTTGTGGCCCTCTTCCTTCTCCTCTTCCTGTGATGGAGGTATTCTCATTTCACATCAATCTGTGACCTCTTCTTTTGCCTTCCTATTCCATGTTTAAGGACCCTAGTGATTACACTGGGCCCTCCTGGATAATCCAGAATACTCTTCCTATTTTAAGGTCAGCTGGTTAGCAACTTTTATTTCTTCTGCTACCTCAATTTCCCTTTGCCATTCAAGGTAAAATATTCACAGGTTCACAGGTTCGTGGGCATCTTTGGAGGGCTGTTATTCTGCCTACCAAAATGATAAAACTGGATGCCAATGAAGTAGATAACCTAGATGAAATTGAAAAAATTCCTATAAAGATAAAAACTACTGAAACTGACTTTGGAAGAAATAGAAAAACCTGAATATATATATAACAAGTAAATAGATTTTTACTTTTGGGAAGAATTTTAAAAATTCCAACAAAGGAAAGCCTAGGTACACATAGCTTCATTGGTGATCTACCAAACTCTTAAATGAGAATTAATAATATTCCTCCACAAATTCTTTCCCTATCCCCTCCCCCAAAAAGAGTAGGAAATACTTTCCAACTTATTTTCTGAGGTCAGTGTTACCTGAAACCAAAACTGGATAGACATCACAATAAAATTAAAGGCCAATATCTCTTATGAGTATAGATGAAAAAAATCAACAAAATGTTGGCAAACCAAATCAAGAAGCATTTATGAAAGATTATACAGCATGACAAGTGGGATTTATCCCAAGAGTTTAAGGTTGATTCAACATCTGAAAATCAATCAATGTTAGTAAAAAAGCAAAAAATTACATGATCATTTCAATCAATACATAAAAGTATTTGACAAAATCCATAACATTTTAAAATTCAGGTAAACAGAAGGAGAGAGAGGGCAGTAAACTTTAAAGGAGTAAAAGAATCATAGATAAGTCCTGTGAGAAATGGAATGAAGGGAAGAAACTGAGAGAGAAATAAAAAATATAAGTGAGGGAACAGAGTTTGATCATTTTATTTCATGTGAAAAAATACAACTTTCTTTAAATACAGATACATTGCTTTGAATTGATTGATTGCTGGTATTATCAAATTAAAACTATATAATTATCCAATTTATGTACATAAGTGCTTTTCCTCCTCCGAAGTTTGCATGACATTCTAACCCAAGCCAGATCTGAGTTAGGTCTGTGCTGATTCTGTGATTAGAAAATATCAAAACTGCATATTTTCAGCCTTGACCCTCTCAGTCATGAGAGTTGGCCTGTGCCTGGCTGAAGTGTTCATGGTTTTCTCATTTGTTCAGCCCCATAGTAGTTTTTCAACCTTTGTTGAATGGTTAAAAAATTGTCACAATATTTAAAATATGTGAACTTGATTCATCTGCTTCAACAATTTGATTGTTGCCTCTAAAACTCATATCCGAGGCTGTTATTTTTTTGTCTGTTCTAGCATAAAATGTTTTGAATATTTATTATCTTATTAGAGAATTTGACTTTTATAGGTTTTGTTCCCTAGTTGCTAGAAATCTTAAGCTCCTAGAAATTCAAGAAAATATTATTGAGAGGTTCTTAGCCTTCTTTTCAGTGTATCAAAAGTACTAATAAAAGCCTACATTTACCTATCATAAGGCTACAAAGAATACCTAAGGAATCACGATCATTCGTTTAAAAATATATTCATGCAATGTGGAAATACAATGCTATAGTTAGATCCTGCTGAATAGAAGCCCTGACTGTATGTCTACCTGTCTTTCTATCTATTTATATGTTAAAACTGGAAAGCTAATGTTGTTTCAAAATCAAAATCAAAATCTTTTTTTACCAAAAGAAAAAAAAAAAAAAAGAAAAGAAAGAAAAAAAGAAATCTCTTTAAAAAAAAGAAAAAGAAATCTCTTTAAGAAAAATCTGTCTTAAAAAGGCAATATAGAAGTCATAAATGAAAGCCTTCAGATATTGCCATGCCTACCTCCTTAGGCTGGAGAAGATATGGAAAAATATATCAATATGTAAATCAAATTTTATGTTTACAGGAATGATTAGCATCTACTTTAAAAACTGACAAATATTCAGCATTATGGGTTTATTAATTATTTTTAGATTGTCATGGCAAACTTATAAATAGTACATCTTGGGCTTCCCTGGTGGCACAGTGGTTGAGAGTCTGCCTGCCAATGCAGGGGACATGGGTTCGAGCACTGGTCTGGCAGGATCCCACATGCCATGGAGCAACTAGGCCTGTGAGCTACAATTACTGAGCCTGTGCGTCTGGAGCCTGTGCTCCGCAACAAGAGAGGCCGCGATAGTGAGAGGCCTGCGCACCGCGATGAAGAGTGGCCCCCACTTGCTGCAACTAGAGAAAGCCCTCACACAGAAACGAAGACCCAACACAGCCAAAAATAAATAAATAAATAAAATTTAATAGTACATCTCAACTAGTATCTTTTGTTTGCATGTAAAGATTTCTAGGTGTGGTGTAGTTTTTTTTTGCCTGTGTCCAGTGGTAATGAATAATTATCAAAAATGGTTCCCCAAATCCAAAGAGATAAGTTTAAAATAAAAACATCATCATAAGTTAAAATAAAAACATCACCCAAAAATGGGTGATGAGAGTTAATGTATGCATGCTAGAAAATATTCTAAGCATTTTTCTTTCCTTGTGAACTCAGGAAGTCATTACAGCCACTCTATTATCAAATGAGATAGGAAGGACCAGAGAGGTAAAGGAGCATGCAGAGGTTTGTAGCTAGTAAGTGGCTGAACTGAGATTTGAATCCAGACAAGCAGGGCTTCATTCATAACCATTATAGTACACTGAAATTTTTTCTTTTCTTTCATTTAGACAAAACATCTCTCATTCCTCTTTCCTCTCAACTTTACCAACATCCCCGAAGTAAATGCATTAAAAATAGGTTAAGAATGTATTCTTTTAGGAAAAGTATATCTAGATTTTATGGCTTTAAAATTGTTGGAGGTCATTCACATGCTTCCATTTTTTCCCTGTCTGGCATAACAGACACATAGTTAATGCTTACATTACTCAGATAGATGAGCAAGTTCAGACATTTTTAAAAGAAATATTATGTGAAAGTTGGACTCAAATGTAGCAAGACTGATCTCTCATTCTGCACATGAAAATTAATCTCATTATTACCATGGCTGTAGAAATAGTAGATTTTTTTTTTTTTTTGCGGTATGCGGGCCTCTCACTGTGTGGCCTCTCCCGTTGCGGAGCACAGGCTCCGGACGCGCAGGCCCAGCGGCCATGGCTCACGGGCCTAGTTGCTCCGCGGCATGTGGGATCTTCCCGGACCAGGGCACGAACCCGTGTCTCCTGCATCGGCAGGCGGATTCTCAACCACTGCGCCACCAGGGAAGCCCGAAATAGTAGATTTTTAAAGGACACCACTGATTGTAGCAGTATCTTTACATTTAGCTTCTGCAAAGAATTACATTTGATACAATTTTAAAGTATAAAATCATCTTGTTTAAAACTTGTTTAGGGACTTCCCTGGTGGCACAGTGGTTAGGAATCCACCTACCAATACAGGGGACACGGGTTCGATCCCTCACCCGGGATGATCCCTCATGCTCCAGAGAAACTAAGCCCATGCACCACAGCTACTGAGCTTGCACTCTAGAGCCCGTGAGCCACAACAACTGAGCCCGCGTGCTTCAACTACTGAAGCCCTCGTGCCTGGGGCCCATGCTCCACAACAAGAGAAGCCACCTCAATGAGAAGCCCGTGCACTGCAGCAAAGAGTGGCCCCTGCTTGCCGCAACTAGTGAAAGCCTGCCTGTAGCAACAAAGACCCAATTCAGCCAAAAATAAATAAATAAATAAATAAATAAATAATTTAAAAAAAAACTTGTTTAAAAATCACCCTGCTTCTTTGAGACTGAAGACATTATTCATGGAAGTGAGGTTATATTGTTGGCAATATGTTATTATCCCATTTAAAGGACTATGGATGTGTGTGTACTTAATTTTAATAAATTTATTTAGCAATTATGGTTAATGGTAAGGTATAAATTATTTTTGTATTACTACCAAGATTATGAATATGAAATTTAGCTTTAGAAAATACATACTACTATTAACAGTTTTTATTGTATGTATTCAGAATGGTGATGAAACAATTTTCTACAAAGAATAACCATTCTTTTAGATCTTTAGAGCTATTGATACCATCCACATATGTACCACAAATAAAGTGAATTGAGGTTTTGTTTTGTTTGCTTATTTGTTTTTAATCCCAGTGCTTTTGCTCTGCTCACATTTGCTCTATGACAAATAAAAATTTCTGAACTTGGAACTAAGGATGTGGTTTATAACCAAACTTGAACAAAGATTACTGGTCCGTCTGATTATTTGACTCGTTTTCTTATCATCATTCTTAAATGAATACATAAACATGTTTTTATTTAAAATATGCCATATGCAAGATATTATAACATGTAAGCTAACTTAATTCTCAGACGTAAATCTTCATTTAAAAAAGCACTAAGTTAATGTATTTTCTCATTTTAAACCACAGTGTGATTGTATATTTGTATTACTGGGCAGTAATAGCAACAGCATGTGATACTCGGTGGTTATTGCCTTCTCTCTTCAGTGCTAAATATTGTGGATTTATCATATTTAATAATAACCATCGGTAAAGTAAGGGATATAATTTATATCCATTTACAAATACTCAACTGATACTTACGGAATTTAACTAACTTGCTCACGGGCATACCAGGAGGAAGCACAGGGCCAGATTTTAAATTGAAGACTTCTTACTCTAGAACCTCTGTATTTAACCTGTTTTGAACTCTGAAAGAATTTCATAAAGCAATATGCTTTTTTTTTTTTTTTTCCTTTGCAGTATGCGGGCCTCTCACTGTTGTGGCCTCTCCCGTTGCGGAGCACAGGCTCCGGATGCGCAGGCCCAGCGGCCATGGCTCACGGGCTTGGTCGCTCCGTGGCATGTGGGATCTTCCCGGACCGGGGCACGAACCCGTGTCTCCTGCATTGGCAGGCGGACTCTCAACCACTGCGCCACCAGGGAAGCCCCAGCAATATGCTTTTGAACATGCAGCTTTCGTGCTTTTACGTGGATAAACCTGGGAATGTTAAGTAGTTGGGAAAATACCATTTCTGTATCAGCTACAGTCAGTTCATCTCCTACCATCCCACTTCCTTGGCATTGCTGATTCCCAACTCCTACTCTCCCCTCTTTGTATTCTCTCCACGCCAAATCCTGGGGGAAAACTCACGAAAGCACCTGGGAAAAGAAAAGAGGAAAGATGAGGTAGTAGAGGAGAGCAAATTACTAGAGTCTCCTCATTCAGTCTTTGCTTCCTTTGGGCATCAACAAAGTGATACAAAGTGTAGGTACAAGGATGAAAAGGCAAAGGGCCAGTGTTCAGAGGTTTCACAACCTGTAATTAATGCGGCAATTGCTGACTGCAGTTCTGTCCATGTTAACTACTGCCTTTTATTGCAGTCCTGCCCGTCTTCTGTCCTGAAATGCCTAAAATATACCGAACCCAGTTTTTCTCTAAGATGTAGCTGAGTCTTAATTCATTCTCTAATGTACAAAAGCCCACTACAAAATTTATCTATTATTTAGCTTTCACTATCTTATAAAGAAAAAATAGGTTAGGACTAAAACGGAGCTGTTTTCTTCTAGAATCCCTTTAAGTAATTTGTGTGAGACACCTTCATTAAAAACTCAAGGGCCTAAGCATATGCTTCAGGAAAATATACCTTGTAGAGAATTTGTGAAAACAAGTGGTGCAGTTCCTTTGTGAGTTATAGAGGGTACTCCTTTTTGAAATAAAAGTGAGAATTTAACATTAATTCATTCAGTTTACTGTGAGCCTAACATGAACCAGATACTGTTCTAGGCACTAGGTCTCAAAGTGAACAACGTTAAAGGCCTTGGCTTTTTTGGTTCACTGAAGAAAAGAAAGAGTCTAACCCAGGAACTAGAGGAACCAAGAAACACTTTTGAGGTTTTAAATTAATCTGAAGCCCCAGACACACAGCCCCCGCTACTCTTCTGGGATATCCAGACCCCTTGTCAAAACCAAAGGGACTTCCCTTTGTGGCTTTTATGAGTTTCCATTTCTAATGGAGACAGGGGAAAAGTTCTTCATATGTGTGGAATAAATGCTTGACATCCCTACTAAGGGCTTTGAATTTGTCTTCCCATAGAAGTTTGACAGTTCTCTTCATAGTCAATGGATATTGCTGCCTGCTCCAATAATATTATGACTTAAGTAGATTCTGTGAGTCAACAGAGATGTGTGTAGGTTTATATATAAACCTACACACACAAAGACACAACCTCAAATAAATGAGTGCAGATATATTCCTATTACTCTTGGAAACATATATTCAGAAGCAAATATTACATAAAATCGGTCCACATTATTAATTGATGAATAATTGCATGTTCTATGCTTCCTGATTGTGACCAGCTGACCTCCTTGAGTGCTTTCTGCCAGGACTCTTCCCATCATTACCAGTTACATGCTGCTCTCGGACTGCACCTTGTTAGTTTGCATTTCTTGTCTTTGCCAGATTGTCGTCCCTGTTAAGCTCTATCATTTTGCCTGAACCATGTTTTCCGAGTTCATATTAAAAGGAACCTCCTATGTAAAATACTTCCCCCCACTATCTGTAACCTCCCCTCGTGTGAATAATCATAAAATTCTGTCTGCATTTATTTCACGGTACAAATATACCATTTGGTGTAATAGTTTTGTCATTCTCTTAAACCCAGCATGCTCTCCATTTCACCATCATACCAGTTATTTAAAGGCAAGAATTGAGTTTTAAATATCTGAATATTCCTTCAAAGTACCTAGTACAGATCACATACTTTGGTGAACACAGCTGGTTCATAAACTGGGCTACCTTATTCTCCAACATCTCAGTAAACACATGATTCTGAAATACACAATGCACTTGATGGACATGGCTTTCGAATCCTTCCTACTATCTTCTTTATTTCTGTTTGTAGCACACTGATGTATTTGAGACTGCTGCTGGGTTTTCATATTATCATTATTAAATAATCAGTGTAAGGATCCAAGCGGGTTGTCTTTTTCCCTTTGACTGTGACCGTGACAGAGTTGTTAAATGTCATTGATTGACACTGCAGATTTGAAATGTATTTAAAGGTAGAAAGCTTTGTTGGCAGAAATTCACCTGTGTAAATAATACATCATAAGTAGCACCCTGCATAGTTTTCCTTGACTTTTGGTGTGTATGGATAGACCTTTAATCTATGGCTTTCATTCTTGTTTACAATGTATATCAAATCATGAACATACTCCTTTTTGAAAAATAAAGTGTATCTAGCACATGATACCTGCCCCTGTTCTAATCTTTTCTAATCTATAAAAACATGAGATGTTTTCAAACCAAATATTGAGTCTATCTGACCAGAAAATGGAGATTTATTTTTTAAATAAAAGTGTGTGTTGATGGGTTTTATGGTACGCAGTTTAAACTGCTTTCCAGCCATTAAATATGGACACTTAAATACATTTTGGGCTTAGCCATCAGCTTTTAGTGGCATCAGACTTTCTATTTTGACCTTTTATTTGCACAAATATTATTAAACACAGCCAACAGTGACAGAATTAATTCATTGATATAAAACTCATTTGTCACAGAATTTGACAGATTTTTACAATACCAGTATGAGGCTAGGAGTTTTCATTTCAATACTGAACTTGGTGTTGCATAGATGAATAGTAAAAATGATTCTTTTCTGAAAAAAAAATCAATTTTAGTTGGTACAGATCATATAGATCATTGTTTTATACCCACTTTTCTTAGTACTGTTATCTTGGTGAATTAGATCAAATTTAGAAAAGGTTGGTTTACTTTTAAAAATAAATCCAGCCTTAACCTGCATATCTCTGGTAACACAAAGTAGTTATAAGACCAGTTCTTTCATACTGGTCCTGTGTTGTGACTCTCATGGTATCTTTATTTCTCTCTACAGATTTGATCCCCTTAGATAATCTTTGTATTCTCCGGTCAGATTGGCTGTGAGAACTGGTCTGATTAGCTTTGCTAATTAGAATCAATGTAATTGTTTCACATTGTTCTTTTGGGCAATTAAAAAGCATGTGCAGGGCTTCCCTGGTGGCGCAGTGGTTGAGAGTACGCCTGCCGATGCAGGGGACACAGGTTCGTGTCCCAGTCCGGGAAGATCCCACATGCCGCAGAGCGTCTGGGCCCGTGAGCCATGGCCGCTGAGCGTGCGCGCCCCGAGCCTGTGCTCCGCAACGGGAGAGGCCACAACAGTGAGAGGCCCAAGCACCGCCAAAAAAAAAAAAAAAAAAAAAGCATGTGCAGGTTAGGAAGCACGTATTTTATTACAGTTGTTAGTCCGTGACTACAAGTTTGAAATATACAAATTGTACATTTTATAACTGGAAAGCAAGTTAAAGGCCACTCTAACCTGCTAATGGTTTTGTAAAAATCAAAAGTGTTTAAACACTTAGTCTTATAACTGTTTAATCCTGAACACAATTAAATTTTTGATAACTGTTATTTTCTCACTGGTGATATTAATCCCAGCATTTAGTCTATGACATACTTTCTAATCTTTATATTTCAAATACCTGGACATTATCTTTAGCTCTTTTGAATATGTTTGCTATTAGAACTTTATATGAACTAATCGCAAACCTTCAAGATATTCCTGAGGAGTAGTGAAAAAGGTTGGCCAAATATTTCACTGTTAAATATAACGGAAAGATACTGGGTTAAAGGAAATTAATCAGGTTTGTTTACCACAAGTGTCCTCAGAGCCTTTATATGTTAATGTACTTTGAGATACATGCAGCGGGGATTCATAGGCTATGCTCCCCCTTTTTTAACTTAGAACATCTCACTGGACTAGTGCTGTGCTGTATTCACTTTGCTGAATTATATTTTAGTGCTTGATATCTTACACAGCATCTTTCAAACACATTTCCCTTGATGAGTTATGGATTTTTTTGGAGTCTGATGGCTAGATTAGATGATTTATGACAGTAACTCTAGGAGTGTGCACGAGAAAACTCAATATTTTTGAATCATATGAGTAAAATTCATTTGAAGTGGCAAGAATAAGGATCATTAACTTATTAACCATGGGGAAAAGCTGGAAAACTGATAATGTCACCTGCTCAGAAGTTATATTCCATTCACTGTTTTGGACCACGCCTATGTCGTTAACTTCTTTAAATTAGAGTATTAACACTTTAACCAACTTCCCCCTTGTTTCAGGGTTAGTGCTTACTCTCTGCTTGACTGTCTTCAGGCATTAAGGGTTAATAATAATTATCCATGACACAGTGAGCTTTGTGCCTGAGGTGATTTGTTACACTTTCATAATTGAAATTATTAATTATATTATTTTCTACGTCTTATGTTTTTCTACTCTCTATTCTTGTTAAAAGTGTGTATGCATTACTTTTTATAACCTGAGAAATGAAACACATTCATAGATCTCTTTTCTAATTTAACACAAAGTCTACCACATCTTTGCATTAATCAGTCATCGATATTTAGAAATTAGTTGATAATACAAAATATAAGAGAAATAAATTAGAATTTTTACAACATTTTAGAAATTTAGTGTCAAAATGTTTTAATCTAATTTAATTGATTTGTTTTTATTACAGTTGACTTGTGGATAGTTTTTCTTAAATTTTTTTACCAATACAAATTTACTGTTTTACCTAAATGATGGTATTATGTCCTTGACCTAGGAATGATTTTTAAATGCTATCCCTCTTTATACTGTAGTCTAAAGGCTAAAGTAAGTGTTGACTCTAAATTTACCAGTAAGAACATGAAATATTGCCAAGGTTAAAGGAAAGTTGAAAGAACATCAGCTAGGCTAGTTGTAGTCAATCTCTGACTTCCCTTGTGTACTAGAAGACCAATCAAATGTGCTTCCTGGAGGTTTTTACAAAGCTGATGGAGAGTTTGCTGCCCACACATCTTTTCAGAAATAAACATGAGTTTTTAAATGTCTGTTAAGGGCACCATAAAAAGAGATTATCCTTTTCATGAACTATCAGGGAGAAATAAGTACTTTGTTGGAAATAAATATTTTGTCTATAAAATACACTGTCCTCTCAATTATTTACTATGACCATGTAATCACAGAACCATGGAACACACAAGTAGTGCTTTAAGACTATGGATTCCATTCTTTTGCCTCCAAGAGACACCTGGTAACAAAATAATTATTCCTTTCTTAGTCTTCCTCTTCCTCTTCCCCTCCTCTCTCTCTCTCTCTCTCTCTCTCTCTCTCTCTCTCTCTCTCTCTCTGTCTGTCTGTCCTGTCTGTCTGTCTGTCTGTCTGTCTCTTTCTCTCTCGGTTGACTGAGGAAAGTAGATAATAACACATTGAGAGAATAGCTCAGTAAATAAAAATATTCTTTGCTGAAAGGAGGTTATAGTGCCGGAACTTGGCTTCTTTTAGAAGACAAGCCTTGTGTGAGTCTCCCTATTAAGCAGAGATGGATTCAGGCTGCTCAGGGGAAGCGCAGCCAGAGGCCTGGGGGACAGCCCAGAGTATTGGAAGGTGATAGAAAAACTTCAGAAAAAGTGGTGTGTTTTCAAAGGAAACTCAAATACTATGAGAAAATTAGGGGTTGGAGTTGTAGAAATTGATCCAAGTTCTCATAAGTATCAAGAGCTAGAGCTATAAATTCAATTCTTTTTTTAAAAAAATTCCAAAACAGATGGTCCTTCTGAAAATTTACTATGTGTAGGCAGAAAAGACTGAAAGAATAAAGGACATAAAGAGGACAGAGGGAGGAGTTGTCTTTATGGGGGCAAAGTTTATTTGATAAGAGAGATGACTGAAACATTAGGGCTGAGCGTAAGTACCAGAAACATGACTTTAGAAATTAAACATGGAATTTCCATAGTATAGCAGTGAGGGTAAATCATGTGATTCCTGGCTGCCATGGCTGCCTTCTGCCTCCAGACATATTTTGTTTGTTTAGCAAAAGTGATTTGGTTTGATTTTTGGTTTCTTTTTGTTCTTAAATTGAATCATTACCTACATTTACAAACTAGGAGATTATACCCAAAAGTCTTTATTTCCTGCCACTTTTGAAAAGTCTTAAATTGGCAAGGCTTAGTCTTATTCTGTGTGGCCACAATTTTCCATAGAGATGATGAGCAGCTAACTCCCTTCAGACAGGACATGCATTCTTCCCTTCATCCAGGGACTCACCGCACCCTGCTTCAGACACTTAACATTCCTTGCTTGGCATATGTAGGCATTTGAATTTTTAAATTTTGAAAAAGTGAGTAATGATCTGATTTTACATTATAGAATAGAAGTCATTCCACATGTATTTATTAATTACCAGGCATGCATTGGGTGCTGATCTCGGACCTAAAATATAGTGCAGTGAAGAAACCAGAAAAGTTCCTCCATGGAGATTCTATTCTAATGTAGATGGCAGGCAATAACTAGTATAATCAGCTAAAATATATAGTGTGTTGGTGATAAGTGCTAAGGAGAAAATAAAGCTGGAAAGGTGACAGGAAGTATCACTGGGTTACTATTTTAGACAGGGTAGTTAGGGAAAGTCTTATTGAGAAGGTGAGATTTGTGTAAGAACTTAAAGAAAACTATCCCTGTGACACTGAGGGGAGAGTGTTCCAGGCAGAGAAAAAAAATCAAGGACAGATGCCTGAATGGATTTGCTAGTGTGTTAAAGGAACTTTAAAGAGGCGTGTGTGTGTGTGTGTGTGTGCGCACACATGTGCATGCGCGTGGGTGGGGGGTTGCATAGAGTGAACCAATAAGAGCGGTAACAAGGGTTTGGATCTGAAATGCCTTATAAATTGTTAGCAGTCCAACTTTCACTCTGAATATGAACTGTATGTCCATAAATATTAGGCCCTAAAGGAGTTGCGTTTATGCCAAACTTGCTCTAAGCTACAAATATTCCCCAATTCTCTGAAATAAAAGTAATGGTAACCTGTGCTCTTTACCTAGATACTCCATTGCAATAGATTGCTTGGAAGAAAGGATGCAGGTTGGACAAACAGATAAGAGAATCAGAATGGTTAGATGCTAACCCTGATCCTCTTTTGATTGTTGAGTAATGTTCCAGTTATTCATTCATTGCCTCTCAGCTTCAAATCCACCCTTCATTACCTGCTCAGCTATAGTAGAGTTAGATCCTTTAAGCATTTTTCCTTTGCAGTAAACACAAAATTAAGCTTTGTCAGTAGAGGGTGCTAAAGCAGCATAGCAGAAGGAAGAGTGTTTCCCTTACTGGTTCTGGTGTGAATCTGTTTTGCTTCTTGCTTTTAGTGCAAGAATGCTGGTGTAGGAACATACAGCGGTACCCTGCTTCAATCCTACACCAGAGCATGCAATCTGATGCACCATCTTGCTGTAGCTCTCCCAGTGGGATACCGTGTGTAGTAGTTCTCTTGCTGCTCTGCTGGTGAGCAGGCTCTAATACCCTGACTCCTTCAGTGTGCCCACCTTCCAGCCTTGACCAGCCTGCACTCCAAAAGATATTTCCTGCTTGCCTAGCAACTGTAGACCAGCTCTGGCCTGGACAACTCAGCGAACTTCTCCAATTAGACCTAATTCCAGACTTGGAGAGGTCTCTTCACCTGTCCAAGCTGTACCTTCCTCAGGTACTCTCCCTCAGCTCTAGAGTTTTTTCCTGAGCTCTCATTACACCTTTATATTGAACTTATACTTAATAACTCTTTGTTATTTAATAATTTAAATATCATTTCATTTGTATTTACTGTATATCATAATTCTTGGTATTAACTTTTGCCTGTTCAAATCATGGTATGGTTTCTGACCTGATTGGACCCTGAATGATACAGGTGGTAGAGCAAAATATTAATTCTGAAACTTACAGACACATGTTTATTTTTTCAGTATTCTCAGGGACGCATCAAGTTGAACAAGTCAGCCAAAGCATTACTTGACTTGCAGTTATCAGAGAACTCAAGAGTGAAACTAGCATGACAGGTGGGGTAAGAGAGGCAACTGATAGAGGTGCAAAGCACTCTTGACTAGCAAAGTGAACTTAATAAGGAATAGAAAGATACGGTTTAATTCAGGGACATGCATATTTATTGAGCAATTTTTACATGCAAAACAACTGTGTCACTTGCTCTGAAACTTACAGTGATTTTATTCACTATATATATTTGTTGAGCAACAGTTAAGTGCTGGCACCAGATAACTTCTGGGTAATTCCTAGGATAACCACATAGTGTAGACAGGGAATTTCTACCTTTCAAGTAACTTAGAGTCCTATGTGGAGGGAGGGGTCAGGGGGAGACAAGGAGGGAGGGAGGGAGAGAACATGGGTGGGGAGGGGTGGGGAAGAAACACACACACACACACACACACACACACACACACACAGAGTCACATCATGATGTGATAAGACTTGTGATGGGGGTGATAGAGAAGTAATAGAAAGGTCAAGTATATCAGTCATGGAGAGGTAGAGATGTTTTCAGTGTGAGCAACCTTTCAGTTAAGGACCCCAGTCTATAGATATTGCATTGTTATCTTTATGTATAACACTAAATCTCCATAAGTTAATTTCTGAGACCACTTAGTCTCATTTCAAGACTTAGACACTTTGACCTACCACTTACTTTTCTTGAACAATAATTTACTGAATCACCTGGTAGTCGAATAATGAAGTCAACTTCTTAGATGCTACTCAACACTCATGGAATAATTTGCTGGCCAGATTCTGCTAATTAGAGGAAAATAATTAATTCACAAATTGGAAATACCATGCTAATCACAAACAGTCAAACTTTAATAAAACATTAGGGCAGGAAAAGCACCCAATAATTTTATTTCATCAATAAGCCATGTATATCCAGGGCATACATTTACATATGGTTAAAATGTGTTAGCACAGATTCAAAACAGCATACCTTTGTTTAAGTACTGCCTCTTTTAAATAATAAGGACTTAAACCCATCCAACATTGTAATTTAAATTGCAAATAGAAAAACACAGAGGATCTATTTATCTGAATCTGTATGGTCTTAAACATCAGTGCTGGTAACTGCTTTTCATTTAACAATATTTTTGTCCATCATATAAATAATACATTAGGATATGAAACTGCCCACCTGTGCTGTACATGTTTATTTTTCATTATGTTTTCTTGGGAAGTTTGGTTCCGAAATATTTATTAGTATGAACTCATCGAGTTGTTTTATCCTTCAAGAGTACGTTGAAATCTTAATCCTGTTCTTTTGAGACTCATTGAGCCCTGGAATTAATATGGTAGCTGAAATAGGGGAAAGTTTAAACCACACTTCTTTGGCACAGGATCAATGGATCTGTTCCACTGTAAACGTTGGTTCAGTCAAATTAGCCATCTGTCTCTGATGAATTTAAACAGTAATGTGACACATTTTAGTACTGTAACAAGCTTTTGCTTATTTTTAAGTTTTTACAGTGAGAAGGTATCAGTGGATAATAGTAGGCTCCAGGCTTCCTCTTCAGAGGAATTCTTGAATTGCACTGTTGCATCCCTCTTCCATATCAACAGCTGTTGCAATTTGTTACAGCTGCACATTTGAAGGAACTTTCGTTTCTAGATTCTACAGTTCTTAAATTCTTTCTTAAATTCTTCTACAGTCACTTGACCTCTTTTCAAAGTCTTTTTTCTTTGTGGATTAACCAATTTAGTCTGCCGTTCTTCCGTGGAGTGGTTATAAGCTTTAGCTACATGCTTAGAGTTAGTGGCATACTTAACGTTCGAATAGACACAGAAGGTGTCTGTTTCTTTTGTTATATGACTAACTTTGGGGCAAGATCATATATTTAGGGGAATTAGATCACTGAAATGCCTTGATGGCCAAGCTATATGGAATATTCATGCTGAGCTGTCAATATTGTTGGTGGTGTAAATAAAAGCCTTTTACTTCTTACAAAGAAGTTATTAGTAATTCTAGATTGTCTTGCTGGAAAAGTTTCACATTATTACAAACTCTCAATTATGTCTCACAATGCTGTGGATATATTCTGGTGTTTATTCTTCACCACCACTGTTTCAACTGGTATGATTATTGACTAGTGTGATCAACTAGTTAATGGAGTACTTGTGAACTCTCAGTCTGAGTAATAAAACACTTGGAAACTCCCATCTGCTTTAGCAATGTAAAGCTCACAAGAACTTTCACACTTCACAATAGACATAAGACAATTATTACTTTTTTGTATGTGCTAATGTTGACATCACATCTGTACACACAATGCCCAAGGCTATAGATGTGCTCTATAAATATTGGACCAACAGCTGGAGGGGAAACATATGTCTTAGTTCATTCAGGCTGCTATGACAAAATACCATAGATTGGGTGAATTAGAAACAACAGAAATTTATTTCTCATAGTTCTATAGGCTAGGAAGTCCAAGATCAAGGCCCCAGCAGATTTGGTGTCTGGTGAGGACCTGCTTCCTGGTTCATAGACAGCTGTCTTTTGCTGTTCCCTCACATGGTGGAAGGGGCAAGGAAGCTCTCTAAGGTCTCTTTCATAAGGGCACTAATCCCATTCATGACCCTCATGACCTAATCACCTTCAGATACCATGATATTGGGGAGTAGGTTTCAACATACGAATTTGGGGGAACACAAACATTCAGTCTATGGAGACATTTAAATTTGTTTTAATAATGCATTTGTATGTATTTTATTTGGTAATTTTTATTTGCTTAACTGTTTTTATGGTAGCTTAAAGTATGGCCCCTAATTCTTCCCTGTGCCCTGTGTCCAAGCCCTTGCCCTTTGTCTTGTGTCTTTGCAGTTCTTCCAACTAGAGTTAGAAATCCATTTCCTGATTTGGGTTTAGCCACGTTATATGCTTGGATCAATGGGATGTTAACAGAGCTTGGGAGTGGTTTGTTATGCATTATTTTTATGGCTAAAATTTTGCCTGACACCGTAGCTTTTTTTTTTTTTTTTTTTTTTTTAACATCTTTATTTGAGTATAACTGTTTTACAATAGTGGGTTAGTTTCTCCTTTACAACAAAGTGAATCAGTTATACATATACATATGTTCCCATAACTCTTCCCTCTTTTGTCACCCTCCCTCCCACCCTCCCTATCCCACCCCTCTAGGTGGTCACTAAGTACAGAGGTGAACTCCCTGTGCTATGCTGTAGCTTCCCACTAGCTATCTAATTTACATTTGGTAGTGTGTATATGTCCCTGCCACTCTCTCACATCATCACAGCTTACCCTATTACTCAGCCATAAAAAGAAATGAAACTGAGTTATTTGTAATGAGGTGGATAGACCTGGAATCTGTCATACAGAGTGAAGTAAGTCAGAAGGACAAAAACAAATACCGTATGCTAACACATATATATGGAATCTAAAAAAAAAATGTCATGAAGAGATTAGTGGTAGGAGGGAATAAGACACCGTAGCTTTTAATGTGTATATGCATTGACTTTAGAACTATTGTTTTGGAAGTAAAAGAATATGAAAAATTTCCGTCGACATCTATCTCATGTTTACTTGTCCTCTTTTTTTGTCTGTGAGTTATTCATATAGGACATCACCGTTCCTAAGACCCATAATCTCCCTCTATTATTTTGTCTGTCACTATTTTACTGAAATCCACTCCTCAACTCAGAGCCACTGCTTCTACCTCCTTTGTAACCCAGAGCTGACTAAACCCTTTCCTATTGTCTGGGTGATAACTGCAAACTCCTCACAATGACTGCCAACTCCCTTACAAAATCTTTCAGAGCAGCCCTTTCCCCTGCCTGCCAATGTAAGACAGGACATTACTTCCATTCCAGTTAAACTGTTTGCACTTGACTTAACTTTCCAAAGTCAGGAGTTAACCTTTAGAAACTAATAAGTTCCTGACTTAACATCTGCATGCCCAGGAGAGGAAAACAAAATGGCTTCTTCCAGAACAGAGAATCTGCCATAAATAGGATTTTCTGTTTCGATTATTAGAACCACTAAAAGCAAATAACTGTCCATTTTAGATATAGAAGTTTTATCTTTATTATTAGTTTTTGTGTACTCTTTTATTGAGTTGGTCAGTCAGGTGTGGCCACAAGAGGAGACTGAGGAGAGGCTCAGGAAAAAGCTAAGTGTGTTATACTCACAGGTCTTAGATATGGGAGGAAGAACACATAGTACAAGGCCATGTGGAAGAACGCCAGGGTGGTCAGGAGTCAGAACACGGGAGCAGGGGAGTGCTTAGGCCAATGGCCTTGTTTGGGGTTTCCCTAGGAAAGGCAAGTCAGGGCAGGGTACACAGTTTAGGATTAGCTAGTTTGAATAATTTTGGTGGGCTTTGGGCTATACAGCTGTTCTCTGGTTGTTGGTACTGGCCCTGGGGTGATTAAGACAAAGGAATACTGCCTCCTGGAGAGAACAGACCCCATAGAGGAGATGTGTTTGCATATCAAAGGTCTGCTCTTGGCTGGGCCCTTTGCTGTCTCTAAGAAATATCCACCAAAGGAGGGGCATTCTCTCCCAGGCAGAAAGATTTCAAAAAATCCACTTCATATTATACAGAAAAATTTTAAAACTACACACACATACACTCAACAATACACTAGTTGTCAAGTCTTCAGGAATAAGAAGGTCCAGTGTCAGTGCATCCTGTTACCTGAAAGAAATTGTGTAAGTGACATAAATGGAATTTATATTACTGCTTTTTAATTTTTTCATTTTGCTAGATAGGAACTAAAATATGGAGTGAATCAATGTTCACCACCTGGCAATCCTAATGATGACAAATAGATTGTGAAGAAACAAAAATGAAAACATGTTGTCTATGAATGTGGTTATCTGGCACATAACTTTCCACAATTCAGTTTCTAATTTTGAGACACAGTTTATGTTTCCGTAGGCTCTACCTGAGCGGCTTTCACAAAAGGCTGCAAGAAGCACAGTAGTATTGTGTTCTTTGAGTTCTGTCCAAACAGATCTGTGAGACATTCAGGCCCTTTAGTTTCTCTCCAGATAGTTTGGGAGTTCCTGGGGAGGCTCTACATTATATGCTTCACTGTGGTCCTCTCATCTATCACCTGCTGTCTAACATTTTCGACATTTCCTGCTATTGGTGTCTAATATATTCTCCCAAAGTCCTCAGACCTGGTTCAGTGTTCTTATCAAAACAATGTGTGCCCATGAAGCTACTATATTTGCTGGTGCCAAAGCTGTCAGATTCAAAGCCAGTACTTTTCCTTGTTACTTGCTTTTTTATTGAAGCCACCAGCCTCCCACTCACTGCACCTCCACCCTGGGATTTATGTATGAGGACCTGAAGACTGGACCACAGATCAATCAGAGTGACAGATGTCTTCCTCACCTTAAAGCACTCTTACTTACCTCTTTAATACTAGCTCACTGCCCTTGAATGTCTACTGAGCCTCACATCTCATCCATAAGATTTTTTTTTCCCAGTTTTCTCTAACATTAAGCTCCCTAGTCATATCCAGACCCATTTGAATACTACGGTGAAAAGGTTTAGGCTGCTTAATAAACTAGGACCTCCTATGAAATATAAGGAATTTCTCCCAGTGATGAATTTGACCACTTCAGTTGTATTTACCATGACTAAAGGAATGTCAAATTGTACTTATTTGCTTTCTGTCTTTATTAATCAAAGAATAGAATAATAATTAGTGCTATTTAACAAGTAGATATTTGGGACCTACTATGTGTCATGTCTTTTGCTGATTCTGGAGCTAATAAAACAATCAATAACAAGTGATTTATTCTTCTACTTAAGTGTACAGTCTACTAAGGACATATATATTCATTAATAATACATTCAGGTGATAGGTAGAGGATATCAGCGCATAGGCAGCATAATGAGGTCATAATTCTCAGATATGCAAATTAGAACATAGGTATGGTAGTATATGCTTTTTAAAATTATATTCTAGATATGCAGTTGTGTTTTGAGCATCCTCCCTATGTTTGCAGAGGTGGAAAAAAATGGTTGGACGGACACATACCCTTTGATTACTTTATTCCTCCAAGCATTTAACTGGGCCTTAGATAGATGCATTAAACCATTTGATCCAAACATGTATGTCAGGTTGGAATTATTATTGATCAATGAATAAATCCCAACACATGTGTTAATAATCAACTTTTGGATTTTCTGCAGTGCTGGATATTGTGGGACTGAGGAGAAAGGACAGGAGGGAAGACGATCTGTGCTTAGAGTTTGTCACCTGATGGTCCTAGTTTCAGACGTTTTTACTTTCCTTCCCAGCATCTATTTCCCCTTCTCTCCACTAGGTACCCTGATTTTTCTTTGAAGGATTCATCTGCCCCCATTGTAAGCCTTGTGTTATGGGAAGACTTGAAGCTTCCTCTGACTCAGTAGAGCCGTCTCTGATCTCAGTGATTGGTTTAGGAGTGTACATCTGACCTAAATCAGACCAAGAGAGAAGTAAACCCAGGATTTGTGTGGAAGCTGTCAGAAAAGGGGTTGTCTTCTGCCCTGGAGAGTGTGTTGTGAGGATTGGAGAACTGGAGCTGATGCAGCCATGCTGCTATCATGAGGGAAGGCCATGATGCTGTTTCAGTGGCCACGGTATGAAGGCTAAGATGTAACTCCTCCTGTAGAAGGTAGAAGAGGGAAGGACACTGAAATCCACAGCACTGTTGTAAAGACTTTCTGTGAATTCATTTAATCCTTATATAAGGATTATAAGTTAAAAGTTGGTGTTATCCACATTTTATAAGCAAGGGACTGAGGCTCAGATAGGTTGTTGCACACCTAATAATATTGTATTTATCTGATGGCTGTCTAAAATAGTTCAAACACTTTCCTTTCACTTTTTTTTTTTTTTTTTTTTTTTTTTTTTTTGCGGTATGCGGGCCTCTCACTGTTGTGGCCTCTCCCGTTGCGGAGCACAGGCTCCGGACGCGCAGGCCTAGCGGCCATGGCTCACGGGCTTAGTTGCTCCGCGGCATGTGGGATCTTCCCGGACCAGGGCACGAACCCGTGTCTCCTGCATCGGCAGGCGGATTCTCAACCACTGCGCCACCAGGGAAGCCCTCCTTTCACTTTTAATATGGGACTTCGTTAGTACTGGCTTTTGCAGGACAATGTGACATGTGCACATTTTGTGATCATACACCTTGTATCCTCATTTTGAGAGTGATCATATTTGAAGTTCTGCTGAAATAGAGGTACCAAACTCCCAATGTTACATCTTCTACCCTGCAACTCAGTGTTAATTTTCTAGGCAAATTTTAACCTCCTTTGGAAAATTAATTTTAGCCTGGAAACCTAATGGAATGTAGATTACATGGGTTTAATTAACTTATAATTCAGATAAGGAAACCTTTAAGGTGAATGCTAGAAGAAAATTATTCTTTGTTTTATTTTACCTATCATTCTGAGTGCTGCTCCCTCATGTTTCCAAGTAGCAAAAATTCAAACTAAAGAAAATATGATTCCTGTATGGAAAATGCTTGCAGTTGTGTAAATGTCATAGCCATACATAGCCTGCAACTCCTCTGTGCATCTGTACAATTGCTTTGAATGACAGGATTTCCAAAATAGAAAAGTCTCCAGCTGTGACACGCAAAACAACATTTAGTCAAATACGTAGACTTATTTCTTACCTACCGAAAAAGATTATCTCTCCAAGTAGAGTTCTAGTTGACCATTCTCAGTGTTTTTCGTGAAAGAAAAGAATTCAGAAATTCAGGTCAGGAGTTCAGAACGCTGGAACAGAGCTCTCTGTAAAAGGTCACTAAGGATGTGGAAATGATGAAAAATGGGAGAAGAATTCTCCATTTTTCCTTTATAAAAATACAGCTTTTTTCTTTTTTATTACTTAGTGAAATATTCTCTATAAAAATGCAAATAATAAATGTTCATGGTAGATATTCCAAGAAACAATGGAGCTAATGTGCATCTCTGGTTTGTAGTTTTTTCAGGATGGTTATATGAAAAGGGGCTCGCTAATATAGTAAAGAGCCGTATTGCAGATGTAGTTTGTTATGAAAAAGTCCTTAAAATCTTTCTCACTGATACTCTAGGAGGTAATGATGTCTGCCCCTTGTCCAGAAAGCTTTATGAAACTGTTTCGTGGAATACAGATACTCTGTACCCAAGAGTGGATGTTCAGATAGATAGAGAATTTTCTCTGTATAGTAGACGGATTGTCTTACAAAATAAAATCTATTGATAATCCTTATTCATGAGCTTCCCAGTTTGATGCAAAAAGACCATTTATTTTAGGCTAAGTAAAATTATAAAACATTATTTGATTTAGTCAATTCAGTCTAAAAGCTAATACATCTGAAAGAAAATCAGTCTTAAACGTCATTTCTATTACACAGATCATTAAAAAAATAACCTGGTTAAATGTAACTTTTAAACATTTGGTATACCGAATTTTGTTGGCATAATGTATCTATAATTTCAGTGAATGTTTATTTTCTAGTCTTATTACCTGAAAATCTGCTGGAAATCTACTCTCAGACAATTATAGAAGAGACCATGATTTCTGTCTTCAGTTGGAAGATGGAAAGTTGCCACAAGTTTCCACGGCCACTGACTGAAGAACTTCCATATTTGAGACCTGTAACAATATGGTTGTTTGATGGGAGCATATATTGTTCTGTAAACAGCTAGAGTATAAGCTCTAGTGGGCAGGAACAGTGTCTGTTTTGTTCACTGCAATATTCGGCTTGCTAAGCTTCCTGCTGTGCCCACAGTGAGCACTGATTCAATATTGAGTGAAAGCTTTGGAGGGCAGAGATGGAATTTAGCAGTGCTGTGTCTGGGCACAGGAGAAGGAACACTAGCCCACTTGGGCACAAACAGATAAGAAAAGGCCTGGCTTGGCAGCAGTTCTTGTAAAAAAAGATGTGTTGGTTTTATTTGGCCTTGAGTTTAATGTGCACCTGCTCTGAAACATGGGTACAAAAAAATGTCCTGGATAATCATATGCTATATCATAACATCCAAGGATGCATTTTCAGTTTCTGCCTTCTGATTGTTTCTTGCCTTTAGTTGCTAAACATACCTAAGTCTCTTTTTTTTTTTTTAACATCTTTATTGGAGTATAATTGCTTTACAATGGTGTGTTAGTTTCTGCTTTATAACAAAGTGAAGCAGTTATACATATACATGTGTTCCCATATCTCTTCCCTCTTGCATCTACCTCCCTCCCACCCTCCCTATCCCATCCCTCTAGGTGGTCACAAAGCATGGAGCTGATCTCCCTGTGCTATGCGGCTGCTTCCCACTAGCTATCTATTTTACATTTGGTAGTATATATAAGTCCATGCCACTCTCTCACTTGGTCCCAGCTTACCCTTTCCACTCCCCATATCCTCAAGTCCATTCTCTAGTAGGTCTGTGTCTTTATTCCCGTCTTACCCCTAGGTTCTTCATGACCTTTTTTTTTTTTTTCCTTAGATTCCATATATGTGTTAGCGTACAGTATTTGTTTTTCTCTTTCTGACTTACTTCACTCTGTATGACAGACTCTAGGTCCATCCACCTCACTACAAATAAGTCAATTTCGTTTCTTTTTATGGCTGAGTAATATTCCATTGTATATATGTGCCACATCTTCTTTATCTCTTGAGTTAAAACTAAATAACTTACCCACTGCTTTATCGCTTTTCTTTCTGTCCTCAGCAAAGATCAGGAGAATAATTGATCACTGATGTCTTCCATTTCTCCTTTCTCACTTCCTCTTACCTCTGTGAAACCTGGCTTTGCCACGACTGCTTTACTCAAAATATTTCCATTTAAGCCACCCATGCTGGTATCATGAGGGTCCAGTGAAGAGGGTGTTTGTAAGAATCTTTGCTACATTTGAGCCTTCTACTCACGTCCTCTTTTTTGAAACTGTTCTCTTGCTCATGGAGAGTCTTCACAGTTTCCTCTTTTCTAACTACCCCAATCTCACTTCTCTCCAGCTTTTATGCTTTAGCTTTCTCCAAGGTTCTTACCTCAGTTTTCAGTCCACTGGGATAATCCTTTCCACTGTTAGTATTTTTTACACATCCTGTATGCTGATGGCTGCCTTTTTCTTTCTTTCCTATGTCAACTGAAAAAAATGCACACCCTAAAAGTTGAGAGTTATGTTTTATTCAGCAAACTTTTCTGAGGACTTCAAGCCTGGAACACATCATCTCAGATAACACTGAGAAACTGCTCCAAAGAGGCAAAGTACGGGAAAGGGGAGCCAGGATATATAGGAGTTTTTGCAGTAAAAGACCACGTAGTCAGAATATCAAAAGATTACTGTTAGTAAAAGAAAACCAGATATCTCAAGTTAAGGAATTTAGCGCTTTCCTATGTATGGGAAGATGCAAGAGTCTGGGCTCACTGAAATCATACCTTTGATATGCACCTCAGCTATTTGGGGCCAGTATCCTGTCTTTTCTCATCCTGAGTTTCCTAAGGGTGCTCCGTTGGGGGTGGCCGCAGTGGCTCCCTGGTAGATGGACTTGGCAGTGGGCAGCCCATTTGTCTCCATCCTGAGTTCCCTCAGGGCTCACCATCTGGGGGCTGTAATGTGATGGCTTGATGGCTGCAACGTCCTTTGTTTACTAGTATGGCTGGCAATATTTTAGTTTTCACCTACCTCCTACCTTTCCTTTCTCTCTTCCTTCCATCCCTCCTTCTTTTCTTTCTATGCATCTATCTATAAAAGTCATGATGGATAGACAATAAAACAGTGACTGTCTGCTGGTGGGAATCAAGAGGTAGTTTCTAGTTTATTCTTCATAGTTTTATTCCTTTTCTGATTTTTTTTTTACACTGAATGAGAATTACTGTTTTAATCAGAAGTAAAAATAAAATTATTTCTTATTAGAAACAAACAAATGAACAGCGAATTTGCTCAAGAATAAATGCTTTCTTCAACACGCCCACTATCACCTTACACACTTAACTTTACTCCCTGTGTTAAGTGAAGTTAAGGATGGGGATCATATCTTAATTATCTTTGTAGATTGTTTAGCACAGTGCTTAGGATTTAGTAAATATTCAACAAACATTTTTGAACTATGATAACCTCACTGTACCCTGCACAATTAAAATCACATATTCAAATCTTGATGACATGGGTGAAAATCCAAAGCAGACAGGACTTGGGCCAACACCCGGGAGAAAAGGGACCACCGTGGTGGTCTCAACAAATCGTTCTAGTTTTCTGTCACAGAACCTGTCAATTTTCAGCAGAGGGAAGAGAGACTGAGGGACATGTCAGCCAGGAGCTTGCAACAGACTTGCTGGGCTGGAGAGAGAAAATTTAGTAACCAGGGCTACCGAGTAGATCAAGACATGAGGAAGAAACCTCCAAGAACTGAACCAGAAATAATATATGTGATTTCCTCTGAAAGCATTTTCCAATTCTTAAACTATACATGTGCAGGGTGAAACTCCTAGAAATCAAGTAGAAACCTGTTCTCAGGAGACCAAAGAGCTTAGCAAAGATATCAACAGCCTGGTGGTCCTAGTGAGAGAGAAGTTAGAGTTCAGGGCCTAGGAAAGTGGAATGGCCCTTGTCAATTTCACAGGCTTTCAGTCTTGATCCCAGAGGTACTATAACCTAGGAAGAAGGGCAAACTGGAAAAAAGACCAGCCCTAACAAAATCTAAAACCCAAGCTTAACTGAATATGCCAGTATTCTACCTGCCTTCCAGAATTTGGTTTGGAATAACATCAACCAGAGGCTTTGCAATAATATTTTATATATTATGTCTAGTAGTCATTTAAAATTACCTAGCATGCACAAAAACAAGTCCAGAAAACTAAAAATAAAAACAAAATTTTATAGACAGAGACCCAGGGGATGATTTAGATATTGGAGTTATCAGACAGGAACCTCTAAATAACTATGATTAATATTTTCAAGAAAATAGAAGAAAAAATGGAGAATTTTCCCAGAGAACTGGAATCTGAAAAAATGCAGTGACTGAAAATTAAGGATCCAGTGGATAGGTTAATCACAGATTTGACATGTTGGAAGAGAGGATTAGTGAACTGGGAGATAAAATGACTTAAAAATATCTAGATTAAAGCCCAGAGAGGGAGAAGCCTGGAAAATGAGGAAGAGTATAAAAAAAGTGACATATGCCTAATATATATATATATATATAATTTAGAGTTCTAGAAAGCAAGGTACAAAAGAATGGGACAGAATCAGTGACATTTTCAAAAACTGGCAATTAAGCCACAGATCCCAAAATATTCAGACTCCAAGGAGGAAAATACAATGACAAACCACACCTAGGTGCCTCGCAAACTACTGCAAACAAAAGAGGAAGAGAAAACCTTAAAAGCAGTGAAACTACATTTTAATTTTGTTCATTTTTGAGTTCCACATGTATAGAAGGTGACTGATGAACTAGAGCATATCCAGTGGTAAGTGTCCAGAGATCATGAAACACCTAGAGACTGGACCTAGAGACCAGGAAATAATAAAAAGGTGAAAGAAGTGGGAATGTTGAACCAGAAAAGAGTGAGTGAGACAATTATAATAGTCTTAAAATTTTTGAAATGTTGTCAGGATAAAAAGGCAACTTGTTCTGTGTTATCCAGGGGGCAGAGCTAGGATACAAGTTGAAAGGAAGCAATTTGTGACTCAGCATAGGAAAGTTTAATAAATATGCCTGAATGAAAATGACACAGTGAACTCCGGAACATTGGGAATTTTTAAAAACTGAGATTTCGATGACCAAGTTTCCGAGAGGCAGAAGGTATTTTTAAACTGAATGTGAGTTTAATGAGCTCTCCTATAAGACTCCTTGCAACTTCAAGATTAAATAATTCTATAGTGTGCATTCCAGTGAATGATTGTTGTATCTTCATGACCACCACTGATTTAAGAAGCTGTCCATTTAATCCTTAACTCAGCAAATGTTAATGAGTACCCACTTCATGTAAGGCCCCATCACAGACAGAGGAGCTACCAGGAGATGTAAGACACAGTTTCTGGCATCATATGGATCGTGTACTTGAGAAAAGACTATTCTGGAGAGTTTATATCTTATTCAGGTCACTATAACTTAATACAAGGGAAGATAGGACATATATTATTAAAATGGAGCTGAATAGTGTAAAAGAATAATTCATCTCCACTAGATGGGTATTTTATTCCCTTTTACAGAGGGGATTACACACTGTTTGTCAAACTGAACACAACTGCTATAAATTTAACCCTTTTCAGGACAACCAAGTGATCTTAGCATACTGTTGCTTCAAGGCTCTAGGAGGCATGCTTAGTACCTCAATATTGTTAGTTTAAACAACCTTGTATTTCTTCAACAAACCCTAGTTTCTGTATTGGTTGTTAATGTAATGATTCCAATTCTCTATCATGAAGTGATCAAATAAGTCTTTTTGTGGTGGTAGGAGAAAGATGTTATTAATATTAATTTTTAAATGCATTTTCTGTGCCATTAGATCAAAATCCGTGCAATTATTTTCTACCTCAAACATTTTCTCATACTTAAACCTAAAGGGATTGAGAATCTTTGATCCCATCATTTTAATAACCCAGGCTGAGGGGTTGGCTTACACTGTAGTCTATAATGATAATGACACATATCTTCAAAAACATACTTTTCATACCAAATTCTATTTCTAAAACTATATTCATAGTAGAAAAGAGGTTTTACATTTTAAAAGCACCTTTTTAACTGGAGGGAAAAAAAGAAGGAATTACCACTAATCTCAGGTCTTTTTTTATCTGTCCTTGATTTGCCCTCAAGCATCACAGAAAAATATTGTCAGTTCCACTGCCAGAAGATTGTTTTTTGGGGAAAATAAATGTTTCAACTGTGACATTGTGTTCCCATTTGATACACCTTTCAACTTGTAAGCTGCTGAAGAAAGAAATAGGGATATTTTGTTTCAGTCACAAACTAAGGCAAAAGCAGCTTCTAATATGATGGATAGCAAAATAAAAATGGAGATGTCCCTTCGTTGGGATCCTGTGCTGAAGGCTTAATGAACCTATGCATAGCCGAGGTGTAAGCCCACGTACAGGCAGGCACAGAAGCCTGGAGTCTCTGTGGCGCAGGGTGTGTGGAGGTCAGAGCCGAGCGCAGGTGCACTTGCCTTTCCATCTCCCTGAATGGTCCTTCCCTGTAGTCATCCCTTCAAGTTTCATGTGAATTTAGGTCCAGAGAATCTGAAGATTTTATGGCCCAATTAGAGATGTAACCTCCTTGTGTTCCACATTTCAGCCTGTCATTTCTTTTGTCCACTCCAAATAGGAGATTATGTTTAAAGTGTACTGATCTAAGAGCCTTCTTTCTCTAAATTGCTTTAAAATTAAAAAAATTAAAATTAAAATAATAACCAGTAACTTAGGGTCAGTATCCATTAAATTATCTTCAACCCCTACTGTTGGTGTTACCCCCTACTGTACATCCCAAATTATTTTGTTGGTTCTGATTAGTGTACGTTTTCCGTTAATAAAATTGTATACAAGGGAGTGCTTTGTCATTCAAAACTGAATGAGCAAGATAAATGGACTTGATTGTATTTTCATTATTTTTTTGGTCCTCTTTGGCCTTTGCTTAATAGGGCGGACAGGCTCTTTCTTATATCAGGAGCATGTCGTTAGTGTTTGATAACTTTATGAATGCATACAACAATACTGATGAGCCAATGAAATTAAGTTTTTCAAAGGACAGCTTTAATTTGTTGATTTGGAGCTTGAAAATGTGGGTTATTTTGTGATTGAATAACATTTTGAATGTTTAATGCAGGGCTCCATTTACCTTGATTAACTCAGCAATTCACTACACATTATTTCCAAAGATGCTAATCAATATTAAATCAAAATCGATTGAATTGCCTCTGAAATTGTGAAGATTGACTGAAAGTGTCAGTCTCTTTGGGAAATTGAAATTCTGGCCTCTTAATGAATATAACCTCATTATGGAAGTACTATATAAGAGTAATGGGTTTTAGAAATATAAGCTGGGGTTAAATTTCTGAACATAATAGTTACTTTTAAATTAATTTAGCACTAGAATTATTTAATCAATTTCATTCCAATTGGAGGAAATAACCTGTGGTATTATTGTAGATCCCATTCCTTCCAGTTGATAAAATTTGAAATTTAAAAATGCTATCTCATTAGTTATTTATTACCTCATTCATTTCTTCTGGACTGTTCAAATATTATAATTTTAAATATTCTCCCTGATCCAATAGCAATGACACTGCTCAAAACTGCATATATAAAGTTATTTAAAGCAGAAATAGAAGACAATTTCTTTAGTGAACATACCCAACTGAATATAGCATTTCTAATTATATTTAATTAAGTGTATATATATATATATATATATATATATATACAAAAAAATTAATGTATTTTGGATATTCAAATATTGGAATACAACATTACATTGTTTTTATTAACCTATGTAACACATTAAAGACAGACATTTATACTTCAAGAGAAAATAATTGGCTTGCCTATAGAAAGAAACTGAAATGCAAAGGCTTCTGACCATGGGTTTATATTAGTTCATGTGTTTATTTTAGTTCAATGGAGTATGTAAAATAAGAGGGGAATAGAAAGGGAAAATATGTTCCCATTGAAGATTCATTGAAGGGCTAAGATATTAAGAAGTAGAAGGAGAGGTTTATTTATCCAAAAAGGAAGTGTAAACATGCATAGGGAGATAAAGTCCCAATCTTTTAAAACATGAAGGCATTCTGAAGAGGGGTTCTAGCATTTTGGAGGTTGTAAAATCCCATTTCAAACTTGAGCTCCCTTCTTTACTGTCCTTGGTCCTTTAGTTAAATTATTAAACTCTCTGAGCTTTAGTTTTTTCATCTATAAAGTGAGACTAATTACAGCTGCTGTAGTTTTCTCTCTTTTTTTTTGTGGGTTTTCTTTTTTTCTTTTTGTAAGAGAAAGGGTAGTGGAAAGATCAAGACGTAAAGAACTTAGCACTAGACCTGGTGGATGCTCTTGTTATAACTGCCCTTAAATGGATGAATTATGAGTCAGGGAACTTTACAGAGTACACTGAGTAAGGCTGAAAAGAAAACATGTAAGAGCATCCAAAAAAAAATTCTCCAAATTCAGTTTCTATTGCCTTATTCAATAATTGAATATTAAGAATGACAGTCATTGAACCAATGATTAAGATACCCTGGAAGGAGGGAGCAAGTGTTTTCATGAGAAGATTGAGACTGGATTTGAGGGAGGTGGAAGATCAATTTTAGTTTCTGTGTGTGTGTGTGTGTCTACAAAGTGGAAGTTATCTTTGTTAATTGGTATGTCCATGACGTGACAGGTTTTGCCACCCTTGAGTTTAAATCAATGACAAAGTGTCACTGCTCTTCAATAAGCATTAGAAAAGAAATAAAACTCTGATGTGAGTTGAAATTCATTCTGTATTAAAATTATTTTACAAATTATTTTCCCTTAATTTTGGATGACACAATTCCTATACTTTAGGAATGGTCAATAATTAGTTGTAATTTGGATTCATCTTTTAACTTGAGAGAAATTTATTTGAGACTTTCATGTAATGAATCCAATAGTTGGGAATCATATTTCAAGGAGTGGTCACTAATTCTTGCAGTGTTCTGAAGTGTACATTCATTTCCAACATGTCAGGTGCTTAATTTAAAACATTTACTGATTCTTGATTTTTGCTTGGCTGTGAGCTCATGTATTCTAATGGAGTTGTTAATAAAATGTCAGTTTTCTCCTGTTCTGTGTTCTGTATCTATTTTCTGACTACACTTACTTGTGATCTGCCATAGACAAAAAAAATGGCTAATATAATTTCTCACGGCTTGCAAACTACTTACGCTTTAATGTCCATCTCATAGGTTTTTGCATTAGAAAGTTCACATGGGTTCATAATATGTAGCTTTACTTAGCACTGATATCAGCCTCTTCTGGGAAATTAATCCCGTGAGTTGCTTCTAGTGTGCTAATAGCAGCCACTGTGATTTGGACAATCATTTTCAGTGTTTTAAGATTTTAGACAGTGTTTTTGTTGTTGTTGTTATTCCTATTTTCAGATACCCTTGAGTGCATTGTGTTTAGCTAGTTTCTGAAAGAGCAAATTCATTGAGTTCAAAACATATGGTGGCTTACAAAAAGGAAAGGAAAACACCATTAAAAAGAGAATAGTCCGCGGTGAATGCAAATCCTTAGAAAGCTCTTAGTTACTACCAAGAATAAGTGAAGTAGGGTGATTTAATGGTGTGGTGCTTCACAGAGAACATGGCTTAGAGGTCTACACTTCAGAGTACCTGAAATCTGGAATTAGCCTATCTAACAAACCAAATGCATAGACATGGAGCTAGCCTTTGCCAAATCAGAAGCGAATTTTTAAAAATTTGAGTTAGTTCCAGTATGGTTCTCCTTGTTCTCAAGCAGTGAGTTCAGCTGAGTTAGTATGTGGCTTCATGGACAGAGGGGAGAAGAGTATCAAGAAAAGTAATGGCCTTCCAACTCAGTGCACTAATTTACCTGAGATAAATATGGGAGAGAGGGGGAAAGTTTGTTAGACTCTTGTTTCTCTTTTAATTCCAGAAAAGAGGGGGAAAAGTTCTTACTGCGTTGGAAATCACTATCTCATAAACTGTAGTTGCTTGGATACTCAAAGGTAAGAATGGCTGTGTACAGTATAAACTCATGATTTGTTTCCAGCTGACAGGATGACTTAGAAGAACATTGAGACAAAAGGACTTGGAAAGTAATCAGGAAGAGTAATGGGGGATAGAATACTTCCATTTCTCTTCTGACAAAATAAAATAAAATAAAATCTTGGGAGAACTTTTTTGCCATTTTTGTGCTTTCTTTTATTGCCCATTTTTCAAAGAAAACAATCAACCATTTCGATTAAGCATTATGTGTAAGTTCAAATTCTTTCCCTTAAAATGGAGTTGCAATTTAATTGCCCAAATGAGGAGTATTTTTAAAGTCACACATTGTACATAAAGTTGCGATTTTTTAAAAAAATTTCATGAGAAAAGAAAAAAATGAAACCCCAAAAACAGGTGGCCAAAAGTATTTCGATCTTCCATCTGAAGAAAATCTGCGAAGACTGAATCAAAAAACTAAATCAACTCCTTAAATAAGAACATAGCTGTAAGTAAAATATAAAATAGGTTAAGAACTAAAGATAAAATTGAACAAAATATTTTTAATCGATAGAGATCTTAAAACTACAATACTACTTATTTATTTTCTATGTTTTTGAGCATTCTACATAAAGATGAATATTTCATAAAGATACTCACTAGTACTTGCTAAAATAGGAAGCAAAATAGCATGAAAACATTTAGGTTTAATAGCATTTTTTTTAAATAAAAAGAGGACATGTGGCTGCCAAAATAGGCAACAGTTAGAAAGTGAAAGCTGTAAAAATGATGATGACCTAACACTTACCTGGTTCTCTCTGTCTCCTGAATATATGTGTGACAGCCCCCAGTGTCACCGGACCTTATATAAAGCAGACTGTTGCCATAGATGGCTTAGGGCTCTTGGATAGGCATTTGTCAAATTCCTGTAAGTGATTTTCACATGTTAGTCCTCAGCTTTCCTTTTTTTTAAAAAAAGCTTCTCTATAGGGATACCTAATGTAACAGAATATCAAATAGAAAATTAAAGCATGAAGCAGGTGTAAAATAACAGTACATTTTCTTGGCACGTACGCTGCTGCAAATTATCCGTTATAGTGTGTGATGTATCCATCAGTAATAGAAAGCCTAAATAGTGTTTTGTTTTGTGCTAAACAGTGTCATATAATAGTTTGTGCCAATTTATATATATATATATATATATATATATATATATAAACATATCTATACATGTATATAATTTTAGCATATATTTCCTCCAGAAATTATGTATTATTATATGTAATTATGTTAAAAATTGTATGATTGTTTTCTTTTTATTCAAAGGAAATTTATTAAATCTCTTCTACCTCAATATCTGTGAAGTCTATTGACCTCACCACCACCTGCTCACCCCCTACCCCCCAAAATTTAGTATGTTTTCATGGGTAGAATTTTCTGCCTCTAGAATTCCGAAGCATCATTTAGTCAGTTGCTGTGGAAGAATTATTTCTTAACCCACCTTGATAATATGCTGCATATGCATACTCACTTATATCAGCATACAGTATCTCCTTACTCTTTACTGGTCCAGCCACTTCCAAAGTATCTCCTTAGTTCAACTGTGAAACACCCCCTGACACCCACCAAACACCCCCCCCCCACACACACACATTCTATCTCCTCATTGTGGGCATTCATCACCTTAATTTTTTATACTGTTGGATTTTTAAAGTAATAATAACTGAAAAGAAAGGAAAAGAAAAAAGTGAGGAAACTAAGACATGCCAAACGTTGAGGACATCTTTTCCTTAAACCAAAAATTTCCAGTTTTCTGGTTGAGGGCTAATAGTTTAGCAAATAGGGATCAATGAACTCATATAATTAGGTTATTAGGCATTTTTGTAATTTTCATGCTTTCAAGTATGTTATTCTCCATGTCTAAATGATATAATGTCTTCAATACCCTTATGTACAAATGTGTGAAATAACTGACAGTCAGAAGGTGTCTATGTACTACTCAAGTTCATTGAGCTGATTCCACAGCAGAATCTAAATTAGAGTTCATTACCTCTATCTTTCTGGAATGGGCTAATTTTATACTGAATCATCTAATGTAGTGTTTTGCATATAATATAAATTTAACATAATGTGAGTTTTTAATTCTCTCTGATTTTCATATTGCTTGTTTAAAATGAAAGAGTTAAGAAAAGTTAATATTTTTGAAAGTTATAAACTACTTTGTGTATATTTTGCTCTAAATATCCTGTATTCTTCTTTTTGTACCCTTGAGAGGAGTGTACAATGGCACACTACTATCTCTGTATTAACTTTTGCTGGAGGATGTATTTTGACATCATAATTTCCCTTCAGAGCTCTAGTGTGTTTTAAACTTGACTTCTCTCCATTTTAGTCATTGAACGACTCCCACCTGCAGAGTTAAACTGTAAAAGTCAGGTGGAAGCATTTTTGGCAGGCATGATTTTTTTTCTCATGTACTTGTGAAAAAAAATTCAACCTAAGATGCCTTTTATCTGACTGACATTTTCAGTCCAAAAGAAGGATAAATAGTCGTATGTGAAAACATTTGTTGATGTTTGTAAACGATTTGTTACTATCACAACTACTCTGAGTCTCAATCTGTGTGATTCCTTCTGAAACAACTTCTGATTGTTTCTCTGCTGAATGTATTGCAGTAGGCAATTTTTTGGTAAATATAATATCCATTATTTTTGTTCTTACGTGTAAGAATATATTTTCTGATCATTTTCTAGTTTGCTTCTGAATTAGGAATCTTTCATTTGCACATGGTAGAAAACCTAACCCAAATTGGCATAAAAAATAAAAAATAATTTGACATATATCTACAAAATAAGAGATTTTACTGACTTGAGGCACAGTTTGAACTAAATGTTCATGATGTCATCCAGATTTTGGCTTTTTTCTCTGTAATTCTCTAGCTGTGCACACGCTGTGTGTAGGCATAATATTCAGGTCGGCTTTCCACATGATGGCCACGGAGGGGTCAAGCCTCATAACTTCACACCATGAAGTCTGGAGAAAGAGAAGGCATCTGTTCTGGTAGCTCCCCTAAAAAAGAGGGGGAACTGCTCTCCTGGCAGTCCCAGTAAATACCTCCTTATGGTTCATTGGCTTGATCATCCCTGATCCAAAGTCTGCAGCCCAGAGTATGGAATTTGCTATCTGGTTTAAGCAATGTGGCTTTCTGAACCTGAGGCTCAAGAGGCAGGGAATGAAGTGATGTGGATTAGCTGGAGGAAAGTCTGGGTGCTGTTGAAGAGAGATTAGTGGAGATTAGATATTGAGGAGGCAATCAACAAATTCTGCTCCAGGTCTATGCATAAAAGACCACTTCTTTTATAAAAAGAAGCATTGATTTGTTTTTAATGTCCTATGCACTAATGGTTTTACTTGGTAAAGTGTAATGCAGAGAGGATTAGTAATAGGTATGAAGAATTGAAAATGCAGATGGGGGTCCACTGTGGCCATAAGCATCACCTATAAAAAAGCTTTGCATAAATGCAGTCAATGCATAGAAAAGGTACTGAGTCTTTTGAAATGGGGTTAATGATTGAGCTGTGCTTATTTTCCATTATCTCTAGGAATGAAGGGTGTCTATGTACATTTCAGAAAATTCTCGTTGATTTAGGTTCCTAACAGTGGAATTCAGGCAAATCAGCTTAGTAACTGGTTGTGGTTCTAAAATTTAATTGGTGGTTCAGAATTCAGAATGAGCATGTAGATATTGATTCTGTACTATTTTCAAGATGAGAAGACTGAGGTACAGAAAACTGGGCAGATTTGTCCGGGGTCACACAGTTAATAAGTGGCTGAAACAGTATGTATACTTGTGCAGTCTGTGCTGTTAATCACTGCCTTTCAGACTTTGTATACTTTTCTCCTAAAAAATATTGCGGAACTTGATGATTCACTCATGTTTCCAGACTTGCCCACCATGGCTTGTTTATTTCTTCATGCAGGTGAAGCATAATTATCTAAGGCTTGAAATTAACCCCTTCAAATGAGAGATTCCTCTCTGGTCTCTGTCTCAAGTACTTGTCCCACTGAATAGTCATTCTGTTATCAGTGTTGGGGGGATTCCAAAAGAGTCAGGAAGCAATGCCCCACTGATCCCTACGCACATATAAACAGAAGATATTTCATCACCCTATTCT
This sequence comes from Kogia breviceps, assembly GCF_026419965.1. NCBI lineage: Eukaryota > Metazoa > Chordata > Mammalia > Artiodactyla > Physeteridae > Kogia > Kogia breviceps. The sequence goes on from NC_081312.1 coordinate 52,913,085, forward strand.
TGGCCTGCAGATGTGTCATCACGTGACCCAGACTTGGCCCATCAGATGTGAACTTTACATCTTTGTGTGTGCAGGGTGTTCACAGGTTATTCACCGTGGTGGTAACAAATCTGAGATTTCGACAGCACTGCTGAAAATTACTGCGATGATGCCAGGGCCGGCATCCTAAATATCCATGCCTGTGGCATCACCTTTTTGTATAATCAATGGCCTAGCCCCTCATCCAGGCCTAATTCTCTTTTTCTATACAAGTTATGAGCCACCCTAAATCCTGAAATAAATTCCTTTCCTGCTCAAGCTGTTCACAATCACTTTCTAATTCTGATTGGCAGAACCACTTTTTCTGCTCCCTGTTCTTCAGCTAACCTTCTGCTTATTCAGTCAACTTTACAGGAAAATACAAAATGGGCACAGATATAAAGGTAGAACTTGGCATATATGAAGAGATAAAGTATATAGTTAATCTTTCTTTCAGAGACAACTATGCTTAGATTATCTAGAGAAATTCATCACAGGAGATGAAATGGACCGCTGGTCTCTTGCTGGTATCATAATAACTAGAGAGGTGAGAAAAAAGAAATAACCTGGGAAGAACTTTTAACATTGTTGTGACCCCCTTGTAATCAAGAGTTTGGGCTGCTAAGGGGTATCTGAAAGTAGCAGAAAAAGAAATGAAGAGGAAAGATGACATAAGAGGAGGGATGAAAGGATCTCTTAGTCGGGACTGTTATTCATAGGTGGTCCTTCAATTATAAGACAGAATTTACCTTATACAAGTATAAATTAAGTACCACCTGTATAAAATGTACTGCAAGGCATGGGCTCTGACAGAAGTATACTGATGATAAAATTACAAGGTATTCTTCAGGACCCAGGACTGATGTTAATAGGTTTGTGGCCTTCTAGAAAAATCTCAAGAGTTGCCAGTGTTCTCATCTGTAAAACAAAGATTAGAGGCACCTATAGATTCCTCCTTCTCCAATCATCCTGGAAGACTCAGAAGAAAGAAAGAATTTCAGAAGTTAATTTTAGACTAGGAGGACTTCTTGATCTAATTTTACTTGCCTCCTAAGCCCATGAGGAGCTCACAAATGAAGGATGGCTTGTACATATCACGTTTCTCAGGAACTTGGAAGCTTACCAATCTCTCTTTTTAGACTTTGAAGAAAGAGGAACATTGTCTGAAGGGAAGAAAACATGTGTTAGGTGCAGTTTTCTCTTAACCTGGGGCAAGTAATTACAAGTACCACTCCACCTTCCTGAAAAACAAAACAAACAAGGTGGAATTTAGTAAAAAGTCTGTTAAGGTGCCCTAGCTAAAAATCAGAGCTCCCTGTTAAGTGGGCTGGTGGTTGCTTTGCTGTTAGCTTCTGAGTTGTACCTTCTTCTTCAGTGTCACTACATTCTTCATGGTGTTTTAGCCTAATAGACTATTCTTAGAAATCAACAAGATTTGTTGAGTATTTACTGTATTTCAGGTATTACACATTATCTCAATATAACCCAGTATCATTCAAAGGTGCTTAACAAAGAAGGAAGGTACAAAATAAATGAATGTTAGTTGGTTTATGAGTTAGTGACTATCTTAATTTGGACAAATCATTTCATATTAATTTTTACAGCATTAGAAATGGAGGTCAGTGAGTTTGTAACTCAGAACATAGGGATGCTAACCTAATGTGCTTTTCAGTTCTTTGAATTTCAAACATTCTGCAGCAATCACTTATGTATGGTTACTAGCCTTAGGCACATTATGCATTAGAACTCACGTGCTAGGCAGTGTTTACACTGCAATTGATTCTGCTTTCGATTACTGAATGAAATGCTTATTTACCCATTCATTTTTTAGACCCCCAAATTATCGCTCTATTTCTCTATGTGGGTAGAAGAAAGATCACTAAATATACTAAGTAGGAATGTTTTTTTTTTTTTTTTTTTTTTTGGTGGTACACGGGCCTCTCACTGTTGTGGCATCTCCCGTTGAGAACACAGGCTCCGGACGCACAGGCTTAGTGGCCAAGGCTCACGGGCCCAGGCGCTCCGCAGCATGTGGGATCTTCCCGGACCGGGGCACGAACCCGTGTCCCCTGCATCGGCAGACGGATTCTCAACCACTGTGCCACCAGGGAAGCCCCCTAGGAATGGATTTAATAGTCTAACTTTTTTTTATAAGGAACCCTAGAACAAAAATATTAAATTATCCCATGAGTTTATTATAGTAATTGTTTTAGAAAATATCTTTCATTGTGAGTTCCATTAGCACATAAACTATAACAATACTGTTTTGTTCATTGCTGTATGGGCATGTAGAAAGTTCTCAATACGTATCTGAAGAATTTAAGTGAACACTTTTCTTATATAATTTGTTAAATTTCCTAGTTTCAATTAGCCAGCACATTCTCTCATCGTGATCTTTACTTAAGTAACACAACTTTCTAAGAAATATTGTTTTTGTAAAATTCTTGCATTGTTTTAGATTTCTTTGAAGGAAATTCATATATTATAAATATTGACTGGATACAATAGAACAAGATAGAACAATTCTTACTAAAATGTATATGAAATAAATTATATAATAATTAACTTTGGGAATATATAATATTATTAAAATTTTTCTTGAATGCCATTTAGTCAAATTTTTATGGCATTGTGTAGAAGCATAGCAGAGTTTCAAAGTTCAGCTCTGAATTGTGCAATTTAGAAAAGAGAATATGTTATATAACTATGATAACATGGGACATATTTTCTTCCCATTCATCCAACTCAAAGATGGCTGATACCCTCACAGTGAGAGAAAGCCATGGATTTTGAGGGGTTCTATAGGGAATCTGCTGTATTAGAAACTGACATCAATAATTTCAACATTTTGTTGTCATCTCTTAAGAAAATCATTGAACTGTTGATTTAAATGAGCATTTCACAGTTGAAGTACTGTTAAGTACGGACCTTGGCATGGACTATGATAGATTTATGATGTCAATAGAACAAGGCATCTCTTCATAAGTCATGCAAATCTTTGGGACTTGAAAGGTTGATACCATTTCAGTAAGTAAAGTGGAGAATCTGATTTATGGTTTTATAGTCCTATAATTTTAGGATCTCTTTGAATCTTTATGAGCAATTTTGAGCTATAGTTAGATTGAGATCATATTAAATGTTTATATCCAGTGCATTACTATATATGCCAAACATTTTAATGACTTTTCTAATGCAGAAAAATCAGAAGAACAGTTTTACAGTGGGTAAATTTACAAGTCAGCCTTTTTTTTTTTTTTCATCTGACACATTCAATTTTGACTCATGGTTGGAGGTCAAAATCAGATTAAACAGAACATTTTTTTATACTTTAATATTTTTATGTGTCCAAGTGTGTTACTGAATTTAGAAAGAAAATAGTGTTAAAACAATTGATATACCTGTGTTCCCTGGGCAGTTTTCAGTAGCTCTCATGATGTCCCATGAAACAGCATCGCATACCAGCTCTATGACCCTTGGCAAGGAGTTCACTCAACTGAGCCAGTTTTATTATTTGTGGATTGTTGTGCTTATGTGTTCAACATGGCTAGAACATTTGGGGTATGTAGGCCTGCAGGTGTTCATCATAAAAATAATCTATTTCTTTGAGGAGAGACCTGATTATGTCTATTTCTGCAGACTTGGTCATCATTACTTTTTCACTCTCTTCATGCTCCTCCTGCATACTCAGTACAATGAAGATAGACTTCCAGCTTGAACTGGCTGCTCCATCAGTTGCATTTTATTTCTGGTTTAAAAGTGTGTTTGTGTATTGTGGTCTGTGTAATTTCCTACCTTTCCTCTTTCTTTTCCATGTGTGCAATACCCAACAATTTGAAGAAATAAGTAGGCGGAAACATTTTTATTCTCAGGAAAATATGTGGCGTGTTTAGGTCCATTAGAGTTGAAAACTTCAAAAACGGGCAACCCCCCCCAAAAAAGAGAAAAGCACTCTTACATGTTAATTATTTGCACATTAAAGAAATTTTAAAAATATTTAGCCATTTAATAGATGATTTCTATATTGTAAATGGTTATATTTTTCTGTAAACATAATTGATGTTCACTTTATGGTAGAGTCTTTCAAAATTCAATTCCTTTTCTACCAGTAACGAGATTTCCTTTGGGCACAGTATAAATTGTCTTCATTCAGTCACTAATTCATGTTAATGAGATTTGTGTACTGAGGGCCTTCTTTCTGCTTGGTATTACTCCAAAATCTGAAGACACGCTAGTAAATGAAACATAACCCTTACCTTCATGGAGTTAATGTATGTAGGTGGTTTGGTAGATGCAAATCAAACCAATAAAAATTAGAGAAGTATAGATAATGATATCTGTATAAAAGAATTAAGACTGGGTAATGGAATAGAGACATCCGCTTTAGCTAAGCTAGTTAGAGAAGTCTGTGCCAAGAAGATAACAACATGTGAGCTGAGATTCAAACTATGGGAACAAAGAACTCATGTTCCAGACTGAGTAAATGGCAAGTGCAAAGTCCCTCAGGCAGGAGTATATTGGAGGATGCTGGGACAGAAAGAAGGCATATTTGATGGAACGTAAAATGTGATGAAGTCAGAGAGGCACGAGCCAGCTCCTGTAAAGACTTATGGGAGAACCACGAGGAGTTTAGATTTTACTGCAGTACCAAGGGGAAGTCATTACAAGGCTTCCCATTTGTCCTTACATCCCTTGGTGACATCAGTCTTTTATCTCACAAAGAAAAGGGGGAGGAGGAATAACTTAGGGAAACATGGTTATTTGAGGCTGTGCTGATTATGTCATATTTTTAAAAGAGACATTGAATTAGAAAATGAAAATAAATGAAATTGCACAGAAATCTCAAGCTAATATCAGGAAGGCTGAAGACCAAAAATAAGATGAGGTTTATAAAATTGCTAACAAAAAGGACTTTTGGGGGGGTCTTATTTAGAGCAACAAGTTAAACAAGGGGAGCTCTTCCTCTCTGTCTCTTTCTCTGTGTACCTCTCTCCCATGATTTATTGCCTCACCCACTCTTGACATAAAGGGGCTCCCTGAACTTCCCTCTCCTGTGCTTTCACACTACTCTCCTTGAATGAGCTGATCCACTCTTGTGGATCACCACTGTATTTATAATTCCTAAACTGATATCTTTAACTCGTTCTTTTTAGTTCCAAAATAAATATTCCAAGGGTTTGACTGTGTATATTCACACCCAGCTCCACCCCACCCTATCCCAGCAGTCTCTTCTAACACTCTGTCTTTTTTGTATGACAGTCTACCCAGTTATTCAATGTTGACCAAATTCTGTGTCATATAGACATTTCTATTTTTCTCAGCCCTCCTGTACAAATGGCAACTACTTTTTTACTTTCTCCTTTTTTTGGTCTAGCCTTCAATAACTCAACTTTTCTCATAGAAACCTTGGTACTGCAGTAAAATCTAAACTCCTTGTGGTTGTCCCATAAGTCTTTACAGGAGCTGGCTCGTGCCTCTCTGACTTCATCACATTTTACGTTCCATCAAATATGCCTTCTTTCTGTCCCAGCATCCTCCAATATACTCCTGCCTGAGGGACTTTGCACTTGCCATTTACTCAGTCTGGAACATGAGTTCTTTGTTCCCATAGTTTGAATCTCAGCTCACATGTTGTTATCTTCTTGGCACAGACTTCTCTAACTAGCTTAGCTAAAGCGGATGTCTATTCCATTACCCAGTCTTAATTCTTTTATACAGATATCATTATCTACACTTCTCTAATTTTTATTGGTTTGATTTGCATCTACCAAACCACCTACATACATTAACTCCATGAAGGTAAGGGTTATGTTTCATTTACTAGCGTGTCTTCAGATTTTGGAGTAATACCAAGCAGAAAGAAGGCCCTCAGTACACAAATCTCATTAACATGAATTAGTGACTGAATGAAGACAATTTATACTGTGCCCAAAGGAAATCTCGTTACTGGTAGAAAAGGAATTGAATTTTGAAAGACTCTACCATAAAGTGAACATCAATTATGTTTACAGAAAAATATAACCATTTACAATATAGAAATCATCTATTAAATGGCTAAATATTTTTAAAATTTCTTTAATGTGCAAATAATTAACATGTAAGAGTGTTTTTTTGGTTTTTTTTGGGGGGTTTGCCCTTTTTTGAAGTTTTCAACTCTAATGGACCTAAACATGCCACATATTTTCCTGAGAATAAAAATGTGTCACATTTTGCCCAGACTATTACTTTTATGTGTGTGCGTTTATCTTATTCCCACCTATATTGTGCAGTACCAAGGGGAAGTCATTGGAAGGCTTCCCATTTGCCCTTACATCCCTTGATGACATCAGTCTTTTATCTCACAAAGAAAAGGGAGAGGAGGAATAACTTAAGGAAACATGGTTATTTGAGGCTGTGCTGATTATGTCATATCTGCAACCATCTCAACTCCTCCCCTGTAGGCTTGTAGGAAGCTGTGTCACATTTTGCCCAGACTATTACTTGTATGTGTGTGTGTTTATCTTATTCCCACCTATATTGTGCAAGTCACAATCTCTAAACCATCCACCAGATCTCAAATCCATATATAAATAACCACCCAAAACAAACAATGAAACAACAACAAAATAAACTTCCTTGCCTCACTCTTGATTAGAGACTTAGTTTTTATACCAACAATGAATGGAAATGTGGGGAAGATCAATATCATCCTTTTTTAGAAAATTCTATTTCTCATGCATAATAAAAAATTGTGAAAAATTACTGTTGGGAAGAGAATTGAGGCAGTTGACAAATTAGAAAATACTTGGTTGGTACTAGTTAACTCTACATTGCTCAGGTATTTTTAGGGGCATTAGTAAACCACTGGAAATACATACAATGTATTTGTATTTAAAAAGAAAAAAAAATATAGTCCAACAATAAAAATACTTATGTTAGATACCAGCATTGATTACCATGACTTATTAATTGGATGATTATTAGTACTTACAAAGAAATTCATCACCTGGAGTAACATATAGGCACTAGGAATAAGAAATGCAACAGGACCTCAGTTTCTTATGTTGTTGTTATTGTTTTGTCTGTTTCTTTGTTTCTGTTCTAACTAGACTAGAAAAGCTGAAGTCTTTTTTTCAATAATAGTACATATGATATATATTATTTATATTTAGACAGATTACATAAAAAAATCACTTTAAATAATTTTGACTAATTTGGAGAAATAATGCCTAGATGATAAAATACATTAAGTTAATCTCATAAATGGGCTGTATGACTATACATGAAATCTTATTAATGAATGTATCAATATATCACCCTAGAATGAGGCCTCTAGTGGCATTCTACTGGGTTCAGTTTTCAGTTTTGTCCTTTTAAAAATTTTTGTTTATTACTTTGAAAGGGAGATGCATAGCATAATGGTAAAACCCAAACACAAAGCGGTGATGAATAACCTCGGTATAAGATTGGGATGTACTTATTTTCTCAGCAGGTTAGAAGAATAGAATGAATCGTTCAAGGTGAAATTGAATAAGAATTAATTTAAAATCTTTTACTTAGATAAAAATTTAGCTGCACACATACAGACTAATAGGATATTTTTTAAAGACATGATAATTTTAAATGACTAACTTTGTTGGGTTGCTGTTACTTATTGTTGTACAGGAAGGGCCCATAATAAGTTTTGAAGATAGCAAAAGGTTGAACTAGTTTTAGCATAATGGTTTGATCATTATAGATAAGAGTGTAGTTCCTGACTATTCTGCACTGATCAAATTCTGTTTAATTTTGTGATCCCTTCTAGATATCTGCAGAATGTGGGCATATGAATTCCCAGAATGGTAAATGATAAGTATGGTAAAGATAGTGCAAACAGCTATATCAGAGATGACTTAAGGAACTGGAAGTGGTTAGTTTGGAAAGAAGACTTACAGGAGACATAACAGTTTTTGAATATTTGAATTGTAGTCATGTTGAAAAGGAATTATCTTTATATTGGGAGTCTTCTATAGAGGGTTGAAATGATTATACTACTATATCAGAAAGACTTCTAAACAAATAGAGCCATTCAAAACTTGGATTCTCTTTCACTGATGTCAGGAAGTATGTGGTGATATTTAGATAGATGTAGGACTTGTCAAGAGAGGTGTAGAGAGATTCAAGCATGGGGATGAGTTGGGCTGCACTTGACTTGCAATCACTGTTTCAGTCACTGCTTCAGTTCTCAGATTCTCTATTGGAGTGGAGTAAAGAGCAACCTAGGTAATAAACTTAGAGATCTTAAACCAAAATTTAATTTTATTCAGTTACTGACATAATCTCGGCAGCAAGAAAATTTTTGTATGAATTATTTAGACAGTTCTGAAAATGAAGATAAGACCCATGCGAGTATTATCTGGAAAGAATCCTTTAGGTATAAAGAAAAACACTAAGAGAATAATGCATTACCTTTATCACTAGGGAAAAGTTGAAATCACTGTTCAAAGCCTTTCTTCTTCTGTCTGATAATCTATAGCTAACATGTTATATCTACTTGAAAGGAACTTAAAATGAAAGGTTTATCAGCTCTGTCTTATTTAGGATCAAATATGGACTTGTGAAATCCTGTCCTCTTCCCTTTTCAGATGTGGCCTGTTTTGTACACTCCTTACATTTGGTGTTATACTGAGCTTATTTTCTCAATTTATCTTTGAGCAAATGGTTTCTAAACTGAAGTTTCAGTCCTGCTTTCTTGTTAGTTCTTCTTCTAAATTTTTAACTCATCATTGAATATATATTTTTTCATAAACTGTATTCATAATTCCCTCTTTTAAATCATTTTCCTTATTCTGTGTTACCTAATTTGAAAGAAGCCCAATCTCCATTGTCTTCTAGGCTAATATCACAGCTAGATAATCTTCTATTACAACTGCAATTCTGTATTTTCTACAGTTCACCTTTCTGTTCCCTCTTTTACATTCTCATATATGAGATTAACTGATTTGATCTTGTCATCTATTCTTACTTCAATCCATTCAATGCACAACTTCCAATAATTTCTTCTCATCAAATTATAATGAAATAACTTGGAAAAGCACCATGGTAAGTGTGAAAAAAAAAAAGTTAGCTATCTTCTTTTCTCTTCTTCCTTCACCTAATAAAGACTATAAAAACAGAAAAAAGTTTAAACTCATCCTGGCATTCAAAGACATAACATAAAGTGTGAATCTAGTTAAACATCTAGACTGGCTCTGCTCCAGGAAATCATCTAGGGACCAACCATTCTTCTCATGGCCCCATATTTTAGAGCATTTTCTTCACAAGTGTTCTTGAACCCTATTCAAATGCCAGAAACATTTAGCCCATGACAATGGGAAAGTGAGAAAAACAAAGAAAATTCAGGGCAAGCAATTTCATCTAAAGCAGAAAAAAGGGATTTGCATTCGTATGCCAAGACAAGAAGTTGGTCACATGGCTACATCTGGCTGCAAGCAAGGTTGAGAAATATAGTTTCTAGATGGGTGGCCAAGGGAAAAATAGATTTTTGAGAGGACTATTAGCTGTGTCCTTCATCAATTCTATTTTTCATATGTCTTCATTCTATATCTTATGCATCAGCCCCCGTTCTGTGCCTTTGCTCTTCCTGGTCAGTCTATTTGGATGTCTTTTCTGACATCCAGACTCCATTTTCCCAAACACCTTTTGTTGAAATACTACTTTCCCCCGTAGAGAATATGTTAATCACTCCAGCCAAAGGTAGTCTACTGAACTCCAATAGTTTTTTGTCTGTACTCTCTCGCTCTTTTTTTTTTTTCCACCAAACTTGCCTCTTTACTGGCTCTTTTTTTTTTAATAGATCTTTATTGGAGTATAATTGCTTCACAATACTGTGTTAGTATCTGTTGTACAACAAAGTGAATCAGCCATATGCATACATATATCCCCATATGCCCTCCCTCTTGAGCCTCCCTCCCACCCTCCCTATCCCACCCCTCTAGGTGGTCACAAAGCACCAATCTGATCTCCCTGTGCTATGCTGCTGCTTCCCATTAGCTAACTATTTTATATTTGGTAGTGTGTATATGTCGATGCTACTCTCACTTCACCCCAGCTTTCCCCTACCCCCTGCTATGTGTCCTCAAGTCCATTCTCTATGTCTATGTCTTTATTCCTGCCCAGCCACTAGGTTCATCAGTACCATTTCTTTTTTTTAGTTTCCATGTATATGTGTTAGCATACGGTATTTGTTTTTCTCTTTCTGATTTACTTCACTCTGTATGACAGACTCTAGGTCCATCTACCTCACTACAAATAACTCAATTTCATTTCTCTTTGTGGTTGCGTAATATTCCATTGTATATATGTGCCACGTCTTCTTTATCCATTCATCTGTCATTGGACATTTAGGTTGTTTCCATGTCCTGGCTATTGTAAATAGTGCTGCAATGAACATTGTGGTACATCTGTCTGTACTCTCTTATCACTGAAACCTGCATTTTATTAGTTATTCATGCACGTTCCTATCTCTCCTGCAAGCTACTTGTTCAAAGATAATAGTATCTTTGTCCTATTAATAATTTTCTCTCACTCCACTGAGAAGAGAATGCTTTGTGTATCATTTCTACTCAATATTCATTCAATGAGTGGATGAGTAATGTGGTTATTGTTTTTCTAAACTTGGGTTCAAAAGAATGAAAAATAAGTAAAAAAGACAGTGAAAATATATGGAATAAATGAAGGTCTTGGCAGGGATTAAGAATTATTCAATGGAAAAATAACTCTGGATTTGAATTTAAATTATATTCCTTTATTAATTTTGTATTAATATCACAAGAGACTGCAATGCAATTTGAAATTTGGAGTTTAACTGAAAATAAGGGCAGGATTAGTCTGCACTTTACAAATAATGGCAAAAATTCCTAGCACTTTTTTAAACTAATATGGATTATAATAACCTAGATAATTCACTTATATATGAGTTTATTCATTCAACACACACTTATTGAGTGCTTAATGATGCAACAGGCATTATTCTAGGTCTGTAGATAAACCATGAAGAAAACAGATGCTATCCTTACTCTCCACCTCATCATATTATAACATGATATGAAATATAATATGATATGATATGATACAATATGATGGAGGAGAGAGGAGAGGGGCACTGGAGATATTTATATGTATATCCCCATTTTTGTTGTGAATATTATCAGAACCAGTGAGCAGTAGCAGTTTCCTAGCCTGTAATTCAGTACTCAAAAATAATTTCCATGTCCAAAGAGTACTTTAGGAACTATTAAAAAAATAATTTTCAAAATGAAAATGTGAAAAAATGAATCATTAGCCAGTTAAAACACCAGTCTTACAAGAGTTTGTTTACATTTTTTTTTAAGAGTAATTTGGTCCTTAGCCTTCCTTAACTTTTAACTTCAGATATATTTGATATTAATTTTATTATAGAATAATCATTAGATATTATGTCACTCAGTTGTATGAAAGAGCATCATAAAGTTGCCTTGTACACTAAGTTATTATGAAGATATTAGGGTTACACATTTTAACATTTTTTTTTTTAGTGCTAGGCTCTCTAAAGGATGAAAACCCTTATTTGGAAACAAAACCTAGAACTAAATATTCAAAAACTGGATGCAGGCTAACCACATTCCAAAAGAGAGTCACAGGTAGGCAGTGAAAAAAAAAAAGGTAAATAGGGCATTAAATGTCAGCACCACTCAGCCATTTTCTGGAAAGTGTGTATTGGTATTAGCAGCCAGAGAGGAACAAAATAAAGGTATAAGAATCTAGGATAGGTTTGAGATAGTAGAGCATAGTGTAGTGGGAGAGTGGTGACAATTAATTTTGCTAATCATATTTCTTAACTAGGGCTGCTTTTTACTAAGCTGCACAAATGTGGCTTTAAAAAAAAGTATCTAAAGCATATTTTTCTCTTTGACCCATTAGTTTTTCCTGAAACTAATTTTAGACATAGAACCCACCTGTCTACTATATTGATTATCAGTAAATTTTAAAACAGCTTTATATTTCATATATTTAAAAAGGAGAGGGCTTCCCTGGTGACGCAGTGGTTGAGAATCTGTCTGCCGATGCAGGGGACGCGGGTTCGTGCCCCGGTCCGGGAAGATCCCACATGCCGCGGAGCGGCTGGGCCTGTGAGCCATGGCCGCTGAGCCTGCGCGTCCGGAGCCTGTGCTCAGCAACGGGTGAGGCCACAACAGTAAGAGGCCCGCGTACCCGACCCCCCCGCAAAAAAAAGGAGTAAAGAGTCAACCTCTTCTGACTGTAGCCCATACTAAAACGTGGAGGAATGTCAGGCGGCTAAGTGTCACTTTGCAGGATGAATTTAAATCTTTATACTTTAAAAGGGGCTTATGTTTTTTGTTTTTTGTTTTCCCCCTGAAGCACCCAGGAATGTTCTTAATAAAATAGCGTATATTTAGAAGAGTGTCTTTGATATTTAATATTTTATACTGGATTTATAAAATATTAAAATTTTTGCACAGTATTTGTAAAAACCTTTTTAAAAAGTGAGTTGTTAGAGTGAGCTTATCAATACTATAAAAGGCATGAATTGGGGTATAAATCATCATCATCAAACTAATGAATGGCATTTCTCTGGCTAGATTTCTTGGTTTTGCACTTTGGTTCTATACACAAGTCCAAATGTAGTTCTGGAAGCCAACCTTAATTCCACCTGTATGTTCATGTTTAATCTCAAACATTGATTTTATACTTTTATTTTATTCTAAGAAAATCTTTCTTATGGACCTTTTTAATCACACAAAATAAAGCAATATAATATGATTAACCCTATGTACCCATAACTCATCTTTAATAATTATGAATAATTTACTAATCTTATTTCATGTCTTCTCTCAACATACAGTTTTGCTAGATAATTTTAGTGGAAATCTCACACATCATTCCATTTCATGTGCAAATACTTCACAATGTATTTCCAACTAATAAAAAAATGTATATGGTGTATTAATTTGCTAGGGCTGCTGTAACAGAACCACAGACTGGGTGACTTAAAAAAACAGAAATGTATTGTTTCACTGTTCTGGGAACTAGAAGTCTGAAATCTCTTCTGGGTTGGAGATGGTCATCCTCTCCCTGTGTCTCTTTACATCACATTCTATGTGTGTCAGTCTCAGTGTCCAAATTTTCCCCTTTATGACAGTCAGTCGTATTGGATTAGGGCCCACACTAGTGACCTAATTTTAACTTGATTACCTCTGTAAAGACTTTCTCCAAATAAGTTCCCATTCTGCTGTATTGGGAATTAGGGCCCTAACATGTCATTTTGGGGGGATACAATTCAACCATAATAAATGGTAATTTATACTAGCAAAATCCTTGATAGTATCTAATACCCAGTTCCTATTCAGGTTTCCCATCATTAACTCTAAAATATCTTTGTAGAGTTGATCTGTTCAAATCAAGAGCCAAACAATGTCCAAACATTGCATTTATTTGTGATGTATTTTTAATATTATAATGGACCCTATCTGTTCTCTTTTTTTGTAAGCGTCATTGATTTACCAAGAAAGTGATTCATTTGTCCGGTAGAATGTTACCCATTTTGGATTTGATTGACTTATTTCTCATGGTGTCTGTAACTTATTCTGCTATCACCTATTACATGTAAACTGGTAGTTATATCCAGAGGATCTATCATGTACAAGTTCAGATTGTTAGATATTATATCATGAAGCCCACTTTTAGTGATGCTAAAATTCATCAGTGGTTTCAGGGGTTGTTATCTTTATTTCTGCATTATAAATTCCCCATCAATATTTAATCTAGTAAAATTCACTGATGGTCATTACCTAGATCTGTTATTTATTAGGATTACAAAATAGCAATTTTATAATTCTAAGTACACCTTTCATATTTTTAGCTGGAATAACTCTATTATGCAGGAAAACATGATAAATGCTTGATATTTCCCTTTATTTACCAACTTTCATTATAATAAGCTGGTTCTAATAAACTTGAGTTACACTTCGTTGGTTCTAGTAACTTTTATTAGTGTCATTTGAATATATGGATTTTTAAATATTTCATGTGTTTTGATCAATTGTAGTTATGATTCCTTGTGATGATGAAATTAGTCTATCTTTGACTGGTAGAATCCCTCTGGCTTGACTCTGGCAACTTCCATCCTTCTCAGCACATGTCCCTGGCTCATCTTTTATATATCTTCCCCTCATCTGGAAATCAGCTATTTCTCCAAGAAGGTCTGATTCCTTTAATGGGCACTAGTATTTGGATAACACGAACTTAGTAGCAGGTGTTGAATTTTGATTTTTAGTGAAGTTTTATTTCATATTTTTCTGGATCAAATATCTAAGTCAGTATATATTCTCAGCTACCAGTTCTGATCTTCTCTTTTAGTCTTAATTTTCTTATCTCAATAATAGAGTAGCAAAGACTCCTAGTTACAATTGTAATACTATATATAGATACATATACTTATATATATTACATATATATTATGTATACAAAATAACTCAGTTGGGAAGAAATTTCTGTTACTGATTTAGGCCTTTAAATGGTCCTTCAGTCACAGGATTAATTTAACTTTTGCAAAAACTTTTAGAAAAACCAAGGAGTTCAGTCACTAAGAAGATATGAGGAATTTGTGCAACATAGTTTTGCCCTAAATTCAAAATGGTATGAACCTCAGACTCATGTGTGGGGATTGCACATGTTTTCGTGTGTATTTTCTGAACATCTGCAAATGATTTTTCAGTGGAAGTAGACTTGCAGATAAGAAAAAAAAAAACAAACCTTAAACACTTTTAGTGTTGATACATTTTCCAACAATGTCTACCACTAAATTTCATATTTTCTTTCATCTTCAAGTTAAATATAGGCACATATTTCCCAGGGGTTATCTGGGCAAAGATAAATGCTAGGACACAAAACTAGAGAATGCACAGTTTTACTGGACTAAATTAGATCTGATTGAAAAAGAAAATCTATTTGTAAATCCTCAAGCATGGAATTTGCAGTGCCTATGAACTGTCTTTTCTCAGAAGGCAGAGCCTGGCTGTCCTGATTTAGTAAGTAGAAAAACTCATCTAAAGATAAGTGTAGGTTCTGCTCCTGTTGTACCTTTTATTCCTCTCATTATCTTTGGAATAGCCAGTCTACAGTCATCTCTGCTGCTGGAAGCTATAGATGTATAGGCTGATGGTGGTAGTGAGCTGTAGAAGAACTGCACTGTTAAGATTCTAGCAGTTCACATTAAAATAGATTAATTACCTGCTTACAATTTGTAAAACACTCTCTTGTTCTAGAAGAATAGAGTTTATGTATATTGTGGCTATAGGTAAGAAGGGCATTAATCTGATTGAATAGTTATAATTCTGTGTAAGTAGGAGAAGGGAAGACTATATTTGCCAATGTAATGAAAATAATTTTTCAATGATTTTTCCAACCGTAAGAAATAGATATGCAAGACCTGCATATAAAAGGCAAAGCTCCCCTTGATACCTCCAGTACTCTTGCATTTGCAATGGACCTAAGATATCTCAATCTAGCAAAGACCAATCAGTGGGAAGAGAGCCAGGTACATTTTATACAACTTTGTTCCATTATATTATGGATCAGCTCCAGCTGGAATGATAAGGAAGAAATATGCCTAAATAATGAACACACACCTTTGATTTTAAAAATGGACTAGTTATTAGCTGTACTGGAGAAATATGAACAATTAGCACATGATACAATGAAAAGAAGTCCTACAGAAGAGGAAAAGTGCCACATTGTTGAGTATTAAAATCATGGACGACTACTTCCCAGCTACATGATTCATAAACTGTGGTTTCATAAACTAAGAATGGTGGTGCCCTATCAATGATTAAGAAAACTTTCTTCTTTTTTTTTAAGTTTTCAGACCAAAATAAGTACTGATACACAGGATGTTTGTATGCCAAAAACTACGCTGAAATCCTTTCTGTTATGACTACATTTTCCCATCTTTCAATTCAAGTCTTGACATGTTTGTTTCTTGATATTTTTATATTGCCAAGCATTGGGTGTCTTTATTTCATATGCTTTGCTACTGTGGAAATACTAATTCCAGTGCATTTAATAATAATTTAAATAATGCCCTTGTTTTATCCTGACTTAAGGGTGTATCTTAAATAGATCTTTTGTGAGTGAATTCCTGAAGAGAAGTTTTGTTATGTTCCTTTTCTGAAGTCCCATTTCTCTTGTACCTACCATGGTGGGAAAGGCATTGTGAGCACACATGTTTACTAACACTTGAGTATAAGGATGAGGATTCCTTCATAACAGCACCAGTGTAACTTAGGAAATCAAGGTTTTCTATGTCTATATTGTTCCAGTAACAGCTTCATGGTAAAAAAAAATTGTCCTTTGCTTAACATTTTATTGTAGGAATATTATCTCAGTTAACGTAAAATTAGCGTTGATAAGAGGAGGTAACTGCTTCAGAATACTGCATGGAAATGAAGAGACTTACATGTAGCAAAGCGAGGTACATGTAGGAGATGCTGGTATCTGGATATTGATAGAAAAGCAGAGATTTACAGTTATACTTGACCCTTAAACAACGCAGGGAATTAATCTGAATATAATTTATAGTCAGCCCTCCGTATCTGTGGTTCCTTTGCATCCTTGCATTCAACCAACCATGGACCCTGTAGCACTGTAGTATTTGCTATTGAAAAGTACCTGCGTATAAATTGACCTGAGCAGTTCAAACCTGCATTGTTCAAGGGTCAACTACTTCATCAGGTTTCCTGGTCAGTCGTCCTGTTTTCCTCTGTGATCCTTCTGCTGTTTTGTGTCTCCCAAGTGAAGCTTGTTGAATAATTACTTAAATTTTGGAAAGAGCACCCAAAAGAGAACATTATAACTGATTCTTAATTAAAGTAATATTTACTAGAACAGTAATATACAAAATGAATTACTGTGAATTACATTGTATTTTTCTATTAATATACACCAACTCCAGACATATTTGTCAGCAGTTGTGATTTATCTTGTTTCAGTACACTCTGACCTTGTAACTTTTTATAGCGCTCCCAAATTTGCATACATCAGAAATTAATGGTAACATATACTTCTTAGATAATCACAATTTGAAGAGAATGTTCTGATAAGTAATTATAAAAGGAAAAATATTCTAACAACACTAGTAATTTTACACTAATATCTTTATTTTTCAATTAGAATTTTAATATCCTGTTGTTTTAATTGGAGCATACCCTAGTCATAGAATATAAAGTCATTTTTACACCCGTTATTAATTGAAGCACAGGTAAATGCAATGAATTATCCAAAATCCCTCGCCAAGTCAATGAATGATAGTGAGTGACTTGTTTAACTGAATCTCTGTATTGAAAGACTTGATATTGAGAATCTCAAGATTAATCAAATCTTGTTTTTAATGAACAATTTTTAGAGTTGCTAAATTTATGAGACAAAAGTGACCTGTGAAAAAAATGATGCAAATTTCAAACCTTCCATGTTACAGAGATTATTACAATTAATTAAAGATGATATGCCAGTGTATTTAATTTCTAACTAAAATGCAAATCAGTCTTCCTTTTAAAATTACTTACATAAATTTTCTATCTCCATTTTCCCAAAATTAAAGTTAAAATTATGTAAAAAATAAATAAGTTCTAAGGATATATTTATTCTATTTGTGATACTAAAAATTCCTCTCAGGCATTCATTCATTTATTCATTTGGTTAAAAAAGTTTTGGTCGAGTTATAAAAAAAATGGCAAACAAATTATGAACACATTTAGTAAATAAATACAAAAAGAATCCTAATTAGTAAATGTACCAAGTATGTGAAGAGACGATTTACAAAAAATGCAAATATCAAATAAACTTTGAAAAAATATGTAATCACTGATTTTCAAAGAGAATAAAGTTAAAATTACAGTGAAGTAAGTTTTCAATCACTAAATTAACAAATGCTTAAAAAATGAAGTGACCCAATGATTATGCAAGAGCAACAAAATGGACATTTACATACACTGCCACTGAGTATGAAAATTTATCTACCCTCTTTGTAAAGCAACCAGAAATGGGGATCTGAAACAATGATATTTTCTGTGTCTTTCTATTGAATGGTCACCATCCTCCTTACATGTACTGTAAGACTATTAAAAATCTATGTTAATCATTTAATCATCACAAATGCCATTCCATGATAGTAGGAATAGTAGTTCTTTTCCATTTTGGAGATTTAAAAAATGAGGCTATGAGAAGTAGATAAAATTTCTCAAAACCATGAAGATGGTAAATAGGGGATACATAATTTGAAAATAGGATTGTCTGACTCCAGACTTGGTTGATTTGATTTGCCAGGCAATTATCTGTGGAGGATTTATAGATAAAGTCAAAACAACATGGTATCTAGTTTAACATAGCAATATTGCCAAATGTTTTTCTAAAGGTTTTGTTCTGGATCCTCTGAGGGAATGTAGCTTTGGCCATCAGCTACAGTTTCAAAACAGTAAGATAGTCACCAAACTATGGTCATTATGGAATGAGTTTCAGGGAAACTAAGTTTATGTAACACCCATTTCACAGATTTATATAAAACTCAATTACGTATGGTACACAGTGATCTGTATCTATACCTTTCTCTTGAATGAATACTTGGTGCCTTCATTCCAGAGCCTTGCAGATTATATTTAAAATTTTTAAATCATGAGTTCCATTGGATATATCATATGCATTGGTAATAACAAAAAGAACCAATAATTTAAGTGTTATTATTAATAATCTATGGGATAGGAAAATATTCCAAGGTGGCATGTTAAAAATATTTGAGAGTTAATTTTTGAGATATATAATTAAATAAGCTGATATTTAAAATCTATTTTAGGGGCTTCCCTGGTGGCGCAGTGGTTGAGAGTCCGCCTGCCGATGCAGGGCACACAGCTTCGTGCCCCGGTCCGGGAGGATCCCACATGCCACGGAGCGGCTGGGCCCGTGAGCCATGGCCACTGAGCCTGTGCGTCCGGAGCCTGCGCTCCGCAATGGGAATGGCCACAACAGTGAGAGGCCCGCGTACCGCAAAAAAAAAAAAAAAAAAAAAAAAACCAAACTCTATTTTAGATGATTTTAATATATCAGAGTTCCAGACACATTTTAATGTAAAAATATTTTATATATTAAAATTTTTCTGAGATGGAGAAATAATTGAATGTCATAAGTATTCTATATTTGGTTTCCCATTACCTAAAAACATGGAGGTATTTATATTAAATATTTCATAGATAGGTTAAAATGTAGCATTAACAAATGTAACTAAGTCACATTTATGAGAACTATCACTATATTACCTTGATTCTGGTGATAAAATATTAAAAGTGGTACAGTAGTTTCAAAATTTGCATGAAGAATATAAAAACCAATTAAAAGGTAAATGTCTGCAGTTTTGGAGAACATGAGAAAGTGAAATACAGTTTCTCTAGATTCTTGTAAAGTAAGTATTCAAGTTTTGGGTTTGATTCTTGTAAGATATAGCTGACTCACCTTGAATCATGAACTGAAAGACTGTTTGCATTGCTTAAGTCTAGTATCATGAAGATAATAATTTTATTATTGCTAATATAATTCAGTAGGGTCTTGGATGTGGTTCAGAACTTTTTTTTAAAGTTTCCTATATGTTTTCAATAAATTTACTTATAGAAAAAGTTATACTCAATTCTTATTAAAAATAAGCTCAGACAACATGGTCTGAAATTGACCGTATTTTAACTTAACTATAGGGGTGACAGATCACTTAGAAGCTAACCTTTATTGAATGACTGAACCCAGCCAGCCATAAATGATCTTTCCTTCCATTGAAGTACCAAAATTTTTCTCTGAATCTCTTTTACCATT
This sequence comes from Kogia breviceps, assembly GCF_026419965.1. Lineage (NCBI taxonomy): Eukaryota > Metazoa > Chordata > Mammalia > Artiodactyla > Physeteridae > Kogia > Kogia breviceps. The sequence continues at coordinate 52,932,966 of NC_081312.1, forward strand.
TCTGTCCTGAATCATAATTTTGGACATATCTATCATGACTACTCATATTATAAGCTCATTGAGAGTGTATCTCTGTCTGATTAATGTTTATATTGTCTGAAGAACCAAGCTTGAACCCAGAAGTTAATGTGTCAGTCCTACAAGACTGCCACCCACGTCAGATGCCATTTGAAAGTCCAGGTTGTTACCTGTACTTCTGACCTACTGGCTATAAATCAGAGATTCCCATGACCTCCTTGAGTTCAATTAATTTGATAGAGTGGCTCACAGAACTCAAAGGAACATTTTCTTATTGGATTACTGGTTTATCATAAAAGGTTGTAACTCAGGAACAGCAAGATGGAAGACATGCATAATGGAAAAGGACGTAGCGGGGGTGGGGTGCAGAGTTTCCATGCTCCCTCTGGGAGCATTGGAATGGCTCCCTCTGTGCCATTCTCTCTGGATCTCCATGTGTTCACCAACGTGGAAGCTCTCCAAACCATGTCCCTTTGGGGTTTTATGGAGGCTTTATTACATAGGCATAATTGATTAAATCGTTGCCCATTGGTGATTGATTCAATCTCCAGCCCCTCTCTCCTACCTGGAAATCAGGCACTCTCAATCTCACCCTTCTGTTCATGTTTTATTCCCCTGGCAACCAACACCCATCCTTAGATGCTTTCCTAAAGTTACCTCATTAATATAAACCTGGTTATGATGGAAAATGTCTGGTTATGAATAATAGGACACCCACTTCATCTTTATGACTCTGAAGCTATTTCAAGAACTAAGGACCAGAGACCATATATTCTAAGAAAAAAAGTTCTCATTGTTCTTATTGCTCAGGAAATTCCAAGGGTTTTAGAAATTGTGAGCCAGGAACCGTGGACAAAGACCAAATATATATTTCTTACAAATAACAGTATTGCATAGATAGAGATTTTATACAATCTTTTAAATAGATGAATGAATGAAGATATGATCTCCTTCTGGTCATCTCTGTTCTGGCTTTGAGACCAGAAACCATAGCAAATTTGATTGGCATCTTGGGTTCATTACAATAAAATCAACATTATGAATATATGAATACTGGGAAATTAAAGATTAAATGAAAGAAATAAGTGTGCAATTACTTGGACTCACTTGGGGGTTCTTGGCATGAGGAAGTATTGGAAGGAAAGGAATTTATATTTGTGGTTCCTGGTTCAAAGAGAACAAATGTTCCTGAATGATCACAGATTGCTGGAGACTCTGTAGACAAACATACATACTTGCTGGTCAAACTCAGCTTCTAAACGATGTCATTGCCATAAATAGAAAAACAATTTATTTGTTTATTGAAAAATGGATATTACCAGGAATGTTTGAAAATGCTACCATGATTCTCTGGTCAGATGTGGTAACTTTTGTTAGAGAATTTTTTTAAGAGAGACTACTGTATACTTTGAAAATTAATAATAGCTTTAATATCACTCTCTTTAAATCAGACTTGTTACATAGCAACTAAGGTATACACATAAAATAATAATTGTCCAACAGATATTTATCATCCTGGTAGTATTCCTGGGGTTCTCCCAGGAATCACTGTTAACCATGGCTATACATCCAGGTTACCAGATCAACTTAAAACAAAAACAAAAACAAAAACAACTACAGCTTCTTAGACCCCCATTTTGGTCTCCCTATTTGTCATCATTAGGTCTGCTTATTTAGGCTAATCAGCAAGTCTCTTGCTTACGCAGAGATTCTGGGAGATGAAGTGCTAGTCTCTCCGTCCTGTAAGCATCATTATTCTTCATGATTGATACATTGGTGCCCTTTTGCACTTAGCTTCATGTAGGGGAGAGTTCCTCTCTCCCCTTCTTCCTAGAGGGGAAAAGGCATCTTTCTCACTGTGAATTCTGCATTCCTCACAAGACCTTCAAAGAAACTCTGGGGAGCAGTTGATGGGTTGGTGCTTGGTGGTAGTAGGGCCGGCTGTGCCTTACTCAGTAAACTCTGTGTGGCATTTGGTCCTGACTCTTTGAGTTCTTGCACATCTCTTTAGAATGCAGGCTAGTTAATGAATTTCATTTTCAGCAATGGACCTTGGCCATAATTCTCAGATAACAGAAAGAATTCCACTCAACATCCTGCTATAATTATTTTCTAAAGATCAACTTATCTTTAGAAAGTGATTACATTTGTTTAGCTACCCGTGTGTCTATAAATCTACCTATTGTCAGAATACCAAGGCCAAATTCTCCTAGTTCTTCAACAGACAAATAAAACACAGGTAACGAATAGTTTCTGAAACAAAAGGACTTTTAACAGGATTCTTGTCACAGATCCTGTGAAACATTCTTCTCACATAGTGCATATATACAGCTTGTCTCTAGAAGTGATACCTGCACTGGTCCTAACCATCTAATTCCTATAAGAAGGGGAACCATTCTGTCAGAGTAGGACCTGATCATAGGACACTTGGAGGGGATTCTCCTGAGTCCACCATAACAAAGTGACCATTTTGCTTATTACATCTAATCTAATATTCTTCCTTATCACTTCATTCATGTTTTTAGATTTTCAAGGTTTTCTCCTTTGTAATTCTTATGCCATATTTCCCTTTGCTTAAAATTCTACAATTTAATACTTTCAGTGTTGCTTCTAATATAGCTTTTTTAGCATCTCTTTTTTATTCCCACAAATATGTATAACATTGTGAAAGTGAGATTCAGCAATTATTAAGTTAATGTGGTCTGTGTAGAGGAGACAAACTACACTATCTGATTTGGTTTCAAAATGAGTCTTCATTTGATCCTCAGAGATGTATTATATGATGCTGTCCATCACCAGTTATCAGAAAACAGCTTATTTTCTTGAAATGTATTCAGAATAAAATTATTTTTCACAACTTTTTCATTTCTTTAGCTTCTAATAGTATTTGCTTTAAATGAAATGTCTTCAAATTACTGAAGATGATTCCTCTATATACGCTCACTATCGTTAGGGTAGTCAGTAGGGTTCAACTTTTCTGCAAGTAGTAAAGTGATTTTATTTAAATAACAACAACCAAAAGAAAACTAAAATTCAAAAACATTTCATATGAGCTAACCCCAAGAGTGGCAATTTCTACACAGTTTATGAGCAAAAAGGCTCACTAGTCTCATTGTTGTAGGCGTTTGTTTGGGGAATAGGTTTTATTCTGGTGTTGACAATATCATCTCTCATTAAAGCAGCCATCACTGTCACATTTTCATTTTCCAAATTAAAAGTAGGTGCACATAGTCATTCTTTGTTAGAATCCCTTTAGAAAACAGCCTGCCACAAAAGAGTGTAAGAGTGTGAAAACTGCTGAGTAATTTCTGATCTTGAAAGTTGCATAGTTTTCAGAAAGTAACCCACTGAGTTGTAAAGGAATGCTGAGGATTAGCTTGAGCTATGTAAGAAAGAAAAACCTATCCCATGGAGAAAAAGAGAGCTGGACACATATTGAAATTTGATAAGATGTGGAGAGTACCAAGTGCTACCCAGCTCTTTCATTGAGCATTTATATGACTTTGGCAGTATTCCATTTGTTGCCTCATTTTTCCCTTTATAAGGAGGAGATGGTAGCTGTTCTGAAAGCTCACAGAATTTTTATTGTATAAATGGCATTAAAAAACTTGAAAATTTAACAATTATGCCAATTTTATATATGTAAAATGCTGTTTGGATTATCAGTGTTGTGTGCCTCTCTTGTTCTGACGGTTTAGGCATTTCGTAGACCACTGTTACCTTCACCAAATAGATGGGAGCAGAGAGTTAAAATGTTAACCAAAAAAGTAGCATTTAGGAAATGTCTTGTCTATTCTTGTCAACAGTTAGTTAGCTGTCAGTTCTTTGGGTAAGATGTTCAAGGATGAAGCATAAACTACAAGGCTTGTTCAATTTAGTAAATAGATGAATCCTTAAAGATACACCAAGAAAAAATTATCATGAATTCAATATTAAAACATTATTTAATGAACTCCATTTATAAATTTGAAAAGAAAAACATTTAAAAATGTGATTTAGTTTTCTAAATGCTAGTTCTTGTTAAGGTTATAGTCCTAAATTTTTATAGCTGTCACGGAAATGCTAGTTTCTCTTTAACCATTTGTAGTTTTAAATCCCATCAGTCCTCAAAATCATTATAGCATAACAAGGAACTTCAATAGTCCACATCTCTAGATATAATTTTAGCTAAACCTACATCAGAATAATTACCAAGAACCACATTTCCTAATTAGATTGTTTGGTCACTTATCAGATCATAACTTTGTCTTATGCTTTATATGAGGGACACCTCTTATTAGCTAAAAGGAGATACTATAGTCATTTGTCCATTTCAGCTGATTATGATGTGTGTTTTTCATGGAAATTTTAAAATTTAGTTTTCCTAGTCAACTTGTGTTGTGCAGAAGTGGATTCATAATCATCCTTTATTAATTACATACTTTCAGTACTGTTCCATGCATTTATTTATTGTTTACTAACTTTCTTATTTGCTTATAAATCTCTAATAATCACTCACTAACCATACTGAAAATGAAAACTGGGACCTTGACCGTGACCTACTTTTAGTTATGTGCTTCTCCCTCATTTCATTCCTTTTCTGTGTTCATTTGTCTCTTATTCTTTTTCATATAGTTTTAATTCACTAATATATATGCCTTAAAACTCTTTTATGTTAATTGTTTTAACCTTATAAAAAGAGTGGCATGTTTTTTCATGATGCATTGTTAGAATGTCTTTAAATCAGTCACAAAGCACACATGTAAAATAGTAGAACTATAGGAGGCAAAATATTAAGAGCATAATGATTTCCTTGAATTTGATCTATGAACAAAATGCACAGGCCAGTTGCTTCATTGGGAGGGGGAACTAGTCAGCTTATTTCTCTTGCTTTGCAAAAGTTGGCTTTGTAGAGAGATTTACTTACTGAAGTTTTGAAGTTTAAAGGGTTTTATTCCTTCTCTGGCCTAAGTACACTCTGTCTTGTTTTGAAATCTCACATGTCAGCCCATACTCCTGACTGACGAGACAGCTCATAAGGTGACTGAATTCTCTAAAATATCCACTTATACTTAGAATGCACAAAGATGTAACCAGGGTAGAGAATGAGTGGCCTGGATTAGGAGACAGCCCAGAGAGCCCCCAGGGCTCTATAGAATTAAATTATTCCTACAAGGTGATAGAAGACAGCCTGATTCAAACAGACATTCCTAACTCACCAATAATTTTACTTTCTTGTTGTAACAATGCTCCATGGATAAGAAAATCCTTGCATGATATATGAAAATAAGTGATCATTTAAAATCTAATTCAGTTTTCAAAATATAGTGCGAATTAGACTTTTATAATGGACATTTTTGAGGTATTGCCAAAACTGAGTGAAAGAGGAAATCTTGGAAATGCTAGGAAGAAAGGTTAATTATCAATCAATCCAGATTTATGAAAGAGCAAGTAAAGGGTTACATTTTCTATTTGTGGTACAGCTTCCAAATTTAGAAATAAGCTACCAAATATATTTTTTATTTTTTTGCGGTATGCGAGCCTCTCACTGTTGTGGCCTTTCCCGTTGCGGAGCACAGGCTCCGGACTCACAGGCTCAGCGGCCATGGCTCACGGGCCTGCTCCGTGGCATGTGGGATCCTCCCGGACCGGGACACGAACCCGTGTCCCCTGCATTGGCAGGCGGACTCTCAACCACTGTGCCACCAGGGAAGCCCCCAAGTAAATTTTAAAAGTGACAGTAAGCAATATTAGGCTCAAATAATTATCTGATATTCTTTTCCATTCTATTCAGTGAAGCGGGCGTTTAGAAGACATAATAATGGAGCCAAAGGGCTAGGAACATGTGAATATGAACAGCCATGAAGTGATAATAAAAGTTCTCATTTACTGTGAGCCTTCTCCATACTACACCCTTTCACTTAACCTTATTTCATTCAACCCATACAACTCTGTCGATTATGTTTTATAATTTTTGTTTCATGGATGAAGAAACTAAGGTTCAGAAATATTTAGTAACCTACTGAAGGTGTAAGTTTTGGTAATATACTGCCCATATTCCTTGTTATGGAAAAATGCTAAATCTCCTTAAAGTCAGACCTAGATGGTCTAGCCTTGTATCGGACTGAATGTGATCTACTGTATTTTGTTTTGGGATCTGTTGCTGTACATGAACATCTGTCAGGGAGATTGAATAAGGCAGTGTTGCATAAGGCACTTACATTCTTTGTTTTGAATAGGGTCTGTGATACTGTTTGCTTTCTCGAGGTTTGGCTTAGGAAGAGATGAATGAGAAGAAATTAGCAATCATTCAAACTGAGTAGTTATTTTTCATAGCATATTGTAAGTGTAAAGACTTTTGTGTTTCTAATGTTGTGAATTGATGATGAATGCATAAACCTTCTCAAACACATTTACACATAAGAGTAATAAAGGAAAAAAAAATTCAGTGCTACTTTGACATCCACATGTCAATTTGAAGAGCTATTTTGGACTGTGGAAATCTCCAAAATGTTAACACCAAGCAGGAGAACAAAATTAACGGATAGTGTTGCATCTATTGGCACTTTGAAGAAAACTTTGTTATCAAACCCTCCTTAAAATGAACAAACGTCTCTGCAAGTTTTGGACAAATCTATCATAAAGCACTAATATATGAATTACGTTTCTTTCTAATTAACCAGGTACCATTAAAAGCTGCTCTGTTTGGGACTTCCCTGGTAGTCCAGTGGTTAAGACTCTGCACTTCCACTGCAGGGTGCATGGGTTCAATCCCTGATCGGGGAACTAAGATCCCACCTGCTAAGCGGTACAGCTGGGAGAGGCGGAAGCTGCTCTATTTGATAGACTTAAATGTACTTTACTTCACAACCATATGAAATATTTCCCTATAATTGTATGAAACTGTATAAATTGTATGAAATATGAAAACTTAAAACCAACATTCATTGTGTTTTTGAAAATAAATGCTTTGGAAACATATAAATATATATTTATTTATAATTCCTGGTCCATAATTTCTGTATAATAATTATGATATGGCTTGATATTTCAGCTTTTTTTTTTTTAGCAAAGCTGAATTTTTGTTAAAAGCAATAGATAACTCAAAAACTATTGTAAAGCAATAAATCTATGTAGCCATATAGTCTTCATTTGGAGTTTTCTCCCCCTCAATTCTCCTTGAATTTCTTTTATTAAAGTAATTAGACAAAATTTGTTTTGAAAACTGCTGGTTAGAGAAAATTTATATCTCAAGGGTTATGACACCAGTGGACAGGAAAGGTACCTTTGTCACCAATACTGAGCAGTGAAACTAAAAATTGCTGAGGAGTGAGAATACTCAAATGCTTCTAGGGGGCTAGAATACGCTTTTGGCACTTGTCTTTATAATATCACACTGTTTAGAAAACGGAGACTCAAGAACTACTAAAGCATGAAAATAGATGCCAGCCACTCACTGTCTGCTGAGATTTGCCAGTGTGAGTGGAAAGTAAAGAGAAGTACTTGTGAGAAAATGAGGTAAATGTGAATATGTTAACAGATGGAAAGCCACTGTTATTTTGATGGCTGTGATGCACTCATGAGCTCTCAGCTTTGTCTGTAACCATCTGTACTTCTCTGTACATACATGGTGGACCTCTATGCTGTGTGAGACAAGATTTAGAGCAGTTCTCCGGGGTAAATGTTTGAAATGTGAGCTCTCAGATAATGAGAATGATTCTTAAAATTGGAACCTGTCAACATTAGAGGTCAGCTTTGGACATGAGAATGACGGGGCGGGAAGAGTGACAAGAAATGGAAAAAGCAGCTGCAGTGATCATAATTATGGTGATTGTGTGTGTCTGTTTGAGGAAGACTCTTGCTCATCAGTGTTTCTGATTGAAAGATTGACAAAGGCAGGCCAATAGGTATAAGGGAGGAGGGAGAACAACATGGAACATATAGAATATGTGGTCATTGAAAGTAAATGTGATATGGAATAGCAGTAATATGTTAGTACCTTTTAAAAAAACACTTGAGAGGTGTTTTAGAATTGTGGAAAGGGAAAGATGGGGGTCAATAAAAGCACTCAAAATGGTGTTCCCATAGTTATAATTGCCATGATCTGAAAGAAATATAAGTGAAACACTTTATAAAATGTGAATATTTTTTATTTTTGAAAACTTGAAAGTATTCCATGAAGTACCAGTTCAATATTGTAAAATAATAGTCATTGTATTGTAAATTTGGAAAGGAAAAAGAAATGTCTTTAAAATAGGAAGAGTTGGGATTGCAGAAAGAGAAAATGCAGTAATACTCTCTTTTTTTCATTATCCCACATCCCATTCTTCAGCAAACCTTCTTGGCTCTACCTTCAGAATATATCTAAAATCTGACTGCTTTCTCACGACCTCTGCTAATAACATCGTGGTACAAGCCCAGAGTATTACTATAGCCTCCTAATAGATCTCCCAATACCACTTTGCTTCCTATAGTCTATCAATATAGAAGTTAGAATGATCATTAGCAGGTAGTCAATAGTATTGAGTGAAAGAATGAATGAATAAAAGGAGAATGAAGAGAAGGATATCATGATATATCTTTTTCTTGTTTCACAATCTAGAAACTTAGATTCAAATTAAGTTTTGTAAAACAAATTAGCATTATTTTACATTTAAAAATTAGAGATGTTTACATTTTTCAGAGTTGGAGTGAACTGTAGTCCAGTGCTCTCTGTGCCAAATGAGGAAGCTGAGGTCCAGTGAAAGAGATAGCCAATATATTCCATGTTATACTTTTATTAAGACCTGGGACTAATTTCCAGTCCAGTTTTCCTTCCAATATACCATACCACTCCCAATATGAAAATGAAAAGTATTGGTAAGGAATTTTTTTGTGTCCTGTATCATTCAAAATGCTGTTTTGTAAGTCCTATAGCAGAAACTTTGTAATTCTTCAGAGCCTTTTTTATCTTAGGGAAACTTCCCTCTGTTCCCCTCTTCTTAAATGAGTGTTATTCCTGAGACAGTATAGTTTTCTTCCATACCTGGATTCAAAGCTTCCAGAGCTACAGCTTCCCTTTTTTGCTCTTCACCTAGAAATTATAATGCCTCTAAGAGCTACCTATGGAGCTACACTACACTCACTATTGTAACCCCATGATAAATTCTAACTGGAAAATCTAAGTTCAACCTACAGAGTCTGTTAATTCACTGCAATATGTTACTAAAAATATGTCAAATAAGGCCTACTCCTATATTATAGTCCTTGTATATCTTTAACGTGAAAATGTGGGGTAACAATATCATTATATGTTCTTAACCGTTCATTTCTAATAGTTTATATAGTTCCTCATACACAGTATACAGTAGATATATTCTCTTTGTTTTTCAGAAATAATCCATGCTAATTCAAGTGAAAGCTCTGAATTTTTTTCTCTGTGATGTTTTAATTTTCAGCATTGGAGAAAGAACCCTGATGTGATATTTTTATTGAGAAATTACTAAGTCAAATATACTTTCAAAGCCATAAATGTTTCTCTGTCTTTGAAGGCCTTCTACCTAAGATGGAGAAACTAAGGAAAACATCACTTCTCTTTTATGTGCTTTATCTGATAATAAAAAGGACTTAAGTGATTATATAACATTGGAATAATTTGATTATTTTTCTCTGTGTGTAAAGACTGGGTATTTTTGAAACAGGTATTTTACACTCAAGGCACAGAGGAAACATTACCCTGAAAGTTCAGGATATTAGTGTCTGTTAGAACTCCTTCCTATTGGCTATTAATATGGTGGACAAGATACCTTGCATCTATAAACCTTATTTTGCATCATGGGCAACCATATCCTGTAAACTGGTGCATCATGTAAATTTTGTCAAAAAAATCTGATAGTCTATTCAGGTACATGTTGATTTTAAAGTTTCTAAGTGGGAACTCTTTTCTGCACACTGGAAATAGTACTGGCTCTTTGCCAAGACAGATCTCCTACACTTACCACTTTCTATGTGGCAAAGGGAGTAAAAGAGTAGGAGAATAAGGCTAATATCTTTTCCTAGTATCACATTAGCTTAAGCAAGGAATTGGACCTCCTTATGTTTGCAATGGCAGTGCCACTACTTATGTACCTTTTAGGGATATTAGTAGTTTTCAAGTGTTAGAATGTTCTTATATAAAGACTTCTAATATCTCAGGGTTTTTTCCTCCCTTCTTTATCCATTTCTTTTCTCAAACAATATGAGATTACCATGATAATAGCAAGATAATTATAACTGTTGGAACAATTCTCTAGGGTGCTTCTCCCTATCAGTGTAAAAATGAATCATATAATCAACCTATAGTGTGAGAATTTTTACAATACCACGTTGTCCTAATTACTACAGGAGAATTTACAGCATCCCATTCTTCTTAAAGATTCCTATTTGGGCAAAAAAAAACCCCACAATCTTCCCTTTCCTAGTTTGTCTTCAATACTAGGTTTCAGAAGGCACAGTGTTTGTTCAGGTTTAGTGCCGGTGGACTAAGTTTATCTATTCCTTCCTGTTCTGTGAATGATAGTTAAAACCTTAACTGCATCTTTATCATTTTGAAAAAAAGGTGAGAAAATAGTATTTTTTCTTTTTCATAATATAAATGTCATACTAACCATCCAAACTATATTCTTTTGATAAAAAATCTTGGATTATTATTACTTGTTGCTTGAAATGTTAATTCTTATAATCATTTTTACCAAGTAGTAAAATAAATTAGGAACTAAATGTTAGTGCTATTATCAAATATCATTTTATCATAGATAAATTAAAGGCATCATTTTCTTAGAAATATTGCTTCTCAGATTTAAAAGATGTGTGATGGGAAAAATTCATTTGACATATTAAAATAGTCACCCAATATTTAAGCTTAAATACCACTAGAAACAATTTTAGTTCAATTCATGCAGTTCATAGACCCTAATATGTTAGGTCCTTCTCTTTGGAAGTGTTTTATTTTGTATGTGTATTTATGCATTAATTTTATATGTGCTAAAGTATGGCTGATTTTTAAAGAGCTGTCTATTAGAAGCTTTTAAGTAAATATTAAGGAGGGAAGGGCATTAGGTATGAGATAATTTCTAAATGATTAAAATTTTATGCTTTTTTATGTAAAGGAACCATGTTTTAAAAATCTTTATGCCTAGTTTAGCATAAACGATTTGAAAGGGATGAAGCTGGAGGGAGAGAGAACAGAAAGGATTTTATTGCATAACCTTTGGAAGATAAGATGTGAACCTGAACAATTGGCAAGTAGAGATGGAGCAGATGTGTTTCGATTTGAGAGAGACTAGAAACTGGAAGCTATAAACTAGTGGTGAAAAGATGACTCAGATTTTTGTGTGGTTAGCTGGGGGCGTGGTACATCACTGGGAGAAGGAATATAGGACATGTTATGAATAATTACTATCTGGAATCACTTGCTTCTTGTACTGTGTGAATATTTTTCCTTGTGAGATTGAGTGAATGTTTACTGGCGGTTATTTAGAAGCACATTTCACCAAAGGTAATGTTTACATCATTTAAAATTTTTATGTCCTATGTACAGGACAATAATTGCTTATAGGGTATAAGCCTGTAATGAAAATTAGATGCCAAGAGGAGGCAGGAGATCCTTCAATAGATCGCATGGTTTGCAGCTTTGAGTCTGTAGACAACAGCATGAAAAGTGTTGCCAGTGTGTACCTTACCTTACTGTAGGACCTAGATTTTGAATCGATGCAAACCTCATTTGAAAAATAAAGAATTATGTTTAGCATTGCATGTTATCGTTTGAATCGTCATTCTACTCTATATCTCAATAGGGAAGCTGTTAATCGATTTTGAAGTATTTCTGAGTTTATATCAACATCTAATATTCATCTATTTGACTCATAATTAGGATAATTATTATGCCTATATGCAGTGCACCTTGCAAATTCAGTTTAATTGAGAAAAAATTATCATGTTTATCAGATCGTTACAATAAAGAGGCTATGACTGTTACTCTAAAAAATAATTGTTTTAAAGTGAGCATGATGGCTATTTCCTTTTGATGGAGCCTACGAGTACAGGGAACTACAGCCAAATCTGACTTGCCTAAAGAGCCAAAGGTGACGTTCTCTGGAAATTAGCTGCCATTTCAAAGGCTTTAAGATGTCAAAATATCTCCAACAATTCAAAGCCGCGTCTTTTCCTCATCCATTTAGCATGCTCTGTCATCCACTGGTAAAATATCCTCCACTGAATTCCTAACTCACAAGAGATTTTTCTCAGTGTATTCTCTATCAGAGAAGGGTCATTTGAATTCATTGTTGCTAGAGAGGTACTGTCCTTGGATATGAAAACATATGTAAAATGATATTTGTAAATATAATTGCATTTCAGCAAAAGTACCACTGAAAACATTATTTGATACTGCATAACTATCTTTGTTTTGGCCACCAATGTGTCCATCTAGAATACATGCAATATGTCTGTGTTTTGAAAGATAGAAAGTTCAGCCCTGAAGTTTGGTAGATTTAGCATATGGAAAACAAAATTTCTACCCAGTCAACTGCAACTATTTAAGTTGAACTGAGTTATATTTTCTTCAGAAAAAATATGTAGGGTTGAGTTTTGCCTTAGGCATCGTGAACTAAAATACCAGAAATGTTGTCCTTTTTAAAAACAAAAGCAATCTGTTTCAGCAGCATTGAATTTATTTTTAAGTAACTTAAAAGCCACAGGATGTCGTGGGAAGGGCAGTAGCCTGGGAATATGGAGGCCTGAACTCAGTCCTCTTACTATTTAGCTATTTAACCATGGACAGATATGCCTTGATCTTCAGGGACAAAGTTTTGTCCTCTTTAAAAGAAAGAGATTGTCTGGATGATCTGTCAGGGTTCTTGGTACTACATGTATGTGTGAGTATCTGTGGAATATCATGGATGATTTCTTTTTCTTTTAACTTTTTATTTTATAGTGGAGTACAGTTGATTAACAATGTTGTATTAGCTTCAGGTGTACAACAAAGTGCTTCAGTTATACATATACATGTATCTATTCTTTTTCCAATTCTTTTCCCAATTATGTTGTTACAGAATATTGATCAGAGTTCCCTGTGCTATACAGAGAACAAACTTATGATTACCAGGGGGGATGGGTGAGGGGGCGGGATAGTTAGGGCGTTTGGGACTGACATGTACATACTCCATATTTGAAATGAATAACCATGGATGGTTTTTGATAGAGCCAGGCAAGATCCTCTTACACATAGAAGCTATGAGGATTGCTCTCTCTTTACATAAATGAATGAATATCATTCTCATATCTCAGACAAAGGATTTGTACAGAAAAACAGAAATTGCTATAGTGGAAGAACATTAGTCAACTATCATATAAAATTCGGTGTACAAAAATAAAGTCCAAGGTAGAAATCAAAGTTGAGAGCCAATAATTATTTAAATCAGGTAAAGACAAAAGCCCTGTGGAACAAAAAGTCAGAGTTAGGGTCATAAATGAAAACTTGGTTAAGGACCTGAAAAATCAAAAGAATCAGGTATGGACTGTGGTTGAGATATTAATCATAGTAGGAGCACGCTTTTCATATTATGCCTTCATTCTTCCTTCCATTGTACAATTTTCACAAAATTTCATTTTGTACTTGGTAATATTATAGGTTCCAGGGGTATTAAAATTAAAAACATGTTTCCTAACATCCAGAAGCTTAAAGTGCATTCAAATCAAATGTCAAAAGACTGAACAAATATTTGAGTACTCACCTCATGGCAGTCATTGTATCAAGCACTTTACATGTATTATTTAATTTAATATGTGTGACTTGGTAATGTGGATGCCATTATTAGACTTAAAAAACAGAGTGTTAAAGAGACTGATTGTTGGCAGAACTGGCTCTCCATAACTGATTTGACTGTGTCCAAAGGTCATGTTATTACACCTTCTATCAGATTTTCCCCATTACAAAACCATATGCAGCTGTCCACATTTGTTATTGAAAATTTATAAAACATTAATTAGGGAAAAGAAGGTAATTTAAAAATATATAGTCTCATGTTAAATGATAAATTCTATGTCCTTCAGATCTCTTCTAGGCACAATATAGAATTTACCCATTAAAAAAGTCAGGTCCTACCATGTATGTTTTCTAATTTCTTTTCTTCACCTAAGAATATGTTTATATCTTTATAAATCAATAACTGTTTATAAGATTAGATTCAGTTAATATATATGCTGTTTTATTAAGTAATCCCTTATCAGTAAGCATTAATAATATCTTAAAATTTTTCTAATACAGAATGTTCTAAGTATATTACCTTTATATTTAAACCTTCATGAATATCTTTATTTTATTGTTTAGGATATTCAAGATTAAGTTTTATAGTTGTTTTCAAGAGCTTTGTTATATTTTGACAAATTGTGCTCCAGGTAATTTTTTAACATTTTATCCTCCTAGCAAGTATGATTACCTCTTTCCCCATGTCCGACACTAGATTTTATATACATGTGCATATTTTTATACTTTTGACAATTTGCAAGTTTTTATATTCATGGATATTCATTACTCAGATTAAACATTTTGTCTATGCTTTTTAGCCAAAGTTTAAAAAAAATTAATTTTGTCCTTGAAGCTTGTCCATTTTTCTATTGGAATTTTAATTTAATTTAATTTTTTGATGTTGGACTGAGTTTTAATGATGAGCTTTTTCTTGTTAATGGAAGAAAAGACATTTCAGGTAGAGAGCAAGTATACAAAGCCTCCATAAGCAGGGAATAAAATTAAAAATTTCTGATAACATACCTGTTCTAGGTTCATCCTTTGCCCTCATTCCTGCACCATTTGGAAAGTTTCCTTATATGTTTAATTAGTCACTGTAAATTTGATCTCCCCGATGTCTCCTGAAGCTCTGCCTTTCTCTCTTTTCTACCCTGAGGCCACTGCTTTTAGTTCAGGTCCTCATTCCTTTCTCCTGTGGACTATCACAGTACTTTTCATGCCTCCAGCCTTGCCTTCCTTCTCCCCTTATTCACACTCTTCTCAAAATGAGCTTCCTGAAACACATATCCAGTCCCATCATGGAGTATTCATTTTTAGAAATTTGCTTTGTAAGTTTTTTTACATATAATGATATTAACCCTTTGACCCTATACTACAAATCCCCCTGCAGTTTGTCCTTTGCCTTTTAACTTTCTTCATGATGCTTTTTCACATTTAAAAGAGGTTAATATCAATGTAGTCAAGTCTGTTGGTGCTTTTCTTTTTGATTTCTACCTTTGGTTTCAGAGAGGTTTATTTTAAAATATTAAAGTCCTTGCTCTCTCAAAAATTGTTTTGGAGTACATTGACGTTTTCTTTGGGCATTTGTAAGGCCTAAATCTGACATTAAAACAAAATATAAAACAAGAGAGAGTTGTTATATCCATGGCTGATGGATATAACAGGTGCAACTTCACTGAATCTCATAACCATTCAAAGAAGTAGGTATTATTAAAATTATTTCCAGATGAGGAAATGGAGACACAGGCTTTTAAAGTTGCCCAGCTGATGAGATAAGGAGAGCCTCCCGACAGCTCTTCTCTCTATACTCCTCCCGGATGATTGATCAGGTTCCTCAAACCTTGCCTGCCACCATTTCTGGGCCATGACCTGCTAATGTACTAAAGCCGCTCTAACTGTCCCGTCCTTAACAACCACTGGCATTAACTGAACCTAGCCTGCCTCATCATGGCTGCATAACTATCAAACAGTCCAGTGCCTTACTTTTGGGGAATAAATTACTTATGTGTATTGAGAAGGGTTTTGTCTTACAAAGTATTTTGTCATCCGGTGACTAGTATAGTAAGTCTCACAAAGTAAGCACTTGATAAGTGTATGGCAGAAATGACACATATACCATAAGAATTAAGTGTTCTATGTTCTAAAATTTAGCTCTACCTTATATTTTCTGGCAGACATAAGAATTCATTTAAGCTTTATGACTTCAGTATCCCTAAAATTAAGCGGGCCATGGTATAAGCATCAAGAAAAAAGGATGAAAATCTGAGCAACTGACAGACACAAAAATGTGAATGATATTGTGACACAGAGTTACAAATTATCAAGGAATTTCAGTTGCTTTAAGTCATCATTCCACTTTTTAAAAATCTTAGATATTTTAGTTAAACAGTTATAGGGTAGCTGTTTGATGGAATAATGTGCAACCATTACTAATGGCATTAAAATATGGAAAAGCATATGAGATAAATGTTAAGTGAAAAAAACTAAAAACTAAAATTATGCTATTACTATGGCTACATATTTTACAGCTAAAGGATACATATAGGCATAGCTCAAAGCTGAATAAACTGTAATAGAATCATTGTGTTGGAATAATGGGATTATATATTTTTCCTTTTCTGGATTATCATTAGTTTTGATATGTTACTTTTACAAACTTAAAGGCAAAACAATAGCATTTTTTATTTCCCGTTCCCCAATATAACTTGCTACATTACCTTGAATAAAAAGCATTTCATTCACTATTCACTGGAAATATAATAACACCATAAACATTTTATTTGTGGAAGCCTGGTCTTGTAGCAGACTGAAAGTTACTTGGAAAGAGATGTAAATGATTTTTCAGCTATCTTCTTCTAATTTAGTAAATTATTATTCTAATACAAAATTGGAACTCTCATGGAATCCAAGAATTATTGTACTTGTCAAGCCTTTAATGTTTTCTGCATTCATATAGTTTATTACTAAGTTAATTCCCAAAGAGTAAATATGCCACTGAGAAGATTGAGGCAATTTTAAAATTTGGAATTATGTGAACGTTAACTGAGCAAATTATCTAATGTTAGTTATTTTATTTGAGTTGAATAAATCAATTTAACCAAGATTAAATGTTTCTAAATGAAAAGGAAAAAGCATTTTGCTAGAGAAGTTTAGTTCTAAAAATGGGAAAAAGGCTGCCATGATTGTTTTTTAAATAAATAAGCATTTTGCTGAATTATATTTCTTAGACTTGTTCATACAATAATTTTCCTCTTCATTTTGCTTTAGTTGACTTTAAAATATGTTTAACTAGTTTAATCTAGAGTAGAAATAAGGGGATATATTTTTAAATGTCAAGATAATTTTATAACCTTCTCACTACTAAGTGACTGAGCACAGACTGTGTTAAAATGATAATGTGACAACATTCAGAGTCTGTTACTAAAAGAACAAAACCAAAACAAAACAAAAAACCTTCCATTAATGCCATTAGTCACAGGAAATAGAAGAATGCTCAAGAATCTCTCCCCTTCCCCTCTAGTTTCTATTCTGAGAGCCATCTAGCTTTTACCTGGCAAGATAAAAAAGAAAAACAAAAACTTACCCATTTTTTGCACTATGAATCCATAATATTTTGGGATACTAAAACAGTGGTAAGAGTGATTTAGAACCTCCTCCCCAGTACCACCCCAAGTGGAGAAGAACAATAATTTTCCCTTACCACCCCCCCCCCACAACCTTGAGATGAGACTTGTAAAACAAATCCACCATTGATGGTAAATCATGACATAGAAATTTACTTCCTAAAACTTTTAATTATAAATTTTAGGGGAAAATGCTGTCTTCTCAGCTGAGTATTAAATCAATCTTGATTCCATGCTTTCATTAATTGCTGCCAATTTGGCACTGGAAATAGCTACTCCTGGGAGAATTTTTCGCTCTTAATCTTGATAGACCTGGTGGGTAACCCTTCAGTGGAAATCCCATTAAACTAGAGAAACTAATCCCATGGGAAGCTTCATAAAATCTGCTAGCTGACACTGATAGAGCTGAACCTTAGTGAGCCTGGCTGTAGTGTCACTGGCTGTTTTAATTTCTTTCATACAGAAGGGAGACAAGGAGAGTAGGAGGGAAAACTCTATCTACCTTTATAGACATTAACTTTAGGTTGCCCTTCTAATATAAAAAGAACATGTTAATTCCTTCCCAATTCTTCTTTTTTTTTTTTTTTTTTTTTTTTTTGCGGTACGCGGGCCTCTCACTGTTGTGGCCTCTCCCGTTGCGGAGCACAGGCTCCAGACGCGCAGGCTCAGCGGCCGTGGCTCACGGGCCCAGCCGCTCCGCGGCACGTGGGATCCTCCCAGACCGGGGCACGAACCCGCGTCCCCTGCATCGGCAGGTGGACTCCCAACCACTGCGCCACCGGGGAAGCCCTCCTTCCCAATTCTAATCCAAATTAATGTTAAATAAGTCTGTTGAGATAGAATTTTTGAGTATATCATGACATCATATAGGTCATTGTTATGTGACTTTTATATTTCTCTGGAGTATGTTATATATATAGCAGTCAAATAAAATAGAATCGTATTTGTTTCCAGAGCCTTCCTCTGGATGTAAAACATGAAAGAAAATCTTTTTTTCAAATTTCCAGTCCTCAGTGTGGAGCAGATTTGACATTTCAAAGGCAATTTTAAGTGATTATTATTTGCATAGTAAATTGTCAAGATTCCCTATATGCTCAGACACTTTGCAGTGAGCTAAAGTCATTTGAAAAGCAATGCACCTGGCATTTATATCCAAAAGAGGTGCCAAATTTAACTAAAATATACTTAAAAAAATTTCCCTGTTGGTTTAAGCTAAATTTCAATGCTACTTTAACTCTTTAGTTAAAGGAAAAACACCATGAAAAATTCAATATATGAGGTCAGGTGAAGCTCCACTGGGCATGGATAAGGACTCCAGTCTACTTTTGTTTCAGCTGATTTATTAAGTATCATTTAGAATTGGATTAATTTTTGCTTCAGCTGCCAACCCTCATCACAGAGTTACTATCCACACAACTCTTTCCTTGAAGACACTTTAGAAAGAAAAACTACTTACTAGACTCAGCTGTGATTAAGAGTTTTCTATTGTGTGGGGGCCAATAATTGACGTCCAGCTTTTCAACTTAGAAATAAGATGAAGGGTAGCAAAACCAATACGAGCGTCCATCAGCTTTGGGGCTGCCATAATTATTGATATATTCAGTTTGTAATTCCCATAAAGAATAAATCTACTCATCTCTTTTCTTTCTTTGAGACATCTTTTGAAGATTATGGATAGGCAAGACCTCAGAAAATTTAAACGTCTCATGAAGTTGGTTTGAAGCTGTCCCAAGACTGCTTTTGTCACTGTCACCCACGCAGAAATGCTTGGATTATTGGGCTTTTGCAACACTGTTCTGATTGCCCTCACCCCTCAGCTCTTTTCTCCTGTGCCAACCTGATAGCAATGCAAAACCAACGTTGCTTTCACTCCTCCACCTCTGTAAGCTTCTACTCCCTCCATGGCTCTCTGTTATTACAGGATCAGGTCCAGTTTCCTTAGCCTGATTTCCAATGCTTCTCACTTTCCGCTCCATCTTAATATAAACATTTTATTATATGACAGACACTATATTAATAGAGTTTTTACTTTAACCATGTTTTAAGTATGGAGTTAAAGTTTATTTTATATGAGTTGTTATAACCAGTTAACAAGGTAAAAATATTAAATAATATTAAATTATATATATGGTGTTTAATATGAGTTAGGCTGTGTTCTAAATACATACACATACACAAACACTCATTTAGTCATCAGCAGGACCTCATTTATCCCTCATTTTACAGATAAGAAAACTGAGGCACAAGGATCTAAATGCCTTCCTGAAGGTCAAAGTGCTGGTAAGTGGGAGGGTGAGAAGGCATCCCTAAGCAGCGTGGCTCTGAGGGGCTGTCCATTTACACACTACATTATGCTGCCTCTTCAGCTGCTTCAGAATATTAAACATTATTCCAAGCTATCAAAACGTTTATATGATGCCCTCATTCATGCCATTGTAGGGCATATTAATGGAAGGAGGAGGAAGAAAGGTGACAGTCTCTTTCCCCAGAGCCCTTATCCAGAACCTTCATTGCATGTCATGCTGCAAGATTCATATCTCTCCACTCCCAGATTTCCTACTGCATGAAATTTGATTGTGTTCCTTTTGCATTCCTCCAGCACATGTACTTTGTATGCCATTATTTTGATCACTCAGCTACCCATATAGTCAGTCATGGATACATAATAATGCTTAGTCTTTGAGGAGGATAAAGGAAACCTTTCTGTAATCTCCGTTATTCTTTCCCCTCTCTAACTGCCAGCCTTGCTTTGGCTTCTCCTTTTAACTGTTTTGGCAGGCATTTATCATAAATCTTTGTGGCTTTTTGTTGAGAAAGTAGTAATTTACGACCTTGGTGCCATTTTGAAGAATAGAGTTACCTCCTTAGTGGCACCTTCTCTATCCCTCTTTAGTCATAATTGCTGCAGTTCACAGTCTCTGAGTTGGTGGTTTGTTCCAAACACTTGGCCTTGTTCCTTCTAGAAGTGATTCAATTGCCCCTTTCCCTTTTCTGCAGTTCCCTCTATTACTTATGTTCTGCACAGGAAAGCACAAGCTTCAGGAAGTGCAATTAAAGATATCTATCGAATGAAAGAATGTATACTGTATATATATAATTTTATGTTATAATATGGTGTTAATATATGGTATTAGAAATATATCATTAATATATCAAATGTATCATGTGTATGTGTATGTATACACACAGATATTTCAAAGGAAGTGTTTGAAGACTTCACTTTGAAATATAATTTCTCTTGAAAGATACCCTTGTTATCCATATGACAGGAACATACCTGTTCTAACGTTAGTTGAAAGGTGACAGCGTTATCTCATTGACATCCAAGTCCTGTAAATGAGGCACAGCCTTGTTGCAGAGACTGAAGCTGAAATTGGAAAAGCAAAAAAAGCAGACTTCTCTCTCTACCTCTCAAGGATAAAACCAGCTTTCTCTCTCTCTCTCTCTCTCTCTCTCTTTCATCTGCTTATCTGTGTCCCATCTCTCTCCATCCTTCTATCTCTGCTAGTCCCAAATGACTATGTAAATCTCAGTCTGAGTTATCTAACAAGACTTACTGTAGCACTTAGTTCAAATACTTGCAAGAAAGAGAATTGGATTGATGTTTTTCCTAGCCTATGAGTTGTTTTCTCTTGGATCTCATATCCACCTCTGGTCCATCTGTGGTCTGGTCAGCTGTGGTTCCTGTCTGCTGGCACAGGCAAAGCAACAAAGGCTGTGTGTGTGTGTACGTTCATAGTAAATTAGAAATGACCTTTAAAACTAAACTACCCAGTTTATCTTGCACTAATTGTTCTAGGGAGAACTTGTGACTAATGTTATAAAATTCTTAGGTTACGTACACACATTGGTGATCTGTCGTAAGCAGTCCTCTCAACAAATGTTTGGCCATTAAATTGAACTATCAAGTACAGCATTATACTTTAAGTTATAATCATGATAGACTAAAGGGATGCCATTAAATAAAGAATGATCAGAAAAACCCTAGAATTTCCATTCTATTACAGGAAAGAGTCAAAACAATCATATGAGGATTAAATGAGATGAAAAGTACTTTGCACAATGTGTTGCATAAAACGGGTGATCGTAAAAGTATAGCTGTTACTTAACAATACTGTTTATATGTCTCCAGAAGTTTGTTTAGAGATTAAGAGCTCTTACTTCCAAAGTATCCCCTTTTTGTCTTCTTGCTAAAATGAATTTCCCTATATTTCGAAGTTCACCTCAATCACTATGTGAAGACTTAGCTGATTAGTTAGGCTCAGTTTATAAATATATAATATTTATAAATTGTATCACATACAGGTATTCGGACTCCTATATGTTATGGACTGTTACTGTAATTTTAGTTTGGGGTTAGCTGTGCCCCATCTTTTTCCACCTAAATTATAAACATCGTACAAACAGGAGCTAATACTTATAGTCCATACAGTATCTACCATTATGTCACATGCTTGGGAGGCAAGCATTCATGTGATTTTTTTCAGGAGTTTGTACATAAATCTCAAAGGAATTTTTTTTTCAGTGAAATGGGATAAGGAAGTATGAAAGTAATTTTAATAGAAATTCAGATTCAAATTTGCTGAAAATTATTATCTATGATATAATGTTTATTTTTTTTCAGTTCTATATTTACCTTTTCAGGAATTGTAGGATTCCTGAATATTCTGTTCTGAGCTGAATATTCCTGTTTTTTTCCATGACTTAGAGTTTAACTTATTTCTTTGATACACACACACACACACACACACACACACACACACACACGATTTCTTTTCTAAACTCATTAACTTCTTCAAAGTTTTTGTTAGTAAACCACAACTATACATAGATACTTCAATTTTGCTAGTAAAGTCCAGTTTTAAAACCTTGCTGTATGTTCTCTGAGCATCTGATGTTGATATGTTGGTAATATGTTCAATCATTTTAATATGAGAGGTGGGAAGGGAAGAAGCCAAAATAATTGTTTAATGTTGAAATCGTCTAGGCATAATTAACTTACTTTAGTCCTTTATTTCTATTTAAAAAGTGCTCCATTATTGCTATGACTTATATCCAAAATTACCATGTTGATAATAATCCCTTGGGGCCCTGAGCATACAGCTTCTTGTTCCTTCTTGGGGGATTATGAGTCAGTGGCTCTTAGACTGAAGTTGTAATTTTAACAGGAATTTGTATTTTTAACCATAACTTCTATTCGGACAGAATTTTATTGTATATTTTTAAAATTACCTCAGGCAATTCTTAACATCCAGAAAGTTTGGAAAACATCTGAATGAAGTAGTTATCCTTCTTGTCTGCTCCCTTTATTCCTAGTTACAAAACCCTGTGGACATCACCTACCACAGTCACTAGTTTTATTGGGAACATCTCTTGTGAGCTGGATTTAAAGGTGGCAAAATGATTAGAGTTTATTAACTTTCTTTTAATGGCAACGACCTAAGAGGGCTGTTAGCTGGTGAACTGTCTTCATTGCTTACAAGATATTTCTAATTAGAACAATTTACTGTCCTTATTTAAATCCACAGATTTCAGTTTAGGGACTGTTACTGAAAGCACATTCCTAAACTATGAGCTTCTTTTATTCTTATTGTTTCGGTCCTTTCAAAGTGTTCCTCTGAAATAATTTGAAATTGGGTTTCTGGGAAAAGCGAACAGCTTTGAACTTCACTAGTATCATTCACTTCATAGGAAAATATGAAAACCAAGATCATGTGTTGCTCAAATCTTTTTCATTAAGTATCTACCTTTGGTCTTTTTTTTCTTCTCTTTTTGATGCCTTATTGTGGTTCAGTCTGTAGTCTGCAATCATTACAGGTATTTGTGTGATGGAATATATTTGAGCTGCTGAGCACAGAGTCTGTGAAGGAGCGAATGCTCACAGTTGGAAGCCACTTTCCTGAGAAAGAAATGTACCACAGAAAATTTAAATTGCTTCTACTTTTTTGGACAGTGCTATTCTGTTTATAAAACTAAGACACGCTCTTTGTTGTTATTTCCAGGCCTGAATTCCCTCTGTTCTAAGATCTTTACAATTCTCTTTCTTATTTCTACTTTGAGTCAGAAGTTTGACCAAATGTTCTTACTGGTGCAACTGCCTTGGACCCTGCTGGTTTTGTACTTTCATCTCACAGCGTGTATATTTTTTAACTTGAGCTGCTGGCAACTAGGAAACTACTTAATTTTGACTCTTTCATGGAATAATTAAGAAACTCTGGGGTTATTATGCTTAGACTCCATAGTTAGCCTCCTCCTACTATCCTCTTAGTTGGTAGGTGGGGCACTGTAGCCATCTGAGCAGGGAGAGTTCTTAAAACACAGAGTCATAACTGATAAGCAGCTTTACACTTGCATGACCAAAGTATAATCCCTCAGATTTGGAAAGCGAGATTGCAGGGTTTTCCTTTTTTGTTTGTTTTTTAAATCAACTCAGAGGCATTTCCTTTGTAAAATGTGAAGCTGTGTGAAGTGAACATAGTACATCTTTCTTACTTAAATATTGATGATTAATGTTAATGGGACTTGTGGACCTCTATAGTTAGCTTGGGACATGTTCCGAGGTGAGCAGATATGGATCAGGAACACTGATTTTATCCTTTGTCCTAGTCTATTTGACTGTCCCTACATAGAACCGCAGGCCTCCTGGGCTCTGTTTTCAGAGCACTGTGGAATGCCATTATGTAATACATCCTCTTCCAAAGAGGGCACACTCCTGGATGAACTGCACTATAAGTCCTAGATTACCCACATATGACTGCTGGATAAAATTTTATTTACTGTCTTCCACTACCAAAACACAACTTTCTTTTTTGTCTTTCCTTATGAATGTGGCATGAATGTATAACTCTCTCCTCTTTTAGAGTAATTCTTTCCTCTCTCTTCTCTTTGTCTTTTATCTCAGTGAACAACTCTAATGTATTAGTCTCCTAGAAATAGACAAAAATACACCAAATTGCAATACAGTGCTTGGTTTTTTTGTTTGGTTGGGTTTTTTTTTGTGGTACGCGGGCCTCTCACTGTTGTGGCCGCCTGTTGCGGAGCACAGGCTCCCGACGCGCAGGCTCAGTGGCCATGGCTCATGGGCCCAGCCGCTCCACGGCATGTGGGATCCTCCCGGATCGGGGAACGAACCTGTGTCCCCTGCATCGGCAGGCGGATTCTCAACCACTGCGCCACCAGGGAAGCCCAGTGCTTGGTTTTTTACATATCTCCTTTTAGTTTTAACACAGTTCCATTGTTCCTATTTTATTTTCAAACTATTTCAAAATCATTTCCTAGCTCCAAATTGTTCCTTTTCTTTCTGTTGTATTCATATTTTCAGGCAGAGAAGAAACGATATTTATTGCATTATGATTTAGGACCACTTACGGAATCAAAGGTTATAACACCCAAAACAGAAGTGAGATGCCCTCAAAACATGTTGTGTGTTACGCATATCTAAAAAAGAGTATTAAATATCTCTTAGGAGTCAATTTTAATACTGACTATGGGTGAGAATGAAGAAAATGGTATTACCTTTTTTTCCATAAAAGATCAGAATCAGACCAAGTGAAAATATTTTATTTTGTAATTTTGAAGTTTAAAATAAGAGATTCAAATTAATATACACAGCTACTTCTATATTTAAATATCTACTCTAGATCATACAATAATAAATTACCTGGCTTGGAAATTATGAACATACTTTTCTTCTTTTCCTACCTCTTCCTACCAGTCTGAAAATATTTCTGCTTCTTAGCATCTTTAACAGACCTTCGCAGAAATAGTTACCATAAGAGTTATATTAGTTCCTTTTGGTATTAATTAATTCTCATAAAATTTTTGAAAAGAGCAATAGCATTTCAGACTTACAGAATTATGAAATAATATACATTTAGATTTCTTGGAATTTTTTTTCAGTACATCATTTCACTTTAAGGGTTTGATATACCCTTTCTAACAACTTTCTACTATTGAAACACACACAACACAGAAAGCAGAAAAGAAAAAAATATGGGAATAAAGGAGAGGAAGGTAGACAGGCTAGATAGATAGATAGATGTATAACAAAATTCTGAAGAAAAAAATGAAACTAACCATGAAACAATGCCACATCTAGGAGGAATTCTTTACCCTGTAAAATGGCACAACCCAATCACATTTATTCTTGGAGATACATGACCTGTACTGTGGAGGAAACCAGGCCATTGTCTCGCATTCCTAACTCCCACCCTCTGCCAGCTTTCTGTAGGTTTTCTTCTTGGGAAAGTCAGAGTCATTTCCCTTTTACCCCTCATCACTAAGTCAACAATTCAAAGATATCAAGAAGAGAATATAGAAGAGGGATTGATGGCATTGCATAGCCTTGTTGAAGTAATTTTCCAGCACGTAATGTTCTGCATAACAGTGGAAATAGGCTAAGCCATGATGATTTAGAGATTTTTCTGGTCAAAGAATATAGACGGCCTCAGATTTATTAGGACATAAACACTTCTCCTGGTTAAAGAACAGTTGGAGGGTAGAAGAAAATAAACCTCATTCTACAAAACCATACTAGATACATTTCTGGCCATTGCTGAAAATTGAACTGGAAGCTCTGCATATCAGCTCTGCCAAAAAGTGGAATATTCTTTCAGTTCCAGAGGACAGTGGGAATGCAAAGATTAATTCAGGCATACCCTTCTTCTGTCAGAAGACTTTTCTGAATATGTCATTAACTCAGGATATCAGAGCAAAGTAACAAAATTGGAGGGGGGAAGGGTCTTATGGGAAAGATAGAAAATTTTAAAAATTAGCTGCATAAAAATTGGTAACATCTTCTTAACCACTTGGAAGAAGAATGCACTTGTGAAAATAATTTACTATAAAAACAGTGAATGATTTTAGAAAATATCTACTATTCTCCTTTAAAAAAAGCAGTAAAAATTAAATAAAAAACAAAATAAAGCAAAAAATGACCATACAACCTGAGACTAGGAAACCATAATAAAAGATCAGAAGTATATTTTAAAAATATAGACTGATTCGAGCTAATATGAAATAAGGAAATAAGCTAAATTTTTAAACTAACAGTAAAACAAAAATAAAACAGCATAACTAACTGCAAATATGAGGCAATGAACTATAGAGTTAACAGTGCAGAAAATCAAATAAGTAATACCAAGGAGTATTGTAAGAAGCTATCTCAGTCTTCTTTGGAAAGCATATATTATCTCCTCCCTCTCCAATTTTTTTCTAAATTATTGTTTATACCATTCCAAAACCATTTATCCCATAGCAGCTTGAACTGGAATTACTTGTCTTCATGTATTAATTCTCAATTGTATTTTAATATGGAAGGGAATGAGTTTGCATTAGTGTAGTCCTTACTGCATTCATCAAATATTTGCAGAAAGCATGCCTTCTAAAATACACGCTGATTGCTAATATATGATTAATATTTCCTCCTCTGGGAAACCACATACGAACAAGAAATACTAAATCTTTATACTCCAGACTGATAATATCATATTAAGACAGTTACTGTTAGTATGATTTACCTAACTCCACTAAGGAATCCAGTCCTTTTAACTATATACCTCACTGTTAATTCACATTTGCTTTATTAGAATATTCCTTCATTCAACACTCCAACTGTTAGATTCAACCAATTGTTGCAGTATGTCAGCTTTGTTTCTAAATATCTCATTATACTGACTAATCTAGAACATATTTTTATCCAGAGTCTACAGATAGCATGACATTTTTTAGTATGTTTTAAGTGCTTTTTGTAAGTATACCTGCTCAGTAAGGCCTAGTGCTATTTTTAACCAGAACACATTCACAAAATGAGAGTCACCATATTTCTATTGCGCTTCTGTAAAACATTAAGGAAAGAATGCCCTTGAAATTTTCAGACATCATATTTCTTTTTTAAAAGAGGTTACTGCCTTTAATCATTTGTGTTTATCTTTCACATAGAGGCATTCTAACTTTCCATTTGTTTTCTGATTCATCCCTCACCCTATGGTTTTACATCTCTCTAACTCTTTAAAAATCTACACAACTTTCTTGCTAACACTGACTCGATTATCTATTTTAGTATAAATGTTATAACCTGCCTTTAAATATTTTTCCATGATCTCTTAATACTCTAAAATGTCCTCCCCTCTAAAGCCTTATAAAAGGCTTCTCTTTCTCCCCTCATCTTCCTTTTAGTTACAACATTTGATACACATTCATTTAAGCAATTTTACATTTTATTTTCCACAGACCATTCTCACTCATATTCTAATATTTAACTGCTATGTTTCTGTGGCTTATATTCAGGATTTTAACTTTGTGCATCAACGTTCTTTAGTAACCCATATTATTCAATATTTCCTCACATCCTTTTAGATAAATCTGTATAACGTATCCCTCTTTTGGGTACTTCTACTTCTATACATTCTCAAGTGATAGAGAGTATATACTCATAAACACCTTATATTCATTTTTTGGTTCATTATTTTATACACAGGAGTGTTATAACTTGCTTCATCATTCTCATTTTAACATAATGTCCATGCTCTGTATAACCTAATGTTCATATTTTTAAAAGTTGTTACATGATAGTATTTTCCTCATCTTTTTAGACTACTAAACAAAGCTGAAAGAAAATATGTATGTATGCTTTTTCAGGCACATTATTATGTCCTCTTTTCCATTGTCCTTATTAGTGTTCATTTGTCAGTACTATCTTCCCAACATTCTCCATTGCCAGGTGTTGATGTCTCCTGATTCTTCACATTTTATCTTTTGAAGTCATCTTTGCTTGGAGGAGTTTGAAATTATCTTACTCAGAAGACTGAATTCCAAATCTGAGAAGATCCTGAAAGATATTTTTTATCATTCATTACTTCAGGCAGTCATTCAGCACACTTTCAGGTCCTTTAATTTCTAACATCATAATAGATGCCTAGTAGCGAGCCTCTCAGTTGGAATCTTTTTATGTAGACACCACTACTGAAATTGAGAAATGATTACATAGCTCAGAGAATCCAGTACATATGTAAAAGCTTGTTCTTACTGGGTGTGAAATCTATACACAGAGTTAAAAACAACTACAATGGAAGAATGAATAATAATTTTCATTGATCCCTTAAGGACATTAAGTTATTATAGAGTTAGCTTTTAGATAGTTTTGATTCTACATTTTATATATTTAAAGTATTAAAGAAATTTTGAGGTTGTAAATATACCACAGACCAGTCATTCCTCTTTCTAAAAAAGCAGAATGTAAAAACTTCATGATTTATGGTAAACAATATTTGCTTTTTTTCACCCACCTTCTCCTTCATCATAAATAAATGTCGATGCAGTTTGGAGGGGAAAGGAAGTCTCACATGAATTTCATTTGCTCTGTCAGACATCAGAAATTACAGAGTCTGCTGCCTACCACACTCTCCCACCTCCCTGGATGAAATAGAGGCTTTGATCAATCACGTGGATCAGCCATCTGAAGAACAAAGCAGCTATATTTATTAAGCTAAACCTCCCTATCGAGGCCTATTTCACAATTCTAGTAGCAGAGGGAGTATGTAGGCCACCCTATGACAAATCAAAGATTTTCAAGTACTGTATGCAGTCATTTCAGCATGGCATTGAACATCTGTTACTTCACCTTTTTAAGTGTTCATCTATGTGGCTTGAATTTTCTGTGAGATTAAAAGACTTGCAGAAGCAGAGATAGCCTAATAACACCAATTCATGGAATTCACTACACCTGATGGGTGTCAACGCTCACCCAAAGGCAGATCTTGTCAGACATTTCCAAGTCTTTCCAGCTCTTTAGCTCCTTTCATAAATTGGCTAGGTATTAGTCAGTTATTTAGTGGTTACCAGAGTATTGAAAATATACTGTCGGTCTATGACTAAAGCAACTTTTATCAAAACTACTGTTCTGAAATTTAGTTAGCCAATATTCTGAAGATCTTTACTCTTTGGGGATTTCAAACCTTGTGCTTTTCAGATTGGCCCATAGATGAGGGTTAGAATTAGAGTGAGGTCCAATTAGGAGGAAAGAGAATAGTAAGCATAGTGAGAAATTAGTAAAAGACATCTAGAAAACTCAAGGTTTATTTAGTGTTTACCATGTGAGGGAGTTATCTTTTGCTCAGTAACAAAACTACCCCCAAATGTTGTACCTTATACAAATTTATTCTTTTGCAGAATTCTGTAACTCAGGTCTTGAATTTGTCAGAGACAAAAGACCTCAGAATAAGTTGAAACTCAATAGCATCCCCTTGTAAAGATGATTTTTATATTTTAAAATAAGAGGACAAAGTCAAGGGGATTTAAGACATATGAGAAAGTTGGAATAATTAAAAGCTAAACTCAGGCCCAGTCAACAGATGGTCATACTTGAAGAGCATAGGTAGCCTGTACTGAAAATTACTCTTTTGACATTTCTTCCATTTCCATCAATGTACCTAGTAATAGAGTGCCCAATAAATTTTAATATTATTATATTATTATAGAGCAAGAATGTGTGAAATGCTTTAAACTTTATTAGAGAAAGGAACATTATCATAATTTTTATTACTCGAAGTAGACTAACTGTTAGAACAAATTAACCCTAGAATGTTAGTGACATAACATAATAGTACTATATTTCTCACTAATGTAACAGTTACTATAATGTGCTTGTAAAGTTGGTGGCCTTCCACACTGTGATTCATGGACTTAGATGCCTTTAATCTTATGTCCCTACCATCCCCTACAACATGATGTTTTTTATCACATTTTTGCCTTTTAGCCAGAAGACAAGAAATAAGAGCATGGTGAAGATATACCGATTTCTTTGCCATTGCATCTTAGAACTGACATATGTCACTTCTGCAAACATTCCATTAGAGAGAATTAGTTATGTGGCCCCATCTAGATGCAGTGGGCCTGGGAAAAACACCCTTGGCTGGGCTGGTGCTTTGTAGCAAAAATTATCTTTTTTGGAAGAAGAGCACAGATAGTATGGTGGAAATTCTACATAATTTACAAGCTGTCTAATCTATACAGGTATCTTCCATCTATGGTGTGTGGGTGTGTGTGTGTGTGTGTGTGTGTGTGTGTATTTATGTGTGTGTGTGTAGAAACACTGAGAAACATTTAACCTTTCTATGCACGAATACCACACATGATAGCATACTTATTACCACTCAAGACTGCTTGTTCTATTTGTAAAGAATCCTGGGGCTTCCCTGGTGGCATAGTGGTTGAGAGTCCGCCTGCCAATGCAGGGGACACGGGTTCGTGCCCCGGTCTGGGAAGATCCCACATGCCGCAGAGCGGCTGGGCCCGTGAGCCATGCCCGCCGAGCCTGTGCTCTGCAACGGGAGAGGCCACAACAGTGAGAGGCCCGCATACCGCAAAAAAAAAAAAAAAAAAAAAAAAAAGAATCCTATCAGAAAGTTTTTTGGTTTTTTTTTTAGCAACTAAAAAACATGTCTTATTGAAGCCCTTCGTTCCCAAATGTGTACGTTATTGAGCAAATCTAATATTTTTCTGCATCGGCATTCTTCAAATATTCTTCAATCACAAAGAAATTGTATCTCGATGTATTGTCAAACTTATACATAATATACCCCCTGACTTGTCTCATCATTCTCCAAACATTGATGAGTCTTTCCAAGGTCTTCTGCTATCTCTGTATATTTCTATTTGTCTAGTTGCGTGTTGGTGTGAAAATGGCAAATATTTTATTGTGATATATGTTACTGAGTTTTCAGTTACGTAGGGGAGGATAAATAAAATCTATTGGCCAGGACCAAAATCTCATTACATGGAACAGCTAGCCATCTAATGTAGCCACAGTCAATTCTATGTAGTTAACAGAAGATAGATGCACAGAGAAATCTGTGACTAAAATTGTCTTTATTACTCTAGATTTTTGGTCCATTATCTGCATCCATTTCTCCATCCTGGTACACTGGTTGACATATATGTTAGCTTCAAAGGTTCCTTTAGTTTAGGTTAAGATTAGAAGGAGGTTTAACAGGAAGTTCCATTTTGCCTTTTCCCTGAACCATACCTTGCTATCTCTCTAGCCTTCTAAGTAGGGAAATCCATGTGGACATGTTCTCAGACTCCATTTTAATGCCAGGTACATATGATGGAAATGAACAGGTGAGCAGAAAATAAAAAGACCAAAAAGCAATATTTGCCCCAGTTCAGATTCATATGATCACTTTATTTCTCTCACAAAACCACTGAAGTTTCTCTCTTTATCACAATGACTCCCTTTGGATATTTTAAAAGATTCCTGATGGACTTGTCCAAATCAGAGATCTTCCTCCCTGGGTTGGTGAATTTAAGCTTAAGGTTACAAAGTATGCTGTTTTAGTAAGTCTTTAGAATTTACAGATAGTAAGCCTTATTCCAGTGATTATGGAAGGGGGATTTGGAGGGGTGTCACAGTGGAGAGATGTGGTGAAGAGTCTCCCGAGGTACTTTTTCTAGAGTGGCTGCCATTTTAGCATCCCATTGTGGTAAGCTATAGTTACTAACAGATGTGTGTCTCTCTCACATCCCTCTGATGAGTTGGAGAGCAAAAGAACTTGAGAGTACCTGCCATATCCAAATGTTAATTCAGCAGTGCCCCAGCTAACTAAGAACTTTGAATTTGAATTCGTAAGTTCATTTGAAAAGCAAGACTTTCAGTCCTCTATTCCATTAACCTTTATCATGAATTCCAATAGCAACTACCTTAAAAACATTAAATTATTTACAATGTTTTTGCAACTATTGTGCTTCCCTTCAGTTTGAAAATAAGCAGTCCTTATTCATATTCGCTCATGCAACATTTCTTCCGTTGTCATAAAGGCTATAAGTAACTGCTCCTTTAGTTTAGGTTAAGATTACAGTGTCTTAATTCTAAGACAAAAATGTGTTAATGAATTCTGGTAGATGAAATAAGAATAATCTCAAATGACAGGTGATAAAAAACCAGATAGCATTATTTGACATTGATTTTTAAAAAATTTTACCTTTACATTTGTTCTGGAGGTTCTCTTCAATTGCTTTAATGTCAACGTAAAT
This sequence comes from Kogia breviceps, assembly GCF_026419965.1. Lineage (NCBI taxonomy): Eukaryota > Metazoa > Chordata > Mammalia > Artiodactyla > Physeteridae > Kogia > Kogia breviceps. The sequence continues at coordinate 52,965,381 of NC_081312.1, forward strand.
ATAGCACTGCTGGAAAATATTTCCCAATTTCTGACCCAGCAGCTCCCCTCCGCAACTTACTTCATGCTGGAAAGAGATGATGTTCCTTTAAGTGATCTGTAAGATGCACCTTTTCTCCAACTGCCTTGGCTTAGTGGAAGTTAACGTGTGTTTCAAAGGACTTTGCTCAGAGAACGTAAAAACAGAAAAGTGACAGATCCATACAGCTGTGTTTAAACACATTGGGGATCTAATATTTGCTGCCAAATATTAGGAAGCTTATATGTTAGTAAGGTGGGAGTGAACTTCAAAAGTACAAAGAGCTGTTTATGCTCAGAAAATCTTCACAAGAAGATATGAATTAAGAACATATAAGTTGTCAATAAAGTGTAAAAAAATACGAAACGATTTGAATTTCAGAAGTCCTATTTAGACTAAGTAAATACTTTTGAAAAATTATTTTTAAGCCATCAATTTTTATTTTTTTTGTGCATAAGAAAACTCATGCTTAGAGAAACATTCTTAAGGAGTTTGTCAGTGTCCACCTAGGTAGTTTTATTTTTGCTTTTCAGAGTTGTGCATATTTAGAAATCCTGAAACTTAAATTTTTTTCCATCTGCCTTGTTATCTTTTGTGATTATTACAAAATAATGTTAATGACCTTTCAACTGTGTTTAACTTTCTCAGCTAAACCTATATTATTGAAGAAGTAAGCTTCTAAATTCACTTCTATTTCTAAACAAAAATTCACTTCTATTTCTAAACAAAAATTCACTTCTATTTAGAAAGATGACTTCTAAATTCACTTCTATTTCTAAACAAAAGTTATTATGCTCCTTTAAAAAAACACTCCCATCATGGCCAGTTCTCATTGATCCCTACTATATGAAAAGACTGTGAGGTACAAAAATAAGTTAAAAGCCTGTCATAAATTAATTTATAATAGGGGTGAGTCTGACTGTGTTTCTATAACAAAGCCCTCATTTATTCCTGCTTAAGACCATATACAAACTGAATTTAAAATATGAAATATACTTTTGTGAGTGTAATAGAGTGTTTAAATGGAAATAAACTCTTTCGGACACATACAGCGCTGGGGTTCCAAATGCAAAGAACAAAGTAAGTGCTCAGTACCCTTCACATTATAAAGAAGGGTGGTGGACCACTGTCTTAGGACTCGCAAATGCAGTGGCAAAATACCAGTTTAGTGAGTCTTAGCTGTTCATCTACTTCCAAGGTATGTTAAGAAGTTGAAGAATCAAATAGACTTAAGATTCCTCTGGAAAGAACTGGGGAAATGCTTCCTTCTCACCTCAAGTCAAATGAGAGAATTTTTAAGATGTCATTCACAGATTTTGTCACAGGTCACCTGGAGTTGAGAAGAGGTCAGAGCTCTATATTTGTTTCTATCTGAGCAATTTAGAGGCAGTAGTCTTTGGCTGGAGCTGCTGGCTTGACTGTCTACCAAAGAAGTTATATGTTGGGAACAGAATCTCTTCTACTAATGGTGGGAACAAAACGCCTCATTTCCCATGAACCATAATGAATTACAAAGGAGGGGAGCCAGCCCAGAGTGAATTTAAAGGGCCTTTTTCTAGGAGTGCTGCTAGAAGCACAGTCTCTGTGCAGTGGGCTGCCATATGCCCTGGTAGAGTTCTGAGGACTGACCTCAGAAATGGCCAGCTGGAGAAGAGCATTGCCATAGCTCCAGGCACTTCGAGGAATTCCCATGTAACCCACAGAAGCATCCAAAAAGAAAAAGGATTTAGACTGAGAAACTACCATATGAGGGAGACCTACAGCCAGATGGCATCTGAGGAAATCAAGGAAGGCCTTTCCTCTCCCTTCCCTTGATCTTCCTTCCCTGATCTAATTCCCTTAAATGGATTCCAAAATTAGGGTCAGGGGATAGAGACAGACAATGGGAATAGGAATGAGAAAAGATTCTGACCTTTCCTCTTGTCTTCACCAAAACACTTCCCAAGCTGAGCCATACCAAGGTTAGCTGAGGTAGGGAATGGAGGAAAGCGTTAAATTCTATGAAGTTAGGAGTTCCCTGGACTGGACTTTCTTATTGCTAAAATGGTAATATTTAGTATGTGAGCGCAACATAAAATATTTTATTATTTGGAAGTAATAGGAGAATATTTCATCCATGAGTTAGGGAAGAATGAGTCCATAGATCAAGTTTAAGAGAACAGTGTGGAGAAAAAATAAATTGTTTTCTGATTACATGCTATGGAGTTCAGCCCATTCAATATAAAGATGAAAGTCACTACAAAGATGCATGAAATTCATTCACAGTATGAGAACAGAATTCCAGTCTGCCCCACTTAGGTATACAGTAGAGGGGCATAAAGTGAACATGATGGATATTAGCATGATGTATTCAAATTTGACTTTGGAAAGTGGCTGCCCTTCAATCTGACCTCCCACCACTGATTTCTCTACTTTTTCTTTTGTACACCTGCATACCGTGGCTCAGGCTTTTTAATTTAACTTAATACTGGGACAAAGTTAAGGAGATGCAAAAGAGGAGAATGGATGATCTCATTGACAAGTGGGGAGAAACTATCTTTTTGAACATTATATAAACTTCACCTCAGTCCTTCAAGTCTTTATGAAGTGAAAATGTTATCTTTCTCTTTTTCTCCCCATCACCCAACTATACTCCCTACTTTTCTTTTTACAAATAATTATCATTTAGAAGAAACACCAACCAAAATGTTTCTGTTTCTTCTTCTTTCACAATGAGCCATCCCCCAAAAGGAGAGGAAACCAGTAATATGTCCATTTAAGCTGCTTTCTTTTCATGGTTTAAGCCTTGGGGAACCAGTGTAAATTCTGGATCACAAACACATTATGTTTTTTCTAATAGCCACTGACTGCATAAACTTCCACTCAGATTTCTTGTATAATCTGCTCACATATTGTTACTAAGGTGTTTTTGCTTTGTTACAGCAAACGAAGTGCTCATATATATCTTCGTGTAAAATTCCTCTGTTGGCAAGCCATTTTTCTTAAAAATTCCACACTGGGCTAACTCTTTGGTACAAATTTTCTTTTTTTAAGGCAGTGAGTATAAAATTGTGGACAATTATTTTTATTTATTACTACTAAAGAAGATTTTTTAAGCCATAAATAATCCTTTTCCCTTCTATTGGCACATAGAGACAAGCTCTAAGAGGTTGAGGGGGTAGGCTTGTGAGAGTTTCTTGAAAAAAATCACAATGACTTTGTAGCCTAAAAATGCAAAGCTATGCACTTCACATGAACAAAGTATTGACCCAGATTGCTTTCTGTGTTCTTCAGAGATTTATAGAAATAAATTATATTTTGCTCTATTTTGTTCCTTTCTTTTCTCTTTGTCAGCCATCATAGCCTCTACTACTGTGGTATCAAGAAATTGAATTCCATTTCTGACTCATTGCTTTTCTTTTCTTTTTGCACTTATCATTTCCCCAGACCATTTACAAAGGAACCACATGACAGCCAATGAAGCTGCTGTGCAGTGATTTTGCTCTCTCCCCTCCCCTTTTCCTGACTCCCCAATATCTTCTTCACTTTTTAAATTTCTCTCTTTCTTATGGCCATCCCCTCTGGAATTTTTTTTCTTGTCTTATTATGTCTTGTGATCTCAGTGGTTGAGAAAGAATGGGTAAGAATGAAAACTGAGAAATTAAAGTTTTGGGTTTTTTTTTTTTTTGGTTTCTCTCTCTCACCATGTGGATGCCTTCATTCCAACCCTCAGGGTCTTGTTCCTGCCTTAAAGATCCCCTCTTTAGGGGCAGCCCCAGTATGTGAAAAGTGTTTTCCCTTGTTGCGGGTACCTTACTGGCATCTCAGTTTTGACCTTGGATTTATTCTTCATTGAAACCTCATTGTACAGTTGATGGTTTCTATAGAATTACCAAACCACGAAATAGTGAAATTCAGAACAATGAATATTTATGTAGCTTACATATATAAAGAGACAACCAGATATAAAGAAATGTAATTATTTTCATTTTATGAGCTTGTTAACATGATGATCATTTCTTAATCCATTTTGAGGCTAGACATCTCCTAGTGTTTTATGCGCAAACATGGTCTCTTGCTGGGAAGTGGTGAGAGGAGGGTTAGGACATATGCTCTGCGTGGCAGCCACTAGGCCCCACTTCTTTAGTGTCTTTCAACTTTTGTTTGCCCAAGTGTAAAATGAAGGATATGATAACACCTCCTGTGTAGAATCATTGTAAGGATAAATATGTTAATGTGCAGCTCTTGCCTTCACCACTGATCTCCTGGCCACTCCTTTTTTTTTTTAACACCTTTATTGGAGTATAATTGCTTTAAAATGGTGTGTTAGTTTCTGTTTTATAACAAAGTGAATCAGCTATACATATACATATATCCCGATATCTCCTCCCTCTTGCGTCTCCCTCCATCCCTCCCTCCCTATCCCACCCTCTAGGTGGTCACAAAGCACCAAGCTGATCTCCCTGTGCCATGCGGCTGCTTCTCACTAGCTATCTATTTTACATTTGGTAGTGTATATATGTCCATGCCACTTTCTCACTTCGTCCCAGCTTACCCTTCCCCCTCCTGATGTCCTCAAGTCCATTCTCTACATCTGTGTCTTTATTCCTGTCCTGCCCCTAGGTTCTTCATGACCTTTTTTTTTTTTTTTTTTTAGATTCCATATATATGTGTTAGCATACGGTATTTGTTTTTCTCTTTCTGTCTGACTTATTTCACTCTGTATGACAGACTCTAGGTCCATCTACCTCACTACAAATAAGTCAATTTTGTTTCTTTTTGTGGCTGAGTAATATTCCATTGTATATATGTGCCACATCTTCTTTATCCATTCATCTGTCAATGGACACTTAGGTTGCTTCCATGTCCTGGCTATTGTAAATAGAGCTTCAGTGAACACTGTAGTACATGACTCAACCCCATCCAAAAATGGGCAGAAGACCTAAATAGACACTTCTCCAAAGAAGATATACAGATTTCTAAAGAACATATGAAAGAATGCTCAGCAACATTAATCATTAGAGAAATGCAAATCAAAACTGCAATGAGGTATCACCTCACACCAGTCAGAATGGCCATCATCAAAAAATCTATAAACAGTAAATGCTGGAGAGGGTGTGGAGAAAAGGGAACCCTCTTGCACTGTTGGTGGGAATGTAAATGGATATGGCCACTATGGAGAACAGTATGGAGGTTCCTTAAAAAACTGGCCACTGTTTTTGCTCACACCACCCCTGTGCACTGGCCGCCAGGTCAGGTGTGCCCCTCACTCCTGGCTGTCCCCTACCCATTCCCCCTTCCAGGGAAGCTGAGCCTCCAGACAGCCACCTGCCTGACTCATTTAGGTCTCTCTCCAAGTCATCAGAGAGGCCAGCTTAGCTAACAATGGACTCATTATCCTCTTATCCTGTTGATTTCACTTTAATGCTGGAATTAGATTACATTCTTCCTCTGTTTGTATTTATTGCTGTGTCTCCACCACTAGAAAGTAAGCCCCAGAAGGACAGGAACTTTTGCTGTTTATTCACAGTATGTCTGTAGTATCTGGGACAGTGCCTGGCATGAAATAGAACCAGAATAAGCATAATTTCAATGAATATAGGCATAAGTGAAAAAATGCTTATGAATCTCTTAACAGACTGATTGCCACATAATAAGAACTCAAATTATGTTATCCATTACCTTTATTATCAATATGATTATTACAAATTGATGCCAACCTATGATAAATCACACGATGAACAGTGAGTGTGGAACAATTTCTACACCACAGTCCTGTTTATCTTTTCTGCACTATTCTGAGTTTTTCCTCCTAAGTAAAACCTTGAATCAATATATTTGACTGGTTTATCTGTTTTCTGAAATCAAATAGGAAACTGTTTTGTTGCACAGAATGTGTGCATCCAGGATATATTGTGGCAGCTGTTTTCTAGTCATTCTCAGCTTTGTACTCATGATGTTGTGTCTGATTGAAAATTTCATTCAAACTTTAGGTACTGGTTTGTGTTTCTTTTAACACTATTCTATCTATTGGCGTTATAACCTATATACATCTATATAGTTTATCTACCAATTATTTATTTTGCTACTCTGCTAGTTGTCATTTGTTGTACCTATCATTAACCTGATTTTCACAAAACTGTAAGTTGCGTGAGAAAAGGGAATGTTTCTGGGCATTCCTAGTACTTATATTATAGGTGTTCAATATATGTTTGTTAACAAAATATGTATTTATTAACTCATCTTGGTAGTTGAAACTAGATTACTCCTTAATTTTCCCAACAAGTCCTTCAGTATGGCCAAAAAATGCCTTGCTTCAATCACTTATTTGGCTTTTTAAGAAATTTACATTATCGAGTGATTTTATGGGGTTTATGCAACTTTATTTTCCTTGAGTCTGGATTCGCTCCCCAACTACTTTGGTATTGTTTCTAGTTATAATTTCTCATCAAATTTCAAAATTAAAATTGCCATAATTTATATCTGATTAATTAATCTGTTATATCCAAGAGTTTTCAGGCCAAAAAAATTGTTAATGTAAATTACTGATGTTTACTATTCCTCTTTCCTTCATTGCGAGAAACAGTGTTTTAGTCATATGTTTTGTTTTGTTATCCAGTTAGTTTGTGGCTATTGCAAAAGCCTGGGTGAAACTTGCAATGTGTTAAATGGGCAAAGTGTGCTTTAGGTTCTCCTCGTCCTCCCCTAAGGAAGTAGTCACTTCATCTTACCTCTCCTCTATCAAAGCCAGCTGTGAATCAAATTATTTTAGAAATCATTCACTTCAATATAAAAATGACAGCTAGCCTAAAATTACACCTCTTTGCAAATTTGAATTTTTAATGACCTAAGGTCAGTGGAATTTCAATCGTAATGAAATAGCCATTGGGTCTTCAGTGCATCCCTGCTACACCCCCAGTCCTATTCCAATCTTGCTTAAACATTTTAAACAATGCTACCTGCATCATGTGCTCATTCTTTCTCTGCTCTCCATATTTGCCTTCCCAACCTGCTGCCCTAGTCTCTGCACATCATAACCTCTCATGTTATTGTCACCTTGGAAGGTCTTCTCCTGGACTCCACTTGACCAAATCTCTCATATTAAGGATCTCCTCAAGAGACATCTTGGCCATGCTGCTTTGCCTGGCCACCCAGTTCAAAGTTCATTCGCTTTACCTTTCAGCTCCCATAAACCTTTATTTATAGTTCTCTTTGAGGCAAGTGTTTTCTTCCCTGCTTTACAGTCTCTGTGCACAGATCTGTCTTTCCGATCACACTGTGATACCAAAGGTAGAGAATGTTTTAAATTGTGAATATGCAGTCCCCAGATGGAATCAGAGCTTGCCATGTATTCAGTCCTTAGCTGTGACCTTGCATTTAATTCTACTTTGGGAAGGGATAAGGGAGTGAGATAGGAGAAGCGAAAAAATTTCTATGTAATAATGCCTTGGATTCCAAAGAAAACAACCACATCTCTCCCTCATGTATGCATAATGAGGAAGGCAAAGGGCACCCTCAGATTGAGACGAAGCTCATTTTATTTTTTATTTTTTGACACTTCTCTTCCCAGGGAACCTTGAAGCCTACAGAAAGGGTAGAATCATGCTGAGTAAGACCATGGGGTTTATATTAGCTTCTCTTTTATGAAATTGGAGCTACCAAGATACAAACTAGAATAGACTTTTTTTTTTCACTCTTCTCTAAAGAGAGGGTATATAAAATTGTCCAGTGATTCACAATTCTGCCAGTTCTAGGTTAACCAGTCACTGGGGCCTAAGATCGCCCTCTCTCTCCCCAGAGCGGACCCCAAGACAAGGTTTCATGAGACAATGGTTTATTAGAAGTTACTCCCAGGAGTGAGGAAATGGCACAGGACAGGACAAGTAAGGATGGAGATAAAACAACGTGTCGTGGAAAGTACATTGAACTCAGTCTCGCAGGGGGCTCTGGTGATGATGAAGATCACACTTCAAGCTGTCCTCTCTGGGCACGATATCTATATGTCCTCATTAAGATTTGCCCCCCAAGGATGCATCTCTTCCCGGATGCAGGCAAAGCCGAGTCCAGAGGCTCGGGGGCAGTCCTCCTCTAGGGAGCCACATGTGCTTGCTGCTGGGAGTGAGGGCACTTCAGAGCCAGTGCACACGCTGGTGAAGGGATCGGTACATCAGCATGGGTGTCGGGGGAGCAGTGGCGTAGCTGCGATCCCAACCTGCTCTCCGCATTGATTTCTGCTGAGAATCCTGGCCCAAGAGGGAGAGCTGATAGGGGCAGTGCACGCCAAGTGCAGGCAATAAGACAGTGCAACGTCTGTTGAGGGTTTACAAACAAAAGTAAAATAAAACTGGCTAAACGTCAGTCTGCTTTTTATTATCACCAGCGATTCTGAATACTGTCACCGATAAAATACTTCCAACCCCCTTTCCCCTCATCCCATGTACATTTTCTTGGTGTGCTGCCATCCTGGCCCACTCTTAGGTACTTAAGTATATAGAATTTTAATCCCTACCATGCCTAAAAAATAATACTTGGACAAGATATGTACTTCTTCTAAATGTCAGTCCTTATCCCTATAATTACAAATGATTTGGTGATCTTTTTAAACCACGTGAAAACAAAACGAAAAACAAGAAAAAAATTTTCTGTACCTACGAGGCATAGATGTGTCTTTCTAAAGCTGAATCATCACTGGCATAGAGGGGGCGGAGCAACAGAGTGGCAGGACCATTTGACAATGCGGGAATGTTAACCCAGCATTTTAATTCATCCATTTCACAAACGTTTCTTGAACAACTGCTGGGTGCTGGGTGCTGATTGCTGTGCACATCTTGTAATAAATGATTATGTAAGTATAAATTATTGTATAAATATGTAGAGGATACACACAGTACATAAAATATATCTTATGTACACGCACAGCAACTATGTACATATCTCTCTGAACGGTGGTTCCTTTCCTTATTTGACTTAAGTCACTGCCGTGTCTCTCAATATAGCCTGCTATATTTATCTCCATTATACCAAACTCTTCTAAAGAGAGACATGTCTTGCCTTTGGAATAACTTTTCTTCCTTTCTTATTAACCAGAGCACTACTGCAGTTCATTTCAGTATCCTGAGCAAGACAGAAAGCCCTAATTCACTACAGAAGCCTAATGCATAGTTAAATTCTACAGATTATTTGCTAGTGAGTCAGCCTGTTTACCAAGATAATTCAACTTGCAAATTAGTCATGTAGAAAGATTTATTTGGCGGGGATAGAGTAGGCACATTTGCCCCTAAAAATAGACACACTATGCTTGTTCCTGAAGCAGTACAGTAGCACCACACATAAGAGACACAGTGAGGCAGCGAGAGACTTTTTTTTTTTTACTTATCCAAATGATCAATTCCTTTCCCTGATAGAGCTTGGAGCACATTGCCAAGCATTTGTGCCAGCTTTTTTCTACACTGGAAAATAACCCCTGGCCCATGCTAATGAATCAGTCACTAGCAGTACCAATTGGTCTGGTTCTTCTTTTGCTTTTTGCATTGCTGACATTTCTTCCTTCCAGCTTGGGAGTTGCAGCTGCAGAGCTAGAGCTGTAGCATATTTTTGGCTCTTGTCTCTTGAAAATGGCATCATGGAGCTAGAGAAGTGAAGTGCCTTACTGGCTTACATATATGAGGAGTGGAAGGTATTTAGAGCCTGAGTAGGAATATTTGAAATCCTTTGTAGAAATGTAATGTGTTGGGCTATGAGGTTGGAACAGTATCCCCCTATCAGGTATATTCAGTGATATTTCTTTCAGAGTTGCAAGGTGACTCTAAAGCTTGATGGACATCTGTACCAACCATTCTTTCTGGAGAGAGACATTTGCTCTTAGTATGCACTTGGCTATCCTCCAATTGCATCATTGCAAAATGTTAGCTTCCTCATGTCTTGGAGATGAGCTGAAATGTTTTTCCTTTAGATTATTCTACTTTTAGACTTTAAGTTTGCAAATGTAGTAAGAAGTTAAATCAATGCACAAATAGCTAACAACAGAGTACAATTAGTAAATGGATTAGTTATATCCAGTCTGCCCACTGGTGTTGCTGAATCACATCCTAATGTCGAACAGAATGTAATAATTCAGTCTAGAGATACTTCAGAATGAGGTGCTGAGAAATACAGAGCCCCCACGTGTATTTGACCAGCTGTTTATAATGGGAGAAGGTTCTCGACTAAAAGGACTGGTATTTTATGGGGAAAGACACTGCACATAGACACGACCTTATGTAGCACTCAGGAAGACGTTGCCTTTATTAGAGTATAGCATGATTTCTCAGAATAAACCAGTGCTAGAACTCATTAATGAGGCTTCTTCAGCAAATTACTCCTACTGTGGATATACTTGCATATTGCTGGACTGAAATACGAAAATTTGCATGTGTTTTTCCAGCTGTGCTTGTTTGTTTAATTTAAAAGATCAGCTGCAAAAGAAATTCTGATCATATTCGTAAAGTACAAGAATGGCCCCCGTTTCCTCATCACATTTGAAGACTGATTTGTTTCACACAGTAACTTCCTGTCACTTGTTGCCTCCACTTTACCCAGTATGCCATTTGAAATTTGGAGAACCCATTCTATGTGCAAACTGTGGGTAGATTTGAGTACAAGTCATAAGGAAATACTGTAATTGCTGAAGAAATACAGGTATAATCATTGTCTTCTAGCAACTTGCCATTTTTCTGCAGTGGCAACATACACTATATATGGTTTGAACAACTGGAAGCCTGTCAAAGATGTGAAATAGAATACAAACAACAGCTAATGTTTATTGAGATTTGCCATATGCTCTGGAATAGGCTAAGGTTAGGTGCCTTATCACATTTAATCCTCTCAACCCAATTGAGATATCTGAAGCCCAAAGGGGTTAAATATCTTGCTTTAAGATTCCAGGGCCAATAGCCCATATAGTTACCATTATTCAGTATGGTTGTGTTTCTATATAACTGCTTTGGAATGAAGAGTAATTCATCTGAGGTTATTTCTCATAGACGTAAGTTTAGAAGAACTGAAAAAAGGCACACTTCTAGGCACTGAAGATAGAAAAATGACTAAGTAATGTGCCCAATCTTAAGCAGCTTTCCATGGGAGTGGTAAAGACACAAACCAAGCAATATTACATTCTATAATCAACATTATGCAGAAGAAGTGCCTGGTGGGGGTCTGTGTTCAACTATGATGAACACAGAGGAGCACACAAAACCCAGAGTAGATCCCATTCTCCTTCCTGCAGGTGCAGATGCAGTGAGCTTGTGTCAAGAACTCAGATCTGAGCTAGTGCTTTCCCCAAGAAACCAACTGGCTAGAGGATACTTTCTATGGTTCCCTGGAGACCTGAGGCATTATAGGGAAATATGTTGGGTTGACCTGGAAAGTATGGAACACTGTAGTAGGTGAATGTGTCCATTTTTCTTTCTTTCTTTTTTCCACTCTACTTGGGGTCCCCTCTTTATAGATATTATATATACATTTACATAATGCGATATATATTTTATGTATAAATGATATATAGTATTTTATATACTATATAGTATGTATATAGTAATAAGTAATATAAATAACATTATATATACTATATTTAGAAGGAAATACCATTTGCTTTGCTTGTCTGGACTACTATAAATGTAACATTTATGAAATTCAGTTTATGCACAAGCATGAAACATATATCCTTTAATGTTAAACCTATTTCTAATCCCCATTCCACTAGAATCCCTGAAATATTCATCCAGGACTAGAAACTTCAGCAGTTTTTTGAAACCTGAATCGCATATCAGTTTCCATTTATCTCTGTGAGAAGAGCAACCTCTCAAGTAGCGAAAAGAAAAGGCTTGGGATTTTAGAGATGTATTCATGGATGAGTTTTCTGTGAGCTGGCCCAGTTTGAAGAAAAAACTATGATCTCTGGCCATAACTACTGAAATCCTGGGTGCACAGAATGCAGAGTGGAGCTTGAGAAGGCCTTATCTGGCAAGGATAGGCTCTGTGACAAGAAGTGATCAGCTTTAGGAAGAGAGAGAAGAAGGAAAAGAGCCCTAGAATAAGGCTGAAGGATTCAGAGAGGTCAGGCGGGAACACTGTAGATTATCTAGAAGAAACTGAATTATGTAAATACTGTTTGATAGGTCATGTTCTGCCAAATTCATAAGGCATGAATTTGAGAGGGGCGAGTCCAAAATCAGGAAGTCCAGGGAGGCTTTTTCGGTAACTTGGTCATGAGACAACGTGGTCCTCCGTCACTGCATTGGCGACAGGGTCATAAAGCCATGTGCTCCTCAGTACAAGAAAGCCTTGGTCTGAGGACCAGGATGAGCTCCTCTACTCCAAGCCCACTCTCAAGCCCCTAGGACTTGTTCCTATCTCCTGTGTTCAGGACAACTATTTTTTAATAAGCCTTTAAATATTTCCCAGCGTTACCATGAATGCAAATGACAATTAATGGTGACCTTATAAAGTTTTACAAAACAAGTTAGTTATTTTGAAGGCAACCGTAGCTATACTTCACAGGTCATAGAAAATGCAAGCCAAGTTATTAAGCTGTGAGTAAAGGGTGTTGTGAGTGAAAACAACTGACATTCAAGACAGCTGATTCCCAGGTTGTGCTAAGACATGCTGCCCTGGTCCACACTTCAGAGCCCAAACTCTTACTAACATGTGGGTCTAATGAGATGAAGTGTGCATAATTCCACATTCAAAAAATGATGGGAAATTTGGAAAAAATGCACAGCAGACAGAAATACTTGCATCTCAGAAATGCATTCAAGGAATGTCTGGTAAAACACAAAGGAAATCTTGGCTTAGCTAAAAATTAAGGGACTCATATTTTTAGGAAGGTGCAGCCACTCTTCCTCATGAGTGATACTCCCACTAGAGCTAAGTATAGTAACTCACTGCATTGTCCACATAAAATAAAATTTTATATTGCAGGATGAATTTTAATAAAAGCATTGTATTCTCTCCCTTACTGGGTCTTGAAGTATTGGGGCCCAGAGTGACCAAATCAGAATTTATGTAACCCACACTCAGATGTTACTCTTCAGATACTTATCTGTGTGTCTGCCATCGATAGATAGACAGATTATACATACAGATTTATTTTACCTATAATTTGGGATTATCTTGTCTTCTCCTTACCACCCATAAATAGCTAGTTGTTCTCTCTTTCAGGTGTGGAGAGGATATTTTTATGACTAAGCAGTTTCTTTTCCAGTGTTTAGATACTAAATCCTTGTTTTCTCTACTTTTATCTTTCAAATTATTCCTACATATATAACACATAATTTGTCTGTCTTTATGTATTAAATAAATTTTACCCCAATCCATAGAACCATGAACTAAATTAGAAATTAATCATTTTTCTACTTATTGTTGATTAGAAAAATACAGGAAAAAATCAAGAGTCTTTAAATCCCTAAGTAATTTGTTTCTGTGAGTCATTTTTCTCCCTTTTCCACATTAATTTGTGTGTACCCATTACCTATCAGTAATGACTGGGAAACTAATGTTTGCTGAGTACTTGTATACATGTAAAATATACTCTTCTAGGTCCTTTACATGCATTGTTGATTTCATTTAGTCCAGAACAACTTATTTGACAGGTGAGGAAAATGAAGATCAAAAATTTTAAGTGATTTACCCAAGATCACAGAGCTACTGATTAACTATCAGAGCTCAGACTTGAACTCAGTGCTTGCTTTCTCTCTCTTTTTCTCAATCTCCGCACGTGTATGTTTGTCTCTCTCTCTCTCTCTCTCTCTCTCTCTCTGTTGTTCGACTTCAGTATGGTGATGAGATGGAAACTGAAAGTTAAGAATGTTTTCCTATGCATTAAGATGCTTTATTTTCTTACTTACTTAGTTTTTAACGAATCATGTGGTAGAAATCAATACGTTATTCCCTACTGAATTTTTTCAATGACAGAGATTGTTACACCAAAAGATATGTGTGTATATGTGTGTGTACATACAAGAACTAACACACAATTTATCTCCTTTAATCAATTATTTAAATTCTTATTTAATTTTTGAGAGAATATAACTGAAGTTCAGAGAGATTATTCACTACTCCAAAGATGACCGAGTAAGTAAAGGACATAGGGGGGCATTTGAACAAAAGTCTCTTGAGTTCATTGCTCTTTCTAATACTCCACATCTTCCCATGTGTGTCAGGACTTTATTATCACTTAAACTATCTAATATGTACATTTAGAAGTACATCACTCCTAAGCATGTATGATTATGATGGAGGTGATTCCGATTATTACTCAAGCAAATGGTGAAACTCTAAATGTTACATGGACTTTATAAAATTGTATAGTCAATGCAGTGTGGAGCTAGAGGGTCTTACAGCTAGAGGTTCTTAGAGGAGCAGTACATATCCTTGTGACTTGGGTAACTGGTCTCTTCATGTTTCTGTTTTCATAAGTTAATTTCATTAACTTTATGATTTTACAGACCAATATGATAGCTCACATCCTCCACCTGTGTTCCCATCATCTAGTTATCAATAATCCAAAGCAAACAACTAATAATCTCATAGTTTTAATTTTTGTAATTTTAAAGGAAACATGATGAAAAGATATCTTGTGTTGGAAAGTTGCAGGAGAAGGCAACCTGGAGTGTGGAGAGAGAGGTAGGGTATGAGAATAAAGATAGTTAGGAGGATCTGGCAAAGAAGTAGCCCAAGTGTGATGGGAATTGCAGCAGCTCCCAAGGTAGATCTTCAAACAGAAATTCTCATTTAAAGTTATCAAGCAATTTAAATTTAGCTTATCTGATAAATCTCTTAATCCCTTGTGTATTTCTGTAAATTTGCAAAATCCTTGTCCTTGAAAAATATGGTTCAATGTTAATGCCTTACTGGGAGAAGCTGTACCAATATTGACATTTGCATTACAAACTTCAGACTTGGGGATATCAATTTTTAGTACGACCTGGCAAAACTGGTTTCTAGTAATAGTGTACATATCCATCTAGACAATAAAATGAAACCAGATAAATAAACCTGCACTTAATATCAGTAGGAAATAAATGTAGGAAAAAGTCACCTAAAAGTACAAAATAATAGTATCCATCACCATCAAATCCTGAGAACACGTTCTAATAGAAACCATTAAGAATAGTCAATATCATGTCATTAAAATGTCTAGGACTGGAGGAGCTTCAAGATGGCAGAAGAGTAAGATGTGGAGATCACCTTCCTCCTCACAGATACATCAGAAATACATCTACATGTGGAACAACTACAGAACACCTACTGAACACTGGGAGAAGACCTCAGACCTCCCAAAAGGCAAGAAACTCCCCACGTACTTGGGTAGGGCAAAATAAAAAACAGAGATAAAAGAATAGGGACAGGACCTGCACCACTGGGAGAGAGCTGTGAAGGAGGAAATGTTTCCACACACTAGGAAGCCACTTCACAGGCGGAGACTGCAGGTGGCAGAGGGGGGAAGCTTCGGAGCCACGGAGGAGAGCACAGCAACAGGGGTGTGGAGGGCAAAGTGGAGAGATTCCCGCACAGAGGATCGCTGCTGACCAGCACTCACCAGCCCGAGACACTTGTCTGCTCACCCGCCGGGGCGGACGGGGCTGGGAGCTGAGGCTCGGGCTTCGGTCGGAAGCTGGGAGAGGACTGCGGTTGGCGGCGTGAACACAGCCTGAAGGGGAATACTGTGCCACGGCTAGCCGGGAGGGAGTCGGGGAGAAGTCTGGAGCTGCCGAAGAGACAAGAGACTGTTTCTTCCCTCTTTGTTTCCTGGTGCACAAGGAGAGGGGATTAAGAGCGCAGCTTAAAGGAGCTCCACAGAAGGGTGCGAGCGACGGCTCTCAGCGTGGACCCCAGAGACGGGCATGAGACGCTAAGGCTGCTGATGCCTCCACCAAGAAGCCTGTGTAAGAGCACAGGTCACTATCCACACCTCCCCCACCCCGGGAGCCTGTGCAGCCCGCCACGGCCAGGGTCACATGATCCAGGGAACGCACGGCGTGCCTCAGGCTGTTGTAACTTCATGTTGGCCTCTGCTGCCGCAGGCTCGCCCTGCATCTGTACCCCTCCCTCCCCCTGGCCTGAGTGAGCCAGAGCCCCCGAATCACCTGCTCCTTTAACCCCGTCCTGAGCTAAGAACAGTGGCCTCCAGGCGATCTACACACAGAGGCGGGGCCAAATCCAAAGCTGAACCCCCGGGAGCTGTGCGAACAGAGAAGAGACAGGGAAATCTCTCCCAGCAGCCTTAGGAGCAGCGGATTAAATCTCCACAATCAACTTGATGTACCCTGCATCTGTGGAATACCTGAATAGACAACGAATCATCCCAAATTGAGGAGGTGGACTTGGGAGCAACGATATATATTTTTTTTCCCCTTTTTCTCTTTTTGTGAGTGTGTATGTATACGCGTCTGTGTGTGATCTTGTCTGTATAGCTATGCTTTTACCATTTGTCCTAGGGTTCTGTCTGTCCGTTTTTTGTCTTTTGTTTTTTTTTAAATATAGTTTTTAGTGCTTGTAATCATTGGTGGATTTCTTTTTTGGTTTGGTTGCTCTCTTCTTTCTTTTTTTAATTACTTAAAAAAATTTAATAATTATTTTTTAATTTTTTATTTTAATAAATTTATTTTATTTTACATTCTTCTTTAGTTCTGTCTTTTTTTTTCCTCCCTTTTATTCTGAGCCGTGTGGAATACAGGCTTTTGGTGCTCCAGCCGGGTGTCAGGGCTGTGCCGCTGAGGTGGGAGAGCCAAGTTCAGGACATTGGTCCAGAAGAGACCTCCCAGCTCCATGTAATATCAAATGGCGAAAATCTCCAAGAGATCTCCAGCTCAACGCCAAGACCCAGCTCCACTCAATGACCAGCAAGCTACAGTACTGGACACCCTATGCCAAACAGCTAGCAGGTCAGGAAAAGAACCCCACCCATTGGCAGAGAGGCTGCCTAAAATCATAACAAGGCCGCAGACACCCCAAAACACACCAGCAGACGTGGACCTGCCCACCAAAAAGACAAGATCCAGCCTCATCCACCAGAACACAGGCACTCGTCCCCTCCACCAGGAAGCCTATACAACCCACTGAACCAACCTTAACCACTGGGGTAGACACCAAAAACAATGGGAAATACGAAACTGCAGGCTGCGAAAAGGAGACCCCAAACACAGTAAGGTCAGCAAAATGAGAAGACAGAGAAGCACACAGCACATGAAGGAGCAAGGTAAAAAGCCACCAGACCTAACAGATGAAGAGGAAATAGGCAGTCTACCTGAAAAAGAATTCAGAATAATGATAGTAAAGATGATCCAAAATTGTGGAAATAGAATGAAGAAAATATAAGAAACGTTTAACAATGACCTAGAAAAACTATAGAGCAAACGTGATGAACAACACAATAAATGAAATTAAAAATTCTCTACAAGGGATCAATAGAAGAATAACTGAGGCAGAAGAATGGATAAGTGACCTGGAAGATAAAATAGTGGAAATACCTACTGCAGAGCAGAATAAAGAAAAAAGAATGAAAAGAATTGAGGACAGTCTCAGAAACGTCTGGGACAACATTAAATGCACCAACATTCGAATTATAGGAGTCCCAGAAGAAGAAGAGAAAAAGGAGGGACTGAGAAAATATTTGAAGAGATTATAGTTGAAAACTTCCCTAATATGGGAAAGGAAATAGTTAATAAAGTCCAGGAAGCGCAGAGAGGCGCATACAGGATAAATCCAAGGAGAAACATGCCAAGACACATATTAATCAAACCATCAAAAGTTAAATATAAAGAAAAAATATTGAAAGCAGCAAGGGAAAAGACAACCCTCAAAATGGGAGAAAATATTTGCAAACAAATCAACAAAGGATTAATCTCCAAAATCTATAAACAGCTCATGCAGCTCAATATTAAAAAAAACAAACAACCCAATCAAAAAATGGGCAGAAGACCTAAATAGACATTTCTCCAAAGAAGATACACAGATGACCAAGAGGCACGTGAAAAGCTGCTCAGCATCAGTAATTATTAGAGAAATGCAAATCAAAACTACAATGAGCTATCACCTCACACCCGTTAGAATGGGCATCATCAGAAAATCTACAAACAGCAAATGCTGGAGAGGGTGTGGAGAAAAGGGAACCCTCTTGCACTGTTGGTGGGAATGTAAATTGATACAGCCACTATGGAGAACAGTATGGAGGTTCCTTAAAAAACTAAAAATAGAATTTACCATATGACCCAGCAATCCCACTACTGGGCATATATCCTGAGAAAACCATAATTCAAAAAGAGTCATGTACCACAATGTTCATTGCATTTCTGTTTACAATGGCCAGGGCATAGAAGCAACCTAAGTGTCCATCAATAGATGAATGGATAAAGAAGATGTGGCACATATATACAATGGAATATTACTCAGCCATAAAAAGAAATGAAATTGAGTTATTTGTAGTGAGGTAGATGGACCTAGAATCTGTCACACAGAGTGAAGTAAGTCAGAAAGAGAAAAACAAATACCGTATGCTAACACATATATATGGAATCTAAAAAACAAACAAAAAATATGGTCATGAAGAACCTAGGAGCAAGACGGGAATAAAGACACAGACCTACTAGAGAATAGACTTGAGGATATGGGGAGAGGGAAGGGTAAGCTGGGACAAAGTGAGAGAGTGGCATGGACATATATACACTACCAAATGTAAAACAGAAGCTAGTAGGAAGCAGCCACATAGCATAGGGAAATCAGTTCGGTGCTTTGTGACCACCTGGAGGGGTGGGATAGGGAGGGTGGGAGGCCAGGAGACACAAGAGGGAACATATATGGGGATATATGTATATGTGTAAGTGATTCACTTTGTTATAAAGCAGAAACTAACACAACATTGTAAAGCAATTATACTCCAATAAAGATGTTAAAAAAAAAATGTCTAGGATTAAAGGAAAAACTAAACACACACACAGGCAGCCCATAGAGGCTACACATGTCCAGGATAAGGAAGTAAAATTATTTTCTGTACAAGAATGTTGAAGGGTGTTAAAATATCTTTCACTAAAGTGTAATTTAAAAGCCCACTTTTCCAGAGAGTTTCAGGGGAAAAACTTCATTTTAGTGCAAGCTTGTTATACTATTCTGAGCCACTATGTAAGTATGTGTATCTACCTATCTATCTGTCTACTAAAACAAAATGATGTGAACAATCTAGATGTCCAACAATAGGGGATTGACTAAATTATAGTATTTGATGCATGTGACATTTAAAGTATGATAAAGATTCATATTTACAGAGGAGGAAGGACATTCATAATATACTGCTTGGAGATGAATAGCAGGCTTTGGAATTCTCTACCTATTGTGAGTTTTGTGAGTTATTTTTGTAACCATAGAAAAAATGTCTGGAAGTAAATACACTGAAGTGATAAAAGGCTGTGGCTGGTGAATGTCAAGTGCTCTTAAAATTGTGTGATAATTTAAATAAAAATGTTGCTGAATTTGATTACTTTTTGATTGGCAGTATTGAAAGTAACTCAGCTTAGTTTTAATAGATATAAACTTTTAATAGATATAAACTTCCCATAAGCTGTCATGCCACCATTGTCAATATAATAAAATGGTCAAAAAAATCATTGCCTTTTTTTGGGATTTAAAAAAATGTTTCAAATGTGTTCTCTGAAGGCAAAAAAACAAAAACAAAAACCAAAAACCTATTACACCTCCCCTCCCTCCAAAAAAAACTGAAATTGATGGGAATACAGAGAAAGATTTAAGGAAAATAGAATTTTTGGTTATGGAGCAGCAAGAGAGAACTGAGGGGTGGTAGGTAAAGGGACAGGAAGGATTATTACGATTTTTTAGATGTTAGGGTTTGTAGATACTATGTTTTCAATGTTAAATACTCTTTTAGCACTCACCAATTTGATCAAGGTAATAAGGAAAAAGAAGTCTTTGGATCATGTTCTCTATGTCATTTGGTTATTATTCATCTAAACATAAGTTACAAACATAAGACGTCTCCTCACTCTCTGAAGTCCTCTCCTTTTTTTGCAACATTCTTAGGGGAAGCAAGACAATTGCAATTGAGTATTTGTCACTAAGCTAGGTGCTTGGAGCCAAGAGATGGAGTTAGAAAAGCAGAACCATTTTCCTCTTTCCTGGGACTTAATGTGATGTCATCTACTTCCTCAAGTGGTGAATTTGTTTCAATTGTCTAGCAATTCTTTCTCTCTCAGAAAGTGCCAGTGAGCAGTGAGTTAGGGGAAGCTTCACATGGTTCTGCTAAACATTTGATTCAGGGCAGGCTCTGTGAGAGATGTGCTTCTCATTATTAAGAGATCTATTGCTGGAACATGCCAAGATTAAAATTTATCATGCTGTTAGTCTAGATCCATGGATTAGCTGCACCTAAGAAAGAAATAAACTGGAGCCAATCTCCTAAGAAAGATAAAATATTCCTTGATTTCACTAAAGCACATTTATTGATCTTGCCAGATTTTTCTTTCCTTTTTTGGAATCACTATTTTAATTTGATGTTAAGTTCACAGAATAACTTTTCTGGAGATGAATTGCACTGAAAATATATCATTGTATTTTGTGTGCACCTTCAAACTCAGTACATAATTGGAAACCGAGGGGAAAAAAAAGAGCATTTGTTCTCTCGCTTTGTTGTCTGTATTACTTATGAGGAAGGATAATTAATCTGGAGAATACCATATCAGTATCATTCAGTCCTTCTCACAGTTAAAAAGATGAATGTGCAATCCTAAAGTTTGATTGTGTTTCACTGAAAATGTTATGAATTGTTTCAAGTTTTCAATGAAGTTAATTTCTCACATTAGAGAAATACAGAAGTTTTCATAATAAGTTATTCAGTCTTACTACAAAATGAGGAAGTCCTTGTGAGCCTATATAAAAGACTAATTTTCGGAATCAAGTTTATATTTGATTCTTAATGGTGAGAGGGTACTGCTATTGCAAAATGAAAAATGTCACCTTAAAAAGAATATCGTTTTCAAGAATCTGCTTCCAAAACTCTCATACATACATGTTTTATATTCTGATGCTTAAATATCATCAGTCAAACCCAAATAATAGACCCTGCTGGGACAGCCTTCACTAAGCCGAGCCTTTCCCTGTTCGATATAGAGAGCTTTATATATGTGGAGCTGTTCTATATATACTAATATGGAGTTTTTCCCTATTATTGTTCTCTCTCTCTCATGCTCACTATATGTGTGTGTGTGTGTGTGTGTATAAACACACACATGTATAATACATATATACACTAAATTCTTGATAACATTTTTATAAAATGCTACATAGAATGATGATTTATACAAAATAATAAAGGCTTTGTTCAGCATAATTCAAACCACAGACTGAGAATAGGACCATCCATATTTTTTTTTTTTTTTTTTTTTTGAGGTATGCGGGCCTCTCACTGCTGTGGCCTCTCCCGTTTCGGAGCACAGGCTGCAGACGCGCAGGCTCAACGGCCATGGCTCACGGGCCCAGCCGCTCCACGGCATGTGGGATCTTCCCGGACCGGGGCACGAACCCGTATCCCGTGCATCGGCAGGTGGACTCTCAACCACTGTGCCACCAGGAGAGCCCCATATGTTTTTTTACAATAAAATTGAGGAAATCAAGTAGCCATAAAAAGATAGATATATGCATATACATATATATTTATATATATCCCTATACATACACATATATACATAACATAAAAACAATATAGAGTGTTTTGATATTCAGTCCCAATTCTTCCTCCCTAAGGAAATTATAATCATTCTTTGCAAATATATGTCTTGCATTCTCTGGGTTTCTTCTTTATTTTATTCATGTTCAGCGAGTCTTTTCTATGGCATTCTTATCTCATTCTGTTCTGGGATAGTCTTACACCCATTATAAAGTGTGCATCATCATCTGCATCTCTGTACTGTGAATTATCAAATGCTCAAAATTCACTTTAGGTACAGTCTTTATAAATTAGTTTATGCAGACTTGCTCTTCCTTGCAATGTGATTAATGCCAGCTTCATTTATTATCCATAATATGATGTATTTATTCATTCATTGTAAGAAGTTTTGAGATCATCAATGTCCTAGGTACCATTCTTGGTATTGAAGATAGATCAGTGAACAAGAGAAATAATATTTATATCTGGTTGGAAAGATGGAGCATTAACAAGTAATTTCACATAGCAGTGCATTCTAGGAAGAAAATAAAATAATGTCCTACAATGACCAGATAAGGGAGAAATGAAAATGGTAATATCACAGCATTAGATAGTTTGAGGTCTGAAGATTGATTGAAAATGAGGATTGGATAATAATGACAGTAAAGAGCATTCTAGAGGGAAAAGCAAGTGCAAAGTCTTTGAGGTGGGAAAGTGAGAAGGACAGTGTATCTAGAATGTAGGGAATAAGTAGGAGAGTAAAGTTGAAGTCAGAGAGGTAGGGAGGGTACAGATCCTCTAATGTTTTGTTGACTCTGCTAAAGAGTTCGTACTTTATTCTAGAAGTATTGAGAATAGTTTTAAGCAAGGTAATGACATGATCTATTTGTAAAATAAATATATTTTGCATATTTGATATATTTGAAAAAACCATTGTACACTGAAGTAGTTAGGAGATTGTTGTAGTAGTTTAGGAGATAATTCAGAGATAGAGAATATATTCAGAATATATTTGGAAGAAAAGTCATTAAAACATGGTGATTAAACTGATCAGCAATCATAAACTAAGAAAGGAATTGAAGACAATTTTTTTTTTTTTTCTTTTACCTGAGCGAATGAGTAGATAACAGTGCTACTTACTGAGATGGTGAAGAAAGATGATTCAACTTACATTCCTGTCCTTAGCCAGATAGATTTCTATGACCAGATTTGTCTTCATCTTGCATATGATCTCTTTGCCATGACCTGTGTTCCTTATGTTAGATCGAAGAAAGTGCGTATTTAAGTAATTAGAGTGTGAAGAAACATTTTTATTGGGGTTAGAAATTTTAAATATCTAAATAAGGAAAATTTATTCTCCATGGGGAAAAAAGAAACAGGAGTATCATTATTAGATGGAATCACAATTAAAAATCCTTCTCCAACCTACCCATACTAGAGGAATTCAAAAGTCGCTTCTGTTTAAACATATAAGATGCTATATTCAATAAGCACTTCTTCACTGAAGTTTAATGTCTTACTTTTTCAAATGATGCCATCCCATTTATTCAAATGTTGGCAGCAAACAAAATGATCAAGTGTGAGATTATCTAAATTCAAGTCCTGACACCACTATTGTAGCTGTTTGACCTTGGACAAGTTAATTCTGTTTCACTTTCATCAGCTGTAAAGGGTTATTTATCTCATAAAGTTGTTTTGAAGGTTGAATGAGTACACACATGTGGAGGACTTAAAATTATTCAGAGTAGGAACTCATCAAGCATTTTCTGCTATTATTGTTTTTATTTTATTTTTTTGATATGTAACTGTAAATATATATATGTGTATATATATATATATATATGTATACACATACGTATACATAAACACACATGCTAAAAATGTCTGGTGGGAATAGATAATCCTTAAACAGTTAATCAGAGATTACAAATTCCACTGTAAGCAGTGGCAACTCACTCAGCCTTGGGTACTGATTCACAATGTAAGTTGTTGTTAACAGACTTTATTTTTTTAGAGTAAATTTTAGGTTCACAGCAAAATTGAGCAGAAAGTACAAAATGTAAATTTTCATCATCTGGTTTAAAGAGTGGGGGAGAAGTATCAGGTACAGCTGTATAAGTTTAATGATAAAAATTGCTTAAGGACATTTACATTTATTTTCTCAGTCAAAGGTCCTGAGTAAACGTGGAGTTATGGTATCTGTATCACATGAGTATTATGAGAATTTTATGTGGTGATATATATAAAATGTTAATCTTGGTGACTAGCACATAGAAAAAACTCATTAAATATTATGTTTGTGATAGTGTTATAATGGGAAATGCATAACACTGGAGGTAGGTTCGTGTCATGGCTTTACTACTAATTATCTCCTGAAGAAATTTGATCATATTTCAAATGTTGCTTGGGGTGCAATTTTTTCTCTGCACAGTTGAGGATTTCTGTAGTAATAATATCATTTTATTACAGAAAGAAGTTATACTTTACTGCCTACATTTTTGAAGTTTTATGGTGAACAATGAAACTAGGGAAGTTAAAAATAGGGAGAGAATTAGTTACTGAAAAATTGGATTTGTCTACATTCGATTTTTTTTAAAATGGCAGTTTATGATACACATCAGTAAATTAAAGCCTCTGAAAAGTCCTGCAGTAAAGAAACCTCCTTAAATTTGCCTAATGCAGCTTTCTACAACATGTTTGACTGACCTCTATTTCAAATACCCTTGTTAACCCCCTGAGGCATTAATTACTATGTCGAGGAAAGAAGTAAGGGAGATATGAATGTAGGTGGTACATTATTTGTATCAACTTTTTTATTCAGTGAAAACAATCAGCTCTTGAAAGAGAATGTCCATTAAGTCTACATACACTGAATAATTTGGCCAGTCTATGGGTGTTTGTGCACATGCCTATCTCTGACTTTTTAAAAAAGATTTTGCAGGATAACTGGGTTTCATATAGACATTTTTACTTCACGGTTTCGTGGTTAAAAGAATTATTAAAAATTCTATGACACAATATAAAAGTCTATTTCACCTTCAGAGTTAGATATTCTTGAATTAACTTCCATCTGTGATGATTGAGGGAATCTCATGCTTTTATGTGAGGTCACAGTTCTGCTCAAATTTTGTCCTGCAGTTGAAATGTCTCATATTATATTGTCTCACATGTATCTGCCAAATTAGATTAATAAATCCCTGGAATAAGAATCTGTATATTCACATTATTTTATATGTACGTTCCAGCTCCTCTTCTAAAGCTATTGTAGGTAGAAGGGATTTCTCCATGGTGTTTTTAGCTGAAAATGTATGCCAAAAGAATGATAGAATCTCAGTCTAAATACATTTCTATTCTCACTTATATGAACAAAAGGCCTTACAAACTCCTGCTACTCTCTGTGTCCTTTTGAAAAAAGAAATGCTGTATCAAATAAGGAACTTGAAGAGTAAGAAAATGCTAAATGTTAATACTTTGAAGGTTGCTCTCTCAGGGGCTTCCCTGGTGGTGCAGTGGTTGAGAATCTGCCTGCCAATGCAGGGGACACAGGTTCGAGCCCTGGTCTGGGAGGATCCCACATGCCGCAGAGCAACTGGGCCCGTGAGCCACAACTACTGAGTCTGAGCTCTAGAGCCCGTGAGCCACAACTACTGAGCCTGTGCGTCTGGAGCTTGTGCTCTGCAACAAGAGAGGCCGCAATAGTGAGAGGCCCATGCACTGCGATGAAGAGTGGCCCCCGCTTGCTGCAACTAGAGAAAGCCCTCGGACAGAAACGAAGACCCAACACCGCCAAAAGTAAGTAAATAAATATTAAAAAAAAAAATTGCCCTCTCAGTCTTGATATCACTAATACATGCAACATAGTTTAAATAAATCACATTCTCGATAACAGTTTTTGAAGGAAGACATTTTAGAAGTTCTAGTTTAAAACTATTACCCTTATTTTATTTTTTGATGAACTAGGTTAATGCAGATAAAAATTTTGAAGATAAATGATTCTCATAGAGGTTGTTTGCAGGTCAGGACCCAGGTATTAATATAATTTCATTCATCCATTTCCTCGATATTTATTGAGTACCTACCATGTACCAGAAGCTGTGCCAGACACTGGGATACAGAGATAAAGAGGAATGGCCTGTTCTTCCTGCTCTCAGGGAGCTGCCCTCATGGTCACGTAAGGAAGGAGTGTACATCCTTCTGTAAATCAGTAATTATAGATATAATTGTCTTTTCAAAAGAAAAAAGGTAGGGTGTAAACAGAGCATAAGAACTTGTAGATCAAAAGTGTTTGAGGAGAAATTTTAATTCGGGTAATTATAAAGTGGTCAGAAGCACAATACAAAGGTTTTGTTTAAAACCATTTTGATACTATTAGCCATAAGAACCTTAGAGCCAGCCGAGTTGCCCTTCTGGGAAACGGAGGCCCCTCTTCATGCTACTTGGTTTCTTGGTCAGGACTGTCTTCTGGAAACACTAAACACTGATTAAGAAAGTGAGTGACATTCCACCTGATTACATTTTTGGAAGAGATTATTCTTTGGTTCCCCAAACTAAACTCATAGGAAAATAGAGAAGACAAGAAAACTAAAATAATTTAGAATCACTTTGAAAAATGTTTATACCCTGTAAAATAATCAACATGTCTATTGCCAGTTTTGAAGTAAGTAGCCTGATATCTTAATGGAGATATTCCCTAAAGCTTTATAGAACCTAACTCAGGACTGAAGAGACATTTGGAAAGCTCCTCACTAAAGGAAATTAGAAATTCTAGATTGAGGATGTCAGGGAACTGAAGTGCTGTGGGGCTGATGCTGCCATTTACATTGTTATTCCACGAAAATGGAATAAAGCTGTAGACTTCAGTTGTAAGCACACTGAGAAAAATGAAATCATCTTTTTGTTATTCAAGGCAGACAGAACATTCTCTGGTATTTAAGTATCTCATCTAGTTGTGCAGGAAACAAATTCATGTGCTAATTCAGGAATGTGTTGAAGCTTCACAGAGCATAGCCTGAGATACAGTCAATGAAACAATTATCAGGCATTGCTGAAGTTTTGCATGTGTTTGATAATCATGGTGGGCATACCTGAAATTAGCATACATATCCATAATTATTAGTTTCAAATTAATTTTGTACCATTACTAAATAAAGACAAAGTAAGGCAAACATATTTCTTTTTTTTTTTTTTTTTTTTTTTTTTTTTTTTTTTGTGGTACGCAAGCCTCTCACTGTTGTGGCCTCTCCCATTGCGGAGCACAGGCTCCGGACGCACAGGCTCAGCGGCCATGGCTCACAGGCCCAGCCGCTCCGCAGCATGTGGGATCTTCCCGGACCAGAGCACGAACCCGTGTCCCCTGCATCGGCAGGCAGATTCTCAACCACTGCGCCACCAGGGAAGCCCAAACGTATTTCTTAAAAGAAACAGAATACCTTTGGTATCTGAAGAGGAATCATGGCATAAAAAGCCACTTCACTGGCAAAAATCTAGTCCTTTAGTTAGGAGATTACTGTTAAGGTCCTCTAGTTTAGGAAGTAATTATTGAAGAACAACCTATCAATTATCAAGTAGATGACCTTTGTTATTCCTGCCATAGACTCCATTTTTCTCTGATATTTTCAATTTTAACTAGAGTTCAGCTGTCACAATAGCATTCAGGTACAGACTGTCTTGAAACGGTTGCTTAAATACTGTCCAACAATTTGTCATTTGTAGATGTTTTATGCTATTGGAACTATCAGCATTGCCCTTTAATTTGTTTCAAAAACAGATTATGAACACTGCAATTTATAGAACTGGTATTATTTGTAGCTCCATGAAACTCTGTCCTTTTTGAGTTCATAGCTTATCAATTGATTTTTCAGTTAGAAATTTAACATATGGTTTATAGCACAAAGGTATATGGGGAATAGATATATCACCATATACATGTTGAATGGGTTGATGCTATTTCAGCCTTCTAGTTCCTTTCCTCGTGTCAATTCTAACGTAGTCCTTGTAAACAGCCTGATATATAGAAAAGACATGCATTTTGGCTTTCCTGTTGTTGATGTTTGAAAAAAAAATTTTATTTTTCATACAAAACTTTAGCCAAACATGGTTTCTTTTTTAACTTTGTGTTGTAGCCAACTGACTGGATACCTAGGAAAACAAATGGAGTAGAGAGAGAGGGACAGCAAAAAAAACAAAACCAAAAACAAAACAAAACCAAAAGACACATTATAGAAGTTGTAATGTAAAAAGTTAGAAAATTTCAGACCTAATATTTGAATGAGGGAAACAAAACTCCACTCAATGTATTGAATAAATTATGTCTTTAATTTAAGCGTCTTTTCTACTTGACCCTTGTTTTTCAAAATTCTTAATATGAACTTCAGAAGTATCCTGGCAGTTCTCATTCTTTGGGAGACATGTTGGTTCACTTCATTTTACTTTTGTTAACCTGGAATCTGGAGGTGGGAAGTGGGGGTGGCTAGGAAACAAGAAAAGTCTGCCAGATTGGCCTTGCTAATCAAAACCAAAAGAAAACCCAGGCATCACCAGGAAGAAAGGTAACTGGAAGGTCAGCATTAGTGTTCAGATTTCCCTTTTAGTCTATAGAGATTTTGCTCACAAATGAACTCAGATACTTAATTTATTGCTATCGTAGAGTGCTGAGAATGCTTTACTGAAGGAGAGAGGAGACAATTTATGAGTTTAGAGATAAAAATCAGAAAATGCAAGTCTGGCAAGTTAGTAAACAGAAGAGAGAGGGTGAATGTCTGTGCACATAGAGGGCAAATTTTAGGTTTTAGGAAGAGATTAATATTCTATTTAGTGACACTGCAACTTCAGAGAACATTGTTAAAGTTGTCAAATACAAATATTTTTTATTACAGTCACCACACCTCCAAAATTATCAAGTACATGATTTCTTTTAACTTGGAAAAATGAATTTAAAAGTTGACACAATTGGCAATTTAACACCAAAACAAAAGGCACACTTAAATATTTGAAAAACTTAAAGACATTTAGGAAATATAATCTGGTTTTACAATGGAAGACTTATCTCATTCTATTAAGACTTTCCTGTTAATAGTAAGTAAACAATTTTAGACATCATGAGAGAGATACTTCTCTTAAAATTTGGCATTTTCCTCACAAATATAAATTAATATATATTTGATATACACTAGTAGTTCAATAATATATCAGGGGTACTTACAACTCTACTAATGTACCATTATATAAAGCAAATATTTTCTGTAAATGTCAGTAAAATATGACTATACTCCCTCTGTCCTGAAAAACAAGAAACCTAAGGAGTTTGCTGCCCAGTTGTGCTTTTGTTTTCTTATTGTTTAGCTTGACCACATATTAAGGGATAGAAGTTAATGAAATATGTGCTACTGTCCATCTTTTTCTGAAAACATGAACCATAGTGTTCAAAATTGTTTTGTTTGACTATCCATTAACCAGCAAAGGAAGACTTTTTCTCCACAATTTGAAGTTCTGTTTTGTTTTGTTTCTGACTCTTTAAACTCAGAAGTCACAGCTTTTAATTTCTTTTTCATACTTTTTAAATAACAGAATTTTAAAATGTAAATATTACAGAGGGGCAGACCCAGAATGAAGTTCTCCAGATCTATTACAATGCATCAAACTGACACAGAAGGTGTTACTGAACCTGGACTTGGGTCCACTCACCTGCATATAGTAAAGCCAATCTCCTGACACCAGGTTGTGGTGAAGAAAAGTACAGGGTTTACTGCAGGGCACCAAGCAAGGAGAATGGGCAGCTCATGCTCAAAAGAAGTGAACTCCCCGATGGCTTTCAGGGAAAGAATTTTAAAGGCAGTTTGAGGGAGGGGGCTGCAGGGTGCCTGATCAGCTTGTGCTCAGTTCTCAGATTGATTGGCATCAAGGTGAACTTTTTCAAGCATCATTAACCTTCTGGTTTCAACTGGTCTGGGTTTTATGTGCTTGTGGTCAGCAGTTTGAATCTGATGGGGATCTGCTTCCTGTAAAAACGATTTAGAAATATGTGTCAAATCTTTATCTATACCCTTCAGGGAACTGGGAGTTCAGTGACTCTACTATGTGACTGATTTATAGTATAAATTGTTACCAGTTTCCCGACCCAACAGCTATTCTTTGTTTCTCCATCTTCACATTTCCTCATCATTAACTCTTGAGCCAGCCTTCTGAGACTTGGGGGAGGCCTAGAAGACTAAAGCAAAAGCCTTTTATTTCAAAAGACAGGGACACAGGAGCTTGTATACAGTTTCAAAGATAGATGCTCAGATTTGTTAAGTAACAAAATTTCAGCCAAGTAAATTTGAAGATATGATTGGCTTTATTGAGCAAGTCATGAATAGGGCAGCATCCTATCTAGCAAGTAGAGAGGAGCTGCAAGGAGCTGTACAACATGGAAGGCTTTTATAGGCAAAAGGGGAAAAGAGCAGATTTTTTTAGGTTTAGGCAGTCTATGTAGCAGATTACCTCATTTGTGCTGACCAGAAAATTTGAGACTGACTGGTTAAGACTATTCCTGGGGGAGGTTGTAATTGAAATTAGGTTGGGTATTAAGTCTTAATTTGCTTATGTAGGGCTTAGCACAGGTGACTCCATTTTGGATCTGTCCTTTCTTTTTTTAACAGATTGTATTAGGGGTTATTGAATATCCATGTAAAATGTAACATTTTGCTATAATGTGCATTCTCTCTAGGAAAAACATAGGGGCTCTCTTCCTATCTTGTTCTCCACTCTGCAGTCTATTTGCTTCACGACACCTCTCAGTTTTATTTTTTTAGTGGCTATGTTTTCCTTGCACATAAGTGGATGTAAAACAACAGTAATCAAAATGGTCTCCAGAGAAGATGCACCATACATCTTTCTTCTTTCAGATGGAAGAAATAGAGCTTGTGCTATCATGGCTATAAAATATATATGTATATGTTTACGTATATACAGACTTTACTTTTATATCTAAGGAAAATAGAAGTCCTTATAAAATTAGTGCCTGATATTAAAAATAAGGGCCTTTTCGTTTCTCAAAATCTGTAGTATTTATGGCTTCATGAAGAAAGAATTACAATGAAAATAGGATTCTTAAAATGGTCAGAGACTTGCATACAACTGAGCCCATCTGGCCAAATGTTTACCTTCTCATCTGCTTTAAATTTTAGTACCTGAGTTTTGCAGCACCGAGAAGAAAATGCCTACATATATTTGGATGACTCCTTTCCGATTCCCTTCTTTCCTATCTCCTCTCCTCCCCTGCTTTTTTCTCACTTTTACTATCCTTAAAGTTAATTTAAATATCTAAATCACCCTTCATATTAATTCACTGTGTAATTTTTCCCAAATGTAGAATTTATTGGAATCACAATAGGTACTGTCATGCTTAAAATAACGTAGAATACTAAGAACTTTCTTAGACCCAGTCTGTTTCTTTCCTTTACATTTGAACTCTTTATCATCCATCTTTATCTGGTTACATGGCCATGTTACTTTACCAGATTTATTTCTGAAAAGATTCATGTGAATTGATGCCTTGTCAGTTATCAAACTTGAATTGCTCATGTGACTTTCAATTTAAAATAATTATTCTGAAAGTAATTTTTAAAAATTGGTTATACATTGTTACTATATATGTTACATACAAGTATATGCATATATATGGGCAGAGTTTGGATTATTTGATCGTATATCCAGTATCTGTTTTGTTCTTTCTTCCATTCAAACCCCACCCATATAATTTGCCCAGTAATCTTTCTTATATTCAGAGCCCATCATCCTTTTAATAATTTTTTATTTCTAGTGTTTATTCACTTATGTCTTATTACCTTTGTATAACTTTGGATTATCCTTCTTCGTATATGAATGTTCCATGTATAGCCTTAAAAAATCTCAGCTTTTTAGTAAGTATGCCTAACCCCAGAGAAAGGTCCTCCTTGTCCCTCAAAAATGATCCTTACAGACAAATATTTCTTATCCCTTATTCAATTTTCAAACCAATTCTATAACTATCAATTTAAATTTGAATATTCAGTACATTTTACTGAATAATAGTCTTGATCTTTCTTGTATATATTGAGAGATATGGTATATTTTATTTACATGATTTTTAAAAAATTAACTAACTTTACTTGATGCTAAAATTATACTAAGCATATATCAATGAGCAGTGAACCTGTGTAAGGAATATGTCAGGAAGGGTCTTGACTGATAGGAATAAGAATACAAGAGTCCTAAGTCCAGTTAATCAAATTCATTCTTCTGTGCTCAGATATGTTATTTAAAAGAAGATTACTTTGAAAAATATTTTATACATTTTTTTCTTATGATTACTAGAAACATGTTTAAGTATCTTGACTATCTTACTTTCTTTGAGGCATGGCCTTTGACTTCTTATTTGGTCTTTCAATATCTAAATCCTTCATAGGACCAAGAGAAAGCCCCCTTTTGCTAAATTATTCTCTCATGTGAGCAATATTGATAACATGGGGGCAGTGTATTTATTTCCCTGTACCTTTGCATTTAATACCACTTAAGCCAGGAATCCTCTTTCCCTTGCTGATATCCCTTTGTCAATCCCAATAGTTTTTCTTAACATCTAAGTATCAGCATAAAAAGCAGTTCCAACACTGGCAGATGAATAACCGATGTACCTAAATATAAGTGAATGACTTGCTCAAAGTGGCACTTCTTAAAAATAAACTGGAACTATTTACCTATGTGTCTGAATTCCTCTTTAATTTAATTTTCCTTTAACATCTCTTTAATCCTTCTTTAATCTACAATCTCTCTATAGGGCAGGAACTGAATATTATTCCAGTTTCTGTCCCCAGAATTCATAGAGTACTTAGATTATAGTAGCATAATGTTTTTTTGACAAATAAACCCTCCCCAATGAGCTGATTTCCTTGACAGCATTTCAGATCTAATATTCTTCCTGTTCTCTCAGACCTAGGTTCTATTCCTTCATACCAGTTAGATATAATGCTTGGAAAGTGAGGTAAGAAAGCAAATTGAAGTAAGATGTTAATAAATGATGTCTGCATATGTTTTTCTTACTAAAGCCATGTTTGTTTTACTTTTAATGAGTCAGAAGCTGGGTTATGTAATTACGAGGGAGTAAATCTCTACTGGTGAAATTTTAGGTAGTCTGATAAACTGGCTATGAAGATATTTTGACTAAATGAACCTTTCAACCTGGAAATCCTCTTATTTCCTTCAAATTCAACCATGGTGGTGACTGCTTACTTTATTTGTGCACGGTACTTTTGGGACTTTACAATTTGTGAAGGAAAGTCCATTTTGTACAGTGCCTTGATTGTATTCTGTTAAGATTTATACAGTAATTCTTATGGGGTTAGCAAGATTGGCACATTTGCAATGAAAGAAGAGCCTTTCCATATTAGAATAAAATTGGAAAATAAATCTTGAAGAATAAAATACTTTAATTTACTCTATGTTGAAAATGAATATGTGTATAAATGTTGATACCTAAATTCTATATAATATGTATATAGAACACATTTTCAACAAGGTAGAATGCCTAAAGTTGGTTAAATTATCATATGTATGAGGGTGTTTGCTCTCCATGATTATGAGGCAATGATAGATCTTTGAGTTTGTTACTCAGAAAACAACTCTATTGATTAATCCAGGCTTCTTCTTTATTTGTTAACAACCAAAATCATCCATACACTTAAAGAGTTATTGGTGTGGAGATTGCTCTGCTCTTGGATCCACTTGGGTTTATTAAATAAAAACTTTTCAAAATAGGTTTCGTCATGTCAGTATAGTGACATTAGTTCATTAGTTTTAAAGGGAATGAGTGAACTAAACAAGTGACCCTAATAAAAATACCCAAATTTATAGGTAAATATATACAAACATTTACATTTTAACTAAAGATTCTCTGAACAAAAATGGATTCTTCTTTTATGTTTTTTTATTTGTCATAGAATTAAATTTGAATCTTTACAATGTTAGTAAAAATGACGATTGCATTAATCTTAATTATTGCTCTTTTGACTTGCTTTCATCTCTTTTTCAATATCTGTTTTGTTGCATGTAATTTTTTGTTGGACTCTTGGTTACATGGTATGAATTTAAATCAGGACAGAACTTCATAAATCTTAATAATGGTCAAATGTTCAACACAGTAGTGATGTATACAATGAAATACGAATCAAAGAAAGTAATTTTGAAAACCCCAAGCTACGCAGGTTTTATATCCACAGGTACAGTGTGCGTTAGCATTTTTGTAGAGCCCTAGCAATGCTTTTGTTTATTTTTTACTTGAATTAATGAATCAGCAAGTGTTTAATCTGGATCTATTTATTTCCATTTTATTATGTCTGTGTGTATATATATATATAAAGAAATTTATTTCTAAGCACTGATTTTTAATTTAGCAAAGAGTATTAATTCTTGCCATTAGTAGCTAATGTTTATTAAACACATTGGTATATACTAAGGATTTTTAATGAATTATATAATTTAATTCTAAAATCTAATCTAAAAACTAATCTATGAAAACTGGTGCAATGTGCATTTTATCATTCTCATACTATGTTGAGGATACTCAGTCTTAGAAACGATGCTATATGGCCAAGGACACAAAACTTGTAACAGATGCTGTTTGTTTCTAGTCAGTGGTCTTGACTACCATGTCCATGGAGCTTATGGAAGTGAAGAAATTTGATTAAGGATAAGGAGTTTAATAGTACCCAAGGTCTGTAACTCCATGGCATGCAAAGTCTTTCCACACTACCTTATTCCACTGAAATTTCACACTTCTCTTAATTCCTATAGGAACATTTATCATTTTCTTTTGGCCTTAAGAAATGCTACTTATCATTTTATAAAAGTCATCTTCTGAATAGACTTTCAAGTCCTAGAAAGCATGCATCTATTCCTTTTCTCTCCTTCCTTGGAACTTAAAAAAGTCTGTGACATAGCACTGTGTATTGTGGATGACATTGATGACAGAACTAAAGCTTCCCTTCTCTCTGTTCGCAACACATATCTAAACTTGCCATTGTCACAACTGTTTCACTAACTCTCCACTCTATTCTCTTGCTTGCTTAATGTCCTTTTGCAACTTTTGTTTCTTTGCATATAGAACAGGGCATTTTGGTTTATTATTGCTTGTGATGAATAGATCATCAAGCAGACTGGCTAATCTATTACCTTGTGTTTTCCTTGTAAGTGGTTTACTATCTCCAATTATTTTGTAGACATTTTGTAATCCTTCTCTCATAGAATCATTGAGGATATAGACAATGCCTTTAGTTATTTTTTCATTTCCCTTTTTCATGTAACTTCCATTGTTACCACTACCCTTCCCCTTAGAAGCAAAAATGAAGTCTTTTCCATCCTTAGACACTCAGTCATTTAATGCAATACATAAAACAAAGTAGGGGCTTAATAAACATTTTATGAGCTTAATTTTCTTAAAGGACATGCTCACAACCTCGAAAATTAGGCAGGCACAGGTGCCTGGGTGCCAGGAATTTAAGAATGTGCTTTTCTTGATGTCTAATGTTCACTTCCAGTCAAATATTTTCCAGTCTAGTGAAAACTTTTGCCATTGGATAGATGTTTAATATTGATAGGCCAAGTTTAATATCGGCCTGAAACACTGAAATATAGTTCAAATGCTCAATCAGCCTCGTAGAATACTATTATTCACATGAAATAAAAAGGTTTTTTTGTTTGTTTGTTTTGTTTTTTTGCGGTACGCGGGCCTCTCACTGTTGTGGCCTCCCCCGTTGCGGAGCACAGGCTCCGGACGCGCAGGCTCAGCGGCCACGGCTCACGGGCCCAGCCGCTCCGCGGCACGTGGGATCCTCCCAGACCGGGGCACGAACGCGCGTCCCCTGCATTGGCAGGCGGACTCTCAACCACTGTGCCACCAGGGAAGCCCAATAAAAAGGTTTTGACACTATACAATTTTCTGGACTAACAAACGGTTTTGAAGAAAATCAAATGAAATTTTGATGGGATGTTGATAGTTTTAAAAAGCACATTAATGAATCTCTGAGAGAGTCCATTATTTGTAATATATTCAGCTTTCCGAGACCACATGTCTTTTGATAAAGGATGAGGTTGGTTTCCAAACTGGCTCCCATATTCAGAGGGTTTAGGATAGACTGAAGGAAGAGTCAGAGCATGCCAGATTGGTAGGTTGCAGGTTTAATGAGCAAGGAAACTTACTTACAAGCTTGTCTTTGGCAGCCACAAGACCGGTAGATCTCCACACCTGTCCTCCAGAATCTTAAAAGTCTATATAGAGGCTTTAATGGATTTAGTCGCTGTACACAGCCTAGATGGTCTCAGCAACACATTACTCTCTCAAGGCTGTGTCCTTGCAACAGCTCCCACTGTGGGAACAATAGTCAGAGTGTGCATTCCAAGGGCAGGGGAGGCGGTGAAGAGCCTCCGATTTCCCTGGTCCAGTTCACAGGTCAACCAGTGGTCAAGTCCTCTCGATTACGTACTCCAACAGATGAATGCAAAACTGTTTATCTCAAAATGCCTTTTCCCCAAAGCTCACCTTGAAATTGTATGAGCAACGTGTGGTTTGGTTTGTGTGTGTACATCAGTAGTATCTGTAAACCTCAGGGCCTCTTTCCCAGGGGAATTCAGGAGTCTGGAATTGGTGACAGCCTAGAGGACCATTTTCATTCCAGCCTGTCTCTTTCTCAGCAAATCTACTGTCAAAATAATTTATTTTACTGCATTTAGACATTATCAGCCATCTACAACATTTTAAAAGTATTTTTGACACTTGAAATATTTTCATTTCTATTT
This sequence comes from Kogia breviceps, assembly GCF_026419965.1. Taxonomy (NCBI): domain Eukaryota; kingdom Metazoa; phylum Chordata; class Mammalia; order Artiodactyla; family Physeteridae; genus Kogia; species Kogia breviceps. Next base: position 53,001,871 of record NC_081312.1, read on the forward strand.
TGTTTTTCTTCTAAGTAATTGTCTGTAGAACTTCCTGTCTCATGCTTTTCACTGCCTCACATTATTCATCCTTCTTTCCCATGGAGAATCACAGACACTTTATATCAAACAAACTGAAAACAGTTGTGAGCACTTTGATGGTTGTGAGCACTTTGATGGTTGCATTTTCCTTCTTCCTTCCAGAAAATATTACCAAACAAAATGGGAACTGGACTGCATTGGGACTTTAGGTAAGCTTCTTAACTTAGCTTTGAGTTTCTATAATCTGTAAAATGGTAATATCCCTAATAAGAGTACCTACTTCTTAGGGTCATTGTGAGGAGGAGTTAATACATGTAATAGTGCCTGGTACATAGCACTGCATAGGCAACCTCTAGGCAGAATGCATGAATTTGACAAACCAATAGAGCAGATGGCTGTTGTCTTCCTGCTTTCCACATAGATTACTGCTGACATTTTTCTTACCTAATCCTTCATGAGTCTACTACCAATTAACATTTTTCATTTCTGCATGCTTTAGTTTCCTATCTTCTGGCCTTATATGAGTTTTTCAGTTTAAGTTTTTTTTTTTTTTTTCCCCAATACCGACTGTTAAGGTTCCAGAGATGTAATGAAATTTAAGAGATGGAGATCAAAAATTTGGATAAACTTGTACTTAATCATTTTAAGGCATATGAGATTTGACTACAATCTCCCTACCTGGACTTAGAAGAAAATGGCCTTAATTCCAAAACATTCTAGAATGTTCCAATCCAACCACACAAACCACTCTTATGCATGCCATAGTTTCCTTTTTCCCAACAGCATTGTATTCTGTAGTGTGCTTTCAAGGCTTATGGGTATTTTTAAATTTTTCTATCTAATTGTGAAGTCCTCCCCCATGGGGGTAAGAAAGAAACTTCTATGTATTTCTATCATAATTATATGGAGATTAATTAATATTATCTTATCTTTCTCTTTGCAACTCACAAATGTCCCTTTTCTGATTACTCCCACTCCCAGAAGAGATTTGCCTTTCCTCCCACATAAATTGTGATCAAATATCTCTTGTGCAAATGATTATAGTTGGTACATCATTTGTTGTCTGAAATCACTTCTTATAAGGTTGTTACAAAGATAAATGTTAAAAAGAGTGAGGAAGTGAACCTCAAATATATAAAAACAAAAGGAAAACCGGTAAATTCCAGTATCAAATTAGTACAATAGAATTGAAAGAGAAGGACAAATAATCTCTTGGTTTCTTTGAATGACCTTTAACACTTCTGCTTATAAAATTTGCAAAGACTGGAAAGTGGTGATAACTTTCTCACCATTTTTCTTTCATTTTTAAAATCTTTCATCTTCCTCTTAAGTAAGCTATAGCAAACCAAGGCTTACTCTGGATTAATTATGCTTCTTTGGGTACTAAATTGTTAAAGCTGTTAGTGCTGGAGATTAATTTATAGGTACATATTCTAACCATGGTTAGAGTGCAAAATGGTCCTTGCTCACATCCTGACAAGTTTCCTGTTTGAAGACAGAAAATATTAGTGGACTTTTGTTCTTGTTAGAATATGGGCAGGGCAGGAAAAAAAATGGTAATTTATTAAACAGAATCAAACTGATAGTCTGTAATGACTATGCTGCTTATTATTGACCAGAAATCAGTTGTTACACGTACTTCATGGCTTTGGAAGTTTTTTGCAGCTTACTCCTCAGTGATATGTAAATATTCTGCCACTGTCGACTTTTATTGGATTGTTCTAGCCTTTTTCTTTAGAATGCTCCAATCCAAGGATGGAAAAACAGTGAATTAAAATCCAGGAAACAATATTCCATTTGGACTGTCTTTCTACTGGTGATTGTACTATTCCTGAGGTTTTTCTTTTTACTGAGAAACAAATCAAAATAATATGAATCTGATTTTCACATCTAGGTGTCATCTAAGTTGTTTGAAATGATATATAGCTTCTGAGAGAAGTGGCCTGGAGTACTTCTGGTATGTCATAAAAGATAACTCTTCTTAGAAGCCTGGATTGTACCTGCAGTACAGGTTAGAAATAGGGCTGGCAGCATGTAGCTTGTTATTAGGCTCACCTGAAAATATGCAGTTGCCTTTCTAAGGGTCCAGCTTGAAGTCTAGCAGGAGAGAAAGAGTAAACAGCTCATTTCAGATCAGTGTAGTATGATAAGTGCTATGAAAATAGCATGAAGTGTTATGATAATTAAGTAAAGCTATCTAGGTGTGTCACAGAAGCTTCCTAGAAAAAGAACCCCTTAACTGTTATATGTAAATTAAAAAAAAATATTTCCAGAAAAGGATCCCTTCTCATCATCTTTATTTTTACTACCTTAATTTAAACCATTACAGTGGTTTGTATGGATAAACGAACAAATTGTGGACCTCTGAACAGATTTCTTGCCTCCTGTTCCTGCTCCCCTAACAGCCTGTTCCCAATACAGCAGCCAGATTGGTCTAGAAACTTTTAAATTAGATCGTATCACTCATCCACTCAAAATCTTTCAGTTTTGCTCAGAGTACAAGGTCAAGTTTCCAAGGGCTGAGATGGCAAATGTTCTGACCTCATCTCCACCTACCCTGTCCAGCCCCAACTCACTCCACTCCATCTACAAAAGGCTCCTTGCTGTTTCTCAGAGACACCGGGTCTGCACTAGAGTCTTTCCACCAGCAGGTACCTCTGTCAGAAGAGACTTCTTTCATTAAGTCAACTTGGCCAACATTCTTACCTCCTTTGTTCAAATCTCACCTTCTTGATGAGGACCAACCTGGCCACCTATTTAATGCTTCATCTGTCCAGTCTCCTCATACAAGCATTCCTGATTTCTCTGACCTTGCATTAATTTTCATTTTTCCTAGACCATTTAATACCTTCTAATAGATTATCTAATTTACTTATTTATTATGCATTTTGTATTAGTTTTCAATTGTTGTCAGGACAAATTACCACAGACGTAGCGGCTTGCTTCATACAAGACAAATTTATTATCTCACCATTTTGTATGTCAAAAGTCCATATTGGCTTGCTGGTTTCTCTGCTCTGGATTTCATAAGGCTGAAATCAAAGTGTTCATCACCTGGGCTTTTCTCAGGAGGCTTTGGGAAGAATAGACTTCCAAGCTCATTCAGGGTCTTGACACAATTCAGTTCCATGTGCTGATGGAACTGAGGTCTCATTGACCGTGCTGGCCATCAACTGGGGCCACCCTTAGATCCTAGAATCCTTTTTCCAGTTCTTACATGTGGTACCCTAAGTCTCAGAGCCAGCAATTGCTCATAAAATACTTCCAAGATGTGGAATATCTCTGACTTCCCTTTCTGCGTCATCTCTCTTCCACTTACAACCAGAAACAGTTCTTTTTTACAGGCTTATTAAATTAGATGGGTTCTCCAGATAAATCAAGATAAACTCCCTATTATAAGGCCCTCAACCCTAATTTTATCTGCAAAGTCCTTTTTGCCATGTAGAATAACTCAGTCGAAGGTTCTAGGGATTAGGGTACGGACATCTCTGAGGAGCCCTTGTTCTGCCTCACACATGTTGTTTGTTGTCTGTCTCTCCTTACTAGAATTAAGCAAAAACTCATGCAGATAAGAATCCCAAATCTATTTTGTTTACTGACGCATTCAAAATGCCTGGGAGGAGCCTTTCTGCTCATACCTGCTCAGTAAATATTATTGAATGCATGCTCTCATTTTCACCATGATACTAAATAATTATGCAACTGATTAGTGGTGAATCAGATTAATGGTGAAAAGGAAATTTTAATTAGCATACAGAGAATCTAACCCTACTTTGTTTACATATTTTAAGTTAGAATCTGATTACATAAATGCATTCCCATAACTTTTTCTAAGAATATACAATATATGAAAATCTACTAAAAGCCAAAGGACCAGCTGTAAACCATAGTTTCAAAACTGCTTTTGGGGGATTACATTTAAAGATTTCATGGTACTCTATGAAGAACTCACAAGAATTCCAGTTGAAGAAAAAGGCAACACATATGAATAAACAATCACAGAATAAACACAACCTGTTTTGTTAATGTTCACTAAGTGCAAAGAATAGACAGAAATGAAGAAGAAACACCCCATTTATTATGAGAAATATTTCATAGCTACATCTTATCTATAATCTTTGATGCAAGGAAGAAGAGAAAATATAAATGTAAGTGGACATGAAGACTAGAAAATGTCATGTTTTCTCTTTGTTCCAAATTTTCCCAGGTAAATTCTGCTCCTTAGACTTTTATTTTTTTGTTTCCCTACTTACTGCTCTTTTAGTGGTCACCTAATAAGCCATCCTTAATCGGTACCGCAATTAATTACACAGTTACCATATTGTCAATTATTTGCACCATATTTGCCCTTGTAATTTCAAAATTTTGTATTGTTTTCATTTCTTTGCTCTTTTAAAAGATGCAACAATGAACTACTTAATTTATATATGAGTTTCTGATTATTTCCCAAGAACAAATGTCTGACTTACCAGTGTAAAATGTATTAAGTTTATTGAAAATTATTTTCATATTTCTCCATGATGAATCACTAGCTTGCAATGTGAGAATATCACTTTTTAATATACATTAATTCTCATGATGAGGATCAACTCAATGAATTTCAGTTTCTATGGACCATTACCTAGGCTTGTAAATGTATACTTTATAGGAAAATGTTAGTTGTACATTTTGAAGTTTCAAGTTCTTAATTCTTTCTCTTTTATTCAAACATTGACTATACAGGTGCTATTAATAATGCTGAGTCATGCATGAACATAGATAACTTTTTGGAAAGATTCTTCGTGGAGTTAAATCTGTTGATTGAATTATATGATTGCCTCATATGTCATTTATACTCCAGCAATTCGAGCACTTTAAATCTCCCTCTTATTGTCTTCATGCTCCAAGTGCTTGGAAGTTTATGCAAAATTATGTGACAAAAGGCACAGACTCTAAAAATAGAATCTGTAACTGTCAAAGTGATTTTGCCGTTCATAATTCAAGAAAAGGTGTTTGGAAAAGACTGAGATTGGACAAACTGTTGCACCTTCAAAGTCAAGTGTGTAGCTTTGTTTAGGGATTGATAGTTTCATTTTCTCCACTGGTGAGGATAGTAATACTGCTTAACATTACTACTCCCCTTATCTTTGAAAAACATGCAAAGCATAAAGGATATGTCAGGAAAGGGAAATAAATGATTAATTCTCAGACATTTAAAAAAAACAGCATGTAACCAGCTTTTTTATGGCTTAAGACTTTGTGGAATTTATAGATAAGATGGAATATTACACTCTAGCAGTAATGCATGAGAGTTCATATTCATCAGGAGAGAGCCAAGTGGAAAACACAAGAGGCTATGACTTAAATTTTATTTAGGAATTCAGTTAAGAACTGTAAGATGAAGGACACATTACATTTCCTTGATTTAAAAGGCAGTTTAATTAATTTCTTTGTATTTTGATAAAGCTGCATCGAGGTACACTTGTTATTAATCATTTTTATATAAATATAAGAATACATGTGTGTATCAGAGAAGAAATATATAAGAAAAAATGTTTTGTGAGATATTGCTTAGAAAGCACTGATTAATTAATGATCGCTATAAACATCATTCATTGCTTCAGATTCCAAAAGTAGGAATAATGTGTACAGAAACTGAGCTGCAGTTTTTTTCATTATTGCTGTCTTGGGTAAAGGCTTTATTATACAAACAGATAATCTAAGACTCATTTTGGAGTAAAATAAAGTTGGCTTAAAATCCTTAAAAGATATATGTCATAATCATTTTCATAACAATTTATAGGAAAGTTAAATAAGCCAACAATCCCATAATAGCTTAAAAATGTGCTTGCTATTTTGAAAAGTTGCATCTCGATTGCCAAATAAAGTTGGAAAGTAATCATTTTATTTGGATCTGCATAGAGAATGAATGAGTGGTTGCTGTCGGGGGTGGTGTTCATAGTGGTAGAGATGGTTGAGAAAAAGCAGAAAGTACTGTTAGCAAATGTATAGTGGTCCATGTGATAGAGAGCAAGGAGCTGAGTTAAGGCATTGGCAGTGGACATGGAGAGGGCAGATTGGAAATTCAAGAGATTCGTTGGTTGAACGGGTAGTCACTGGTGTTCAGTTCATTGCAGTGGAGAAAGGGAGAGGGAAAACTCCTGGAAGACTGCAATATTGACCATGAATGTGATCAGCTAACATTCGTCTAGACAGCAGGGAAAAGAGAGTTTGCAAAAGAGACTGATAAGGAATGCCCAGAGGGGAAAAGTGAAGAGAGTGGTTTCCAGGTTCTGTAACAGCAAATGAAAAAGAGCTTTAGGGAGGAGGAAGCCGGTGTTAAATGAAGCAGAGATACCAACTTGGATATGAAATGAAAATGCCCAGTTGAATTTGCAGTTAGGGTGTCTTTGGACTTAAAAAGAGTGCTTTTGTAGAACTGAGAAGGATGGAACGAAGATGAATGTGTTGGAGATGGAGGATGGTGACTGGAGATGAATCTCAAAAAGCTAAGAAGGGAGCGTAGCATAGTAGCTGGGGAGAGACAGTGTTGAGAGAACAGCTGTTGTTTTTAACCTGAGAAAAAGTTCAAGAAGGATTTTATGTTGAGGGAGAAAAAGCAGGTCAAGAGGGAAAAGTGATATAGGGAAGGGATAAGTAATGTGCCCAATAGCTAACGAGGTGAAAAGGTGAAGAATGTTCACCCACAGGAATAGAAATTCTTTGTTAATGAGACAGAAGAGAATTTTAAAATTAGCTATCATTCTTAATGGACACTTTTGAAACGTTATTTGTATTCCAATCTACGAATTTGTAATTTCCCTATGACACACTGTTTTTAAGAAACATGAAATGTGTGCACATAATATTTTGTAAACTATGTAATGTTATACAAATGCAAAATACTATTGCTGAAGTAAAGCAATTCATATTCTTTCTTATCCTTCTGTTTGTTCTTCCTTTTTTCACATTCTCCTCTGCCATTTCCTGTTCCCGTATTATTCCAGCAACATTACAGAATAAACATGCTTTGTAGGCTAGAAAGAGAACTTCTGTATCACTTATAGAATTGTATTGGAGGGATAATATACTCCTTGGTGAGATGTGGCACCTGAGGACAGGTTTACTCCTCTGTTTGTAGCAAACAAAAAGGGTCTGTTACGGTAGCATTTTTTTTTTTTTTTTTTTTTTTTTGTCTGTAGGGTTTTTGTTCTAGCACAAATCAGTCATTTATTTTTGGGTTTGTGAAAACCTAAATCAGATTTGTGGAAACATAGTGACAACAATAGCCTTAGTTTGGATTTAACTTTCTTCTATCCTTCCAAATATAATGGAAGCTACTTGAAGTCTGGAACTCTGTCTTTAATGCCTTTTAAAGATGTGTTGACTACCTATGGCCAGTGTATGAACATGGGCACAGAAGTAAAATGTTATTTGCTGAATGAGAAACAAACTATGAAAAAGTCTTAAGTAGTTCTCCTAGCCCATATGAAATAGACACGATAAACTCTACCTGTTTGTGATAACTTTGGACCACAAAATGGAATTTGATGGCCACTGATTTTTCATACCTTTAGGCCATGTCCTAAAGTCAGGTCTTCACTTGTTATGAGGTATTCGAATTTTGCTTACTTACTGTCTCTCACCTGTCACTCCTTGGAGATCTACTGCATTAAGTTGGCTTCACAATAAAGGAACTTTACCTCTCAGCAGACATCATAATTTATCACTTAATTAAATCAGCGAAAGATATGCAATCAGTGGCCCAGCCAGACCTGACGTTGGCTGTCACGGGTTTCCAGAAAAAGGGCTCTCAGGTGATTGTGCTGGAGACGTGGCTAGGGAAGACAGACACGACTTCTGAGCGAATTGATCTGATTGAGTGCATAGCTGGCCACATAACAGCTGCGGGTTATGGCCTGGCCTGTCATGTGCTGCCGGGTTGCCTGGTACCAAACATGATCAGGACCCAAACTCACAGCTTGATTACATTTAATCATTCAATGTTGACATGTAAACATAGCCAAATTGTATAGGAATTTATTGGTAAAAATTCAAGCATGTTGGTGACTAACCTAATGCTAAGGCTAGTCAGACCAGTTGTACATAATTATTAGGCTGCATTAGTGCTTTTCTCTGGCAAGCAGAAGAAAACTTACTTTGCTCTCTCCCTCCTTTTAACTCCCATACATCTTATGCTCTGAATCTTATCTTATAGCACCCTAAGCTTTCAATGTCTGTTTTAATTATACATATTCGTGTCATCTTCCATTCCCCCTTTTACTGTTTCAAAGGCTAGAGTTCCATTCTGTCTTTTTATCCAGTAGTGCCTACTGGAATAAATGGATATAAGAATTAATGATGAACTAAATAGTTGAAACAAAAAATGAGCAGTTCTTTTCTTATTGTATTCAGTACTTCATTTATTTAACATGTTTTTATTGAGGTTCTACTATTAGGCAAGGAAAACACCTAGAACAGTACTGGAAACATGGAAGGAAAAATATTTGCCTTGCCATCCATGGTTTTAAAACTGATGTGTTGTTTTCCTTCCAATGTTTTGTTCATTGTAGGTGTTACCAATATAATTTCTACAAAGTGCTTCATATTATCATTGGCTAAATGTCACTGGTAGATTTTCAGTCAGAGCCAGATATAAATGTACAAATATAGGGAGATAGGAAATCCAAAAGACTATTCTGCATAAAGGACAAGTGGAGAAAGATAAGTTCCAGAAAATAATTTTTTAAAATGATAGTCATGACAAGAAGAGAACATTGAGTAGTTGAGTATAAAGTTGGGTGAGTTTGCAGGAGAATTCACATTAAATGATATACCTCTGGTATCTTGGGACCGCAAGCTATGTTGGAAAATAAAGATTTTAACATTAAATTGTGAAAGAAACAGAAACAAAATATAGTATAGGAATATGAGTGTTTCAAAAGATTTTTTCATGATAAGCATGCATTTCAACTGTTCTAGACTTTGAATTTTTTTTCTGTATATGATTGTTCTGTCAACAAGATTATTTTTACCAGAACATTATGCATCTGAACTGGCAAAACATGTCAGGAAAAAAAAAGGAAGTAAATTGGAGATACATGCTATTCTTGTTCCATGGGTCAGCATTTTAGGTGTCGCTGCTTAATTATATATTCTCAGTACCACAGTAAGAGACTTGGCTGATGACCAGACCCACCTCTTCACAGATGCCTTCTTTGACCACATCAGCTGACCCATGGTGATTTTCCTTTCCTCTGAAATCCTAAAGCTTACTATTTTTAAAAAAAAATATTTTATTTATTTATCTTTGGCTGCATTGGGTCTTCGTGGCTACATGCGGGCTTTCTCTAGTTGCAGTGAGCGGGGGCTACCCTTCACTGCGGTGCGTGGGCTTCTCATTGCGGTGGCTTCTCTTGTTGCAGAGCATGGGCTCTAGGTCATGGGCTTCAGTAGTTGTGGCTCGCGGGCTCTAGAGCACAGGCTCAGTAGTTGTGGCGCACGGGCTTAGTTGTTCTGCAACTAAGGATGCTCCGTGGGATCTTCCCGGACTAGGGCTCGAACCCGTGTCCCCTGCATTGGCAGGTGGATTCTGAACCACTGTGCCACCAGCGTTGCCCAAGCTTGCTATTTTTATATCCCAGATTTGACAGTTACCATATATTGTTATGTAGCATTATTTTCCTTTTAAATCAGAGGTTTTTTGTTTCCTGAACTTTTTATAAACTCTTCGTGGAAGTAAAGAAACAGTTATTGAACATCCTGTCTTTGCTGGGCATTTCTCTATATGTTACATGCTTCATCAATCTGCTCTGGCACGTGTTAATGTGTTAGGTGTGCCCTGTGGGAGAGAAACGCATTTTCCCTACAACTGGACACCCTAATCAACCATGATATTCAAAGAGTGAAAGAATCTTGTCCAATCATATGAACAGTTTTCTGAGGTCTCACAACAGATGGAAATAGGGAATTCCCTGGCTGTCCAGTGGTTAGGACTCTGTGCTTCCACTGCTGGGGGCAGGGGTTTGATCCCTTTTTGGGGAACTAAGATCCCACATGCTGTATAGCACAGAGGGGGAAAAAAGAAAAAAAGAAAAGAAAACAGGTGGAAATAAATCTCTACTTCTAAGATAATGGCGAAGTGGCTACTTATTTTGAGAACAAAGAAGCAAATATTGGACTAGTTATTATTCCTTATTCTCCCTCTTCCTACTATGCAAATAGATATTCCCAACCCCCAGTTTCCTTACCTGCTTTCCCCACTTTGCAATCTTCTGTTGGTCCTTTTTATTCTTATCCCATGCGACTGTGTACAATAAACTCTGTGTTAGATCCGCTCCTCTACCTGTCCCTCCTCCTCCTTCCTTTGTCATGTCCTTTTTTTTAAAAAAAAAATATCTTTATTGGAGTATAATTGCTTTACAATGTTGTATTAGTTTCTGCTGTATAACAAAGTGAATCAGCTATACATATAAATATATCCCCATATCCTCTCACTCTTACATTTCCCTCCCACCCCTCTAGATGGTCACAAAGCACGGAGCTGATCTCCCTGTACTATATGGCTGTTTCTCACTAGCTATCTATTTTACATTTGATCGTGTATATATGTCAATGCTACTCTCTCACCTCGTCCCAGCTTACCCTTCCCCCTCCCCGTGTCCTCAAGTCCATTCTCTATGCCTGTGTCTTTATTCCTGTCCTGCCCCTAGGTTCTTCATGACCATTTTTTATTTTTAGATTCCATATATATGTGTTAGCATACGGTATTTGTTTTTCTCTTTCTGACTTACTTCACTCTGTATGACAGATTCTAGGTCCATCCATCTCACTACAAATAACTCAGTTTTGTTTCTTTTTATGGCTGAGTAATATTCCATTGTATATATGTGCCACATCTTCTTTATCCATTCATCTGTTGATGGACACTTAGGTTGCTTCCATGTCCTGGCTATTGTAAATAGAGCTGCAATGAACATAGTGGTACATGACTCTTTTTGAATTATGGTTTTCTCAGGGTATATGCCCAGTAGTGGGATTGCTGGGTCATATGGTAAATTCTATTTTTAGTTTTTTAAGGAACCTCCATACTGTTCTCCATAGTGGCTGTATCAATTTACATTCCCACCAACAGTGCAAGAGGGTTCCCTTTTCTCCACACCCTCTCCAGCATTTGCTGTTTGTAGATCTTCTGATGATGCCCATTCTAACGGGTGTGAGGTGATAGCTCATTGTAGTTTTGATTTGTATTTCTCTAATAATTAGTGATGCTGAGCAGCTTTTCATGTACTTCTTGGTCATCCGTATATCTTCTTTGAAGAAATGTCTATTTAGGTCTTCTGCCCATTTTTTGATTGGGTTGTTTGTTTTTTAATATTGAGCTGCATGAGCTCTTTATAGATTTTGGAGATTAATCCTTTGTTGATTCATTTGCAAATATTTTCTCCCATTCTGAGGGTTGTCTTTTCATCTTGTTTATAGTTTCCTTTGCTTTGCAAAGGCTTTTAAGTATCATTAGGTCCCCTTTGTTTATTTATTTTTTTATTTCCATTACTCTTGGAGATGGGTCAAAAAAGATCTTGCTGGGGCTTCCCTGGTGGCGCAGTGGTTGAGAGTCTGCCTGCTGATGCAGGAGACACGGGTTCGTGCCCCGGTCCGGGAAGATCCCACGTGCCGCGGAGCGGCTGGGCCCGTGAGCCATGGCCGCTGAGCCTGCGCGTCCGGAGCCTGTGCTCTGCAATGGGAGAGGCCACAACAGTGAGAGGCCCACGTACCACAAAAATTTAAAAAAAAAAAAAAAAAAAAAAAAAAAAGATCTTGCTGTGATTTATCTCAAAGAGTGTTCTTCCTATGTTTTCCTCTATGAGTTTGATAGTGTCTGGCCTTACATTTAGGTCTTTAATCCATTTTGAGTTTATTTTTGTGTATGGTGTTAGGGAGTGTTCTAATTTCATTCGTTTACATGTAACTGTCCAGTTTTCCCAGCACCACTTATAGAAGAGACTGTCTTTTCTCCATTGTATATCTTTGCCTCCTTTGTCATAGATTAGTTGACCATATGTGTGTGGGTTTATCTCTGGGCTTTCTATCCTGTTCCATTGATCTATATTTCTGTTTTGTGCCAGTACCATATTGTCTTGATTACTGTAGCTTTGTGGTATAGTCTGAAGTCAGGGAGTCTGATTCCTCCAGCTCCGTTTTATAGTCTTTGAACATCAAACATCAATTTTCTCAACTTTAATGGAAATAATAATGATAGTTTAATAATAGTTATCATTGATAAAGTACTTGTTAATGTGCCTTAAAATGTGTATACAGTTGCTATTACCTTGGTAGCAACCCTTTAAAGAATACATTTTTCCTGTATAGCATAATATAGTAAAATGAAGCTGAAGAAGGTTAAGCCATTTTCCTAAACTTTCACAGGCAAGAGTTAGTAGAGTTGGACTAGGAGTCAGGTCTGCCTAGCTCGATGCTGCCTCTTACAAGACTGTTGAGAGAACTAATGCATGTGAAATTGTACCTCTAAAAATAATCTTGATTTCTAAATTTCAAGAATTTCTGAGTTATAAGTAAACTGTATAGACTATATTTAAGCCATAGGTTTTTAAAAAATAGATCTTTATCGGAGTATAATTGCTTCACAATACTGTGTTAGTTTCTGTTGCACAACAAAGTGAATCAGCCATATACATACACATGTCCCCATATCCCCTCCCTCCTGAGCCTCCCTCCCACCCTCCCTATCCCACCACTCTAGGTTATCACAAAGCATGGAGCCAATCTACCTGTGCTATGCTGCTGCTTCTCACCAGCCAACTATTTACATTCAGTAGTGTATAAATGTCAATGCTACTATCACTTTGCCCCAGCTTCCCCCTCCACCTCAAGTCCTCAAGTCCATACTCTATGTCTACCTCTTTATTCCTGCCCTGCAACTAGGTTCATTGGTACCATTTTTTTTTTTTTTAGATTCCATATATATGTGTTAGCATATGGTATTTGTTTTTCTCTTTCTGACTTACTTAACTCTTTATGACAGACTCTAGGTCCATCCACTTCACTACAAATAACTCAATTTCGTTTCCTTTTATGGCTGAGTAATATTCCATTGTATATACGTGCCACATCTTCTTTATCCATTCATCTGTTGATGGACATTTAGGTTGGTTCCATGTCCTGGCTATTGTAAATAGTAAGCCATAGGTTTTTATCATGGAAAATTTGGGCCTAGATGGTTAATTAAAGGACATTATGGTGGAGGTCATGGACTCTGGAGCCAAAACACTAATGGCTTTGATTCCTGGATCAGACACTTACAAATGACCTCAGTCATGTCATTAAAATTTATAGTGCCTCCAGTGCTCTTCTGTATGAGGATAATAATAGTCCTGTTCTCAAAGGGGTGCTGTAAGGATAAAATTAGAATATATAAAAGTGCTTAGAACAACGCCTGGTGTATAGTAAGTGCTATATTAGTGTTAGTTACTAGATATTGCTAATTGTTGAAGCATCTACATAATTGAGACAGATATGCATAATTGACAATAGGAACTCTACATTTTCTATATTGCAGCTCTCTTAATCTGGGTCTCTTCAACCAGCCCCCAGAGCTATCTTGTTGCATTTAGTACTCAGTTATACATGTGTGTGTTTCCATGAATTTATATGAAAGTATCTGTCTATGTCTGTATGTATTTATATATATGTACATATATAATGCATACTTATATGGAGACAGTATGTATCTATTTATAGAGATATCTATCTATAGTTCTATAGAGAAAAGAAATCCTGTAGATTTACCTACATTCTATTTTATTTTGAGTCTTGAAAATTATCCAGGTGATTCTCCCATTATACTTCTTTAGGTCTTAGTTTGGTCTCAGAGTACCTATAAGATTCTATGAGTACAAATGTGACTACAATAGTAAAAGCCATATGCATTAAATAAAATACTAACAGAAAAAAAGAAACCTTAAAAGTTCCTTAACTTGGAAAATATGCTTGTTAGGAAAATTTGTTTATTCACTTAAAGTTATAGGCCATGTGGGTTATTAGAAATTGATTTGTGTATTCCCTTATGAATATTAACACACAGCTTACTACTTCACCTCAATTTCACCCAGCCCAACACTTATGAAATATGTAAATTACCTTACTAGTCAGAAAGTACTCAGACATTTTGTTTAGTTTTCTTCTCCCTGCTTACTACACACAAAAGTAAATATGGCAACTAGTGGCAGATATTGCTAGTTACTTCCTAGTTAAAAGAAGAAGTCTCGGGCTTCCCTGGTGGCGCAGTGGTTGAGAATCCGCCTGCCGATGCAGGGGTCACGGGTTCGTGCCCTGGTCCGGGAAGATCCCACATGCCGCGGAGCGGCTGGGCCCGTGAGCCATGGCCGCTGAGCCTGCGCGTCCGGAGCCTGTGCTCCGCAACGGGAGAGGCCACAACAGTGAGAGGCCCGCATACAGCAAAAAAAAAAAAAAAAAAAAAAAAGAAGAAGTCTCTTATTTATTTTCTAACTTAATATACGTTTAAACATTCTGATATGTTGGGGAGGAAGAAAATTTCCCTCTGCACATCTAGGTTTTTCTGGCTGATCTAAGAATTAAATTGACATGAGACAGATTAACAGGAGAAAATCAAATTTAATTTTGTATGTACCAGAATCCCACATACGTGAGAGGTCAGAGACCCTACATACATGAGAAGTCCAAAGACAGAAAGATAGAATGAGGTATCGATGCCATCCTGAGCTAAGAAATGGGATAGGGGTTTGGCATTTCCAAGGAGAGGAGGGTCATTCCAGGACAGGTCCATAAGAAGAGCAGATGTTTGACATTTAGTCATTTGCCTTGCCATTTAGATGGGGCCACTCAGATAAAATTTATCTCTGGTGACATCTCTTTTGCTGGGAAAAATCCCCAATTTAAATTCTTTCTAGGAAGTTAAGGGAGGAGCAGTAGTTTCTCTTGAAACCACAGGGTCTCAGTTGCCTGTAGCTCAAAGTTAAGTGTATTTTTTAAGTCATTAATACATAACTTTGCATTTATAATTAGTAATGTTTCATTTAAAAACTTTTTATCAGTTGTGGTTTTGAGCATAATTCATGATCTTAATATATTTTTGTTCTAATTGCCCATTTTACATTTTCATCATGTGAAGAAAACCCACACATTTTAATAGTTATGTGGTTGTGAAATTCTCAAATTAAACTGTTATAATTTTAAAGAGAACCACTAACTACAAATAGAAAAATATGCGTGTTGGAATATATGAAGGGAAATATTGTGTACTCTTTACATTCTATGCCAGATATATACACTCAAATGGCAATGTAGTAGCTTCTCTGGTTTGGGATTAAGACAGTTTTTTTAAATTATAGTCAAATAACTGCTTCTATATGATATGCTTTCTGATTTGGTTAAATTGCTAGCACAGTTTAGATTAACTTTAAGATGGGTTTTGGTTGGTAAATATTTGGTGTCTGGGACTTTTTCCAGGGTGTTTCAGATGACCCATTGCTGATCTGTTTTCCTAATTCAAGAAGCTTTGATTCTGGTTCAGTCTCTAACAAACTATTTTCCTTCAGTTGACAACTCAAAACCTTAGTAGCCTAGTTTCCTTAATTTTAAAAACAAGTAAAATATATTATTTCTACCTAGATAGATTATTTAAAAGTTCAAATGAATGAATAGGTACAAAAGCAATCAGAAAAAGTAATGTCACATGCTTCCAAATATATAGTGTGTTTGCTACATATAAAGTTTAAGTTTTCTTGTGATGTTAGTTATCTTTATGGTGAAAGTTATGAGTTTACATTTTCATTCTAAAGGGGAAAGAGAGGGCCAGAAAAAGGTAGGTTAACAGCAATTTTGTCTTCGGGGAACATGATTAAGCAGGCTTCATTTTCCTCCTGTTTCCTAAACCACTGTCCAACCCAAAGTTCTAGTGACCAGCTGACCTGGTTTTAGCACTGAATATCTCATTTCCCAAGAAAAGCTTCAGACCTTGGTAAATGGGTATGACTACATAGTCAGTTTGCAAACACATTTTCTCACTTCCTGTTCAAGCATAAATCAAAGGATATTCTCACTACTGAAAGATGGACAAGTAGCTGAGGATCTTACAGAGGTAGAATGTTAATTATGGGTATCACACTCAGATTATATTGGCTCCCAAAGCTTGTACAATTTTGAGGTGGAGGGGGAAAAGTTCCCATGGAAATAGCATATAAAATAACAAATCAACAACTATGGGCTTCCCTGGTGGCACAGTGGTTGGGAGTCTGCCTGCCGATGCAGGGGACACGGGTTCGTGCCCCGGTCCGGAAAGATCCCACATACCGCGGAGCGGCTGGGCCTATGAGCCATGGCCGCTGAGTCTGTGCGTCCGGAGCCTGTGCTCCGCAACGGGAGAGGCCACAACAGTGAGGGGCCCGCGTACCAAAAAAAAAAAAAAAAGCTAGAGATAACTTTTTATACAAATAAGGGGCCTTAAGATTAAGCTTCATGGGAAATTTGCTTCTGCTGATTGTAAATCCACCTTTTTCTTCCTCCTCATTCATTCACAGTTTAAAAGAAATAGCTTTTAGCTGTTGAGTTTTAAATTTTAAATAGCAAATACACTCATGCATTAAATATGTAATTATATTTCATTTAAAAAATCAAAGAAGCACAATTTTTTAAAACTTTAAAAAAAACGAAGTAAATTCTGAAAACAAAATAAATAGGGACCTGGTCTGGAGTTTTCAACAGTATTAATTTGACGTTACATTGCTGTAACACATTACACAGATTCTCAAGGATATAAAAGGAGTGAATGCTTTAGATTTTGCAATTGAAGCAACTCTAAAGTTGCTTTTTTTCTCAAGCCTGTCAATCTTTGAGAACAACGATTTTGACACAGCTAGCTATTTGTACATCTTGTTGCAATTCTTTTTTATTATCTGGTCTATTTAGCTTGAAGCAATTTAAGGTTCATCTAGCAAACTTTAGTTTTTAAGACTTTAGAAGACTAACTTCTCTGTTAGCCATAAAGGCTTCTGAGAAAACACTGGGCTGATCTGATATTCCCCAACAGAATTTCCTTGGCTGATGAAGAAATAAGAGTAATGAGACCCCTAAACTCATATTATTACCACCCTCCTCCTTGAGCCTTTTCATTTCCCTAAATGTGATCTTTATTTCATTCAGGCAGTAACAGACTTGTGTGCTTTTTGTTCAAATTCAGAAATCTTATTCATCAGATATTTTTTCTTAAATATGCATATTTTTTTGTTTGTCGAGAAGTAAAGTTACCTCTGCACAGCAAGTTGAAGTGGAAATATAGGCTGAGCCAAGTCACCATGCTCAGCTGCTCTTCGTCTGTTCCCAGGAGATGCTCACAGGCATTTGCTCTGGCCTTTCCTGCCTGCCAAGAGGCGTTGCTTGGTTTGTGAAGCTCAGTAAGGCCACTCTGGACTTTTTGCCGATAAATCCACTTGCTTCTTGAAGTCTGGGTCTATATTTATTTTGTTCATCATTATATCTTCCACTCAAAGATATTTGTGTAATGAACAAAATTTTTGCTGAAATTTGGGCTGTACTCAAAGGCCTTTTTCATGAATCTGTGTTATGATGCTGATGTGGGTCAGCAGGAACTATCAGCAAAAATTAGGTCTTGTATTATAATGTACTATGACAAAAATTTCCCATCACTTTAATGTTGGAACATTTGCCTAATCAAATGATAACATTTAATGATTTCTAAGCTTCACTTTTTCTTTGCTTTTGACTTTAATAATTAATAGTCTTTTCCTCTCCTCAACCTTACCCTCAACTAATTATGTATGTATGTATGTATGTATTTGTTTATTTATTTACTTATTTCCTTATCCATCATTCATTCACCCATTTTCACATACCTTCTATTTGGTGCTCTCCTCAGGAGATCTCAGGGTTAAAAGACTGGCATTCTGCAAATCTGATAAGATCAAAGGGAACTTAGTTTCAGGTCACTTTCTTATTGGCAATTTGCACACAAACATCCCCCAAGCAATCTTGTGAAACCTTCTAGCCTTTTAGGTGATGCACATGAAAATAAGTAACAAAAAGAGGAGAAGTATTAATCAAAAATAAGGAAATAAACTTTAATTTTTTAATGATGACAATAGATGCAGAAACTTTGCTTGGAAAAGAATTTAATGGAAAAATAACTTTTAGTTAACACTTCTCAGCTGCTTATATGAGATTTTTGAGATGCTTTGTTGATGGGGTTTATAGTCCACAACAGCTCACCACGGAGAAAATTCAATGTCTGACACTAATTATAGATACTTGAGGGTTCCTAACATTTTCTGATATTGACACTGCAGATTAGGAAAACATTTTCAGATTCATGTACTTCACTGTGGGACTTCTAGAAATAATCAAGGTCAACCTGACATTTTATAATTGACAAAACCAAGATCACAGAAATGACTTGTATTGATTAGTAGATTATATTTATATGCAAACTTGTGACTAGAACAAGTGCAATTTAAACAGATGTTCAAAGTTAGGTGAGGTTAGCATATAACCAGGGAAGCCCAACTAGATGGCATCCACAGAGTCCCAAAGGCCACCGTTACCTTGGGTCTGACCTTCACAGCCTCAGAAATTCAGAAATTCTCTGAATGGATCATCCCTTTTCTTAAAACAGTATCACACTCACCTAATCCCAGAAACTGATTCATACAAACTATAGCAAAACAATGCCAGCCAATTTACTAATGAGAAATCACTGTCACATGAACAGGAATTCTGGACCAGACTAGTGCATTTTCTCCCTTCATCAAATCTACACTTTATGCAGTTACAATCAGAAGATTGGGTAACATGAAATCAGAGCAGATTTTGCTGCGAAGGAAATAACTGTTTCCAGAGTCTGGTCAGGAAAAGCTTAACAGAGGAGATCAAACCAGAGGAGGAGGTGACTCCAGCCAGAAAAAACAGCACCTTAAAGGCACAGAATCAAAACAAACATGGTGTGTCTCTAGTAATATTGTTAGGTTGTACAGTGTGCAAGGGCTGGCTGGGTGGGGGTTGGTAGAGCTAGGACTGGCAAGGACTCAGTTTGGAAAGGTAGAAGGGGACCAGACTTTGAAAAATTTGGTCAGTCAATGTCAGGAAAGAGAATTCAACCAAGGGTACCAAGAAGGCAGACAGAGAGTCTTACCCGAAAACTGGGTTCACCTCTTGTTGGGTGTCAAGCCAAAAGACACAACCAAGCCAAATATCAGGAGAAGGAAGGATTTATTATTACTTGCCGCAAATAAGGGGAACACTAGGAATCTTTCCCAAAGCAGTGTCTCTCTGAACAGCAAAACTGGGGAAGTTTTAAGCTAAGGGTACATGCATATTCATGAAGGGTCTTGGGCAGTCACAGAGTCCAAGCTTTAGTCAATTGAAGTCACAGGGGTCAGAAAATATCAACATTATCCTCCCTTAAGTTCCAGTTGATCTGATGGTTGAGGCTTCTGGCTAATCTCTACCACTGAAACAGAACTAGGAGTCTTTACAACTGATATACTATCTTTGTATTGTTACTTCCCTTGTCTGATAACAGGCAATGTTTCTGCACTGTTTTGTTCCCTTAAGATCATTAATTGCTGAGTCCTGTTCAAGGTCAAACATCCTGGCCAGGCTTAGATCACAAAATGACTTAGGCCCCAAAATGGTTTCTCTTCTGATAAGAAAGCCATGTCTAGTTCTCTTTCTCTGGGACACCCTACGGTATCTGCTTAGAGAAGCAGGAGAAAATACAGGAGAAATTGGTGTCCCAGAAGTCAAGAGCTGGTGTTGGGGCAGTATAATTAAAAACAAAATCTTCACCTAACCCAGACAACGTCTGAACTGTTAAAAGATGAACTGAGGCACATTAAATTTTCTAGAGCTTATTTGCGCATACATCCATACGAGTCAGGCAGTACCAGATTGAAAGTCTTCTGAACACTCCACTAACAGGAGCTTGGGGATAGGTTTTTATAGAGAAGATAAGGAAGCAAAGCAAGAATGTTATTTGATTTGCTCTTGCTTAAGCTTGCTTTACTTGGAAAAGCCTCCTTGGCTGTTTGGGATTGGTAGTTCTTAAGTTTCATTTTCCAGGACTCCAGTGCTTTGACTCTGGCTTTGGTTTTGGTTGCTACCAATGCATTAAAGACACCTCAATCTAATGGCCTCTTTGATTAATTACTATAACATCACAAAGGTAGAAGGGTAAGAAAACAGTTTTAGTATTGAATAAGGGTTATACCAGAAAATGATGTGCGTTACAGGTAACCTGCTAAGAGATTGCAAAGACAGACATCTCATCCTTTCATATAGCCATCACATACATGTTCTCAAGATAAACAATAATTAGTCCTCAGGTAAGAGGACTTGACAACACCATTTGCTGCACATAGTTCATCCTAAATTCACTTGGTAATTGGGGTGACCTTCTGTGTTAGCTAGTTGGCTTTATCCAAAGGAAAAATACATTTATTTTTCTGACAGAAGGTAGCTTTGGTGCCAGGCACCCACCAAAGTTAAGACTCTTACCCACATACCCGCCCACAGAGACTAGGAGATAGGGTCCCATTTCCCTGATAATCACATTTCAAAGGGTTGATTCTCTGGTCCTTGAGAGACATGGCTGTATTGTGAAGATGGCAAAAGCTTATCTAGCTTTCACAGAGTTATATTCAGCAAAATGATTCAGTTATACAACATTGTAAATCAGCTATACTTCAATTAAAAAAAAAAAGAGTTACATACATTTCAAAGAGAGGGAAAGAACTTAAAATGCAAGTTTTCTCAAGAAACTGCTGTAAGAAAAAAGAGCCAGGAGAAGTCTCTCCCTTATTTTCAACAGGGAGAATTAAGCCTCTCATTTTTAACTTGTATGTGCCTTTAGTAAGTTTTAGGCTGAGAGTAGTTAGTTGATCAACTACCTGAAACACTGAAATTCAAGGATTTTTCAAAAAGGGGAGGGGCAATGGAGAGGGTCTAGAGAAAATATTGGGTTGGCCAAAAAGTTCGTTCAGGTTTTTCTATAACATCTTACGGAAAAACCCCAATGAACTTTTTGGCTAACCCAATACTATTTCCAGCTCAAAGAGCCCAGTCTTCCAGTCTCAAGAGTGTCCTCATTTTTGGAGGAGCATACTGAAGGAGCCAGCCTACATTGGTTTTTCTGTAAGAGTCAGGAAATTGATTACTTAATGGTTAAATGGCTGCTTTCTTAGTATCCTTTTAAAGTCAGTTGGCTTAATTCTTAAAAGTTGCTTGCATTTGAGAGAATTATGTTGGAATTCTCTATCCTTAGGCATTTTGAAGTACTTGACTGCAGCAACAGTTTTATTCACAGCTCTCTGAGAAATCCCCCCCCCCCTTTTTTACCCTGAGGCCCAAGGACTGCAAAGTAGGGCAGAGCTTGGCCTGTTCATTTCTACAGCTGCAGGGGGTGAGTAAGACTGCTTTGCTCTCTTAACGCTTTTTTTTTCCCCCCTCTAAAGGAAAATTGTCAAGTCCTTTGTAATTGTTCACACAGCATTTTATTTTTCATTTATCCCATTGTCTGAGCACATTCCTAGATAACAATTGTTTTAACCTTTATTTTTTACTTTTAAATAGTTTTACATTTCTTTATTTCCCCCTTCCAGTTTTATTGAGCTAAAATTGACATACAGCACTATGTAAATTTAAGGTGTGCAGCATACTGATTTGACTTACATATGTGAATGAAAAATATTGCCTGCTGTATCAGTAAATGAAGGATGTTGCAGCCATCAAGCCATCACATTATAGTCAACCAGATGGTGCAGCCTAAGGGAACTCAGGATGAAAAGCACAGGATACTGACCCCAGAGAGCTGAGGTGCATATCAAAGGAATGGTATCAGTGAGCTCAGACTCTTGCACCTTCCCATACATAGAAAAGTGCTAAATTCCATAACTTGAGATATTTGGTTTTCTCTAATGATCAGTAATCTTTTGCTGTTTCAACTCTCTGGTTTTTGTTGCAAAAACTCCTATACATTCTGGCTCCCCCCTTCTTGCCTCCTCAGAGCAGTATTTCAAAGTTATGTGAGATGCAGTGTCCCGGACTTAGGACCTCAGTTTTATCCACCAAATAAAACATAACTCTCAACTTTTACGTTGTACATTTTTTTAGTCAACACATACATCATGAAATTATTACCACAATAAGTTTAGTGAAAATCCATCATCTCATATAGATACAAAAGAAAAAGGAAAAACAATTTTTTTCCTTGTGATGAGAACTTTCAGGATTTACTCTCTCAACTTTTATATATAACATACATCAGTGTTACTTATATTTGTCATGTTGTTCATTACACCCCTAGTACTGTTTATCTTATAAATGGAAATTGGTACCCTTTGGCTGCCTTCATCCAGTTCTCCTTTCCCCCAACCCCAGCTTATGGTAACCACAAATCTGATCTCTTTTTCTATGACTTCACTGGTTTGCTTTTGAAGTACAGTTGACCTACAACACTGTGTTAGTTCCTGGTGCACAACCTAGTGATTCAATATTTCTATACATTTCAAGACAGCAGTTTTTTGAAGACTGCATTACAGCATGACCAAAAAAAAAAAAAGAATCTCTATTGGTTGACATAAGTATTTCCATATACCATTTTAAATAACAAAAATTAGAGAGTTCAGCCTACAAGACATAAACAATGCTATTACTGATACTTTTCTAGTCATTATATGTTAGTTTTGGAACTTTAAAAAATTTATTTGCATAATGCCTACTCTATTTTAGGAGTCAACATGCTTATATGTTTACACATATGTTTTCTCTATGCAAAATTTATATAACATTTATGTTTCCACTTCATAGATCAATATGTATACAGTGCTAGTAAAAGCTATTATGAAACACAACTATTTGCTAGTAGAATGTTGTATGTATTGGGAAATAAAAACTAAAGCACTTACAATCTTGTCAGTGAAATGTGACTAACAGACAAAGACAATCCATCACTAGTACAGGCTTTTGTGACTCAAAGCCTCTTTTTCAATGGGATTTCTGAGACTTAGAAATCAATAAGGAATAATCTTAGAAGACTTCACACAGAAGGTGAAACGTGACCTTTACTTTGAATGATAGTCAGTGTCTTGGTTGAGACCCATGGTTGTAACTAATTGACATCCACTCAGCCAGCTTAGACAGAAAGCAGCCTGTACTGAGAGGAGCAGACTTGGTCATAGTATGATCAGGAGTTACTCTTAGGCCTTAAGAGCTGAGAACCACAATGGTCTTGTTTTGTCTTTGCCTTTTAATCTGGGCTCAACCATTCCTCTCACTTGGGCTTTGCTATGAACACCTGAATCACTCTCTTTTTTCGTGGAATCAGCTTTGTTTACTTTCCTGCACATGAGGGAAGATTACAACTCACACTCCAAAATCCTAAGCTTTTGTATCCTCAGTTTAAGTGCCTAGCAAATGCTGACTGGCATCTCAGACTCCTGATTTCAGTAGCCTAAGAAAAAGAGTTTGACTTGGTCAAGCAAGGTCATAGGGCAACCAGGTTGGATGGCTGCCATGAAGCATCTCTTAGAAAAGAAGTAAGGTAGGCAGGAGACAGATTGTTCAGGTGGAGATGGAAGTGGTGGGAATGCAAACAAACAGGAGGGAGTATTGGTAGATGAGAATGAAAATAGTGTGTTAAGTGGGGCGGGTCCTTCTAAGAAGGGTGAATTTCATTTACAGAAGACTATCTTATTGAAAGGCTGTTGAAACTGACAATGTCTCACATGGGAGAGACAAGTAACAAAGATCGTTAAGGAACAAGGTGGTACAAATCCTTCCTTTATCTCCTCTCTGTGGAGGGCCTCTTAACACTGCCCCCATGTCCTGTCCAATAGCAGGAGATACTGGATTATGTGGAGCCGAGTCCAGAGACCAGGCATCTGGGATTAGGGCTCTTCTGAGTGTCAAAACAAAACAGGGTCTAAGTCAGGGTTCCAAGCAGACAAAAAAAGCCTTGAAGATATAATTGGACTCAATGAATCAGGTCAGTCAGTGTGTGAAAATAATGGATTTCAGGCTACTAGGATCAGTAACCCATATAAAGAGTTTTGTCCATAAAGGAGAAAATCCAGGTCAGGATTAAACAGCCTCTTAAGTGGTCTCTGTCAAGAGCAGGAGATGATCTTTGGCAAGAATGAATCATTGGCTCATGGTTTTCTGGGCTAGAGAAGGGGTAAAAGGATGAGGAGCAGGATACTTCCTGTCATTTGATAAAGCCTGACCATTCAGTAGATTTAAGAGTCAGGAGCATAGAGAAGAGGGTTGACATCATGCAGAGAAAGAAAATATGCAATAAGAATGAGGGCATGCAGAGCCAGAGGATAAAGGATCTAGGACTGGCCTTGAGGAACGTGAACAGTTATAGGGAAAAGAGGACACAAATCTTACAACTAAAAAAGATTTGTCAAAACGTCAATAGAGAATCAAGATTTGTAAGGCCACAAAAAAAGCGAGGGGGGAGAAGCATTTCAAGGAAGGGGGGAATATGTGTTAAATGCAACAGAAAGATGAAGAAAAATGAGATTGGAGAAAAGGGCCATTACACGTGGCAATAAAAAGGCTGTTAGTGACCTTTGAGAGAGTAGAATCAGGAGATTGATTTGGTCAGAAACCAGGTTTCAAGGGGTTAAAATATTGAACGGATGTGAAAAATGAAGGCAGCAAGTATAGATCAGTGGTTTCAGATGCTTGTCTGTGAAAGGAAAGCAATAGGGAGTAATGGGACTTTTTTTGTTGTTACAGGAGACACATGTTTGAAAGTTGTCTACTTACCTTCACTTTCCATAAGTCTTCATTCTCATGTATCCTGGAGTTCTCCAATAAACTGTTAGTCTGTTGGGTTCCGCACCCACTTCATAATGCTTACTTATCTGCTAGTCTGTATAACCTCCATTTTTTCATTACTGATAAAACTTCAAAGAGAGAAGTCAAATTACAAACCTATGCATTTTACACATTTTTAGGAGGATTTGGAACACAGTTGAAACACTTGATTTAGTGCCAGTAAGAAATTATTTGAGGATTCAATTTAATTTGCTACCCTTAGCATGGAAAATGGTGGACGGTATTTAATTTCAGACTAGATTCGGAGAAAAAAATTCTAAGGAATCATTTGCACCGCTACTTCTTAATTACTTATACCTACATGTCCAATATAATTTCAGCTAGCATTCTGGGAATACCTAACATAAGAAAGGCAACAAAACCCCAAAACAAGTAAAAACAACAACAATAGATTCCTCAAAGCATCTAGTGATGAGTTCTCAGGATGAGAGATAGGAAAATATGGAAAGAGGGTTTGCTGTCACTTATTCTCAAGTTTGTGGTCTCTTAATAACCAGACATTGAGAATAGGGGAAATAAGCAGAGTGAATTTGGTGAATGTGCAAAACTGTGATTCACTGACTGAAAGGCATTTCCATCCACATATTATCATTTTCCCTGATATTGGAGCCTGTATTGTGTCTGAGCCAGCCCTAAATAAAGACTGGTTTGGAAAAAGACAAGCGATCTGCTTACATATAAACATACCCTCAGTCTAGAAAGGTAGTGAAATCTATGACTTTTAATGTTTTCACATCCATTCTACAGAGGGCCTAGAGTATACCAGATAAGAGTACAAGATGTGTTTATCCTGACACAAAGATATTTAAAGTGCAAATATGTTAAACAAAATTATGCCCACATGATGACATTTGAACAAAGAAGTATTCTCTGTTGCAAAAGTGTTTGAAACAATTCAACACTTTGATTGATTTACTAAAGTGCACAATTTAGAGCAACTTCTAAAATTTTCTCTGGCTGAAATTATTTACATCAAGAGTAGGATAAAGTAACAGAGAGAGAGGTTGGTGATAATAAGAGGTACCTAGTAGACAGTGATGAGAGATAGAAACAAAGCTATTCTGATGCATTGACCATAAAGATCCAAACGCACAATAGAGTCAAACATCTGTAGCTTCCATCTCCAACCTCCGATTTTCCCTCCACGTGTAGCATGGGGTGGGTAAAACAACGGCAAGACCGAAGCAACCCACTTTACTCTGCTTGTCCTTGTCTCAAAGTATCTGTTCATGAATTGAAAAAAGGAAGCCGACTTGCAGAATCAGTTTTGCTTACAAAATTTTGAAGTAACTGTTAGAGAAGCCCTTATATTTCCTGAGTTTGTAGAGTAACCAACTCCTAAAAATATATTCTAAGAATAGTATCAGAAACTACTGTCATTACAGGTGCCACAGTCATGCCCTTTGAAGATGACTTTGAAGAACAGCACTCACTCTTGGGAATGAGTATAGTCTGGTCATATTTGTTTTGTTGTTGCACACAGTACACAAGCCATATGTATTGTCTTTAATTTACTTCTTATTAAAAATCCAGTGAAGTAGGTGTTAATGCCCGCATTTTGCAGATGAGGAAAGTAAGCTTCCAAGATCATACAGCTAGTAAATGGTGGAACAGGATTTAAAGCCAGGCAATCTTCCTTGTGAATCCATGCTCACAACCACTCCTTTACAAGGAGTCATTCCACAGCTCATGTGTAATTTCTGAATGAAACAGATGCATAGTTGTGGAAGTGGCTTCTTTTTTAATTTGGTTTGACAAATTATCAAAGGCTAACCTCAACAGGTATTGATAGTTTGGTACTTGTCCTTCCATTTGTCTCTTTTCTCTTTGTGTTTTCACTCTGCTTCTGTAGCTAATCAGTACTTTTCAGCAAGGCTAGCATTTTATATTGTCATTTCCTAAGGACTCTTTCACCTTGTAATTGTCACTTTTGTTGCTGTTTTTTTCTGAAATGATTGCCACGTTCACATCTTTGAGGAATGGTGGCCATTTTACTGTGAAACTAATGGTGATGATTATCTCTTTGTTAACTACATATTATCAATCAATGGTTGCATTTTTTCCTTTGCTAGAATCCACCATAATCAGTTCCTGTGAAATCAGAATCATTGAGAAGATTAAAAATGAATTCTGTACTTTTAAAATTAAAAAAGAAATGACTCTGATGGATATGATATGGATATCTTTATTTCATTATACTGTTCTGAATGATAATCTGCATTTATTATTTTTTCCTCTTTCATGCATTTAATGCTTCCAGCCTTGGGGATGAGTAAGCAGCTGCCTCAGTTGCTATCATCACTGACTCTTTTGGACACCTTAAGGGATAATTTGTTCATGTGGTCACATAAAAGCTATCCACCCCTTCTTCAACAGGGAGCAAATATGTGACTTCTCTGCTCAGGGCACATAGAGAGAGACAGTGAGGGCATTGCTAATGGGTGAGTGAGGAGGGAGGGTAGAAGAAGGAGTCTGATGGTCACTTGCCTTGCTTTTAAACTATAGAAACCACTAGAAGGCAAAATTAGCTTTTGAATGATCAGTGCCCATCTCTTAAATGACCATATTATGACTCCATCTTTGAAACAATGGCCTATATATAAACCATTCTTAAAAATATTTCTAATTGTATCTGAATTTTTAATCTAATAAGTACTTTGACACACAAAATGCACGTGAGCTAACATCTCTCAGTAATAAGTTACACATCACTTATTTAGGAATTCCTTTTTAATTTTTACTAAAAGTATTTTACTGTGTCTTAAGGGAATGACTGTCAATTCTTAACCTTGATAAATGTGACCATTCTTAATAAATTTTGTTTGGATCCAGAAACTACCAGGGGCATCGGAGATATTTATATCTATATAGTTAAAATCTTTAGGCTTTAACATGCAATTTCTTAAAAACATGTATAAAAACTCTTAGAAATAAAAAGTATAATTTTATACTTCTGTTTCACACATGCGCATTACATACATGAGGTGGGTCAGTATTCTCTCCCACTAGGGCTCTACAGAATGTTCAGTTGCTTTGCCCAAGATTAGGCAAGCAGCTAATGGCACAGCTGGGGCTTTAAATCATGTCTGTTCCCATCAAGAGCAGTGTTTGCTCTCTTTTAGGAAACCCTAGCAAGACACATTTGAAATAGCTGAAAGCATCAGAAGTACTCATTGTACGGTATGGGCTCAGCTATCCTTGTGATCCCAGGTTGCATAGTTTCCTGATTACCTCTGCAGTGTTCTGTTCATCTGGGTCACTCCACTGGGCTTACCACCCCCATTTGTTCAGTGACTTTCAATTTGTTTTGCAATATTTTCTTCTCTACTGGAGAGTCTGTAAGTGGGTATATCAGGTGGGATGGAGCCACTGAGCGCTGCGTGAAAGCACTGTGGCATCCACCCCAGCAATCAGGAGCAGCGATTTTGATGGCAGTATGTGGTAAAGTTACCCTTTCAGCCATACTGCAGAACACAAAAATATGAAATAGTCTAGATTAGCGAGGAGGTGATGCAAATAATGGTAAACCTAGTAGTAGTTCCATGTGTAGTCATGTACCAAGGAAAGGCATGTACCACAGAACAGAGAAGGAAAGGAAGAATAATACAGTGTAATAATTCTATGAGAAATGATCCTAGAAAGTTTATTTTGAAGAAAAACAGAGTTTGTACATTTGATTTTTTCCAGGTTTTAAGATTATTATAAAGTTTAAGATCATGATGAGCTTACATTAAATTAATTAAGCAAGTTTAGGGAACTTTCTCAGCCTTGGTACAGCCTAACTTTGGAGAACTTCAGAGTTGAACTTTGGAGTTGTTTGGATTCTGGAGTCCCTCTCACGGCTCAGCAGCAACTCTCACAGTGTTCCATTTTCTTGACTCAGTCCCTCTACCTCTATCAGTGCTGCCAAGTATGAAATCTCTACTTTCTTCACTGCCTCCTGGACTTTTCTGTTATATCTATATGATTATAAGCTTCTATTTTAGAGTACTTTGTAAATCACTGGACATGTATCTAATATTCAAATGTCTGAGAGAATATTTGATAGGATTAACTAATCACTAAGCAATATAGAACACCATTATGCTGCATGTATCTGTCTATGGAACACCATACATAGAGGCTTTATGCCAGGCTGCCTCTAAGGACTGGACAGTCCATAGATAGCAACATTTTGTCTCAGGCATGATCACAATCAGCTGATGAAATATTCCTAATTAGAGTGGCTTATGCATGAGAAATTCTTATGAATCTGTGTTCAGAAGAACAATGTGATATGCTTCAATCCCTTTCTGCTTAGAACTTTAACTGTTTCCTTTAGTAATCACAGATTGCATACAGTGATGAGTTAATACATGGACCTTATTAGACAAGCATTCAGTATGCACCATCAATTAATGTAGTATCTATTTCTTCAACTTCTGAAACCTCTGCTTCAACTGAA
Source organism: Kogia breviceps (assembly GCF_026419965.1). NCBI lineage: Eukaryota > Metazoa > Chordata > Mammalia > Artiodactyla > Physeteridae > Kogia > Kogia breviceps. The sequence goes on from NC_081312.1 coordinate 53,031,227, forward strand.
CCAGTGTGTGATGCCCTGAATTTCAGTTTCCATATTTCTCCTCTGTGCCTTTTTATAGATAATAAATAGCCATCCCTCTCTCCCCTCCACAGAAAACCATAGCTTTTTTTTTGTCAAGTTAACTCATTTTATTACTTCCAAGGCTCACATGACTCTAACATTTGCCTCATTAAATCCAAATAAATTAACCTTTTCTTTAAACTATCCATCTCTTTATTTATATCCATCTCTTTATATTCCACCAATACTCTTAAAGAAAAATTATTCATGACACTTATTGAAGACAGTAAGGCAGACTTTATCCAGGGGCCTACTACATGGGGTTTTGTGAGGACAGAGATTGGACTCAACTCAAGACACAATGAGGAAAGGTCAGAATTGATAGCCAAGTTGCAAAGTGGGGGTCAGTGGATGAAAAATTGCTAAGAGGAAATATCATATCACTGGTAAGGGGGAATTCTGACTAAGTGACCTAACAGGATTCTTGCTGAAAGGAGGCCAGAGGGATAGACATCACCTGGGGGACTCTGGGGGATGAGGGACTTAATCAGATATCTAGAATGAGCAGATACCAAGGTGGGGGATTGTGATCAGACTGACTTAGGAGGGTTCTTGCTAATATTGAACAATGCAGAGAAGAACATGAAAGCTCAAAAGTCAGCGTCTAGTTGAAAGGATAATTCAGAGGAACCTGACTAAAGTTTGGTCAAGGAGAGATTTTTTTTTGATCAATTCTTATTGGTACTCTATACTTGTAACATGCTGATTTTTTTCAACTGATTAAAATTAATCTTTAGGAAAGTTCATGTTTGTTTCTTTGCTCTCTCTAACTGAATTGGAATGTGCCTCAAGACTATGCAGTTTTATATTTTCTGCACCCTTCTACAGTGCCTAAGTCAGTCCCCATGCAAAGTGACTGCTCAATAAACTCTTGCTCTGGAACTCATAACATGGTTTTGCTGGAAAGCTGTGATATGTATGGCACGCCAACATGGATATCTCATGCAAGAGCAATTGCACAAAAACAAAGGGGTCAAAGGAAATCAGCAATTATTTCCCAAATTTTAATATTCCATATTGAGGAGAAAATAAATAAATAAATAAGTCAGAGAAGATAGTATTTTGGAAATTAGCAGTAAATGGAAATTGTTGTAGAAAACAAATTTGTGTTTGTGAGAAATCTGTGTTTATATTTTTTAATTGAAAAAGAGAACAAACCTAGGTCTGAGTTTGACCAACAATAGTTGGGTTACACAGCTGTAATTTTTATTTTTCCTTTTTGTTAGATATATGGGCCTTTATGTACAGTTGACATGTCAGTACAGATGATAATCATATTTACCAGGAAAACAAGTATGGAACGAGTATGTGTAAAACATTTGTCCCATTTATAGGAGGTGAGCTCCAGCATCAGTTGCATTTTTTTCTTTTTTGCAGTAACTCAACACTATGCACATAGGTTTTCAAAAATAAATGATCAAAACCCCCAAACGAATTCAAATTCAATTAGCATGAAATAAAATTGATGAACATGCTTTGAGATTGAAGCATTGGAATAAATAGCATTTTCTGTTTAAGCGAAATTCTGCAACATATCTTTTCATTGTTTTGAAAATATTTGACAGAAATCTTTTCCGTTTTATAAAGTGAATACAATGGACTTTTATTTTCCTGATGATTCAGAAACATGTGGTTTTGTAAAGATGGCTAGAACTCAGTTGGCTGATTGACCTGAAAGGAAACTGACTAAATAGGAGCAAGCCAAGTTTTCCAAATGGTCGTAGACTACCCACTGAGCACCAGGTACTTTTTTTGTGTGTGTGTTGTGCTTTTTCCTGAAAAGCACACATAAGACACACAAAAATGAAGAGAAACCCTAGGAAATAACATCAGAACATTTAATAAATATACAAAATTAATTACTTCCTAAACTCTAAAAACTGTCATTTTAGAGGTTAAAGAAGAGGAGAGACATGACTTCTAGTTAGAATAATTAGGAAAAGTTTTACAAAGTAGGTAGAAATTTAGATCTGGATAATTGTGAGGATTGGGACACGTAAAATGTCATTATATCGTTTAATGGAAAGGAAAATTATAAAATGTGTATAATCAGGGAAGCAGAGAAAAGTAAATTAATAGTTAATCTTGTTTTTTCTTTAAAAAAAGACTGACATTAGGAAAAAGGCAGATTTAGGGAAAACATGTTATTTCAAATATACATCAGTTTTACTGAAATAGAAGGAAGATGAAGCCAGATTAAGAAGGCTCTTAAAGGTCAAGTTAAAGCATTTTGAGTTTATTTGGCAAATGAAACCATAATCTGGCATTGAAGACTTTTGAGGAGTGAAGACCTGAAGTATATTTTAGAAAGGTAAAACAGGCTGTAGTATGTGGTAAACAGATCAATTGAAGTGATAAGGGGTGTGATTAAGATGGAAATTGCAGGGCTAAAGAAATTTTAAAAAGAATTAACTATTATTGACTCATTTTTTAAAAAGAAGGCACTATATTAGACTTTTTTTTTTTTTTTTTAATTAATGATGACTAGTTTAACCCCCTTGCAGAACTACAAAATAGATACTATCTTCTCCACTTTGTCAGTGAAGAAATAGATTTGGAAAGGTTAAGAAAGTGATCAAGTAAAATCTTAGAAAACAGTTAAGCCAAAATTCAAGATAAGCTCTGTTTGACTTCAAAATTCAAGCTCTTACCATTAAAACACTGGAAAACAAACAAACAAAAAAACTTTGTAATGTTGATAAATTAGTTATGAGGATGAGGTCAGGTTAAAAGAAAACTGACTTGAAGATGACTATGGCTGGGAGGGGGAACACTTGGGTGGGTAATAGGGTTTATATTTAATCCACTTGACATCTAATATATAGGTATGTGTATACATTTTGGAAGACATACCATTACAAATACCAGATTGGAACAGAAAGGATCACATATTTCTTTTTTTTTAAAACATCTTTATTGGAATATAATTGCTTTACAATGCTGTTAGTTTCTGCTGTATAACAAAGTGAATCAGCTGTATGTATACATATACCCCCATATCCCCTCCCTCTTGCGTCTCCCTCCCACCCTACCTATCCCACCCCTCTAGGTGGTCACAAAGCACGGAGCTGATCTCCCTGGGATCACATATTTCTAATTCTAAATAATAACTTTCACCAGGTTGAGGAGGAAATGTGCAGGAAACCATAGAAGCAAATCCAGTCTGTGTTTTTTCCAGCACCTGCAACTTTTCCTTGCTCTTATATAACACCCTTAAATTGATCTGTCACAGATTTAGAAACCATTTTGATGTTTAATTTGAAAATGTAAGTGGCTGAATTCATTGCCAAAACACCATGTTTGGAAAACCGTAATCTGAAAATAGATATTCATGCAGTAATAGTAATTCCCCATGGAGTAAGAATAGGTCTGAAAATCTTAAACATTTATCAAAGACTCTCAGGAACCCTGCCCCGACTGAAAATTAGAGTATTATATCACATTTTCCTTATGTCTGACAAACTTATTTATACAGAACAGAGAGGAGAACTAAAAATTGAGGAAAAAGACATCTGAAGAGTCAAAACTGATCTCACAATATGTAAGCATTTAAGGTCAGGTACATTATTCATGGGAATTCATGCTTTCTCTTAAATGAGATTTATTCTTATACTCTTATTTAGTTGTATATTTAATGAGATTTACTGTCAAAGAAAATTAGGGAGAAATCTTTCGGGAACTTCTGTTTTAATCCTTATTTATGTTAATATGATTTTTTAAAAAATAAATTTATTTATTTATTTATTTTTGGCTGTGTTGGGTCTTCATTTCTGTGCGAGGGCTTTCTCTAGTTGCGGCGAGTGGCGGCCACTTTTCATCTCGGTGCGCGGGCCTCTCACGGTCGCGGCCTCTCTTGTTTCGGAGCACAGGCTCCAGACGCACAGGCTCAGTAGTTGTGGCTCACGGGACTAGTTGCTCCGCGGCATGTGGGATCCTCCCAGACCAGGGCTCGAACCCGTGTCCCCTGCATTAGCAGGCAGATTCTCAACCACTGCGCCACCAGGGAAGCCCCCAAATGATATTTAAACTATATCATAATATTAACTATGTCATTCATATTTTTGATATATAATTTGCAAGAAAGGTATGCCATATTTTTATTGGACACTGCTGAAAAAGTCAAGTAGGTTTATAACAAAGTTTAGAATTTTTTTCTAACCAAAATATCTAAAGTTGAAAAGACAGTGTTGACATTTTAAGTGGAATTTTCAACCAACAGCAAGTTTCACTGATATGGAATACCTTATTCTTGTTTGATGCTAGATTTTAAGGTATTTAATGTAATGAGCAAAACACTTAAAAATTAGTTTTTTAGGAGACATTTTCCATGCTCCAGAAAAAGTCATCCTAGGTTTTTTTTTTTTTTAGGCTTTTTGAGCTATCATTCAGATACCATACAACTTATCCACTTAAAGTGTGCAGTTGAATGTTTTTCAGTATATTCACAGGGTTGTGCAACCATCAGCACAATCTAATTTTAGAATATTTTTGTCCCCATCAAAAGAAACCCTCTACCTGCTAGCAGACATTCATCGGCCTCCTGTTGTCAGTCCCCTCAGCCCTAGCCAACCACTAATCTACTTCCTGTCTCTATAGATGCCTCTTCTAGACAATTCATATATAGGTATGATACACTACATTTTTTTTTGTGACTCGCTTCTTTTACTTAGCATCATGTTTTTAAGGTTCAGCCATGGTGTAGCATGTATCAATACTTAATTTCTTTTTACTATTAATTAATATTCCATTGTATGGATATGTTCCATTTTATTTATCCAGTCATCAAGTTGATGGATATTTGATTGTTTCTACATTTTGGTTGTTATAAATAATGATGCCATAAATGTTTGTTTACATATTCTGTTGAATATATTACCTAGGATCACAGATATTTTTGAACTGATGTCCTAGGACTTGACTTACACTTTATCTCTAACCAGTATTAATCATTTTAAATGTCACAATATTTTTCCAAATTAATTAAATGAATTAGCACTTATATAAAAAGAAAAAGCAAGTAATAATCTCCCCCATCCTTTCTTCTTTTCATCAAACCCTCCAAATAACCAAAGGTAATAGCCTAATGTATGTCATTCCATATCCCATTACTGTTCTCATATGCTAACAAACATAAAATCTATATACAAACTTAAACAAATACAAAATTATATATGCACACATATGAGGGTTTGTTGTATGGCTTTTTAAAATGGAATAATACTGGTGTTTGCATTTTTCTGCAATGCAAATTGTTTTCCTCATTTAAAAATATACCATGAGTATTCTTCTAGGCCAAAAGATGTAGCTCTTACTTATTCTTCTAAATGATGACACAATGTTCCACAAAACTGGTATAACAGAATTTATATAAACATTTCTCTCTCATTGAGTATTCAAATTTAGATTTGTCACAGCTATAAAGAAAGCTACAGTAATCATTCTTGTACATATGCTTTTTATAAATAATATGTTAACTTCTGTAGGCTTGCTTCCATAAAACAGAGTTGCTAAGTCAATAGTCATCCTTAATTTTAATATATATTGTTATTTTTAAAAACATACATAGCAATTCGTACTCCAAAGTAACAGTTCATGAGAGTAACTGTTTCACAGACTCTCCTCCAATACTGGATATAGTCAATCTTTATAAATTTGCCAATTTTATGTGTCTATTTCGTTGTTGATATAATTTTAATTTCTCTGACTGCAAATGAGAGGGGACATCTTTTCATATGTTGATTAGCAATTTAAATTTCCTCTTCTGTGAACTGCTAATTATTTTCCTTTGCCTTTTTCCATCAAGTTTGTTTGCTTTCTTCTTACAACTTATTGGAGCTCTCTATATGTTGGAGATATTAATATCTGCTTATCATTTGTGTTGCAAATGTTTTATCATTTGTTTTTTTAATTTGTTTTTGTTGTCTTTTACCATATAAATTTTAAAAATATATTCATATATGTCTATTTTTTTCTTTCAGTCATTTTATTTTGCTTAGGAAAGTTTCTTCTACACACTAGTAATAGGAGTATTTTCATACTTTTTTATTAAATTTATTTCAACTGGTATTATGTTCAAGCAAAAGAATGTAATGTTTTTAAGGTATTCAGTAATTAACTGCAGTTAATATATAATATCCAACATTTTCTTCACAGTTCCTTTCTAAATATTGAATGCTTTATAAAATCTCAGAATATTTTATAAAATGAAATTATATATATTTTGTCTTTATATTGTTTCAAAATGAATAATGAAAAGTGGCAGTATATATTATAAATGTTTAATTCAGAAAACACAGGCTACTTATAATGCTATCAGATATACAATGTAAAATAATACTAATAGATATTTTTATCCATAAAGAAGAAATACTGATTTATATGATGCCATAATATAAAATATCAAATTGTAGAACTAGAAATTATCTTGGTGTATATTATTTTCTGGTACCCTTTCAATGAAAATGAGAATCCATTACTCTTACAGTTGGAAAACAATTAGGCTATGGAAAATTTTTAATTTATATGAAACCTCTTGATTAGTATTTTTGGGATGAGGGAATTGCAGGAATATTATCATCTAGGAAACAACTTTTTTGTGTTATTATCCTCAAGCTATTTATCTGATTCTGTGCTTCTCTTGGTTCTATTCAGAATATAAAAATGTTCCTGGGGCTAAAAATGATTAATTACTATAATGTTAATATTTTATGAGAAAATATATTAAATCCTATCTTGAATACAATTTATGGCTGGAGAGAGTCAGTACATTAATTTACAGGACTAAGAGAGATTGATGCTTCCAATAGGTAACTTGGGTGTATATTTGAGACTTTATGTAGTGACTGTAGGTTTTACAATTTTATACTAAAATTTAGTAGCTCTTTCTTTCATTGAATTAGAAAGATCAGTATTTGAAAATGGCTCATACATAGTGTTTAAAAGGTCATAATTGTTACTCTAATAATAAAATCTCTTAAACTAGACTGCCTATGAAAAAAAAATCCCATATCGTACCACTGAATTTTGGCTTATAATTTAGTTTGAGAGAAGAATAAAAGTATCTCCTACTTTTCAAGTTTATTTCAAATTGTAAAATCATTTTATGTGACTCCTTTTTCATCCTCTATTTTATTCTGGTTTCTTTTACAGACTTTTTCAATTCGAGGTATTTTACAATTCCTTTTGTGCTGTCTACTAGATGTGAGATATTTATGCAACTCTTGATTTTTTTATAAAGTTGGAGATATAAAATGTACACTCAAGAAGGTATTAACTAGAGAAACAGGACACAAATTTTTATAAATGTTTATTAGGTAGTGTAAAATCAACTTAGTAAAATAGAAATACAGAAAAGAATGTACCACTTGAGGTTTGAAAGTCATTAGAAACTTAAAGCAAGTGTCTGATATGTGTTTAAAAGAAGGTATTGGGCTTCCCTGGTGGCGCAGTGGTTGAGAATCCGCCTGCCGATGCAGGAGACACGGGTTCGTGCCCTGGTCCGGGAAGATCCCACGTGCCGCGGAGCGGCTAGGCCCGTGAGCCGTGGCCGCCGGGCCTGCGCGTCCAGAGCCTGTGCTCCGCAACGGGAGAGGCCACAACGGTGAGAGGCCCGCATACCGCAAAAAAAAAAAAAAAAAAAAAAAAAAAAAAAAGAAGGTATTACCTGAGCAAAAGGGAAAAAGCAGAAATGAGTAGCTGCTATATGCTTGGAAGATGTTGGGGTAGGATATCTGACATTAATAATTTACAAAATTACTAATGGACTTTTATGAATTTAGCAACACAGTGAGTATTTCAATGGCTAATCTGTTTGAATAACCTATGATATAAACAAAACTATTTAGGTGAATAGCATGATCTTTCAATTAATTTGAGGAGAATATATTTTTTTAAATAGATTTATTTTTGGCTGCATTGGGCCTTCGTTGCTGCGTGCGGGCTTTCTGTAGTTGTGGCGAGGGGGGTCCCACTCTCCATTGCAGTGAGCAGGCCTCTCATTGTGGTGGCCCCCCTTGTTGCAGAGCATGGGCTCCAGGTGCGCAGGCTTCAGTAGTTGTGGCACCTGGGCTCAGTAGTTGTGGCTCATGGGCTCTAGAGCGCAGCCTCAGCAGTGTGGCACACAGGCTTAGTGGGTCTGCAGGATGTAGGATCCTCCTGGACCAGGGCTCGAACCCATGCCCCTGCATTGGCAGGTGGATTCCCAACCACTGTGCTACCAGGGAAGTCCCTTGAGGAGAATATTTAACATAGAATATTGTAACTTGTGCATCAATTTCTTTCTAGATGTCCAAACACAAAACTTTACTCACATTTATACATACACAAACAATAAACAGACCTACAAAATATTCATTCAAAATCAGATCACTGATCAATTCCCTTTTCCTAGGAGAAGCGCTTTGTCACCTGTCTTAAATATCTCCCCTCCATGCACAAATATTCAGCCTTCTCTATGTTCTAACTCTGCTTTTGATTTTATCTTCAAACATTTGTCAACACATGCCATTATATTATATAATTATTTGTTATTTTCTCTTCCCTGGGAATGTAAATTCCATGAGAGCAAAGGCTCTGTTTCACCCCTGGATCCCATCACCCACAACAATACTAAGCTCATGGTATCTTCGTAAATAACTGTTGAGTGCATTATTGAATGATTGAATTCATTATTCCTTGAATGATGTTGAGAAAAAGATTACCATTTAGGAAAAAAACAACAGAAAAGGAATAAACCTCATACATTACTCCTTACTTCAAAATAAAATGTCAGAATGATTAGAGTTATTTTTTTTTAATGACCACAAAATAGAATGAGAAATAATCTTTTAAGCATTAAAACTAGAAACAACATACAGGAAAAATTTTACTTATATGATTACCTAAATGTCTAGAAGCCTGTATACCCAAAATTATTGTAAACCAATTAAAAACTAAGTGGCTAGTTGGTTGAAATATTTCCTACAAATATATAAATGAGATAATATTTTTAATATAAAATTAGTGTACAAATCATGATGAAAAATATTCAGCCTTTCTAAATGAGTCATCTAAAAGCTAGGCAAAATGATTAAAATATTTAAAAAAAATACAAATGACTACTATATTTATGAAAACAATACCATATCTTGTTTTTAATCAGGTGAAAGTCAAAATAAAACTCTAGTGAGCACCATTTTTTATCCATCCTGTGACACCTTTTTTGTGGGGAGGGAGGTGAAAATCCTGAGTTCTCAAACATTGTTATAAAGAGGGAATGAGGACTTCCCTGGTGGCAAAGTGTTTAAGAACCCACCTGCTGGCAGAGGACCCAAGTTCGAGCCCTGGTCCGGGAAGATCCCACATGCCATGGAGCGACTAAGTCCGTGTGTCACAGCTACTGAGCCTGTGCTCTAGAGCCTGTGCTCTAGAGCCCGTGAGCCACAACTACTGAGTCTGCATGCCACAACTACTGAAGCCCGCGTGCCTAGAGCCTTTGCTCTGCAACAAGAGAAGCCACCACGATAAGCCTGTGCACCGCAACGAAGAGTAGCCCCTGCTCGCCGCAACTAGAGAAAGCCCACACTAAAGCAACGAAGACCCAACGCAGCCAATACTGAATAAATAAATAAATAAATTTATTAAAAAACAACAAAAAAGAGGGAATGAGACAAGTTACTGCCAGTTGTAGGAAGCAATTCAGAAATGGTTTCAATCTTAAAAACATTCTTACCTTTGACCGTGTACTTCCCTCTCCAGAATCTATTTAAGGAAATTTTCAGAGAGGTGGATAAAAACTTATATACAAAGATTTTCAACACAGCACTAGTTTTTGATTGTAAGATTACAAATATGTACAAAATTGGGAGAAAAATTAAATAATTGATATTATTAATAAGTATGCAGTTGTTTAAAATGAAGTTATCAGAGAACTTTTACTATCATTGGAAATATTTTATGTATAAAGGTACATGAGAAAAAAACTATAATGAAAAACTACATGCCCAGCATGTTTATCTGTCACATATCTTAACATAAAACACTGAATTGTATAGTAGTTATTATCTCTGAATAATGTTATTATGGGTTTTTACTTTCATTTTTATAATTTTTGTTCATTTGTTCAGAATTGTCTTACATTGGGTACATACTATGTTTATAACCTAGAAAAAAGGGAATAAACATTATATAAAATTCAAATAATATATTTTGAGTGCATGTATGGTGGGAATCATTTGCCAACTTTTTGAGATATAAATTTAGCCTTAATTTATTAAAGTTAGCAGGCAGGATAATGACTTTTTTAAAAGTGTATTATTATATGACCTGTCTATGCACTTTATAATAAAACTTTAATTTGCTTAAGTCAGAACTTAATTTTTTACATTAAGGACAGTGTAAACCTTGAATAAATAAAAAATATAATGGTATTCTTTAGAATAGATGGTGTTATTATAGTTACTATTTATGAAAATGAGATAAAATAGCTGGAGTTATATATTTTAGATCCTAAATAGAAAGTGACATGAAATTGTCATTGACCAGCGGTATTTTTTTTCTTTCCACAAGTATACCATTGAGAACACAGATCTAATGAAGAAAATTTTAAATCTCTTTCTTTGTCTTTCAGCCATGCACTTACAAAACAAAGATCCAATTGTATTAAACTTCATGATTATTCAATTCTATTTTCCTTTGTATCACTGTCTAACCTCGATTGAAGAAATATTTAATTTGTGAATGGATCTTGTTAAAGTTAGTGTTTACTCTGTCTATAGCATCATTTATTCATTTCAGTTCCAGATTACTGTGGCATATCTTCCTTTTTTTTAAGGAATGTGGCTAACATAGGGTAATTTACTTTGGTACTTTTAGGGGAAAAATAATAAATTTTATGTTTCAAGAACAGTTTGCCTTTGCAAAGATACATATTTACTTTCCCAGATAATAAGAACATTGCCTCAGTAATTGACAAACTTATTTAGAGTCACCAAAGTCAAGTTTGGAGAAAAGCCAAAAGGAAAATTGGCCAAGTAAGAGAATTAACTAAAGCAGAGAAAACTGAATTTCAAAAAGGGATTAGAAGATCAGGATGCACATGCTTGTAACTGTTGCTCTTGTTTCATTAGATTTGTTTTAGCAAACTGTGAAAGAAAAAGAGTAACAATTTTTAAAATAGTTTCCCCATAGTAGTCTGGTAGCTAATGGTCTATCATTCTGTAGTTTTACTTTGGGAACATATTGACCCACAACTAGACAACTGACATTTGGTTACCTGGGAAAGAGTATTTTTGGTAGTACTAGAATCAAATTAATTCTATATGAAAATAGAAAGTAATTATAACTTTAATTTAAAAGTATTTCCTAGGTAGTGAAAAGAAGAGTTTACTTTATTCCTTTATGAGCATCTTGGTTACCTGACCTCTTTTTTTTTTTAATTGTGTTACGCGGGCCTCTCACTGCTGTGGCCTCTCCCGTTGTGGAGCAACAGGCTCCCGGACGCGCAGGCTCAGCGGCCATGGCTCACGGGCCCAGCCGCTCCGCGGCATGCGGGATCCTTCCGGTCCGGGGCACGAACCAGTGTCCCCTGAATCGGCAGGCGGACTCCCAACCACTGCACCACCAGGGAAGCCCTGGTTACCTGACCTCTTAATTGATTTCTTACCTTTTTATGGTACAGCCAGAGAGAAGCATCAAATACAATCAACCTTATCAGCACTCAGAATTATCAGATCAGAAACCATATTACATTAAAATATATCTAGTATCTGTCTTCTATTATTACTAGAAAATGGTGGATTTCATGAAGATTTTTAATTTTGTTTTGTGTCTTAAACTTAATTCAGAAAACAAGTCTGTTTTTTCAAAGTGAGAAACTTAGAACACTGTTATGCCCCTTCTGAATGTTGATAAGATTTAAGATATTTTAGGACTGTATGTTGGGTAGTAACTGCTGCTATTCAGAAAAGTAAGATAAAAATAATTGCTTCAGTAATTGACATCTGTGTACCTAAATTAAATGGGAGTCAAAGGCAGGTGATTTATTATTTAGATTAAATGGGTTGCAAATTGGGTAATACTGAATACAATATTACTGACTTTAAGACAGATATTCTTAGAGATATCTATCTCTAGGAAAGATTTAAACAATTTTGAAAACTCCTAGGGCTTTATCTTACTCTGAAACAAAGATAGATGGGTGTTATTGCAAAGACACAAAACACTGTGAAATTACCATAAGAGTTAATGGGTGAATTAATACCACTGTGTTTTAACTGCTTACTATAAAGTAAAGAATTAAGATAGCTCAGTTTTATTTGTATTCCTCTGTGCATGTTAACAATAATTAGCTAATAAACTCCAACTCATTTCTTATTCACAACTGTCAGTCTTTTGATGACAGATGATTAGGCTTTGGAACACAACTATTTATAACAGTTCTAACTGTATAGATTAAAGTTTCTGTTCATTAGTTCTTACTTTTACAGGCAAATCAGCTTTTCTTTCTCTTTTTTTCTTCTGTTAGAAGCAAAACTAGTGAACCAAAGTCAAGCTGAAATGAATGCATTATGTTTAAATGTTGGTAAAAACACAGTATCACATATAATGTTTAAGGTATTCAAATGTGTTTAGATGTAAGTACTGTTATGAATTGAAGTATATATAACATTTTTAAAAGCTTCTGATGAAATAACATAGTCACTTGAGCAAAGGCAAATAAATAATAATAATGATGATGATGATAAAATTGAAGAACTCAACCTATGCTGATTAATGATAAATGAACTAGAAGGCAAAATTTAAGTAATATGTACTTAAAAAATATATAGTCTTTGTAATAGATGAACATGTTATATTGACCATTTTATTGGCTGATAAATACAACACTTACTATAACATAACTTCCTGGTAAAAGTAACCAGGATGAAGAGAAAAATTAGGAAGGAACCCCTATTTTGCTGTTATTTTAGCCTTCACTAAAAGAGACCATGGGGAATGGGTACATCCCAGCTGATCCCAGAAGGGTTAGAAGGATCACTCTCTCTTCAGAGAAACTCTAGAACAGACTCCTTTGTTCCTGAATGTTTTGCAGACTAATGAAATCAGAACCAGATATCCTTGGGCATTCACATTTTAAAGTTCTGTCTACCTTTCCTGCAGAAAATATACTCTTTTGTAAGAGGGATTGGTGCTTGGGACTCTCCAATCCAGTATTCTTCTAATAGTTTTCCTGACTTCTCTTCAATACCCAAAGCCCTAAAGCCCTCAATGGGGGAAGTTTGAGCTACGTGAAAGAACCCTTGAATGCTTCTAGTGGTGTAGGGCAAATAGGTCCTGTTGTGAGAATTGCAGTCACTGAAAGTATGACTTATAAGAGTGGTTTGGAACTGGGGATTTTGTCCTCTTCTTTTCTTTTCCCTTTCATGCATGGTTATTGAGATTGCCTTTGTGATTGAGTTCTTGGCACCCCAATTCTAAGAAAGATTTAGATAAATTAAAGAGCTTCCGAGAAAAGCCACAAAAATGATGAAAGTGTTGGAAGTATTGATTTATGAAGAAAGATTAAAAGAATGGATATGCTTTGGCTTGGCATCAAATTAGGACATGGTGGCATACTGTAGCTATAAATATTTGTAGACAGAGGGAGAAGGAAAAATCTTTACAATGGTCCAGTGAAGCAATATGTTATGCAAGAAAGAGAAGGTTAAGTCCATATTTAATGTCCTTCACTCTGGGTCTCCTCTGTAGGTATTCTGGCTGTATCTGTACTTTGAAACAGAGTGAGTTACCATTCACTGTCTGATACAACTGCCTTATACTGCTTAATGTGGGAGAAAAAAGAATAAAAGTGAGGAAATCATTTTTTGAACAAAAATGCTGTGCAGTGCCCCTGGGCTTTCTTGGCCTTTCCCAAGTTTCTGCTCCTGGTACTTACTGGTCATGGCACCAAGCAGCTTTAGGAATGTCAGGGGGCTGTGCTGTCAGCAGCAAAGCTGTTGTGATTCTGCCCATTCCAACACAATCAGTTCTTTATGTTCCATGGGGTAAAGAGCGTCGCTCATTTATTACGGGCAAAGTTATCTCCGCCTCAACAGCTGTGCATACTGCTGGCTGCAGCTTCCGTGGGTAAACCTGGACAGACAGAAAAGATAGGGGTGGGACACCAAAAGGCACATTTTCCAGCTGTACTCAGAAAGGCATGTCTTCCTTCTAACCCAGAGGAAAAAAATGAACTCTATCATAACTCTTTCAGATTATACTATTGAGAAATGGATGGAAGTGATGGAATTGAATTTTATTTGATTTCTATGATAATAGCTTGAGCACCTGTTTAGTTGAGATCCCATTATATAGTGTAGAAATCAAACTACAATTTCCCAAAAGGAAATTTATTCTGCTTACAGATGGGTTTTATTCAAGTTTTCTTAGTTGTTTCTTAGAATTCATAAACATTATATTATGAAAGCAGTATTATACTTGGTGATTCAATTATAGGTAAGACCATGAAATTCTGTTTTACCTATAAACTACTAATAATTCTATTTTGACTTTACTAGGCAAGTCTCCTCACACTGTTTATATAAGAAATGAACTCTAAGATCCAACTTAGAATACCAGGAGGACGTTTCTCTGGAGGGTCAGTTCCCCAGTGAAAATCTGTGCAACACAGCTTAGCATCAGTCACATTTGCTTTAAGGAAGGACCTCATTTGGTTGTCACTCAACAGAAGAACTATACTCTGTCATCTAATATGATTCATGATTAGCAGATTAGTGGCTTCAATGTTAAAGAATTACATGTTTACCTGTTATTTAGAGATAGCATATATATGTATTGTTGAATTAGAATTAATAAAACTCAAAGAAAATCACCACAATGGTTATCTGAAATAAAGACGACAACATCAAACATTTGGGAATGCCCAGATTCTATCAGAGTTTCATCTATAGTCATGTGATTTGGTATAGGTGATCTATCATTTTTTTTTCCCTTAACTCAAAATTTCTAAAAAATTCATTTTTATTCAGGCAGCTACTGCTTTGAAATATATTAACACTTTTAGGTATATGGTCTAAATTTAAGAGGTGCAAAGCAAATAAAATATACATGTTAGACATGCATTGAGTATTAAAATGTATGCTCATATACTAAATTGGATTAGTTGTTCTCCAGAAATACTCCTATAGCACATATGTTTTGGCTTCAGATCTCTTTCCCTCTTTCCTCCCTTCCTCCCTTCCTTCCTTCCTTTCTTCCTTCCTTCCTTCTCCTCTTCCTCCTCCTTCTCCTTCTTTGTCTCTTCTTCTAGCCCTTGTTTATGAAATAATTCCAATGTTTACCAATTCATTTACCGTGCCTTGTGACTTTAGGTTATAATTCAATGAGTAGGAGCTCTTTGAAACTTGGATCTGTCGTCAATATTTGGTATAAACATACAAATTTGATACAGCCCAGATATTCAAGCATTTTTAATAAACTTGAAAATCTGAAAGTGTATGTAAAAGATATGAAAATAAGGTATATACAAGTAGAGGAAGACATTCTGCATAGCTTGTAATATTACCAGGGTGATAAATATAGATTCTAATATCTTTATCTTCCACAGAGCTTTTCCTAAGGGAAAGAAAAAGATGCTGTTTTATGAGCATATAAAATTGTGCTACTGTGAACAAGCTATTAACTAATTTTAAAAGTTTACTAATTGCTTTTGCATCAGGAATGCATATATAAATTTAAAATAAAAATTATCAAGCAATTTTAGTCCTAAGTGCTCCTATAGAATGAGATTTTACTGACAGTGTTCAGTCCATCAGTACTATAATCTTTGATATATTTATTGTGAAGTAATTCAGGATAAGTAAAATAAAATAATACCTGGTGTTAAAACCATTGAGAGGGCTTCCCTGTTGGCGCAGTGGTTGAGAGTCCGCCTGCCGATGCAGGGGACGCGGGCTCGTGCCCGGGTCCGGGAGGATCCCACGTGCCGCGGAGCGGCTGGGCCCGTGAGCCATGGCCGCTGAGCCTGCGCGTCCGGAGCCTGTGCTCCGCAACGGGAGAGGCCACAACAGTGAGAGGCCTGCATACCGGGGAAAAAAATAAAATAAAATTGAGAAAGTTTCAGTTTTCAGTATCATAATAACTAGCAAAATAACAGACTGATAGGAGATAGCAAAATACGAAAAGAGTTTTATTAAACATGATGACATATTCCTTCAAAAATTTTGGGAAGACCTAGAAGCTGATGACATTTAGTTTTACCTAATAATTTTATAACCTTATATTGTACATTCAGATAAATCATTTAGAAAATAAAATAAAATGGAGGGGGAAATCTATGTAAGGTAGAACAAGAAACAAAAGTAAAAAGTAAATTCAACCAAGAATATCAATAATTAAATTTTCACTTTTATAGTGTACTTAAATATAGTTGATCCATACCTTGTACAAAAACACTAATCACTAGATTAATTAAAAGTGGAATGAATTAATGTGTTACTATATATATACAACACTCAAAATCATCAAAATTATTTGATTTTCATTATTTTTAAAGATTTATAACTTTACTATGATACATATGTGGAAAGGAGTCCTGCTTGAAGAAAAGGGAAACTAAACTAAGGGTACTTCAAAATCCATGGAGGTGTCAATACTCCCTTTATGAGATTCAGTTAGTGATGCAAATATGTTTGAATGAGAATGCATAAATCTAAGGCCATTTGGGACAGAAGGCCAAGCCAGGCTCTGGTTCAAGTTTAAGGACTGTTGAATTTAATGGTAGAATGAAACATACGCAGATATATGTATTCTGTCTGATCTGAGGTTGGAAATTCTACCTCAAAAAACAAAACTCTACAACTATCTCCTTTCAAAAAAAGAACACATTTTATCAACAACAACAAAATTTAAAAATAAAAGGAAGTGTAGTATCTCAGAAAAGAAGAGAGCTTGAAAAACACATTCCAATATGCTTTTTTTCCCCCCCTAATTTCCTGTATTCTGGTGAAAATCTTCTCATAGATTGACTAGATATGCAGATGAGTGATTCAGCCAAACTCCTAATTCTCTAGTTCAAAATCGAAGAATTCAAGAATGGAGGCCTGTACAAACAGTCTAAGAGACTCAATTGGTCCAATCTTTCATTGTTAAAAGTGAGGAAACCATATTCTGAAGCGTATTAGAAGGCTTTGGATAATAGTTATGCTTATCTGAATATGATGAATCAGATTTATGAGCGACAACAGAATTACAATGTACCTTTTCTTACCTAAAATCAGAGGCAACAATAAGAGTTTTAAATGACCCTGCAACTTCCTCTGCGTTTAGGCATGGTGGGTTAGTTTGCTAGGGCTGCCGTAACAAAATACCACAGACCAGAGGACATAACAGAAACTTATTTTCTTAGAGTTCTGAAGACTGTAAGTCCACCATCAAGATGTTGGCAGGGTTGGTTTCTTCTGAGGCCTCTCTTCTTGGCTTGTAGGTGGCCACCCTCTTGCTGCCTCTTCACATGGTTGTCTCTTTGTGTGCACAAGTCCCTTGTATCTCTTTCTGTGTCCTAATTTCCTCTTCTTATAAGGGTGCTGGTCAGATTGGACTAAGACCCACCACAATAGCTTCATTTTAACTTAATTACCTATTTAAAGACCTTATCTCCAATTACGATTACATTTTAAAGTACTTGGGGCTAGAACTTCAACATACGAATTTGGCGGGAAAACAATTCAGCCCATCACACGTGGTGTATATGACTTTTTGCTAAAGCATTAAGCATTGTAAAATAAAGCATTTTCTGAAAGGGGCTTGGAACTATTCACCACAATGTATTAAAGTTTAATGATGAAACAGTGATATTAAAATGTAGGGAGTAATATAGTTACTTTACTAAAAATGTTCATTAATATCTGTTTAGTAATTTATAATTTACAAAGAGCCTTTACATATACTGTCTCATATATTCCTCACAATAATCCTGTGGGATAAGTAAGGTAAGTTATAATACATGTAAGAACATGTAACATTTATTTTTTGAACCACTATGTGTCAGGCATTATGGTGGGCATTTTATAAATGTTCTCTCAATTAATCCTTATAACTTCTTGTCTCTACTTTACATAAGAAGAAACCAACACTTAGAGGAAATAGGAAAAGTTTCTTTCCTTCCTTGACCTCTTCCTAGGATTTGGTGCTGTTGAACATTTCCTTATATTTTAGATTGTATATAATATTGCATTTTCCCAATTATATACCTGTATGTCAGACCATTCGTTCTCAATCATTTTTGTGGGCTCTTTACTCTGTCCATTCTTTGCATATCAATGTTATAAGGATGTCCTTAACACTCTCTCCTCTGCTTCATATTCTTTCAGTGAACTATCAGACTCCCATGACTCATTTCCACTGTATGCTGATGATTCCCAAATCTTTATTCCTGTCCAGATCTCTGTCCTGTGCTTCATGTTGAGGTACTGTAAGCATCTTAACTTCAAAATGTTTAAATCTGAACACACAATCTTCCAAAAACCCATATTTCCTCTTGTGTTCTCTACTTCAGTGACTGACAACACCAGCCACCTAGTAGTCTAAGCCAGACACCTTGGAATCATTTGTCCATTTGACTCAACCAATTTCCCCATTTCCTAATGCCTGTGCCTGTCCCAAGTCAATAAAATGTAAACTTTAATTCTACCATCTAAACATCTATTCCATTTATCACTTTTATCCATTCTCATTACCACTTTTTCTCCCTTTTTCTCTAATATATCCTACCCTTATTACTTACTGGAATTATTGCCACAGTCTCCTAAAAAGTGTTCTGGGGCTTTCCTTGTGGCGCAGTGGTTGAGAGTCCGCCTGCCTATTCAGGGGACACGGGTTCGTGCCCCGGTCCGGGAAGATCCCACATGCCGCAGAGCGGCTGGGCCCGTGAGCCATGGCCGCTGAGCCTGCGCGTCCGGAGCCTGTGCTCCGCAACGGGAGAGGCCACAACAGTGAGAGGCCCGCGTACTACAAAAAAAAAAAAAAAGTGTTCTGATCTCTACTCTTACTGCTTAACTCATTACCCACAATTGCCCTCAGAATGACTTTTTAAAAATGAACATCTGACTGTGTCACTTATAGGCTTAAACTCCATTGCTCTTAAAGTCCAAACTGCTTAATGTGGCTACTGAGCTCTGTTTAAATGGTTTCCTACTTATGTCTGATCACTTCTCATTGCTTTCTCTACATACTTTAGAACCAGCCTTTCAGTTCTTCAAGTATACACCCTTGCTCTGACTCTGTGCCTTTTCATGGATTGCTCTCTCTGCTTGTGGTGCATTTCCTCAACCCAGTTCTCCCTCCACTGGCTCATCTTTCTGTTCTCAGATTAGCCACCAACTTCTCAGCCTTTCTTGAATTCCAAGATATGCTGAACTGCTCCTGCTTTGTATACTTCACCATATAAACTCTTTCAGCTTTATTCATTGCCTGTTTTTCTGTCTTTTATGAATTATATTCTTTAAGGATTATAAGCTTCGTGAGAGTGGTATGTCAATACTGTTCATCATTAAATCCCCAGCACTTAGAACGGTGCCAGGCACAATAAATGATTAATAAATATTTCTTGAATGAATTACTAAAAATAAGTGATATTCCATAATAAAACTACAATTAAAAGGAACATTTACTTTAGTTGGAGGATTAATATGCAATTTGTAAAGTGTTTTATATACACTGTAACATGCAATCCTAAAGACAATTCTCAGAATAGAGGGACTGTTGTTTCATACATGAGTATTGAGATACAAAAAAAAAAAAAAAAAAAAAAAAATACAATGCCTTGCCTAAAATAAAAAATAAAGGGATGTTTTTTTAAAAAAATAGAATTAGAGCCCCTGACTTCTGGTTCAACGTTGCTTTTGCTGTATCTCACTGGCTGAAATCTGGAAGGGCTAAAAGTAAAAAATTAGCATACGTTGTTCTATTAGACAGTTTTATATAATGCACAAGCTAGTATGGCTAACTGATTAGTACTAACAATAAAACAAGAATAATAGTTACCATTTACTGAATGTTCGCTATGTTACTTACTAGTTGTCTTTTAATTGATGTTAGCTTGGCTATTTGAACAAAGTTACTTTGACTGAACTCACTAAGATACCATATGCAAATATATTTGTCCTTATAATGAGAAGAAAACAGACAGCACACGCTTCACTTGTACAGAATATAAAACATCTAGTATTTGGGTTAGCTAATTTATGACTATTCTTTGAGACTCATTGTAATTCATCTGTAGTCTTACAGTGGAAGAATCCTCATGCTGTGGAAATTGCCAGATCTCAATGGTTTTATTGTTTAACCAAACTTCATTTGAGAATTTGGGAGGGGGGGGCACATAAATTTTCAAATTGTAAAGGCACTATGTAGTTAAGAGTTGTCACCCAGAAATTACTAAAAGTAGGAATTCCAAACCTCCTTTGAGATTTTTTTCCATCTTTTATTCTCTCAGTACTTCACTTAAAAATGGATATATAAACTACTCTCTGGGGAGATATTTGTTTACATAATGAATATTGGTGCAGTCCTTAAACTCATTGTTTTATAGAATAAGCTTGTAATTCTTACCTTCCTATTCATAGCTTGTGTGGGAAGTATATTTTATTAGAAAAGGGACAATCTGAAGACCATCTTTGTTTCCTGTTGGGGCATTTCCAGATTGGATGAAATCTAAGAGCCATCTGTTGAATATTTAGTATTCAGAACGGTAGAACTACTCCTGGCATCTGGTTTTGCCAAGTCCTAGCTAAAAATAAATATTAAATGGAACTTGCTTCTTTTTTCATTGGTTTCGAACTCTCCTAGAAGATGTTGTAAATTCCCAAGGGAAAGAAATATAGGAAAAAGAAATGTAGGCATTTAATTTTCATTTTCATTCACAGAATAGTAGGTTGAATTTTAAGATCAAATATGCCAAGACTTTTCTACTTTCATTTCTGTCTCGCCTTTTTTTTTATAAATTGTTAAGACATAATGATTACCACACACACACACACACACACACACACACACACACACACACCTTTCCAAAGTGGTATATTAAGTTGTAAATGTATGGTAAGGTAGTAAAAATTTCAAATTATACTATTTTGCTGGCTCTTCGTAAAGTATTTTTTGTATTTAACTTATGGTCATTGGTGCAGTGTCTTAGCTGTCATCTAGCTTAAACAGACCCCCTCAAACATTAAATAGTGCTCTATTAATAAAAGTGTCCCACCAGATTTGAAGTTACATTAAAAAAGAGACAAACTGAGTTAAGACATTTTTATATAGGTTAATAAATATTAATTAAATCGTTCTCTATGTTTCATATGATGAAGAAAATGTTAAGAAGTTTCATAGAAATTATCTGCTCTCAAGGAGCCACGGGGCCAGTTTGTAAAAAAATGGTAAAGAATCACAACAGGTTTCCTTTTTTAGAATCTGCCCAAATACCAGAGTATATATAGTTTATTGTTATTAACCATCATATACCTTGTAAAAAATTCCCTGATACTGACTAGGGCTTTGAAGACACAAAATTGGAAGAGAGAGAGAGCAGCTCACTTTCTTCAGTCATCTTTCTAGGACAGCAAACTAGTGTTTAAGGAAAGAATAAACTAGTTTCATAAATGGCTGTGGTTTTGCCTGGCAAAATATTGCATCAAAACTGTTCTTGTATTGTTGAGGGAAGGTTCTTCACACAAAACAATGTCAATAAGCCCCACCCTGACCAGTCTTTAACAATAGGATGAGAGGCAAAACATTTGTCCTGACAACATGGCATAGTGAACAATATTTGGCTTATACACATGCCAAAACTAAAAATGCTTTCCTCTTTATGAAATAAAGAAATCTCTTATCCCTCTGAAGACATGTTTTTGCTAAATGCCAGGGATAAAGAAGGCAGAAGGAAATTGTAAAGAAAATGAGGGAAACAACTGTAGTTGAGCATGATTGTGTGGTAAACAGTGATCAGCTATTTGCACTCGGGAGGGGCGACAAAGACAGTTGAGTTAATTCTAGATGTGCAGAGGTGTACGCTCTTTTCTTATTTCTTTGAGAGTCAGGGTAAATGAATAAGCTGTAAAATGGTGAATTCCATTACTGAAGTGAATACTGAATAACTTTTTTGCGTTTTTAGATACATAGGACTATTTTATTCTGAATTATTGCATATTACCTTAACTGTTTTCTTTTTTAATGCATTTTAAAATGCACACAGGCCATATAATTGTGCAATGCTTGAATACACAGGAGAAAAAAAAAGCACTAGGGAAACGTGTAACAAATCAATTAGCAAAGCAATATGAAATGATCATAACCTAAATGCAAAACATTTTTTAGGAAGAGAAACAACTTTCCTGTTGTGCGTGTATGGCATTATATTTAGATAATGAGTGAAAATGGCATTTTTGTTCCTTGGGATCTGCCTTCTTTGTTAGAGAAAACATTTTCACTCTTTGGCAGTTAATTATGCCTTATCAATTCAAGATAAAGCTAAAAGAAAGCCATTGTGAAAATATTTAGGTGAAAAATGACAGAAAGAAGGAAAGAAAGGGAATGGCAGTATCTAGATGAAACAGATAAGTGAAATTTAGTGATTTGATGGAAAGAATGGTTGTATTTAACTTGGGTTCAAAGTTAGGCTTTTCACTCTGGGTTGTGCCGTCCTTTAAGCTATGGGAATGCTCAATTCATCACAGATTTCACCATATCTCATTACTGCTTATAATTTAGGTGACATTGCCTTCCTGATGTAATGCCCAGGATTCAGTAATATGTCTCAAAAATTAGACCATGTTCCTTTTTTTAATGGCTTGAGACCTTATCAGAAGATCATCAGGAATTAGTCCTTCTCACAGTAACCTCGGCTGTTTCATGGATCCATCAACAGTGTCTTGAGCATCTGTTCCCCAGGGTGTCACCTTCCTGTTCAGGTGTGAGTCCCTTAGGGACTGTGCCCGGCCTCCTAGTCATGCTGTCTGCTTTTCCCGCTCTGGTGCTGGCTTCCTCGAGGCAGGGCTCTGCCAAAACTGCCTTTCTCTTGCTCCCACTACTCTGACTTCAGAGGAAGAGACGTGGTTTTCATTCATCTATCCCAAGGATGAAATGAGCCCTTCTGGTTTTCTTCACAGTAGAACCTAACCTTTATGTCCTTAAGGTAGCTTTCCATGGGTAACAGAAGAGAAGTTCAATATGGAGAAGAACCTATTACTACTATTGTGACTCCTCTCAGGCCACCCAAATCCAGACCCCTTTTCATGAAGTTTCTCATAGGCTGCTGTTTACCCCGCTCATAGGCTATTTCATGCCTAGGTCTGGGACAGGTTACCTCCTCCAAGGAGAACCCCCTCAGTCAAGTGTTCAGTCTTCAAACTGTGGGCCTTCCTGAGAAAAACATTTCTTCCTTTCCCCTGGTGACACCTTCACAAGACTGAAGGTCTTTTTTCTTTATTCTGTCTCAGGATGGAGTTCTTCCTAGTATAAGAGATCACTGCATTCTCTGCTTAGAGAAAGCCCACCACCAACTTCATCCATGGGTTTAAGAAAACAATAATCAGAAAGGAATACATTTCTCTACTTCTGGATTATTCAACATGAGGCAGTAGGGAATATGAACTTGGGCTGTGAAGTAAGAGATACCAAGATTTGAAACTGAGCTTCACTGTTCACTAGCTATGAGCATCTGTTTCCTCATCTGCAGAATGGGAATACTTATTATTCATTTCATATAGGAATTGAATAAGATAGACTTTATATATTTATATAAATATATATATACATTTCATTTGAGCTGGGCATACATTTTAACTATTAAAAAATATAAATAAATAAAATCTCTATGTGGGAACTCACAGACCAGTTTATGAATCTCTAAATAAACCAGTCCAGATCCTAGTCACAGTCTCTCCCACAGGGCCTTGCCGCCATTCTCTCCACCTCAGCTGTTCATCTGCAAATAGCTGCCCAAAGAATAGCACAGGTAACTACTCAAGAACAGCCAGTTACTTCTAGGGAAAGGGAAGCAAGTAACACTTTTTCCCAAAGAAACATCAATGTTTGCCAAGAGGAACTTTTAAGATTCTTAAGAGGAGGCTAATTGTCAGGCATATCCTTAGATAATGATAATGTTAGTGTATTATCAAACCTAACCTTATTTGCATTGGGGTAACTTCCCTATTTTCAGACTTTCTTGAAGAACTGATTGTATTAGTTTTCTTTTGATTAAAACAACAACAACGATAACAACAACAACAAAACAACTTAAAATTTACCCCAAAGTAAGAAATTACGTACCAAGGGGCAGATATTCTTATACTTTTAATATGATTTCTTTTCCATTTCATGATTATCAGTATTGAAAAAAAAATCAGCTTTAGTCATTTCACTCTATGACATCTATCACAAAGGTTTATTTGGTCATATACCATTGTATCAATAAGCCCAGAATTTTTGGATTTTTATGATGGAAAGTACTATTAATGTCACTTATATTTCCTAAAAAATAGTTCCCCAATCCATCCTATTATGTGGAATTCTGCTGTTCCTTTGCATATCATTAAACTGCAGTGTGTCTTAAAAGGAAAATTTAGAATAAGATCGGTGTGGGGGAAAGTGCAAGATTATCTGATAGCAGATGGAACTAAGTGTGGTTAGTATGTGGAAAGCAACAGTAAGTTGCCTCCAAAATTTGAAGATAAGAACTTCATTGAAAATGAGGTTATAGAGTATTAAATATAGAAGATGAGATTAACCAAACATCTGTATAAGCAACCCACCTGAACCAATATTCTGTAACTGATGGGTCTGAAATCACAGAAACAACATTATCACAAGCAGGGAGAATTCCATGGCATTGAATCTTGAATGTTTGAATATATAACATGTCTGAAAGTTAATTCTAACTCTGGGATGGCAAATGAATTTCATTTAAAATGACAATTATAATCAACTGATGGTGACTGCAGTGGGCTTCTTGCTGCTCTTAGAAAGAGTGTAAGACTCAGTCCAGATTTATCAGAAAAGAGGGCCATAATTGGTATCTGCCATGCTATAGCACCAAGGAATGGCAGCAAATGATTTGCTGATCCTTTTGGTACTCTTTCTTGTAAAGGCTACATTCACAAACTCTAGGAGATCAAGAAAGTTTTTTTTTTTTAAGGCAATTGGAAATGAATTGTTGGTTTGGTTCTAGTGCTAAAAAGTGAGAGTGCCATCACTATTAGAAACACATCTTGAAGGTATATCCCTGTGATTGAGATGGATTCTACAAGGAGGCATAAATGGTACTAGCTATTGATGTCATCAGTCTAATTACCTTGGGTCCTGAAATCATGATTAAAATCAGTATTCTGGGTATTTTTTTATTCCTCATAGTCATTTTCTTGATGGGAAAGACCATACTGATCAAGTATATAGTTTGTTTAGTACTTATATTTCTCATTATAAATTACCAAGTAGGAAATCTATTTATAAATTGACTTAGGCACTGATGTCTTTAGAGTTTGGTGAGCCAGAATCCTTCCAATTGAGTATAACCTGCTGTGATCTCTGGTTGTGCAAAATTAAGTGATTGCCTGTGAAACTGAAGACTGTAAACTAAGAATGTCCGGTCAAAATCAAGGCCTCGCCAAGTGGCCAGCTAGCCTCACTGCTATTACATCTTTATTTTCTCCTAATAAAATTCTAAAATCCAAAGCAATGTGTTACCTGTTTATTTATTTTTAGAAGACACCTATTTGATAAATTCTGTTATTTTTTGAGACTATATAAGTTATGGTATTTGTTGACAATTCAGAATAATACTGGCATTAGTAGGGGAAACACCTATGTGTACACAAACTTTATATATATATATATACACACACACATACACACACACATATGCTTACATAAATGTAAATTAGTCTTAGAAATTTTTCTTTCTCAGTTATAAAAATTTTAATATGTACTATAAAGCATACTATTTTCAAACTTTTATAACTTACGTTCCCTCTTCATGAGAAACATGAAATCTCTTTCAATAATTTTATTTAATATCTAGTAAAAAATTACTAAAATTAAATAAAACTAAACATAAAATATTGTTTCATTTTTTAACTACTTATGCCTGTTTCCTCATTCTGTTGCACTCCCTAAAGATGACCACGTACTGGTGCACTTTGAAGACTGAATGATGACAAGACCTTACTGTATAGCCCATTTTAAAGGACTGTCCTTGTAAAAGTTACAAGTTTATTACTAGTGATTAATTTAACCCAGAATAAAGTAGACATGATTTTTTTTTTCCTCCCTGAATACTTAATAGGCTTATAGAAATTCTCAAAATGTACAACTCCTAGTAAAGGTAGTGGCTAATGGCACTCTGTTAACTAAATTAGAAGTTTGTGAGCCAGTGAGAAAGGACCGTACATCATATGAACAACAATACATGCCCTTAATGTTGCTTCACACCAAGTTTCAGGAATGGAAATATTGACTGTTGGGCTTTATATATTTGTAAATGTTTCAGAGTTGAGGTAATAAATCATAGTATCTTACAGATCAAAAACCTGATGTCTTCTGAATTATAATGCTTCTGTGAAATATCCTTATTTGAGTCAATAAATACCTTTTATTTCTAAGCAAAGAAACTCATAGAATTTTGAGGGATGTATGAACCTACAGCTACACCTCCACAGGATTCTAGACTTGACAGATTGACTAAAATGGCCACTTCTGTTCATCAACTGGTTTGAACAACGTTTTCCTAGAAGTGGTTGTTTGTTTAGGTATTATGCTGACACTGCCTTAGGTTATAATTACAAATATAAGTTATTAATATGCCTTCTTAAGACAGAGACTAATATTTATGGCTTTCAGAAAACAAAGAACTGGGGCTTTGGTACACCACATTACTGTAGAACAAAACTAATCTGGTAATGCTAAGAGGACACATTTTGGTTCTCTGCTTTGAGCAATGAGTCAGTGGACTTTTGAACAATAGCTAGTGCTAGTATCAGAGCCAATTGATTTGCATAAGCCATTTAGGATATAATCAAGACTTTTACCATTGTCTTTTAAAACCAAAATCTAATAACTATGTCAAATCTATCTCTCTTGCTGTGCCTGAAAGCTTTATAAGTTATGAAGCACTTACCAAATTTTATGCTTATTTAATTTCACTGTAAATTTGCATAAATCAGTGAGGATGTGATCATTCTTTTATGCTTAAGATTGAATATCAGGAACACACACACACACACACACACACACACACACGTAGGGTGATATTATAGCCACTTACATGTATGTTACTAGTGAGATATATAGTCTGTTCAGACGCACCTTTTGTCATTTTAGCAATGTGTTCCCTTATCTGATGCCATCTAGCTCCTAATAGAGTTCTTCAGAAGCTACATATTTAATATATCCTATCTAGACAGTAAAATTATTTCCATAAACCTATCCAAACTGTCTATTTAAAGCAGACCATATAAAATGCAATGAAATCTCACTCACTCTAATCCTCATGATATAGTTCGATGAAATGCTAATTAAAAAGAACAAATACACAATTAGGATAAAACAGCTATTGAAAACCACGCTTGTCTCTCCTAGATTATTTTAAAGAGTAAACATACAGATTATTTTAAGATATTTTCAGAACAAAATTGTTCTGTCGCACCATGCAATTATTTACCCAACTCTCAAAGGAAAAATCAGACTGTAATAGAAACTACAGTGTAGTGTTCTAGTGTACGTGTAATAATAAAAAAAAATCGTATATGGAGACTGAAGCATTGTAAAAATAATTATTTATAGACTAGCTTATTCCAAAAAAGTGAGGAATGTGGTGACATGTAGTTTTTTTCTTGACATTCCCTATAATATAATCATACAGTAATGTACAAAATTTGATCATGTGCAATTGAATACTGTCTAATCCTAAAACTAGAGTATTTAATATAAATAATGAACCTAAGGGGAAAAGTTATTAATGGCACCTAGACACTGGCCATCATCTGAACAACTTATTTCCCCCTCCCTTCTTTTTATGATATTTTTCTCCTACTTCATCAAAGGTATTTCCAATTTCTCTCAATTTTATTTTTGCAAAATAAAATATAATAATTTGCAAAAATAAAATAAAAATAAAATTTTTATTTTATTCATACCTTGAGAAATTTAAAAGTACCTCTGCCCTTTCTCATTCTTTACCTTCTTCCTTCCTTCCTTCCTTTCTTTCTTCTTCCTTTCTTCCTTCCTTCCTTTCTTTCTTTCTTTCTTTCTTTCTTTCTTTCTTTCTTTCTTTCTTTCTATTTTCTCTTTTAATTATATTGGCATGAGAGCTTGGGTTTTTGTTTGTTTGTTTGTTTTGTTTTTTGACAAATTAGATAGATGGGAGCTTTAATGTATAAGCAGATTTGTGTCAGCATTGATTCCAAAGAAAAGTGTCCAAAAAGACAAAGTAGTGCTTACTTTTCTCTTTTCTCCTGAAGTTAGCCTACTTTTTTTTTTTTTTTTTTTAAATCTGTTAGTGACACCCAAACTACCAGATTTAAAGTCAGGATTAAATCTTAGCTCCATGTTGTAACTGAAGACTCTTTAAATTGAAAATATTGTAGGTAGAGAATGCAGGCAAGAGAATGCTGAATAGCAAATGAACTGTTTGGAGCTAATATGATTCTTCAAGCAGATGTTTCAAGAGTAATATCTGTGAATAATACTTTTTGTGGCTATATGTGTGAAATATATTAAAGTATTATCATTATTGAAGGTCTAGAAAAATGAACTAGTTTGAACAAATAGATTTCCTAATTTAACATATTCTCTATTGACATTTCACATATTTTACCTTTATTTTTATACTTTATTTCACTGGTTATTTTTTATGAGAAGCTGAATGAATATTATAATTTATATGAAAACATTATCACCATAATTTAATGTAATGTCACATTCATAACCAGTTTAGAGTTTGAATGGTAAATGGAATCATATTTTAGAAGAGAATGAACATATGTACTTTTGCTTCTGTAAAAGAGAAGAATATCCAAGAAGATAGATATATATCTCTTCTCTGTATTGGCATGATTATGAAAGGGGTGGATGAAGTAAAGGTAGTTATTTATTTAACGAATATTTATTGAGCATACACTAGTGTAAGCAATGTGCTTGGTACTGTGGAAAAAATTTAGAGCAATTCTGAAAAAATTTCTGAATTCATTTACAATTGGGAAACAAAAAAGAAATGAGTAAATAAGCAAAAAATAAAGAAATTAATGAAATAACTACACATTTTGTCGAGTACTATGAAAGAAATGTACTATATGATGTGGTGATCTTGAGGGGGCCTACTCTTCTTTGAGGAGGTGACATTTAAGCTGAGATCTTAAGCCCCTACCATTTTTAAGCCAGTGTGTTTATATAAAGTCTGTCTTCTTAAACCCTAAGATGCTAAGACCCTAAGTAATTGATCTAAGGCAGTGATTCAAAGCGGCACACTTATTTAAATAAAATAATTTGTGGTTACATACTATTGTAACTTACTAGTCTTGTGGTCTAGGGCAAGTTACTTAAACTTTATAAAATAGAAAAAATAATGCCAACTTGAAAGGATTAGTCTGAGGATGCAATTATTTCTTCCTCTCAAATATATCCTTTTTTGCCATGTTCTCCTTACTGCCATTCTCCACTTTCTTCTTCCCTTCTCAGCTAAATTCATGGTGGCTGTGTACGTGCTGATGCTAATTTCTCTCCTTTCATTCTTTCTCAAAACTACTATAGTCAGACTCCATTATTCTCTCCACCAAATTGTGCTACTGAGGTCAATGATGACTTCTGTGTTGTTAAATGTAAAAGTAAGTTCTTAGTCATAACTTTATCAATCCATGAGAACCACTTAATATCATAGAGTCGATCTTTCCCTTCTCCCTTTGGCTCGGTCCGCTTGGCCTCCAGAGCCCATGAGTCTGTATTTCTTCATTGCCACTCTTTCTCAGCCTTCTTTAGTAAGTAGTTCCTCCTCATTTTCTCAGGACTCAGTCCTTGACCTCTTTCCCTCTAATGTCTGTGTTTACTCTAGGCCTAATGTGAGTTGATACATTAATTACACCTAAATATATATATCTTCAGCCCAAACTTCTCTCTGAACCCCCAAACCATAGATCCAGCTACTTACTTGGCATCTCTGTGTGAGGTGCAAGAGACATCTCATGAATGTTAATATGTACAATTACTGACCTTTTCCCTGGCCCCCAACCTTCCTCTCCCGCACATTTTTTTTTCTTATGTATTAGTATTAGTGAAAGCCTCATCACTTCATTGCTCAGATAAAAACCTTGGAGCTATCCTTGAATTCTCTCCAGGACCAGCTTAATGAGAATGTAACGCTGTATGCAGTCACATAGGGCTCCATGCTCAGAAAGGCTCTGTGCTTGGTTTAGTGTTTTGCTCTCTCTGTATTAAAGTTCTTAAAAGTTTTCAACAAGAACCGCACCTTTTCATTTTTCGCTGAGCCCTGCAAATGTTGTTACTGTCCTGGTCCTCTCTTACACTCTATATTCAACTGTCTATACATCCACTGTCGTCCCTTGCTTGAGTTAAATGGACAGCATCCTAACCAGTCTTCCTGCCTCAAATTTTGTCTCCCTTTAGTCTAGTTTCAATACAGCAGCCAGAGTGATCGTGTGTGTGTGTGTGTGTGTGTGTGTCTATGTATTATATGTCAGATTATATTCCTCCACAGTTTTTTTTTTTTTTTTTGCGGTACGCGGGCCTCTCACTGTTGTGGCCTCTCCCGTTGCGGGGCACAGGCTCCGGACGCGCAGGCCCAGCGGCCATGGCTCACGGGCCCAGCCGCTCCGCGGCACGTGGGATCTTCCCGGACCGGGGCACGAACCCGTATCCCCTGCATCGGCAGGCGGATTCTCAACCACTGCGCCACCAGGGAAGCCCTCCTCCACAGTTTAAAATCATCTAACGACTCTGATGGCATCCCAACTTGTTCAGCATAAATACAGTTATCAAAAAGGTCCTCCACAATCCGATCTCCTGTAATGGTTGACCTCATTTGCCATTCCTCTCCCCTCAGTCTGCCTCATGCTATGAACAGTCTTCACCTCGGGTCTTTGCTTTGCTGTTTCCATAGCCTGGAAGGCTCTTCCCCTACTTATCCCAATGGCTGTCTCTCTTATCTACATCAAGACTTGGCTCACAGGTCTTCTCTTCGGGGCAGTTTTCCACGACCACTCTATTGAAAACTGCAGCTCCTCAAACTCAGAAATCCTTTTTTCACCTTATTACCTTATATATTTTTTGTCCATAATATTGACCACCAAATAACATAGCATAATTATTTATTTGTTATTTCTGTCTGTGCTACTACAATGTAGAAGATATGAAAGCAGGATTTTTTTTTTCTGCTTTGTCATTGCTGGACCCCACATTGTAAAGAGTAAGGGGCTAACATGTAGTAGATATTCATAATAGCTTTGAATAAATGAAATGAAATGAGGCAATGCATAAAGAGCATGCTGTTTACTTTATAGTAAGCTCCCCCCAAATAATAATTTACTACTAAATGTTTTTAAAATACACTCATTTTAAAGCTAGATAAGATCTATCTTAGCAATTATGCAGTCCAGCTCCTTAACATTTTACGTGGGAAAACCAAGTCTCAAAGATTGTAAGTGCTTACTCAACAGATATTGACCATTCAATGTAAAGACACATCTGGTCTTGACCTCCACCCGAGGGATCCTTCCACCACATCAGACTAACTTTCTGAGCACTCACAGGCTCTTGCATTTGATTCTACTTGAATTATCAATCATGTTATAGCCTGAGTCCTTCTGACACTTAAAATGTGGTGACACCAGTAAGATGTGCATTTTGCTTGCAGAATTATCAGCAAAATATAAATAATTCAGATAACTTAATGCTCATTTGTCTTTAACCTTGAAATGATGAAAGATATTGAATGTATTTAAAAATTTTTAAATATAGCCACTATTTCTTTTATGTTGTTTGAAATAGTTATCTCATTAATCTTCTTAACAGCCCTATGAGGTATCACTATGCCTCGACTACAGGTGAGGAAACTAACACTTAGGGAGGTACAGTAACTTTCCTGTGATTATACAAGTGGTAAATAAAATCTGAACTTAAAATTATGCTCCCTTACTCTAGAACCTTGCATTTTAAAAATGACAATATACAAAATAGATTTGCTCCATTTAAACATACAGATTTCCTACTGAAAGAGTCATGTACCACAGTGTTCATTGCAGCTCTATTTACAATAGCCAGGACATGGAAGCAACCTAAGTGTCCATTGACAGATGAATGGATAAAGAAAATGTGGCACATATATACAATGGAATATTACTCAGCCATACAAGAAACGAAATTGAGTTATTTGTAGTGAGGTGGATGGACCTAGAGTCTGTCATACAGAGTGAAGCAAGTCAGAAAGAGAAAAACAAATACCGTATTCTAACACATGTATATGGAATCAAAAAAATGTTTATAAAGAACCTAGGGGCAGGACAGGAATAATGACACAGATGTAGAGGATGGACTTGAGGACACGGGGAGGGGTAAGGGTAAGCTGGGATGAAGTGAGAGAGTGGCATGGACCAATATATACACTACCAAATGTAAAATAGCTAGTGGGAAGCAGCCACATAGCACAGGGAGATCATCTGGGTGCTTTGTGACCACCTAGAGGGGTGGGATAGGGAGGGTGGGAGGGAGACGTAAGAGGGAGGAGATATGGGGATATATGTATATGTATAGCTGATTCACTTTGTTTTAAATCAGAAACTAACACACCATTGTAAAGTAATTATACTCCAATAAAGATGTTTAAAAAATAAAGATAAATATATAAATAAATTTTTTTAAAAAAAGGATTTTTAAAATGCATGTATGTATAATGTGTGTTTCATCATGAAAATGAGTTAAATACATGTAACCTAAGATTGGAAAACAGGTCTACTCTATCTCAAATCTAGACAATTTCAAAAGAACTTTTCTCCAGTGAGTCTGTGCTATAGAGGTCTCCCTCAAAAAACCAGGAAGTTTTTTGCTTCTTTTTTAATGTGTCATTGGAGGATTTCAAACCTTTCTAGCTATCACCTTTTGAGTGTGATGAGTGTGATGAGTCACAGCTCCACTCTAGACTTATTTTTCGTTTGTTATTATCATCTCAGTTGAGAGCTGTGATTCCCCCAATGTCTGAGCATCAACATTTTGCTAGAGGGAATATCTTAACCATAACTTAAAACACATAGGGATCCAGAAATATTACTTGTCACCTGGAACTGAGAAGTCACTTCAAATACAAATTACTATAACTAATAATATAAAGTGTATATACATATATTATATTATATATATATATATATATATTTTTTTTTTTTTGGTCACATGGCACGGCTTGTGGGATCTTAGTTCCCAAACCAGGGATTGAACCCAGGCCCTCGGCAGTGAAAGCACCGAGTCCTAAAAACTGGACTGCCAGCGAATTCCCTAAAGTATATTTTTAAATGTTGGCTCAGGATACTCTTGTTTCTTACTCATTTGTCAGGTCAAAATAGGATTTAATATTAACCAGGTTATTTATTAAAATAGATTTAGAATGACTTTGTGAAATCATATTCTTGTTTTGTTAAATAAATGACTTGTTCCATTTGTGCATGTGTGAGCATCAAGGTTGAGGGTGGAGACTGGGAGGAATGAGAGAGGAGCACTTATTTTTGTTTTCGGTCCTAGCATTGATAGAAGAACTAAATTAAATTCAGTAATTTTCAAAAATTAATTCCATAAGTGTTATGTTACCAAAACAAAAATTCATATTGTTGAAGCAAAAATTCTTAGATCACTGGATTATAGTTTTGAAGAAGTGATAATGAAAGTGAAGACTTTTGATATTTGCTGTAATTTGGGATAAAGTTATATACTGTGACTACATAATAGCATGTAACTGAATTCAAAATAGTTAGACAAAAATGAATTGTTTACTGTTGTGATACTTTGTGAAACCTTATTTACTTATATTGGTTATTCATTTAATTTTGATTTTTAAATCTAAAACTAGCAATGTTTTTTGAAAGATATTTTACACTAATATTGAGCTGGCTTTGCACTAAGTCTTGAATATTTTTAAAGGACTTTAAACCTTTTTCTTAGGACTTGGTGATAACCAAACTTCCCTCTCAGCTGCATAGGAAGGCATGTGTTGTTATTTTTCCTGACAGGCTTATAGTTTTTTGTATTAACTCAAATTGGCTCTTTAAATTCTTTTTCTTATCATTGTTTTAATATTGTTTGGACTCAACAGCATATCTGAGTTTTGCTAATGGGAGTGCTGACATGCTGTTGCTGACACTGACTGGAGTAAAGCCAGTGTGGTCACTTGGCCAATTTCTGAATGCAAACTAATCACTAATTATCTGAATTTGAGAGCTTACAGGATATTTCAGAATTGTCTATGCTTTGGTTTTACAGATGAGAAAACTGAGGCTTAATGAAGATGGCCAACTTTGTGCAGGATCACACAGAGAGTTAGCGGAGGAGTTGGGACTTGATGCCAGCTATGGGATGAACAAAATGGTCTTGTAGTCAAACTTAATATTGTTAGTTTATGTCCATAGACATGGTCCAAGTCATTTTAAAGATTTTTATTATGGCCAGACATGAGAAAACCTGGATTTTATTTCCTGTAATTCTATTATTTGTGTCTCCTCAAATTGTTTGATTTCTTTATGCTGAAATATCCCTATGGTACTAAATGAAAATTGGTTTATTTTTCTTTTAGAAACAAATATCTGTGGTCAATTATTATATAGAAGGACTTCTTTTGACATGTTTGAGATTTAGAAATGAAAGTTCAAATTGGGAGATTGGGATTGACATGTATACACTACTATGTATAAAATAGATAACTAATGAGATCCTACTGTATAGCACAGGGTACTCTACTCAGTGCTCTGTGGTGACCTAAAAGGGAAGGAAATCCAAAACAGAGGGGATATATGTATATATATATAGCTGATTCACTTTGCTGTACAGCAGAAACTAACACAACACTGTAAAGCAACTATACTCCAATAAAAATTTTTAAAAAAAAGTTCACCAATAGAAATAGAAAGTTTACCAGTCATAATGGCAAAGGTGTCACTGGTCAAGTGATTTGAGTGAGAGGAAGTATGTTTGTATGAGGTATGGTAGGAGAAAGTGAGAGAGTTTGTAAGGCATTTGTGTCAAGAGGAGCACTTATGTGAAATAGAGCTTTTTTCAGATGTCTATGTTTGTAAACTAAACTAAATATGGATAGATTAGAATACTAGTTTCTACAGTATAAATTTTATTTTAGCACATTTCTATTACTTGGCATAATGACATGTAGAGTAATTTTTCTGTTGCTTTTGCTTTCATGCTTCACACCAAACTGCTCAGGGCTAAATACAGAAAATCATGTTTTATTTTTAATCTGAGCATTTGATTGAGGAATTATGTCATCTTACAAGAAGAGTATTTTTTCATGAAAATATGTTCTCTGATCTTAAAAGCAGTGTTGCTTTTCTTGAATTTATATATGCTTATGCAGCTATATATGTTCATCTTTAAGATTAACATAACATTTTTTCATTGATATTTAATGAAATTCTTCATGGATTAGTACTGCAATTCACAAAACTTTCATCGTAAAAAACTTTCTGATTAGTAAACCTATTTTGCCTTATGAGGAATTGAATTTTTAATTACTGATAAAAAACAAAGTTGGCCCATTTCCCCAGCCCCAGCCCCTGGCAACTACTATTGTATTCTTGGCTTCTGTGAATTTGACTATTTTAGATAACTCCTCTAAGTAGAATCAGACAATGTTTTTTCCTTCTATGATTGGTTATTTTACTTAGCATAATGTCCTTCACATTTATCCATGTTGCTGCAAATGGCAGGATTATCTTCTTTTTTAAGGCTGAATAATATTCTACTGTTATGTATCAATATATACCACATTTTCTTTACCCATTCATGGGTTGTTTCCATGTCTCGGCTATTAAGAATAATGCTGCAATGAAACCGAGAGTACAAACATTTCTTTGAGATCTTGATCTCAATTCTTTTGGATATATATCCAGAAGTGAGAATGCTGGATCATATGGCAGTGTGTGGGAAATGGAGAGTTGTTATTCAGTGT
Source organism: Kogia breviceps (assembly GCF_026419965.1). Lineage (NCBI taxonomy): Eukaryota > Metazoa > Chordata > Mammalia > Artiodactyla > Physeteridae > Kogia > Kogia breviceps. The sequence continues at coordinate 53,067,477 of NC_081312.1, forward strand.
GCATAAAAGTGTCAGTTCATACTACATGCCCAGAGTTCTACCTTACAACGTAGTGACTATAGTTAACAATGCTGTATTGCACACTGCATAATTTTTTACAAGGGGAGATCAAATGTTAAGTGATTTTACTACATATGCAAAAGAAACAAGTGAACCAAGGAATCTCTGGGAGATGTTGGATGTATTTATTCTCCAGATTGTGGTGATGGTAACATGGATGTTTGCATATGTCCAAACTCATCGAGCTGTTATACCTCAATAAAGCTATTAAAAATAAATAAACTGAAACAAAACAAAGCTAAACTAAAATCAGCCCAGTCTGAAGTCCATTAATAATGGGTAAATCCTACAGCTCTAAACTTCGTAAAAATACAGAGAGATTACGTAGTCCAGAAATATGTAATTCTCTCATAGAAACTGCCCTTCTATCTTTCTTTACTTTTTGAAGGTATATGGATTTAGATTGGCAAATATATCCAGTAAAACTGTTTAAATGCTTCCTCATTTCACTCATACATATTTGAAATGTCAGAGAGGAAATATTCTCTGTGGTTCTTTGAGAAATCACTTACATAGATTTTGGGGCATAAGTATAAAATATTTGATTTTTTTTTTTTTTTGCTGGTGCCTACAAAGAAGTGTGAATCATTATGATATAACAATATTTACTGTGGTTTGTTACCTTAGGTCATGATTGAAATTGAGTTGGGAATACAGGTTATTCTGGTTATACATTGCAATAGATGAAGAAATACATACTGTACATTTAAGCCTCTCTTCTCACAGGCATAACTTAATTTTACAATCAGAATTCTGCTTTTCCAACTTAAAGTTTACCAAATGTTTATATATTATTCCTTTTGATGTTGTATTGAATTATGACGTATGTCATGTAAATACTGTTTGAAAATATGTCCTCCTTTCTCTGAATTTCTTTGTATATCCCAGTTATTCAAAGCACAAACTATGGCAGCTAATGTCTCAAGTAGAAATTGCATTATAGACTAATGTACCACAAATGTATAGAAGAAGAATTCCGTGTATATCAATTTTAGATCTAGGTATGTAAAAATAAATCAAATCGACTTATAAAATACTTAATATAAATTAAAATTTTTATTAGGTGAACTGTAACTCACTCATTAAAATGACAGAAATGGAATCCATTTAAAATCGCTATTCATGAAATATACATGTAGCTATGGATACATTTATTTTAATATTCTTCCTTTTAAATTGCTGTGCCTTAATATTTCTAGCCCAAGTGGTTTCCCAGCAGCTATTTAAAGAAAATAAAATAGAACAATGTCAGTTTGAATATTATTGAAGCATTTGTTCATGAAATTTTTTGCATCTCAGTATCTCATATCTTTGATTTTTTTTCTTTCTCTCTTTATAAATACAGAGGATTTTTTTTCCACTTCTTATTTAGTGTTTTGAACTAAATTTTAAAGTCTCACTCTGACTTCCAAAGAAGTGACTTTGGGTAAATAATTTAATTTTCCTTTGCTTCAATGTTATTATTATAAAATGATTGCTAGATTACCTAGAGTTCTGAGATTCTTGATTTTATATTTGTTTCTGACTATCCCTTGGTATTGGATTTTACATATTCACTAAGAACAATTAATGTATAATAGTCAACACTTGGCATTTTTTTACTATGAGGTTTTGAGGCTTTCTGACCCAGTATTTGTTACTTATAGTTTTCAGAATTTCTTCGAGGTCAGAAGATACAGGAAAAAGAACTTATTAAGTGATCATAAACACCTCTACTTTTGTTTCTATAAGAAAATAAAACACACTTGAATCGTATAGAAAAGTACTATGTTCATTAGTGGGAAGTGAGAACTTTTGAAAACTATCAACCTTGGAAAACTCAGACAGAAGCAGGTATTCTTCTGTTTCAGGAATTGGAAGGTTCACTTGAGCCACCCCGACTGACACCCTCTCCCATGTTCTTTTTCTTTTCTTTCTTTTCTTTTCTCCTCCCTCCCTCCTTCCTCCCTCCTTCCTTCCTTCTTTCCTTCCTCCCTCCCTCCCTTTCCCTCTTTTTTTTTCCTTCTTGACATATTTAAGAAAATAAATCCCTGCAGCATACAAGTACTGCTTTGGCTTTAGGTAGTTCTTAAACAGAATAAAAAGTACAAGAAATAACGATAACCAAGACTACTTGAATCCAATGACAACAACAAAATCTTGCCTTGTTTATGCTATAAATATATGTGAAAAATGAGTTGATCCAGTTAAATACTTTGTCAATTCAGATTGAAAACAAAACATTTTGGGAGCTTGCTGCTGGATGATAATTTGAAACCTAGAAAGTTACTTTAAAAAATCAGCAAAGCAAAGAAAATCCTGTCAGAACAACTGATAGAGAAAACAGTTGCATACATAAGAATGATGTCCTTTATGTATAACTGAGGGCACAGTAGTTGGCCTGTGGGCTGTTGCCCATCTGCACAAGTGTGTGGCTTGGAGTACAGAATGCCTGCCAGCACAGTGTCTCAAAGATTTTTGCATCAGTTCCCAACACTAAAATGGGGAGGTTTCACACACACACACATACACACACACACACACACACACACACAAATATGTATACATTTTCCTTTTGTCTTTAAAACAAAGGAGATTTATGAACAATGAGACCACATTCACACCTGGCAACTATCAACTGGAATGGAGTAAGAGCTGGCCCTTCTTCCCCCATATTTCATACTTCACTGGGCCAATTCTTTCTGGTTCTCAGCAGAACCCACCTCTCTCCCTACTGTTTCTAACTTGTGGTCTGTTCCAGATGATATCAGATATGTCCCCTTAAGCATGTGAAAAATGTTCCCCTAGTTTATAACATACATGCCATTTTAAAATATGGATGGTTTAATAGGATAACACATATATGGTGTTTATCAAGTAAGCAGTTAAGATCAAAACCAAATCTCAATTAAGAATTTTGTCACACCTGCTCTGTTCAGGTTATCCAAAATGTGAGAGTTAACAAATGTTGCCATAATTCTCATCTCATTTCTTTCGGGATGCAGCACCCTCCAAAACACTTGAATTCTCCACAATCCTAGTTGGCCAGATGGGCAGCAGGTTCTAAAAAGAATCCACTATTTATATTTCAAAAACACTGGAGTTATTTGTTTTTATTACTTTTTGTCTCATATTTATAACATGAACTAAGTTCAGTAAAATATTTTGTGCAAGGCTGCTTCTTTGATGATTGTTACCTATCACATCCCATACCTGGAAGAATAAAAACAGAAATAAATAAAAATCAAAAACACCTGGATACATACACATCAGGGACACAGTTCTTTCAGACAGACCTATGAATTCACGCCTGCCAATTTGTCCCAGGAGTATAGGCAGTGGGGATGTATAGTATGAACAAGGAGGGCTCTTCCAATAGTGCTTAAAATGTACACATTGTAAAATTAGGTTTGTATTACTTAAAATCTTTAAAATTCAGCATATTAGCATAAATTTGGGTTGTATGCTCTGAAAGATGAACAATAGATCCTCTAATATGTAGTGTTCTTCTCTGCACATTTCTGTTTTGTACTGCCCTCAGCTTATCATTAAAGTTTCCCTGGGTTGGTGGAAATAGAAGATTTCACAGTGGGTGATGAACACTGTGTGGAGAAAATCTTTCCCTTTATATTTCTTCAGGAATTTGTGTCTAAATCCACATTGTCTTTTAGACAGTGCTTTCATTTGTCCCTCTCTGCTACTGTGGAGTGCTCAGACCAAAAATTTATATATATTTAAAGTGATGCTTAAGTAATCACCTCAATTCCTTTATCATGAAAGAGCTTCTAGACTGAATTTGTTAATGTTATTATGGGGTAAGCAGTATTTTTATTTGTTTTCCAGAAACAAATGTATGTTAGTACATTACTCTATGTGAATCAGCATTTGTAGGCAGTAAAACTTTGTGATTAAGAGTGTAACACAGCACTAGATTCCTGTGGTTTGAACCCTAGCTTCCACCTTTTCCTTAATAATGTGAACTTTTGTTGTTGATTTACCCTTTTCCAGCTTCAGGACTCTTCTATGCCAAATGAGAATGATACACACTATGCAAGGTTCGTAAATGTTAAGTGAGTAATGTTATGTGAAATACATAACACAGAGCCAGGTATATTAAAAAATATTAAAATATTCACACACACATATATGTATGTGCATATATGTGTGTATGCTATATTTAAGTTTTGTGTAGTAATTTACATTTTACACTTAAACTATGATGGTAAGCAATTCTAAGAGCCATGAGGAGTAAAGAAACATATTTCTGGAAGATGAGTACACTAATCTGGTCTTGCTCTGCATTAGGATTTATTTGTTGGCAGTAAGGGTTTATACATGTCTCTACCTGCCAAAATCCTTGATTTTGCAGTAGATGAGAGGCAAGACAATTCCAGCAATAAGGCAGTAGAAAATGGAAGCCCAGAAAGCCTCCCTGTTGCTGAATGTCAGATGATATGCTTCTTTCATACATTCAGATAAGCCTTAATTTATAGAATTCCATGTCAAGAACAACACTGTTATATATAAAGACAGACAAATGTGCTGGATATTCCCCTATTAATGCTTCCTTATTCACTCTCTACCCTTGTGTACCTTGCTGTGTTCCTTGACAGGGTGACTGAGTGGGCTGCCTCAGCTGGGCTCCCTAGCCATCCAGGTTCTGATTTGATTAGGACAGTGGGACCACAGGAGACTGACTGGTTCATAGAAGAGATTGGGGGGGTTATTTCACTAGCTTCCTGTCTTAGGGGGGGCCACAGTTTTGTCAGTGGCTCTGTTCGCTGATTAAGCAGTGGCTCCGTGGGTGGCCCTTCCTGTCCATAAATCTGGCCAGATTCAGGCTTCTGGTCCCTTCAGGCCCAGGTGGGGGCGTGGCTTCCCTCTCTCACTGGTCCTGGTGTCTTTCCTTGCTGTTTTCCTTAACTCCACCCACTCCTTGGTAAACAGTCTCCTCATTAATATCTCTCCTGGCATGCTTTCTGAGTGTGGCCTCTGATTCCTGACAAGACCTTGACTGATACAAATGTCTTCAATGAAATAAAATTAATGATTTCTTTGTAGAGAGGAAGGAATAATAGATTGTACTTCAGGGATCAATAGCACTTAATATCTCTATTTATAAAGCCAAGACGACCGTAACCAATTTGCCCGAATTTTTCTCTCTCTGGAATTAAGAGTTTCTACAACTGTGTGTATGTATATACTATCTTATTTGCCTAAAGGCAGAGTAACGCTGTGGCTTGCATTTTAGACATCGGGTGTGACAGCACCATAGAAAGTGACTTGAGAAGGGATAATACTAAAGGTAGAAACATTCATTGAGAGACTGTCATGTAGCTGAGGTAACAGATGAGAGTAACTTTGACCAGATAAGTGAGAGGAAAATGTACTGGAGAGGAATAATTTAGAAGTTATCTAGGGGGTATTAGAGCACAATGGTTAGCTTCTTACTGGCTCTGTGACCCTAGGCAAATTATTTCACTTTTGAGTCAGTTTCTTCATCTGCAAAATGAGGACAATAGTACCTATCTCAGAGTTGTTGTAAGGATTAAATTAATACATGTAGAGTACATAGTATAGCTCCTGGCACCTAGTAAGCATTATATAACATACACTTTAAATATTATTAGTAGTATCTTTATAGATGTGGAAGGAACATGTATGGTAGAGAGAACGTGTATGGGATGACTTGCAGACATATGATTTGGTGGAGTGTGTGATTTTTAGTACTGAAGTAGATAATTTAGCAGAAAGTCCAGATCTTCAAATTTTTCTATTAATTCCTATTAATTTCTATTAAATATTTTTTGCATTGCTGCCATCTTAATGTCAGATGCTGTCATTACTATGCTCAAAATATGGCAAAATAAAACCCCAATTCCTTTGAATTCCAGGTGTATTCTGGGTATCTTCCACTATGACTATGTCTTACATTGATCTCTTTATATCCAGTAAAGTCCTCCATATTGGCCTCGTGGATGTTTCTTTCAGTTCTTTTCACCTAAATTGGCCTCTCTATAACTTTATCTGATTTAGTCTTACGTATCCTCAGAAATCTGTGGCTCTTTATTTTTTCAAGTATATGGTCTTAACTCTTTAATCTAGAATTCAATGCCCTTATTAGTTTAGCTCATCTGTTATATTGCTTTATTTTCTCATTGTACTCCATTATCAGATATTTAAAGACTCCTGAGTGTTTTGATTTATTTTGCCTCTGAGCCTTTGTTATAACTATTCCCTATGACTGATATATATCCTCCTTTCCTATAGGTACCCAATAAAGTACCAATCATCCTGCAAAGCTCAATCAATCCCAGTTTCTCAAAGAGATACTCTTCATATTCCCTTCTCCCATTTTAGTCAAGTTCTCTCCCTCCCTCACTTTCCCATGTTATGCTAAGAGAAGATTTATTACAGTATTTTTCAAAGTGTTCTTGTATTAGAAAATAGGTTCTCAGATTTTATAGTGAATGTTATTAATACAGCTTCTTGGGTCACCTGATCCAAATGTTTCTGATTCATGAGGTCTGCATGTTTCAATGCAGATGCTTATTTTATGATGATAAATTGTCAAAAGAAAAGGATTGACACTGCCCGTCACCCAACCCCTCCTCTTGGTATGAAGCCATGACTTTCTCATGACTGAGATATCTGCCCCTGGGATGAGTGGATGGATGCAATCATCCCAACTACACTAGATTCATGACGAACATTGCTGAATTCTCAATTTCAGTTTCTTAGTTAAGCATAAGTTGAGAAATCAGGTCAGATCTTGAATGGCCAACCAAAAAATCAGAATATGTCACCTCTCATACACATACCTTCTATGCTATTTCCTGGTTTCGTTTATCACATTCTAGTTCTTTCAGTTCTTTCTTATTTCCTCTCCTGCTTTTGCCAACATTTACTTCCAAAATTGTTCTGCAACACAGTAATCATGTCCTGTTACTGACTTTTGTTACAGCACTGTTCTTCTGCTTTATGTCCAGATACATGTGCCTGTTTTTCCTTCATCCATTTTCCCCAAGTTTGGTCTGTCATATATGTAGCCTACGTGTTTTAAATTTAATTACTCCCAAGGCTGCCTAATTGCTCACTTTCTCCCTCTCTCTCATAAAATCCTGAGCAACAACATTTACAGCACTTATCATCCTTTCCTCTTTTACCAAGTTAAGATAACCATTGACAGAAATCAAGGAAAAAAACCTCACATCTTTAAATTTTCAAACAATTTACAAAAGATGACAATTTAAACATCCTATATTAGAATCTGAAATATGAAGACAAAGGTTCATGGCTGGGCTTCCCTGGTGGCGCAGTGGTTGAGAGTCCGCCTGCCGATGCAGGGGACACAGGTTCATGCCCCGGTCCGGGAAGACCCCACGTGGCGTGGAGCGGCTGGGCCCGTGAGCCATGGCCGCTGCGCCTGCGCGTCCGGAGCCTGTGCTCCGCAGCGGGAGAGGCCACAACAGTGAGAGGCCAGCGTACCGCAAAAAAAAAAAAAAAAAAAAAAAGGTTCATGGCTGAAGAGAAAATATGAATGAATTTGTTTCCTGTGTATTTCCATCATATTTTTCAAGCAAACTAAAAAGAAAAAAAATGAAAAAAAATTCTCATGATAATTTTGATACAATAATGATTTGACTCAATAGTTCTGGGTTAGAAAGGTCCACAGAGAATTCCAGATTCTGGACTAATTTGCACTGAAGAAAGAAAATATTCTGACCTTCTCTAGATGGAAGGTAACTTTCATATTTTCTAAGTGATTAATGGAATGTGCATTTTTAACATACATCCCCAGTGATTCTGTTATAGCTGGTCCATGGGCAACACTAAAGTATCCGACTCTCCTGATTGTACTTTGGGCTTCTGGGAGAAAGAGAATGTTTTATATACTTTTGTATCACTCACCAATCTTAATACAACATCTGTATAGAGTATCTACTCAATTAAACATTTCCTAAATTGAATTGTATGGAATTATTTGAGATTAGGTTTTTCCTATATCTCTTTTTTTCCAGGCTACTTCATGCTTTCATTCTTATCACATTCCTTTTTAGTTTAGGTTCTTCCCTCTTTTGCTTTTGCCAGCCTCCATTTCGAAGTTGTATTGCAGATTAATTCTATTTGAGGATGTCATTCCAGTTGAGAATGTTTAGTAAGTCTTTTATAGTTATAGACAGCTTTGATTTCTCTGTCTTTTTTCTTTGTCTCCTATGTGAGAAAATGAACCATTTATTTTATCACATCTATTAATCAAGTCTAGCCACAAGTCACTTAGTGAATAACAGTGATCAAGCCCTTTATTTTGAACCCTTACATGTAGTCAGTCAAAATTGTCATCTGGCACTATATACAGTGTATATGCATGACTTTTTTCCCCTGGGGCTAGAGTTATCTAACACCTCGTGAAGTTCACCCCAGGAGACAGTAGAGGAAGTTAGTCTCTAAAGGAGGGGAAAAATCTTTTACCACCTCCAGATTTGTCCCTCTGCTTCTATGTCACAGACTTAGGACCCCTTTCTCCTTTATTATATGTGGCAACTGCAAGTTTTCTGTTAATACTAATCAGCTTGCAGAGGGAGGAAGATGTATATACTTGTGAAGAGTGGGTGGTGGTGTGGAAGACATGGCAGGTTATTATACATTCCCGGAGTCAATCCAGTGCTAATAAATGTTCCCTGTATTTGCATCATGGCTCATGGTGCTGAAAAAATATTCATGCTTTAGGTAAATAAACAGACTTTAAAAAATAATAACACTCGACTCTATGATTCATAGAACCTAGAATTATTGTGCTATCTCAACCCAAATGGAGAAACTGAGTACCCACAGATGATAAATACAATCTGAGATGTGAATATGCCATAGAAGTTACTTTCTTTATATGCAGATCATGTTTTCTGGGTGTTGTCTCATTCGAAGTCCTGCCTCTATTCCAGCACTGTTCCTGAAGGATAAAATCAGATTGAATTCTGCTTCTTCAGAAGCTGTATCTCCTTGTCAGTTTGCTTGATTTCATCAAATTTTAGCAGTAAGTTTCATTTTTTAGTCTCTTATTTTCTTGATACAGGGCGCTAATATTAAAATAATAATAATAATAATAATACATAATAAAGGGCTAAACAAATTACATTTCAAACCAACTTCCCAAAACTGCTGTCAGAGGGTAACTTAATTTTGACACTTCAAAACCCGTCAGCAAAATACCTGAGGAAGAGGAAGCATTATGTTACATGTGGGAAACCTTAGCTTCCCTCCCCTTACAACTGGTTACTCTGCTGTTTATGGCAATTCCAGCTGCGTAAGTTTTAGAAACCTGTGCTCTGTGGCATATGGCTCATGTCTGGTCTGCCAGTGTCTCCAGTGACAGGGAATCAATCCAAATAGAACACTGTAAATGGAAAATGCTTTTCTTATATAGAATACTTGGAATCTGTCTCTCTCTCTCTGTCTCTCTCCCTTCACTCAGTTTACTATTACCTTTGAAGTTCAATATTTTGGGATAAAAGCCATTTTTAGCATTTTAATAACAAGTAGCTTAGATATTTCTGCCTAAGTAGAATGCTGCATGCATTTGTAAAGCTATCACTTCCAGAACTGATAGGGGCCTAATTAAAATAAATTATTGCAGAATGCATTATTAAATAATTGCTATTTCTTTCTTAATATATGTGATCAATAATTAATGGGAGAGATGAAAGTAAGGGTGTGTCAATTTTTCAGACAAAAAGATGGTGAAAGTTTGTTTTGGTAATGCAATATGATTACATCCTTATAAATATCATTGTATCTCATTTTGTAAGCATCTTTGACTTGTACAGCTGAAACTGTCACTTATGAACAGTGTTGTAATTTTTCTTTTTTCTCTGGTTAAGATAAAACCACAGTAAGTTGAGTGCCACAGAGTAATGGTTGACTGTTAATGAGCTTAATAGTTCTTACTAGATCTGTTTGTAGCAGAGAAGAAACCACAGAATAGGAAAAGGTAACCTCATTCCTAGGTGGAGACAACTGGCACTGAACACTTACAAGCCCAGCATCTGGAGGCTGTGATTCAATTACCAAACTTTAGGGCTACCAATATATAGCAGCTAGCAGTGGGACATACCCTTTGGTCAAGACATTCCATTTGATAAGTAAAATTTCAGGAATTATTATATGTGATGTTAATAATGCTCTATTGAATACTGGCTGTGTCAAAAAGCAATTCATTGAAAGATAAGTAAAAATACCAACAGACTCTACCCTTACTGCAGTTACCTTGCTTAGGCCTGCCCCACAAGAGGGAACCTCAAAAGCAAATGTATAAGGTTACCCAGAACTAACTGGAATGTCACTTTGGTCTGTGTGTGTGTGTGTGTGTGTGTGTGTGTGTGTGTGTGTGTGTGTTCACTCTCAAGCTAAGAAAGGGTAGCCAACTAATCACTCAGGAGCCACAATCTACTCTGCCTTCTTTCACTTTCAAATGTATCATTCTAGTCACATATATGTTTTTATGTTTTCTGAGAAGGTCCCACACTTACCATAGTATTCCATAGGGTGTCCTTGATATTCCTCAGTCAATGAAGTCCTTGCTTGTGTCCCCTTCGACCACTACCTCATAAATTTTGGTTCAGCTTTATATGGGTTACAGTGGTCCATGGCAAATGGTAGAGATAGATAGCTTTCTCCTAACTTCAGTGCAAATACAGATTCTCAAGACAGTCTTAAATCTCTTTAGTCCAGGCTATTCCCTTACAGGAAAAATAGAGGGGGATTTATGTTTTTGATAAAAATTTTAAGTGTTATAACATCTCCCTTTTTCTCTTACTGAATTTAAGTACAAAATAATAGACTTCTTTGCTCAGAAAACTCCCTTTTCAATGGTATTCTTGGAGGTAGGGGCCATGACTTATTCATCATGTTATCCAAAGGAAGGAAGGAAGGGAGGGAGGGAGGGAAGAGAGAAAAAATAACAAAGGAAGGAAGGGAGAGTAGAAGAGAGAGAGAGGAAAATAAGGGGGCAGGAAGGAAGGAAAGATAGGTAGATGTAATGCTATCATTCCCACTCATATCTGTTTTGGTGACTATCATTATATTATCACAGGAAAATGCCAAACTGTAAACATTCCATCCTTCTCACTAATCGTTCAATAGTGTGTTCGTTTCCTAGGGCCGCTGTAACAAAGTGCCACAAACTGGTTGGTTTAAACAACATAAATGGCTAGAAATTTGAGATCAAGGTATTGGCAGGATTGTTTCCTTTTGTTACTGAACCAGGTCCGTTTTCCCGATGCACAGCAAGCCAAACTCTGAGTTGCACAGATTTACGGTTTATAAGCCAGCCAAGCAAGGGGACTGGAGAACAAGTTTCAGAACTGCCTTCCCAAAGGTGAGGGGGTTGGGATATTTATGGAATAAGCAGGTGGTTGTAGGGGGTGGGGAAAGGTGATTGGAAGCAGGGAAAACGGTGAGGTAATGGGTAACGGTAATCGGTGCTCTGCTCAGGCGCATCTCGTTAGGTAATCGGTGCTCTGCTCAGGCGCATCTCATTAGGAGATTCTGCTTATTCAACAAGGAGGCGCTGAGCAAGATTGGAGGGTGGAGTTTTCCGACCTCTGACGTCACCAGGCCGATGTGAGGACGCTTGCGCAGGCCCAGTTTGGGGGGCGGTGGTTGCAGCCCGCCGCCGCTGGCTCACGCCGGATAAGAGCTGACTCCAGTCCTGAGAATCAACTGGATGCGTGAAGCTGGGAAGGTATACAATTAAAGAGAAAACAAACAAACTAAAAAGCTACAGCGAACTTAATCAGTGAAGGCAGTTTACAAGTGGAGGGGTTTTAACAGGCTGTTCCCTTATTTGTTGGTCTATAAGAGGAACCCAAGAATTTCTGTTAGTTATCAGCTTCTGTTGACACTGTGTGGCGCAGGTTCACTTCAGAGGGCTCTGAGGAAGAGTCAGTTCTGTGCTTCTCCCCTAGCTTCTGCTGGTTTGCTGGCAAGCTTCGGTGTTTTGTGGTTTGGCTGGCTATCTCATCCCTCATCTCTTCCTTCATGTCCACGTGGGAAAGCTTTCAGCGTTTTCAGAGTCCTGTTAATAGCAATTTTATTTTAAAAGCATTAGGGAGCCACTGAAGGTTCTTAAGTAAGAGGTCGATATGGTCATTTTGAAATATCACTAGTGTGCCGTCTGGAGATGCAATTGGAAAGGGGCCATCAGTTAGGCTGCTTTTGCAGTAGTCAGGGAGAGATGGTAGTGGCTTGGGTGTGTGTGTGTGGTGAAAGTAGAGGGAGGGTGCCGATTAAGAGGGTGAAAATCAACAACACTTGATAATTAGGGCAGAGGTGAGTTCTAGGTATCTAGTATAAGCAACTTTTTTGATAGTATTGCCATTTCAATGACATAGGAAATGCTCAAATAAGACTTTTTTTTTTTTTTTGAGAGGAGAATGTTGAGTCATGAGTTCAATTTCGGGTGTATTGGAATATAAAGATATTCAAGACAAACTGTCAAATAGATAGCTGGATATATGGGCCTGGAGAGCTTGTCCAAGGTCTGTGTTGGCAATATGAATTTGTGAGCAATGAAAGAGATGGTAGATGGGCCAAGCCACAACTTAATGTATGTATCCTATAGAATAAAAATGAATGAGAAGAGGTCTGAGTAGCACAGGAAATAGTCTTGCCATGTTTGACTCTTTTTTTAAAGATAACCAAACTGATATGGGCCAAAGGCCCCACCTCCCAATATAAATGACCAATGGGAAAATGTGATCATTCTAGGAGAGGATTTCTTCAGTTTTGGTAAGCATGATGGGAAGCTTTTCTTGAGAAGCACTATTGAGAGCTTTAGGCAAACTCTTCCAAAAAGTATAAAAGCCCTTATCTCCACAGCACACTGTTAGTTGTCTCTACCTCAGGAATGATAAAAAGTCACATATTTTAACCTGATACATTATATGAAGAAAAAAATTAGAGACAAATGTCATGTCAATAAGTCAGATGTTTTTGATTTGAGGTTTTCATGAATATATGCATAAATATATCATGTCAAAGTCTTTGTCCTTATATTTCTCAGAATTGGTTATTTCTTGTTCTAGTTATTTAAAGAGAAAGTTTATTTCCAGAATTGAATTATGTAACCTCTGTACAAAATCCTAAGTAAAAAAGATTTTGAGAACCTGTATAGCTATTTACCATTATATTCTTTAAAAAAAATTTTTTTAACAAAGTAGAAACAGATATTCATGTTTCATTGTTATTTTGGTGCTCTTCTAAGTTTTTGGCTAGAGACTGTAATCTGAATTATTATAGTGTGAAGCCATTAATTGCCTGTCATAATTTGATATACTAATGTAGGTCAGTGACAAAACACCGCTTAAAGGTACTGGTAGCTAATAGGAACATACTGACGTGAGAACTTGTCAGAAAGGCCTTTCATTGGAGATTAAGGAACATTTGATATATGTCAAAATAGCTCTGGAATTAGACCCTCAGGTCTCTCGTTCTGAGCCCTTAATTAAAACGGAGGCTTCATCTGCATAATAACATTTTTGGCTTATGTCATTCCTCCATTATTCACTTTAGGTATTGATACTTCAGTATTGAAAATGTCACTTAATAATTGTTCATTTGGATATATCTTTTAAATTTCTACAAATGTTGGGCTCCTTTTTAGTTTATGGAAGGGAAGCAAATACTACATCATTTGTGCCCTGAGTATTAAAATATTATTTCTAAGAATGCTGAATATAGTGATTAATTAGACAAAAGCCTATCTGAAATGCTTCTCTGTTGATAAATATACTTGTTATTCATTAGGTGTTTCCTTATTTTTATTTATTTAAAAGTGATTTGTGATATTAATTAAGTAAATAAGAGTATTTACCTTGTTAAGAAGTTATTTTTCCATGTTTATTTTTGAAAAGCACCAGCTTCAGTTGATATTTTCAGCAGTGATTTTTAAAATTTATTTATTTAATTTTGGCAGTGTTGGGTCTTTGTTGCTGCGTGCGGGCTTTCTCTAGTTGCGGCGAGCGGGGGCTACTCTTTGTTGCAGTGTGCGGGCTTCTCATTGCAGTGGCTTCTCTTGTTGCAGAGCATGGGCTCTAGGCTCACGGGCTTCAGTAGTTGTGGCTCGTGGGCTCTAGAGCGCAGGCTCAGTAGTTGTGGCACATGGGCTTCGTTGCTTCACGGTATGTGAGATCTTGCCAGCTCAGGGCTCAAACCCGTGTCCCATGCACTGGCAGGCGGAATCTTAACCACTGCGCCACCAGGGAAGCCCCCAGCAATGATTTTTATTCATTTACTTAATCAACTGACCTTAAAAAGATAAGTTTAGATTTGCTGACAAATTTGATCATTTTATTATGTGGGCAATTTACATAAAGTTTATAGTGTCATTTTTTACAAATGTTTTTCATTTCTAGTTTTTTTGTTTCATGTAAGTTATTGGGATGAAAGTTTGTAATGATTTTACTAATCAGCAGTAATATTATTTCTCCATCGTTTCTTCCTTACATGGAGATTTCAGACTGCCAACAAAAACTGCATGCTCAGTGCTATGATCCAGGCACTATGGTAAATCCTAGATATGATTATCTAATATGATCGCTACAACAGTGTGAAGTAGAAAGTCATTTCATCCCTACTTTATACATGAGGAAATTGAGATTATTGTAGATTATATTCTAGTGTTTCCAACCCAGGAAATCCAACTTCAAACCCAGTACTTTAAATTAGCAACATTAGAAAGATTCAACTCTTGTTGTTAGAGACTTTTTAATTAGATGAAAAAATATATGTATATACACACACGTGTATATGCATATACGTGTGTATATATATATACACACACGTATATATACAGACATGTATATGTACACATTTGATCATTATTTACCAAAAGCATTAAGCAGGTGTGGGAGAAAATTACTATTAAAAGAAAAAAATTCATTTTCCTTTGCTTGAAATTTTGACTGTTTTAGTTATTGCTTTAAATTATGTTGATATTGTAAAATTGTAATGTTGGTGTTTGGGAGATAGATCCCTAGGAATGTGGGCCAGTAAAAGTGGGGGTTGGTAAGATGATACATGAGTGATGACTTGTTGCAGGGGACCTGACAAATTGGACAAAGCTGGTGACCTGAACCATAATGAGCTTGAGCATTCATTGGATATTCATGTATTGTCTTATTTCCCTTACAAATAAATTGAAAAAAGTTAAAATGAAATTGGGAGAATGTAAGAAGTTATTAAGAGTTTCACTAAGGAACTTGGGAGCGGGAAGAGCAGAAGTCTACGTTAGATTAGCATTTTGGAAGATGAAAAGAAGTACTTGTCATACTTCAGTGATGATACTGGATTTCAATACCAAGGATGCTTACTGAGACTTTGCTAAGACAGTTGCTTAGAATTACACAATACGTGAAAAAGTCAACCTTCAAAGTTGCAAACAGAGGTGGTGGTTATACTGCAGACAAAATTGGCAGAGCAAAGAAGAGGATAGAATTGCTGAAGTCCAGAAACATAATTTAAGAAAAATCAGAGTATTCTAAATCAATTTTTTAAAAATGCCCTGAAGTTTATGGGGAAAAACCTGATGGGTCCAGATAGACAAGTGTTTCCTTTATCCAGTGAGATTAAGAGAATTGTGCAACTGTCAAGTGGAAGTAGAGAAAATATTACTGTCAGAGAGGTAGAGTTTGGCTCCAAATCTTAGAGATGAACTACAAGATCATTTTAGTAGTTCTGGGGGGAAAAAGTGCTTACTGTAAAGATTTGGAAATAGAGATAACATTAAGAAAAAACAAAGATATCAGAAAACTTACTGCCCCAAGAACCACGATTGTTAGCATTCTGGTCAGCATCCTTCTAGACATGTCTCTAGACACACAGTTGCACATAGTACGTGAACAGGGTCATAACATACATGTTATTCTTAGCAGTAATTATGGATTTCTTTCCATGTCAATAAGCATAGATTGCATCATTTTATACTGGTTGTAGGGTAATCTGTTATTAATCCGGTACTTTATTGTTTGATATTTACGTTGGTTCTATACTTTTATCAATCATTAAAAAAAGTTAAGATTACTTTAATGGTTATACTTGATCATATGTTTTCCCTCTTGTGTGATTACCTCTAAATTATCTTTTAGAAAAGATTTCAGAGAACATCTTTATAGAGATCTCCTTATATGTATGTCTGATTTGTACATGTAAAAACTTTACATTTGAATTTGAAAATATTAATGGCTTACACTTGCTGCCAGCTTTTGATGAGATGAACATTCTACTAATAAGCATTATTTATCACATTGTCACTAGATCCTTTGAGAGAGGTTTGATTTTTAATCAGTTTTACAGATACTAAAACAGAGGCACAGAAAGATCATTTGCTCAGTGTCATACAGTAAATGTCACAGTGGGAATTTGAACCTGGGAACCTCAATTCAGAGACCTTGCTTATAACCACAGCACTTTATGTGATCCACATTCTTCTCAAACTTTATTTTTAAAAATCAATGACATCAACATTTTTGTATATAAATAAATTTATAGCTACATACCTATCTTTAATAGCTTATTAGTTTTCCATATATGCTATTGTTTCCAGGTTTTCCCTTATAAATATTGTAGTGGAAATATTTGCTTCTGTACGTTTTGGCAATTTGTCTCATTAGTCAGTTTTTTTTAGAGTAGCCCAAATGTTATATATATTTTACATTTGGAATCTAAATTGGCAAACTGCTTCCTCCAAAAAGTGTACTGATTCCCATCTAACAAATATGGAAGTATATAATGCCTCAAGCTTACTCCAACATTAGGTTTCATTTATTTATTTTTTATTTTTATCAATATCTTTTGCAAAAACAAATACTTTAATGGTTTACATTTTTTAACATCTTTATTGGAGTATAATTGCTTTACAATGGTGTGTTAGTTTCTGCTTTATAACAAAGTGAATCAGTTATACATATACATATATTCCCATATCTCTTCCCTCTTGCGTCTCCTTCCTTCCCTCCTACACTCCCTATCCCACCCCTCTGGGTGGTCACAAAGCACCGAGCTGATCTCCCTGTGTTATGCGGCTGCTTCCCACTAGCTGTTTTACGTTTGGTAGTGTATATATGTCCATGCAACTCTCTCACTTTGTCACAGCTTACCCTTCCCCCTCCCTGTATACTCAAGTCCCTTCTCTATTAAGTCTGTGTCTTTATTCAGTCTTGTCCCTAGGTTCTACATGGCCTTTTTTTTTGTTTTTTTTTCTTAGATTCCATATATATGTGTTAGCATATGGTATTTGTTTTTCTCTTTCTGACTTACTTCACTCTGTTTGACAGACTCTAGGTCCATTCACCTCACTACAAATAACTCAATTTCGTTTCTTTTTATGGTGGAGTAATATTACATTGTATATATGTGCCACATCTTCTTTATCCATTCATCTGTTGATGGACAATTACGTTGCTTACATGTCCTGGCTATTGTAAATAGAGCTGCAACGAACATTTTGGTACATGACTCTTTTTGAATTATGGTTTTCTCAGGGTATATGCCCAGTAGTGGGATTGCTGGGTTGTATGGTAGTTCTATTTGTAGTTTTTTAAGGAACCTCCATACTGTTCTCCATAGTGGCTGTATCAATTTACATTCCCACCAGCAGTGCAAGAGTGTTCCCTTTTCTCCATACCCTCTCCAGCATTTATTGTTTGTAGATTTTTAATGATGGCCATTCTGACCGCTGTGAGATATCTCATTGTAGTTTTGATTTGCATTTTCCTAATGATTAATGATGTTGAGCATTCTTTCATGTGTTTGTTGGCAATCTGTATATCTTCTTTGGAGAAATGTCTATTTAGTTATTCTGCCCATTTTTGGATTGGGTTGTTTGTTTTTTTGATATTGAGCTGCATGAGCTGCTTGCAAATTTTGGAGATTAATCCTTTGTCAGTTGCTTCATTTGCAACTATTTTCTCCCATTCTGAGGGTTGTCTTTGGGTCTTGTTTATGGTTTCCTTTGCTGTGCAAAAGCTTTTAAGTTTCATTAGGTCCCATTTATTTTTGTTTTTATTTCCATTTCTCTAGGAGGTGGGTCAAAAAGGATCTTGCTGTGATTTATGTCATAGAGTGTTCTGCTTATGTTTTCCTCTAAGAGTTTGATAGTGTCTGGCCTTACATTTAGGACTTCAATCAATTTTGAGCTTATTTTGGGGTATGGTGTTAGGGAGGGTTCTAATCTCATACTTTCACATGTAGCTGTCCAGTTTTCCCAGCACCACTTATTGAAGAGGCTGTCTTTTCTCCACTGTATATTCTTGCCTCCTTTATCAAAGATAAGGTGACCATATGTGTGTGAGTTTATCTCTGGGCTTTCTGTCCTGTTCCATTGATCTATATTTCTGTTTTGGTGCCAATACCATACTGTCTGGATTACTGTAGCTTTGTAGTATAGTCTGAAGTCAGGGAGACTGATTACTCCAGCTCCACTTTTCGTTCTCAAGATTGCTTTGGCTATTCGAGGTCTTTTGTGTTTCCATACAAATTGTGAAATTTTTTGTTCTAGTTCTGTGAAAAATGCCAATGGTAGTTTGATAGGTATTGCATTAAATCTGTAGATTGCTTTGTGTAATAGAGTCATTTTCACAATGTTGTTTCTTCCAATCCAAGAATATGGTATATCTCTCCATTTGTTTGTATAATCTTTAATTTCTTTTTTTTTTAAATTTATTTATTTTTTTGCGGTACGCCTGCCTCTCACTGTTGTGGTCTTTCCCGTTGCGGAGCAAGGGCTCTGGGCGTGCAGGCCCAGCGGCCATGACTCACAGGCCCAGCCGCTCTGCAGCATGTGGGATACGCCCAGACTGGGGCACGAACCCATATCCCCTGCATCGGCAGGCAGACACTCAACCACTGCGCCACCAGGGAAGCCCCATCTTTAATTTCTTTCATTAGTGTCTTATAATTTTCTGCATACAGGTCCTTAGGTAGGTTTATTCCTAGATATTTTTTTCTTTTTGTTGCAATGGTAAATGGGAGTGTTTTCTTAATTTCAGTTTCAGATTTCTCATCATCAGTGTATAGGAATGCCAGAGATTTCTGTGCATTAATTTTGTATCCTGCTACTTTACCAAATTCATTGATTAGCTCTAGTAGTTTTCTGGAAGCATCTTTAGGATTCTCTATGTATAGTATCATGTCATCTGCAAACAGTGGCAGCTTTACTTCTTCTTTTCCAATTTGGATTCCTTTTATTTCTTTTTCTTTGCTGATTGCTGTGGCTAAAACTTCCAAAACTATGTTGAATAAGAGTGGTGAGAGTGGGCAACCTTGTCTTGTTCCTGATCTTAGTGGTAATGGTCTCAATTTTTCACATTGAGGACGATGTGGCTGTCGGTTTGTCATATATGGCCTTTATTATGCTGAGGAAAGTTCCCTCTATGCCTACTTTCTGCAGGGTTTTCATCACAAATGCTTGTTGAATTCTGTCGAAAGCTTTCTCTGCCTCGATTGAGATTATCATATGGTTTTTCTCCTTCAATTTGTTAATATGGTGTACCACACTGATTGATTTTCATATATTGAAGAATCCTTGTATTCCTGGAATAAACCCCACTTGATCATGGTGTATGATCCTTTTAATGTGCTGTTGGATTCTGTTTCCTAGTATTTTACTGAGGATTTTTGCATCTATGTTCATCAGTGATATTGGCCTGTAGTTTTCTTTCTTTGTGACATCTTTGTCTGGTTTTGGTATCAGGGTGATGGTGGCCTCGTAGAAAAGGATAGGTGTTAGTTCTTCTCTAAATGTTTGATAGAACTTGCCTGTGAAGCCATCTGCTCCTGGGCTTTTGTGTGTTGGAAGATTTTTAATCACAGTTTCAATTTCAGTGCTTGTGATTGGTCGTTTCATATTTTCTATTTCTTCCTGGTTCAGACTCGGCAGATTGCACGTTTCTAAGAATTTGTCCATTTCTTCCAGGTTGTCCATTTTATTGGCATAGAATTGTTTGTAGTAATCTCTCATAATCCTTTGTATTTCTGCAGTGTCAGTTGTTACTTCTCCTTTTTCATTTCTAATTCTATTGATGAGTCTCCTCCCTTTTTTTCTTGATGAGTCTGGCTAATGGTTTATCAATTTTGTTTATCTTCTCAAAGAACTAGCTTTTAATTTTATTGATGTTTGCTATCGTTTCCTTCATTTCTTTTTCATTTATTTCTGATCTGATCTTTATGATTTGTTTCCTTCTGTTAACTTTGGGGTTTGTTTTGTTCTTCTCTCTCTAATTGCTTTAGGTGCAATGTTAAGTTGTTTATTTGAGATGTTTCCTGTTTCTTAAAGTAGGATTGTATTGCTATAAACTTCTCTCTTAGAACTGCTTTTGCTGCATCCCGTAGGTTTTGGGTTGCTGTGTCTCCATTGTCATTTGTTTCTAGGTATTTTTTGATTTCCTCTTTGATTTCTTCAGTCATCACTTGGTTATTAAGTAGTGTATTGTTTAACCTCCATGTGTTTGTATTTTTTCCAGATCTTTTCCTGTAATTGATACCTATTCTCATAGCGTTGTGGTCCGAAAAGATACTTGATATGTTTTCAATTTTCTTCAATTTACCAAGGCTTGATTTGTGACCCTAAATATGATCTATCCTGGATAATGTTCCCTGACCACTTGAGAAGAATGTGTATTCTGTTGTTTTTGGATGGAATGTCCTATAAATATCAATGTCCTATAAATATCAATTAAGTCTAATTGTTTAATGTATCATTTAAAGCTTGTGTTTCCTTATTTATTTTCATTTTTTATGATCTGTCCATTGGTGAAAGTGGGGTATTAAAGTCCCCTACTATGATTGTGTTACTGTTAATTTCCCGTTTTATGGCTGTTAGTATTTGCCTTATGTATTGAGGTGCTCCTATGTTGGGTGTATAAATATTTACAATTGTTAAAACTTCTTCTTGGATCGACCCCTTGATCATTAGGTAGTGTTCTTCTTTGTCTCTTGTAATAGTCTTTATTTTAAAGTCTATTTTGTCTGATATGAGAATTGCTACTCCAGCTTTCTTTTGATTTCCATTTGCATGGAATATCTTTTTCCATCCCCTCAGTTTCAGTCTGTACGTGTCCCTAGGTCTGAAGTGGGTCTCTTGTAGACAGCATATATATAGGTCTTGTTTTTGTATCTATTCAGCAAGTCTGTGTCTTTTGGTGGGAGCATTTAATCCATTTACATTTAAGGTAATTATCGATACGTATGTTCCTATTCCCATTTTCTTAATTGTTTTGCATTTGTTATTGTAGGTCTTTTTCTTCTCTTGTGTTTCCTGCCTAGAGAAGTCCTTTAGCATTTGTTGTATAGCTGGTTTGGTGGTGCTGAACTCTCTCAGCTTTTGCTTGTCTGTAAAGGCTTTAATTTCTCCATCAAATCTGAGTGAGATTCTTGCTGGGTAGAGTAATCTTGGTTGTAGGTTTTTCCTCTTCATCACTTTAAATATGTCCTGCCACTCCCTTCTGGCTTGCAGAGTTTCTTCTGAAAGATCAGCTGTTAACCTTTTGGGGATTCCCTTGTGTGTTATTTGTTGTTTTTCCCTTGCTGCTTTTAATATGTTTTCTTTGTATTTAATTTTTGATAGTTTGAGTAATATGTGTCTTGGCGTGTTTCTCCTTGGATTTATCCTGAATGGGACTCTCTGTGCTTCCTGGACTTGATTAACTATTTCCTTTCCCGTATTAGGGAAATTTTCAACTATTATCTCTTCAAATATTTTCTCAGTCCCTTTCTTTTTCTCCTCTTCTTCTGCGACCTCTATAATTCGAATTTGGTGCATTTAATATTGTCCCAGAGGTCTCTGAGACTGTCCTCAATTCTTTTCATTTTCTTTTCTTTCTTCTGCTCTGCAGTAGTTATTTCCACTGTTTTATCTTCCAGGTCACTTATCCGTTCTTCTGCCTCAGTTATTTTGCTATTGATCCCTTCTAGAGAATTTTTAATTTCATTTATTGTGTTGTTCATCATTGTTTGTTTGCTTTTTAGTTCTTCTAGGTCCTTGTTAAACGTTTCTTGTATTTTCTCTATTCTATTTCCAAGATTTTGGATCATCTTTACTATCATTCTGAATTCTTTTTCAGGTAGACTGCCTATTTCCTCTTCATTTATTAGGTCTGGTGGGTTTTTACCTTGCTCCTTCATCTGCTGTGTGTTTTTCTGTCTTCTCATTTTGCTTAGCTTACTGTGTTTTGGGTCTCCTTTTTGAGGGCTGCAGGTTTGTAGTTCCCGTTGTTTTTGGTGTCTGTCCCCAGTGGCTAAGGTTGGTTCAGTGGGTTGTGTAGTCTTCCTGGTGGAGGGGATTAGTGCCTGTGTTCTGGTGGATGAGGCTGGATCTTGTCTTTCTGATGGTCAGGTCCATGTCTGGTGGTGTGTTTTGGGTTGTCCGTGGCCTTATTATGATTTTAGGCAGCCTCTCTGCTAATGGGTGGGGCTGTGTTCCTGTCTGGCTAGTTGTTTGGCATAGGGTGTCCAGCACTGTCGCTTGCTGGATGCTGAGCGAAGCTGGGTCTTGGTATTGAGCTGGAGATCTCTTGGAGATTTTCACCGTTTGATATTACATGGAGCTGGGAGGTCTCTTGTGGACCAGTGTCCTGACGTTGGCTCTTCCACCTCAGAGGCACAGCCCTGATGACTGGCTGTAGCATCAATAGCCTGTCCTCCACATGGCTCAGAATATAAGGGAGAAAAAATAGAAAGAAAGAAAGAGGATAAAATAGAATAAAGTAAAATAAAATAAAGTTATTAAAATAAAAAATAATTATAAGGAAAAAAATTTAAATAGTAAAAACAAAACAAACAAACAAAAAAACGGATGGACAGAACCCTAGGACAAAGGTGAAAGCAAAGCTATATAGAGAAAATCACACACAGAAGCATACACATACACACTCACAAAAAGAGAAAAAGGGGAAAAAATAATATATCTTTGCTCCCAAAGTCCACCTCCTCAATTTGCGATGATTTGTTGTCTATTCAGGTATTCCACAGATGCAGGCTACATCAAGTTGATTGTGGAACTTTAATCCACTGCTCCTGAGGTTGCTGGGAGATATTTCCCTTTCTCTTCTTTGTTTGGATGGCTCCCGGGGGTCAGCTTTGGATTTGGACCCGCCTCTGCATGTAGGTCGCCTGAGGGCATCTGTTTTTCCGCTCAGACAAGACAGGCTTAAAGGAGCAGCTGATTCGGGGGCTTTGGCTCACTCAGGCCATGGGGAGGGAGGGGCATGGTGTACGGGGCAAGCCTGTGGTGGCAGAGGCCAGCAGGACATTGCACCAGCCTGAGGCGCGCCGTGCGTTCTCCTGGGGAGGTTGTCCCTGGATCACGGGACCCTGGCAGTGGCGAGCTGCACAGGCTCCCAGGAGGTGGGGTGTGGATAGTGACCTGTGCTTGCACACAGGCTTCTTGGAGGCTGCAGCAGCAGCTTTCGCGTCTCATGCCCATCTCTGGGGTCCGTGCTGATAGCTGTGGCTCGTGCCCATCTCTGGAGCTCCTTTAAGCTGCTCTCTTAATCCCCTCTCCTCGCGCACTAGGAAACAAAGAGGGAAGAAAAAGTCTCTTGCCTCTTTGGCAGTTCCAGACCTTTTCCCGGATCCCTCCCAGCTAGCTGTGCCACACTAGCCCCCTTCAGGCTGTGTTCACGCCTCCAACCCTGTCCTCTCCTTGGGGTCTGATCTCCGAAGCCCGAGCCTCAGTTCTCAGCCCCCGCCCACCCCGGCGGGTGAACAGACAAGCCTCTTGGGCTGGTGAGTGCTGGTCGGCACCGATCCTCTGTGTGGGAATCTCTCCGCTTTGCCCTCCGCACCTCTGTTGCTGTGCTCTCCTCCGCGGCTCCGAAGCTTCCCCCTCTGCCACACCCCATCCCCGCCAGTGAAGAGGCTTCCTAGTGTTTGGAAACCTTTCCTGCTTCACAGCTCCCTCCCACTGGTGCAGGTCCCGTCCCTATTCTTTGTCTCTGTTTTTTCTTTTTTCTTTTGCCCTACCCAGGTACGTGGGGAGTTTCTTGCCTTTTGGGCTGTCTGAGGTCTTCTGCCAGCGTTCAGGAGGTGTTCTATAGGAGCAGTTTCACATGTAGATGTATTTCTGATGTATCTGTGAGGAGGAAGGTGATCTCCGTGTCTTACTCTTCCGCCATGTTGATGCTCCTCTCGGTTTAAATTTCTTTAAAAATTAGGTAGATTGAACAACATTGAACATGTTTATAGGCCACTTGTCTTTGGAAGTGTATTTTGAAAGGCACTGACTCAGCTGTGTTACAATCCCGACACCTTAAAATCTGAATAGCTTATTTGGACTAACATCGAATAGATATCTTATCAGTTCTGCAGAGAAGACTAGAAGAATTTCAAGCATAACATTTGAAGTTAGGTGAACGGTGCTGTGAGAATTTAAGCATATCAATTTTGTATTTAACGTAATGGGCTATGGCCACATGCAGTGATTTATATATTTTAATGTATTCCTTGTTTGCTCAAAAAAGTCAAGGAAATACCATTAATTAGAAGTTTGTAATAGAAAAAGGTTAAGGGCAAAAAATTCAATTAAAAAATCTTGTGTACTTGTTAAGTGTTGTGGATCACCCATTTGTTTTGCTACTACTCTGAAGCTTTTAAGATTTTGTGACACTGCAGATTTCTCATATTGTTTGTTTTATTAACAAATCCTAACATTAATAACAATTATGACATTTCTTAGAAAGGGTATTTATGAGTTCATTTAGGAGAATGTGAAAATTATTTAATGTTGAGAACAGAGTCTTGCTCGCTGGCAAACTGAAGGAGTACAGGTGATTGAGCAGGAGAGTGGGAGGTCCAGCCCCTGGGACCTGATGGTAGGGGACCTGGGAGATGGCAGGTCTAAGAGCCTTCCTGGGGAATGCTGTGTCACATTGCCACAGAGGTGAACCGCTGAAATACTTACAGGGACAGTTTCAAAACTTCATCCTCAGACAGATGGAAACTAAATTGTTTGAACAGATCTGAGCAGTTC
Organism: Kogia breviceps; assembly: GCF_026419965.1. NCBI lineage: Eukaryota > Metazoa > Chordata > Mammalia > Artiodactyla > Physeteridae > Kogia > Kogia breviceps. Next base: position 53,092,537 of record NC_081312.1, read on the forward strand.
CTCAGCTCCTGAGTATATTTCTTTGAAATTGTCAAGCCTAAATAAAAAATTAGAGGTTGAGTGATGATATTTACCAATAAGTGCTTCTGTTTCACATTTCATGGTTTAGAAAAATGTTTTTACTTTGAACTCTTATGGTAGTAAGTAATTTAATGAAAATATTCTTTGTCTCTGGGACTATAAATGATTGATAATTCTTTTTTTGTATTTTGTTCTTTCCCCCTAAATTCTAAAGACAAAGGAATGTCTGTCCTTTTTAAAATGAGGATGCAGCATGGCAAAATGAGAACTAATATATATAACACAATTTTTTTCTAGAATAAGACAACTGTAGATGAAACTAAACTTTGAATATTCACTAACCTTCACTGCGGATGTCTTATTTTTTCAAATGGAAATTAAAAATATACTTTTTATGGTTTTAGATAGAACTAGAGGTTGTCACAAATAACAAGCTTTGCACAGGTTCCCAGTGTTTGCTAAGTTTTTAGTCTATGAGTGTTGCCTGGTGGAGTCCGAATCATTCTTGCTTTGTGATAATTGCTCTTCTGCCCAGTTCTGAAGGGGACTCTGGGTTTGTGTCATTATCACACTGATTCCTCTATTCTGGGGTTTGAAAGGCATTTTTGTGACATGCTGAGGATCTTGTCCTTCTTGTGGTAGTCACAAGCAGCAGCAGTGATTTCTCAACGGAGAGAAACAATGGAGAAATTGGCAGGCCAGATCCTCAAAATCCTCTGCCTGCCATTTGCTTCTTGGAGAAGCAAATTGAAGTTTTCATTTTTGGCATATTCTGTAGTAAATCTCATTTGTTTTGTTGATTAGCTAGACTGGAAGAAATAATAGCTGTCTCTAAATACCCAATTTGTGATTAAGGTTGGAGCACAATGATGACACTAATTTCATTTTAGTTAGTATTTGCTGGGGCTTTGTAGTTCTTTCCAAGAAAGCTGAGAAACTCTTAATTCTAGAGAAGGGTGAGTACATTTAGGTATACATTTCAGTCCAGAGGATTTAAACTTGATGTAATTAGTACCTGTGGGTTCAGGAGTCCTGATCTCATAAGATGCCGTGATAATTCATGAGAATCAGGAAGATTTGGTTCCAAGAACTTTGGAGGGTTCACTGACCACATGATATATAGCTTTAGACATTAGTAAGAGGAAGCCATTTCACAAGTTTGATTTAGAGGGGGAAAACCTAATCAAAGGTTTTAAAGGGGGAAAACCTAATCAAAGGTTTTAAAGGCTGCCCCCTCTTGTAGCATTATAATAGTTTCTCTGCATCCTTTACTCTGCTTCCATCATGACTCAAGGCACATAAAGAATGGTACCATAAAAGAGGCGACTCCCTTGTGTTTATGTCAGTTTTTTTTTTTTTTTTTTTTTTTTTTGTATTGACAGTCTATAGCCTAGCTGCCAAAATTTCTGGAGTAGTTTTTTTGTTTGTTTTGTTTTTCCTCTTAAAATTTACTGATTAGATAGAAACATGATTCAACTTTTAGATGGAGACAATTCAGGATGTGTCATTGGATCCAATAAGGAAAAAGAAACTTGTGTATAGAATCTCACGTTTCTACCTACTTGGGGAAAGCACAGTTTACCACAATATTTACCTTTAAGTGATAGCACACAGCTTAGTTCAGTCACGTCCTTTGTGAGCAAAATATGAGATTAATGAAATATTTGATAGCCTTTCAAATATTGCTTTCATATGTTTCTCCTGGAAAATACTGGGAAGAACATAGTGAAGGGCTTGGGGTAGGAACATCCATGCAGAGATGCAGATGTATATGTCAGACTTTGGGGCCCATGGTTCCTTTCCAGCATGCGTGTCAGAGGTTGTCAAATGCTGCATTTGAAAAGAATGTTAAGAACCTTAGATTCAGTGAAATTTATATTTTTTTAAATCTATAAAACATACTAGGGTCTTTGAAGTTTTAGCCTTAGGAATTAATAGGTGATGTTTTTAAATGAAAACAACAAAAATGTATTTCTGATGAAATCTGAAGTTGTTAATGTAAAAACCTTAATTTAGTAATGTTTAAAAATTGTATATTGTTTCATTTAAGAAGCATAGGACACATATGTCATTTTGTGGAAGATAATTCAGGTTAATTTTTTGCTGTTATGTATTCAGATTTTTGTAAAGTTAGTACCTTGACTCGAGAATGTTAAAAGATGACATTACAAGGTAATTCTTTTACACAAAAACATTATTGCTTTTATCATTGTTTTTAATTTTAAAATTTAAATTGCATTATGGCTTTTTTGTTTAACTTTAAAATTTCATGAACATAATTACGTTGTTATTTAATGTCATTTTCTTTAGTGACAAACGTTCTTCCATCTTAAATAGTATCTATTGCATATAACAGATAACTTCCGTTTAAATTAAAAATTTAAGCAATTTAAGCTCTTTGCTTTAAATGCTTGGCTAACACTAACCTAAAAAAAATCATATCAACCTCTGTTATTTAGGAAAAATTAATAGCTGCTTTCTAAAACCAGGGGCTTCAGGGTTTAATTTTCTTACCTTACTTTGTGCTTTGCAGAGTCTCTCAGGGCAGCTCAATTAATTTATAACAGTGCTGCTCAACATGTGCTGAGGAAATAATACAAAATATTCAAAACCTTTCATATTTAGAGCCTTTCACCAAAGTCATACTGAGGTAGATATTATCTTCTTTTGATTAAATCCAGAATATCAGTATGATCTTAGTACTTTCATTTTATAACTCATCAAATTAAAGATAAAAATGTATTTCCCTCCAGTGGACAGGAGTACAGTATTAACCAAGTATGAGGGATGAGGGGAAAGAGGTAGGGAAATAAATTCACATTGATGCTGAAATTATAGTTAATTCAAAATAACCAATGGAATCAAACACTCAAATGAGATAAAAGCGGATTAAAAATAATCTGTAAATTGCGTATCAAGATATTGTCCTATTTGGGATTATTAAATGACAATGACAGAGGATTTTAACTATTTTTTGAGGAAATTGTTGGAATGAACATATAAATTGAACATTCTGCTATCTGCATGTTTCGATATGTGATTATATTCATGGTTGTAAGAATAATAGTGGTATGTAATAATTTTTTTTATTGTTTTGAAGTGTAGAATAAGTGTATAATTTCAAAAGATCCTCATAGTTGCATAGAAATGAAGTCTGGTAAACTAAGACTGAAGGAGATGTAAGAGATCAAAATAATGACAAAAAATTAGCAGTTAAGCGAAGTGATCTTCTATATTCCTGCCTTATTCTTTTATAAATACAAATGGTAGGGCAGATGCCAGACTGCTGTGGCCTGAGGATTGCAAAGCAGGTGTGGAAGTATGACATAGAGTGGGTACCATTATTTCTACTCACTACGCTGTGAAGGAAAGGCAAGAGGAGGCCTGTTGATGGGAGGATAAATGTTGCTTTGTCTCCATTCTTTAATACGGGCGAGATTAAGCATATTTATGTTCTGTGAGGATTAACCTTGATTTTTTTTTTTTTTTTTTTTTTACAGAAGAGATTAGACCATTTTGAGAGATTTCTGCATATTTGGTACAGAAGTTAGCAGAGTTAAACTTGTAAAAGAGTAAAAGAACAAAAAGATAAGAAAAAAGAAAGAAAGGTTTTAGGGAAAATTAATTTTAAAAGAATGTTGAAGGATAGTAGAAAAATAGTATAGTATTGGTAAAAGTTACAGTTTATGTTGGAAATACAAACATGGTTTGTTTCTTATCATGCAAATAATTAGTCTTTGCAATCCTGAGATGGTGGTATAATATTGTTAAAATAGTCTGTTTTATACTTATTGTTTTATACTTATCATTTCTTTTTACGTGTGGGTAAACCTCAGAAGCAGTTTTACTTTTTTCCTGAAGCTTGGTTTGACCTGCTAAGACTTCTCTTTTTCTCAAAACTCACCTCCTTCATCTTTTGCCCCTGTTGTTCTACAGCCAAATCTCACTTGAAATTCACCAATGCCCACCTAACTATCATTGGCAATGACCTTTTATCTATCCTCCTCCTAATTGACAACTCTGTTGTAAGTGACAGTTTTGGACAGTTCACCATTCTTGAGCATCTCTTTGTGTAACTTTTAAAGCACTACATTTTCTTTGTTTTCCTTCTACCTCTGAGTCTCTTTTCTTGGCTTCTCTGTATTCATAAACTTATGGACAACAATTCTCTATCAAGAATTCACATTCCTTGCAGTTCTATCATTATCCTCTTAATTTCTCACTCTGCATGCTCTGTTTTAGAGATTTCGTCTATTCTATTGCTGTCAACCATCGACTAGCATTTAAAAGCTCTAAATTTTATATGCAGCAACAACTTTTCAGTTGTTGGACAGCTCAACATCAGCATCTAAATCTAAAATTTTACCTACTCTCCCAAATCTTCATATCCTCCCCTTCCCTATCTGAGTTTTTGATATTAAAATATGTAATATAATGAGCCCAAGGCAAAAGACATTAGGCAAAAGAGTTGTCAACAAGAAGAGAGATAATTATAGACTATATCTGTAAACACAATACTTAATTTAAAAATCCCAATGGGAGATTATTGTGAAAAAGGGAGGGAGGATACGACTTATGTAGTATTTTAAACTAGTAACTCAGGTAGGAAAGAGAGAAAATAAGAATGGAAGACACCATGCTTTAGAAGTACTGTTCACATGTGCTACATTGGAATTGTGAAATAAACAGAAGAGACCAATTATTGACAATGTTAATTAGATAAATGTAGGATGTCACAGAAAACTGATAAATATTTTATCAAGTCAAGTAATCACTTAAACCAATAGAAAAATAGAAGGAAATTTGATTATTGTTTTGTTTGCTTTACAAGCAAAACTGATCCTGCTAAGAGAATGGTGTAAGCAATAGTGTTAGTTCTGTTATCTCTGGCCACATGAGAGTAGAGAGGTGTGAGACATTCTATCTATCTGTCTCTGAGTCTCTGTCTCTGAACAGAATCTAGAGTGTGTGAGAGATGATGGTGCAGGGTGACTCACTGATGTCTTCACTGGAGCTTCTAACAGAGGTTCTGTGAGCTCCCTGTCTCCACATTAGCTGTCCCAGGGGATCTGTGAACTGCACCAAGAACGTAAATTACCTTGACCTAGTGTAGCATAGTGGTGAGATTTTACTGGCAACTTGAATTCCCAAAGAATAGTTGGACCAGAAATTTGAAGGATTTACCAAAGTACAATGCTCTTGCTTGGGGTTCTTACAAGAGAGAAAACTCCTAATACCAAACTTATTACTGGCTAATAATAGCATGTCCTTCAGAAAACATGGAAAAAGCTTCTCTCTCAAAAGCACTTCACATCTAAGTCCTCACTCTAACAAAGCCCTCCGTGATTTGGGCTCAGAGCCCCTCATCTTAAGTCTCTCCCAACTGTGAATAATGTGGAGTCCATAGTGATCAATAGAGTATTTTCTATTTAAAAATTTATCTTTCACCTATTTAACCAAAATATAAACTTCACTGTCATCTTAATTCCTGCTCCCTCACTCCCACATCAGTCAATCCTCAAGTCCTGTCTAACAAGAACTCTCAAGTAGGTTTCTCCCATCATTTCCATGTGCAGGGCTATATAGTCTCATGTCTGGAGACATCATGGCAAATTGAGAGAGTGACACTGGTGTCAAGGTTTGGAGTATATTATAAACTATGTGGACCACATGTTCATATAGTTATTTCCTAAACACTGCAGGCAGTCTCTTACAGACATGCCTTTGAACACACTATTTCCCTTCTCTGGAATTCCTTTCACCACATGCATCTTTCCAAACCTACGTTAAATGTCACTGCCTTCATGAAACCTGTTGGAATCCGCCAGGCAGATTTAGTCAGCTTCTGCTTTGTCCTGTGATGGTCTTTTCACTTCCTTCTGTTAGAATATCTATTGTTCTCAACTGTAATTATTTTATTATTTTTGTATTATTTACATATATATATACATATATATATATATATATATATATATATATATATAAAAATTGGACAGACCCAATAGGCTGTAAATCCATAGAGGGCACAGCTCATAGCGTTAATCTTCATATCCTCAACTCATAGCCTCGTGCCTGATCTATAGCAGTTGCTCAATAAATATAAGTTTGAAAATCTGTATATGATATAAAAGGCTTAAAAATGCTCTTGCTGTTGCCTTTGGAGAATAAGAAAGAATTTGTGTTCTTTCTCCAACAGAATACAGTGAGAATTTGGTTTGACTTTGGATATACTCTAACAAGATAAAAGAATGTCTCTCTTTTGCCCTTTTAGGCTGACCTCTTGAACCCACAGCCAGTTTATTCAAATTAAGGGAGTTGATATGATTAGTGTTAGAAAGATTTTATGTAATGGGATTTGGTTTACTGCAAGCAAATTTGGATGAATATGAATCTCTTGCAATATTTTAACATTTTAAGTCATTGCTGACTCTACAGGGCAAAGGGGATCATAACCCTTAGTCCAATTTCAGGATGACGAATTGAGGTTTTCTCTAACAAGGCAGAGGATAAAACATGTCTTGTTTCAGATATAGTACTGCAAATTGCATATATATTTAAAGTAGGCAAATTCAGTGCCATAATGGTTAATATTTTTGCTAAAACAGGTTAGAGTCCTTATAGTGATATATGATTAAAATTATAAATTAATTATTAAATACCTACTCTGTGCTATGAATTATGTGATGTGGAATAAATGTTGAAAATGACGTTCATCCTTGTAATGAAGTGTTTCCTATCAAGTTAAAGTGTTAAGAAAAAGGAGAATCACTGGGAAATAGAGATTTCCTGGAAAAAAGAGAAGAGAATCATTGCTAAGTAATCCACGAAGTTTTCAGCAACATTGGTCCAAAGATCAATGTGGGAATTCTAGATAAGAAACATCATGATCAAAGACACTTGAATTCTCAGTGCTCTTTATCTTCCCACTGATGTTGGGCTGATGTTACAGAGAAGTGGGATTTGGGGTTGGATAATCAGTATGAGGCCCATTTACAGGGCACCTAAATGCCATGTGGGGTGATTTGGACTCTGTGAAATGTCATAGAGAGACATTATAGATTCTTAGGCAGGAATACAACATGATAAAAAAGAAGTTACAATATATTATTTGGGAAATTGTAAGATTTCATGGATTTGATGGGGACTGGAGACCGGATGGTGAATTGGGACAATGTCACACTGGTTAAGTTTGGAACAATTATACTGTTTATATTGCTTATCTAGTTATGGTGCTTTAACTTCATGAACGGTTTCTCAATCTTTTTTATTCCCCTAGTGTAGTCTGGGTCTAGTTTAGGAGTTATTTAACCCTACTTTGACTATGCCAGGCATAGTTTTAATAGCATGAAGTAGTAAAAAGAGCCTAGGACCAGTGGTCCTGGTCTCATTTAGGCCACAACTAGCTGCAAGCCTGTATCCAGGTCATCTGATGTCCTTGGGCTTTCCTTCCCTAATTTGGAAATAAGAGAATTGACCTGGATGAATTCTAAGACCTTTTCAGTTGAGCTTTCTGCAGACCAAAAGAGTTAAAGGAAGCTTCCAAAATTTTCCCTTTATCATTGAGATTCTAAAGTACTGATCATATATTTTAATGCATACTAGGAAAAATACATCTTTAACATTTATAATTTGGTAGAATATTCCACCCTCCTATAAGATAGGTGATAGGTTCATAATGACTACAATATGTAGGCAATTACTTTTTCCAAAATGTGTTAAAATACAGAAGAAAATAGCAGAAAATTTACCCTTGTAGATGAACACAGTGTGCTTACTGTATAATTTAAATGTTTTAAATGAAGTTACTTACTTGCATAATAAGTGTGTCTTAAAAATAACAATACTATTCGTTGATTTGAAATTAAAACAAAAGTAAGTGTAAATCTGGAAAAGATTTCATGTTACTGTGTAATTAGATGTATTAATAAACATGTGGGCTGTCACTTGTTAGGCTAAATTTGGCAAAGAAATATATTTCAAGGTAATGAATCTCTATTTTTTTACTTAACAATTTTCTATTTATATTTTGCAATTGTTTATTGATTGCATTCAATTTGTTCACCTCCATAATATGTATACAGTTGTATGACAGATATTTTAAAATAAGTAGCTTTCTAGTATTACTTGTCTAAATTGAAGTTTAAATTTGATCACTATAGGAAATGATTTGTAGGAAACCTTGTGTGAAATATATCAGAATACCCAGATAAACACTACAGATGATTTCTAATGTCTTAAAACTAGGCAAATTATTACAGTGTCTAGACAGAGTCCGAAGACATGGTAGAAAATTTTTGATAAATTGGTTTTATAGACCAAAAAATTATTTGGTTTGTTTAAGTTTTTAAACAAACTTAAAAAATTGTTTGGTTTATTTAATTTTTTAAACCAGTGAGAAGATGCATAACATGATGTTTAGTTGCTTGAAAAAAATTAAAGAAAAAGACATTTTATCCCATGGTGTATTTTCCTTTAATAAACAAATATTTATAAAAGCCATTAGAAAATCATTTCTAATGATCTGGTCTGAGTAGCACTGTCATTGTCATCACCTGGGATGTTCTGTAAAAAAGGCAGATTCCAGGGGTTTTCTGCAGACATAACAGTCTCTGTTTATACCTGACATCTATGTTTTAAACAAGTTCCTGGGGAGTTTATTATGCATACTGAATGTAAGAACTACTTTTCTAAATATATTATTCATTCTTATCCAGCTGCTGGCAGTGTTTTACATGTGGTTTGATACTGGGTATTGGAGAGTGGGATCCTGAATTTGAGGGTTGAAGAACAGTACTGCTTGGATATCCAGAAAAAAAAAAAATGGAAATAACTGGTTGTTTTATTATCCACAAGTAGGCTTTTCTATCTTTCAATTTGAAATTAAGAACAATAACAAAATATGCCCTTTTCAGTTCTTAAACTCTCTGAGTGTTCTATAGATTTTTGTTATGTAAAACAGTATTAGATATTGGAAACTATTGTTTTTTTACTTTCACAACACAGATTTTCCCAAAAGAAAGTTTCCTGTAAGTTGGACTTATAATCATTTTATTTCCTCCATAAAATCACCGAATTTGTCTGCAAATTTTATAGGATTCATAGTCTTTTAAATGTGAAATAAAAAATTCCAAATATGCCCATATTAATTTTTAAGCAACTATAGCCTCTGCTGACAATACTGCTGTTCAGGCTGAGATTGCTATCAGGAAATTCTTGAGATCATTGTTCTTACATGTAGATATAGATTTTCCTCTTGCCTTTAATTAAAACAAACTTTTTGCCTCCACTTCAAATGTATTACAAACAAAAATGCTGAATTCACAAATGGGGATGATCTCCAGTTTGAAGCTAGTCACAGTAATCTCCTTGATGACAGGAAGCATATCTTATTATCTAAGTATTTCTCATTACCAAAAGAATTTTTGCATACAGTGGGTTTCCAATGATGTGTAAGTCAATGGATGCTAGTCAAGTTTTATAGGCCCATGTGGCACTGAAGTCGGAGAAAATTATATTATGGAATTTGCACAGTTTCATGAGAAGTCTATCTTGAATCAGAATTTTACACTTAGAGATCAGTGATTTATGGCCTTCATCAGTGGCTTAATTCAGTGATTATCTTTTGCTCATATTAATACAGGAGTCTATAAATATTGAAAACTTAAGTTGGTGTTCAATTCCTGATAACCAAATTTTCCTATTCTTTAGCTCCCTAGTTACACCACAGGACTTATAAAATTAATAGAAAAATGGCAATGTCTTTAATTCGCATTCCTTTTTCCTTTCTGATGGTCTTTCTTTTTCACTACCTAGTTTTTGGACAACATCCCTTACTATATTAAATTTTAGATTTCAGAAAGGAAGGGAACTATCACATTTTAACAATCAAGTTTTATCATTGGTCTTGTAATGATGGTGATTTCCTGAATCACCAATTTTTCCCCATTACCCTATTCCCCTTTGCCATTTTCATACTGTGTTGGTGACTGTAAGGTAAACTTGAAGTTTTCTGTCTGGCAAAATCTTTAATCCCTTGGGGATGTTCAAAGTGTTAAGACTGATGGATCTGACAGTGGTAAAGTCTAATAAGAATTGCTGTAACAACCATGATGATCAGGGGAAGACAGTTTGCTTATCTTTTTATGTGTCTTGTCTCTCTTCTTCCTGACTCGACAGCTCCCCCCACGGTTCGTATTGTGCATTCAGGCTTGGCCTGTAACATTGAGGAGGAGCGCTATTCAGAAAGGGTCTACACTATACGGGAAGGAGAAACCCTGGAATTGACCTGTCTGGTCACAGGACATCCACGTCCACAGGTGAGTCCCGAACCGTGATATCGTGGAAAACTCTCTTTGACTTTTCTTGGAAGTCAAAAAATGTACATTTTAGATGATTTAGCTAAAAATGTGTTTGTGTGTGTATGTGTGTGTGTGTGAAATTCAAGTATGTGTGTGATGCACGATAAGAGTAGTGACTGCTGAACATTCACGCTTGAAGTATTCATGTGGATAAGACAAAAAAAAGAAATTTTTGTTTTGGTATTGTGAGAAATTTAAAAGACTTCTAAGGAGGCTGTTAAAAAAGACAACTACAAAAATATCTGTCAGATAAAAATTCATATGGCAATGAGTTTATTTTAGAATGTGGAACATGATTTCACGATGACATAATTGCAGTGGAGGAAGCATTTGTTCTAAGAATGTGATGAACGAGGTCACATGTACTTTCCTTACTCCTAGTCATTATATTCATAGAAAACCTCGAAAAACAAATGTTTGTAGGTGCTGTATGAATTCATGTTCTCGAGTCAGCAGATACAGCTTTCATAGCTAATTTAGTAGCAGGAACAGAAATTGAGACTTTCAAAGGGCACTAAAATTACAAACAATGAGCAAAGAAAAAGCTTGTAGGAGTGAAAAAAGGGGTTAGATATAAGATAGTATAGTTAGGCTGTGTATCTATGATGTAAAAATTTAATTCTGTTAAATTTAATTTAACAGAATATTCAGGATGTTTTTATTCATAAATTGCCAATTCTTATTGTCATATATTTAACCTGACTGGTTCAAAATATGGATTGGTATTAAACACAAACACTGTGTTGGAAAAGAAGTCTCATTTGGTAGACAAAGTTACATATTTTAAGTATTTGTATTACAGAAAAAAAAATCCTGCTAACACGACTATATACGGGAAAGTAAAGAACAATGTGGAGCTTATAAAGTCTCCCATCATTTCTATCTTGTCTTTTGGTCCTGTCATCCTTAACTCTTTAGTCCTCAAGGATGTTTTGACTCTACAATTTTGACCCTGAAGAACAAATAAAAATAGCATATGAACTTCACAGAATGAAGCAATAGATTGATAAGACCATAAGTAAACTGAAATGGTGAAATACGTTTTATAAAACTTATGCTGCTGATAAAATGGAAAACAGTAAAAATAATCTAGAAAAAAATTATTTAAAAATATTAAAATCCATAGTGGCTGAAATTGCAAATTATGACACTTGCTAAGAACTGAAAATTTATTAAAGAATAAAATTGTCTCAATAAAATAGAGTTACAGAAAATTTGACCCAATTTAATTAGACTTAGTAGAAAAAATGATTGCAAAACTAAATGTATAAGCACAGAAGCAATAATTGTTAAAATGTGGTGTAGATGAAGCTGATATGTAAAGCATTTTTATTCTCAGATTTATGCAGAAAACAGTATAGTCCAATGAAAATAATTTTACTAAAATTAAAAAATGATAACACTAACTCAAGAATAATATCCCAAAGAAAGTTTAGTGTTGTTTTAATTTGATTTTCTTAATTTATATACATAGAATAAAAATTCCACAGTAAAAAAGTTGGGATCAAAGTGGGAAGGTCCGAGTAAACCTAAAAGAAGCCACAAGAGGAGACTCATTGATGCTCCTATTATTCCCACAATGAATGTACCAAGTTCTGCAGCTTCTGAACTTCAAATTTTACTTAAAAATGCAACTTATCTTTGTTTTTAAGTCATCCCAGCTGCTCCTCTCCCTCTATCTTCATCCTTACATTCCCTTAATATTAGACATTTCTTATTTTCTCCATACATCTTCCCTTTTGTGATTCAGCAATCTGGATGCAATCTTTGAGCTCTGGCCAATCTGAAAGTAGTTCTGAAAAACAGGAGTAGGTTATTGCCTTATTTATTTTCCTGAGAAATTCCATTTTTGGAAAGATTTCAATGTGTTATGAGCCTATGAAAAATTTATTATTTCAGTATTATTATTTCTTCATTCCTAGAAGTAATTCAGGTATTTGCAGGTGAATCAGTTTCAGTTTATATTGCATATTTGGAAAATTAACTGGGCCTCTTCTTTGTCAACAAACTGTATAAGGAAGGCTGACAGAACAGCTGGGCCTTTGCATCCTGTCCAAATATTAAAGGGCATGCTGTTGGCATCTAGTCCTGAGGACAATTTTTCTTGGCTGCTACCATGAAGCTGGAATGACTTTCTTGTTCCTATGTCTAATCTATATATGATAATGCAGTGAAAGAGAGAAGTTCTTCATTCACTCTTCAGAAGATTTCTTAATCTGTTGCTTATTCCTGTGGCAACGAGAGTCATAAAAATTTCCATTTCTACAAGTATTCTAAGGCAGGATTTTTTTCTAGATTCTTTAAAATTTTCTTTAAAATAAAATAAGTGAAGAAGGTCAGTACATAGCAGTGGTTAAGAGCATGGTACTGGACTGCCTGGATATAATCCAGGATCCATCATGACTACAAGTGTGACCTTGGGAAAGTTCCTTAACCTCTCTGTTCTCTGTGACTCAGTTTTCTTATCTATATAATAGCGATGATGCTAACCATCTTATCTATATCATAGACTCCTTTCAAAAATTAAATATATGTATAAATGTATATGTACATATGTATATACACATATATAAATATATATACATGGTACATAGTAAACATTATATTGGTACATAATAAAATATATATTGGCTTTATATTGTTTTTAAGTAATTTATACTTAGACTCCAACGTCGAACATATTTGAAATAAATAAATTTTAAAAAAAGGTTCTTAGCATTTCTATAGTCTAAATTAAATGCATTTCAATAAATTTCAATATTTTTGTGTTTTAACGTACTGCGGAGCTTTTGCATCTCTGTTAATTAGCTTTTTTTTAGCTTGCAAGGACAAGAACTGTGTTCAGACTACCTCATTTAAGGAGGGCTTATTATAAAAATATGTGAGAAGGTAAGAAAGAAAGGAGACAAGGGTTTGTCAGTAAATCTACCAAGCTAATATTACTTCTGGATATCCATAATTTCAGAATTTTGCTACCTACTTTCCTAATTTTCCTTCTTTTCTTTTTTCTTTCCTTCTTTTCTTTTTTCCTTCCTTCCTTCTTTCATTCCTTCTCTCCCTTCTTCCCTCCTCCCTCTGTTCTTTCTCCCTTAATATTACCACACCAATAACAAATGAATTATGAATATAGTCCTCTTGTAAATGATTTAAACAATAGGATATTTGACATACTGGACCTGTTTTCTGCATCATGTGAGAGACTCTCCAACTGAAACAACTAATATTTTTTCAATGTATCTTTGGATAGAATATGCGAAAGGGTTTAGGAGAAGTATGCAAAAATTTATTAATCACAAATTTTATATCAATGAGTAACTTCACAGGTCTCCCCACCCCCCCCCACACAGTCTCATCTCCTGGTGACATACATCTTTATTAAGGTCATGGTTACAAGGGGAAATGTACTCACCATAACTGTTTAGAAGAAAGCTCTTATAGACTTTCTGATCATTGATGTCACACCTTCAAATAGTTTTGTTACCATTACTTTTAATATAGACTATGGAAAGCCTCTTTTGGTTCAACACTTTATTCCAAAACTACTGATACATTTTATTCCCAGTACATCAGCATTAACTAAAGATTTGTTTTAATTTAATAAAAATCCTCATGAATATAAAGGGTCATTTTTGTTCCTCAGGAGATCTGAATCCATTTGCAGTTATTTCAGAGTTCATCATTTGTTTAATTCCATGGACAGTCCTGATGCTTAGAAGAAACATTTATCATACAGTTCCAGATACTTGCAAAAACAGCGTTAGTCAGTGTGCTTAATGAGATAATACATGTTGATCATTTAGCAGAGTACCTAGCAAAAAGTAAATACTTAGTCAGTCATCACCATATTTGTGATTCCATTATTGATACAAAATAATAATTTATTCTATAAAGTTAATAATTCTCAGCTATTACTGTCATCACTACACAATTGCAGGTAACCCAGTAGAGTAGGTAGAGTATTTCCTACTCTCCCATTGAAGTTGGTTTTGGTCATATGCCTGGCTTTAACTAATGTATTTTGAGCTAGCTGTAATCTGGGCCAGATGTAGTGTCTGCACTGGGACAAATTGACACACCTCTGATACTAGCTGGTATATAGCTAGTCATCTGATAAATGAATGCTTTTCAGTTCTCAAGAAGAAGCTCTGCTCTGCCCTGGGTCAGGATGAACTGTGTCACTCTCTAACATTATAGTGCACAGGGAATTTGATTATCTTCATAATCTACATAACATACTAGTCCATCATGTCATTTTGACCTTTTGAACAGGAAGTAGCAAGTACTCTGGATGCCATATATGATAGACACATGCCAGAGGATGAGAAATACAGTACCAAAATATTAGTAGGTCCGTCAAATTGGAGAAGATTTTTGGAGTCTGATGGTCTGGGGCATGCTAGGACATTCCATCTAAGGTTATAAAAAAGTTGTTGCTCCTCACAAGTCCACCACTAAGAAGGAGGTCCAGCATATGGTAAACTTTTTTGAACTTTAGGAGCTGCATATACTACATTTGGAAATACTACTTCAAGTCACTTTATCAGGCAACTTTAAAGGCTATGATTTTCAAGTAGGACTCAGAGGAAGAGAGGTCTCTGCAGCAAGTCCAGGTTTTAGTGCAAACTGCCTTGCTACTCAAGCAATATGATCTAGCAGATTTGGTGTTGGACACGGATGCCGTGTGGATCTTTTATTAGGTCCTAAGAATAGAGTCACAGCACAAAACTTTAGATTCTAGAACAAAACTAAACTTTCTACAGCAGAGTACTAATTGCTGTTTGAGAAACAGCTCTTTGGTCAATAGGGAGTAGGATCCAGTCGATACATGCCCCCTTGGTCAGGCAATTCTGTAACATATTCTACATGGCTCCTTAGAGGGTCCCAGTAGAATGGAGCCCCAGTCACTCTCAGCAGTGACTAGCATAATAACACTTTGTTTTATCGGTTTTTCTCCTTCTCTATGTCACTTTCCACAGCCCCCTACTTGGCTTCCCTGGGATTAATTCTGAAAATAAACTATCTACTTGTAATCTCTTGTCTCAGATTTTCTTTCCTGAGGCAACTCCAGCATATGACAGTACCTATCTCCTGGACTCAAACCTCATGAGGAGTATGTTTATACATCTAATCAATCCTAGTTTCTGCTTCCTTGCTGCTGACCTTATGTTGCTTAATTCTAATTCAGAATTATTGTACTTCTACTTTTCCTGAAGACTTGTAAAGGTAAACCACAAGAAACTAGCCAAGGTAGGATGTTTAATTAAATGTTGCTTTTACTTCTTAAGACTTTTATATAATATAATTAGCATGCATGTGGAGTATATTGTCCTCATTTATTCTACTTGAATTAAATCTAAGCATTAAAAGTTTGCAAGTTCATTTGCAAGGAATGTCATGTGATGGAGATTTACAATATAAATACAGACTGAGGATTTGTTTGGTTTTGACAGCTTTGCCTCTCATGATCAAAATTGGATCTTCAGAGTGATCAGAAAATGGATATCAAAACAGAGTCAAAATAACTGAATATATAGATCACCTGAAAATTAGAAATTAGATGTCTACTTTTGAAATCTACATATTTCAATGAAAAATATTATATATAAGAGTGATGAGATTGTAACCATTATTTTATTATGGCAGTTGACATGAAATAAACTTTTGAAAATGATCAGGGCATTTCCAGAAGATAGAAGGAAATCAGTATTGCCTATCAATATATAATTGAGAATCTATTCGTTGTATTGTACATAGTTAAAATGGATCATTTTATGGTAAATAGTTGCAATTCTTTTAATGTAGAAGTTCTGAATAACTACATAGACATTGATAATTTGGTTTTGTATTTTTATTATTAGAAGAATACTCCCATTGACATATTTTCAGATATGTATTATTTGACATATGAGGAGATTTTTAAGTGGTAGATATCCTACAATATAGTTTTTTTTCCTAGTTTTTTTTTTTTTTTTTTTTTTGATATGCGGGCCTCTCACTGTTGTGGCCTCTCCTGTTGCGGAGCACAGGCTCCGGACGCGCAGGCTCGGCGGCCACGGCTCACGGGCCCAGCTGCTCCGCGGCATGTGGGATCTTCCCGGCCCGAGGCACGAACCCGCATCCCCTGCATCGGCAGGCGGACTCTCAACCACTGCGCCACCAGGGAAGCCCTTTTCCTACATTTTTAATCTTTTTTGTAGTAGTTATTGAGCTGTCAACAAAATCTAAATGGACTAGTCTCAACATAGTCTGAAGTGAATTTTTCATGATGGAATGATAATCAAATTAATTGATCTATTTTTAAGTCTATATTACATATACTTACATATATGTACACATAAAGATAAATTCATAATAAAGTGTGAGGCATTTGGGCACATTCAACATGCTGTAAATGTTCATTTATAGTTATATGAATCCCTGCTATTTTAAAAAGGTAGCATGAAAACAAATATAGTAGTGGTCTACTTGTAATCCTATTGAATCAAGTTTATCCTCTTCACTTCTAGCTATTACATTAAAGATGACAATTAAGGGAGTTGGATTTACTTGAGTTTTCAAACTCCAATTTAATGAAACACTCCAGAGGTTGACTTTAAAATATTGAGGTTTGAAACTTAAGTTTAATGATTTTAATTAAAATTACAGAAAATAATACCTGTCTACTTCTATGCTAAAGAATATCCTGTAAGTGGTAATTAATAATCTATACCAGTGCTGGTTGTAAACATGACACATTTATTTCAAATTAGGCTCATCACAGGCTTTTCCTGAAATGCTCAGAGATGCTTCAAACAAAATCAATAAGGAATAAAACCTTTCAATAATCTGAAAAAGTTAACTTATGCTACACAAAAAAGTGCTTGTAAAATATGAGTATTTTCAGGGCTGGAAAATGAGAAACAGTTATTAATAATTTTTTAGGAATTTTTTTTAGGAATTGCTAGTATTTTGATTTTCTTTTAGTGTCAAAGTCTTAACAAAAACCTAAAAATAACGTTTATTTTCCTGACAGTTTTATCTGTTTCTACCCGCAAACATTGATTTCTTCCTTTTTCTGCTTCGTGTGGAACATGAAGAAACATTATCCTATACAACCCGGTCCGTTCTTGTTTATTTACTTGATTTTGGAAGGTATCATTAAATAATGTTGGATAAGCTTGAGCAGAACAAAATCTTTAGTTAATTAGTGTCTTCATTGTTGGGTGTCATAAGAATTCTGTATTTTTTAAGATTAACATTTAGGCATCCAGCTACGTTCAGTATGGTACTGAATTTAAGCAATCTTTTGCATTGCATTTATAATCAGAATAATTTACCATTTTGAATAACTCTTCATGGTGCCATCAAGAAGTTGGACCGTAACCAATCATTTTGGAAAGAGTTTTCTAAAATAACACAAAGCATTACATGTGTTATTATATAAAATACATGTAAACACATTTCATGAGATATATAAATTCTGCATCAGCTAATGTCTCATATTAGCCTAAAGAGTGCCCTAATTCCAAAATTGTACAAGTGCCTGAATTGCATAGTTGTACATTGTATTAGTTTCCTAGGGCTGCTGTAATAAGGTACTATAGAATAGGTGGCTTAAACAACAGAAATTATTCTCTCACAGTTTGGAAGTCTAGAATTCTGAAATCATGGTGTTAGCAGGGCCATAATACTCCCTCTGAGATTCTGTGTAGAATCCTTCCTTGCCTTTTCCCAGCTTCTGGTGGTAGCCATCAGTCCCTGGTTTTCAGCCACATCATTCCAATCTGTGCCTCTGTCGTCACCTGTGTGTGTGTGTGTGTGTGTGTGTGTGTCTTTTGAATGGCATTTTCTTCTTCCTGTAAGGACACCAGTCACAATGGGTTATAGGCCTGCATACTCCACTATGACCTCATCTTAGCTAATTACAGCTGCAAAGGCCCCATTTACAAATAAGGTCACATTCTGAGGTACTGCTAATTAGGACTTTAACATACCTTTGGGGGCACACAGTTCAACTCATAACATATATTATTTGTTCTTTTAAATTAGATAGTTTATACCTTTGCTGGGCATATTCTGGGGCTGCTTTTAAAGAGCACATTAGGCATGTAATGACTGCTGTGCATCATTAATCTTGAAGGAGTTTACAGTGCTTTGCCTACTGATTTAATATATTTGTTGTCTCTTCCACTTGTCTGCACTCCTTTGCCTTGGCCAACTGAGTCAGTGGCTTATTTATCACCTCTTTCATAAAGTCTTGCTTGGTCAAAGAGGCTTGCTTAAGTGCCCTTTCTATGTGATCCCAGAATATCAGGCCATTTCTAACCATAATACATCATAGAGTCCTGCTTTGGGGAGTGAGTAAGAATTTAGACTCTGCAGACAAACTACATAGTTTCACATTTCACCTTCTCTACTTTTTCAGCCCTGTGAATGTGGGTAATATATTTAACCTCCCTTTCACTTGGTTTCTTCATGTACAAAATGACAATAGTAGTAGTAAATGTAGGTTCTTTAAGGATTAAATAAAATCATACAGGGAGGACAAAAATCTTGATAATGATGATAACAATGATAGAAATAATAAAATAGAATAATCATATTGTTTTTCTATTTCCTGTCTCTCTCACTGAGCTGTAAACTAGAAAGCAAAGGACTGGGTCTTGCATTCCCATTTTCTATCACAGAGTGAACATATGTCATGATTTGCCTGGGACAGTCCTGGTTTATAGCTATTGTTCTGGTACACTTGTTGATGTCATTGTCTCTCAGTCCCCAAAAGTATCCTGCTTTGGAGGATAAACTATATGGGACCATAAACATAAAAGCTTTCACATAGAGGATCTCATTTATTAAAGGAGTAAATGTGGCAGGCATTATCACTTGGGGTTAATTGTTGAATATTTTAATTAATTCGGTTCCTTTTTAAAAGTACTAAATTGTGTTTGCCTGTGCCTGTGTCATTTACCTCTTAGAATTAAGCATTTAAGGAAACCTTAGATTCACTTGTGTAGACACTGTTGGAAGCCGCATACCTCAGTGCCTGCAGGGATGCATTAACTGCTCCCTTGGTGGTCTCCAAGAGGACTTAATATGTCTTCTTATTTTATTACCCAGCAAGGATTTAAAGACACTTGGGAAATGGGGCTCAATAATATGAAGCTATTAAAGCCCTGCGGTTGGAGAAGAGTCTAACTTTAAACCCTCCATGCCACTTTTGAGAATGGTACATATTTTTAATTACAGATATAACAGGGCAACCTTGGGATCTCAGTGACGGAAACATATTCTTAGGTATCAGACAAAAACCTGGTAATTCATGGCTTGGAATTTGTTGCTTAAAACCAAACTACAAAGTCGTAACACTATGTCTATCTAAATAATTTAGAAATGATGGAAACCTGGTTTTCATCAGAAAAGGGAAAAAAATTGACATCAACAGAAAGTAGAACAGAGTTTGAAAAAGTGTATGCTAAGACATGTTTGACTTCATATTGTCAACTGTCCCCAGCTAACTTTGCTGGAAGCATTTGAGGGAGTATAGCCTTAAAGTTGTTCATATGGTACAAAACAGAAAGCCCATTCCTTCATAAGCACAGGGAATTTGGATGCATGATATAGGATGGATGATCCATAGGTACTTTTTCTCACATATGTTTGGAGCCCCTGCTTGCAGACCAGTGCACTCCCTTGGCCAATATTTTAGTTAACAAAACTGGTAAATACTCCAATATTGTGATGACATCTCTAACATTATGTTTATCAGTCTGAATATTGCCAGTGGTTTGATATGTTGATAGATTAAATTGAAAACTACATTTACTTTCTTATTAGACGTATGCATAATATAACTCTAAAACTGCCCTCACAACCACTTGTCTACTTGAGATTTTGATTCCCTCTGATCTTTGATAATCACAGTAAGTCACACACTTGGCTTGTGACTATTTAACATGGCTGCTTAGTATAATTTACCAAAAAAATACAAACCAAAAATTTTATTGGTTTATATAATTTTATTATGAGTCTGTGTGTGGTGAGTGTGTGTGTGTGTGTATCCATGGGCACATACTTAATACTTCTTGAGCAGATGGTGGCAGTTACTAGTGAGCTTTTATGTCACATGGTCATCAGTTAGGGTTGGACAAGGAAAACAGAAACCATTCTGATTATTTGAAACTCTAAGTTTAGAAAAACAACAAAGATTTACTATATAGCACAGGGAATTATACTCAATATCTTGTTATAACTTATAATGGAATATAATCTGAAAAAAAAAACAATGAATCACCATGCTGTACACCTGAAACTAAGAACAGTACTTAAATTAAAAAAAAAAAAATCCTCTGAGTTCAGAACTGAGAAAATTTAATGAAGGAAGTGAATTGCTGGGAATGGAAGTGGCTGAGAAGAGGGAGAAATACATGGCTTTTCCTTTTCTTCTGTCATTCAGTCTTATGCCAGTACCAATCCATTGTCTGAAACCATTGAGAGTCTGGGAAATAGATATAACGTACAAGTGTTTAGCCTCTGCTCAATGATACAGAGCAGAGTAGAGGAAGGTTTAAAAATGGATTTGTGAGCAAACTGACCAAACCATCCCTCACAGCAGTGGAGAGACGTACCACCTGGAGAATGCTGGCTGGCTTTCTAGGCAGTCATCCACAGAGAGACTTTTACCTTGGTAAATAAGGCCACTTCAGGTTCTAATACTCATTTTGCAGGTTCATAAACCTGATTTTGTTAGTATAATGAAAGCAGATTAGGGATGAGTTTGCATTTTCCAAACTCATAAAGACAGATACACATACAAACAATGCAAAAATCAGGTTAGGCATTTATGATGAGAAATGCAATTGCAGATTACAGCAGATTGTTCCACCTGTAAATCAGTGTAGGTAAGCTACAGATAAAGCAAAATTTTGATCAAAATGCCAAAATTTTAATGTGCAATGGCAAATTGAATATTGCTCATGTATAGCAGGATCACTCTCTCAACAGGCAAACCAATTGAGAAGCCAAGCAAAAGTCATGTTGGTTAGCAAGGAATTTTAATTGGGATAGCTGAAGGCTGTCTAATCTATTATGGGATAGGAGACCTTAAGGCTTGAGTCCAATAGTAAAGATTTTTCTCTCTCTTGGACAGTTCCCAAATAGTTACTACTTGCCAATTTGTCCTCCTAAAAGCTTATTTTTCTGTTCCCAAGGCAGACCAATTTCTGTTTTGATTGGCTCATTCTTTCTTTAGATATATTACCATTAATACATTCAATCACATTGTAGTCAAGTCTCAGAGATGTGTTAATATGGTGCTGACTTTGCACTCTCTCTGTTCTGAATTGTTGTGCTTAATTAATTATAACTGCCCTCTCTGAGGACAGTTGTAGTTCCTATATTTCTAATTTCTTTAGGATAGTTGATCCTTATTATTTTTTATTACAATCCTAATACTCTGATGAAACTTTGAATATATATTATCCTTTCTTCTGCAATTCATACATGTGCATACTGAGCCTGGAGAGGTTAAGTGACTAAGTCAAGGCTACTCAGATTGTTAAACCATAGAGACTAGATGGTGGCTGCCAGACTGCTGACCTGATACGCCTACTCTACCAACATTTTGTAACCTGAAAATGATTTTACTTGATCACTACTTTGATCAGCTTTTATTATTGTTACCAATTATAGGCATAGCCCATTTGAGAAAACCATAATTCAAAAAGAGTCATGTACCAAAATGTTTATTGCAGCTCTATTTACGATAGCCAGGACATGGAAGCAACCTAAGTATCCATCAACAGATGAATGGATAAAGAAGATGTGGCACATATATACAATGGAATATTACTCCACCATAAAAAGAAATGAAACTGAGTTATTTGTAATGAGGTGGATAGACCTGAAGTCTGTCATACAGAGTGAAGTAAGTCAGAAGGAGAAAAACAAATACTGTATGCTAACACATATATATGGAATCTAAGAAAAAAAATGTCATGAAGAGATTAGTGGTAGGATGGGAATAAAACACAGACCTACTAGAGCATGGACTTGAGGATATGGGGAGGGGGAAGGGTAAGCTGTGATGATGCGAGAGAGTGGCAGGGACATATACACACTACCAAATGTAAATTAGATAGCTAGTGGGAAGCTGCCGAATAGCACAGGGAGATCACCTCTGTGCTTTGTGACCACCTAGAGGAGTGGGATGGGAGAGTGGGAAGGAGGGTGACGCAAGAGGGAAGAGATATGGGAACATATGTATAACTGATTCACTTTGTTGTAAAGGAGAAACTAACACACTATTGTAAAACAGTTATACTCAAATAAATATGTTAAAAAAAAATTGTGGTCCCTGAAACAACAGGATCAACATCATCAGGGAACTTGTTAGAAACACAAATTATTGGGTCCCAATCCAGGCTTGCTGAATCAGAAACTCTAGGGGTGGGGTACAGCAACATATGTCTTAATAAGGCTTCTGGATGATTCTGATGCATTTTAGAGTTTGACGTTCATTCATTTCATGGATTTATATAGTGATGCATTCCAGAAAATCCCCAAGATGCTCATATGTAACCCCAGGCGTATGTTGGTCCTAGATATTTACTTACCTTATAAGAGGTACTGCATGCATGTTTTTCATTTCCACAGACTTTCCATTCTCTAGCAGGCAGGGACAATTCTTTTATTGTCACTGAGGTCCCCCTACTGATTACACCTACTGATTCTTTGGAGGCAGTTCTCTTTCAGAGTATAGTTAATATAGGGTAATACTAGTAGATTGTTTTAGACTTACTTCCTTAGACATAGTGGACCATAGTGGTTTACTACAAGCTTTAGGGAAAGAGATTTAGGTTCCACTTTTGACTTTATCCCTTAAAAGGTTTTTATGAGGATTAAATTTCATAAAGTATGTAAGGAATTTGAGCACAATGCCTGACAAATGTTAGGCACTAAGGTAGGTGCTAAATCACTAATGCCAGTATTACTAGTACTACACAGAGCACATACTGCTACCTAAAACAACTGCTGTCTTTGACATCATGTCTGCTTTTCTTTGAATCACAGAGCTCATTTCTCTGTTTCTCATGGCCCCTTTATTTCGCATGCACTCTCAAGAACCTATTCTCTTGTATTATGATCTCAATAAAAACATCAACAGTATGGAGGTTCCTTAAAAAACTAAAAATAGAACTACCATATGACCCAGCAATCCCACTCCTGGGTATATACCTGGAGAAGACCATAATTCAGAAACATACATGCACCCCAATGTTCATGGCAGCACTATTTACAATAGCCAGGGCATCGTAGCAACCTAAGTGTCCATCAACAGACTGATGGATAAAAAAGAAGTGGTACATATATACAATGGGATATTTAAAAAAAGAAGAAAAAGAACAAAGTAATGCCATTTGCAGCAACATGGATGGACCTAGAGATTGTCATATTGAGTGAAGTTAGTCAGACATTGAAAGACAAATATATGATATTGCTTATAGGTGGAATCTAAAAACAGGGTACAAATGAACTTTTTTAAAAAACAGAAATAAAGTTACAGATGGTTATGTAACTTATGGTTACCAGGGGGTAAGGGGTGGGAGACTGGGACTGACATACACACTCTACTGTATATAAAATAGGTAACTAATAAGGACCTGCTGTATAGCACAGGGCCCTCTACTCCATACTCTATAATGGCCTATATGGGAAAAGAATCTTAAGAAAAAAAAGAGTGGATATATGTATAACTGATTCACTTTGCTGTACACCTGAAACTAACACAACATTATTTTGATAAAACAACTATACTCCAATAAAAATGTTTTAAAAAATCAACAGTATATTTTAAAATTAGGCAGGCTTGTTCTAAAATTTATGGAAACAAATAAGAAATCAAAAATATCTAAACATTTTAAAAAGAGTAGATTAACTTAGGAGGATTTACTCTACCATATTTTAAAACATATTATAAAAAATAATTAAAATAGCGTGGTATTGTTGCATGAATAGACAGACCAACAAACAATTTATAAAGCCCTAGAAAAGAACCATATATGCAAACAAACAATGTAAAATAAAGACAGTCTTTCAAATCATTAGAAAAAACATGTATCATTTTAATAGGTCATTTTGGCACAAAATGTTGTCTTTCTAAAAGAAAATACATTTAATTATTTACCTCACATTTCACACTGTTGAAAAAGACATGGTACATCTATTCAGTGGATCTCTAGGTGTCTGTAAAAGAGATGAAGAAGATCTTCATACACTACAGAGGAATGATCTCTGTGGTTGAGATCTATCATCTGTCTACCTATCATCTCTATTTATACAAATATTTTGATATTTTTAGAAATAAATAATGGCAGAAAAAAACTAATGAAAACAGTTACCATTAGGGAGTGAAAGGAACAAGGATGAAGGAACAGATTAAACTAGATATCTTATTTTTGATGTTGAAACTGTATTTTTATATAGTTCTAAAAATTATAAATTATTTTTAAATTCCCCAAAATTGAAGATAAAGCAAATTAACTAAAGTCAATATCAAGGTGATAGAATCAGCACACAAGGGAGAATGATCTCAAGTGATTTTAAACCATAGTCTTTTGGTTATATGTTAGTGGGATATATCCTAAATGGGGGCAAGGAGGGAGAACTGCAAAGAAAGACTAAATTGCTTTCAATAGTTGTTTTCTTGTAGTTATGACATTATTGTTGTTATTTCTGTTGTTGTTGCTTTGAGGCCAAATAATGGCCCCTAAAGATGACCTCATCCTAATCCCTGGATCCTGTGAATGATATGGCACATGAACTTTGCAGATGTGGTTAAGTTAAGGATCTTGAGCTGGGAGATTACTCTGGGGGGGTCCATGTAAAAGAGAGAAGATGATATGCTGCTGGCTTTGAAGATGGAAGAAAGTAGCAATGATCCAAAGGATGTAGGCAGTTGCAGGAAGCTGGAAAAAGCAAAAACAAACCAAAACAAACAAACAAAAACCAATAAACAAACAAACAAAAAAAAAAAACAGTTTCTCTCCTTGAAACCCCAAAAGATGTTTGGGACCTATTTTTAAACTTTTTTTCCGCCAAAGCTGTTAAGATAATAAATTTATGTGGTTTTTAACCTCTAAGCTTGTGTAATTTTATCGTAGCAGCAATAGGAAACTAATACAATAGGTTAAAGAATATAATAATAGAAAAGTTGTAAGTATGCACTCAATTTAAATGAAAACTTTGTAATTTTAATTTTAGTTGGAAAAATCCATATGAACTTATAATTTTCATTTTCAAAAATATATGCATTTCCTAGCTCAGTCTAATGAAAATTTCTGGAGACAGTAGCAAAGAGCACTCATAGCACCTGGATTTTGATCTCTAAGTAAAATTTCTCAGTAAATGGGACTAGGTCTCCTTGGAAGAATGGCTGATTCCTGTCCAGGGGCAGGAAATACACAAGGTCAGCCTAGAATTTTATTCCAGCCGTAAAACAAAGAAAGGATCAAAGATGACTTAGTGTCATTTCCAAAGAACACAAAAGCCAACTGGAACGGGTTTCCACTGGTCAAAGAAGAAACAATTTGAATTTCAAAATGACTGTATTAATGTCAAAGACATCAAAATCTGAGTATATATTGATACCAGAAAGCCAAAACCAAAACCAAAACCACAACATTAAAAAATAAACCAACAAAAATTTAATGGTCACATTTAGAATTTTCTTACACTCATTTGTTTGAAAATTCCTTGCTTTTCTATACAGCTGTATTTCAAAGTAAGCAAACACTTGTTGAAGAAAATGTCTTCTTTAGAGATGAACTTCAGCTAATACATGCTGGAAAAATACAGAATTTAAACAATCACCATTTTTCAACCTCCTCCCCAAATTAATGGATCTAGGCAAGGAATATCAATGACTGCTAAAATTATTAGGTGAAGTATGTTGAGGAAATTTAAAGTGGATGGATCACTGTAAGAACACCTGGACCCTCTGATCAGTATTAACCTAACTGACAATGGGACAACCAGGTAGGTATTCTATGCCTCTTGATGATAAGCACTAGGAAGTACACAGTGCTACCCATGAATTATTCTTACTCTGTTCCCAAATAAATTTAAAAGTGAACCTAAATATAATGAAGCCTATAGAATTAACTAACAATTTCTAGAAAATACGGAGTTAGCAATGTTAAATAGCACCAGGATGCAATCACCTAAATATGGATTGTAGGAAAATGTATAAGACAGATCACCTAGTACATAATATGGGTGAGGAAAAATTGTTATAGATTTAAATACCTAAGTGTCATATCATTCTAATGGATAAGATTTTTCCAGATTCTGAGTGAAAAAAATAAAATTTTAAAGGATTTTAAGGACAATCGAGGACTATTGAACACAGCCTGGTTTATATTATATTAAGGAATTCTTGTTCGTAGTACAAGATGTAATGAATAGTATTATGGTTAAGTATTTTAAATGGGCTATTCGATAGAGATAATATGAAGTATTTACAGAAGATGTCATACAATGTCTGTAATTTGCTTAAGATACTTCAAGAAAACTAAAATAAGTGATTGTTTTAAAAAGATGAGAGGAAGGATAGGGGAACTATGAATGATAAATTATTGTTTGTTGAAGCTTGTGAAGGGTATATATGGGCTAATTAAGCAATTCTGTTTACTTTTGTGTAGGTTTAAAATTTTCCAGAATATTATGATAAACATCAAAAGTAACATTGGATTGGGATTTCCCTGGTGGTCCAGTGGTTAAGACTCCACGCTTCTTCCAATGCAAGCGGCACGGGTTTGATCCCTGGATGGGGAACTAAGATCCCACATGCTGCCTGGTGAGGCCAAAACAAAAAATATTAACATTGGATTGGCTCTAGCACATAGATGACAAATAATTAACTCTGCCGAGTCCTGTAACTCAGAGTTGGACAGTGAGAGTTTTAGCCTGGAAAACATTTTAAAGCAGATAAGCCAAATATCTAAACACCTAGAAACATTGTTTAATTGTGATATTATTGATATATAACATTGTGTCAGTTTAAGATCTATAGCATGTTGATTTGACCAGTTTATATATTGCAATATGATTACATTTATAGTGTTAGCTAGCACCTTTATTATTTCACATAATTCTCATTTCTTTTTTGTGGTGAGAATATTCAAGATTTAGTCTCTTAGCAACTTTGAAGTATATAATACAGTATTGTTGACTATAATTACTAAGCTTTGCATTACATCTCCAGAACTTATTCATCATCTAGTTCCATATTTGTACACTTTAACATCTCCCCAGTTCTGCCACCCTCAGTTTCTGGTAACTGCCATTCTCTGTTTCTATGAGTTCAGGCTCTTTAGATTCCACATATTAGTGATATCATAGTTTTTGTCTTTTTCTATCTGGCTTATCTCACTTATTGTATTGCCCTCAAGGTTCATCCATGATATAGCAAATAGCAGGATTTCTTTCTTTCTCATGGATGAATAATATTCCATTTCACATATATGCCACATCTTCTATATCTATTCATCCATTGACAAGACACTTAGGTTTTTCCAGGTCTTGGCTATTGTGAATAAAACTGTAATAAACACGGGAGTAAAGATATCATTATGTCCTGTTTTAAAAATGTTATTTTAAATCTTAGTAAAAACATTCATAAAAATTTTAACCTTGAGTATAATAACTTCCTCTTATATCCATCATAAAATGGATTATATATTTAATAAATTATACATGAGAATTAACTTGCATTTTTATTTTGGTTACTAGGTAGATAAATGACTGAAAATATTCTTTTAAAAAAAGGGTATTGGATTTAGAAATAATTATTCTCTAGTCCTTTTTAATTACTAATAATAACACAGACACATTTCATAGTTCTGGCAGATTAGGTACAAGTGACTTATATACTTTTCCCTAGTTGAAATATTCAGTTTCCACTAATTAATATTAAGCCAATTATCTGCAATTAAATAGATTTATTCTCTGAAATCTGTCTCTGGTCAATATGGCCCAATCAAATGCATAGGCATTAGTTAATGGGTATATGTGTTCTATATTTGTTGGTTAAATTAATTATTCATAATTGTTCACCCAACACATATTTATGAAGCATTTACTAGTGCAGTGCTAGTCAAAGCAAGGGATAATGGTCTAAATGTGCAATTAGTTATTTAAGTCTGGCTTCCTTGAAAAATATAAATCCATCTTGTTAATTATTTATCCTCACTGCATACCTTTTCATTGTTTATCTTCTATCATAGTATCTTAGATCAAGTTTCCTGGAAGCAGTTCCTGAGATGAGGATTGGTGTATAAGTGATTTGTTAAGGAAGTGTTCATAGGGGAGACTGGTAAAGGAGTGGGGGAAGCAGGGCAGAATAGAAGGAAGCCACAAGACATGGTTTATCAGGCAAAGGCCCTTAGAGGGTGGCTTCAGCCTGATCCTGAAGGGAAGGTCTGCAGTGTGTTATAACTCAGCGTTTTCCTAGCCCTCATAGCTTTCAGTTGGACCTTCTACCCTACACACAGTGACCTAGACCTGATAAATATATATTTGTTAGATAAATAAAAGCTAGACATGGTCAGGAATATCAAGGAGCTTAGACTCTAATCATAGGTTAAGACACAGAGGAGTTAATCAAATCTGTAAGAGCAGTAAAAATAAATCACTATTGGGCTTAGAGGAAGAACAATTTTTTTTTTCTTTTCTACCACCTTTTCATAGAATTATAATATTTGAAAAAAATCTTAAGGTATACTTGACAGTCTCCTAGATATAGTTTAGAATCCAGAATAATAACTAGGATATGTAAACTGAACTTTGCCTCAGGGCCTTCAAATTAGAGGATACAAATCATTTAATCAGTTAAAAGAATATAGATATTTTTTAAATGTTTGCATTACGTGGACCTTCTTTTAGAACATACACTCCTTTAACTGAGCTTAACCTAGAATAGTGTTACTAATACCCTTTTGAGAACTGCATTGTACATTGTAAAACTGGCATGATGGTGTGCCAAAGTTACTAGGTATGGCTCTGTGGGAATCTCCTCTGTTCTAAACAAACAGAGGAGGATTTCACACTGCATCATGCTTCCATGCCATTGCTTGTTCTATTACCTTTGCCTAGAATGAGCTTCCGCTGTTCTTTTATTTTTTTCCTGTGCCACTAGTCACATGAGACTCTTATTTATTTATTTTTAACATCTTTATTGGAGTATAATTGCTTTACAATGGTGTGTTAGTTTCTGCTTTATAACAAAGTGAATCAGCTATACATATACATATATCCCCATATGTCCTCCCTCTTGTGTCTCCCTCCCTCCCTCCCTATCCCACCCCTCTGGGTGGTCACAGAGCACCGAACTGATCTCCCTGTGCTATGTGGCTGCTTCCCATTAGCTATCTATTTTACATTTGGTAGTGTATATATGTCCATGCCACTCTCTCACTTCGTCCCAGCTTACCCTTCCCCCTCCTCGTGTCCTCAAGTCCAAGCAGTCTACGTCTGCATCTTTATTCCTGTCCTGCCCCTAGGTTTGTCAGAACCACTTTTTTTTTTTTTAGATTCCATATATATTTATTAGCATATGGTATTTGTTTTTCTCATTCTTGATTTGGTTCTTTCTTACTCTCATTCAAGGCCTAAGCTCAGATGTTTTCTTAGATATGACACCAAAAGCACAAGCAATAGCAACAACAACAGTAAAACAGATAAATTAGACTACATCAAAATTAGAAACATATGTGCTGCACATAAGACCAAGAAAGTGAAGTGACAACCCACAGAAAGGGAGAAACTATTTGCAAATAATATATCTGATAAGGAACTTGTATACAGAGTATTTAAGTTACTCTTATGACTCAATTATAAAAAGATGAAAAAACCAATTAAAAGATGGGCAAAGGATCTGAATAGACATTTCTCCAAAGAAGATATACAAATGGCCAATAAGCACATGAAATAGATGCTCAAATCTTTAGTCTTTAAGGAAATGCAAATCAAAACCTCAGCAATATAACACATCATAACCACTAAATCGGCTATAAACAAAAAGAAGGATAATAACGAGTGTTGGTGAGATTGTGGAGAAATTGGAACCCTCTTACATTGCTGGTGGGAATGTAAAATGGCGTAGCCACCTTGGAAAACAGTTTGGCAATTTTTCAAAAAATTAAATGTAGAGTTACCATATGAGCCAGGAATTTCACTCTTAGGTATATACTTGAGAAATAAAAACCAGTTCACAGAGACTTCCCTGGTGGTGCAGTGGTTAAGAATCCGCTTGCCAATGCAGTGGACACAGGTTCGATCCCTGGTCTGGGAGGATCCCACAGGCCACTGAAGCCTGTGTGCCACAACTGCTGAAGCCTGTGCACCTAGAGCCCATGCTCCGCACCAAGAGAAGCCACCGCAGTGAGAAACCTGCACACTGCAGTGAAGAGTAGCCCCCACTCGCTGCAACTAGAGAAAGCCTGTGCAGCAACAAAGACCCAATGCAGCCAAAAATAAATAAAAATAAATTTATAAAAAAAGAAACAAGTTCACAGAAAACTTGTACACACAAATGTTCTTAAAGCATTACTTATAATAGACTCAAAGTGGAAACAACCCAAATATCCATTAATTGATGAATGAATTAATAGAGTATAGCACATTCATGCAATGGAAAGTTATTCAGCAATAAAAATAAATGAAATAATAGCACATGCTACAACAGGATGAGCTTTGAAAACACTATGCTAAGTAAAAAAGTCAGTCACAAAAGGTCACATAATATATACTTCTATTTACATGGAAAGTCCAGAATAGGCAAATCCAGAGATGTGATGTAGATTAGTGGGTGCTTAGGACTTGTGGGGGTGAGAGTAGAGGTGGTGGAGGGAGATGATTAGTGACAGCTAATAGCTACTGAGTTTCTTTTAGAGGGGCCCAAAATGATCTAAAATTTGATTTTGGTGATGGTTGTACAACCATGCAAATATATTAATTGTTGAATTGTAAACTTTAAATGAATGGATAGGATAGTATGGTATGTGAATTATGCCTCAATAATATCTCAATAAAACTTTTTTTTTTAAAGCCCTGAGTTTAAATGTGGCTTCTAGAAAGATTTTCCTGAAACTTCAGTTGGAGCTCATTTCCCTTTCTTTGTGTTGCTGGTGTATATATTTATATTATCAGGCATATTGCATTAAAATTCCTCATGTGGATGTCTTTACCACTAAACTAAAAGTTCCTCAAGATCAGAGATAAATAAAAATAATTCTCCTTCTCCTTCTCCTCCTCCCTCTCCTCCCCCTCCTCTTCTCTCCTCCTCCCACCTTCCTCTTTCTCCCCCGCCCCCCTTCCTCCTCGTCATCGTCATCACTATTACTATTATTATTTTGCCAGAGTCTAGCATAGATGTATAGGAAGAAACCAACTGAACTTAACTATATTATCCCTTATATTCATACAGCCTTTTGAGCCTGTTTAGAAATTTTATAGTATTGAAACCAATTTTGAAATGCTTATGGACAGTAAGTAAGTAATCCTTCCCTAAATGTTAGAAAATGCCATGTGCAATACTCTTTTTTTAACACCTTTATTGGAGTATAATTGCTTTACAGTGGTGTGTTACCTTCTGTTTTATAACAAAGTGAATCAGCTATACATATACATATATCCCCATATCTCCTCCCTCTTGCTTCTCCCTCCCACCCTCCCTATCCCACCCCTCTATGTGGTCACAAAGCACTGAGCTGATCTCCCTGTACTCTTTTTTTAATGGAGGACAGGTTTTGCTTTGAAACTGCAGATGATAAAGACAAGTTTCAAGAGCAGGTAATCAAAATATGCATGCAAAAAGTGACAATGTACTGGGCCATGAATGTCATGACTTTATGAAAGACAGATCAGACTCATTTTATTTTTTTCTCATAATATAGACTTTATCAATTTAAAAAACCTTATGATTATTTTATCTTTTTAAAAACACCACAAACATTGTTAATTTGCTCTGACTTCTTGCCTCAGTATACTTGAGTGAAAGATGGATTGAACCACCAAAAACCTTGTTACTCAAATATTATTTTATGGTTTTACTAAAAGATTTCATTGTCATCTTGATTTCATTAATAACATGAATATAGTTTGATATGATTTTTGAAGACAACTTTATGTAACTATTATAAATTGGTTTTACATTAAAAGTTATTCTTGAAGAAAATAGAAAGTCCCTTACCTCAGTGATTTTCAAGATTTTGTGAAATGAACTCTTTTTCCCAACCAAAATCTCACTCAAAATCCAGTATATAAATCATATAAGAACAAAGTTCATCTGCTCATTAGGAATTTAAAACGAGGGTCAAGAGACCCAGCCTCTATCCACAGTAGTCTTCTGGGCCACCTCCAAAGATTGCTTAAGGCTCCTTAGAGCAAAAACCACTGCCTTAGTTAGGTGGAAAAGTAGGTCTATGCATCTTCTTGCACCTGGGGAATTACATTTTTTAGCAACCAATTACCTTGAAGTAAGCTAAGTTAATGGCATTTTGCTAACTGATTAGCAAACACTGGAAGCTACCTCTTATGCATATTGTTTTATATAGACTTTTTTTTTTTTTTTTTTTTTGCGATATGCGGGCCTCTCACTGTTGTGGCCTCTCCCGTTGCGGAGCACAGGCTCCGGACGCGCAGGCTCAGCGGCCATGGCTCACGGGCCCAGCCGCTCCGCGGCATGTGGGATCTTCCCAGACCGGGGCACGAACCCGTGTCTCCTGCATCGGCAGGCGGATTCTCAACCACTGCGCCACCAGGGAAGCTCTATATAGACTTTTTTATAAAAAGGCATTAATAGGTTAACTCAGTGATAATACACTGGGGTGATGAAAACAGCTATGAAATGGATTGCATGTAATTTGTTACTAGAAATATTTAAAGTGCCAATTTTTGCAAATAGTTCACTTGAAAAAAAAAGAAAATTCAGGGTTATTTTTATAGTAAAATTATTTTATTTCTTTTTTTTTTTTATTAAAAGCACTAATTGGAGAACAGAGAAAAGAGTAACAGTTGGTATGGGGATTGCTTATAACCTGAATGTGACTTTGGGAGTGGGTGAAGAGTGAACAGTATCCATCCACTCCTTATCTTCATCTCGATCTCAGTCTCTCTCTTTTTTCTTCTGGATCACATACCTGGCTATCTGTCTCAGCTCTGCTGTTCACCCACAGTGGAATCTTCAAATAGACCTTTAACTTTCATTTTAGTTTCCTCATCTAAGCAATAAGGATAATTGTGCTGCCTTCCTCACAGGGTTTTTTGGTATCTAAATGATACAGTCCATGTAAAGCACGTAGCAGAATGTCTGGCTTGTAATTAGCGTTCAATGAATATTAATGATTGACCTTTTAATTAGCTGTTTCCTTTCCCTTTTTTCTCCCTTCCTTACATTTCTTTTTAACATTTACTGTATTTCTTATTTATACTTACTGAAGAAAAGTGCTAAGCATTCTTGTTTGACTTCTCAAGGCTTTAGTTTGGATGTGCTTTAACAAAATAATAGTTTAAAAGGAGAAAACAAAGCATTGTTACTTATGACTATCTAGCTTATAAAAACAAAAACTGGGGTGCACAAAATAGAGAAATATCAACACTTAAATTAACAAACAATGATTTTCCATATATTGTTAGATTAAACAGGTTTTGTATGAGTTGATCACCCTTAATGGAGAAGGAAAATTATTTTAGAAATCCAGGGGAAATTAGGAGCTAATATTTGCTTTGGGGAAATCACTTATAAGCATAATTTTATTAATGATTAAAAGTTATTTATAATTTTAATAACTTTTTAAGAATTATTTTCTAACATTATTGGTGTTGCTGTATATAAAGAGAGTAATAGTCTCCTCAGCTTAAGTGATTTATTCAAAATCAAGAGGTGCACAGCCAGCCACAGGACTTGGGATGGGAACTCTGATGTTATCATTCCTGCTACTCTTTGATACCTCTTTCCAGGCTTCCAGGATATTTTTCAATCACAGTCTCTGTATTTTCCTGGGTTCCACTTATACTCATTTCTCATCCTCTTCTATAGAGTGATCCTTTGCAAAAGGGCCTAGAATCACAGTTTAGACTTTTAAATTTCATCTGTATTTCCATCTTTAAAAAAAAAACAAAAAAAACTACACAAGCCTTTGGATAGCAAGCCAGCAAACTTGCTCACATAATTTCCTGCACTTTTGTATGTACTTTCTTTTTAAAATTGGTAGGAGGAGGGAAGAATTATATTAGTGATTTTAAGTGTGCTTAAAGATTAAAAATAAAAGGATGGCAGGCATTCAGAGGTAAAGTTATTGCTAATTATTAGTGGAGTGATGATTGAAAGGGGAGTGGTCAAGGCTTTGGAGGAAGGAGAGAGTAAGTGGTGCAGATACTGAGGTTTGGAACCATTTTAGGTTCCTCTCCCTCATAATGAGGATCCCAAAACTTGCACTGGCTACTGTCTCTGACAGGATGTTCCTTCATGCCCAAAGTGAGGAATCCCACACAGGAAAGAAAACAGCCAAATGAGACAGAAGAGAAAGAGTAAATTTCTCTGTACCTCAAGGAAGCTTCTAGAGACAGCTTTAATCCTGCCAAATACAGATTTTCTCCATAAGATTATGCTAGAAGAAATCACATGAATAAACAAATCTTTATGGTTTTTAAAATCAAATTAAGTAATATATCCTTCCAGCTATTTCTATTGCTTTTGATATATATTCACACACACACACACACACACACACATTCACATACACACATATGTGCAATGTCCCAAGCAAAAATAAATATATAATAATTTGTAGTTTTCTTGAAGTGATGATCATCCCTCTATGAACTATTTAAATAGTTTAGTGTTTTTCCACCACTAGATTTTGTCCTAAAAACACTGTGAGAGACTTCATCATATTCCACTTCTCATTCCAGGCCACCTTGTCTTTTGAGTGACACATAAACCAAGAATAGATGTAAAACACTATGATTCCTTTTCCCCATTAACATTAATTTATATTCTCTAAATATATTTGACTATTTTGCATTTTCTAGGCCTGTTAAATTACAGCAGCTGAAACCCTTTTCTCTCTGATTTCCTAAATGACATATGCCCATATTACCAGCATGAATATGAATGCTTCTCTTCTTAGTTATACCACTTCAACGTGACTGGAGTTCTCTAGTTTATGTAACCACTTATTCTGTTCTATTAGGCAAAATCCAGATTGCATACACATGGGATAGAAAATTCTGGTACTTTGAAAAGAGTAGAAGAAAATTACATTGCCTTTTTTAGAGCACAAATGACCTCGATATAGTGTTTAAGTGTCTAATATTGTTTAATGGAAAAATCCATTGTACAGTTCAAACTAAATGAAATAGTGTTGTAAGTTAGGGTGCTCCTTCAAGCAGCATCTTAAGTAGATACTTATGCACTTCTGAGTTCAACCCACAGCAGCCTCAGAGCTTGTTACGGAATTTCATATTCCTTTAATGGAAATGGCTCCATGCTGCGCTTTCCCTTTTCCAACTGTGGCAGTAATAGTTAGTAATCAAGTCATAATGTAATAATCACAAGTACAGGGAAATGCTGGCTGATGTAATAGGTTGCAAGGGGAAAACATATTGGTGTTTTTCCAGACTTCATTTCATCAGTCTTTTGTTGTGTGTTGAAAGAATCTAGGCTTATAGGTGAAAACCGCTCCTCAAAAGTGCCTATACAGATAAGACCATATCACTTGCTTACTTGTACTGAATTTTTCTCATCTGGGTACTCGCAAAGAGCCACAAATTTGAGAATTTTATGTTAAAATCTGGAAAAGCAGTGTGCTCTGAGCAAGAACCCAGAGCATTTCATTCTTAATTCTAAAGTCCCTCACATATGTAACTGATATTTTAATGAAGCATATATCAATAAAACATTTATATTCTGTATCGTGCAACTATCTGACTTCTTTCAAAAACTGATTATTTATAATGTTTCAGGAATTTTCATAACAAAAGCTACTTGCTGCTTAGAAAAAGCTATTACTACTTCTTAATTTATGATCCCCAAAACTGTCTCAATTAAGGTACAGAGTCCTCTAATTTAGAAATTAAATTATATACTCATTGTGTAATAACTATCTGGTCCACTCTTTTCAATTTTTTCTATAGGGAAACTGGTCTCTGGAAAGTTAACTAACTTTCTCTGTTCATGCTTGAAAGAGTGGTATGAATGAATACAGTTAATGATGATAACAGATCATTAAAAATGGCCTATAGCTTCTCTCTTACAAAAACAAATATATGACATAGCCTAGCTGAAGAAAATGTTTGTGCAAGGACCCATGAAATACAATTATACAGTACCAGGCAGTGATCTTAAGGATTAGAGCATATTTTCCTTAAATATATCATTCAGCCAATTTCATCTACTTAATTGCATGAAGTTTTCCTCCCATTGGATGTTTCCTTGATCTATAAGGACTTCTCTCTTCCTCAGGTATTAAGGAAGAGGTTTTTGCTCACAGGGGTGAGCCTTGTTTCAGAGTCCTCTGTGAAAACCATATACAGGTACCCCTTGCTCTCTGAAAGTTCACCTTATGCCATTTTGTTTTTATGAAAGACTTATATTCATACCTGTTTTATGTTAATTGAAAGAAATCCAAAGAGGATTTTCACTTTTACAAAAAAAGCAGTTACCTTACCAATGTAGGTCTTTCATAAAAGCGAAATGGCTTTTATGCAAAAAAAAAAAAGCAGGGAAAGCAGGGGAAACCTGTAATCACAACAGTGTTAAC
Organism: Kogia breviceps; assembly: GCF_026419965.1. Classification (NCBI taxonomy): domain Eukaryota; kingdom Metazoa; phylum Chordata; class Mammalia; order Artiodactyla; family Physeteridae; genus Kogia; species Kogia breviceps. Next base: position 53,129,714 of record NC_081312.1, read on the forward strand.
ATTTTTTAAAATTAGAACTTACTAATTTAAATAAGATTTTGCTATTATTGCCTTTGCCTATGCAGTTTTTATTCCTAAACACTGATTCCTGCCAACCCTTCCATAGCTCATTTACTCCTAAAATTCATGCTTCATGAGTGCTGAGAATGTTTTGGGTATGGTTTGAAGGAGAGTTATGGTGGTATTCTCAGATCATCACAGGGTGGAGATAACTATGTAACCCAAATTGCATCCCTGTTTCTAAGGAATAAATAACTGCTTAATGTTTTGACACCACAGAGATCAGGATTGTGTCTAGACTTTTGACAAAAAATAGTTCATGTTTTAAGAGATGGAAGATTTGGAAGCATTTGCCATCTTGCCTTCTCATTCATTCCCATGTTTAAGGATGAAATGTCTCTGAATTCTACTCCTGCAATCCTGCCTTGCTTTAATATCTGAGAAATTCCAGATATTCCAGATATTCTTGTAGTATTGTTCTGTTTTACTAAATTTTCTAAAATTCCTTCTGTGATGAAAATTCCATTCCTATATATAAAGAGAAAATAAAATGTTTTTGAGGGCACATGAATAGGTGAAGCCTTGGTCATACTATAGGAAGTACTTAAGCACAAAAACAAAATAATGTTTAAGGAAAATTGAAAAGACATTGTTCAATACAACCAATAAATATTTCTTAAATAAAGCACATTTTAAGCATAGTGCTGAGCACCTGAAGAGTATACCTTTGGCCCATTACAGGGCTTTAATTTTTTTTTAAGTGCTTTAAAAATAAACCAAACTATTAGTCATCAGATTTCCCTCGTGGCGCAGTGGTTAAGAATCCTCCTGCCAATGCAGGGGACACGGGTTTGAGCCCTGGTCTCGGAAGATCCCACATGCCACGGAGCAACTAAGCCCATGTGCCACAACTACTGAGCCTGCGCTCTAGAGCCCACAAGCCACAACTACTGAGCCCACGTGCCACAACTACTGAGCCCACGTGCCACAACTACTGAAGCCCGAGTGCCTAGAGTCCATGCTCCCCAACAAGAGAAGCCATCACAATGAGAAGCCTGTGCACTACAACAAAGAGTATCCCCCACTCACCACAACTAGAGAAATCCCGTGTGCAGCAATGAAGACCAAACACAGCCAAAAATAAATAAATAAGCAAAGTTTTAAAAAACCTATATGTCATAAAATAACCTTTAAAAAAATTTTTTTAAATAAACCAAATTTTTAGTCACCTATACTACTCATAATAAATAATACTGGTAAGCATAATAACACAAAATAAAGCCAACAGTGGATAGAAGTGAACCTTTTAAAATTTGTAAAAGAAGCAAGAGGAGACAGGATGGTGGAGTAGAAGGACATGAGCTCACCTCATCTTACAGAAACAGCAAAATCACAACTAACTGCTGAAAACCATCAACAAAAAAATGCTGGAACCTGTGAAAAAAGATACCTTACATCCAAAGACAAAAGAAGCCATAACAGGATGGTAGGAGGGGCACAATCACAATAAAATCAAATCCCATGCATGCTGGATGGGTGACCCACAAACTGTAAAATAAGTATACCACAGAAGTTCTCCTACAGGAGTGAAAGTTCTGAGCCCCACGACAGGCTTTCCAGCCTGGGTGTCTGGCAACAGGAGGAGGAGCCCCCAGAGAATCTGGCTTTGAAGGCCAGGAGGGTTTGATCACAGGAACTCTACAGGATGGGGGGAAACAGAAACAACACTCTTGGAGGGCACACAGAGGGTCTCACATGCAGCAGGACCTGGGGAAAAATGTGGTGACCTCGTAAGGGACTAAGCCAGACTTATCTACTAGTATTGGAGGCAGGGGGTGACTGTGGCTCACTGTGGGGACAAGGACACTGGCCGTGTAGTTCTGGGGAGTACTCATTGGCATGAGCCCTCTTGCAGGCCGCCATTTTCTCACAAAAACCAGGTGCCACACAACAGCCTGCAGGCTCCAGTGCTGGGATGCCTCAGGCCAAACAACCAACAGGGTGGGAACACAGCCCCACCCATCAGTAGACAGGCTGCTTAAAGTCTTCCTCTGTACACAGCTGCCCAATAAACACAACCCCTGACAAGGCCCTGCCCACCAGAGAGATAAGACCCAGCTCCACCTACCAGTGGGCAGCTTCCTTCTTCCCACCAGGAAGCCTGCATAAGCCTCTTAGACAGCCTCATCCACCAGAGGGCAGACAGCAGAAGCAAGAAGAACTAAAACCCTGCAGCCTGCAGAACAGAAACTGCAATCACAGAAAGTTAGTCAAAATGAGGGCAGAGTAATATATCCCAGATGAAGGAACAAGATAAAACCCCAGAAGAACAACCAAGTGAAGTGAAAATAGGCAATCTACCTGACAAAGAATTCAGAGTAATGATAGTAAAGATGATCCAAGATCTTGGAAAAAGAATGGAGGCACAGGTTGAGAAGATACAAGAAATGTTTAACAAAGACCTAGAAAAACTAAAGAACAAACAGATGAACAATACAATAATTGAAATGAAAAATACACTGGAAGGAATCAATAGCAGAATAACTGAGGCAGAAGAACAGATAAGTGAGCTGGAAAACAGAATGGTGGAAATCATTGCTGTGGAAAAGAATAAAGGAAAAAGAATGAAAAGAAATGAAGACAGTCTTAGAGACCTCTGGACAACATTAAACACACCAACATTTGCATTATAGGGGTCCCAGAAGGAGAAGAGAGAAAGGACCTGAGCAAATATTTGAAGAGATAATAGCTGAAAACTTCTCTAACATGGGAACAGAAACAGTCACCCAAGTCCAGGAAGTGCAGAGAGTCCGAGGCAGGATAAACCCAAGGGGGAACATGCTGAAACACACAGTAATCAAACTGACAAAAATTAAAGACAAAAGATATTGAAAGCAACAAATAACATACAAGGAACTCCCATAAGGTTATCAGCTGATTTCTCAGCAGAAACTCTGCAGGCCAGAAGTGAGTGGCACGATGTATTTAATGTCATAAAAGGGAAAAGAATACTCTACCCAGCAAGGCTCTCATTCAGATTCAACAGAGAAATCAAAAGCTTTACAGACAGGCAAAAGCTAAGAGAATTCACCACCACCAGACCAGCTTTGCAACAAATGCTAAAGGAATTTTTCTAGGAGGAAAAGAAAAGGCCACAACTAGAAACAAGAAAGTTATGAATTGAAAAGCTCACCAGTAAAGGCAAACATACATTAAAGGTAGGAAATCGTCTGCACACAAATATGATATCAAAACCAGTAATTGTGAGAAGAGAGCACAAAAACAGGATATTGGAAATGCTTCTGAAATTAAAAGACCAGCAATTTAAAACAATCTTGTGTATATATAGACTGCTGTATCAAAACCTCATGGTAACCTCAAACTGAAAATCTACAATAGATGCATACACGAAAAAAAAGGAATCCAAGCACAACATTAAAGTTAGTAATCAAATCACAAGAGAAGAGCACAGAAGAGGAAGGGAATAAAAATGATCTACAAAAATAAATCCAAAACAATTTAAAAACTGGCAATAAGACCATACATATCAATAATTAACTTAAACATAAATGGATTAAGTGCTCCAACCAAAAGACATAGATGGGCTGAATGGATACAAAACCAAGACGCATATATATGCTGTCTACAAGATATCCACTTCAGATCTGGGGATACATACAGAATGAAAGTGAGGGGGATAGAAAAAGGTATTCCAGACAAAGAAGGACACTATATAATGATCAAGAGATCAATCCAAGAAGAAGATATAACAATTGTAAACATATATGCACCCAACATAGGAGCACCTCAATATATAAGGCAGATACTAACAGCCATAAAAGGGGAAACCGACAGTAACACAATAATAGTGGGGGACTTTAACACCCCACTTTCATCAATGGACTAATCATCCAGGCAGAAAATCAATATGAGAACACAGGCCTTAAAGGACACATTAGATCAGATGGACTAAATTGATATTTATAAAGCATTCCATCCAAAAGCAGCAGAATACACATTCTTCTCAAGTGTACATGGAACATTCTCCAGGATTGATCACATTCTGGGCCACAAAGTGAGCCTCGGTAAATTTAAGAAAATTGAAATCATATCAAGCATCTTTCCCAACCACAACGGTACAAGATTAGAAATCAACTACAAGGGAAGAAAAACTGTACAAAGCATAAAATTTGTAAAAGAAAGCATAACTGAGGGAAGATTGTTTTCTATGTGATTTTCAAAATTGTGTGTGCATGTTTTGCATATAATCTATAAAACACTAATATTGGTCAGATATGCATAACTTTAAAACATTATCTATAGAAAATAATGGAAAATAAAATTATCCTGACAAAATTTCTGATTGCCAAATTTAACCTGAGATATTTGGAATCAATAGGCACAATGAACACAAAAAAGAATCAGTGACAGAAATCACAGTTAAATTTTCATATGGATAAAATCAGATGGGTGAATCAAATTATTTTTATGTAATATTAGAAATGATGGACTGAAATGAAAATATTCAACCAAATGAATGTAAATCATTTAATTTCCTTTTCAAAGAATTAATTTCCCTTTGTGATCTTAATTTTAAGGTATATTTTCTCACTTAAAATATATTCATGTTGCTATTATTATGATTAAAATATACATATTCATCAAAAAGGATCACCTTTGGCACTGAAAGTGGAGGAGTCATTTTTCCTCCATTTACGTTTATACTTGCATATTTAGGTTCTTGCAAAGGACAGTGTGACCAAGTACTTTATATCATTATCCCCTTTTAATCCTCAAACAAACATCAATTTATTCAACATGATTATTGATCACCTTTATTATTTAAGCCACCATTTTCAGGGTTGGGCATACAGAGATAAATAAGACAGACATAGTTCCTGAGCTCACAGAATTAACAGGACAATTACAGTACAGTGTGGTAAGTGCTTTAAATGGAGAAGTTGTGGATAGCAGGAAAGCAGGATATCTCACCTAGACTTTGAGAGTCTAAAAAGGTTTCCAGAGAAAGTGACTTTTAAGTTGAGACTTACATAACCAGAGCAAACCAGGAGCATTGGAGAAGGGTAGGAACAAAAGATTAGCACTTCAGACAGAAGAAAGCACTTATTTAAAAGCCAGTTGGTGAGAGCTGGGCACTTTTAGAGAATCAGAAGTCAGTCACTATAAAAGGGGAAACTGCAATGCCAGAGCCTGAAATTACAGGGAGCAAATTGCAAAGAGCTTTGGAAAGTCCTTTTAAGGACTTTGGGCTTAACTTCAGCCCTCACTGAAATATTTAAAGTGGTGAAGGAGAAAATCCTACAACCAAGATTACTCTACCCAGCAAGGATCTCATTCAGATTTGATGGAGAAATTAAAACCTTTACAGACAAGCAAAAGCTGAGAGAGTTCAGCACCACCAAAGCAGCTTTACAACAAATGCTAAAGGAACTTCTCTAGGCAAGAAACACAAGAGAAGGAAAAGACCTGTAATAACAAATGGAAAACAATTAAGAAAATGTGAATAGGAACATACATATCGATAATTACCGTAAATGTGAATGGATTAAAAGCTCCCACCAAAAGTCACAGACTTGCTGAATGAATACAAAAACAAGACCCATATATATATTGTCTACAAAGGACCCACTTCAGACCTAGAGACACATACAGACTGAAAGTGAGGGGATTGAAAAAGATATTCCATGCAAATGGAAATCAAAAGAAAGCTGGAGTAGCAATTCTCATATCAGACAAAGTAGACTTTAAAATAAAGACTATTACAAAAGGCAAAGAAGGACACTACACAATGATCAAGGGGTCGATCCAAGAAGAAGTTATAACAATTGTAAATATTTATGCACCCAACATAGGAGCACCTCAATACATAAGGCAAATACTAACAGCCATCAAAGGGGAAATTGACAGTAACACATTCGTAGTAGGGGACTTTAACACCCCACTTTCACCAATGGACAGCTCATACAAAATGAAAATAAATAAGGAAACACAAGCTTTAAATGATACATTAAACAAGATGGTCTTAATTGATATTTATAGGACATTCCATCCAAAACCAACATAATACACATTTTTCTCAAGTGCTCATGGAACATTCTCCATGATAGATCATATATCGGGTCACAAATCAAGCCTTGGTAAATTTAAGAAAATTGAAATCGTATCAAGTATCTTTTCTGACCACAACACTATGAGACTAGATATCAATTACAGGAAAAGATCTGTAAGAAATACAAACACACGGAGGCTAAACAATACACTACTTAATAACGAAGTGCTCACTGAAGAAACCAAAGAGGAAATCAAAAAATACCTAGAAACAAATGACAGTGGAGACACGACGACCCAAAACCTATGGGATGCAGCAAAAGCAGTTCTAACAGGGAAGTTTATAGCAATACAGTCCTACCTTAAGAAACAGGAAACATCTCGAATAAACAACCTAACATTGCACCTAAAGCAATTAGAGAAAGAAGAACAGAAAAACCCCAAAGTTAGCAGAAGGAAAGAAATCATAAAGATCAGATCAGAAATAAATGAAAAAGAAATGAAGGAAATGATAGCAAAGATCAATAAAACGAAAACCTGGTTCTTTGAGAAGATAAACAAAATTGAGAAACCATTAGCCAGACTTATCAAGAAAAAAAGGAAGAAGACTCAAATCAATAGAATTAGAAATGAAAAAGGAGAAGTAACAACTGACACTGCAGAAATACAAAGGATCATGAGAGGCTACTACAAGCAACTCTATGCCAATAAAATGGAAAACCTGGAAGAAATGGACAAATTCTTAGAAATGCACAACCTGCCAAGACTGAACCAGGAAGAAATAGAAAATATGAACCGACCAATCACAAGCACTGAAATTGAAACTGTGATTCAAAATCTTCCAACACACAAAAGCCCAGGACCAAATGGCTTCACAGGCGAATTCTATCAAACATTTAGAGAAGAGCTAACATCTATCCTTCTCAAACTCTTCCAAATGATAGCAGAGGGAGGAACACTCCCAAACTCATTCTACGAGGCCACCATCACCCTGATACCAAAACCAGACAAAGATGTCACAAAGTAAGAAAACTACAGGCCAATATCACTGATGAACATAGATGCAAAAATCCTCAGTAAAATACTAGGAAACAGAATCCAACAGCACATTAGAAGGATCATACACCATGATCAAGTGGGGTTTATTCCAGGAATGCAAGGATTCTTCAGTATATGCAAATCAATCAACGTGATACACCATATTAACAAATTGAAAGAGTAAAACCATATGATCATCTCAATCGATGCAGAGAAAGCTTTCGACAAAATTCAACACCCATTTATGATAAAAACACTGCAAAAAGTAGGCATAGAGGGAACTTTCCTCAACATAATAAAGGCCATAGATGACAAACCCACAGCCAACATCATCCTCAATGGTGAAAAACTGAAACCATTTCCACTAAGATCAGGAACAAGACAAGGTTGCCCACTCTCACCACTGTTATTCAACATAGTTTTGGAAGTTTTAGCCACAGCAATCAGCAAAGAAAAAGAAATAAAAGGAATCCAAATAGGAAAAGAAGAAGTAAAGCTGTCACTTTTTCCAGATGACATACTATACATAGAGAATCCTAAGCATGCTACCAGAAAACTACTAGAGCTAATCAATGAATTTGATAAAGTAGCAGGATACAAAATTAATGCACAGAAATCTCTGACATTCCTATACACTAATGATGAAAAATCTGAAAGTGAAATTAAGAAAACACTCCCATTTACCATTGCAACAAAAAGAATAAAATATCTAGGAATAAGCCTACCTAAGGAGACAAAAGACCTGTATGTAGAAAATTATAAGACACTGATGAAAGAAATTAAAGATGATACAAATAGATGGAGAGATATACCATGTTCTTGGACTGGAAGAATCAACATTGTGAATATGACTCTACTACCCAAAGCATTGAATCTACAGATTCAATGCAATCCCTATCAAACTACCACTTGCATTTTTCACAGAACTAGAACAAAAAATTTCACAATTTGTATGGAAACACAGAAGAACCCGAATAGCCAAAGCAATCTTGAGAACGAAAAATGGAGCTGGAGGAATTAGTCTCCCTGACTTCAGACTATACTACAAAGCTACAGTAATCAAGAGAGTATGGTACTGGCACAAAAACAGAAATATAGATCAATGGAACAGGATAGAAAGCCCAGAGATAAACTCACACACATATGGTCACCTTATCTTTGATAAAGGAGGCAAGAACATACAGTGGAGAAAAGACAGCCTCTTCAATAAGGGGTGCTGGGAAAACTGGACAGGGACATGTAAAAGTATGAGATTAGAACCCTCCCTAACACCATACACAAAAATAAGCTCAAAATGGATTAAAGACCTAAATGTAAGGCCAGACACTATCAAACTCTTAGAGGAAAACATAGGCAGAACACTCTATGACATAAATCACAGCAAGATCCTTTTTGACCCACCTCCTAGAGAAATGGAAATTTTAAAAAAGTAAATAAACAAATGGGACCTAATGAAACTTAAAAGCTTTTGCACAGCAAAGGAAACCATAAACAAGACCCAAAGACAACCCTCAGAATGGGAGAAAATAGTTGCAAATGAAGCAACTGACAAAGGATTAATCTCCAAAATTTGCAAGCAGCTCATGCAGCTCAATATCAAAAAAACAAACAACCCAATCCAAAAATGGGCAGAACTAAATAGACATTTCTCCAAAGAAGATATACAGATTGCCAACAAACACATGAAAGAATGCTCAACATCATTAATCTTTAGAGAAATGCAAATCAAAACTACAATGAGATAGCATCTCACACCGGTCAGAATGACCATTATCAAAAACTCTAGAAACAATAAGTGCTGGAGAGGGTGTGGAGAAAAGGGAACCCTCTTGCACTGCTGGTGGGAATGTAAATTGATACAGCCACTATGGAGAACAGTATGGAGGTTCCTTAAGAAACTACAAATAGAACTATCATACGACCCAGCAATCCTACTACTGGGCCTATACCCTGAGAAAACCATAATTCAAAAAGAGTCATGTACCAAAATGTTCATTGCAGCTCTATTTATGATAGCCAGGACATGGAAGCAACCTAAGTGTCCATCAGCAGATGAATGGATAAAGAATATGTGGCACATATATACAATGGAATATTACTCCACCATAAAAAGAAACGAAACAGTTATTTGTAGTGAGGTCGATGGACCTAGTGTCTGTCATACCGAGTGAAGTAAGTCAGAAAGAGAAAAACAAATACTGTATGCTTACACATATATATATATATATATATATATATATATATATATATATATATAGAATCTAAGGAAAAAAAAAAGGTCATGAAGAGCCTAGGTGTAAGATGGGAATAAAGACACAGACTTACTAAAAAATGGACTTGAGGATGTGGCGAGGGGGAAGGGTGGGCTGTGACGGGGTGGGGGTGGCATGGACATGTATACACTACTAGGTGTGGAGTGGATAGCTGGTGGGAGCCATCGCGTGGCACAGGGGGATTGGCTCGGTGCTTTGTGACCACCTAGAGGGGTGGGATGGGGAGGGTGGGAGGGAGGGAGGCGCGGGAGGCAGGAGATGTGTATGGCTGATTCACTTTGTTGTAGAGTGGAAACTGACACACCATTGTGGAGCAATTGTACTCCAATAAAGATTTTTTTTAAAAAAGAAATTCATACAATCAGACTTTAGTTTTAGAGACTATTCTAGCTACACACTAAAAAATGATGGAGCATGGGGATGCAGAGTGTAGTTGCAAAATGGAAGGAAAGGAGAGTAAGTAGAAGATTCATATAGATATCCAGGCCAGAGATGATGGTGACCTGTAATGGGGTAGTGGCAGTGGAGATAAATGAAGTTTGGACCTATTTTAGAAGTATAAGCGATAGTATTTAGTCATTGAGTAAGTGTAATGGGTGAAGGATTACACAACATTAAAAAAGTCTAGAGTTTCTAGTTTGAACACTGGGTGCATAGTGTACAAGTGAACTAGTTATCATAGGTTTAGTAAACGTAGTAGAGTAAAGAAAGGTGTTGCGGGGCTTCCCTGGTGGCGCAGTGGTTGGGAGTCCGCCTGCCGATGCTGGGGACTCAGGTTCGTGCCCCGGTCCAAGAGGATCCCACGTGCCGTGCAGCGGCTGGGCCCGTGAGCCATGGCCGCTGAGCCTGCGCGTCCGGGGCCTGTACTCCACGGCGGGAGAGGCTGCAGCGGTGAGAGTCCCGCATACCACAAAAAAAAAAAAAAAAAAGGTCTTGGGAGTTAGCCAGAATTGGGTTTATGTTCCAGCTTTATCCCTAGTATTATTTGGGCTAATTACTTAGTCTAGTTAAACCTTATCTGTTTGCTCACCCATAAAATGGGGATAGCAGAGGTACCTCCTGCATGTGATTTTAAGGATTGAATGAGGTAATAAATGTAACAACTTAGACCAGTGCCTAGCAATAGTGTTTGCCATTAATAGCATTAGTTGTAAAAATATTAGTAAAGATTTTTGGAGGGTGGAGATTATGATTTCTTTATAACTTGTGCAGAAGGCATTGCAATTTGTGATTTTTCTTTTTAAAATCCTGGAAGATGCTCGATTAGAAAACACTGAATTTCTGTGTTATTAAGAATTTGGTCTCATTAGTTTGGTCAGTATTAATGTGAAGGCCGCTGAGGTGAGAAAATATTGTACAAATGTCACTGGACCTCTAGTTTTCAGAGATTTGTGACCTCTCTAGTTTTCAGAGATTTGCCCAGCCAGTTAAAAAAATTGTCACATCATAAATCAGCAAGTTTAAAAAGAATGTAATTTATAAAACAAGATGAAACACTGCCTTCCACAGCAATGTCAGATTTATGCTACTACATTTAGTCTTTCCTCCATGAGCTTAAAAGCAAAGAAGATAGTAGTATACTCCAAGTACCATGAGTAGAGAAGTTAGCAACCGATTAAAAAAAAAAATTTGGAATGTATTTAAATAGAATATGGATTTGCTATCATGAAGATACATATAAATTTAAATCTTGATCAACTGTTATAACGTAGGCAGTGGTGTACTGGAACCAGCTCTTAAAGATGTGTGAAAAATAATCATTAAACATGGAGATTATTAAAAATTAAATGATATGATCTTACCATTAAATAAATTACATTAAAACTAAAGGTAGTAAATCATCAAAACTCATCACTTTCTAATTATTTTACTACATCTTGATGATCTTGAAGTTGTTTATGTCTGTTGTATCTAAATATTTGAAATGTTATATAATGCTGTATTGTGCATCTCTTAACTCTACAGTCAATGTCACTATACTGGTAATTTGAAATCAGCCCCACTGGAAGTATTTATACCACAGTAATTGGCAAATGTTACAAATCAATACTTTGTGTTTAATTTTGTTTGTTTTTGTTCAGTGAGTTGGTTATTAAACATTTACTAGCACCCCACTGAACAAAGGTGTGAATTAGGGATCAAACTCTTGCAGCAATTTTAGAAAGAAAAGCAATTATAAAAATTTAAAGGGAAAGTCTAAAGTATTTTTAAACCTAGCCTGAAAGATATTGACTAGGGGCAAAACAAGGAAAAGCACTAATCACTAAGAAATTTAAAAAAATTCTTTGGAGCTTCCATAGCCAGTAAAACTTGGAATATAGAAAACAGTTTAGTTAAGCCCTGTATTGTTGGTAAGGCTGAGAATGTATTGGATGTATTATTTTTAAAGGTACCCTCTTTTAACATTGCCACAGAAGGCAAATTTTATTGTGTTCAAAAACATGCTTTAAAAATGTTGAAAGCTATAGTTTACTCCCCTTTTTTTTTTTTTTTTTTTGCCTACTTGGAGAAAAGAAGTATGAATTTTAGCAATGGCTATTTCATTGGTTTTTGTTCACTACCTTTTAATGGTGATATCTGTAAAGACATTAATTTGCCAAAGATTTGAGAGCAGAAAAACTGGTGAAGAAATTTCCAGCAAGACATGAGTTTTTAGTGAGCACAATAGAAGTGAAGCCCAGAGGTACGAATTTAAGAGAGAGATTCAGAAACAGGGCCTCTCTGCTCCTTGAAAACAACTCAAGTTATTAAATTATTCCCCAGGGACATCTTGACTTAGCGAGCTTGCTTCTTGATTTTCTTCATGGGTTCAAGGAATAGTAGTAATATAGTAAATTTTGTGACATAGAGAGTGGTTTGAGCATCATCACTAGATAAATCTGTTACAAAATGGAATATGGCTTTGAGAACTCATACTACTCCACAGACAGGCTGGCTTTGTCACAAGTTAGTGCTTGTCAGGGTGTTTGAACTCAGGGTTGAATTGTTATTTTCTTTAAGAAAGAGAGAAAAACAAACCAAACAGACATTGTGGACATGAGAAGAAATAAAAATTAGAATAAAGTGAATGAATTCATTGTTGTAAGGAATGACTCAGAACATTGGCTTGTGAGAATATTTGCCAAGGCAAATCACCTTCAGACAACTGTAAAGCAAATGTGAATGTTTTTGCTGTGCAAATGTGATCACTTACAATGACATGAAGTCTGAGAGTTGACCTAAGAGAGTTTAATGGGTACTGTGAATATGTTGGCGCTTTCTAGCTCCTTTGTCTATAAAGATAACCACATAATCCCAAAATAAAGAACATCATCAGTTATTCTATCCTATAAAAGTTTTTTAATGAGGACCTCACTGAAATACTAAAAACCAGTAGTAGATCAGATATCTTTCTAATACAAATGATGACTTCTTAGCAAGAAAATAGAGATCAATTATTTTGGGGGAGAGGCTTGAAAAATATTGCTTTATACCACTATTTAACTGTGCCTGTGTACTTTTTTTCTAGCAGTTACCTTGATGAGATCATAAGACTATAGGGAAAACATAAACAAAAACACCTTGTAATTTCAATCCACATACCTAAGTAAATCTAGGTTCTATAGATTAAATTTTAAGATTTAATATTATGCAGTGCCAGTTCTTTATGATTCAACTTAGAGAAATTTAAAGCCTTAGTATCTGAGTAGCTGAGATGTCACTAGGAAGATGCAGCTAGGCTGGCAGGCAGGCGAAGGCCATACAGGGAGGGATTATCCTGGCGACTATGCCTTTATCCAAGGTCTGCCCCACAGCGTGGTAGGCCCTACAGCTCAAACTTTTCAGTGAACTTGGGAGGCTGACTCACGATGACAAAACCCACAATGATTTTAAGTTTACAAGCAGAATGATTATTTATTTATTTATGCATTCATTTAGAGAAATTCAACTGGTAAGGGTTTCATTCTTTGACTAGAATATTCTTTTCTTGTTAGAAAGCTGTAAGGAAAGCCAAATTTTAATCAAGAGAGTTAGGTTTATGGTTCAACATAAAATAACATGAGGTTTCAAAAATCTGTTCTGTTTGTCTCCATGAGGTGAAGTCCAAGATTCCAAGTCCTGTCAGGGCAAATATTAAAACTTTTGTGTCTTATTTTTCCTGGTCAGTGTTTGAATAGGGACTGCCATCTTTGTCTTTTGACTCTGCTTTATTCAAAACTTCCACATATTTGTCTTTCTTTGTGTGTGTGTGCTGGGCCTTCAGGAGCCACACTTTATTTTTTTATTTTTGGCCATGCTGCACAGCATGTGGGATCTTAGTTCCCCAACCAGAGATGGAATCCACATCCCCTGCATTAGAAGCGTGCAGTCTTAACCACTGGACCGCCAGGGAAGTCCCCTATCTTTGTCTTTTGATTCCACTTTATTCAAAATTTCTTTCAGATTGATGGGCTAGGTGGGGTTATGCAAGCAAATTCATGGGGCAAGGGAGGAAAATATTATCATTTTTATTTGTGCATATATTCATTATTTTCTATTTTATGTATATTTTATATTGTTCATAATATATAATGAGAATATTAAACAGTATATAATGCAGAGTGTGTGTTGGTTACTGTTCTAAGAGCTTTAAATGCATTAGCTCATTTGATGTTTAAAATAGCCTTGTGAGAAAAATACAGGTGAAGCCCAGATTAATCACATATTTGTCCAGAATAAAGGACCTGAGGTTTACACCAGGTTGTCTGGCGCCAGAGTCTATTCTCTTAACCATTACATCATGCCACTTCCCCAAGGTAATTTCTTAGTATAATTAATAGATGAATGAATCTGCATACATTAATGAACAATATTTATTGATAGGGCCATGCAAGTGAATCCATCTGTAAATCTCATCCTGTTCTTTCTGATTTGGGAGAGACTTTCACATGTCTTTGACTATATATACCATACTGCTTGTTGTGTGCTTTTGTAGTTGAAATGTCTGTGGGTAACTGTTTATACCCACTGCCATGTATGGTCACATTTTTGAAGTCATTTCCTGGCATCACCTTTAATAATCTCAGTCACTCCAGCAAAATTTACTGTCATGAGTTAATGAGGGTTCTTTTCTAAATAACTAATTAAAAGACCAGAGAATTCTTCACTCTGCTTGTCGCAAAAAGTTCTCTGCAAGAGTGTGCAGTATAGCATGTTCCTCCTAGGTTGCCTGTTCAGTTTACTCTCGTGTCTATATCACACAGGTAGGCTTGTAAGACAAGGGCACCTCATTCAAGTAGAGAGGTTTCTTTCATCTGAGCATGGCAAGCACCCAGATGCTTAAACATATGCAACAGACCAAGAGTAATTCAGAAAATATCATCAAGTGTAAGGAGGAAAAACCTTGTTTTTGCAGTGAGATTCTTCCTCAAGGTATTTTTGCTGCTGTACTTGGCATCTTGTTAATAAAAATATTACTTTGGCTATTTTAGTGAACCCTCTCTTAAGCCTACATGGCTTTCACTGTCATTGCTATGTGATATGACATTGAAGTAATTTTCTTTTTCTCAACTTTTATACCATTTTTATCTGTATTATTAACTCAGTGGGCTAGAATGCTAATAACTTTAAATAGCCCATTGGTTGTCATAGTAACTGATATTAAAGCTAAATATAAGTTTCTCTCTTGGATTTCACATTTAAATCATTGCTGGTATTTGCATTCGTTAGGAACTCTAGGGCTGACAGTGGACTGTGTACAAAAGGGACCTTGAGGGTTTCCCTGGTGGCGCAGTGGTTGAGAGTCCACCTGTTGATGCAGGGGATGCGGGTTCGTGCCCCAGTCCGGGAGGATCCCACATGCCGCGGACGGCTGGGCCCGTGAACCATGGCCGCTGAGCCTGCGCGTCCGGAGCCTGTGCTCCACAACGGGAGAGGCCACGACAGTGAGAGGCTCGCATCTGTTTTTAGCCCAAGGTTATGATTTGTTCAGACTCAGTCCAATTCCATTAAATGTATGTTCAGAGAACCCAAGAAGGATGCCCATCTAAATATTACAGGGGTTATATGGACAAAATTTTACTTTTAAAAATTTTGCTTATTCACTGTGGATAATTTCTATGCTGCTTTTCTCTTTTATTTATCTTTGCAATGATTCCTCTAATGCTTCTAAACTGTTTGTTGTTGTTTTTGGTTTTTTTTTTTTTTTTTTTTTTTTCGGTATGCGGGCCTCTCGCTGCTGTGGCCTCTCCCATTGCGGAGCACAGGCTCCAGACGCGCAGGCTCAGCGGCCATGGCTCATGGGCCCAGCCGCTCCGCGGCATGTGGGATTTTCCCGGACCGGGACACGAACCCGTGTCCCCTGTATCAACAGGCGGACTCTCAGCCACTGCGCCACCAAGGAAGGCCCTAAACTGTTTTTAAAATTACATTCTGAGGACTGAAATGAGAGAAGGCGCATTCAAGGAAGCTCTGTAAGAGAAGACTCCTAGATATATTCTTTCTGCTGTCTGTCTTGGGTGACTTCTGTTCCTCCTCTCTAGAGGCTCAGCAAAGATTTCACCTCTTGCTTAAAGCCTTACTGCCCCCTTTCATTTCTCTTTTGTCACTGTTTTCCAAAATATGTGCACTGCATTGAACACGCAAAAATTTTAATTATTGTTCTAGACAGTCTCCAAGAGAAAGCAGAATCAATCTCTCTCTCTCTCATATATGTATATATAAATTCTTCCTATGTCAGATATTAATTCATGTTGCACTAATTTAAAGAACTCTCATCTGGAGTTTTTAATCTTTCTCTCCAGGTAGTTCAGTTTTCCACATAGCATTATATTTTGGACAATGCTATCCTTTTTCTCCCTTAAATCTCCATTTTTCCACATAGCACCAATTTAAAGCTGAATGAATTTTCTCCCTTGATCTCTGGAGATGGAAAGTTATTTTCTTTCTAGGCTCCCACCCCCAACTTCCAGAAGAAAGAACAGTCTATTAGCAGCAACAGCTTATCTGTTGAATATGTATGAAGTATCCTAGATGTTGAACAGTCTTGTCAATCTCTTATATAATAATTTGGTGGTGACACTGCGTCCTCTCCCTTCCCCCGTATTTCTTGAACTAGTCCCTTTTCTGCTTTGAATATGCAGTATCCTGCTCAGCTCCTGGATCCCTCTCTACTCTCTCAGATTCCTTTGTTATCAGCATTCACTTTCCTGTGACATCAAGCCCTTATTTTCTAAAGCCAGTTTTCTATTAAAAGAAAGAAAGAAAGATAGATAGATAGATAAATAGATAGATAATCTCTCCATGCTTCTCAGTGGCAGCATCTGGTTTTAGTGTTAAACATGTACCAATGGAATATTAGTTTTGTGGGTTGCCAAATAATGAATGTTACAAGGGAAAAAGGTTCTGTGTTCAAATGTGATTTAGAAAGTATGAGTTAAATAAGCAAAACAGGTTTCCTCCCCAGAGAACAATGAATATTGTGAATCTCTTCAAAGGGGAAAAACAAAAGCAGCATTTCTGAAACAGGTTTACCTTGTAAATGTGTTAAGACCCTCATTTATGGGGACTTATTTTTTAAAAAATTTAAGCAACCACTTTCAAACAAGGGTCAGTGGGTAGAGGGAGAGTGTTAAGGGAATTACCTTAATATTTTCAATCTCCATGTGTTCACTTTCCTAAAATTGATGTGCTTAATAAAATGTTGGTGGGATTTAAATTCCTTTTCCCCACCCATGATAATCTCTCTTATCCCTTTCTACAAATAAAAAAATATATGTAGTTCACAAGCTTGATCTTATTATTGGTACATTACCTCTGGAGGGTGAAAAAAACCTTCAGGACACCAAACAAATAGAAATAAGTCTTGGCGTTGAAAAAGTGAGTAACTATGTTTGGGTAAGAGATTCTTCTGCAGCTAGGGTGGTTTCAAGAAAACTGAAGATGGACCTAATGGAGTTATCAGCGGACAAGTTACTGGAAGTAATTTTCGATGATGTAGCAAAGAACTAATGATATTCTTCCCAAAGCTTGGAAGAACTTCAAAGAATCAAAATTCTCATCTTATTTATATGAACAAGTTTCTCAGTTTTAGGAAAATGAAAAGGAGAAATAAGAATGATGCACAGCCTCATTCTAGCAAAAAATGGTGATCATCCAATATATATGAATTAATTGGGGAAAAAATAGACCCACCTATCTGATTAAGAGATGCATTTACAATGAATATTTTTCAAAAAAGTAACATATTTATATTATTTAGGTCAATTATGTACTAATAGAATTTTAGTGATGACTCAAAGAACTTCAATCTCAGCCTCAAAAAATATACGTATTTCCCCCACAGATAATATAAAAAATTGATCAGTAAGTGACTTTCAAGTACATAAATGTATATCCTCAAGGTAAAATTCTGTGGAGAAAAAGTGGAATGAAAAGTGATTCAGGGAGAAAAAGAAATGCTATAAAATTTCTGACTATTAAAAAAGACCATGTTTTCATATTTTTTCAATAGATGATATGGAGTATGAAATTGTTGTATAACCTACGGATCCATTTAAAATACTGATGTAATCATTTTATTTTCAAATCTCAGTAGTTACAGTGCATCTTTGCACCTAATTAAAAATATGAGAATAATTTTAAACATTAACCTAAAAATATGTGAGGGGTACCTGGTTTTTCAAAGGTCTTTTAGGAGGAATGTGGGCCAAAAAAATGTGTGAAAGCCACAATTCTACCTAACACTTTTTGGGAAGCATTGTTCTAAGACGTAAGGTTCTTGTTCTGGTTCCCAGGTTCCCATGTCCTTCCCCTCTTCTCAGGCTAAGTGGCTCTATCTTGGTAGAGCTCTTGAAGCACTATACGTATGATTAATTATGCAGTTAGTTTAAATAATTGGGAATATCTTTAGGGTTCAACCATTTCAAAAATTTTAGTGAGCAACATATGTGCCAGACACAGTTCTAGGCACCAGGCAAACTAGCAGTGAATGAAATGACGCAAATCCCTGTCCTCATGGATATTCTAATAAGGGGACACAGACAGTGGACAAATATATAACTAAAATATGAGTAGTATATGAGGAGATCTGGAAGAGGTAGTCAGGGACAATTTCAAGTTTCAGTAAATTGTTTGAGAAAGCCTTGATGAGAAGCTGATATTTGAGCAAATATCTGACGGGAAGTACAGGAGTGAAGCAAACATTTCCAGAAGAGGAAACAGCAAGCACAAGATCCCTGAGATAAGATCACACTAATTATTAGTGAGAAAAAGAAAATATTCTATTTAAAATCACAAATAAGTAAAATAATTTTGTCCATTAATGAAGTGCTAGAATATTTTTTTCCAGAGAAATGACCTTTTGTTTGGCATATCTTTTTTAAGATATATAAGATGAGCACTTGAGTGCGTGGTTTGGTTGGAAAGAAGGGAGCAAATAGATGTTCCAGTAGAGAAATGTGCTGAAATTAGATGGTAAGGGGAGCCAGAGAAAGGTAGCAGGGGAGTCAGGTGGTGAGACAGAAGGAGAGAGAAAACAGAGACAAGCTGACTAATTATCGTGCTTTTGTTAAGTGTCAGCTGCTGATAAACTCCTGATTGGAACGGAGGGAAAGTGGCTGAAAGATTTTTAGAAGCTGCTTAATGGGTATGGAGTTTCAATTTTGCAAGGGGAAAAGTTCTGGAAATCTCTTGTACAACAATGTAAATATGCTTAACACTACTGAACTGTACAATTAAAAATGGTCAAGATGGTTTTAAAAAGCCATAGAAAAAAACAATTGGTAGTTTTCTTTTATTGAGACATTACTTTCACTTTTCTTTCACCTTACCCCTTTGCTAATTCCTCCCAATCTCTATTAGGAATTGCACCATTGTATAATAATAATATTAATTGCCTCTGCACCTGTTTGTCTTTCCTGAGAGAATGTATGCTCCATGAAGGCAGAATCCAGGTCCTAGTCTCCTTTGCATCTCCATAGCTTGGTAATGAATGACCCGTGACACATGTCTAACACATGTTGCTGACTGTGTGAGTGAATTAAGAATAAAAGCATTGAGCATTTCCTATATCACCCAGCAATTTCAACCCAGCCTAAAAAAAAAGAAAGAGCTAAATGGGGAACAAGATGCATCACAATCAAACCACCTTGAGATACTCAGACATCATATTCATTGGACAGCAGAGCCCTACCATTGCCAAAGTGAGTTTTCCATCCATTAATTGTAAATAGGAGAGACTTTAATTTTCACGAACATTACTCACAGTTGGCTGAGCTTGAATAGCAAGTTATTTTCTCAATTTCAAAAAGTAAAGAAAGCTGCCAAAGAAGTATTGACTGAGATGTTGACCATACGTAAGATTTTTCCTATTTCAGGCATTTCCGTTTTTCATAAGATATTACTGTTAGAAAAGTGTGTGGTATTTTTTTTTTTGGCTTTCTTGTAAACTTAAAATATGTAACGTGTCACACATAAATGTTATTTTCTTCCTTTTTTTGAGACCTCACTCTCACCTTGTCCTCCTCACCTTTTTGCTATCTCTGTCTATATTTTAACATGCAGATATGTTTTGCATTTCCATATGTGTTGAGCTTTGAATTCAGGTTGTGACTCCCAAACAGTGCTCCTGTTAACACTCATGTTTTATCACCGAAATGGAATAGTGTTATGTCTCAATTTGCAGGAAAAACACACTATGTTAACAGAATAAATTTTCTTAATTCTACATATTTCTTCCATAAATAATTTTAAATCTTTAGTGCTATCACTAGCCCACTGGATTATGAATGATGAGTAGCTAACCCATATTAATAGAAATATACAAAATTGTGATTAAATATTTTTCTTGTTATTTTGTGAGATGAGATCTGTGTATGTGTATTATCACTGTGTTTTATGTGGAAACATTGATACCTTCCAGAGTTAAATGTATCACAGCTTTATTCTGTTCTGAAAGTGGCGTGCCTGAATAAGCTTGACAATTTATTTGTTGTTTATTATAAGAATAGCTTGTTTTTCACAACGTTTCTATGCTTCATGAGATTCTTATATTTAAAAATTTAGATTTTCTAAACTGTGTCTCTCCTTTTCATCAAAGTATGTTCCCTCTCCTCTTTACGTGTAAAAGAGCCTCTTGGTGTGTAAAAAATGACACCATCGGGCTTCCCTGGTGGCGCAGTGGTTGAGAATCCGCCTGCCGATGCAGGGGACACGGGTTCGTGCCCTGGTCCGGGAAGATCCCACATGCCGCGGAGCAACTAAGCCCGTGAGCCATGGCCGCTAGGCCTGCGCGTCCGGAGCCTGTGCTCCGCAACGGGAGAGGCCACAACAGTGAGAGGCCCGCGTACCGCAAAAAAAAAAAAAAAAAAAAATGACACCATCTTCCCATCTTACATATTTAGATTAAGAATGAGGTCATTCATGTGAGTCACGGTGGTGGAGGAAGAAGGAAGAATAGCTAAAGAAGGGAACGGAAGTGACAGGGCTAAGGCGTGGCTCTGGGTGGGGGCTATAGGTGTTTCTCTTATTTCCAGTAGCCCCCTCACTCTCAACCAACATGGAATAAAATAATAATAATAATAGCAACAACAACAGCAACAAAGGAAACCACTCAGCTCTAGGAGTCAGGTACTGTTATTTTCCCTATTTTTTAGGTGGAACTAACTCAAAGAGAGGTTAAGGTGCTTGGTCAAGCACCTCCACTAACAAATGAAGAGAGCTAAAATTAAACCCATGTAGTTTTTTCTTTATGCTGATTGTGGTTTTTAGCCTGAAGGTTTTTTTTTTTTTCTTAATAAGTAAATGTCCTTTTGTCTTGAGTGATATTGTTTTACTTGCAAACATCTTCAAACTGATTTCTATGCAATTGTGGAAGTCTTAGAGGTTCATGAGGAACCTAGACATCTTGGTGTGCTTTCTGTCTTGGTGTACAACAATGAACAAGTGATGTTTACTTGTAGTAACCATACTAAATTTTACTGATGGAAATAACAATGTAAGACTCATGTGATAGTTTATTCATCTTCAGTAGAACAATGCCCAAGATATGGCATATGTGCTTCAGGGCTAGTGAGTCAGAGTTGGCAAAGTCCTATAGTCCTTTCACTCATGTAGTAAGTATTATTGAGTACCTACATATGTGATGGGAGTGTTCTAACCTTTGGGAATGCAAAAGTTCACAAGACAGAAGCTTACATCTTAGTGGAGGAGACAATGAATAATGAACAAATACAAAAATGGCATAACTTCTAATGGTGGCCAGTGTGGTGGAGTAAAAAAGCAGGGCCAGTGAGATATAGAGAGACTGAGTAGGGGACAGTAGTACTGCTCTAGAAGGGCTGGTCCAAGAAGGCTTTCAGGGATAGCAATATCTACCTGAGGTCAAAATGATGAGAAAGGGCAAAGTGTGGTAATCTCAGTGGGTATATGAGGCAAGAGACTGAGGGGAAACTTTCCAGGTGTATAAATATATATATTTATACCTAACTATAGAAATACATTAACTCTTCTGAAAGATGGAAATAGTGTCTCCATCTGGAATAACAGGAAGGCATGCTTACTATCCAGAATAAAAAATCTGTGTTCCCTAAGCTCAAGTTTCTCTTCCCGTGACACATGTGCAGGGTTCACCTGGGCCCTGTTTGAATAGAAACTCAGGGAACTGGGCCAATGCTGGCACTCTGGTGACTGCTAATGCTGTAATAGCAATATTGTAAAAGAAATTATTTTGTCTTTCACCCAAGAATAATAAAGTCTTTCATTTCTAACCCAGGAGGCTCTTGTCTTCTGCCAGCGTTTTTTTACCTGTGGCAGGCTACTAAAGCTTGTTAGTTTGCAAGTAGGGTAATAATCACAGCCCCTTCTGAGATCTTGACAGCCATTAATAATATTGAAAAGTTTTCTGTACAAAAGAGAGTAAGGAAACCTAGGTTCAGGAAAGCCACTCTTGAGAGATAGTGTTCAAACTGAGACATAAAGGATAAGAATTATAAGAATGATTTTACCAAAAGGATCTTGGTGGCATAGTGGTTTCAGGCAGAGTAAAGAGCTCATGGGACAGCATAGAGTACAGAGAGCAAGCTCGGCATAACAGAGGACCTGAAAACATTCAGTAGGACATATTCTGGACCATTTGTTTTTCCTGTCTTACTTCTAAGTTATGTTATTTTATCCTATAATATATTTTTTAATAAATTTATTTGTTTATTTACTTTTGGCTGCATTGGGTCTTCGTTGCTGTGCTCAGGCTTCCTCTAGTTGTGGTGAACGGGGGCTACTCTTCATTGTGGTGCATTGGCTTCTCATTGCAGTGGCTTCTCGTTGCAGAGCAGGGCCTCTAGGCATGCAAGCTTCAGTAGCTGTGGCTCACAGGCTCAGCAGTTGTGGCTTGTGGGCTCTAGAGCACAGGCTCAGTAGTTGTGGTGCACGGGCTTACTTGCTCCACAGCATGTGGGATCTTCCCGGACCAGGGCTCGAACCCGTGTCCCCTGCATTGGCAGGCGAATTCTTAACCACTGCACCACCAAGGAAATCCTATCCTATAATATTTTATGTGGCTACATTTAATGTATCTTTTGTGTGTTCCTATTATTTATCATACAACAAACAACCTCAAAATTAGTAGCTTAACATAATAATCTTTTTATTATAGCTTATTTTTTTGTGAGTCAGGAATTTTGTTAGGGCTCAGGTGAATGATTCTTCTGGTTTTTTTTTTTTTTTTTTGGCGTGTATATGTGTGTGATTTTTGGCCAAAGTTACTTGTTGACATTTAGTTAGCAGTTAGGCTGTTCGAGATGATTCAGTAAGGCTTCACTGATATGTGTGTTGCCTTGTCAGAAATGGCTGAAAGACTGAGCACATCTGGGAAGGAAAACCACAGTCCCTACATATGGACTCACTAGTGTGATGGCCACAGGGGAGTTGTACATCCTACAGGGTGGCTTGGGCTCCAAGAATGGTGTTTCAGAAGATAAGGTAGGAGCTGATGGCCTTTTATGACCTCGCCTTGAAGTCACATGTCATCACTTTTGCCCTTTTGCTATTATTCAAAGCAATCACAAGTCTGCCCACACTCAAATGATAAGGACATAGATCCCAACTTTCAATGGGAGGAGGACCAAGGAATTTATGGCTGTGTTTTAAAATTACCACAATATTTTAAATTCTATTTTGTGCAATATACATATATGGTGTGAAGGGTGTATTAATTTAATAAATGATAGATAGAAGACAAATAAGTAACAAAACTTAAAAATACAGTGCTATCTATAATTCGCCAATGACAATCCTGCTCCCAGAATCCAGCATGGCCTGCCCCACATCATCTGTTGCAGACTTTGAATATTCTGTTCCCTAAAAGTCCAGAGAATTGTTCTGGCTTCAGCAATTAAGCATTCCCATGAAAAGATCCATGTTAGTGTTGTATTCTTTGCCACAGTCTAAGGGTAGGAATACATTGACTCAGTGTCTAATCTAACGTAAAGCATTGTGATACAACAGATACAACTGTAACAGAGACACTTCCCTTCTACCCCAGAATTTTCCTTCATAGCCCTGTGTCTCTAACACTGCTTCCTGAGACTTTTTAAAGCATTCCTTAGTTCCTTTGGATATGACTGTAATACACCGTGGGTGTTCTCTTAAAGCTTCTACCACAGTGTGAAGGTCCATTTCCTTGCCATAGAAGTACCAGGTTACAGGTGCAAGGTTTCCTATTATGTTCTCTCGTTATCAGTTTTTCAGGAACAAGATTTGTTACATAAATGAAAATACAAAGAACAGACTTTTAAAAGCTTTTTCAGCTCTTGAGCTCATTTCTGTCCTACTTTTTATAGGAGTATCTAAATCTGTTTCTCTTAAAAAAAAAAAAAAAAAAAAGGTAGCCTATGATTAATCCCTGTCTTATCTTAACAAAAAATTCTGAAGAAGGTAGATTGACCATAAGGATTTTGGTAGAAAAGATGAACTGAAACATAAATTTAACTTCTGGGTTTTAGACAATGGTATTAATATCAACTACACTAATTTTTTCCTAAGTTCTCATAGCAGTGTTGAAATGTTTTGCCAGTGTTAATTGAAATTATTTACTTTGACAAGCCTAATACTGTGTTGCTCTTATACAAACTATTTTGCTTCAGAGCCACTAATAAGTTTTATAATTATTCTGATGCTCAGGAATTATATATTTTTCCAAAAAGGAAAGCACAACAAAAATAACAAAACCAAGACACTATAGTTTGCCTGATACCAACCATCTGCCAATTTTAAGGCTCATTTTATTTCTATAAAACTGTATAACTTTAACAAGACATTAGGAATTTGTCATATATATTTTTGAATATAATTTTCCTTTTGGCTCTGAATACTATCGTCTGAATCATTCTTTTTTTAACATCTTTATTGGAGTATAACTGTTTTACAATGGTGTGTTAGTTTCTGCTTTACAACAAAGTGAATCAGTTATACATATACATATGTTCCCATATCTCTTCCCTCTTGCATCACCCTCCCTCCCACCCTCCCTATCCCACCCCTCTAGGTGGTCACAAACCCCAGAGCTGATCTCCCTGTGCTATGCGGCTGCTTCCCACTAGCTATCTATTTTACATTTGGTAGTGTATAAATGTCCATGCCACTCTCTCACTTTGTCACAGCTTACCCTTCCCCCTCCCCATATCCTCAAGTCCATGCTCTAGTAGGTCTGTGTTTTATTCCCATCCTACCACTAATCTCTTCATGACATTTTTTTTTTCTTAGATTCCATATATATGTGTTAGCATACGGTATTTGTTTTTCTCCTTCTGACTTACTTCACTCTGTATGACAGACTCCAGGTCCATCCACCTCGTTACAAACGACTCAGTTTCATTTCTTCTTATGGCTGAGTGATATTCTATTGTATATATGTGCCACATCTTCTTTATCCATTCATCTGTTGATGCACACTTAGGTTGCTTCCATGTCCTGGCTATTGTAAATATGAATCACTTTCTTGTGGCTACTGTCTAGCTATGCTTTTCTGAAAATTCATGGAGAAAATTATCTTCTCTAATTATCTTCCTAAACTTTTTTTAACATGAAATTTCCTCTATTACTTCTGTGAAAATTATGTAAGATATGGAAAGGGGTATGCTCTTTATATTGCATTTCATTATTGCTATTATCCATCCTATGATGCTCATGTTTTTTAAGAAGGATTCATCAGTATCTTCTCACCTACTCTTTGCATAGTACATATTTATTATTTCATGTACTTATTTATACTTTCATGTATTTAACAAATTATATTGACTCTATCGATATGACACTGTACTAGGCACTATGGAATATACACATGTTTAATTCTGTCCCCCTTCCCTTCCTGAGGAACTCTAAATCTGGCTACTTTGATTAAAAGCTACCCTTCTCCTTCAGGTCTAAGGTATAGGGACTCAGAGCCTCTTGTCCTGCAAGGCTTTCATTTTCTTTGTGACCAAGATGGTCCTGGCACCAACAAACCAGTTAAGATATAGCCTGAAGAACAGTCTCAACATGAGAAATACAAAGTACTTTTAGTTAATAGGAAATGCATCAACAAAAAATCCATACTGTGTATTCGTTAACTAAGGATCCCACGAAGTAGCAGTAACCTCTGCTAGTATTGCTCTCTGACATCGGATAGAAGTCCTGTCTCCCAAACCCAGGACTGAGGCCCTGCCCTCTGCCAAGTATTACACTTTCAGGGGTGCTTTGGCTTTTTTTTTTTTGGTATATTCAAGTGTTTTGTTTTGTTTTTTTTCTTTATCATCTACCCCCAGAATTCATGAGTTTCTGATTCTTTCCTGTTGCCTTTCTTTTTGTTTCTCTTAGAAACCCTACTACACCTTGAAATTTAAAAAATAAAAGAAAAGGGAGATGTCCTGTTTGTGCATTTTGCTAACCATATTATTAGACCTCATTCCTGGAGAAAGTGTTGTTCTTTCTAGGGCCACAGATATTGGGTAAGTGACTCATTCTACAATTATTTAGGAGTTATCTAGCTCAACTTTCCATACCTGTCAGCAGTTCCTGATATGTAGGTGTATATACAGTATCTGTTCTAACATGTGAGCATCTTGAGTTGCATGAAGGAAGTATGGGAAATGGTGGCCTCCTGGAGTGTGTTGAGATAGGTTGTCTCTATATTTCTGAGTGGCCTTTGAATTCCTCTATTTTTTCTGCTAATGATGATGGTGTTAGAAATAAGAGTGAAATGACTGGATCAGGACCTTGAGGAGGACTGATAAATTTGGGGCTAGCTGTTAAGAGGAGCAGACTGAAAAACTGGACTCATCAATAACTGGAAGCAGAGATTATCAAGCAGTGCTTTGCACATAGTTGGTGCTCAATGTATATTTGTAAAGTAAATGGGCACACGGTAAATGTAAAATCGTATTGTCAGTGAGCATGATCATCAAGTTAGGGTTTTGAATGGGCTGTGGAGGTAAGAGCATGGAGCAGCGCAGTGTAGTAGGTGGGCCTGGATAGACCTGGCCTGTGAACCAAAGTGCCCCAGGTTTAAGCCCCACTCCACTGATCACTAGCTCTGTATGACCTTAAGCAAGGTGCTTGATCTCTCCTTACCGCAGTTTTATCATCTGCAAAATAGGAGTAATAATGGCAACTACTTCGTAGTGTTTTTATGAGTATTAAATGAGTTAATGTTTATAAAACTCTTTAAAAAACACTCCTGGAGTTAGGCAATATAAATGATTCCTATTATTATTCTCTTTAAGCAAATGGTTGCAAATAAGGGCAGGATGTTAAAATATTTGATAAACTTTTAACTAGGTAATGAACTATTTTAATGTTTTATAGAAGTATTTTCTTTTATATTGGAAATAAAAATACATTTTAAATTTTATATATTTACAAAAAATATGAACACTCTGTACCTAAAGTTTTACAACTTACTTTTTCACTTAAAATATATTTTGGACATTTTTCCATGTCAGGATATATATAAAATTTTCTCTGCTTTCATAGTTGTCTAGAGTTAGGAAGGAACTTTGAAATCATTTATTCCACCCTTCTCCCTCCATATTATGGATAGATTGTACTTTTTGGGGGAACTGCAGTTTTTCAGATTCCTTCTTACAATATGCAGTTTGCAATTCTATACAGTGTGTCATATTTAGTATATGGTTCTTTTGTTGTTGTTTAGAGTGACTTCTCCCTCACCCCACACAAAGAGAAAATAGCTCTTGCTATTAATAAAACCTTGAGTTCTTTATAGTGGACAAAGTGTAAACCTGTGTAATCACCTGAAATATTGCACACAGAGCAGTGGCAAAAGTAAATGTGGAGTAACATAATCTTTTAAAGCCTAGTTAAAAATAATGGATTGAACACATGCTTTAAGACTGTTTTTTTTATAAAGTTGTAAAAATGACAATTAGAATGGAGAAGGAGACTTTAGCAAAAAATCATTGGAATAAAAACAGCAGCTGCTCAGCAGAAAAGGGAAAATAAAGCTGAATCCTAAGCCAGCATTGTTAAAACAGAGAAAAAATGTAATTTACATCACAGAATCCTTCCTTTCCAACATCAAAGCCTTCTAAACTTGTAGTATCAGGTACCTGTAGAAGTGGAGGAGATGGCAAGACTGAAAAATTGGGAGAATTGGCTGAAAATCTGTTTGAAAAGCAATTAGACCCTGATCCTCTCTCCTCGACTCTGCATGGTTGAATGGCCCTTCCTCTCACACTCTGACAAAAGATGAAGGTTTTATATACTGGAAAGGGCAAATGAGAGGATCTCTGCTTGGGGAAATGAGAGGGGCACTAAATTATAACAGAGTGAGCAAGTGAGCATTGAGTGATAAAGTTGAGATGCCCAGGCCCTAGCTTCCTGACACCTCACACCCAGGACTCTGGAAACATGGTGTACATCCTGCAGGTATGCAAATGGAAGCTACTTGTACAGGTAATCTGACGTGGGTGGTGAGAGAATCCTGAAAATACTGACTGATACCACAAGTCCCCAAGCAAATGGCCCAGAAGATCATCATATTAAGAAGACCACAGTTAACAAAACCCACCCATGGGCATGGAATTTCCAATCAACTTTTTAATATTCTGCTCTTAATATGAGCAGAGAGCTATGGACCACTACGTATTTATGGAAGACATATGAGACAAAAGATAGAGGTAAAAAAAAAAGAAAACCGTGTGGAAAGAAAGATGCTAACCAGGGAGTGAGGGTATCTTCAAAATTGTTTATTAGTAATCATAGAGTGATAAAACATATTATTACAACCATGAAACAAGAATAGCTTGTTATTTAAAATAGTTATCAAACGTAAATGAGCTATTGGAAATTAAAGATCAGAGAGTTGTGAGGGCAGTCTCAGTAGGAGGTTTGGAAATTAAGAAATATCAGAAAGTAAAACACAATGAAGTTGAAATTATGAGACAAAAAAAAAAGAGAGAGATAATTATTCCAGGAGGTCCATCATTTGAATAATATAACTCCCAGAAAAAAAGTGAAGAATGAAAATGGAGAAAAAGTAATTATCAAAGAACTAAGACAAGAAACTTCCTCAGAACATAGAGACCACAGGAGAGAAGCAAGTTAAAGATGACAATGGTGAAGGGATATTCTCAGATTAGAGCTGCTGGAGAAATTGAGATGGCAACCTATCCAAACTGGAAAGGTAGAAGATCTTGGCAGGGACTTCTCTTTTTTTTTTTTTTAATAAATTTTATTTATTTATTTATTTATGGCTGTGTTGGGTCTTCGTTTCTGTGCAAGGGCTTTTTCTCTAGTTGTGGCAAGCGGGGGCCACTCTTCATCGCTGTGCGCGGGGCCTCTCACTATCACAGCCTCTGTTGTTGCAGAGCACGGGCTCCAGACGCGCAGGCTCAGTAATTGTGGCTCACGGGCCCCGTTGCTCCGTGGCATGTGGGATCTTCCCAGACCAGGGCTCGAACCCATGTCCCCTGCATTGGCAGGCGGATTCTCAACCACTGCGCCACCAGGGAAGCCCGGCAGGGACTTCTTTAAAAGAGGAAGTGAATGAAATAGTTAATGTAGTTGTATATACTGAGATAGATAAGCACTTCATTGAGAGTTGAGAGTGAATTAATAATAACTATTAAAAAGGGATCAGACAAACAATTATTTACTTCAAGGAAAACCAAAAGTGGTGTAAGAAAAGGAAAAATTACATAGTATCCTGTATGGTTCAGCAGTGAATAACATTCATACAGTCATGGTACTATACACATTGAGTAATGATTAAACTAAAACTAATGGTAGAGTCTATCATACAGAGCGAAGCAAGTCAGAAAGAGAAAAACAAATACCGTATGTAACACATATATATGGAATCTAAAGAAAAAAAAAAGTGGTTCTGAAGAATCTAGGGGCAGGATAGGAATAAAGACACAGACATAGAGAATGGACTTGAGGACATGGGTGGGGGAAGGGTAAGCTGGGACAAAGTGAGAGAGTGGCATGGACATATATACACTACCAAACGTAGGGTGGATAGTTAGTGAGAAGCAGCCGCATGGCACAGGGAGATCAGCTAGGTGGTTTGTGACCACCTAGAGGGGTGGTATAGGGAGGGTGGGAGGGAAGGAGATGCAAGAGGGAAGAGATATGGGAACATATGTATATGTGTAACTGATGCACTTTGTTGTAAAGCAGAAACTAACACACCATTGTAAAGCAATTAAACTCCAATAAAGATATTTAAAATAAATAAATAAAACAGTATAACTATATTTGGGAATATAGGGGGATAAGAAGTGTATTGTGTGTCTGTGCATCTGTGTGTCTTTGTGGTGGGGGTAGGTGAGGTGGGCAATGGAGGAGAACTAAATCCCCATTTTCTACAATGGAAAGCCAATACAGAGTGCTCTAATCAGAAGGATAGAAGAAACAATATAAATATGTTTTTTAGATATTTGGAAGTAAATATCATAAAATATGCTAGAAGAATTGAAAGTTATCCCCTCTGGTGAGCAGGAAATGAGTTCACAGCGTTTTGGGTAGCATTTGTATTTTA
The DNA here is from genome assembly GCF_026419965.1 of Kogia breviceps. Classification (NCBI taxonomy): domain Eukaryota; kingdom Metazoa; phylum Chordata; class Mammalia; order Artiodactyla; family Physeteridae; genus Kogia; species Kogia breviceps. Next base: position 53,160,086 of record NC_081312.1, read on the forward strand.
AAGATGAATTTCTTAAAATCATTAGATGCTAAATTATTATAGAATTTTGTTAAATAAAATTATAGGGGGAAATTAGATGATTTTCTACACCTTTATAATACTTGCACATTCCTCATAACTAGATTTAAAGAACAAAATCATAGGAAGAAAATCCTTCAAAAATCCCTTTTACTTGTGAAAAAAGAGCCTTTGTTTTCTGCTGTTTTATTCAGAAATTTGAAGAAATGCCACAAGAAAAGTTATAAGAATTCTGTATTATCTCCTTTACCACTGTTTGTCCCAGAACTAATTTCTTTAGGAAGTGAGGGTGAGAAATTCAAATATCGTTTTATAATGAGTAGGAGAAGACCTGGCACCAGTGTGGGAGTAGTTTACCTGTCAACATATCTTTAAATTTGAGACTGCCAACTGCAAATCTCCATGTAAAAGTTTGCTGCAAAATACCTATCCATATCTTGCAGTCATTTTTTTCTCCGTTCCCTATCCTTACCTCAGTGATGAGGAAACCATGCTTATTCTGTTTTTATCATTATACAATATTTCTTACAAGAGACTAAGGGAACCAGAGACTGTTTGGGGTAGTGTATATAAAAATATACAGACACAAAACCCACATTTCAATTGCCTTTTCACTAGATAGCATCTTCTATCCCTTTAATCAAGATGTCGTGCCACTGAAAAATGCTGCCTGGTCTGTGTGCTACAAACTAGACAACACGTTTTCCATGAAGGCTTGACTCTAATTTACAGAAGCTTTGAAAAGCAGTGTTGATATAGGTGCAAGAATCACATTGAAAGGATAGAAGGAAGATGATTTTAAGGAATTAAGACAATTATATTTTTAAAGGTATAAATATGATTCCTTTAATGAACATTTATTGAGTATCAAATATATGTGACCAAAAAATATGTAGACACTGGATGCCAGGGAGAGGCCTTCAAAGAGCTAAGAAAGTGTAGCAGAAAAGATTGATATACAAGTAAAAAAATTGCAAGAGTATAAAATTTCATACAGAGAGTCTTATTTAATTCTGGAGGGTGCATGACTTCTACTGAAAGTACATTGCTTTAGGGCAAATAGAAGATATATCACATTAAAATTAAACTTGTATTATCTTTTCTACTTCAATATGTTAGGCATTTGCTCATTCATTAAACTAATTCACTGCAATTCCACGGGTAGTTTTTAAAAACCGTCTATGTGTCAGGCATTCTGCTAGGTGATGAGGATAAAATAATTAAAGAGAGAGCTAAATTTTTGCCCTCAAAGGCAGGATGTTAGGGGAAAGACAGATAGAAGCAACTATTAAAGTGTGGTAAATGCCATCAAGGGAAAGTCAGCAGGACAGGAATGAGTAGAATTATAAAATTATAAAAGTAGAAAGAACTGCTTGGTCATCTAATTTTCTATAGACCACTAAATTGAAACTGAGTAAAAAGAGCAGTGTAACTAGAGACAGAGGCAAAACATATGCATGTTCTGATGCCACTGGGACATGGCTTCCAGTTACCACTTGAAATGGTTGGAGTGTTTGGCTCCACAAGGATTTAATATCCTCTATGCAAGGCAATATTTCATCAAGCTATTAAATAATTATGTAATTATTGAAAAATAGAAAATTGCAAGTGTATATGGTAGAGGGGATGTAGTTTAAGTTAAAAATTATTCTAAATGACATATAGCAATTGTTATAGGTTATTGGAATAAAACATTGGAATAGGTTTTACTGGGTTTACTGCTAGGGAAGTAGTAAATATACTAAAGTGAATAAAAACATTCTCTCTCCTCATTTATCGTAACCTATCTCATTTTTTCTTCACAATGGACCTATGAGTTGAGTATAATTGTTCCTAATATACTGGAGAGGAATGTGAAGTTCTAGAAAAAAAGAGTAACTTTACCAGAGTTGAAGTTAAACAAATAAACTGCCAGTTATTTCTCCAGCAAAAATGGGTTTATTTGGGATCAGCAAAGGATTGCAATCCAGGGTCTGCAATCATGGTGAGCCACGTGCAAAACGGAGAGGAAAACTCTTTTACTGTGGGGAAAAGGAAGTTGGGAGGGCTATAGTAAATAAAGAGTCCATTGGAGGAATTGAGAGTTCGAAGTATAGTGGCTTTACGTTGGCTGAGTTGTAACAGCCTCTCATTGGCTGAGCTCTCACCAGGCAAGAAGGGGAAGTCCTTCATCTTCCTGTTGAGCTGGACTAACTTCCTAGGGAGTGAGAGCTCTCTTTTCTGGCCTCCTGCCTCTTTTAATTTCTGTTCATTAGTTTTTACACCAAGATCACAAAGCAATTTTGGGGTATAAAGGGCTCTCAATCCAGCATGCTAGAGAAGCAACGTTTTACTGTTCCCTTGCCTAAGAAAATTCTTCGTAGGTAAACGTCACTTTGTTCATTTGGATATTAAGCATTATTTTTACCCCAATGGAAAAATTTTATAATGTAATATACTAGAGTTTTATGACACAATGAAATATTCTGGAAAGCAGGACAATTAATCAGATGAAAAGGTTGGAGAATGCAGGAGTTATGGGAATCCGTTATACTCTTTCCCCATAGGAATTCATAAAAAATATTTTAGGCCACAAGTAATTCACAGGAGACCTTATCCTTTGGTTCAAGGATGATGTTTAATTAAAGGAAACCCCCTTGCTAAGACAAACAACTAAGACCTTCTACATCATTTATCAGTATTAATACTTTGAAAAAAGAAACTTTTTTTTTTTCCTTTTGACTCCAGAAGGAATTGACATTTTAATGGAGAAGATAAGATGTTTCTGGAGCTGGGTGGGAGTGTCCCTGTGAAGACAGACTGAGGCAATATGAGGATGTGTGCATGTGTATCAAAAAGAGATAGGAACCTAAGTGAGACTACTAGTGGTTTCAACATTTTGCCTGTTGTAAGTCCAGCTTTAAAGCAAACACTTGACTTTTATAATTACTTAATACACTATTCCTCCTTCAAGTCATGGTAAGATTCCTACAATTTGAGTTACACCTGTTTTAGGGAAGCATTAAAGTAGCTTTTTAAATGCTCAACCTTGAAGCATCAAGTGAATCTGAATCCCTATCTCCTGGTTTGGGCATCTAATTGTAAGAGTTAGGTGAGTAGAATTTGAAAACCCAATAATTTCAGCAAATATATCTATCTATGCCAGGCTTCTTCCACATAACCCATTTTCCAAAATCATACATACATAGCCCTTTCATACTCTCTATATGTATAACATTTCCTAAATTCAGATGAGTCAGCTGAACGTTATGAAAACATCTGATTAAAGTAATTGCAATAAGTATGAATAATTAACTGAGACCACCCTCCCTAGACGTGCTTTCAAGAGGATAGGCTAAGTGCTCACTAACTGTTAGATTGGGAGAGCAACAGCAATGTAGCTTGCTGTTCCCCCTCCACACCTTCCTTTCTGGGTAATGTTTTTTTTAATCTAAAACCTCTCAGTGGTGTATATTCCAAAACATCTGCTACCTCCATAGCAATAATCATTGATTCATTTCTGTCCATTATTTCCATAATTTCTTTACAAATACTTTTTTTTTCTTTCCACTACCACACTATGCTCCTTTTCATTTTCAATTTGTACCTTCTCACGTGTGGGATATCCACAGAGACAGGCACGTTTGATGGTCCCTTCCTTGACACTGATGATGCACTATACTTCTTAAATCCTTCTAATTATCTAGTTACCCTTTATTATTATGATGGTTATTATATATATATATTTTTATATATATGAAGCTGAAAACACTCCTACAGCCTAATTCAAGAAACAGAACATTGCCGGCACAATATTATTCCTCTTGAAAAATGTTTCTTACCAAGAAGAGTGTCTATCATTATTTTTGATAAGATCACCTTGTTTTATCACATACTTGAATGAGGAGGTTAGAATAACTGAATGTACCCAAGATGTTTCAAAGAGTGAAATGAAATGTTTAGAGAGAAAGATTGCCGCTATACTTAAGTAAAACATATACATATACCATAGAAAAGGTGATATAAAATTTTGATATAAAGTTTATTGTTTCAGAAAGTGAGAATGCCATAGCAAATGTGTAAGCAGAGGACAAAAAAAACCCCTAATAAAATGTTAATTAAAATAGTGACTTTTTAAACAGATAATTGAATTTATAGTGATCTCGTTTGTCAAGCATTGAAGACATTGTTTCTAAGGAAGATACATTATTATTTTATTGCAAAGGTAATAATAAAATAACCATTTGACTTACAGCTCCTTTTGGTACATGTTCCCTTGAAATGTTAAAAATTAACAAAAATCCTCCTCAATTAAAATTGAATGTCTAGTATCTTTTTTATATGGAAGAAGCCTTTTTTTAATATTAAATTGATCAAAGCATATTGTTTGCCTCTTTCTATGTAAAAACATCTTTTTGAGGAGGCTGATTTGCTTATCTGTAAGAAAGTTTATACATCATTTTATATAATGTATAGTAATTTACATTAGACATGTTAAGGTAGAAGCCTGTACTGAAGTATTTATGATTAAAATAATGATACTTTTCCTCAACTCAGTGATACTAGTCCATGAAAATAATGCTATATGGCAGAATTTGTCTATAACTTAATTGAATACATACAGCAGTTTTCTTAATAAATTTGGTTTTCCTTATAGATTGTGGTGTTTAGGATCACACAGAATATGCTTTGTTTCCCCAAGTCAGTGTAAATCTCATATTAGACCTTCAATAAAACTTCAAGTGATGGTAATAGTCAATAGCACTCAAATTTGTGGAAGATAATTCTTTGATAGTATTCCAGGAATAGTCCAACCCTGCTGTATAAATGCTGATTATGGGAATCTTCAGTGAAGAATAAACAGATAATTGAAGAGCTGAGCACAGATTACTTACATCAATTTAAAAATTCTTTCCTATTTTGGGTTTTCTACCTCTTAGCTCAATTTTACTTTCCATTAATTGAAAAATATTCCTCTATATTCCTCTGTATTATTTGGGGTCCTCTGGATTAGCCATATTTTACTAAAAAAAAAATCAGGGTTTTTGTTTTTGTTAAGTTTTATTTTGTTTTTACATCGTTAGGTGTAGAGAAGTTTCTGAAATATATTTCCTTTTTTGTTACTGAGTTTTCACTTTTTTTCTTCCTAAAACTGCTGAGCTTTAAAGTCTTTTCATAAAAATTCTGTGAATAAAATGCCCTTCTGGGAACACGGTGTTTTCACATTTATTTGGAGAGGTCTATAGTTAACTTAAAGCACAAACATTTTAATTAATAATGTTGATATTTTATTATTGCTGAATGGGTAGCGTGTTTTTTGTGAGCATTTAAGAAATTGAGTCTCTTAAATAGAGTTCAGTTTTCCCTCAGAATTTCATGGGGTGTTAATGAGGTCCTTTATACTTCCTAATGACTACCCAAGGAGTTGTAAAAAAGGCAGCTGGATGCCATATGTTAGGAGGTGAGCAATAAGTACCTACAAAGTGTGAGGCACTCTTTTGGTGGTGGGATACAGGCCTCCCAAATCCCAGCCCTCATGGAACTTATATTTTTTAGGAGTAAACAGGTCATAAACAAATAAGCATATATTCTGTTTTTTGATATTAAGTGTCCTGAAGAAAACTAAATTAGAAAAGGTGATTGAGAATAACAGAAACCACTATTTTATATAGAATGCTCAGGGAAAGCTACAATGGTGAAATGACATTTAAGCAGAGCCTCAAGTGAAGTTAAGAGAAAGGAGGACAACAAAGTCACAGGACCTGAAGCAGGAAGAATCTTGGTGTGTTTGAGGAGGGAGGTCATTATGGCTGGAGGCCACTGACTGAGGGATGATTCATAGAGATGAAGAAGGATAGAGGGCCTGATGAAAAGGAGTTGGATTCTATCCTACTTAAAAGGAGAAGCCAAAGGAAGGTTTAAGCAGAAGATGATACAATGTGACTTGTGTTTTAACAGGATGGCTTTGGCTACAACTTGGGGAATAAATTAGAAGGTTTGAGAGAGGAAGATGGTGCTTTGTTCAGGGAGAGATGATGGTGACATTGGCAAGGGGGTTAATGTTTGGAGGTGGTGAAAAAGAGTAGATCAAATATAATTTGGGTGAAGCTTTTGTTGATGGATTTTTATATGACGGTGAGAGAAGGAAAGTAGTCAAGGATGATTCAAGAATTTTGGATCTGAGGAACTGGGTGAATGGTGGGTGCCATATACACTGATAAGGAGTTTTGATTTACTAATTTTTTAACAGTAAAATTCAAGGACACCTGCATCCTTTATCAACAGAAATATTTGCATAATGGACCTTTTGTTTCTAATATATTTGTGCTACAGAGTGATAATCTGTGACTCATTCCAGAAAAATTATCTGGATTCTTGTTTCCACTTCATCCCAAATTTTAATGATCAAGGAGAAACATCATTTTTACCTATAAAGTCATGTGTACAAACCCTACTCTTTATTCAGAGTCATTTCCACTACATCGTTTCATGTGAGTTTGGAGTTTAAGGCAACGTCTGGGAGACCTGCGTATAAAATGTAGGTAGTAAGTGTTGCAAGTCATTTGATTATGTCATAAATTAGACTTCTTCATTTTGCTTAATTGGATTTTAATTTTTATCAGGGAACTAAGGTGTTTTAGATAGCATGACCTTACTTTCTTGTATCAGGCTCAAGAAATAAGTGACTTTTTTTCTTTCTTTTTTCTTTTTTTTTTGCAAAGCTCTCCTTTTTATGCACCAGATTCTCTGGCATTCTGAATTAATAATAAGTCTGTCTAAATTAGATTTAGGTTGTAGGAAAAGGAAAACTTGCCCTACTCTAGGGAGGCAATAGCTATTTTTATAGGAACCTGAATATTGTACGTACTGCACATTCAGGTTGTTTGCACTAGTAAGTTATATTAAGAGGTAACTCGATTTCAGATTTCTAAGAACTGGGTCAAAGAGAAATATTAAATTGGTACCTTGTAAGTTTTTCTAACAACCTGGCTTATTTTGCAAGCAAAGTTAAAGAGTGAATTTTCATGGGGACTCTCCTTTATATTTTATGGCCTGCCTCAGGAAAAAGTTTCTTGATTTTTTTTTTTTTCTTAAAGTTGATATTGCCTGTGAACTTGTTTTAAATATTTCAAACAAGTTGATTATTGGGTATTTTAACACTTTGCTAATGTAGAAAAAGTCACCATAAACTTTATCTCCTCCCTGAAGGCATTGAAGAGGTTATTCATTTTTTAACCATCATTGATCATGTCCTGTAAGGTGCCAATAATCATTACATCACCAATCCTTACCCAGCATCTAGGGAAGCATTGGGGAAAACATCATTATCCAAGTTAGTATTCATTGTGTTTTTATAGACCTGTGGGAAAGAACATCTTGCCTACTGAACATTCCTTCATCCCAGAAATAGTATGTGACTCTCAATCTCCTTCCATCAATATTATCCATTTATGACTTTCCTCAACCACTATCTGCTCCTAAACATTTCCTACTAAAGTTAATTGTATCCTTCAGCTTTGTTCTTTGGAACACCTATCTTGTAATAAAATTGTTGTCTTCCCACAGTGGAGTCTTCTCCTGTAACCCCATTTTCTCTGACATTGATTCTTCACTCTCTTTTTTCTTGACTCTTGAACCCAGGCTTTGACATTGGTAAAGTCCTTGATTCCCAGGACCATTTCTGGGTGTTCAGATCTAGCTTCTTGAGTAGCCACTGGGACCAGGTGGGAGAGTCAGTTCTTCTTGGTTTGAAACTAGACAAATAGAAAGCAGGAGACAGGGGGAGATAAGACTGATAAATTCTCTTTCATCCCTCATAGAACTGCAATGAAAATATGTTTCCCATTTGAAAATCTTCTGAATAATCCTGCATGCAGAAACAGGCACATCAGGAGCAACATATCCTTTGCATTGCCCTACATCTTTGTTTGCCTCAGTCACACCTCACTTTTTTTCCCTCTTCATATCCCTAGGCTTGCATTTCCCAAAGGAACTCTCAGCACTCTAATTCTTGCTTTGGGCTCTGCTCTTTTTAAAGGATCTGGATTAAGTTAGATGGTATTATTATTCTATTCATTTAGCAAAGATTGTGGAAAATAGAAAGGTTTATAAAATCCCCTTCTGCCTACACTCTGAGTTACTATCAGTTGTTCATATTATTCTTTCTATTATTAGTTCTGAAACAAAACAAAACAAAAACTCATCTTTCAGAAAACATAAAACCTCTTTTCCTATGATCATTCCAGGAATTAAAAGAAAATTTATCCCTGGTCAAAACTTCCAAGTAATAAATGCATCATAAATGAATACATTGAATCAAGGAATGGTGAGATTTCACTATTAGGCATTTTGGCACATCATAGTATGTAATAATGCAAACAAAATTCTGTGGCCTGGTATGGATACGTAAGATTTATGCCACTGCGTTCTCTTTATTTCCCTCTAATATCTAAAAATAGTTAACTTTGGAAAGTAAGCAATTTGAAAGACAGTATCGTTAACTGATGCTTGAAACTTTTCTCTTTCAGGTGCTTAATAAATATCATGCACTCTTTTAAAACCAATAAGATAATGAAGATTTTGATCATTTCAGTATATCCTGTAATTGTATAATTAGATATAGTAATTACATGTTCAAATGATTATACATGTGAACACTAATTTCTTAATTATAGACAATTATGTTAACTATGTAAATATACAGTAATTGACTGAAGTGACAAAAATGAAATAAGTACTTTCATCAAAAAAATGTCAGTGAAAAATAAAAATACGTATTTATTGAAAATATCTTTCAGTGGACTCTAGCATTTTCTGTTTATTGGAAGTTTTATGTGAACTGTATTAATTTTTCAGTGAGACATAACAAGATTGCATCTTACCTGAAGTAGTGAATGTACAAATTCATTAGAGGAGGCAAATATCTTTTCCATGAAGTGTTATGATAGCATCTTAGGATGTATGTTGTCTCCTGTCATCTGATAAGTTCAACATACATTTATCTACTTTTGGTTTTGTATGCTCAACATGTGCCATTGCCAAAAAGTATTTACTATTTGAATATATTTGAAATCTTGGGGCTTCTTGGTATTAGGCATAGAAGTAGCATTGGTAGATGTACATTTGGAATAATGAGATCTTAGATACTTATAATTTTCTTTACTTAAGGAATATGTATATGAAAACCACTGATGATAAAACTAATGTGTCCAAACCTTAATTAATAGTTGAGAAATGGTGTCTACACCTCATGTTATTTTGTATCTTTTCACTGTTATACTAGATGACTTATGATTGTAATTTCATACAATTGCCTATAGTGCCTATATATAACATAAATGTAAATTTATATAAAATATATAAAATATAAACATTTATAAATTGAATATATACTTATATCATATATAAGTATTTATGCACATATATATTATTGGGGCATTATCCAGAATTATGAGAAGTGGGTTATTGTATTTCTGTCACTTGCTATATGATTTTGGTTTGGGTATCTAAATGTATGCAATAAAGTTAGTAAAAAGAAAATAAGATATTTATTTAAGATATTTTATAGTGCTATGTATACTGGTTTTATTATGAACCAGCCAGGTAGATAAAAACATTTTAGGGGTTACTGTTTATTAGTTCAGGAGGCAATAAGCTGAACTAGTTACATCTGTGTCACTTATTTTCCTAAAGGACCTGACTTCAAAGTATGAGGCTGTTGGTGAAATCCATTGATAGGGGCCCTACTTCATGATTTTAAAAAGGTTTAAATTCCCTTCAACTCTAGGGGTGAGAGTGAAATGTTCTCAGAACTTTCTTAATGTGAGTCTCAACTGAAAGTCATGTATTCTGATAAGTCAGTAGTCTGACTTTTAGATAAGGAACATTATATGGCTCTTTTAATGTGCTTTTTAAACATGTACTTTTCCTGTGGTTTGTATAAGATTTTCTAGAGCAGCCTCTCACTGTTTGTACTATGTGGCCAGCAGGCCCTTCTTTGTTTTCTCTGTCTGCCATCCTTTCTTTAATGCCCCACCTCATATCCTACACCTCAGATGAACTCATATCACATATCACATGAAGAGTATTGAAACTGTGAGATAAACTTAACAAATTGAGGACTAAAACTGCGAAGTCTGACTATTTTCTTTAAAATTAATGACAATACACTGATACAAATTGAATATATTTCCTCACACTTTCTGGCTTGAAAACTAAGTTGGTGGGGGTTGCAAACAAACTTACTGTAATCATTGTATCTTTGACATACATTGTGATATATCCATTTTGTAATAAGTATTTCATTTATTTTTTTTACCCAAAATATAGTTTAGTTTTTCATATGCAGTTGATTCTAAATATTGTGAAATAAATCTTCATATAGGTCAGGATGAAACTAAATATTCATGACTTTTTGTGTAGATATTGGTGTTAACTTTACATGGATAAATGAACTTGTAACATAATTTACTATCAAACAGCAAGCATTTATTTTAAAACTTCGTAAAATAATTTATTGAAATGTAAATACATTGATATTCTAAATACGGATGATGTAGCTCTTTTATAACAGTGCTACCTTCAGTTGAAGATACACTGAAGTCTTTATGAATCATGAAAAGTAGCTTGTGCATATTTCATGCAGCTCCTAATAATGTTTCTGTTTAGCAGAATATGACTCCTAATTGTTTACACTCTGTTGAAGGTGCCACTTCTCTCTTTAGTTACCAGTGCTGACCTATTCTCCATCATTCCTTTTCCTCTCATTAAAATTATAAGATTGAAAAACATCATTTAAACTTGCATGTTGATAATACTTAGGCAGCCAAGAGTTTCTGTCAATATAGTAATCCCACTGGGCAGTTGGAGTTCATGGTACTCATCTATATTTGTGGAATAAATATTGTAGTCTCCAGAAAATACTAACATAGGTAATTCCAAGGAGATGAGCATGCTTTTGGAGGATGGAGGCCCCTGAGGTGACACAGTAGTGCTGACATGACTCTGCTAGGCCTGGCTTTGAAGGTGAACCTGATTGAGGGCATGTGAGAGTGAGGAGAAAAAGAGTGTATCAGTCAAGGTTCAGTTGAAGATAAGAGAATCTATTCTAGCTAGTTTAAGCATAAATGGATTAATCGAGGTAATGATTTCCTTACAAAAACTAATTTTAAGGGCTGCAAGAGGCCCTAAGGCTGGTTCTACAGGAATGACTTCATAATAAGACCCCAACATTTGCTCACCATTGAACTGTTTCCTCTATTAGAATCACAAAGTAACTCTCCTAGCCAGTAGATTTAAAAAAAAAAATGTACCTTAGTTATGACTGATTCCTCACAAAATACCTCTCTTCCCACTTAATTTATTTCTGAATTGTCATTGATAAATCTGAAATTCTGTCTGCAACCTTAGTGTAAAGGAGTCTGGTAAATGTAGTTTTTAGTTTTCTGGCTTCTGAATTATAAGAAGGCATCCTAGTCAAAAGTTGGAAGAGATGATAAGCAACCAATGAACTGTACCTTGTGATCCTAGGGGAGAATTATATTGGATGATTTCCCATTCACCTATCCCCATAAACAATTTGGTGTTCACTGTCTTTGGACAAAAGTCAAAATCTCTAACTTGCTATTAAAGCCTTAATTCTTGAAGTTACCAACATGTTGAAGATTATATTCTATCAATTTCCTGTTGTTTGTGGAAACCACTCTGTCTTAGGACAGGCTTTTCTATAGACCTTTCTCTTTTAACTTTAAAATTTCTCATTTTTCTCTCTTTTTTTTTTTTGCCCAACATAAAGATTCAAGTTCCTTTTCTTATTTCTTTTCTGTCCCAGGAATATTCAGTCCCGAGAACCACAGGATAATTTTGTGCTTTATTCTTCATTTCCATTTCAATTGGAAAAAAAGTCTGGTAGAAATATAAATATGTGCAAGAAATGTTAGAGTGGGTCAGTAAAGGTGAATGATGTGTTCTCTCTTTACTAAGGGTTAAGGTGCCATCCATTTTCATCTGTTCCTAGAGAAAGGTTCTTTGATCTACTTGCATTAAAGCCACTAGAATGAGTTTCCTGTTAGGTACACCAGAGCAAGACTAAAACCAGACTGATTTCAGATAGAGTGGAACCATCCTAGCTTCCCCATATACTCATTGTAGGACCTTGGACAATTCATTTTGCTGTCTTCAGCATCAGTTTCTCATCTGTAAAATGAGGCTATAGTACCTAACTGATAAGATTGTGAGGATTAAATGACATCATAATAAAGCATTTACCAGAGTAAACCTTTAATAAATTATTGATTTTTTTAAGTAGAAATTCAGAGTCATACAGATTCTTGTTAAGATCCTGGAACCACTAGTTGCTGATTGTATGGTCATTGTATGGGATTGTATGGTCTTGGAAAAGTTAGGTAAACTTCTGAATCTCAATTTAGTCATCTGCAAATTAAGAATAATAACATTTACTTGTAGGATTTGTATGAAGACTATTATGCAAAAGTGCATAGTATAGAATCTAACACAATATTAGTTCCCATATCTTCCCTTTCTAAGCGTTATCCAAGATTGAAACAAGTTAAATATAAATTCTTGGAATATTTTACCACAACACTAATCTAGTGGGATGAAATGTTTCAAATATGTTTGAGATGAACATACCATTAATACTCTGATTTGTAACTCCTGAAATTGGGCCATTTGCATGAACATTTAAAATGGTCCTGTTTCATTTATATTATTTTTGATGCCTCAGTTTAGTTTTGTCTTCTTGTGATAGCTTTCAGTCACCTGGGTGTTGCGTCGAGTTTAACTTCCAAGTCAACAGCTGTGAGTTAAAGATCATTTGCACCTCTGAGTGTTGCAAGGTACCCATAAAATGTCTTATTGTTCTTGTTCTTGTTTTTCTAAAAGTTGCTCAAATATTTAGGGGAAAAGTGTGTGATAAGGATTTTTCCATAGTTTGAAAATGTACCCAGAGGAATTGGAGATGTTAATTTCTCTTTCTAGTTTCAGGTGCCCAGAAAAGTACAGAGGGACAGATAATTTACTCTCAGATCTTTTCCTAGGCCAATTTAATATAACTTTCTTTTGGTATTTCAGATGAATTATTAGAAAACATGGAATAGGATTGTACTTTATTATTTATTTGGGACAATCTGGCTAAATTTATTTATTAGGAGAAGATTAGAATACCATAATTACAAACATCTTTATCAAGCCTACATACCAAAAGACATTCTCATTTTTCTGTAAGTATGCTGGTGTTTTTTTCAGTATCTCGAATGGCAAAAGTTCATTTGGTTATCTTATGAATAAATTTAAATACGGCTTTAGTAGAATGCTATCTTGGAGTGAGTGAAGCAGAGCAAGTTAATTTTTATTACATTTCTAATACTCTGCAGTGTCTGAAATGCTGTTAATTTAGATTATATTGTATTATAAAAATTATTAAAGAAATTACTGCTTTGCTTTCAACAAGATTAAGAATGATGGTGAAAAAAAGTCCCATAAGAAATCCATAGGGGACTTCCCTGGTGGCGCAGTGGTTAGAAATCTGCCTGCCAATGCAGGAGACACGGGTTCGAGCCCTGGTGTGGGAAGATCCCACATGCCTCAGAGCAACTAAGCCCGTGTGCCACAACTACTGAGCCCTTGTGCCACAACTACTGAAGCCCCCTTGCCTAGAGCCCATGCTTCACAACAAGAGAAGCCACTGCAATGAGAAGCCCATGCACTGCAAAGAAGAGTAGCCTCCGCTTGCCGCAACTAGAGAAAGCCCGCGCAGAGCAACAAAGACCCAATGGAGGCAAAAATAAATAATAAAATAAATAAATTTATTAAAAAAAAAAAAAAAGAAACCCATAGGGAAGAAGATGGAAAGCTAGCTGTTCAGTAGCAACACTTAAAAATCCTTAATTGTTAAAATTTGTGGTTAAATAAATATTGATTGTTAAGTATAAAAGTGCTAAATTTAAATCAGGGAAAACTTTTATTAAAGTTCTAGAAGAAGCACTATAGTAAAATTTGACTACCCTCCTGTATTTATTCTCAAGTTGTTAAAAAAAATGTGTTTGGAATACATTGTATGCCATTACAGAACCTTCCCCTTCATAAAATTGACATACCAATGATTAAGTTATAAAGGCTCAGTTTAATGATTTATTTTTTTTTTAACCAATGGTTTATTCTTTCCCTCATGAGCTGGCACTCAGCTCTTTTAGATGCTTTAAATATAGCATTTCCAATGCATACAATTTATTTATTTGAGTACTTCTAGTTGCTTCTTCAAGGGTATTAATTTGATCATTTTGCATTTGGAAAAACAGAGCAGATCTTTTATTTATAGGGTCTGCCAATGTTAAAAATGTATTTCTTATTTTTATTTAATTTTTTCACAAGTTGCGTTTGGCTGCTAATTACCGAATGCAGAAATAATAGTACCTTGAACAAGATAAGTATCGATTCTGTCTAGAAAATAAATCTAGATGTCAAAAATATTGAAGTGGTATGATCCCTTCACAGTGTCACGAGGTATCCATCCTTAGCACATGACTTCTGCCTTAGAGTCGACCCACAATATAAGATGGGTCCTAGAGCACCAGCTATCACAGTTGAATTTCAGGCAGCAAGGAAGAAAAGGGAAAAAGATAAATGGGTCCATGCCCTTCTCTTTTAAGGAGCCTCTTCAGAGGGCCCACACAACACTTCTGCTATAAGGTATACATATGTGCAGAAAGAGTAAACCTAGCAGGTCTGAGAATACCATGCTTAGAAAGGCCTGCTTGAAAGGTTGGTCCTTGGTTGGCATCTGGAAATTTGGATTTCAGTAAGGGTCACCCTCTGATTAGAGTTGTTCATTTTGCCTAAGTTGTTTCTGCAAACCATATGATTGACATGGAACACTTGCTTTACTTTTGCAGAATGAATTTTGGTATATCCAAGGCAGATGGTGCCTATGTGACCAGACCCCAGTAAAAGTGGAATCTCTAGTAAGCATCCCTGATAGAACATTTCATATAAGTGTTGGCATAATTTAATGCTGGGGGAATTAAGTGCCTCCTTTGTGACAACATGGGGAGGGGATTCTTGGAAGCTTGTTCCTGTTTTCCTTCAAACATCTTTCCCTTTTGTTAATCTTGCTTTGTATCCTTTCACTGTAATATGTCGTAGTCATGAGTATGACTATATCATAAATCCTGTAAGTTTTCTGTGAGTCATCAAACCTAGATGTGGTCTAGGGGACCCCCCCCAAAAAAAACATGAAAATTCAGTAGATGACTGTGTTACTACTTCTCAAGTTATAAAACACATTTTAAGGTCTAGCACAGATGTGGTATTTTTGGGCACTAACGTTAACAATATGATTTTGTGTTTTATTGGCCTTCTCTTTTCATCAAAGTGACTGCAAAGTTTTGGGTCTGAACGAGTGAAAAGATGAAGTTGTCATTCATTAACTGAAATGGGAAAGATGGTGAGAGCTGGTTTGGAGGGGAGATCAAGAGTTCATATCTTAATCAATTTCAGATGTGTTACATTGGAGATGGAGGGTAGATGGTGGTACCAGAAGACTGGCACTAGGGAAGAGGCCTTAACTACAAATACTAAATTAGAAGTTATCATCATGTAAATGGTATTTAAAGGACTTGAGGGGATGACCAAGGAAATGAGTGTAGATGGAAAGGGCCAAACTTAAAGGCACTCAGTCATTCAGGGGTCAGGGAGATGAGTAGGAACCACCAAAGACCAAGAAGGACTGGACAGTGAGGAAGCAGCTAAACAAATCTCTTTCTGGTCACCTTGTGGAAAACTTGGAGAACATCTTTTACATTTTTTCCTATTTTTCTGTAGCCTATATGGAATGTTATAATCCTTAAACATTTCAGTTATGATAAAAAATGAAGTCAAATCTTTACATATCAATCATATTTGAATATATTTAGCACAGTGTTTGATATTTTTATACCAGCTGTATTGCAATGTTGATTCATTTAGCAGCCTATATTCTAAAACTTGGTTGGTTTTCTGATAAACTAATTCATAACTCACATCACGTATCCTTCTGTTTTTATTTTTGTATTATTTTTCTCCAATATTACTAGGTCTCTTGAATGAATTTATCTTTATAAATTTACTTTTTTCCATTTATCAAATTTTATTCTTGTCATGTGTAATACTTCTAATTGCTAATTCAATAACAATTTAAAATGTGACAGTAGAGAAGTATCATTTGATACTTTCCTCTAACATCAGCCATTCATATTCAAAGTATAATCCTATGCTTATAAAAATGAATGGGAAAATATTTATATATAGTAATATAAATTTATAAAAAATATAGAATTTAAATAAAAATCCCTCTGTGTATATTCCAGAATGAAAGCAGATGAGTAGACTCAGCTTTCATTTGAGGAAATAATTTATTAAAAGATCAACACCTTGGGCTTCCCTGGTGGCGCAGTGGTTGGGAGTCCGCCTGCCGATGCAGGGGACACAGGTTCGTGCCCCGGTCCAGGAAGATCCCACATGCCGCGGAGCGGCTGGGCCCGTGAGCCGTGGCTGCTGAGCCTGCGCGTCCAGAGCCTGTGCTCCACAATGGGAGAGGCCACAGCAGTGAGATGCCCGTGTACCGCAAAAAAAAAAAAAAAAAAAGATCAACACCTCAGTTAACTGAAACTCATTATACTGTGGGTGCCTTGTAGAGTGGATTTTTCTGTAGTTTATGTTTCATTGTCAGCAGAATTATACTGCTAGGAATCCATTCAAGCAACAGTGATTTTGTTAATTGCTACTATTTCCTAGGCTCAGTGCTTTGGACTGGAGACACCAAGATTAAGAACAGTCCTTGCTGTAATGGCTTATAGTTTATTAAAAGGCAAAAAAGTTATGTTTTATGTCTGGTTCTTTAGAAGTAGAACTTGAGATTTCAAGTCTAAGTCATTTGTCAGGGAAATGCTCTTAGGAGAAACTGCTAATGGAGTAAGAAAGCAGAACAGGAAACGGAAGAAGCCAGGCAAGAGTGATTTTAGGAGATTAGCCTCCACCTTATTCTGCAAAGGAGCTCTGGAGTATAAATTATGCTTCAGAATCTGTGCTAAGGGTGGCAAGGAAGCTGGGCTTTCATATCCACTAAAAAGCTGCTGGGTAGAGAGAGGAAACTCAAGCATTTCCCAGACTCTGCCTCTCAGAGCAAAGTGGCTCCACAGCCCCAAGACCTTTTTCCAAAAGAGGGCATCCTAGGGAGGTACACATGAGAAGCACAAAGGGACTCTGAGACAATCAGGTGGAATAAATAGCTAATTTATATAGCATGTGATGAGTACTCTCGCAGAGGGAATTGCAAGGTGCTGTGGCAACAAAGAGGACAGGGTGAGATAGAGCTTTATGAGAGAGGGAAGGCTTTCTCATATACTTCTGGAGTATCAGAGGGAGTTAACTAGATAATAAGTGAAGGAAAAAAGGAGAACTTTCAGGTCAGAAGGAGCCCAGTGTACAAAGGCAGAGTCACATGGTCATGGAAGAACTAGAGCTGTAAAATGGGGAGAAAAAAATTTTCTACCTTCAAGCCTATCATGGGATTAAAATCAGCCAATAAAATAAAAAGCTTTTTGTGAACTTCTAAAGAAGTAAAATCCTGTTCCTGGTTGTTTGGAGTCCTTGATTAATAAATATCTTGGTTATGCTACAAAAGAAAACCCTTCAACAAGCCAATCTATAGTAACCACCAACATTTTGTATTTATAAGCATTTGCACCAAGATATACCCTCTGCTGTCACCTTTGGTTTGAAATAATGCTAGCAGGCCCTATTATAGTTCTCCATATACATGTAGGAAGCCTGATGTTCTTAAAGATAAGCACAAAATTTATTTAGATTCTTTCACTGCTTATTCTCACAAGAGATGAATAAAGTCTTCAGAGTTTAAGTTCAAAAGAAAAGCCACAGCCAAAACAAAGATGAGAAAACCTAAAGTCTTCTCTCCTTTAAGGCATATGTCATGTTCAGAAATACCCAGGTCCTCACCTCACGATTTTCCCTTTGTTTCCAATGCATTTACCATGATGATTCCCTCTCCTTCACCATCCTGTTTTCTGGCTGGTGAGAAGACCCCTGGTTGATGTTCAGACTCTCTTTTCTTTATTGCTTCCCTGAGCTTCTTATTTACACTGCATACTCTAAGAAATTCTTCCTTATCACACTGTGGATATATTAATAGTTGGTAACTCTAACTTGTAGAAATCTTTTAAAGCTGTAAATTATATTAGTAGTAGTCATATTGGTAATAGTAGTAGTAGTGGTCTCCAATATTGGGGGCATACTAGAAAAATATGTTTCATGCATAGAGTATAGAAGTTTTCAAAATTTGTTGCTTTGCCAGACAGTATTTTTAATAAAACTATATTTAGAAGCAAATGTGACATTTTACTATAATTTATGGTAGACTGATACAGTTTATTAAAAATTGGAACTTGTGTGATCTGAAGTTCTGTGCCACTCAGAATTCTATTTTTTTGTATTAAGTAACTCAAAAAAAACATATTTTCTCTGTAATTTTCCCTGATATTAGTGCAGGATAAGAGGAAAACCTTTATTTTCAAAACTGTAAAGAGCACTGTTTACTCATTATCATGCCTTTATGCTTTTTCAGGCTGTCACTCCAAAAGTGACAAGAGCTGTGACTGGCTTTGTTTAGCTCCCAAAGGCTCTGGTGGCAAATCACCCCAATAATTATAGCAGATCAGATGATGTTTATCTTTCTTTTTCTCTGGCTTTCTTTTACAGATAAGGTATCTTCTTTTAGAATATGAACAAGGCTGGGACAAAGCTCAGATTTGTCTCCACAGATTGACCTGAGTATATAAAGCCTAACTCCTTGGCAACAGGTAGAAAGTATCTTTAATTCACAAATCCTCATTAACTAGACATTAATTAAAGGGTAGAACCTAGAAGTCTGAGCATTGTCAAGGGCTAAATACTTATTGAGTTTGTAACATCTGTGCAATATACTCTTTTAGATTCAGCTAGGTCCATTTGTGGTCTGCACTTGAGGTTTTTAACATTTTCTTAAGTTATCTCAGTCAACACTGATTTTATTTGACTACATAAAAGCAACGATGTTTCCGAAATATCATTATTTGCAAAAAGCAAAGCAGAAAATTTTCTGTTGGGAGTTGGGTCACTCTAAGCTAAGTGTTATGATCTGCAACCTAGGAGTATCTCCAAGTTGTTTTTTTTAGATTATATAGTTACAATAAAAAAAAAAAAGTATCTCCTAAAGTCTAGTATCTTTCTTTTTTTTGTTCATGTTATTTTTTATGGAAATTGTTTAATATTGTAACAGGATTTAAACACAGTCATATTTAATAATGCAGCATATCTGAATATTGGATATATTTTATTACCACTGTGGGACTAGCAGTTGTCCCAAATACTCCCTCTTCTCTTTTTCTTGGGAGGGAGGACCTGTTTATGGTAAAGAGTAGATTTCCCAGCCTTTCTTGTAGCTAGGGGTGGGACTGTAACTATATGAGGAGAACCAATGTCCCAAGGCAGCATCCTAGAGCCTTCTGTAAAAGATAACTAGTGGGCATTTTTTGTCTTTTCTTCTTTCCTTCTGCTAGGAATGGGATGTGAAAACTAGATTTGTAGCTGCTATTTTGGACCTTGAGTTCAAGCAGCACATGGTAGGGGAGGCACCTCCAAAGAGCCTGAGTCCCCAAGCAGTGCCATTAAATTCACACTGGTCTGCCTTACTCCAGATTTTTTTTTTTTTTGACATGAGAGAATCTAACTTTCATATGGTATAAATCACTGTTAATATGTCTATCTTACAGCTGAGTCTAATCCTCACCATTATATCTGCCAACACCTCAAGTTTCAACTCAGGTCCTATATTTTCATTCAACAGATACATGTAAATTATCTACTGAACTAATTGCTAGGTTCCAGAGTTAAATTATCCATAAAGTCTTCCTAAGGTACTTCTTGTCTATTTTATTGTTTCCCTATGACATTCTTCATACATATGCCAGGCTAGCCCAGGGTAGTCTCCAGAAGAAATTGAAAATGAAGATGGATTGGTTCCACTTGTATTGATTAACAAACAGTAGTTTAGGGTAGAGACCAGCAACCTACATTAAATTAAAATGAATTAAATAAGGACTTTATTTATTTATTCATTAATTCCTTAATATAGAAGGTATTCATTCCTTAATATAGAAGGTACTGATGCTTAGGGTTTATATTTTCCTCTTTGTATTCCTTTCACTGTATGCATAGATTATATATGAAATGGTTTTCTATTCATTGACTTTTAGATAGTTAGCAATTGTCCTTTTAATTTTCTCTTTGAACCATGTATTTTTCATCTTTTGATTATTTATTTATAACTATATTGAATTAAAGTCCAGAGATAGCCTGTACTATCTCTGCTTTTTTAGTTATTTGAGGGTTTAAGGGTGGTGGTTGTTGTTTTTTGCTTCTAACTACATGATCATTTTTGTAAATGTTTAAATGGACATAAGAAAAAAATCCAGTATTCTATGGATGGAAGATTTTCTGTATTTTTGTTAGTCATAGACATTAGTTATAATTTTTGATTCCTCCTTGTCTTACTTTTTAACTTAATAGAAAAAAACTGTATTATCTAGAACTGCCTAGTTTCAGAGATGTGTTAGAATTTCCCACTGCAACTGCTACATGTTTCTCAAATTCTGTTCCTAATTTTTTTTGTTTTATAATTTTAGCTTCTCTGTACTTTACTGCATACCAATTCATGACGATATACTTTTGCTATCAGTTGTAACTTTTAACATTACATAAAGTAATGACTGTCTTTCCCTCTTGGAGTTGGAAATGGTAAATTTCTTCTCAATAATTTAATTGTATTGTATTTTCACTTCTGATCATTTACATATTCCTGTTATCACTCTGTCCATGCCTCTTTTCCAATTTTAGCTTACAAGGTGTCTTATTGACACCTTGTTTTAATATACATGCTATACTGTATATATGTGTGTATATATATAATATGTAATAAGTTATATATATTTGATAAACAGCATATAAACTTGTTACTTTTAAATGTGGTTACTGTACCCATATACTGTATAATATATAAATTCTATAACATAAATTCTATATGTTTATAACCATATAAGTTATATTATTATATAACTATATATATGTATATATATTTGGTAAACAGCATATAAACTTGTTACTTTTAAATCCAGTCTACCGTACTCTTGAAATGGGCAAATTCAGTCTATTCCCATTTAGTCTATGACTGATACAACTGTTTCCATCTTACTCCATATAATTTTATTTATTTAAAATTATATATTTCTCTTTTCCCTTTACTCTATTTTTGCTAATTTTATCAAATTTCTATTCTTTCCACTCTTTACCCTTTATCTCATTTTCCCTCCCATTACTGGAATTTTTCTACTAAGAAGACTTTTATACTATTGTTATTTGTAAATAAAATACCTACTGTTTCTCCCATAGAGACATACTCTTCACCCTTCCAAGGCGCCAAAGTTGAAGATTTTAGATAACTTACTTCTCTCCTTCCCTTTCCTTTACTGAGCCATTAAGAGTTTTACCTCCTCTTTGTGTCCTACACCTCCTCCAAACTCCTAGGTTTTGCAATGATATTACAAATCGCCTTATTCTATGTCCTTTCAGTTTTAATAACTTTATTTAGTGATTAAATTCTGTTTTCCCCAGGTAAACCATACTTACCCTTAAATGCAAGTATATTAATATTCACGGCTCACCACCACCTGGTTTTCTATATCTTCTCCAAATCCAAGGCCTTAGATCTAGTTTATTTGTTAGGTAGTTGGAGTATTATCTCAAGTATTTTAAAAAATATTTATTTATTTGGTTGCATGGGGTCTTAGTTGCAGCAGGCAGACTCCTTAATTGTAGCACGTGGGCTCCTTAGTTGCGGCAGGCGGGCTCCTTAGTTGAGGCTCCAGGGCTCCTTAGTTGCGGCTTGCCAGCTCCTTAGTTTTGGCTCCTTAGTTGTGGCATGTGAACTCTTAGTTGCAGCATACACGTGGGATCTACTTCCCTGACCAGGGATTGAACCCAGGCCCCCTGCATTGGGAGTGTGGAGTCTTATCCACCGCACCACCAGGGAAGTCCCCTATCTCAAGTATTTTTGTCAGGTAGGGTTATGTTATTTGAACCCTGAGGTTACTGAAGTTTTTTTGCATATCACTTTATATACTTTATCACACTAAGATGAATCAGATCTTGGCTATTGGATATTGGGATATAGGCCCTCCTCCCACCTTTTTCAGTAAATGCAGATGCTGTTCTACTGTTTTCAAACTTTCAGTGTTGGAGATGAGAATCCTGAAGACAAGCTGTCCTTCCATACCAGCCCAGGCTTATCAATTAGAGTTAAGTTTGGCTGTTAGTCATAGAATACCCCCCCCAAAGTATGACATAAGATAGAATTTTATTTTTCTCCCATAAAGAATCCCAGAAGCTATAAACAGTTCAGGTTAGGGAGGTACAACTCTATGTCAGAGATTTAGATTCTTCTGTTTTATTGCTTATCTGTGCTTGACTTTCATTCCATATCAGCTCATGATCCAAGACAAGAGCCAGAAGAAATGTGCTGAAATGACTGAAATATGGAGTGCTCCTTCCCTATAAAGACATTTCTACCTGAAACACACTTGCAAGAACATAGCTGAATGGATAGCAGGGAAATGTCTTTGTTTTGGGCAGGCTTGTGCCTGATGAATAATGTGGGATTCAGTTACTGTGGAAGAAGGAGAGAGTCAACATCAGGGAATGAGCAGGTTCTGACACGTTGCCTAATACAGTTTTCTAGGAAAACTTCTGCCTGGGAGCCTTCTGCCTGGGAGCCTAATACAGTTTTCTTTGTAGACTTTGAGGTCACAATTTCTATCAGAGTATGTCTGGGGTTTCTTTTCTCCTCAGACATATAATTTGATAAGCTCCCTCAGTGAGTAAACTTACGTCTTTCCCAAGCTCAGGAACATTTCCTTTCAGTATCTATTATTTATTTATTTATTTTTAAAATTTATTTTTATACCTCAATGGCCAAAGTAGTCTTGATATTTCAGCATATCTTTTTTTTTTAGTATTTATTTTTTTTAAATAGAGGGCAAAAACCCTTTCCATAAGTGATTATTTTTGCTTCTTTCTATTCTTTTCTAGTTCTTCTATTTCTTCTATTTCACTACTTAATTGTATTTTTTCTTTTAAGTTTATTTATAATAAATACAATATTTGCTCATAGTAAAATGTTTTCACTATTCCTTTGCCAGTCCTACTCATAGAGTTAATCATTGTTAAATTTTGTGTGTATTCTGTGTATTCCATGTATAAACATATAAGAATACACACATGTACACAAACATATACTCTTTTTACACAGATGAGAATATACTCTTTGGTTTCTTCTTTTTTTGACTGAATAATACATTCTGTATTTTAATTCTTTCAATGACTGCATTCAATTCAACTTTAGAGTCAATCAATTTATCACCATTTCCCTATCATTTGACATTGTATTGTTTCCAGTGTTGTACTATTATACATGCATTCTTCTGCATTCTTGTGCAAATGTTAGTTATATTAACTAGATAATTGCTAAGTTGAAGTCTGAATGTGTTTCCATTTTTTGACATCGTTTACCAGGTTCCCCTCCAAAATGGAAGGCTCTGCCAGTCTACCTTTCCAATCCCACCTACGAAACCTCAGCAGTATAAGATATTATCAGTGTTGGTGGCTATTCAATACATGAAATTTGATTTCTCATGCTTTATTTATAGTTTAAAAGGAAAGAAGTTGAACATCTTTTTATTTATATAATTCCAATTTGTAGTTCTGTTTTTTTCCCCGCAATTTTCTGTTCTTATACATTAGTTTATTCATCATTTAGTGTACTATATTATAAATATATTCATTATGGAAACTAACCCTGAATTCTGACATTGTTAATAGTAAATTGTCTTATATTATTTTTAAAAAATGAGTGACATATTAATCAAGATTTTCTTATAATATTTATTAGTGTTTGTATTAAAAGCCTTGCTCACTTGAATATTGTAGCAGATTACTCCATGTTTTATTATAGAACTGTTATGATTTCAATTTTCTACATTTAAATCTCTATTGTATCTGGAATTTACTTTGATATGAAAGGTGGGTTAGAAAGTCAGCTTTTCATAGCCTCATCCACCAGAGGGCAGACAGCAGAAGCAAGAAGAATTACAATCCTGCAGCCTGTGGAACAAAAACCACATTCACAGAAAGATAGACAAGATGAAAAGGCACAGGGCTATATACCAGATGAAGGAACAAGATGAAACCCCAGAAAAACAACTAAATGAAGTGGAGATACAAAACCTTCCAGAAAAAGAATTCAGAATAATGATACTGAAGATGATCCAGGACCTTGGGGAAAAAAATGGAGGCAAAGATCGACAAGATGGAAGAAATGTTTAACAAAGATCTAGAAGAATTAAAGAACAAACAAACAGAGATGAACAATACAATAACTGAAATGAAAAATACACTAGAAGGAATCAATAGCAGAATAACTGAGGCAGAAGAACGGATAAGTGACCTGAAAGAATGGTGGAATTCACTGCTGTAGAACAAAATAAAGAAAAAGGAATGAAAAGAAATGAAGACAGCCTAAGATACCTCTGGGACAACATTAAACGCAACAACATTCGCATTATAGGGGTCCCAGAAGAAGAGACAGAGAAAGGACCCGAGAAAATATTTGAAGAGATTATAGTCGAATATTTCCCTAACGTGGGAAAGGAAAGAGCCACCCAAGTCCAGGAAGCACAGAGAGTCCCAGGCAGGATAAACCCAAGGAGAAACACACCGAGAAACATAGTAATCAAATTGGCAAATACTAAAGACAAAGAAAAATTATTGAAAGCAGCAAGGGAAAAACAACAAATAACATACAAGGGAATTTCCATAAGGTTAATAGCTGATTTCTCAGCAGAAACTCTACAAGCCAGAAGGGAGTGACATGATATACTTAAAGTGATGAAAGGGAGGAAACTACAACCAAGATTACGCAGCAAAGATCTCATTCAGAGTCGATGGAGAAATCAAAAGCTTTACAGACAAGCAAAGCTAAGAGAATTCAGCACAACCAAACCAGCCCTTCAACAAATGCTAAAGGAACTTCTCTAAGTGGGAAACCCAACAGAAGAAAAAGACCTAAAAAAACCCCAAACAATTAAGAAAATGGTAATAGGAACATACATATTGATAATTACCTTAAACGTGAATGGATTAAATGCTCCAACCAAAAGACAGGGTCTTGCTGAATGGGTACAAAAACAAGACCCATATATATGCTGTCTACAAGAGACCCACTTCAGACCTAAGGACACATTCAGACTGAAAGTGAGGGGATGGAAAAAGAGATTCCATGCAAATGGAAATCAAAAGAATGCTGGAGTAGCAATTCTCAGATAGAATAGACTTTAAAATAAAGAATGTTACAAGAGACAAAGAAGGACACTACATAATGACCAAGGGATCAATCCAAGAAGATATAACAATTATAAATACATATGCACACAACATAGACCACCTCAATACATAAGGCAACTGCTAACAGCTCTAAAAGAGGAAATCGACAGTAACACAGTAATAGTGGGGGACTTTAACACCTCACTTACACCAATGGACAGATCATCCAGACAAAAAATTAATAAGGAAACACAAGCTTTAAATGACAAAACAGAGGAGATAGATTTAATTGATATTTACAGGACATTCCGTCGAAAACCAGCAGATTACACTTTCTTCTCAAGTGCACATGGAACATTCTTGCAGATAGATCATATCTTGGGTCACAAATCAAGCCTCAGTAAATGTAAGAAAATTGAAATCATATCAAACATCTTTACAGACCACAATGCTATGAGATTAGAAATGAATTACAGGGGAAAAAACTTAAAAAACACAAAGACAAGGAGGCTAAACAATACGTTACTAAATAACCAAGAGATCACTGAAGAAATCAAAGAGGAAATCAAAGAGGAAATAAAAAAATACAGAGGGACAAATGATAACGAAAACACGGCGATCCAAAACCTATGTGATGCAGCAAAAGCAGTTCTAAGAGGGAAGTTTATACCTATACAAGCCTACCTCAAGAAACAAGAAAAATCTCATATAAACTATCTACCCTTACACCTAAAGGAACTAGAGAAAGAAGAACAAACAAAGCCCAAAGTGAGCAGAAGGAAAGAAATCATGATGATCAGATCAGAAATAAATGAAAAAGAAATAAAGGAAACAATAGCAAAGGTCAATAAAACCAAAAGCTGGTTCTTTGATAAGATAAACAAAATTGATGAACCATTTACCAGACTCATCAAGAAAAAGAAGAAGAGGACTCAAATCAATAAAATTAGAAATGAAAGAGAAGTTACAACAGTCACTGCAGAAATACAGAGCAACCTAAGAGACTATTTCCAGCAACTCTGCCAATAAAATGGACATCCTAGAAGAAATGGACAAACTCTTAGAAAGGTATAACCTTCCAAGACTGAACCAGGAAGAAATAGAAAATATGAAGAAACCAATCACAAGTAATGAAATTGAAACTGTGGTTAAAAATCTTCCAGTAAACAAAAGTCCAGGACCAGATGGCTTCACAGGTGAATTCTATCAAACATGTAGAGAAGAGCTAACACCCATCCTTCTCAAACTCTTCCAAAAAATTGCAGAGGAAGAAACACTCCCCATCTCATTCTATGAGGCCACCATCATCCTGATACCAAAACCAGACAAAGATACTACAAAAAAAGAAAATTACAGACCAATATCACTAATAAATATAGATGCAAAAATCCTCAACAAAATACTAGCAAACAGGGCTTCCCTGGTGGCGAAGTGGTTGGGGGCCCGCCTGCCGATGCAGGGGGCGCGGGTTCGTGCCCCGGTCCGGGAGGATCCCGCGTGTCGCGGAGCGGCTGGGCCCGTGAGCCATGGCCGCTGGGCCTGCGCGTCCGGAGCCTGTGCTCCGCAAAGGGAGAGGCCGCGACAGTGAGAGGCCCGCGTACCGCAAAAAAAAAAAAAAAAAAAAAAAAAAAAAAAAAAAAAAAAAAAAAAATACTAGCAAACAGAATCCAACAACACATTAAAAGGATCATACACCATGATCAAGTGGGATTTATCCCAGGAATGCAAGGATTCTTCAATATACACAAATCAATCAATGTGATATACCATATTAATAAATTGAAGATTTAAAACCATATGATCATCTCAATAGATGCAAAAAAAGCTTTTGACAAAATTCAATACCCATTTATGATAAAAACTCTCCAGAAAGTGGGCATAGAGGGAACCTACCTCAAGATAATAAAGTCCATATACAACAAGCCCACAGCAAACATCATTATCAAAGGTGAAAAACTGAAATTAATTCCTTTAAGACCAGGAACAAAACAAGGGTGTCCACTCACACCACTCTTAATTCAACGAAGTTTTGGAAGTCCTAGCCACATCAGTCAGAGAAGAAAAATAAATAAAAAGAATCCAAATTGGAAAAGAAGAAGTAAAACTGTCACTGATTGCAGATGACGTGATAACTATAGAGAATCCTTAAGCTGCCACCAGAAAACTACTAGAGCTAATCAATGAATTTGGTAAATTTGTGGGATACAAAACTAATGCACAGAAATCACTTGCATTCCTATACATTAATGATGGAAAATCTGAAAGTGAAATTAAGGAAGCACTCCCATTTACCATTGCAACAAAAAGAATAAAATACTTAGGAATAAACCTACCTAGGGAGACAAAAGACCTGTATGCAGAAAACTGTAAGACACTGTTGAAAGAAATTAAAGATGATACCAACAGATGGAGAGATATACCATGTTCTTGGATTGGAAGAACAATATTGTGAAAATGACTATAACTACCCAAAGCAATCTACAGAGTCAATGCAATCCCTGTCTAATTACCAATGGCATATTTTACAGAACTATAACAAAAAATCTTAAAATCTGTATGGAGACACAAAAGACCCCAAATAGCCAAAGCAGTACTGAGGGAGAAAAACAGAGCTGGAGGAAGCAGACTCCCTGACTTCAGACTTTACTGCAAAGCTACAGTAATCAAGACAATATGGTACTGGTACAAACAGATATATAGATCAATGGAACAAGATAGAAAGCCCATATATAAACCCATGCACCTATGGTCAAATAATCTATGACAAAGGAGGCAAGGATATACAATGGAGAAGACAGCCTCTTCAATAAGTGGTGCTGGGAAAACTGGACAGCTACATGTAAAAGAATGAAATTAGAACACTCCCTAACACCATACACAAAAATAAACTCAAAATGCATTAGAGACCTAAGTGTAAGACTGGACACTATAAAACTCTTAGAGGAAAATATAAGGAGAACACTCTTTGACATAAATCACAGCAAGATCTTTTTTGATCCACCTCCTAGAGTAATGGAAATAAAAACAAAAATAAACAAATGGGGCCCAATGGAACTTAAAACCTTTTGCATAGCAAAGGAAACCATAAAGAAGATGAAAAGACAACCCTCAGAATGGGAGAAAATATTTGCAAATGAATCAATGGACAAAGGATTAATCTCCAAAATATATGAACAGCTCATGCAGCTTAATATTAAAAAAAAAAAAACCACACAATAAAAAAAAAAAAAATGGGCAGAAGAACTAAATAGACATTTCTCCAAAGAAGACATACAGATGGCCAAGAAGCACATGAAAAGCTGCTCAACATCACTAATTATTAGGGAAATGCAAATCAAAACTACAATGAGGTATCACCTCACACCAGTTAGAATGGGAATCCTCACAACCTACAAGCAATAAATGCTGGAGAGGGTGTGTCAAAAAGGGCACCCTCTTGCACTGTTGGTGGGAATGGAAATTGATACAGCCACTATGGAGAACAGTATGGAAGTTCCTTAAAAAACTAAAAATATAATTACCATATGACCCAGCCATCCCACCACTGGGCATATGCCCAGAGAAAACTGTAATTCAAAAACACACATGCACCCCAAAGTTCATTGCAGCACTATTTACAATAGCCAGGTCATGGAAGAAATCTAAATGCCCATTGACAGATGAATGGATAAAGAAGATGTTTTACATATATACAGTGGAATATTACTCAGCCATAAAAAGGAATGAAATTGGGTCATTTATAGAGATGTGGATGAATCTAGAGACTGTCATGCAGAGTGAAGTCAGAAAGAGAAAAACAAATATCGCATTATAATGCATATATGTGGAACCTAGAAAAATGGTACATATGAACCGGTTTTCAGGGCAGAAATTGAGACACAGATGTATATATATATATGTATATTTGTACTCTTAATAGTGTTCCCTTGTGTGGTGCGTAGATCTCTGTGGGGACCCTGTGGTCTTTTCAGGGAATTTATGAAGAAAAATGTTGTTTCTCACTGTGCCGCATTTGCAGAGATGGTGTAAAGCAGTGGAAAATAAAATAGGAGGTACCTTAGCGCAAAACAAAGCTGAGGCATCAAATTGTATCAGCAATCTTTGTATTCTTCACTAATTCACTTCCATGTACTCACAGCAAAAAAAAAAAAAAAAGAAATCGATGTAACTAAATATTTTTGATAGATCAGTAAAAATCAATACTAATTTTTAACATCTTGAAAATTGATTACTCTTTTTAATATTCTAAGTGACAAAATGGAAAATTCCTATAAAACATTTCTGATGCTTATGAAAGAACAGTGGTTGTCTCAAGGTAAAGGACTTGTATGGTTGAGTTTTGTGGTGTATTAGCCACTTTTTTTTATAACATCTTTATTGGACTATAATTGCTTTACAATGTTGTGTTAGTTGCTGCTGTATAACAAAGTGAATCAGTTATATGTATACATATATCCCCAAATCTCCTCTGTCTTGAGCCTCCCTCCCACCCTCCCTATCCCACCCCTCTATGTGGTCACAAAGCACAGAACTTATCTCCCTGTGGTATGAAGCTGCTTCCCACTAGCTATCTGTTTTACATTTGGTAGTGTATATATGTCAGTGCTACTCTCTCACTTCATCCCAGCTTACCCTTTGCCCTCCCATGTCCTCAAGTCCATTCTCTAGGTCTGTGTCTTTATTCCTGTCCTGCCCCTAGGTTCATCAGAACCAGTTTTTTTTTTTTTAGATTCCATATATATGTGTTAGCATATGGTATTTGTTTTTCTGTTTCTGACATACTTCACTCTGTGTGACAGACTCTAAGTCCATCCACCTCACTACAAATAACTCAATTTCATTTCTTTTTATGGCTCAGTAATATTCCATTGTATATATGTACCACATCTTCTTTATCCATTCATCTGTCGATGGAGATGTAGGTGGCTTCCATGTCCTGGCTATTGTAAATAGTGCTGCAATGAATATTGTGGTACATGTCTCTTTTTGAATTATGGTTTTCTCAAGGAATATGCCCATTAGTGGGATTGCTGGATCATATGGTAGTTCTATTTTTAGATTCTTAAGGAACCGCCATACTGTTCTCCATAGTGGTTGTATCAATTTACATTCCCACAACAGTGCAAGAGGGTTCACTTTTCTTCACACCCTCTCTAGCATTTATTGTTTGTAGATTTTTTGATGATGGCCATTCTGACTGGTGTGAAGTGATACCAAATTGCGATTTTCATTTGCATATCTATAATAATTAGTGATGTTGAGCATCTTTTCACATGCCTCTTGGCCATCTCTATGTCTTCTATGGAGAACTATCTATTTAGGTCTTGTTCCAATTTTTTTTTTTTTTTTTGGTGTTACGTGGGCCTCTCACTGTTGTGGCCTCTCCCATTGAGGAGCACAGGCTCCGGACGCACAGGCTCAGCGGCCATGGCTCATGGGCCTAGTCACTCCGTGGCATGTGGGATCTTCCCGGACTGGGGGAAGAACCTGTGTTCTCTGTATCAGCAGGTTGATTCTCAACCACTGTGCCACCAGGGAAGCCCCCTAATTTTTGTTTTTTAACACCTTTTTTAGAGTATAATTGCTTTACAATGGTGTGTTAGTTTCTGCTCTGTAATAAAGTGAATCAACTATACATATACATATATCCCCATATCTCCTCCCTCTTGTGTCTCCCTCCAGTCCTCCCTATCCCACTCCTCTAGGTGGTCAAAAAACACCAAGCTGGTCTCCCTGTACTATGCGGCTGTTCCCACTAGCAATCTGTTTTACATTTGGTGGTATATATAAGTCCATGCCACTCTCGCACTTCGTGCCAGCTTACCCTTCCCCCCTCCCTGTGTCCTCACGTCCATTCTCTACGTCGGGGTCTTTATTCCTGTCCTGCCCCTAGGTTCATCAGAACCATTTTTTTAAAAGATTCCATATATATATGTGTTAGCATATGATATTTTTCTTTCTGACTTCACTCTTTATGACAGACTCTAGTTCCATCCACCTCACTGCCAATAACTCAATTTCGTTTCTTTTTATGGCTGAGTAATATTCCATTGTATATATATGCCACATCTTCTTTATCCATTCATCTGTCAGTGGACACATAGGCTGATTCCATGTCCTGGCTATTGTAAATACAGCTGCAGTGAACATTGTGGTACATGACTTTTTGAATTATGGTTTTCTTAGGGTATATGCCCAGTAGTGGGATTGCTGGGTCATATGGTGGTTCTATTTTTAGTTTTGAGGAACCTCCATACTCTTCTCCATAGTGGCTGTATCAATTTACATTCCCACCAGCAGTGCAAGAAGGTTCCCTTTTCTCCACACCCTCTCCAGCATTTATTATTTGGAGATTTTTTAATAATGGCCGTTTTGACTAGTGTGAGGTGATACCTCATTGTAGTTTTGATTTGCATTTCTCTATGGTTAGTGATGTTGAGCATCCTTTCATGTTTTTGTTGGCAATCTGTATATCTTCTTTGGAAAAATGTCTATTTAGGTCTTCTGTCTATTTTTGGTTTGGGTGTTTTTTTGATATGGAGCTGATGAGCTGCTTGTAAATTTTGGAGATTAATCCTTTGTCACTTGCTCATTTGCAAATACTTTCTCCCATTCTGAGGGTTTTTTTTTCATCTTGTTTATGGTTTCCTTTGCTTTGCAAAAGCTTCTAAGTTCCATTTGGTCCCATTTTTTAATTTTTGTTTTTATTTCCATTTCTCTAGTAGGGGTTCAAAAAGGATCTTGCTGTGATTTATGTCAGAGAGTGTTCTGCCTATGTGTTCCTTTAAGAGTTTTGTAGTGTCCAGTCTTACATTTAGGTCTTTAATCCATTTTGAGTTTATTTTTTGTATGGTGTTAGAAACTGTTCTACTTTCATTCTTTTACACATAGCTTTCCAGTTTTCCCAGTACCACTTATTGAAGAGGCTGTCTTCTCTCCATTGTATATTCTTGCCTCCTTTATCAAAGATAAGTTGACTGTATGTGCATGGGTTTATCTTTGGCCTTTGTATCCTGTACCATTGACCTATATTTCTGTTTTAGTGCCAGTACCATACTGCCTTGATTACTGTAGTTTTGTAGTGTTCTCTGAAGTCAGGGAGTCTGATTCCTCCAGTTCCGTTTTTCTTTCTCAAGATCGCTCTGGCTATTCGAGGTCTTTTGTGTTTTCATACAAATTGTGAATTTTTTTGTTCTAGTTTTGTGAAAAATGCCACTGGTAGTTTGATACGGATTGCACTGAATCTGTAGATTACTTTGCGTAGTATAGTCATTTTCACAGTGTTGATTTTTCCAGTCCGAGAACATGGTGTATCTCTCTGTATCATCTTCAATTTCTTTCATCAGTGTCTTATAGTTTTTTTCCTACAGGTCTTTTGTCTCCTTTGGTAGGTTTATTCCTATGTAATTTATTCATTTTGTTTCAATGGTAAATGAAAATGTTTCCTTAATTTCTCTTTCAGATTTTTCATTGTTAGTGTTTAGGAATGAAAGAGATTTCTGTGCATTAATTTTGTATCCTGCTACTTTACCAAATTCATTTATTAGCTCTAGTAGTTTTCTGATAGCATCTTTAGGATTCTTTATATATAGTATCATGTCATCTGCAAACAGTGACAGTTTAACTTCTTCTTTTCCAGTTTGGATTCCTTTTATTTTTTTTCTTCTCTGATTGCCATGGCTGAGACGTCCAAAACTATGTTGAATAATAGTGTTGAGAATGGGCAACCATGTGATGTTCCTGTTCTTAGAGGAAATGGTTTCAGTTTTTCACCATTGAGAATGATGTTGGCTCTGGGTTTGTCTTATATGGCCTTTATTATTTTGGGGTAGGTTCCCTCTATGCTTACTTTATGGAGAGTTTTTATCATAAATGGGTATTTAACTTTATAGAAAGATTTTTCTGCATCTGTTGAGATTATCATATGGCTTTTATCCTGCAGTTTGTCGATATGGTGTATCACATTGATAGATTTGCATATATTGAAGAAACCTTGCATTCGTGGGAAAAACCCCACTTGATCATGGTGTATGATCCTTTTAATGTGCTGTTGGATTCTGTTTGCTAGTATTTTGTTGAAGATTTTTGTATTTGTGTTGATCATTTATATGTCCTGTAGTTATCTTTCTTTGTGACATCTTTGTCTGGTTTTAGTATCAGGGTGGTAGTGGCCTCATAGAATGAGTTTGCGAGTTTTCCACCCGCTGCTATGTTTTAGAAGCGTTTTAGAAGGGTAGGTGTTAGCACTTCTCTCAAAGTCTGACAGAGTTCACCTGTGAAGCCATCTGGTCCTGGGCTTTTGTGTGTTGGAAGATTTTTAATCACAGTTTCAAGTTCAGTGCTTATGATTGTTCTGTTCATATTTTCTGTTGCTTTCTGGCTCAGTCTTGCAAGGTTGTACTGTTCTAAGAATTTGTCCATTTTCTTCCAGGTTGTCCATTTTACTGGCATATAGTTGCTTATTGTAATCTCTCATGATCCTTTGTATTTCTTCAGTGTCCATTGTTACTTCTCCTTTTTCATTTCTAATTCTGTTGATTTGAGTCTTCTCCCTTTTTTTCTTGGTGAGTCTGGCAAATGGCTTATCACTTTTTTTTAATCTTATCAAAGAACCAGCTTTTATTTTTATTAATCTTTGCTTTGTTTTCTTCATATTTTTTTTTCATTTATTTCTGACCTGATCTTTATGATTTCTTTCCTTCTGCTCACTATGGGTTTTTTTGTTCTTCTTTGTCTAATTGCTTTATGTGTAAGATTAGGTTGTTTATTTGAGGTTTTTCTTGTTTCTTGAGGTAGCCTTGCATTGGTGTGAATTTCCCTTTTAGAACTACTTTTGCTGCATCCATAGTTTGGATTATTGTGTTTTCATTGTCATTTGTTTCTAGGTATTTTTTAATTTCCTTTTTATTTCTTCATTGATTTCTTGCTTCTTTAGTAATGTATTGTTTAGCCTCCATGTGTTTGTATTCTATACAGTTTTTTTTTCCTGTAATTGATATCAAGTCTCATAGCATTGTAGTCAGAAAAGATATTTGATGTGACTTCAATTTTCTTACATTTACTGAGGCTTGATTAGTGACCCAAGGTATGATATATCCTGGAGAATACTCCATGAGCACTTGAGAAGAAAGTGTATTCTGTTGTTTTTGGATGGAATATCCTATAAATATCAATTAAATCCATCTGGAGTAATGTGTCATTAGAAGTTTGTGTTCCCTTACTTATTTTCATTTTGGATGGTGTGTCCAGTGGTGGAATTGGGGTGTTAAAGTCCCCTACTAGTATTGTGTTACTCTATTTTCCCTTTTATGGTTGTTAGAATTTGCCTTGGGTATTGAGGTGCTCCTATGTTGGGTGCAGAAATATGTATAATTGTTATATTTTCTTCTTGATTGATCCCTTGATCAGTATGTACTGTTCTTCTTTGTCTCTTGTAACAGTCTTTATTTTAAAGTCTATTTTGTCTGATATGAGTATTGTTACTCCTGCTTTCTTTTGATTTCCATTTGCATGGAATATGTTTTTCCATCCCCTTACTTTCAGTCTGTATGTGTCCCTAAGTCTGAAGTGGGTCTCTTGTAGAAAGCATATATATGGTGTTGTTTTTGTATCCATTCAGCCAGTCTGTGTCTTTTGATTGGAGCATTTAATCCATTTACATTTAAGGTAATTATCGATAAATATGTTCCTATTACCATTTTCTTAATTGTTTGGGTTTGTTTTTTAGGTCTTTTTCTTCTCCTGTGTTTCCTGCCTAGAGAAGTTCCTTTAACATTTATTGTAAATCTGGTTTGGTGGTGCTGAATTCTCTTAGCTTTTGCTTGTCTATAAGTCTTTTGATTTCTCTGTCAAATCTGAATAGATCCTCGCTGGCCAGAGTAATCTTGATTGTAGGTTTTTCCCTTTCATCACTTTAAATATGTCCTGTCACTCTCTTCTGGCTTGCAGCGTTTCTCCTGAAAGATCGGCTCTTAACCTTATGGGGATTCCCTTCTATGTTATTTGTTTTTCCCTTGCTGCTTTTTTTTTTTTTTTTTTTTTTTTTTTTCGGTACGTGGGCCTCTCACTGTTGTGGCCTCTCCCCCTGCAGAGCACAGGCTCCGGACACGCAGGCTCAGCGGCCATGGCTCACGGGCCCAGCCGCTCCGCGGCATGCGGGATCCTCCCGGACCGGGGCACGAACCTGTGTCCCCTGCATCGGCAGGCGGACTCTCAACCACTGCGCCACCAGGGAAGCCCACCCTTGCTGCTTTTAACATTTTTTGTTTGTATTTAATTTTTGCTAGTTTGATTATTATGTGTATTGATGTGTTTCTCTTTGGATTTATCCTCTGTGGGACTCTCTGTACCTCTTGGGCTTGATTGACTATTTCGTTTCCTATGTTGGGGAAGTTTTCAGCTATAATCTCTTCAGGTATTTTCTCCAACCCTTTCTTTTTCTGTTGTTCTTCTGGGACCCCTATAATTCTAACTTGGTGTATTTAATGTTGTCCCAGAGGTCTAAGACTGTCCTCAATTCTTTTCATTGTTTTTTTCTTTATTCCACTCTGTTAGTTATTTCCACTCTTTTATCTTCCAAATTGGTTATCCATTCTTCTACCATAGTCATCCTGCTATTGATTCTTTGTAGAGAATTTTTAATTTCATTTATTGAGTTGTTCTTCATTGTTTGTTTGCTCTTCAGTTCTTCTAGGTCTTTGTTAAACATTTCTTGTATTTTCTCCATTTTGTTTTAAGATTTTGGATCACCTTAATATCATTACTGTGAATTCTTTTTCAGGTAGACTGCCTATTTCCTTTTCATTTGTTTTGTCTGGTGGTTTTTTACCTTTCTCTTTCATCTTCTGTATATTTCTCTGTCTTCTCATTTTGTTTAACTTACTGTGCTTGGGGTCTCCTTTTTGCCGCCTGCAGTTTTGTAGTTCCCATTGTTTTTGGTCTCTGCCCTCAGTGGGTGAGGTTGGTTCAGTGGCTTTTGTAGCCTTCTTGATGGAGCAGACTGGTACCTATGTTTTCATTGGTGTGGCTGGATCTTGTCCTTCTGGTGGGCAGGGCCATGTCCGGTGGTGTGTTTTGGCTTGTCTGTGAACTTAGTATGAGATTAGGCAGCCTCTCTGCTAATGGTTGGGGTTGTGTTCCTGTCTTGCTAGTTGTTTGGCATGGGGTGTCCACCACTGGAGTTTGCTGGCCATTGGGTGGAATTGATTCTTAGTGTGGATACGGAGATCTCTGGGAGAGCTCTTGCTGATTGATATTACGTGGGGCCAGAAAATCTCTTGTGATCCAGTGACCTGGACTTGGCTCTCCCACCTCAGAGGCTCAGGCCTGACACCTGGTCAGAGCACCAAGACCCTGCCAGCCTCATGGCTTGGAAGAAAAGGAAGAAAAACAAGGGGAAAAAAAACAAAATAATGAACAGTCAGAGCTGTAGGACAAATTGTGAAAGTAAAAATAAACAGGGAAAATGACACAAAGAAACATACACACACTCATAAAAAGAAAACAAACAACAAAAACCAACAGTCAGAACCCTAGGACAGATAGTAAAAGTAAACCTAAACAGACAAAATCATACAAAGAAACATACACATACACACTCACAAAAAGAGAAAAAAGGAAAAAAATAGAAAATAAAATTTTAAAAAAGAAAAAAAAAAAAGAGAGCAACCAAACCAATAAGGAAATCCACCAATCATAACAAGCAGTAAAAACTAAACTAAGCTAAAAGTGAAAAGCAAAAACAAATCAGGTGTGGAAAGTGAACCCCAAGTCTACAGTTGCTCCCAAAGTCCACCATCTCAATTTTGGGAATATTCATTGTCTATTCAGGTATTCCACAGATTGTGGGGATTTAATCCACTGCTTCTGAGTTTGCATGGAGAAATTTCCCTTTCTCTTCTTTGTTCGCACAGCTCCTGGGGTTCAGCTTTGGTTTTGGCCCTGCCTCTGCATGTAAGCTGCCCTCAGGCGTCTCTTCCCTGCCTAGACAGGAGGGGGTTAAAACAGCGACCAGTTAGGGCTCTCTTGCTCACTCAGGCCAGGGATAGTGAGGGGTGTGGTAGTCATAATTGGAATGCAGGGTGAGCCTGTGGTGGCGGAGGCCAACATGACTTTGTAGCAGCCTGAGGCACGCTGTATTTTCTCCCAAGGAAGTTGTCTCTGGATCTCAGGACCATGGCAGTGGCATGCTGAACAGGCTCCTGAGGGGGTGTGGGTAGTGACCTGTGCTTGCACACAGGATTCTTGGTGGCAGCAGTGGCACTGTTAGAGTTTCATGCCGGTCTCTGTGGTCCAGGCTGATGGCTGTGGCTCACACCTGTCTCTGGAGCATGCTTAGGCAGTGCTCTGCCTTCTGTGGGTACACGGAGCAGAAATCCCCTCTCCTCGCACACGCAGAAACAATGGTCTCTTGCTTCTCAGGCAGTTCCAGAGTTTTTTGCGGACTCCCTCCCAACTAGCTGTGGCGCACTAGCCCCCTTCAGGCTGTGTTCACACAGCCAATCCCAGTCCTCTCCCTGGGATCTGATCTCCGAAGCCCAAGCCTCAGCTCCCAGCCCCAGCCCATACCAGCAGGTGAGCAGACAGCATCTCGGGCTGGTGAGTGCTGGTCGGCAGCGATCCTCTGTGCGGGAGTCTCTCTGCTTTGCCCTCCGCAACCCTGTTGCTGCGCTCTCCTCCATGGCTCCAAAGCTTCCCCCCTCCACCACCCCGTCTCAGCCAGTGAAGGGGCTTCCTAGTGTGTGGAAACTTTTCCGTCTTCACAGCTCCCTCTCAGTGGTGCAGATCCCATCCCTAGTCTTTTGTCTCTGTTTTTTCTTTTTCCCTACCCAGGTACTTGGGGAGTTTCTTGCCTTTTGGGAAGTCTGAGGTCTTCTGCAGCATTCAGTAGGTGTTCTGTAGCAATTGTTCCACATGTAGATGTATTTCTGATGTATTTGGGGGAGGAAGGTGATTGCCACGTCTTACTTGTTCACTGTATTGAAGGTCTCCGCCACTTTTTTTCATAGAATAATGTTTTTACTTAAAAGGATAATTGTTATACAAATAATGGTTATTCAGACTTGGGTATTTGGCAAATATTTTCTCAAAAATGATTGAAGTGAATTTGCCATCCCAAATAAAATACTTTAGTTATATTTATTACTAATGATAAATTTTACCTTTTCCAGAGAAAAATTAGAAGTTTGGAAAATCTGCCAACATAAGTATCACTGCTTCCCAACACCACTTAAAGACTCTTCTGTAAAGTTTGATGATATTAATATATGTGACTTGTATTATATAATGAAATATGTCAACATCTGGAAGATCTGCATAACTCAGTGAATTCATATTTTCCAGATGACTAATGTGTGATGCTACAAAGTCATGTATGAGTAAATAATCCATTAAAACTGCAAGATAGACCAATGGATTTTAGTCTCACAGAGTGCCAAAAGGGCATTTATATGGTTTTTTATTCTACTTTGCCATCAAATGTTAGGAAACTAAAACTTGTGGAGTTTTAGTTTAGTATTAACGAAGGCTATCCACAATCATCTGAAAAGACTATTGAAACATTCCTGCCTTTATTACCAGATATCAGTGTGAGGTGAGATTTTCTTCACATATTTCAAACAAAGCAATATGTTGCCACAGATTGAATGCAGGAGGTGATATAATTATTGAGACAGCTCTTTTTCACTAAAGCAGATACTAAAGAGATTTGCAAAGCTATAAAGCAATTCCATTCATTTTACTCAATTATATTTGTTTTGAAAAATATAATTTTGTGATTTAAAATGTTCCTTATGTTAATATCTTCAGTTTATTAATATGATTTTAAATGAGTTAATACATAATTTAACATTGTCTCAGTTTTAATTTGTACTACAATGATTATGAAAAGATATAATTCCAATAAACAAAAGCTATTTGGGGTCCTTAATAATTTTTAATAGTGTAAAGGTGTTCTGAGATGAAAAAGTTTGATAACTGCTAGTCTATATAATAATTTCTTCTCTCACGCTTTCTTTTCTCTTTCACACACACACACTCTTGTTCTTTCCCCCCACCTCCAATTCCTGGACAATTCCCAATACTGTAACAGTATTCTATTACTAAATTAATGTATAATGTATTATATTTTTAATATCTGAAACTGCTAGGCCATGTCCATAACTCTTTTTATCCTGAACTTTTTATGTTCTGAAATATTTAATTTTAAAAATCAATTTGGTACTATATTGTGATACTCAAAGAAAACTTGGTATTTTCTTTTTGTTTTGTTTTTCTTGTGGTATGTGGGCCTCTCACTATTGTGGCCTCTCCCGTTGCGGAGCACAGGCTCCGGACGCGCAGGCTCAGTGGCCATGGCTCACGGGCCCAGCTGCTCCGCAGCATGTGGGATCTTCCCGGACTGGGACACGAACCTGTGTCCCCTGCATCGGCAGGCAGACTCTCAACGACTGTGCCACCAGGGAAGCCCAAAACTTGGTATTTTAATTGGTAATTGTTATTTATTATATCTAAGGTTATATCTTAGAAATATCTATTAATTTAGAGAGAACATATCTCTATACAAGAACAACATTATGTAATTTGCTTATTTCAATTTTATTTGGTTACCTATAAATTTTGAAATTTAAATTAAAATAGAATCCTAGATTTCCCCGTGGAAATAGTACTATCAAACCAGTGCCCATGTTACCCTTCATCTTTTTATGAGCGTATTAATAATCAGCTTATAAACTGCTTGAAATCAGGAATCATTCCATTTATTTATTTATTTATTTTTGGCTGTGTTGGGTCTTCATTTCTGTGCAAGGGCTTTCTCTAGTTGTGGCACGTGGGGGCCACTCTTCATCATGGTGTGTGGGCCTCTCAGTATCATGGCCTCTCTTGTTGCGGAGCACAGGCTCTAGACGTGCAGGCTCAGTAGTTGTGGCTCATGGGCCTAGCTGCTCTGCGGCATGTGGGATCTTCCCAAACCAGGGCTTGAACCCGTGTCCCCTGCATTAGCAGGCAGATTCTCAACCACTGCGCCACCAGGGAA
Source organism: Kogia breviceps (assembly GCF_026419965.1). Lineage (NCBI taxonomy): Eukaryota > Metazoa > Chordata > Mammalia > Artiodactyla > Physeteridae > Kogia > Kogia breviceps. The sequence continues at coordinate 53,200,599 of NC_081312.1, forward strand.
GCCCATTCCATTTATTTTTGTGTATACTTTCTGCACAAAGTGTTGTATAAACATTTGATAATTATTTTTATGAATTACTCAATTTTTAGTAATCTCTAGGTAACATTTTCATTTCATTCACAATTAAGAGCAAGCACGAATATATTTATACTGATATTGTAATGATTTGGATAACTTTTTAAAGATAATGTCATTAGATCATAAATTTTAATTAACATTGTATGAAAATAGCATAAATAATGGCAGTATTAAAGGATTTCAATTTTGATGACCCACTCCTTAGTTGCATTTTTCTATGTTTCTTCATTTGTGTTTGACCAGATGATTTCTATCAGCAGTTTTTCAACCTAAACATAATAATTATATATATATATGATACAGCTGGGACAAGGAGAGAAATAAACTGAATCTTTTTTACATCCTGTTTTATATCACTTTACAGTACTATCATGTGACTTTTGTTTAGGTTTTATAAGCTAAAATACACAAAATTTGAGTTGAATGCCAGTCTTTATTTCTAGTAAAATCTAAAACTGTTGTGCACAGCTGTGTTTAAAAGAATGGTATTGTTTATAATGGAATGTTTTAGATATTCAAAGTGCTTGGCAGTTTAATAGAAATGTTCTCTTTGGAAAAGTTTACACATATTTTGAAAATAATTATTGATGTAAAGTGAATTCTAATTATCAAAACAGACAAGTCATTTGTGGGCTTATTAAAGCAAAAACATAAAAAAAAATAGAAACCATTTTTAACAACCAGGTCTATAAAATTCCACATAATTTCAATAAGCTATTATGGTAATATGCTTAAATTATCCAAATCAAATAGAAAATGTTGAATAAAATACTGAAGCATGTCCAGAAAGAAAGTGAGAACCTACCTGTAGTACCTGTACTAAGTAAATGAAAATGGCCTTACAGGGTTTTGAAAATATGAGTGAGAATTTTAGAGGCTCAACAAAAAGAAACTAATCCATATTTTCAGTGCACTACTTATATTTAACTTCCTTTGTATTATATTTATATTGCCCTTCACACTGATTAAACTATCGATGAACTCTATGCAATTGAATTAGAATTATACACACTATACAATGATAACATTGCATTTTAAACTTTTATAGTTGAATTACGTGTATAAACTTTTCTTCTTAATTTCCAATAACTTGCTAGAAATGGCACTGTAGTAATTCTGAAAGCCAACTCTTCAAATGAGTAATTGCTATTTAATTTTTCAGTGAGAAAACCAACCTAAAGTAACAATCTTTGTTGATGCTTGCTCAGATCAGGTGGACCAAAACAGCAGGAAGTGCCTCTGACAGATTCCAAGACTCAAGTGTCTTCAACGAGACTTTGAGGATTACAAATATTCAGCGACACCAAGGAGGCCGGTATTACTGTAAAGCAGAGAATGGCCTGGGGTCCCCAGCTATAAAGTCAATCAGAGTGGATGTGTACTGTAAGTAAACTTCCCAGAAATCTATAATTAAGTCTACTACAGATTTCTTCTGTCCTACAACTTAAGGTCTATTTTTTTTAATTGTTACATCTATTGAGAAAAACTAGGTAGAGTTTGTTCCAAAAAACAGAGTTCTATTTAGTTGAGAATGACAAGTGTATACGGTTGTGATAGCTCATTTAACATATTTCTGGAAGAAAGAATCTCCATTAGAAATTTTCATAATTAAATAATACATATTCATTACAGAACATTTAAGAACCAGATTAATAAGACAAAAAAATCACTGAAAATCCCACCAATGACAGTTAGTGTTGAATGTATATACTTCTTATCTTTATATATAAGTATGTAAATGCATATTTATATTTGTACAAAAAAATCATGCTGTACATACTGTAATTGGTTTTGTTAACTTTACCTATGTGTAATTTCTGTTATTCTTATTTTTTAAAATGCACATCATGAGCAAAGCTATTTGAATTGACTTGTGAAAGACCAAAATCTCAGTGTAGAGTCTGTTTTTGATCCAATTCTGCTGAAAGTAATCAGTACCTAGGGCAATGCTGTGCCACCTGGAAATTGTTTGTTGATTTGTTTTTGTTCTTGGTCTCAGTTTTCTACTTTTTGCTGTTAGCAGATATATTTAAAGTCCTCTTGGTCTCCTTACTTTCTTCCCCACCAAGACAAATTAAGGACCTACATTCAGTTTGGTCTTTTGTATAGGTTTCTATCATTCCATTGTCTTTTTACAAGAACTTGCTTTTTTTTTTTTTTTTTTTTGTGGTACACGGGCCTCTCACTGTTGTGGCCTCTCCTGTTGCAGAGCACAGGCTCCGGATGCACAGGCTCAGCGGCCATGGCTCACGGGCCCAGCCACTCTGTGGCATGTGGGATCTTCCCAGACTGGGGCACAAACCCGTGTCCCCTGTATCAACAGGTGGACTCACAAACCCGTGTCCCCTGCATCAGCAGGTGGACTGTCAACCACTGCACCACCAGGGAAGCCCAGAACTTGCCCAGAACTTGGTTAACTCTCTAGTGTTAGAATAAAAGGATATTTTTAGTGATTCAGACATAAGTAACAAGTGAGGAGTTCCTGTTTTTCTACCCATCTTTCATTCTTTCCTTTTTTCTTTTCTTTCAGTCAGGGTAAGTGTTGCATAGTTGGGAAAGTGATGGGAATTATATGTGATTTATCAGATCCTGTGCTGTATCTCATGTAATTATTCAGGTGACTGAGAAGTGGGTGACAAGGCTGCATTTGTGATTCACCTTCCACATTCAGTGATTCACCTTCCACATTCACATGCTTGCACCATTCCTGAAAAGGATGAGAGAGAAGAAGCCCATGTCCAATCTTTCTAGCATTTCCCAGTCCCTTAGGCATCCCCTGGCATAACTAGGGCATCTCTAGCCCATGTGCTGCTCTCTCCCTGTCCTTACGGGCCTTCAGGTTAACCTTACCCCTATGCTTCCCAACAGTATAGCCTCTGGACCCCCCTTGCCTGATCAAATATTTATAGTAACATATACTTTAAAAAAATACTAGATTTAGTGTTTTTCACATACAATTTTAAATAACACTAAATTTAATTTAAATGAATTAAACATTTCTATAATATAACTTTTTAAAGTGCACATCTGCGTTTTTTGTTATAGTTTTGGTCATGAAGTTTTAAAATACACAATTTCAATACCTTAGACACAATTCTAAAATCTAAAACATTCTGCAGATTGAATGGGTGTATTTTGTTTAATTTTATTGGTGGCAACATCTAACCTGAAATGACTTGAATACAAAAACAGAAAAGACTTTCTGGTCTTTATCCTACTTTGTCTGACTAATCATATGTTTTGCTCTGGAAATAATGTATTTGATTACACAGTGTTGCCACAGAGCCTGCTGGCTGTGTTATATTATACATGGTATACGTACTTTATTAATCTTCATAAAATCTGAAATATTCTGAAAAACATTCCCCTAAGGCTTTGAATAAGAGATTGTGACTTGCATTGCCACTCCAGTAAGTTTGATAAAAACAATAAAATTGTATTGCTGTGTTAAAAATCTAATACAAGAGGGAAATGACATTTTTAAAGACTTTTAAAAAGAGGCTTTTCTTCTTAAAGGCTTTTCAGTACTCTTCTGCATTATACCCACTTTCTGTTTGTTCATATCCCTTGCTGTCCAGACTCACTTGTGCTTCAGGATCTTAGTTCACATTGTACACTTGGGTGGAACTGACAGCATGACTCCCTCCAGTTTTCCCAAGCCCTGTTAGTCTTTTAAGGTTTGTGTTACCTTCCAAGCAGCCATGCTTGAAGGCACTAGCTCTATTCCCTTTTTTAATGCCTCCTTTGGGATTTTTCCCACACAACCTCAACTTGACAAACATCTTGTTCTATGTTGTTTAAGTTAAATGTCATGGTGATGCATACCATAGTGAAGTACTACTTTCAGTAAGTTTCTGGTGGCAAGGATTTATTAGAAAGCTGTTTAAAATTATATTATTTGAGAGAATAACATGTATTCAATTATGGACTCTATAAACAAATGTGACATCTCAATAATATAAATTTTCCTGCGAATACCTTACCTTCAGCTCCAGAGGAGATTTTTTTTTTTTTTGGCCACAGCTGCACAGCATGTGGCATCTTAGTTCCCTGACCAGGGATAGAACCCAAGCCCGCTGAAGTTGAAGCATGGAGTCTTAACCACTGGACCACTAGGGAAGTCCCAGAGTAGAACTTTCTTATGGGGATCTAGACATGTGTTTTAAGTAGTTATGCCTATTTTGAAAGTTTAAATAAATAAATTCCTTCACATAGTAAATTTTCAAACATGTTTTGACTGATAAGAATACTTTACAATTGAGACAGTTAGGCCTTTGTGGGAATCCATGTTGTCCAAATATAACCTTGATTGAAAAACACAGTTTTTAAGCAACACAGTTTTTAGGCTCAAGTATGTTTTCTCTACATGAATATTTATACTTTAAAACCTGTCCTATCATTGTCAGTAGGAACATGACTAGCATATCAGTGCTGAGTTTAAACTTGGCAACCTTGACATCTAAAATTGGATTATAGTCTTAAGATTCATCTGGTACTTGGATTTTGATTTGATGTTGGATTGGTCGATTGAATAGAAATTCATTTTTATAAACCATAAACAAGTGAGCAACTTTATTTCAGGTGCTGTTGCCGTAACTCCTTTTGGAAATGCTAAAACAATAGGCTTAATTAATTTTTTTTTTTAATGCTTGAAGTCATGGTTTTAGAATCATCAGCTACACTGTAGATTTCTATTTCTTTTTCTAAACTAATTCGTCAACATTGGTAGAACTTGGAACAGAGTATAGGCATAGAATACAAAATACAAAATAATCTGCAGGTAAGGATTATATTTGCAACAACAAGCTGAGGCAGACTATGGCTTAGATTTAACAAAAATTCTAATAAATGATATTAGAATTTATCCTTGAATCTCTTGTTATAGGCTGTCTTTTAAAAATCTTCCATAAAATATTAAGTTTATAGCCATCCTGGAGAGATTTCATAATAGTAAAAATGTGTATCTCTCATTAAACACCATGTTCTGATCATAAGTTTCTAGACTTTAGAGCTAATACCTACCTAAAATAAAATTTAGTGCTAACTCCTCATTATTTTGGTAAGGAAATTTATTTTCAGAAGAGGAACCTGCTGCAATGCTGATTGATATAAAATGATGTGATTTTATTAGATAGATATTTTGAAATATTTGTGACACTATATTAATATTTTGGTCAATTTGGGAAAATTTGTTCATTTAAATTAACAATTTCTTCCCACATAATTTTCTCAAATTTATTATAGTAGAAAAATTGGACCATGTAGGTTTTTTTTGTGTGTGTGTGGTATGCGGGCCTCTCACTGTTGTGGCCTCCCCCGTTGCGGAGCACAGGCTCCGGACGCGCAGGCCCAGCGGCCATGGCTCACGGGCCCAGCCGCTCCGCGTTATGTGGGATCTTCCCGGAGCGGGGCACGAACCTGTATCCCCTGCATGGGCAGGCGGATTCCCAACCACTGCACCACCAGGGAAGCCCTGACCATGTAGGTTTTATAAAGCAACTACCAAATGTATTTCTTTCGGTTTTCTCTGTGTTACTATTTTGAGAAGATATAGCTATGTTTCTCAGTTTATCATGACCTATCATTTTGTTTCTTAAGAATTCTAAAAGCATTCCAAAATGAAGTATAATTCCTTTAAAAGTATATTTATAAACAAGCAGGTTTCATAACCACATAACTTATTTTTTTGTAAAATCTGACCTAGTCATTTATACAAATATTTCTGATCAGAAGCTCATCAATTACAATTCTTCTTTTGCTGGGAAATAGCTTCTGAGGGTCTGAAAACTAACAGCTATATGTTTAAGAAAAACATGTAGGATTAGTTCTACTTAAACCTGCTGTTTTCAAACATATTCATTCTTCACATCTTCTCCCTAAAACTATGCTAAAATAATAATAAAGGAATAAAACAACAAAACACATATCAACAGTGATAGAGGGAATGGGACAGGAGATGACAGAAAAATAATTTTGAAGGAAAAGAATCAGATCAGGGAATGGCCACTGCTCAGCATACTAAAGAAAACTTGAATCAAAGCTGTCAGTATGTAGGACAGAACTAGGCATATTGAAATGTTACAGAATTCTTAAGTAACTCAGGAATTGGAGACACCATTTAGCTCTTAGACTGTAATTCAGTCTAAAAACAGAAGAAGTGGTTGAAGGTCTATATAAGAAGAGTTAAATACTCAGATCTCCTTTCACATTTCATACAATTCAGTGCCCAACTACCTCCCTTCTGCCACCAATTTCCTAGTCAAATCCTTGAAGAAGGCTAGAAATTTATTTTTGTGAGATGTTGAGCCAGAGAAACTTTGAACTAAGAAACATGGAATCATTGAAAACAAAAGGCAACATAGTCTTAAATCAGGGTTATTAAGTGAAAGTTTACATACTCATCACAATCCCTTTTGACACTTGGTTCTTAGAATTCCTTTCTGGTGGAATATTGGAGAATTCCTATCTAGGAAAATTGATGATCTCTGGAGAAAAGGCTACAGATCCTGACAAAATGGTCCTTGTCGAAACAACCTCACTAATACACTCACAGTGAAGCCTACTGTTGATCAATAGAGCTGCCAATAAGCTCTTTTATAACTGAGTCTTAGATGTGAGTATACCAGATAATTAAACATTTAAACAATCTTCTAAAAAATAAAAGAGAGAAACTAAGAAAAATAAATGGGAAAAAGAATTCAGGAAATAAGGATACTTCAGGGAGCCCAACTACAAAATAAAACACAATTATTGATATTTTTAATTAGTATTCTCAGAAAAAAGGGGAAATGTTACATTCACATAACAAGAATAGGAAAAGAGAAACAAAGAATTTTCAGAGAACATCAATGAACTCTTAGAATATTAAAAATGTTAACATAAAAATCAATAAAAGGGGGCTTCCCTGGTGGCGCAGTGGTTGAGAGCCCACCTGCCGACGCAGAGGACACAGGTTCGTGCCCCGGTCTGGGAAGATCCCACATGCCATGGAGCGGCTGGGCCCGTGAGCATGGCCACTGAGCCTGCGCGTCCGGAGCCTGTGCTCCGCAATGGGAGAGGCCACAATGGTGAGAGGCCCACGTACCGCAAAAAAAAAAAAAAAAAAAAAAAAAAAAAAATCAATAAAAGGGATAGAGATAAAGTTGACAAAATCTTACAGATAATAAAACAAAATTTAACAACCAAAGGGTTGGAAGAAGAAGGAGAAGATAAGATTAGAGAAATGTTCTAGCTAATCTAACATTTGAATAGAATTCCAAGAGGAGAAAAGATGAGGAAATTATTTTCTAAAAAATTAATAAAAATTTCTATCATATTTAGACATAGGTTTCTAACTAAAAAGCACCCACTAGGTGTCTAGCACATAGAGTAAGCAAGATCCACACCAAAACACATCCACATGCAATTCAAACACTAGGATAAAAATGAAGATCTTAAATGTTTCCAGTGAGATTTTCATTTTTTCCAAAATGATCACATATAAAGAATTAGGAATCAAAATGGCATAATAGAAATCGGAAAGCTAGAAAACAATTGAGTAAATCTTTTGAAATTCTGAATGAAAAACTATTTTCAAACTAGAACTTTTCTACACAACCAGACATATTTTTTTCACGTATTCAAGAAGAAAGAAGACATTTTTAGACCTATAAGATTTTCAAATTACTTCTGCCACATTCCCTTTCTCAGGACACTACTTTTATGTATGTTCCACCAAAACTGATTTAAAAACTAGGAGATTGTATATAGGAGAATATAGAAGGGAATCCCAAGATGATAATGTAGCAAAATACCATGATGATAGCTGTGCTTTGGAAGTCAAGAGCAACCAAGACAGACTGAGTCTGGGAGAAGAGACTTCATGAAGGATGTCTTCAGGAGAGAGATGCAACTAATGGGTTATCTGATGGCTTAGAAAAGGATTTTATACTTCTCATGGAAAGCTTAATAATATGGTAATGATGGATGTATACATGATTGAGGAAACAAAATGTGAGTGTTAATAACAACACAAAGAAAAAGTTGTATGAAATGAAATGTAATTGAAATATATTACAAGGTTCAAATCTGAAGATACACTTGGATAGTTAATGATAACAATAGCAGTTGACTTAACCATAAGCATATAAATATAAGGAATATGGGGAAGGAGGAAAGTTAGTATAAGAGAACTAAAGTCTTCTCTTCAACAGGAAGAAATCAGTAAGACAACGTGAAAATGGGAAAAAAATCTATAAATAGCAGTTAAACATTTAGAAATATGAAGGCAAAACCAAGAGTGGTTAAGAGATGCATTAGAAAGGTTGCCTCTGGGTATTAGAAGTACTTGAGGTTGTGTTTTGTATAATCATTGGCTTTCTAAACTATGTGCATGTATAATTTGATTTTTTTTTTTTTTTTTTTTTTTTTTTTTTTTTTTTTTTTTGTGCGGTACGCGGGCCTCTCACTGTTGTGGCCTCTCCTGTTGCGGGGCACAGCCTCCAGACGTGCAGGCTCAGCGGCCATGGCTCACCGGCCCAGCCGCTCCACTGCATGTGGGATCTTCCTGGACCGGGGCACGAACCTGTGTCCCCTGCTTTGTCAGGCAGACTCTCAACCACTGTGCCACCAGGGACGCCCCAATAATTTTTAATTCATAAAATATAGATTTGAAGATTTTGCCTTGGAGGTCCTTGTTATTAAGCTCCTAGAAGTGAAAACTAATCCCATTCCAAATTTTATCAGAAGATTGTTGTCAATTCTAATTATATTTACACTTTTCTTTAATTCTCCATAAGAATTGATGTTCTTTGATATTTGACTCCAAATCACCAAATAAAGTTGACTGAAAAGGTATCTTAAAAGAAAAGGACAGACAATAGCATAGGGAACATTGTTGCCACATTCTAACTAATTTTCCCCCCAACAGATAGAATAAAACTATTTCACTACCATTTGTTTACTGGTGATTTGGACAAAACATTTACAAAGTAAATTATTACCCTTCTTCATGCCACAAATATTTGAGAGGCTATTCAAAATATAGTTGCATTAAATTTTATGAGGCTAAAAAGGAACTTATTACATAATTTTGTACCTTCATTGAGTTTGAACTAAAAGAGACAACATGAAATATATAATTTATTTAAATGGGACATAAATGTTAAGCAAGAAAGTAAATAAGATAAATGATGCCACATAACATGAATGATGTGTCAAATGGCACAGAAAATGGAAGAGTGAGATGGTACTGTGGCCTCTTATCATTAAAAAAGTAGGATTGACATTGTAGTTTGAAGGATGAGATTTGACATGCATCTGAAAACTTTGGGCAGTTTTTTGTCCTGAACTCTCTTTTTCCAGGATGTTTGTGTAGCAAACAGCCTTAGATATTAGAGTCAGTATCTGCCTCCAGAGCAGAAGGAAGATTTGCTTCCTGACCAGGATAATAAAGGTAATGTCTCCCTCAGGGACAAATATTAGGTAGGTTTACTAGTAGGACCTTTTAAGATCAGAAGTTTCTTAAACTCCGATTCCTTAGCTGTGTCACAAACTGTGTACAACATTCACCTGGACTGCTCCCACATTGCTCCTATGGAAATTGAAGGAGGATAACCTATGACGACATGAGGCTCATCTGAGACTTGGGTGATAAACTCCTTTGCTTCTGACCCAGGAGTCTCATTTCTTCTGTGAGCTTCCATGAAGCTGTGTCAAGCTAACTTGTTAGCTAGTAAATAGGGAAATACCCGACTCTTCAGAGTTCTTACACAGTAGGTTTAAATAAACAGAAGGGAAAGCCAAATAAATGTATTCCATAATGAGTGAGTAATTTGAAGACACAGAAGAGAGAGTAAGTGAACTGTGTTTGGGGAATAGTGACTCAAATGGTGGGTTTAGAGGAAGAATGAAAGCTTAATTTGAAAAGTGGGCTGTCATATTGTGTTGAGATTTTACTGCTAATGTTTTCAGACCATATGAATGATTATCTGCTATTTATGTGAAATATAAAATGAAGAAATTATAATTTTAGGACTTCAGAACTACTGATGAGAATCAGCATTCTCCTAATATTAATACTAATACTGCTTCATTTGACCTATGAAACAATGGCCACACATAAGGAACTCCAATATCTGTCTTTGGAGGAAGAGTGTATATTCTACAATATGTAAAAAAAAAAAAAAAAAAGTAGGTTCACAGAATTTTGAAGTCCTCATACTAAAATATATTTGTTACCTTGAGATTCTTCAGGGCATTTAAACAATTTTTTGAGACTGTGTTTCCATAATTCTTTCACTTATTCTCAGCCATGACTGTATTGCTCACAGGGTAATAGAGGTCATACAACTTTAAAGGTTAGGGTTTGATTAAAACTTATTCTTAATTCAAAAAGAAATTAGATTCAGAGATGTTAGCTTAATAAGTTTTCATCTGTGCAGACACTTTTCACACATGAGACAAATCTTTTCCAATATCCATTAAACATTTTGTAAGCCTTCTTATTTCTGAAACATACTCCCCACTTTAATTTCACTTAGGTAGATTGTTGCATTTCATTATATTAAGAACAAGCAGTGAAATTTTTTTCCTTGTCTGTTAGATTTTTTATTACATCTTCACCTGAGAAATTAATGGGAGATTAGGATGACATGTTATCAGTTTATTCTTCAGATACAATTTACCTGTGTTAGAATTATAAATGTCACGGTTAAAAAATATTGGCAATGAAGTGTTTGAGTTTATTTTTATTAGACCCATCAACATGACTTCTGGACAACAAAGTTTAGGAAAAATGTCTACAACGACTAATGGAAATTCTGGTAGCAAGACTACTGCCTAAGTCAATCTCATGAAACATATTTTCTCACCACCACCCCTCCTCCCTTGGGTTGGAAGGTCTTAGTGATGCTTGATATGGTAATTACAATGCTTATTAAAAATGGGTTGCAGTCATTGTAATTATCCTGTTAATAAATTTCAAGACAGAATTTTGCAGTTTTGTGTATCTGCAGATGAAGAATGCTTGCTTATCAGTTATTTACTCACGGGACACATGACCAATCTGATTCCCGAATAGTGTTAGCATTACTAATAAAAGAACTTAGTAACACACAAAAACACCCTTTAGTGAAAACTACAGTGAATATATAGAGACTCCTACCGGGTCAAAGACCATGACAGCGTCATGCTAAGAATGCTTAAATTCCTGTAATCTTAGACATGAATAGGCAGATAAAGATGTATATTACATTCCTTTTAAACCCATCTAATTTCTTCTCCTCAGATTCTTACATAAAGTGTACTTAGCTTCTGTAATATATTTTCAGCTTACAAGTCCTTTACTATTCTTTAAGTTTTTGTTCAATTTTTTGTGCAACATTTGTAGATTTTTAAAAATTATGTTGCCTTTCCTAGGACATTAAGTATGCAAACATATGTCTACTCTTTCTTTCACATGACCATTTTGTATATATGAACAAAGGCAATCTGACTCCCTGCACCTTTTTTTACTGATTCATTACTCCTATTTAATTTATTGTTGTTTGTATGAAACAGTTTCCAAACATTGTACATTCTAGTGGACTCTCCTACCGTGCTTAAGTTTGTCAGTATTTCCCCCCCAAAATTTAGTATAGCTATCAGGTGATCCACACAGTCTAAATTGGAAGTATTATCCTTATAATCAAGTAATTTGTATTCTTGCTAATAAAAATATTTATTTTGGATTCTTTAAAAATTAAAGCAATAATATATTTACTGTGTTGATTTGAATTGGCTTGTGGTAAGAATGTTTTTCACGTAGACATTTGAAAATTAACATTCTGTTAACATTTTTTGTGCAGTTGATTATATTGTAACCTGAAGGCAGAATCTTATATTTATTCCTGTTTTATTTTGTCTTATTTTTATCTGTGCATAAGTATTTTAAGATTTTAAAATATTTTTGTTGTAGAATTATATTTCCTATTCATTTTATATTTTTCTATTTTGTTTAAAATATTGTTTGTTTCTAAATGTCATCAAATTCATTGCTAAAATATATCCTAGGGGCAAGACCAAGATCAACCCACTTTAATATGCTGTACTAAAGTATACCTCCAAATTTTAGGCTATCAATTATGACCTGTGATAGATGCTTTACAGATGTTTACCAAACCACTGTTAATTTCCTTAATACACAGATGAACTCTATTTCCCAGTCTGTTTGTCTAGTGGGATCATGAGACAAGTTTGGCCAGTGGAATGTGAGAGGAAGTGACATGTGCCATACTCAGGTTGAGTGTCTGAAACATCTCACACAGCTGTGTACAGAGTGTCTTGATTTATCTATCTCTCCATACAGAGGCTCCTGTAAAGTGTCTGAGCACCCATTGGTTTTTGGAGCCACACATGGAAAGATTGTGAATAGCAAAAATCACCATTTATTTATTTTTATTTTTATTTTTTGACCATGCCACAGAGCATGTGAGATCTTAGTTCCCTGACCAGGGATCGAACCCATGCCCCCTGCAGTGGAAGCATGGATTCCTAACTACTGGACCTTCAGTGAATTCCCCAGAGTCACCATTTAGAGGAAAGCTACCCAGGAGACCTATAAGAGTAGGAGAAATTGCATTGCAATTTTCATGAAAGGAAGCTTTTTTGTTTAATAAATTGGGTTAATCCAGTTTTACATTTTGACCTGCAGTATGTTTTAGACAAACAAGATTTAGTTTCTAAAGCTAAATAGTAGTATAGATTTTTTTTTTTTTTTTTTGCGGTATGCACGTCTCTCATTGTTGTGGCCTCTCCCGTTTCAGAGCACAGGCTCTGGACGTGCAGGCTCAGCAGCCATGGCTCACAGGCCTAGCCGCTCCACGGCATGTGGGATCTTTCCCGGACCGGGGCACAAACCCGCGTCCCCTTTATCAGCAGGCAGACTCAACCACTGCGCCACCAGGGAAGCCCCAGTATAGATTTTTTTTAACAAGAAAAGAATAATCATCTGTGATGGATGGTTCCTATAGCAAAACTGAAATCTGATTACCATTTTTATTCTAACCCCATGATTAATCACAGAGATAATATTTAAAAAGAGTTCCTGCATGTGTAAAAGTGGAGAATGTAAAAAAAAAAAAAAAAAAAAAAAAGATTGCTCTCAGTCATGATGTACCAAAAATACAGAATTTCCCTGATCAACTATTGCAGTAGAAAATGTATTGGTGACCTCTGATACCTTCTTCTCATTCTTTATTTCTGGGTATACTGGAGTGACTTCCAAATGCATGTACCTGAAAATTCTTTTCCTAGAGATTTTTTTGGTTTCCAGAGTCTACTCTGCCCATATTCTCAGCAGGCAGAAGTTTTGATAAATTAATGCTCACCCCCATATCTTTGAAAAAATTATTAGTGGGAGTTGGTGTACAAACACCTCAGCTACCATGGTCCTTGGATGGGATGACTCAGAGAGACTGTTTCACTGTTTCCCAGAGTTCCTCGGGAAAATTAAATTCAAATTCTTCACAATTGTCACCATTTAAATAATGCATCCTTTATATATATATATATATATATATATATATATATATATTTTTTTTTTTTTTTTTTTTTTTTTTTTCCCCCCACACACACTTTCCCAATACCTTATGGGTGTTTTGGAGAACACTTTTCAAATGCCCATTTTGCATTTGAGTCTTTGTCATAGAGATTGCTTCTGGGGGAACTCAAAAAGACACATGTTGATAAAGGGAAGTATGATGATAAATTATTCTAGAATGTTAACAGTTTGATTTTAGCTTCAGGAGCAAGCTACACATCTGACTCATTTGTATTTTCATAACCTTTATCAAAAGTTATTTTGTACATAGTGAGTGTTAAAATATTGATTAGCACGTATTTTGACTCATCTAATTTGCAATATAATTTTCATGTAATTACCCGGTATCTTTTTTAATAATAAGTTCAGGATTTTGTCCAGCATCAATTTCAAGGTATATATATATTTTTTTATTTCATCTCTAGAGAAGAGGAAATCTTGAATACTCTTTTATTCTCTTCTATTGGTGAGTTTCATTTACAGTTGTCAAATTTAGTGGAACAGATTCTGAAGCATATCCGTGGGTCTATAGAAGACTTAGCTCTTCTTAATTCCCCATAAACATTGCCTATTTCATACCTGTTCACTGCTTCTTATTCAGAGAACATAATGGAAGAGTTTCTTTGAAACCAGTTTAGCCCTATCTTTCTCAAGCTGATTGTTTCTCATTCATTACTGATCAAACACACCCTCCTAAGAGCTATTCACAGAGAACTGACTGGAATCCTTTCCTGATTCCACAGGCACACAACCAGAGTAGCTACCAACAGCTTTCTCTCAGTTGCTCTGCACCTGTTCCTACTGCCTTTAGGTCCTTGTGCTCATTCAACCTGATTCTGAAGGCTCATTTAGAGCCTTCTGGACTGGAGGTCCCCAAAGGCTACTTCCAATTATAGTCAGTCAGTTTGCAATGTTATTTGAGGACCCACTATATGTAAAACATTCTAACTAGAAGATATGGTAAGAAATAAAACAAAAACACAAGGCCTTTGGCCTAAACAAGTTTATAATTAGTTGGAGATTTGAAAAATAGACATAGAAAGGAATATGTTTGAAAAATAGGCTGGTGAGTAAAATGTATATGTGTATTAAGAGTACTAAGGGAAAGGTGATATGAAATATGACATCTATTAGAAAGTCTTTCCACTAGGTATATTAAAGAATTCAAGAAAATAGGTATAATTATTACATCAATGTGCACTTAATTGCTAGGTTGTTAGGTAAAAACTATCAATTCTTGAACAAACTTATTTACTGAAAAGTAGCAATGTTTTTCACAAAAGTTGGTGACTATTTTAATGGGCAGCTATGTTGATTTTTTATGTTTATCTTTACCAACAAGTTGAAACAAAATGTTTGTGTCTAAATTCAGTAAAGGTTCTTTCTCGTATCTAAAAAATTATTTAAAACTTTTATCTGTCATTTTAAAATGGTAAATTCATTGATTAAACCAAGTAAAAGGACCTTTAGGAAACAGACCATTCGCTATGTGAGATTCCTTAGCCTAAAGTTAAATGACAGGCAGATGTTCCTGCTGAGTCAACCAGAGACTCATGATTGGTATTCACTGTTCTGATTTCCAGTTCATGGACCCTCTGAGTCTAGTTTTCTCCCTGAGGATAAAGTCTACTACTGTCAAATCTATATTGCATACATATTTCATTTTAAAAAGTTGGAAGCAATATAATTTGTACAAATAAAGTAGCAAGTAAAATGATTTGAATCTGAAAAATATGTATGAGGATGTTTAATTAGATTTATTTCACATGTTTTAAAATCTAGCAAATTCTGAGTCTCACTGAGAGGATAAAGTAAAAGTTTGAGTAGTAAATATTACAGTTGAGGCTATTATGTGACTAATACTTTCTCTGAATTTATTCAGAATGTATTACAGTCTCAAATTTATAACAGTCCCAAGAAAACCTAGTAAGCTTTGCTCTGCAGCTCTGTCTATACCATGAGTCAGATGAAATAATTTGGAATATTAATTCTTGGCTAGCTTTATAAGACAAGGTGGAAAGATACTCATAGAGGGTAAAAAAGCAATTAGATTTATACAAGATAAGAAGCTCTTTAAAATTAAAATGACTTCTACCTCCAAATTTAAATTAAGGCAAGATTTAAAAATTTTTTTTTTCCCTTTGACAAAGAAAATGGTTCTTGTCAGCCTGGCCAAGGATATGACATGTGACCTTGTTTTGATACTTCATATTTTGAAAAACTTAGCTCTCTTCTCTTGATAGAGGGAGAAATTAACAATTTTTAGCACCTGTCCCATACTGGTATGGCTGAACACCATATATTAAAGTATCTGAAAAGCATGCCTACTTTCAAGCTCTTAAATTGAAAATGAAATGAAAGCATTTAAACTCTGCTAGAGTGCAGCAGTTTTGTTTGTTTCTGTTTTTAATTCATGGTCACTTGGGTTTGACACTAGGCTTAGAATATAAAAATTCATGTTTTTTTATGAGGTAACCATGAGGCATATATGTATTGAAGACATCCAGATGGCTGTGAATGAAGTCAATTTCAGCCATTTTCAGGTGTCCATCCCTAAGAGTTATATTCAAAATGTGGAGTGAACACATAAAGAAAGGCTTTTAGAAATCTTTTCCAATGTTTAGAATGAGCTAAATTAGAGAAAGGGTAACAGATGCCATTTTGTAATCCCACCTCCAAATGTTTTATTCCAGTCCCTCAGCGGAACCCCACACCTGCTTCCTGCAGACCTCTCCTGCAACAGTAGTGCTCCTCTTGAATTTATCTGCATATCATTGCCAGATCCATCTCTCTTAATTCAGGGCTCATCATAATACTTGTCACTCAAAATTCTACATTCATTCTGTACTTTTTTACTAATAAAACTCCAAATTCCTTGTGCTTGGTTTTTTTTTCCCTACTTTTGACATGTAATCCTTCATCCTCCCAAACCGATGTCCTCCTCACCTTGCCTCACTTCTTTCTCTTGCTCTCTGTATTTGGCTGACTTTGGCCCTCTCCTGCCGCTGAAGGGCCTGCGCTTACTTCTGTCTACACACTGCGTTCCTGTTGTGTCTTCTGCATCCTCATCTCCTCTGTTTTGACCAATTACCCAACCTGGCCTACCCTTCAAGCTTCCTTGCTGACTTTTTTTTTTTTTTTGCGGTACGCGGGCCTCTCACTGCTGTGGCCTCTTCCCATTGCGGAACACAGGCTCCAGACGCGCAGGCTCAGCGGCCATGGCTCACGGGCCCAGCTGCTCCGCGGCATGCGGGACCCTTCTGGATTGGAGCACGAACCCATGTCCCCTGCATGGACAGGCGGACTCTCAACCACTGCGCCACCAGGGAAGCCCCCCTTGCTGACTTCTTGAATTCTTTCTTCATTTCTTCTCCTGGGAATTATAACTTTGTTTTTTAAACTTTATTCCTCAAATATTTAATGTAATTACCTGCCTCTTTATGTTACATGTACAATATGCTTTGTGAATCCTCCAGGCCATTTTAAGATTCAGTTTTTAAGATTTTTAGAAAGGTTATGGTGAACATACAGTATTTTTTGTGATATCACCAGGGACTCCATGATGAAAAATATTATTATTCTCTAGCCCTCTCTATACCCTGAGTTATATCAAACATGAAGGGGGAGAAATGAACTTTATAAATAGCCTCAAATCATTTGAAGGCAATGTTTGTCATCAAAAGAGCTCAGGCCATGTCAGATTTTGTTTTCAGATGGGTTATGGAAAATCTTTCCTTTTTGAGAGCTTCGTGTTCTTTAGAATTGTGTGGAAGAACTTGTTTAATTGTACATAATGCACAAGGTCAGTCTGTCTCAATAGTTATTTTGTATATTGACAGGTATTATATAATGATTCATGCCTATACATTTTGTTTTTCTAAAGGCCTTGTAAACTCCTAGAGAGCAAGGATCACCTAATGTCATTATTTAGTATACTCCTGTCCAAATAACCAGCTCAATGCTGAACTTGCAGTAGGGTATAAGAAACAGGTGTTTGTGGAGGGATAGATTAATTTCGGAGGTGCACCTAGAAATAAAATCAAACTACTTGACCTAATCTCTTTCAGAATGTGTATTTGAATGTTTATCTTTCTTTAGACGTGTGGCCCCTCTTTTATGACCTCCAAATTCTTAGAAATAGCCTATATAACTTAAATTCTGTGATTTCCCATTTCCTGTCATAAATAACATTGCCAAATAATAGTAATAATATTTAAACTCTTTACGGTTTTCTACTGCTTAAAAATTGTGTTCTGATAAATTTCCTGAGTCAAGATCCAGGCAAAGAAATGATGGCATGTGTCCGTATGTCCATTGGGAATAGATAGCAAATGGCTTGTGATTTTAATGACAATTCACTGAGAGAAAACAGTATGCTGTAGTTGGAAAACTCAGTTTCTTTCCTTTATTTTCTCTGTGAGTATGAAACAATGTTTTCAATGAGAGGATGACATCTGGAAAAAAATGCCTTCGAATAGTGTCCTTTGTGAGAGTGAAATCCTACTTCATATGGTATTATATATAGTGACCCATTCAGTATTCATTCAACAAACAATTCTTAAATGATGTCTGTGTGGCAGATTCTATATGACTCTGTGTTGGTGTTTTACAAAGTCAGAACAGTTCATATCTTCAGAGAGAATATGATCCAGAAGAGATAGCTAAGATACTTGCTGTAGTAGCTGAAATGCTGAACTAAGATTGAGAAATCATGGTTCCATGTTTTCTTATGCTGGCCGTGAGGCTTGCTAAATTATGAATTCAGTAAAGAGACAACTTTCCTGGGTTTCATGATTTTTTTTCTTTCTAAATGAACAGATTGGACTAAAATATCTTTAATCGCCACCAAAATTTTAAATTTCTTCATTCTGAATTTTTTATAGAAGAGATGCTTCAAACTAAACAAAACATCTAGAATGAATATTTTGAATGTGTGCTGGGGCATGGAAGAGATTAAAGCTCCAATAAACAAAAATTTACTTTTATCCCCTAAGAACAGTTCTGAATAATTATACTGATATTTCAGTAAACATTTTTTGGGTACCTATTAGCCTTGGGGATATTAAAATGTATAAAGCATACTATCTGCCCACTAATAAGTTACAGCCTCTTGAAAGTATGAATAGATGTAAGCTCATAAACACAAAGATGTATTACAGAAGTCAGGGAAAGAAATAGTCACTAAATATTGGCATGATTAAAGGGAAGGCTTGAAAGAAAGTTATAAAGAAATATAAGACTTAGATCAGTTGAGATGGAGAAGGGAGAATATTTATGATTGGGAGAATGGGACTGACCAAGGGTGGATATGAAATTATGTATGGCATTCTTAGGACAGCTTGACTGTATTACATTGGTGGGAGAGAATGATTTGGGTAAAGGTTACAGGCCAAATATTTTCTGAATATTTAGGCAGTGGCCTGGAATGTAAACTTAAATAGTTCATTTATCATCTTGTGGGGAGTGAGGAGCCATATATGAATTGCTGAGCAAGGATATGTGTATAGTTTGTAATGTGAAACAAAAATTGCTGGTAGAAGTATGAAGGATGAAGAGAGAAAGCAAGAAAAGCCTCATTTCCTACACCTGTGACTTGAGTCACTCGATTTAAATAGCTTGTTCGAGTCTTCACATCATGTTGGTGGCAGGAATTAGAAAGTAAATCTTTTAACTATGTGATTGGTATCATGGTGAAATTGTCTTAGAATGAAATAATATCGGTAATAAAGAAACTCTGGTAAGTTTTCCTGTTTAGAATGTTATTTTTCACCAACTCAGCAAAACACTGTGAGCCTGAGCTGTTTTAAACTATTGTCAATAAGCTAATTTATTTAGTGAGCACACATTTTTAGTTTCTACTCTTTATAAAACAATACTAAGTGTGGAGAAGGTGTTAAAACTAATAGGAACTTAAAAAAGAATGAGAGAGTGTATTTTTTTTAAAGAACTGAAAATATAGTCTCTGTGCTGTAGTTTGGAAGAGAATGGAAAATCTACCTGAAATGAGGTAACAGATTATTATATGGTTTATCAATTAGTACATTAGAAGATTTAGTTTTTCTTTTGTATTTCATGATTTCCTTTCCCACTGAATTTCTTTTATTTTATTTGAAGCACATGTAGACACAGAACACATATCCTCCGCATAATTTTATAATTTTATAATGGTCATTTTAATGGATTGTTGCTACTGAATTTTCTCACTCACCATAGTAAGTTCATAACCATTCAGTTCTGTCTTTTATATAGTCTCTTCTTGCAAGGTAAACATGCAGTGTTGTGCTAAAACAGGAATGAATCACTATAATTGGTCATTTTCACTACACTTGATAGAAAAAAATGAGGTAGAATGAATCCATTCAATATGCATAAAAAGTTATTAATTAGTAAGCCTTTCAATAAAGATTGTATATAGCCTTTTCAAAATGTTCACTATGTATGAGTTCATTTCTAATTGCAGGGTTCTTTTAGTATATCTTCATACTTTTCTTTTCCAAATATTATACTGTGCCAACTCTAATTTTTCCTGTTGACACCTCTCAGAACTCACCATTCCTCTAATCTTGCCAAAATGCCCCACGTGTATTCATCTGCTTCCTTGCAACCAGAATGTGTCCTCAGGAAGTGTTGTTGGAGATGCTTCTTTCTTTCTCACAGCCCTGAAGCCACATTGTGCTTCTTATCTCTGGTTATATATCTTTATCTCTTGTGAACCTTTAAAAAAATTACAGATCCTTAGTCAATCTCCGGTTTCAAAAGTAAGTACCTGCCTCAAAGTTATTCCCTTTTCACACTCTGTCAAAATCCAAAGCTCTCCCTCAAGGTTTTTGAAAATTGCCCCAGTTTGTAGAGCTTTCTGCCTCCTGGGCTTCCGCTTCTCTGTCTCTGTCGCCAAGCAGTCCTGTTTTGCCCAATCAGGAAGCATGGTCCATTTAATTTCACACAAAACTCCACAACCACCAAGCCTCCATGAACACAGTAAACTTAATTAAAACTTGTAAGCTATGATGGTGGCAGATTTGTATCCCACCAATGCAAGCAACTTTACCTGGACCTGGTGGAATTATTGATCTTCTTGTGTTCTCTTGGTGTGTTCAGATGCTCTATGTCTTCATGGTGCCTTTCTCCTGGTGCCTTTCTCTTTCTTTCAGGAACAGTACAATAATCTTACCCCCATCTGCCACCAACTCCTCCCTCATGAAAAACAATATAGCCTTCCTCTGAAGCCTAATAGGCTGTTCCTCCAGTCCTTCCAGTTTCACTTTCATCTTGAACACTTATAATTGTATTTTCAAAAGAGTGATCTCCTTGGGGGAATTAGTGTGAGATAGTAGATTATAAAATTCCTCCACCTCATTAGAGTTACATAAAGAGTATCTAGATCTTTGTAACTGCACAGTGCCTAGGCAATATCTATGATTGACTCTACTTGCTTATACTTTTTATTAATATGTATACGTATATGTTAAGACCATAAAGGCAAACCTTTACCTTCAAGTCAAACATGAATATTGATAACTCTTTTCAAGTGTTTTAAGCACCAGAACTGGAAATAAAAGAGTTATTTTCCAGTATTTCAAAGATTTCTCTTAACATTGTATTTAGTTGATTATTGTTATAATAATTTTGTAGCAAGCATTTGTTCAACAGTGCACTGAGAATCAATTATGTGCCACTAATCTGGGCACCACCGTCAGTAGAGTGTCATTCTTATGAGTACAGACATTGAACAGAGCTGCTGGGTTCCAATCCTGGATCTCCCATTGTCAATTCTGTAATTTGTGTAACCATATAATCCATACATTTTCACTCTCTGAACATCATGCAACTAATTCTGCTCATTATTATTATACCAGATATATATGGTTGTTGTAAGGAGAAAATTATTTAGGACATTTAAAGTTTCTAGTTCCATGGCTGACACAAAGTCAAAGCTCAGGAAGGTCATCTCTTAGTTGCTATTAACAAGTGGCATGCTAGCAGTATAGAAGACTACAGAGTAGTTTCAAGAAGGATGGTCATCACTGTCACCATTTTAAACTTAATATGAATTGATGCTTCTAAAGAGGCACTTCAGTAAATTAGTGGACCACTTCTAAGGGTAGGAATTGTTCAGCGAGTTAATCTAATCATAAGAGACCATCTCCACAATTACTAGCTTTATGACCTTGGACAAATTGCTTAACCCCTTATTAAAGGGCAATAACGATATCTAGTCCATGTAGCTGTTATTACCTAATTATTACAACTGCATTTACTAACATTAATCAAGTGCTTGCTATTTGCTTGGCAAAGTGCTGAGCCCATTTTAAGGATTTTGCCACTTAATTCTTATAACTATAACAGTTTAGTATGGTGACTGACATGGTAAGAACTCATTAAAGGGTATCTAGAAGAAAAATTGTAGGAATGAAAATAAGAGGCAGTGGGGTTTATCATATTGATTTTATTTGTTTATGCATAGGTACAAGAGACTTAAGCATATAAAATCAGTATATCACTATTACTACTATTACTACTCAATAATAACAAAGATAACATTTCATAGCATTTAGTATGAATATACACTCTGTCAAGTTCATCACATGTTCATTCATTAAATATACATACTTTTCATTTTACAGATAATGAAATTGAGTGTAAAGAAAGATAAATGATATAAGACAGCAGGGGTATTTGATGGGAGTGAGATTCTGGAGGGAATAGAATAAAAAACTCAGATAGGTAACTTCAAGAAAATCTAACTTTCTTGCTTTGTAATAACAAGGCAGGCAAGAAGGAAATAGAAAAAGATACAGATAAAGTATGCTGGTAGTGCCTGGGAAGGTGACGAAGTTTTGGTCTACTAAAATAGAAGGTAAGTCATTTGATGAGAATGTGGGCAGAGGCTGGGTTAGAGGTCTGAAGAAAATTCTGCATATTTGGAGCATTGGTGAGGCATGGAAATGCCATTTATTTCGAGGAGGGTGGCTTGTGAAACATCATGAAAGGCTCAGTTAGTTTGGCCTGTAGGTACACCAGGCAAGACAGAGGGAAAGAATAGGGGCCCCATGTAGGAAAAGGAACAATCTGGGTTTACAATTGCAGGGATAGACTGCCTTTTTGTATATCTCAAAGTCAGGTAATAATCTTGTTAGAGGGTGGCTAAGGTGGAATGAAAGTTACCATCTTTTTGGTAGAGGGTAGATAAGGAATTTAGAGTTAGTGAGGACTCATGCAGCACTGATGTGGATATTGAAATCACTGAGTTTGATGGCAGGAAACATGGTGGAGGAAGAGGTTGTAAACTAGGTATAAAAGAGTTCCTTAAGAAGTTGATGGAATGGATAGGTTAGCAGATGATGCAATATGAATAGGAAAAGAGAAGCTGCATATATATAGTTCCCTGTGCTACACAGTAGAATCTTGTTGTTTAACCATTCTATATATAACAGTTTACATCTGCTACTCCCAAACTCTCAATCCCTCCCTCCCCGACCCTCCCTGATTTTTCTCTTTGTGTAGATTTTAACTTTATTTTAAATGCAGTTTTTAATTCATTATTTTCCTTTACTAGGTATTGTTTCTGGATGACTGTCTATAGCTATTTGCTATAGGTCTCTGGCATTTTATATATCCACAAATTGAAGAGAATATACAATTTACTTATAAGTTCCTTAGCTGTCTTCCTAACTTCCAACTGTCAGTTACAGACTGAAGCAAACTTTGAATCATTGTTACAATAATATTTTAAGACTCTATCCAATAACTTTGGAAAACTTTGTAGATATGTCTGTATTAATCATTTTCACGTGGCCCAATAAAACCAGTTCATTAAACACACTCCACAGTGAGATATAGTACAAATTCTGGTCCTTAATGTCTTCACATTTTGATAATAGGTGTTTTCAGAGACTGAAATTTTAAATTAATGTAAGGATTTAAAAGTGCTCCTAGCGGACATAAGATTATTTCCTCTGTTCCCTAGTTAAATTGCAGTATTATTATCCTTGGACTGTTAAACCACAATTTTGTTGAAAAGAGGATGCTTTTTGTGGTGGTTCAATAAATGTAAAAACTATTGCCAACATTGATAGAAATTTGAAGAATTAAATACAGTCATCAAATCTCAAAACATAAGTAATATGTACATGGAAAGAATACAATTTTGAAGTTGAAAGAATGAAAATTTTCACCCCACTGGTTTTAAGTATAATATGTACTACCATTATTTAACCATTATACTAAGGTTTGTGCTAAAATACAGGGATTGTACTTTAATGAACAGGAGAGAAAATGTGAGAGTTTGTATATATCAAACACATTATATCAAACACATTCATATCACAATCATTCCAGAATACATAAAATAAGAAAGTGATATGATATAATAGGAAACATGAGCAATGCATTTGGTCCTGTCTCTATTTTAATAGTAAATGGCTATGGGAAGGTAATAAATTGTCTTTAAAGTCAGGTTTTCTGTAGCTAGAGAAGGAACAGTGGTAATAACCTTTGCAAAGCTGTTTTGAAAGGGGCAGGGGAGAGGGAGAGAGATTGATTGATTCATCTAATTACCTAATTGCAATACTAGCATAACTTAAACCATCTTTACCTGTGTGCTATCCCTTTATCTGAATCTTCAGTTCAATACTATAGTTTTGTTGTGGTTTTCTGGTTTCTTATGAGCTGATTGCTTTACTTCATCAGACCCAAGTGTTATTTTGAAACTGTGCTTCCTAGAGAGGGCCAAGGGGCCAGTTAACCTAGTTGAGCAAGAACTCTTTAATAATCCCTCTTAGACAAAGGAATGATCTCAAGATAAGTATTTTTAAAAGGAACAAGAACTTGTGTGTCTGAATACTATACATCAAAATGGACAAATTAACGGAAATTTCATATCAAGAACCAACTGATGATTAAATTTTTGATGATTAAACTGATGATGCAATAATACATAGAAAGTAAAGCTACTTTTAACATTTTTTGTAAAATTATTGGTTATCAGCAAAAAAACGGAATATTAATGATCTACATTCTTCTGAATAAACTTGAGCCTGGATCTTCTGAAACTGTTGTTATTTTATTAAATTAGCATTTCAAGTCAAATATTTACAAACGTTGTTATGTGTGGAGATTCTTTCAATTAAATCTCAACTCTATTAACAAAATATAATTTTGTTGTCCAGGATACAGTATAGTATAATGCAAGTACAAATATGGTATGAGTTAAAAAAATATATTCTGCTCTTTATGTTAGTGGTTAATGAGCAAAATATTGCATCTAAGTCTAATTAAAATGACCATTTGATAAATATACTCTAAGACTAAATTAATAGAAGTCTGCTGTTTAGAAGTTTATCTTTTTACTATTGTCTTCTATTTTTATAGTATGTTTAAAGTAATTTTAGGCTGAAGGGGGTAAAGAGGTACAAAGTTCCATTTGTAAAATAAATAAGTTGTGGGGATGTAATGTACAACATGGTGACTACAGTCAATAATATTGTATTGTGGGAGAGGAGTCAAGATGGCAGACTAGGACGACATGGAATTTGTCGCTCCTCTTGAGGACATCAAGAATACATCTACAAATGGAACAGTTCTCATAGAGCACCTGCTGAACATTAGCAAAAGATTTTGAACACCTAAAAGGACAAGAAAAATTCCCTCACAACTGGGTAGGATGAAAGAAAGAATTTTAAAAAGAACACAGGAATCAAAAAAGGGGCCAGCAACCCCAGTGGGATGCGGAAGGTGAGGGAAGTCCCTGCACTCAGAAAAACTCCCTCACAGTGGGGAAATCAGGCTGGGACAGAAAAAGACCTTCTTGGGATCAAAGGAGAATGCAGCGGATGGTCTATGGAAGGCAAGACAAAGTAAGAACTGCACGCATGGTCTACACCGCAGCTCTGCACATTCCAGCCTAGGTCCTGAGTCACCTGTTGCAAAGGGGGGCTGTGTGCTGGAAAATGGGGTTTGGAGCACGGACCCCCGCCCCCCAGGGAGGGGACAGCTGTTGGCTGTGAAAATACATCCTGAAGGGACAGGAGTAAGGAGCTCCACAACCGGGGAAGTCTGTGGAAAAAGCCTGGGACACCATAGAAACAAGGCATCATTGTTGAGTGGTGTGCAAGGGGCGGAGCCTCCATTACAACCCCTTTCCCACCCACCGGCTTCTTCAACCTCCACGGGCACTGGGAGAGGCTCCCATTGGAGTGGACTCACCTGCCCCTCGGGCCATGGTCTCCTCAGCCCTCGTGGGCTCCAGAGGTCTGAGTGCTGCCCATCCCAAAGCCTACTTGGGAATCAACCCTGGGTGGCCCTGCCTGGGATGAGAGTCTGCTGATGCTGGCTGGGGCTGAGTGCTAAAGCACGGGGATTGGAGAACATATCCAGGGAGAGGAGCGCTGTTGGCTGGATACAGCAGAGGGGGCAGGATTGAGGGGATGCGTGGCCAGGCATGCCCCTAGAGGAACTGTGGTCTCCCTGGAAAGCGAGGTGCCATTGTTGAGAGGCATGTGGGGGGCAGGGCCACCCTCCCCATGCTCCAGTTCCTCCCTCTGCTGGCAGTTGGAGAGACTCCCACCAGAGCAAGCGTGCCAGTCTGTTGCAACCACCTGCAGGTCCCCACCACTGCAGGCAACTTGCACACACCCCCATTTGTGGCCACCTGTACCCCTCCCCAGCCTGAGTAAGTGTGCCCTAAGCAGCCACTGCTTTCTCTCCCTCTTGCCTGGGCAAGGAACAGACACCTGAGTGTGATGCACACAAAGAGATGAGGTCAAAGCCAATGCTGAGCCCCAGGGGTGGTGCAAATAGGGAAGAGGAATGGAAATCTTTCCGTGCAGCTACACAAGCCTTGCATTAAATCCCGAAGATCGGCTTGGTAAATCCTGCATCTGTGTAATACCTGAATAGACAATGAGTATTCCCACAATTGAGACTGGTCTACCCTTCACAGCAGTGGACTTTGGGGGCAAGTACACAGGGGAGTCGGGACAGGTCAGAGTCTGAGCTGGTCCTACAGTGCCCACAGCAGGTCCAGAGATCTATTTAGAGGTATTGGAAGGCTTCCTGGGGAGGCAGGGATTGGCTCTACTCATTACAGGAGCAAGGACAACGACAGAGGAGGCCCCAGGAAAATATTCTTATTACCATCATTATTTTTTTGTGTCTTTCATTTTGTTCAGTTGTTGGTGATGTTGCTTTTACTATTTTTTATCTTCTATTTTTAATTTTAAAAAATTTTAAAAATATATATATTTTTATATTTCTATGTTTACTTTTTGTTTTGTGGGTTTTTCTTGTTTTTGTTTTTTCTTTTTTTGATTGTTTTTATGTGTATATTTTATATTTTCTTCACTTTTTTTGGTTGTTCATTTGCTTTCTATTTTTATTTTTCATTTTTGGTTTTTGTTAGTTTAGTCCTTATTGACTGTTCTCATTTTTGAATTCTTTGTTCTCTTGGTTTTTTTCTCTCTTCTCTTTTCTGTGTACGTGTGTTGTGTTGTTGTTACTGCTATTTGTTGTTGTTTTTGCTATTTGTCTTAGGTTTTGTTTGTTTTCTTTCTTTATTTCTTTTCCTTTCTTTTCCTTCTTTTTTCTCTGGCCACGCTGTGTGGCTTGTGGGCTCATGGTTCCATGGCCAGAGGTCGGGCCAGGGCTTCCAGGGTGGGAGCACCAAGTCCATGATGCTGGGCCTCCAGAGACTTCCCAGTCCCAGGGAATATTAATTCGTACCCCATGGAGGTATGCATAGCATATCAACACCAGGACCTGGCCCCACAAAACTGCCTGCAGGCTCCAGTGCTGGACACCTCACGCCAAACAACCAGAAAGAGAGGAACACAGTCCCACCCATCAGCCGATAGGCTGCCCAAAGTCATACTAAGCTGACAGACACCCCAAAACACACCACCTGACACATCCCTGCCATTCAGAGGGAAAAGACTCAGCTCCACCCACCAGTGCACATGCACCAGTCCCTCACACCAGGAAACCTACACAAGACCCTGGACCAACTTTACTCACCAGGAGGCAGGCAACAGAAGCAAGAAGGACTATGATCCTGTAGCCTGTGAAAAGGAGACCATAAACACAGTGGGTTAGACAAAATGAGAACCTACAACCAAGATTACTCTACCCAGCAACGATCTCACTCAGATATGAAGGAGAAATTAAAACCTTTACAGACAAGCAAAAGCTAAGAGAATTCAGCAACACCAAACCAGCTTTACAACAAATGCTAAAGGAACTTCTCTAGGCCTGAAACACAAGAGAAGAAAAAATCTTACAAGAACAAACCCAAAACAATTAAGAAAGTGATAATAGGAACATACATATCGATAATCATCTTAAATGTAAATGGATTAAATGCTCCAGCCAAAGGACACAGACTAGCTGAATGGATACAAAAACAAGACCTGTATGTATGCTGTCCACAAGAGACCCACTTCAGATCTAGGGACACATACAGACTGCAAGTGTGGAGATGGAAAAATATATTCCATGCAAATGGGAATCAAAATAAAGCCTGAGTAGCAATAGTCATATCAGACAAAATAGACTTTAAAATAAAGAGACAAGGAAAGACACTACTGAATGACCAAGAGATTAATCCAAGAAGAAGATATAACAGTTGTAAATATAGATGTACCCAAAATAAGAGCACCTCAATACATAAGGCAAATACTAACAGCCATAAAAGGGGAAATCAACAGGAACACAATAATAGTGGGAGGTGAAAAACTGAAAGCATTTCCTCTAAGATCAGGAAGAAGACAAGGGTGTACACTCTTGCCACTATTATTTAGCATAGTTTTGGAAGTCCTAGCCATGGCAATCAGAGAAGAAAAAGAAATAAAAGGAATCCAGATTGGAAAAGAAGAAGTTAAACTGTCACTGTTTGCAGATGACATGATTCTATACATAGAAAATCCTAAAGATGCCACCAGAAAACTACTAGAGTTAATCAATGAATTTAGTAAAGTTGCAGGATACAAAAATTAATACACAGTAATCTCTTGCATTCCTATACATTAACAATGAAAGATCAGAAAGAGAAATTAAGGAAACAATCCCATTTACCATTGCAACAAAAAGAATACCTAGGAATAAACCTACCTAAGGAGGTTAAAGACCTGTACTCAGAAAACTATAAGACACTGATGAAAGAAATCAAAGATGGCACAAACAGATGGAGAGATATACTGTGTTCTTGGATTGGAAGAATCAATATTCTGAAAATGACTGTACTACCCAAAGCAATCTACAGATTTGGTGCAATCCCTTTCAAATTACCAATGGCGTTTTTCACAGAATTAGAACAAAAAAATTACAATTTGTATGGAAACACAAAAGATGCCGAATAGCCAAAGCAATCTTGAGAAAAAAAAATGGAGCTGGAGGAATCAGACTCCTTGACTTCAGACTATAATACAAATCTACAGTAATCAAGACAGTATGGTACTGGCACAAAAACAGAAATATAGATCAGTGGAACGGGATAGAAATCCCAGAGATAAACCCACGCATCAATGGTCAACTAATCTATGACAAAGGAGGCAAGGATATACAATGGAGAAAAGAGAGCCTCTTCAATAAGTGGTGCTGGGGAAACTGGACAGCTACATGTAAAAGAATGAAATTAGAACACTCCCTAACACCATACATAAAATAAACTCAAAATGGATTAAAGACCGAAGTGTAAGGCCAGACACTATAAATCTCTTGGAGGAAAACATAGGCAGAATACTTCTGACATAAATCACAGCAAGATCTTTTTTGACCCAACTCCTAGAGTAATGAAAATTAAAACAAAAAGAAACAAATGAGACCTAATGAAACTTAAAAGCTTTTGCACAGAAAAGGAAACAATAAACAAGAGGATAAGGCACCCTCAGAATGGGAGAAAATATCTGTAAACAAAGCAACTGACAAGGGGTTAATCTCCAATATATACAAGCAGCTCATGCAGCTCAGTATCAATAAAACAAACAACCCAAGCCAAAAATGGGCGGAAGACCTAAATAGACATTTCACCAAAGAAGACCTACAGACAGATGGCCAATAGGCACATGAAAAGATGCTCAACCTCACTATTTATTAGAGAAAGGCAAACTCCTATATATATCCTGGCTCCCTGCTTGTCTCTTTAGAGCAGTCCCTCAGAGTTATCTGAGATGCTGTGTCCCAGGCTGAAATCCTCAGTTTTGTCTGCAAAATAAAGCTTAACTCTCAACTTTTAGGTTGTGCATTTTTTTCAGTCAGCACCATGGATGCTCCTTAAAAAACTAATAATAGAACTACCATATGACCAGCAATCCCACTCCTGGGCATATACCCAGAGAAAACCATAATTCAAAAAGACACATTTACCCCAGTGTTCATAGCAACACTGTTTACAATAGCCAGGACATGGAGGCAACCTAAATGTCCATCAACAGAGGAATGTGTAAAGAAGATGTGGTACATATATACAATGGAATATTGCTTAGCCATAAAAAGGAACAATATTGGGTCATTTGTAGAGATGTGGATGGACCTAGAGAGTGTCATAGAGAGTGAAGTAAGTCAGAAAGAGAAAAATATCGCATATTAACACATACATGTGGAATCTAGAAAAATGGTATAGATGATCTTATTTGCCAAGCAGAAATAGAGACACAGATGTAGAGAACAAATGTATGGATACCAAGGGGGAAAGGGAAGGGGTGGGAGGAATTGGGAGATCGAGATTGACATATATATACACTATTGATACTATGTATAAAATAGATGATTAATGAGAACATACTGTATAGCACAGGGAACTTTACTTAATGCACTGTGGTGACCTAAAAGGGAAGGAAATCCAAAAAGGGGATATATGTATATGTTTAGCTGATTCATTTTGCTGTACAGTAGAAACTAACACAACATTGTAAAGCAACTATACTCCAATAAAAATTAATTTTAAAATATTGTATTACATTTTTAAAAGTTGCTAAGAAATTAAATCTTAAAAGTTCTAATCACAGGAAAGAAATTGTAACTTTGTATGGTGACAGATTGTAAATAGACTTACTGTGGTGATCATTTCACAGTGTATACAAGTAATGAATAATTATGTTTTATACCTGAAACTATTATAATGTTATATGTCAATTGTACCTGAATAAAAAAGTGATTTTTAAAAAAATAACAAGTGACAAGATACTACAATGCCATTTTCAGGGCAGGAGCCACCAAGATGCACTCAAAGAAAGACAGGCACAAATTTCTCTTAGTTTGTCTCACACTCTGCACTGGAATAGTCATTGCCTCCCATTATTATTAACTACTAATTGCAAAAAGTTCTCAATGTCTGCCTTCTTGCACAGTTCACATTTTAAATGAAGAGACCTCATTTATTGCACAGCTAAGGTGGTTGCTTTCTCCAATATGCGCAGTAAGATACAGGCAGTTACTCATTATCTGAGATGACTTTTTCATTTACATAAACTGTGGCACTCTGCACCTTTGATTAACATCTAGGTTTCTCTGCCTCCTACCCACTCAGTCACTGTGTTCTCCACAGGTGGGTCCATTTTACTGTGTTTTGGCTTTGAGAAGGAAAGCTAAAATGGGTGTGTGACATTATTAAGTATTTTCTGACTGAGTGTATTAGATTTACCATTTAACCATGGTATGTTCATTAATTACAAAGGTTGAGCAGCAGAGGTAAAAACAACTAGACAATTACCAACAAATCGTTAGTGGGAAAATTTGGAAAGCAGTATTATTCTTAGTTTGGTAACCTGGTGTTTTCACGGACATAGAGTCATTTTCTAGTAAAGAGTTTTGGATGAAATTGAAGCAGTTAATTGACACCTTAATCAAATGAAGATGTTAGCTATAGATGTGAGAATCGAAACTTTTGAAAAGATTAAATGGCCATAAGATAGCCTTTTCTAATAATGGATACCATAATTAAGAATTGATGGTAAAGTTTCTAGCATTTTCTCAATTGTTTTTAGGGATCACAAATCAATGGTTTTATTTCAGTCTTGAAATGAAATAAGTGGTATTAGTTTATTTATAGGGAGGTCTGTAAAGGATGCTTTTAAATAGTTTCATAAAAGGAAGAACATTATGGCAGGTTTCTAGGGTTTTCATATTATTTTCTAATTTCTGAAGGCTTAATATAAATAGATTTCTAGTCCTAGGGAAATAAAAACACATACACAAACAGATAGATATGTGTGTGTGTACATATATATATATATAAATACATACACATATATAATGTATATATAATATATATGAAATATAAAATGCATGTGTAAATATAAATATATATGTGACACTAGCTAAATTCATACTAAGAATATTTTTTAAACTTTTGAAAATCATTTTTTAACATTTTGGCTGAACAACTGTCTACCTTCCCTAAATCTAATATCACAGATTGTAGGGCAGATCTCAACCTGATGCATGTTGAAAGAGTTACGTGAATGAGTGCCTCCTGAAAAACGGGGGGAAAAAACTACACTAACTCACCCCTAACTATATTGTTTCAAACAAGGTAGTGTAGTAAGATTGAAAACTCCAGTGTACATAGGAGTCTCCTATATTGGATTTTCTGCTATATTACTCCAGCAAGTCATAAGCTGTATTCTACTGTGGATGTGAAGAGAAAATTGATTTAGATAGTTCTGTACTGAGCCATATTTTTCCACCACTGGAAAGATTTCTATTGATAAAATTCATTTGTCTAAGGGGGAAAAGGAAAGAAAAATACTCCATGGTTTATATGCCATCATGATCTTCTGAACATTATGAGACTAAATGTTACATAATGTCATACAGATATGGCAGTCTTGTAGAGATGCATTTATTTTTCTTTCATAGCCAAAGATAATATTTTAAGGATTGTGTCATGTCTGAGAACTTTGACCTTACATTCAAGTTGATCTGTTAAGCAGTTTATTGAATTTGCTGATGTTTATATATTTCCACCAGAGATTATGAGAAAAATTGCAAAGGACATCTGCCTTGAAAGCAGATGTGTTAATATAGTACAACATGTCTTGACTGCCTAATATTTCAGACCAAAGGACGGGCAGGCCTTTCCACCCACATAATTGATTATGACCTTGCTTTCTGTCCTGGGAAGCTGTGTATATTGCAGTCAGTGAGACTTGTTACACATTCATGCTATTTTACCACAGCAGCATTGCAAAGGGTCATTAGGTTTCAACTCCTAGATCAGCAAAATAGCCATTTCCAGGCTCTACACAGAAACAGAAAGAAGGTGCTGTGCATTTCAGTTTGCTTGGGATCAACTCTAGCTTCATTTTGGATGTTATGGCAGGTCAAACTGATGTGAATTTATCATGGCCTGTTTGTTTAGTAAAGCCAGAAGCCTGAGCACTTCTGTAAGATGTTGCCACTACCGTATAGTGAAAACTACAGATAAATGAGAGAAAGAATTGGACTTGCTACACAAGTGAAACTCTGGAGAAGTAATCGAAAGAGTGACATTTTACTAGGGTGTTAGAGCACAACCTCATTATTTTTATTGCTACCCTGAGGTGCTTTTTAGGTGTTAATTATCACCATATCAATGAGAAAGAGCACCAAATATGATTTCAAACCTATTAAATCCATCACCTACCTGACATGGTGATTGACGGTTTAAATCCGTCCTCTTTGAAAACAGTGTATCTGAGCTGTACCTCTCAGAATCAGGGTTTAAATATAAATTGAAATTCAGTAGCTATTCTTATGATTTAGGAAACAAATTTGGGCTTAAAATTAAATGATGCTTGTTTGCCTAATGGCACAGGGACACACAGTGTCATTTGCAAATCAATGATGACATTTTTGTTTAAGAGGTGATTGGGAGGAGGAAAAGTGGATGAGTTCAGACTATCTCCATGTTATACTAGGAAGAATAGAAATGACAGCTGAGTCAATATCAGCAGCTGTGGTTGCCAGGAATAATGTTTTTTACCTGTATCTAGTGATTTTGGTGAGTTTTTAAGAGTTAGTTGAGTCAACTATATTCCATGGCTCTGAGGCAATAATTCCCATGCTTTCTTGTCAAGTCACTCTGGCAAGAACATTTTTCACAAAGGAGCGACAAGATGGCTTCAAACTGCTCTTGCACCTTGGGGAGTGACAGTAGCAGCAATTGACAATCAATTATTGCTAAGCTTTAGTGTGTATTTGTGAATGTGTGTGAGAGACAGAGACAGAGACAAACAGAGGATATGCATGCCACGGGAGGATAGGGTTACAAACTCAGTATATCAGAGCTGTCGGCTCTCCTATTCACTTGCCTATAAGTGAAAATATCTCAATCAAGTGAGCTATCTTTGCGGCAGCAGCAGCAGAACTTCTCATTTCTAAGGCTTGCTTAGACTACAATGAAGACAGAGCCTGGTTGGGGTAGAGGAGTAGCCACAAGCCATAGGTACCACAGATTTGTGCTATTCTTACCTGAAGTTCAGTAATTTTGTGAGTAAGTGTTTCTCAGTAGGTTGTAAGTCCTAAGTCAATTTCCGGAGTGATGGAATGTTTGTTGCCTTCTTTGGGAGAGGATTTGTTGCTCTCCTTGCTCTGGCATGCTAGAAATTAATCTCCTCTAATTATCTTTTAGAATATATCAAGAATACTTCATTTTTATTCTTTTTAACTTTACTGCTAGAAATATTTTTACATTCCCATGGTCCAGTTTATTTTCCTTTCCCAAGAATAGAGTGTTTATTTATTATTGCATAATAAATTACTCCAAACTTAGTGGCTTAAAGTAACAAACATTTATTATCTCACAGCTTATGTGTGTCAGAAATTTCATTATGGCTTAGGTAGGTCTTTGGGCTCAGAATCTGTCACAAGGCTGTAATCAGGTTGTCAGACAGGAGGACTGTAGCCATCTCAAGGTTTGATTGGGGGAAGATTCACTTTCAAGCTTAAATCATATGATTGTTGGCAGGCTTCATGTCCCCGCCAGCTTTTCCCCAGAGATAAAATCCCCCTGCCACATAGCAGCTCACAACATGATAACCAGTTTCCCATAGACCAAGCAAGAAAAAGAGCAGGAGTGGACACCTAAGAAGAAAACCGCTGCCCTTGTACATTAATCTTTGAGAAAATCCTGTTACCTTTGCTATATTCTGTTTATTAGAAGTGACCCACACTCAAAGGGAGAAGCTTACTTAGGTCATACATACCAGAAAGAGGGGTCTTTGGGGTTCATTTTAGGAGCTACTTACCACAAATGGTAACTAGTAACCAATGGCTTTAGTGAAAAAAATGACAGTTTACTTAGTCATTTTTACAAAACTCAAATGGGAAATCTATTTTACCTTTATATTTTCACCTAAAGGGATTAACTTTTTGTAATTTGATAGAGTATTTGGGAACATAAAAAATGTAGAGATTATAGAACAAACAACTACGTATCTACATCCTACTTTAGTAACAGCAAGGCCAATGTAGCTAAAATCCCCTCTGTACCCCTGCTTTCTTAAGGATAATTGCTAGCCTGCCTTCAGTGTTCTTTTCAATATACATTTTTATAATTTTATAATATAAATGCATTATTTAACAATATATTATTGTTTCAATTGTTTAAAATCCTCATATAAATGCTCCCCTTATTTTATCTATTCATATGCTCCCAAGGATATATGTTAAAGGTTGCTGGAAAGAGTATTAATCATAACAGCAGAACAAGGAAAAAAAAGGGAGACTACGTATTCATTAACAGTAGAATGGGGGTGAAAACTGTGGTATGTTTATAAAACTAAATATTACATACAGTGAAAATGAATAAACTGGAGTCACATATTAACATGAATTCATCTCACAAGCCTTTAATCAAATATAGAATATCTTAAATAATACATATTTTCACTCAACTAATTTTTAAGTGATTTAATGTAATTCTTAGTTACTTGTTTAAAATGTGTATAAAGAACTTTTTTATTAAATAACTAAAGGCATTATGTTATCTAATACTCTGTTGTTCTTCAGGTCACCAACTGGTTATGTGAGGTAATCAAACAGAATATTTCTGAAAATCCCAGGCAAGTGTAAACTTTAAATGACTAATTTCAAACCTGTCATATGCTTATGCTCATTGTATATGTTAGGTATTGATAGGATCTATATGGGTCCATTTGGTTAGAATTTGGTTGCCCTGGAAACAAATCATTCTTTCTTAGTCTTTTTTCATATATTATTCTGAATGCTTAGACAGTTGATAGATGATGTATTTGTGCCCTCATCTCCTCACCTCATTTTTCTCTCTAACAGTTGGGAAAATTGCAGCAGCTGTGGCTAACTATTTACATTGAAACTAATAACATGCGTAAATAGGATCTTTCTAACTCTTCATTACTGGCAGCAGAAATAAGTGGGAATATTGGCCTTGCCTCATCATAGAAACAGAGCCACATCCAGAATGAGATAAAACAAATGATTATAAACTCAGAGCAAAACAAGAGAACAAATTAACAAAAGAAGGTGGTAATAATGTAATCAACAATACATGATCATCCCA
The DNA here is from genome assembly GCF_026419965.1 of Kogia breviceps. Lineage (NCBI taxonomy): Eukaryota > Metazoa > Chordata > Mammalia > Artiodactyla > Physeteridae > Kogia > Kogia breviceps. The sequence goes on from NC_081312.1 coordinate 53,236,745, forward strand.
GAAAAATCAAAGTGATCCATTAAATATATTTCTTTAGAGAAGATTGAGCTCCATCTGTTGATTTACAAATTCTAAGTAACTTGAGAAGGATTGAGTGACTGTTGGTCTCAATAACAATCAAAAGTCAACTTGTGTTTAAGGCACATCGAGATTCAGTAGAGTATTTGGTTAATAGCATGAGCTAGACCATACTATTCAAATCCATGTCTGGATTTGAAAATCATCTCAGTCACTTAAAAGTTATGCAATCATGAGAAGTTTCCTAAATGCTCCAGGACTGTTCCCTTACTTGTAATCCTCATAACCCTATTAGATTTCTGTTAGTATTAAGTGAGTTAGTATTTATAAAGCTTGTAGAACAGAAACTATTCTATAAGCATTATATAAATATTAGCTTTTATTATAGTTGGATATACAGATTTTGTGATTTTCCAGTTATTTGAAAATGGTTAATATATTACTTTTAATGAAAATAATTGTATTTCTATAATACTCTGCTCTACCCATATTGGATATCTATATATCTATAATATCTAGTAATATTAGAATTAACTTTATAATTAATTATAATTACTAAACCATTTCATCAAAATGTATTTCATTGGACTCACAGCACTGCATAGAATATGAAACAAAAATTTGTCAATCTTATTCAAGTTTCGACTGTTTGCATTTGTTCCATGTTTTTGGGGGATTTTTTTGTTTTTTTGTTTTGGCGGTACACGGGCCACTCTTGTGGCCTCTCCCGTTGCGGAGCACAGGCTCCAGACTTGCAGGCTCAGCGGCCATGGCTCACGGGCCCAGCCGCTCCACGGCATGTGGGATCCTCCCGGACTGGGACACAAACCTGCGTCCCCTGCATTGGCAGGCGGACTCTCAACCACTGCGCCACCAGGGAAGCCCTGTTACATGTTTTTGTATGTGTAAATCATATGTAGTATTTTTTGTGTTTCAGTAGTTACAGAAATATTGTGAAATGATATGCATTCTTTTGCAACTTAATTTTTTTATTCCACATGAATTATTTTGGAGTTATCTAAGTTAATACATGAAGATTTAGCTCACTCATTAAACTATAGTACAGTATTCTGAGTGGATAGTGATACTAAAACTTTTCTCTAAGTTTCTGCTAGGAACTAATTGAATATATGTATAAATGTCTCTGTGTGCACATCTGTAATGTTTTTTCAATGTATATATCAAGAAGTGGAATTACTTGGTCTGAGAGTGCATCTTCAACTTTACTCAGTATTGTAAAAAATTGTATCCATATGTTGGCTGCTGTGAATAAGGCTGCAGTGACTTTGGAGGGCTAATATCTCTTTGATACACTGATTTCAATTCTTTTAGATAAATATCCAGAAGTTGGATTGCTGGATCATATGGTAGTTCTATATTTAATATTTTGAGGAGTCTCCATACTGCTTCCCATAGTGGTTGCACTATTTGGTATTTCCACCGATAATTTACAAGGGTTTCCATTTCTCTGTATCCTCAGGAATACTGTTTTCCTTTGTTGTTTTGATAATAACCATCCTAACATGTGTGAGGCGATACCTCATTGTGATTTGTATTTCCCTGATGATTAGTTATATTGAGCATCTTGTCATATACCTGTTGGCCATTTTTATGTATTCTTTGGACAAAAGTGTATTCAACTTGTTAGTCCATTTCTTAATAGAGTTTAGTTTCTTTGCTATTGAGTTGTATGAGTTGCTTACAACTGTTGGCCATTTTTATGTCTTTGGACAAAAGTCTATTCAACTTGTTAATTCATTTCTTAATAGAGTTTAGTTTCTTTGCTATTGAGTTGTATGAGTTCCGTACATATTTTGGAAATTCACTCCTTAACTATTACGTAGTTTGCAAATATTTTCTCCCATTTCATAGGTTGCTTTTTCACTTTGTTCTTTGTTTTCTTTAGTGCAGATTTTGTTTGATATAGTCACACTCGTTTATTTTTCCTTTTGTTGCCTGTGCTTTTGAGTCATATCAATGAAATAATTGCCAAGACCAGTATCCAGAAGTATTTTCCTCATGTTTTCTTCCAGGATCTTTATAGTTTCAGGTTTTATATTGAAGGCTTTGATCCATATTTAGTTGATTTTTCTGTATGGTGTAAGTTAAGGATCCAATTTCACTTATTTGCATGTGGCTATACAGTTTTCTCAGCACCATTTGTTTAAGAGACTATCCCTTCCTCGTTGTGTATTCTTGGTACCCTTGTTGATCAATTGACCGTGTATTCATGGATTGATTTCTGGTCCCTCTATTTTGTTTCATCCATCTATTTGTCTGTCTTTATGGCAGTAAAATACTGTTTTAATTACTATAGTTTTGAAATACATTTTTGAAATCAGGAATGTGATGCTGCCAGCTTTGTTTTTCTTTCTAAAGATTGTTTTGGCTATTCATAGTCTTTTGTGATTCCATATTAATTTTAGAATTATTTTTCTGTTTCTGTAAAAAAAAAATGCCATTGGGATTTTGATAGGAGTTGTTTTGAATGTGTATATCATTTGGGGTTGTATAGCTCTTTAGCAATATTAATTATTCCAATCTGTGAACATTGGATATTTTTCCATTTTTTGTGTCTTTTAAAATTTCTTCCAGTAATATTTTGTAATTTTCAGTGTACAGTCTTTCATCTACTTAGTTTATTTCTAAGTATTTTATTCTTCTTGGTACTACTGTGAATGAGATTGTTTTCCTAATTTCCTTTGCAGATAGCTTGTTTTTAGTGTTTAGAAATACAACTGGTTTTTGTATGTTGATTTTGTTTCCTGTAGCTTCATTGAATTCTGTTATTGGTTCTAAAAGTTTTTTCGGTAAGTCTTTAGGGTTTTCTATATATTATGATCATGTAATCTGTAAAGAGGGACAATTTTACTCTTTCTTTCTGAATTGTATGTCTTTTTTTTTTTTTTTTTTTCTGGCTGTGTTGGGTCTTCGTTTCTGTGCGAGGGCTTTCTCTAGTTGTGGCAAGCGGGGGTCACTCTTCATCACTGTGCGCGGGCCTCTCACTATTGCGGTCTCTCTTGTTGCGGAGCACAGGCTCCAGACGCGCAGGCTCAGTAATTGTGGCTCCCGGGTCCAGTTGCTCCGCGGCATGTGGGATCTTCCCAGACCAGGGCTTGAACCCATGTCCCCTGCATTGGCAGGCAGATTCCCAAGCACTGCGCCACCAGGGAAGCCCTTGTATGTCTTTTATTTCTTTTCCTTGCCTAATTGCTCTGCCTGGGACTTCCAGTACTATGCTGAATAAAAGTTTTGAGAGAATGCATCCTTGCCTTGTTCCTGATCTTAGAGGAAAAGCTTCAGTTTTTGACCATTGCATATGATGTTAGCTGTGGGTCTTTAATGTATATATATATATATATATATATATATATATATATATATATATATATATAGAGAGAGAGAGAGAGAGAGAGAGAGAGAGAGAGAGAGAGAGAGATTTTAAAAATTGAACTAGAGTTGATTTCCAGTGTTTCAGGTATACAGCAAAGTGATTCAGTCATATATATATATATATATATATATATATATATATACACACACACACACACACATATACATATATATATACTTTTTCAGATTCTTTTCCGTTATAGATTATTACAAGATATTGAATATAGTTCCTTGTGCTATACAGTAGTTCCTTGTGCTACAGTAGTTTCCTTGTTTATCTGTTTTATATATAGTAGTATGTATCTGTTAATCCCAACTTCCCAGTTTATCCCCCACCTCTTCCCCTTTGGTAAGCATAAGTTTGTTTTCTATGAGTCTATTTCTGTTTTGTAAATAAATTCATTTGTATCATTTTTTTAGATTCCACATATAAGTGATATCATATGATATTTGTCTTTCTCTGTCTGACTTCACTTAGTATGGTAATCTCTAGGTCCATCCATGTTGCTGCAAATGGCATTATTTCATTCATTTTTATGGCTGAGTAATATTCCATTATATATATATATATATATATATATATATATATCATATCTTCTTTATCTGTTCATCTGTTAAGGGACACTTAGATGGCTTCCATATCTTGGCTATTATAAATAATACTGCTATGCACATTTGGATGCATGTATCTTTTCAAATTAGAGTTTTCATCTTTTCTGGTTATATGCCCAAGAGTGGGATTGCTGGATCATATGGTAACTCTATTTTTAGTTTTTTAAGGATCTACCATACTGTTCTCCATAGTGGCTGTACCAATTTACATTCCCACCAACAGTGTAGGAGGGCTCCCTTTCTTCACACCTGAGAGAGAGTGTTTTGTGGATTAGCATAATACATGTAAAATGTTTAAGAACACTATCTAGCATTTAAATCTTTATTGTTTCTCTGAGAAATTATTCAGAATTATAAAATAATAACACACTTTACCACTATCAATGATTTTGCCTTATTTTATTCATATTAATAATGCTGCCATAATATTCTGGTTAGTATTTGTCTTTTCTCATCCACCCTTTTTTATTAAATATTTTATAATATTATGTTCACATTGTGTTTAGGTATGTCTTCTGTAAAGAGCATATCATTCGATTTTTTTTTAAAGCAAATTCTTGTCTTTTATTATCAACTTACATTAGTATTATTAACATATTTAGCATATTTCTAGCATGTTATTCATTAATTTCATTTTATAGGGTCTTTTGCTTTATTTCCTTTATACATTTTATTTGACTGTTCAAGTTTCACTTATTCTTTTAATGTATTTTAAAATTGCACATTCTATTTTTATATTTCAATAGATAAACCTAACTTTTGATATGCATTTTCAACCTTCTAAATTAAACATTAATTGGTATCTCTGTTCCTTTCATAATGCATGTGTTTTAGGTATCTTTAACTCTGCAGCTCAGTCTTCTTTGTGCTACAGCTCACAATTTAAATTGTACAGGATGTAGTTTTTAAAACTACATGTATAATGTTGTTAGTACTGAGAATTAAACAACGAATATCGTATTCTAGTTTTCATGAAACATGTCTTTTACCTCGAGTATTATCTAATTAATGGTATTTTCAAAGGAGGGGGAGGATAGAATGACATTTATTCTACAATGCTCAAATTGATATTAATTAGCTAAACTTTCTTAGAAAATGCAAATTTTGCTAGTTTTATCTGTTAGAAAATATTGCAGCAACTTTGGAAGGAGGGAAAGAGGAAATGATAGAGAAATGGAGAGAGACTGAATAGAGAGCTACATCTGGACCACATGGCTATTTAATAAAATAATTCAAATTTATACCAGTATCAATTTGTAAAATTTGTCATTATATGGGTTGATTTCTAATTAACTACATGGACAAAAAATGTTCTAAAATATCTCAATAGAGGTCTAATTTGCAGCTGTTTGATTGTTTTTTTCCCTACTATTATCTGCAAAGCAATTATGCATGAATAAAGACTGCTTGACTAGCTTTCAAGGAAATATTGACCACTAATACATTTTAATTAAGGAATATTGAAGTAGAGAATTTAAATCAACAAAATAAACAATGTTAAAAGTGGGTGAAACTTCAACAGTAAGCAATTTTAATACCTATGAATAAATGTTTCTGTTTCATGTTCAAAATAAGTATATACATAGATAGATACACACACATGTATGTATATGCATATCATTTAAAATTAACTTATATATGATATATAATGAATGAGAAATATAGTGTCTTTGCCCTAAATCAAATAGGGAGATTTAAGCCATTATTTACATTATCATAGTAGGTGTGTTCATAGAATTGATACCTGACACCTTAAATATCAAATAACAATTAGAGATGCAAAAAGGGGATGGATACCCTGAGGAAACCATAATTCAAAAAGATACATGTACCACAGTGTTCATTGAAGCACTGTTGACAATAGCCAGGACATGGAAGCAACCTAAATGTCCATCAACAGATGAATGGATAAAGATGTGACACATATATACAATGGAGTATTACTCACCATAAAAAAGAACAAAATTCAGTTATTTGTAATGAGGTGGATGGACCTAGGGTCTGTCATACAGAGTGAAGTAAGTCAGAAGGATAAAAACAAATACCATATGCTAATGCATATATATGGAATCTAAGAAAATGATACTGATTAACCTAGTGGCAGGGCAGGAATAAAGACGCAGACATAGAAAACAGACTTCAGGACACTGGTGGGGAAAGAGAAGCTGGGACAAAGTGCGAGAGTAGCACTGACATATATACACTGCCAAATGTAAAATGGATGGCTAGTGGAAAGCTGCTGCATAGTACAGGGAGATCAGCTCAATGCTCTGTGACCACCTAGAGGGGTGGGATAGGGAGGGTGGGAGGGAGGCTTAAGAGGGAGGGGATATGGGGATATATGTATACATATAGCTGATTTGCATTGTTGTACAGCAGTAAGTAACAACACTGTAAAGCAATTAGACTCAAAAAAAGATGTAAAAAAAAGAATTTATTTTTAATAAAAGAGGAGGATGGAGATTTCCAGGTAGAGGGAACCATATAAGGCACAGAGACAAAAGAATGCATGGGAGTCAGCATAGCCTCATACGTTTTGGTTTCTGGAAGACTTGGATTTGAATTCTGATGCTGAGGTATTTTGTAGAGGTCATTTAATTTCTTAAATTCTGGTGAATTCCAATGATGATATTATTTATGTCAAAAATCAGGTTTCAGAGGTTTGATATGTTTATGTGTATATGTGTTTTGTGTAGTTATTAGCTCAAAGTAAGTGATCAATAAATATGCTTTATTATTATTATTATTATTATTATTATCTTTGCTGTAATCATTGTTGCCCATGTAAGACTCTGTAGTTATTTCAGCATAACTTGAGCACATCTGAAAATTGAGTAGCAAGAGTTAGGGTAGCAGAAAGAGGTCATCTAGGGCAAATTATAACCCACTTTATAATCCTCACCAAAACATGAACATTATTTTGTGGCATTTGGTAGTTATTGAAGTAGGTGTCTAGTTTGGAATATAGAAAGCTCTCTTTCGCTATACTTTGAAGAATGGATGTAGGAGCAGGAGGAGTGAAACTGTAGGGAGAAATACTCATAATGTAAGCTAGAGATGGTGTGTGCCTAAATTGTGGTAGACGCAATAGAGATTGACATGACAGAATTTAAGATGTACTTTGGGGATAGACCTTACTGGCTTAGAGATTTATTAAATTCAGCAGTTGAATCAAGGTTGATGAAGATATCTTGACCAGGGTAAATTAGGTATATGATGACTCTATTCCCTGGAAGGATAAACACAAAAGGATGTAAAGGGAAGATGATGAGTCCAAGTTTACACATGTATAGACAAAAAATGTTTAGAAAACAATAAAAAGTATATGTCTAGCAAATGTTTTGCTAAACTGGATTTTAGTTCAGGAGATATGTCAGCTGAAGATAAAGAATTAGAGATTATCAACATTTAGATTAAAATTAAGTCATACTTGGGTGGCCATAGCACAATACCACAGACTGGGTGGCTTAAACAACAGAATTTTTTTTGAATTTTTGAATTTTATTTTATTTATTTTTTTAAACAGCAGATTCTTATTAGTTATCTATTTTATACATATTAGTATATATATGTCAATCCCAATCTCCCTATTCATCCCACCAACACCACCCACCCCACCGCTTTACCCCCTTGGTGTCCATACGTTTGTTCTCTACATCTCTGTCTATTTCTGCACTGCAAACCAGTTCATCTGTACCATTGTTCTAAGTTCCACATATATGCGTTAATATACGATATTTGTTTTTCTCTTTCTGACTTACTTCACTCTGTATGACAGTCTCTAGATCCATCCACGTCTCTACAAATGACCCAATTTTGTTCCTTTTTATGGCTGAGTAATATTCCATTGTATATATGTACCACATCTTCTTTATCCATTCGTCTGTCAGTGGGCATTTAGGTTGCTTCCATGACCTGGCTATTGTAAATAGAGCTGCAGTGAACATTGGGGTGCATGTGTCTTTTTGAATTATGGTTTTCTCTGGGTATATGCCCAGCAGTGGGATTGCTGGGTCATATGGTAATTCTATTTTTACTTTTTTAAGGAAACTCCATGCTCTTCTCCATAGTGGCTGTATCAATTTCCATTTCCACTAACAGTGCAAGAGGGTTCCTTTTTCTCCACACCCTCTCCATCGTTGTTTGTAGATTTTCTGAAGATGCCCATTCTAACTGGTGTGAGGTGATATCTCATTGTAGTTTTGATTTGCATTTCTCTAATAATTACTGATGTTGAGCACATTTACATGTGCTTCTTGGCCATCTGTATGTTTTCATTGGAGAAATGTCTATTTAGATCTTCTGCCCATATTTGGATTAGGTTGTTTGTTTTTTGATATTGAGCTGCATGAGCTGCTTGTATATTTTGGAGATTAATCCTTTGTCAGTTCCTTCATTCGCAAATATCTTCTCCCATTCTGAGGGTTGTCTTTTGGTCTTGTTTATGGTTTCCTTTGCTGTGCAAAAGCTTTTAAGTTTCATTATTTCCCATTTGTTTACTTTTGTTTTTATTTCCATTTCTCGAGGAGGTAGGTCAAAAAGAATCTTGCTGTGATTTATGTCATAGAGTATTCTCCCTGTGTTTTCCTCTAAGAGTTTTACAGTGTCTGGACTTACATTTAGGTCTTTAATCCATATTGAGTTTATTTTTGTGTATGGTGTTAGGGAGTGTTCTAATTTCATTCTTTTACATGTAGCTGTGCAGTTTTCCCAGCACCACTTGTTGAAGAGGCTGTCTTTTCTCCATTGTATATTCTTGCCTCCTTTATTAAAAATAAGGTGACCATAAGTGCGTGGGTTTATCTCTGGGCTTTCTATTCTGCTCCATTGATCTATATTTCTGTTTTTTGTGCCAGTACCATACTTTCTTGATCTCTGGCTTTGTAACATATTCTGAAGTCAGGAAGCATGATTCCTCCAGCTCCGTTTTTCTTTCTCAACATTGCTTTGGCTATTAGGGGTCATTTGTGTCTCCATACACATTTTAAGATTTTTTGTTCTAGTTCTGTGAAAAATGCCACTGGTAATTTGATAGGGATTGCACTGAATCTGTAGATTGCTTTGGTTAGTATAGTCATTTTCACAATATTGATTCTTCCAATCCAAGAACATTGTATATCTCTCCATCTGTGTCATCTTTGATTACTTTCCTCAGTCTCTTATAGTATCCTGAGTACAGGTCTTTGACCTCCTTAGGTAGCTTTATTACTAGGCATTTTATGTTTTTTGTTGCAGTGATGAATGGGATTGTTTCCTTAATTTCTCTTTCTGATCTTTCATTGTTAGTGTATAGGAATATAAGAGATTGCTGTGCATTAATTATGTATCTGGCAGCTTTACCAGATTCATTGCTTAGTTCTAGTAGTTTTCTGGTGGCATCTTTAGGATTCTCTATGTATAGTATCATGTCATCTGCAAACAGTGACAGTTTTACTTCTTCATTTCCAATTTGGATTCCTTTTATTTCTTTTTCTTATCTGATTGCCATGGCTAGGATTTCCAAAACTATGTTGAATAAGAGTGGCTAGAGTGGACATCCTTGTCTTGTTCCTGATCTTAGAGGAAATAGTTTCAGTTATCACCATTGAGAATGATGTTTGCTGTGAGTTTGTCATATATGACCTTTGTTATGTTGAAGTAGGTTCCCTCTATGCCCACTTTCTGGAGAGATTTTATCATAAACTGGTGTTGAATTTTGTCAAAAGCTTTTTCTCCATCTGTTGAGATGATCATATGGTTTTTATCCTTCAATTTGTTAGTATGGTTTATCACATTGATTGATTTGCATGTATTGAAGAATCCTTGCATACCTAGATAAATCCCACTAGATCATGGTGTATGGTTCTTTTAATGTGTTGTTGGATTCTGTTTGCTAGTATTTTGTTGAAGATTTTTTGCATCTCTATTCATCAGTGATGTTGGCCTGTAATTTTCTTTTTTGTAGTATCTTTGGTTTTGGTATCAAGGTGATGGTGGCCTCATAGAATTTGAGGCCACAAAATTTGGGAGTGTTCCTTCCTCTCCAATTTTTTGGAAGAGCTTGAGAAGGATGGGTGTTTGCTCTTCTGTAAATGTTTGATAGAATTCACCTGTGAAGCCATCTGGTCCTGGACTTTTGTTTGTTGGAAGATTTTTAATCACAGTTTCAATTTCATTACTTGTGATTGGTCTGTTCATATTTTCTATTTCTTCCTGGTTCAGTCTTGGAAGGTTATACCTTTCTAAAATTTGTCCATTTCTTCCAGGTTGTCCATTTTTGGCATATAGTTGCTGGTAGTAATCTCTCATAATCCTTTGTATTTCTGCAGTGTCAGTTGTTACTTCTTTTTCATTTCTAATTCTATTGATTTGAGTCTTCTCCCATTTTTTCTTGATGAATCTGGCCAATGGTTTATCAATTTTGTTTATCTTCTCAAAGAACCAGCTTTTAATTTTATTGATTTTTGCTATTGTTTTCTTTGTTTCTATTTCATTTATATCTGCTCTGATGTTTATGATTTCTTTCCGTCTACTAACTTTGGGTTTTCTTCTTCTTCTTTCTCTAGTTCCTTTAGGTGTAAGGGTAGATAGTTTATTTGAGATTTTTCTTGTTTCTTGAGGTAGGCTTGTATTGCTATAAACTTCCCTCTTAGAACTGCTTATGCTGCATCCCATAGGTTTTGGATCATTGTGTTTTTGTTGTAATTTCTCTCTAGGTATTTTTTGATTTTGTCTTTGATTTCTTCAGTGATATGTTGGTTATTTAGTAATGTATTGATTAGCCTCCAAGTGTTTGTGTGTTTTACGTTTTTTCCCTGTAATTGATTTCTAGTCTCATAGTGTTCTGGTCAGAAAAGATGCTTGATATAGTTTCAATTATCTTAACTTTACCAAGGCTTGATTTGTGATCCAAGATGTGATCTATCCTGGAGAGTTTTCCGTGTGCACTTGAGAAGAAAGTGTAATCTGCTGTTTTAGGTTGGAATGTCCTGTAAATATCAATTAAATCTATCTCGTCTATTGTGTCATTTAAAGCTTGTGTTTCCTTATTAATTTTCTGTCTGGATGATCTGTCCATTGGTGTAAGTGAGGCGTTAAAGTCCCCCATTCTTATTGTATTACTGTCAATTTCCTCTTTAATAGGTGTTAGCAGTTGCCTTATGTATTTAGATGCTCCTATATTTATAATCATTATATCTTCTTCTTGGATTGATCCTTTGATCATTATGTAGTGTCCTGTCTTGTCTGTTGTAGCATTCTTTATTTTAAGGTCTATTTTATCTGATATGAGAATTGCTACTCCAGCTTTCTTTTGATTTCCATTTGCATGGAATATATATTTCCATCCCCTCATTTTCAGTCTGTGTGTGTCCCTAGGTCTGAAGTGGATCTCTTGTAGACAGCATATATTTGGGTCTTGTTTTTGTATCCATTCAGCAAGCCTGTGTCTTTTTGTTGGAGCATTTAATCCAATCATGTTTAAGGTAATTATCAATATGTATGTTCCTATTACCATTTGCTTAATTGTTATGGGTTTGTTTTTGTAGGTCCTTTTCTTCTCTTGTGTTTCCCACTTAGAGAAGTTCCTTTAACATTTGTTGTAGAACTGGTTTGGTGGTGCTGAATTCTCTTAGCTTTTGCTTATCTGTAAAGCTTTTGGTTTCTCCCTCAAATCTGAATGCGATCCTTGCTGGGTAGAGTAATCTTGGTTGTACTTTTTCCCTTTCATCACTTTAAATATATCATGCCACTCCCTTCTGGCTTGTAGAGTTTCTGCTGAGAAATTAGCTGTTAACCTTTTGGGAGCTCCCTTGTATGTTATTTGTTGTTTTTCCCTTGTTGCTTTCCATAATTTTTCTTTGTCTTTCATTTTTGTCTATTTTATTACTGTATGTCTCTGTGTTTATCCTTGGGTTTATCCTCCCTGGGACTCTCTGCACTTCCTGGACTTAGGTGGATATTTCCTTTCCCATGTTAGGGAAATTTTCGACTATATTCTCTTCAAATATTTTCTTGGGTCCTTTCTCTCTCCCTTCTCCTTCTGGGGCCCTGTAATGCGAATGTTGTTGCATTTAATGTTGTCCCAGAGGTCTTCATTTCTTTTCATTCTTTTTTCTTTATTCTGTTCTGCAGCAACGAATTCCACCATTCTCTCTTCTTGGTCACATACCTGTTCTTCTGCCTCAGTTATTCTGCTGTTGATTCCTTCTAGTGTATTTTTTGTTTCAGTTATTGTATTGTTCATCTCTGTTTGTTTGTTCTTTAATTCTTCTAGGTGTTTGTTAAACATTTTTTGCATCTTCTCGATCTTTGCCTCCATTCTTTTTCCGAGGTCCTGGATCATCTTCACAATCATTATTCTGAATTCTTTTTCTGGAAGGTTGCCTATCTCCACTTCATTTAGTTGATTTTCTGGGGTTTTATCTTTTTCCTTCTTCTGGGACAAAGTCCTCTGCCCTTTCATCTTATCTATCTTTCTGTGAATGTGGTTTTCCTTCCACAGGCTGCAGAATTGTAATTCTTCTTGCTTCTGCTGTCTACCCTCTGGTGGATGAGGCTATTTAAGAGGCTTGTGCAAGCTTCCTTATGGGAGGGACTGGTGGTGGCTAGAGCTGGGTGTTGCTCTGGTGGGCAGAGCTCAGTTAAACTTTAATCTGCTTGTTTGCTGATGGGTGGGACTGGGTTACCTCCCTATTGGTTGGTTTGGCCTGAGGCAACCCAGCACTGGATCCTACCTGGGTCTTTGGTGGGGCTAATGGCATACTCTGCGAGGGCTCACACCAAGGAGTACTTCCCAAAACTTCTGCTGCCAGTGTCCTTGTCCCCATGGTGAGCCATAACCAACCCCCACCTCTGCAGGAGACCTTGAGACCTTCCAACAGTAGCAGGTAGGTCTGGTTCAGTCTCCTATGGGGTCACTGCTCCTTCCCCTGGGTCCCGATGCGCACACTACTTTGTGTGTGCCCTCCAAGAGTGGAGTCTCTATTTCCCCCATTCCTGTCGAAGTCCTGCAATCAAATCCCGCTGTCCTTCAAAGTCTGATTTTCTAGGAATTCCTCCTCCCTTTGCCATACCCCCAAGTTGGAAAGCCTGACGTGGGGCCCAGAACCTTCACTCCAGTGGGTGGACTTCTGTGGTATAAGTGTTCTCCAGTTTGTGAGTCACTCCCCCAGCCATTATGGGATTTGATTTTATTGTGATTGCACCCCTCCTACCATCTCATTGCAGCTTCTCCTTTGTCTTTGGACAAAGTTTTTGGTGAGTTCCAGTGTCTTCCTGTCGATGACTGTTCAGCAGTTCGTTGTGATTCTGGTGCTCTAGCAGGAGGGAGTGAGTGCACATCCTTTTACTCCGCCATTTCTAACTAATCTGCCAGTCACTTTCTATGCTCATTAATTTGTTTTACTTTTCTTCATTGTGTGTGTGTATAAAATATTATTTATTGTCCATCTTTCTGCACTAGAAAGTAAGCTTTATGAGAGTAGAAACTTCATTCACTACAGTTGTCCAGAGTGCCCTGCTGTCTGCCACCTCCTCCCAGCTCTCCAACAACAGAAATTTGTTATCTCACAGTTCTGGAGGCTGGAATTCTAAACCAAGGTGTTGCTTTCTGGTGAGGCTTCTCTTCTTGGCTTGCAGATGGTTGCCTTCTCACTTTGTCCTCAACACAGACTTTCCTCTACACATGCACTCATGATGTCTCTTCCTCTTTTTATAAGGACACCAGTCCATTTGGATTAGGGCCCCACTCTTATGACTTCATTTAACCTTAGTTAACTCCTTAAAGGTCCTGTCTCCAAATATAGTCACATTGGAGGATTAGGGCTTCAACATACATATTTTCTGGCAAACTAAATTTAGTCCATAATAGTTACAGTATCAAAATGAGGTAAAAATTCTGATAAGCTATATGATGAAAACTGCCTCAATCAGAAAAAATTAATCATAAGAAAATATTCTTTAAGAGAGCTCTATTTGAATAGATAAAATAATCTGCAATACTATTCTCATGTCATAGTTAAACAAGAGTCAAAATATTATGGGGAGTGCCCCCCACCCTGGCCCCAAAATGTACTAGGTACAATTCCTGGCATAGAATAAGATGTTGAATTATTAAGTTTTGAATTAATGTTGAATGAAAAAGTGGCTGATTGGTTCACCAAAAAATAAATGTAGACAGAGGTTTATATTAGCGAACTGAAAAATCAGTTACTTTCAACTTCTTAGTATAAATATGATGAAATTAAAATTCAGACAGGCTAAATGCCTTTTACAATGTCACACTCTTAATTAATAGAAAAAGTGGGTCTGGAATTAGTCCTTCTGATTTTATTTCACCCACACTATTTAGTGATATATGATGATGGATGTAATGTGATTTGCAAAGCAAAGTATAAAAATAGAAAATAAGAGAGAAAAGGAAGAGAAAAAGGAAGAAAAGGCAAGTGATATTCACTTATTAAATAGGAAAGAAAATTAAATCATTGAAAACAGAAAATTTAAATTGTCTCAACTAAAATGGACTGCTACTTATGACTCTAAAATGAGAAGCAGTAAGCTACAGTTATCTTATTAAGCTCACCAGTCAAGATTATCTTAATACATTTATGATTAAATAGAAAGCAAAATAAATAAAATAATGAAGAATAGAGTAATACAATCACATTATGGATAAAAACAGAAGACTAATTCATTAGAATGTAGTAAAACATTAATTTAACTGATTAAGGTATGTCTGTTATTCCCAAGGTACTCAATAAGAAGATACTGCCAAATTTAGGATATATCCAAATTAAATTATTAAAAAAGATGCTCTTCTGGTTAAGATAGAATAAAAATAGAATAATTCATTACCTTGAATTTGTGTGTAGCTACTAGAATTTTTTGATAGGAAGAATTTATGAGTTTAAAATATTGATGTTTAACAATTAAATATTTTTCATAACTGTAAATTTAAAATGCTTCCCCTCCCTTTGTGTTCCCATAGAACCTACAGTGCTGTGCTTTATTTGCTTTTTATATTAAAAATTCTATATATAAGTAATAATCTATTAGAATATATAATTTAAAATGTCTGATTTTATAAAGAAAATTCCAAGCCTTTAATGATATGTAAATGGACTTGAATTGATGTGGATCTGTATTATAAACATGGTTTAGGAGTCTAAATAGTATAGAGATGGTCCAATAGTTTGTTTGGAATAATAAACAGATTAAAAAAACAAACAAAATGTTATTAAAAAATGAGGTTATTTGCCCTTAAATGTTATTAAGCTACAGTAAAGAACTATGTAATACATATGTAAATAGAGGAAAAACAGTAAAAGTTTTAAGTGACAATAAGCCATAAAATGAAAATATTGATTTTTAATATTAGACATTTAAATTTTATGAGTCTTATTCATTTGGTTCCTCCACATAACATTGTATACTTGTAATCGTTGCTTACTTATAATTATTGGTTTAATATTCATCTTCACGAGGACAGTCACTGTTCTATGGTCACAATGATTTCTCCATGACCTAGCAAAAAGCCACAGTAGATTCTCAATTAAAATTACTTATCAAGCAAGTTAACATTCTAATATATAGACTTGTTTTCATCATCTACCAAAAGTTTCTGAAGACCTTCATTGCTTAAAAGAATACTCATATGTACTGCTCTAACAACTTTGAACTCCTTGCAGTTTCTGGAGTATACCATGCTCTCTTATACCTCCAAGTGCTTGCTCATTCTTTTCCAGGAAAAGTTTAGCCTCTATTCACTTTTTTAACCTCAGCTCAAGTGTCCTCTATATTCCCACTTTTGGCAGAATGTTTTGCTATTTCTGCCTGGATCCCTATATAAATTTGTCTAGGTTGTGTAATCACATATCTATAATATAGCTGTCTCCAGTCATTCCCATAGCACCTTCCACATGAGTATGTTTATTTTTCTGTATTTTCTGCCTCACTGAGTTAAGAGATCTTCCCAGGTATAAATTTTCTTAGTTATTTTTATACTTCTGTACTAGTTCAATGCCTGGTACACAAATGGTAGACATGAAACACTTTTATAGAGTAAATGAATTAATTGACCAATGCATTTTGTAAAATTTCTTGAAGAATAGACTAGGAAGAAGATATTTTAAGTATCTCTAAGATACCAAAGTTAGAAACAAATAAAAGAATAGTCAAAGGTTTACTGGCATAGTACCAGGTTTAAATATCCACTATGTACAGTGAAAAAAAGTCAAAGTCAGCCTGGTGGCTTTTGACTAAGCAGAGAGGCTTTTGAATGCTCTTTACTTATGAAAGGAAATAATAGCTCTAAAGAAGGCCTGGAATTCAAAGACTTGCCACATGTGCATTTTCTTTGTTAAAGCAGAAAATGACAATATGGCAGTTACTTTGATATGCCATAGTGGTTTTGTAATGAATTTTAATAGTATTTAATGCCTTTTTAAAAGTTTCTTTTAAGGAAATTGGAGCTAATCTGGACTATATTTTTGGATTACAGAGTCTTCAACACCTACTCCCCTCAGTGTGTGTTTTATAAGTCATGTATCTCTGGGATGCATTCAAAGCGGAATCTTTTTTTTACACTGTTAGCCATAGAGCAGAATTGGTTATGATGAAATTTTAGTATGTGTAGTTATAGTTAATCTGCTAAGCATTTCTATTAACCTTTGTCCTTAATTCACAAATGGAAAATTAGTAAAGAATGTTTTAAAAATATATGCATATATATCATAAATTGACATAAAATTTGACATAGATTCTGAAATGATTACAGCATCTGTCTAAAATGGATATTGTCACTGATGAAATTATCTCCCTTTGAACAGTAAGAAATCACCTACTTTGCTTAGTATCATTTGTCAATAAGAAACAATAGAGGAGAATTCTAGAAAAGTAGTACCATTTTGCATGTAATCTGACCTTTGCCCCAGGCCAAGAACATAAGAGTAATGCTTAATTTTTCTTCCAGTTAAACATAAGGATTTCCTCAGTTATTTCAATGAAAATAATATGATGTTATTTGATATATTTTATTATTTTCATTTTTTCCCTAGTATATGAAATTAAAAGGATTCATAACATTCATTAAGCTTTGGGCCATAGTATTATTAAAGAAAACTGTCAGTCTTTTCAAATACCATTTCTTATTGCTGTTGCTGTCATTTTTCTTCTATTTTACTTTTGGTTAACTGAGAATTTAGTAATTAAACCCGGAAGCAATTTATTATTGTATCTAAAAGCTTGGATTGGAGTCCAAAGAAAAGTGCTGGGCCCTATCAGTAAAGGGCGTGGACATCTTTTTGTTCCTTCAGAAGCCTTTTGTGTTTATGTGTAAGTGCTAGGATTGGTTCTGGTGGTTGCTGATATAGATAAATTAAGTCAGGATAATTGAACTATTATTCTATTTATCTACCATTTGAT
Organism: Kogia breviceps; assembly: GCF_026419965.1. Classification (NCBI taxonomy): domain Eukaryota; kingdom Metazoa; phylum Chordata; class Mammalia; order Artiodactyla; family Physeteridae; genus Kogia; species Kogia breviceps. The sequence goes on from NC_081312.1 coordinate 53,254,169, forward strand.
ATTTATTTAATAATACACTGTACTCCTTTGGCCTGACAGGAACAGTGTGAATGTGGAAAAGGGGGGAGGGAGGTTCTGTAGCAGTACATTTAATTTTTCAATTTCTGGATGACTTATTTAATGTATTTGCATTATAATGATTAATATTTTCTGAAAAATCATAAGTTGTATAAAAGAGAGAATCTACTTAAAGTTGAAGGGCAAATCTATGGAAATTTTGGTTTTAATAAACTATAGAAAACCTTGTCTATTATAATTAATGCCATTTTATCTTAACTGTCAAGTAGAAAGACATGTTTTATCAGTAAATATAAAATATGTCAGTATTTTTAAAAATTATGTTTACTTTTTAAAAATTAGATCCATAGGTTTATATCTTAGTAACAAACTTTTTGTTCATATATTTAAGTAATAGCTTATTATTTGGAAATTCTTAGCAAAAATTGTTGGTTACGAATATATACAAATCTTTTTATTTGTATTTATAGGTAGTTGAAGGCAGCAGAATAAATTTTAAAAACTGTAGATACATTTTGATTGTAGCTCTATAAGTATCTGTGGGCATTTTAAGAGCAAAGAATGGAAGAAAATATTCTGAAGAGAAACTAGTTGTCATATGTTATTCTTGGTCATATTGTTGAACTCATTAGCTGAATTTCAGTATGCTCAGCATGGCTGTTTTGAAATATGCAAATAAAGCAAAGTAGCTTTTGAGTTGTTTCTTATCACCCTACTCTGCCCATTTGGAAGGGGAATTTTTTTCTTTTTTTTTAACCCAGGCCCTTGGCAGTGAGCAAACTGACTCCTAACCACTGGACCACCAGGGAATTCCCTGGAAGGGGAATTTTAATGCCCAGGAGACTGACTAAATAAACACATAACATGAATTAATTAATCTTCCTTTAATGTGACTTTGAATGAGCCAAAATTAGACCAATTCGTTTTATAACTAATGAGACAATAAAAGACTAGTGTTTAAGTCTCATAGAACTTATATCCATAAACATCAGTCAGGTCTAAATGTTGCTAAGGTTCAACAAATTATATACTTTAGGTGAATCAGTTCTCAGTCAAAGGGGAACTGTGCTGAGGTACATGTAACTTTCATTGAATTAGTGTCTTGAAGGCAGAATTTCTTCCATTAGCTTTATTAGCATTTTATTACTTTGTTGTGAAATTCCAGCTTCTTAGATTTAATGTTTAAATATAACTTAAGGTGAATTAATTTGAGTTTGAGGCAGTTCCTTAAAATTGAACTTGGTTGATAGCTTAATATCAGACTATAAAATTCACACACATTTATTAAACTTATCTCCTTTTATAGAACTCAGTTCATGCTGTTCAGTAGCATTATATTCTGAACTATATAATATGTTATTTTAAAAATACTTTTTTATATAGTTTCAATTAATATTTAGTATGGAGAGATCCCAGCCCAATATACTAATTTATCAATCATTTTGATTGACAGACTCTAGTTCTGTGGAAACAATAAATCTGACCAAGATCAATTATTTGATTCCTTGTGGTCACAAATCTGAGATTCTTTTATCATTCTCAACAGCAGAACACTAGTTCCTGACTTCCTTTTCTCATATTTTGACAGATAAAAGAAGGGAATGGCATGAGGCATTGTAAATCAGTTCTGCTACTCTTGCCTTGGTTAATCTCTTGGTTAATCTCCAGTGCTCTCTTCCCTCTACTCAATCAGAAAGTCCCTTTTGCTTTTCACGATCAGCTGGCTCAGAGGTGCTTCCCTTGGCAGAGCCTATATAAAGAGAAGACATGGGAGCAGAGAGAGGTTAAGTAAATTGCCTTAGATTGCAATATTAATAAAGACTAGAGCAGAGATCTTGGAGATTACCCATTTCTCCTTGTAACCAGAAAGTTAAATTGATTCCTATTCAATTTTAATTAGAATTAGTTTCTTGTAGTTACTTTTTAAATAGGTATCAACTTCAGTAATAAGGGTGGGTGGACTCTCACAAGTGGAGCGTGCCAGTGGTGACTAGTCAGAGTCTACATTGGCAGTACTGCTAATTTCCTCCAATTTTCAGAGAGCTAAATCCAGACCATTAGGAGATGGCAGCTGAAAGCAGAATCCTGTACTCTGCATACTGGGCTAGACTGCCTGATATATTCTAGCTGACACAAATTGTCTTGTCTGCCTGTGTGGAGTCCCTGTTGATTAGTTTTTAAATTAGAATGAGGAGCATTTGGTAATCAGTAGGAGGTGCAAAGTCCGTTATTTTCTTTGTACCATTAGGCCAGCACTGGAGTAGTATGTAAAACACTCTCTTTATCTCAGGTGAGGTTTTCGTTGAGCTGATTCACATTTTTGCTTTTTTTAATTTTAATTTTTTATTTTAATAATCATCGGTTTCCAGTTTTGTTCCTTCAGGCTTTGTAGTCTAGACCTAAGGTTGTGTCTCATTTTGAGGTATCTTTATTCTATTCTAAAGACCCATTCTTACAAAATGTGCTATGAAAAATACCTTGCCAAATACCAGAAAGATGCTGAAGCATGTATTATGGATGAGATAATCAATGTTAAAAGCAGGAAGATACATCTTGCATTTCTTTTGAGAAGATAGAAAAAATAATTATATAGAAATACATATTTGGGGACTGATGAAATAGTATATATGTATTAGCTATTATATCTTTTTTAAAAGTTTCTAAGGATGAATTAAAGATTAAAGTAGTAAACAGGGCTACTTATAAAACTGAAGAAATCAAAACTTCAGAAAGTGTATATTGACCTACAAAAATTGAACTGTCTTAATAATTAGCCACCAGTGCTACTCTTAGGTATGAAATAAAGTAGGAAGTAGGACAAAAGTGTGTCTTTATCTTACCTATCAATAAATAAGGGATTAGGTTTAGGAAAAGGGCTTATCAGAAGGCAAAAAAGCTCTATGTGTCAGGGCTCATAGTTGCAAGCATAGCAGAATACTTTGCTTTGAGTCTCTTCATATATCAGTTTTGGCAGAGACTGGAAGGCTGAAATCAATTTAGAAGTTGCTAAATACCTCTTGCAAAGTGAGCTGCTAGACCATCTATGCTGGGCATTGGAGACACGCCACTTCAGTTTTATAAGCAATTTAGATTGGGGCCAGGGGCTAGAAGACAAGGAATACTTTGTTGAGAGTGCTTCATTGAACACTCAGGTGGATTAAGATAGTAATGCTTCCTCCAGCCAAGTGAGAGGGATTTCAAGAGTTCCACCTTAAGATCTGCAGACTTTTTCATCTACAAAAGACAGGGCTCCATAGTTCCTACATCTCCTTCCTCAATCATCATCTCTACAGTCCTGAAGGGGCTAACCCCTATGGCTAGTGAGAGTAGGAACGAAGAGTCAAAGAACAAAAATAGGCAAAGGGAGAAAAAGACACTAAGTAAAGCCCCCTCACTCTCCATTTGTTCCCCTCAGACTTTCAGGATATCAAGCTTACATTAGTATACAGCTGGAGGCAATGGAGAAAGTCTAAATTAGAAGATTTACAAGTTTTTTTAAAAAAATTACTGAACTGGACATTTTAATTACAAAAAGGGGACTGTGCCTGTGACTGACTACAGGGAACTGGGAAAGCTGTGAAATATGCCCCAAATTTTATCCAATAGCAGGAAAAGAAATAGCCTATCCAGTGACAAGTGGCAGAAGGAATAAAGTTAATTTATTCCTTCTGCCACTAATACTAATATTTATTAGTACTTACTGCTAATTCAATAAACCATTGCATACAAGCAGGAGACTTCAACTCTGGCAGATTTAAACTAACTGAATGAATGAACTTAAATTTTGTAGACTGGATTTCAGGCTTCAGAATGAAGTTTAGAAAACAATCAGGGATAAATGAGGCTAAACAACATGAGGGAGCACACACCCAATCCCTCCACAAACCAGTGAGGTCAGGGCTAGCACTTATGCAGGCACAGTACACTGAATTTCCCAAAGTGCCCTGCTGTGGCATGGATCAAACGCTGGCTGCTATCACTACACAGTTCTCCCTGCTTCCCAGAAAACTCAATATTATTGCTGCTACCTTCACCACATGCCACTGGAATGGATTCTTCCATTCTGTCAATAGCTCCTTATTCAAAGTTTATGGTGGATGCATCCAGTTGGATAAACTTGTGTCATGTGCCCACACTCTGGCTACAAAAGGAGGCTGGGAAAGAAAGTATTTATTATCTTCATCTTTTTTAGTGGAAGGTGGGTAATACTCAAAATATAGGGATGGAGTTCAAATGTTAGTCCTCGTACTTGTTGAGAGCCAGACATTTACCTATTTTTCCCCCAAATCCTTAACAGATCCCAAATATGAGAAACGTAATATAAGAAGTCTCATTTCCAAGACATTCTTTGACTCCTTCAAGTTGTGTACTCTTCTAGTTAGCCTCATCTCAGCCCTCTTGACTGTAAGGATTTACATGTTTGTCATTTGTAGAGCCTTTCTTTTCATATTGATCACCGCAAAGAATAAAGTCAAACTGTATTAGACCATATAGTTTAAACAACTGTCTCTTGATTTGATGATTTATATTATGAAGTCAACTTCAAAATGTTCTTTGTGCGTGATGAACTCAATGTAATTGCTTCTGCAAAATTTGTGACTTATTTTACAGTTTCATTGTGTTTACAATAATACTGTGGGTTATTATATAGCCGTTTGAAAACAACTCCATTTCTATTAGCACCACTCTAGTCCTTTGGACACTTGTAACAGTCATATGAACTGGTCTCATATTCATTGTTGTCGCTTGCTTTTCAGTATCTTCTTGGCCCTGCAGCTCGAGCAACTTTTTTTTTTTTTTAATTGGAGTATAGTTGCTTTACAATGTTGTGTTAGTTTCTGCTGTACAGCAAAGTGAATCAGCCATACGTATACATATATCCCCGCTCTTTTGGATTTCCTTCCCATTTAGGTCACCACAGAGCATTGAGTAGAGTTCCCTGTACTATACGATAGGTTCTCATTAGTTACCTATTTTATACATAGTAGTATAAAATACATCATACATCTCCCAACTTTTATAAGTCAAATTTGCTTATGTAACACCTTTCTTAAAACTCTTCTAAAGCTTCCCACTGCCTAATATGCTATATGACCTGGTTCCACTGAGCCCTGCCTACCTCTCAAGCTTCACCCCAGGTTTCCTTCCATTTCTCTGCCTTTGCTTCAGCCATGCCACTTTTGTTTCAGTTCCTGGAATTCACAAAGCTGCCCATTCCATGGGCTCTGAATAATCCACCCTTTGCCTGAAATTCTCCTCAACCAGCCCTTACCAAATCTTCCCCTGATGCTACAGACTTATGTGTTCCCCTTTTACATGTTCTCATAGCTCCTAGCCCTTATAATTTATAATTCAGTGATTTTTACAAATTATTTATTTAAGTAATTATTTAGTGCTTTGGACTTCCTTTCCTTTCCTTTCTCTCTCCCTTCCTCCTTTCTCTCTCTCACTCTCTCCCTTCCTTCCTTCCTTCCTTCTTTCCTCCCTTCCTCTCTCCCTCCCTCCCTCTCTCTCTCCCTATTCCTTCCTTCCTTCCTTTCTTTCCTTCTTTCCTTCCTTCCTTTCTTTCTTTCTCTTTCTTTCTTTCTTTCTTTCTTTCTTTCTTTCTTTCTTTCTTTCTTTCTTTCTTTCTTTCTTTCTTTCTTTCTTTCTTTCTTTCTTTCTTTCTTTCTTTCTTTCTTTCCCTCCTTCCCTCCCTCTCTCTCTCTCTCTTTCTTTCCTATTGAAAACTCAGTATGTAGACTACTGCCTGGAAAATGAGAGTAGGAGGGATACAGTGAATGTTTATGAAAATATATGATGTCATAATACACATGATATAAGCAAGAAATATAATATTTTAAATGATATTCAATCTGTTTTGGGACTGGGAGACATATACCCAAATTAAATTTTCATCTAGATTATGGGTTTTTTTTTTTTTTTTTTAATATCCTTCCCCGTACTTTTCCATGTTTTCCTATTATTTTGCTAGATAGCTGTTAAGGAACAAAAATCATGTTTAAGGGAATAGTTCATAATATCTCATCAATGTTCATTATTACTTGAAAATAATTTTTTTACCAAAAATACACAGTTTTGACTTGGATACACTGCCCGCTTTATCTACAATGGGTAAATTGAGACATTTCTTCATTGCTATTGCTTATAAATATATATCTCTGGGAATAAGAATGCTATCTGCCCTCTTTATTTTGTTGTTAATTTATGCAATGTGTATGGTCATATAGAAGGTACTTTTATGAAGCTTTTATGACACAGTTCATTAAATTATAATTAAAATTTTAATTCATTATTGAAATGTGTATTTTCAAACTCAATTCTTGAAGTAACTAAATAATGGAGAAAAAGAAGAGTTACATAATGCTATACATTGTAATTTCATTTTCTGTAGACATTAGGCTTATATTAGGAATAATGATTTTGTTAGCATAGATAATACACCTTGTTGAAAAGCATACTTAAAACACAAAGCCATATTTATTAAGTAGAGATATTTTCTTATGTTCATGAAATTAAATTAGATATTCACTATAGATGTAAGAATGATGAACACAAGGGAGAATTATACATGAATTTTTATGGCAATGAATACAAAAAATTTAAGTAAAATTTAGCAAATTAATTAACCAATAGAATAAACGTGCAATAAATATTACCAAAAAACCCTACTCAAGGAATACAATAGATTTCTCACTATATGAAAATGTATATACCCATCACCAATAGGTGTTTAAAAAGCATTTAATACAATTTTGCAGCCATCTTAATTTTTTTCGTGGGGGGCGGAGGTTTATGTGTGTGTGTTACACGGGTCTCTCACTTTTGTGGCCTCTCCCGTTGCGGAGCACAGGCTCGGGACGCGCAGGCTCAGCGGCCATGGCTCACGGGCCCAGCCGCTCCGCGGCATGTGGGATCTTCCCAGACTGGGGCATGAACCCGTGTCCCCTGCATCAGCAGGCGGACTCTCAACCACTGCGCCACCAGGGAAGCCCCAGCCATCTTAATTTTAAAACAAATCTCTAAATAAATTAGAAGTAGAAAAAAAGTACTTAAATCAAGAATATTCAATTTAGAAATCCTAAATGACAAAAAGAGAAAACTAAAATCATTTCAGGTAAGATTAGGATCCAGATATGAATGCTGTTTGCACTATTAGTTTTTACATTGTCTTAGGTTTCTAGCAAATGTTCTAAGAAAGCAAAATAAAATTATTGATGTAAATTTTTTAAAAAATTAAATTTTGCTGATAAATTATAAGAACAATTTTATATATAAATATATTTTAAATATGTATATAAAACATCAATATAAAATACATATTTATGTATAAAAACACAAAAGACTAACAAAAAGTTCTTGGATGTTTGAAAGACTATGAAAGTAATTGCATATGAGTTAAGTGTACAGAAATTAATAGTCCTATTTTAGTAATGAATAATGACAATAAAAATATTTCACTCATTATTTCAAAAATTATGAAATATTTAGAAAATTTTTCAAAAATGACATAGAACCTAAATGAAGAAAGTGTTACTTCATATCTAAGAATGTAATACATGTTCTGAATTACTGAGAAGATATACCATGTTTTGAATGAGTACAGATAACATAAGACATAAAATATTCCAAATTAATAAATGAATTTAATGAAATCCCAAATCTTTCCCAGAGTTTTGTGTTGATATAATTTTTAAGTTTGAGTGAAATAAAATAATATAGATATTAATTAAAAGACAGAAGCCTAGGAATAACCTAGAAAGGTGAAATAGAATAGCAGTGAGGTGCTGGGACAGAATAAAGTTGTCTTAATAGAATTCAGAAGATAAAAACTACTGTATCATGCTAATATGATTTTGCACAGGAACAGACAAAGTCATAGATCCTATTACACATGGGAATTTAATATATAATAAAGCTGATGTTCAATTCATTGTGAGATAATAAAATATTAAATGGTGCTGCTGATACTGTACCTACATCAGAAAGAAAACTAGACCTCTAAATTGCATGATATTCAAAATTCATTTCTTGATGGAGTAAAGACTTCATGTGCAATCGAGGAGAAAATGAGGCATACTTTACCATACGTTACCAACCAAAGCTATACAAAAAAGATAAGTGTACTTCATTACATTCATCTGTTGATGGACACTTAAGTTGCTTCCATATCTTGGCTGTTGTAAATAATGCTGCTATACAGTGAGGCATATGTATCTTTTCAAATTAATGCTTTCCTTTCCTTTGGATATAAACCAGGAGTGGAATTGCTGGATAACATGATAGCTCTATTTTTAGTTTTTTGAGGACCCTCCATACTGTTTTCCACATTTGCTGTACCAATTTACATTCTCACCTACAGTGTATAAGCACACCCTTTTCTCCACATTCTCATCAACGTTTGTTTGTGGTCTTTTAGATGATAGCCATTCTGACAGGTGTGAGGTGATATCTCATTGTGGTTTTGATTTTCATTTCCCCTGATAATTAGCGAAATTGAGCAACTTTTCATGTGCCTATTGGCCATCTATATGCCTTCTTTGGAAAAATGTCTGTTCAGGTCTTCTGCCAATTTTTTAATGGGGTTGTTTGGTTTTTGATATTGTTTTGTGAGCTGTTAATATATTTTGGATATTAACCCCATATTGGACATAGCATTTGCACATATTTTCTCCGATTCAGTAGGTTATCTTTTTGTCTTGTCAATAACTTCCTTTGCTGTTCAAAAGCTTTTAAGTTTAATTTAGCCCCATTTAAAACACGGGGTCGGGCTTCCCTGGTGGCGCAGTGGTTGAAAGTCTGCCTGCCGATGCAGGGCACGCGGGTTCGTGCCCCGGTCCGGGAAGATCCCACGTGCCATGGAGTGGCTGGGCCTGTGTGTCCCAAGCCTGTGCTCCGCAATGGGAGAGGCCACAATGGTGAGAGGCCCGTGTACCACAAAAAAAAAAAGAAAACACAGGGTTACATTTTTTTAATTATCAAAGATACAGTGTATTCTACCCAGTGTAAGTACATGAGTAGGAACAAAATTTCAAATAAGAATGAGTCTAAATCTTACAGATAGCTTCACTCTTATAAATGTCCCATGTTAAGAATTTGGCTGTAAGTACTCATTGTGTCTTGTTTTCTTTTATGGGTTATCAAATAAAATTAGTCATTGTTTAAAAATCACTATGCAGGAAAATATATGAAACATGTCTTGTTTCCAAACTTGCACAAAATTTCTCATTGATTTATTTAAAAATAGAGTGCTTTTGTGTTAGTATCTACAGAAAGTACTACAAATCATTGACACAGAAGCTTTGCTTACAATAAAGTACCTTATTTTTGGTTATTGATATATCTAACAATGATTTAATTAGTTTCTCTTGTATAACTTCAAGGCAACTTAATTTTATTCAAGTTAGTTACTCAGCATTATCTATTGTTATGTACATCCATCCAATAGTTATAATAGTAACATAAATTTTTACCCATAAAATGAAAAAGTAGTATACTTTACTAATTTAGTGCCTCCAAGTATATTGAGTAGTCATTTTCCTTAAGAAAACACATTTGGATTTCTTTTGCATAGGATTTTTAAGATTTTTGGAACTTCCCAGAGGGAAAGACTACCTCCAGTACAGTACTTAGTGTGTCTTTGCCATCTGGGTTTTTAGATTCATTTGGTTTAATTCAAAGTTTAAAGAAAGAAAAATTTGACCAAATGGTGGAATAAACCCCAGTGGAAAACATGCTTCTGCTGTGGTTATTTTTGAGATTAATTGATTTGTTAACTTGTAACTACACCCATGACTTCAGCTGAAGTTAATAACTGATTAACCATAAGCACATAGATTAATTGTGCCAGTGCATGCTGGGAGATGAGTTAGCTCTTCATGTCACTAGAGTATCCCAGTTTAAGTGAGGAGTAGACTAAACAAATGCTTCCATGACTTAGTGAAACTTTACTCAAACAGATATCTAATGTATAAGAACTAATTTTGAATTTTTTTTAAGGTGAACTATCTTGTCTAGATAAAAAGATAGGGAAGGATTAAAATAATTCCAAGTTTTCTAGCCTAAATGACTGGAAGTTTGGAAGAAAACCCCTGGGAATCTTAAATAACGTTGAGTTGTAAAAATTAATATCATAATTATACCATTAAAATGATTATTTATTAAAATAGCTAGTTCAGGAGGAGTTTCAAGATGGCAGAGGAGTGAGATGTGGAGATCGCCTTCCTCCCCACAGATACATCAGAAATACATCTACATGTGGAACAACTCCTACAGAACACCTACTGAACACTGGCAGAAGACCTCAGACTTCCCAAAAGGGTCCTGGTAATCCAGCCAGGTATCAGGCCTGTGCCTCTGAGGTGGGAGAGCTGAGTTCAGGACATTGGTCCAACAGAGACCTCACAGCTCCATGTAATATCAAGTGGCAAAAGCTCTCCCAGAGATCTCCATCTCAATGCTAAGACCCAGCTCCACTCAACGACCAACAAGCTACAGTGCTAGACACCCTACGCCAAATAACTGGCAAGACAGGAACACGAACCCACCAATTAGCAGACAGCTTACTTAAAATCATAATAAGGTCACAGACACCCCAAAACACACCACCGGAGGTGGTCCTGCCAACCAGAAAGAGAAGATCCAGCCTCATCCATCAGAATACAGGCACTACTCCCCTCCACCAGGAAGCCTACAAAACCCACTGAACCAACCTTAGCCACTGAGGGAGACACCAGAAACAATGAGAACTATGAACCTGCAGCCTGCAAAAAGGAGACCCAAACACAGTAAGTTAAGCAAAATGAGAAAACAGAGGAACACACAGCACATGAAGGAGTAAGGTAAAAACCAACCAGACCAAACAAATGAAGAGGAAATAGGCAGTCTTCCTGAAAAATGAATTCACAGTAATAATAGTAAAGAGGATCCAAAATCTTGGAAATCGAATGGAGAAAATACAAGAAATGTTTAACAAGCACCTAGAAGAACTAAAGAGCAAACAAACTGATAAACAACAAAATAAATGAAATTATACATTCTCTAGAAGGAATCAATAGCAAAATAACAGAGGCAGAAGTACAGATAAGTGACCTGGAAGATAAAATAGTGGAAATAACTACCACAGAGCAGAATAAAGAAAAAAGAATGAAAAGAATTGAGGACAGTCTCAGAGATCTTGGGAAAACATTAAACGCACCAACATTCGAATTATAGGGCTCCTAGAAAAAGAAGAGAAAAAGAAAGGGACTGAGAAAACATTTGAAGAGATTATAGTTGAAAACTTCCCTAATATGGGAAAGGAAATAGTCAAATCCAAGAAGTGCAGAGAGTCCCATACAGGATAAATCCAAGTAGAAACATGCCAAGAAACATATTAATCAAACTATCAAAGATTAAATACAAAGAAAAATATTAAAAGCAACAAGGGAAAAACAACAAATAACATATGAGGGAATTCCCATAAGGTTAACAGCTGAAACTTTGCAAAGCAGAACAGAGTGGCAAGACATATTTAAAGTGAAGAAAAGGAAAAACCTACAACCAAGATTGCTTTGCCCAGCAAGGATCTCATTCAGATTCGACGGAGAAGATAAAACCTTTACAGACAAGCAAAAGCTAAGAGAATTCAGCACCACCAAACCAGCTTTACAACAAATGCTAAAGGAACTTCTCTCGGCAGGAAACACAAGAGAAGGAAAAGACCTACAATAACAAACCCAACACAATTTAAAAAATGGTAATAAGAACATATGTATCAATAACTACCTTAAATGTAAATGGATTAAATGCTCCAACCAAAGACATAGACTTGCTATATGGGTAGAAAAACAAGACCCATATATATGCTGCATACAAGAGACCCACTTCAGACCTAGGGACACATGCAGACTAAAAGTGAGGGGATGGAAAAAGATATTACATGCAAATAGAAATCAAAAGAAAGCTGGAATAGCAATTCTTATATCAGACAAAATAGACTTTAAAATAAAGACTATTACAAGAGACAAAGAAGGACACTACATAATGATCAGTGGATCAATGCAAGAAGAAGATACAACAATTGTAAATATTTATGCACCCAACATAGGAGCACCTCAATACATAAGGCAAATACTAACAGCCATAAAAGGGGAAATTGATAGTAACACAATCATAGTAGGGGATGTTAACACTCCACTTTCACCATGGACAGATCATCCAACTGAAAATAAATAAGGAAACACAAGCTTTAAATGATACATTAAACATGATGCACTTAATTGATATTTATAGGACATTCCATCCAAAAACAACAGAATACACTTTCTTCTCAAGTTCTCATGGACCATTCTCCAAGATAGATCATATATTGTGTCACAAATCAAGCCCTGGTAAATTTAAGAAAATTGAAATCATCAAGTATCTTTTCTGACCACAACACTGTGAGACTAGATATCAATTACAAGAAAAAAATCTGTAAAAAATATAAATACATGGAGACTAAACAATGCACTACTTAATAACCAAGAGATCACTGAAGAAATCACAGAGAAATCAAATAATACCTGGAAACACATGACAATGGAAACAGGATGACCCAAAACCTATGGGATGCAGCAACAGCAGTTCTGAGAGGGAAGCTTATAGCTATATAATCCTACCTCAAGAAACAAGAAACATCTCAAACAACCTAACTGACACCTAAAGCAATTAGAGAACGAAGAATTTAAAAACCCTAGAGTTAGCAGAAGAAAAGAAATCATGAAGATCAGATCAGAAATAAATGAAAAAGAAATGAAGGAAACAGTAGCAAAGATCAATAAAACTAAAAACTGGTTCCTTCAGAAGATAAATAAAATTGATAAACCATTAGCCAGACTCATCAAGAAAAAAAGGCAGAAGAATCAAATCAGTAGAATTGGAAATGAAAAAGGAGAAGTAACAACTGACACTGCAGAAATACAAAGGATCATGAGAGATTACTACAAGTAACTCTATGCCAATCAAATGGACAAACTGGAAGAAATTGACACATTCTTAGAAAACCACAACCGTCCGAGACTGAACAAGGAAGAAATAGCAAATATAAACAGACCAGTCACAAGCACCGAAATTGAGACTGTGATTAAAAATCTTCCAACAAACAAAAGCCCAAGACAAGATGGCTTCACAGGCAAATTCTATCAAACATTTAGAGAAAAGCTAACAAATGTCCTTCTTAACTTCTTCCAAAATATAGCAGAGGGTGGAACACTCCCAAACTCATTCTACGAGGCCACCATCACCCTGATACCAAAACCAGACAAAGATGTCACAAAGAAAGAAAACTACCAGTATCACTGATGAACTTAGATGCAAAACTCCTCAACAAAATACTAGCAAACAGAATCCAACAGCACATTAAAAGGATCATACACCATGATCAAGTGGGGTTTATCCCAGGAATGCAAGGATTCTTCAATATAGGAAAATCAATCTATGTGATACACCATATTAAAAAACTGAAAGTTAAAAACCATATGATCATCTCAATAGATGCAGAAAAAGCTTTCAACAAAATCCAACACCGCTTTATGATAAAATCCCTCCAGAAAGTAGGCATAGAGAGAACTTATCTCAACATAATAAAGGCCATAGATGACAAACCCACAGCCAACGTCATCCTCAATGTTGAAACACTGAAACCATTTCCACTACAATAAGGAACAAGACAAGGTTGCTCACTATCCCCAGTGTTATTCAACATTGTTTTGGAAGTTTTAGCCACAGCAATCAGAGAAGAAAAAAGAAGTAAAAGGAATCCAAATTGGAAAAGAAGTAAAGCTGTCACTGTTTGCAGATGACATGATAGTATATATAGAGAATCCTAAAGATGCTACCAGAATACTACTAGAGCTAATCAATGAATTTGTTAATGTAGCAGGATACAAAATTAATGCACAGAAATCTCTTGCATTCCTATACACTAATGATGAAAAATCTGAAAGAGAAATTAATGAAACACTTCCATTTACCATTGCAATAAAAAGAATAAAATACCTAGGAATAAACTTACCTAAGGAGACAAAAGACCTGTATACAGAAAATTATAAGACACTGATGAAAGAAATTAAAGTTGATACCAACAGATGGAGAGATATACCATGTTCTTGGATTGGAAGAATCAACATTGTGAAAATGACTCTACTACGCAAAGCAATCTACAGATTCAGTGCAATCCCTATCAAACTACTAATGGCATTTTTCACAGAACTGGAACAAAAAATTTCACAATTTGTAATGGAAACTCAAAAGACTCCGAATAGCCAAAGCAATCTTGAGAAAGAAAAGCAGAGCTGGAGGAATTACGCTCCCTGACTTCAGACTATACTACAAAGCCACAGTAATGAAGACAGTATGGTAATGGCACAAAAACAGAAATATAGATCAATGGAACAGGATATAAAGCCCAGAGATAAAGCTACACACATATAGTCACCTTATTTTTGATAAAAGAGGCAAGAATATACAATGGAAAAAAGAAAGCCTCTTCAATAAGTGGTGCTGGGAAAACCGCACAGCTACATGTAAAAGAATGAAATTAGAACACTCCCTAACACCATACACAAAAATAAACTCAAAATGGATTAAAGACCTAAATGTAAGACCAGACACTACAAAACTCTTCGAGGAAAACATAGGCAGAACACTCTATGTCATAAATCACAGTAAGATCCTTTGGGCCCACCTCCTAGAGAAATGGAAATAAAAACAAAAATAAACAAATGGGCCCTAATTAAACTTAAAAGCTTTTGCACAGCAAAGGAAACCACAAACAAGATGAAAAGACAACCATCAAAATGGGAGAAAATATGTGCAAATGAAGCAACTGACAAAGTATTAATCTCCAAAATTTACAAGCAGCTCATGCAGCTCAATATCAAAAAAACCAAACGACCCAATCCAAAAATGGGCAGAAGACCTAAATAGACATTTCTCCAAAGAAGATATACAGATAGCCAACAAACGCATGAAAGAATGTTCAACATCTCTAATCATTAGAGAGATGCAAATCAAAACTACAATGAGGTATCACCTCACACCAGTCAGAATGGCCATCATCAAAAAATCTCCAAACAGTAAATGCTGGAGAGGATGTGGAGAAAAGTGAACCCTCTTGCACTATTGGTAGGAATGTATATTGATACCGCCACTATGGAGAACAGAATGGAGCTTCCTTAAAAAACTAAAAATAGAACTACCATACAACCCAGTAATCCCACTACTGGGCATATACCCTGAGAAAACCATAATTCAAAAAGAGTCATGTACCAAAATATTCATTGCAGCTCTATTTACGATAGCCAGGACATGGAAGCAACCTAAGTGTCCATCAACAGATGAATGGATAAAGATGTGGCACATATATACAATGGAATATTACTCAGCCATAAAAAGAAATGAAACTGAGTTATTTATA
Source organism: Kogia breviceps (assembly GCF_026419965.1). Lineage (NCBI taxonomy): Eukaryota > Metazoa > Chordata > Mammalia > Artiodactyla > Physeteridae > Kogia > Kogia breviceps. The sequence goes on from NC_081312.1 coordinate 53,269,626, forward strand.
ATGAGGTGGATGGACCTGGAGTCTGTCATACAGAGTTAAGTAAGTCAGAAGGAGAAAAACAAATACCGTATGCTAACACATATATATGGACTCTAAGGAAAAAAAAATGTCATGAAGAGATTAGTGGTAGGACGGGAATAAAACACAGACTTACTGGAGCATGGACTTGAGGATATGGGGAGGGGGAAGGGTAAGCTGTGACGAAGTGAGAGAGTGGCAGGGACATATATACACTATCAAATGTAAATTAGATAGCTAGTGGGAAGCTGCTGCATAGGACAGGGAGTTCACCTCTGTGCTTTGTGACCACCTAGAGGGGTGGGATAGGGAGGGTGGGAGGGAGGGTGATGCAAGAGGGAAGAGATATGGGAACATATGTATATGTATAACTGATTCAGTTTGTTGTAAAGGAAAAACTAACACACTGTTGTAAAACAGTTATACTCCAATAAAGATGTTTAAAAAAAATAAAATAAAATTCATTTTGTTTCCCACTAATTTGTTTTGTCTCCACTTCTCTCATCACTTTTCCCTCAGTCTTTTTCAGGTATTTCCCTTCTTTTTTGCCTCCACTTGATGTTGACCATGTTGATGTTGAGCTCTCTCCTTGGTCCTTTCCTCTTTTCATTCTGCACACCTCTTGAGTGGTTTCATTCTCTCAGAGAATACTGATGTCTCCTGATCCACATCTGTAGCTTAGACTTCTCATTCTGGCTCCAGCTTATAAATATTGTGATTAAGAGAGCAACAGGTGCTTGACATTGAGCACGGTCCAAACAAAAATAACTCCTTTCCGTTTCACATTTTCCTTCACCCACTCCCATGGCCAGGTATAGGAATCACTCTACATTTCCTATTTCAGTTAGTGCATTGTCTACCCGACTGCCAAGCCAGGTCCTTCCTAAACTACCACCTTTTCCTCAGCCCTATATCTAATCAGTTACCCAGTTCAGTTCATGTAAGTTTCTAGGGTTAAGAATGGTAGCTTACATCATTTTATATATATAAATGACTTTAATTTGTCAGTTTATGGCATATTTAATCAGCCAAAGAAAAAGTTTACAGAAAATTATTTCAGTTAGAAAGGGTTAGGTAGCTATTGTATTTATGGGGAAAAATGAATTTTCCTTAGCCTTATTATTGTAGTATGTATAGTTAGCCTTGTTGAAAATTGACATTGAACATATTAGTTACAGATTAATCTTCCTTTATATTAATTTATTAGATCATTATTGACTACTTTTGCCCCTTATGTCAGGTTCTAGGAATACAACAAGACTAAGGTATAGATCTTATCCACATAGGGGTATATTTTATAGAAAATCATTTTAGTTTCATTATTTAAAAATATATAAAGCAGATATTCAGGTATCAAATAATATATTCAATGATTTACATTATCATATAAATAGGAGTTTTGGCTTCCATTAAATTATAAAAATCAGTCTCTGTTTCAAATAACATTTTGCATTTGCCAATGAATATCATCTGTAGGTGTTTGAATTTTACATACTTAGCCTATAAAACTGAAATAAATTTATTTTAAAAGAAGAAATAAATGCAGATAAAATGTCGGCAATAACATAAAATATCCCAGTGTTGTTTTGTAATAGTATCTAAGCCACTTAATGTGAAAATTGATGATTGAATAAATATAGGAAGTTATCTTATGGTCCCTGAACTGTAAATAAAGACTGAAGAAAATTAGAAATGAACTTCAAAGCCCTCAGATGGAACAACATAGCAAGTATTCTGTCTATATCCTGGGAGTGTTGGAAGATATTGACTCTCAAGTGAATCCCTCTCATGAAATTACCTTCAGCTGGAAGGAGCCACCTAACCCAAGTTCAAGCCTCCTCCACACCAGGCCTAGTCCAGTGACTGATCATTGTCTTTCGTAGGACAACTCTGAAAGACGATCTCCACTCTAGAGCTCCTTCTGGATCATATGGAGACTTTGTAGTAATGCATTACAGTTTAATTCCCCTCACTAACTAATCCTGCCTCTTTTTTTTTTTTTTTGTCTGCACACCATCACAAGAATTGATCCTGTGAACACTCACCAGTAAATTTCCTGAATGCATCTCTTCATCAGAGAATCATATTTTCAAGGAAACATTCTAGATGGTCTGAGGAAGTAGAGTCTAAAATAGAATGTTAGATCACGCATCAGTGCACTAACTGGCTGGCAATGAGGACCCCATTGCTGGTGGTAGGTGGACTGTGGGTAGCCCTTGAATGCTGTAGTGGTAAAATTGTTAAAACCTTCACAGATGGTGAACAAGGATAGGTACCAATGGAAGGTAACACTGTGAATTCAATATCTCAGGCTTTTGAGGAATTCAATGGAAAGTAATAATTATAAGAACAATGGAATCAGTTTCTGCTGAGTGCTATTTATACAATGTAGAGAAAGAATAAAAGACTGAGTGTGATTAATCATGAGTTTAAGGTGATGTGTGAGGATAAGAAAGCCTCTGTAGCAGTATACAAAGAAAGTCTTATCTTCTTTAGCCAGAGGTTATAAAAGCTGATAATAAGGCTTAGAATTTATTTAAAAGTATAGCAGAGTTCCAGAGGCTCTTGAATCCTCAGTCCCAGCGTATCAGCCAAGCCAAGATCTGAACCCCAGCTTGGAATAAGTAGAACCCTGACTTGGGGAGGTGTGGGGTATATCTGGGTTTATCATCTTAAAAACCTTGAAAACCTAGATATTCCTAAACCTCCTGGGCCTACAGAAGTGGACCATTTCTTCCAGTTAGGGGCTATCACTTCTATCTTGCTTAAATATGATGCATAATCTTCTTCCTTTTGTGGTAGTACATATCCCTCTTAGGATATACCCTCACCTCTATTTCTTGCCACCAGATTAGTATATAGGGTCAATAGATGACATGATTTGACCGTAGAAATGCTTTGTCTCTAAGGGAGGAAATAACCTATGCTATGCTTCAAATGAGCTGCAGACCCTAGCCAATATTTACTAGTAGGAGTCAGGAGAGTATGTAGGGAGTAGGATCCTGAGGCTGCTGGACCAAGTGGGATTGACAATAAGATTGAATAAGATTGGAGATGGAGAATAAGATCAAATGGAGATAAAGAATAAGAGTTTATTGATATGGGAGCATTCTCCCATGATGTACGATCCAGACCCTGGCCAGGATAGCAGGACATAGTTGCTGCTGTTAGGATGGTTCTTAGAAGCTTGAGGAAAGCAGTGGTCCCCATAAAAAGAAGTATACATGCCACAACTGCTGTGCAGATAGTAGAAAAAGGGATCAAAAGGCTCAGATATGTAAGCATGCTAGAATGAATTTACCAGTTAGAGCCATAAAAGTCATCAACTCCGTATATTCTATGTAAAGGCTTACAAGACACCACATTTATTAAAGCAATAGGAATGTGCTGACGACTGAGATACAGACCTCGTTGATTCTCAGAGGTGACTGTTCTCTGTAGGCAAATGTTCATAGCAGGAGATGCTGTTACAGAATTGGTCTTCCTGATATCAATGGGATGGTAGGATCTCAAAGTAATAGAGGCTAGATGGCAGTACTTAGTTGTCACAAGCAAGATGGACACAGCTGTCTTAATGAGCAGCTAGTTCAAATGAACCCAGTGCTCTCGACTCACAGAGAGCTATGGAGATGGTTAATAGAACACAGCATCCCTTGAGGCAAAATAAGAGGACAGTCAACAAGCGTATTGCCCCATATACACAATTAAAGAAACGTATGGACACCAAGGGGGGAAAGGGAGTGTGGTGGGATGAATTGGGAGATTGGGATTGACATATATACACTATTGATACTATTTATAAAATAGATCACTAATGAGAACCTACTGTATAGCGAACCTACTGTATAGCTTAGGGAACTCTACTCAATGCTTTGTGGTGACCTAAATGGGAAGGAAATCCAAAAAAATGAAGGGATGTACAGCTGATTCACTTTGCTTTACAGTAGAAACTAACAACATTGTAAAGCAACTACAATAAAAATTAATTAATTTTTTAAAAAAGAAATCGGATGATCAAGAGGCTGAATATGGTCATATAATAAAAAGTCAGGACTCCTTGTTAAATTGTTGAACCTGGTCATTTTCAGACCACGTGGCCTGAAGTGCCAATCATGCATTGGGTTTTGTCATATCTACCAACACTCTGTCATAAAATAGGGCAGACCTATCAGTATCTGTCATAAAATAGGACAGACCTATCAGTATCACTTCCATCATAAGATGGAAGTGGTACATCTAAGATGAGGCATGACCAGGGCCAAAGCACCTAAGTAAAATGTACAAGCAAGTGCCCAGATCCCTACGGCATCTATCAGTGTTTTACCAGTGTCTCTATCTGAGTTCATACCTGGCCACATAGAGGGTCTCTTTTGAGCTAATAGTGGAGAAAAAAGGCTAAGCTTCTTTAATAATGAGTCAGCCTAGTACATGTATGCAAGCCCAAAATTTGACTACTGCTTCACTAAAACCCCACTCTGTGATGTCCTTGATAGACAGGAATAAGGGGAAAATCTTCCCAATGAACAGAACTTTGACTTGGGTGGTGTACCTGGTCAACAACTTTGTGTGGAAAGGGGAGGTCTGTTCAAGTATTTGGATGGACCTATGGGTGTGGCATGAAGTGTGATAATATTTGTATTGCATGTTAATGAGTACCAATAAGTATCTACCACAGAAGCAGCACAAAACATGAAATAGACAGAGTAATGCAGACAGTTAATATCAACCAACTTCTGTCATTGGCCACCCATAGCTGGGATAACAGGCTCATGGAAAGAATAGCTATAATGGGAGGGGTAGAGGATATGCATAAGTTTGAAATATGGGTTATCATTCATGAAGGTTAGTCTGTCTACTACTGAATATCTAACCTGGCAGCAACAGACACCAACAGTTGCCTCTTTATAAAGCATTATCCTTCAAGAATACCAACCAGTCCCTTGGTAGCAAGTTAATCATATTAGAACTTTTTTTACCCTGAAAGTGACAGTGCATCATTTTGATTAAATTTGACGTGTATTCTGAATATGGACTTTTCTGCTGACCTCAGCTAGTATCAGCCCTATCCAAAGGCTTTTAGAATGTTTTATTCTTAATACATGATCCTACCTAATGACTCATGAGACCAGAAGCACATTTTATAGCAGTGAAGATATAGCAGTGGGAGCATTGCCATGGTCATCTCTAGTCATATCATATTCTATACCACCTAAAAAAATTAACTTACTAGAGTGATAGAATGGCCTTTGGAGGAGGCAGCTGAGTCTTGGAGAGATAATATCCAGTAAGGAGAGAGTGCCATCTTCTGTGATGCAGGATACATCCTAAATCAATGACCATTATTATATGATGCTTTTGTTCTTTTCTTTCCTTTTTATTTCTTCCTTTTTTTCTTTTTTCTTTTTGTTTTGGAGAATACATAGGTTCAAGAATCAAGTAGAGACCCTACTTACTACCATCACATTCAGTGATCCACTTGGGGAATCTATGTTTCCTTCCCCACAACTCTGGTCTCTCTGCCAGTTTAGAAGTTCTAATTCTCAGAAAGGGAAAAGCTTTTATTAAGTGACACAGCAAGAGTCCCATTAATCTTCAAAACATGGCTGCTACTCTGTTACCTTAGTCTTCCTGTGTCAGAAAACAGCAGAAAAGAGGAGTCACCATCCTGGCAGGAGTAACTGGCCAATATAGTCAGCTTGAAGGTAGGATTGTTGTTACACAGTGAGGCAGCAAGAATATATTCCATACCCAGTTGATCCACTGAGTCATTTCTTGCTATTCTATTGTCCACTTTTGGTGGTAAACAGACAAATGCATCGGTAATAGCTTGAGAAGAGCACGGTTACCAGGGGCTCAAAATCCTCAGTGACAAAGATCTGGTAGCCTTTACTAGGTAAGCTACTTATACCAAAGATGTACTAGTCCAGGATGAGAGTAATCTAGAATGGTAATAGTAGAAGGAGATGATAATTATCATCCCACCACAGTTTCTTTTGAAAGATTTCCTAGGAAAGGTGACTACCCAAAATCCTGGAGTAGCTTTTCCGAGATGGAGTGAATTTTCATACCTCACAGGTAGATCTGAGTGGATGATGTAATACACCCCCAGATCCCTTCCTCAGGGCTGAAGCATTTATTCCTCCAGCCACTGAAACTTTTAGCCGCTGATGGCTATCAGCTAATTCCTTCTCTAGAAATTGCCATAAGCCAAAGAGAGCTTCCCCTCCCAAGGTCAAGGCCCCTGGTGGGGAGGAGCACGCTTTCCAGGACTCATTGATGGGAGAGAGGGTTGTAGTCTAAAGGCTTAGCTTCCTTGTCTTAAGGCAGTACAGCTCTGAGGGGACCTCAGGACTCCAAAACTTCTCTAGAGTTAGAGACCTCAGTTGCAACTGTGCTGTAGTTCAGCTGTCCTCCTTAACAAATCTATTTCCTTCACTCCCCCACGAGTCTTGAAGGTACTTTCCAATACACTTCTTGCACACATCTGTCTTAGAGCCTCTTTTCCGAGAAACCTGACCTAAGGCAAATACAAATCTTCAGTAATATAGAGAGTATATATTAAACATATCTTTTAAATGATATATTTCTATATATCACTTAAACTGCATATCATGTATGTATATATGTATGTGTACACACACACACAAACATATAATCTCACTTAAAATATATTTTTTAGACCTGCCATTATTTGACTTGTCTAAAAGAAATCTTGTTTTTGGCTTGTTTGGTTTTTGTTTGTTTCACTTTTAAATGTGTTTTTAATCTTTTAAAATAATAATAAAAATAACAGACAAATATTTTATACTGTACAGAAAGGTAACCACTAATGGCATATTTGTTTTTAAGTGTGAAATAAATCATTTGGGAGTTTTATGAAATGGAAATTTCATAAATGTGAGTCTAACAGATAATTCTGCTAATACAATGTTCAGTAAGCCATTGTCACAGGATTAGATCCTCAGAAGGCCAGTAACCCAAAACTCATCTAAGTCAGGGAAGAGCTTGTTTAAAGGATTGTTTGGGTTTGGTCTATTCCTGACTGCGCCTATCAACACCACCACCTAACATGAGAAGAGCTAGGGATACATCAATAAATGGTTTTGAAAAATACCATATTAATAACTATTTGGAACCCAAAGAGTGTCACCATTGTAACAATGTTTCCCATCCAAATCTTTTTTCTTCTGAAAGTTTCTGGCTTGAGAATTTTTTTTTTACAGTATAACACAGCTCATATTTCTAAAAAGGAAACTGTGACTAAAAGAAATTATGTTTTGAACAAGAGAAAATAAGTTGTTTACAACTGACTCACAGTACCTTTTTTTCAAGCCACTAAGATGGAGTTCAGCTAGTCAATCTCCTGTAGGATTTGATTTATATGTAAAAGCCTAATCATCAAATAAGAGACTATTTGATGGATTTTAAAGACCTTTAAACATTTCATGGTAATAATGCTGGTATCCCTAAGTACTCCAACTTATTAAAACCAGACATATATCCCTGCACAGCTAATAGAATGAATTTAATCTGAAAGTTCCTACAACTTTACCGAAAAAGCAGCAGTTGTTCTGTAAATTGTCACTACTAAAATTAGAGGCCATTGAGATAACTGTGAAAAGATTCTAATGTTGGAAAAAAAAAAAAAAGAAAACTCAGAATGTTGCAAAGCTAGACATCTAAGTAGGACTGTCAAGCAATTCACATTGGAAAAAAGCTTTTTTAAAACTGGGGAAATTTGGGATTCTTTTCTTTACTTTGAATCATTAGGAAAGCTATTACTTCACTAATTTAGTTGCCTTTTTATTATTTTAACACATCTTTATAAAATATTTATTTTTTATTGAGGTATAATTGACTTATAACATTATATTAGTTTTAGGTATACAACATAATGATTCAATATTTGTATAAATTGCAAAATGTTTGCCATAAGAACTCTAGTTGCCATCGGTCACCATACAAAGTTACAAATTTGTTTTTCTTGTAATAAGAACTTTTAAGATTTACTCTCTTAGAAAGTTTCAAATACACAGTACAGTTGTTTTAAAGCAAATACACTCCTTAATTTCTTTTTCTCTTAAGAGATGAACCTGGGATATGGTATATAGGGGTTGGCAATCTATGGCAGACTATGGCCCATGAGCCAAATCTGACTGGGGCACCTGCATTTGTAAATAAAGTTTAATTGGAACTGAGCAACCCTCATCTTTCAGTCATTTACCTATTGTCTTTGAATGCTTTCACACTACAATGGTAGAGTTGAGTAGTTGAGACAAAGACTGTATGAACCACAAAGCCCAAGATATTCATGAATTGTTTCTTTCCAGAAAATGTTTCTTAAACCTTGTAGTAAATATCCCTTCTTTAGAATGTATGTAAAATGGCAAAAATTTATTTCCAATATTCAATAATAGAAATATTAATGCCTTTTAATAGTACCTTCTGTTAGCACATTTTTAACTAGCAAATATGATCTGGGATATAAAGTATGAGATAAAGGAAAAATTTAACCCAGTATAAGATCATATTTTCTTACTACAAAGATTATAATAATTTATAAACATAGGTTATTTTAAAAATACATGTTATAAATAATTGGAAAAAGAAGTATGTTAAAGTTAAGAGCTAGTTGAGCTACTTGATATTTTTTTCTTTGACTGTGTTTCTTCGTTTTGGCTAACCTCTTAAGTTTTCTGATCTCTCTCATGGAGCTATGCTTTATGTGGCTGTTGACGATGTGTTGGAAATAATGTAGTCATTCAGCAAATAGAGATCTTAAGAAGTAACTATTATTTGGCTTTACCTTCTATCACTGGAAATTTCTCTGCAAATGAGTTCAATAAACTCAATGAAAAAGAGTCTAGTTAAAAATAATACAATTAGGAAAATTAATCTTTGGTTACGTTTTATATGTATAGTACTTTAAAAGCCATGTAACTCATAACACTTTTTATGTTTTATAGATTTGGATGATCCAGTAGTAACTGTTCATCAAAGTATAGGTGAAGCTAAAGAACAATTTTACTATGAGAGAACAGTGTTCCTCCGGTGTGTTGCCAATTCCAATCCACCTGTTCGGTACAGCTGGAGACGTGGCCAGGAGGTGTTACTACAAGGATCTGATAAAGGAGTTGAGATTTATGAACCCTTCTTTACCCAGGTAGGAATTGAGGTATAGTATTTCCAGCCCACTCTGCTGATACCTTTCTAATTCAGGCAGCATGCGATACTATATCAATTTGAAAAGATAATTTCTCCCAGTCTGACCTTTGAAAAAATAACATGTGCTTGAAAGATTAGAGGACTCAAATAATGAAGAACAATTTATTTATTTTTCATGTGGTAGTTAAATGGATAATGTTAACTCTTGAAAACAATTTAATGTATCCTAACATATTTCTTTGTCTATAGGTTTGCCTAGGTTTCACTCTAAAGTACGTAATTATACACTTGCTGCCTGCTTTGTTTTTTTATGGGAAATATTTCTTAAAGAAGAGATTTTGATTTCCCCATTTGTAATGGTAAATACATTTTTAAAGAATGAAGAAATCTACTTGAAATTTATTTGGTTTTGGATTTAGGGAAAAAGTCTGTCTAATTTTCTTTGTTCATTTTCAGTTTTGATTTAATTTATAGAACCGTAATTATGTAAAAGCTAAAATATCTGAGTCATTAAAAACTTATTTAATAAAAAGAAAATTTGAATTAATTTTATATAGAGTGAATGTAATATGGAACACTCTTCTGTAATGTATTTTTTTAAATTTTATTGAAGTATAGTTAATGAATTAATAATTCTTGAGGAGGACATTGAAGTTGTAGGATTATTTAAATGCTGTTATTATAAAGATTTTTTGATGACCAGAAAGGAACACAAGCCTAACTAACAAAGAAAAAGTTTTAAATAAAAAACTGTACTTGGAAAAATTTTCAAAATAATTGTGACCATGAATTTTTTTAAAAAAAATTATATGGGTGATAAGATAAACAGGAATTTGACTACATTGTTAAAGTTTGGAACATCATATATCCATAACTAGGGAAGTATATAACCAAATTTAAAATGTTGTAAATATTCTACTTCAGAATGTTAAAGATTATTAAAAGTTTCACATCTCAACTCTCTAATAATATAAGATTATCCTGAGTTTGTAAATTTCCCAGCATCCCATATTTTGTCATTAAATACAATGTTAAATAAATATGGCAATTCATTCTTAAATTTTTACTAAAATCCTTTTTTTTTATTTAGCAAAATAACTTAAAATATTTATCAACAGTATTTAGTTGCTTGGATGTCTCTAATGTTTAGAAATCCAAATAAATGATCACCTATCATTAATTTGATTCTTTTATTGTCAATTTCTTTTAAAATATAGACATTGTTAAAATTTAGAAAACAAAACTTTCTGTTTCACATGATGTTTACCATACTAAGGCAATTCTAGACACATATTCACTAGGTACATAATCACTGTATGCAGTTTCTTACCTGCAGAAGGGTCTTATCACTTAGTAATTAACACATGGCCCTTGTCCAAATTGGGGAAAAACTTCTATAGTTTCAAAATAATTAAGAATTTGTTTTAAAGTTGTTAAATAAGCACAATCAAATTTTTCATTCATTTTGAATTTGTTGCTGTTTCTGTGTTAGCAACTCAAAAAATCTGTCTTACAAGAACTCTAAACTAGTAGCTATTGATTCTACCTTTTAAAGGTAACTTTTATTTTCTCTTCCCCCATTCTTTTGTGAGAAAAACAACTTTTTAATTTGAACATTTCAATACTGATACTTTCTTTGTTATGAATACTAGCTTATACTATGCTGCATAACACACACTTTTTCTTTTGCTATACTCAAAACTCTGCTGCTTGGACCCTCTGAATTAATCCTCCTAAAAAGTATTTAAGAAACAAACTTTTCTTGAAATTCTGTGCTCTGGATTCAACTGCTGTAGCTGATAATTGCCAATAACATGTAGTTATAGCTCCTATTTAAAAATGTCTTTCCTGCCTTTGGTTACTTGATTATGTTGTTTATCTCTCCTTCTGAAATGGCTATGTATTGGGGGTTTTTTTTGTTTTTGTTTTCTATATTTATCTATTTATTTTTAACTTTTAATTTTATACTGGAGTATAGTTGATAAACAATGTTGTAATAGTTTCAGGTGTGCAAGAAAGTGATTCAGTTATACATATACATGTATCTATTCTTTTTAAAAATCTTTTCCCGTTTAGGTTGTTACATAAGATGGAGCAGAGTTCCCTTACAGAGGTCCTTGTTGGTTGTCCGGTTTAAATATAGCATTGTGTACATGTCAATCCCACACTCCCTAATGGTTATATATTTATATCTGTCCTAAAAATTATGTAGAAACAATACTTTAAAACTTTTATGTTATATATGTTCTTAATTTGTTAACATTAAACATATTTTGTAGGCTGGATTGATAAAAGTCTCAAACAGCAGCACATGGAAAGTTTAGTTCTTATAACCACAGAGGATGTTGGATTTCTCACAGACAAAATGTTGTCAGTGGTTTTTCTTTATACTACATGTGTTGACATACTGAACATGGGCCTGATATACACAAGTCCAACTATATCACATGACTTCTATTATCTCTCCATGGAATATAGCAATAGGTTCCTAACTGGCTGTCATGTTTTATTACAGAAACCTCCAATTATCTGAGTGATCATTTTAAAATATAAATATTTTTCCTGCTTTAATCTCTCCAGTGGCTTCCCAATGTTTACAGTAAATCCAAATATGTATCATGACCTACAAGACCATGTTTGACCTTGCTCTGTCTTGTTCTCTTTTACCTTCTGTACCTTATTCAGTGTTTTGGTCACACCTGCCCTAGACATGTCTAGGGCGTGAATGTTCTCAATTCCTCCAAGTAGAATGTTATTTACTAGATAATATGGCAGGGATCTACTTAACACCAAGCACTCATCACCTGAGAAAGGGTTTCCCTGACAGATCTATCTGAGGTAACGTCTTTTCCCTTCCACAGTTACTCTTTTCTAATACCCAGTATTTTTGTTGTTGTTGTTTGTTTGTTTTTATTTGTTTTGTTTTGTTTTTCCCTACTGCACAAAATTATCAAATTATCTTATTTGTGTATTTGGACATAAACTCAATGATTATAGTGACTTTGTCTTTTCAACAGCTCAAATGGTGCCTGACACATGGAAGATTCTCAATAAATATATTGAGCCAATATTCCCATGAAGATGTCTGGATTTGTAACTAAAGAATAGTTAAAATTATTAGTAACTCCTGAATCACTCTCTGTAACTCCACTCCTCTTTACCCACTAAAGAAAGCTTAGTGAAATGAGAATGATATTATAATTAAATCAATTTAAAAGTATTTAATTTCCAAACTGTTGATGATTTTCTTGTTATAATTTTTAATTGATTTCTAGTCTAATTTCACTGGGTCAGAAAGCATACTCTCAACAATTTCAGTCTAGAAATTGAGACTTGCATGGTGTACTTGCCTGTGATGTACCTCCATGAATGATCCATGTGCACCCACAAAATGTGCATTCCAAAACTGTTGAGTTTCAGATAGGTCACATTTGTTAATTTTGTTTTTCAGATATTCTATGTATTTCCTGATTTTTGTGTCTGCTGTCCTAACAGCTATTGAGAGAAGTTATTAATGTCTATGACTATGGCTGTGGATTTGTCTCTTTCTTCTTTATTTTTATGAATTTTTGCTTTATATATTTTGAAGGTATATTATTAGCACATACAGAATTAGTATTTTTATATCTTCCTAGTGGATTATCTGAGTGTATTATCTTCATGGTAAGTTATCATTCAGAAATATCCTTCTATAGCACTGGCACTCTTTCTTGCCTTAAATCTGTTTTGTTGGTCATTAATTCAACTATACAAGCTTTCCTTTGGTTAGTGGGTTTCTTTAGGTGTGGGGGAGAGTGATAAATATTCATCTCTTTTACTTTCCAACTTTATATTTACAACATGTCACTTTTAACCAGAATATAGATTTTTGTTGTTGTTTTAATCCAGTGGGACTATCTTAATTTTCAGTATATTTAATCCAATGACTAATATCAATTTTTTACCATATGACCCACTTGTTTCATTTTACTTCTCTGTTTTCTTGCCTTCTGGATTTATCAGATGATAAATTATTATCATTGGATGATAAATTATTCCATTGGATGATAATTTATTCCATCTTATCATCTATTTAACCAAAAGTGTTAAATTATCTTGGTAGGTTTTGGCACTTAAATTGAAAATCAATTGGCCCTATGTATTAGGGTCTATTTCTGAATTATTTTTTCTGTCTCATTGGTTTATATGTCTGTCTTTATGCCAGTACCACACTGTGTTAATTACTGTAGCTTTATAGCGAGTCTTGAAATCAGAAAGAATAAGTCCCTTAACCATGTTCATCTTTTTCAAAATTGTTTTAGATGTTTTCATTTCTTTGTATTTCCATATAAATTTTAGGATCATCTTGTTGACTTCTACAGAGAGTCTGATAAGGTTTTGAGTAAAGTTTTGTTGAATCTATAGCTCAATTTGAGAAGACTAATATTAAAAGTTATAGAACTGAGGATGATTGATATTGGCAATGTATTATAATCAAGCAAAGAAAAACCTGATCTCCTTCATTTTGACTTTACCTCTTTGTCATGCATAGTATTGCTCTATGAACAATTTGAGAGCATATGTAAGATTTTCCAATACCAGTTTTATTTAGGTTTATCAACCTTTAAGATACTGCTTTGAGTGTTTTCATATATATATGTATATTTATCATAAATGCACAGGAAGCTAGTCATTTACTTAAGAAATTCTCGAGAGTTTCTTATAAACAAATTACCTCTTGGGGCAAGGCAGCTAGGTGTATATATCCACCTGAAAATCCAACAGTTTCTTTTCCAGTGGGCCATAGGAGGTTTACTTTTGTGCAGGAAACACAAATACAGATGCCTACTTAAACTATCTGGTAACATAAATATGTGACCTGTTGGAGGGGGTGATGTAGTATGAAAATAAGAACTGGTAAGGCTTGCTGTGCATGCCCACTTTTTAGAAAACAATATACCACCTGTTGCTGCCAGAGTTCTATATTTGACCCTCTGGGCTGCCATTTTGAAACTCTGCTTGAGTCCACAGTTTCTTCAGGAGGGGGTGGTACATATGATAACATTATTACTTTTGTATAATTTCAAATATAGGGAGTTACAGAATAAGCAGGATTTCTCTAAAAGTTCTGTTGAATGAAAAAATTAGAATTAATAGATTGAGAATTCCAGGACTGATTCCAGCCTCTAGGGCACATTTTTACATTACAGACAAATATGATGTAAAGAACATTTTTACCCATGAATCTACTTGATAACAATCTACATCCTCATTGGTAGCTTCTAGCTGCATTGGAAATTTGGAAGGACACTGGATGTGGTTGTCCAGCAGTAGAAAGCAACACAATGTATTTAGTGTGTGGTCTTTATTTTTACAATGATAAAGCATAATTTTTACGTAGATTCCAATTTACAAAGTTATCATATCTAGTTGTTTTTCTCCACATTAAAAGGTAACCCAAACATTTGTAAGTAACTCTTCAGAATTATGCTATTGAAATAAAGGCATTAATTATTTGGTCTACATACCATATTTGCTTTAGATTTAAAATTAACTTTGTTTTGTATCCTTGAAATGCTTCCCAAGATAAACTTTGGTTTTTTTGTTTGTTTGTTTTGCCTTCATATTGGCTTTGCCATTTATAATGAGATAGAAATGGTGTTTACTTTTCCTTTTGCTTATCAGGTTAGTGTGTATGTATATGTATTCTTAGGTGTTATTGATTTCTTGGACTATTGTTTCCCATCAACTGCCGTGTGTACTTTATGAAGAAAAAGCTTTCCATTTTAGCTTTGTTTGTATTGGAGTACTTCAATAATATTTTAATTTATTTTCATAGATCTATCACCTCTGTGGCTTCATAGTGTAAATAAGATCCAGTTAAAATGACTGAGATCTGTTTTGTGCAAGATACGGGCAAGTCTCTATCAGGGATATAGAGGCTACTAGGCAAGGCTCCTCCTCTAACTTTGATAAACATGGGTAGAAGTCAAAATAAACAGTGACTATGATACAAAGTGAAAATTATTGTCAAAATAGAGGCACACAATAGTGCTATGGAGAGAACATTCAGGATGGCATGTGTAATATACAGAAGGAAGACAAAATCTTCAGAGACTGGCCATGTCTCTGGATGGCTGGAATGATCATTGGTATATGTAGGTATATGTAGGGAACCACTGTTCCCTACATTTACAGTCTTCCCAGACTGTAAATCTGGGAAGGTATACTGGGACTATATCATGGAAGGATTCAAATGACAGATCATAAGTCTGCTTATTTTTAATATTAGAAAATTAAATTTCTTTTAAAGATATTATGTTTTGCTATTTAATAACAATGTCTTGTTTTAAATAAAACAGAATTTCAAAGATAATGAGATATATCTATCCACATGCACATTCATACTAAGTTAATACCTATATCAATTTGAAGTGAATATTTATTTCACCATCCTGTAGAAATACAAAATTTTGATTATGCCTTTTTATAGATCATGTTTCCAGAATGAAATTGGTATGTGTTCCTGAGGCTGATATGAATTAAAAAGCATATATGTCTAAGAGGAATAATTATCCTTTTCATATTTCCACTCATTTAATACGGAAGATGTCAGCTAGCATATGCTATTATTTATTTAGAAGTTTATTATAAATTAGTCATTAGAGCTACAAAAAATGAGTGTAAATTGGAATGTTTTTTTTTTTCTTTTTACCAATATCTGAAAGTTAATATTAAAAGAAAGTTTCAATTCCTTTTCTAAGTAAAATAGAAATACTGCTTCAGGCTATGGGCATTATTTCACTAGACAATGTCACCATTGGTAAGGGCCACTGACTAATGCATAGAATGCCTTCCCTTTATTTATTTTATTTAAAAAGTAGTTTTAAAATTTTAAATACAGGAGTTTCAAATAATTTTGTGAATGTTAAAGAAATGTGTACTTAAATTTTACAAACTATATGTACTCTTGCTATTTCTCAAGAACTTTTGTAAAGATGTTCATGACATCATCTTGTGTATTGTAATTACACCATCTAATTACAAGACTGAAATATTTACATCAATTATGTAATTAGTTATAATTAGGCTAATTAGACTAATTATACAATTAGACAATAATCAACTGAAAATTCCTTTTTACAAATCATGGAAATTCACATGAAAAAAGACTTCCAATATCACAGAATATTAAATTTATATGTTCAACAAAATAAATTAATATTATGCAACAAAACAGTTATAAGTAGTAAAGTCTAAATCATTATAAATATATTCATATGTATACATGCATGCCATTTGATAGCATATATATATGCACACACATGTATTATATTCTTTATTTTGTTATACATTATGATATATTTTTTAAAAATATTCTGAGTTTTGGGAATTGTTTATTGAGAGGAAGAGAGTCAGCCTGAATGCTTTCCTCATTTCCTGAATGTGGTGAATTAATTGAGTAGGGTTCAAATTCTTCCTTAACTCTGCCTGTTATTTTCTACATTCCTTTTACAAATTTTGTCTGTATTAGCCCCTCTCCCTCTTTGACATACTACATAGAGTAATCTTACATATTAACCTAGGTGACTATCTCGTAAGTTCAGACACCTTGGTAACTTGTTTCCTGACTGCAAGATGTAAATCATCTTAGTTTATCCAAAACGATTCTCCAGTCAAATGAGAGCTGAACTTTGGGCAATTGTGGACTAGAATTCACAGTAAAAGTTATTCCTCCATTTTGTCTGTCCTTCTCATGTGTCTACTTTGCTGCTCTGATCTGCATAAGAATTAACTAGGATATGCTGTGCACAAACCATTATATTTATTGGACTATATTTTTTGGTCTTTAAAGAGTGGGAATCATCTCAAAAGTAAGGCTGTTCAAGCCTTAAAATCTCAATTACTACCCAATTTGTAGTCTTTACTTTTGGATAACATAAACACTAGCAGCATTCCTAATCACAAGAACTTAGGTATATAAAATATTTCCAGAATGCATCTAATACAAAAATGACCTCTGTATTTTAATGGCCATAGCTTCATTGCTGTTGGTTCAAATGTACACTTGATTATTTTATCAGTCCCTTGGGGCTTACTTCCCATTTACATGCTCTTGCTAATAATTGACTGTTCAGTTCTTCTGTGGATGGCCCCTAGCTCAGCTTCTTAAACCTGTCTTTCAGCTTACCCTAATATAAAGATTTTTTTTAATTGTTATTTCTACTATTAGAGTCAATGTGGCTCGAAAAGGTTTACTGAAAACATTATGTGCAGGACAGTGAGTTGGCTCTGTTCTTTTCTTGTCAGCAATCTTGCCTGAGTTGATAGCATGCAAAGCACTGCACAAATGGCAGGAATGGAATTTAAAGTGGCCTTATATATGGAAAAGTCAGTATTAATATAAATATATAATATAAATGACAAAAAACATATATAAACATATAAACAAATACAACTGGTATAGACAAAACATATTAACTCAGAAAATAGAAAGAATGTAGGAAAAAATACTTTTAGAAACTGTCTCAAGGGTAAGAGCTTTCAGTTTTAAAACTCTTCCTTGGAATAATGGCTGTATGAAAATATTCAGAATAACTGTAGGGGCATATGTTGTTTAATGGGTAGACAGCTATGGTGGGTGGAAATCATGTTTAAAATATTTTCCAACAAGAGAGGGCAGGTTTTGAAAGAAAATAATAATCAGGTAGACAAGTGGCATTCAACACAAAATAAGTAGTATTAGAATAAATTAAAACCTACTCTCACAGCCCATCTAGTCTGGCCTCTTCCAGGCTCTGAAATTTAATGTCAATCGTCTTCATTTCTCTACATTCCAGCCACATTGATTTTCTATCTAACCCTCCAACAGGGCAACCTTACTACTGTGTTAGGTCTCCTCAGTTTTGGTTCCTACTATCTTTATCGTACTATATGTGATAACTCATCTTTCAAACATCCTTCTAGTCATTCAAGTTTCAGCTCAAAAGCCTTAGAGATACCTCTCAGAATGTCCTATCCAGAATAGCTCACCACATCTCCATCTCTCTATCACATACCTTGTTTGATTTACTGGACAGCATTTAATACTTGTAAAAACATTCTCTGTCTTTGTTTAGATATTTATTTTTTCCAACATGTAAAGTTTAATGTATTTTTCACTGTGTTCCCAGCATTTGGAAAGTACTTAGAGTAAGGCTATAGTTAATTTTGTCTAAACATTTTTTCATTGAAATATTACATATATATAGAAAAGTACCTGAAACATAAGTGTATATAGCATGATGCATTTTTTTCACAGAGATCAGATTTCGCTTCATAGCATGAAGATCAAGAAACAGAACTTTGGAGCACCTCCTTTATGGTTGTAGTTAATTTAAGTCAAGAAACTGACTATCTCGTAAAATTTGATAGATAGGAAGTGTGGCATAACATTTGAAAGAATTTGAAAGGATTGACTTTCTGTGATACAATTTTTATTTTTTTTTACAAAGAATAGGGAGAAGTAAGAGAGTTGATGGTGTATTTATTCTAGTAGTGCAAGTAAAAATATTTAATTGTAGAAAAATTACAGAGAGTCAGTTTCCAATTGATTATTAATGTGGCAAGTACTATAGAAATGGCAGAGAAATTACAAAGTAATAAGAATGATATAAGAAATATAGCATCATACACAAAGGACAGAATGCATAGTGGGAAAAATGAAGTCTAATTTTTATAGATTTTATATTTTTGTACCATTTATTTTTAAAAGTCATTATGATTATATATTATAACTACATTACTTCTTGTAGAATACTGAGTGGGAAGACAAATTTTAAGTATATCCTGTCAACCAACAAATATTTATTAAGCAATGGATATAAAAGGCTCCCTATTAGTTAGTTGTTATTAGAGATATAAGATAACTCTGCCCCTAGAGGCCTCATGATTCAGTTAAAGAACATAAGTCAACACATTGAATGATAATTTCATAGCCAAATACTCAGTAGTGAGTTATAAATAGATATTTTGGTATAAAAATGAAATAGAACCTCCAAAGGAAGAGAATTTACTTCTAACTGAGAAGGTCAGAAGAGAGTTTACAGAGTAGATACAGATTTTTTTGAACTGCACTTCGGTTTAGACGGGAACAGAAAAAGATTCATACCAAGGGATAATTTTCTTAAAAAAACAGCAGAGTTGAAATCATAAAAAGACACCATAAAATAGTGATTTAACTAATTTTATGGGGATAAATATTAACTAAAAATAATAAATTAATATATAATAAACTAATTTGTGTGAGGAATGAGAAAAAAGTAAATTTGCTTAGACTGCATAGAGTTTCAAATGACACACTAAAGGTTTTTGAAATAACCTTTCAGAGTAGGAGAGCTATTTAGGGTTTTCTAGCATGAAAATGACATGATGAAGGCAAGTACTGTGGCAGCATGCAGAGAGATTAGAATAAAGGAGAGCAACAGTTCTCGATACTAGGCAGTACATTACCTTAGCCGAAATAAGCTCTCAAGCCGTATTCATTAAATCAGTGGTTGCTGAGGGACTACAGAAAATATCATGCCTATAGATTGAAAAGCAAAGGTCATTCGTGAAAGAATAGATAATCTAAAGAATAATCTAAGGCACTTGATGCCATTGAATGTGGGGGAATGAGAAACAGTGAAGAGTGAATGATGACATGAGTCTTGAGTCTGGATTAGAGGAGAATGATAAGGTGATCATTAAAAAATAGCACAACATCAGAAGAGAAAATTTGTATGAGGTGATGCAGTGAGTGTAAGTGGAATGGAATGGTGAACTCATTGAGTTTGATATGACATTTTATGTCTTACTGATGAAAATCTTCGTCAGTCAGTTATCGAAGAACTTAGGTTAGAGGTCAGAGGTATAGATAGAGGTGGTGGAAGAGGACATGCATAGAGAGGTCAAGGGGAATCCAGGAGAGAAAAAATTCAATCTAGAAACAGAAGAGACAAGTCTAACTTGTTTGTTGGCAAAGTATGTAGTGGCTTTTTTGGGGGTAGGGGCTCTGTAATGCAAGAAGGAGTCGATAAATGTAAATAACAAAAATAATGGTCAAAAAGAATTAGAAAACCAGGATAGATTATCTTAAGAGATCCAGATGGGGTGCAGAGAAACTCAAGTGCAAGAGTGTAACGGCTAGCAAACATTGCAACTGAAAGGACAGGAAAAGTTTTGAAAAGCAGGATTTCATTAATTACAATACTATTGGTAATTTTTTTAACATCTTTATTGTAGTATAATTGCTTTACAATGGTGTGTTAGTTTCTGCTTTACAACAAAGTGAATCAGTTGTACATATACATATGTTCCCTCTTGCGTCTCCCTCCCTCCCACCCTCCTGGTGATTTTTTTTTTTTTTTTTTTTTTTTGCGGTATGCGGGCCTCTCACTGTTGTGGCCTCTCCCATTGCGGAGCACGGGCTCCGGACGCGCAGGCCTAGCGGCCATGGCTCACGGGCTTAGTTGCTCCGCGGCATGCGGGATCTTCCCGGACCAGGACACGAACCCGTGTCCCCTGCATCGGCAGGCGGATTCTCAACCACTGCGCCACCAGGGAAGCCCCCTGGTGATGTTTATTAAGTGGGATTTTTTTTTTTTTTGCTTAGAAATTTGTCAGGTATCTATATATAAATGCTAATTGAAACCATGATAATGCATCATATTGCTCTAGGAATATAATATAGTAGAATATTGCAGACAAAAATTTGTATAGTAGATAGAAAATGAAATAAAATACAACCAAAAGGTGTCTGAATTATTATATTTATAATTTTTTTACCTACACACAAGGAACTGTCAAAATAGCAAAGGTAATTTAAAGTGTTAGAAGTAAGCAGAGAAGTACAGAAGCCTAAAAGAGAAATAAAGATTTATTGAATTTTAACAAAAGAGCATTATTAATGACATTAGAAGATACAGTTTCAGCAAAGTGTTGAAATAGTATCCAGAAAATATGGATTAAAAAATAATTTGTTAGTGGAAACAGAAACAAGAAATACTGGCAGAATATGATTAATTCTATGTGAATAAAGAGACTTTATCATTAAATATGCATCTAAATGACACTGTTCATCCTCTGCATACATTTGAGAATTGTTATCACTGCATGATTCCTTTTAGAATGTTGACTATGTATATTAACATCTGTTGAGTTCATATCAGGTGGCAAGCAGATAATAAATTCTGGATAAATAAATATGCATAAAGCAAAACCCTGAGTGGTAAACGATAAGTAGTCATAGTACTTTCAATTGCTAAAGTATTCATTTAAAAAGTGTCTCTTTATGCTAAGTCCTGTACTAGGTGCTTAGAACATAGGGCTGAGAGCAAGACAGACATAATCTCTGCCCTCTAGGTACTTACTGACAAGGGGAGGAGTATGGCAGAAAATAAATCCATTACCAAAATAAGTGGAAAAATGAGACTGTGTTATAAAAAGATATAAGCAGATCTCATAAAAATGGATTTCTCCTTTTCCAGAAAGTAAGGAAAGACTTACCTGTGGAAGTGAGGAGTGTTGGGGTTTAAGAATGAGATGAAATTGATTAGGCATAGAGAGATGAGGAACCAGGCATGTGCAAAGGGTCTGTGGCCAAAGGAAGCTGAATGTGTGTAAAGCATTACAAAAATGAGAGAAGACTGGGGAGGCAAGGAGAATACATGTCACATAGGGTTGACAGTCGTGTTAACAACTGTTATGTTTATGTTAAGGGCAATGCCATATTGTTCCTGTGATTTAAGCAGAGAAATGGCATGATCAGATTTCCATGTCAAAAAAAAGTCCTGATTCTAGATTAGATGATCATGCTTGCTTGGATTCTTAAACTATACCAGGCACAATCAGAAATTTCTCAGCTGAATGTTGGGTTTAGAGCATTATGTTTAAAAATAAAAGAATGTTCAGAACTGAACATGTTGAAAGGTCAACAAAATCTGAGATAGAGATACTGAATATATGAATAAGATGTAATAATTGAAAGCCTAAGATTCCTGTTACTAAAGAAGAAAGCGTAGATTTAGAGGAATAGACTTGAAGTCCATTTTTGCATATGTTGAGTTTTAGGTACCTATGAGACATCAAAATGGACATATTGAGGTAAAAAATTGGCATATACGTCTAAAACTTGAGGGAGAATTTTGGAATAGGGATAAAGACTTGAGGGGGGCCAGGAATAAATTCATCAGGCTTGTAGTATAAATTCATCAGCAAGGATAAAATCATTTAAGGGAATTTTATAAAGTGTGATTAACTGTAGAATAGTATTCCAGAGAATACCAATAGTTCATTAAGTGTTGAGAGGAGAAAGAAAAGTGAAGAAATCTAAGCAACAGCAGTCACAGAGATAGGAGGAGTAAGATGTATTATCTCATTCAAAAAATTATCTGAGTCAACAGGTTCTCATATAACATTCTAACTATGCTTTGTAACTAAGCACTCTTTTATATGCATTGTATATAGTTAATATAAATGAGAACTTTGTAATACTTTGAGAGCATGTTTTAAAATTTTGGGTTGGCCAAAAAGTTTGTTCGAGTTTTTCCATAACATCTTATGGAAAAATCCGAACGAACTTTTTGGCCAACCCAATATAAATTCTAGAACCATACACTCTGACTCTGTGTATATTCCTGTGGGATGTATTTGCGTCTGTTTATACAGAAAAAAGGCAATGTCTTTCATAAAGAAAAATTGAAGGATAGAAGATTATTATTTATCCCACTGAGGAAAATGCTAAAAGTGTGACTGTTTTAAGACTAAATTTTGAGTGAATGAAAGGAATTATGGACAAATACCCATGAACACTGAAGGAGAGATTCATTTGACATTTGGAAAACTCTGTGTGCCTGCATGTGTGGGCAGGCTTTTTTATCTGCAACTGAACAGGCAGTGTCTTTATGTATTAAATCACTAAATATTCTGATCCTTCTGAATAGCGTATCAAAGTATTGCAATTTTTAGGACTTGAATGATGTTACTTAAGGAAAATAAAAGAAACACATGGTTTTGTACAGATGTTATCTGGAAAAAATTAACATTTTAAAAATGGCTCTACCAAATATGATGTCATTGGGAGACTTTTTACCATCTCCATAATTAAGTTACTTGTGAAAGGAAGTATTTTGAGAGATGCATTAATAACTTTAGATGGTAAAGAAATCCCAGGAGACCTTATTTGAATTGGGCAGGTTTTTTCCTCTTCTTATTGTTGTTTGTTCTTTTTATCTTTTGAACAATTTCAGTGTTTTTGCATGGTCTTTTTTGGCTCATCAAGAGTGTGTAAGACATTTTTGATCGCTTGCCTGATTTGACTATATCTGCAATTTTGCAGATTTACCCAGGAGACTTAAACCTTGAATTCCTGAACATAAAGTAACAATAATAATAATAATATAGAAACACTCATGAATACTTTTTAAATGCAGTTTAAGATTTATCATCTGGGGCTTCCCTAGTGGCACAGTGGTTGAGAGTCTGCCTGCTGATGCAGGGGACATGGGTTCGTTCCCCGGTCTGGGAAGATCCCACATGCCGTGGAGTGGCTAGGCCCGTGAGCCATGGCACCGGAGCCTGTGCTCTGCAACAGGAGAGGCCACAACAGTGAGAGGCCCGCGTACTGCAAAAAAAAAAAAAAAGATTTATCATCTGTCATTGCTCCATATACACAAAATATTTATGTATATACATTTAATTATCTATCATTAGATTGACCTCATTAATTTTGTTTTACCAACAGCATTTCATTTATTGGCTCTTCAGAATCCTTTTCTTTCATAACATTTCATGTTGAAGTCTGCATAGGTTGGTGTTTGTTGAATAAACTCCATTATTAAGTACACTGTTCTGATCTTTGCATAATAATTTGTATAACTACCACCAGAAATAGATTTCCCCCCTTAGGAAGCTAGTTTGCAAACAAACAAACAAAAAAGCTATGAATTTTCATTGTAGTCAGTTTTTATCTCCAAGCACATTACAGTTTGATTTTTAAATGCAATAGTTTTTTTATTTGTTTGTTTTAATTTAGGTCATTTTCCTTAAAAAATGACGATCTGCCATATTTTAATAATATAATTTTAAATACAATACCATGATTCATCCATTTATTAATTTTGGTTACCATTGACTTTTTCTAATGACTTTTTCTACATTTTCAGGGTGAAACAAAGATATTAAAACTAAAGAATCTTCGACCTCAGGACTATGCTAATTATAGCTGCATTGCTTCAGTGAGGAATGTATGTAATATTCCTGATAAGATGGTGTCATTTAGACTTTCCAATAAAACAGGTACGTAACTACCTATGAATGTTTTATGTCTGTTATCCACAACAAATGTTTAAAAAGTCTTTAACTTTTTTATATACCAAATGATTTCTATAGTATATGTAAGGAACAAGGCATCTTTTCTTTCCAGAAAATTCTGTAGTATCTAAAAAACTTTTAAGTGGACACTGTAAAATTTAATTGCAATATGCTCCCATGTAATATGTTTGTTTATACAGCAAGCAAAATTACAGTTCCTTAAAATAATGTGTTCATTAATGTCACAAGCCAACCTATATTATGTTCAAAGAAATTGCTGAGAAGTATTAGATTTTTCATATGAAAATTTGTGCTCTAAATAGCTAAAAGTGTTTTGTGATTCCAAAACTGAGTAAAAGAACTTTTCTTACTCTGTTTCATGTCAGGAAAGCTAATTGGTAATTTCAGGTAGGTGTTTTTAGGAAAGTATTTTTGTAGAAAATGTCAAAACATTAGCAAGACTGCAACTTACGTTAGCCTGTGTTTAGTGATATAGACCTCAGAATAATTGCAAACACATTAAGAAGAAATGTCTAAATGAAAGAGCAAAGAGAGCATGTGAATGAACTATCTTTTGTAAGGTTGTATATAAAGAAACACTTAAAAATTAGAATTTGAACAGGTTTTGAGAAATTTTCATTGGCAATTAATATGAATTTTTACTCTTAAATCATTATATTAAAATATAGAGTTTTAAAGGTACTTTTCCCATTAACAAAAACCTTGAAAAGTGTGGGCTTTGGTGTTCCTTGGTTTGGGTCCTAGTTCTGTCACTTACTAGCTCTTGGATCTTGTTGAGCAAGTCACTTCACTCTTCTTTGCCTTAGTTTCCTCATAAACTCATAAACTTATAGGAAAGAATTAATGAATTGATATATATAAAGCATGTGGAACATACTTGATTCATTCCTCTGACAATGAGCTAGTAGTTAGCAACCCCATCCAGCTCATTTGGTGGAAAGATTAAACCTAGGACTTTCTGCAAAAATGAAAACTTGTGTGCTCATATGTTGATTCATCAACATGTGTTCCACTGAGTTGTTCAGATTTTGAAAGGTCATTTTAAAATTTATTCATTCATTTATTCATTCATTTATTCATCAAAAACTTACTATGTTCCTTTTATGGGTCAGCAATGATAGGCATAGGGCTATTGGCTAAGATGTAAATTGCCCTAAACTAGAGAAATACTCTATTAAGCACTGGATAAAAGTCATTAGAGGAAATTAAAAGAAGAATGTGGCAGACAAAAAAACTTTATCAAGAAGGATGAGAAGGACTTGATGAAAACTGTGTTGCAGGAAAAAATAGAATTATAAAATATTTCTGGCCCTAAGACTTATAAAAGTTAATAATTTCATTTCACTTAAAAGAACAAATAGGATATTGAGAAATAAAAATCAGATATTAATATAAGAACTTGGTGTGACTACATTATTCGTCTTGGCATGAACTATTTTGTGAATTATTATAACTGATTTTGTTTTTCTTAGTTTCTTTAATGTATTTTTAGAAAACACATGATTCAGAGAGAAAAATTAAAAATTAAATGGAAGTAGGTCCTATGGGATGGGTAAAGGCATTGCAGTTTGTCAATGGAGATATTCCATGAACAATCTATAATAGGAATATAAAAAAGTTTTATTTGAGCCAAAATGAGGACTATCGCCGGGGAGACAGAGATTCAGGAAGCAGCTGAACTGTGTTCCACCAGGCTGCAAAATGGGGGATGCTTATAAAGGCAAAATTACATAAGTTGTTTGTCAAGAATTAGAATTGGAGCTGGCAAGAAGTAAGGGTGCTTGTTAAGCAAGTATTGGTTGGGGTCTGAAATGGTTGCACAGTTTTGAGGGAAGACCTTGAGACCATAAGGTTGCAACTGGCTGCTGCTTGCAGATGTCATTTTGAGAACAATTGATGATGTGCTTGAGTCTGATACAGTTCATAAAATTTAAGTTCCCAATGATGCAGGAATGTGTCTGAAACCACATCCACAGTGGCCACCTGGCTCCATCCTGGATGCCTGAACCACAGTTACTCCATTTTGATTTTTAAATTCATTCTTTTCTTTAATGGTTAAAGCAGATGTACAATGCATGTTGACAGGCCATAAGGTAGGCCGTTCTAGTCCAAGCCAAATCATGTATAAGCCAGACTGACTTCCCCATACCTCAATGTGTGTGAATATTTCTTCCATCCAGTGGAATGAAAAATAACATAATAGTGGTATATTATTACTTATGTTACAACCTTTCACTTGAGAAGTACTTTATTAATTTTAAAAGTACTTCATGTTTATTATTTTAGTTTATCTTTATAACTACTGGGATGTAAACAGGTGGATTTTTTTTTTTTTTTTTGCCATGTGTTTTCCTATCATCTGACACGTAACAAACTGGCCTGTAGTAATTAAAGTATCTTCATTGGGACCTACTGTATATAGCACAGGGAACTCTGCTCAATACTCTGTAGTAACCTAAATGGGAAAAGAACTTGAAAAAGAATAGATATATGTATATGCATAACTGAATCACTCTGCTGTACACCTGAAACTAACACAACATTGTTAATCAACTATACTCCAATATAAAATTAAAATTTAAAAAAATAAAAAAGTATTCTCATTGGGTTGTTTTGAGGATGAACTGAATTAAAACAAACAAAAAGTCTTTAAAGACCAAGGTATAATGAAATTATTTTTAATATTTTTATGTTGAACAAATGTGTGATTTTATTATTTTCTAATTCCCCACAGCTAGTAACGAAGGGGAGGGGAAAAGATTGATCCCAATGTTTGAAGGGTTATTTTAAAATAGGAGACAGACTAGCTACTCAAAATTTTTGTGGAGCTGAGAAAATGATCTTAAATCTCAGCCATAGTGTTTTATTAGGAGTAAATAAGGACTTCTTAAAGTGGAAAGGAGAAGATTATCACAAGAGGTGACAGACTTTCCAATTCCTGACATCTTGTAAAGCAGCTGGGTGACTATTTCTAAGATGATTTTTAACAATTATCAGCTCAGAAAACAGAGATTTGACTTCTTGTCCTATGAAGAGCACAAGATCACTTTCAGCTTTCTGGTCCATTATTTTTTAAGTAAAAATATTATATATCTAGACTGAGCAAACAAAATAAACTATTTTTCTCTTTTATAAACTATCTCACAAAATTTTAGATTGACAGTCATTACAAAATGAGCTTCAGAGTTATGGTAGATAATTGGGTTTAAAAATATAAGCTAGTACCTTGTTTGACTCTTCAATAACTATAATCAGGTATGTCATGTGCCTGGTGCTTTACATATTCAAACCAGGTTTGCTTCAGCACTTCTCCCATCTGGCTGTGCTCAAAATTGGGAGAGTTTGTGCATTTCAAATAGGTGAAATCATTGAGGTAGCTCTCAAAGTACACCAGGAATAAATTAAGCTTTCATCATCTCCATGCAAACAGGTCTATAAACTAACAAATAAGTTCATTGCTTTTCTAACATCAGAAGAAGATCCTAAGTCACCATTACCATAACCAACATGAGAGTCAGGTGCTCTTTAAGATTTCCCTCTTGTGAATCTCTAAATGAGAGAAATAAAGTTCCCATATTTTTAACTCATGGTTTGCACAATGTCAAGGAAAATGTGTAAATTATTGAGGGGGAGAATATTCTACAATATTATAAATACTGTAATATGTTTGATTAATATCCTCTGTTAATATACGTAGGAAAGTGTAACTTTGGAAATAATTTTTGTAATGGAGATCAAATAATTGACTAAAAAATGTATTTTTGGTATAGACAGAATTTCACTTTAACATCTCTATAGTCAAATAAACTTTTAAATTTCAGTCTATTGACCTGATTTGCACGATGCCCAAATCTCACAGCATATGAAGACAGAAACAATGTCTGCTGTAGATAAGGATTTCTAAAAGTTTTTGCAGCAGAACAAATGTATCATGGAGTACAGATTCCTGGGCCCTTTCCATACCTACTGAATTAGACTTTCTGGGGAATGACCTGCCAATATATACATTTTAAACAAGTGTAAGTAACTGCTTTGGAAAACAGATGTCTTTGTCATCAGTCATGTTTTCCATGACCCCATTACATTTTGTGAATAGGAATTTTTGTTAATAAAAATCAATTTCCTAGAACTGCTTAAAAAAGCAATGTCTAGGTGTCATTTTAAAAGTCAGTGTCATCTATAGATTTACCAATAATATGTTTTCTTAACTTTCTTACTCTTAATTGACATCATAGTAGAGCTTATAACTGTATATCTGTCATGGAGTGTCCAATCATTTGTTGGCCCCTGTTGATTACTTGCCATGCTATGAAAAATCTTGTTACATAAATGTCATTATTTATCATACTAATCTAATGATCTTAGACCTTATCAAGAACAATTCACAGAATTTTATAAAACATAAAATATTATGTTTATTTATTTCTTGTCATGCATTCCCCCTGACCAATTGGCATAATTTTGTAGCAGGGTCTAAAAGTTGTTTTGATTGTTTTTCTACTCCCATTTGGAAGAAAATTAATATTAGCTCTTAATTGGTAAATTCTTAATATAGTTGTGTTCTTCATAGTTTACTAAAATAAACCTATAAAAATTTGTAAATTTAGAAAATTTTAAAATACAGTTATATTTTAAATTATCATAATTATGGTAATTATAAACTATTTGAAATTTCTCAGATTATGTGTATTTCTAACATGAGGACACCTACAAATTATGATTTTAAAAAATTAATTTATTTTAATATATTTCAAGCAGTTATATGTTGATGACTCATGATTTCAAAGGCAATTAAGAATTAAGTATGTTATTTATATTAGGATGAAATACAAACTTTGTACCTGCTTGAGAGGTTATGATGAATTCTATAAAGAAATGAGGCAAGTCGGGCTAATTTTACTTAATTATATAGGTCCTTTGACTCAGTCTGCTCAAATTTAGCATGTATAAAATTATCCAGTTAAGATGCTTTCCATAAATGTGCATTACATCTAGGAACCAAGTCATTGAAAAGTATTACTGACTATAGAAATATGGAAACCTATACTCCCTTCTTCTTTTCCTCCCGCTCTCCTTTCTTTCTCTCTTTTTTCCCCTCCAATCTGACTCAATAAATTTTACCACAGAAAAAGAGGTTAGGAAACATCTCTGTTCCCTTTGTTAGACAACTATTATCTGTTCTTATTATTTTATATAACCTATAGGGAAGTTGTTAATGTAAATGTTCAGCAATTGCTGTGAGACTCAATATAAAAATTTTTGTATGCTGTGATTTATTCATGGTAGTTCTCTTCTGTGTTTAGAGGTATTTAAATTATCTAAGTGTTATGAAAAATAATGTTTCAGTTATAGGAATTTCATAGAAATAGTTGTCTGTAATAAGAATAGTATAGATATAAACACCTCCTCTTGTAAAATAGTATGTCCATTGTCATAGATAGCCAGTTTAAGGGCAAAAGGAAATGGCAGTAGAAAGTTTGCTGTCATCATACCTGAGTACTAACTTCATGCATCTTTCTTAGCCATGTGGATATTTGAACTTCTTTCCTTTAGGCAAGCTCCACAGCATCTAGACAAACAGTAGCACCATTTATTAGACTCTAGGTGTATTTTTTTCACCAACAAGCACAGCTTTAACGAAAGACTATGTTTGTGAGAGATACTTATTGTAAATACAATGACTTCCTGTATTAGTCTGCTTGGCTGCCATAACAGAATACCACAGACTGAGTGGCTTAAACAACAGAAATGTATTTTCTCACAGTCTGGAAGATAGAAGTTCATGATTAAGATGCAATCAGGTTTGATTTTTGGTGAGGTCTCCCTTTCCTGGCCTGTAGTTGTCACCTTCTGATTATGGCCTTTCCTCTGTGGTTCTTGGAGGGAGAAAGTAATGAGCTCTGATGTTTCTTCTGACTCTAACAAGGACACCAGCTCTAGCAAATTAAAGTTCCACCCTTATCACCTCATTTAAATTTACTTAACCTCCCTAAAGGCCCTGTCTTCAAATACAGTCACATTGAAGGTTAGGGCTTCAACATACAAATTTGAGGGGGGCCACAATTCAGTTCATAACACTTTAAAATGACTAAAAATGGCCTCTGCATTTAGGATTCCTTTTCTTTTAAAATTTCAGATATAAGTTCATAATATATGTTACATCAAAGGAAGAAAATGAATCAGCCATTTAAAGAAAAGAGTCTACTCTTCAGTAGAATCTCAACCTAAAGAGGGAACTCTACTGAGAGTATGTGTGGGCCTATATTCTTAGCTTTGGGGAAATAGGAAGGAATAAATTGTAAAGGAAGAAGGTAAAATGAAAGTTTAGTGAGGGACAAAGATCACTTTTGTAATAGTATCATAATAAAATTTAAAAGACTGGACAAATTATCAAATTATGGATACAAATGATGTGTCAGTGAGTCTGCACATTTTTTTTTCTGCTTTTATTTTTTATGATGGAAAAGTTAGTATGTGAAACACAAGAAAGAAACAGGAGGAAGAAAAGGGAAAAGAAGCAGAAAAAATGTTTTATCTTTTCATGTACTAAAATATTGGGAATATGAATGCCTTAGTAGATTTTTTTTATCACAGGTAATGCAGATTTTCTAAACAATAGTATTTATAACTACAGATACCAACAGAATGCAAAAAATAGTATTAGAATATTGTTGGTAGGCCATATCATTAGAGAATGAGATGTTTCCTATAACTCTCTTGCAAGAATTTTGACATTCAAAAACCTAAGGTTCAAATTTTGTTTTTCTCAAATTGGAGATGTAATTTAGCTTCTCTAAACTTACTTTTCCCCTCCCCAAATAGGGATAACACAGAGATCCATATTATTTGGTTTTATTGGCTGTAAATGCTATTAAATGGAAAACTTTTAAAAGAGATTCCAATACATAACAAATACAATAAATAGTAGTCATCATTGGGTTGTTAACCTTGATAATGGAAAGAAGCAATAAAATTGGTATCATCAGTAATCATGGAGAGATGATGACAAGAACCTTAGACTTTTGCTAGGATATGGTATATAGCTTCAACCATTGATTACTAATCGTAAAATGAGTTCTCCATCATTTTTTAATTATTTTCATCAGTGAGTAAATTAAATATTAATATTTTCCAGAAAAATATATAGAAATGAATACATATTCTGGCATATGTCTGTCGAAACTATGATTGGCAGAAATGTTTAACATAAATATAAAATATTATTCTGTGAAATTAATAAGGGTACATAAGGAAAATTAAAGAAATTTGCAATTTTGTTGATATGTAATAGATTCTTCATCTGAGTGCTCTGTCATTTCCTACAGTAATTGAACGTATATATGCCCTATCCTCACTAATGTAGCTTCATAAATGTGAAAATATAAGTGATGAATACACAGTGAATCTGGGGACAGAAGCAATGGTCATTATGGGGCTTCAGCTTTGGTCTTCCTGATACTATTTTCAGAGAAAAAAGTTAGCCCAGATTTTTCAAAATTCTATTACCATAGTAATAGGAAGTATGCATGTTTCTGGGATCTCTCTACGCCTGTGCATTTCATTGTCCTAGCAATGAATTTTTCAGGTTCACGATATCCAAGTTTATTCTTAGACTATGGGCTCTTATATAAAATATCCCTCATAAACTATTAACTTGCCCAGAAGACATCATAACCCAGATACAGTAGATAGCTATGCAAAGATTTAAAAAACTGTTAAACAAATGAAAGGCAATGCTATCATATTTATTAAAAAGGCTGTAAATTATTGAAATGCTATCTCACAACTTAACCAAATACTTTGGAGCATGTCAAATAGTCTGTGTTTTAACAAACATCTAGAATAATTTATTGATCAGATTTTCCCAGCTTTATGTAGTTATTCTTCAAATGCTATTAGACTATAATTATAGTTAAACAATTTAAAAGTTATTCATAAGAATAAAGAAGTTCAAATCATGTGATATTGCTTTCAGTGAGTTGAGTGAGAATATGTTAAAATAAAGCAATAGAATTTTTATACACCTTGGAACACAATTTTTAATTTTAAACTGCTTCTGATTGCAGATTTGTAGACCTTGGCTTAGTACTTGATAAGGTTCTATTGTTCTAGTGAAACTGCTGAGAATTGTGTTATTGTAGACAATTCATTTACTAGAAATGCATTTTAGACTTCTTGTATGTTTTTTTGAGCTTGCACTTAGAACTTGTGGTTTAGAATATCTTTATGATCATTCACTGAAAAATTTGATTTTATACATTACTGGGACTCATGATGAAGATACAATAATATCCATAAGTGCATGTAGCTAATCCCATAATATATTTACCCAAACTCCTAGAATACATTATATCAAAGGATGGTCATCAGGGTTCCCAACCATCCCAGTGTGTCCTGGACTCAGTGAAAGTCTCACATCCTATAATCTCAGGCAAACCAGTATAATTGGTCACTTAATGATCTAATCCACCATGCAGCCTACCCTCATATAGAATAGTCTTAATGTTAGTTGTTAATGCTGGTACATGTGCAGCCTTAAGCAGCTCTACATAAAGAAGCATTTGTAAGAAAAACCAGGATGTAGATCCTGACTCTCCCCAGTGGTGTGACCAAGTCCTTCAACTCTTTGAACCTGCCTTTTTTGCTAGTTCATGTTGATAATGGGTGTAGGTGGGCCACCGATTGATAGAAAGAGAATATTTACTCTCAGATTTCATTTTTATTTACCAAGTTAACATTAACAACAACAAAAATTTAGATTAAAAGAGATGGCTGCAAAAAGGTAGATGCAGCCTCTATGTACACAGCTACTCTTGAGTCCCAGGATTCATGCTAGCAAGTTTCAGGCTTGCAGAATTTGAGAAGATTAATACCACATTGTGCTGTTGTCCTTTTATACGTAAGGCTTACATTACTATCTATTCAAGATTTAGCAAACGAATAACCTCTGGACCTGATGCACCTATTTGAAGAAATCTTTGCACATCTTGGACTCTCAATACTTCTTTTACAAAAAGTCACTGTCAGGAAGGTTTTCATCTCATTCAAGAGAAGATGTATCGCTGGCCACTGTCCTGCCCCCAGCTGTAAGACTTTTAAGAGTGCAAATTTCCCCATAGAACCTTACCTCATTACACATACTGTGAAGATTAAATGAGATTGTATTTAAATTGCCTGGCAAATGTAGGGCTCTTAGTTTTATGGTATTGTGATTGTTAGATTAAAAAAAAAATACCTTTGTGAAGAAACTAATGAGGATTTCCAAAATCTCATTTAGCCCTTTGATTGTCCTTTTTTATTTATTGAAAGTATCAGTAGTACAATATACTACTCTGTACTTTTCAGCAGAAATATTAAATCACAGCTAAATTCCAATTTGTTTCATTGGTTACAGCAATAAATGAATGTCAAATATTGTGTACTCATTAAATGTAAATTATAATATTACTAGTATGTACATTAGTAATGAGTAGATGTTTACATTAGGTCTGCAAGATTTTTTTTTTTTTTTTTTTGTGGTACGCGGGCCTCTCACTGTTGTGGCCTCTCCTGTTGCGGAGCACAGGCTCCGGACGCGCAGGCTCAGCGGCCATGGCTCACGGGCCCAGCCGCTCCGCGGCATGTGGGATCTTCCCAGACCTGGGAACGAACCCGTGTCCCTTGCATCGGCAGGCGGATTCTCAACCACTGCGCCACCAGGGAAGCCCAGGTCTGCAAGATTTTTATAAAGCCTTTTTGTAATATACTTACTTCCATAATGAAGAAATAGATACAATTTATGTTCTTACCCTTTCTTAAAATCAAGTATACTAATCAGTACCAGGTAAATGTACATTTAAAAAAATTTTTAGGAAAATAGGAATTGATTATTATCTCATCAAAGAACACTTATAGAACACATTTTCTAGTTTAAAGAACAGGAAAAATGCAAACAGGTTTTTTTGGGGGGAGGGGTGAGCCATAAATATCTGCTTTTATCTCTGACATTCTAATATGATGAAATGCATGTATTATTGTTAAAACTTCATGCTAAAATATTTGTGTTTTCAAGTAGTCCTCTGACCTTAGCCACACTACTCATAGGATTTAACATCCTGTGTTGTGGCTAAGATTAGCCTTGTGGTCACTGTTAATATAGATTCATAGAGTCATTTGAGTCACAACTAGACATAATTTAAAAGATCCACATTGGTTCATGATGGCTTCAAATTAAATTTAAAAATTAAGAAAGTCCTTGAAGTAGTCTATATAGTGAGAGTAGGGTATCTCATGTATTCTTACAGGGACTGAAAGGAGAGAGGTGAGAGGTAGACTGGAGCATAATGGACAGGCAGAGTATCAGAAATGCATTAACATCAACCTTTTGACTATAAGTCAAGATGCAGCATGTACTTTTGGTTTGCTGTTGTGGCAGTTATTTCCAAAGCATCACAAAGATTTTGGCTTTTCCCTCAATTTTCATTTTCTGCAACATCTATTCTGAGACATTTTTTGTCTGATAACAACATACTCTTCTTGATTTACTTGCTACTGTTCTATTGCTATAGAAAATAGGTTTGCCCAATTGTTTAGTAATATGTTTTAGTTTATGTTTTGAACAGCATTTCTTTCTGTCAGCTCCTTTTAGTCATTCTGCTTTAGTTGCTATATTGTACTACTTGAGCATTTTATTGACTGTATCCTTCAATCACATACCATCCAGTGAATGTGCTGTAAAGTCAACAGTATTGATTTCTGATAGACATACTGTGTAATAGAAATTTATTGATGACAACCTTGTCCTTTTGTTCTACTAATGGTACCTATTTCCCTGCTTTGACAAAAATGGAAATTATCAAGAAATCAGGTATAAAATTTTTGGCATAAATAGATGTGACAATTATATGAAGCTATGCTTTAAGTTTCACTTTGATTTGGCACTGCAACCCTGTGCACAACCAAGCAAGAGGCAGAATTTTTAGTCAGTCAAGTATTTTTAGTCAAGTCAAGTATAAAACATTACCATGTGGTGTTTTGCCTCTTTAGCAGCATCTGGCAACACCAGTTTGCTTTGTTTTACTGAAAAGAGTGTATAGTTCTAAAATGGTAAAATACTGGCAATTTCATATAGTTTGACTTAACAGGTAACAATAGATAAGAAATTTCTTCAAAATGATTATCATGTATTGAGTGCAAATTAAAATATATATTTTCATAGTGAAGAGAGAAAAAGACACAACAGGAAATAAATAAACAAAGCTATTGGAAAAACAAGCCATATAATATGGGTTCTTATAAATTTCCTGGGATTGAATCCACTAAGACAATTGCCTGGGAGGAACAAAATAGGGGAAAAGAAGCAAATCTCCTTCTATTCTTACCATATCTTTCTAATTCACTTGGTTTTGATCATGAATACTTAATACCTAAAGTCCTGCCTCATTACATTTTATCTTTCAGCTTTAAAATTAGCTCGATCTGAAAAAATTGTAATGTTTATGTCTTTCTCATTTTGGAACCATAAGCAAATAGCAATCAGATGTGATGTCCATATAGAGTTAGGACACTATGGACTATACAAAAATATGATACTGCATTTCAAAGACCCTGAAAATTCAGTGAATATGCAGTGGTTTGCATACTAAACATTGTTTTGTGTGTTTAAGTAAAATGTTAAATATGAATACAGGTTTAGAAAAGTATTACTATATATATATATATATATATATATATATATATATATATATATATATATATATATATATATATACAGGTCTACAGTCAAAGAATATGTAATATGGATTTAATTCTTAAGTCCCTGGAGAGTTAAATAGACAATTCAATACATATCAATATTAAAAACTTGAAGAAAAACAAAAAATAATTTGACATTTCAAACAAATGGTATTTGTTTCCTCTGCAAAGATATTTCATCAGTTCATATTAATCATGTAGAATGGGAAATATGGGTTTAACAAAATGTATATGGAAAACATCAGAACTAGAGTAGGAAAGTTATATTTTCAGTAGCTTTGTGAAATAAAATATTGGCAGGACATTTTTTGTACATGCAATTTCTCATGTGTAGAGAGGAATTGAATTTGGAGGTGATTCAGTCAGTGTTTTATCTGTCATGTTAAAATAGTATTTAAAAGGTTTTATTGACTTTTAATCTTTCCTTAAGCAACATTCCATTTTGTGCAGCTTTTTAGTTCCTTCACATATGTTACACTACAGTATTATCTTACTCAAAAAAGAAACACCTCCCTTATCATATAGCAGCATTTTCCTAGAATGTGGCAACAATACGTTTAAATGTACCCTAAATGTCTGAAATCCCAAGATAAGAATGTAGCTAGTTTAATAGTTAGGCTTGAATTGACTTGTGTTAGAATTAGATCTGTAATAACATTCTTAAACAGCAGTTAGTATTTACAGTATGTCAACCTGATACTGAAACCTACTACAAGGTCTATAGTTTAAAACTGTAGTTTTCTCCGGTGCAAACCACAATTTTATTGTTTTGTAATTTAGTCCAATATATTGGCTGCTAACCACACACAAAACTTGGAATCAAATCCCTGTGCTTTGGCATATTTATTTTTAACAAATTATGCTCTGATTCTGCCTCTCTTTTTCTTTCTTTCTCATTTAACTAGCCATGGGGAAGGAATATCAATTTAAGCCTAAAAATAAATAATAGTTAATATATCTGTACTTGAAAGGAGACTACCTCCTGAAAACATATTGAGCCCTTTATAAAACAAAGTCTACACATTTCTCAGGTTTCCCAGGGCAAGCCTTAATTTGTTGAGGCACCCCTCAACTCCTAGAATTAGACTCCTCATTCCAACGTTTTCAGATGCACATGTCAGTTGGAGGCTACAGCAGAAATCCCAGCTAGGAGGTTGGTAACAGGTACTTGGCAAGGGCTGAGGTACTCATGACACTGCACTTGTCTGGGTTGTGACCCAATTCAGCGATCAAGGTATGATATTCTTAATTTTATGAAACTACTTCTAGAATCCAATGTAAATAATCATTATAATGCTTAAATGTGTTAAGTATGAATGTATGTATGATTTGCATGCTTTGATTTCTTTAATTTGACCTTTGGTCCAGTATTGTATTTAGCAAAATATGACTGCTTTTGTCCTTTGCAAAGTAGTGTTTTATAGCAAACTTTAGAAGCACCAGCAAAAGTTTCTCTCCCTTCCCCCCCCCATCCATGATTAATACCTAAATATATGGATATATTATGTCTTTTCTTGCTTTTTAAAATTGTATCTGCCTAATCTGATATTTTGGGGTTGGCAGTTGAAATGTCAATAAATGAAGACTTGGTTAATAGTTTATGACCATGCTTACTGTTCCATGTAATAATACACTTGTTTTTCTTACTCTTTTCTTAGTGGCATATTGTCAACTGCCACTGTTGTTCTCCATTGTTCTGTCTCAGGAAGCCTTTCCTTGTTTAAATTTCTCCTCCTTACCTTGTGAAGTATGAGAACTTAAATAACTGAGCCCATTATAGTTTTGTATGAGTTAGGAGTGAAAACACTGTGAGCAATGGCCTAAGAGCCTCTTCCACAGTCACTTCAGAATTTAGGCTTTTGAATTATGCCTTAGGGGGTTCACAAGTCCTTTTTGCCTTCTATTCTAAGTGGTAGAGATTTCTGGAAGCCTGACTAGCAAACCATGTTTATTTTTGCCTTCCCTAGGCTTTTATTATAATAGATGATATTAATGTTATCCCTTTTTTCTATTAGAGCAGCAGCATTAATTCTTTCTCTGACATAAATATCATCAGGAATTTAATTAGAGCCTGAAATTATCAACTTTAACTCTGGAGTTTATCTACAATGCTTTAAATCCATCTCAAGTCAGACTGCCTAGATTAGAATCTCAGCTCCGCCACTCACTATGTACGTGACCTTGGGAAAGTTATCTAAACTGTGTCTCAGATTGGTAATAAGTAAAAGTTATCTAAACTGTTTCTCAGATTGGTAATAATAGTAGCTATCTCATAAAATTACATGAGAAATATCTGAAAAGCTTTTTGAAGTGTGCCTGGAACATATTAAGGGCTACTGTTGTCTCCATCTAATTACAAACACCTCGAGGGCAGGATTTTTGTCTGTTTTGTTCTATTATCTCCAAAGCCTAGAACAGAGTCTGACACACAGTTGGCACTTAATAAATATATGTTGAATTAACAGTTTTTCTTTAAATAAAACATAGGTTATTCCTTTGTTTGCTGTCAGTTTATTTTGTTGCTATTAATGACCTGGCTAATTAAGCTCCTGATCTGATGTCTAATCTTTGCTATATCTTGGAACCAATTTAGATATTTGAGTAACCTGAGTATAGATATGTCACAAGATTAGGAGACTATATGACAAGGTGTTTTCCTAATCAAGGTAGACATTTGGCCTGGGCAGTCCTTTGGAAACTAATGGAATTCCCTTGGAGAGGCAAACAGAGGCCCAGCAGAGTTAAATCTGTTCAACATTACTCTTTAAGATTAGCTATGAACCACCTTAGCAATATTACTATAAAATGAAATTATAGAATCATAAAAAGTTTCAAAATATAACATTATAATACAGTGTCACCAGGATGGGTAATAAAATGAAAAAAAGAAAAACACCTAGTTTTTATCAGACCAATAAGACAAGAGTAAGAGAGTAACTAATAAGAGTACTTTTTTGCACCATCCCTCTATGTTACAAATACTGGTTGTAGAAATACCAGCTGCCTCCATTTCAGCAGCTCTGATGGCCAGAGCAGAATTCTTGTTTTGTTTTCTTTGCTACTCTAGTGAGGCCTCAAGAAGTATAGCTGGGAGATCAACACCAGATGGTCTTAGAGGTGATGTCTTTATCTGTTCTCCTACTGCTATATCACTCTTACAGAAGAGCCTTAAATCTTAACTGATTTTTTAATTCTATATTGAATTACCCACATACTGGTCCTCTTATGACAAAGGCCATATGCCTTTAGTTTTGGTTTTAGGGACATAATTTGGTTTAATCAAATGGCTTATTGATAGTAATGTATGTGCTATAACTGAGCAAAGAATTAAGTACAAAGAAGTATAAATAATATGCTGTAATTATTTTATGTGAGTGGTGCACTAAGTTTTGAAAGAGAAATTCTTTGCTATCACCTTGTTAGTGATATAAAGCATGATTAAGTTTAGATGGGTTGAACAATGACAGAACAGAAAGGTCTTCATAGCTAGTATTTTTCAATGAATGGTTCCTGAAATCCTGAGTTTTTTTTAATTTTTGGTTAAGTTTATGACAGATAGGTCTTATGTGGAGTTTCTGTTCTCTAGTCTTTAAATTCAACATTCTTTTATTCAATAAGACTTTATTAAGCATATAATTCTTTGCCAAATCCTTTTCTGAGTGCTGTTGGTACAAATATGAAAAACATCACCCTTTTCACAGATAATTCAATTCTTAAATGTCGCACAGTGAAAGGCGAAGGTAAATGTTCTAATGGTGGCTAAGGTATGTGGGGAGGGGTGTGTGGGGAAAGCTATAATAAGCCACTATGCTCATACAAAAGAGGAAGGAATTCAATGCCTTGTACAAAAACTAAGAATTTGGTAAAAAACTGATACTGACATTTGACCGTGGTAAAGTGGTTTACCAGGTGAATAAGCACTGGAAGAGAATCCCAGACAGCAGGAATAGCAGTTCTTGCCTTGTTGATTTTGTGAGGAGGACATCTTTGCAAACTGGCACTATACCTAAAAACCTGGTATCTTCCATGAAGAACAGGAAAATCCCACGGACAGCAAGTTTCTTGGTTGGAAGTACTTAGCTTGGATTTTCTCTCCGAGAGTGATGACCCGCTGGGATTCTGCTGCAGCTGCAGATAATGCTCAGTTTCTGGTAAACTTGAATGAGACCTTGCTTTGCCAAGATTTCACCTGTTGGAAGGAACATTAAGGGATTGTTGGCCAAGGGAGGGAGATGTAAGTGGTGATAAAGTTCTTCTTCATCATGTTTTAACAATATTTATGAAGACTTTTTAGGCCATTAAGTACTAGTAACCCAAATATTGGCATAACTTATTGACTGAAATAAGCTTTTGACTTTATCTTTTGCTCACTTTGGAACACAAGTTCCAGTTCTAGTTTTTCTGTTTATCTTCTTTAATGACTAGATTCAAATGTAAATAACACTCATTATAATTTGTAAAGTCTGATTTCATTGAAGAATATCTTTTGGCAATTAAAAAAAAAAAAATTTATTTATTTATTTGGCTGCACTGGGTCTTAGTTGCAGCATGCGGGATCTTTTTTTTTTTTTTTTTTTCAGTGGAGGCATGTGGAATCTTTAGTTGCGACATGTGGGATCTAGTTCCCTGACCAGGGATCAAACCCGGGCCCCCTGCATTGGGAGCGTGGAGTCTTATCTACTGGACCACCAGGGAAATCCCCAGATTACTTTACTCATTATGCTGTGATGGCATAAATATCCTGGTCAGGGATCATAAATGCACATGACTTCAGAGAACAGGGAGGTGATGTAAATATGTGAAGTCGCCCAAGACAATGAGAGTCATGGGGAGAAGGCTTTTTCTCATCCTATTTAAGATTCTGAGTGCAGGAATTCTTGGGCTGTTTTGTTCACCATTATATCCCAAGTGCCTATCACAGGCCTTGATACCTAGTAGGTGCTCAATAAATACTTATTAAATGAATATGTTGAAATGTGTTATACTGGGGAGCCCAAACAATACCTAAAGACATTTATTCCTAATAATGATAACAACAACAAACAATAAATAATATTGTG
Source organism: Kogia breviceps (assembly GCF_026419965.1). Taxonomy (NCBI): domain Eukaryota; kingdom Metazoa; phylum Chordata; class Mammalia; order Artiodactyla; family Physeteridae; genus Kogia; species Kogia breviceps. The sequence continues at coordinate 53,310,932 of NC_081312.1, forward strand.
CCAATCAAACAAAACCCATCTGGGAAAGCCCTTTTTGGAACTCATGGCATTATGCAGCAGGTCTCTTCTAGGAAACTTTTATGCAGTTTTCCATGAAGGAACATATTTACTCTGCCTTCTCAATCATTTGCAGAACTATCTGTCCTTTGAACATTAAAAAAATGAAAAATGCTTGTTAGCTTCAGTATCTATAGCAAAGCCTCTCTCTTGCATTAGAGACTATTTATGAATACTATTTCAAATATTGCCATATCCTGGAACATTGTTTTAAATAGAATTTCCTGGGCTTCCCTGGTGGCGCAGTGGTTGAGAATCCGCCTGCCGATGCAGGAGACACGGGTTCGTGCCCTGGTCCGGGAAGATCCCACATGCCGCGGAGCAACTAAGCCCGTGAGCCATGGCCGCTGAGCCTGTGCGTCCGGAGCCTGTGCTCCGCAACGGGAGAGGCCACAACAGTGAGAGGCCCGCATACCGCAAAAAAAAAAAAAAAAAAAAAAATAGAATTTCCTAATATTATATCATTCCTGGGCTTCATGAGAATCAGTCAATTTGTCAATAATGATAATATTTGAATAATAACTTTAACTACATGTGTGGATTATTTTGAATTTTCAAATCAACTTCTAATATATTCTCTCATTTTTATCATGTGAAATGTCCATTGCTACCTGTATTTCAATGAAACTTCTGTTGAAAATGAATTCCAATGAAATGCACAAAAATACAGTGATTTTTGTATCTTAGTGAAATGACTTCTTTTTTCAAGAGAAACTTTTTTCTATTCTTTGAATCTGTAAACATAGCATGTCTCTCCATATAGAAGCTGGACTTGGTTTGTCTGTCATGTGTATATTTTAGTTTAAAACACATACGGCCATGGAAAAGAAGCAGAAAGTTAATTGTATATATTTTTACTTCCTCTTCCTTTTATTCATGCTGTGCTCTTACTCATTTTATTTTGTGCTTATATCCTGATGGGTAAAGGTGCCCCTACTCACCACTGATTTCTTCCTTATTCTTTCTTTAGCCTTTTCACGTTATCTCCATGTGGCCAACTACTGATCATTGAATTTACATGGAAAGGGTATCCTAGCAGACACTGTGAGTGCCCTGCTTTCTCCTCTTAGCCTGTTCTGGAGGTTATTGTAGTTTCTTTTGACAGATTCGATTCAATATCCTTCTGTTTGAAAACATTCTCTGGACTCAACAATGTGTTCAGCCAGTGCAGAAGGCTGGTAAGTTAAGACCCATAGAATAATCCTTAACTAATGAAGGACAGGAGTTGGTAGGTAAATACCCCAGCCAGCCTCCTCACTTTTCAGAGGGAGAGTTCTGAGATGTGTTCTATCTAGTTTTCCAAAGGGTCCCCAGCAGCAGGGAGTCAGGTTTCTCACAGTGACAACTGCTCATTAGTGCTCCATTACTGGGTTTTCTCCCTTTCTTTGTCTCTTCTCTTCTCCTTCAGTATTCTTCCTGCCATCTCCACCCAAATGAACTATTTTCTTATATTAGGACCTGCTTTTGGGAGGATTCAAAATAAGTCAAATACCATCCTAGCTGAGGATTTTTTATTGAAGTTCATTCCGGTGGGTTCTTTTTTATTGTTGTTTTATTGGTTTTAGGGATTTTTTTTGTTTGTTTTTTCATGTTCTTCCTTCCTTGTGATTTTTCTCTGTGACTCAGTATTCAAAGAATACTGAGTCAAAAAATCATATGTCTCAGATTATCTCTAACTCAAGGCAACTGGCAGCTTTTACCATAGTTACCTATTTCATATCAATTTAATTGAAGCGTCGGGGGTGAAAAACTAAGTTCCTTTTTAAAAATTAAAAGGCCCAGATCCATGGAGAGCCAAATTACTAAAAATATAAAGATGATTAGCACTGCATTGTTTTCAATATTTTTAAACCATGTTTATCTTCAGCTAGCTGTTATGTTAGGTAGTAGCCAAAGCAAACCCACCAATACAATAGTATTTTCTTCCTACAGAATGTATTCTTAATTAAACCCAAACTAAATCTTTGTATTACACATCCAGAAGACCTCACGAGGAACTGACTCTAAAATTAATGGTCATGAATCCCAGTCTACAAACTCAGGTTTGAAAGAAATATATCTTTATTATTCTATAATTCAACTTCATTTTTATTTCAACCACCTATTCTGCCATAATTTCAGAAATTGTATCTCAGTCAACGTGGAGTTCCATTTCCACCAGATTTTATTTAAATTCTAGTGGGTGCTATATTATACCAAGGTGTGGGGCATGAGATCTGGATCTTTTTGACAGGCACATATTGTCTAAGATCTCCCTCATTCCTGTTGTCTTGCCACATTCAGTTCTGGCCCCTCTCTCTGCTTCCTCCATTCCATTATGTGGGGCTGGGGCTGTTCCCCTGAGGTGTGGAGCCTTTCCCATGAGACTCACTATGGCCTGTCTGTGTAGCCAGTCATACTTAGTGACCTCAAAGCAGGAAGGGACCCATGCATCCCCTCTGCTCTTGAATATGCAGATGTTCAGGATTTGGTGTGAGAGTCAAGAAGCCAGTCCTCTCTGTCTCAGACCAACTGAAGTAACTGTTGCTTAGCCCAAGAAAACTTTTCTTTTTGTTGGCCAGGAGGGGAGGAACTGAAGGGAACATGAGAAGAATTCTCTTCCTCAGAGATATTTCCTAAAATATACTTTCCGTATTGTAGTTATTGAAGGTTTAGGATTTTGGAAAATAAAAACCACAGACTGTTTGGTCTCTCCTCTCTTTGGTTTCCCTTCCCTTCTTTTCCCTTTCTTTCTCTTTCTTTTCTTGTCATTCTACTTCATCACATCCTTCCCAGGATGAATACTTTATAGATCTATCTATCTATCTATCTGTCTATCTCTCGATCTCTCATATTTCCACAACGGAGAACATCAAGCATACTAGAATGTTGACATACCGATCTTAAAGGAGCCAAGTCTCTAAGACAACTGCTGTGGTGACCCATGCTTTCCATCATTGAGTGCTGGCAAGATTTTCATTCGGATAGTCTGATGGGCACTTTTTTATGAGCACTGTATACAAATGAGAATGTTTATAGCTGGTGGTGTATGTCTGTGCATGTGTCATGTTAAAAGCAGACTTAGTCGGAATAATTTTTATGTAATTTGAGCCATGTTTTGGCAATAACTATAAAACATGTTTACAATAATCTATGATTTTTAAAATATACTATAGATGCTTCACTTAACTTGATAGATTTCCTTTTTTACTTTATGTATTTCACCTTTTTCTACTTTTTACTTTGGTTTGATGAACATCCCAAATAAAAATTAACATACTGTCCACTCAGTGTTTCTCTTGTCTCTTTTCAACTTCTCTGTTTCTTTCTTTATTACTTAAAATGAGCTTCAAATAGTAATCTGTCTCTGATATGTTACTGTGAAGAATGACTGGATATCTAGATCCTGCAGTATGTTTTAGAACAATGCTCTTGTCTCATGGTTATAAGGAAGCTGATGATCTCGATGGCTTTACATGTTTATTCTTACATAGTGATGGGATAATTCAACCAAAACATGCAATAGATATTTAATGAACACTCAAACACATACATGTTTTACTGCAATGAGATTAATCTTTCTTAATATCCTAATTACCTATATAAGTGCAGAGATTTCAAGAGCACTATAAAAAAACTAGCATTCACTTGCACTTCACTTTTGCCTATGAGCTTTTTTTTTTGTCTGACTTATCTATTTTTTTAACACCTTTATTGGAATATAATTGCTTTACAATGGTGTGTTAGTTTCTGCTTTATAACAAAGTGAGTCAGCTATACATATACGTATATCCTCATATCTCTTCCCTCTTGCGTCTCCCTCCCTCCCTCCCACCCTACCTGTCCCACTCTCTAGGTGGTAACAAAGCACCAAGCTGATCTCCCTGTGCTGTGCGGCTGCTTGCCACTAGCTATCGATTTTACATTTAGTAGTGTATAGATGTCCATGCCACTCTCTCACTTTGTCCCAGCTTACCCTTCCCCCTCCCCGTGTCCTCAAGTCCATTCTCTAGTAGGTCTGCGTCTATATTCCCATCCTGCCCCTAGGTTCCTCATGACCTTTTTTTTTTTTAGATACCGTATATATTTGTTAGTATACGGTTTTTGCTTTTCTCTTTCTGATTTACTTCACTCTCTGTGACAAACTCTAGGTCCAACCACCTCACAACAAACAACTCCATTTCCTTTCTTTTTATGGCTGAAAATATCCCATTGTATATATGTGCCACATCTTCTTTATCCATTCATCTATTGATGGCCACTTAGGTTGCTTCCATATCCTGGCTATTGTAAATAGAGCTGCAATGAACATTGTGGTACATGACTCTCTTGGAATTATGGTTTTCTCAGGTTATATGCCCAAGGGTGGGGTTGCTGGGTCATATGGTAGTTCTATTTTTAGTTTTTTAATCACTTTACGTTCCCACCAACAGTGCAAGAGGGTTGCCTTTTCCCACACCCTCTCCAGCATTTATTGTTTGGAGATTTTTTGATGATGACCATTCTGACTGGTGTGAGGTGATTGTAGTTTTTATTTGCATTCTAATGATAAATGATGTTCAGCATTCCTTCATGTGTTTGTTGGCAATATGTATGTCTTCTTTGGAGAAATATCTATTTAGGTCTTCTGCCCATTTTTGGATTGGGTTGTTTGTTTTTTTAATATTGAGCTACATGAGCTGCTTGTAAATTTTGGAGATTAATCCTTTTCCAGTTGCTTCATTTGCACATATTTTCTCCCATTCTGAGGGTTGTCTTTTCATCTTGTTTATGGTTTCCTTTGTTGTGCAGAAGCTTTTGAGTTTAGTTAGGTCCCATTTATTTATTTTTGTTTTTATTTCCATTTCTCTAGGAGGTGGGTCAAAAAGGATCTTGCTGTGATTTATGTCATAGAGTGTTCTGCCTATGTTTTCCTCTAAGAGTTTTAGAGTATCTGGCATTACATTTAGGTGTTTCATCCATTTTGAGTTTATTTTTGTGTATAGTGTTAGGGAGTGTTCTAATTTCATTCTTTTATATGTAGCTGTGCAGTTTTCCCAGCACCACTTATTGAAGAGGCTGTCTTTTCTCCATTGTATATTCTTGCCTCCTTTATCAAAAATAAGGTGGCCATATGTGCGTGGATTTATCTCTGGGCATTCTATCCTGTTCCACTGATCTATATTTCTGTTTTTGTGCCAGTACCATCTGTCTTGATTACTGTAGCTTTGTAGTATACTCTGAAGTCCAGGAGCCTGATTCCTCCAGCTCTGTGTTTCTTTCTCAAGACTGCTTTGGCTATACGGGGTCTTTCGTGTTTCCATACAAATTGTGAAATTTTTTGTTTTAGTTCTGTGAAAAATGTCTGTGGTAGTTTGATAGGGATTACATTGAATCTGTGGATTGCTTTGAGTAGCATAGTCATTTTCACCATGCTGATTCTTCCAATCCAAGAACATGGTATATCTCTCCATCTGTTTGTATCATCTTTAATTTCTTTCATCAGTGTCTTATAGTTTTCTGCATACAGTTCTTTTGTCTCCTTAGGTAGGTTTATTCCTAGGTATTTTATTCTTTGTGTTGTAATGGTAAATGGGAGTGTTTCCTTAATTTCTCTTTCAGATTTTTCATCATTAGTGTATAGGAATGCAAGATATTTCTGTGCATTAATTTTGTATCCTGCTATTTTACCAAATTCATTGATTAGCTCTAGTAGTTTTCTGGTAACATCTTTGGGATTCTCTATGTATAGTATCATGTCATCTGCAAAGAGTGACAGCTTTACTTCTTCTTTTCCGATTTGGATTCCTTTTATTTCTCTTTCTTCTCTGATTGCTGTGGCTAAAACTTACAAACAATGTTGAATAATAGTGGTGAGAGTGGGCAACCTGGTCTTGTTCCTGATCTTAGTGGAAATGGTTTCAGTTTTTCACATTGAGGACGATGTTGGCTGTGGGTTTGTCATATATGGCCTTTATTATGTTGAGGTAAATTCCCTCTATGCCTACTTTCTGGAGGGTTTTTATCGTAAATTGATGTTGAATTTTGTCGAAAGCTTTTTCTGCATCTATTGAGATGATTATATGGTTTTTCTCCTTAAATTTGTTAATATGGTGTATCACATGGATTAATTTGCATATACTGAAGAATCCTTGCATTCCTGGGATAAACCCCACTTTATCATGGTGTATAATCCTTTTAATGTGCTGTTGGATTCTGTTTGCTAGTATTTTGTTGAGGATTTTGCCTCTGTGTTCATCAGTGATATTGGCCTGTAGTTTTCGTTCTTTGTGACATCTTTGTCTGCTTTTGGTATCAGGGTGATTGTGGTCTCGTAGAATGAGTTTGGAGGTGTTCCTCCCTCTGCTTTATTTTGGAAGAGTTTCAGAAGGATAGGTGTTAGCTCTTCTCTAAATGTTTGCTAGAGTTCGCCTGTGAAGCCGTCTGGTCCTGGGCTTTTGTTTGTTGGAAGATTTTTAATCTCAGTCTCAATTTCAGTGCTTGTGATTGATCTGTTTATATTTTCTGTTTCTTCCTGGTTCAGTATCAGAAGGTTGTGCTTTTCTAAGAATTAGTCCATTTCTTCCAGGTTATAGTTGCTCTAGTAATCTCTCATGATCCTTTATATTTGTGCAGTGTCAGTTGTCAATTCCTTTTTGATTTCTAATTCTTTGATTTGAGTCTTCCTCCTTTTTTTCTTGATGAGTCTGGCTAATGGATTATCAATTTTGTTTATCTTCTCAAAGAGCCAGCTTTTAGTTTTATTGATCTTTGCTATTGTTTCCTCCATTTCTTTCTCATTCATTTCTGATCTGATCTTTATGATTTCGGTCCTTCTGCCAACTTTGGGGTATTTTTGTTCTTCTTCCTCTAATTGCTTTAGGTGTAAGGTTAGGTTTTTTATTTGATATGTTTCTTGTTTATTCAGGTAAGATTGTATTGCTATAAACTTCCCTCTTGGAATTGCTTTTGCTGCATCCCATAGGTTTTGGGTTATCATGTTTTCATTGTCATTTGTTTCTATGTATTTTTTGATTTCCTCTTTGATTTCTTCAGTGATCTCCTCGTTATTAATTAGTGTATTGTTTAGTCCCTGTGTGTTTGTATTTTTTATAGATTTTTTCCTGTAATTGATATCTAGTCTCAGAGCACTGTGGTCGGAAAAGATACTTGATATGATTTCAATTTTCTTAAATTTACCAAGGCTTGATTTGTGGCCCAAGATATGATCTATCCTGGAGAATGTTCCATGGGCACTTGAGAAGAAAGTGTATTCTGTTGTTTTTGAATGGAATGCCCTATAAATATCAATTAAGTCCATCTTGTTTAATGTATCATTTAAAGCTTGTGTTTCCTTATTTATTTTCAGTTGGATGATCTGTCCATGGTGAAAGTGGAGTGTTAACATCCCCTACTATGATTGTGTTCCTGTCGATTTCCCCTTTTATGGCTGTTAGCATTTGCCTTATGTATTGAGATGCTCTATGTTGGGTGCATAAATACTTAACAATTGTTATATCTTCTCCTTGAATTGATCCCTTGATCATTATGTAGTGTCCTTCTTTGTCTCTTGTAACAGTCTTTGTTTTAAAGTCTATTTTGTCTGATATGAGAATTACTACTCCACCTTTCTTTTGATTTCCATTTGCATGGAATATCTTTTTCCATCCCCTCACTTTCAGTCTCTCTGTGTCCCTAGGTCTGAAATGCGTCTCTTGTAGACAGCATATATATGAGTCTTGTGTTTGGATCCATTCAGCCAATCTGTGGTTTTGGGTTGGAGCATTTAATCCATTTACATTTAAGGTAGTTATTGATATGTATGTTCCTATTACCATTTTATTAATTGTTTTGGGTTTGTTATTGTAGGTCTTTTCCTTCTCTTGTGTTTCCTGCCTAGAGAAGTCCCAGAGAAGTCCCTTTAGCATTTGTTATAAAGCTGGTTTTGTGGTGCTGAACTCTCTTAGCTTTTGCTTGTCTGTAAAGGTTTTAATTTCTCCTTCATATCTGAGTGAGATCGTTGCTGGGTAGAGTAATCTTGGTTGTAGGTTCTTCTCCTTCATCACTTTAAATATGTCCTGCCACTCCTTTCTGGCTTGCAGAGTTTCTGCTGAAATATCAGCCGTTAACCTTATGGGGAATCCCTAGTATGTTATTTGTTGTTTATTCCCTTGCTGCTTTTAATATTTTTTCTTTGTGTTTAATATTTGATAGTTTCATTAATATGTGTCTTGGAGTGTTTCTCCTTGGATTTATCCTGTATGTGACTCTCTGTGCTTCCTGGACTTGATTAACTATTTCCTTTCCCATATTAGGGAAGTTTTCAACTCTAATCTCTTAAAATATTTTCTCAGTCCCTTTCTTTTTCCTCTTCTTCTTCTGGGACCCCTATAATTCGAATGTTGGTGCATTTCATGTTGTCCCAGAGGTCTCTGAGACTGTCCTCAGTTCTTTTCATTCTTTTTTCTTTATTCTCTCTGCAGAAGTTATTTCCACTATTTTATTTTCCAGGTCACTTATCCATTCTTCTGCCTCAGTTATTCTGCTATTGATTCCTTCTAGAGAATTTTTAATTTTACTTATTGTGTTGTTCATTATTGCTTGTTTGCCCTTTACTTCTTCTAGATCTTTGTTAAACGTTTCTTGTATTTTCTCCATTCTATTTCCCAGATTTGGATCAATTTTACTATCATTACTCTGAATTCTTTTTCAGGTAGACTGCGTATTTCCCTTTCAGTTGTTTGATGTGGTGGGTTTCTACCTTGCTCCTTCATGTGCTGTGTGTTTCTCTGTCTTCTTAACTTACTGTGTTTGAGATCTCCTTTTCACAGACTGTGGTTTTATAATTCACATTGTTTTTGGTGTCTGCCCCCAGTGGCTAAGGTTGGTTCAGTTCGTTGTGTAGCTTTCCTGATGGAGGGGACTAGCACCTGTGTTCTGGTGGATGAGGCTGGATCTTTTCTTTCTGGTGGGCAGGTCTGTGTCCAATGGTTTGTTTTGGGGTGTCTGTGACCTTATTATGATTTTAGGCAGCCTTTCTGCTAGTGGTCAGGTTCTGTTCCTGTCTTGCTAGTTGTTTGGCATCAGGTGTCCAGCGCTGTAGCTTGCTGTTCGTTGAGTGGAGCTGCATCTTGGCGTTGAGATGGAGATCTCTGGGAGATTTTCCCCATTTGATATTATGTGGAACTGAGAGGTCTCTGGTGGACCAGTGTCCTGAACTTGGCTGTCCCACCTCAGAGGCACAGGACTGACACCCAGCCAGAGCACCAAGACCCTGTCATCCACATGGCTCAGAATAAAAGGGAGAAAAGAAGAAACAAAGAAACAATAAAGTTATTAAAATAAAAATAAAAAATAAATATTAAAAATTTAAAAAATTAAAAAGTAATTTTAAAAAAAGAAAGAAAGAGCAACCAAACCAAAAAACAAATCCACCAGTGATAACAAGCACTAAAAACTATACTTAAAAAAAAAAGGTCAGTCAGAACCCTAGGACAAATGGTAAAAGCAAAGCTATACAGACAAAACCACACACAGAAGCATACACATACACACTCACAAAAAGAGAAAAGGAAAAACTATATATATATTGTTGCTCCCAATGTCACCGCCTCAGTTTGGGATGATTTGTTGTCTATTCACGTGTTCCACAGATGCAGGGTACATGAAGTTGATTTGGAGATTTAATCCACTGCTCCTGAGACTGCTGGGAGAGATTTCTCTTTCTCTTCTTTGTTGGCACAGCTCCTGGGATTAAGCTTTGGATTTGGACCCGCCTCTGCGTGTAGGTCACCTGAGGGCATCTGTTCCCCACCCAGACAGGAAGGGGTTAAAGGAGCAGCTGATTAGGGGGCTCTGGATCCCTCAGGCCAGGGGGAGGGAGGGGTATGGAATGTGGGGCAAGCCTGCGGCAGCAGCAGAGGCCAGCATGATGTGGCAACAACCTGAGGTGTGCCGTGTGTTCTCCCGGGGATGTTGTCCCTGGATCCTGGGACTCTGGCAGTGGCGGGCTGCACAGTCTCCCAGGAGGGGAGGTGTTGATATTGACCTGTGCTTGCACACAGGCTTCTTGGTGGCTGCAGTAGCAGCCTTAGCATTTCATGCCTGTCTCTGGGGTCTGCACTGATAGCCGCGGCTCGCACCCATCTCTGAACCTCATTTAGGCTGTGCTCTGAATCCCCTCTCCTCATGCACCCCGAAACAATGGTCCCTTGCCTCTTAGGCAGGTCCAGACCTTTTCCCGGACTCCCTCCCAGCTAGCTGTGGCACACTAGCCCCCTTCAGGCTGTGTTCATGCAGCCAGCCCCAGTCCTCTCCCTGGAATCTGACCTCTGAAACCCGAGCCTCAGTTCCCAGTCCCCACCCGTCCCAGTGGGTGAGCAGACAAGCCTCTCAGGCTGGTGAGTGCTGGTCAGCACTGCTCCTCTGTGGAAGCATCTCTCTGCCTTGCCCTTTGCACCCCTGTTGCTGTGCTCTCCTTCATGGCTCCGAAGCTTCCCCATCTAGCCACCCACAGTCTCTGCCCATGAAGGGGCTTCCTAGTGTGTGGAAAATTTTCCTCCTTCACAGCTCCCTCCCACTGGTGCAGGTCCCGTCCCTCTTCTTTTGTCCCTGTTTTTTCTTTTTTCTTTTGCCCTACCCAGGTATGTGGGGAGCTTCTTGCCTTTTGGAAGGTCTGAGGTCTTCTGCCAGCCTTCAGTAGGTGGTGTTCCACATGTAGATGTATTTCTGGTGTATTTGTGGAGAGGAAGGTGATCTCCACGTCTTACTCTTGTGCCATCTTGAAGATCTCCCTGCCTATAAGCTTTAAAGGCACTACAAAAATTAATCTTAAATAACAATAGTTTCAACTTACAAATTAAAATATATCAGTAAAACAAAATTAATAAATGTTGTATGTGTCCTCAAAATGTATGGGTATATTTAAATATGTTTTTTGTGATATGGCGTAGGACCTCCAAAAGTCAAAATGGTTTTAAAATATCTCTGTCAAATGCATCAGAGTCAAATATAAAAATTACATCGTTTAGTGACTACATTGTTTACACTAGTCATTCATTTATTCATTTGCCCACTTATTGATTTGCCTACCAATATTTATTAAGCACAGTAACTGTACAAGCACAGGATGAGACTATGGGGGTAGTAATGAAAACAATGACAAAATAAAATGCTTTTTCATTGCATGTTTTGTACTAGGTACTATTGTGAGCACTTAACACGTGTTAAATCATCTCACCTCTGTAAGACAGGTAATTATTTTCCTCCATTTCAACAGTGGAAAACTGAGGCACTCAGGAGTAGAAGAACTAGCCCAAGTGCACACAATTATTAAATAATAGCAGAGTCAAGAACCCAGGTATTGTTCTCCAGAATTTGTGCTCTTACCATTCAACTATCAGGCCATATTTCAGAGAATGCAGTCATGATGCTTCTGTCTGAAGAGCCACAGTGGAAGCCTAATGTTATAAGATGTGATATGAAAGGGAAAATAAGGGAGCTATGGAAGCTTATAGCAAGGGACTTAAGTAGCCCAGGATGAAATCTCTTCTTAAAATATTTTTAATAATACACAAAAATATTTTTCAATGTTTTCCCTACTTTAATTTTTTTCTCTATGGCATGATTTACACTTAAGCTTGATGAATCCAATGACCCTATGGTTCTTAAGCATAGCCTCCTAGTTTAACAAAGCTGATATTTATAGAATCAAACGTAAGATGCTAGAACAAAATGACAACAATTTCACCTTGATCTCTTTAGAATTTAAAGCTTTAAAATTTTGTTACTAAAATATGTATGAGCATTCTTTTTTTTTTTTTTTTTTTTTTGTGGTACGCGGGCCTCTCACTGTTGTGGCCTCTCCCGTTGCGGAGCACAGGCTCCGGACGCGCAGGCTCAGCGGCCATGGCTCACGGGCCCAGCCGCTCCACGGCACGTGGGATCCTCCCGTACCAGGGCACGAACCCGTATCCCCTGCATCGGCAGGCGGATTCTCAACCACTGCGCCACCAGGGAAGCCCTGTATGAGTATTCTTGAAGTCATTAGCTCATTTTGGGGTCTTTGTGGGACATTTTTAACATCAGGGATTATAATGCCTGATGTTAAAATTATAAAATTTTTTAAATTATTTAATTATTAATTAAAATTTTATTATAAAATTTAAAAATTAAAATTATATTTATTTTTAAATTATAAAATTAAAATGATAACATCAGAAATAATACAATCTTTAATAAAACTAAGTTGGACAGTGTGCTGTTTTCAATTTAGATTTGGAAAAGAGAATTTTTAATAAGATTGTGAATACACTTCTGCAATGCACTGTAGGTAAAACAGTGGTCTGTTGTTATTTATATATTATTTTATGAGCTTTGAAATTCTCTTGAACCTTTTTCTTTAAATATTGTCTATCTAGTAGAAAAACAACTCATCCTTATCCAACTCAATTTCAGGGGCAAATATTTCTTAGTGTCACCATTGTGTGTTTCTATAATCTAAACATATACTATTAATGGTCCTTAGGCCTTGGGACTTTTAATTTTACTAAAACATGATGTAAAACAAATGAGTTTTACTAATATAATGTAACTATTGGACTGTGTACAATTGTATTATAACTAAATAGCTTTGTAAGATTATATTATTTACTCAAACTAAGCTATAGGGATTTCTTTTACTTTTTCATAATGCTATGTCAATAATTAAGTATAATATCTATTTTAAAAATATTTAATTAGTAGTTTCTTTTTTATCAGTTTAACAATATTAAATAACTCCTTGAGATGCTTTCTTTTCTACCAAATTGCAATGCCTTTTGCCTCTTATTTTTATTTTGTGAATTCCCAATAGGTTTATCATAGATATTTATAAATTCAAGTCAACATCTCACAAGGGCAATTAAGATACTTTGGAAACATCTGTGTTCCTTAAGATGATGTTAGAAGGGCCAGCATGCAACAATGATGTTTAAAAAGGTCCTCCAGGCATTCCATACCTATTCCACAGAACCATAATTATAATATGGAGTTGTCTTCTTGCTCTCCTCTGGCATCTTTTCAAATTTATTTTTTATTGAGGCAACACTGACTAATAATATTATATAAGTTTCATGTGTACAACATTATATTTCTACTTCTTTGTACCCTACAGCATGGTCACCATCAAAAATTTAGTTTTCATCAGTCACCATACAGTTGATCCCCTTTACTCATTTCACCCTCCCCCTGCTCCTTTCCCTCTAGTAACCACTACTCTGTTCTCTGTATCTACGTGTGTGTTTTTGTTTCGTTTGGTTTGTACATATATTTGGGGTTTTTGTTTGTTTTTTATATTCCAAGTATGAGTGAGATCATATGGTATTTGTCTTTCTGACTTATCTCACTTAGCGTAATACTCTCAAGGTCCATCCATGTCCCAAAAGGCAAGTTTTCATCTTTTTTATGGTTGAGTAGTATTCCATTATATTCAAACAAGGCAGACAATATTGAATCACATAAGGAGTTTACCTTCTATTTTGAGAAAAGCACTCTCCAACTCTAAGCTGCAATTAATATCTAAAAACATTACACAGTACAATTGAACACTTTGTGTTCCCAATATGAATAGATTTCAGTTTTAACTTTGGCATCAAATATTTCTGAATGTGTGAACTCAAACATTGGCCTAATGCATTCCCCCTGTTTTTATTTAGGAATGCATTATATAGGCTGGCACTGTGGTATAAGCAGAAAAAAAAGTTCTGTATGTGAACAGAGCTTTTGTGCAGTTTCTACTTTGAGTTTTTGATGAAAAGTCTGTAATAGGGCATTTTTTATTGAATGGATATTTATCTACAATTTTTTTTTTACCTGAAAAGTTGCAAGCAACTTATTTTCACTGGGGAGATTATTATAACCCAAACATTGGAGTGGTGGTCGTCATAGTTTGGTGACTATGTTTGAACAGTGGTTTATTTGTTTCTGAGTTTTAAAGCAGTGGTTATGAAAACTCATTGCTTAAACTTTCTGAACAGAGAGTTTAGAGAGGAAATATGGGGGCTGCTTTTTTTAATTTATTTTTTTTAATTAATTAATTTATTTTTTTGCGGTACGCGGGCCTCTCACTGTTGTGGCCTCTCCCATTGTGGAGCACAGGCTCTGGACCCGCAGGCTCAGCGGCCATGGCTCACGGGCCCAGCCTCTCCGCGGCATGTGGGATCTTCCCGGACCAGGGCACGAACCCACGTCCCCTGCATCGGCAGGCAGACTCTCAACCACTGCACCACCAGGGAAGCCCAAGGGGGGCTGCTTTAAATTACATGATTTTGTTATTCCTTTCAAGATGAAAAACCAGGCCCACTGCTTAGTAAAATCCTCCAGTGATCTTTTATCTTACTTGGTTGTGTTCAGGTTGCAAAATATGTATCATTTCACCTCAGAATGATCCAAAAATTAAATAAATGACAATCTTCACCATGAAAATACAAGGACTAAACAGCTGCAATATTTATACCTGGAAGGATGAAAGAGATTGTCAGCATTAAAAGAGAAAGGGATTTTTGTTTTAAAACTTTAATCCCTCTTATCATTCTAATTTTGGAACAATAATCCAAGAATACATAAATTTTAATTCCCTTCTCCATGTGTAAGATCTTAAAACAATTCCATGGGTTTATAACATGTAATTAAAATGAGTAACCATTCTACATGATTTATACTTGACTAATAAGGTAAGATTTTGGCAAAAGAGAACAATATTTCATTTTAATTGTTTGAGGAAATAAAAGCATAGTTACTCTAGTTGTAGTAGATCTAAATAGGTGCATGTTCTTTTGTTTATGTCTTTTAGCATCTCCGTCAATTAAACTCTTGGTGGATGACCCTATAGTTGTAAATCCTGGAGAGGCCATAACATTAGTATGTGTTACGACAGGAGGAGAGCCTGTACCCTCTCTCACCTGGGTCAGGTCCTTTGGGACTCTGCCTGAAAAGACTGTTTTGAATGGAGGAACTTTAACCATACCTGCCATCACCTCAGAAGATGCTGGTACTTACAGCTGCATTGCCAATAATAATGTGGGAAACCCTGCAAAAAAGTCTACCAACATCATTGTGAGAGGTAAGTTTGCATAGAAAATGTTACAGCATAAATTTCTATATTTGCATTGAATAGTTTTCATAATATATTTTTGTGATATTATGGAATAGTTTTATAATATGTTCTTAATAAAAAAAAATGATTAAAATCCAAATGTGGCATAGAGCATTATGCATTGTTATACAGATCGTGTATTAGTTTAAGGATTTAACAAATGCACCAATAAACATTTATTGAATCCCTATTACATGCAGAGCTTTAAATTGTGGGATTACATAGAGATCTATAAAACATTATCTTGTACTCAAGGATTCTACTCTCAGATAGTGAAAATATATATATATCAATTTGTAGCCATATGATTCAGTATTTGGCAAGCATGAGTAAAAGCTATAAACATAAAAATTATAGTAGTTTCTGGCTGAGGTTATTATGGAATATCTAATGACATTTGCATCAGGTCTTGTAGGCTGGGTAGAGTTTTAACAGACTGAGATTAGCTAAGGTCATGGAAAAGTCTGAGTTAGTCAAAGGTAAAGTTTATTTGAGGAATTTATATAAAAGGTGGTTCGCTAAGTCAACAGCAGTGATGTTCTAGCTAGTGTGCTGGTGCTGCCTGTGGAAGAGATGCTAACCTTCCATTTCGGAGAAGGTGAAGTCACTGTGCAAGGAAAGCATATGCATCTTCATTTCTCACTTTACCTGGTGTGGTCCTGGGCTGGGGGTGGAGGATGGTCACCAAGGCCTCTAAAGTTAAAATAGACATCCATATGCCCAAGAGGACTCTTCCAGAAGACAAATGAAAATTTATCATTAATGAAGGATTATAATGGAAGCAAAACATAGTTGAGTATATTGAGATAAACGCTTGTGATTTTGTGAATGTAGACTGTGGTGGTTTTAGTGACCATAGTTATCCTTTACCACCCAAACTATCAGAAATATGCTAGTTGGCCAAAAATATACTCTAGTCAAAATATTGTTACATTGTAAATCAAGACACTGTGGATTTCACAGCTAATAGTTTCATGTCTACTGCAAAGCTAAGGAGAAGGGGAGAAGAATAGACTAAGTTAAAATGCTAGAAAGCTTTCTGTTCTTACCTAGTTTTAGCTGTTTTTCTTGAATAAATCTTTCTCAAATTTTATGAAAGCTTTGGTTAATTTCCGGAATTCTTAAAAAGTTGATTTTTGACATTTTTGCCTGTGTTTTTGTTGCTTTTATGGAGGACCAGATTTTCAGAGACCTTTATTATGCCATTCTGGAAGTGCTTCTATCTGTATTCATTTTTTCACAAAAGGAGGGGATAAACCACAGACTAATAAAAACATTATCGGAGAGTAATCCACAAACCACTTTGGATATATATTATAGGGTAGAACAAATGCACAAATATATATTGCTTTTATTGAGAACCAGGGTTCTCACTGTGGGAGAAGGAAGATACAAATATAGAAGGACAGAGATCTAGTGGTATTTGTTCAACTTGAATTGGTGGTATTAGGATTTTTTCAAATGTATATGTTTTTCAAGAGTTCATGATTTTTGCTCTGTCAACTGAAAGAGCTTAGAAGCAATGATACTCTAGTAACAATGAAAATATCTGACACCCAGTTCTTGGTTCTAAACACTATGCCCCCTTGGGGAAAAAAAAAAAAAAAACAAGGAACATTTGGAGAAATAGATGATTCCAGGGCAGGGGCTGGGAAAGTAGAAGGTGAACCTGGGACGTATTTTGTGCCAAAAAGCAAAGAAGACTCAGAAGGCTAAAAAAAGGGTGGGGGAGGGAAGAAATAAGTGAGAGAGACTAAGAAGTACAAACTCCCAGTTGCAAAGTAAATGAGTCATGGGTATGAGATGTAGCACAGTGTGGGGAATGTGGTCAATAACTATGAAAAGTAAAAATAAAAATAATAAAGCATCTTTTTTAAAAAAAAAGAAGACTAAAGAAAGCTCAAAGACTAAGGGAAATATCAAAAGGACATAGGAGACAGCTTAAAGTGACTCCTGTTGGCCAAATTAGTGGCAATTTGAGCATTGAAATGAGTTAACGATGATAATGGTTTATAATATGTTAAATTACAATTTCATTAGTCCATAGTAATAGTAAAATGAAAAAGAAAAATAGAAATGAAAAGCTCTTCTTTCCAGAAGGATCCCAGCTAAAAATCATAGAAGGAATGGTAGAATAAAAGAAAACAACCATTCTGCAATCCCCGGTGTAATAGTTGGTTCCATCAAGGATTATTAATGGATGCTGAATTATTGGGTAAAATATTTGGATATTAGAATATTATTAGAATATTAGAATATTAGAATATTCACAAGATATCCAAGTATCACCCCAAACTACAAGCTACCCCTTTGTAGTTTTTACTAACTACAAAGCAGGAAAGGTAGCTTTTCAGTTGAGAGATTCAGCAGTCTCCACTCTAACCAAATGATCAGACTTAGGGACCACCAAAAGGGACAATTTGACAGGAAGAGCCTCCTGATGAGATTTACTAAAAAGCCACAATATCACCTATGTAGGTTTCTCACCAAAAAAATGTCAAACCTGAACCTAATCATAAGTAAACAATCAGATAAATCTGAACCAGGGTTTCTCAACCTTGGCACTACTGACATTTTAGGATGGTAATTCTTTCTTGTGGGAACTGCTCTGTGCATTGTAATATGTTTAGACGCATCCCTGACCTCTACCCACTACATTCCAATAGCACCTTGCTATGGATTGAATGTTTGTGTCCCCGGCCACAAAGTTCATATGTTTATATCCTAATCCCCAAGATGATAGTATTAGGAGGTTGGACCTTTGGGAGGTGATTAGGTTGTGAGGGTAGAGCCCTCATGAATGGAATTAGTATCCTTATAAAAGAGGCCCAACCTAGGTTCAATCCCTGGTCAAGGAACTAAAATCCCACAAGCCACACAGATTTAAAAAAAAAAAAAAAAAAAAAGAAGCCCAAGAAATCTCCCTTTCTCCTTTCACCATTTGAGATTATAGCAAAAAAAAAGTCCATGAACCAGGAAGTGGGTCTTCACCAGACACTGAACCTGATGGCACCTTGATCTTGGACTTCTCAGTCTCTAGAATTGTGATAAATAAATTGCTGTTGTTTATAAAAATTAAAAAAAAAAGACACTGTGGATACTGCACTATCTGCTACAAAATTGTAAGCCATACAATATTTAGTAATTGCAAGATATACCATTATTTTATGTATCATTATAAAATAAAACATCATGCCAATTGAGCTACCACAGTGTCTTCCTATGAGATCAAATGTTATTGAAAGAAGTCTTTCAGATTTGTTATACTTAGGTTTTCTTTTAAACTGTATATCACCTATTAGCATACATAAAAAGGAAAATAAAATAAAAATCAGTTGATTAAATTATTCCTAAAACTTCACAATCAGAACCAACCCAACTTCTAAATCAGTTTTCATCCCAGTCTTTGATGACTGTGGTTTTCTAAATCTAGTCTGATCATAGGATCATCTGAAACTATATTGAATCCCAGTACAACTGGCAAAATGTCTAGCATAAAATGTTGGTGTTGCTCAGGTACCCTCCATAAAGAACTAACTCAATTCACAGCAGTAGATGCTCCCAGAATGATTTGCTCCTCCTCATCTCATCTAGAATTTTTCATCTGTGTTCTTACAAAAGGCAGTTTTCAGTTTTGACATGAATGACCTAAAATAAATACAGCCTTAAAAATGTACTTCTCAAATTTGTAATTTCTTTTTTATGCCTTAAATTTATCTGAAGTGTACATTTGCATAGTCATATTACCAGTAGAACTTCTCAGCAGTGGCATTTACATAATTCATAAAATTGAGTTTGTATGTAATCTTACTGAATATAGAAGTAGCCTTGGTTAACAGGTCCTAGGTTAAACTGTGGGGAGAAAAACTACTACAATAATATGAGGCATTTGATTTCTGCCACAAAGGCCAAGAAATTCAGTTAAAGAAAAATGGTTTTCTTCTTATTATATCAAAGAAATTATTTTCAAGTCTTCTGAATTTGTAGACCTCTGCAGTGTCTTATATTAACTGTGTCATGGACACAGCAAAAACAGAACTCTAGGTTCATTTTCCCCCCATTCCTTTCTATAATTAAATCAAGATCCACAGACCAGGTTTTCTGAACAAGCACGACAATATCCTGTGCATAGAATTCCCACTGCCATTTGAGAATATCCATGAACAAAATAAGATTGTAGGATGCAGACAGGAATAAAACTCTAGAAACATTTCTGAAGTGTCATTTGCCTTTAAAAAAAAAAAAGAGAACACTAAATAATGTAGATAATCCTCCATGTAGATAACAAGCTCCAAAACTGAAGAATCTCATATGTTTTAAAGTTTTGTTAGGTATTCATAAATATAGCAGCAGTGCCTTTTCTTATGATCCTTTAAGAAGTTGCTGTGATTGAGCCACATTTCTCTCAAGTTAGGAGAGAAACAGCAGTTGCTTAATGCATTTGATAAGAAAACTATGTTGATTTCCTAGGTGCATGTGGGGTGGCCTGAGGTCAGTGCTTTCCAAACTTTCCCACCTAAAGTTCTCTGTTGTTGTGAGTCACTGTATTTAGAAATGCCCACATTTCTCTTCCGTCATGAATTGAATGAGCCGCTGTCTTGAGCAAACATGGTTCATAACATGACCAAGACTTACTGTATCTTAGTGTCCTGTGGTCGTATAAAATTTTATTCAGTGGCTTAATCTTCCCCTGCTTCAGAAGAAAAGTCAGCAGACCCCATAACTCTTTTGTTCATTATTAGAAATAGAGCATCCTACAGTGCATTCAGGTCACAATAATGCATTTAGTTCAGTGTTTTGGATACACGTTCCAAAATAGTAATGAAACTCCAAACCTGATTTAATGTAAAATTTTCTCCCCTGCCCAGCTTGGGTCCACTTTGGGCTGCACACTTGCAGTGGGAAAGGCGACAGGGGCTGGTGTGGTTGGCTTCTTCCTGTTTGTTTGTCTATTCTCTACCCTCCTCTCCACCACCCCGTCCCTGACCTGATAGCCAGATTCTGAGCTTATAGCCAAATTCTGACCTTCCTGGCTTGGGGCAGGGTAGGAAGGTCTTCTCTATATAAAACATTTTTTTTTTCTTCCTTGGCACATTAATGGACTCTTAAGAGATTCCTCTACCTAGAAGAGATGCACATCTGTGTGCAACAAGGAGAACTCTCTAGTCACGGATTCTCCCAAGACCACTGATGAGCCACATTCCCTGAGCATATCATGCCCTACCTCTACTGCCTTTCTGCTGAGAGCTTCTCTCTCTTCCAGGTAGCCAACTCAGCAAAGCCCAAGACAAGAAGCCCATACTTCCTCTCCTTCCGTGTGTGACTCACAGCTGTAAGCAGAAGCTCTTACCAATAAATTCTGTGAGAGCAGAGAGATTCCAATGTAGCCACCTCTATACTGTTGTCACACAGGTTTTGGTTTCCTCAGATATGTCAGGCATCATTTCAGGGAAAATATTTTAGAGCTTTGGCTGGTCCCATGAAAAGCCCCTCACTAGGACTGAGATGAAATAGACAGGCTCTCTTGCTGCCTTGGGCCTGGAAGAAGCTTCATCTCACAGTTTTATCCAAAGATATCCTTCCAAACAAATTTGGTCTCTGCCACTTTTTATGTGCTTAATTTCTATAAAGTCCAAGAATCAAAGAATGGAGTTTCTTTGAAAATTCTGCATAAGAAGATTTGTCTTACACTCACTGTGGAATTCTGTGGATTTTGTTCTCAGTCAAAAGTGAATCAGGAAAAGTCTATTCTATTATCTGGTTTCACAAGAGTATTGAAGGATTATAAGAATTTTCAAAATTTCTAGCTGATATTCTTAAATGTGATCATCAGTATGTCCTTTTGGTTCTATCTTCAAACTATACTCTGAATCTGACCATATCTTGCCAAGTTCACTGTTCACCCTTGTGTAAGCTATCAGTATTTTTCCTCTAGTTGATTAAAATAGTCTTTTCATTAATCTTCTTTCTAGTCCAGCCCCTCTTTTAGAAGGGGCTGTTTAGCCACTGTATTAGATAAGGTAGACTTGACTGAGTTAACAAATAGACCCATACATGTAATTACTCAAAACAAAATTACTTCAGCTTTTTTTCATGAAAAAGTTTAGGGTGTTTCCTAGTTGATTATGCTGGCAGTGGTGTTGTATATGATTGGTGTTGGGGGTGGGGGGCGGGGGCGGGTGAAGGAGTAAGAAAATCTATTCCATGCAGTCATTAGGCACCTAGGGTGATGATGTTTCTGCCATCTTCAAACTGTGGCTGCTAAGGTTGTTCTGAGTATTACCTCCATCCCTGTCAGCTGGAAGTGGGAAAGAGCTTGAATGGTCACACATGAGAGACTTTTTATGGGCCAGAAGCGTGTTAGTTCCAATCACATTCTGTTGGCTACACCTTAGGCACATAATCACACCACTGTGTGCCAGGAATAAGAGGGCATGGATTTTGGTCAACAGCTAGCCATCTCTGTTATATTCATACAAGAGCCAGAGTGATTGAAATCATCTCATTCCCCTGATCAGATTCCTCCCATGGCTTCCCATCTCACCTAAAATGGAATTCACATTCCTCATTGTCATCTCATGTCACTTTCCTCTTTACTCACTCTGCTTTAGACACATTATTCTTTCTTCTTGTTCTTTTTCACAACTCTGGGCTTAAACATTTGCTGTTATTTCAGTCTGGGGTGTTAATTTTCAAAGACTGTCTTCTGGGAAATATCTTCCCTGACTACCCTATCTTAGATAATCAACCCCAAATCCCTTGAATGATCTATTGTTTCTTCTTATCACATAACTACCTGGAGTTATTTTATACATTTAAAAAATTTATTGCCTGTCTCTTTCATGACACTGTATATAGTGACAAAGAATTTATCTGTTTGTTGTGTTTCCCACAACAAAATGCGTAAAAAATTACGCAGCATATAGTAGATTCTCAATAAATATATGTTGAGTGAATGAATCACTTTTTATAAAAGTTTACTGGCTTACATTAGATATTTCTTTTGGACATCTATCACCCTTTGATACCCTGTGTATAATAAATGATATCAAGCAAAATAAGGAAATTCTATATACATGTTAAATCATATTAAACATTTGTGTGATGTGACTAGCTCATGTGAAAGGCCACATTGTTCTAATCATTCATTGCTGTGTAACAAGCCACCCCAAAACAGTAGCTTAACATGATAGCATTTATTTATTTTACTCACAAATGGGGGTTGAGAGACTCAGCTAAAAAATCCAGGGTCTCATATAATTGCACTCAGAAGATGGCAGGGCTAGAATCATCTTCAAAGCTTTTCCAATCAAATTTCTGGTTCCTGGACTAAAATGTTCAAACAGCTGAGCTCCTTAGGTCAGTCTCTCTCTGTCTCTGTCTATCATTCTCTCATTCATTCTCAATAGCCTCTTTATATGGTTTCTCTGCATGGAAGCCTCAAGGTAGCCAGACTTGTTACAGGCTCCCAGAACCAGGGTCCTAAGAGCTGCGTGAGTTCTAGCCTTTGAAGTCATGCAGTGTCATTACTGCTATTGTCTATTCATAGAGGCAGTGCCAGAGGTTGGCCTGGTTCCAAGAGGAGATCAAGTATCTTCACCTTTTGAAGGGATGAGTGTCAGATAATCTGCAGATGTGTTTTAAAGCTACCACAATACTCAGTGTACTCCACAAGCCATATTCTTCACATCATACCCCCATGCTGCCTCAAGGCTCATTTATGCCCCTATTTTTTCCCCTTTCCTCAATTTCATCAGCCCCTATCTTGAACCCATAGCCTCTTCAAAAGTGATGTCCTAAACATATTTTCCTCTTTGAATTCTAGAATTTCTCCAGCTTATCTTTGTTGGCTATGATCTCAGATTCCTAATATGGAGAAAAAACACTTGTCAGTATTGAAATAGATTTAACCTTTATGGAAGAAGTCAATATGTATTCACTGAGCCATGAATTTACACTTTCCTAACTGTACAAAAATATATACTGTAACCTCCAGGAACATCATAACCCTCTGTTGTGAAAAGTGTTGATTTGCCTAACTCTAGTATATCCACGTGAAATGACTGAGATCTTTAAAAACCTGAATTTTTTTTTTTTTTTTTTTTTTTTTTTTTTTGCGATACGCGGGCCTCTCACTGTT
This sequence comes from Kogia breviceps, assembly GCF_026419965.1. Taxonomy (NCBI): domain Eukaryota; kingdom Metazoa; phylum Chordata; class Mammalia; order Artiodactyla; family Physeteridae; genus Kogia; species Kogia breviceps. Next base: position 53,334,220 of record NC_081312.1, read on the forward strand.
GTGGCCTCTCCCGTTGCGGAGCACAGGCTCCGGATGTGCAGGCTCAGCGGCCATGGCTCACGGGCCCAGCCGCTCCGCGGCACGTGGGATCTTCCCAGACCGGGGCACGAACCCGTGTCCCCTGCATCGGCAGGTGGACTCGCAACCACTGCGCCACCAGGGAAGCCCCAAAAACCTGAATTTTCATATTAAACATATTTGTTCAGAACTCATTTAATAGAAATATATCAAATATTAACACTGCTAACATTTCAAAATGATCTTTAGGCTCATTACCAAAAAAAAAATCTTGTAATTCAAAAATTCTACGAAAAAAAAATTTCAAACCTTTGAGTGTGCCAATTCTGTTTAGGTAATAGTAATAGTTATTACTGATTTGAGCACTTACCATGTACTGGGCTACCTGGTACACCATATACATGAACTTTTTAATCATTCCCAGAAATTTATGAGGTAAAAAATATTATTGTTCCTATTTTAAAGAATAGTAAAACTGAAGAGGGAGCAAGTTAAGTAACTTCCCCCAAATCTAAGCTTTATTTAAGCAGCAAAGCTGGGATTCAAAACCCACACAGTATGGTTCCAGGGCCACTGTCTTAATCAAGGTACCATAGTGCCTTTCAAAATTTAGCCAAGTTTTAAAAAATGTATAATTCCTCCTCCTCCTCTCCAAATTGAACTGACTAATGTCCTTTTCTATTTCCTCTACCCTTGCCTTGTCAAAAACTTACTAAGGATTCTTTCTGGGTTGTGAATTGAATACATTTTTATGTTTATTAAAAAAAAATCCCCAGCACTATACAGTCCTTCCCAATTATACCATTTCCCTCCCAAGTATACAATCTTTTTTTTTTTTTTTTTTTTTTTGAGGTAGGCGGGCCTCTCACTGTTGTGGCCTCTCCCATTGCGGAGCCCAGGATCCGGACGCGCAGGCTCAGTGGCCATGGCCCACGGGCCCAGCCGTTCCACGGCATGTGGGATCTTCCCGGACCGGGGCACAAACCCGCGTCCCCTGCATCGGCAGGCGGACCCTCAACCACTGAGCCACCAGGGAAGCCCCACAATCATTTTTGATTGGAGAAAATTCTGTGTTTTTACTAATCAGTACTTTTTTCTCCAGTAATGGTGGGCATACTTTAATTTCAAGTTCTAACCAACATACTGTTTGTAGTTTAAGATTTTCTAAATAATATTACATTTGAAGGACTGAGCTTGACTCTGTTACTTTTACTGTCAGTCTTACGGATTATTGTACAAAAATTTTAAAGAATTTCTGTTAATCATAAGAGATCAGGGACTTCCCTGGTGGTCCAGTGGTTGGGACTTTGGCTTCCAGTGCAGGGGGTGCAGGTTCAATCCCTGGTTGGGGAGCTAAACCAAAACATAAAATAGAAGTAATATTGTAACAAATTCAATAAAGACTTTAACAATGGTCCACATCAAAAAAACTTTTTAAAAAAAGAGATCAATTGAATTACAAACGACAAAGATACAAAATAACTGTACAAATAAGACAACTAGTATAAACAAGGAACAAAACAAGACCTATAAAGTGTGTTCATTGTTTTTGCTGAAAGGTATATACCTTCAAGCTGTTGGTCAGAAAGTCAGTCAGAGTTAATTGTCAATTTTCCAGGAAGAATTGATCAGATTTAGCTTACAATGAATTTCTAAATGTAAATTATTTGTGAATTTCCAACTACAGGGTTGGTGCAGTTCCTCCCAAGCATTTAGATTAATCAAATTAAATTTCCAGTCATCAATAGTTTTCTTCCATGACCTTTCATTAGTAAAAACTATAATGATAATAGCTGAAATTGTAGAAAACTAATCCTTTAACATTCTCTAAGAGCAGAACTGTCTGCTGTGTGCAGGTGTCCCAATTACACATGTAGATTGTGCTCTATTTCTATTTTCCCAATTTAATATTCTGTAGTAATTACATCTCCCCAAAACACCAGAGAGAATTTTAGTATATTATGTTTTTAAGCTCTGAAATTGTTTCATTATTATCTTTTTAAAAATTAATCAGGGCTGTACAAAATATAACAATTACCAATTCGATAGTTCTCATCTGAATATAGATAATTCATTTTCTCTTACAAATGAGATAAATCTAACATCTTTGTTCAGTGAAATAACATATGAGGAATTTTAAGATACAATTTCAAGTAAAAAAGTTTATCTAGATATTGTATAATCTTATAATTACTTTTATATAACTATATACATACAGCTTAGTCATACATTTTATTTTATTAAAACTTAGGTTGTCCTGCTTGGTAGTTGAAATTTCTGTCATATTTACTATAGTCAAAAGGAGATGTACCATTTGGTAGTAGTGCTTTAAAAGTCAATACCTGTTAACATCCAGAAAAGAAGAATCTTATTCAGTAACATTATTTTAAAATTTCTTTCATCAGTTTCTTTGAAGGCATTTTATAGGTTTTTTGGCAAGGGGCGGAGGAGTTGTTTGGTTTTACAGCTGTAAAACAGGGCCAAAACAATGATACTAATTTGAAAACTCCTGATTCAGATTTTTTATCCTGTTATGGCAGATACCTATTTCCCAAGCCTACTGGCTCACCACACTTAGTTTGTGTGGGTTAAAGAGTCTGTAGGCAGTAAGGTATAGGGAAAGAGATCTATGATATGGTTCTGGCTTCCTTTAAATTAGCTACCAGCTCACAAGTATGTAAAGAGGCCTCTGCTTACTTTACTCTACATTAAGAAATTGGAATGCATAATTTCTAAGATACTTTTGCTCTAACCATCTATGGTTCTATACTATCAAAACGTACCTTGACCTATGCCCCTTTCTGGACTTAATCACTCTTTATTTTTGCTTACAAATTTACTCATACAAATACATGAGTACAAATACATGGCAGTGTAGATATGATTACTAAAAAACACTGACCTTTCAAATAAAATTCTTTTTTAAAAAATTATTGTTTACTTATCTTAGGATATTAAACCAGGAAGATAAATGTAAATGGTACTTTCAATAGGTATTTAGAAAATTTCTCTTCCACACTAGATCTGTGTCAGTTGCTGTAAGGGACAGAAAAGGAATGAGTACAATCCCTGAGTCCATGGAGTTCTTAAACTTACAGGGAGAAAATCATCGGGGCAACTCCCTCCATAGATCGTAAGAAAGATCATAGCTTCACAATAGAAGCATAGACAATGTGCTGTTGGAAGCTCAGATGAAGAAACAATTAATTCTGATTAGGGAGATAGAGGAAAATTCCAAAGAAGGTGGCATTTGAGATGGTCTTTGAAAAATGAGAATCCTTATATATTTAGAAATGAAGTGTCTCTTTCCTGTGCTGTCCAGAATGGTGGCATTAACTAGCTTTTTGAACTTTCTCTATTTTCTTATTTATTGAATTATTAGAAACTATTGATAGTCTTTAAAAGAAAAACCTGTGTTCAACTTCCATATTTTATAGTAAATATTTTCAGAATATTAACATTTTGCAGTCATGAGTTGCATAAGAATTTATATAAAATTTTTAATTGAATTAGCCTGCCAAATTTTCTGTATGCTGTGTTTTCTGTTTCCCTTTGAATTCTGTCCAGTATTCTTCCAACACCAGTGCTTTTTCTAAATGCTTCAGGAAATTTCTAGAGACCATCAACCTAATTCTTAAATTATTCCTCATCTAGACTCCATAAGACAATTTCTTAATTTTAGCATTCAAAGAATCTTTTCTCTTCTCTTTTTTTTAACCTTATTGTCTCAGCAAATATATTTATCTGAAAATTGTGTGTGCATGGAAATCATCAACCCAGTCATTCAAATCCATCCTAATGAAGATGTACCTGTTAAAATCAGTCAAGTATGAATGACTGGTAAGAGAAAATTTATCCATGGAAAGCCCATAAATTCATTCCAAAACTAACTAATTTCCAAAATCCAAAAATTAGGAAAATAATTTTTAAACTTACTAAAAAAAAATCAGTTACTTTTTTCTAATTAGAGGTTTTTTTTAGTCATGCAAACATTAGGATTGGTCTTTCCATGGTTCTTTCTATGATTTATGCCCCACATAACCTTATTTAGTTAACATGCACAGGGATAATAAAATTCACATTCAAGTGTCAGCCATCATTGAGTAGATGATGGGAACCCATTGCAAACAAAAGAGGTAGAAGAGAGAGGTGGCATTTTATTTATCTGCTTAAGTCAGTGGTCCTCAATTGGGGGCAGTGTTTCCTTTTAGAGGACATTTGGCAGTGTATTGAGACATTTTTGATTGTCATGACTGGAGGTGCTGGTGTGCCACTGGCATCTAAAGGATAGAGGCCAAGGATGCTGCTAAACACCCTACGATACACTGGACAGCCTGCACACAAAAAATAACCAGGTCCAAAATGTAAATAGTGCTGCTGTTGAGAAACTCTGGCCTAGGTAAAGGTTTCCCTTATAGCCAAATTGAAAGATGGATAAAACTACACATTCATGCATGCACACACATGCACACACACACACAATTCCAAAAAACACTGTACATTTTGATACAATATTGATGTTAGATTATATCATTCCTGACATATTTCTTAGAGTTTCAGATGTCAGTAGTTCTTAACCGGACATGCATCTTTCTCTGTATTTTGGGAAAAAGTCTATCATCTGGCCCTTCTTGGGAAGTACTTATTAGAAACTTAGAGCAATGCCTCTTTTCTGTGGTCTATATTTATGAGCTCTTGTCTCCTGGGTTGTAATGATCTCTCTCTGTGAATCTCAATTGTTCACCTAGTCAATATCTTAGACTCATTCCTGTGAACCTCCATACTCCTTTTGCTAACAAAGCTCACTTTATTAAAGTTTTTCAACACGCTTCCTAATTTTGAAATGTCATATTTACTCCAATAGTAAGAGCTCTTTTGTAGGCTTCTAAGATGTGCTCCCCCCCACAAGTCATCCACTGAGCCTATGGAGTCAATGAACACAGTCAAATGAACACGGTTTTGTCATGTATGGCCCTCTTGATTCCTGTTCAATCTCCATGTTTCCAGTAGCTCTAGAAGATACCCTGTCAGGTTGTCCAAGACATGAAACCAAGATGATGGAGAATGAAAGAATGGATATTTATGTTGCTGTTATCAATCTTCCTAAACTTTCTCCTAATTATCCTCTGTGTGTGTGTGTGTGTGTGTGTGTGATCTAACGAGCTTATAAAATGTCATATTATAGCTTCTTCTTGCATTATGGGTTAAATGCTGACTTTCTTTATAGAAACTTACTTTGAAGGACTGTTTCTAGCATGTCACATTTCATTTCATTTCATACTGACTATTAACTTATTCTGAGAGAAATAGGAAAGCCTAAAAAGGGAGGCATGTAACTGATTGCAGTTGGCCTATTAATTTAGAAGTTTATTTGGTGTGAGAGCTTAGAGAAGTAAAGGATGTTCACTAGGATACAAAGTTTCTGGTTCAGTAATTTTTTCCTCTCACAGTAGTGGAAGTCTAGACTTGGTGACCCTGTGCATTTATTATTAGTTTTAATACATTATTGTCGTACAGTATCCTCCTGCTTGCTGATTATATAATCTGGGTATATTAAAGCACTATCTTAAAAAATACAGTGTAAGATATGACTTTATTTTAACTTATTAAAGTATAACAGAAATTGTAGACCTTATAAGTATATACCTTAATGAACTTTTACAGAGTGGACACATCTATGTCAGCAGCACCCAGATTGAGAAGCAGAGAATTAAGAGCTCTCAGGAAGCTTCTCTCTGCCCCTCTTTCACAGCCTTACTAAAATGTGACCGCTATTCTGACTTTAAACATCCTAGATTCGTTTTTTCAGTCACCTCTTCAAATCTTTGGCCTATTTCCCCCTTTTTGGGTTGTATCTTTTCTTCTTTATGCATAGAGTTCCTTGTATATTTGATATGTCACTTATTGAATATATTTATTAAAAATATTTTCTTCTACTTTGTGGCTTGCCTTCTCACAATCTTAATGCCATACTATAATGAATAAAAGTCCTCCATTTTGATCCAGTCTGAACTATCAAAAATTTTTTAAGGAACTTAAGAAATCTTTTTTTATTCTGTTTAAGAAATTGAATATTTCTTTTTCTATTTAAGAAAAATTTTCCTAACCCTAGATAATAAAAAATATACTCTTATGTTTTCTGCTAAAGTTTCATTGTGTTACCTAAATATCTGATGGGAATTCATTTGGCATTGACTTTTGTATGTGGCTTGAAGTAGGACTAAAGGTATTTTTTTTTTTTAATTTGAATGTCTGGTTAAATCATTAACACCTATAGAATTGACCATTATTTCTCATTATACTTCCTTGTCACCTTTGTCATAAATCAAAGGATCAAATACATGTGGATCTGTTTCTCGACCTATTTCTTTTCTATTTGTCTTTGTTTATCCCTATGCTAATACTACTATGTCTTAATTACTATAAAATTGTATTAAATCTGGTAATGCAAGGATTCAGGCTCTTTTCTTTTTCAAGATTGCCTTGGTTAGTCTTGGCCCCATGTGTTTCTATATATATTTTATGAGAAGTTTATCAATTTCTACTTCACCCCTCCCCCCCAAAAAAAACCCTGAAATTTTTATTTGGACTGAATTGAATCTGCAAATCATCCAATTATTGACATTATTTATCCCTCCATTTATTTGTCTTCTTTAATTTCTTTCACTACAGTTTGTGTTTTCAAAAGAAGTGATCTTAAACATCTTTTGTTAGATTCATTCTGAGTAGTTGAGAATTTTGTTGTTCTTTTTCTTGGCATTATAAATAGTATCATTTTTAAAGTTTTATTTCCTATTTATTTTGTGCTGATGTATGGCAATGCAAATGATTTTGTACATTAACCTTGCTAAATTCACTTATTGATTATAATAATTTGTCTTAGAGTCTTTTGAATTTTCTATGTACACAATCATGTTGGCTTCAAATAATGAAAGATATACTTCTTTTTTTTACATATTTTATATCTGCTTCTTGATTTGTTTTATTGCCAAAGATGTCCAAATTACATGTTTAATAGATGTAGAATATCATGTATCCTTCTCCTTTTTCCAATCCTAAAGGGAGAGTTTTAAGTATTATACCATTAAATACAATGCTTACTGCTGGCATTTTAATGATACTCTTCTTTCATAACTAGCTAAGAACTGTTAATGAGTGCTAAATGCCATAACATAATGGAATTATGCTAAAAAATGCAAGAAAAGAAGAATAGGGGAACAAGGACATGTGGAACATACAGAAATTAGACCTTAAGCCAGAGAAAGAAAATAATAAAAGAGCATATGTCAATGAAATATACAAAAACAACAGAGATACTTAAGCCAAAAATGCATTCTTTGATAGCATTAGCAAAGTTGATAAATTCCTAAAAGAACTGATTTAAAAAAGCAATAGATAAAATACAAAATACTAACATCAGGAGTGAAAGAAGTATCATTACTACAGAATTTATAAACTTAAAAGGACAGTGAAGGGGTTTTATGAACAACTTCATGCAAATATATTTAATGAGTAAAATGGACATATTTATTGAAAAACAGTTCATCAAAACTAACATAAGAAAAAAATTTAAAGATGAATACCTTAATATTCATTAAAGAACTTGAATTCATCATTTCAAAATTTCCAAAGGAGGCAACATGTTCAGATGACTTCACTAGTGAACTCTGTCAAACCTATAGAAATAAACAATAACAATCCTACACACACAAGCAAAATTCATAAAATCAAAGAGAAGCAGAAACTCCAATTCATATTACAAAGTCACCATAACCTTAGTAGTAAAAGAAGATGATAATATATTACAAGAAATGAAAATTTAATACCAATATCCTTCATAATCTTAGACACAAAAATCCTAACAAATGTTATCAAATCAATTCCACTAATATTTAAATAGGATAATACAAAATCATCAAGTGGACTGTATCCAAAAAATGTGTTGGTTTAACACTCAAATAGCAATTAATGTAATCACTGCATTACCAGATTAAAAGAAAAATATTAATATTTCAATTAATACAGAGAAAAAAATAGTTAAAATTTAACATCACTTTTAGAAATAGAAGGGAATAGTCAATCTGATAAAACACAACTACAAAAGACCTACAGCTAAGATAATACTTAATAGTAAAATACTGAATGCTTTCTTTCCTAAGACTGGCAATAAGAGAATGATTTCCTTTCTCACCACATCTATTCAGCATTATACCTCCTGCAGCTTCCACCAGTGAAATAAAACAGGAAAAAGAAAACCCTGTGGATTATAAAGGAAGAAGTAAAACTCTAATTATTCTCTGATGACATATTCTTAATGAATCTATGAAAAACAAAACTTGCCATAAAATATGGATAAATTGAATTTTATAAAAATTAAAAACTTTTGTCCATCAAAAGAAACTGTTAAGAAAATAGGCCAGAGATGAGAAGAAAATACACTCATCACATATATATATGATAAATAGCTTATATCCTGATTATATCAGGAACTCTTGTAACTCAGTAATAAAACAATAAACAAACCAATTTTTTAAAATAGGGAAAAGATTTGTACAGACACGAATAAACAAATGGCTAATAAGCACACAGAAAAATGCTCAACATCATTGTTCACCAGAGAAATGCAAATTAAAACCACAATTAAGTGCCACGAGACCCCCACTAGAATGGATTCATGGAAATTATTTACTTCACCAAAAGTGTAGGGGATGTGGGGCACCCGGCACTCATAAACTGCCAGTGGGAGCATAAAGGAGTCAATCCTTCTTGAATACTGTCTAGCAGTTTTTAACAAGTTAAACATAATTTACTTTATGACCAAGGAATTCTTTTCCTAGGTATTTTTCAAAGAGAAATTTAAATTATATACATAAAAATCCTTGTATAATACTGTATAACATCTTTTTCATATTAGCCAAAACATGGAAGCAGTCCCATCACCTTTAAAATAGATAGAAAATAATCTGTGATATATGGTTGAATAGTATTCAGCAGTAAAATCGAACAAGTACAGTAATGGTACTTGAAACAATAGAATGAATCATAACTATATGCTTAGTGAAATAAATCAGATGTTCGAAAGTACATACTGTATGATCTCATGTATATGAAGTCCAGACTAGACAAAAATATTCTTTATTAATGGAAATTATATCAGTGGTTGCTTCTTGGGAAGGGCTCATTCACTAAGATGGGACTTGGAAGAACTTTATGCAATGATAAAAATTTCCTGCATCATAGAGATGTGGGTTTCACAATGGTCTAGATCTCTTCAAACTGATCAAATGGTACATTTAAGATATTAGTATTTTTGCCACAGAGCAGCTAAGCCTGTGTGCCACAACTACTGAGCCTGCACTCTAGAGGCCGCGTGCCACAACTACTGAAGCTCACGTGCCTAGCGCCCGTCCTCCGCAACAAGAGAAGCCACTGCAATGAGAAGCCCATGCACCGCAACAAAGAGTAGCCCCCACTTGCCACAACTAGAGAAAAGCCCGTGCGCAGCAACGAAGACTCAATGCAGCCAAAACTAAATTAATTAATTGTTTTTTTTAAAGATATTAGTGTTTTGCTGTATGTAAATTATGCTTCACTACCAAAAAAAGGTAATAAAAAAACCAAATCCGTAAACATTTCTTGTTTTTTGCTATCTTAAGTTTATGTAAATGCAGTGTTACTTTTTATTTGATTGTTTAGAAAAGAATTTTCAGGAGAAGCCACCATCTGGGATTATAGATTGCTTTGTACAAAGATTTTCAGTTATAGAGTGAATTTTTATTTTTATTTTTATTTTTTTTATTTTTTTTTTTTTTGCGGTATGCGGGCCTCTCACTGTTGTGGCCTCTCCCGCTGCGGAGCACAGGCTCCGGACACGCAGGCCTAGCGGCCATGGCTCACGGGCTTAGTTGCTCCGCGGCATGTGGGATCCTCCCGGACCAGGGCACGAACCCGTGTCTCCTGCATCGGCAGGCGGATTCTCAACCACTGCGCCACCAGGGAAGCCCTAGAGTGAATTTTTAAAATAAATATAGAACTATTAAAATTTCTATGTCTTCTTCAATTTTTGTTTTGTTTCTCTAGGAACCTGAATATATTGTTTAACTTGTTAAGTTTATTGGTATAAAATTGTTATAATTACCGTAGTTATCTTTTTAATATTTTTTTGGTCCAGTGATGTGCTGGTAAGCCAGTTTTCTGGGAAAAAAAAAAAACAACACTTGATTTATAGTGTTTGCCAATTCCACAGTGTATATCACCAGACCATAGCCAATTTCAAGTTGTATAGTTGGAAAATATGCACATAGTTTGTTATCTTCAGCAGATATGAAGTAGTTCCAACATACCACTTTTGTAATCTGAAATGAAACCATGATATTGGTAATTTATGTCTTCTTTACTTGGTTTTTTTTTTAACATATATATATTTTAATTAATTTTTTAATTCTTTGGTTGTGTTGGGTCTTCGTTTCTGTGCAAGGGCTTTCCCTAGTTATGGCAAGTGGGGGCCACTCTTCATCGCAGTGTGCGGGCCTCTCACTATCGCGACCTCTCTTGTTGCAGAGCACAGGCTCCAGACGCACAGGCTCAGTAGTTGTGGCTCACAGGCCTAGTTGCTCTGTGGCATGTGGGATCTTCCCAGACCAGGGCTCGAACCCGTGTCCCCTGCATTGGCAGGCAGATTCTCAACCACTGTGCCACCAGGGAAGCCCTACTTGGTTTTATTGGTTAGTTTTTCTGGAAGTTATTCAATGTTATTAGTTATTGTAAAGAATTAACTCTGAACCTTTGTGGTTTTTAAAAATTTTCCTCTGTTGTACATATGTTTTGTATTATAATTTTTTTTACCCTTATTTCCTTTCTGCTATATCTGTAGATTTAAAAAGCCAGTTATTTTTTTTAAATGCCAATTATTTTTCCAACATCTTAAAGCATTGATTGGATTATTGATTTTAAACTTAAAAAATTTTTTCTATATAGGCTTTTATAAATCTCCTAAACATAATATTAACTTTCTCACAAGTTTTGATATGTAATATTTTTATCATTCGGTTTGAAATACTCTCTAATTTCCACTGTGTTTTTTTCCCTTTGACCCAAGGGTTACTTAGAATTATATTGCTCAAGTACAAAATAAATGAGATTTTTAAATTATATTTTTGTTATTGATTCCAGCTTAATTCCATTATGATCAGAGTTCATATATTGAATTACTCTTATTTTTATTTTATGACATTGTGTTGGATTTATTTTGCTCTTCTTTTTTTGAATTCTTGTAGTGGGGGCTTAGATAATTTACTTGAGACTTTTCATCATTTCTGTTGTATGAATTCAATGGTATCAATTTTCCTCTCAGCACTTCTTTAGCTGTGTCCCACAAATTTTGATATGTTCTATTTTTATTTTCATTCTGTTCAGTGTGATTTTTTTGTTTCCTTGGGGACTTCCTCCTTGACCCATGGATTATTTAGAAGTATGTTTTTCAGTTTCCAAAAAGAGTTTGGAATTTTTTCTGTTATCCTTCTGTTATTGGTTTCGGGTTTGATTCTATTATGGTTGGAGAACTCACTCTGGATGACTTCATTTCTCTCAAATGTATTGAAGTTTGTTTTATAAGCAGGATATGTCTACTGTGGTATGTTCCATGGGTACTTGAGAAGAATGTGCATTCTGCTATTTGGTATAATGTTCTACAAATGTCAGTTAGATCCTTTTGGTTGACGGAGTTCTTCAGTATCTTTACCGATTTGCTGTCTAGTAGTTCTATCAGTTTTAAGGGAGGGGTGTCAAAGTCTCTAAATATAATTGTGAATTTGTCCATTTGTGCTTTCAGTTCTGTCAGTTTTTGCTTCACATATCTTGCTGCTTGTTTTATGTTTGTTTTTAGTGTATACACATTTAGAACTGCAATGTCTTTTTGGTGTCTTGACCCATTGTCAATATATAATGTCCCTCTGAATCTGGCAGTTTTCAGTTTCTTTGCTGTGAAATCTATTTTATCTGATATTAATATAGCTCCTCTTTCTTACCTTTGATTGAAGTTTACACGATAAGGTTTTTTTTTTTTTTTACTTTTAATCTACCTATATCATTATATTTGAAGTGAGTTTCTTATAGACAATGTATAGTTGAGTCGTGGTTGCTTTTGTAATTCACTCTGCCAATCTATGTTTTAGTTGATGTATTTTTATACCATTTACACTGAATGCAGTGATTGAAATGTTAGAGATTAAGTATGCCACTTATCTTTTGTTTTCTGTTTGTTCTCTGTTTTCTTATTTTTCTGTTTTCTTTCATCTGTCTTCCTGTGGATTATTTGAACGTGAGGAACTTCTATGTCCTGGAATATGGAGTAGATGTACTTTTCCCTCTTTGTCCCACTGAATACAACTAAATTTTTTAAGTTTCCATTTTTATTTATCTGTAATGTTTTTGAGTATGTCTCTTTATGTAGTTCCCCAGACCCACCCCATGGCTGCTTTCTAACAGTCTTTTTTTTTTTTTTTTTAGATATTTTAATAGTTTTCCTAATATGTGCTTTGATGGGATTTTCTTTGTGTTTACCCTATATGAGTTCTGAGCTTTTTAAATTTATGAATTTTAGTCTGTTTTCTTTGTTCCACTTCTTTTTCCTCTTCTTCATTGATTCCATTTATATTTATGTTAGACTTCTCACTGTTTCATTTGTCTTTTATGCTCTTTCCTATCTTTTCCTCCTTTTTCTCCTCCATCTGTGCTTCAGTATTTCTTATTGCCCCATCTTCTAGTTCACCAGTGCTGTATTTTATTGCTTCTAATCTATAGTAAAACACTTTTACTGAGTTCTCAATTTCATTTATTGTATTTTTCCATTGTAAAATTTATGTTGATTTATGGATTCCAGTTATTTGGTGAAACTTGCCATCTTTTCATTTCACTTTCTCCAGTGTTTTATCTTATTTTGTTGAATGTTTCAATCATAACTATTCTAGTGTTTTTATCTGAGAGCTCCAGTGTCTTGATCACCTGTGATTTGTTGTTATTCTTCTGTTTTACCTTGTCCTGTCTCTTGACAAGCCTTATTTTCTTATTGAATGCATATTATTCTGTATTAAAAATTGGCTCAGGATTATGTTATGTTTCTTCAGAATATTTCTTTCTTTACTTTTCAGTTTTTTTCTAGGCAGAGAGAGTGTAGTTTTATTGTCTCAGTTCAGTCAGAGATCGAGCAGATTCAAGGCTGGGTTGGTAATGCTATGTCTCCTATTTGCCCCACTCCTAGGACATGGCTCTTCACAGCTTCCAGCTGAGTATCCTGGGCTATTCACTGGAGCTTTTTGCTTGGATCTTCAGCCTCCTGCTATAGGCAAATGACTAGAAAGAAAAGTGGCTGCAGTATGTTAGCTCACCTTTTTGTTTTTCCCTTCTCTGGGATTTTGATCCCTCAAGTTCAGGTTGCCTGAACTGATGTTTGATGCTTTCAAAAAGGACTTTTAAGAATTTTTATTGGCTTTTCTAATTTTTCTCCATGGGAGTGATGGTCGGCTGCAATTGTTCCTAGTAAAGACAGAAATAGAAATCTGATTCAGTATACTTTTAACAGTAACGTATTTGTAGCAGTAGAGACTAAATTTGTATTTGAAGAGCAATGATGATAGAACACAGAAAACTCAAACATCATGAGCAAGTAAAATAGAAAATAACCAAGTAGTTCATTTTTCCACCGTAAATGTGATGCTTTTTAAGTTCCTATGGTTAATTCAAGCTTTTGTTACCTCTTCATTTTTGAGGAGCAAAAAATGTAATAGAATATGATAGGATTTGCAGTTTGATGTATTTACATGTTAAAGGTGCTAACAGTAGCATAATTTCACAATATAATGATCATCAGCACAGAAACAATTGGCAAATGGCTTAATCAGAAAATAATGAAAAATTTAAATTGAGCAATAAATTCACAGTTCTTTCTTCCCTAATTGGAAATGTCTTAATTGTAGGCACTGTGCAATGAAAATAATATGTTAATGGATATGTATTTTTCCAGTGATATTTAGGAACTGTTCATAGTTACTAGTCAATATGATATAGCAATTTGTGTAATTCAACCATTTAAGGAACACATCATTTCCAAAAATAAGCTCACTATGATATTCCCTTGCCAAATAAACTCTAGTATCTTTTCTTCAAAAACACTTTGCATCCAAATTTCCTGCCTGATTTTCCTGACCATATAGAAAAAGCCCAAATGCACAAGTGATATGTAAGCTTAGAGATTGCATTAATGTATGAGTAATATATTCTTTTGTTAACAAAAGTAATATTGTTTTTGTTAAATAATATTTAAAATATTACTTGACTTAGAAATATTTCATTTTTATAGTTTTGATACTTATGTCTTTTCAGTAAGTTGTTTTATTCTTCTTTTTCAATATCTATAGATTAAAGGCAACATAGTACACATGACCTAGACATGAACCTTTGGAAATGTATACATTTAAGGGTTACAACAATTTTTTTAAATTGAGAAAGAGTTGTTTGCAAGGTAAAATGAGAAGCAGAGACTTATGCTGTTCCAGAGGCAAAAAAAGGAAAGCAGATTTCACAAATGAAGGTAGGGTCAACAGCATCTAACTGCAAAATGCCCAAAAGAGTTAAGGTAGACAAGGACTGAAACTTGAAAATGATGCCACTGGAGTACTGTGACACTAGAAAGGTGGATCAGAAGCCAGATATCAGCAGATTATGGGAGTAACTGGGATTTGAGAAGTAAAGATATATATTCAGTAAAGCTGGGAGAAAATAAATAATATAAAAGTAAGCCATATATCTTTCAAGATTTATAGAAAAATTATTTTTAAACTGATAGTCAAAAATTGTTTTCTCATTGAAGTAAAACTCATTCAAAGCCTTTGTGGAAGGAAATTAATCTGATCCTGTGTCCCAAATAAACTGGTGACTATATAAATAGAACAGATATCTCTTCAACCAGAAATTATTGAATTAAACATAAGTGCAATATAAATTATTTTTACTACTCTTAGTTTCTAGCACATTCAGCTTTGTTGTAGAATCATATTTTCTTCTGTATATGTGATGACAGAGAACAGGTCCCTCCAATGCCTGAATTATGTAACTGATATGCAGTAAGTATCTGTTTAATTTAATTATACAGAATGTTAACCTTCACCTACCTATAGCTCCTTCTTTCTATTTTATTCAGACAGGTGGATTGCAAATAGAAATTAGGAGAAAAACCACAACTGACCCAAATAACATAGTACATTGGTAGGATTTTTTTGTCAACACTGCCTAAAACTACTTATTATCAGCATTAATACTGACATTTGAATTCAGTAAATATTTTCTATAGTAAAACTAAGGGACAGATAATTTGGCTGTCCTTATCACTAAGCTTTATTATCAAATTTAAAATACTGCTACCATAAATTATATTTTTCATATTTGATTTGCCTGCATTCCAATATTATTTTGTGCCAGTTTCTACCTCAAGTAGTGTTCAGAATGAAGGTATACTTAATAAAAACATAATTCCATGCTGAGCTTCTCTGCTTTCTAAAAGGTTGTGGTAATGAAATTTCATTATTGCTTAAATTTTTCTCTATTTAGCAAACAGAAACATTATAATCAAGGTGAGATTAGTGTGTGCATCTCTCAATCTATTAGTGACACATTAACAACACAATTTTTCCGTCATGTATTATCCTAATTAGTACCCTCCTTCAATGGCTAAAAAATCACCCAAACAATGTACACGTTATAGAGAGTCCTTCATTAAGGAAGATTTATGTCAAGTCAAGTTTAAGTAACTGTGTTGAAGTTCAGAAAGGTCTCTTCACACATGCAAAATGCTGATCAAATATTAGTGACTGCCCATAGTACAATGTCCTGAATGATTTTGATATGTTATGCAGCCTGGATAGGAAGGACTAATGTATGATAGGAAGGATTAATGTATGATAATGGCTATAGACCTATGAAGAAGTAGGAAAGCAAATGTCACATATTTGACATGCCGAGTAGTCAACATAATTTTTTTCAAAAATTTACTTTTAAAAGATTATTTCCGTCATGAAAAATATGTGAGAGAAGTCATCTATGGTTTTCTCTTAATAATTTCTCCTCAAATTTGAGAAGGAATAAACAGTTACATAGTTTGGGCTGTACTAACATCTAAATTGGATTTATATTTTAAACATTTGATACAGATGTTTTATTTTATATGTTGTTATTCTAAGGAGTTTATGTCATCAAGACTCTGAGCTAGTTTAGGGTAAGCTTCTACTTAGCAGTGAGTTTTAAGCTCCACAGTTTTTATGGGAGGCTGTCTTGGCTTAGCTGATTGTTAAAGCATCTGGCTCTGTAGTTGACTGTCAGTATAGATTGGTTGCCCTGTGGTTACTTGTCAGGGATTATGACCACAAATTTATTGCTGCTCAGTATCTTTCAGAATCTTGATTAAGAATATCAAATATATGGAGGAGTTCAGGCAGGCTGTTTTTCAACTCTTCCTTTAGGTCAGTAGTTTTCATCTCGATGCATGAATCAGAATCCGTGGTGTAGCCTACAAATGCAGATCTCCAAACTCTACCCTAATGTAGCTTACTTGGAATCACTGGGGTATGTGACTCAGACATTGTGATTCTGATGCTTAATTTTAGTTAAGAACCCACTGGCTCAGTGCTCTAAAATCAGTCCCTAAATTGACATATCATAGAGTATTGCCTCAACCCACACATATTAGAATCCTCCTTGCTGAATTCCCCTTGGTTTGATGTTTTAAGCCTATACTGAGCAATTTTTTGAAAAGAAATAGCCTTCCAAAGTTGTTCCCTATTTGTCGTAAGAAACTGTTCAAAGATATTGTTCATTACTCTATCCTATACTCTTTTTCTGAGGAGCATAGGAATGGTTGTACTTCTCTTGTACAGCTGTTTTGTTTTTATTCTAAAGATACTGTCAGTTTTATAATTGGCTATGTTTTCTTCATTATTTTGGCTGCTATAATGTTTAGTATATAATCTCTGTTTTGCCACAATTGAATAACTACATAGAGGTTTATTGTATTTATTTTTCATATCAACTTCACTCTGTCTCTGTCTTATTTTCCGAACTTGATTTAATCATTGCTTCCTTGTTTCTTGTTGCTTTTACTGCAAGATGCAGTATATTAACAATAAATGTTGTAAGACCCTTAGATCCGTCTTAGAATATGGCAAGGTATAAATAAGTAAGCAGCAACCTCTAAATTATGTTAAGTCCCATTATGTAGAGAGTGCAAAGTGATAATTACACGTATACAGCAACCGTACCAACTCAAAAGAACACAACTAAGAATTGAGATACAACAAAAGAAAACCCCAAAATAACAGAAAATATAACTATGGAAAGAAAGAGCACAACTGCATGCGATAAACCTCATGTATATCTTTGGTAAAAGAGATGAAGTAACAAATTAGGAGAGGAATCAAAGTTGTTGCACTAACTCTATGCTGATAGTGGAAATAAGAGTTGATAGTCATCAATAAAGAAAATAACAGAGACCAAACAGAAACTGACACAGACTAAAAATACATACCTGTCTGTAGCCTTTAGTAAAGAAAAAAAGTAATTCTGTCATAATTAGTAGTACTTAGTGTCTAACTATGAGTTAAGTAAAGTAAATTGGTGATGATAGCCCTCAAATTTTTAAGAAAATGCAAAACTATGTTTCAACTCCTTTCGTAAAAAAAGCAGGGCATTTACTCTAAAATATATTACATATATGTAATATATACATATGTATGTAATATATTTTAGAGTAAATGCTTCTAAAAAGCTTAATCTTTTAAAGTTGTGGCCCTAAGATGATGTATTTTCAACAGTAAAACCTTTTTGTAAATCCAAAATGTTTTCTCTGAGTTTCCAACTGGATGAGTTTTAAATTTGCTCTAAGAAAATGTTTATCTTTAAAGAAGGAAAGAAAAAAGAAAGAATTGTGAAGGATGTTCAGGTAAGGAAATATTTTCCAGATCAGCTAAATTCAAATTAATCCTTTATTTTGTTATCATATAATGAAACAAAACATATGAGGCTAATGTATTGCTCCATCACCTAGGTCAAAGGAGTGGATTCAGGAGAATAAATTTTGAGAGAATCTTTAGAATAACAGCTTCATAAAATTTTCATTGATTTGTTCCCAAATTTCATGTGGACCTCCAAATAAAGGTGCCTGGTCCATATAGTATGATCTCAAATATGTATTTCTCTAAATAGACTATAGTTACAGAAAGCAAATAGTGAAAAAAAGGAGAGTCACACAGATATTCCTTAAAGTGGTGATAAAAGAAGTTTTAATTGAGGCCCATGGACTGTGAAGTGCTGCATCACATAGAAAGCTAGCAGGTGTTTGGAAATAAGCAAGTATAACTCAGTGAGGTGGGTGCAGAGGGTTTTACTAAGGTAATACCTTTCTGTGCTGAGACAAACTGTGGATGGAAAAGCAAGTTGTGAAGTGATAGTGTAGACAGAGAAGAGAAAAGAGGAGCACAGATTCAGGACAAAGGAAGTGGAAATAGAGTCCATCTGACAGCTAGAAACAAATGGTCAACCGTTAAAAGTTGTGCTACCTGTGGGAATCAAATCTAATTGGAAGAGGCTAAAGGTGAGTGGTTTATATCTTAATGCTTTGACAGTGAGAAAACAAAAGACAGTGAATAAGAAGTAACTCCCATGAGATAAAGAAGTTGAAGACAGGTTCTCTGCATTATTTAGTTGTTGTCGCTTTGTTTTGTTGTAATTAAGGAGGAGATTCCGATCATGTTTATAGATACAAGGGAAGGGCCTCAGGTGAGGGAGAATTTAAGAGAAAAAGAGAGAAAATTGAAGGTGTGCGATATTCCATACAGAGCTGGGGCTGAGATCAGGAGCACAGTTTAAGACATTAGCCCTGAAAGGAGGAACAAACTTGTATCCTCAGAGACCGGAGGAGAATGGATGTGAATGGTTGAAATCACAGAGAAACACAATTTGTGGCATCATGAGGGGATTTGCTAGAGTTAGAGAAAGCGAACTAGACCCAATTATTGGTACAGTAAAAATCTTTCTGAAATGACCTCTCAGCATCTTCAATAGCCTGTATTCCCTTTCATCCCTAATTCTCAGGCTTTCCCTGCCTTCTTCATGGTAACTAACTTTTTTTTAAGGGTTCCCTTCCATAATACCTAGTATAATGAATCTTTGTCTTTATTGCTCTGTATATAAAATTATTTATTTCTATGCTTTTCTCCACCACTAGCCTCTTCATCTTTGCACTTTTTTGGCAGCAAGCAGAGCAATAGATGTATTGTGAGTGCTCAGGTGACACAGAATAGAAAGCAGCTGACATCTACCATTTGCTTACTCAGTGGCGGTATCAGCATACTCAGAGCTTCATGGATTAATTTTATTATCATCTCCATTTTACAGATTTGGGAGACTGAGTAAATTACACAAGGTCACACAGCTAATAAAAGATGAAATCATTTTGAAACCTAGACAGTCTGACCTCTTCACTGTTACCTACATTGACTCACTGAGAAGCCATTGACTCTCAGAAGAAAGTTGGCGGGCTATCAATCTCTCAGTCACAAATTGTGAGCATAATCATTTTTTAGATATTCCTACATGATATTTGGTTACATTCTTAATACTTCAAGAGTTACAATTTCTTAGGTAAAGAAGAGGAAGGTGCTTTATATTGGCCACTGTTAACATCGTTGTTAACCTTTCCTCAGGCTTTGGCTGCGTGGAAAGGACGTAGTTGCATGTTAAGCTGTGTGAGGTCAATTTAGACCCTGTTGTTATTGATACTTGCAGGAGCTGTTCCTTAATAATATTTCACGTGTTATAATCAGGGTAAACAATTTCTTGAGGGCCTTATAAAGAAAAAAGATATGCTGTGGCCACTTTTAGCATGCTCTTTAATAACTCAGTAATCCTCTGGATGAGCTGATGGCCTGTCTCCTTCTCTTCTGGCTCTGCATTTCTGGAGGATGGACGGACAATTGTTTTCTTTGGGCGCACCACGTGTCTTGCAGGATCTTAGTTCCCTGACCAGCAATTGACCCTAGGGCCCTGGCAGTGAAAGTGCCGAGTCCTAACCACTGGACTGTTGGGGAACTCCCAAGGATAATTGTTTTCTAAGACAGTGGTTCTCAAACTTCATAGTACATCGGAATCACCCAGTGAACCTTTTAGATGTGGATGGCTGGGTCCTACCCCAAGAAGTATAGTTTTGCTGTGGGGGGGCACCCAGCAGATCAGCTGTTGCTATTGGTCTAGGATCCACACTTCAAATACTAATGCTCTAAACTATAGATGTCATAGTTTTCGTTTCAAATAGTAGGCATACCTTTAATATATTACTTAGCCTTATTATCTAATCATTTCCTTGAAGAATGAGTTAAGAACAATTCTTCCAACACAGAAGTCATTGTTTCTGGTAAATGTGTCCTAACACTGAACTGGCTTATATCCAACAATTCTCTAAGTAATGCAAACAGTTGATTTGATCTGGGAGATATATTGTGAAACCATTTGTTTCTTAAAGTACTCAGCATGTTTTATGTCTTAAAGTTGTATTTTCATTGGATTTCAGTACCATGTGGACCTTTGTCTTGTTCCTGTCCATAGGTATCCCACTATCCATCTCTTTACAGAACTTGCGTCCTAGTTTGGCTTTTCTCCTTTCTAAGAGTATGTGAATCTTACATCTATGTCAGTTAACACTTAAAGCAGATATTTCCATATAACCCTCAATATATAACATCTGCAATACCACCCTCCCACCATGACCACCAATGATAACCTCCCTGGATCATTCTCATAGACTATAAACCTGTACTCACTACTGCTGAATACTCACTGAAACACTATCTTTCGATTCATCTTTGAATTTAGCCTGAATACCTGTGCACCTGGACCATACTCATTTGTTCCAGTATAAATTGATGGAATTAACAATCCTGTAATTGAGGGACAGATTGACTAGTTCTGTAAACTACATTGTTATGATCATCATAAGGATGTGGTTAAAATGCTGCTTGTTGTGTGTCTCATTTATTCAGGTTCAGGAGATATATTCTACTCAGTTCTCTGGACCAAGAATATTTTTTTTTGTCTGTTGTTTGTTTGTTAGGAGTTGGTATATTTTGAACTCACAGAAACTATGAAACATGAAATTAGTGTTTCCCTCTTTTTTATTCCTGTAAAGATCAGAGCCAATTTATGGCCCAGCTACTAATTTTACAGGGTATGAAAACATTTCTATACCACCATCATTTTGACCTTATCTCATCTGCTTATTTGCCAGAATTTTCTCATTAAAAAGAGAAAAGGAAAACTATAACATATATTTCTAATATCTGCTTTAAAGACTTCTAGAGGGCTTCCCCGGTGGCGCAGTGGTTGGGAGTCCGCCTGCCGATGCAGGGGACACAGGTTCGTGCCCCGGTCCGGGAAGATCCCACATGCCGCGGAGCGGCTGGTCCCGTGAGCCATGGCCGCTGGGCCTGCACGTCCGGAGCCTGTGCTCCGCAGCGGGGGAGGCCACAGTGGTGAGAGGCCCACGTACCGCGAAAAAACAAACAAACAAACAAACAAACTTCTAGAGCAAGGTTGTGTGTACTTTTTAAAAGGGAAATATTACACATTTCTCTTTATAATATACGTATTAAAGGTATTTAGTTTTAGAGTCAGTCTCTTCACATTTCATTTTAGCAGTCCTGTCATCTTTTGGTTAACCCACAAACCCAGAGTCTTGTCCTATGGCCTATTATCAGAAATTCTAGACCCACAGGGCATTAAAGATTAAATAGGGCTTACCACATTGGAGGAAACATAGCTTTATAAAGGGATTAAATTAACCTCCTTAACTCTCAAATACACTTGTACTCATGCAACATTTCATCTTTGAACAACATACTACAACGTGTGTGTGTTGTGACTGTAAGCGTTATTTTCTTTAGTATTTGAAACTTTGTAGCAGTGAATTTCCTAGAGTTAATCAGTTTTCATCTATTTCAATAATGCACAAGACTATAATGTAAAAGGCCATAATGATGTAAAAGAAAAATTACATCAGACACTTTATAAAACATCAAAGAAGACTGTATTCAAGACTGTTGCAAAAGAAGTCACGACTCTTGCACTAGAGGAGAGAGATTAAACGTAACTCTGCTGAGACAAAAGACGGAGGATTTTTAAATACTAGGATGAGCTAATGGAAAAGTACTAGAAGACATTAGGGGAGGTTGGTGAATGTGATTAAGCCATCTGTGCTTGCTAAGTGGTCTTTTCAAACTTAGGTTCCTACCCTCCTATAGAAACTGGGATTGGAAGGACTATCTCTTCTGATGATTACAGGCATATCTCATTTTATTGCACTTCACTCTTTTTTGCTTCGCAGATATTGTGGGTTTTTTTAGAAATTGAAGGTTTGGGGCAATGCCGCATTAAACAAGTCTATTGGGGCCATTTTTTCAACAGCATTTGCTCACTTTGTGTCTCTGTATCACATTTTTGTAATTCTCATAATATTTCAAAATTTTTCATTATTGTTATATTTGTTATGGTTATCCATGATGTTACCATTCTTGCTGAATGTTAGGACTTGCTGAAGCCTCGGACGATGATTAGCATTTTTTAGCAATAAAGTATTCTTTAATTAAGGTATGTATGTTGCTTTTTTTAGACATAATGCTAAATTGCACACTTAATAGACTACAGTATAGTGTAAACATAACTTTTATATGCGCTGAGAAACTAAAAAATTTGTGTCAGTTTATTTGAATATTTGCTTTATTGCGGTGATGTGAAACTGAACCCGCAGTATCTCTGAAGTATGCCAGTACATTTTAGATGGATGGCTCCTGGGTCCTTAAGAAAACCATTTCTGGCTTGTAGAAGATTTACATCTCAAAGGGGCAGAGAAGGAATCTACAATTGAAAGTTTTCTAAAGTTAAATGCTCTAAGAAAAGGGAGACCAGGGGCCTAGAGTCAGGAAGAAACCTGTCTAATGTTTCGTCACACTGACGGGAATGTTTAGTTCGTTTATGTCATTGGTATTGATACTTGAGCTCCTTTCAAAGTATGATAAGATAGTTAAGATCATTTTTATAAATTCCTAGTGAGTACGGATATTTTTCATTTTGTTGTTCAACATACCTAGGTTATTTTCCTTGCTCTTTAATATTAAAAATGAAATAATATATCAAATGATTAAATCATTATTTTAATTTAAATTGAATATGTTGTAATCTTTTGTGTGTCAAGAAACAAAACAAACAGTGATCACGTCCCCAAACATGCTCAAGCAAATTGGAAGGTAGAAGATTAAGTAAAAACTCTGTGATCTGCAATTATGACAAAATAATTTATAAAAATCCTTTCTTTCTCAACAAAGACTGACTTTACAACTACTGTTTGAATGATGAAATTCAAATGAAGTAGGGAACTAGGAAGTGTGTCATGACAATTGTGATGCAAATGTGCAAAGTCAAACTAATTTATTTCCTTAAATATTACATTTTCCTAGTCATAGAAGTCTGTAGAAAGAATTTTCAAGAAGGAAGAAAGAATCAGTAATGGAAAGTGATATGAAGTGCAAAATGCAAGTGATATAAACATGGAGAAGAACTGGAAAATATCTTTGTGTTAACTGAGTAAGAGGTTATTGCTAACCTTTGAGACTTCAGTGTCAGAATAGCACCAGTGAAAACCAAGGTGTGAACTGTCAAATTGAATGAGTGCATAATGACACAAGGAGGCAATTGGTGTTTCACTATTTTTTTTAAGAAAAATGCTGCAAATAATTTGCAGCATTATTAGGGTTAAGGAATGTCTTCTAAGTTTAGATGTGACCTAAACAACTTTCTACTCTGAAATTAAATAGCATATGAAAGAGAAAATATTGAAACTTCAAAAGAAAGTGAATAACCAAAAGAATGCATGGCATCAGGATACTGGGAGATAGGTTGGCACATAGGCAGGATCATTTTGGAAAGGAGAAAGTCAACAGCTTTTGAAACAAAATAAGGAAAGCAAAAACCGTAAAGAACGATTTTTAGTTTGTTAGTCTCATTATTTTCATCCAGTTTTCACTACTACACGATCAATTCCATAAATATTAAGGATGTACTATTTTCAAAAAGACTTCAGAAGAACTATGTTTAGCACAGGCTTTTCTAAGCTGCAGTTCATGTTATAGCTGTTTCTAGTCCTAAGTCTTTAAAAACTAATAAAAAATATAACTCATCCTGGACTCGTTCTTCTCATAGTGAAGGAATATATTTAATTTGATAGAAAAGGTGAGCTCAAAATACCTACTGATTTTTAATGACATAGGATACGTAAATTGTGCTGATCAATATTCTCCTATTCAAGTAACTAGTGCTAAGACATACTATGTCAAATACCATTTACATAGTAGCCATACTATGAAAATGTTTGTTTCTATTTATGACATTATATGGACACTTCGATAATTTATAGCTAATATATGCTTACTCCTTGCTTAAGATAGGGCTGAAATAAGAATGGCAAAATAATAATGATGGTAGTAATAATATGAATTTAGTCTACTTCTTTTTCACCTCTCAAGGAAGGGCTTACATCAAAAAGCAAAATTTATGCCCCCCTAAAAGATTTTTTCTTCCTTTCATTTCTACTCAAAATACTTACCTGTGGTTATTCTATTGAGCAAGGACATTAAAAGACAAAAATTCAACCATACTTTGCTTGAACATTTTGAATGATTAACTGCAGTAATTAGCTTTGAGTAAATTCACAAAATAAATAGAGCCTTGATACTTCACAATTAAACAGAACCCCAACTTCCTTTCAGCATTTAATTCTGCATTCAAATTATCAGGGGTGCTATTTTAAACTACTTTTAGGAAATGGGTGTAATGAATTTTTGGTTCTTTCATTATTAATGAACTTTCATTCAGACTATAGGTTGGCAGTTGGTGTTGTTAGACAAAGGGAAATGAGTATAAGAATGCTGAACAGTATATAAGAAAAAAAGAACTTCCTCCTCCTATCCATCTTCCAGAAGTTTTAATACTTCTCATAATAACACTTTAAATACTTTTTTCTAACAACATAAAATATAAATAAATAAATATTATTATTATTTCCTCAAGCAACTGAGCTAGATTGTCTTTCTAGCTTATATCAATAATTGCAAATTATATAGATGCTAATACATTTAATTCCTTTTTCATGCTATTTGCATATTTCAAAATGTGCATTTCCAAGATAGGGACAAACTGTTAATTCAGTTTTAAGAAATCCTGGTTGTTTGGGAAAGGAAGGAGCCACACTGCTGTTAGTGCAGATAGCTTTATTAGATGGCTCTGAAGTATGTTTTATAAATTCATTGTGCCATTAGACATTTCCCCTGTCCTTTAGTTTTTTTAATTATAAATTTTATTTTCAGAAGAGAGTTGTATCTTGTTTATCATTTTGTGATGTTCATAATGGAGATGACTAAAACATCAAGAATGGAGTCTAATTTTAAAGTCATTTCAATGATTTTCATCAACTAATAGATTCTCTTACTTTATTCTATGAGATACTAGTCCTGAAACATGTTCCACAAATAAAGGGTTTTTTGTTAAGTATTATCAGCCCCTCTAGGAATGTTGCAATATGCATATTAGCATGTTCAAAGCTCTGCAGAAAAGCGAACTTTTACTTATATAGTCAATCCTCAAACTGTTCGTTCTGCTTTCTTTTAACATGATTCCTATTAACATTTTTCTGAAACAGGTGTTGGCAAATGCTATTTTAGACAATATAACTATGTTTAGATGTCAGTTTTCTTCCTTCTTCCATATTTCCTTAGAAATAATTATCAACTGAGCTCTAAAGCATGCAAACAAGCCCTTTTGCATGAAATTCAGTCTCCTATACAAAGCAGGGATGAGTAACTGATATCTTGTTTGATAGCTGATGTCCCTGGCACATTATATAACTGGGACACAAAGCTAGCTAGTCAGTAGGTATGATGGAATGACGTCTCCTGAGTTTTTCTGTACAGAAATCCCTTCCTCACATATATCCCTATGTTAATACTGTTAGTTCATCAAATATATTTTGCTCCCAAAACAAAACCCTTAAATCCTTGAAGACATCATTTTTTTTCTTTTTTCTCTATCCTGTTTTCCCCCATGCATCTCAGAACATAAGACTACCAAACAGAAACAGAGTTAACATAGACATATCAGACTAAATGGGAACAATTAGAATCTGTAAAGTTAATGCTTTGTCAAGTTTAATTGATTTTAAAGAAAACCATTGACTACCAACTATAACAAGGAACCGGGTTCAGGATTAGGGACAAAAAAGAGAGTAAGGCATGGGCCCACTCCCCAGGTGATCACAGTCCACTTGAGGAGAAAGATAGGCATCTAAATATAATAGGACAGATTATATCTATATACTATCATTTACTATCTCAAGTTGCTTTGCTGATGTAATATATTTCCAGCTCTTTATTCAGTTGGCATCCAGTACGACTACCAAATACTTTTTTCACTCAGATATTTTTATTGTCTTTAACAGAGAATACATGACGAGAAAATCAATTTTTATTTGTCTGATTACACTATTAATTATTTCTAGATTCATTCTTTTAGCAACATTTTGCCAGTGTTTCTTTTTTTTTTTAACATCTTTAGAGTATAACTGTTTTACAATAGTGTGTTAGTTTCTCCTTTACAACAAAGTGAATCAGTTATACATATACATATGTTTCCATATCTCTTCCCTCTTGCGTCACCCTCCCTCCCACCCTCCCTATCCCACCCCTCTAGGTGGTCACAAAGCACAGAGGTGATCTCCCTGTGCTATGCGGCAGCTTCCCACTAGCCATCTAATTTACATTTGGTAGTGTGTATATGTCCCTGCCACTCTCTCACTTCGTCACAGCCAACCCTTCCCCCTCCCCATATCCTCAAGTCCATGCTCTAGTGTTTTATTCCCATCCTACCACGAATGTCTTCATGACATTTTTTTTTCTTAGATTCCATATATATGTGTTGGCATACAGTATTTGTTTTTCTCCTTCTGACTTACTTCACTCTGTATGACAGACTCCAGGTCTATCCACCTCATTACAAATAACTCAGTTTCATTTCTTTTTATGGCTGAGTAATATTCCATTGTATATATGTGCCACATTGCCAGTGTTTCATGTTGACCAGAATCCTACTGAGATTGTAAGAAGTGATATATTTGGAGATTTTTAACTAATTTATCTACTTGGAATGGTGGTCAGTGGTCAGTCTGTGTCTCATCATCCTTCTGAAACAAATTCTTAGCAGCGTTTCAGAAACTGACACCTGATATTTCTTCTCTCCAAAGAGATGCTTTGTCATTAAAATTTAAAACATTTTAAAAATGTCATTTAATTCAATGTTATTTTTGTTCCATCTACAAATTTTATTTTAATACGGACTATTATGTCTTGTATAATTCATGGAACATCTGACAAACAGTCAGTGCATTTTATCATTTTAAATCTATACTTATAGGAAAGATACAATCTCACAGCCTCCTCTTTGTCTTTATCTGCATATAGTATTCCTGGAAGCCATGAGCCTAGACTTCTCCAAAGCCAGTGGTCTTTAGCTCAAGGATAAACTCAAGAAGTAATCTAATTTTAAATAATTGAAGCATGCCTTAGAACTTTAGTCATTCCTAGGCAAAAATCCACTTTTCTCTCTAGGGAAAGGTCCGCAGCAAGCCCTACCCAGATCTTTGCATTGGCCTTACATTTATACACTAGTTTCATTCTATTCACAGAACACCTTTGGAAATCTCAAAGTAGAGGGACTTTAGTGAGTGCAATTAGAATGTCCTGGCAAGTAACCTCTCAAAAGTGAATGTGAGCCAATTGCATTCAGTTCTCACAATATTATGAAAGGAGGCTATGGGTTATATTGCAGTGTTTCTAAGCTGATTATCCAGAACAGAGGCTCAGCTTGATGCCAGTTCTTTACATGCATTGCCAGACTAAACAAGTACCTTTTGAGGTTCATCCATCACAATTTATGATACATTAAGCTAAATCTAATGTTATCTCAGGCTGGTGTTACGGGATTTTCTATATTCAGGCTAAGAAATTGCATTTGGGGAAAGGGATTTCTCCTCTCTTTTTCCATAGAGTTTCTTTAGTTCTATAGAGTCTTGTTATGACTATTGGACCCCTGTTATACTCTGGTACTAATCGCAGATTGATTTTAAGTATTTGAAATCTTAACTGGTAGCAGGAAATGACTTTAACATTGCATGAACTACTATAAATTGTTTACTGAAAAGAGTGTTTAATTATAAATGAAGAAACATGCTTCCCCATTGATTAACTATATTAAACACTTCATATTTTCAAACCTCTACACTATTGTTAATAAGCTATTTCTCACAATGGGTCTCAGAGGGAGCGTAATACTATCACCTCCTATTTTTATAAATGATGCACTTGACCCATAAAAATTAGATTTCCCATATCAGACCACATAGAAATGAAAAACTAGAATTGGGTTTCAAGTTCTTAATGCACCTGTGCCTAGTTAGCAGAGCTATGCTCTTAGTTTTCTGAGCAGCCAAAATAAATTAGAAAATTAAGTAAATTTAACTGTCAGATGGCTACACACACACACAGACACACAGACATAAACACTTTTTTTTTTCCCCCTTAAAACATTTCTGTTCAGTATGCAAAACCAGATATTTTGTTATGGAGTAACATAAACTCAAAGAGATGGCTCTCCAGTCAATTTATCCATGCTACTTATTCTGATACTCCCTACCTTTAGTTCACTTGCCAGACCGACTTGTCCCTGTCTTCCTTTTCAGAATATGTCATTTGAAAGACTAATATGATTGACTTTGGCCAAATCATAGAATTGTCTCATATTGAGATCAACAAATATTTTTGGCAATTAGTTCGTTCTTAAAAGCCCACTTGCTTATATTGCTTTCTATCAAAAATATAGTTACATATCATATTTAATTTTATTTCTGAATTGATTATTAGATTTATAATATTTTTACTTTGAATTTTAAAAGTTATTTCTCATAAATAAAACAGTCCATGATATGTAACATAAATATTGATCTCTTGTTTTTTTATCAGTGGTTTTTGAATTGTTTAGTAGTTTAAATATAATTTGTCTGATGAATTTGCAGTTCTCTCAACATCAGTATCACTTTAATATGTCACTGTACAGAGAACAAAGCTAGAAAACAATAGCTGCCCAGTCAGTAAATTTTACTGAAACATCAGAGTTTTTTGTCATATTTGTATATGACAACCAACATATAACTTAGGAGTGGAATGTATCCTAAATGTACCCCCATATGAAACTATTGCACATATATATATTAAATTTTTATCTTTGAAAAGTATGAATTGTCTGCTTAACTTTTTTTTAGCTTTATTATTTCTCTATAGAAACAGGATATGGAAAATTCTTACCAAATGAAAGGAAACTTTCATTTAAATGTTATGAATGCTAACAAAAGTAAATACTCCTTGACATACTATTTTTTTAGGTCTTTTAAAAAAGTAAAGGACATTCTATGATCTTATAATTTGGTCTACTACAGAAATTTAATTGCATTTGAATTATATGTGCACAGTGTATTATACTAAATATAGTAGCCAGATATGGACATTTTCAGCACATTTCCTTTTCTAGATATAAAGTCATATATTTCAGCACTCTATTAAAATATAAATATATGACTGTAAATAATAGAATGCCATAATTTCTCCTGATTTCATCCTAAAGTAATGTACTGATAAAGTTATGGTTGGGAATAAATAAGTTTCATAAGTTGCATTTGGAAGATGTAACAAACAACAATATAAGAATGTGATTTAAATATTTGTCTCTTGGTATTTTCATTAAGACTGAAGCTTTGTGCATTTTCTAAACCATATTTTGGAGGATTCTCCTCTGAGATTCAGACTTCTTCAAACTTATGAAACATTTCATATTTTTTTTTAGACGTAGGTATCATATGCATTGGGTAGATAAACTGGACTATAAGTTATGAGTACTCAATTTGCCATACATGAGGGTCAAGTTTATGTCTGTTTTGTCCATCTCATGTTATAAGGTCCTTGCCTAGTGCCTAGTCCTGAACAGGAGCCCTATAAATATTTCTTGAATAAAAAGAATAATACACACTTTGCTTTTGATACTCATTTCTCTCTCCTTATTAAGATGCAAACAAGAAAGCAGATGAAAATATTTGAGGCTGAAAAGAAAATTAAAATAATTTTTTAAGATTTAAAAATGTATTAAGCTCTAGTACATTCTTCAATAGTTCTACAGATTTCCATGGTATTTCCTGGCCTTTATTGGACTGAGGAAAATCAAGTTAAATTCAGGAAAGTTTACCCAGAATGCAGTTAGAAGGCCTCCAATATCTGCAGGTCTTCTAAATTCATGTCACTTTTGCCATTGTCATCATATATTTAGGTTTAATTGTAAAAGTGAATGAACAATATTTTATTCTGATAATTATGTTTCACTGCATATGCTACATTTCATCATATAGGGATGGTGATGTTAAAGGAGAGGGGCATGAGTAGGATGTTGGAAAAGAGAAAGATGTGTATATGAGTATAACTGCCATAAAAATGAACAAACTCTATTCCAAATTGAGTACACAGTATCATTCAGAGTTCAGAACTGGAGCCCTTAAGATGCCAATAGATGCTCCCTCGGCAGTTTCTGGTAGTTATCATTACTGACACAGGTTGTGAGAACAGCACTGACCATAGACTCAGAAAGCACTGCTGTTAAGATACAAACGCAGCATGTTTTCCAAGCCATCTGCCAAGAGGTTCTTTTAGCCATCTGCATGAAATAGCCAGCAAACAGTTTCTACTGGAGATATCTATGAATGGTGGAATAGAGCCATCATAGCAAATTTTTTGAAAAAAATATTTCTTTCCATTCAGGTTATTTCACTACTATTGAAAATACTTCATGAATATGAACTGACTGAATTTTTACCAAACTAGTTTTGGTCAGCATGTAGGTAAAACCTTAGAAGAATTGTCTTTAATATGAAATTTGTACAGTATTTGAGTTATTTGAGAAATTGTGCCATAAGTAAAGTATCACATGGGTAAGGAATTGGGCTTAATGATCCGTATAACTCTAATACCTAATGACTTTATATAAACATGTTTCATCATTTGTTCAAAATTCAATGGCAACAATGTTTAGGTATCATATATAGATTTAAAGCATTTTTTATATTACTGGAAAATATTATCCAATTTATAAAAATCAGTTTTAGAGTGTCTAAGTGACTTAGGTCTTTAGATTATTTCTAAATTATCTAAATGAGGTTTATTAATATGCACACTACTTGAAAACTGAAGAAACATATGTACATTTTACTTTATTTTGTTTTACTTTATTTCAGCCCAGAGATGACTACCTAGAGTGAATGCATCCCTAACATTATGAAAATAACACTAATAACTTACAAAATTTTTATGTTTTAGCATTAAAAAAAGGACGATTTTGGATCACACCAGATCCTTATCACAAAGATGACAACATCCAGATTGGGCGTGAGGTGAAAATATCTTGCCAAGTAGAAGCTGTTCCTTCTGAGGAGTTAACATTTAGTTGGTTTAAAAATGGTCGTCCATTAAGAAGTTCTGAACGGATGGTTATTACGCAGACTGATCCGGATGTCTCCCCGGGAACGACAAACTTGGACATCATTGATTTAAAATTCACGGATTTTGGGACATACACATGTGTAGCATCTCTGAAGGGAGGAGGAATATCTGATATCAGTATTGATGTTAATATATCCAGCAGCACAGGTAAGAAGCATATTTATGATTCAAAAGATGTTCACATTGAGAATAATTTTCTTTTTTTACATAAAACAAAATAGTCTTCAGCCAAGCTAAGAACATTCTAATTTTCAAAAAGCTTCCTGAAACCAAAATCCTAAAATTCCGAATGCCCAATAAATATCATGTTGAGACTTTGATTTTGATTATATTTAGATTTACAGTAGGTTTTGATTTAGACTTAGATTTGATTTAGATTTACATGAGGTTTTACAGAAATAGTGCAAATAAAGTTAATAGTGTTGTCTATGATAGGTATAGGCTTCTGGGTTAAATGGTACCAGTTTTTACATTATTAACTAGGAACTCTCTGTAAAGCCTAAAATTATGTTAATTAATAATGTTAAACACCAAATGGCTAAAGAATTAGGACAATTTTCAGAAACGTGAAGCAAGCAAAAGCTATTTAGTACATAGAAGAAAATACCAAGAGATAATTTGAGTATTCAAAAACAAGGAATATAAGAAATGTATTTTCCACCAACAGAAACCAATGATAAACATGTTAAAATTGTAATCAGATGTGACTCTTTCAAGAACCTTATGATAGAATCTCTTCACAATGAGAATGGCTAAATATAAAAATAGATTAGAGTGAAATTTCTTCTATTAAGGTTAAAACCAAAAATACGTTTTCAGTTTTCTCTCAATTAAATGAATGTCTATGGATAAGGAAAATTACAGGGTAATTTTGGTATGGGAGGACATATTAGCTTAATTCTTAGGATGTTTTAAAGCCCTGTGATTCTGTGAACTGCAATCAGTATGCATCTGGAGAACTCCAACGTTGCTTTATTTGTTTTGCCCGCTTGTTACTAGATTGAATTTTAATTTAGGATTTTTATATAATCCTAGGGCGAATAATGTGTGTTGAAAACATAGAGCACAAATGTAGATAGCAGACATACTTTTTTTTTTTTTTTTTAATTGGAGTATATTTGCTTTACAATGTTGTGTTAGTTTGTGCTGTACAATGAAGTGAATCAGCTCTATGTATACATATATCCCCTCCCTCTTGGACTTCCCTCCCACCCCCATCCCACCCATCTAGATCATTACAGAGCTTTGAGGGAATTTAAATTACTGGCTTCTCCTTTCCAGTCAGGCAGTGTTTTGACTCTTGTATGTTAACAGATTGACCTGAGATTTTGTGTCTTTTCATGATTCCAAATTGCAATGCACACTGGATTGATTTTACTCCTTAAGGGATATAGTCCATACCTCAGGCTGACCAAATGTGCTTACTTTTCACCATTCTGCATTATTTCTAAAGGATATTCCATTCTAGGGTGATGAAAGGCACTTGTGTTTGGAAATATGTCCTTTTCTAGGTAACAAACAAACAAAACCACAATAACTATTTTTTATCTAACTTGTGTTCAAAATTAGCGCTATCCCTAGATGGACTCATTTGAGGATATCTAAGGAAAGCTGTTGATATGCTCAGTTAGTCATCATTCATTTATGTATTTATTCAATTAACAGATGTCCATTGAATGCCTGCATCAACATGCTAGGGACACCCATATATGATATTTTCCATAAGAGTAAGAACAATTTTGTAAAATCCATGATCATTTTTCCTTATTTATGAGAGATAATTTTCCAGATGGTCTACACTGAATTATGACCATTGCTTTGTTTGTTTGGTTGTTTGCCTGGTTTTGTTTGCTTGTTTCTTTTTTGAAACCAATGACAAAAACTTATATGTAATAAGAATCAGTGCTCCTATCTAAACAGACTTGTCTTATGGGACTGCAGTTCATATACCATTAAACTTAGACAAAAGAGGGAGCAGAGAATGGAGAGGAGAAAGGAGCATTATATCATTATTCACAAAATGAGTCCTAACATTCATTTTTATATACACTAGTTAGTTACCTATTTGTACAGTTAGTTACTACTGTATTGTAAATGACCAGCATTGATTCATGAAATTTCCAAATATCTTAAAAGGAAAATTCCAAAATATGATCAGAAAAGCAGAAAATCCTCAAGAAATGCCTCTTATTAATAAAAGTTTAATAATAGTAATAATTAAGGTTTCTAAACCATTATTTGTCTGGTTACCAAAGGTGACAGTGCTCGAGATGAAGGAGATATATTAAATCCAAAACACTCCCCTTTTCTGTTCCCTACCCACCACAGACAGACCTGGTTGTGGTCTGTCTCCTCTCTAGAGTGGAAGCTCCATGAAGGCTGGGACTTTCTCTGTATTACTCGTTGTTGTAATATCAGCATCTGGAACACTACATGACACTTAGAGGATACTCAATAAATTATAATTAAATCAAAAAAATGAGCTAATTTGTGCATGTAGCTTTCCTTTTAGGTTTCTTTCCTCCTCATATTATTACCTCTGCAAGGTAGACATTTGGTGTCTCTCTTCTTGATCTTGTAATTCCCTGCAGACTTTAAGAAAATCATCCATAGACCAATTTATACTATTATTTAATATGTTATCACTCTCAGGGGCAGGACTGGCTCCATAATTTGTGGCATCCAGTGAAACTTTTAAAAAATGTGTCTCCCTTGTTCAGAACTTGATAAGGATTTCATGATGGCAATATCAGAGCATTAAACCAAGTGTGGGACCCTTCTAAGCATGGCTGCACAGGTGACGTGCTTGTGGGACTGGCCTGTGCACAGGATTGTATTTTGATAGAGAGGTCTGCAGAAGATGGTGTTTAACCCAAAGGATAAGTGATGAATGTGATTACATATTCTATTTTCATGTGGAAACTGGATTTGATGTTTCATTTTGCTTACAGTAGAGTTGAATACCAGAGGGCAGTATAAAGATCTGTAGATCAGAGATTGTGCGATTCAGTTGGTATCAATAAAAATTATTTTTATCCCCACAGAGTAGAATACTACACTTAAAGCAGTGCTTTAATCTGAAATATAAAGATATTACTGGGGATAGAGTTTGAACAAGCTATAGCATGGAGGAAAATCTTAAAACTATATTAATTCTATGAACCATATCGGATTCAGAGGAAATTCCCATGAATTCAGCAAAGTCAAAAAGAAGGAAACTACTGTTAAGACTTAAGTAAATATGTGGTGCCCTTTTAGATTTTGGGTTTTGCTAGTTATTACTATTTTAGGGAATTTAGAATTGACCAAGTGGTCAGTGGTTTTCTTATGTGTTAAGCATTATGATTATGTTAAATGTAAGCAATTTTAGGATGACATTTTAAACTTAAAAAAATATGAACCTTTTGTTTTTCATACAAAATCTTCATTGAATCTTAGTTGTGACTGTGTTTTAAGAGACATATATGAAACTTATTAAGATGAGAATGAGGTACCATAAGGCACTTCTGCCTAATAGTTTGAAAACTCTTTCTTTAAATGACAGAACTGCATCTCTAGATATGTTTTTGAGGACTTTAAAATTGAAATATAAAATATCTCAGGAAGATAAATCCTAGTTTACAGAATTATTCATATTTTTAAAAGGCAGTGATTTGATTTAACAAAAAAACTTTGGGGCTTCCCTGGTGGCGCAGTGGTTGAGAGTCCGCCTGCCGATGCAGGGGACGTGGGTTCGTGCCCGGGTCTGGGAAGATCCCACATGCCGTGGAGCGGCTGGGCCCAAGAGCCATGGTTGCTGAGTCTGCACGTCCAGAGCCTGTGCTCCGCAACGGGAGAGGCCACAACAGTGAGAGGCCCGCGTACCGCAAAAGAAAAAAAAAAAAAAAAAAAAAATTTCAAGAGAGAGGCTCCATGCATTTTGGAGTTTTCCTCATGCATCTGACTGAATAATAAAAACTATGATATATGTGATATCTTCTTTTCACATTAATTCAACATTAGAAATATTTCTTTTCCTCATGGTTCTTCAAACATGCAAACTGTTTTATTGTATTTGTTATTCTGTCAAGTTAAAATCATGTCCCTTGCACGTTCTTTTACTGTGTTACTGCTCTGTATCTTGCTATATGTCTCATGATGACAGACAGTGGGCCTTGCCCTTAGGGAGCTTACAATCTAAGTTGTCAAATTACTTAGTTGTCAGATGATTTAAAAATAAGGCACGATATATAGTGGAATGGATGCTGTACTTAAAGTTTTATCAGACTTCTGTAGGAATCGTGAATGTTTTTGTCAATGTGGGCACGGAAAATTCCACAGAAAAACAATATTTAAGTTAAATCTTGCTGGTAGGAGCATTATGACAGTAACAGTGAAGGGAGAAAACATTTGGCAAAAGATACAGGATGAAGAAAGTCCCCAGAAATATTATGTGATTCTTGCTTTTTACTGTAGAATTAATATTAACTGATATTAATATAAGCAAGTTTTATTGGTTTATTTCAATTTTATTATTATCCTTAATGAAATATTTTATGTGGCTAGACTGCAGGTAACTTGCATTGTAGTAATTGTAAAGTTCTCAGTTAAAAAATTAAATATACTGAAATATTAATTGTTGCAGTTAATCATGTAAAATGAAAATCCTTCGCATACTTGCTGGAAAATGCATGTAAATCTTAGCCTAAAATTTTGGCAACAGTTAAAATCAACCCTTAAAATATTGTTTCTTGTTTCTTATTCGTTTACATAAGTATAATTGTTACAGTAGATTTTTAATTTTCAGAGGGTTACTGAAAAATATCCCATTGCTTCCTCCAGTATTGTTATGCATAAAGTCCTTTGGTGCTCTTCAGCTTGTATGTATTCCTTTGCATGACCTGAAAACTCATAGGTTTATAGTAAACTCTGAAGCATCTGCATCATGTCTAGAAAATATAAACAGTGAGCCTGGTGATCTGTGGAATTCCGTGGTGAGACATCTGGTAGGCACATATAGCAGAAGACTCAATACAAATTTGATTATTTTTTTTTTCTCCCCTGTTTGAGTACAGGGACATTTTATATAGAAGAAAATGGAGCAAGATTTAGAGGATTAAACCGGAGGCGGCAACATAAGCATAGGTACACAGAGAAGGTAACAAATTGAGAAAATTAGTTGGAAATTTTATCTTTGCTGGTGACTACCTGGCTAGTTACTATAATTATGATAGTTAATTGTCTGTACAAGTATTCACACCTGTGAAATAAAAGTTCTTGATAATAGAGGACTATGGTACACAACTAATAAGAATAGTTGATGAGCATGAAAGCAAAAGACAAATGATTGTCTTCTTAATTTGATTTGCTTCTTTGCCCTTTTCAAGTTAAGGAGGAGTAAAAACTCGTGAAATTTTGCTGATCAGAACTCAAGTTTTATAGAATGACTATAGTGGGTGACAGGTTGTTTTATGTAAGAGGAAGTCATAAGTAAGACTAACACATGTAAGACCTGACAATGATTTGATCAGAGGAAGCTTCCATGTAGTCAAAAGTTATGTAATTGGTTCCTGAGTTACTGGACAAAGAAAAATTCATTTTCTTTCTTGACTCCAAAATTGTGAGGTTTAACCATGACATCCAAATTAATGATGGAGAACAGAGTCAGCAAGTTTTTTCTGTAAAGAGTCTGATAGTAAATATTTTAGTTTTTCAGGCTATGTGGTTTCTGTTGCAACTGTTCTGCTCTGCTAATATAGTAGGAAAGCTGCCACAGACAATAAAATGAATACCGCTTTGTTCCAGTGAAACTTTATTTACAAAAACAACTGGTAGACCATATTTTGCCCATAGGCCATAGTGTGCTAACCTATAACCTAGACTTCTGAAACCCTATTAATTAAGAAATAAAATCATAATAAAGCTGAACTCTGTGAACTTACTAGGAAATTAAGTTAAATCCACATATAACTTATTTGTCTGTACAAACATCAATATATTTTCTAATGATTGAGGCAAAAATCTCAGTTATTCCTTATTCCTCATTTATGTGTATACAGTTGACCCTTGAACAATGTGGGGGTTAGGGGCACCGACACCTGAGCTGTGAAAAATCTGAGTATATTATAGTCAGGCCCTCCATGTTTGAGGTTCCACATCCTCATATTCAACCAACCCAGGATCATGTAGTGCTATAGTACGTGTTTACTGAAAATCCACACAGTTCAGACCCATGTGGTTTAAGGGTCAACTATATTTTACTGGGCTCCTTGTTAAACATATTGTTCTCCGCCAAGGTGCCCAAGTTCTAGAATTATGCTGCAAGGATTCCTGAGATTACTTTGCAATTGCTCATTTCATTCCTAGCATATAAGATTTTCTGCTACTGTCTCTATTCTGTTTGTGAACTCTTTCATCTATTTTTTTATCTGTTTCTATATACATATATTTAAATTTTGAATGGCTGAGGAAACAATGAAAAAAAACACAATTTTAAAGCAATGAGATTTACTCCTAACTTTAGAGTCTTCCTGGATATGGAGACAGTTTCCTCATTTCTGAATGGATGGCTGCTTTTCACACTGGCCTTAGGCAGGACTAATTTCATACAGATTGAAATTACTCTTTCGGTGTTGAAAATTCCTCTCTCTCAGTTGACTCTTGTGTTTATTGGAAGGGGTATTATAACTGTCCCTGATAAGGGCCAGAAAAAATAGTGTTTTAATCAGTGTGTCAGTAGGGAAACTATCACCCTAAAAAACATTGAATTATCTCTTCTACAGTCTTTCCCACTTTCTTTTCATAGGTATTGAAAATGCCTCTTCGCCTATAGCATTGGAACTGGAACTAAACCTGGCTAGCTGATATCTTTACTGTGGCTCTTAGACCCTTAAATTGCTATTGTGTTTAATGAACTTACCAGAGAAAAAATGAACTGCATAATACTGTTTTTACTGACCATGTACACAGAACATTCCTCAGGAAATACTGGGCTTACAGCATACTTGTAGAGATACCTAATTCCATTCATTTGTGCTTTTTCAGTAAAGGATGGTATTAATGTCAGCCTACATAGCAGGTGTAGTTATAAAATTCTATTTAGGTATATAGAATTTACCAACAAGAAAATTTTATGCTTAACATTGCCTATTAGAAAATAGGTTTTACTCCTTATATTAAATGTGTTTTATAAAAATTTATTCAATAATTTGGAATTGTTTCTTCTCATTTATGTTAGTCTTACATTGTTCTAAGGCTGATGCAGGTTTTCTACATAGGAGACATGTAAACACCACAAGCTGGAAGTCTTGGGAGTGGTTAGGGGACTTGTCTGGAAACTGTTTGAATGAGTAATACAGTTTTTTTTTTAACATCTTTATTGGAGTATAATTGCTTTACAATGGTGTGTTAGTTTCTGCTTTATAGCAAAGTGAATCAGCTATACGTATACATATATCTCCATATCTCCTCCCTCTTATGTCTCCCTCCCACCTTCCCTATCCCACCCCTCTAGGTGGTCACAAAGCACTGAGCTGATCTCTCTGTGCTATGTGGCTGCTTCCCACTAGCTATCTGTTTTACATTTGGTAATGTATATATGTCCGTGACACTCTCACACTTCATCCCAGCTTACCCTTCCCACTCCTCATGTCCTCAAGTCCATTCTCTGCATCAGCGTCGTTATTAGTGTCCTGCCCCTAGGTTCTTCAGAACCTTTTTTTTTACAGTTTTTGTTCAGATTATATATTTAAAATAATGAAAGAAGGAGGGCAGACAGCAGAAGCAAGAAGAACTACAATCCTGCAGCCTGTGGAACAAAAAACACATTCACAGAAAGATATACAAGATGAAAGGGCAGAGGGCTATGGACCAGATGAAGGAACAAGATAAAACCCTAGAAAAACAACTAAATGAAGTGCAGATAGGCAACCTTCCAGAAAAAGAATTCAGAAGAATGAAAGTGAAGATGATCCAGGACCTCAGAAAAAGAATGGAGGCAAAGATCGAGAAGATGCAAGAAATGTTTAACAAGACCTAGAAGAATTAAAGAACAAACAAACAGAGATGAACAATACAATAGCTGAAATGAAAACTACACTAGAAGGAATCAATAGCAGAATAACTGAGGCAGAAGAATGGATAAGTGACCTGGAAGACAGAATGGTGGAATTCACTGCTGTGGAACAGAATAAAGAAAAAGGAATGAAAAGAAATGAAGACAGCCTAAGATACCTCTGGGACAACATTAAACGCAACAGCATTAGCATTAGGGGAGTGCCAGAACAAGAAGAGAAAGAGAAAGGACCAGAGAAAATATTTGCAGAGATTATAGTCGAAAACTTCCCTAACTTCCTTTCCCTAACATGGGAAAGGAAACAGCCACCCAAGTCCAGGAAGCACAGCAAGTCCCATTCAGGATAAACCCAAGAAGAAACACACCAAGCCACATAGTAATCAAATTGGCAAAAATTAAAGACAAAGAAAAATTATTGAAAGCAGCAATGGAAAAATGACAAATAACATCCAAGGGAACTCCCATAAGGTTAACAGCTGATTTCTCAGCAGAAACTCTACAAGCCAGAAGGGAGTGGCATGATATACTTAAAGTGATGAAACGGAAGAACCTACAACCAAGATTACTCTACTCATCAAGGATCTCATTCAGATTCGATGGAGAAATCAAAAGCTTTACAGACAGGCAAAAGCTAAGAGAATTCAGCACCACCAAACCAGCTCTACAACAAATGCTAAAGGAACTTCTCTAAGTGGGAAACACAAGAGAAGAAAAGGACCTACAAAAACAAACCCAAAACAAATAAGAAAATGGTCATAGGCACATACATATTGATAATTACCTTAAATGTGAATGGATTAATGCTCCAACCAAAAGAAACAGACTGGCTGAATGGGTACAAAAACAAGACCCTTATATATGCTGTCTACAAGAGATCCACTTCAGACCTAGGGACACATACACTGAAAGTGAGGGGATGGAAAAAGATACTGCATGCAAATGGAAATGAAAAGAAAGCTGGAGTAGTTATACTCATATCAGATAAAATAGACTTTAAAATGATGTTACAAGAGACAAGGAAGGACACTACATAATGATCAAGATATCGATCCAAGAAGAAGATATAACAATTATAAATATATATGCACCCAACATAGGAGCACCTCAATACATTTGGCAACCGCTAACAGCTTTAAAAGAGGAAAATGACAGTAAAACAATAGTGGGGGACTTTAACACCTCACTTAAACCAATGGACAGATCATCCAAAATGAAAATAAATAAGGAAATGGAAGCTTTAAATGACACAATAGACCAGATAGATTTCATTGATATTTATTGGATATTCCATCCAAACACAGCAGATTACACTTTCTTCTCAAGTGCTCACAGAATATTCTCCAGGATAGATCACATCTTGGCTCACAAATCAAGCCTCAGTAAATTTAAGAAAATAGAAATCATATCAAGCATCTTTTCTGAACACAACTCTATGAGATTAGAAATGAATTACAAGGGAAAAAACGTAAAAAACACAAACACATGGAGGCTAAACACTACGTTACTAAATAACCAAGAGATCACTGAAGAAATCAAAGAGGAAATCCAAAAATACCTAGCCAAATGACAATGCAAACATGATAATCCAAAACCTTTGGGATGCAGCAAAAGCAGTTCTAAGAGGGAAGTTTATAGCTATTCAAGCCTATCTCAAGAAACAAGAAAAATCTTAAATAAACAATCTAACCTTACACCTAAAGGAACTAGAGAAAGAAGAACAAACAAAACCCAAAGTTAGTAGAAG
The DNA here is from genome assembly GCF_026419965.1 of Kogia breviceps. Classification (NCBI taxonomy): domain Eukaryota; kingdom Metazoa; phylum Chordata; class Mammalia; order Artiodactyla; family Physeteridae; genus Kogia; species Kogia breviceps. Next base: position 53,375,768 of record NC_081312.1, read on the forward strand.
GAAAGAAATCATAAATATCAGAGCAGAAATAAATGAAATAGAAACAAAGAAAACAGTAGCAAAGATCAATAAAACTAAAAGCTGCTTCTTTGAGAAGATAAGCAAAATTGATAAACCATTAGCAAGACTCATCAGGAAAAAGAGGGAGAGGACTCAAATCAATGAAATTAGATATGAAAAAAAAGTTACAACAGACACTGCAGAAATTCAAAGCATCCTAAGAGACTACTACCAGCAACTCTATGCCAACAAAATGGACAACCTGGAAGAAATGGACAAATTCTTAGAAAGGTATAACCTTCCAAGACTGAACCAGGAAGAAATAGACAATATGAACAGACCAATCACAAGTAATGAAATTGAAACTGTGATTAAAAATCTTCCAACAAACAACAGCCCAGGACCAGATGGCTTCACAGGTGAATTCTATCAAACATTTAGAGAAGAGCTAACACCCATCCTTCTCAATCTCTTCCAAAACATTGCAGAGGAAGGAACACTCCCAAACTCATTCTATGAGGCCACCATCACCCTGATACCAAAACCAGACAAAGATACTACAAAAAAAGAAAATTACAGACCAGTATCACTGATGAATACAGATGCAAAAATCCTCAACAAAATACTAGCAAACAGAATCCAACAACAAATTAAAAGGATCATACACTATGATCAAGTGGGATTTAGCTCAGGGATGCACGGAGTCTTCAATATATGCAAATCAATCAATGTGATACACCATATTAACAAATTGAAGAATAAAAACCATAGGATCATCTCAATAGATGCAGTAAAAGCTTTTGACAAAATTCAACACACATTTATGATAAAAACTCTCCAGAAAGTGGGCATAGAGGGAAACTTCATCAACATAATAAAGGCCATATATGACAAACCCACAGCAAACATCATTTTCAATGGTGAAAAATGAAAAGCATTTCCTCTAGGATCAGGAACAAGACAAGGATATTCACGCTAACCGCTGTTATTCAACATAGTTTTGGAAGTCCTAGCCTTGGCAATCAGAGAAGAAAAAGAAATAAAAGGAATACAAATTGGAAAAGAAGAAGTAAAACTGTCACTATTTGCAGATCACATGATACTATACATAGAGAATCCTAAATATGCCACCAGAAAACTACTAGAGCTAATCAATGAATTTGGTAAAGTAGCAGGATACAAAATTAATGCACAGAAATCTCTCGCATTCCTATACACTAATGATGATAAATCTGAAAGAGAAATTAAGTAAACATTCCCATTTACCATTGCAACAAAAAGAATAAAATACCTAGGAATAAACCTTCTTAGTGAAACAAAAGACCTGTATGCAGAAAACTATAAGACCCTGATGAAAGAAATTAAAGATGATACAAATAGATGGGGAGATATACCATGTTCTTGGATTGGAAATCAATATTGTGAAAATGACTATACTACCCAAAGCAATCTACACATTCAATGCAATCCCTATCAAATTACCAATGGCATTTTTTACAGAACTAGAACAAAAAATCTTAAAATTTGTATGGAGACACAAAAGACCTCAAATAGCCAAAGCAATTTTGAGGGAAAAAAAACAGAGCTGGAGGAATCAGACTCCCTGACTTAAGACTATACTACAAAGCTACAGTAATCAAGACATATGGTACTGGCACAAAAACAGAAACCTAGATCATGGAACAAGATAGAAAGCCCAGTGGTAAACCCACACACCTATGGTCAACTAATCTATGACAAAGGAGGCAAGGATATACAATGGGGAAAAGACAGTCTCTTCAACAAGTGGTGCTGGGAAAACTGGACAGCTACATGTAAAAGAATGAACTTAGAATACTCCCTAACACCATACACAAAAATAAACTCAAAATGGATTAGAGACCTAAAAGTAAGACCAGACACTATAAAACTCTTAGAGGAAAACATAGGAAGAACACTCTTTGACATAAATCACAGCAAGATCTTTTTTGATCCACCTCCTAGAGAAATGGAAATAAAAACAAAAATAAACAAATGTGATCTAATGAAACTTGAAAGCTTTCGCACAGCAAAGGAAACCATAAATAAGACTGAAAGACAACCCTCAGGATGGAAGAAAATATTTGCAAATTAAGCAACTGACAAAGATTTAATCTGCAAAATTTACAAGCAGCTCATGTAGCTCAATATCAAAAAAACAAACAAGCCAATCCAAAAATAGGTAGAAGAACTAAATAGACATTTCTCCAAAGAAGACATACAGATGGCCAAGAAGCACATGAAAAGCTGCTCAACATCACTAATTATTAGAGCAATGTAAATCAAAACTACAATGAGGTATCACTTCATACCAGTTAGAATGGGCTTCATCAGAAAATCTACAAACAACAAATGCTGGAGAGGGTGTGGAGAAAAGGGAACTCTCTTGCACTGTTGGTGGGAATGTAAACTGATACAGCCACTATGGAGAACAGTATGGAGGTTCCTTAAAAATAAAAGTAGAATTACCATATGATCCACCAATCCCACTACTTGCCATATACCCAGAGAAAACCACAATTCAAAAAGACACATGCACCCCAATGTTCATTGCAGCACTCTTTACAACAGCCAAGTCATGGAAGCAACCTAAATGCCCATTGACAGACGAATGGATAAAGAAGTTGTGGTACATATATACAATGGAATATTACTCAGCCATAAAAAGGAACGAAATTGGGTCATTTGTTGAGATGGGGATGGATCTATAGCCTGTCATACAGAGTGAAGTAAGTCAGAAAGAGAAAAACAAATATCGTGTATTAACGCATATATGTGGAACCTAGAAAAATGGTAGAGATAAACAGGTTTACAGGGCAGAAATTGAGACACAGATGAAGAGAACAAATGTATGGACACTAAGGGCGGAAGCTGCAGGGTGGGTGGGGGTGTTGGTGTGATGAATTGGGCGATTGGGATTGACATGTATACACTTATGTGTATAAAATTGATGACTAATAAGAACCTGCTGTATAAAAAAGTAAATAAAATTAAAAAATTAAAAAATAAAGAACAGATGGAAAGCCAAAAAATATATATCATGAAAGAAAAGTAGCAAAGTTTTCTAAAAATGGTTATACTCACACTAAATTAAGTTTGAGAAAATGTCAGTTGTCCACATCAGGTATTATTGTTTGTATTATTATTGTTTTTGTCATTTAGCCTCAGGTAGCATTGATGAAGACTGTTTGGAGCTAAAGTCTAGTGCCCTATTGATATCAATCATTCAAACATTCAAAAATCCATGCTTGAATATTTTCAGAGTAAAGATACCTCCAGAAGGCTTACTAAATGCCCCAATAGAATATGCTACATGACCCAGGAGAGAAATTGCTAAAATTACACAAAATAAAAGTATGTTAAATCAAGTGAGAGCAGTTTACAGAGACTTCCTAAAACGTCTGAGGTTTTAATAAAAATAGGAAACCTACCACAAGAGATGAACACAGTATTTACAGCTTATGTCACTGGTATTTTTTTCCTTCCATTTGGTGTATCTGACCTTTATTTCACAAGCCCTCAGCCTTAAATAATCTGTTCTTAGCGGAGGAAGATTGCGGTTGAAAATTTAAATTTGAGAGGCAAGGTTAACTGACAATTCAAGTAGGAATAATGCCAAGTGTTCCAATATGGTAAAGAGAAATTAGGTAGAGCTGTCATCCACAATTCTGCGGTTAACTCATGAAATGTAGTGCACATTCAACCACCCCAAAATGTATTAAACAACCACTATAGGAAAGGGACTATAGGAAGAAATAAAAATGTATAGGATCTAGTTCATGGACTTTATATCCCATACACTTGAAAATTTTCATGAACAGATAAAGTCAAGTATTTGCTTTATAAACTATCAGAGTGATATAGAAGCATACAGGATGAAATGATTGAATCTATTCAGTAAGAGTTCCATAGAGCAGGCAGCATCTGAGCTGGATTAAGAATGGGGATTATTTGGCACTAGATCTTAGGAGGAAATGAATTAATTAGATCTCCTTCACACAGTCAAGAACGACCACAGAATTTTGTCAAGGTAGCAACATACAGATTGGTGTCAGGAGGACCTATTCATTGGATGAATTTGCAATGTTCCAAAAAGAGACAGAGGAAAGATGGTGGAGAAATAGAAGAGAGTTTTAGAAGACATTTCAGAAGCTTCACAATCCATCAGTTGGGCAAAGAAAACTTTTCCTCTGTTTTCCCAGCATTGTAGACTACCTTTGCATTGTGAGGAGGTATTCAGTGAGTCAGTGATAATGTGAGAGAGGAGGCAGAAAATTTGTATTAGGAAGTAAATTAAGGCAGTGGAGATATGTATTACTTTATGGATGTGTCAGGTGAGAGAGGGAAAGATACAGAAGGCTTAGCTGGTAGACGAAGCATGAGACTCGCTCATAAACTACATCTGAGAAGTCAGGTAACCTCTTTACATCTTAGTTCCTTTCCTCTCCACCACGGCTTTAGGATACTTTTAAGAAAGAGTTTGAGGAAATAGAGTAGAAAAAAAGGAATATAAGAAAAGAAGAGTCTGTCTGCCCATTAGAGTGTGTGTGTGGTGGTCAGGTTGGGGTGGGGGAGACTATTTATTCAGCAGAAGAGGTTGATAGGAATCAGATGAGGTGCTGAGGGACACTCACAACCTCGTTAAGGGGCAGTTAAGTCAGTGACCAATGCTCTCAAGTCAATTGGGAGAGTGCCTGATTGACATCAGGCAGCTTAGTGTGTGCAGAGCCCTGGACTTGGGTCCAGGCCCCAATTTACCACTTAATAGCATTGCAACCTTATGTCTGGCTGGACCCCAAAACTTTCCATCTGTAGAATAAAGAGATCAGCTGGGTAACTGATTTCTAAATGGTGTTCCAATGGCAACTAGAGATTTTAATTTTTTTTAATTTTTATTTATTTATTTTTGTGTGTGTGTGGTATGCAGGCCTCTCACGGTTGTGGCCTCTCCCGTTGCAGAGCACAGGCTCTGGACGCGCAGGCTCAGCGGCCATGGCTCACGGGCCCAGCCGCTCCGCGGTACGTGGGATCTTCCCGGACCGGGACACGAACCCGTATCCCCTGCATCAGCAGGCGGATTCTCAACCACTGCGCCACCAGGGAAGCCCTAGAGATTTTTAAAAACTATTCTCACGGTCTACTGAACTGCGCAGGGAAGAGAAGTAACCAGATGAGAATTTTACCCTTTTTTATTTCCCTTACCATTTCACATACAACAAAATATATCTCTCTTTTATATATAGAACTTTTATGTACGATTAAATTTGGACAGGGGATTCTGACTTAAGTTCACAAACACCTACATGTGCACACAGTATTAAAAACATATAGTTGAAAGCCATTTGCTTAGATGAGTTCTTCCAGTCCTCCCAAAGTATGTTACGCTTCTATGATTCGAAAATGTTATACTTCAGAATATGATAATGCCACATTCTGAGGAATGTTAGGTCTGAATGAGGGACTTAAGGAAAGGTTAGAGAGGATAAATTGGTTTGGGATTAGGTATACTTGAAAGGCTGGTAAAACATTCTCAAGTTTCTCAACATTCTCTAGTGACCAATTAGAAAGTAGGGTTTGGGCTAAGGCTCAGGTTGCCTGGCCTGGTGGTGACACGATTTGGGGGAAGATCATTCACGAGGAAGTTCCAGCCAAAATCATTTATGAGGATGACCAGTGTCTCACTTTCCATGACATTTCCCCTCAAGCACCAACTCATTTTCTGTTGATACCCAGGAAACAAATATCCCAGATTTCTGTAGCAGAAGATAATGGTGAAAGTCTTCTTGGACATTTAATAATTGTTGGCAAGAAATGTGCTGCTGATCTGGGCCTGAAGAAGCGTTATCAAATGGTGGTGAATGAAGGTTCAGATGGGGGACAGTCTGTCTATCGTGTTCATCTCCATGTTCTTGGAGGTCAGCAGATGAATTGGCCTCCTGGTTAAGTGTGTTGTAGGGATAATTTTCCCTTCTCTATTCAGTGATCAAGTTTGCAAGTTCCAATATGCTAAACAATACTTTTATTTTTTTGCCTGTGTATGGAGAGATTGCAGAAATAATTTTAAAAACCCATACATAATAAAAGATTTTTGTATGGTCCAAAAAAAAAAGTAGGGTTTAATAATCGAGAGAAAGGTCAGAAGTAGAACATGGACTTCACAAGCAGTTGCCTTAATTAGAAGTGGATGAGCTTATCCCAGAAGAGAGTATGAAGCAAAAACAAACAAATAAAATGTCCGAGGACATGGTGGAAAAAGCAGAAAACATGAAGAAAATGGAAAAAGAGAGTGGTCAGTGGAAACCAAATGAAAGAGGGGAATATCCCGTGGAAAACTTCCTGTATTTACAGCATCTTTAGAGCCTTCAATACCTTTTCATCAGCATGTGAAGATTATATTTCATCAATATTAAATTATAGATTATAAACATCAATATTAAAGTTTCAGGTACTTTAATATTGATTCATGGAATATGATAGTGGAAGTGAGCTCTTATATTTCTTCAAGTGAAAGGATTGGGAATTGAAGGAGGTAAGGTGGGTGGGAAGGAGAGAGAAAATAAAAGAGAGAGAAAGAGAGAAAGATTTACAGACAGTAACAATTACTCGAATTCTCTTTTCAATTAGATCATTTACAAAAGTGAGAAGGATATTTGAAACATTTTTAGTTGGCCTTGTCAGGAAGTTATAAGTTGTTTTGAGAAGCATAAATTATATCAGTATTTCTACTGCTTATTTTTGGGGAGAGCATAAATGCAAAGATTGGCTGCATTAAATTAATTCTCTATTTTCTGTAGTAGTTGAATAAACATTAATCATGTTTTTATATTGCATTTTCTCATAAAACTGAATCTATCTAATTATGAAAATAACATCGGATTTACGATTTTCCTCCAATGATCATCTTAAAATATCCAGCACTTTCTTCCCCAAATATCGGAACCAAGATTCTACCTTACAAGCCATAGTTTAACAGTGGTTAATTAGCTGTTGTCTAATTACTGTGTCATGTGTTGAGGATTTCCTTCACTTGGCAGAATTAAACACTTTTTGAAATTCCCAGATTACATTGAGATAAGAGCAGGTCAATGAGAAATAGGAAAGAATGTCCAATTTATGTTTCCTATACCCTTCATCCACTTATAAATGCAAGCAATGGGGACATGGAAACTATTTGAATTTTAAATGACTGAATAGAGATTCTTCTAATCCAGAGGACTGAACGCAGTTCCATAATTTTCACTTAATATTATAATAACTAGCAATAACCTACACAAGTTAAAGAAGTATGAAAATTATATTCATTAACTGATGAAGAATAAATGTCTCCATCAGACATATAGTTGCAAATGGATGTAAATCGGGGTATATTATTTAAAGCTACAATACCAGGACTCACTCTTCTTCGTCTCTTGACTAGAGGAGAAGATAGAGATGTGGGGAGTGGTATTAGATTCACTACTGATATGATTATGATAACACTTGGAATTTTTATGTCATTTTTAGATGACACTACCAAGCTACCATTATCAATTGAAGAATAGAGAAATAAATAGAATTAGCCATAGAGACTAGATCCATAGACTAACAGTTTGATCGCCGTTTTGGTCTATGTGATAGCAAAAGATCTAGAATCCCAGATTTCTGGCATTAGATAGAACAATTATTATAGTGATATAATTTGTTTGTAGTGACTAGGTTTCATTTTACAGTTTGAAATGTCTTAAAGCTATTTCTTACAATAGCTCCAAAATAGAAGTTAGAACTACCATTAGTGCAAAGGACTTTCCCCTGAAAATCTGCTTACAAATGAATTCATTTTAATATATAAAAAGGGCCTCATTAGTTTTTACAGTCTGAATTTTTCATCCTTCATTGTGGGATATCAGTGAGCTCAGCAAAGAGATTAGATAAATTTAGAAAATCATTACAATTAGGATTTTGGTGGCACAATTTGAGGATATTTATGAATTCTGAATATCTATTTTTAAATAAAAATAAAAGATTATTGGGGCAGGTCCCCATATACCTATTTTGTAAAACATTTTAAGAAGGTTTCTGAATGTCTCAGTTATTGGCATCGTTTTTAAATACTGAGGACATTTATAGATTACCTAGTGCCTTCCATTTATAGAGAGGGAAATGGGATCCCAAAGCTTAGGTACTTGTTCACTTCCTATAGCCATAACCTGATTCAAGTTTACAATCTCAGATTCCAAATTCAGTGTAAGCTTGCAGCATCTTACGTTAAATGGGTATGTCCCTTTACTATCGCAGGTGATTCTGATATTCGGTTATGGCCTTTGACAAGGGCCTTGCCTCAAAAGATCACTGTAGGCAGGTATTAAAATATTCTAAAAGGAATTCAGGTAATAATCTAGTTGGTTCATGTGACCGTGTGTTGGGTTGATAGTGGGGCACAACACTCTCCCCTACTCTGAGAACACCGCTTCAAAGAGTGTTAGGATGTCAGGTCCCATTTGCTCATCTCATATTCCTCTCACTAAAATGGGGCATGGCCTTACCCCATTCTAACCTACGTGCATAGATTGAGCAACATTCATTTCACCAAAGGAGACCACTTTCAGTGTTATACTAGGTTAAAAATTCTCTAGGGCAACTCAACATGATGATACTTCTTTTGTTCTAGCTTCCTGAGAAGAGTGCACCCAGGGTTTGTGTCTTTAAAATGCTGCCTAACCACATCTAGGGATGTGTACTCCTGAGTGGCATGAATTACATATTAAAGTAACCCTAGTCTATACATTAAAACTTGCAGCACACAAGTGTAGATCACATTTTCTATGGTGAAGCATTTTTTTTAACTTTTATAGCAACATAACAAAAACATAGAAAAATGCATGAATTGTAAGCATGAAGCTTAAATAGTTTACACACATATATATCCACACCCAATTTAAGAAGCAAAGTATTAGCATATGCTGAAGCATTTCAAAATGTTGAACATAGGTCAATTCTGACTGCAAAACCCAGGTTCTTTACACAAAACACACAGCTTCTCAATGGAACAAGCACAAGTAATGAGTTTTCAGACTCCAGGGATAAACTGTGAGAAATGTAAATATTTTTGTTAAGTGAATCCATTTCAGAAAACCCAAATCATGGCACGTCTGCCTTCTTAACCTCTCTGACTAAAGAATTGGAGCCTGGGTGGTCCTGTTGGGTGAAAGTCAGCCTAAGAGACAGCCTAGGCTCAGAACTGAAAGCTTTAGATAAGGAGACAAGAAAATAGTTTGCAGGGGAAGGGAAGAACTGAGGACACCAGATTCCTCTGAGTACATAAATAAATCAGGTAAATACATCAGAATTTCCCAAATTTTAGGGATGTTCTACCATAATAATGATGAGATTTAAAAAGATGTGAAATTAAAAGCATATCATTGCACTTTAAAAAAAAAGGTCTATGCACAGTATGAAATATATTGGTAATTTAAATACGTGAAGTAGAAATAATAAAATGACAAGGAGCTCAAATGTCTGCACTCTAAAATGCATTTAGTATGAATTACAGTTCACTATAAGTGAAACATAAGTAGTCCACTTTCACCAAGACTATCTAGATAATACTTGTAAACAAAATGTAATTAGTTGACATTTAAATGGAAATAACCTTGCTTAGGAATAAAATGGAATGTTAAACTATATTAATAAAATGGTACTAAACTCTATTCACACTTATTAGCTTAGAATGAGTTATATATCATTCCAATCAATGACATTATATGAGTTTTTATGTGGTTTTAAAATTAGGCCCATAGTTTTACTGTAGCATTCTATACTTCTACAGACTGGCAGAATGGATCATAAAACACAATCATGCATTTGTAGAATATTTGTTAATAAAGTGTCCATGTGTTATAAGGAAACCCTTCTCCTGTGTTTTAACTGACCAGTTCTCTGCTAATGGATCTGTTCATTAAACCTCATTCGCTCTAAACAACATGTGGTCCTGATCTGCTGATGGAACATTGTGTTCACTGGTTGTTTCACTTTGCTCTTGACAAAGTATGAAAGAGCCAGCTTCATTTTATGTCAAAATGTTTATTAAAATGGTGATAGTGTCTCTTTCCACAGGATAAGGCATATTCAGTAGTACATAATCAGTGATGTAATTAGGGAATTTGTAAACCACAGGCATTGTTCAGAGTGATTATGTATAAGAGGCCAAACAATGTCAGATGGATTCTACAAGGAGGCAAATGGCCTTTGTATTATAGAAGTAAATTGATTTTTCTAGCCATTAGACACTGAAGAGTTTATCACTCTTTTGTTGTCTAGAGCAACAGTTGCTCTAGAATAGAGGTCCCCAACCTTTTTGGCACCAGGGACAGGTTTCCTGGAAGACAGTTACTCCACAGACTGGGCATGGTGTGCGGAAGAGGGGGCCGGATGGGTCCAGTGGCAATGCGAGCGATGGGGAGCGGCAGATGAAGCTTCGCTCGCTCACCCGCTCGCTGCTCACGTCCTGCTGTGCGGCCCGGTTCCCCAACAGGCCGCGGACCAGTACCGGTCCACGACTCAGGGATTGGGGACCCCTGCTCTAGAAAATAAAATAAACTGTGGATTTCTTTAAAGCATCTTTCTTTTGCTATGCTTTCATTGCACTTTTGATATATAATGTATAGCTTATCCTCCTTTTAATTTAGAATTCCTTCACCCACAGGAAAGCAATCACATAATTAACATGATCAGACAGTTCCTTTTTACTTGTTGGTTCCCAGTTTTCATGGCAACACCCTGACCTTTGTGAAAATGTACAGCAATGACATTTTGTCATCTTCATAAGAGAGAGATAGATGTATTGAGGAATGTCCAAACCTCATTACTTCATAGGAATAGAATGGGCGCTAGGATATCTGTATTATGTGCCATTTTATAATACAGTCCAAACACACAGTTCAAATTATTAAATCTAATGGCAGAAATCTGCACCTTCTTTCCTTGAATGGCTTTGGGGGTTGTCTCTGACTACTCAGATTAAAAAGGTTCACTCCTGTCCTTTCCAAAATATTATCTTCTTCAAATAGTGTCCTCATCTGAAATGAATGCATGTTTCCAAGACAGCTGACAATGGTAATTATATATATATATATATATATATATATATATATATATATATATATATATAATTTGTAAAATATTTTGTTGACCCTATGTGTACCCATGTTCAGTACTTGAGACATCACAGGTATGAATAAAACAAAATATTTGCCCTCAATATAGAAATATATGCAGAACAATAAAATATAGTCATTGATATCACCATAATTAAAGGCATTGAGGAGAAAATATAATAACTAACAGATATTGAGTGTTTACTATATGAGAGACCTTGTGTTCAAGATTTTATGTGTATTATACTGCTTAATTCTAAAAAAAGAAAATTGAAGTAGGTAATATTATATTCACTTTATTTAAACTGAGAGATACTGGTTAGATAACTTTCCTGAGGTCATGCAGTTCATAGGTGGTAGAGCTAAGATCTGAATCTAGGCTACCAGACCTGAGCCTAGCTCTTTACAAGTATATTACACAACTTGAAATACTTTACACTTCAGAGGATGCTCTAATGTGCATTATGCCATTTTATCTTTAAATTCTCATTAAATTCTCCTTTTCCTCAGCCTTATTTGCTGATGAGAAAACAGATTAAGACAATCCAAGATTGCACAGCTAGTAAGTGGTTAGGCCCTGTGTCCAAGTCAGATTTCTAATCTTGTACACTTACAACTCTTCCAGACTATACATGTCAATTAAAAAAGGCCTTCTGATTTAAAAATGATTATGAGCAGTTATCAGTTACTGAGAACTCTCCCTATTTATCAGCTTCCATAATGCATACTGAACGTTTTAAAAGTAGTTAAAGGTCTAATTTATCTCTCTTGCCCCCAGTCTTAAGCATATTTACCTATTTGAGGGGCTCAAAAATGTGTATTAAAATGAATCGGTAATAGCTCCAGCCTAGGGCATAAGTTTTCATACATGTAGTTCTGCTTTTGTTACTCCCATAATGTTAATTTAAGGGATAGTGCATTTATACACACATTTAAATATATTTAGATAAATCATGGCACCATTTTCAAGAGTGAGTAGGCAAGAACACAAATGTGTAATGGAATATCAGAATTCCAGGAACTTGGGAATCTCTGAGCTAACTTTTAAGCTATAGGACTCTTTCCTGTTTGATACGTTTAGTTTGTATAATACATGTATAGAATTTGGTATTCAACTTTTCAAGTTTAAATTCTTAATCAATTGTTTATACCCAATTAACTATAGTTTTCCACCTTTACTCTGCATTATTGAAAAAATATATACCAAACATGAAATGGAACTTGATTAACAGTAGAGAGTTAAGTTGAGGAATTGGTCCCCTATTTCCCAGAAATGATTATAGATTGATTATCTTTTCATCAAATGACCTGGTCATATCTTAGTAATTAAAGGTGTTAGCACTTTATTTGAGGTTTTGACTATTATAATCTCTCCTTTCTTATTACAGAAAAAAGCAAGTTCTTCTCAGTCTAGTTCAGATTCCTAGCTTGCTAAAATGTTAACATAATCCGAGTCACTAGCAAGCAGAATTATCTTGGTCTTTTTTATTTAGTTGTCTCAAAGAAAACAAGTTTTTCACATGTGAGACTTTACATAATTAGTCAGTGACCGTCATTCATTTCTGTATTTCAGTACATGAGAAACACATACACTAAGTCAGGAAAGGGAGGTTAAACTCAGAAAAAAGGATATGCTTTCACATCTTTTCCCAAAAATGTCAGTAAAAAATTGTATTGTTGATATAGATTTATATTAATGATTCTAGAAAATATTTTACTATAAGCTCAAGTTAGCAAACCAAATTGTGTGAAGATCATAGCAATTCAAGATAGTTGAAAACTAAACTTAAGCAAATGCTCCATAAGCAACCCCAGCTTAAGGTCCCCTTCACTTATCTGTTTATGAGGCAGCAAGAATAGAACCTGTATTTATTTGCAACTGGCCTTGTAGCTTGTGTAGCAGAGAAAATATGAATGCCGCTCAAAGAATGATTTCCTCTTTTGCTCTTTCATCTTACACGTTGTGTTCCACTGAATCCCTCGGAGGCTATTCTTGTGCCATAGCAACACCTGCTGGGAGAGGGAAATTGGAACAGCCATAACTGTTGCCTGCCAAACCTGTTTTCCTGATTGAATGACACTGCATGTCCTCCATCTTCTAATACTAAATTCTCCAGAGTTGCTACACTTCAGGATTCTGCCTCTCCCCATATGTTTCAAATAACTAACAATACCACTGTAATAAGATTTTCTATAACTCTTTTAAAAATAAGCATTGTGCATGTGTGTATGTATCGGTGTGTGTTTATGTGTGAGCGTGCACATTTCCCCTAAGAATTTCAAAATGCAAACACAGTGCTATTTTAACCTCATGTTTGTTTTTAATACGTGCTTTCTTCTTTCTCTATAGCTAGATTTGTAAAACATCGTCAATCCTGTTTTATTAGCATCTCTTCATTTATTATAGGTGAGTCAGTAAAAAAAAAAGTGTGTATGTCAGTGCAGAAAAGGCAGCTTTTATTTACAGAGTATGATAAGAGATGTATTTATGCTTATTCATATTATGGACAAAAACCGTAAGCTTACCATATGGTATGATGGCATGTTGAAAAATAAGTGCCTATTTCATATATGATTTACCCACAAGACTGTAAGTAATACAAGTCTTAGAATATGTGTCCAAATGGACATTCTGTTGTAGAACTAACTAGCCTTTTTAAAAAATTGATGATAGAGGAAAGCCTTACCTCCCTGTTTCATTATTATGCCCAAATTAAAATCTAGTGTACGTGCTAACTTTATGAAAACCTATTGTTTTTGTGTTTTTTTAAACTAAAAATAGAGTTGATGTGTGAAAATGATCTTGAAATTTATATACTTTATAATTAAGCCTTTGATAATCAAGAGGTGATTATTCATCAATAGTTTTCTTACTTTGGTTGCTTAGGAACCTTGATTGGTGCTCCATCAATCAATCATGAATTTATTAAGCACCTCTAAAATACTTTAAAAATAACACATGGTGTGGGAGCTATTTTCTGAGGAAATAGATAAAGCCTAGTACTGACCTCAGAATGTTTTGGCTACATATGTAAAAGAGTAGACATTTTGTCATGACATAGATAGAATAAATCAGATACACTATAATTCAGAGACATAGAGGATGAATAAAAGATACAGAAATCAGAAGACTTAAGAGAACAGGAAGTTTCAGTTGGGTTTTAGAAGAATGGGAAATTATTGGATGGGTATTATGACAGGAAAGTCATTACTGGAGTGAAGGGAGGAAGGCAAGGAGTAAGGAAGGAAGGCAAGGAATAGGAAATGAGCCAAGTTTTAAGCAGACCAAGAGACCTATCAAAATTGAATAGCGAGCTTTTCACAGAAGCACTATGGCTTAATAAGGGTTGGCAGGTAAAATGGAAAATAAGCAATGGGATTTAGACATTCTAGAAAATGGGGTGCGACTAAAGCTATTTGAATAGTAGAATAATAGGATTTTTAAGAGAGATTAATTCACAAGTGGTAAGATATTTTTAGGAGGAGGAAGAAGCATTTGTCAATTAGATTTTAGTGATTCATTTATACAGGGGAAGATAATTCAGAAGGAAGTGCAGCAATGAAATATATTATTATATTAACCTTTGGCTCAGAGAAGTTCTGCATATTTTAAAACGACAACAATTGCAAAAATACTCTATGTGCTGCATATCGTGTAAATCACCATATTGTCTCTGTGTTTTTATAAAACAGGAAGTATTCATTGGCAACCTTTATTCCTTTCATGAGAAATGAGCTCTAGAGTGTCTCTGTCTTTCATCAAATATTGTTACCTGTCATGGTCTCTAAAAGAAAGCAAATATGAGCAAATCCATTAGTAAATGAGGAGTCTTTAGCATGTTGGATTTCTTTTGTCACCTCGAATGTTTTTCAAGCACATCTTACTATACATTTTAATTGACATATAATGATTAAGAAAATGGGTCAAGCTTATTAGTTTAAAAAGTATTTTGGAGATTTGGATTAGAATTATTTTTAAGTTGAAGGGAATTCTCAAATTTACCTTATATCATCATATGAATATTTCTCAATGACCACTTATTCTTAAAAATTCCGTGTATTTAGGCAGTTATTCCAAATCTTAGTGTGTGCTCATCAAATCAGCTATGAGGTGCATGAGAATTAGAATAGTTCCACTATTAGTGTATGGAGGTTTTAAAATACAGATTACAGTATTGATATTATTCTCACTTACATTGATGATACTTAATTGAATGGAAGAAAATTGAGTGGAGTTACAAGATGCTGACAATTTCACTTAATCAAAGGCTTATCTTACTTATCCCATAGTCCATTATGAGAAGGTATTACTGATGTGCCATTGATCGTGGTTGCAATTGCAAACTATTCAGTTCTTTACTTCCATGTAAAATTATTTTGTGATTTTTCAAAACCTCAAAATCTGACTATATCCATGCTTACAAAGCTAATCTGCAATGTGTTGGAAAAAAAAAATTGAGAACTGCTGACTTGGACACTGAGAAAGCACTCAAGTGTGATAGAGGTATCTTTCCTTTAAAACTATGTGGTCTGCAATAAGGATATAGCTTACCTTGGAGTTTCAATCGGTATATCACCAAGGATGAAACTCATGTCAAGTCTATAATATTTTTTTTTACCTCACCTGTTGTTTTTGTAGGTTAAATAATACAATACGTTTGGTTCATTTGGATTAGTTGAGTCTACAAATTCACTATTTACTTGAGTCTTAACTTTTTACATGTGTGTATATATACCTAGTCAGCATGAGAATTCTTGAATTCTGATTTCTGGGGTTCACTTTCATAAACACAATATTTTTGGTCTTATTTACTTATGCTTTAACTGTAGATTATACATTCTACTCTGGAACATACATATGTGCTGTAAACTACTTCTCCCCTTAAATTCAACTATGATTAAATTAGTGCCATATTTATTTTAAGATTCTTGAAAATATGAGTCTGGTTGTCTTTCTAGAGACAATTCTACTTATTACTTAGTTTTTTATAAAAAAATATATTGTATTAGTAGAAGTATATCTTTTGTTTAAACATCTGTTATTAAAGTGCACTATGCGTATTTACATAGTTAAACCAATAAGTTCATAATAAAAATATTCTTATGTCTTTGTTTCAAACAGCATGATATTTTCTCATGTAGTTGAGATGAACTAACCTTCCCCTGTATTCTTTTGAGTAGGAAAAATAAGCCAGCCATTTTCTGAGTAAAAACTGAAGATTAAATTTCCTCACCTTCCTTCCCAATGAAGAAATGGAAGCATTTTTATTTTCTATACTTACTTTATTTTACAGTCTGTGATACAGGGAAAAGTTGACAGAGAACCAGTTTGTTCATATTACTTGTCTATTTTTTTTTATGTTTAGAATGAGAAGTTTTGG
The DNA here is from genome assembly GCF_026419965.1 of Kogia breviceps. NCBI lineage: Eukaryota > Metazoa > Chordata > Mammalia > Artiodactyla > Physeteridae > Kogia > Kogia breviceps. Next base: position 53,392,299 of record NC_081312.1, read on the forward strand.
TGCCATACCATGTTTTTTAAGTTTCTCTGATTATAATGCATATCCTACAGTAGCATTTCAGGTAAGAAAAATCAAAGCAAGGACAGTTTATAGACTGTATGTCAAAGAATGTATCTTTGTGTTTTTATTAGGAGAGGCTTTTTTTCTAGCAAATGCATTATGAATAGATCTCACAAGGTGCAGACATTTCAAATTTTTCTACTTAATTTAATGTTTTCATTGTGAGACAATATTTTAAGAAAAAATAATTTAGTTGATTAGAGAAAGAGCATAAAAACATCATGACAAAATTAAATGTCATGTCCTCAGATGGGCTCTTTTGTTTGTTTTCTGTTCGTTTGTTTTTTAAATTTACAACTTATCTATCCAAATCTTAAATGAAAGGAGAAAGAAAAGTTTCGAAAACTATACGAATCCTTTTTTTATTCTCTTATCTCTCACACACCTTCACAGATTTGAAGATCTACTGCATCTGAAATCTATACTAACAATATATTTTAGAGGAGATTCTGCTAGTTGTATGGATTACTAATTATATAGAATTATTACGTTTCATTGTTATTTATTACTTTTTTAAATGTTTATGATTTTTATCTATTACATTTATTTTTTTTATATTCACAGATTTTCATCTTTTTCCCTTCTTACCCTCTTGCCCTCTCTACCCCTCTTCCTTCCTCAATTATTTCATGACTTCCTGGTCTGTGCCATCCAGGAAAGCAGGGCATCAGGCTTTAGAGGTAGAGTTAGACACTCTGTGCCTTCAAGGAGCTATCTGGTCAGGGATATAGACATGGAAGAAGATACAGGATGAAGCTTCGAGTACAGGTTAAATGGGTATACAACGTAATATGTAGTCAAGAAGAGTGAGCAACAAATTCAGCCTAGGGGTAGGCAAAGTATCATCACATAAGTGGTAACTTTGAACTGAATCTCAACACACAGGGCAGGTAGGGGGTGCTAGAAGACAAGGGCCTGACTTGCCAAATACAGGAAAGAACTGCAAGGGCCCTGAGGTTCACTAGTCAGTGAAACTGTAAGTGATGAGTGTTGTAGGAGTGAGTGATTCTAGAGGAGCATTTCTAAGACTATGTTTCTAGAATACCATGTCCGGAGTGATACACTTTTTGTTATTAAAAAGTGGAGTTTTCATCAAATGAGCTTTGGATAATAGTTTGCATTAACATTTTAATTTTCTCTGGGCTTCTTGAAGACTATGATATGCTAATATGCATAGCACATATTGTAGAAGAATGAAAAATGAACAATATACAAAACAACAAATTTACCAATAATCCCACACTCAGAGAAAACCACTGTTAGTGTTTTGGTATAGTTCCTTCTGGGCTTTCTTTTCATCTGCATTTTTCCACATGTAAATCTTGTTCTCTTCCATAAATCAGTGCTCAACTGCTTCACTGTTTGGTATAAACATTTTTACTGAGTTCCTATTATGTGTAAAATAGAGTGTGGGATGCTTCAAGTATAAAGATGAATCATGTATATTCTCCCTTTAAGAAACTCTGTTATCAGTCAGCATATGTCTTTTTTTATATAAAAATGTGATACTGTACATACTGCTCAGTAACATGTTTTACTCACTTTTTAATAGTGGTTGTAGCTATTCATGCTACTCACTAGCATGTTTTTCTTGCTTAACAATATAAATATATTTGTCAATAAATGTGGGTCTATTACATCATCATTTAAAAAGGCTGCATCATAATCTATTATGTGACTGTACCATGATATTTTTTAGTTAATCGGTCAGGCTGTTTTCAATTATTATTTTTTTTAATTAAAGCAGTATTTTGATGAGCACACTCATTGAGGATTGAAGTTTTTCATAGTTACAGGAACATAATTTTATTTATGATGATAAAGTTTATGACACCAAAGCAGGAGGCCTAGAAGAATTAAACTGGCAGCAGAAAGACCACTTAGGACACTGTCACAAGAAGAAATAAGGATGACTTATACTAAGAAAGCTGCCTATAGCCATGAAAAGAAATAGGCTGATATGAGAGATATTTTTGATAGAGAAACCAAAGCTGCTGATTGGAAGTGGTGAGTTAGAAGATGGTGAAACAAAGAAAAGTCTATTGTTTTTAATTAGCAGATCAAGTGTCCTGATAATTAACTAACAACTAAGTCAAGAAATAAATAGTGCTCAGGTTTGGGGATTTGCAAGACTTTTGGAAAATAGTAGTAGGCTGCAATAATCATTGACTGGAAGAACCTTGGGGTAAAGTTACAGTTCACATTATAAACATGCAAAACAGAGAGATATTCATGAGAACAAACAAAATCTTCTGACAGAAAAATTATGATAATAATTTAGAGCATTCTAGAGAATGGAAAATTTAATGTGGAGAGAGAGAGAGAGAGAAGTCTCTAAAAACTATGACAAGTTTTAAGATCTTGTCCAAGAAAGTTGCAAAGAAAGGGTTAACTCTGAAATCAAGATTTAAAAAGCCTCATGGAAGAGATGGAAAATAAACTTTATTTTAATTAGGCTTTGGTGTTTATTTTAAAATGAGCAAATTTATTTAAAAATCAACTTGTAACTTACCTAGATTGAAACTGAGGTTTACATTTATATAATTTTGATTACATAGGGAGAAAAGTTTATCTAACAAATGAATAACATACACTAACAAGGGAGTTTTTGAACTATCTAGCATGATAAACTTAATATAGCTAATCAAGGATCTATTTTTGTTAGACTGGCCTAACGTAATAAAATCTTTGAATATTCATCTTATTAAGTTAGGAAATAGATACTTATTATTAGCCCCACTTCTATCTTTAACTTTTTACTGTTTGTTCCTATAGTCAGAACACTAATAACCTTGGAGCTGGTAAAGTATAAATTCTTTTTTTTTTTTTTTTTTTTTTTTTTTTTTTTTTTTTTGTGGTATGCGGACCTCACTGTTGTGGCCTCTCCCGTTGCGGAGCACAGGCTCCGGACTCGCAGGCCCAGCGGCCATGGCTCACGGGCCCAGCCGCTCCGCAGCATGTGGGATCTTCCCAGATCGGGGCAAGAACCCGTGTCCCATGCATCAGCGGGCGGATTCTCAACCACTGCGCCACCAGGGAAGCCCGAGTATAAATTCTTAGTTTCAAAAATGAAGAAATTCATACTCAGAGTGCTTAAGCTTGGCCAAGGTCATGTGGTTTGTTTTTGGAAGAGATGAAATCTTCTGATTTCAAATAATAACATTCCATTAAATAATCTTTTAATGTATAATTTCTTTTCATTTATTTCACATAAATGTATCATAATTTGGATATTTATTTGGAGTGGTATATCTTATAAGAAGTTTTGACTTATATACAGGAATTATTCTCATACAGGTAGATACAGATATTTAAAATAGACATATAAGATATAAGACAGATAGATAAGGTAATTTGCAACATATGTGTTATTTACTCCCTCGCATTTCTACCTTGACTCTTTTTTATTGTCCCTGAGACAGTAACCAAGAGATGGGCAGGTAAAATTGCTCCAGTTTGTCCATAAGAACAGACTAATTATGAGCAAGAGGAGTCCATTACTAACTCAAGTTATTCATTCCAGACACCATACTTTACTGGAGCCTGCTTCAGGGTTCATATCTCTACATTGGCCACATGCTATAAACTGGCCTCAATCTGAGTTCTGTTCAAAGTATTTAACCTCTCATTCTCAGTGTTCTCATTTGTTAAATTTTAATATTAAATATTTGATCCTGGGTTGTCATGAGAATTAATGAAAATGTAAAATCCCTAACTATGCCTGGCACACAATAGGAGCATAATTAATGTTAAATGCTGAGGTTATTGCTGTTATTCTGTGTCCTTTCTCATGGAGGGTGAATAAACACTGCAGCTTCTTTCAATTCTATTGTTACTAGATGATGCTTATTTAGAATTGCATCATTCCCTGGTGGTTCACTTCAAAAAGAACAAATTATCTAACTAAATTATTTAGTTGTTTATTTTTACAAGAGTAAATTATCTAATCATGTAGGTTTTTAAAATGCAGCCATTTTTAAACATGTTTTTTGTTAATGCCAATTCCTAGAATATATATATATATCTACTTCAAGAAGGTAGTGGTTAATGTTTCGTATTTTCTGATTTCTAAGATGCTAGCATTATTTACTTTGTTTTTTTAAATTAGAAGTTAATGAAGGAATTAAATGAAAAAGACATGAAGATATTTAAATAACAAGATAACTAATTCTCGTATCACTTTGTACTTAAATTTATTTTTCTCTATGTGTAATAAAGAGGAACAACATTTCACCATTAGTTGAAAAGTACTTTAAAAATTAATTATATTTGTTTTTGTTCCTGGGCAGTGGAGCACAGTAATGCTAGAAGAGAGTATAAAACCTTTGCCTTTTTGTCCATATTCAGTATTAACTCCAAAGAGGGGAAGCATATAACATTTATCACAAGGATAGAATTATTCATATATTTCTGGTTATTCTTATCCTGCCATTCTAATTTAGCCCATGCTTTTTTGATAGATGCCCTATTGCATAAATACTTTTGAATTCATACACATTTGTATGAGAAGTAAAAGTCTTCCAGTGGAACAGGTGATATTGTTTGTAGGAAAACTCATTGAGTAGTACTTGCCTCTTATTAGTTCATTTTTCACCAAACCCTAACATAAATATATTCCAGCACAGTAAGGTAAGTTCCTGTAAAATCAATCTAATTTCCTCATAAATATCTTCAGTAAAATCAAAAATTAGCTTTACTTAAGAAAATTAAATTCTTAGATTATTGAAATATATTTTTGAAAACTCATTTAAAATTAATTTTACAGAAATCATGGCAGAATAATGACAAACTATTTACAGTGATCTCAAAATCTTAAAGTGAAATCATTTGAAATTAAAATGTCAAATAATATTAAAAGTCAGAAAGAAGAGTACACTGGATTGTCAGAGTGTGACATTGTAGTCAGTTGTTCCATTTCACTTCCTCGAGGGAGAGAATGAATCCTAAACCTTAGCAGTTTGGCAACAGTTTCTAAACCAAATTTAGAACTTCTGGTTTTATATCAGAGGTTCTTTTTCTCTTTCCTATTGCATTTACTGTGCCTGCTAAGTCTATAATGTCTCTTATCCCTTTCTTATAGCATCCTTGGATAAGAGATAACAGCATAGGAAGCAGAAGACTGAAAAGCTAAATCTTACCTCAGCAAGTAAGATCACTCTTCTGTGAAATGCAGATATTAAAGACCCAGTTAATGGCTGATAATGACAAGTCATTGAGTAGATTGTTCTTATGTTGAACATTCGTGTGTTCCAATGTAATGCTTTATTTATTTTGCTAATGTCTGAATACTCATTTGAGAAAGTTCTATGAAAACAATTTAGAATTATTTTAAGTGAGGGTAAGTGCCACTTATCCCCAAGGTCTCTAATTTTTGTCATCTGAATTGTCACACATCTTCAACCAGCAGTTGTTTCCTTATGCTTTTCTGTGTTTGAGTATGCTTTACCAGTACATACTAACCTTGAAAAATTTTCTTTTTCCCATTTCAAGTTCCACCCAATCTGACTGTTCCACAGGAAAAATCACCTTTGGTCACCAGAGAAGGAGACACAATAGAACTGCAGTGTCAAGTAACTGGAAAACCTAAACCCATCATCCTTTGGTCTAGAGCGGATAAAGAAGTTGCAATGCCTGATGGGTCAATGCAAATGGAGAGTTATGATGGAACACTGAGGATTGTGAATGTATCTAGGGAAATGTCAGGAATGTACCGATGTCAGACCAGCCAGTACAATGGATTTAACGTGAAACCAAGAGAAGCCTTGGTGCAGCTCATCGTGCAGTGTAAGTACATTTTTTTTCAATGTGTTTCGAGACTGGGGGGATAAGGGAAGAAAATGAGGTGATTTTTGGAATTGGATTAGTAAACAATATTTCTACATTATTGCTACCCAATTTAAACTATAATTTCCCTAAGTCTGCCTATTACTTGAACTAATACACACTAATGGAAAAGAATTGTGTTAGTGTGTGTGTGATGATTATGATGGTGTTATGTCATTGGTTAATGCCAAAGAATCAACAAGCCTAATGGTTAAATACTGGCCATGTGCAATGAAGCAAAATGGAGATTGGAAGTAATTGCTAATTCAGATTGTAATACTCTTTTGTTTTCATAGTTTATGTTTCTGCTTCAGCAATTGCGTGTCCTTTGCCCAAATTTCCACCTATTTCAAGGCATCCCTTTGCTTAAATTGTGGAGACCTAATCATTGCAATGCTGTGTGCAATCTAAAGTTGTAAAAGTAGATTACATTATTATCTAGTAATATATAGATAATTCAGGCAGATATTAGGAGCTAAAGTTTTGCTTGACTTTCTCCACAGATAATTGTTTAACTGTGAGAGCTGAATATGATAGATTTTTAACTATTTTCAATGAAATCTCTGTTAGAGTTCTAACAAAAAAATGCAGACATACTGTGCTTTGTATTTGCTTTTAGTATTAAACATACCTAAATTCATGATATTAAGAAGTTTAACAACGTCACTGGTGTTGGGTTATTAGAGGTTGATGCCCTGGTATTTTGGATAGCAGGTAGTGTGGATATTATTAAAGAGAAGAAGCAAACTAAATACAATCTGTTCAAACTCCAGGAGTGTTGCTGTACATTTTAGTTGATGTATTATTTGTTAACTACATGGTGGCAAAGTCTTCAAGAAAAAGAATGAAGTAGATGAAGCTATACACTTCAATAAACAATGATGTTGTTTTCTTTCTGTGGTTCTTCTGTAACTTGGAAAATAGCAATTAGTAGAAAATGTCTATTTTTATATAAGACTTAAGGATGCTGGCAGATTAGATTATCTGACTTTAAATTTGGAAGGATAATTGAGATATGGAAAGATTATGTTTGGGGCAGGTAACAACACATGCACTTATGTATGAGGAGTATGAGTGGTGAGAGGAGCAATGTTCTGGATGCTGCTTAACCATTCCCTGTCCCTGTTCTTTAGAAACCCAGATTTCAGTCTGCTGTTTATCCTATAAATATGCAAACTTATATTTGTCAAATATCTTGGCTGATTTCCAATTGATTACTAGTTTTATCTCTAAAGAATGCAGCTTTTAGGTGGCAAGTTCCATTCCACAGTTTAATATTACATGTTTTCCTCACTGGCCATCATACTCATGATAATAAGCTCATGGGTAGGAGGTTTACATGAAAACAGGTTTCAGAAAGAAAAAGAAAATTTTTTTTTTAATGAAACCTCTCCTTAATTCTCCAGAAAATAAGAGACATACTCAGGTAACCACAGAGGAAATTGATACAGTTTGGAGCACCTCATTAGTACTGTTAATCACAGGATTGTGTGCTTCTTCCGGAGTGATGCACCAAGCTTCAGTGTTCCTAAAGCCACAGGGCAATTCGTTTTCACCCGGCTCACACTCTCTGGGGAAGCTATGAAATCCGCTGGATCTAGGAAATTTTAAATTGAAGCTTCAAGAACCAGGCTATCTTATCTCCATAGAATATACTAACTTTCAGGATTCTACTGACAAGCTAAATTTCCTTTTTTTTTTTTTTTTGCTTCCTAATAAATTTCATAGATAATAAGTTCAGCACAAGAACTTAAAATTCAATCCTATAATAGCACATGAAGATAAATACTGACACAGTTGTCTCTAATGTCACAAGGATGTAACTGACTGAAAGCCATCAATAGACAGGCAAAGCTGAGTTCATTTAATGTAGAGAAAAAGATCTGCATCCCAAGGATACTGGAGCTTTGTAGTATAGTCTGAAGTCAGGGAGCCTGATACCTCCAGCTCTGTTTTTCTTTCTCAAGATTGCTGTGGCTATTTGGGGCCTTTTGTGTTTCCATAAAAATTGTGAAATTTTTGTTCTAGTTCTATGAAAAATGACATTGGTAGTTTGATAGGGATTGCATTGAATGTGTAGATTGCTTTGGGTAGTATAGTCATTTTCACAATGTTGATTCTTCCAATCCAAGAATATAGCATATCTCTCCATCTGTTTGTATCATCTTTAATTTGTTTCATCAGTGTCCTATAATTTTCTGCATACAGTTCTTTTGTCTCCCTAGGAAGGTTTATTCCTAGGTATTTTATTCTTTTTGTTGCAATGGTAAATGGGAGTGTTTACTTAATTTCTCTTTCAGATTATCATCATTAGTGTATAGGAATGCAAGAGATTTCTGTGCATTGATTTTGTGTCCTGCAACTTTACCAAATTCATTGATTAGCTCGAGTAGTTTTCTGGTGGCATCTTTAGGATTCTCTATGTATAGTAGTATGTCATCTGCAAACAGTGACAGTTTTACTTCTTCTTTTGCAATTTGTATTCCTTTTCTTTCTTTTTCTTCTCTGATTGCCAAGGCTAGGATTTCCAAACATATGTTGAATAACAGCGGTTAGGTGGACATCCTTGTCTTGTTCCTGATCTTAGAGGAAATGCTTTCCATTTTTCACCATTGAGAATGATGTTTGCTGTGGGTTTGTCATATATGGCCTTTATTATGTTGATGAAGTTTCCCTCTATGCCCACTTTCTGGAGAGTTTTTATCATAAATGGGTGTTGAATTTTGTCAAAAGATTTTTCTGCATCTATTGAGATGATCCTATGGTTTTTATTCTTCAATTTGTTAATATGGTGTATCACATTGATTTGCGTATATTGAAGACTCCTTGCATCCCTGGGATAAATCCCACTTGATCATGATGTATGATCCTTTTAATATGTTTTTGGATTCTGTTTACTAGTATTTTGTTGAGGATTTTTGCATCTGTATTCATGAGTGATATTGGTCTGTAATTTTCTGTTTTTGTAGTATCTTTGTCTGGTTTTGGTATCAGGGTGATGGTGGCCTCATAGAATGAGTTTGGGAGTGTTCCACCCTCTGCTATATTTTGGAAGAGTTTGAGAAGGATAGGTGTTAGCTCTTCTCTAAATGTTTGATAGAATTCACCTGTGAAGCCATCTGGTCCTGGGCTGTTGTTTGTTGGAAGATTTTTATATTCTTTTTTTTTTTTTTTTTTTTTTTTTTTTCTTTGTGCTACGCGGGCCTCTCACTGTTGTGGCCTCTCCCGTTGCGGAGCACAGGCTCCGGACGCGCAGGCTCAGTGGCCATGGCTCACGGGCCCAGCCGCTCCGCGGCATATGGGATCCTCCCAGACCAGGGCTCGAACCCGTGTCCCCTGCATCGGCAGGCGGATTCCCAACCACTGCGCCACCAGGGAAGCCCTGTTGGAAGATTTTTAATCACAGTTTCAATTTCAGTGCTTGTGATTGGTCTGTTTATATTTTCTATTTCTTCCTGGTTCAGTCTCAAAAGGTTGTGGTTTTCTAAGAATTTGTCCATTTCTTCCAGGTTGTCTATTTTATTGGCATATAGTTGCTTGTAGTAATCTCTCATGATCTTTTGTATTTCTGCAGTGTCGGTTGTTACTTCTTTTTTTTTTTTTCATTTCTAATTCTGTTGATTTGAGTCTTCTCCCTTTTTTTCTTGATTAGTCTGGCTAATGGTTTATCAATTTTCCTTATCTTATCAAAGAATCAGCTTTTGGTTTTATTGACCTTTGCTATTGTTTCCTTTATTTCTTTTTCATTTATTTCTGACCTGATCATCATGATTTCTTTCCTTCTGCTAACTTTGGGGTTTTTTTGTTCTTCTTTCTCTAATTGCTTTAGGTGTAAGGTTAGGTTGTTTATTTGAGATGTTTCTTGAGGTAGGATTGTATTGCTATAAACTTCCCTCCTAGAACCGCTTTTGCTGTGTCGCATAGGTTTTGGGTTGTCATTTTTTCATTGCCATTTGTTTCTAGGTATTTTTTGATTTCTTCAGTGATCTCTTGGTTATTAAGTAATGTATTGGTTTTTGTTTGTTTGTTTGTTTGTTTGCTTTTTGTGGTACACGGGCCTCTCACTGTTGTGGCCTCTCCCATTGCGGAGCCCAGGCTCCGGACGCGTAGGCTCAGTGGCCATGGCTCATGGGCCCAGCCACTCTGCAGCATGTGGGATCTTCCCGGGCCGGGGCACGAACCCGTGTCCCCTGCATCGGCAGGTGGATTCTCAACCACTGCGCCACCAGGGAAGCCCTAAGTAATGTATTGTTTAGCCTCCATGTGTTTGTCTTTTTACAGTTTTTTTCCTGTAATTAATATCTAGTGTCATCGCATTGTGGTCAGAAAAGATACCTAATACGATTTCAATTTTCTTAAATTTACCAAGGCTTGATTTGTGACACAATATATGATCTATCTTGGAGAATGGTCCATGAGCACTTGAGAAGAAAGTGTATTCTGTTGTTTTTGGATGGAATGTCCTATAAATATCAATTAAGTCCATCTTGTTTAATGTATCATTTAAAGCTTGTGTTTCCTTATTTATTTTCATTTTGGATGATCTGTCCATGGTGAAAGTGGGGTGTTAACATCCCCTACTATGACTGTGTTACTGTCGATTTCCCCTTTTATGGCTGTAGCATTTGCCTTATGTATTGAGGTGCTCCTATGTGGGTGCATAAATATTTACAGTTCTTATATCTTCTTCTTGGATTGATCCCTTGATCATTAGGTAGTTTCCTTCTTTGTCTCTTTGTAATAGTCTTTATTTTTAAGTCTATTTTGTCTGATATGAGAATTGCTACTCCAGCTCTCTTTTGATATCCATTTGCATGGAATATCATTTTCCATCCCTCACTTTCTGCTGTATGTGTCCTTAGGTCTGAAGTGGGTCTCTTGTAGACAGCATATATATGGGTCTTGTGTTTGGATCCATTCAGCCAATCTGTGTTTTTTGGTTGGAGCATTTAATCCATTTACATTTAAGATAATTATCAATATGTATGTTCCTATTACCATTTTCTTAATTGTTTTGGGTTTGCTGTTGTAGGTCTTTTCCTTCTCTTGTATTTCCTGCCTAGAGAAGTTTCTTTAGCATTTGTTGTAAAGCTGGTTTTTTGATGCAGATTTCTCTTAGCTTTTGCTTGTCTGTAAAGGTTTTAATTTCTCTGTCAAATGTGAATGAGATCCTTGCTGGGTAGAGTAATCTTGGTTGTAGGTTTTTCCCTTTCATCACTTTAAATATGTCCTGCCACTCCTTTCTGGCTTGCAGAGTTTGTGCTGGATGATCAGCTGTTAACTTTATGGGGATTCCCGTGTATGTTATTTGTTGTTTTTCCCTTGCTGCTTTTACTATTTTTTCTTTGTGTTTAATTTTTGATATTTTGATTAATATGTGTCTTGGTGTGTTTCTCCTTGGATTTATCCTGTATGGGACTCTCTGTGCTTCCTGGACTTGATTAACTATTTCCTCTCCCATATTAGGGAAGTTTTCAACTATAATCTCTTCAAATATTTTCTCAGTCCCTTTCTTTTCCTCTTCTTCTTCTGGGGCCCCTATAATTTGAATATTGGTGCATTTAATATTGCCCCAGATGCCTCTGAGACTGTCCTCAATTCTTTTCATTCTTTTTATTCTGCTCTGCAGTAGTTATTTCCACTATTTTATCTTCCAGATCACTTACCCGTTCTTTTGCTTCAGTTATTCTACTAATGATTCCTTCTAGAAAAGTTTTAATTTCATTTATTGTGCTGTTCATCATTGTTTGTTTGCTATTTAGTTCTTCTAGTTCCTTGGTAAATGTTTCTTGTATATTCTCCATTCTATTTCCAAGATTTTGGATCATTTTACTATCATTGGTCTGAATTCTTTTTCAGGTAGATTGCCTATTTCCTCTTCATTTGTTTGGTCTGGTGGGTTTTTACCTTGCTCCTTTTTCTGCTGTGTGTTTCTCTGTCCTCTCATTTTGCTTAAGTTACTGTGTTTGGGGTCTCCTTTTCGCAGGCTGCAGGTTCGTAACTCCCGTTGTTTTTGGTGTCTGCCCCCAGTCGCTAAGTTTGGTTCAGTGGGTTGTGTAGTCTTCCTGGTGGAGGTTGCCTGTCTTCTGGAGGATGAAGCTAGATCTTTTCTTTCTGGTGAGAAGGACTGCATGCGGTGTTGTGTTTTGGGGTTTCTGTGATGTTATTATGATTTTAGGCAGCCTCTCTGCTAATGGGTGGGGTTGTGTTTCTGTCTTGCTAGTTGTTTGACATAGAGTGTCCAGCACTGTAGGTTGATGGTCGTTGAGTGGAGCTGGGTCTTAGCATTGAGATGAAGGTCTCTTTGAGAGCTTTTGCTGTTTGATATTACATGGAGCCAGGAGGTCTCTGGTGGACCAATATCCTGAACTCGGATCTCCCACCTCAGAGGCACAGACCTGACACCGAGCCAAAGCACAAAGACCCTGTCAGCCACATGGCTCGGAATAAAAGTGAGAAAGAGAAAGAAAGAAGAGAGCAACCAAACCAAAAAACATCCACCAATGATAACAAGCGCTAAAAACTATACTTAAAAAAATAATAATGAAATAAAAATAATGGACAGACAGAACCCTAGGATAAATGGTAAAAGCAAAGCTATACAGACAAAATCACACACAGAAGTATACACATACACACTCACAAAAAGAGAAAAAGGAAAAAAAATACATATATCATTGCTCCCAGAGTCCAATGCCTCAATTTTGGGATGATTCATTTTCTGTTCAGGTATTCCACAGATACAGGGTACATCAAGTTGATTGTGGAGATTTAATCCACTGCTCCTGTGGCTGCTGGAAGAGATTTCCCTTATCTTCTTTGTTTGCACAGCTCCTGGGGTTCAGCTTTGGATTTGCCCCACCTCTGTGTGTAGGTCGCCTGAGGGAATCTGTTCCCCACCCAGACAGGACATGGTTAAAGGAGCAGCTGATTAGAGGGCTCTAGCCCACTCAGGCTGGGGGTAGGGAGCTTTGCGGAATGCGGGGTGAGCCTGTGGTGGCAGAGGCCAGTATGATGTTGCAACAGCCTAAGGCCCGGTGTGTTCTCCTGGGGATGTTGTTCCTGGATCACAGGACCCTGGTAGCGGCAGGCTGTACTGGCTCCCAGGAGGGGAGGTGTGGGTAGTGACCTATGCTTGTACACGGGCTTCTTGGTGGCTGCAGCAGCAGCCTTAGCATTTCATGCCTGTCTCTGGGGTCCACGCTGATAGCTGCGGCTTGTGCCTCTCTCTGGAGCTGGTTTAGGTGGCGCTCTTAATCCCCTGTCCTAGCACACCCTGAAACAATGTTCTCTTGCCTCTTAGGCAGTTCCAGACCTTTTCCTGGACTCCCTCCCAGCTAGCTGTGGCGCACTATCCCCCTTCAGGCTGTGTTCATGCAGCCACCCCCAGTCCTCTCCATGGGATCTGACCTCCGAAGCCTGAGCCTCAGCTCCCAGCCCCTACCCGTCCTGGCAGATGAGCAGACAAGCCTCTTTGGCTGATGAGTGCTGGTCAGCACCAATCCGCTATGCAGGAATTTCTCTGCTTTGCCCTCTGCACCCCTGTTGCTGCACTGTCCTCTGTGGCTCTGAAGCTTTCCTCCCACCACCCTCTGTCTCCGCCAGTGAAGGGGCTTCTAGTGTGTGGAATCTTTTCCTCCTTCACAGCTCCCTCCCAGTGGTGCAGGTCTCATCCCTATTCTTTTGTCTTTGTTTTTTCCTTTGCCCTACCCAGGTTTGTGGGGAGTTTCTTGCCTTTTGGAAAGTCTGAGGTCTTCTGCCAGCGTTCAGTAGGTGTTCTGTAGGAGTTGTCCCACATGTAGATGTATTTCTGAGGTATTTGTTGTGAGGAAGGTGATCTCCACGTCTTACTCTTCTGCCATCTTGAAGGTTTCTTGCCTAATAGTTTGATAGTTGAAAACATCCAAGTGTGTGAAGGGAGAAGATGTCAATTATTCTAACCCTTATAAGACACTTTTCAGCACTTGAACTCTACACTTTAGTTTATTAAGATCTCCTTTCTTAAAATGGTTATTACACTGGCAAATTGTAGGACAGTCTATTCTAGGACAAAATATGTATATATATGCACTCACAATATGTATACATAACCATATATATTTATATATAATTAATCAATTTTGAAATATAAAAGAATGAAACAGAGATGGTTATAATAAATAAGAAACAAAAACAAATGTGTCTCTAAGACATTTTTTTTTCTCATTAAGTTTTAGTTGTGTCCAGTTAAACAATAACTAATTAAAAGGATTGAAGGACCAAAGAAGAAATTGTAGTAGGCCTTTGATGAGTGTAGGTTTAAGGACCTAAATATAAATAGTATAAATGCTTTCATATTACATAAAAAAGTTGAACAGTACATTTAATTTAATGTTCTGAATCTTCAAATGAGATTTATTCTTAGCCCATGTGTTAAAATAATAGAGCAGTTCTTTTATTAAAACTTTTTCAATTATTTACTATCTCCAATTAATTTTCTTCTTAAAATGTGTGGATAAAGATTTAACAAGTGACAGAAGCCTAGAGGTATCTTACAGCATTTTATATCTTATTAAGAGTAGCTTAATCACCATAATGAAACGGTTTAAATTGTTAAATTTTTGTGCACATTGCTCATTCCTTGAAAGCTGAAGGTTTATTTTATAATATTTTTAATTGCTATGATTGCCAATTACTACAAATGATATAGAGCAGAATAGGAAGTTGCAAATATAAGATTTTGAAAAATAGTGGTTTAAAATTCATCTAAATTTTTCAAAAATGCTAGATGAACGTATATTGTAGAGTTTTTAACAGACCTTTAAATATTCAGCCACTATTTAATTTAATTTCATTTATATGTTTTTGAAAATGTATAACAGTCCTTTTAGCTTTCTTGCTTATTTTTATGTGAAGCAGTATTAGGATAGAATCACTGAAAATAAAAATGTTGGATAGGTTAATTGATTAATATCATTTAAAATTTATAGTATGTATAGAGCTTATTGAACAAAACTAGAACAATTTCCTAAACAAAATAGCAGTAGTAAAAGTTATTTTTAAATTCATCAGTAGAATACTGATCATTTGAATATCGATGAAATAAAAATGCCATTGGAAGAATATATTCACATATTAAATGAAGAAACTAAGATATGCCTATTGTCTTCCTAAAAGAAATTATTGCTCTTTCTTATATTTGTATTATAGATGAATACATATTACATACTGTGATTTTAATTTCATAAACTGTAACATTTTATTTTTAATAAAAGCTATACTTTAAATGATTTTATCTCAAAGCACTAGTAAAATCTTTTAGAGAAGTTGAGTGTATTTTGAAGTACATTTCCTTGAAAATCAGGTGAAGAAGATAAATACTGTATTGGATGTTAGTTTTATATTAAAAGCTTTATTATGTATAGATACATTTATTGTACCTACAAGTAAAGATAAGATATTTCTGTTATAAAATATAAAATACACACTAAAAAAACAAAGACTGATAATAATGTTAAAATGTATTAAGTAACCATCTTTCAGCTGCCATCAAATGAAATTTCATGCACCCTTTACTTATAATTTCTATTTACCAAATGAATAAAAATTATGAAAGAAAATAATCAGAGCTATTGAAAGACCCCATGTTCCTCACCTATTTCCAGAGCAAGACTGAATTTTGTGAAGAGGAGGGAGCCATATATCAGAGCTTTATCGCTTACTCTTTTTCTCAAGTAATTTAGTGAAGTGTGTATGATTATTACTTTCAATCAAAATGAATATTCAACCAAAGCAGAACACCATGGACCTTATAAAGAAAAAGAAAATTAAAGATAGATTGGAATGTAATGTAATAGATATGCTCACTATTGTTAAATGAATTACTGAGTAATTTTCTGTAGTGTTGAGATATACAGAATGAATGTGTTGAGCAAGTATAACTACTTTTTGAATTTTTTCAAAAGCAAAATTACTCTGCAAATATTGTGACTAGAGATTGATCTAAAGCTAATATAAGAGACTATTATAAGCTAATAATATAAGAGGTAAATATTGATTAAAGAGGAAACAAGGAAGCAGTTTGCCATATTCACACAGGAGGATGTTAAAGGCTATCCAAAGGAATTTATAAGTGAATGGATAAGAATTTTAACTTAAAAGAACAATAAAATGCCTTCTGGTATAGCCTAGAATGCTCTACTTATTCAGAAGTGTTCCTTTTTTTTTTTTTTTTTGTATTAATTCATCCCATCTCTTCTTAGCCTCATAGACATGGTAATTTGGTGTTGCCTCTGTAATAGATTCCTATTCCTCCCTTCTCCTGTTCCCACCAACTCTTCCATTCTTTTTCACCATTTAAGTCTTGCCTCAGTCTTCCCTCTTTAGGAAGCCCCTTGGTGACTGAGAAGAGGGACCTCCTTGATAGCCCTGTGGACACTGGCATTTAGTCTGCACAAGTTAGAACTTCAAAGCAAAACTTCATTTTGAGCATACATATTAGATGATAAACTTCTTTCAAAATCATTGGTTATTATTTCACTGTTGCCTTCATCAAAACTCTCTTTACTATTGCTTATAGAATTAGTTTGAGTGTTAATTTAATACTATATATATGGCCCTTGTCCAATATCTTAATTTCTCTGAGCTTTAGTTTTCTGTTTCCAAGAAAAGATAAACGTTTTCCATTTTCAATTAACATTTATTAGAAATAATTTTGCAAAGCAACTAGAACATTGCTCACCATGCAGCACAAAATTGAAATTATGATTATCATTTTAATATATCATTTCTGGTATATTTTAATGTAAAGAATCCATTTTCTTGTAAATTATTGCTCCTATACCCCATTTTACTGCTTACTATTTTCTTTTTTTTTTTTTCTAACGACTGTTGATCCATTCCTACTATAACTTAAGCACTTTGTGGGCCTAAGCAACTCCTACATTTCTAGGACCACAGCAGTTGTAAAATTGGTAGATTCTTGATTAACTGATCCATTTCCAGGGTCTCTGTACTTGGGAAAAGTTTAAAGCTAAACCTCTGATAATAAGAAATTTTAAATTTTATCTTCTCAACTGAATGTAGGTTGGGGAAAGCTTTTACGTTTACTAAGAAAATACTTAATATTTTAAGCATTCATTTTTCATATTTTAACATTAATGATTATTAAATAGAGCTCAGCATTTATTACACACTGTTCCTTTATTTGAATTAAGTGGTCATATTTGTTCTTTGGATGTTTGCAGCAGTTATTAGAAACATTAATCAACTGAACATTGAGGCAGTGTTAATATTTTGAAAACATTAATATTTGTGCTATTTTTTCCCATCCTACCTTCCCCACCCCTAGGTAGTTAAGTTCTTTTCTTTAAAAAGAAGAAACAGTAGCCGTATACGATGGTGTATAATTTAAACTGTATAAAATAAACTCCAAAATTTTTATTTCAAGTCAATATGTCATATAAATATACTTCACCTCATTTCCCAGCGGATTTAATGAGAAATTATAATGGAGCTGCATTGAAAACAGATTTGTTTAAACATTTTATTTTTATGTTCCTCTTGAATATTTGAAATTTGAACTTCCCAAGTGAATATGATATTTTGCAGAGTCTTTATGATGAATATACTTTAGCTGAACTGCTCCTGCCTTCCTGGGCTATTCCCTTTCTCCCTGTTTCTCACTCTTTCAGAGAATACAGCAGGGTATTTAATCTAAGAAAATTGTCAAAGACAATAGAAACTCCCCCATTCTAAAGAGCTTCTCAATGTAGAGCACAGACAAGATGTCTTAACTGAGCCATGGATCACAGATTACCTGGAAAGAGGATCGGTTTGTCAAGTATATGCATCTTGTAAAGAAAATACATGCATAATTTTTCCCCTGGTTCCATTTCTACTTCTATCTTAATGTGGATACAACTGTAGTTGAATATTTAGAAAAAAACCCTTTCATTAATAGTTTTATTTTCAACATCTATGCAAAGAAGTGAGATAGGGACCAGCCAGCTTAAACAGAATGATTAAAAGTATTGACAACTTAACTCAGACAAGTTTTTGTTTATTGATGTTGTCAGCTAAGTACTTCTGCCCACCCTTGTTGTGCAGAAATGAATTTAAGATGATTGTAGTATTTCCATGATACTGAAAAGATCATTTTCTCCCTTGAAAGCCTTCAGATATGTGATTAGATTAAATGTATTTTGAATGAAGAAGGTTTATGTTGCCTCTTTCCCTGGGTCTTCTTTCCTTCCCCCTTCCTCACTTTATGGAAATATATTCCCTAAGAGAGGTGAACATAAACATGTTTGTAAATATATATGTGTAACTACAAAAACCTGTGCCTTTTTAATCTTTCTTAGTTAAAAAAGGATTTATCTCTCATCCAAAAATAAATGTATTCTTCCCAAATGTAGAATTTATTGTCTATAAATTGTCTAAACACTGTGCTTTTCTCCTCTGAAAATAAAAAGGTAATGATAATAAACCATTAAAGTAAATCACACATAGAGGTTTACAATAATATATCCCATGAATGTGCTTGTGACTTGATCAATTTATTTTATAAATATAACACACTATGAAATGTTTAGTGCAGAGGAAAACATAAGGTATGCAAAAGACATGACTCTCCAGTTAGGAAAAAAAGCACAAGCATTTCAGAAGTTAGGTAACAATGTAACAAATTGAATGGAAAAAAGGCACTTCAGTCAGTGCATGATAAAATCATCAGGAAGTGAGAAATCAAAGGCCAGTATTGTGAAAGGAAGATGTGATTTCCTATCTCTACAGCAAGAGAGACACAGTTACCAAAGTTTAATCCATTTGCAAATATTGTTCATATAGAATTTTAGCTTACATGTTGTTAGCAATTTTATCTTTATTTATTATCAATTGTTTGATCCAATATCATATTTTAATATTTAATACCAGCCAAAGATTTTTGCATATATTATATTATTTGGGGTTATATTATACTATATTATATTATGTTAATAACTTTTAACCTAGTAGTGAACTCCTCTATTATATAACCTACCAGAGGGTTTTCTTGGTTCAACTACATTCAAACTCGTGGGGTTACTGTAGACACATATGGAATCAAATTCACTTTGCAGATACAAGACAGGAACCACAGCTTGCCAGCATGTCCTCCCATCCCTACTTCTGGGGACACTTGAAAATTCTGAAAACATTTTTGATTGTCATAATTGGGGAAGGAGGGATACCACTGGCATCTGCTGCGTAGAGGCCAGAGGTGCTGCTAAATATCTCAAACACATAGAACTCCCAACAGGGAATTATTCTGCCCAAAATGGAATTTTCTGTTGTGTGTGGGGGCTATCTTGTTAATGTTAGGATCTTTGGAGGTGTCCCTGGCCTCTAATCTTGAGATGCCAGTAGCATGCCCCTCCCTCGTGTCATGACAATAAAAATATCTCCAGATGTTGCTAAGAGTTTCTGATGGGCAAAATTATCCCAAGTTGGGAACCTCTGCCTAGACGATGGCTCATATATAAGGAGACAAGATCTATGTAATTTGGAGATTGGAACTCTGGCAGAATCCTCTGCCCCACAGGAACCAACGTCTCTATGTCTCTTGTAACAAACCTATAGGTATAACTTCCAGAGTCCCTGAAGCTACAAGAGTCACTAACTATATACTAAGCTTGAAGTTAATGTCTTCCTATTCAATATTAACACTCCTCTCAATCCAGAATCAATTTAATACAGAAATGTTGCCTAAAATCATAGCTGACATTCTTCCCTTTTCACGGAGAGCACAGCTGGAACTTTAAAAGGTCAGATTCTCATGCAGGAGGGAATTTTTTTTTTTTCAGTTTTTCAAATTCATCTACTCTCTTCATCTGCCATGTTAAACTTTCTTAGTAATTCTTTTGCTCTAGTATTTTTCTTCATTTGGTTGTAATAATTACAGTTATGTATATTATGCAAGTATGTTTCTAATATACCTTACCTTTTTTCTCTTAACTTGCTTTTTGACTCATTTTCTGTGTACTCCTGTGCTTATGTTCTCTCTTTGTTGGTCTTTCGGCTCTGTATCTGGGTTTGGGAGGAAGTAGCTGTATTTTATTCATGGATCATTTTGATCATCTTTTGAATTTCTTTTTTCTGGCAAACGTGTATTTCCTTGAAGCCCTAAAGATCCTAGTAGGCAAAAGCAAAAGTTCTTCAAAAGGAGACTTTGAAACTTACGCTGACCACGCACTGTGAATTTGAAAGAAATTATCCATTGATTTCACACTTATTAGACTTATTTTAAATGTGGAAATTACTTTCTTCGAATTACAAACCATTTCCAAAGAGAAAAAAGTCAAATAATGTTCTTGAAAATTAGTGAATACATGGACTTTGTTCTTTAATATTGTTTCTCAATGAATTAAAATTATTGTTTTTCTTGAAAAGAAAATTATGTAGCTTGAGTATCTTTCTTAAATTTAAGAGGGATTTAAACATACAAAATTGATAAGGGGAAGAAAATGTTCAAAATTAAGCAGGAAGTTGAAAAATATTTAAGAAAAATGAGACACAATTTCTTAGCATTTAAATTATTTGCATTGAAATGTATGGATGTAATGGCAGAAGTAATCTGACATTTCTTCAGTTGTTCTTAGTTTCTTTCTGCTTCTCAGTGTCAGTATTTTCCCTGGTGATCGTAGTGTTTGAAATACATGTTCTTAAATATAAACTAACTGCTTTGTGTACAATATAAGATGATAAATATAGCACTTTTTTATTCAGTTAAAAATATAAGCAATCTGAGTATATGAAGTTTTTGCTTTAAGGGCTGACTTCAAACCCTAAGATACAAATGTATCAATCAATCACACGTATAAATAGATATAGATGCACGTTATGCAAATATGTAGAGAGAGATAAATACATGTGATGCATATCTATCTAACTCAATGTTGGCTCCATGAAGAGGGCATGTTTATTGAGTGAACACTCATTACTGTTAATGCATTCTTCTTCTTTGTCTTTTATGATGCCGTACGTGTGCTAGTTTTGTTTTTACCTTCCAGTCATGTGTTTATTGCTGTTTATCCTTCCTTTCTCCAAATCAGGCTTTGGTCCTATTGTTCTCTTACTCTGCACTCTCTCACTTGGCAATATAATGACTTAAGCCATCACTGTTGTGCAGATTCCCCACATTTATATCTGAGACATTCAGCCAGCTTCTGTGAAATTCCCACTTAGTTTCCTGATGAATTCTAAAATCTAATGTGACTGAAATTAAACTTTATAATTATTCCCCTTAATTATTTTTCTCCTCTTGAATTCCCTGTCCCACCTTAAAGGATCTCTCTCCTCTCTGTTACCAATATTAGAGTCACTATTCTATCTTCCCTTTTTCCCCATATGCATCTAAAAATTAGAATATTGGATTCTGAAATTAGACATGTGATTTAAATTCCAGCTTGGCTACTTTAACCATAATTTCTCTCAGTATTTGTTTTTTATATCTGTCATAATGGAGATTTATTTTCATTGTATCATAGATTTATCCAAGGATTAAATTAGATGATGCCTGAGACGTGTTTAGCCCAGTGTTTGACACATAGATAGTACTTCCTAAATATTAGCTGTTATTTCTCAAAACATCTCTGAATTCATTCCTGCCTCTCTAGTCGAACTGTCATTTTCAAAGGGAGGCCCTTTTATCTCCTGCAAGAAACTCCTACTATTTTTCCCCACCTCTGATCTTCCCTTTCCTCTCAGAACATTGATGTTGGATGAATGTTTCTTTATGAGCAGGAACACTGTCAGATGAAAGTGATAGAAAATTCTTGTCTTTTATGGACAAGAAAATATAGTGGGTTTCAGGAGCTTAAATGTTGCCTTCTTCTCAACCATTAGCTCCATTCTGTTTGCTTTATTTAGTGGTTCTCATTATTTCCAGCTACACCTGAAACACACAAACAAACAAACAAACTTGCCCTCTTTTGCCTCTCATCAAGGATTAACTCCAATGGGACATGATTTGCTTGGCTTGGATAACCAAGCCAAATTCACGCAAAGGCATGAATGCAAGCATTGATTGTTCTCTCTCTGTTCAAAGACTCTATATGATTACTCATTACCTGTGATTCAATGTTCAGACTCCTAAACTGGAAAACAAGATCCTTCACCCTTCTCTGAGATCATATACCATATTCCAGTCAAGGTGAACAGTTCATTATCCTGTGCACTTTTGAACTTGGTGCTTTTTGTAATTTCATTTCCTCTGTCATAAATATCCTTAGAGTCACCTCTATGAGCTCACTCTTTACCACCTTCAAAGCAACAGTCAAATGCCTTTTCTCTAATGGTATCCTCCAAAACCTCCAGCTATGTGTAATCTTTTTATCCTGTAAATCTGACCCTTTTTCTGTTCTTAGTAATGTCAACCTTCCAACTACTAATTGATATAGGTATAAATATAGATATAGATTTTATCTGTATCTATTTATTATATCTATACATGCATGTCTCTGTTCTCTCTCCCTTTTTTTCTGTCTCTTTCTCATTAGAGTATAAGCTCTTCCCTTTATGAATCATAATTACTTCTTCCAAAAGAGCCTAGATCAGTAAATGCATTCGTTAATGAATATTTGAAATATGTACTCCTGACTTTGGCCATGTTTTTCAGTTACAGTTTTGTTAATGGAAATATAACACTACACATAGTTTTTACTATAACTATGAATATGGGTATACTCTGGAATAGGGGAGAAATAGACTATAAATCGTAGGATAGATTCTAAATCTGGCACTGAGCTCTAATTCTAGCAGTGACATTTTAAATTGTGTGACTTGTCTCAGTCTCTACTACCAGTTTCTTATGCAAATGAAGAACTTAGTAAGATGATCTCTTAGTATTCTTGAAGTTTCAAATTGTTACCAACAAACCATTACAGTTAATGCATATATCACAGAAAACACATATTCCAGTAACCATTTCAGGAATCTCCTAGAAACTACATACTTGAATTTAAAAGATACATGGATTAAAACATTTCATCACATAAATACCCAGGGTTAAAATAATTCAGATGTCTATTCTAAGTGAAAGATGAGAGTAAAAAATTTTTAAGAAAAGATAACTTGGAGACTAGAGGCACCTATAATTATATGTGCTTGGCTGTTTTGCATCTCTTGCATCTAGAGAGTACAGTGTGTTTGAAATCTTACTGAAAGGCATTCTTGGTACATATAATTACAAGATTTCACTGCCTGATAAGTTAAAATTTTAAAAGTTTATTAAAAATCTTGCCTTGTGAATTTTATCTGAACCTTTCCCCTTTTTTAATAAATTATGATTAACTTCATTTTATAATAACAATGGTCACTAGATACAGTACTGGATGCATATACTAGTCCAAACATCGTGCATAGAAATATGTGTTATTTTACAATTACTTATGTTTACAGACTTTGGATCTACTGTCTGGTTCCTTCTTGAAAAACATAACACCAGAATACTTGGTAAATCAAATTAAATCATTTTATTTTTGTGTGTATGTCTGTTTCTATGTAGGTATCCTTTGCAGCTTATCTGTAAAGAAGATAAATTTTACAAAGCAATGAAAATGTATGGTAGCTTGAAAATTAGTACTTCTCTCTCAAAAGTGATTTTATGTCAAGTGCCTAATTTTAAAATTAGATTACCTGTTGGCTTTAGCAAGTGTATTTATTTTTGAGAAGTTCCCAAGTCTTTTTTAATAGAACAATCTGTTAAAAAGAAGTTCTGCTTCCAGTATTTTAAATGTATGACTTCATTGGGTTAAAAAAAAGAAAAAGAAAATACAAATTTCTTCAGCATACACATTGTATTTGTCTGGATTTGAAAAATATTTTAATTGAAATAGTCATTTTGACCTTGGGCTACACCCAAAATAGCATGTAGTAAATCATGTGACAACACTACAAAAAATGTGTCAAGTTTCCTCCAATAGTCTTGGGAAAACATGATTATTTTCTTAGGTAGCTTTGGAAGAGTCTTACCTTCAGAAAGTCTGCCTGTTTGTCTGTCTTTTCCTCCCCCCACCCCTTGTCATCTTCTCTCCCCTCCCCATATGTATACACACACACACACACATCATACATATTTACTTTTAGGTGTTCATAATTTGAGCCTATTGCTCCTTGTTTGAAGATGGAACATACCTTGCCACTCTCTGTTTTAAATAATCAGACTGGTTTTCTCTAGAATTCTACATGAAAAATTCTTGATCTTTTCCTTTCTTCATACTCCTGAAGATGAGCACCAAGCCATCCCATGTTATGGAATACACATGGTCACAATTTGTAGCTTGGCCATAATTCTTGGGTTTTCACATTGATGAGTAAATAAACCAGTGTTTCTTAAGAATCATATGTGATCTTATAACCCCCAACTATAGGCTCCAATAATTTAATATTTCATACTTTAGTTAGTTCATCTACAGAATTACTTAACACTGATGTGTTGATTCATATGATTGTTAGATAGATTCTCCTAAATGAAAAAAAAAATAGATGTGATTATCTGAATATGCATACTGTTTGTTGATACTTGATATCAAAATATCAGTGCCTTGAATTTTCAGCTTTAATGTTGAATGTGGGCCTGAAAAGTTGGGGTTAATCTGTCTATAAAATTCAAATAAAGATTCTTTATTCACCTGAATATACTAAAACTAATAGGAATAGAAGTGTATGTTCTCTCCCTTTTAGCAATAGTAATGCTACATAAATTCAATGTAGATAAGATGCTAGTTTTTGGAAGTGTTTCATCTCTTTTGCCAAATAAATAATTTGACTTTATTTCTCCATATAAAATATTCATTGTTCCAAATCCCTTTATACATTGTTAAAACAAAAATTAAAAGATAACAATAACAATAAAATGACATAAAAAAATAAAGCCAAATTACAGAAGAACATTTACTTGTAGTGTATCATTTATGCCTCACCATGACTGTTTTGTATACTTCCTTTTTCCTGTGTTTCATTCAAAACAATGACTATTCTTCCTACCTTATAAACTCAAACAAACACTGGCATTGTTTTGACTCCTGGCTTATATATGTTTATTACTAAATGCTTCATTCTTTTCCAAGGCAATGAAACTGTTTCTCTTTTCCTTGTTTTCACTTTAATCAGTATTCAAATGGGGAAGCTTTAATCCAATTCAGTCAATAAATATTTACTGATAACCTATCAATTTTTGTGCTAGACTAAGGGAAGTTTTCAAATAAAAAAAAGTAGTCTGTATGCCAAGTAATATAATAACATAATGTAGAACCAGACAAAAACTTTTAACGTAAGTTATATAACAGGTACCATATGAGCACAGAAGAGGGGTGTGGTTTTAGCAAATTATGCTTTGTCCTGACAGCCATATATGTTCAGTATATATTTTTACATTTGAATTCACCAATATTGATAGATATAAATATGAATGTATAAAAGTTTTATTTCAATTCTCTCACTTCATTTTTATTCTCTCAACATAAACTTTATAAAAATGATTTGAGCCCTACAATTAATTATGGGATGTTTCCTAGCCTGCCTCCCTAATATTTCTAAGAATTTTGGGGGTTCTTAATTCTGTGAATCTCTCACTCTGAATTCCTCCTGTGTTCTTAGCATTCCCTTCACCATCATCCCTCCCTTAGCAATCATAATTTTCCCCTCACATAATTTAATTTATTGGACATAATCCCTCTTCCTAATTTCCCTCAAACAGTATTAATCTAATGTTGAGAGGCAGAACAGATTAATGAAGCTTTCCAGGACTGGGGGACAGAGTAGAATGAATTATCAGAGTTCCCAGATAATCATCATGAGCATTTCCCTCTGTAAGCAGTCACTCTCTGGTTGGTGTTTCCTTAATTCCCTCCTAGGTGACATCTTTACTTCCTACCCGTGAGCCACTAATAAAAGGCACAATTCATATATATCTTACTTATAATGTATCGAAATTTAGTTGTTTTCATGGTGGTGCCCTCCTATTTAGACTGTTTTGTTTAGACTAGTGAAGATATTTCTTTAAAAAAGAAAAGAGGTCCAATTACCCCAGGAAAAAAAAAAAAAAAAGATATTTCCACGACGTATAGTCATTTGGGGCTTTAAAATAGTACATTTTTTACTTTCCTTCTCTGTGTGGTGTGTGACTATATGTTTCTGTGTGTACTGGTGTGTTTGCATGTGTGTGTGTGTGTGTGTGTGTGTGTGTGTGTGTGAGTGTGAGTCTGTATCTGCAGAGCACATATCAAAGATAGAGCAGGTAGTGTACACTGGGAAAAGAACAGAGAGTAATAAATACCACAAGAATTGAAATGAAAATTCAACAAAGTGACAAAAAAGGATAATACCAAAGCAAATGTCCACATTTTGCTTGGGGGTCCTCTCTAATAGCTTGACAGCATATACGTCCTACTTGCTGCATTTTGTCTTAAAAATCATTATGAACAATATTGAAATTTAAAGGAACACAAGATGGTAGTGTTAATCCATTTATGTAGAATCTTTCCCTTAAAATTTGAGAACCTTAAAATTTGAGAACATGTATTTCCCACATATCAGAAAATGAAAGTAGGCCTTGTCTCTCTAATAAATGAAAAAAATTAATAATTATATTTTTCAGCTTTATGTGGAATTTTAAAAGTATTTTCTTAAGAAATCATATTAGGGTTTTCTTGTCCCTTCTTTGGTTAAGATTCACCATTTCATGTCCTGTGATTCTATTTTAGATTGAAATCCTTTTACACTGTTTTCCCCCCTAAATGTTGAAGATTGCATGTATGTATATAAGTGCTAGAGCTCTCAATTTAGGGTTTGGTTAAATCCTGAGACTCTGGCACGTTTCTTTCTCTGGTCTTTTCAGTTCTCTCTTTTTGTGTTTGTATCTCTTTCACAGCTGGACATAATATAGAATTAGAATGCATTTTACTTCTTATTATATATTTTCCTACTTGATTTAAAATATTGATTAATGGAGTATTTTCTATTTATCACTTAAAACCTTTTCAAAAAAATAAAAACTGGATTTGAATTTTATTTGTTTTCTTTATATGAGCCTAGATTAATTCTTTTTGACCCTTTGGATGGTGGCTTTTAATGGAACTAGGTTTTCCTAACTCAGTCTAAAATAAAACCTGTCTCTATGGGCAGCAAGGGAACATGAAGTCAGGAAATTGTTTTCCTTGATAAGCTTGAAAAGTCAATTTCAAGGATAAAGTACCTTGATAAAAGTGAATCAGACTAGATAAACACAAATGGAAACCAGGAGAAATAGAGACATAAATAGGTACATAATATCTCATTTTCCTAAGTAAGAAAGGTGGTAACACATAAAATGCTGGTACTTTGCAACATGGAAACATTTTGTAAAAAAAGAAAATAGAAAAAAGGATAGAATATGGAAGAAAATAATAAAAACTACCAAGAATGAGAGATATTAAAATATTTTAAGCAAGTGTTTTAGAAGCATTTGTCTGTGAGTTATGTAAAATTTAAATAGTTTCCTATTAATTTTGAACTTATCCTAGATGTATTAACAAATATATCAGAAATTTAGATTCATACATTCATATTTACAAAAAAATAATGATAAGGCTTCATTTAAAAAGTACTCATGTTAGCTATATTCACTATGAATTTGTTTGGTAAGACAGTTTTCCCACCTCCAAGGTGCATCATTGCAGATTCCAAATTAATGGAGTAGTAATGAGACTTTCAGGCTCTTTTCCTTTTCCCAATGGAAATTTTAAAATATATTCAGGGTAGTCATTGAAATACATATACTGACATCTCCAGTATGTTTATTTTCTAATTTCATGTGAACTGATAAATCTGTGTTCACTGTACAAAGTGAAATGTAAAGAATAAATATTGAATAACAGAGAAATTATCTAGCCTAGTGAGCTATGTAAACCTTGAAAATCTAACAGATTTAAGGAAGTTATAGAATGATGATTATTTGAGAAAATAATATTTTAGGTATTATTAATAATATACTTTGGATTGTATAAATAATTCATTGTAATTACTCACCGGATTAAACTGTCATCACTAAAACTAGTAATTGTTATTATCTATGTTTGGTTTTATTTTTTCTTGTGTTCCTTAACAAAAATAAGAGTTATATACATGTTTATACTCCTTGCTCTTCTTCAGAGCTCACAGTGTAGGTTGTTATAATTGTTACACAGTATTAGAACTTTCAGTCCCACCCTAGACCTTTGGGGAGGGGAAAGAAGCTGGAGATGGAGGTTTATTCACCAATGGTCAATGATTTAATCAATCATACCCAGATAATGAAGCTTCCACAAAAACCCAAAAGGATGGGGTTCAGAGCGCTTTCATGTTGGTGAATCTGTGGAGGTGCTGGGAGAATGGCTCACCTGGAAGGGGCATGGCAGCTCCCTGCCCTTTTGCCATACCTTTAAAATGGATTAATAATAATAATAACTTGATTGCAGAGTTGTATGAAATTAGAAAGTTACAGACAGAGATATGGTTTATTACCTGGTGCACAAAAAGCACTCAATATGTAGTAGTATAATTAAAAGAACAGGAAAAAGCTAAATTGTGGATGCAGGGTAATTGTGGTAGACCTCGAATAATGGTTCTCCAAAGATGCGCATGCTCTATTTCCTGGAACCTGGGACGATATTGTTAACATTGCACAGCAAAAGGGACTTTGCAGATGTAATCAGAGTTTAAAATTTTTTAATAGGGCAATTATCCTGGATTATCTAGGTAAACTAGTCTAATCATATCAGCCTTTAAAACAGGGAACCTTCCCCAGCGGGAGGCAGAAGAGTGATGAGATGAAAGGGAAGTCAAAGAGATTCCAAACTTGAGAAAGCTTGTCCTATACATCTCTTCCATCTGATAGCTCTATTTCCAGAACAGGCCTTTTATCTAAATTCTTTTAAACAGTTGAGGGAGAGGTAATAAGAAAAACTTCCTGAACCTTCTTTTTCTAAAAAAAATAATCATTCTGTATTAATCCCCATGTCAAAAAGAGACATTTTATGGTGGTAAATTTCACTCCCCTAGAAGTGGTATGTACATTCTTAAGGCAGACCACAGATACATGTAATGTTCATTTCAAAACACCATGCTTAATTAACACAATATTTAGTTGGTTAACAAAAGGAAGTTGGACATTCTAAGCACTGAGTGAATTAAGTGAAGACATTTCGATGCAGTCTTTATATTAAATGACTAGAACCATTGACTACTCATCCCCAGCTAATATTACAAGTACTGTAGGAGGCAAAACAGGGTTTTGAAGATACAGTTATGAATTGAGGTAATCAGTTCCATAATATGCAGGTTTTAAAAAAATTGATTTATTTATTGAGATATGTCAGAAAGGTGAATTCTACCCTTATTTTAAACAAGTAGGTGCCTCAGTATTCAACTTCAGAGTTTATACATTCAGCTTTAATGTCCTGGAAATTTCAATTTTTTTAAATATCTAATTTACATTTCTTTTTAAGAAGATCTCAAAAGCTTCTCTGATTAGCTCTAAACTATTTTTTCAGATAAGTTCAAAGAGCATATGTTGAGTATCTGCATGTCAGCAATTGGACTAAGTACTGAGAGTACAAGCGTTATTAAGGTCTAATTCCTATCCTTAAGAATTTCCAGTGTGGCTGACTAGTCAGAATAGCCATGGATCTTTTCTGTGCTAGTCATAAAGGGAATGATTCTTCAGGGACTTGATAGTCAATGGAGAACATCAATAAATGGAGATTCAGTGTTGTATAGTAGAAGGGGGAATCAGAAATCTTTCTTAAGGTGATGTCTAAGCTAGGATTTGAAGGATGATCAGGACTTAGTTGGTTGGGAAGAGTGTACAGAGCACAGAAACCAGCATGAGCAAAGGCTCAGAGGGCTAGAAATAGCATGTTGTTTATGGGTGACAAGAGGAAGTCAGTATTGCTAGAGTGAAAATTGAAGACAAAGAAAGGCACAGCTATGGCAAGAGAGGTGTGAGGGGATGGAGTCATGGTATGCTCCCTCTTGTGGCTGGCTGCAGAGTTGACTCTCTTACTACTGCTGTCCTCTTTCCCTGAGAGACTGAGTTCAAAATTCTTACCTACACTTAATAGGATTTAGTAAGTATGTCCAACAGGGGAAATTAAATGCACTGTCTTACCAGGAAAGATGGAATCACAATTTAATGTACAAATAATGCTCACTCGTTATATCACATTGATCAGAGCAAAATAATTCTGAAGTCCTAGTCACTGTAAGTCTGATTTTTTCAGACTTTTTTTTGTCTTTTTTTTCAGACTTTATTTTGTCAGATTTTTTTTTTGTCTCCTTTCATTTTCTAATCATAGAGGAGAAACGGACTTTCTGCCGTCAAGATGGTAACATTCTGAACAGTCTATGTAAAGTTCCTTAATTCTCAGAGTAGCTGTGTTGTTCACTGTAAATATCTCTAGTAAGTGGTCCACAGTGCCCTCACAACTAACAGGATACCATGTAATCTTAATGTTGACTAAAATAGCCTTTATGTTTATGTGTAAGTATATGGTAAGCTCTTTCCAACTACCAAACTAACTTCTCTCACCTTCACTCACCAGACTCATCAAATCCTTTAGCAAATACATCATAACATAGAGGAAATACAACATAAAATCTCAACCTTCGATTAATTAATTAGAATTGATCTGAAAAATTATCGGGCAGCAATAATTTTGACTGGATTTTTTTCCTAAAGCATCTGTGTTAGATGTGTATAATTCTGCTTGATGAGTATATGTTGCTCTGCATCATCAGACACCTCTGTGCATTACTCCATCCTCTTTATAAATGTCTTGACTCAGGAGTTGAGTTTCACTCACAAGACCAGAATTTCTACTTTCATATGATACAAATCCTATAGGAACTCCTCACTGGTCTTTAAACCTGTTTTCTTTAATAAACTATCAGTTATCCAAAATGCTGAACTTTGTATAGAAAATGTTCCTTCCTGAAAATTTCTTGTATCTATATAAATTTGAAGAAAAATGGTTGCATTGAGAAAGAACATTGCCTAAATTACCCCCCAGAAATCTTACCTAAGTCTCCAGCCTGCTCCAGGCCAAATAACAGTCTGTTAGGCTATTCTCCCAGAATAATGCATACTTTCCTCCTTTAAATCTACGTAGCTGAAAGGAGCCACCCAGGTGATTATTTTCAGACATAGGAACTCTGTTTAAAGATGAGTTTGCATCTCCCTTTTTAAAGGAAGAAAAAAAATGGCAAATTTTAGATGGCTGTCTTCTAACTTAAAAAACTAACAGAAAGGGCTTCCCTGGTGGCGCAGTGGTTGAGAGTCCACCTGCCGATGCAGGGGACACGGGATCGTGCCCCAGTCCGGGAAGATCCCACATGCCGCAGAGCGGCTGGGCCCGTGAGCCGTGGCTGCTGAGCCTGCGCGTCCGGAGCCTGTGCTCCGCAATGGGAGAGGCCACAGCAGTGAGAGGCCCGCGTACCACAAAAAAAAAAAAAAAAAAAAAAAAAAACTAACAGAAAATAAAAATTTCCATTCCCAGGTCATCATTAGGTGATACCCCAAGCAAGTAATTTCTGGGAAGGAGCAAAATATTAGACATTATCAGCTGCCCTGACAATGGAATAATAAAAACATTTCATTTTCCTTTTCTAAAGGAAAAAGTCATTTTTTATAAAATATTATTTAAATTCTCTCATATGATAAACAGTTGATTGAGTACTCACAAATTCACATTTTATATTGAAACTGAAGTGATGGTCACTCTGTGTATTTAATGATATTCTGTATTTTAAGCACATATATCATTATCTTTTATATATCAATATTATAATAAACCATTCTTACACCATCATTCTATTTTTTGTGAAATGGGGATTGGAGATTATTTCACGTTTAGTTATTGTAAATGTATTAAAAATCTTGAAAATAACTTGGAATGAATTGTATCCTGATAGCTGAAACAAACCTGAGGTTTACTGACCAGAATAGTCCTTGCATTGCATGCTCAACCCTTAGGAATATAATGGTTATTAATAAAATAATATTTTTTGAAAACAGTTACTAATCTACATTTCAACTTGGTAAACATAAATGAAAATTTTGAATTTACTGTTAATCCCCAGAAACAATCATACTTACTGATTACCACTTTAAAGGACTCAGAATAATTCAGTGATTCACAGAAAACGTGTTGAAAAACATGGTTCCCTAGTAATCAATGTAAAGTGCTGACAATATCCATTTATTTAATTACAGAATATAATTTTATAGACTTTTTAAGTCCCTCATAGAATTTATAAAACACACAATCAATGCATAAACATATGAAAAATAGAAGCAAATCACCTGAATTCCTAGCACCCATCAATTAGTATCAATATCTTTAGATATTAAGGTATATATATATATTGAGAGATGAAAAGAGATAAATATATATTCATAAATATTTAAATCAAAATTAGATCATATTTGCAGATATTTTCTCCCTTTCAGTAGGTTGTTTTTTTGTTTTCTCAGTGGTTTCCTTTGCTGTGCAAAAACTTTTAAGTTTAATTAAGTCCCACTTGTTTATTTTTGCTTTTGTTTCCTTTGCCTTAGGAGACAGTTCCAAAAAAATGTTGCTAGATTTGTCAAACAGTGTTCTGCCTATGTTCTCTTCTAGGAGTTTTATGGTTTTGGGTCCTATATTTAGGTTTTTAATCCACATTGAGTTTATTTTTATATATGGTTTTAGAGAATTTCATTCTTTTACCTGTCGCTCTCCAGTTTTCCCAGAACCCCTTAATGAAGAGACTGTCTTTTCCCCATTGAGTATTCTTGCCTCCTTTGTCATAGAGTAATTGACCATAAGGTGGGGTTTGCTTCTGGGCTCTCTATTCTGTTCCATTGATCTATGTGTCTGGTTTTGTGCCAGTACCATACTGTTCTGATTACTTAGCTTTGTAGTGTTTTCTTATGTCAAGGAGCATGATACCTCCAGCTTTGTTCTTTTTTCTCAAGATTGCTTTGACATTTCAGGGTGTTTTCTGTTTCCATACTAATTTTAGAGATATTTGTTCTAGTTCTGTGAAAAATGCCATTGATATTTTGATAAGGATTGCATTGAATCTGTGGTATGCCTTGGGTACTGTGATTATTTTAACAATATTAATTCTCCCAATCCATAAACATGATGTATCTTTCCATCTGTTTGTGTCATTTTCAATTTCTTTCATCACTGTCTAATAGTTTTCCAAGTACAGGTCTTTTATTTCCTTAGTTAGATTTATTCCTAGATGTTTTACTATTTTTGATGTGATGGTAAATATTATTTTCTTAATTTCTCTTTCTGTTAATTTGTTGTTAGTGTATAGAAATGCAACAGATTTCTGTAAGACACATAAAGGATAGTATCCAAAATATATAAACACCTCATATAACTTAAACAACCCAATTAAAAAATGGGCAGAAGACCTGAATAGACATTTTTCCAAAAAAGACATACAGATGGCCAACAGGCACATGAAAAGATGCTCAACATTGCTAATCATCAGAGATATGCAGATCAAAACCACAATGAACTATCACCTCACATCAGAATGGCTATCATCAAAAAGACCACAAAAAACAAATACTGGTGAGGATGTGTAGAACACGGAACCTTTGTGTACTGTTTGTGGGAATCTACATTGGTGCAACCACTGTGGAAAACAGTATGAAGGTTTCTCAAAAAACTAAAAATAGAACTATGATACCGTATAATCCAGCAATTCCACTTGTGGATATATATCCAAAGAAAACAAAAACACTAATTATAAAAGATAAATGCACCCTAGTGTTCATAGCAGCATTATTTACAATTGTCAAGATATGAAAGCAACCTGTATCCACTGATGAATGGATAAAGAAGATGTGGTGTATATATGTGTGTGTGTGTGTGTGTGTGTGTGTGTGTATACACACACACAGAGACATATATTGTATATATACACACATACACACACACAATGGAATACTATTCAGCCATAAAAAGGATAAAATTTTGCCATTTGCAACATGGAAAGACCTGGAGGGTATTATGCTTGGTTAAATAAGTCAGACAGAGAAAGACAAATGCTGTATGTTTTCAGTTATATGTGGAATCTAAGAAATCAAACAAATGAATATAACAAAACAAAAACAGACACAGATATAGAAAACAAACTAGTGGTTATCAGTGGGAGAGGGAAGTGGGGAGGGGCATGATAGGGATAGACGATTAACAGGTACAAACTACTATGTATAAATTAAATAAGGTACAAGGATATATTGTACAGCACAGGGAATATAGCCAATATTTTATAGAACTTTAAATGGAGTACAATCTATAAAAATTTTGATTCACTAACTTGTACACCTGAAACTAATATAATATTGTAAATCAACTAAGCCTCAATAAAAAATTAGATCATGTTATATACAAGTTCTTTCAGAAAACTTAAAAGTAAGGGAATTATTTCCAAGTCATTGTACAATACCAGTATTACTCTGATACACAAAACAGACTATATTTATTGTTTGTAGATTTTTTGATGATGGCCATTCTGACTGGTGTGAGGTGATACCTCATTGTAGTTTTGATTTGCATTTCTCTAATAAGTAGTGACGTTGAGCACCTTTTCATGTGCCTCTTAGCTATCTGTATGTCTTCTTTGGTGAAATGTCTATTTAGGTCTTCCGCCCATTTATTAACTGGGTTGTTTTTTGTTTGTTTGTTTGTTTATATTGAGCTCTATGAGCTGTTTTTATAGTTTTGAGATTAATCCTTTGTCCATTGCTTCATTTGCAAATATTTTCTCCCATTCTGAGGGTTCCTTTTCATCTTGTTTATGGTTTCCTTTGCTGTACAAAAGTTTTTAAGTTTCATTAGGTCCCATTTTTCTTTTCCTTTTTCTTTTTCTTTTCATTACTATAGGAGGTGGGTCAAAAAAGATCTTGCTATGTTCATGTCAGAACGTTTTTCCTGTTTTCCTCTAAGAGTTTTATAGTGTCTGGTCTTACATTTAGGTCTGGAATCCATTTTGAGTTTATTTTTGTGTATGGTGTTAGGTAGTGTTCTAATTTCATTCTTTTACATGTATCTGTTAGGTTTCCCCAGCACCACTTACTGAAGAGGCTGTCTTTTCTCCATTGTATGTTCTTGCCTCCTTTGTCATAAATTAGGTGACCATATGTGCATGGGTTTATCTCTGAGCTTTCTATCCTGTCCCATTGATCTATATTTCTGTTTTTGTGCCAGTACCATACTGTCTTGATTACTGTAGCTTGATTACTGTAGTTACTGTAGTAAAGTATACTGTAGTATAGTTTGAAGTCAGGGAGCCTGATTCTTCCAGGTCTGTTTTTCTTTCTCAAGATTGCTTTGGCTATTCAGGGTCTTTTGTGTTTCCATAAAAATTGTGAAAATTTTTGTTCTAATTCTGTGAAAAACGTCGGTGGTAGTTTGATAGGGATTGCATTGAATCTGTAGATTGCTTTGGGTAGTGTAGTCATTTTCACAATATTGATTTTCCAGTCCAAGATCATGGTATATTTCTCCATCTGTTTATATCATCTTTAATTTCTTTCATCAGTTTTTTATAGTTTTCTGAGTACAAATCTTTTGTCTCCTTAGGTAGGTTTATTCCTAGGTATTTTATTATTTTTATTGTGGTGGTAAATGAGATTGTTTCCTTAATTTCCCTTCCTGATTGACTGCTGTTAGTATATAGGAATGCAAGAGATTTTTGTGTATTAGTTTGTATCCTGCACCCTTACTGAATTCATTGATGAGCTCTAGTAGTTTTCTGGTAGCATCTTTAGGATTTTCTATGTATAGTATCATGTCATCTGCAAACAGTGACAATTTTTCATCTTCTTTTTCAATTTGGATTCCTTTTATTTCTTTTTCTTCCTTCATTGCCATGGTTAGGACTTCCAAAACTATGTTGAATAAGAGTGGCGAGAGTGGACATCCTTGTCTTATTCCTGATCTTAGTGGAAATGCTTTCAGTTTTTCACCATTGAGAATGATGTTTGCTGTGATGATATTTTTCACCATTGAGAAAGGCCATATATGGCCTTTATTATGTTGAGGTAGGTTCCCTCTATGCCCATTTTCTGGAGAGTTTTTTTTAACATAAATGAGTGTTGAATTTTGTCAAAAGCTTTATCTGCATCTATTGAGATGATCATATGGTTTTTATTCCTTAATTTGTTAATATGGTGTATCACATTGATTGATTTGCATATATTGAAGAATCCTTGCATTCCTGGGAAAATCCCATTTGATCATGTTGTATGATCCTTTTAATATGTTGTTGGATTTTGTTTGCTGGAGAGGGTGTGGAAAAAAGGGAACCCTCTTGCACTGTTGGTGGGAATGTAAATTGATACAGCCACTATGGAGGACGGTATGGAGGTTCCTTAAAAAGCTAAAAATAGGACTACCATATGACCCAGCAATCCCACTACTGGGCATATACCCTGAGAAAACCATAATTCAAAAGGACACATGTACCCCAGTGTTCATTGCAGCTCTATTTACAATAGCTAGGACATGGAAGCAAGCTAACTGTCCATTACATATTATGTAATGGTCATTTGTAGAGATGTGGATGGACCTAGAGTCTGTTATACAGAGTGAATTAAGCCAGCAAGAGAAAAACATATCATATATTAATGCACATATGTGAAATCTAGAAAAATGGTACAAATCAACTTATTTGCAGGGCAGGAATAGAGATATAGACATAGAGAACGGACATGTGGACACAGTGGGGGAATAGGAGGGTGGGACGAATTGGGAGATTAGATTTAACATAAATACACTACCATGTGTAAAATAGATAGCTAGTAGAAACCTGCTATATAGCACAGGGCACTCAGCTCAGTGCTCTGTGACAACCTAGATGGGTGGGATGGGGGGACAGTGGGAGGGAGGTCCAAGAGGAAGGGGATATAGGTATACATATAGCTGTGTCACTTCATTGTAGAGCAGAAACTTACACAACATTGTAAAGCAATTATACTCCAATAAAAAAATAAAAAACTGAGGGAAAAAAGAAAAAAAAGTAAAAACAAAAAACCCCACAAAAAACAGACTATAATGATACAAGAAAATAAAAACTACAGGCTGATATCCCTTGTGAACATGAACACAAATTCTAAAGAAAATTTTAGTAATTGAATCCAGCAATATATAAAAATCATGTTACATTATGATGATGTGTGGCTTATCCTGAGAAGGCAAAGATAGTTTCACACTCAAAAATCAATCAATATAATATTTACCATCTTAACAAATTAAAGAAAAATCATATGCTTCTTTCAATAAATGCAGAAAAAGTATTTGTTGAAATCCAACAACTTTTCCTGAAAAAAAAAAATGCAACTATAGAAAGGAACTTCCTCATCCTGGTAAAATAAAACAGAGTTAATGTCCTACTTAATGGGAAAAATGTCATACTTAATTGGAAAAAACTGTGTGGTTTCTTTCTTAAGAAAGAGACAAGGATGTCTTTTCTTACCTGGTCTGTTCATCATCATACTGGAGATTCTAGCTAATACAACAAGGCAAGGCAAAGAATTAAATGGCATCTATGTTGGAAAGAAAGAAATCTAATGGCTTTATTCACAGATGAAGTGATTGTCTATGTAAAGAATCTAATGGGGTCTACTAAATATACTAGAATAACTGAGTTTAGCAAGGTTGCAGGATAAAATGTCAATATACAAAATTAATTGTAATTCTCTGTATGATCAACAAATACACAGAAGATGAAATTAGAAAAGAATCCCATTTACAATAGCATTTTAAAATGTGATGCTACTGTATGATATAGAGGAAAATTTCAGAAAAGAAGAGAAGGAACTACACAACAAAAGAATAAAATATTGCTGAGAAAAATTAAAGATCTAAATAAATGGAAAGAGAAATATGTTCATGAATTATGAGACTAAACATTGCTAAGATTTCAGTTGTCACCAATTGGATCTATAGATTCAACTAAGCTCATCTGAAATTCTAGATTTATTTTTGGTAAACATCAACAAGCTGATTCTAAAGTTTATATGGAAATACAAAAGAACTATAGTAGCCAGAACAACTTTGAAAAGGAAGAACAATGTTGGATGACTTAACACTACCTGATCTCAAGGCTTATTGTAACGATAGGTATTCATGTAAAAATAGACTAATAGATTAGTGGAATAGAATATAGATAAATCCACATGTATATGGGACAACTCATTATTGGCAAATGTGTGAAGGCAATTTAGTGGAGAAAGAATAATTTTTTCAATAAAATGTACCATAATAAATGGATTTCCATAACCTAAGAAATGAACTTCAATGCATCCTTTGCTCCACAAACAAAAAATAACACAAAATTTTCATGAATTTGCATTTTCATTTTCCCTATGAGTAATACTGTTTAGTATCATTTCATATGATTGCTTGCCATCCATATATCTTTTTTAGTGAAGTGTTTATTCAAATCTTATGAAGTTCTTATTAAGTCATATTCTTATTATTGGGTTTTGAAAATTCTTAACATATTCTGTATACACATCTTTTATCAAATATATGACTTGCAAATGTTTTGTCTCAGTCTTTGACTTGTCATTCTTTTATGTCTTTTAGCAGATGTTTTTTAAAATTTTGATAATGTCTATTTATTCTTTCTTTTTTTATGAGTTGTGTTTTGGGTGTTATATTTAAGAAATTTGTGCCTAATTAATGGTTACAAAGATTTTCTTCTACTAGTTTTATGATTTATTAGATTCAGCAACCAAAACAATCCATTAATAAAAGATAAATTGGACATTATATTAAAAAAAACTTATCTTATTTAAAATACACTGTTAAGAGAATGAAAAGACAAGCCACAGACTGGAAGAAAATATTTGCAAATCCAGGGTGTCTGAAGAATTCTCAACTCAACAATGAGAAAACAACCTAATAAAATATGAGCAAGATTTGAGTAGACACTTCACCAGAGAAGATATATAGATGGCAAATAATCACGTGGAAGTTTACTCAACATTATTACTCACCAGGGAAGTACAGATTAAAACCACAATGATATACCACTACACACTTGTTATCAGTGGCTACTATTAAAATGACTGATCACACCAAGTGCTGGCAAATGTGAATAGGAGATGGAACTCACATACTATGCTGTTGGGGATGTAAAAGGATACAACATCTGTGGCTAACAGTTTGGTGGATTTTTTAAGCATTAAAAATTCACATATCATTATGATCCCATCATTCCACTCCTAGATGTTTACCAATGAGAAATGAAGCCTTTAGTCTATTCAAAGACTAATATACACATTCGCAGCATCTTTGGTTATTGTAACCCAGAACTAGAAACAAGCCAAATGTCCACAAATAGGTGAATAGAAAAACACTATGGTATTCCGTAAAAGGAATGAACTATAGGCTAACAATAACATGTTTGAACGTCAAAATAATTATCCTTAGTGAGAGAAGCCAGACAGAGAAAAGAATGCATGATGCTTGATTTCATTTATACTGAGTTCTAGAAAATACAAACTAATGTATATTGACAGAGAGCAGATCACCTGGGGATGAGGAGGGTTGGGAGGAAGGAATCATGAAGCAGTGTGGAGAAACATAGGGTGATGGACATGTTCTCTATTTTGGTTCTGGTGATGGTTTCACAGGTTTGTCAAGATATATATTAATATATATATCAAATTATATACTTTAAATATGTGCAGCTTACTTTTTATCAGTTAAACCTCAATAAAATTGGTAAGATAGGTTAACTCAAATAATGCATATATTCATTTCAAAAAAGGTCTTATTAAATATGCTACATCAAATATATTAAATTAAAACTTGATTAAATTAAAATTTTAATGTAAAAATAAAAGTTAATGAATTGGTTAGTTTTCTTGACCACAGTAGATCTTTTTCTCATAAACGATTTCTCTGTTTAAAATAAAGAAATTAGTGAAAAATTAAAAGGCTGGAAACCTGTATTTTTTAACAGTATATAAAAACTTCAGACATATTCAGGAATTTAAGCCTTCTTAATCTTTCTTCAATCTCCTTTCATTAACCTCCTTATTTTTATAAGCATTATTATTTTTACATTATGAAAGTCTATATATTTTACATTCTGATTTATAATCATTATTTTTATATATTTGTATCACATCAACTCTGTGCCCACCACCAATCCTTTTTCCTTAGCTTCTCTATTCCCAGTGTCTTCATTTTGATCCCTAAGTTGACTGAATTTTCTCATCAATTGCCAGTACCCCACAATATAGAGATAACAAGTATTATATATCTTGATTTTAAACGTATATATTTGGGAATCTTTTACTCTTGCTTTTATAGTTTAATGACATTTGGACTGGATATATTTCTTCATACATAGATATTACTCCATTGATTGTTACTGTGAAAATGTCTGGAATACTGTGAAAATGTCTGGAATATATTTACCAGCACTGTTGCCGCCAACATGTCCCCCAGGAGCTGTATTCAGTCTTCCTGGTTTGCTGAAGAACTACATCTTTATCCTTGAAGTTCAATAACCTAACTGGGACATGTACCGGTAATTGAGCATTCTACATAACTTTTTTTTTTTTTCTTGGAATATGGTGGGATCTTTACATTAAGAAAAAAAATCTTTTAGTTTGGGTAATCTTCAATTTCATTTGTTCAGATTATTACTTCAGGAATGCTTTATTTTTATATTAGACAGTGTTTGACCTCCCTATTTATTACTTCCTTTCTAATTTGTAGTCTCTTTCTTTTTCTATATACATGTACCTTAGTTATTTATGTTTCCACTATGTTAGTAACTCAACTTTCAGCCACATATATTTTGTTCCCTCTTGTTTCTGATTTTATTTATTTTTTATTGGTTGTTTTGGGTCTCATTTTGTGTCTGTAGGTACAGTTTCTCTTTTCATCCTGTTTTGTTGTTTAGCTTCTCATCTATAAACACTGGTTTTTCAGAGTTCAATTTGTTAATAAGCAGTCTTATTTCATAGAGCACATATAATTTTTTTTCTCTTCCTGAGATTATGCTTTCTTACTCAGCTGAGATTTTTGTCCATGTTTACATATCACATTACTTTCATTTTTAAGTGTTCGATTGAGATTTTGTACTCCTATTGTAGCATAACTGGCTTGAAATTTTTTCCATCTTGTTCTGGATTTGACAGCTCAGAATAGGCAATTTATTCTGATATAGAGTGATTGACATTTAGAGTATATATCCACTGTCTCCTCCCCTATGCTAGTGTTTGAAATCTGAGTATTTAATGTTCTGTCCACACCATGAACAGCTGGGCTGATAGATGATACTTTGTTTTCACTTAAACTACTTTGAGAAACTAACTTATTTTCTTTAGATGTCACATTGAAATAAAGTGTAGTGTGCTTAGTTTAGAATCAAACTGTGTTTAGTTTAATAATAAAAGGATTGTTTAGGATTTAAATGTTGTTATTTTCTTCCCTCTGTGTATACCTGAAGGAAGATTATCCATGAAAAGTCAGATATCGAAAGTGCAGCATCCTTGGGGATGTTAAAAAACCATGAAATTAGGAATCTAAGAAATTCAGTTCACTTCCCTGATCTGCTGTTACCAACTGCATGATGTCAAACAATTCTTGTAGTGACCTTGCATCTTATTTTTGAACGTATGGAATACAGAGTCCTAGTTGATCTTGAAGACTTTTGTTTTATTCCTGATTCTAAAACTCTATGAGCATTCTATTCCATTTCTTCATGAATTTAGGGATTAGAACAACTCCTTTTTACTTTGAAAGCTCATATATTTTTGAGAGCTATGCTATAATAGCCAACACCTCACAGTTAGCAATTTAATTTGCAAGGAAGCTGCATACATTTTTTTATACATATTCACAGCTGCCTGGAACCTAGGCAAAGAAGGTATTATTATCCGTAATAGCACTTATGTACTTTGAAGTCAAGCTTTCTACACTTCAGCTTCCTTGTGTATTAAATAGATATCAGAATGTCCTACTTGGTTTTGTGAGAATTAAATATGCCTGACATACAGTAAGTATCAAATAAATAAAAGCCATTAATATTAGTATAGGTTTTCAACTGTAATATATTTTCTATTCTCATACATATAATTGTAGTTATTTTTAAGCAGTGAAACTAAAAGTTGTAAAGAATAAATGACTTGTAAAATTTGTGCTGCTAACAAAGGGCAATGCTAGAGTTTCCACTCAGGTGTTTCACTTTAAATGTCACCATAATTAAATCCTATTCATTATATCTGATGAGCATATATCATTCTTATGAAAACCAACTACCTAGAAATGTGTGCAGGTAGATATTGTAGATGATCTAGCATGTCCTAATTTGTTAGGTATTTGTGCCCTGCTAGGCTATGTCTTCATGAATTTAAATATATGTCATGGTGATTCAAAATTTCAGAAGTAGGAGGAGATGAAGAAAGAGAGATAGATTGAGAGATATTGCCATTTTTGTGGTTTCCAAGCTGGCAGAAGAGGAAATATATGTTTCCCTTATTTCCTTCACATCCTTATTATCCCTTCCTCCATAGTCAATATTTTAAATATTTAATGTTGGATTTATTGTTATTCAGTCATTCTTATGAGTACAAGTTTACCTCATTGTAAATACGTCTATCAATAGATTACAAGGTGTAATAGCAAAAAATCACATTTTTTGGACTTCAGTTATACTGAAAAAACATACTTTTTGAGATGTTGCACCAGCTTTAGAATCAAGTAATTTTACGCCTATTTGTGCTATTAATGGCAAATCGGTAATTTTGAAAAAACTTTTAAACACTTGACCTTAATGATTTTTTTAAAATCAAGCCACTTGTTATAACTACCAATAAGTAGTGTTCCACTGATGCTTATGATTTCAAATATCGGAAAGAATTTTATATTGAAGATATTGGCTATTACCTTTATGAGCACTATAGTGCAAAATAGTTGGACTGCATTGCAGCTATATATATATATATTTTTTTGCTGAGATAATAATAGGATTTTGTCCCTCTGATTCTGCAATTTATTCTTAAATCATATTTCAGGTTGCCATTTTTTTAATTTGACAAAAAATTCAAGAGTTTGAGTTGGGGAATGAAAAGAGTAATGATAATTAGCTTATGCCTGAGATAGTATTTTTCATCTACTACAATCCATTCTGCATTTCTGTTCAACTTTATTATTTTACTAGCAGATAATTTAATAAACAGTAGACTGTTTCCTACCGGGAGGGTTAGATTTCTGTAATCTTCCATGGTAGAACAATTTATAGTTGAACAAACTTAAAATTGCATGGGAAAAATAGGACAAGGGAGATCAAGGTTATGA
This sequence comes from Kogia breviceps, assembly GCF_026419965.1. NCBI lineage: Eukaryota > Metazoa > Chordata > Mammalia > Artiodactyla > Physeteridae > Kogia > Kogia breviceps. The sequence goes on from NC_081312.1 coordinate 53,435,546, forward strand.
ATGAAGGCATTAAACCCTTTCTCTATTTTAAAAGCCTTGAAGTAATAAAAAAATCAATCCACTAGCTAAAATCATATAAATGATATTACAGACATATTTAATTAGTAGTCATGGGTAGTGTGTAATTAATGCCCATTTATTATTCACAATTGATAAAATAAATTTCAAACTCTTCTGGGAACTTTGCAAAATTATTTTAATTATTTTTATTTTGCAGAGAATACCTATTTTTAAAGGAATTTTGAATGAGTATCTGATCTTCCATGAGGTTTTCTCATTTTATGACTTGCTGTTAATAGTTTCCACCTTATGATCTTATTGGATTCAGAAATGCAGAAGAGCTTGGTCTTGCAGTTTTAAGATTGAACAAAGTTTAAATAACCTTTATTTAGCCTGCTCAGCTTTATTAAACTTGTTGAGCAATATATTTCTAAACTTTTCTCTAATACATATGTTTATATAACCCCAGGTCTCCCAAGATAGCTTCATGAGTTTCACCCTTCTTACAAGTGGCTTGGTTTCCTCACTCCTCATCAAAACAGAGAAGTTGTTTTCTAAGCCTCATGATGCTTCACTTCATTTCCCTTTTTTCCCAAAAGCTCTTTTAAAACAACTCTCTTTTCCTTCTTTGCCATCCATTTCTCTTTGTCTAAATTTCTCACTCTTCATTCTTATTTTTTCTGATGATATTTAATATAGATTATAAATAATCTTCAAATAACAAAACCATAATTCTCCTGATAAAGAAGAGATACACAAAATATTTGCATTTATAGACCTTTGAATTTGGAGTATTCACAGCAAGATTGACTTTTTTATGATATTGATACTTGTCACACCTAGAACTTTTCCACCCTAATTCCTTCCCATTACTATGGAATTCCACAAGTAATACTTGTGAACAAAACAAATATTTTAAATTCCCTTTGCATTTTGAATATGAATAATGTTGAGCCCACAGAGATTTAAAACAATAATGAAATAATTTTCTATAAGCAGAAATTTGATGATTTTTGAAAGTAATGGCAAAACTTAGAGAATAAAAAGCTTTTCCTAAAATCTATAAAAATAATACTACTGTCTCATCACTCTCAGGATACCACTTAAATACTTCACAAAACTATTCACATATTCTATTTTTCTACTGCTATAACTAATGGTGCATATGGTGAAGACACTGACCACTGGTTTAAAAGTGAATAGATATTGGCTGTAGACCACTCTTTTAATGTGAAAAAAATGAAATGGCATTTCCAGTTTTTTCCAACCATGTTAAACACTTTACTTTTATAAGAAACATGTTAGAATTCAAGAAAATTGCTCTTTAACTTGTTCTAATCTCAAATTCTTATTTCAAATTCTTATTATCCTATCACATGAATAATATAAGGGATAGTTTTATATTAATGAAATCAATATAAACTCTTATTGTTACATTAAAACCATTTTATGACAGTTTCCTTATACTTATCCTTGCATTATTTTAAAATATGTGAAGAAATAAATTTTCACACTCATACAATTATATTAAAGATGTTTCTGCTGAAAAAACCTCTAATTTAAATATTGTCAAAAGAAACTTTAAAACATTCAGAACAACTAGCAAGAGTTTTTTCTGATAATGAATTCAGCAAAAGATACTGTCAAACAAAGCCATTGTCATAGAAATAATTTAAACACATATATTACCTGACAAAAATCACAAAAATTATGTAAACAATCATAGTTAATTAAATGGTACAATGCTGAAAATTTTAACTCCTAGAATGCAATTAAATTCCATAAACATTTATTTAGTGCAAAGCAATGTACTAGGTCCAGTCTTCAAGAAACTTTATTTAGTTGATCAGTAGTCCTTAAATTTTGATATTCAAGAGAATCATTTATAGAGCTTGTTAAAATATAGAAACCTGGGATCCTACCCAATCTGCCAATTCGGAATATCTTGGGTTAGGATCTGGGAACCAAAAACTCACCAGTAGTTCTAATGGACATTGATTTGATCAAAGTCACTGCAGTAGATGATAATACAAGAGAATATCAATGGAAACAGAGTAAATAGAATTTTTTTTGTTACTTTACTTTAAAATTCCAATTTTAATTCATCTGTTTTAATGCTCATACTTTTCATAAAATGATATTCGTAACCATTTAATGGTATACCTTCTCTTTCTGGTTAGAGAAATATCAGTCTACTCTGATCAGGTTTCAGAAATATTGTTTTGTTCTGCACTATATGAGCTAAATTTGGAATTAAGAATGACAGATACTTCATTTTAATGACAAATGTGAATGCATCTACAAGAATTATATTGTAATGAGGCAAGGTCTGAAAATGATGTCTTCAGAGAACTGATTAAAGAAACTATCCTTTATGTTTTAAAAACATGAAAAGATTATAAGGAGTTACATTTAATTTCATTTTCTACTTTGCTATGTGTTATTTCCTTTGCATCAGGACATGAAATTGATGACTTAATACTTTCCATTATAGAGGCTTTATATTTAAGGGTTTTGCTCTTATATTTAAGATTGTTTTGCATGAACACTTGAATTAACTATTAAAATCTATTTATACTGTAAGAGGCTTGAGAGGAAACACATGGCACTGACAGTACGTTACTGAAATATATTTATTGATCTATAGTTTGTTATGATGTTCATTTTTATGTTGAGACTGAGTTTCTGTGTGGTGTTTTCCCGTGGGCTGTGTGTGTGTGTGTGTGTGTGTGTGTGTGTGTGTGTGTATGTGTGTGTTTGCCTTTTAGTTAAGGTGTCATCTAAACACTTCTGCCTGGGAGTTAACCAAACTGCAAAGTTTGAGGACACAGTTCTCTGCAGACTGCCCTTACTTCTGACACTGACTGCAAGGATTAGTTCAAGGGGTCTCCTAAACCACCCATAGATTCCATAGTTTGCTAGAAGGACTCATAGAATTCATTGAAAGCTATGTATTCAAACTAACAGTTTATTACAAGCAAAGGAGACAGATTAAATAGGAAGCCAGAGGAAGACACACAGAGGGTTCCAAATGTGAAGCTTCCTCTGTCTTCCCCAAGAAGCCAGTATGTGTTACCCTCCCAGCACTGACGTGACAATATGCACAGAGTATTGCCAACCAGGGAAATTTATCCAAGCTTCAGTGTTTAGAGATTTTATGTACCAAGCACGATTGATTGACTGATTGCCCACATGGTTGAACTCAGTCTCCAGGTCACCTAATACTGCATGATCCAAAGCTCCCACCCTAAATTACATGGCCTTTCTGGTGTGACAAACCCAAGACTGTCTGGTGTGGCCAGCTGCCTCTTTGAACAAAGACATCTCTGTCAGTTATGATATAGATACGTCCCAGAAACTGAGAGTGAAAGCCAGACCACTCTTTGGGAAAGGCTAAATTCTTTACTTTTACTACACAGCTTCTTAAAGCAGAAAGATAAAAAGCTTGAATGAGTTAAATAGAGATAGGCAATGTGGACCCTGGTATAAAAGAACAACATAGGAAAATAAGTGATAATTGTGTGAAATTCATTATAAATACTATTTATTAACAGTGATTTAAATACACAGGATTTGGAATTGCTGATTCAGTATGAAGTATTTTAGGATGAGAACCTAACTAGGTAGTGAAGGAACCTTCTGGAAATAAAATGTTGATAGAGGGAATAAATAGTTTTTAGGTGTTTTTTGAATAATTTATATCAATTTATGGTTAACTGGGATGCAATTTGAAAAATATACTTAATAAACAGTGCTAGTTTATTTAAAAATGCTTCACATCATCATATTGCCAGGAAAATAATTTTTAAAATTTTTTCCTAATAACCTGTTAACATATTTTTCATCAGGGGTGACTCTTTCTTAGTGTATGAGAAATTGTGTGTGTGTGTGTGTGTGTGTGTGTGTGTGTGTGTGTGTAGATAGATACATATATTTATATTATATATGTATTTCCACACTAAATAACTAAAGAGACAAGTAAAGTTCAAGGTATAGTAATTCAGTTATTGGGGAAAGAGGTATACAATTTTGGGACATTTGGTTGAAAATGTTTTCATATCACTCATTTTCTCTTGTCAGTATTAAATATTTAAGTGATTAGGTTAGTCAAGGCATATTGCTGTGTCATTAATCAACTTCATGCATGGCTCAGGAATCATCGGGACAATTCTGGAAACTATTTTTGTCTCATAATTCATTTCTTAGAGCTGAGCTCAAAATTTAATTCCTCTGACATATCAGAAGTGACACAATTTACATAGGTATGCTTATTACATAGAAGCTTTTAGCAAAGTACAAATAAGTATATGATTGCTGGAAGACTCAGGTGTCTGTCTAGCTACTATGAAAAATATATCAGTAAATGATAAGAATGATATGATAGAATATTCTCTTCTAGAGTGAAAACTTGTACAAATGAAAATAACTACACTGTAACATTTGTAGTGTGTAATAAATTTGAGCATTAATTTTTGTCATAAGCTACTGTAGTATATAAATTTTTAGTAAATTGTTCTGTAGCACTTAATTATAACAAACATGGAATTGTAAGCAGTTATCCCCTCATAGGAAGAAAACAACTGTAAGATTTTTTAAATATTATTTAAAATTCTAAGCTAATTGCTTAATTTTTGTAGAATTTGTCATTGATCTATTTCTTTTGAATAAAAGTGTGGATTTAGCTTCACAGTAGATATTTTAACTCCAATTACTTCCAAATATGAAATTTCAAGTTAGAGTAACCATTAAGCTATTCTCCTTTCCTTTCTTTGCTTATGCCCACACCAAGGATTTGGACTGTGCAAGAATTTCTTAATTATTGTTACTGGAAGTCATTTTGTTGTCACGGTGTACACCTCAACTGCTGATAGCAACTGTTAGTTCTACTCTTTGACAAAAAGATTATAGTTAAAACTAGCTTTTCCCACCAAATCATGGAATATGAGTTGGAAGCAATTATTTTCCTCCTATTTAGATCACACAATTATGCGTTTTTCTGAGTCCATGACAAAAAGCCAACATAAAACAAGGCTCTTTTTGTATTTCAACCTTTGAATGGGATCCAAGAGAGTCTTATACTAAACTCTATGGTATGCTGGATCGTGATCTAGCGAAGTTCCAGGATTTTGAAGGAACAAAGATATTAGAAAGTTTACTTTTAATTTTAGGAATTTATTATGAAACGGAGTTGCATTAACTATTTCTTTCTTCTTGCAGTCATAGGGGGAAATAACTGCCTTTTAGTTTCAGTGGATAAATGTTCTCTTAGAAACATTCAAGCCTGAGAGGAGAAAAACTGATTAACTGTTGATAGAAGTTACATGTTTGGAAATGTCCTCACAGGCATCATTAGTTTTTTCATGAAAAGTATTGTATTTTCATTTAGTGGATATAAAATTGCCAAATAATTTAAATATTAAAGCCATCGATGACTAAACTTTCCTGCTTCAAATCTTAGGACATAAATTTTAAAAGAAAGGAAGCATTAGGAACTATTAAGGTAACTTACTGAGTGATGGCTAGTATTGCTGTTTGACAAGTGTTCTGTGTGATCAATAGTCTGGACAACTCAGTATGTAAGAAAATAATTGTGTTCTAAGTACTGAGATGAGGATACTGTTTGTTTTCTTTCTGAAACCTATAAGATTTTCTTTACATTTCATGAAGGATTTAAATAATCCTCAGGAGATGACCTTTCTAAAGAAGAGGATGTCTTCCTTATTATTCTGTATCCTGAAGTTTCTTTTAAGTGTATGACATTTCCACAGAACTTTAAATAGAAATATTAAAGGACAGAACAGGAAGTACATTCATTATAATAAAAAGTATCTGGCTATATGACCCCAATAAGACAAGTTAAATATATTAACACTACTTATTCCATATTGAAGGGCCAGATGGTAGCCAGAAAAAAATCACTGAGCATAAAGCCTAATTCAGTGTGTACTCTGACACTTACAGCCATTATCCCATAATCCTTTATGGAAGTGATCAACAACCGCTTGCTCCTGTATTTCCTGGCTCTGTCTTATGCATGGGCATAATTGATTCCATATATGAAGAGAAGTCAATAACTAGAAGCTTGATTTTTATACCTTTTCTAGCACTTAAATTATTAAGCACATTACTATCTATAACGATGTAAAATTTGATATATTTTACAAATAAAATTTATATTTTATTACATGTCCATACCTAGTATCCTTACTAGAATTTATTTTAAAGCTTTGATCTTATTTTTTTTTAAATACAACATTTCAAAGACACCATTTTCCAATACAAATCTAAACGTTAGCAGAAACTCAAAAATAAAAGGATTAGTTAACATTTTTGGAAACTGCTTAACAAATGTCAACAGGCTTTGTTACCTGTACCTGTTTATAGTACTTCTCAACACCTTTTATTTGTTAAAGGATATCGTGGATTCCCAAGAGAAGAATAGGACCTGCAGCATTTTCCAAACTAATTTTACTTTAAAACTTTGTATCTTTTAATTTATTCAGGAGATGTTTGATGACTATGTGAATCACCATAGTAAACAAACCTGAACAAGTCCCTACTCTCATGGAGCTTATGTTCTAATAAACTAGTCTCATAGGACTAGTATGTTACAGAGCCTTTACGGTAGCTATCAAACTGGTAGCAAGGAACTACATTAAATGCTTCATATATATTATCTCATTTAATCTTCAGAACAAACCTGTGAGTTAAGCACTATTATCATTCTCATTTTACAGATGTAAAAACTGAAGCCTAAGAGAAATTTAGTTCACATATTTCAAGGTCCTATGTCTAGCAAGTGATAAAGTCTGGGTTCAAACCTGAGAGCTCTTAACTACCCTATGTTATATAAAAGACTGATCTTTTATAATAGTCTACCCTGTATAAGACACGACAAGGCAAATATTTTGTCATATATATTAAATTTGATGCTGTAATTTTGGTTTCATAAGATGAATAAACTGAATGGTAGAAAGTAGTAGCAGGAATTCGGGCACTAATGGGCTGTTGAACTTCTGACTTTTAATGTTTCTTCCAATGCTGAGAATTCTGTGATTTTATGAAATATTCATAATCCGTGTGATGAGTCACTCTTTGTGATTCCTGCCACCTTTCTCCTCTGCCAACTGGTGTGGTCCTATGTAGCTAATCATATAAAGCATGTATAGGTGCTTGTATGTAGTTCTATGTCTGATAAAATGCAATCTAAGTGGAACCTATCTTGAAAGAAAAAGCAATCCATTATTTATATTATCTCTATCTTTTGCTCTCCCATTGGTACAGTCACTCAGGAGTTAACTGGATGTGTTTTGTGTAGCTCTTGCCAATAGACTGGTTAAGCTGATATTATATTTAGTCTCTCCCCTCATAGTACTAATATTATGTAATTCAGGCGATTTTGAAAAAGATTACTCATGTGCTGTCAACTGCCAAGATTAAAAAGTATAAGCTTGCCACCTTGTGTTTTTATTTACCTTTAGTTCATTTTCCAGTAAGAATTTTCTCCAGACATGTCTATTTTATTGTCTTTACATGTGTGCTTTTATTTCACTGTCCCAATATTTTAGGGAAGTTCCATTTCCCTATCACTTTCCTGTAAATATTTCTAACCCATAAAGATGTAAAAGACCACTAAGAGCTGCTAGTGAAATTAGGGCAAACGGAACACAGAAGACGCAGAACACAGAAGTTTGTAATGACATTGGAATTTGGCAAACTTACTGCACAGATACAAAGAAAAGTGAACTGGGCAGAGAATTATAGGTGCATGTGATGAGTAATTCCCTATTAGTATAAGGAACTAAAATTTGTGACTTGCTTTTTAAATATAATTTAAATTAGAGCAAATCTCAGGTTATGCCTTGGATATGCTTTCTTTAAAATGAAGGGTGGAAGTAATGCTAGCATTCCAGGAATTGCATATATCACTTAGTGTTTTAGCAATTCTTGCCCCTAATCTGAGAATACATCAGATCATATTGTGCCTGAGAACACATTATCCAGGTGTCATGGTAGAGAAACAGTTGAAAATCACTCTTCTAAAGGGATCTGTTTTGCAATGCGTCTCATTCCCACTGGCAAAATCATAGAACATGAATTTCTATTCTACTGAGAAGAGACAGGTAACTCAGATCTTCCTGAGATTTCTTTCTTAAAGCTCTGCTCCCTGCCTCCCTCTTTCCAGCTTACATATGGCACCCTTGCTAGCATATATGAAGGCTGTACCTGTTCATTCGCTTGATTAGCATTTACTTTTCTATGAGTGCTTCTGCCACTCTTTAGCTTCTTCCAGTCCATAATATTCTTATCCTGGCATCAAACTGCTACACTGGGTCTTTTGAGAGCTGAGACACTGCTGTCACCACACACAGCATCGACAGCCTTTCTGTCAGCCAACATGTCAGAATCTAACCTTTGCTTCCCTGGTGTCTCAGTTTCTATTAAGTTCTTTATGTCCAAATTGGACTTTGTGGCAGAAGCTGTCTGAGTTGTAGACTCAGAATTATGCTAATTTACTTGATTTTTTCCATCAACTCCTCCTTCCTAGCCACTCCATAAGGTATATATAAATCCTCAATTATTTGTGTATTTTTTTATTTGACCCTACTTTTTTATTCCTATTCTTTATAATTTATGGAATACTCAGCACAGTTCTGCCATTGTGAATCTGAGGACACAAAAATCAACCCTACGGAAGGAGAACAAAAGACAACCCTTCTCCCTTACTCCTATATGGCATTGCTAACTAGTACCATCTTAAATAGCTCTCTTCACTATGATAGTAGTGAGAATATGTCCTAAAAATCTGAAATGTACTCTTTCTTGGAGAGATAGTAAATATCATTTAGGACCTCAGTTCTTACTGAGAGCGACCTCTTTAGATGGTCCTTCTGTGTATTCTTCCCTGTCCTTCTGTTTTCATGATTATGTTCAGAGGAAGGGAGAGGAAAGAGAAAACCAGTGTTTAGAGTAAGTGATGCCAAAGACAGGAGAATGGGAGTGTTCAAATAAATGAGCTTATTGATTGGAGTCATTGGGATACTCAACTTGCATCCTTTGAATGCTTATATCCCTTTGATGCCAATTTATGTTATAATTCCCATTTTAGAACTTTGAATATTCTATTTTTCCTTTCAAAATTAGTTTTGGACAAATATAATTTGTCTTTATTTGTGGTTATCATAACCTCTTCACTTTTGTATTTTTAACTCTTGATAATTATCTTCTTATTGGCTATAATGTTGTGTTGATGATATTTTACTTTTCTCTGAAGGACTATGAAATGTATTCTTGGATAAACTTTTCCAGAGAGCTGATTGGAATGTTATGAAATGGTTTATTGAACAAGTTCAGTCAGATTTCTACTTTTAAAGTGGAGACCTTCATCTTAGGCTTCTTCTCTTATCCATCTCCATCTCCATGACTTCCCCTCAGCTCCTACATAACATCAGAATTAAAACTTTCCAGTTTCTCTCTACTCTGGTCTCTACTTTGTTCATTTTCAATGATGGATTCTACTGTCTATGACTTTTTAATAATATATAAAATAATATTATGTTAATGATATTAATTTCAGCACTATTATTTATATTTCCTATCACCATACATACTATAATCTCCACCCTAAATAACTGTAGCATACTTGTAAAGTAAATTATTACACATACACACTCCCCCCAGAGTATTCAATATCAACATCCTTTTCCATACATATTTCCCTTACCTTATAAGACATAATAATTTATCAGTAAAACAGTCCTTTTTTGAGGCCCTAATGGTATATACTATATTTTGACTTCATTTAATCCAGGTTAAAATGCCTAACATGTAGTTAGGAACTTAGTAAATGTCACTAGCATTCATTTGCCTTGATTATCAAGCAGTATTCTAATATTTTTGTGAATCTTATGCATATTTAGGAGATAAATTAAACAAAAATTTTTATGTACACTAGTGTTGCTCCTTAAAGTGATTTTTGGTTTTCAACTCATCAAGGTAAGTTCCTTCTCAATTTATCAATATGGTGAGTATCATGTTGCTTCTTCTGTGTGCTGGAACACTAAGAACATAGGGCTTATGCCCATCTGCATAGAAGAGAGAATCTCTTAAACTGCTCCATGGTTCCTGAGAAAGAATAGGTCTTGTGTATATCATGAATAAGTGGTGGATAATGACATTTTTTTCTTGGACATTTTAATATCAAGTTCTCTTGGCAGGGCAGATCACAAAACCATTTTGTGACATTGTCTCAGTATTAATGAGGAGAGTGACTCATCACATGGACTAACATATTAGCAATGAGAAATTCAGCCCTGTTTGCTCGGCCAGCCTTTTATCCAGAATTCACCTTGATCATATTAGTACTTTAATCATTTACTTGAGAGAACTGTCATTTTGAGAATGATAGTTCAAATAATGTTTCTGTGAATAAATTTCTTAAAATAAATTGAGGGAAATGCAGATTCTATGTCAGTTATCTTAGTGTTTTACTATCATGAATTACTAAAAGATAGATGACAGATTAGGTAGGTAGATAGGTAGGTAGATACATAGGTAGATACATAGGTAGGTAGGTAGATAGGTAGATGACAGACAGACTGGGACAGAGGTGTAAGCATCACTGTAATAGCCTGAAATCAAACCAAGGCCACTTTGGGTAAATGTGAGAAGTTGCATTTAAGAGTCATAAAGTTCTTCTCCCAGAATGGTCCTGAAAATCAATATGCATTCTTAACCAAGGTTTCTAAGTAATTTCTGATAGAAAATCAGACACTCTTGACAGGCTATGCTAAGAAGTGTAGAACAAGTTAGTTCTATGTTGGTAAGAAAACTAAGCATGCTAAACAGCTAGTTGTGCCTTTTGGGTAGATGATTTCTGTTAAACCTTTAATTTTCTGAGGAAGTTTCTCTTTTGGATATTTCCTCAATAGCCTGTTTCCTCAATAGTATCCCACAAAGTTAAACCTGAATTTAATCAGCCTGTAGATGAGAATCAGAAAGAAAATCTCACATCAGTATTTTCAGGGAAGGTGGTTGGGATATTCTGGGATCAGTGTTGGCAGATGCTCAGGTTGTCAGCCTTCAATATTGTTCTTCCATTTTATGTGGTCATTAGTGTTGAGCAAAGCACCCAGGGTTTTATAATTAAAGGGAGTAGCTTACCTCAGAAAGAATCCCTGAAGAGGTTTGGTTGGTACAAACAATAAAGGCACAGATGTAGAGATAGCTGATAAAACTTCTTGTACAAAGGGCTTCTGTATCCATTAGTGCATAATTGAGTTCTGTATATGACACTGTTCTTGAATGGAAAACAATTGATATCTCTGTGCCATCTGTTATCTTGTGTCTGTGCCAAGTGCTAGCACCATAAGGGAAAAACAGTGGTTTGTGAGCACTGCAGTGTTCTAATACTCACTTGGAACCTGATATTCCAGGAAGGGTTCCTCAGGCTGTCAAACTAACCAAATACAGTGATGCTTTTATGTAGGTAAAGGTAGTACTCAGAATGTTACCTTTTGGAGAATCACATTTATGGAGCAATCAGTAAAACCCGAGAAAGCTTAATTCTTTTTTTTTTTTTTTCCTGGAAAAATGTCTCAGTTGCTGATAGCTAATGGTGATTTGTTAAGGTGGATGACACAAGTGTTGATGCTGTAGGATAAGTTGATGAGATCTGTGATTCTTCTGTCAAATGTCTCCCTTTTCACTTGAATGCCTGATTATTGAAATAATGTAGGATTTATGAAGGTGTTCCTTGACTCTATTATTTCATGATCAATGTATGATACCACCCCAGATCCACTGTTGGCCATCTCTTTGTTAGCTCCAGGGTAAAACATTCAAGTAAAGGTTTGCTTAGTTGTAGGAGAGATGCCATATTTCACTGCTTGACATTGAGAGTGGATTTTCCCATTGTGGTCTGATTTTCTTTATAAGTGCATAGTGTGTTGTTGCCAGCACATGCTATTTTGAGTAGCAGAACATCAGGGAGGGGATGAGTGTGCCTTCAAGAAAACTGACCTTTCTCTAAAACATTATCTGTTCTAACCATACTATAAATCACCAGCATTACAAAGAAGTGAAACATTAGCAGGAACTTTAACAGGATAAAGCAAGGTACTGACTTATCAATTTAGCATCCCGTGACATCTAAATACTTACATGTGTAATTACATATAAATGCATACTCCTCTAGGGTCAGTTCAATTTTTGTCAACGTTTTCTCTAGGAGAAACACTTGTTTTCAAGAAACTGTACTGGCTTTCTCAAACAAATCAAATAAATTAGTAGAAAATAATAAATAAATTATTGCCTGCCATTGTATTATCTTACATTTTTAATTCTTTTTTTCAGTTTTCAAATAAAAATTTATTCTTTATTAAAACAGCTAAATTTGAATAATACAAGTGAATTAACAGGAAAAATTAAACTTTTATTGAACTACTACTATACACATGGACCTCAGGTAGATGCTCACTGCAATTTATTTATTATTTATTATTTTAAAATTAATATTCAAACTAATTTCATTGAGCACCCAGTAGGTATTATGAGGTCGCATTTTGTTGGATGAAGAAGAGAATTAGTTAAAACTCTCTTCTCTGTTTTTTTTCAACTTTTATTGAAATATAATTGATTTCTCACAGTGCTTGACAAACTGATTTGCATTTGGTAGTATTATGAAGTATATGTAACTTATATTTTTTATTTCTTATCTACTAGTTCAGACTCAGAGTTTCTTAAAGGTAGAAAAAATGTCTTGCGTGGTGTTTCACGTGATTCCTAATCTCAGTGTATTTATTTAGTGACTTAAGTGTGTACTATTTTCCAAGGAAAAATAATAAAGATACTTTAAAATCAGGGATGGTCAGAACTTTTCAAAATTTTATACATAGACATTTTTATGAAGTCGAATACTAACCCAACTGTGTTTATGTTTCAGTCAATGCATCTATATAGAGAAAGTCTAGGAAAGGGCCTATTTTGCAAACTCAGTATTTAATATAAATGTACAGTTTCCAAAATACATCATAAAATGTGTGACTGGAGATACAAATATCATCTTGCATCTCTGAATCACTCTTCAGGAAAGATATAGCACTTTTTAATAGGGCTTCTGTAATATTTGCCCAGTGTTTTCAAATGTAGCAACTATGATTTGGCAGAGAGGTAATGAAAGCATTTCTTCCTCTGTTACCAACGATGACTCCCAGAAGCTGCAATTTCAGATTTATAGTTACATGATATACAAGAATTTACAGCAGATTAAAAAGTGCTTTGCTTCTTCTCTCATTACCACTAAGTGAAACATAGTGAAACGATAGGTGGGTTTTTTTTTCATAGTTGTTGGCTGTTTTGAAGTATTTCCTGAAAGCACCACTATAGGGCCCTATAATTAATGTAAATAGCATAACACATGGCTATCTAAATCACTACCTGTATCCCTCATTTCTACGCAAGCATATTTAATGTACTTCTTTTTTTTTTTTTTTTTTTTTTTGCGGTATGCGGGCCTCTCACTGTTGTGGTCTCTCCCGTTGCGGAGCACAGGCTCCGGACGCGCAGGTTCAGCAGCCATGGCTCACGGGCCCAGCTGCTCCGCGGCATGTGGGATCTTCCCGGACCAGGGCACGAACCCGTGTCTCCTGCATCGGCAGGTGGATTCTCAACCACTGCGCCACCAGGGAAGCCCTAATGTACTTCTTGACTACTAGCATGTATGCTAAATGTTTTTGTTAAATTATGATAAATGGAGAAGCTAGTTTTGATACCTAAATTAGCATAATATATTAATTGAAATATTTTATCCATATGAGTGGTTCCTAACAGTCTCTTCATCAGACTGTTTATCTTTGTTATAAGTCAAACAAGTAAAATAAAACAATGTGATCACTATATTTGATGATACAATTTTGCAGCCACTGGTATTATAATCATTTTGGTTTTGTTTTCTTGCTTTGTTTTATTTGTTGTTTTTGTTGAAAATATCTTATGTATAAATAAATAGTACGTGAAGAGTCTTTAACCTTTAAAGAAAATAAGATAACTAAAGCATCCACTAAATACAAAAAAAAATACTTTGAAGGAAATCATAAGCCAGGAGCAAAAACTGAAAAACCATACAACTTCTACTTCGTAATAGTTTTGGTGATGGAGTTCATTTTTTATAGCTCCTTGCTGCCAAGACTAAAGCAACACATCATCCACTGTGACTGACATAAGATTAGGCTTCACAATTTCATAGAAAGATTTTCAAGGATAATGCTGAGTTCCCCTCTTTACTTCTGAAAATTTCTACACCTACTAAGTTTACTATTGTGTCAGTGATCCATAGTATCTAGATATATGATTTGTAAAAGATGAATGAATTAATATTTCATTTGTCAAAGTAAGAATCTATTTTCTTAAATATATTCCTTTGACTTAGAGCAAACGTGGCTATATATAACAGGCTTCTATATATAAAATGCAACATTTAAAATATATTTTTAGCAGATCTACATGGTTTCATGTTTTACATAATTGGGGCTATTATCAAATAACCATTTCATATTTGGATGTAGAAATATGGGCTGAGATAAAATAAATGGATTTTCTAATTATGATTCTTTACTTTGAACATAGAAAATGAGCAGTCTCTCTGTTTTTTATTATTAATATTTGTCTATCCATGTGAAAGGAAGAAAGTATTAAAAATTTAATATAACTCATTCTCATTTCAACCACTTTCATTTAACGTTTGCAAAGATACTTTATATTATCCTTCAAGAAAAAAGTGAGGATCTTGGACTCTAAGCTGAGTACTAAAAGTAAGCCATAAATAGGATTTCTGAGGATGGAATTTGAAAATTGACATTTTTTCTAATATAAAAGTTCTGGAGTTAATTTTTACTCTTTTTGAGCTTGATGATAAACATGGCATGTGGTCATGTTAATCCTAATATTCTAATATAACTTATATAACACAGAATTGAGAATTTGGTCCCCTTGTCCTTAGTAGCATAATTTAGATTGAATTTCTCTCATCTTCTGTCCTAAATTCCAAGGGAATGATGAAGTTTGAAGGATATAAAGCAATAGTTTGTGCATATTCTAAGACCTAAATTTATTAAAATTACAATCAATCTCGAACCAGCTACACATTAGCTTCAGTAATGACACATATAATCTTAAAGATCAGGTGAGTAAGAAAAGTATATTTACTTCCTAACTGTGAAGTTATTTGCCAGCATCTGCCATTGTAGAGACTTTTGGGGACCAACCTTGCTTAGATTTTCAAAGGATTATTTGTAAATTTGTTTACATGTATTGCAGATTATATACATAAAGCAAACTTCTGCCTGGCCCTCTAACCAAATGTTAAGCTGCTTTTCTTACTCTCTGATTCAAATTATAAAGACACACCAAATGCAACCATTGGTTCCAGAGAAGCCAATTAAGTGACTGTTCTGTATTCGTGGGTGAAAAAAAACTTTGATGTAATCTTTGTTCAATTTCCACAGTGGTGGTACATTGGTATTATTAATCGACCCTATTCTCTTCTTTCCATACTCAAGGAAAATATTAGTCTCTCTTTACTGTGCCACATACCCTTCCTTCCTTAAAAATGCAGAATGTCTATTCTACTGAATACCTTAATTGTCCTGTTACCTTTATCTTTGCCAAAATACATTTTAATAAAACTCATTCTCTTACTTTGCCTTTTGCTTACTTCACATTCCTGTTTCCAATGTCTCATCTTTTTTCTAAACATCTCCAATAGGAATTGCATTTGCTAGAGGAATCCCTGAGTCACACCTATAAATTCATGTTTCTTATTCCTATGTCTTATTTGCATATTGGAACCACAATATTCAACAATCCTTTTATAACTTATTCAAAATTGAATTTTCTATGTCAAAAGCACTTTTTTATAGACCTCTCAATTCCTCTTTAATTCAATCAGAAACTAAATTTTCTTGAGAAACCTTTTTCATGGAACAATTAAGTTATCACTTCGTAAGCTTAAAACTTAATATAAAATGTAAAATTTCTTGTCCCAAATTTTTAAGAATTGGTTCTATGATCATTGGTAAGCTATTTCATCTTCTAAATGCAGATTCTTCTGTGTTATAGATTCATCTTTCATTATATAAAAGGGTGAACTAGATGCTTACCACAGTTTGTTAAGTCCTAAACCTATTCTAAGGTGATAGGTTAATGAATCAATTCTATTTATTTTCAGTTTTATTTTAAATTGAACTAATTTTTAAACTGGAATTTTATAGCATGTATCAATTTCCGAAACTCAAGGACAGTTACACGACATCATAGTCTATAGACCAAATTCAAAATTTACTGTAAAATCTAGTATGTTGTTTTTCATTTACTGTGTGTTGTAAAATCAAACATGAGCACAAATTGAGGCTATTGAAATTTCATTTTTTGAGAAGGTTATTCTGTTTAATTGAACTTCTTGGTTGATTTAGAGTTAAGTAAAAGGCCAGTTTTATTGAAATGATCCTTACTGCTTATGATTCTGAAATATTCCTTGCACTGATGAATACAAAGGATAGAAAAGGTTGAGGTTTTGAAGATTTAGTTTCTTCTGGTTCTTCTGCTTCTTCACTAAGGACTCCATCTCAGATATTGTTTGACTTTGTTGCTAACAAGTCAGTTTTCCAGCTTTCATCTAAGCCTTTATTTTAGCTTTGATACCAGCTTGTTGAGTTATATGGACACACAAGTAAGCTCTAAGAGGCTTTAAAGGAACTGGACTTTTTTAGCTGATTTCATCAATAAAAATATATTGCATAACTGCTCTTACCAACCTCCTAAATTTCCCACTGAGATCATCAGCTGACTTTAATAGTGTTCTGTGATGTAATTAGTTTACATTTTGGTACAACCTCCTTATCTTGTCACAGGCATGTAACAGTTTTTTAACCAAACCTGGACCTTAGACTATACATTAAACTGTGCAACACTAGATAGTTGACCTTAAAATATTTTCTGAATAATAATATTGTGAATACATTTTCTTTCTTTCCGTGTTGCCCTTTTTTCTCATAAAACAAAGGGAGGATCTAGTTAGTTGAAGATTTCTATAATGTCCATGTTAAATGTACACTTCCCCAAAATTAACAAATAACTAAAGCATAAAAAGTTACCCAGAAAGAATAGGTATTATATTACTTATATTAAAAGTTCCTTTTACATTGAAATTATTACCAAATCTATGTTGCCAAGTATTCCTTGGCATTATTTTATATATTTTTTAATTGACATATAAATGACATATAACATTTTATTAGTTTCAGGTGTGCAGCATAATGATTAGATATTTGTATATATTGTGAGATGATCACCATAATAAGTCTAGTTAACATCCATCACCACACACAGTTACAATTTTTTAATAAAAAAGTAAGACTGTTTCAAAATAATCATCTACCATTACAAATGTAGGCACATATGTAAATAATTTGAAGTAGAAATAGCTATTTTAAATACTCAGTCCTATGTTTCATTGTCTAATGTTAGAAAAAAGCACAAATACTCTTTCTTCGGATACACTACTGTAGTCTAGTTAGGCTTGTGCCCACTTTTAAAGAGTGATATTACAGTAGTATTTTCTTTTTTGTATTTGCCTTTTTGACTAAAAGAGCTGTATGTTTAATTAAAAAATCAGGAAAACAATCCAATATAGTGTTCTCTTCTGACTCAACATTTTTTTCTTGTGTGTTCAAGAAAGAACACAAAAGCAAGATAATTTTATTAACTAAAACTTGAGGTAGTATTGGGGACAGTGAAGCAGTTGCACTGATTCTCCTGAGCAAAGCAATGGAAAGGGTGAAGAATGCTGCTTTCCAGGAAAGTCATGCATAATGAAAATGTTATATGTTGGGGACATTTGGTCACAATAAGAAGAATGTAGAGAATAGAGTAGCAGAAGCTAATGTGTACAATATTGATGGAAGAGAGAAAAAGAAGTTTTCATAGATTGAGGAAATTTAGAAGAGAAACATAAGGTTTTGACAAGATGAGCTGCTTAAGATGCAACTCCTCATCAATTTTTTTTGTCGTTTAGTTTGTTTCTGTAAGTCATTGCTTAGTAAAGATTTAGCGAATTCTTTAGACAGATGACTGAATGTGAAATTATGATGCTACTGACCCTATGGGTGATTTAATTATGTATGAATTGTATTCATTTATTCTGTTTCACCCTCATTGGATTTTTAAACAAAAGATCAAGTCTGAAACTCTGCAAACTCATGAACAGATATAAATTTTTGTCATTTACGAATCTTTAGGAGAAAGCTTCAGAGATTTGCTGTGATGAATGCTCAAAACAGAAGGCGTTCAAGTCAAATCAGTGATTATAATCATAACTCTTGATCACTAGTGTAACAAGTTTAATATTTTGCAGTTTTATCATATTACTCCACTAAAATATCTCTTACACATACCCATGTGCATGTATGTAAACTAAATAACTACAAGAGACTTATTTTTTTTTGGAATGTCTCTTTTTTTGTTAATAAGACATATTGCTTATACATTTTAAAAAAATGTATAACTATTGGCAACCTTTTTTTCCCAAGCATATAACATGTAACAACTTAATTGTACCACCTTGCACAAAGTTGACCACTATAACCATTTAAACAACAAGAAAAATGTAAATAAGACAATGAGGAGGGAACAGGAACAAAGGACAGGAAATATATTTTTTCAACTTTATTTGGGTATCACTGACAAATAAAATTATGATATTTAAGGTATAACATGATGATTTCATATATGTATACATTATGAAAAGATTCTCCCCATCGAGAATAAACACATCCATCACTTCAGATATTTGCCTTCTTTGTGTGTGTGTGTGTGTCTGTGTCTGTGTGTGTGTGTGTGAAAACATTTAAGTTGTTCTTTCTTAGGAAATTTCAATTATACAGTACAGCATCATCTACTATAGCCACGATGTTATATATTAGTTCCTCAGACCTTATTCATCTTATAGCTGAAAGTTTGTACCCTTTTACCAACTTCTCCTTATTTCCTCTATACCCCAGGCTCTGGTAACCACTTTTCTGCTCTGTTTTTATGAGTTTGACCTTTTAAATTATAGATACAGGTATAGATATAGGTATACTCCATCTATAAGTGATTCCATGCAATATTTGTCTTTCTCTTTCTGACTTATTTCCCTTAGCATAATGCCCTCAAGATCCACCCACGTTGTTGAAAATGGCAAGATTTCCTTTTTTTCTCATGGCTGAATAATATAGCTCATATGTTTTGAATATTAACCTCTTATCAGATATGTGGTTTGCAAATATTTTCTCCCATTCCACGGATTGCCTTTTCAGTTTGTTGGTGGTATTTTCTGTTTGTTTGGTTTTTTGGTAGTTTTTTTGTTTGTTTGTTCGTTTTTGCGGTTGGCGGTCCCCTCACTGTTGTGGCCTCTCCCGTTGCGGAGCATAGGCTGTGGGTGCGCAGGCTTAGCGGCCATGGCTCACGGACCTAGCTGCTCCGCGGCATGTGGGATCCTCCCGCACTGGGGCACGAACCCATATCCCCTGCATCAGCAGGCGGACTCTCAACCACTGTGCCACCAACGAAGCCCAGTGTTTTTTTAAATTGTTTTTTTGCTGTGCAGATGCTTTTTAGTTTGATGTAATTCCACCTGTTTATTTTTGCTTTGGGTGTCTTTGCTTTTGTGTCAAATCCAAAAATAGCATTGCCAAAACCAGTGTCAAGGAGCTTACCCCCTAAGTTTTCATCTAAGAGTTTTATGGTTTCAAATCTTACAGTTAAGTCTTTAATCCATTTTGAGTTGATTTTTCTTCTATCAAGTAAAGTTGTGGGACACAAAATCAATATATAAAAATAGTTGTGTTTCTATACACTAATGATGAACTATCAGGAAAAAAAAAGAAATTAAGAAAACAATCCAATTTATAATAGCATTAAAAAGAATAAAATACTTGGGAATAAGTTTATCCAAGGAGTTGAAAGATCTATATACTGAAAACTATGAGACATTGATGAAAGAAATCAAAGAAGACACAAATAAACAGAAAGATATTTCTTGCTCATGGATCTGAAGAACAAATATTGTTAAAATATCTGTATTGCCCAAAACAATCTACAGATTTAATGAAATCCTGATCAAAATTTCAGTGGCATTTTTTACAGAAATAGGTAAAACAATCCTAAAATTTTATGGAATCAAAAAGCCTCCAAATAGCCAAAGCAATCTTGAGAAAGAAGAACAAAGCTGGGGTACTTATGCTTCCTGTTTCAAACTATATTACAAAGCTATAGTAATCAAAAGGATATGGTATTGACATAAAAACAGACACATAGTATTACCAAACCAAACTGGACTACTCACTGGACATGTGTCAAAGCCAACCTACTGACACTGGGTTGTGGTGAAGGAAAGTACAGTGTTTACTGCAGAGCACCAAGCAAAGAGAGTGGGTAGCCAAGGCTCAAAAGACCCGAACTCCCCAAAAGCTTTTAGGGAAGGTTTTTAAAGTCATGTGTGAGGGAGAAGGTTGCTGGGTGCCTGATAAGCTCATGCACAATTCTCTAATTGGTTGATGGTGAGGTAACAGGGTGGTATTTTAGGAATCTCAGTTATCAGTTATCTGGCTCCAACCAGTCTGCAGTCTACTTGCTGGTAGTCATCATGCAGTTAACTTCTTTTACCTGGTGGAGGTTTTTAGTGTCTTCAAAACAGCTCAAAGATACAGCTCAGGACATTATCTATAGCCCTTGAAGAGGAACTAAAGGTCTTTGACTTTGTTTTATGGATAGACTGTTATTATTTGGTCTTGCTTGACTGCTTTCCTTTGTTTCTGTATTTTCTTTTAAAAACCATTTTTTTCTGTTTTAATATATGACTTCTCTGATTGAATTTGCTCTTTGGAACTTGGGGAAGGCTTAGGAGGCTAAAGTTTTTCTACAGACAAAAGGCAGGGGACTCAGTTTCAGTAGTCCAGTGGAACAGAATAGAGAGTCCAGAAATAAACCCAAGCTAATATTGTCAACTAATCTTTGATAAGGGCACCAAGAATATGCAATGGAGAAAGGATAGTCTTTTCAATAATGGTGTTGGGAAAACTGGACAGCCCCATGCAAAACAATGAAACCAGGACCTTATACCATACACAAAAATAAACTCAAAATGGAAATATATTTCTGTACTGGTTTTAAGATACCTTTATCACCATAGTGAGTAATGATGTTTCTAGATCTATTTATACATATATCAAGAATCTAGTTGAGTGAGTTAGAAACAAAACATTTTAAGTTCCATTTAGATTCTCTCTATGGATACTGCCTATAATGGAGAGGTGCTAATTAAAATGATTTTATTCATATTAATAGCCTAGAAAAATTCAAATAATTAAATCAATTGTTTTATTATAAACTCCTTGAATTATTTAGAGTTGTTTTATTCTTCACTTTCTTTTAGACCTAGCAACAGTATAACTAAGTAATAAATAGTATGTAGTAATCATACAAAGCAAAGCTTCTATAAACAGATTAAGAGTACTGAGAATACTATCATTTTTGTTATGAGGAAGAAATTGCAATGGTTCTATACATTATCCATCATGTGCCTAACTTGAACAATACAAATGTACCAATATTTTCAGTCACATAGAATAATTCTACACTGTAACTCCAAAATTTTGTCCTGTTGAGAATAGTATTAGAGATATAAAGTAACAATTATTAACAATCTCAGAATGTGTGTGGAGAGAGGTGAATACTAATTTTGTAAAGTGTATCACCAGCTCTTTGGGGTTGCTTTCCTGCTAACTATTTACAAATGCTATAGACTACTTTATTTTTAAACTACATTTCCCAATATTGCCAGTTTCCAAGTTAGACGAGCATTATGTTAGGGACTAATTAGCAATTTGCTTTTGGCACTACTTCCTCAATCTGTTGTGCTGGAAAGAACATGGACTTTGAAGTCATGTTGTTTTAGGTCTGAAGTCTGTCACCTGAGCTGTGTGGGATGCTTGAGAATATAACTTCTCAGATTTAGTTTCTTTATGTGTAAGATGGAGATACACACTTTACAAGGTTGTTGTAAGAATTGAGTGAGGTAATAAGTATGTGAAATGTGCTAGCACAGTCATACAGAGTATATTAATCCTAAAAATGTTAGCTATTTCAATCCCTGTCTCTTCTAGATACATTAGCCAGACCCTACAAACTTCTCAGTATCTTTTTCCAAGTCCATCCTTTTTTGTATCTTTCCCTATTGAATAAATTAGGCTTATTTTAAGACTTGATTAGCAATTATATTGTTTTTTCTGACACCAAGTAAGTGGTGTGTCTTCCAACGCCATTTCTCTGATTCTCTGACATCATCTGGATGTCCAAAATTCAGTTCACTTCTGACACTAACTGCCTGGCGTTAGTGCAGATCCTACAAGTTAAAGGGCTCAGTGCCACAAGACTGCCTCCACTTCAGACACCAGTAACAATTCCCAGTTGCCATCCATACTTATAACAAACCAACTATAAATTTGGGGGTTCCCATGACTTGGTAGTTCCTCCCCTACCAAGTTTGGTAATTTGCTAAAATGACTCATAGAACTTAGGAAAACACTTTCCTTGAGTTTACCAGTTTATTATAAAGGATACAACTCAGAAACAGCAAAATAAAAGAGATGCATAAGGCAAGGTATGGGGTGGAGGAGGGATGCTGTGTCAAGATTTCATACCTTCCTCAAATGCACCACCCTCCCAGCACTTCAGTGTGTTCACCAACCTGGAAGTTCCCCAAACCCCATCACTGAGGTGTTTTTATGGAGGTTTCATTACATAGGCAAAATTGATTAAATCACTGGTATTGGTGTTTGAACTCAGTTTTCCACCTCCAGCCTCTCTCTCCTCCCTGAAAGTCAGGGGGTGGGACTAAAAGTTCCAGTCTTCCAACAATGGCTTGGTCTTTCTGGAGACCAGCCCATATCCTGAAGCTATCTAGGGGCCAGCAAAGATTCACCTTATTAGCATAAATTCAGGTATGGTTGAAAAGGGCTTGTTATAAATAATAAAAGGTGCTTCTGTCACTCAGGAAATTCCAAGAGTTTTAGATCTGTTCCAGGAATGAAAAACACAGATCATATATATATAACATAATTTATATATATATGTATTTCCTATCATACTACAGCAATTAATTAATTATTGCCTTCTAAGAATTCATATATTGTTTGTATTAAATTGTGCATACTTACATCTGTTAAGATGTTATCTTTACACTGATACTGTAAATTATATGTTAATAGGAGCCTTTTTATACATTTGTGTTTAATCTCTTAATATATCATTGTGTACCCAACATTATGTAAGAATTTTCTAAGTATTTATGTGCTTGATTAATGCTAATAAAATAGAGACATTTTGAACCTATATCTGTATGGTAACAAAATGCTTCAAGATATCACATGGTCAAATCTAAATGGCTAACATCTTGAAGATAAATTTGCCTAGGTTCAAATATGTTTAGTGTCCCTCGATGGCTACAAACAGGTTACTCTCACTCATCTCTTTGAAGTTCAGCTTCCTTACCACTGAGAAAGATATAATTATAAGACCATGAAAAGATTTGAGAGAAAGACACATACACACACACACACACACACACACAGAAACAGAGGAATAGAGGTTGTCATACACTAAAGGTAATAATTTCACTATTTTTATTGGACAAAGGAAGGATTTAATTTGCTGACTTAACACTCCAACTCCTCAATTTTCTCATCTCAGTACTAGACTTTTTCATTTTTAAGGGCACAATTTTCCTAGATCTCCTTAAACAAAAAAACAGCAAAGAGCAGACAAGTGTTATATTAGCCAGGCATTTGACTTGAGAAGAAATGACCCTATTGTGTGCATGTTTATCAGTCCCCTCTAAGGGTTCAACAATTAAGATCATTCTTACCCTGAAGTTCTCCAAACAGGTGAGCATTCTCCTCTTTTAAACTGTAACTAATTTTTCATCTATAGTCTCACACTCCCTTAAAGACTTAAAAAAGGGTTTTATTAATATTCTTTAAGATAGCTTTGGAAGGTTTTTACTTATTCAATTTTTTTTAAATCAAAGGTATTGATTTGCTCATAGTCCTGGTTCTCATTAGAATCTGGCTATTGTTTTTAAGAAATAGAGGCAAATTTTATTCATATACAATGTTAAAAGAACTCATGAACTTGTTTCTGATCCCCTTATTGAGAAACAAACATTAATCACATTTCTCTATAGTCTGGTATTTTCATTCATTACTCTTTCCAGATAAGTTAGACATTTGTATGTGAATTTAAACATTAGAACCATTCCCCATTTGTAACATTTGGAACCAGTCGGTACAAGAACAGAAAATGCTAAAATCTTAATTAATTTTGTGCACTTCTTACTTAATTCCTATCAAAATCCTTAATAACTTTAAAAGATTACATGTTTGCCTCAGATAGCTAATCTACAGGCACTCATCTTGTATATTAATACATGGATAATACAGAAATTCATTTATATGAAGTACATTGCTATATAAACTGCAATTTGAATCTGGTTTGAAATCCATCATTAACAACATTTTTCTTTAACATAGCAATTTTGTTGCAATACTTTTATGCTTTCCACAGTACATGTTTCCCATTTTGACTTATGAACGTTTGTGAATTCTAAATGCTGGTGTGAATAGGCCAACATCTACTTCAATTGATTAATAGGGCAAAATTTTCAAAGTCTTCTGAGGAAGAGAGCGAAATCATAAAACATTGGTTATATTTGTAATTGGAAAGAAAGAAGCATAAGTTGTTGTTAAGAGCGTACATTCTGAATCAGATTACCTTATTTAAATCCTTATTCTGCTACTTTTTAGCTGTTTGGCTTTCCTTAACTGCTTTGTGCCTCAGTGTTTTCTATAAAATGACTTATTATTATAAAAAGATAAACTGTGTGAAGATTTTAACACAATACCTAGCACTTAGTAAATATTGAGTATCAACAAATATAGTTATTATTTTTATTACCATCATCCTTCAGTATATTTGTAGGGAGATATTTTGACAAACTTTTCAACCAGAGATTTTTAACATAAGTGAATCCATTCAGTATAATGATGTAATGATGTATTTTTAGAATCATTTTATTTAATTGAACAAAGCTCAGGCACCTATTTATTTCTCCTAAGCAGTCCCACTTTTAAGCATTTCATATCTAAGTGGACTTTTTTTCTCACGATATTTTATTTGTTTTAGTTTCTTAAGATTATTTCATAATAGAACGTACTGAATAACTCTTACACCATGAAAAACTGGTTCTGTCAGAATAGTGAACTTTAACTTTTTGACACCTGAAGCTTTCTTTCATCATATTCAAAGACTTCATACTACACCGTTTAATCATAACTGCACAGGTTATCCTCACTGGATATTCCAAAGAATGAGATGCTGAGCTCATTAATAGCCAGTGAGCTTAAAGTAAACCTTATTATCACAGAAGTTTTCCATAGGCAGACCTGATTGAACTATAATGAATATTCTCAGTTTTACATTCTCTAGCTTTTTTGACGTTAAGGAACCACCTTGGAATCCAAATAGTTTGGGCAGTATTTTAAATTGCAGTAACGATTACCTTCATTTAGGAATGCTTTCCAATTCAGATTCTGTTGAATGTATGAAAACACACTGTGCTTGAAAAGTTTTAACCCAGCACTGTCAGATGTCTTTACAGGGCTAAATCTTCTAGGTTTGGATGAATGACACATTCATATATAATGAGAGTCTAAAAAATCCATTACTTGAAATAACCTAATAGGTGAGATACATTCAAAGAATTCTCATAGAAAATCATTCATAGAAAAAGTAAATATGTATTTTAAGATATATCTCTGTTAGGTATAATTAATTACATTTATATTCTTTGCCATTTGAAAAGAAATTAATAAGAAGGAAGATAAGCAGTTGCAAATACTTTGTTTTGCTAGACAAATGCAAATATAATTTGAAAGTAATTGTATATTCTCTTAATTTATTTTCATCTGACTCTAGTATCATTACTCTCTACTCCACTTCAGCATTCTGTTTCAATGGCCATATCTCTGATCTTGTAATCACTCTAAATTTCTCTATCACTGAAGTATTAAATTGCAACAAAATTCTATTTATTGACTGCAAGGTTTTTGCTTCCTGACTCTGTTGTTTTCAGTGTATTTGCTTTTCAAGTTTTCTAGTTGTCCTAGTAATCCAACCCATTGATTATCTTCCCCCATTAGTTCCCTTCTGAGCTAATTCCTTTCCAGAGCCAGTTTGGATCCCATGGTCTGTTGCTTACACTGTGTCTCCTCAACTGTCCTGTCCCCTTGTCTTTATGCCTGACTCTGCTGAGTCTTCACACAGAATATCAAACTGCTGGATTTTCAAGGCTAAAAGGCATCTGTATAAGTTATCTGTTACTGTCTTAAAAACTGCTGTATTACCTAGGAGCTCAAAAAATATCACATCTTACTAAATCTAGTTATCTAATTTCTAGTGAGTCGATAACTTGAGGAGGCTATTCTTTTGCTTCATATGGATTGTGGTGTTATCTGGATCACTTGATGGTACTTTGTGTGTGGCTGGTCTGGTCTGGAAGGGCCAAGATAGCTTCAAATCCCCTGAAACCTGGGGATGGCTGGAAGGCTGGGCTTAACTCTGCCCTCTCCTTTTTGAAATCTCAGGGACCCTTCACCTCATCTCTTTAGCAAAGTAGTTGGACTTATTACATGGGTCAGGACTTTCAGAGTGAGTATTTCAAAAGATAGGAAGTGAAATTCCCTGTCTTCTGTGGCCTGGGCCCAGAAATCAGCATAGCATCACTTCTGCTATATGATGTTGGTCAAAGTAATCACAGAGCCCATCCATATTTAACAAAGTGAACATAGAATCCAGGTCTTGATGCGGAGAATATTGACGATATTATGGACATCTTTACTCTTTTACATCATTCATTCATTCATTTCAGCATTCATTTATTCAATCAATAATGATTTGTCACTAACTATAATACTAGGGACTTGATGGATACAGAGGGTGATGCAAGGCTAGGAAGTTGTAAGTTTCTTTATAGTGGAGCTTACACAGGAGACAAATACAATGGTAACTAACATTATATTATTAACAGTAGGAGAGATACTTCACTTACTGATAGTCAAGGGTAGGCTTTCTGAAGGTAAAATCTAAAAGATAAGAATCACAGAGCCGTGGATAAAGTAAAGGAAAGACAAAACAAAATCAGAGGTCCATTGTCCGGAAAGGGTTTATCATGCAGAAGCAGGGAGAAAACCTATGTTTCTGAAACATAATGTTCAAGATGAGAATAGTTGGGTATATGACTAGAGCCAGAACTTTCAGGACCTTGTAGGCCTGGTTAACAAGCAGGGGTGAGTCAATAAAGTGTTCTAAACAGGAGAATAACAGAGCTGATTCTCTGGTAAAAGAACGTCTGGCCAGTCTCAGAAGGTTGAGAGAAGTCAAAAGAGGAAGCATGTTGGCCTGCTAGAAGGCTATCACAGGACATTTGTAGTAGTCCATGTGAGAGGTAATAGTGGTGATAGTGGAGACTGAGAGAAATGTGTAAACTCCCAATATATTTTGAAGGTAGAATCAATAGAAATAACCATCTTTTCTAATCACAGACAATATTGTTGAACAAATAGCTGTCATTACCGATCTCTACTATTTAACCATCCTTTCATATGCCAAAAATCTGTAACCCAGGTTGCAAATACTTCACAGAAAATGCTTTCACTATAATCATTAATAATATTAAACTTGTCAAAAACAGTAGATATTTTAAATATTAACTTCTGCCTTGCTAACATTTGGCACATTGTGTGACTTCCTGTTCTTTGAAGCATACAACTCCTTTAATTTTTGTAACACAACTTTCTGGATCCACATATCTCTCTGCTAATTTATGTTTATTTTCCTTTAGGAGCTTTTATTTTCCTCCAACCCCGTAAGTGATTATATTCAAGAGTAAATTCAAATTTGACATTTTATATGGCTTTGTTTATACTTTCTCTGAGATATCCCAACAGAACTGTAGCCTGCAGTCAGGCTTCCATTCTGAGTTTTAGATCCATATTTCTGCTTGGAGATCAGAGACATGCATTTCTGGGCATAAAATAGATAAAATATTCCACAAAACCCTTTCAATGCAAACAACTGAAAATGCTGGAAAATATTCTTAAAATATTATGAAAGCATTGAAGTATTTATTTGAAAATTCCAGGCAAATTTATACAAAAATTGTACAGTGAGCCTACTTTTGCTCTTGGGGGCATTTGCTGACATGGGCAAATTTGAGCTTCAGTTTTTGATGGCATCTCTGGGCAAGGGATGCAGAACTCCAAACCCAGCGTGTTCCCTGGGAAAGTGTCTACCAATAGAAGTTGGAACTCGAAGGACTATACCCACAGGGTAAGAGTAGAGCAGAAGTAGACCCGGTCTACACATTCCTACTCTCAAGGGAGTGCAAAGAGCTTTGCCTTTGACATGAGAAAGGTGGAGGTGACATAGGAACCATTCTTGAAGTTATAATCACAAACCAGCTCTTACATGGATTTTTAACTCAAATTCATATCACCCACATGATTAAAATAAAACCTTAAGCAATGAACTTGGATTAATGTGATCCTAGACATTGATGCCAAGAGTTGCTATAGACACAAATCTCTAGAGGAAGAAGCCATCATCTGAGGCATGAAGTATCCTCATAAATATTTTTTAAAGGAAAATGAGTAGCACAGAGTTAAAATTAACCAAGAATACACAGGAACAAGGTACCCTGAGAGAAAACCAACAGAAAAGCTCTCTCAATACTAAAATTGGAAATATCAAATGGTATAAAACAATTACTTTGTTTAAAGACAAGCGTTACTACCTTTGCAGGTAATGGGAAAGTATTAAAACAGTGGTATAAAAGGTATACCAAAGAACTACACGGAGCATTTAGAAATGAAAACTACATTATTATAAATAACACAATGCAGATTAAGCAGAGCTAAAGAAAGAATTAATGAACTGAATTACCTTAGAGAATTTATTCATGCAAAAACCTCAAGAAATGGAAAAGTTGGAAGAGAGGTTAAAATACATGGAAAACAGAATAAAAACGATTCTCAATTGAAAATAGGAAGAGAACAATACAGGTTTATTTGAAGAGCTAATGATGAGAATTTTCCAAAAATTGCCTAGATGACGGACACCAAAGTTAAATCAAGAGATTTAAGAAGCCCAGCAAATTCCAAACTATAAGTAAAAAGAAATCTTTACCTAGAAACATTATGTTGAAGCTGTAGAACATCAAAGCAAAAAGATTTTGAAATTAGCTGGAGGAAAAAAAGATGTTCACTCCAAAGTATGAGACTTTGAGCTTACTTTTCTACAGCAATAATGGCCATCTGAAGACAATGGAATTATATCCTCTTGTGCTGAAAGAAAATAACTGCAAACCTACAATCCTATGTACAAGGAAAATATCTTTTAAGAATGAGGTTAAAAGCCCAGAGATAAACCCATGCACATACGGTCACCTTGTCTTTGATAAAGGAGTCAAGAATATACAGTGGAGAAAATACAACCTCTTCAATAAGTGGTGCTGGGGAAACTGCAAAGCTACATATAAAAGAATGAAATTAGAACACTCCCTAACACCATACACAAAAATAAACTCAAAATGGGTTAAAGACCTAAATGTAAGGCCAGACACTATCAAACTCTTAGAGGAAAACATAGGCAGAACACTCTATGACATAAATCACAGCAAGATCCTTTTTGACCCACCTCCTAGAGAAATGGAAATAAAACCAAATGGTACCTAATGAAACTTAAAAGCTTTTGCGCAACAAAGGAAATTATAAACAAGACGAAAAGACAACCCTCAGAATGGGAGAAAATATTTGCAAATGAAGCAACTGACAAAGGATTAATCTCTAAAATTTACAAGCAGTTCATGCAGCTCAATATCAAAAAAACAAACAACCCAATCCAAAAATGGGCAGAAGACCTAAATAGACATTTCTCCAAAGAAGATATACAGATAGCCAACAAACACATGAAAGAATGTTCAACATCTCTAATCATTAGAGAAATGCAAATCAAAGCTACAATGAGGTATCACCTCATACTGGTCAGAATGGCCATCATCAAAAAGTCTACAAACACTAAATGCTGGAGAGGGTGTGGAGAAAAGGGAACCCTCTTGCACTATTGGTGAGAATGTAAATTGATACAGCCACTATGGAGAACAGTATGGAGGTTCCTTAAAAAACTAAAAATAGAACTACCATACAACCTAGCAATCCCACTACTGGGCATATACCCTGACAAAACCATAATTCAAAAAGAGTCATGTACTACAATGTTCATTGCAGTTCTATTTACAATAGCCAGGGCATGGAAGCAACCGAAGTGTCCATCAGCAAATGAATGGATAAAGAAGATGTGACACATATATACAATGGAATATTACTCAGCCATAAAAAGAAACAAAATTGAATTATTTGTAGTGAGGTGGATGGACCTAGAGTCTGTCATACTGGGTGAAGTCAGTCAGAAAGGGAAAAAGAAATACCGTATGCTAACCATATATATGGAATCTAAAAAAAAATTAAAATGGTCATGAAGAACCTAGGGGTAAGACGGGAATAACACACAGACCTACTAGAGAATGGAATTGAGGATATGGGGAGGGGGAAGGGTCAGCTGGGACAAAGTGAGAGAGTGGCATGGACATATATACACTACCAAATGTAAAACATAGCTAGTAGGAAGCAGCAGCATAGCACAGGGAGATCAGCTTGGTGCTCTGTGAGCCCCTAGAGGGGTAGGATAGGGAGGGTGGGAGGGAGGGAGACACAAGAGGGAAGAGATATGGAGACATATGTATATGTATAACTGATTCACTTTGTTATAAAGCAGAAACTAACACACCATTGTAAAGCAATTATACTCCACTAAAGATGTTTAAAAAAGAAAAAGAATGAGGTAAAATATATATTTTTTGCAAATCAACATCAGAAAGTCTACTAAAGATAATTCAATATGATATACTTTAGGCGAAAGGAAACATCACAGATTTGGAAGGTCTGTGATGAAAGAAGGAATTAAGGGCAAATAAGCTAACATATATCTGGGTAATTTAAAAAATAGTGCAAGTATAAAGTATGATAATGTCCAATAAATTTTTGAAAGACGAGGGAATTAAAGTTCATGACTCAGTAACATATTTCAGAACAGGAATAAAAGGAACAAAATGTTCTAAGATTCTTATTTTGTCTAAGAGGATGGTAAAGGTATTAACTGATATTTTTGGATAACATAAGTATGCATGTTGCATGCTTTAAGACAATCAATAAAATAATAGAAACAGAACAGTTAAGTTCCCAGCTAGTAGCAGGAAAAGGATTAGAATAATGATATAATCCATTAATACAAAGAAAACAAAGAAAGAAAGAACACAAAACAAACAGAAAGAATAAAAAACAGGAAACACTTGTACCCAGATATGTCAGTATATTAAACTGAAATGAATAAAGTGCTGAGTACTCTGGGTAAAAGAAAAAGATTGACTTTTTTGAAAAAATAGAATATAACAACGTGCTGTTTAAAAGAGGTGCTAGTAAAATATAAGGTTACTGAAAGTATAAAAGGATGGAAAAGACATAACATGTAAATATTAACTAAATGAAAGCCAAGGTAACTATATTAATATGAGACAAAACAGAGTTTTAAATAATAAAACATTAATAGAGATAAAGGAGATATTTCACAAAGATAAAAGTTTCAAATCATCAATAACATAAAGCCAATTTAAATGTGTATGTAATGAATAGCATTGCCTCAAGATATGTAAATCGAAAAGAAGACAGAACTACAAGAAGAAAATTTTTAAAAGCTACTACCCTTTTAGAAGAGTTCAACACTTTCTTCTAAGTTAATCCAAGTAGCATAAATGGGGCGAAAAAAAAAAACCCTAACAACTATATAAATGATATGGACAACACAGTTATCAGACTTAACCCAATAGATCCACATCACATCCCCAAACTACAGACTACTCCTTCTTTGCAAGCACAAACAGGATAAAAATCAATCATATTCTGGGATATAAAACAAGTTTTAACAAATTTCATATGATTGAATATATATGAACAGTTTTCTCTGAATATAATTCAGTTAAGCACAAAATCAGAACAAAGAAAAAATAAAACATAACCATATGATTGGAAATAAAGAAGCACTTGGGTGCACAAATTCAACATGCCCACCAAACTCCAAACTACCCCTTCTTTCTTCCCTGTCTTCATCACTCATCCCCCTCTTGTCTAAGGCATCATTTATGGTCCCATGACATTGCCTTAGTTCAGGCCTTCTCTTTGAGTTTCCTCTCTTTGAGGTTCATGCTCCTCCTATCTGCCACACTATGCCTTCTAAAAGATTGGTTTAATCATATAAAGCCTTTATTTTAAAAAATTTTAAAGACCCTCAGTACCAACAGGATAAAATTCAAACTCCATAGCATGACATTCAAGGATCCTTGATAGAGCCTCTGCTTTTCTTTTCATCTTTATTTCTTCCCAAGCCTTCGTGCACCTTTTATGCATCAGTTATGCTATTAACTTATACTTCGCTAAACATCCTGTTCTCCCTGTCTCCTCCTTACCTTTGCACCTACTTACCGCTCTCCCTGGAATTTCCTCTCTTACTATTCACCCACCTGACCATTTCCTATATATCCTGGGAGATACAATTCAAGTATCACATTCCTTGCCTGGTCAATCCTCATAGTGTTATTCACTTCTTCACTTTCTACCCTAGAATTGTTTTTTGTACATCAGTTTTTTAAATTAGCTATTTAAATGTCTGCCTATTGTGTTAGACCATAAACTACATGCAGATAGGATTTTTTTCTTGTTCATTTCTTTTTCTATTCTTAGCACTTATATAAGGAGGGCTCAAAAATTGAATTTATGAATAAAATTAAAATTCTTATGGTAGCTTAAACATATTTGTTGAAAGAAGCAAGAAGGGTCAGTCGATATGTTGGCTGTGAGAAAGGAGAGCAATATTATAAAAAGTAGATGGAATGACTTGTAAAGAATATCAGATAGCACATTTGGTGTGGTAGTCCTAAAACCTTTTAGCATCCTGAAGGAAGGGCTTCCAGGTAGAGTTGTACAGCTTTTATACTGCACAACTCAAGAGGGTGCCATACACATCTAGTCAAGGATGTGATATTGTTGCCCAGAGCAATCCTGAGTGCAAAAAATCCTGAGTAGTCCCACACAATTTCCTTGATCAAATGAACCATGTCATTAGAGTCCAGGAAATAATTGTTATTTATTATGACAGTTGGGAGTCATCATTAAGAAAAGGCCTGTATTTTGCATAACCTAATGAGAGAGATGTGTAACACCTTTTGGAAATCTTCCCAACAAAAACAAAAAGATTCGGTACCTAACGTAGCAAGTTTTGATTGTATGGGAAAAAAAACTCACAATTAAGCCAAATAAATGAGCCATTGCAGTGG
Organism: Kogia breviceps; assembly: GCF_026419965.1. Lineage (NCBI taxonomy): Eukaryota > Metazoa > Chordata > Mammalia > Artiodactyla > Physeteridae > Kogia > Kogia breviceps. The sequence continues at coordinate 53,469,138 of NC_081312.1, forward strand.
GTTGAAATCCATATCCACCTGTGGTATAATTTGCAAAGTTTGCTTGAGGTTTATGCATGAATATTATGACTTGCAGTCAAATTCTTTCTGACCAAATAATTTAGAAAATAAATTTATATACTTGTGATCCATTTTATTAAATAATTGGTATCCAGAAGCCCAAGGACTGAGCCTCATATGGGATAATTAGAATTCACTGACTTGAACCAATGACTTCATCTGCTTCAGAATTTCATGCTAGTGTGTATACTCTGCTTTTATACCCAGAACATCATTTGCTTGCTAACAGTATAAACCAAACATACTTATGACATTTTATTCTGGGAAGCAACTAGAAAGAAAAAATAAACTCTGCTTAGCTTCACCTGCAAATGCTTTTTTAAAGCAGAGTCTTTTTCATTGCCCACACTCAGGAATCACATTTCCCTACCCAAGCTGAAATTCCCAGGCCTAAATATGTTCTCCACCCACCTCTTAATATTCCTTCCCCGTTGCTAGATGCATTCTTGAAAATAGCTTCTCACAGTAAGAGTAGCCACTGGCTTATTGCACACCACATATTTTATCTGTTTTAATATCTCTTTTCTACAGATCCTCCTGCTGTGGAACCAGCATTCCTGGAAATCCGGCAAGGACAAGACCGCAGTGTCACTATGAGCTGCAGGGTCCTGAGAGCCTATCCAATACGGGTGCTGACCTATGAGTGGCGCTTGGGAAACAAATTATTACGGACAGGTCAATTTGACTCTCAAGAATACACAGAGTACCCCGTGAAGAGTCTTTCCAACGAAAACTATGGAGTTTATAATTGTAGCATCATAAATGAAGCTGGAGCAGGGAGATGCAGCTTTCTTGTTACAGGTAAGATGCTGAATATTTTGCTTTTTTTTTTGCTTTTTTTTTTAGATCATGGGAACTTAGGCTTATGTCAATATAAGAATGAAAGCATTTTGCAGATCCATGGAGCATACCATGAACAGCTTGACTGTTCATATTTAGAGCTTCTACTCATTTATTTTCAAGGCACGTCTGTTTTAGTAGTTAAGATAGTTTATGTGCCTATAAAATTAGAAGTTTATGTGAACTCAAATAGAGTTGGTGATGAGGTTGCTTATGTTGAGTGTTTCAGTAATAAAGTGACAAATCTTAACTAGCTTTATTTAGATCAAATTGCAAATATTAATACATATTTTCTTTTGCAAGTTTAAAATCCTTTGCAATCCAATACCTGCTGTGGTTTTAATAGTAGAGAGTGCTTTCTTTCTTTTTCTTGTTTATTTATTTATTACTTCTCAATGTATGGTGAATCTTCATTTTGTCCCTGGCTTACCACAGGACCACAGATATTCAAAGGGAAATCAATATAGTTGTATCTGGTATATAATGAATTAGAGAGAATTATCATTTTTGATATCATTATCTTTTAATGTATTTAAGGAATATTAAATCTGTATTAAATCATACATGTTTATTTAAATTATTTTGGTAATCTAAATCTGTGTAATTTTTGAGCTAGGGTTTAGGCATACATTAAAAGGCTGTACTCTGGGCTTCCCTGGTGGCGCAGTGGTTGAGAATCCGCCTGCCGATGCAGGGGACACGGGTTCGTGCCCCGGTCCGGGAAGATCCCACATGCCACGGAGCGGCTGGGCCCGTGAGCCATGGCCACTGAGCCTGAGCGTCCGGAGCCTGTGCTCCGCAACGGGAGAGGCCACAACAGTGAGAGGCCCACGTACCACACACACACACACACAAAGGATGTACTCCTTTTCATTATTATTTTGTTCCAGATAAAATTGTTTGAAACAGTTATAGTGTTTATGCTACTAAAAGAAGAAACTGGACATTGTATGTTATCTGGAAAGCAATCATAAAAATCATGATTAAAATGCTTCAGAATTAATTAAATCTTGTTCATTGGTAATATAAATTCTTATTAGTAAATTCTTACTCATAAGAGAACTCTCTAATATGGATTGCCTTGAGACATTTTTGCTTCCTGAAATGGGATATTAGGTGGATCAAATACAATTGACTAACCAAAGAATATGAAGACATCCTCTCTGCTGGATCTTACCACCTCTTGGTTTTGCAATCTCTTTTATTAACATTCAGTTGAACTTAAGGTTTTTCTACTTTGATACTTAAAGTGAACTATTAAAACAAAATAAAAAATCCCTAGGACAATTACTTAACATGGTGATCTAATTTTTCTTCCTAGGAATACTTACAAGGGTAAGGGAATGTATTCTATTACTCTATGGGGTAATTTAAATGGCATGATATGCTTTCATTCCTTATTTATATGTTATTATCCCAAGCAATAAGAATCCTTCAAAGGCAATTGTTTTTCACATATTGGTACAAATGGAGCACTTTACTTTCTTTCATTAACCCTCCAAAATAAAAATACTCCATAAAATTAACTAAACCCATTTCTTCAATCTTTTTGGCTTTATACACATTCTGATTTTCTCTGGTGACACTGTTTTCTTTGACTGGTTTAGACCATGCTGCCTCTGCAATATTTTCATTTGTTCTTATTATATGATCCAAATCCTATTTTTTGAGCTAGAAGACAAGCTGCGACCAGAATAAACACTAGCTCCATTCTCCCATTCCAGATCCTTGGGGTGCAGTAAGTAGATTTCAGTAGTTTCAGGAAGGAATAAACCTGTTGTGGATTGCCCCATAGAGGGAGAGGAAACAGCCCCGTGAATTAATTTGTTTCCAGTGTGCATTTTTCAATCTCCAGGTCAACCTCATTGTTTCAAGATCTCCACATAAAATCTAATAAAGTTTTGAAGAAGAGAAAAAGAAATGATTGAATTCCAAATACAGTATAATTCAGGAAAATATATAAGGAAATCAATGATTCCATAGAATCAGACATCTGGAAGAAACTTTGAAAGGCTATTTAGTTTTCTACTAAAACATACCAGAATTAGTAGTAATCCTTATCAATTTCCCATAATTCAGAACTCTTTGAAGCTATGCAGAAGAGAACTAGAGAATATAATATATGCAAGGATTCATATATTTATTATGCATATGTTCTTTACCCACAAAACAGATCTTTGAAGACAATTCTTTTTCCTTGAGGCCCAAATTAACTAAGAAACATTTAAATTTTCAAAGTTATAACTATTGTACCAAACTTAAGAATTTAAACTCTTCCACTTGCTTGTCCTAAATGTCCTGAAAGTGGACTTGGTCTGACTGCACATCAAAATGTACAGAATTGAACTAAAAGGCAATGGAAGCCCTCATGTCTATATGTATTCTAGCTCCCGGGAAAGCTCAAAAGTTTGGACGTGTTTTCTTCATTTATATCATGAGTATGCAATGTGTGTGGGTGTTTGGGGGTAGGAGAGTGGGGTTGTGTTTACCAAGAAGTCAGAGGGGGTGTGAGAATATTTTCCTGGAAAGGAAAAGAAGATAGTAAGCAAAGGTATTTTGGGAAGAGTGACCAACCTAGCTTGTTGTGCACTGTCCATATTAGAGAATATTAGCTATAATACTACAAAATACCGTGTACTTTCATTTATTTTATTTACTAGTATTGTTATAGTGAAGTTAAGCCTAGTTTTTTTGTGTGTTTTAAGCCTTTTTGAACTATGGCAGGAACCCAAAATCCATTTATCATATTTTTCTGTGGGAGAATTTTTACAAGTTCTATAAATAAATGTGACATATTAATTTATTATAATAAGTCCACTTGTAAATGTGTAATTCCAAGTATATATGTATAAATACATAGACATAAGTATTTCTATATTAATAAATAGTTTTGTACTGTTTAGCAGATCACTCGAATGGAGCATGGATTTCACTTTATCACAGGTTCAAATGCTCCAAATTAACATTTGGAAAAAATGTTTTTAAAGACTTCAGAACATCTAGCACATTCATTGCATTACAGATACGAGTGAATAACATTCTAGGTTAGATCCTAGCACACAGCTTGATACAGAAAAGAAAACCAGTAAATCTGGGATGATGGAATAGATAGAAGGATGGCCAAGAGTGAATGATTAAATGGAAGGAATCTTACTGAAAATTATTTTTTAATGGGAAAAGAATGAGGGTGAAAGAGTAGTTCAAGTTGAAAATATGTAGTGGGCTGAATAATTTCCCCCAAGAAGGTAAATCCATGTCCTAATCCCCAAACCCTGTGAATATCACTTTATGTGGCAATACATGATTAAGTTAAGGATTTTGAGAGGGGCTTATCCTGGATCATGTAAGGTTAGTGAAAGATTTAATGTCCTTATGGTTGCATGATAGAGGGCCCTAGCATTTTGCTGGTTTGGGGCTGAAGGCCACTCTCATGTCTTAGAATATTTCTGCAGGTCCTAGAGATCACCTGTAATTCCTTGTCACATGTGCTTTTCCAACGTGGCTGCTTAATTCATCAAGCCATGAGGAAGAATCTCTAGCTCTAGTCTGTTAAGATGGAATCTTATATAACATAACCTAATTTCTGAAGGAACATCTCATCACAGTTTTTTCCCACCCTCCATGGGAGAGAATTATACACAAAGACATTAATAACAGAGGTAGAAATCACTGGAGTCACCTTAGGTTCAGTCTGCCACACGTATCAACATTACCTGCTGCTAGGAGTACTTTTAAATACAAGCTACATATGAAACTTTTTTATCTATGGCAATAGTTAAAGAAATTCCTCATAGTTTAATCCCTTTCAATAAACATAGCAAATAGGGTTTTACAAACAAAAATTTGCCTGTGACTGTTGCTTTCACCTCTAATTTGGAAATATTTGTACTGGGATTGTGCATCCTTTTCTTCTGATATATTAAAATATTCAGATTGACATTTTAGAACTACTCTTTTCTCCATATTCAGCACCAGTAGATCAGACACATAACCAAAATTAGACAGATCCTAGAGAACAAATAAATCAAGAGTGAGACATTTTTATGAAAGGGAGTACATGCTATCACTCAGTGAATGTAAAGAAATGGAGGGTGACTGAGAACTGTGATATGCCTAAGACAGGCTGTTGGATTACTCTAGCATTACTTAGTTCTAAAGAATGAAAAGGATGAAATAACAACCAAGTCAAATGTTACTCCAAATCAAAATGTTTTATTCTTGTTTTCTAAAGTCAGATTGAGTTATGTAGTAACTCAGATAGAAAATGTATTTTATTCTCTGGCAATGCATATGTTTGTGCTATTCAGCTGGATACTTGTTTGTTATGAATGTCTAAACATGAACAGCATAACACTGTAGAAAAATCATTAGAACTATCAGAAGTGAGAGCAAATGAACTAATGGAAAAATATCTAATAAAATTCCCTGTGATAACTCTAAAAGGCAAAAAACTTCCATGTCAAATATTTTTCAGAGCCAAAATTCTGTTAAATTTATTAGAATTTTACTTATGATAACAGATAGACTAATGGATCCCAGTGTTTCAGCCAGCCTTATGAATTACAGTTATGTTAAAACTATAGAGCAGAAAATGCATTATATGTCTTAACAACTCTTGATGTATTCTATGGTGTACAAAGTGACTCCACTTGTATTCTTTTCATTCAAACAATTCTGCTATGTGTGTAGAAGAAGCAATATCACCCTTTTATGACTGGTAAGCTACTAGAGGCTAAGGAAACCCAAAAGTAAAATGTGTATCTTCTGACTGTAAATTCAAGCTCTTTGGGACACACCTCAGTAACTCTTTTATTAGTGGTTCTAAAGGAATTTTTGGATAATTAAGCTAGATAAAATGTACATGAGTCCATGCTGAATCTAAAAAAGTAGAAATAAAAATGTAAATATTAATTAAGGAAGTTAATACTATCACTTAGCAAAAATTTTACCAAAATATTTTCTTTAATATTGAATCTAATTTATACAATATTTTAGAGATGGAGCAGAAAGGGATGATTAGAGGGAGGCTTATAGGAGTTTGTGTTGATTCCATCCTAGTCCTTACCTGAGGATTGGGATGCATAGATAAGGTGAAACTGTTGAGGCTTAGCACACTCTTCTGTATCAGGTTCAGAGCAGAAAAGTGACAGTAGAGTTCAAGCACTGATGGAGAAAGCTAGAATTTTCAGCTTAGCAAATTTAGGATATACCTTCTTAAAATTCTGAACATCCTGCTGAGATATCAGAATGATTAAGCCTTAGGAGTCAGGGCCTTGCTTGAAAATAAAGGCTTCTTCTAGATACTCCCAAACAAAGGCTAACACCAAGCCCTGATAAGATTCATGGGGAGGGAGAATTTGGAAGTAGAGTTCCACCAATTTGTAAGAGCAAGTCTCTATGTTCTCCATACATCTCACCCTAATAAAATGTAAAAAGGCAGAATACAGAAGTTTGAGGTGATTAGTAGGTAGCTGAATTACCTACTAGAATAAACAGCGACACTCTTTAGAGGAAGAGAGCATAGTCCAGTTATCTATAATATATAATATGTATTATACATTACAATGTAATAATGTAGTGATAATTACTAACAATGCTCAATAAATAATAAAAATTACCTGACATGCAAGGAAAATAGGAAAGTATTAGCCTTAGTCAAGAATAACAGTGGTCATGGGACTTCCCTCGTAGTGCAGTGGTTAAGAATCCTCCTGCCAATGCAGGGGACATGGGTTCAAGCCCTGGTCTGGGAAGATCCCACATGCTGCAGAGCAGCTAAGCCCATGCGCCACAACTACTGAGCCTGTGCTCTAGAGCCCGCAAGCCACAATTACTGAGCTTGTGTGCCACAACTACCAAAACCCATATGCCTAGAGCCCATGTTCCGCAACAAGAGAAGTCACTGAAATGAGAAGCCCATGCACCGCAATGAAGAGGTGGTGCAGCGGTTGAGAGTCCGCCTGCCGATGCAGGGGACACGGGTTCGTGCCCCGGTCCGGGAAGATCCCACATGCCGCGGAGCAGCTGGGCCTGTGAGCCATGGCCGCTGAGCCTGCGCATTCAGAGCCTGTGTTCCGCAGCGGGAGAGGCCACAACGGTGAGAGGCCTGCATACTGTAAAAAAAAAAAAAAGAGTAGCCCCTGCTCGCTGCAACTAGAGAAAGCCCATGCGCAACAAAAAAGACCCAATGCAGCCAAAAATAAATAATATAAATTTTTAAAATAAACTAAAAAAAAAAAGAGAGAATAACAGTGGTCTTTTAAAAACTAACCCTGAGACAGCCCAGATTTTGGATATAGCAAAGCCTAGCTATTATAATAATTTCAAAGTATTAAAGGAAAATATGTTCAAACATTTAAAGATAAATGCAGTATTTATGAGTAAATGCATAAGAAATTTCAGCAGAGGGAAAAAATCCTTTAAAAAAAACCAAATGCAAATACTATAACTAAAACAGTATAATAACTGGAATGAAAAAATTACCTAGATGGAATGAACAAAATATTGGAAAAGGTAGAAGCGTCAGTGAAATTGAAAGAGCTGAGACAATCTGCTGGATAGAAAAAAGACTGAAGACTAAAGAAAAGAGACCTAAGGACCGGGAAGATAATGAAAAATGGCCTAAATAATTGCAATTGAAGTTCCAGACGTTCTAGAAAAGAATGAGAATGGGACCAAAGAAAAAAAAAGTTTTTCGAACTCACAGATCCAATCATATCATGGAACACAAACCAAGAAAAAATACAAATAAAATCACACCTAGGGGGCTTCCCTGGTGGCGCAGTGGTTGAGAATCCGCCTGCTGATGCAAGGGACACGGGTTCGTGCCCCGGTCCGGAAAGATCCCACATGCCACGGAGCGGCTGGGCCCGTGAGCCATGGCTGCTGAGCCTGTGCGTCCGGAGCCTGCGCTCCGCAATGGGAGAGGCCACAACAGTGAGAGGCCCGCGTACCACAAAAAAAAAAAAAAAAAAAAAAAAAAAAATCACACCTAGGCACATCATAATCCAATTGCAGAAAACCAAAGACAGGAAGTTTTCAAATCAGCCAGAATAAAAATGATATTGTGATGATATGCATGACAGTTACCTTCTCATTAGAAGCAATGTGAGCTAGAAGACAATGACACATCTTTAAATCTTTAAACATCTTTAAAATGCTGTCAGTTAATAATTTTATTTCCAGTGAAAATGTGCTTTAAAATAGGGTCAAACAAATATATTTTTCTGGAAAATGAAAGCTGGAGAATTAGTAGTCAGTAAAACTGTACCACACAATATACCAAAAGATATTCTTCATATTAAAGGGAAAAGTTATCAGTGGAAACCAGGATCTACAAAAAGAAATAAAGAATCTTTTCTCCTATGTTTTCTTCTGTGAGTTTTATGTTTTCAGATCTTATATTCAAATCTTTAACCCATTATGAGTTAAATTTTGTGTATGGTGAAAGACACGGGTCCAATTTCATTCTCTTTAATGTGGATATCTAGTTTTTTCAACATCATTTTTTAAAGAGACTATCCTTTCTCCATTGTGCATTCTCAGTACCTTTGAAGAAGATCAGTTGACCATATGTGAGTGAGTTTATTTCTGGGCTCTTAACATACATACCTACACACCCACACATGAACACAAGGAAACTTTTGGAGGTGATGGATATATTTATTACCTAGATTGTGGTGATAGTAACAGGAGGTATACGTATGTCTAAATTTACCAAATTGTATTATATTAATTATATGTACTTTTTTTGTATACCAATTATACCTCAATAAACATGGGGAAAAAATGAAATGAAGATGATCAGATCCAGTAAATAGGTGGGTAAAGATAAAATTTTTTGTAATTTCCCTAATAAACAGCTGTACAAACAATGGTCAGCAAATTACAGCTTGGGGACCAGCCAACAGTTTTTATAGATAAAGGTTAATTGCAACATAGCTTTCTTCACTTGCTTATGTATTGTCTATGCCTCCATTCATGCTACAACAGGAGAGATGAGTAGTTGTAACAGCAACCATATGGCTCATAAACCTAAAATATTGGGTTTCCCCAGAAGTTCATTCAGATTTTTCCGTAAGATGTTACTGAAAAACCCAAACGAACTTCTGGGCCAACCCAATATTTACGTCTAGCCCTTTGAGGAAAAGTCTGTCAATCCTTGGTTTGAAGCAAAAATAATAACATTATAAGTTAGGGTTTTTAACATATCACGAAGCAAAATGTTACAGCAATAGCACAGTGATGGGATTAATTTGAGTTGTATTGTTCTAAATTTATGACATTTGGGAAGTAGGAACTGAGACGCAAATAGGGACCTCAGAGAAGCATGAAATGTGAAGTGTGATATATTAAGTGATACAATATTGACTCTAAATAGAATCAGTAAGTTAAAGTTGCATAGTTTTTGCCATACAGAAACTTCTAAAAAGTTTTTTAAAAAGTGGTGCCTTGCTGCAATGAACATTGTGGTACATGTCTCTTTTTGAATTATGGTTTTGTTGGGGTATATGCTCAGTAGTGGGATTGCTGGGTTGTATGGTAGTTCTATTTTTATTTTTTTAAGGAACCTCCATGCTGTTCTCTATAGTGGCTGTATCAATTTACATTCCCACCAACAGTGCAAGAGGGTTCCCTCTTATCCACACCCTCTCCAGCATTTATTGTTTGTGAATTTTTGGATGATGGCAGCACTATTTACAATTGCCAGGACATGGAAGCAACCTAAGTGTCCATCGACAGATGAATGGATAAAGAAGATGTGGCACATATATACAATGGAATATTACTCAGCCATAAAAAGAAACAAAATTGAGTTATTTGTAGTGAGGTGGTTGGACCTAGAGTCTGTCATACAGAGTGAAGTAAGTCAGAAAGAGAAAAACAAATACCGTATCCTAACACATGTATATGGAATCTAAAAAAAAAAAACAACTGGTTATGAAGAACCTAGGGGCAGGACGGGGATAATGACACAGACCCACTAGAGAATGGACTTGAGGACACAGGGAGGGGGAAGGGTAAGCTGGGACAAAGTGAGAGAGTGGCATGGACTTATATATACTACCAAATGGAAAATAGATAGCTAGTGGGAAGCAGCTGCATAGCACAGGGAGATCAGCTCAGTGCTTTGTGACCACCTAGAGGGGTGGGATATGGAGGGTGGGAGAGAGGAAGACACAAGAGGGAAGAGATATGGGGATATCTGTATTGGTATAACTGATTCACTTTGTTATAAAGCAGAAACTAACACACCACTGTAAAGCAATTATACTCCAATAAAGATATTTAAATAAATAAATATTTTTAAAAAGTGGTGCATTGAAGAAACTAAAATACATTCGAATTTACTCAAAATATCAGAGGAAAAGATAACAGGTGAACAACAACAAAAACACTGAAGGGACAATGAAAACAATGAGCAAGATGATAGACTTTAACCCAATTTTATTAATAATGACATGAAATGTAAATGAACTTAGCACTTCAGTTGTCAGAAATCATTGGACTGGATTTTTAAAAAAAACAACAAGAAGCAAGCTATCTACAAGATAGACACTGCTATCTTCAAGAAACACATGTTAAATACAAAGACACAAGCTGAAAGGACAGGATGGAGGAATACATAACATGCGAAGAGCACATAAGAAAGCTGACGTGGCTATATTATTGCTGGACAAAATAGACTTCAAGACAGAAAATTTTAAGAGTTAAAGAGGGCCATTTAATAATAGTAAAAGAGGACTTCCCTGGTGGCGCTGTGGTTGAGAATCCGCCTGCGGATGCAGGGGACACCGGTTCATGCACCGGTCCAGGAAGAGCCCACATGCCACGGAGCAGCTGGGCCCGTGAGCCATGGCCACGGAGCCTGTGCGTCTGGAGCCTGTGCTTCGCAACGGGAGAAGCCACAACAGTGAGAGACCCGCGTACCACATTTACCCACAAAAATAATAATAATAGTAAAAGAGCAATTTATAGGGAAGATTATACAGATATAAATATGTGTGGTCCTAATAATAGAGCTTCAAAATTCATAAATAAAGAAGTGCCGGGAGGAATAATATACTCATAATTACACTAAAGGATTTAACATCCATCTATGAATAATTTATAGAATATGTACCCAGAAAATCACTAATGTTTTAGAAGATCTGAACCATACTGCAAGCAAACTAAATTAACTGATATTTGTAGATTATCATACCCAAAGTTTTAAACTACACATTGTTACATGTGCACATGGAATACTCACCAAGATAGATAATATGCTGATCAGACATATTCCTTCTAAAATTGAGAGCAAAACAAAAATACCCACTCTCATTAGTCACAAATATTGTACTGCAAGTCCTTACCACTCCAATAACACAAGGAAAGTAAGTAACATGCATAAAAATTAGAAAGGAAGAAGCAAAATTACTTCTAGTCACAGATTATGTCATTGTTTTTGAAGACAGTGCTAAAGTATCTATGAGAAAATCTACTTGAATTAAGATAATTTAGCAAGAGCATAGGGTATGAAATTAGTATGTAAAATCAATCATATTTCTGTATAATAGCTATAAAAATTTGAAACTGAAGGGTAAAAAATACCATTTCCAGTGATATCAAAGTGTAAATAAATTTAATAAAATATGCACAAAACGTACACTGAAAAATATTTTAAAACTGCTGGGGGAAAGGAACCGAAATAAGTGGAGAAATATCAAGTTCATACTTTGGAAGAATCAATATTGTTTTCATACTTATTGTCTCCGAATTGATCTACAGATTCACTGCAATCCCAACAAAATACCCAGCATGGTTGTTTTTGGTTTTGTTTCTATAGAAATTGAAGAGCTGACTCTAGATTTTATTTGGAAAGCTAAGGCTTAACAATAGCTAGACCTATGTGGAAGGGGAAAGAAAACAAAGTTGGAGGACTCACACTATCCTGTTCCAAGTCTTACTGTAAAGTTACAGTAATCAAGATAGTGTGGGTTTTGTATAAATATAAACACATGGTTCATTGAAACAGGATAAAGGATTCAGAAATAGACCTCTAAGGTCACAGAGATGATACCATATGGTCAAATGAGTTTTTCAAAGTCACCAGCATAATCCATTAGGAAATGATAGTCTTCTGAATAAATTGTGCTAGAACAACTGGATATTCATATTAAAAAAATAAACCTTAAACAATACCTCACATTATGCACAAAATTAATTTAAAATTGATTGTAGTATAAATATAAAAAACTAAAATAGTAAAATTCTAGAAGAAAACTCAGGAGAAAATCTAGGCAAATTTGGAATAGGAAGTAAACCCCCAAAATCACCAGTCATTTAAAAATAATATGAATAATAATAATACAAGCATAATTAAAACTGCAGTCTTCCTGCTCTTCAAAAGACCTCATTTAAAAAGGAAAAAGCTTCCACATATAAGCAATATCATATGACATTTGTCTTTCTCTGTCTGACTTACTTCACTCAGTATGACAATCTCTAGGTCCATCCATATTGCTGTAAATAGCATTATTTTGTCCTTTTGTATGGCTGAGTAATATTCCACTGTAGATATACTACTGTATAGCACAGGGAACTCTACTCAATACTCTTTAATGACCTATGTGGGAAAAGAATCTTAAGCAGAGTGGATATATGTATGTATATAACTGATTCACTTTGCTATACACCTGAAACTAATACAACGTAAATCAACTACATTCCAATAATTTTTTTTAAAAAAAATTATTGGTCTAAAGAAACAAAAAATAGGGAAAAAGGAAAAAGCAGGCCACAGGCTGGAAAAAAATTTGAAATACATATTTGTGACAAAGTGTTTGTATCCAGAGTATATAATTCTTAAAATTCAATAATAAGACTAATGGTCCAATTAAAATTGGCAAGAGACTTGAATATACATTGCACAAAATAGCATACAATTGACCAGTATTTGTATTAAAACTGGTAGCCATCATTTGTTATCAGAGAAATGAAATTTAAAACACAATGAGTTAGAACTACACACACATTATAATGACAAAAGTTAAAAAGACTGACAATAGCAAATGTAGGTGAGGATATATAGTCCCTGAAATTATCACACATTCTTGCTGGGAGTGTAGAATGGGATTTCTGTTTTGAAAATGGCTTGTAACTATCTCAGAAACTTAAATATTTACTTACCAAGTGATCCAGCAATTCCACTCCTAGATGATTACTCAACAGAAATGAAAATGTATGTCTATACAGAGATTTATACACAAACTTTAATAGCAGCTCTATTTATAATAGTGTCTGACTAGAAACAACCCAAATATTCATCAACATGTGGCTGGATAAACAACTTGTGATCTAATCTACTCATGCAGTGGAATTTTACTCAGTCATAAAAGTGGAGACAACTACTGATACAATACATGAATGGGTGGATTTCAAAGACAATTATATTGAATAAACACAACTAGCCAACAGAAAGTGCATACTTTATGATTCCATTTATATGAATTTCCTGAACACGCAAAACTAATCTTTAGTAATAGAAATTATATTCTTTGGCTGGGGCTGAGAGTGGAGTTGATTACAAAGGAGTAGGAGGTAACTTTCTGCAGTGATGGAAATCTCCTATATCTTGATTGGCTATTACATAGTAATATATATTTTCCTAGACTCAGTGAAATCTGCACTTAAAATCTGTGCATTTTATTGTATGTAAATTATACCTCAAGTATTACTGAAAAGTGGATGATATTTGCCAAATAAGATAGGGTTGGGAATAGGTGGTGTTTCATAATATGAATGACATTATTCAATTTACTATTGTCATGTATATACTTTTTCTAACCCATATTGTGTTAATTTTTTAAACATGTGGTTTTTCCTCAAGAATCGTTTGTTCCTTTTTCCTCCCCTAACCTCTAATTACTTTCCTTTAGGAGGAGACAGTAAACTGGTTATCTTCATAGTAGTTCCCCTCCCCAGGATAACCACTACCATCTTTGCCCAACTGTATCTCTTACTTTAAGAGAATGTGACTGTTACATTAAGAATATTGAATGACCCAATATATTGGTAACAAAGGTCATGTATACAAGTGAAATCAGAAGGATATGAATCAGGTTTTGGAGAATTACCATTTTGTAAGCAAGACCATCACTGCTGGGTAGAATAAAGGGAAGATAGAGATATCAGCATAACAGGGTAGGACTCAGTATTCCAAAACTATTGCTCAGAGCTTCCTTATATTATTTTGGGCAGGCATTAGATCCAGTTTTTAGAGGATAAAAAATGGTTTGAAATCGCAGTTTCTCCTGAGAGAAAAGAATTTTTATAATATTCTCTGACACCAGAAAAGAATAAAGCAAAGAAACCCAAATGTAGAAATCCACACATATGTATGTGAATATTATATGTTTAGTATTTCTATTCTTAATAGTCTGTTTAGCACTTAGTACAGTTGGATTTTTTCTGTAGATATTGGGTGGTAATAAAATCAATCTGTGAAAGAATCAAAGGACTTTTTAGTTCAGTGGAATCAAAGCCATATCCCAAACCTCCAAGTGTCTATTTAAGCACTTGGCCTTTGTCCATCACCCTGAAGGGATGATTAATGGATGAGAACAGTGCAAAACTTGTTCCAAAGACATGCCAGAAACCAGACTTAAGATGGTCAGGTGAGAGTTTCCACAGATAATTGCCCACAACCTGATACTTTGTCTTTTCTCAAGGGATATTTTGTGGCATAGCAGTAAGTTGAGAGGTTTTCTTTTTATAAATTCTTTTTGAATTTCAGACCAGAGGATATAATCAAAGTCTTATAATTTTATATTACTTATGTAAGCGTTACTTAAGAAATCACTTTCTTTCATCGTTCTAATGAACTTTGTCTATTTCTAAAGCACTGATCAAAATGACAGTTGCTAATAGCCTCAGGATCTAACTGCAGGCAGATACTTGCTTTGCAGTCAGATCCAGACCAGTGCTTCTCAGCAATACAATAAGAATAGTTATCTGTGCCTTAATCTTTTTCTTGCTCTAGGAGTCATATTCACAGATCTTTTGGTTATTCTTAGAGAGTCACAGTTATTCAGTTTCAATGACTGGTTTCCTTTATTCACATCTAAATCCACTTTATTAATTCAAGTTATATGTTTTGGAGAAAATAAATGTTCCTAGAAGATAAACAGCATACCTTCTGGGCTCCTCTCCAACTCACTTGAACACCTCTTACTCCCTGCCTCAATGATATTCCGCACATTCATATTCAGCAGTGGACCACCCACATGTGTGGCAATGGTGCTTGCCAGGAAGTTAATGTGCTTCCTAAGTACAGCATTTGAACAGTCAGTCCTCTTGGCCTGAGCACTGTTGGGTCAGTTCATCCAGCCGTTCCCCCTCCGTGCACACTTCCCAGCCAGTGGTCCTTCTAGAAAGGTAGATTAAGCTTTCTCCTAATGTCACAATTAGAGTATTTTCTGTGTACAGGTAAAATATTGCAAGCAGGCTTACAAAGAGGAAGACCCCAGAGGAAAGCATTTCATGAGAATTTTATGAGAAGTTGTATATCTACAGACATATACATGCTATATGAAAAGAAAAATCCAAACTGAACAAAAATAAATTGAATCTCTAAAGTTGCATTGTCTTTGGGGTTTTCCCCTTGTTTGGGCATATTCTATTTCAAATTTGAACGCTGGTATGTTTTTCACATACTGTTTCTGTTACATAATTCAGATTTACATAAAATTTCCTCACACTGTACACAACTTCAAGGGAGAATTTCTCTGACTGTCCCTTTTATGGAAGCTGGAATAAGAAAGAAAGGGCAGGAAAGCCTAAAGTGACTTTTGAATTATATGTGAGATGTCTTTTGAGGATTCCTAGAAAAAGGAAAGGAAAAGTTTTGAAGTCTTATAAAAATGTGGGCCCTAGTAAATAAGCAGAGATTTTGGTTATTCCATATCTTGACTCATAAGTATCCATGTATATTTGAGGGGAAGGCATATAGCATTTCTGTTTCCTTTCTGGGCCATATAAGAATTAGCAATTGAGTTTATGAATAAATGGTTGCTAGTTACTTCAGTGATTTGATTTTCTAGTAGCATTTCTTAGGCATGGGATGTATAGGACAGGCAAGGGGAAATGGTCAGAGAACAGGGATATACTCACTATTTTTATAAAACAGTTCACTTGCTACAAAATAGATTTGTGCTTAGTCCAGGAACTGGACACCATGTATGTTTAATCATTTTCTATTTCTGAATCTGCTTCTGTTTTGTGAAATTTAATGATCTATAGAATTTCTTCTGCAACCTCAATTGTCTGTGCTTCCCATGCCAGCACATATATACGTATTACAGAGTTGGCTCATTAACAAGCATAGTTGTGATATATGAAAGAAATGGCATAACTCTTGAAAGGATAGCAAAAGAGCATCACAAAATCAGCCTAGAGCCATGATTGTGACATAGCCAAATGTGGTACTCCAGATAGCTACTCCGACCTTGGCTTCCCTCACCAATGACAAGAAAGTTTGGTGTGTGCTTGCCTCACCCCCTGACAGTTGACATGTACCATGTATTAATGAAATGTTTTTCTAAAATATAAAATGAAGCAAAATAGTTTTGTATTCTTCTGCCTTGGGAGTATTTGATGCAATATTTCTGAAAAGAGAGATTTCTAATAATTTCATTTCATCCTAACATTCCTGAAATAAAATACTTTGAGGAAGGTAGGGATGATCACACCCTCTCAGTCTGAAAGCCAACTTCCTTTGCATATTTAGGTGAATGGTGTAACCTCTCTTCCTTCTCACAAAATACTCATTTGGATCTTTTTGAGGGATGATCTGCAGACCAGACAAGGACAGTAGTCTGCATTATTTCATTAATTATTATATTCATATTAACTTTCCAGATTTGCAGTTCAAGCCAAGTAATATCCCTCTGCATATTTGCCCTTCCGACTTCTGTGAAGACTAAAAGAAGTTAATATTTGTGGAAGTACTTTTTAACTGTAAATTCCTATATAAATTTGAGATACAGTTTTCATCTCAAGATTTTTCTTACTTCATGAGTCCATGGTTGTAGTGGTAAATTAGAATAACTTTTAACAGAAATCCTAGACATATAATTCTGGTAGGTGTCTCAAATACTTGACAGAATAGTAGTGAGCAAAGGCCCTTGGGCCAACTCCATTTTGTACAAGGGGATAATTGAAGTACAGAATTTAAGAGTTGCCTTTTCTTCTTTCTCTCAGGTCAACCATCTTTATTCCCAGAGGAGCTCTCCAGATTATTTTTGTTTAGAACATGTGGTTTTTAATACACATAACACTTACTTAGATATTTCCAAGTAAAATATCAATGGATATATAATTTTTATTTCTAAACTTTCTCTAAACCCTTAGCAGTTTCCTATTTACATGCCTAATGTGAAAGCTAATTGTTTCATCAAATCCAAATCATCTTTTAAATTTTTTGGACCGGATCCTATTCTAAACCTATTGTGGAAAAAAAACCCTCATATTATTCATATTTAACATCATTTTTGGCAAAGTACATTCAGGGTTTTAGAGTAAAAGGGTTATTCATTTAAGTTAAAATGTTATCTGGTAAGTGCATGCATTTATTTTATATTACCCAAGACAACCATATATATTTGGGGCGTAAGCCAGTAACTACTTTGCATAAATATTTTGTTTTCTAGGCTGATGCCAAAAAGGGGTCAGAGGTGACTCAATTGTGTTGAAATAGTGCTTCATTGAAGTTTTAAAAAAATGAATAGGAACTCATTTAAATTTGTCTAGTTTAGTTTTTAAATTGCTTCAATTTCCTGTGCTTTTAAACGGTAACAATGGAACCAAACTATGGAACTCTTCCTACAGAATTTTATTTTACAATTTTTCTTTTTTTTTTTTTTCTTTATGGGAGAGGGTACAATGTGAGATTAATGTTTATTAAATACTTATTATTTCCGAAGTGCTATCATAGGTATTTTATATAGACTATGTCAAATAATTTAAGTAGAATAAATTTTAAATTTTCATCCATTGGGATCTCCAGAGATATCTTTTTAACCTAACTACTTCATAAAATAATTATTATTTTTGAGAGCCTCCTTACCAGGAACAAATGAATCTATCATTATTTGCTGACTATACTATATTCATTAATTCTTTATTCTATTAAATAAATAATCTTGACTTTATATGGTAGATCCCTACTCAAATAAAATCATGCACCCTACTGAGAAGTATCTTAAATTGGGGAGAATTTTTACAGTGGGAAACATATCACATTAGCTTCCAACTGAGATGGATATATGTGGCTTGAGCATTTAGTGATTTGTTAAAATGAACGCTTTTCTTGCAAGAATTACCAAGCCATATTACTTCTGAAAATCCTACCTGATTGCCTACCTATTGCAGTCTGAGTGATTTGTTTCCTAATAACAAAGGGCAGGATTCTTGGTAAGTTATACAGTCTTTGCGCCTGATCATCATTTTCAGTTTCTACTTCCTAGCAAATACGCCTGGAGACCATATTCTTTGGTCTTATTTTAATGGCCTCTGCCTTCCTAGAGATTAAGAAAAAGGCTAAATTATTAATATATGAAGATGATTTTAGGAGAGTGTATAAAATTGGATCTTGTGTTCATTCCACATTTCAAGAAATGAAGTAAAAATGATATTTTAATTTAGACAATTTGAACTCATTATAGTTAAATAATTTTCTGAGTGGATATTTCTATAAACATATTTACTCTAAATATATAATCATTTAGGAAGTATCTGTAAAGGAAAATTGAATTATATGATAGGATATTATATTCAAGTGAACTTATTGAAGCAAACTGTGAAAAGACTAAGTTAGTTTTGCACACAAGTCTTAAGTATCTTCTTTTAATGTTTTTTTGTT
Source organism: Kogia breviceps (assembly GCF_026419965.1). NCBI lineage: Eukaryota > Metazoa > Chordata > Mammalia > Artiodactyla > Physeteridae > Kogia > Kogia breviceps. The sequence goes on from NC_081312.1 coordinate 53,487,940, forward strand.
AATTAGGAAAAAAGCATTGGTATCTATGTAATTTTAATTACTTAACTCTTACACTTCGTGCTAACATATTTTATTAAATAGTATGAATTTTATGAAGATGTTTCATGAGAATCTTGCTATATGGCATTTTCTCTGAATGCATTTTATAAGGTTATGTTAATAACTAATCAACTTTGCACCTATGTGGATCAAGCAAGAATAACTGAGATTTGTCAACTTCTAAGTAAATATACAAACACATTATTCCATTTTTCTCTACATCAGTTTTTGTTATTCTAATAATATACTTTATTGATCTATTGATTATTCCAGCAAATTTTGTTTATTTAAATAAAACTTTAAAGGCAATTTGTGTAAAGGCTTTCACTGCAACAAAACTGACAACATCATGTTATTTATCCTAAGAAAGACCCTAAAAATAAATTGAAAGGAATTGGGCTAAAATACTCCTTTCTACATTACAACTGGAAAATGATGAAATAATCTTTCAAGATCCTACTGAAATTGGTTATACATATTTGAGTGTTCTGTTCTGGGGAGATATTTTCATTAATAATATCAACAAGTTTAAAAATCTTTTCCCAATCAACAAAATTTTAGTTAATGTACTTGTGATGACAACTCTGTAAGCAGTAAGTACCTGAATTACTCTTCACTCCACTCCAAAAAATACAGTGCAAATGACCATTTACATGAAAAATTTTAGTAGAGATTTTTTTTTTAGTTCAATTTGTTTTCTTCATATCCTCAACTGAGGGGACAGTATATAAAAAATGAGGTATCTGCCATCAAAGTGTTTATAATCTATTAAATAAAATAATTTAACATGGGGCTTCCCTGGTGGCGCAGTGGTTGAGAATCCGCCTGCCGGTGCAGGGGACGCGGGTTCGTGCCCCGGTCCGGGAGGATCCCACATGCCGCGGAGCGGCTGGGCCCGTGAGCCATGGCCGCTGACCCTGTGCATCCGGAGCCTGTGCTCTGCAACGGGAGAGGCCACGACAGTGAGAGGCCCGCCTAGCACAAAAAAAATAAATAAATAAATAAAAGAATTTAACATAACCATAGAAAGGGGGCAAATATTATAATTTGGGCAGTGCATGGAGTTAGTACAGCATTTTAACAGCCACCACTGTATCAAAACGATGCAAGATGTAATAATAAGGATTTTATGAATAATTCTGAATCCTATTTTTTATTTGTCATTAAACAGGGTCTTATATAGAATAATTTAAGCATGAGAAATGAGTGCTTTTAGTCAACGTTTTCTTTTAAAGGTTTTAAAATATGTGATGTTTTAAATACCTCATTAAATCTCTATTCTAAATATTATTTTTATTTACAATTTTTTTTGGTTTAATAATGTTGATATATCAGAGAATAACACATTGAATACCAAAAGGCTATGATAGTAGTTGACCATTTTGGGGGGTGAATACACTAATGATATAGTAAATCTATTTCAATTTGCTCTAGAGAATTTTTTTTTAAGTATTCCTTGTATACATCTGCAAACTATAATTGGTTCTTTTAATCAAATGTCTATGAGAGATAAACTAAATTATCTTAAAATTTATTAAAGTCTTTGTCAACATGTAGCTACTACACATGAGAATATTGAACTTCTAAGTCTTTTCATTTTGGGCACTTTTTAAAATTCCTTGGGTTGTTTGAATACTTATGAAAGATATAGATTTTCAGCTGTGAGTATGTACAATTGGAGAGACCTGGCCAATTCTGAAAATCATAAAATTTGGAATATTATTAACATGTCAACTCATTGGATAAGTAGAAGGATTTTGAATTTGTATTACATTACCGTCTCAAATTATATCATCTTGAACTACATGAACTAGTAGTATCTATAATATCATAGTTGAATAGTTGTGACAGATATCTTATGATCACAATTTAAAGCCTTAGAATACTTACTATCTGACCCTTTACACAAAAAGTTTGCTGAAGCCTGGTTTAGAAGGTGGTCTGGTAGAGTCACAATTACCTTAGGCATCCTTGAGGAGAAAGGGAACAAGTTACAGAGTTTCTGAACTTTTTCTTCCCTGGCATATCAATATTTATGTTAACATATCCTTATCAAAGCTCTCAAAATAATATTTTAAACTACAATCAGAAATAAAAACATATAAATGCTATATCAATTTTACAGTAATTATCCCATTTTATTTTCTTTTTGAAAAAATCATCCTAAATATCATATTGATGGATTAATATTAAAAACATAGGCATGCCTAGGGAAGGTTGTTCTTGGTCAGTAGCATTAAATTTATTTAATGGCTATAATTAAATTAAAACTGGCTTTATTTAGAGATATTATCTATTATACCACAATTCTGATTTTTTTTTAAAAATGTATGTGTGTGAAAATTGAAACATCAATATTGTTCTAAAACAAAAAGGCAGTAGTTGCTTTACATTGTTCAGTCCACTCTATTGGCCCCAATTACATTATGTCTAAATCTGGGAAAGGGCCTCTAATCAGAGAAATAAAAATGATCATAAAGAAAATATTTTCAGGAGTACTTATATATTGATGTAGTATTACAATGTGTTTTCCTAATTAAATGTTAAGTATGGTAGTATAAATATTTATCATTGAAGAAAGAATAATTAAAGAAAGGAAAGATAGTTATGATTTGGGTACCAAAAGGTAAGAATTGATAAGCAGGTAGAAATTACACCAAGAAAGCATTTCAGTTTAAGGAGTCAAAATGTATGAGGATAAAACTAGAGTTTTAGGAACTTTCAGTCACTGTCAAGCTGAGTCACTAGAATGTAGGCAAGCGAAACACAATATGGAGAAAAGTTTACTGACTCATTTATACAGTACTGAGATTGCTGTTTTTACTGATCTTGCTGTTATGTGGTACCTCGTTTCTAACATCTCATCTTAATTGGCCCATTAACCTCATCTCCTATGGGCTTAAAATTCCAGCTCCCAAGGATACAAACACCAGCAACACTCCTTTTCTCCCTAAGCTCCTATTCAGTGTCTGATTTTCAGTTCTTTGTTTTTTGACCCCTAAGAAACAATTCCCTTTCCGCTTGCAAGCTTAGGAATGCATGTAAGAAAGATTTTTGTTATACTTTAATCTAACATTTTTAGACTAAGAAAGTGACATGTCATATGTTCTTAATATATCTTTTACTTTGAGGTTTATGCATAAAATAATATTTTGAAAACTCAATTTACTCACTTTTGAGAAGCTATTTGCAAAATAGAATAAATGTACTTTTATATAAATTTTTAAGAGTTTGAACAATTAAATTTTTCTCTATATATATTTTAAGAATATTTTAAAATCCAAAATCTGTAGATAATCATACATATCTAAAAATTATCTGCTAATTTAGATAATGAATATAGTTCTAGGTCAGTTAGTTTAAAATGATTTAAACTTGAACAATGTTGCATAAAAATAAAAATAGACTATAAAATAAAATGAAAAAAAAATTTTGCATGCTTGCTAGAAGGACGAAAAAAAATGCCTGAAGGATAAAAAAGAAGAAAAATTGTGAATTCTTTCCCTGTTGAACCAGCAGATGTCATGTTTTGTTGTTACAGCCTAAGATTATTATAAGGACATTTCCTTAGTATTACTATGTATACTATGTGCTTCTTACAAAACAAGTGTATAAATATTAAATATGATTGGCTTTGAAATCAGAGAACAAATTTGTGGGTTTTGGTTTTTTTAACTTTTAAGATAGATTTCTCAAACAAAGTCAGAAAGCATTTTTCCTTTATCAAGTTTATCCAAAAGAGGTTTAGTACAAAGTATGCTCTAAGATGTAGCAAGCATATTTATATTTAACTATAACTACACAAAATCATTTCTTATCAGTAATTATTTGTTACTAATCAATATTATTTATGTACCAGCTAAAGAAGCTTTTTTCATCTTTAATTCTAAGGTGGTACAATTATTCAACTAAAATAAAACTTTATATCAACATCCATATATCATCACCATATCTATTCTGTCCCAAAATTTATCTGTTATATGAGACACTGGAACTGGTCATCTCTATTTCTTTTTACAATCTAATATTTCATGAAAAAATATTACATATGATGTCACTCATATGTATTGCAGACAAGTCAATGCAAATAAAATTAAGTATTTCCAAAAATACATTGAAAAACCTTTGTAACAATCTGTAATTAAAAATAAACATGAAGATAGAATTTTATAGTAAAATTGGATCTATTTAGAATATTCAAATGAGGGTTAAATTGTAGCTTAATTTTTCACAACCTTGAAAATAGGTTTTGATAAACAAATTCATGTTATTCACAAGGTCATGAGAATTTTTTTTTAACTTCAGTGTCAAACTGCTTCAATAACCTGAAAAGTATATATTTAGATAAACAATCAGTTCTAGTATTATGACAATTTTCATTTATGACATGCAGCTAGTTTACCCTTCTTGCAGTCCACAAAAAGCAGGATTGGAATACAGCTAATAGGAACATTAAATGGAATTTATAAATAAGTGTGCTTAAAACAATGGAAATAATACAAGAAACAGTAGGCAAATGTTTCATAGCACCCTAGAGATTTGAGACTGTGCCTTACCTTAATGGCCATTTTGTGGACAGTCACTCACCCATCTTGACCCTGCTAAATGGCAGTTAGGTATTGACTAAATACCTCTAGTGAAGGGAAAATCATCCGTATTCAGAGAGGATTGCTAGAACATTTCTAAGTCAAAATATGTATCCTTTAATAGCCACTCACTGGCATTCATCTTATTTCATAGATCTGTTAAAATTTAGCCTGTGATGGAGTTTCAACCTCAGAAAACTTCATTTGCCAGTTTCTGAGAGATGTTTTTTTTTCCTTTTCCATGCTAAATAGACTTTATTCTCTTCTCAATTCTATTTGAATGTATCATTCATTTTATGAAAAAAGTGATACTTAGAACTAAATCTAATACCCCTTGTATTTCCCTCTTGGCTAAAAAACAGAAGCAAGCCCCTCTTCTCCCTGTGCCCCTCAAAAAAAAAAAAAAAAAAAAGAAAGAAAAAAACAATAAGCAAAATGAAAAACCAACCATTGAGACTCTTTATCTCCTCAATTCAATCTAGACACTAATGTCTAATGAAAACACTCTAAGTTGACATTTCTCACTTAAAAAGCTCATTACTTCATTTATAGGTTTTGGATGCTTATTTTTAATCAAAACCCCTGGCTCTTTATCTAGGCTACTACTAAATGTACCTCCTCAATAACAGTTTGGGAAATTTGGTCTCAAATACAGGTTGTCAGTGATGTTTTGGGTATTGATTCCTTCATTCAGTATATTGTGTTCCTCTCATCTAGATTTTGCTAAGTGTTGTGAACATGAATTTGTGCTATCATTTAGTTAGTAATAAGTAAAAATAATCATACAAGATATAGAAGAAATAAAATGAATGTGATGGCTCTTTTCCAGAGACCTTCTTTGCAAGATTGTTTTTATAGAGTTGATAATCCATTTTTAATAAAACTGAATGAATATTCATAGAACATTTTTTAATGCACACAGTGTTGATAGAGGAGACTTTCCCAAATTTACTACAATTCAGATATTTAATTCAATATATTTAATTTTACTGGTAAATTTGTCAAAAATTAAATTCAGTTCATCTGACATTTTTTCCTGGTGAACCTCACCAGGGTAATAGAGACCATCACTTTCCTTCTTAGTGTTCAACATTCATACTTTAACTATCTGTTATAAATTCTTATGAATCAACTCTTCTGCAATCCCTAGATGATAGGTGACTAATGATGAAGAAAAAGAAAAAAACAGGTAAGATATATTCCTGCATACAGGAACCCAGGAGGAAAAACCCCAGGAGGACATTTAATATTTAATCTAATTTCAAAAAAAAAAATCTGTTGAATGATGTACAACTTATTAAATCATAATCCAGTAAAAATTGCAAAGCTATTTGAAAAGTTGGAGAAAATGTAAGCAATTTCCATGAAGACAGAGGCCATACCTCCTCGTTCATTGCCTAGAACACTACTTGGCATTCAATAGGCTCTAACTAAATATTGATTTAATAAATAAATGTATTGGTAAAAAATAGATGGTGTGAAAAAAATCTATATTTCAGAATATCAAAAAGTTGGGATACTTCCCTGGTGGTGCAGTGGTTAAGAATCTGCCTGCCAGTGCAGGGGACACGGGATCAATTCCCTGGTCCAGGAAGATCCCACATGCCTGGGAGCAACTAAGCCCTTGCGCCACAACTACTGAGCTTGTGTTCTAGAGTCCGAGGGCCACAGCTACTGAGCCCACGCACCACAACTACTGAAGCCTGCACACCTAGAGCCTATGATCGGCAACAAGAGAGGCCACCACAATGAGAAGCCCTCACACCACCATGAATAGTAGCCCCTGCTCACCGCAACTAGAGAAAGCCCGCACGCAACAATGAAGACCCAATGCAACCAAAAATAGATTAATTAATTAATTATTTTTTTTAAAAGTTGGACATATAATTCCCATGGTCTGTGCATTTTTTAATTTGGCAATTAAAAGACAAAAACTGAGATGGTTTATGTATGTTACATATATTATGTGTACCTCACATATCCTTAAAATCTAAATAAAAACCTTTTTTGTTATTGACCAAAGTTCTTGTGTTGTTAAGTTTTTGTTTGGTTTATTTCAGTTTAGTGACCAAAGACATGGATAATATAAACACAAATTGTCATCTTCACTGATTTTTTTTTGACAGAGTTGATCATTTACTTGCTGATATACTTCTTTTTTATTATTTATTTACTTTTTCTGGAAGTATAGTTGATTTACAATACTATATTAGTCTCAGGTGTACAACATAATGATTCAATATTTTATAGATTATATTCCATTTAAAGTTATTATAAAATGATGGTATATTTCCCTGTGCTGTACAGTATATCCTTGTTGCTTATTTTATACATAGTAGTTTGTGTCTCTTAATCCCATACCCCTATCTCACTGATATACTTCTTTTGATTTCTAGGACACCACATTTTAAATTTTCCTCCTGTTCACTGGTTGTTCTGTCTCAGGCCTTTGTGGAGTTTGTTATCTCCTCCCATATCTCTTAACCTTGGATTGCCCCAGTGGTCAGACCTTAGCCTTTCTCTCTGTCCACACACACTCCCATGGTGATCTCATCAGTCTCATGGCTTAAATTTAAACTCTTATCTATATGCCTATGGTTAGCAAGATTATATCTCCAACCCTGGCCTCTCCTGAATTCTAGTCAAGTGTATCCCACTTAAGGGCTCCAATTAGATCATTCAAATTGTTCAAAAATAATTTCCTGATCTTCTCCCCCCAAATTTGTTCCTCCCATAGCTTTACATATCAGTTGATGGAAACTTCATTCTTCTGGTTGCTTAGACCAAAAAACTTGAAGTCATCCTTGATTCTTCTCTTCCTCTTACACTGCTTATATAACCAACCAGGAAATCTTGCATCTCTTCTCAAATTCTCCAGAAATTGATTCGATTTTAATCACATGACTTTTTAAATACAAGAATTATTTATGGAACATGAAGTAGAAAGTAATAAAAGGGCATAGAGAATAAGTAAGTATGTTTAACTGTAACATGTCTTTTAAATTTAAGGACTCTTTCTGTTTTTAGGAAAAGCCTATGCTCCAGAATTCTATTACGATACCTATAATCCTGTGTGGCAGAACAGACACCGTGTTTACTCCTACAGTCTACAGTGGACTCAAATGAATCCTGATGCAGTAGATCGGATCGTTGCATACCGGTTGGGTATTAGGCAGGTGAGGAATTTAATTGTCTTCTTTTGTGTGTGTATGATCCTCTGTGAAGACCTTGTTCCTATGATGTGTGGCTATAAAGTTTTAATCAATTTGCATGAATTCTAGAATATATTTTTCTATATCAAAGATAATATTACCTTACCCAGAACTGTTCCAAATTATTTACAAATCTTTGAAATTAATTTATGCATTTTTCACTATGACAGGAGACATATTAAAGTGACCTCTCTGAAATCCTTCATCATTACATGTGCTATAGAAATTACATGGTATAATTTCTGTGAAAGAAACTTATTTAAGATGTTCTCACACTTACCTATACTGCATAATTCTTTGTCTTGTTTCCTAAGCTAGAAATTCTACATATGTTTATTCTAAGAGATTCAAACTATATATAGGATTTTTAAAAGCTAATTTAATGTGTCTGTAGAATAGAAATGTTTTGGTAAAGTGAGAAGAAACAATGAAATACGTTTTCCTAAGGTAGCTGAAGATTATAGATTGTGTAAAAATATCATAGCTTTTTCAAATGAACCACCGTTAAACTCAGTTATCCTTCGTTGGTATAAATGATATTTTTGAAATTTAAATGTAGGTCTTTACATTATTTCCTGTTACATAGTAGGTTATCTGGAGTGACTATTTCAGCATAACAAAACGTTTTTGAAGATTTATTTGATTACCACATTAGCTATTAGCTCTCTTTCACATCTTTGTATTATCCATAGATTTGTAAAATGTGTTTTCCACTTCCTTAGCTAAATCACACAATAGCATTTTGAGTATGGGTAGTAGAAAGGACAGAATTTGCTTGGAGAAAGATTGGTGGACCATCAGCAATTCACTCAGTGTTACTATCATAAGATCAATGTTTTTTTTTTTAATCTTGTTAACAAAGTTATAATAAAAGACTATGTAAGACACATCTTTAAAATTAAGATACATTATAAGTTGAATATTCTTATCCTTCTTGTCTAAGTATTCACAGGTCACAGACATGGTAGACAGGAGTGGATCATTTGGAAACTTTCTCTATTACTCTCATTTACTTTGGTCCCTAAGTAAATCTGAGTAAATCCCAAATCCATATCAAAATTGTTTGTTTTACTCATTCTAATTTAATGATAATTTTTATCGGTAGAGAAGATAGAAAAAAGAAAGATCGGCAGTTGCCCTCAGTTTATGGACTTATCCCTTTCTTTTTCTTTTCTCAACACAGTTAATATTTTTAGATCTTTTATATTTGGAGCATCTTAACACATTCTTGACTTTAGACACCTCACATTCATTTCCAAGTCCTTACTACATGATTTGATCATTCACATTCATCTTTTATGACCTATGTTTTCAAAAACCTAAGAACCTAATACCAAATTGCTATTTGTAAAATTGAATCATTTTATTTAGGTGTCTTTTCCTGTTTTCTGGTTATAGGTTTTTTTGCAACAATAGAGTCAGAATTTCATCTTTAGTTTCTCACTTTCTTCCTCAGCTATATTTTTTTGGAGTGTCTGGATAACTGCCCTTTGCTTCCTGTATGCTGAAGGGCTGCCTGTTTTAATCTGCCAAATTAATTTGCCCAACCCTACTCATCATTCCTTTCTTTTACGCTAACAGTCCTCTAAACCTTCGTTCCCAAAGTCTCCATTATGTATGCAAGTCACCTTCTGCATGAGTCAAATTTAACAGAATGATTACCATCTCTGTCCTCCCCCTCAACTGGAGCAATTTTAGCAGAATTAGACTTCCTGCTAAAAGAAATCCACCTAACTAATGCCCTTCCTTCTCATCCATGTATTGTACTAGTTATTAATACACTACCTTCTATAATTTTTTTTGCTAGGATTGCTATGCTATTTTCCAATGACAGTTTCTCTTCTTAGATTTTCCTTTCCTGATATGAGCATCTCTGCTAAATTCCTGTCTTTATGTTTCCTGATCACAAAACTAGTACATAACTCCCTGATATGCAGTGACACACATTTCCCTGTTTGTGTTCATCCTTGTGAACAAATTAGTTAGGTAATTTCCCCCTACTCTGCTACTTTAGAATATATTATATATGCATTGATATGTGTGTATAAATTTCCCTTTACTGTGTTTTGTGAAAATTATGAATTCCTGACACATCTGGCTTCGATTCTAGCCAATCTAGCCTTATCATTTTTAGCTATATAACCTTGAACAGGTTTCTGAACATACCAAACCTAGGCTCCTACCTGGGAAGTTGAAGATAATGATAACTGTCAGGCAGTCGAAGTGTGGAGTGGAATACATCCCCCACTTATCCCACAAGCCAGGTTCCCTTGTGCAGGGCACTCTCTGCACAAACATCTGTGGCAATTCTTGCACTCATCTGCCTAGGTTGTATAACAGTTTTTTTAAGTGCATCTTAAGAGCTTAACATATCTACTATTTTTATTTCAGTTTTATTTAGTACACTGTATAACCTGGGCCTAAGTATTATTCCAAACCATGATTTTCACAAAAAATTTCTAGACATTTTTTTCACTATGTCTTATTTTTATTTCAAACCTGCTGTCCTCCATAATATCCATTTTACTGATTCACATTTTTCTCTTCCACTTTGAGTCTTACTTTAAAGCCTTCCTGATCAGATCTAAGTCTGCTGCTAACACTATTCTTCCCAAGTTTGTGAGATTCATGCTATGCATTAGAGGAAAACATATTTCTAGTGTTATAAACCATGGTCCAGAAAACAATCCTTTCTCTTACACAATTACTGAAGCTAACGCTTTACTTGCCTTAGCATTATTTATTTTACTAGAATTTTCTTTTATATTTAGAAACAAGTATTATTTTTTCCTGGAGTGCTTTTTTTGTAATACTCTATTTATTGATAATTTTGCTAAGATAGTACATCTTGCCATGGAAGAGAAAATTTGATATATCTTTTGTGGGTGTCTCAATAAAGAGTAATGACCTTCTGCTGTTCTGCCAATATGAATGGAACGGAAATGTTCATAGACATGGTGTAGGAACAGAAAGATCATGTATAAACACTACTCTTTTCCCCACTCCCATATTCGCTACACTTAACCCTTACATGAAAAATCTTAACATGCAAAATGGCCTAAATACACATCATTTCTTTTGAAGATCCCCTTGTACACCAAAATTGAGGATGATAGGGCAGAAGCATTCTAGATACAATGAAATTGATATAATTCTTTAAGAATATCCCATTTAATAATGGGACACAAAGTCATTAAGTAAAATAAGGTTATTTTTCTATATTATCTTAGAAAATTTAGATTCCTTCTTCCTCAGGTATGTACATTTGGTTATCAACATTGTTTTAACACACAATCAGACACCAGCATTTAAAATAATCACTCTTGAATTCTGATCTGATGATCATTGTAATGAAGATTTTATATGACATGCATATGGCCTTTTTCATGTCCCAAGCTTAGAATCTTGAATCTATGAGCTTTTGAATGTAACCAACATAACTTGGATGATGTTTAAATAAACTATGTTAGGAATGTAACCTAAGCAACATAAATTTTAAAATGGATTTTCTTTTCTAATAATTAGTATTTATGTCTTTGACTATGAGACTAAGTTTTCTTCAAGGGATTATTAATTTATGTTACATATTTTATTATTTTAAAATCATTTTTTACCCTATATTTTTATTTTGAGCCTATATATCTAATTTCTTCTATCCATAAATTATCTAGATTATCTAATGAAAAGTACTTCCCCTTTTAATATCAAACATGACCTAAAGTGTACAACATGCTTCTGATTCAATGAAGTCTGAGAAGCAAATTTGATCCTTTAAGACTCATGGCAAATTCAGTTGTAAAGCATCCGACTTTGTTTTTAATCCACAAACTGTTAGAAACTTTATTACTTATTCTTAAATTAAGTAAGATTATAAAATCACTAGTATATTATTAAATTCCTGGCTGGATGGGGTTGGTAAACTGAACCCAGCATTCCCCCACCTTTCTGGTAAAATTAGCTGACCCTTTTGGTTAAACTGTAGGGTCTTTATTTAAATATAATGAGGAAAATTGTCTCAGAATTTGAGTATTGGCTTATACACTTTTCTTAAAAGTTGCTGCAGTTGATCTATAAAAAAGCACTGGAATTCTGGAATCACTGCTTTAAAAAACTTAAAAAGAGAACAGATATTTCATGTGAAGTTAAAAAATTAGTGTGGAAATAAAGTTTTCTCAAAATCTTAATGTCCTTAAGTTGTACTTTTTAGGCTCAGCTAAGCAATTGTATAATCTCCTTAGACAGCTACTAGCCTCCCAATTTTTTGCTTCATTTGTTGCTTAACAGACAAGAGAAAAAGGTTATTTGAATGTCTGCTTTTCTTAGTATCTAAGGAATTAAGAAACAAGCACAACTATTTCTAAATTATCTGAATATACCAAACAACACAAACATCATTTGACTCCATTTAACATACACACTATAGGTTCTGATGATAAAGGATTTTAGACTTTTGTAGTGTCCTTTTTATACTCCGCCTAAGACATGCACAATGAATGTGATTTTTTGACTGTCATCTTTGGAAAGTGGGATATTTTATTGAATAAAATATTTTAATTCACCGTGTTCCTGTCTTCTTAAATCTTGATATATTAAAATGCTTAGAATTATCATACCCACATGCTTACCCAGTCAGTCAGCAAAACTTTTAGTAAATTAATCATCTAGTGAATACCAGGATTTTTAAAAAGTATTGTCCTTAATGTCCTGTTAACAAAAGTGCTATAATAGGAACATGTCCAAAATTCCGTAGTAACATGAATGGGAGCAGTTAGTACTGTGACATAGTGGTTAAGTGACATGATAAGCAAAGTAGAGACTTGTTACTTTCTATAGGTTTATCTTCATAAATAGGTATTGTTAATAATGAAAAATTAAGAAATCACTAATCACAAATATACTTTTTGGTAAAATTGGTTACTGGATGAATTTATTATAAATTTTATTTTGGTCTTCATAACGTGCTACTATAATGATTGAGCTAGAGTTTATTTCTCCTTCCATTTACAACATATTTTTGCTTTTATTAAATAATTCATTGCTTATTATTGTTTATTAAAGGGTTAATGTTTTAATAGATCATAGTAATTAAAATTTTATAAATTTATTGTATACTTAGATGACCATATGCATTGTAACTATGGTTATTAATACAGCTAATACCTAATTTAATGCATTGATAGAAGAGGCAGAAAAATTTGAAGAGATGGCTTTTTATGCTTTAGTATCTTGTATGAAGTATTAGTTTCTATGGCACAGTCTACAGATGCTGAAGGAAAATGGTAGAATAAAATAGAAGTGAATAGAATAGAATATTCTATTATTATGAATAATAATTATATTATTGGATAATATAATAATATTAGAATATAACAATAATATTAGAATTATGTATATTAGAATAATGTACATAATTGACTTAAGCCCATTGGACAGATTTTATTGAGAGAGGTGTTTGGCAGAACCATTTGACAAAGAGCATTTAATGCCAAGTCCAGGGAAATCTGTGGCTAATTGACAGATCATCTGAATTTATTTTATAGTCTTAAATCATGAGTAAAATGACATCTTCTATAGATAGATTAATCTGATCATATCATACATAGTACATTGAATGATATTATAATAGAGGCAACGCCACAGTTAGGCATGTTTGAAGTAAGTTTGAGTAAGATTTAAATTAGAATAATGAAGGGGGAGAGAAAGAAAAAAATGAATTAAAAAAATTTTGAAATGGACAGAACTTGAATATTGATTTAATTTTGAGAAACAGTTTTTAAGAGTATAGTGACCTTATGTTCTCTGCTGTTTACTTCAATTTCTTTAGTGAATGCTCAAGAAATTATCAAATATATAGATGAAGAAGAGAGTAAGGGATATAGAGAATTGTAGAGAAGCCATTTTGTAAATGGTCTTTTTGGCTCCACAAAAGAAATAAGCCATAAGCCAGTTGGTAAAAAATGATATTGTCTTGATATTCCAAGTAAAGGGCACTGCACATATTCCCTTTATTCCTATAAATACTAACATCACAATGTATCTACTAGGAGGAATAAGCACAGTAAATTTAAAGACCTGGATGACCTACAGACCTTTGATATAGAAGGCTTTGTGAAATAAGGGTATTTTGTCTTGGAAAATTTCAAGTACTTTCTGAGGAGTTTTTCTGAGTCTGTGGCCTTTTGTACAGATTTCATTTAGTGTAGTAATACTGCTAAGGAAAATTAATTAGAATTTTCCTTTTTCTTGACCCTGAATGTAGTGGAAAATGAGCAACCTCAAAGAGACATTTGGAGTGAAAAAGTATTAAATTATTGCCAGAAATAAGATATTGAATCAAAGTTTGCAAATATACTCATGTTTTCAAATTGGTCTTGTTAAATTTGAGTTGATAGAGGAACATCAAACAAAAGTTACCATAGTTAGAAACATGTTACTAGAATTTGAGTGAACATTTCCCCTTGAATGTGTAATTTTATAGGGTCAGAAGGATTAGACATGAGAACCGAAGCTAGCAGAAATGTAGACATAAATGTACTGTATGAAGACAATAGTGATAGAAGGTCCAGTGAAAAAGAAAGAACTGAGAGGTAGAAAAATCTGCCAGTGTCATGGAAACTAAGGGAAGAATATGTGAGTGTGTGTGTGTGAGGCGGGTGTTATGGTGGAGGTATTTGTACTTGAAAACAAAATTTTTAAAGATTAAAAATCCCTAAATTTTAAAAATACCAGATACTGACAAATCAGTGTTGCTTTTTTAAGAGGGAAATAGGAAGAAAAAAAAGACTGTGTATAGGTTTAATATTATTCCAAGGTCAACTGATTAAAATTTAATTAAATTTATCTAAGCTTATCCTGGCTGTCCACTTGAATCAATATTTTATAAAGAAGAGAAGACTGACTGATATATTTCCTTGGATGAAAGAACAATTTTTAAATGTCTAAATTGTACCTTTTATAACTTATAAACCTATAAACACATGGTTATTATGGATTCCAAGACTTTATCCAGTCAAAGAAACTATCCAACGGACCAATATATATATTCAGTGTCTTAAATGACTGGGAGTGTAGAGTTCAATGGAAAACAGTCACTTTTTTTTGTTTGTTTGTTTTTCGGCTGCGTTGGGTCTTTGTTGCTGTGTGCGGACTTTCTCTAGTTGAGGCGAGTGGGGTCTACTCTTCATTGTGGTGCACGGGCTTCTCATTGCAGTGGCTTCTCTTGTTGTGGAGCACAGGCCTTAGGTGCGCGGGCTTCAATAGCTGTGGCTCGCGGGCTCTAGAGCACAGGCTCAGTAGTTGTAGCGCACGGGCTTAGTTGCTCCATGGAATGTGAGATCTTCCCAGACCAGGGCTCGAACCTGTGTCCCCTGCATTGGCAGGAGGATTCTTAATCTTTGTCTTTTATAAGTGGTTCTCAAATTTGAGTGAGCATCAGAATCATCTATAGGGCTTGTTAAAACAGTTGCTGTGACCGACCCCCAGAGTCTGGTATAGTGGGCCTGGGGTGTGGCCCAAGAATTTGTATTTTTAACAACTTCCTGTGTGATGTTTGTTTGTGGCCACACTTTGAGAACCACTGTTTTATATTTTCAGGCTATAATAAAGAGACTAAGATCAGATTCCATTTTCATCTTTTGGCTTTTCCTTATACTAACATTCCTATATGATCTCAATATGAAAAACAGTATTATAAATACTGATTTAAGAACAGAGCTTGGCATATGGTGCTCAATACCATTTGTGGAATGAATGGATTTGAAATTTACATGTTATAATAGGTAACCATTAAGTTCCATCTGGAGATGCATCCTCTAGTTATGCCTGGATTGATGCATTTCCAAAACCAGTGATTATTAAAATATTGTTCTCAGTCCACTGTTGAGTTTCAAGATTTATACCATGGACTGAGAACTAACCCAACTGCAAATATTTTCTTTAGTTCTTCTGGGCAAGATATACACAGTTCCTTAGGCATACATTTGTATATATTTGAAGAGCGTTTTTTTAATAAGGGACCTATTAATGAGATATTAAAAGTTACTTAATTGTGGTATGTGTAAACTGAAACTTGCATTTGGTAATTCTGATGGCTAATTCAATGCTTTACGAAGGAGCATGACTACCTTAAAACACAACTCCTCAGTGAATATTCCCTCAGATTTCAAGAATGAATGTCAGAGTTGTCTTGAATTGATAACTATTTCCTATTACTTCTTTTCATTTCTAAATATAAATTACTATTTGTTTAGCTTTATCATTTTCAGTTGTATTTCTTTAAGTTTCTTAAGTTGTTTTAAAATATGGAGTCATACTTATTTTTACACTATTTCTATACCAAAAACCTGACTACTTTTCAGCAGTTAAAATATTTTAACTAAAATAGCTGGAACAATATTTACCTTTGAATAATAAATGTTGAACCTGACAGATTTCAAAAAAATGTTAATAAAGTTACATACAATAACGACTGCTGTATGATAGCTTGATTATAGATTACTGGCTTTTCCAAGTTTCTATTCTGTTTCAAAAAGTTCAAACAAGAAATGCAAAATATCACAAAGTGCTTAAGTTGCTTTAGCATACTTCAAATTAAGGAAACCATTTCTGAAAAGATGGAAGCAAGAAGTTGAGTAGAAATTTGAAGGTAATAGTTTGAATATCATAGACATTACCTGTAGCTATTACCAAGCTGTCCTTGATGTGTGTGTGTGTGTGTGTGTATATATATATATATATATATATATATATATATATATATATATATATATACCATACAGTCTGACACTATTCTAGGTGCTTTACATATATCATCATGTTTAACTCTTAAAACAACACAATGAGGTAGATACTATTGTTATTTCTATCCTAAGGCTAAAGAAACCATGGGGTTAAGTAACTCATCCAAGATCATAGAATTAAATGAAAGACTAAGCTGGATTTGAACTCAAGTCATCTGGCTTAGAGTCTGGCAAGTATAATTCAGCTGAATACCATCTGAGCCATGTGCCTTTGTCTTTATATTTTTCTTCCGTTTCCTCCTTCTCCCCCTCCTCCTCCTCCTCCTTCTTCTGGTAGACTCTACCTTTTTTCCTAATTTCTGTTATAGTAATTTTCTGTCAAAATTTTCTATCTCTTTTTGTATTAACTTCAGTTGCCATTCATATTTTAATTAAATTATACACTTCTATATTTATAAACTTATATCAACATATTTGAATATTATATTTTTATTCTTTTAATCTCTTCTATATTTGAGAATATATCTGCTTTTCCACCAACAATGCATGTATATATTTTATACAAGGCTTTTCTGTTTCTGGATATCTTTTCCTCAACTTTTAATTTTATAAATTAAAATTAAAATTTTAAATTTTTATAAACTTATAACTTTAAAATTTAATTTTATAAATTTTATAAGTTGTTCAATTATGACATGGTATTAATATCTTTTAAATTTTTTAATAAAATAAAATAATTGGTTTCAGAAAAAAATGTAAATTAGGAAAATATTCAAGTATAATATTAAATACCAAAAATTCTGTAAAATTGGTATTATCTCTGTTGTTTAGATGCAGAAATAATCTTACAGAATTTAAGCTGTATAACCATGCTCTACAGAGAGAGAGAGGTCACTGGGGAACTAGATTATTAACCTTTTTTGTTTAATTCTAAAAGCTCTCTTCTTAACTTTTATACTTTACTGCTATAAAACTAGATGTAATTCAATGAATTATTAGAATATAAAGAGAGGTGGGGTTTTTTTGGAGATGAGATTAGATAGGCAGCACAGGGCTCTATCATGAAGGGCTGTAATGTCTACTCACCTCTTGCTGCACCCTCTCCAGACAAAATAAGTTTATAAATTAAAATTTTTTATATAAATATAAAAATGTTTATAAATTAAAAATACAAGAATAGGGATTTGCTTTGCCTTAAATAAATGAGACTAGACAAAATGGGATTAGGCTTTATTTTAAAACAATACTTAAATCTCTATTCTATATTTCATGTCAATTTATAAATAAGTCATTAAAAAGAGAGGAGAATTATTTAATGTAATCAACAAAATATGTACTAAGTTCAGATTAAAGATGAAAGACTCTGTCAAGCATTTGAGTTGCCAAAGGAGTGAGAATGGGCTGGTGAGAGGTTAGTTCTTGTCTTCAGAGAGTTTAAAACAAACAAGGAGATAGGCAACCAAGCAAATATCAAACTACAATATAGTTTGATAAGTATTATAGTAAGTGTGGATATAAGGTATTATGGGAAAACATTGGAGGGGAACCTAAGATGACTTTGGGAGGTGAGGAATGCTGATGGAAGAAGTACTAGCAAACTGATACCAGAGGGGTGAAGAGAAGTTACCCAGATCAAGGGACTTGGATGAAATTAACAAGTGCCTGTATACAAAGCCAGCTTGATAACATTTGGAGAACTGAAAATAATGCAGTATATCTGGACCTTTCCTGAATCATAGTTCAGGAGAGAAGGAAGCGATCAAAATGGAGATATGAGGGACTGAGATCATGAAGGGCCATGTGAACTAGTCCAAAGAAATTGGACTTTACCTTGAGAGAAGTGGGAAGACACATAAAGAGCCAAAACAGAGGAGTCAAATAATCACTATCGTGGTACAAAATAAGGGACAGCATAGAGTAAAAGCTGTTGTTTTATTTCAAGTGAAATATAATGACCTGAATCAGTGCTGCTACACTGGTCATTGGAGAGAAATTTATGTGGCAAAATCAGAAGGATTTGATGATTAAGTGTAGGTTGGGGAAAAAAGGGAGCAAGAAGGCAGAGATGAAGAAAATGTTCACTGCTTAAGTGATTGTTGTCTTTACAATATCTTATGTCAAAACATGTTAATATTGGTTTTCTCATTTTTATATGTTAATAAAATATTTTTGAATGTTATTGTTCATATTGAGAGAAAAATGAACTGTTACTGAGATGAGTATTAGGCACATATTTAATGGAATGTTTTCAAAGAAATGTAAAATGATGAAATTTTAAAACATAAAATGTGAAGGAAGCTTCATGTTATAATGTAAAGTAACTTTAATGTATCAATATATCTATGCAACATTTTTTAACGTTCTAAAGACACTAAGCTGAAATTTATTCTCAAAGATCCATGTCTTAACAAAATGACACAATAAAAAATTCATAGGAAGTCTTCTTATATTTAATTAGCAGCTTCTTTTCTTAAAGAATCTAATTTGAACATATATGTTTTTATAAGGTACTGCAATAAAAGGTCCTAACTGTAACAAACTCTAGAAGAATCTTTGGTAAGAATAGTTTCACTTAACATATATTTTTTTTTTCCTTTATACTGTCTCCTCTATATTTTTTGTATCATCCTTTCCTTAGGTGTCCTAGTGTCCCACAAATATTGGTGTACTAGGTTAAGTACTACTGTATATTGATACAAAACAATTGTTACAATATCAATTGTTTTTTGGAAGGGACCATGTTGAAACATGCACCAGCTTTGAAAATCCTCCTCCTGGAAGGAGCACATGTCACTTCTGTTCATATTTCCTTGTACAAAATAAGCACTATGACATGATCTGAGGTTAAACAGGGCAAACAAGTGTTATCCTTAAGTACTGCAAGGAATAAAAGAACCAAATATTTATGAAGAGCTCAAATTACTACCCAGATCTGCCTTTCTGGCCAGCAGTATTTGATTGAATATATTAATAATACCATTTGATTTTATGCTGAAGTATAACCTCAGAAAGATCTACTTCTTAAGTTTACTTATAAAAATACTAAAAAAAAAGTAAAGATTTATTTATGAAGTTGTACCATTTATTTCAAATAATGAAAGTGTAAAGAACTCAAAGGGGCTTGTGTGTTTTGAGTGCCGGAGTCAATAAATAAAGAATGAAATAAATGCCCTTGCATACATATGATCTATGTAAAAGAACACTAAAATCTGACACATTCTCCTTTAAGTAATTCATCAAAGCCTTAACGTTAATTCTTATTTTGTAATTAAACGTTACATACTGTTATATGTACATGGAATATGAAGTAAACGAGACAGAAAAAGGCCATGATCTCATGGACCTTGTATCCTGGTAGAGAGCAGACCAAAAAATAAAAATAAAGTAAGATAAAATAATAATAATAAAATAAATGAATAGAATATTATCTGAAATGATTAAGGCTATGCAACACATAAAGTAGAGATAAAGGAAAACTGGTGTCTTTAAAATTCATTCTGTACTCAGAGAATCTCATGAAAACTTGAGAAGTAACAGAGGCTTATCTACTTTTTCCACATGTTCATCATTTTGAGAAGTTATCAAACCATGTTCGTAAGAAGTGGACTTATAGTTCAGTCTGGGGGAAAGAAGGAATAAAATTTTGAAAAATCAAGTACATTAGCTAAAATAAAAAAAAATAATAAACTTCTCCTGCATTCAGTTGCCATTTTAGTTATTCTTAAACTAAATGAAATGATTTTGAAAAATCAAGTACATTAGCTAAAATAAAAAAATAATAAACTTCTCCTGCATTCAGTTGCCATTTTAGTTATTCTTAAACTAAATGACCCAAAAATTCAGTGACTACATTCATAATCCTTAATTATGTTCAGGAATAAGAGAATAAATCTCCGTTGGAATACAGTTTAAATCTATATATTTTGAGAACATATTTTGACTGGTCAGTGTGTAAAAACCCATTGACAATTTGCAAGACAGATCACCTGCATAGGAACAAATTGACAACTAAGAGGAACATAATGAGGTTATAAGAGGCATTACTGTGGGGACAAGAAGTCCTACTTTCAAAAGGGTTGAGACTCCTAATGCTTTAATCATAACTATTCCCTTACTTACTTAAATAATTAGTTTGTATTTGGTATTCCAAAAATCACAGTTATTTAACTGGTATAAAATGAGCCTAAATAGCTCCGCCACCAAAAAAAAAAAAAAAAGAAAGAAAAGATCCAGGGTTAGAGTATCAAGATGCTGAGACAGGTGACAAAAGATAAAATTGAGAAGGAAAGAGCTGCCCAAGACAGCACACATGATACCAAGAAATCAAGAACCAGAATCTTAGCTATTCCCTTCTTTAAGACAGCTCTATCCATGGCAAATGGAATATATTTTGGTAACCTTTAGTTTCTGAAATTCTGGATGAGGTTTATGTACTCTGAAGTTTTACCTTATATTTTATAATAAGCACCAGGAATAGAAAGGTTAAGGATCATTTTGGTTTTATCACCAATAAATTATTAGATGATATGTGTGGCTTTATTAGTATCTGGCTTTATTACTAACAGTGGTATGATGATATGTGTGGGGGTTGTTTGTAGGACATTATATCAATGATGTTGTCTGAAACTCTTCCTGTTGCCTTTCAATTGGGACCACAGCTGAGGACAGAGATCTGCCTCCCACTCTGAGCTAATGAGAAGACAGAAACATCCCTAACAATATACTCAGGAAAAACTCCTTACCTTATGAAACTTTGCTTTTGATTTAGGAAGAAATCCTGTCCACAAATAAACAGCTATAATGATTTTGGATAGTAAAAAAATGTTTTGGGGATAAAATGTGACAAGATCATGGAGTAAAGAATGAAATTGATACTATATGAAATAGTGTGGTCCGGGACACATTTCTTAGGAGTTGATGTTGAGTAGAAACGTGAATGAAGTCAAGAAATATGAGCCAGGGGCTTCCCTGGTGGTGCAGTGGTTAAGAATCCACCTGCCAATGCAGGGGGCACAGGTTCAGTCCCTGGTCTGAGAAGATCCCACATTTCACGGAGCAACTAAGCCCATGAGCCACAACTACTGAGCCTGTGCTCTAGAGCCAGTGAGCCACAATTGCTGAGCCTGTGTGCCACACCTACTGAAGCCTGCACACCTAGAGCCCATGCTGCGCAACAAGAGAAGCCACCTCAGTTAGAAGCCCGCACACAAAAATGAAGAGTAGCCCCTGCTTGCTGCAACTAGAGAAAGTTCACGCGCAACAAAAACCCAACTCAGCCAAAAATAAATTATTTTATTTAAAAAAGAAATATGAGCCAGAAAATTATTGAGCTTAGAGATAAAAGCAAAACATATGTATATCAGAGGAAAATAAATGAATATGTAAACTGTATGTTTTTTATATTTAGTTTTGCAGGCATTATATCTTCAAATGTCTATTGGAAAAATAGAGTAGTTCTATTACAAGAAGTAGTGGACTCAATACATAAGGCAAATGCTAACAGCCATAAAAGGAAAAATTGACAGTAACACAGTCATAGTAGGGGACTTTAACACCCCACTTTCACCAATGGACAGATCATCCAAAATGAACATAAATAAAGAAACACAAGCTTTAAATGCTACATTAAACAAGATGGACTTAATTGATATTTATAGGACATTCCATCCAAAAACAACAGAATACACTTCCTTCTCAAGTGCTCATGGAACATTCTCCAAGATAGATCATATCTTGGGTCACAAATCAAGCTTTGGTAAATTTAAGAAAATTGAAATCATATCAAGTATCTTTTCCAACCACAATGCTATGAGACTAGATATCAATTACAGGAAAAATTCTATAACAAATACAAACACATGGAGGCTAAACAATACACTACTTAATGACCAAGATATCACTGAAGAAATCAAAATATACCTAGAAACAAATGACAATGAAAACATGATGACCCAAAACCTATGGGATGCAGCAAATCAGTTCTAAGACAGAAGTTTATAGCAGTACAATCCTACCTCAAGGAACAAGAAATATCTCAAATGAACAACCAAACCTTACACGTAAAGCAATTAGAGAAAAAAACAAACCCAAAGTTAGCAGAAGGAAAGAAATCATAAAGAACAGATGAGAAATAAATGAAAAAGAAATGAAAGAAAAAGCAGCAAAGATCAATAAAATGAAGATTTATTTGAGAAGATTGAGATTTATCTCTGAGAAGATAAACAAAATTGATAAACCATTAGCCAGATTCATCAAGAAAAGAAGACTGAAATCAATGCAATTAGAAATGAAAAAGGGAAGTAACAACTAACGTTGCAGAAACACAAAGGATCATGAGAGATTACTACAAGCAACTATATGCCAATAAAATGGACAACCTGGAAGAAATGGACAAATTCTTAGAAAAGCACAACCTTCCAAGACTGAATCAGGAAGAGATAGAAAATATAAACAGACCAATCACAAGCACTGAAATTGAAACTGTGATTAAAAATCTTCCAAAAAACAAAAGGCCAGGACCAGATGGCTTCACAGGAGAATTCTATCAAACATTTAGAGAAGAACTAACACCAACCCTTCTCAGACTCTTCCAAAATATAGCAGAGGGAGGAGCACTCCCAAATTCATTCTACGAGGCCATCATCACCCTGATACCAAAACCAGAAAAGATGTCACAAAGAAAGAAAACTACAGGTTAATATCCCTGATGAACATAGATGCGAAAATCCTCAACAAAATGCTAGCCAACAGAACCCAACAGCACATTAAAAGGATCATACACCATGATCAAGTGGGATTTATCCCAGGGATGCAAGGATTCTTCAATATATGTAAATCAATCAATGTGATACAACTTATTAACAAATTGAAGGATAAAAACCATATGATTATCTCAATAGATGCAGAAAAAGCTTTTGACAAAATTCAACCCCCTTTTATGAATAAAATCCTCCAGAAAGTAGGCATAGAGGGAACTTACCTCAACAAAATAAAGGCCATATATGGCAAACCCAAAGCCAACATCATTCTCAACGGTGAAAAACTGAAACCATTTCCACTAAGATCAGGAAGAAGACAAGGTTGCCCATTCTCACCACTATTATTCAACATATTTTGAACATTTTAGCCACAGCAATCAGAGAAGAAAAAGAAATAAAAGGAATCCAAATCAGAAAAGAAGAAGTAAAGCTGTCACTGTTTGCAGATGACATGATACTATACATAGAGAATCCTAAAGACTCTACCAGAAAACTAGTAGAGCTAATCAATGAATTTGGTAAAGTTTCAGGATACAAACTTAATGCACAGAAATCTCTCACATTCCTATACACTAATGATGAAAAATCTGAAAGAGAAATTTAGGAAACACTCCCATTTACCATTGCAACAAAAAGAATAAAATACCTAGGAATAAACCTACTTAAGGAGACAAAAGACCTGTATGCAGAAAACTATGACACTGATGAAAGAAATTAAAGATGATACAGACAGATGGAGCGATATACCATGTTCTTGGATTGGTAGGATCAACACTGAAAATGACTATACTACCCAAAGCAATCTACAGATTCAATGCAATCCCTATCAAAGTACCAATGGCATTTTTCACAGAACTAGAACAAAAAATTTCACAATTTGTATGGAAACACAAAAGACCTCGAATAGCCAGAGCAATCTTGAGAAAGAAAAATGGAGTTGGAGGAATCAGGCTCCCTGACTTCAGACTATATTACAAAGCTACAGAAATCCAGACAGTATGGCTCTGACACAAAAACAGAAATGTAAATCAATGGAACAGGATAGAAAGCCCAGAGATAAACCCATGCACATATGATCACCTAATCTTTGATAAAGGAGGCAAGAATATACAATGGAGAAAGACAGCCTCTTCAATAAGTGGTGCTAGGGAAACTGGACAGCTACGTGTAAAAGAATGAAATTAGAACACTCCCTAACACCATACACAAAAATAAACTCAAAATGGATTGAAGATTTAAATGTAAGGCCAGACACTATAAAACTCTTTGAGGAAAAAATAGGAAGAACACACTTTTACGTAAATCACAGCAAGATCTTTTTTGACCCACCTCCTAAAGAAATTGAAATAAAAACAAAAATAAACAAATGGCACCTAATGAAACTTAAAAGCTTTTGCACATCAAAGGAAACCATAAACAAGACGAAAAGACAATCCTCAGAATGGGAGAAAATATGTGCAAATGAAGCAACTGAAAAAAGATTAATCTCCAAAATTTACAAGCAGCTCATGCAACGCAATATCAAAAAAACAAACAACCTAATCCAAAAATGAGCAGAAGACCTAAATAGACATTTTTCCAAAGAAGATATACAGATAGCCAACAAACACATGAAAGAATGTTCAGCATCACTAACCATTAGAGCAAGGCAAATCAAAACTGCCATGAGGTATCACCTCATACCAGTCAGAATGGCCATCATCAAAAAATCTCCAAACAATAAATGCTGGAGAGGGTGTGGAGAAAAGGGAACCCTCTTGCACTGTTGGTGGGAATGTAAATTGATACAGCCACTATGGAGAACAGTATGGAGGTCCCTTAAAAAACTAAAAACAGAGCTACCAAACAACCCAGCAGTCCCACTACTGGGCATATACCCTGAGAAAACCATTATGCAAAAAGAGTCATGTACCACAATGTTCATTGCAGCTCTATTCAGAATCGCCAGGGCATGGAAGCAACCTAAGTGTCCATCAACAGATGAATGGATAAAGAAGATGTGACACATATATACAATGGAATATTACTCAGCCATAAAAAGAAATGAAATTGAGTTATTTGTAGTAAGGTGGATGGACCTAGAGTCTCTGATACAGAGTGAAATAAGTCAGAAAGAGAAAAACAAATACTGTATGCTAACACATTTATATGGCTCTAAAAAAAAAAAATTGTTCTGAAGAACCTAGGGGCAGGACAGGAATAAAGATACCGACGCAGAGAATGGACCTGAGGACACGGGGAGTGGTAAGGATAAGCTGGGATGAAGTGAGAGAGTGCCATGGACTTATATACACTACCAAATGTAAAATAGCTAGCGGGAAGCAGCCACATAGCGCAGGGAGATCAGCTCTGTGCTTTGTGAGCACCTAGAGATGGGAGGGTGGGAGGGAGATGCAAGAGGGAGGAGATATGGGGATAAATGTATATGTATATCTGATTCAGTTTGTTATAAAGCAGAAAGTAACACACCATTGTAAAGCAATTATATTCCAATTAAGATGTTAAAAAAAAGAAAGAAATATTGGAAGTCCAAATAAAAAATTTTAGTGTGATTCTGATTATTGTAATAGTAAAAAGGCCAGCAGAAGAGAATTAGGCATTTTGCTAATTAGAAATGTGATTAGCAGATGTTTTCATAGTGTTAGGATGAGGAGACTGATAGGACAGATTATATGGGAGATGAAAATGCAGAGTCCACAGCTGATTTGCTAGAAATTAAGACAAGCAAAGAATGAAACTGTTTTAATTGAGATTGCTCAATGAGAGACAGTTGGTAATTAATTTTGGTGTTGGCCTTGATTTTTTATTTGCTCTCTGTCAGTAAATGTAAGTAGTGGCACAACATTTTGTCAGGATGGGCAAAATGCCTTTCTTGCTGATCCAGAAAGTAAGATATATCTTTCTGCTGAGTAACTGACTCAATAATGCTTATACATCAATTCAATAAATACTAGTCTAGACTGTGGAAATGTTACAGTGACCCCCCCAAAAAAAAATTCCTTCACTTTGTGGAGCTCCATTATAGAGGATAAATTAACCCATTGTCAGACAGTTATAAAGGGCAATGAGTTCTAGCAATAAATCAAACTTCATGCTTATGAGTGCTTCATTTTTGTCTGTCACTAGCTGATCAGACATATTGCTATTAAAAGCAACTGACTGACATGTACACACAGCTAAATTTAAAATAGATAACCAACAAGAACCTACTGTATAGCACAGGGAACTCTGCTCAATATTCTTTAACAACCTAAGGGGCAAAGAATTTGAGAAAGAATAGATACATATATATGTATAACTGAATCACATTTCTATACACCTGAAATTAACACAACATTGTTAATCAACTATACTCTGATATAAAGTTTTAAAAATTAAAAAAAATAAAAATTAAAAGAATATTCTGTGATAAACCATAGTGGAAAAGAATATGAAAAATATGTGTATGTATATGTATAACTGAATCACTTTGCTATACAGCAGAATTAACACAACACTGTAAATCAACTATACTTGGATAAAATAAATTAGAAAAAAAGCAACTGGCAATAAAGTAGTTGTAGTTTACTATATTTTAGTACCATTTTGTATAACCAGATAATAACTTATAAATTTTAATGTTTCAGAAGTATTGTGCACTCCTCTGCTTTGATTTCCTTACATTTGCTTCTATTTCCAGTTTGTGTGGTTTAGTGTGCCTATGCATAATTATGCAAACTGGTATCAGTAATTACATATGAGATGGTTTGCACATAATATCAAAAGAATATAAATAAAAGTGTAAAATGGAATTTGAAAGATAATGAGTACTTTTGCCAAGTGAGAAAATGAGACATGGGTTTATATGTGTTCATGCAAAGGTTACTACTTAGTATTTTGACAGAGATTTCGAGAAGTCCCACATACTCAAAGACAGCTTTCCCAGTCTTGAGACTGCACCACTGGGAATTGCTTTGAACGTCTGAAATCTTTTCTATCTTTATTTGTCTTCTTGTGTGAAGTGAGTACTCCAGATAAGATGAAATCCAGGACTTTTCATCTAGTTAGCAACTTACCGCAGAATAACCTAATAGATAATGGTCTTGTGAGAATGAAATGACATGAAAGATAATCATCTAGGCATAGAGAAGAGTCTTCTGGGTGATTGAAATTTTTTTCTGATTATCTGTTTTGCATAGTGTTGTCCCCGCATGTTCCATTAAGAGCTATGACTTCTCCGTGGCTTCTCGCAGCTGCAGAAATTCACATTTACTTCCAGTGATCCTACATAGTCTACTGTGGTAGTACCATTTAAGAGACTAGGATATAGACTTCCAAGAACGCAAGTGTGAATTGTCTAAAAAGCACAGATGTTGAGACCCTGAAGTTGGATGTATTGAAGGAGAACTCACTTGAGTGCAGTTTTTAGTCAAGTTTCATCTTATGAGTTTATGGATTTTTTTAAGAGTGATATATGCTATTCATTATTTGTGGACCCCTAATTCTTTAAGAGAAAACTTGCTAATGTGAACACTGAAACATATTAACTTGCATATTAGAGACATTAAAAAAGATTTGATAAAAATAAATAGCTCAGGTATGAATTTCCTCAACTATTCTTAATATGTTTGAACACTCAGTAATAATTCTATTTTGGGTAGCTCATCTGAGAATTGTATTAGACTCAGAAAATACTTAGTCTGCCTCACTGACATGCTCTGGATGTCTATATATTATTATGGATTATAATGTTTAAAATTATCAATTTTATTATTAATGCCAGTGTTAATAATAGCAATGCTGTGATATGTAACAAAATATTTCGAAGAAAATTTAAAACCTCTTATAAATTTTTCTTTCTATAAAACTTTTTATAAATTTTTCTTTTTTTACAAATGTATATTTTGAAACCACCTTTGTTTACAAAGTGATTCTAATTGACTCAAAATCATCTAAAATCTTATTTTTAGTTAATATAAAATTATTTTATAATGTGTTCTAGATTTGACAGTTCTAATTAGATGAATGCAAAACAACAGTAGTCAAAAAATTGCTATATACAAAGGTATTTAATATCATTTCAACTTCAAAAAACTGTTCCTGGTAAACCAAACTATCATAATAAATAATTAAGTAATGCTTAATTAGCAAAACCACAACCCAAGATACAGTAGGAACTTTTAGTGGTAGAGTGGGAAGAGCATTTCATTATGCCATATAGTACAAATAACGTGACAGGCACATATATTAGACTAACAATAAGTTCAACTAGATCTCCTTGGAAAATAAGTAAATTATATTGGCTATCTGACACAGTGGCTCTATAATGGAAGTGAAGAAGGAAAATACTTTCTTGGACTGGAAACATAATAAAGTTCCCCCAAGTCAACTATAGAATTGGACATTTTGGTCAAGATTAGAAAATAAAATGTTTGAAGCATCAAAATAAAATTTATTGTTGTGAGACAGTAAAAAGTCAAAGCACATAACGAACCATCAATTTTATCTATAAATGCTACACTAGGCTAACTCTCTCCTAACACTAACATTAAATGAATATATTTCTTGACATTTAAAAAAAACCATAACTTTATTTTCTGGTGAAATCTATTAAAAATGGGAAATTAGGTTATACTGAAAAGAGAAGCACTGATTAATTTGTGTATTTAACTAGATCTGTGGATTCTCAGTGCCTTAGAGAACTCAGCAAATGCAGTATTGTTATACATAGTAGTGTAAATCTTCAGAAAATGCATGTTTTCTCCACTGTAAAATGCTACCTTCAACATAAAGCAGATTCTTAGTCATTATTAGTTGCTAGCATGAGGATATTATGCCCATATATGAAGCAATAAAGGTAGACAAATAGTGGGAAGAAACTCTTGTTGTAACTCTTGTATTATACACATTCTACATCAACACAATACCAGGCCCACTTCGGTGCAATTGCTTAGAGGAAAAAAAAAAAAACTCAGTTGTATAAAAATTATTTTTAACATAGCAAAAAAGTTGGTATTTTAGAAGAAGATAGTTTTTTCTTTTTCAAGCACATAACTTCTATGTATTCAAATATATGTTGAAAAAGTATGAAATCATATTTAGGAAAAGATTAAAAAGCACATCCTATGTTTAGTCCCTCCCTGCGATGAGGGAAAAGGAAATGTATCAGGAAAGAGGTAGATTGTGGGGTTCCATTAATCTGTAAAATTTTCTCTTTTTAAAAGACATCTAAGCAAAATATGATAAAATATTGAGTTCATTTTATTAATAAATATACCATGGTTAATTGTTTATATATTCTCTGTATGTTTCTGCATTTTAACCTTTTTCATAGCTTCAAAATTGTTTTAAAATTAAAATGCTTCCATAGTTCAGATGGTTGGTTTCTTTGGTCACACAGTCTAATAATCTTCAAGCACTTATAGCAAATATTCAGCCAGCTCATTTATTATTAGAAAGGAAAAATAGTGGATTATGATATAGTGTTAGTAGTGCATCTCATCTACAGAATTAGATATTACATAATGTTCAAATATTCATCAATTTCAGTGCTACTGTACATTTTAAAGACCACCTTATATTACTACTGAGGAAACTGCAGCCCTCAAATTTCTTGATGAGCCCAAATATAAACAGCTAATAGTTATGAAAATATAAATAAAAACCAAGTAACCAGACTTACATATTCCATCCTTAATCATCCTGGACCCTTTTGCTTTTAAGACATTTCAACTCAATTATATGCCTTTTCTCTTCTAAATCTGTTTAATGAATCTTGTTAGGTAGTGTCCTTGTGTTTTTATAATAAAATTTTAGTAATACGCAAGCCACATTATAGCTATCATTTTTAAATAAATATATAAAAGGACAAATACAATATAAAGTCCCACTTGAAATAGAAGAAAAACCATAAAAAAGCAATTCATATACCCACAAGTCTGGGAAGGTTCATATGGGATCATAAGTATACTCTAGTATTGCAAAATCCAGATTAGGGCCTAAGGAATTGTATTTTAAATAATGTGGAGTTTTTCTTTTCACCATAATTTTTGTGAGATCCTTTGTTCATTATCCAACCTTCTTGATTTGTCTCATCACACTTATTACTCTCTGACATATTATGTATTTAATTTTTATTATTGTTTAGTGTTGTTTCCCACAACTGAAATGATAGTTTTGAGAAAGCTGGGTATTTTTCTTTTATTATGATTATTGTCATCATTGTTGTTGTTAATTTTTTTTTACTATGGATTCCTAGTATGTAGATAATGGAATACTGTATATCTCTTAGTCTGGTTAAGTGCCTGACATATAGAAGGCACTCATTAAATCTTTTTTGGTATATTAATGATGGTATATTAAAACAATCTACTAATTATCATTTATGTGGATAATGAGAAGTACAAAAAATAGTAAGAACAATTCAAATGTTAAAACTTTTTCAAAATCTAGATCTTGGTTACACTGTTGAAAAAATGAACTAATTTAAAAAATAGAAACATTTATTTAACTGAAGACATTATACTATTTCTACACTTGTATATGGTCTACATAAAACCCTTTCTTATAAAACAAGGAAGGGAAAAGTGAGAGCAAATAATAAGTCGTGCTTATGTGTCCCATAAAGAGAGGAAGTGGAAAGAAGAAGGTTCATCAGTGACTCTGGATTTAGACCATAGTAGCATCTGTATATTTGCCTTATGAAGTTACTGCTGAAAACTCCTCTACAAGCCCAAACAACATTGTCCGTAGTGGTGAATGATTAAGTTCCCAACACAAGCCACAGTTATCTCTTTTTAGGTTTACTCCCAGGGTTAGCCATAGTTCTTTAGTTAAGATTGCCATGCCAAGATGGTCCAGAGAAAGCTCCAGCCTTGGCCACCTGCTCAGCTCACCATTTTTAAGCTCTAGCAATGAGCCTAAGACAGTAGGGAAAGGAAAGGTGTAAGCATGGCTTTCCAAACTGGTTGGGAAAACTAGAGACAATCACAGGTTGGTGAAACAACATCTACAATGGCATAGAGGCATGGAATAAGATATTTGGGTCTGTTTAATTCATTGTGTTATTCATTGCGTTTGGCACATACCTGCAGTGCAGTAAATATTTGCTGAATAAATGAATGAGTATACGTGCGATAATTTAGCTGGACACTAGTACTAGGTTTGATTTTCTTTTCCTTTACAGTTTGAAAATTTTGTTCCATTGTCTTTTTTATGCACTGATGCTATTGGGAAGCATATTGTCAATCTGATTTTCCAGCTTCCAATATTTTCTTTTTTATATATTCTTAAATTTTACTATAACAAGTTAAAGTGAGTTTGTGTGTATGTTTTTTCCTCACCATTATATATATCTTTTAGTGCTTTAAAAGACATTTCATTATGAAGTCATTTAAAATTTTTTTAAAACTTTTTTTTTTTTTTTTTTTTTTGCGGTATGCGGGCCTCTCACTGTTGTAGCCTCTCCCGCTGCGGGGCACAGGCTCCGGACGCACAGGCCTAGCGGCCATGGCTCACGGGCTTAGTTGCTCCGCGGCATGTGGGATCCTCCCGGACCAGGGCACGAACCCGCGTCTCCTGCATCGGCAGGCGGACTCTCAACCACTGCGCCACCAGGGAAGCCCAAAACTTTTATTTTGAAATAATTATAGGTTCATGAGAGGTTACAAAGAATTGTACAGGGAAGTTCCATGAACCCCTCCTCCAGCCCATTTCCAAGCCAAAATCCCACACAGAGTATATTATCAAGAGCAAGAAATTGATATTCATACATTCTGTAGAGTTTAATGAGAATTCTCTAGTTGTACAGGCACTCATTTGCCTCTCAGGGAAACTTATTTTTCTCCTGGGCTGGACATGTTGTATCTTGTAGTCATATCCTCCAGGAAAAATTTCTTTTCTCCCACTTTTCTCCAGGAAAGAAGAGTGAGGAGGAAAGAAAATACTCAAGTTATTAATCTGCCTACAACTAGTATATCCACTTCCCAGCCCTTTATCTGGTATGATTAAATTTTGGCTTCTCAGCAGGAAAAGCCTGAGCAAAGATCAACTCGTAACAATGATGTGGGGCGGGTGAGAAAAAAAATTATGTGCCAACCTGTCTCCTCTTTGTGACATGGCCTTTTCCCATTAGGGTTGCAATTTACCCCCCTCCGCAGGTTCATTAATCTCCCTGTTGCTTTCATGGTGTCTCCAGGGTTAGGTCTGGAGAGGAGCAAAAATCATGTTAATTTCCTTTTTATTGAGAACTGCACTGACTATTAAATACTACCTTTGCTTAATCTGTGCTAAAATTTATATTGTTTTCCAATATTTTTGTTGATGTTATCTGTCTAATTAAAGTGATTGACACCCTTTGTCTTAATTACTTGACTGACCTTAATATATTATTTCCTTCCTGAAGTATTTGCTTTTAACCTTTCTTTTCAAACTTTCATTTTCTTTTTCTTTAAAGGAGCCACTGAACAATATGTGATTGCCTTTAACTTACATTATTTGTCAAGTACCAAAGACCACGTCCATGAATTATGTCCTCAAAGTTTTAGCGCTACCTCCCTAGACTTACCCACTTGATAAGTCTGTACTTGGATGCCTCATTGCCTCTCAAGTGTAAACATGTCTAACTGCTAACTTATTCTATTTCAAGCCCAGTCCTCCTCCAGTGTCCCCGTTATACTGAATAGTCCTATCATCGTCCTATTGTTCTAGCCAGAGATAAACTGGAAATAATTCTTGACACTTCTGTTCATTCCTCCTCTCCAGTTCATCACCAACTTCTGCCATTTTTTTTTCTTGAATATCCTCAAATCTTTTCACATTTATCCATCTCTACAACAATCACCAAATCCAATTTCTTGACAGAGAAATTACCAGAGCCTCATGCTGAATACTCTTGCCTCCTTCAAATTGTTTTCCATGGTTATCCATTTTATTTTTAATTGCTAATATTTGTATTTTTGATTATACAAGCTCTTCGGTATATATTAAGAATTCTGTCATAAAGTTTGGAAATAGTCTTTCATACACTTATCCTTTCATTTATGTTATTTTTGTTGTGCATATTTTTAAAAATTTTTATACAATTGAATTTTTCCATCTTATGGTTTCTGAATTCTAATTCTTCTTGGAAAAGCTTAGCACACTCAAAGATCTAAACAAAATCGCAAACGTTTACTTCTAATAATTTTATGGATTCATTTATTTACTTTAAAATTAGAATCTAGCTGTAATTTATTTCAATAAATTTTCCTTTTTAAAAAACGTAATTTATTTATTTTTTGACTTCGTTGGGCCTTCGTTGCTGAGCACAGGCTTTTTCTAGTTGGGGCGAGCGGGGGCTACTCTTCGTTGCAGTGCACAGGCTTCTCATTGTGGTGACTTCTCTTTGTTGCAGAGCATGGGCTCTAGGCACTTGGGCTTCAGTAGTTGTGGCACTCAGGCTCAGTAGTTGTGGCACACAGGCTTAGTCTCTCTGTGGCATGTGGGATCTTCCCGGACCAGGGCTCGAACCCATGTCCCCTGCATTGGCAGGCGGATTCTTAACCACTAAACTACCAAGGAAGTCCTAAATTTTCTAATTAAAGAAAATGGGTAAAAATGATTACAATCCCCCAAACTAGGTCAGATCCCCATGTTAATCATGTTATAATTCCCAGCTTATGATTATATATTTTTGCATGATAATTAAGTTAATCTCTCTCTAACTGCACTCTTTTTACTTACATACCAGTTGCCTATCAGAAATAATAATACTAGTCTTAGGACTAGCAGATGTAATTATTGTTGTATTAGCTAACACTTATGTAATGCTTGTTTTGTGTTACACATTGTTTTGAGTATTTTACATGTATTAAGTCTTTTAATTCTCACAGTATCTCAGAGGCAGTTACTGGGTTAGATTTTTAGGCTCTATGAAGAACAAAGATTCTGTTTAATTTGTTTAAGTAATAGGCTGTCAGTATATGGTTTTGAATGAATTAATCAACCAATGATATTGTGCAACATTTTCCATTAAAATAAGGTATAATTGACTTTTGTTATTGAAAATGCAAATGACCATAGTATATTCCTTTGCATAACATTGCTTGCTTCTCTGATCATTTTCAAAAGCAATATTCTAAGAATACTTGGATGATTAAGACATTTTTCTGGAAAATGACAGGAATACCGGATATAGGTATGAGGATAATATCAAGTTAAAATAATATTTAAGCATAGGCATACTTCATTAGAGTGATGTTAGATTATATGCTTAATAATACATGTAAATATGTTAATAGAGTAGTAACCTAAATATGGGTTTCACATATGGATATATATAGATATCACATTATGAGTTTTCTGAAAAACATTTAAATATGTTATTCTATAATGACATTGATTGCTTCAATTATCAATTTATTTTGTGCCATTTGGGGGGAAGGGGCTCAAAAGACTGTTGATATATAACTGTTTCAGTATTTACTAATGAAAATTTGTAGAATGATTTCAATAATTACCTCTTCCCTAAAACTGGAATTAGTTTCATGTTATAGAAAAGAGCTATAACTAGCTAAGCATCTATAGTCGATGACATTTTTTAGATAAGGTAAATGTTAGCTTCTAAAAATATTGCTTTTAATTGTCATATATGAAAAGGAGTATGAAAATGCAATTATATGACAGTATGATACATCTTGGAGCTTAAAGCTCCAAGAACTTATATATTGAAAATTTTCCGTTTAATAAGAAAACTTTGCTGTTGGAAATGTGTGATACACTCAAAGTTCTAATACCACATTATAGAATATTAGATTGTTGTTCATCTAAAATTTATTTCTCCCCAATTCTGATCTTCATGGAAAGAATGTATCCTGTACCCACAGAATTGAGCTTGGGCATGTGATTTACTTTTGTCATTATGGAGTATGTACAGAAATGTTAGACGCTAGTTGTAAGCCTAGGCATTAAGAGGCCTTGCATGATTTCTGCTCACCCTCAAGGACCATCTGACCTCACCAATGAGACAAACGGTAGCTTAGTGGTCCAAGAAGAATAAGAGACATAGAATTGACTTGAATTTGATCCATGACTAGACAAGTAGCATCAAGTGTAGCTTAAATAAGCCAAAACTGAACCAACCTGCAGATGCACAAGCAAGAAACAGATGCTTTTTGTTTTATGCCATTAAGATTTTCTGGTTATTTGTAAAACAGCATTGTTATACAACAGCTAAATGAAACAGGCATACTATTATTTTTTCCTTGATATCTTACATTTCAATTTTGCAAAGTGAGTCTTTGATAGAAGACAACATTAATGCAACCATAATCTGATCTGTTAAAAATGTCTGGAAAAATTTGTTTTACAATTTTACATTGAGTAAACTCAAGAGTCTGTTTTTTTTTTAAGATATATAGGAAAATAAATTATTAGTATCTATAATAATTAAGATTGTGTGTAGTTTCATATAACTGAAAAGAGCAAAATAATAAGGGCTTAAATGAGATAGATGTTTATTTCTCTTTCACATAGAATCACTTCAGACATCAGCAATCCAGTGTTGACATGTGCTCCGTAGTATCATAAGAGACCTAAGGTTATAGCTTTCTTTTTCCCTGTTGGCAGACATGTCTTTCATGCCCAGGTGACCTGAGGATCTAAGATAGCTGCTAGAACTTGAGCCACCACAAATTAATCACAGGCCAGAATCAAAAGTAAAGGCAAAGCATTAAAAAAATAAAATCCTTAAAAAACAAAAAAACGAATAAAAACCCTTACTGGCTGATTAGACTGTCTGCCCCAGCCTTCCCAGAATCACCATGCAGCAACTCTACTCACCTCTCATTGGCCAGAATTAAATCACATGACCACATCTTGTTTAAAGGGAGACTCAGAAATGTAGCACAGCTAAAAATTGGGTTTTCTTGCTAAAGAGCAAGGGGACTGGGAATGAGTTAGAAAGCAGTAAATTTAGTGACAGTGCTCTGTTTATTTACTAAGAAAAGTTATTGTATCTTATTGGCCGTAAACTCACTAAAAAATAAAGACTTTATATCTCAGGAAACTTTTAAATCTAAGTTTCCTAAGACTCTAAAACAATGTACACAGAGTTTGAAATTATCTTTGAAACGTGTTTGAATATGTTTTATATAACATTCCCATTATCTTGTTCTCTCACCCTTCCATTTTCAGTTTAGCAGATATAAAAAGAGCTTACTCTGCATGGTTTCTCCTTTTTTATTGTTTTTTAATGCCAATCTAGTTAGGTGATTTTTTAATAAATGAATAAATGTATCAGTCAATGTTGCTGTGCAGTGTTTATTATGAAAAGAGAATCTTGTTGATTTTCTTCCCCAAATGCAGTAAGAGATTCTAATCTCTATTTACATATTTGGGTAAGCATTGTTTTTTCTTCTAAGCCTATAATTTGAAAGCAGTTGGATGATCAAGACTTTTTATCATTGTCAATAATTGTTAGTATCAGTATATCAATACATTTAAATTGTTATACGATTAGTTTCTATTATATAAAGTTTATGAAAATATATTAACCTGAGGCTTCTCCCTGTGAGTATCAAATTGATTGACCAAATGGATAACTATTTAACTATGTGGTATCAACATATTCTAATGAAACATAGAAAATATTCACAGTGATATTGTAGATTTCAACTAAGTTTAATTGAATAATTCATCAAAGTACCTAGTGAGTGTTCAGTAATGTTAGCTATTATTATAAATAATACTACAAAAGCATTTCACTCAGGCAATTGAAGCAGGAAAATAAGATTAAATTACTTCGGTGGCAATATATAAGTTGGGTAGGAATCAAAATTCACTAGTAGTAAAAAGTTCAATTAAAAGATTAGAGGAAGTTATTGATGAGACATGGAGGGGTCAGGTGGCATTTGTAGTATCAAAATACAAAGCTATTAGTAATAAATCCAGAACATAGCTGTAGTAAAATATCTTAGAGATGTAAAGCAGTACACTGGGTTGTTCATAAAAGGAAAGATGTGATTATGATCCCCTTTATATCAGAGAAATACTAAGATGAAATGCCAAAATCAAACCCCTAAAAATTGATCTATTTAACATCCTGAAAAAATTAACTTATGAAAAATGATGCAGCCTGAACTGCTTAATTCCAATTTATTAAGGTTGAAATCTGTAATGAATTAATCTTTAGGCTGAGGTGTCCTTTCCCCTGCTGATCCAAGCATGGCAAGAAAATAATTAGACTGTTATTTCCAAACTTGATAGGAAACCAGTTTTTCTTCTATAGTGATTTATCACTACCTGCTAAAGAATGATTATTTTTACTGTTTTACATGGTCTCTTGAGTGGTTTCAATGTTGTTGTTTTAACAGATGAGAGTAATAAATACATGGTTGAGGGGATACACCAGTTACACAGGCGAGTTCTTTCCTGAGGCAATATAAAATACCATGTCATTTAATGATTTATGTAACAGTTAAGAGCACAGAACTTAACATAACCAGAGCATACATTCACTGGAGTCCCAGAGTAAACTTCAAAAGCAGAATCTGAATTCTCTTAAACTGTCAGGACTCACAGAGTCAAAAGCTTTTTGTATGACTAACCCTCATCCAAAAGATAGATCCATTAGCTTAGTCTATCACCCATTGCTATGTAATTCAGTTCAGCATAATTAGCCCTTCCCTAGTGTAAAAATTCTTTATCACTTTTCTAAGGGGATGTGAATAAAGTGCACATAGGTTTGAAAAACTTGTGAAGGCAACACATTTAATATAAATAATAGGAAATAAAGAATAGTGATTAAGAGGGTAGCCTTGAAATTGGACAATATTGGGTTCCTATATCATCTCTTGCTTCTTATCAACCATATGACCTAGCAAAGTTTATCAGTTATTTAAGTCTCAGTTTCCTTGACTGGGGAAATAAATATAATAATTCTAACCTCATTGGAGTTTTATAAAAATGTAATGAAAAATAGTATATAAAATATTTAGTACAAAGCTTGGCAATAATGAGTCCTCAAAAAGTTGGTAGCTATTATTTTTTACTTCTCTTAGTAGACAAAAATACTTAAATAATTTAGTTGAGTATTACCAGCTGTCATCCCAAACTGCAGTTCTATAAACTGTGGAAGATGAGCCAAACATACTTTTAAAGGATCAGGCTTTCTTGTGTCTGGTGGTTGAATTAAAAGGCATACTATACAGGAGTCATCATTTATGCAGCCTGTTCCCTGTGGTCACAATGTATTGAAGGGATCCTGATTTACTACTATTTATGCTCAAAGAGAATATATACTTAAAGGGAATCTTTCAGTAAGCTCAGTCTTTTTGATTAATTTCTTAATTCCTATGTAAAGAACACTGTAGTTGTCAAATTTGTTCCTAGAAATTTAAATATAGCATTGAAATATGAATGTACTGTATCTACATTTTTATATTTAAAAATGAGTGTTATATTATATTCCTTAAAAGAAACTTATACTTCATTGTTAACAGGGTTGTCATTTGTATCTTTAGAATTCATGTTTCTCATAATGGGACCATTTCCCCACAGGTAGAGATATGTTAGCCTGACCATGACCAAAATGACAGTTTTTCTGAGCTAGAACCACCCATATTCATTTCTACTACACATTAACACATGTTTAAGTTTAGATAGGAACTTTTTCATATGTTCAAATTTTGTTTTATTTTTAAATCTTAAAATGTTTTATTATAATCATAGTATAAAATAAATCATTATCA
This sequence comes from Kogia breviceps, assembly GCF_026419965.1. Taxonomy (NCBI): domain Eukaryota; kingdom Metazoa; phylum Chordata; class Mammalia; order Artiodactyla; family Physeteridae; genus Kogia; species Kogia breviceps. The sequence goes on from NC_081312.1 coordinate 53,526,980, forward strand.
AAAATGTCCATAATCAGGGAGTGCTTTGGGTGATGAATTGTAGTTATTAGAATTTTATATTCTAACCTTTAGACAAAAATAAACTATCCTTTATAAACTGAGAAAAAGATCACTTTAGTATCAAATCAAAAGATGTCCTTATGCTCTGTTAAATACTAGATCTTTTAAATTCTACCAAATTGTGAGTTTAAACTATATTTTTCAATATAGTTTACAATTATGCCTACAATTCTTCATTAAAGTTATTATTAAGTAACTTCATAAAATAGGAAAAAAAAATTATCTCATACTTATATAACAAGATAAACGTGTTCTACAGAGTTAAAAGAAAAAAAAGTTTCCTGGAGCATTTCGTAAGCTAAGTGCTAGCAGCTACCTTTCAAATGCCATGTATTTTACAAACGATAAAAAATGTTCATGCAAAGGGCAGGAAAAGAAGATTAGCAAGATTCATTTGAACGCTCTATTTATTCTGTATGTCTTCTGAGGTACCATATTTACTCTTTTTCTCTTTACTTTTATTATTTTACTTTTATCAGATGTTTTTATCTTTGGAAACAATAATTGTACACATTATAATAGAATATGTGGAAATATAATAATACAAGCTAAAGTTAATTTAGCTACCACATTGAATTGTTTGTGCTTAAATTAAATAATAACTAAAATACTTAGAACATCCTAGTATATATTGAATTGGCCAAAAAGGTCCTTCAGTTTTTTTCTAAAAGGTGGCTCTAGTAGCTCTTAGTTGTCTTTAACTTCATTCGAAACAATTTTGTTAGACTGTATTGTGACAGCTGTCATACCAGAGTGCATTTTTAAAAAGACTTACAAAAATTGGTGAATTTTTGTGCAGCCACTTTAATATTGAAGATGGAAGATAAAAGCAACATTTTCAGCATATTATGCTTTATTATTTCAAGAAGGTAAAAACGCAACTGAAGTGCAAAAAAAGATTTGTGCAGTGTATGGAGAAGGTGCTGTGACTGGTCAAACGTGTCAAAAATGGTTTGTGAAGTTTCATGCTGGAGATTTCTCTCTGGACAATACTCCACGGTTGGGTAGACCACTTGAAGTTGATAACGATCAAATCAAGACATTAATTGAGACCAATCAACGTTATACCTACATACAAGAGATAGCCTACATACTCAAAATATCCAAATCAAGCGTTGAAAATCATTTGCACCTGTGACCAAAAGTGGGATCCAGCTGTTCGCCGTTCAAAAACCAATAAAGAGGCCAGGAGGGTAGAAAGGAAAGTTTGTTTTATTTTGGATGCTGGCAACCAGTGGGGAGGGTGGATGCCTGTCCAAAGGCTGACTCCCCCCACTGACAGTCAGTGGGCAAGAGCTTTTATAGACAGAGGTTGGTGCTACATGCAGAAACAGCACAGTCAGCTCTGACAGTCATCTTGAAATTAGTCATCTGTGGTCTGACCAGCATCATCTTGATTGTTTTAAGTACAGTTAGTCTTCAGTTCCAGGGTCAGTTGATTCCCATTTCCTTGAGGGCAATTCTTGGAATTGTGGCAGCTTATGTCATGGCTACAGTCTGGTCATCATATAGTTAACTTCTTCCACCTGGTGGGGGTTTCAGTATCTGTAGGACAGCTCACAGGATAGGGCTCAGAATATTATCTACAGTCCTTGAGGAGGAACTAAAGGTCCTTGACTATGCTTAATGACTAAACTATTATTATTTGGTCTCCTTTGACTGTTTTCCTTTCTGTCTGCGTATTCTCACTTCTCTGATTAAACTTATTCTTTAGCTAAAGTTTTTCCACAGACAAAAGGCAGGCAGAGATGAAAATACAACCCTCCGAATGGGAGAAAATATTTGCAAATGAAGTAACTGACAAAGGATTAATCTCCAAAATTTACAAGCAGCTCATGCAGCTCAATATCAAAAAAACAAACAATATAATCCAAAAATGGGCAGAAGACCTAAATAGACATTTCTCCAAAGAAGATATACTGATTGCCAACAAACACATGAAAGAATGCTCAACATCGTTAATCATTAGAGAAATGCAAATCAAAACTACAATGAGATATCATCTCACATGGGTCAGAATGGCCATCATCAAAAAATCTCCAAACAATACATGCTGGAGAGGGTATGGAGAAAAGGGAACCCTCTTGCACTGTTGATGGGAATGGAAATTGATACAGCCACTATGGAGAACAGTATGGAGGTTCCTTAAAAAACTAAAAATAGAACTACCATACGACCCAGCAATCCCACTACTGGGCATATACCCTGAGAAAACCATAATTCAAAAAGAGTCATGTACCACAATGTTCATTGCAGCTCTATTTACAATAGCCAGGACATGGAAGCAACTGAAGTGGCCATTGACAGATGAATGGATAAAGAAGATGTGGCACATATATACAATGGAATATTACTCAGCCATAAAAAGAAACAACATTGAGTTATTTGTAGTGAGGTGGATGGACCTAGATTCTGTCATACAGAGTGAAGTAAGTCAGAAAGAGAAAAACAAATACTGTATGCTAACACATATATATAGAATATATATATATATATATATATATTTTAAATGGTCATGAAGAACCTAGGGGCAAGATGGAAATAAAGACACAGACCTACTAGAGAATGGACTTGAGGACAGGGAGAGGGGGAAGGGTAAGCTGGGACAAAGTGAGAGAGTGGCATGGACATATATACACTACCAAACGTAAAAGAGATAGCTAGTGGGAAGCAGCTCGGTGCTTTGTGGCCACCTAGAGAGGTGGGATAGGGAGGGCAGGAGGGAGGGAAGTGCAAGAGGGAAGAGATATGGGGATATATGTATATGTATAACTGATTCACTTTGTTATAAAGCAGAAACTAACACATCATTGTAAAGCAATTATACTCCAATAAAGATGTTAAAAAAAAAAAGGCAGGCAGAGGACATGGTGGGGAAGGACCATAGGGTCCTGCTCCATTTCACACCAGCTTGGTTACGTTAATTGCTTTGATGTTTGGGTCCCACATAAGTCAAGTGAAAAAAACCTTCTTGACCATATTTCCACCTGTAATTCTCTACTTACATGTAAAAACACTTTCCATTTTTAAAACAAATTGTGATGGGTGATGAAAAGTGGATACTGTACAACCATGTTGAATGGAAGAGGTAGTGGGGCAAGTGAAATGAACCACCACAACCACACCAAAGGCCAGTGTTCATTCAAAGAAGGTGATACTGTGTATATGGTGGGATTGGAAGGGAGTCCTCTATTATGAACTCCTTCTGGAAAACCAAATGATTAATTCCAACCAGTGGCCCAATTAGGCCAACTGAAAGCAGCACTTAATGAAAAGTATCCAGAATTAGTCAACAGAAAACACATAATCTTCCATCAGGATAACGCAAAACCGCACATTTCTTTGATGACCAGGCGAAAACTGTTAGAGCTTGGTTGGGAAGTTCTGATTCATCCACTGTATTCACCAGGCATTGCATCTTCGGATTTCCATTTATTTCAGTCTTTACAAAATTATCTTAATGGAAAAAATTTCAATTCCCTGGAAGACTGTAAAAGGCATCTGGGAACAGTTCTTTGCTCAAAAAGATAAAAAGTTTTAGGAGGATGGAATTATGAAGTTGCCTGAGAAATGGAGTAAGGTAGTGGAACAAAACGGTGAATACATAGTTCAATAAAGTTCTAGGTGAAAACGAAAAATGTGTCTTTTATTTTTACTAAAAACTGAAGGCACTTTTTGGCCAACCCAATAGTACTCACTCAATAAACATTAACTATAAAACTATTTAAAATATCCTCATGTAACTCTTCCAATATATTATAAACAGTCCCATTGGGAAGTAAAGTTAAGTCACATTAAAAAATATGAACTAAACACTTAAGACTATATAAAATGCTAGTCTTTACTAAATGTTTAGCTACTGCAGAAACATTAATTTTTTTTAGGGTACTAAAGGAACTCCTTTCATCCAAAGTTCTGTTCTAATATTTGTCTTCATTTTTCTGGAACTGCATTTTTAACTTTAAGCCATGGCACACAATATATTTAGGAAGTTGTAGGCTCTAATTTTTTTCTACTTCTTGTATTTCTTCCATTTCTATGATCACTGAGCAAGCATATTTCATTTGGTTGTCACTGAAGACTGTTCTATGTACCTAATGTTTAGTTCTCACTTTTTAAATTCTTGAAATGTATTTGCAAGGTCTTTCAATTATATACCAGTGATGTTTACCAGAGACTCTGCCTGCATATCCACTTTTCATCCCTTCAGACAGCAGTGGCCCACCAAGGTAGGCAAGGATGGAAAACTTCAAAACTGCATGAAAGACTGAGAGATTCACTGAAGCTGTGGACCCACTCCATGCTGTCTTTACCTAAGGGTTGTATTCTTTTGTTTTGTTTTTTAATCAGGTAACTATTATGATAAGGAATATAAATTAGAAAAACTATAGGGAATGACAATCAAGACATTCAAAGCTAAATGCAGATTGACATTCATATACTATGTAAGTTAAAATTTTGATTACAAAGGAGAGTTGGGAATTTGAAATATTAACAAATGCATTTTTTCATCCTTGTAATTCTCTTTTATCAGCTACTCTCTCATTATTTAAAATCACAACAAAGGAAGCTGAGGTTTACGGTCCAAGAACATGAATACAAACCCACAAACACACACTCGTGCAGAATTAAAAAGATAGCAAATGAGCTTTGAACAGATTTTATAAAACCGAAGGACAAACAATAACCTTGAAAGCCTAGACTTTAAATCAAACAAGAGTTCATAGAAGTGGGCAGGAGGTCATTAAGGGAGAAAAGGTGTTGAGTTTCAGAATAAAAATATAGAAAGATATTCCAATGCAAATACACAGAGTCCCCAGGTATCAAGAATATTTTAGTAAAAATATTAGTAAAGTGAAAGAAGAACAGTAGAGTAAGTCCTAGAAATTCCTTGAGAAAGGTACCTACAATCCACTTGGGTAGGAAAGAAATGGCCCACTTCCCCACCGGTAGATCAGGAAGACGACAGAACTTGCCTTGAAGCTCTGGGTCCTTCCTGAGGGGGGCCTTGAGTATCACAATATCATAGACTGAGTCTGATTTTAAGGGACTGGGGCCTGGCAAGTCTTGCTTCACTGTGTTATGGGAGAAACAGGCTTCTTCAAACCTCTAAAAAAGGGCAGAGATGGAGCTTTTAGACCAAAAGAACCTGTGATTTGCCTGAGAAAGATGCAGATTGAATAGAAATATTGACCATCGACCAAGGCAGTTCCAAAAACAATGCAAAAGATGCTAGTACAGGACAAGAAAGACCTGATGAAGTTGACTAAATCCAAGAGAATATCAGTAGGAAACAGGATAAACCAAGCAACAGTTATCCCCTCTACCACCAAGCCAGGAGCACTTAAGCTGGGGAATGGGCTTCTCTGCCCTGCCCCACCTAAGTACTTCCCTAGGTGGTACCCAGTACACAAAGTGATTGGGTTAAGTTTATCAAGTTCAAATCTTAAATGTATTAAGTTTAACTTAGATTGACAAGAATTCGTATTTCATCAGCAGAAATGAGGTAAGTAGAATTCAGTTTTAGAAGAATAAAGAATATCCGATTTTTAAGAGAAGCACATTGGTGCTTATAAAATCCATACTTTCTCCAATTGCTATTGAATTTAAAACTGTTCTGAGCCTCACTCTCTGGAAGTCAGGATTTCCAGATATTGTGTGTTTCAAGTTACAGATCTTACCATTCAGAAAAATTATGGCTCATTTCTTCTTCAAATAGTGAAAATAGTCTTCTAAATTATATGAAAGGAACATATCTCCTAGGGACAGAAAAAGTTACATGATTTTTTTTTACAAATAGAAATGATAAGAAAGACTTTACACATTGTTTTCATATCAACATGCTTACCAGGTATGTTCTGGAACTGTCATCTGTAGTTATGTTTTAGGTCCACTTTCTCTGAGGGTTTTGTGGTATTACCTCCAAACAGTGGACTAATATTGTATTTTCTTTTGTGTATGTGCAAACAGTGCATTTAGTTTTCCATTTTTACATTTTGCACAGCTCACTGATATAATATGAAGTGTTTAATTGCTTATTCCTCAACTACTGAAGTATATACTTTCATTATAGCTTTACATTAAATATTTAGAATCAAAGTTATTGCTTTTTTAATACACATATGAAGTTATCTACTCCAGAGTTTGTAATAAGTAACAACATCAATGTACATGCCAACTAAAATTACTTAAGTAAAGCATCTCATTATAACGACAGAATACCAGTCTCTCCTTGGGATGTACTATAAATACTGAGTGGTATTAAACTTATATTTAACATCCAGAAAAGTATACCTTGATTAAACTTGTATGTCTTTAGATAATAGTATAGTGTCAAATTATTATGTATATATTCCTGTGGGTTTAAACTACTTTTGTCTTCTGAAATAACAGTACTTTGCCTTTAGTTCATATATAATAATTAAAAAATCTAAAGACATTGAAAGAATTGACATTTGTATTATATTATTTTATAGAATTTTTAGTCTCCAAAACTGATAGAAACTTTGTAGTGTCTAGTATCAGCTATGCATGAGTAAAGTACTTTCTGTCAATTTAGGTTTTAGGTCCATTTTTACTAGTGTTTGTAAATTCAGTGACTGTATGCAGTTATCACTAAGTTAGATTTTCTGCTGTACTCATTGAGTCAGTTAAATATACACTGTGTGCTGGAATTTAATCTTGTCACATCTTTACCTAGTTAATGACCAGACACTACAGGTAAAAAAATTAATAAGAAATTGTTCCTAATTTATAATCTATGTGCCAAAAAAGTACTTTTAAGTGTATTCTAACTAAATATATAAAGACACTGGTTAAAACAATTAAGGGAGCAATTAATTCTGGGGAAGCAAAGGAAGAAATGATGCCAGATAGAGTCATTTTGAGTGTAACCAAATTTTGCAGCTGCTACTCTCTAGGCAACCTTAGGAGAGTTACAGTGACTTGCTTCTTCCTCAGTTTCCTCAGTTTGTATAATAGGGCTAGTATTAGTTCCTACCTACTAAGGGTTGTGGTAGATTAAATATAGTAGGTATAATACAGTTAACTTGGTGCCTGACTGGCACGTAGTAAGGACTAATAGATGTAGCAGGAGTAATCAGTGTAGAGGTGTAAAAGAAACCACTAGTATTAATGCTGTGGAACTAGCAAGGCTGAGCTGTGCCTCCACAAATACAGACCCTGGGTCACCTGCTTCCAAATTACCCTGTAAAGGAGGAGGTGCTTTTAAAAAAAAATGTATTTCTAAGCTCACTGAAAAATTATATCTGTAGACTTCATTGAAGCAGAAATACTAGTGGTTAAGACTTGGAATTTTGGTTTTTAACAAGATTGTCCTGTGACTTTCATGCTTGCCTAAAAGTGAGAACCACTAACACAGTGTGTTAAAAACACCAAATATAAAACTCCAGAGACTATCAACATTTAGAACTCAGGAAAAGGAAAAGCAGCCCAGCAAGCAGATGAGTTGCCACAGATGTGGATGGAGGAAGCAATCAATACAAGAGTGCAATCTTAACATTCAAGGGAGAAAGAGTTTTAAGAACACTCACGGTTGCCTGTCTCTTATTCTTCAATTCTTTCTTTGAAAAACAAAGAGAAATATTTCAGGTATAGCCAAAAATAATATAAGTATTTTTATATACCTGCTGCCAATCTAAAAATTAAAAATCACCAGAGTTAAGTCCTTTGTTATCTCCTCACAATTGCATTTTCTCCTCTTGACGCTCTTCTAATCCACGTGACCAGTATGTTAAACATAGCATTTACTATTTTCTGCATTTCTTTATACTTTAATACATATCTATGCATCCCTTATCAAAATGCATATTTTGAACTTAAATTTCATAGTATGTCTACTTTAAAAATAATTTTCGCTCAATATTTTGTGAAATCCGTCCATGGTGATGTATTATGTCTTAGGTTCATTTTTCATGGTATATTTTAAATTATATTTTATGAAGAGTATACAATTTGATAATTCTATCTCTTACTGATGTTTAGATCATTCTCTGTGTTTTCTATGCCATGAATATTCCTGTTTCCTGTGTACACGAGTTTATCCGTTCTCATTGTAATATTGTTTTTATTGCCAAATGCTCTCCATACTTACACCAGTTTACATACTTATAAAAACTATATTTTTAGAAGACAGTTTTCTGTAGGTCTCTTGCTTTTTTGCATAACATATGTGCAGAGGCACTGTCTTTTTATTCCAGCCTATCTTTTCAAGGTTATTTGCATAGCAAACATCCTTAGAATATAGAGACCTCACCCTGGAGCAGAGGTAAAGCCCATTTAATATCTAGTATAATCAATATAATGTCTCCTTCTTGGGCAATGGTTAGACAGGCTTGGGTACTGTCAGTTATAAAACACTAGGGTCCCTTAAGCTCAGAGTCCTACAGATGTGATACAAACAGAAGGCATGTGCAAAATCCAATTGGGCACTTCTGCATCACCCTGTGGGAAATGGGAGGCAAAGGGAACCAGTTTGAAAGTAAAGCTTGTACTGTCTGCTGTGTCAGGAATCCTTTCCTCTGACTCAGTAGTCTGGATTCTTCTCCTTGTGCCCATGATACTGTTGCAGGCTAACTTGTTAGCTTGTAAGTAGACTAAAATCTCACCCATCCACCCTCTCTCTGCTGCTCCAGGTTCTTGACAGGGATAAAGATTCTTATTGTTTTATATTTGCAACAAACCTTAATGTTGTTATCTTTATAAGCTTTTTTCTGGGAAATAATATTGTGGCTTTAATTTTCACTTCCTTGATTCACCGTGAGGCTGAGACTTTTCTCTAATTACTTATTTGGGCTTTCTCATTTATGAAATACCTGTTCCTATTAGGCTAATTTTGCTATTGAATTCTTTTTCTTATTTAGTTATAGGAGGTTTTAATATATTCTGATTAACTGTATTTGTTCTAAATATCTTTTTTCAAGCCTCTGCCTTTATTTTACCTGTTTAATGAGGAACACTGATGAGAAGAAATTTTTATGCTAAAATTTTAATTTTAATATTAATTTCAAATTTAAGATTGGCTAATTTATCAATCTTTTCCTTTACTAATTGTGCTTTTCTATTCTAAGAAAGTAACACCTTACCTGAGGTCATAATGACATTCTTCTGTTTTTATTTTTAAATGATTTAACTTTTGCCTTTTAAATTTAAGTATTTGATCCTCCTGAGACTGCCTTTTCTTTTCATTATAAGATATGCTATATGGATTACATTTATGTATTTTTTTATATACATAACCAGTTGAGTGGTTTATATTTTCATGTCTTCTATGTGAACAACCCCACAAATCTATATATGGGCTTTCTGTTCCATTTCATTATTTTATTTGTCATTTGTCTAATGCTGTGCTAATAGCACATACTTGAGATTTTCATTTCCAGAAATATAGCAGGCCAGGCTATATAATTAGGATTAACCCACCCTCAGAAAACAAACAAATACATAAATATATGAATATGTATATATATATACACATTAACATATATAGTGTGTGTGTGTATGTATATATATTTTGGCAGTGGTGAGGCAGACAGGATTGAAAGCCCAAGGCCTGCCCAAAGCAAGGGATCATCTCCACTTTAATCTGTGACACCAAAGGGCTTTATATTCAAAGTAAAAGTGAACCATACTATTGATGCCCCTAGGAGCATATCAGAAACAAAGGTACATCTCTAACGGAATATAACTTTGTCCTAGGCCCCAAGGAATCCCCAGCAGTAGTATTTTTAGCCACATGACCAACACACAGTTAAAAATACCAGGAACATTATTATATAATTCTTTTAATTTCAGGCTGGACAGCAGCGATGGTGGGAACAGGAGATTAAAATAAATGGGAATATTCAAAAGGGAGAATTAATTACATATAACTTGACTGAGCTAATTAAACCAGAGGCTTATGAAGTCCGACTGACTCCTCTCACCAAATTTGGAGAAGGAGATTCAACAATTCGTGTCATCAAATATAGTGGTAAGTAGCTTTTCATTTAAAAGTATTTATTTGCATACTAAACTCTCTAGAAGGTTGTAACTATCTACCAAATTTAGACACAAAATAAAAACTTAGCATATTGACTTTCTGGGTCATTAGCCAAGTGAAAAAAAAAATCCCACAATACTTAATCATCATAAATTGTAATATTTGGTTATAAATAGAGATATTGAAAAATGCTTAATTAACATTGAACATAGGTGATAATGTCACAATGTCTTTTTATTTTCTATCCCATAGTTGTGAAGCAGTATGTATACATTTTTTTCAAATTCTTGATGATTTTTAAATTAATGTCATTAAGAATTTAGGAAATGTGATTGAATTTTAATTTTTTTTTTTCATTTTTCAGAGCAGTTTTAAGTTTACAGACAATTGAGTAGGAAGTGCAGGGTGTTCCCATATATGCCTTCTCCCCCTGTCACAGTTTCCCCTATTATTAACATCCTACATTAATGTGGCACATTTCTTACAACTGATTAATAATTATTGATACATTATTAAAGTCAGTAGTTTACATTGGGGGGGTCATTATTTTTGTTGCACAGTTATATGGATTTTGACAACTGTGTAGTGTTATTTATCCACCATTACAGTATCATACAGAATATTTTCACTGCTCTAAAATTCCTCTGTGCTCCACCTATTTATCCTTCCATCCCTCCTCCAACCCTGACAACCACAGATCTTATATCTATAGTTTTGCCTTTTCCAGAACGCTGGGTATTTGGAATCATACAACATATAACCTTTCCAAACTGGTTTATTGTACTTAGCAATACACATTTAAAGCTTTTCCATATCTTTTTGTGGCTAGGTAGCTCATTTCTTTCTATTGATGAATAATATCCCATTGTGTAGATGTACCACAGTTTATCCACTCACCTATTGAATGACATCGTAGTTGATATTTTTTTGGTCACTGTTTTCTTTTAGATCACTGATGTTAATGTGTATATGTTAATGATAGTTTGCATTTATAAACAATATGCATTTAATATGTCTTTACTATTTAAATGTCCTACTTAAAAGTAGAAAATAGTATAAACCTGTGAAAAAAGTTGGTGAAAAACTTTCTAATAGTTCAAATAGAAATAATGGTGATTAGATATGATATTTTTAACATATACCTGACAGATTAATATTTTATCAGTTGAAATTTATGTACATATTTTCAGTTGAAATTTATAATATTCAAAGACTAGCTCTAAAATCAATGTATTTCTCAAGGTTGAATAAGTCACTGGCAAAATATTTCATATGTGTTTCATTACTTCAGTGGAATATTATTCTTTTTATTATTGATTGTTAAGGTTTGAGTTAAAAAAAGATAATAGAATGAGGTTTTTTGCAGCTGAAGTTCTCCATTCTGTTTAGCATTAAGTAATTTTTCCTACTTAAGAGGGTAACAGTGAATACTGTTTGAAGTAAAAAAATAAAGTGAAATTATTAAAAACTCTTTAGAATTGTGAAGTCACTTCTCTTCACTCTCATCAGTCAGAGTACACATTGGGCATTATATATTCAATTTTCATTAAAAAATTGAAATATATAGTGGAATATTCATACAGGATCAAGGAATGTAAAAGCATTAGAATCACTGTGTATATTTTCTTGAATATGATTCTTTTAAAAATGTACATTTTCTTGTTAGTGATGTAACTATTATTGCAGAAGAGCAATTGTTATTCTGTAATCACCTTAATGATTCCGTCGAGCAAACAACTGGATAACATTCCAGTATACTTTTCTAAATTTTTAGTGTCATACGTTTTTATAAAATATGAATGATCTCCTTCTAACTAGTATTTATGCTCCCTGCCCCTAAGTTGTAAAACTGTAAACTATGTAATATGGAGGGGCATTGGAAACCATGTATTACTATTCATTCCTTTAAAAGATGAAGATATTAAGACCCAGAAAGTTTGTGTCCTGTAGAGTTAAACAACTACAAAATGACTAACTCTGAGTAAAACTAGGGCTCACTCCTCCATGACAGAAATCTTTACTTATTTGCTAAGTTTAGAAATTATTACAACTTGTCTTACAGAGATATAGAAAAAAATCTTCATAAACTCAGTAGTTCTTATTGAAAACTCAGAGGTAACAAATGAAATGAAAAATAAATCTGGAAAATAGATATTATGTTTAGTTCCAATGTTCTTTAATTATCTTTATATATTAGGCATGCTTATTAAAATCTTAAACATTTAATTAAAAATTACTTCTGTATACTATGGACTTGGGTAAAGTATACTTTAGTGTATATAAGCATATAATGTATATAGGCATCTATAAGAAATTTGACATGCTAGTTTGAAAAAAGAAAAATAGACTCACTGCAATATTTCAAATTTAGAATGGCAAATTTTCACAAGGTTAATTGTGATATTTATCGTGAATTTGATGACTAAAACATTGTAGGAGAAGTCTCAAAATCCATTCTGGTCACAGGTTACATGTAGCTGTGACATTTCTTAGAACTAAATTATAATTTAAAGATGCTTCTTTCAAGGACAATATATAAAAATTGTAACTTCATATTATTCTAATTATGAAATAATTTTAATTTTTAACAATTAATTTTCAAATTAAAATATACTGATACTTTGCAAGAAAGGGAATTATTTTTTCTCCCCTTCAGTGGAACTAATAAATGTATAGTCCCTTCTCTGTGTTATTCATTTCATAATTTACAATGGGGAATGAACAATTAGTACAACTAAAATAATGGGAATAGTCTGTCTTCTCAATGTAGAAATAGTAAAAAGTAATTTATTGAGAAACTAATCACTTTGTTACAATTGATCTCAGTGTACTAAATTTAACAATTATATATGAACTTATTTCATGCATGTGTGTGTATTTTTGACTATCACACTTTACTAGTATGTCCAAGTTTAACAAAAGTGGTTAATGGCAAATGCTAGGAATTAACAACAAAGTAGACAACCTTCTGGAGGTTAGATTAACTGTCCATTGTAATCTTGGGAGACTGCAATAGTGCTTTCTTTTATCCAGAATGGAATTTTCTCTCAGAGTGATAAATGCCTAATCGATATATATAGCTACCATTTTGTCACTTAGGTTAGACATATTTTTGTTGCTGTTTCAGTAATATTTAAAGTATTCATTCCTCTTCAGGTAGAAGTCAATTGGCACTTGTATTGCAAACACAATTAGTTTTTTGAGATAAATAGTTATTTATTCTGGTACACGAAAATACAAATGCATTACTTAGCATTTGAAGACTGTGTGTGTGTGTGTGTGTGTGTGTGTGTGTGTGTGTGTGTGAATGTAATTAAAGCAGCATCAAAGTAGCTGTTTGTTTGGGACACACATAATGACATGATATGAGGATTGCTTTAGTTTCACCAGAAATAGATAACAGCAAAAAAAACTAAAGTGTAACTAATCTCTGTTGGGTAATTGCATTCATTGTTAAAACATCTAGATTATAGGTTGTCAGCCTCAGTTTTGATTTCTCGGTTTTGTTTAGCACTGGTTAAGATGTAAAATATCAGCAACTCCATTCCTTGGAAAATGAACAAATCCCACAGCTATTTAGCATTGATCTTTTGGGTACTTTGAGGCTGTTACTGCTGAGCTACAAAGTAGATTCTATTCAATACTCTAGAACAAAATGGATTGCAGATATAATTCTTCATGGCCACAGCGGGCAAGATCATTAAGTTTTGGTTAGGCACTATGAGACACTGATTAGACTTTGATTTATAAAAGACATTCAAGCCATGCTAACATTATTTTTTGCTTTTCTTGTAGCTCCTGTTAATCCTCATTTGAGTAAGTATATTTTCACTTTAAAGATGGCACTGTATATGACAATTAAGAAAGATAGAAAATGCATAAACATACAAAGATTATTTAGCAACTGTTCATATTTGGTTTAAAATGGAATGGCTTAGAAACAGTAAAACTGACATAATTGTTAATTTTAAATTTCAAAGGATATGGGTGTAAACACAAATAATTTAATGTTGATAATTGACTTTTCCTAAATATGGAACCATTTCCCCAACATGCTTAACATTTGTTATTTGTGTAACTGTAGTTTACACAAATAACAAATGTTACTTGTGTAAACTACAAATAATAAACTGTTGTTTCTTTTGTGGCATTGCATATTATTTGTATTGCTATTATTTGTTTCTTTAATTTTCAAAATTTGACTTCTACATTCCACTCATGAAATATTATATTTACTTAGAAAGTTAGTATTTGAATGGTTTAAGCAAGATTTTTCATGGATCATTATTCTATATCCCAATCTTATATGAAGAAGATAATCTGAGCACCATCCTCTTGATAATATTTCATTTTAAAATTAAGAATTGATTTTTGTCTTCTATTTTGTGTCTAGCAATATATTGTTCTTGTCTAACAAAAGAACCACCTTTATACTCTTAACGCATATCCATTCAACATTCTCAATTTCCTATACTTAGTGAAGAAAATGTCCAAATCTTTTTTCTCATTTTACTGTATTCTCTTTTCTGCAATGGCCTTTAACTGATTATATAACAAAGACCAAATTCTGTAACCTCTGTTCTTGCTGTATTTCTTACCAAAATCCTCTTTTACTCCACTTTTGCATATCCAAATACTAATGCTGAATATTTTTATAGATCTTTATTGTTCTCATCTTGCTTCAGTGCATAAAAGTTCATTTAGTCATCACAATGACCCTTTAATGTGGATATTATTACCAACTCTTTGAGGTTCATTTTTCTTATAATGTTTAGCACAAATACTTCTTCCTCCATTAGTTATTCCCTCGTTTTGATTTTCCATAACAATTTATCTTCATCTATGTGGAAGCTATTTTTGATTTTCTCATATCCTCCAGTAGACTGTAAGATACTTAAGAACTAAATATGTTTCTAATTTCTCTCTACATCTTACTATCTTTGTGTCTATCACAGCATCTCATATTTAGCAGGTGTTCAATGATCATTTACTAAAAGAACAAATACATGACAGTTTCAAGATGAATTCATGGCATAAATCAGGTTCTCCCTGGCTTCTACCCAGGGTACTATTGCTAATTAGTTACTATATTGATTATAATTCTTTTGAAGGTAAGCTCTCTGACTGCACTTCCAGCAGAAATGTTTAAAAACGGTTGTCATGAGAAGATTAAAAGTAAATACAGTCCATTAATGGACACTTAGGTTGTTTCTATTTCTCATATATTGCAAATAATACTGCAGTGAACATGTGTGTGCACATATCTCTTTGAGGTACTCATTTCATTTCCTTTGGTTATATATTCTTAAGAGGTATTGCTGGATAATATGGTAGTTCTGTATTTAGGTTTTTTAATGAACCTTCATACTGTTTTCCATAATATCTGTACCAATTTACATTACTACCAATAGTATGAAACTACTATACTCTTTTGATTACTGTAGCTTTGCAATATATTTTAAAATCAGTAAGTGTGATGTTTCCAGCATTGTTCTTCTTCCTCCTAATTGTGTTGGCAATTTGGGGTCTTTTGTGGTTCGATAAGAATTTTAGGAATATTTTCCATTTCTATTAAAAAAACGTGCCACTGGCATTGTCATAGGGATTGCATTGAATATATAGATCACTTTGGGTAGTATAGAGATTTTAACAATATTAATTCTTCCAATCCAAGAACATGAGAAGTCTTTCCATTTATTTGCGTCTTCTTTAATTTCTTTCATCAATGTTTCAAAGTTTTCAACGTACAAGGTTTTCATCTCTTTGGCTAAGTTTATTCCTAAGTATTTCATTCTTTTGATGCTACTGAAAATGAGATCATTTTCTTAATTCCCCTTTCTGATAGTTCATTGTTAGTCTATAGAAACTTACAGATTAATTCAAGGGCATGATCCCAACTTCAAGGGCTCCACTCCCAGGAATATCTGATAAATCTAACCCATTGCAGGGGGAAAAATATTGGAGTTTTTATTATTTAGGTGTTTATATCTTAATGAATTGCAGGGAATCTGTACTCAGTTTTGACTTCATTATTTACTAGCTGGAATTAGCCAAAGCTTTCTCCTACATGAGCCTCATGAGTTAGCATTTCTGTATTTTCATAGAGTTCTTATAAGTTTGAATGAAATAATATAAACTATGTTTTTTTTTTTTTCAGTTAAGGATAATTTTAATTTTGTATCTAGTGGAGATTATAAACTCCATTATTTACCCCCCTGTTTCAAGCAGGGTCCATCCCAGTAAGAAAATCTTTTGATACCTAGAATCATTACTACCACCCTCATTTCAGGGACACTTAAGGAAAGCTCTCAGTGAACTTGTTGTTGGGCCTTAACTCAGCATGTGGCTGGCATTCAAGAAATCCCAGTTCTTCCACAGGGTCTTCATAAAGTTCTCTTCATTACTTTATTTCTAATGAATTTCAAGCACCTGGCAAATCCACATTCAAATAAAGCATGAAAGATAACTACTTTTAAAAATAATTTGCCACTATCTTCCCCTAAGTAAACTTCCATTTGTGCAAATGGGTATATGTGAAAGCATCTCGAGACATGGAGTGAAAAACTGTAACCTCAAGGTATACAGCTTTAAAGTGCTGTTGGTTAAATTAATAAAGATCTTTTTCTAATTGACAGTTTTGTTTGGATTGTACCTATACTTGAACAATGAAAGTTGGGGAAATTCTTCAGCCATAATTCAAGCATGCATTGTATTCTTTAATTTCAATTATCTGGATATTTCAGAGGAAAATGGTTTGGGTTTAAATTATTAAATAAGAGACTGATTTACATATCAAGATTATTTTTCATTTTCATTAAAATTGAAATAGTTTTAAGTTTAGTCATCATCTTGTGCATTATTTTGGCTCTGGTGCCATTATTGCAATCTTGCATTATTATTTCTGTATAATGTTTTAAATTTTTCTTATAAGAATATTGCAATATTTATATTCATTTAATTTATCTTATTTATTTTAATTAAAATTTGTCAACAGGAGAATTTCACTGTGGATTTGAAGATGGTAACATTTGTTTGTTTACCCAAGATGATACAGACAATTTTGACTGGACAAAGCAAAGTACTGCAACAAGAAATACAAAATATACTCCAAACACTGGACCTAACGCTGATCGTAGTGGCTCCAAAGAAGGTATGAGGATATGAAATGTTGTGTTCATAACAATCATACTCCAGCCTTGGACTTTTTAGAAATGCTGTTAATACAAAATACAAGATAATGTTTAGCAATAGATTTGAAGATTTTGGAATAAAACATGAAATTTTTATATACCATACAAATAATTCAGATATTTCCAAAGTCTGTAATCATTAATTTTCACTCAGAACTCACTGACATATATAGAGAGTTTAGGAATTTTTTTTTGATAATTCAAGTCTAAAATTCCAATTTTGTCTCAAGTTTTTATACATTTTAAACAATTTTATCTTTATATAGATTATTTATTCTTTATATTATGTTTGTATATATAGATTTTATAAATGATGCAGACTCTTCTATCAATCTTTACTTTGTATGAAAACTCTAAAACTTCTCCGTGATTTTAAATTTCATGTTGCCTAATAATAATTTGCTTAAACATTTTATTTTGTCTTTTAAAAGGTTTTTATATGTACATTGAGACATCTAGACCCAGATTGGAAGGAGAAAAGGCTCGACTTCTCAGCCCTGTTTTCAGCATAGCTCCCAAAAACCCTTACGGACCCACGAACACTGCATATTGTTTCAGCTTCTTTTATCACATGTATGGACAACATATAGGTGAGATGGAAAGAATTACTATGTTTATTCTAAAGTAAATCATAACTCAGAAGAAAAACGTTCACAAACACATAGCATGAAATCAATTTTAGTCAAAGAGTATCATCATTGACTTTTAAATGGCTTACCAGCAAGTTGCAAAATAAGATGCTAAGAATGTTCCCCCATCATGTCCTAATTTCCCAAATTTATATTAAAATTTGAAATTTGGGTACATTACCTACCTCCTCTAGAATCCTAATTCAGGCAGACCATCAATAGGTTAAGTTCTTTATGAGATCTTCTTGGGAATTAATACCAGTATAATTTACTCTGTTTCTTTCCAAAGAAATTTGCTTGAATAATGACTCAGTGTATATTAATGACCGTGAAAAGAAGCATTTCCATACTTGGAAGACAAGTGCTTTTAGCACTATCTACACATTTGGAATATTGGTGATAGTTTCTTGTTTATAAAGTATGCCTAACACACCTAATAGGATTTTAAAACATCCTTCATCCTGAAAAACATACAAATATGAAGACATACTTCCTGCCCTTAGAGACCTTAAGAATAACAAAGGCTAAGATGAGTAAATACGCAATCATGCTAGACAGAATACCACATAACCTCGAGAACGAACCTAACAAACCTGGTAAGGGCGGGCGGTGGAAGGAATTCATTCCGATCTACAATTCTTTATGTGCAATTCTAAAATCAAAACAACTGAACACAAAATTGCATTAAACGTAATTATCTGCCAACACATGCTAACCTGATCTACATGTGTTGGAATATCTGGCCTGAACTGATATGAACATATGTATAGTCTTTATTTATCCAAATGAGTGTGAGCATATGTACTATTTACAGCAAAAATATACTATGTTTAATTATGGGATTCTGTTTCAGTTCTTTCCTGGGGATGTCACATAATATACAAGACATACACTCTTTTAACTTTCTAAAGTAAGACAAAATTCTGAATGGTGAACCATATCTAGTTCCACAGAGGTCGGCAAGGGATTGTGGATCTCTGTCTATTTGGAGTATAAGGCAATGCTTTGGGACAAAGGGAAATGTTTCTCTGTGTAAGAAGTGTACATTTTCAATAGACAGAGATAAGCATAGGGAAGATTAAAGCACTGGTAATGAGGAAGTAAAATGCAAGATGTGAGGATATTGTCTTAAGATAAATTTAACAAAATAAAAATGTAAATATTTTCATATAAAGTAACAAAATTGTGCACAGGATATATACCAGCTACTATACTTATTTAAGTGAAGTAATCCTTTTAATAAATTTATTAAAATGAGCATCATTATCCATCTTTCACAGTCGAGAAAACTGAACCTCAGTGAGTTTGTATGAATTACAAGTAACTGGTTATGCTGGTGTTCAAATTCATAGCCAACATTATTACCCAGTATTCTTCACAGTGGAGCAGTAGGTGACAAGCCCAGAAAGGAAAACTCTTATGCAGTAAAAAATGCCCTCAACATGAAGTTAAGAAACCTGGGTGGGAATTCGGTTGTAGCAGTCAGTCACTGTAAGAATTTACAGAAGTCACTTAAAATGTCTAGATCTTGGTCTCCTCATCTGTAAAATAGGAATAATAATTCCTATTTCAGAATTTGTAGTTCAAGTTAAATGAGATAACATATATAAAATCTTCTATCAGATGGTAGACACTCATAATCTTAGGTTACTTTGAATTTCAAAGAGCAGCAATATTAGCAATAATAAAGTAATAGCTAATATTTATGAAGTACTCATAATGGACTAGGACACTATTCCTAACACGTGATGGGTTATTTCTCTTAATGTTCACAATAAACATTTGCACTCATTAAAATTGTTATCCCATTTTTTATAGATAAAGAAACTAAAATATAGAGAATTTTAATTACCATGCCCATCATATCATAACTGATAAGTAGTAAAGCCAAAATACTAACCTGGGAAGCTGGACACATAGTTTGCCTCCTTCGCCATGCTGCAGGGAGATCTTTGCAATGTTGTGAAAGCTTAACTAGTAGTCAGGGCAGAGTTATTATGGATTTTGTGCAGACAACAAGCATAGTGAAATCTATGATTTGGAAAAATAAATCTTATAAGTGTGGGTAAAATTATTGAGAAACAGGATATAGACTGGAAAAGCAATTCGAAAGCTATGAGAATAGTCATGGGTTCACTACGGCCTAAACTATGAGGGAAATAAATCTCCACACAATTGCCAAACCATTTTACTTATTGTGAGATTACAAAGAGAATTAGCTCAACTCTAATTCTTCCCTTTAGTTGATGAGGTATGATTTTACTTACTCTCTATTTCGAATATATTTTATGGACTTTTTTTCCTCCCAATTTACCTTGGAACAGGCATATTTTAAATGGTTTTTAAATAAATAATTCCAAGATCAATATATTGAATTACTTTAATGAGTAAACTATGTATTTACCTTATTTTTGAGGCTGGCTACCTTAGAGCTCCCTCTCCAACTTTCTGCATATTTATGCTGAATCCCAAGATAATTTCAATATACTTTTAACTTACAGTTGTTATTCTTATGCTCTTTATTGTCAGTGAATGCCTGCTTGTTCTGCTAGTTTTGTTCTGCTTATTTCAAAGAGAAGAGAGTTCTCCATTTCTTCCATGTTCTCAAACATTTACCACTTTGATACCTGTGCCATTTCTCTGCTTCCTCAGATGGTTGAAGGTTGCAGGTATTAGGTCTGTCACTTGGGTCCCCTCTCAGCAGGACACAATCATGCTGCTTACTAAAATCTAGGCAAAAATATCTGTTCCAGACATGACTAATCAGTGATGGCTAGGTGAACTACCTCGTTAGAGAGATGCTGCCTGTATCTAAAACCCTTCCTCTTTGCAAATATTATTCTAAGACACTCATTCATCTGTGAAACTGGGGTGCATTTATAGTCACTGGTTTTTACAAATTACAGTCTTAGTTTTATTCCTTCTTTTGGAAATCCAGATTGAAAAATGATTTGTCCTGGATTTCTAATAGCCTACTTGCAGTTATTACTTCTTGATCAACCATAAATAGTCATTGCTCTTTTAACTGGGACTAATGGACAATATATCACTGAGAAGAGTCACAATTTTTTTAATAATACAAAAAAGGGTGATCAGTTATTCATTATTTAGAAAAGAGGTTCCTCTTTGAAATAAAGTCAGATATGTTATATTACTTATCTATTGCTGCATGATAAATTTCTCCCACATTTTGTACTTTAAAATAAAATCACTTATGATCTCATATTTTCTGTGTGTCAGGAGTATGGGTATGGCTTATCTGAGTGTCTGTAGCTCTAGGTCTCTCATAAGGTTGCAGATAAGCTGTCAGGTAGGACTGCTATCTAATTTGAAGACCTCATTTGGGGATAATACCCTTCTAAGCCCACTCACTAGGTTTTTGGCAGGTCTCACTCCCTCACAGGTGTTGGACTAAGGATATCGATTTCTTGCTGGCTGTTGGCCAGAGGCTTTTCTCAGTTTTTTGCCATGTGATGTCTCTATAGGACTGTCTCATGGCAGCAGGCCTCCTCCAGAGCAAGCGATCTATGAAGAGAGAGCAAATACATGCCCAAGACTTTTTAATAACTTGATCACTGGAGTGATATCCCATAACTTATTCTATGTATTATAACTGACTGATCATTCCAACTCACATTCAGGAGGAGGAAATAACAGAGAGTGTTAATCCTAGGAGGTTGAAATCATTGGGTAGCATCTTAGAGGTTATCTGCCACAGTGGTACAATTTCTTGTTAAGTTTTCATCAAAATTGATTTAAGAAAAAATAAATGAGAGCTCTAATGTGTCACCCTTTAACTGTTGATTTATATGTATATGATATAATACAATGTACATGATCTGGCTATTGACAATAATATAAGACTATTTCAGCAATCCTATGACCACTAGTAGGCATTTTGATTGATTAATCTGCTAAATTAATTTTCTTACAAAGAAATTGAACCTCATATGAGGTCACTGGATATGATAAGAGCTTATTAAAAATCAGTAAAATATGTACTTCATTTATTTCTAGAAATGAGAATGTGAAATAAAAGCATCATAACATACCAGGAAATTAAATATAAAAATACAAAAGACACTTATGAATACATTCATTGAACTTGATAACAATGGTTCAAATACAGTTGTGCCTCTAGAAAGCTAATTGCACTGTGGAACAAATGGGAAGCAAGGAAAAGGAGTTCATTAATGACATCTATTCTCATGAATCTTGAGGGTGAGGAAGAAGTGTTAAAGTAGAGAGACGGGATTGTAGAAGGACTTAAATAAAAGAAAAAAGAGTTAAAAGAAAGGGTAAGTTTAGAGATACACAAATCAGAGGGAAGCAAGTTTCTTGAAGACATGAGAATTTAGAGGTCTGGTGGAGGATTAGCCTTGAAGAGGATACTAATACTGAGATGGGATGAAAACAATTAAGAATGTGGCTTCTGATTCATTCTTAGATGCAAGAACAGCAAACAGATGTGAAATTTGTCTTCCTAACAGTTTCTATTTTCTCTTTAAAATAAATGCAAAGTTTCATTTTCAAAGAGTAAAACATTTTAGGAAAGTGGTAAAAGGAAATCGATACTGATAAGGATATAGAGAGAGTTGGAGAGGTTGGAGATCAGGACATCAATCCTCAGCATTTTGAAATGTATTTTAGGATATAATGCTCAGTTCGACTCTCCATCCCTTCTTGTGTATTGTACTGAATTAGTCTGCTAACTGCCTTCCTTGCTGTCTCTTTGGCCCCTAGTTTCTGGGGATAAAAATTATTCTCTAAAACTAGTAATGTAGGGGCCTCAAGGATACATGCTTTTCTGGCATCTCCTTGAGGCAGCTCCGTGGTTTATTCCAGTTATACCTGAAGTTCTCCAAATCAATCTGTGTTGTATCTGGGGCTTCTTTACAAACTCTGTTTTTTGTCCTGCTTGAAGTGTATGGTTTGGAAGAGTTGAAACAATGATTCTTCTCATCACATGGTACCCTGCAAATGTAAATGTTTATTTGACCATCCACAAATATTTATTAAGTAAATGAATATTTTTTAAAACATATGGTAGAAGTAGTACTTTTTCTCCCCTTTAATCATCTAGGTTACTCATATTCTTCCTTCAAAATCCAACTCAAAGACATTCTGCTAAAATTCCTCCCCATCCTCTCTGCTCCTTCTGTTCTGCTAACACCTGGTGCCCATCTTTGTCATAATGTTTGTCACCCTGACCCCTGTTAGACTGTAAGCTCCTTGAGAGCAATAGCATGATTTATTTATATTTCATCCTCTGGAAAAAACAAATGCGCAATAGATTTTTTAAAAACCATCCAAAAATAGATACTTTAGCTTCTGAGTGTGCTAGAAGAATGACAACATGAGGGAAATGAAAGTATGAGTTTAGATTGAAACCAGAAGGTAGTTTCACCAAGACCTTATAGGATAGGTTGGAAAAAAAATAGAAGTTAATCACTGACTTAATTTGAATTTGAATTTATCTGTCAGCTAAAGTGTAGAGGAAAACAAAAGTGTCACATATTTCTTAATTAATTAAAGGGAAATTTATCTTTATGAAAGTACTTAGTATTTTATAAAAGTACTCAGTACTCTATAAGCAATATAGATATTGCTATACTATATAGATATTGCTATACTCTTAGCAATATCTCCGTGTAGTATTTTTAGAAAAAACGTAAAACATGTACAAATAAAAATTGTATATACGAAAAGGCCATAATACATTAAACAATAAAATTTGGGTTTTCAGCTGAAATATTATGATCCAGATATATTACCTTATGATGATCTAACAAAATGTAGAAATAAAATTTAATGAATCTGAAATTAACCTCAATTAAGTTTCTCTTAATAAGATATCTCAGGTTATCCTTTAGCAAGAACTGGATTAAAGCTTTCTCAGTGCTGACATTCAAAGATTTTTAAAAGGGGACTTAAATGTTTTTATACCAGGTGTAGAGAAAGCAAAGGTGACAATCTTTTCCATGATTTTAGGAGTCTGATTTTTATTCTTATTTTAGCCAAAGATCATATTTCTTCTGATTAGTATTTTTTTAATCAACGTTTTTGCTTATATCTCAGATATATTTGTAAAACAGAAAATCTGCTCACATATTTTTTCCCCTTGACGTTAAATACTGCGTGAGAGTCGATTTGAGCCTGAAAAAAAATATTAAGGTGCCATTATAGAGTCTTAATTACATTGACTGTAGAAGAATCTCAGCAAAATAAATATGTAATCTTGAGATACTTATATCTTGATAATTTCTCAGAATTAAGGTCCTTGAAAATGACAATTCCCTGGTGGCTGAGAGAATAGATAATGTTATTTAGTATTCTACATTTAAATGTTAGAGAATAGCTACCAACAGTGGACTGTTTGTTAATAACTGATATTAAGCCACTCTTTCTGTTAAGAATTATATAATGCTTTCAGTGAAGTCTTGTTTGTAGTTAATACTGATAATACCAATGTCATCAGTGTGAAAACAATGTGATAGAAAGAAGACATTCATTCAGTAAACTGCTTTGTTAAATTAAGATGTATTTTTAAAGGAGGTGGTAGATAGACTTTAACCATGATTTATTACCACATATAATCAGATATTATTACAGATCCTTGTCACAGACTCTCTAATAAGACCTTATGGAATATGTAGTACATTTACCTTTTAAGTCTCTGGTTATGAACCACCAACTATCCCTAAATTTATTTTCCTCCTATTTAATTATTCATTGATGATGGTCCTATTGAGGAGGAAGAAGTTTTCCTCTACTTTTCTGGGTTCTGGCTGATCTAAGAATTAAATTGACATGAGATAAATTAACAGGAGAAAAGCAAACAAAGTTTAGTAACGTGTATACATGGGAGAGACCCAGAAAAACTGAGTAATTCATCAAAATGGCCAAAGTCCTCACCTTGAATACCCTCCTCAGCTAAAGATAAAAGAGGATGTTGTGGGTGGGGAGAGTCAGCTATGGGAGGTTACCAGGAAAAGCACAGTAACCGGGTGATTGTGATGCAGATTTAAGTCATTGCCTTCTCTATTGATAAGAGTTTCGAGAGACCTTGTTGTCCTCATGTATACATGTGTCCAGGTATAAGAGGGAGACACACTTACAAATGGAGATTTCCCTTATAAATGTACATGTTTCTTACAAAGGGGCAACTCCTACTTGGTTTTCAGAGTCTTTCCCACTTCTGCTGTTTCTCAGAAAATAACAAGCTTAAAACAATTAATATGCCAAGAGACATATTTTAGGGTGGCAAATTCTGATCCCCTACATTGCCTCAGACAATATATAGTAGAAGCTAGGATGTTTAAACAAAATTAATAATGTGACTGAGAAAGTCTTGTGTTTCAAATATATATCTCATTTTCAGTGTAATTAATAAACAGCATTATTTCATCAAGCAAATTAATGGTAAGCAAATAAGTTAAATGCTTTTGTTTCTCATCCAGTGTACCAACCTTTTTAAACTAACTTCATTGGAAGTGTAGGTTTATAATGATGAGTACTTTTACCCTTAGGTCTTAGATTCACTCATTTCTGTTCAATAGGATGAATTGCACATGCTATGTGCCTAGTGGTGTTTAGGGAACTATAAAGGATAAAAGAGAATTAGGATAAAAGGTTCTTATCCATCAAATAGTTTATCATTTATTTAGGGTGATAAATTACTGAATAAAAGCCAAAAAGTAATATACACCAAAAATGCATGACAGGCCCATGCCATGGGTGAACAAGGAGAGAACCCCTAGAACAGCAGAGTTAAAATAAAGTTTCTAAGGAAGAAAAGAACGTAAACCATCCTCTAAAAGAGGGAAGTGTTGCTGAATGCAAGTTAGTGTGCCCTATACACAGTGAGGCCAAACAAACCCAAGTATCAGAGTTTGTATCAGGGAAAGGTTTATTGCAAAAGCCACGCAAAGAGAAAATACAGGTCAAGCTACAAAGCCCAAATTCCCTGATGGTTTTTGGGGAAGCGTTTTTAAAAGCAAAATTTGGGGTGAGGGATGCAGGGTATGAGACTTTCTTCTGATTGGTTGATGCTGAGGTAGCAGGGCAGTGCTCCAGGAATCTTGTGCTCAGCCATATGTTACCATCCTCCACCTAGGTGGGGGCCTTAGTTCGTGCAGAAGAATTTGAAGATGTTGTTATGTGTACTTATTCAGGATGAACCAGGACCCTGCCCCACCATTGCACTATTGTTTCTTGACTGTTCCTCCTTTGTTTCTGCATTCCTTCACTTTTCTGGTTAGCAACTGTTTGAATTTTCCCTTTGGTAGTCCTGAAAGGTCTAGGAAACTGAAGCCTTGTTTCTATAAGCAAGAAATGGAGGGCTTGGAAAGGATTTGTACCTGGGAGGGCCCCACAGGGTCCTGCTCCGCTTTAGAACCAAATAATGACAAGATCTATATACGGTCTCTGCATATATCAGAGAAATAGAAAGCCTGATGAAAGCTATGTTTTAGTAAATTTATTGGACACTAATGTAGAGATTCAACTGGATACAAGAAGGCATGGTAATGACTGGAGAAAGTGAACTGACACTTTTTATTTAAGATATCATTGCAATTATATATTTTTAAAAATAATAACAATGAATGCTGCAGCTGTTTCTATTCAAGCAGAAATAATGATTTTATAATTTCCCATTTTGTCTGTGTGTATAATACAAATGATGTTACCAATTACCTATCAATAGACATAGCTTGGGGCTTCCCTGGTGGCGCAGTGGTTGAGAATCCGCCTGCCGATGCAGGGGTCACGGGTTCGTGCCCCGGTCCGGGAAGATCCCACAGGCCGCGGAGCGGCTGGGCCCGTGAGCCATGGCCGCTGAGCCTGCGCGTCTGGAGCCTGTGCTCCGCAGTGGGAGAGGCCGCAGCGGTGAGAGGCCTGCGTAACGCAATAAATAAATAAATAAATAAAAAATAGACATAGCTCTTCCCTGGAGCTAGGTAATTTTGGCTCATCTTGAAACTCAAATTAATGAGTCTGTATTAATGATTAGAATAAAAATGTGATTTATAGTCAAGTGATTCCCCAGGCTTTGGAGTAAAGCAAATTACAGATTATATGAACTTGGTAATTTCAAGTATCTATTAAAAAAAAAGTATGCACATTTTAGGACATATATTTAAATTATTTATCTAAAACATATAAAACACATATTTATAGTAAAATAATTAAAAGTAAGTTTATGCTAAGGACTTAATGAAAGAAGAGAACTTGGTAACAGTAATTATAAATAATATTTAAGCAAATTATATTTTATACTGCAATTTATATGAAATAATATTAAAATAAGAATTGTGTTATTGAATAATGCCATGAATAACCCCAAAACTTAGGTCACTGCTTATGAGATAATACAGCATTTAGTTCATTTAGCCTTTCTGACTGTAATCCCTAAGCATGAGATGAACAAAGTTATCTCTAACTCTGGCACCTAACTCTTAAAGACTGGTGACCAAAAGATAAGAATTAGGAAACCCAGAAGAAAAAGATAGTTAAGTTTTGCTTACCAACTTCACACTTGTGTCATGGCACTACATAACATTTGAAAATCCTTGGGGATGATTAAATTCATACCTATTGATATCCGGTGCTTACCAAAGCATAAACTCACTGCCTCTGAGGATTTAAAGTTACTTTTAAAGGGTATTAACACAATCCATCATATTCACTTTGGAATTTTCTTACTGTAATACTGTAATAATGGGCTGAATCAGCTTTGCTGAATCTAACTTCTCTTGAATAGCTTTATTCTGTTTTGCAAGTTCTAATTTTGTTGACCAAGACGACCTGGACCTAAGTTTAAGTAAGTTTTGGTACTGAATTCTCTTTTATAACTTAAAAGCTGTAAACATGCTATAAAAAAATGTTCCAAAATCATTTATCTGTTAATAGCATTTTTGTCATCAGCTCTAAAATAGATCCATGAATCAATAATTTGTATTCATTGATTTGGAAAATGGAATATAATTAATATTATGTACATAAGAATAAGACATTTAAATTATAATATATTTGAAAGAACTTATTTCAGTTATATTTCTAGTGTCTTTTTGTTATAAAACAAGTAACACTTGCCTTTTTAAGTAAAATCTAGCTATATAATCTATTCAAAAACTAATTCAAAATCTGGGATAATTTAGACCTGGCCTCTTTAGACCTAAGAAAAATATTTTTCACATAGTACACATTCAATAAATATAAATAGTAATAATTCAAGTTTGAAATTATATTATATATGTAAAAAGAAAATGTTATTTAAGAAAAAGTAAACATCACAGCAAAGCATATTCTCTGAGATAAAATATATTCAATATAGATATAATAATCTATCATTATTGATACAGTAATGGTAAGTCATAAATATTAATATGTTTTATTTCAAAAGTACGTATTTATTACTTTAAGTAAATTCTGAAAGACATATAGTAAACACTGCTTTGTTAGCCTAATTAAAATGAATAAGTCTAAAAAGTATATAATCATTTTATTAACATTTAAAAGAAATTTCCATGTATTGATTTGATGACAGAATTGATTCCTGTCACTTTAATCAAAATAACAGGCCATGCTACCCAAGAGAAATAAGACTTCCATATAAAATGGTAATTCATTCACTGCCATCTATTTACATTAGCACCTCACATTTACTGAAGTATCCATTGATAATTTTTCAATGTGTGGAACAACTTGAAATGCATTAGTAGCTTAGAGGGAGCAGGCTTCATTTTTTTACATGCAGGCTATTGAAGGACTTCTACTAGGTTAAGAAGCTAAGGTGATACATTTAAGAAATATAAAAAATAAAATAAAATAAAAATAAAAAGATAACTGATACTTTCCTTTCTGAAAAAGCAATACAGTTTAAATAGAAATCAGTAGACATTATTACAGCTCAACTCAATCAGTTACCGCTGATACAGCTAGAGGCTATAGTAGAGGTAGGCCATGAAATAGGCAAGCAGTCCTTTCCTATTTAATTCCCACACAGGCTATTTCTTCAAAGAATTTCTGAAAGGTATATGCTACATAATGCTTTGTTCATCCAATGACAACAGGTTCAAAGAAGTATTATCACTTTATTTAATGTTTAATGCAATTTATTTTTATTTGGGCTTGATTTCCTTGGGACCCCTCCCTATTGTGGATTAATGTTTTTAAATATAATGCAATGACATCACACAGAAATATGTGCTGTGGTGATTTTTCCTTCTGGCACAAAATTGCCTTTCTGAAGTACAAGAGACCAACACCAGCAAGCAAGAAAAACTGAGCCCCATTGAGTGTCCAAAATAGAAAATAGAAAGATGGATTCAGAAAGCTACTCCCTGCCACAATGGCTCACTGAGCACAGAGGGAAAACCCCAAAAAGTTCAACTCTTAAAAGGCTCAAGGTACAAATGCTTTTCCACTATTCTCAGATTGTTATATCTTTATCTAGTAGTGAAACCTCACATTCACCTGGCCTCCAGCTTTAGATCTTAGAGGAGGAGCTAACAAAATCCTCACCCATCCTGTGCATATAAAAGAAGCCCCATTAGTAGTTTTGGGGGAAATGCCACAAGATTACTAAGTACTGGGCTTCCCTGGTGGTGCAGTGGTTAAGAATCCACCTCCCAATGCAGAGGACACAGGTTCGAGCCCTGGTCCGGGAAGATCCCACATGCCACGGAGCAACTAAGCCCATGCACCACAACTACTGAGCCTGCGCTCTAGAGCCTGCGAGCCACAACTACTGAGCCCACGTGCCACATCTACGGAAGCCCGAGCGCCTAGAGCCTATGCTCCGCAACAAGAGAAGCCACCACAGTGAGAAGCCCATGCACCAAAATGAAGAGTAGCCCCCACTCGCTGCAACTAGAGAAAGCCCATGCACAGCAATCAAGACCCAACGCAGGCCAAAATAAATAATTTTTTTAAAAAAAGATTACTAAGTACTATTTAAGATGAATAAAGAGGAAGAAAATAAAAAAGAGAGAGAGAAAATCAGGCTCGAATAAAGATACCACAGTATAAAAAGAGGCTAACATGCACACAGTAAAAGAAGCACATATTGTTGAAGAAGAATTACTGACAGTTCAGGGGAATGCAAATTTGTACAGTATATGCTTTATATTTTCAATAAAATTGGAATATGAACTTTATGAAACAAAAAAACATAAGAAAGTTACAACGGTGGACCAAGAAAAGAAGGAACTGGATAAAAGACTAAAATAAAGGGGAGCTTGATGAGATCATAGAAGAATGTAACATCATAAATAATACAGCTGGATAAAGATGACATTAGAAACAGAAGAACAGAATCTACACTATGGAAAATAAATGAGTACCAAGGAGGTACTGATTTTATTTCTTACACTGAAGGGGAAAAAAGATAGATGATAATAGATTCTGAAGCAAAAAGTGATCTTGCAAAGTGGAAAGATAAAACAAGAAAGCTGGATAAAGTTATATATACATGCATTATTTCTAAATACAATATATATGCATGATTTCTAAATATAAGACTAGCCAATTGAATCAACCATAATAAGAAAATAGTAGTCCTATACCAAGTAAAATTATTCCTGTAGTATAGTCATAGTTCAACATCATGAAATGTACTAATGTAATCTATTGCACTGAGAGAGAAATAGAGAAATATTATTTGAATATCTTGATAGATAATAAAATATAGTGAAGATAATGTTTGAGACATAATTTACGGTTTAAATACTTTAACTCATTTTAATTTTCCAAAAAAAACTTATGCTAGTTACTGTTATCATCATCACTTACCTGATGAGGAAATTGAGGCAGAGAGATTAAGAGATCAAGACAAGGTCATCCAGCTAGAAAGTGACAGCTATCATGTGAAGAATGCAGATTTTTTTGTTGTTTAAAAATTGGGTATTCATATTTATACATTTGTGTATAATATGAATACACATGGCCTTATGTATAAAGAATTAGACAAAATTGCTCTAAAAAGCTGAAGGGTAAACTACTTTACACCATACAATTGTACATATGTAGATATACATTAAAAAAAAACTGAAGCAACATACAGCAAAATACTAAGGAGGCTACCTCTGATTTATCAATTTAATGATTATTTTGATATTGTCTTTTCTGCTTTTCAGTATTTATGTGCAATATTCACATAAAAAAACATAAAATATGCAAGATATCTGATACATATGTATGTGTATCTTAACCATTAACATGATTATCTGTAAAAGTTACCAAACTGAGGGTATCTTGAAGCCATGCAATAGTAACTGGTTCCAGAGAAGTCCTGCTGCCATAAACAACTATTAAAATATCTTTTATATTAGGTAACTGTTTTCAGAAAATAGAAAAGAGGCAGGGCAAGACTGAAATCTATGAAAGTATGAGAAAAAGAGAACCTAATAAGGTGATCTCCATAGGAGTCCAATTCTCTGACTGAGGACAATCTCCTGACAATGGCACAAAGCCCTGAAATTCAAGTGGAATGTGGAGGTCCCACTGAGTTCAGGAGGCAGAGATCAGAGTACTGGGCAGGTGAAACAGAATCTGCAGTCAGGGTAACAGAAAGAAGGGATGCATTCAGGGTTGACTTTAAAAGACTGTAGAGGGTTTTCCATGAGTCTTTGCCTGAAGGCGAGGCTGTACTTGTGCAAGACTAGAAAACCCCAAGGCTTACATTAGGGCAGTATAGCAGTTTTTATGGAGTTGACAACAGAACACAAATGGGGAAGTCAAGGAATCCTGGGAGAAGAACAGTGGGAAATATTAAAGTTTAAACCATTTTAGAGTGAAGAGAGCTCATAAAAGCTCCTGGCAACACAAAGAAAACCAGGCAGGCTCTTCCTTAGTAGTTAGAATTATGCCCTGAAGAAATATCTTCTCTAGACCTTTCCTTAAAGAGCCTAAATCTAAGCTGCAACAAAGGTAGCAGTAAAGACAGATTTGGAGGTTAGTTCCCACAAAGTCAGAGTCTAGGGCAACAATTTGGGTTTTTCGCAGATCTGCACTGTTAGTGTAAAACTAAGCCTATACAAATTCAATATAATCAGTCAGTAACTGAATAGTCTGTTAAAACAAAGCTGCTTTCTGAGAAAGATTACAAATCTAAAGTCTCTATCATATAATACCTCCAATGCCCATTATTCAATAAAAATCACTAGTGGAGAGAGAAATAGGAAATGTGATATGTAATCAATGAAAAGTAAAAATTAGTCCATAGAAACTAAACCAAAGAAAGTTAAACATTGAATTTAGCAGATAAAGACTTTAAAGTTATATATATATATATATATATATATATATATATATATATATATATATAAAAAAAACAGAAAAGATGCTGAATAGCCAGACACACAAAAAAGTACTTACTGCATAATTGCATTAATATGATATTCTTGAAAAGGCAATAATCATCAGTCAATGAAGGAAGTCAGATCAGTAATTGTCTGGCATAGGAACAGGGGTTGTGAACATTAACTACAAAGCAAAGTGAGGGAGCTTTCTGGTGAGATGAAAATGATCTATATCTTGACTGTGTTCATGCTTACACTATAATATATATTGATCAAATGTTATTGACTTGTACATTTAAAATGAGAGAATTTTATTGCATGTAAATTATACCTCAATAAATTTGACTTTTTAAAACATATTTATTTAAATAATGATTGCCTAGCATTAAGATACAAGATTTTAAAACTCACTGGGTTCAAATTCTGCCTCCGCTATTTTCTAACTGTATGGCATAAGGCAAATTACTGAATCACTCTAAGTTTTCTTGTCTATAACATGGATATAATAATATTAAATACTTCAAAAGATTGTTGAGAGGATTCATTTATCTGGAGTAAGTGTTCAACATATTGTATTATTATTATCATCTTTACTATTAGCACTATGTGCAGGACATGAAACTGTTGAGATATATCAAATCATGAGACAAAGCTATTCATTTTATCTTCAAATAATTATTGTAGAAAAAAATGAGATTTGGATGAAAAGTAGACTGAAAACGAGATGCTAACTGATGATAAAACAATTCGAGTCGAGCTTTGAGCAAGACAGTCAGTAAATGATTGCATGCTATATTAGTTTTCTGTTTCCACCCTAACAAAAATTACCACACACTTTGTGGCTAAAAACAACCACATTTATTATCTTAAATTTCTAGAGGACAGAACTTCAAAATGAGTATAATGGGGCTAAAATCAAGATGTTAGCAGGCAGGAAGTCGAAGCTCTTCTCTGAGTCTGACATGGCCGACTGCAGGGAGCTCAGGGCCTGAGTGCTGCCCATCCCAAAGCCTCCTTGGGAATCAGCCCTGGGTGCCCTTGCCTGGGTCAACAGTCAACTGATACTGGCTGTGGCTGAGTGCTAAAGTATGGAGTTGGGAGGACAGATCTGGGGAGAGGAGGGCTGTTGGCTGCATGGATAGAGCAGAGGGGTTGGGAGTGAGGGGATGCATGGCTGGGAATGCCCCTAGAGTAAGCGTGATCTGCCTGGAAAACAAGGCACCATCATTGAGAGGCACTAGGGGGGCGGGGGACAGGCACTCCCACCTGCCAGCTCCCGCCTCCATGGGCACTGGGAGGGACTCCCACCAGAGCAAGCATGCCATAGTCTGTTGCAACTGCCTGCCAGACCCCACCGTGACTGGCAACTAGCATACACCCCAATTGTGGCCGCCATATGCCTCCCCAGCTGGAGTGAGTGAGTGTGCCCCAAGCAGCTGCTGCTTTCACTCCCTCTCGCCTGGGCAAGGAACAGATGCCTGAGGGTGGCACACATGCAGAAGTGTCAAAACCAAAGGTGAGTCCTAGGGGTGGTGCAGCTAAGGAGGAGGAATGGAGATTTTTCTGTGCAGCTGCACAAGCCTCACATTAAATCCCCAAGATCGGCTTGGTAAATCCTGCATCTGTGGAATACCTGAATAGACAACGAGTGTTCCCACAATTGAAACCAGTCTAGCCTTCGCAGCAGTGGACTTTGGGGGCAAGTACACATGGGAGTCAGGCCAGGTCAGAGTCTGAGCTGGCACCACAGTGCCCACAGCTGGTCCACAGACCTACCTAGAGGTATTAGAAGGCCTCCTGGGGAGGTGGAGATTGGCTCTGGCTCACTGTGGGAGCAAGAACACTGACAGAGGAGGCCCCAGGAAAATATTCTTATTACTATTATTCTTTTTGTGTTTGTTTCATTTTGTTCGGTTCTTGGTGTTGTTTTTATTATTTTTTATTTAAATTTTTTACTTTTATTTATTTTTATTTTTTAATATATATCTTTTTATTTTTCTATTTTTATTTTACCTTTTGATTGTTTCATGGGTTTTCTCTTGTTCTTGTTCTTTGTTTTTTTCTGTATTTTTTTAAAAATTGTTTTTATGCATATATTTTTCTTCAATTTTTTGTTTGCTTTCTGTTTTTGTTTTATTTTTCATATTTTCTTTTGTTAGTCTAGTCATTATTGACTGTTCTCATTTTTGAATTCTTTTGTTTGTTGTCTTGAATTTTTTTTTTAATTTTTCTTTTTTTCTTTTTTCTGTGTGTGTGTTGCTGCTGTTTGTTTGCTGTTGTTTCTGGTATTTGTCTTGGGCTTTGTTTGTCTGTTTGTTTGGTTTTAGTTTGGGTTTTCTTCCTTTTTTTCTCTGGCCGCACTGTGCAGCTTGAAGGCTCTTGTTTCTCTGGCCAGAAGTCAGGCCTAGGCCTCCGGAGTGGGAGCACTGACTTGAAGATGCTGGACCTCCAGAGACTTCCTGGTTCCAGGGAATATTAATCAGTGTGTGTGCTCCTGGAGGTATGCATATAAACACCAGGACCTGACCCCACACAACTGCCTGCAGGCTCCAGTGCTGGACACCTCATGCCAAACAACCAGCAAGACAGGAACAAAGACCCACTCATCATCAGCAGGCTGCCTAAAGTCTTACTAAGCTCACAGACACCCCAAAACATACCACCTGATGCATCCCTGCCCTTCAGAGGGGAAAGACTCAGCTCCACCCACGAGAGCACAGTCCCTCCCACCAGGAAACCTACATGAGTCCCTGGACCAACCTCACTCACCAAGGGGCAGATGACAGAAACAAGAGGAAATTTGACCCTGCAGCCTGCAAAAAGGAGACCATAAGTGCAGTAGGTTAGACAAAATGAGATGACACAGAAATATGTTGCACATGAAGGAGTGAGGTAAAATCCCACAAGACCAAATAAATGAAGAGGAAATAGGCAATCTACCTGAAAAAGAATTCAGAGTAATGATAGTAAAGATGATCCAAGATCTTGGAAATAGAATGGAGGCACAGATCGAGAAGATACAAGAAGTGTTTAACAAGGACCTAGAAGAACTAAAGAACAAACAATCAGTAATGAACAACAATAACTGAAATGAAAAATAAACTAGATGGAATAGAATAACTGAGGCAGAAGAACAGATAAGTGAGCTGGTAGACAGAATGGTGGAAATAACTGCCAAGGAGCAGAATAAAGAATAACGAATGAAAAGAAATGAGGACAGTCTCAGAGACCTCTGGGACAACATTAAACACACCAACATTCAAATTATATGCATCCCAGAAGAAGAAGAGAAAGGGAAAGGGCCTGAGAAATATTTGAAGAGATTATAGTTGAAAATTTCCCTAACATTGGAAAGAAAATAGTCAATCAAGTCCAGGAAGTGCAGAGAGTCCCATACAGGAAAAATCCAAGGAGAAACACACCAAGACACATATTAATCAAACTTTAAAAAATTAAATATGAAGAAAAAATATTAAAAGCAAGTGAAAAGCAACAAATAAGATACAAGGGAATCCCCAGAAGGTTAACAACTGATCTTTCAGCAGAAACTTTACAAGCCAGAGGGAATGGCAGGACATATTTAAAGTGATGAAAGGGAAAAACCTACAACCAAGATTACTCTACCCAGCAAGGATCTCATTGAGATTTGACAGAGAAATTAAAACCTTTACAGACAAGCAAATGTTAAGAGAATTCAGCACCGCCAAACCAGCTTTACAACAAATGCTAAAGGAACTTCTCTAGGCAGGAAACACAAGAAAATGAAAAATCCTACAAAAAGAACCCCCAAACAATTAAGAAAATGGTAATAGAAACATACATATCTATAATTACCTTAAAGGTAAGTGGATTAAATGCTCCAACCAAAAGACACAGACTGGCTGAATGGGTACAAAAACAAGACCCATATATATGCTGTCTACAAGAGACCCATTTCAGACCTAAAGACACATACAGTTGAAAGTGAGGGGTGGACAATGATATTCCATGCAGATGGAAATCAAAAGAAAGCTAGAGTAGCAATACTCATATCAGATAAGACAGACTTTAAAATAAAGACTATTACAAGAGACAAGTAAGGACACTACATAATGATCAAGGGATCAGTCCAAGAAGAAGATATAACAGTTATAAATACTTATGCACCCAACATAGGAACACCTCAATACTTAAGGCAAATGCTAACGGCCATAAAAGGGGAAATTGACAGTAACACAATAATAGTATGGGACTTTAACACACCACTTACACAAATGGACAGATCAACCAGACAGAAAATAAATAAGGAAACACAAGCTTTAAATGACACAATAGACTAAATAAACTTGATTGATAGTATAGGACATTCTACCCAAAAGCAGCAGAATACACTTTCTTCTCAAGTGCTCACAGAACATTCTTCAGGATAGATCACATTTTGGGTCACAAATCAAGCCTTGCTAATTTCAGAAAACAAATCATATCAGGCATCCTTGCCGACCACAATGCTATGAGATTAGAAATCAATTACAGGAAAAAAAAAACTGTAAAAAGTACAAATGCATGGAGGCTAAACAGTACATAACTAAATAACCAAAAAATCACTGGTGAAATCAAAGAGGAAATCAAAAAATACCTAGAAACAAATGACAATGAAAACATGATGACCCAAAACCTATGGGATGCAGCAAAAGCAGTTCTAAGAGGGAAGTTTATAACAATAAAATTCTACCTCAAGAAACAAGAAAAATCTCAAACAACCTAACATTACACCTAATGCAACTGGAGAAAGAAGAACAAACAAAACACAAAGTTGGTAGAAGGAAAGAAATCATAAAAAGCAGAGCAGAAATAAATGAAATAGAAACAAAACAATAGCAAAGATCAATAAAACTAATAGCTGGTTCTCTGAGCAGATAAACAAAATGGAAAAACCTTTAGCCAGACTTATTAAGAAAAAAAGGGAGAGGACTGAAATCAATAAAATTAGAAATGAAAAAGGAGAAGTTACAACTGACACCACAGAAATACAAAGGATCATAAGTGACTGCTACAAGCAATTATATGCCAATAAAATGGACAACCTGGAAGAAATGGACAAATTCTTAGAAAAGTACAAACTACCAAGACTGAACCAGGAAGAAATAGAATTTTTTTAAAAAACAGCCACAAGTAATGAAATTGAAACTGTGATTAAAAATCTTCCAGCAAACAAAAGTCCAGGACCAGATGGCTTCACAGGTGAATTCTATCAAACATTTAGAGAATAGCTGACACCTATCCTTCTCAAACTCTTCCAAAAAATTACAGAGGGAGGAACACTCACAAACTCGTTCTACAAGACCACCATCACCCTGATGCCAAAACCAGACAAAGATATTACAGAAAAAGAAAATTACAGGCCAATATCACTGATGAACATACACACAAAAATTCTCAACAAAACACTATCAAACCAGATCCAACAACACATTTACAGGATCATACCCCATGATCAAGTGGAATTTATCCCAGGGTTGCAAGGATTCTTCAATATATGCAAATCAATCAATGTGATAAGCCATATTAACAAATTGAAGCATAAAAACCATATGATCATCTCAATATATGCAGAAAGAGCTTTTGACAAATTTCAGCATCCATTTATGATAAAAACTCTCCAAAAAGTGGGCAAAGAGGGAACCTACCTCAATGTAAAAAAGCCGTCTATGACAAGTGCACAGCAAACATTCTCAATGGTGAAAAACTGAAAACATTTCCTCTAAGATCAGGAAGAAGACAAGGGTGTCACCTCTCGCCACTGTTATTCAATATAGTTTTGGAAGTCTTAGGCATGGCAATCCGAGAAGAAAAAGAAATAAAAGGAATCCAAATTGGAAAAGAAGAAGTAAAACTGTCACTGTTTGCAGATGACATGATACTATACATAGAGAATCCCAAAGATGCTACCAGAAAACTGCTAAAACTAATCAGTGAATTTGGTAAGGTTGCAGGATATGAAATTAATGCACAAAAATATCTTTCATTCCTATACTAACAATGAAAGATCAGAAAGAGAAATTAAGGAAACTGTCCCATTTACCATTGCAGCAAAAAGAATAAAATATCTAGGAATAAACCTACCTAGAGGAGGCAAAAGACCTGTACACAGAAAACTATAAGATACTGATGAAAGAAATCAAAGACGACACAAACAGATGGAGAAATATACCATATTCTTGGATTGGAAGAATCAATATTGTGAAAATGACTCTACTACCCAAAGCAATCTATAGA
Source organism: Kogia breviceps (assembly GCF_026419965.1). Lineage (NCBI taxonomy): Eukaryota > Metazoa > Chordata > Mammalia > Artiodactyla > Physeteridae > Kogia > Kogia breviceps. The sequence goes on from NC_081312.1 coordinate 53,565,417, forward strand.
TTCAATGCAATCCCTATCAAATTACCAGTGGCATTATTCACAGAACTAGAACAAAATATTTTACAATTTGTATGGAAACACAAAAGACCCCAAATAGCCAAAGCAGTCTTGAGAAAGAAAAATAAAGCTTAACAGAGGAATGGATAATGAAGATGTGGTACATATATACAATGGTCTATTACTGAGCCATAAGAAGAAACAAAATTGTGTCATTTGTAGAGACGTGGATGGACCTAGAGAGTGTCATACAGAGTGAAGTAAGTCAGAAAGAGAAAAACAAATATATATTAACTCATATATGTGGAATCTAGAAATATGGTATAGATCTTATTTGCAAAACAGAGATAGAGAACAGATGAATGGATACCAAGGGGCAAATAGGGGTGGGTGGGAGGAATTGGTAGATTGGCATTGACATATATACACGATTGATACTATGTATAAAATAAACAACTAATGAGAACATACTGTATAGCACAGGGAACTCTAGTTAGTGTACTGTGGTGACCTAAATGGGAAGGAAATCCAAAAACAAAGGGAATATATGTATATGTATAGCTGATTCATTTTGCTGTACAGTAGAAACTAACACAACATTATAACTATACTCCACTAAAAATTAATTAAAAACAAAACAAAAAGATGTCAGCAGAGCTGCTCCCTTATGAAGGCTCTAGGGGAGAATCTGTCTACTTGTCTTTTCTAGCTTCTAGAGACTAACTGTATTCAGCTTGTGGTTCCTTACTTCATTTTCAAAACCAGCAGTGTTGCATCTTATCTGTCGTTCACATGACCTTCTCTCTTGTATCAAATCTCCTTCTCCCTCCACTTAGAAAGAAAGATATATGCGATAATATTTAGGACCCACTCAGGTTATTTGGAATAATCTTCCCATCTCAAAATTCTTAATTTAATCACATCTGTTAAGTCTCTTTTGCCATATAAGATAACATTCACAGGTTCTAGGGATTAAGATGTGATCATTTCTGGAGACCTGCCACATATGCCAAGTGTCCTAAGAACAAGATTGGAAATGAGAGGGGAAGAGAAGAGGAGACACTGGAGTGTTCTGTGAAATTTCATTTTTAATAATTTACAAGTGTTCAGTCAAGGAGAAACAAACAAGAAGCCAAAGCAAATATACAAAATAAAATTTCATTGTTATTTTTAGGTGTTTTAAATGTTTATCTACGTTTGAAAGGGCAGACAACGATAGAGAATCCACTGTGGTCTTCAAGTGGGAATAAAGGACAACGATGGAATGAGGCACATGTTAATATATATCCAATTACTTCATTTCAGGTAAGAAAAGAACAGTCATGTCTGTGGATATATTTTTGCACTTGAGCATAATGTTAAAGGCAGATCTTGACCAAAATTAGAATGAGTATGCAAAAATTCTGACATGAGCATCACAAAAATCACATGATTTTCTCTTTAGTTCTAAAAGTTGGTTTATAAAGAGAAAATATCCTTTTCTTTTATTAATTAACATCTATCAAGTAATATGTTTGAATAATTGTCTATCCAAATTCAAGTGATTTGTCTGGAGAAAATGTAATTCGTTTCTATAAAATCATATGTGTGTATTTTTTTTCCTTGAAGACAAACAACATAGATTTGTATAATAAAGGAAGCTGGATAATCAATTCTCAATTAATCTGTTTGAATTTTACATACTTTAGCAAAATGTGTCTCTTTGAGGTAATGTCATTTTAGTAATTTATTACTTTATCAAAGTTAGAGAACTTTAAACAAGTTACTTTTATTTGTTTTTATATAGAAAAGAAGAAAGGCTTAGATAGGATTAAGAGAATTAGCTGCAAATATATAATAACAATTTTAATGATTATAGCAATTGTCATCATGGCTAGAAAAAAATTGTCGTAAACTATTTTAGTGGAGAAAATAATGAAGTTTTAATGATTTTAGTAACTTTATATATGTATTTTATATACTCAGGCTGAGTATGTTTTTCTACTGGGGATTTCTTATTTGCATTTCATGGCATTTAGTAAGGGTATAGAAATTCAGAGAGCTTCAATTATGCCAATTTTCAATTGGTGGAATGCTCTCTTCTTGTAACTTAATCTATAAAATTCTAATGACTGATTTAGAAATTACACTTCTAAAACTAGCCAGGATGATAAAAATGCATTCAGTTTTCCACTCTGGTAAAGAATAATGGAGTAAGTCCTAGCTGATTATCTACAAACACATAAAGGCAACTCAATTCATAGATCCTAGTAATTATTTTGTTTCTATGAAGAATAAAATAGTTGAATAAAAAAAGAATAAAATAAGTTGAATAGAGAATAAAAAAGAATAAGAAGAGAGAATTAAAAAATGGAATCTAGGGCTTCCCTGGTGGCGCAGTGGTTGAGAATCCGCCTGCCGATGCAGGAGACACGGGTTCGTGCCCTGGTCCGGGAAGATCCCACATGCCGCGGAGCGGCTGGGCCTGTGAGCCATGGCTGCTGAGCCTGCGCGTCCGCAGCCTGTGCTCCGCAATGGGAGAGGCCACAACAGTGAGAGGCCCGCATACCACAAAAAAAAAAAAAAAAAAAAAAAAAAAAAATGGAATCTAAAGCAATATATCATTAAACCAAATTAAACTGAGAAGACAGAACTCCAAAGCATTACTGATAAAAGTAACCTTAATATTAAAATGTACATACCTCTATAGGCATCAAAGAACCTTTCTTTCTAAAACAATGATGTTCTTCTAGACATATTTTTGCTTCCTTTTTCACTGCCTTACCAACACAAAATTATTAAATCAAATACATATAAAGTAAGCATTTAAGGGACTAGTTATATTAATGTTTCCTTCAGGATAATCCTTTATTGCCATAGACATCAATTTAGTAAATATTTATTGAGTACCTTAAAGACAATCATTTATTATCACAGACAACAGTACAATAAATACTTATTGAGCTACTCCTGTGTGCCAGGCACATTGCTAGACATAAAGATTTCACAGTGATTGTTTACCTCAGATTGGTGGAAATACACATCTAAACACATACATCACATACTGTAATAATTGCAGTAATAGAAATATGCACAAGTTTCTATGAGCACACCTAATCAACAAGAAGAGTATGGAGGAGAGTCAAGAGAAGCCTGTTACATGGGGTGAAACCTGAAGAGAGGGATTGCAAAGTAGAAAAAGGTCTAATATTAATATTGCATCAGAGTTCAGAGTAAACCAAGACATGGAGGTCATACATCACAGGATTTGTCAGAGAAACAGACATTTATCTGGAATTTGGTACACAAAAATAAATCAAAGACTGATGTGAGATGAGGTTAAGGAAACTCAAGAGCATAGGCACTGGGGAGTTATGGAAAGATTTTACTCGGGATGACACGGTGCATCACTTAGGTTGTTGTATGGAAGATGATTCAAGGAGATAAAATTGGGCCAACAAACCAGTTAGAACACTGTCGTAAAATCCACATAAAGGATATTGAAAGGACAAACTAGGGAAGTGGTATAAAGAAAAGAGGATGGTTTCAAGATATACTTAGGTATAAAAATTAGCAGAACATTTTTATGTTGGGAATTTGGGAAGTAGCCATGAATGACCAAGAAGCTTCTAACTGGGGTATCTTGAGTAATGTCTGTTACTTTATCCATTACCTTAAATAACAAAAAGAGGAAAAGAGACAAGCTTCAGGGATGATTATGGTTACTTCAATTTGGGACATGTTAATATAAAATGCCTGTGGAATATCCTCTTAAAGATGTGCAGAAGGTTATTGCATATGTTTTTCTGAAGCTTTGGGGACAAACATTTTTGTAGGTCATTAGGCTGTATGTGCTGCCTAAAACTCTGGGAGTGGTTGATATTTCCAAGGAAAAGTGTACATATGTGAACAGTGATTAAAGACAGTGGAACCACACAGAACACTAACCAATCATTAACATGAACTGTGGAAGAGGAGCTTGATCATAAGTAGTATTTTTTAGTTATAAGGAAGGAGATCCAGGAAAATTTGGTGCTCGCAGAATTTAAAGACTGTGATTCTCAAATTGGAAGGGAGGTCAAGTCCAGTAGACTGGTCATTACAGAGAGTGCCCACTCTTAAGAAATTTGCATAAGGTGGTAAGAAAATTGGGAAAACCACCATCTTATCTAAAATTATTTCACTATTCACAATTTATAGAATAACCTACTGTCTTCACATTCACTAATCATTTCTTTTGCAATGTCGAATGTGCTTTCAGCCCTAGTCAGTGTATTTTTCATATCAGCCATTATACTTTCCATCTCTGTAAGTTCAATTGGAGTCTTTTTAAAAAATACATTTCATGTCTTAAGTTAATGTTTTGAACCTATTAAATCCAATTGTAATTACTGTCTAATGTCATTGTCTGCTAGAGATATCATCTGTGCCAGTTCTTGGTTGGTTTTGATTAATTGATGTTTTCTCATCTTTACAAGTCATTATTTTCCTGCTCCTTTACATGTCTGGTAGTCTGACTGGGTGTTAGACATTGTAAATTTTACCTTCATAGTTGCTGGGTATTTTTGTGTTTCTTTATTATTGAGCTTATTTGTGATGTAGTTTAGTTACTTGGAAACAGTTTGATAATTTTTGTTCCTGCTTTTAAGATTTGTTACATGAGACTAGAACAGTGTTTGATACCAGGCTGATTATTTCTAAATACTGAGGCAAAAGTCTTCTGAGTACTCTACCCAATGCCTCATGAATTATGATGTTTCCCAAGTTCTGTGTTACCTGGGCACTATTACATTAAATGCGTCCCCTTGTGTCTTTCCCAGGTCTTAGGCAGTTTCCTCACATTCAAGGCCTGATCAGTACTTTGCTGAATACTTGAGGGGTACCCTCTGCAGATGTCTCTTTCTCTGCAATTCTTTCTTGGCTGGTATTCTACCCTGCATACTCTAGCTGCCTTGGATTCCTTGGACTCTCAGCTCTATCTCCTCAACCCAGATTTTCTACCAGGCTCTGCCTTTGTTCTGCTTTCACCATAGTCTATAAATTCTGTATAGGGCAGTCATAGGGCAAACCTTGTTTGATTTCTATCACTCAGGGTTCACTGTTCTTCATTACCTGATGTCTAGTGTCCTGAATACCATTCTTTCATATACTTTGTCCGGTTATTTGGTTGTTTCAGTTGGGAAGATAAATCTGGTTTCTGTTACTCTATCCTGGCTGGAAGCCAATCAAAAAATGAAGATTTTTTGAATCAATGAATTTCTAAACTATTTAAATTACCAGTGGGAAATGAAGATAAATAAAACCATATTTTTATATTGGATCTCTAGGTTCTTATTTCTCTGAGATATTTCTAGGTCCATTGGCTAAGGACTTTCATTTCATAAATCTTTATTGTTCAAGGAAATGCAACTGCACCATCCTACCCCATTTTTTAAATTTAATTTTGTTTTCAAGTTTCTTACTGTTTTCAACTTTTTTCAGACAAAGTATTCTTTTCCTCAAAAGTCATTTATAAACTATGAAGCTTTTCAAAAATCTTGCTTTGGTATGTGATGCCTACCAGAAAAGCATGGCAAAGAAAAGTATGGAATATATTACTGTACAGATTAAGTTGTGAGAAGTTTTAACATTATTAAAATGTAGATTCGTGGCATCCTAGGATGTCTTTAATTCGAGTGGAAAGGTTATCTCTTACCTCTCAGAATTTTAAATGAAATATAAGTGATTTTGAGACTGTTACATTGACACATTTTATGTTTTGTTTGGAGTTGTATGCCTTCAAATTAGTTTGATCCATAAACCCTTAAAAAAAAAATAACCACTTGCAAAGTTCTTTGTCTAAGTGTGTGCAATTAGTTTGCTTAGCTTCAAATCAAATTATTGTGTAGTACTTTTTCAGGCAAATAGAAGTTTTCTCCTACTAAAATTTCTTTTTGGCTCTTTTTCTAGAATTAATTTAGCATGATTGGTGCTTGTGAGGAAAATATATTTAGCTGGATTCAGAAGGATTAGGGGAAAAATTTCCAAAACAGTAAAATTGATATAGTGTTAGTCTTAGAATGTCACTTTTATTTTATATCCTATACCAAGGAAAATATTTAACTATCCTTTTAAATGCTTTACTTCTTTCACAGTACATTTCCAAACGTTTTGTGAGGGAAAAGTATAGAGACATTATAATACCGTCTTTACATTTTCTTAGGTATAGGCGAAAAGAATTCTGAAGATCTTCTTATATCCTCATTTAAAGATTTGAAAGTACGTTTTGAGACAATTTATCTTAAATCACACAAATCCTTAACATTAAATAGGGATTGGAAAAGAGATTATAATGCTCTCATTACATCATGCTGCCTTGATATGTTTCTATGAACAATAATAATCCAGAAAAATATCATCCTCTTAATAGACATTACATGCTCATGTAGATACATATCTGACATTCTAAGCCAAATTCCGGAGCAATTATAGACATGATGATGGTTCCTGAAGTAACTATTGAAAACATTTTCTAATTGCAATTCACAATGAGATCTAGTTCTTTCTGTTTTTGCCAACAGTCAAAATCTCATGTTATTATTTCAGATTAGAAGCTTTAACAACCAACTGACATTTATCCAGCAAGTTGGACTGGCAGAGTCTTGTGAAGTTAAACTCAGTGTTAATATTTATATAGTTTCTCCAGAGAAAAAGCTTAGGATACTCTCCTGGTTTATTATGTTACCTCTCTTCAAATCTCTTCTGTACTGTTTAAGGATAGTTCTACTCTTTGCAGGTAAGAGGGGAAAAAAAAAAAAAAAAAAAGGATAGTTTAATTATTTGCTGAACCAGTAATAAAATAAAGGTAAAATTATTAATGTTAATAGCTATTTTCAAATTTATTCACATCCTAAAGTTTTTCCAAGTGATGTACATTGTCAGTTTTCAAACTGCATTTCAAGGCTTTGGCTTTGCCTTAGCAGTAATGATCAGAAGCAATGTCTCTCATCAGAAAGAAAACATTGCAGAGGCACCATTAATGTTGAAGTCATCATGAGAAGTGTGTTGTAGTCTTTGACTCCCCACTTACTTTTACTCATTAGTGCTACATGTAGCTCTTCCTCCCTTTCTGAGAAATTATATTTGAACATAAGCTTTTACAGCATCATCTGTATCTCCCTATATATTGACATCTATATCTACATGCTTTAAAGCATTATAAATACATGTAAGAAACTGTCAATCGATGAATTGAAATAATTTTGTGTAGTGTAATTCTGATACAGAAATTCACATACATTTTTTAAACTCCCACTTGCATTTACCCACCAGAAATTAATTTTCTGATCATGCAGTATTTCTTGCATACTAAGTTTGCTGAATTACAGGCACACACTGTGAAAACGTTACAATTTTAAACTTATTTCAGTTAAGGGAAACCATTTTAAGTAAGATCAGCGTGATTATGTGTGAAGAACAGGTTTTGCATAATTCGAACCCTCTTTTTAGGAAACCTAAGCGTCAACATTTTCTCCCCGAGAATCTAGATGCCATTAATTCCGTCTTCAAGGCAATTAAGCCAAATGCATTTCAGAAGTATTGAAGAGGAAAAGAACATAGTCTTATCCTTGTAATGTAATAGTAGTCAGAATCATGATGGTACTTCATTAAAATATGACATATTTAATCTATTAAACTAGAGAGTGTTTCTTCTCTGAGTGAATGTAATTCAGACTTTTTTCATTGCATACAGATCACATCTTCCAAGTTGAGATACATCACATTATAATGGACTGTTATAGTTTCTCATCTTTGTATTTGAGAAAAAAGATGTTTGTCACCAAGGATTTATTTTTAAAAGCACTTGAAAGTTTGGCCAAGGTACATTATTTAAATTTAATACCTATGCATTTTATTTCTGTTATATATCTCATAATCAAAAGCAATATGAGAAAATATCCCTCTAGGTCTTCAACTCGAAGCCGTTTATAAGTCTATTAGAATCTATAAAATCGTGTTATAATAATTCTAGTTGGAGTTCAGAGCATAAACAGAACAATGCAATAAATATTTCTTTGTGAGAGTTAAATGAGTTAAAAAACAATCTATATCTTCCCAATAACAAAGCTGCTATGGAAATTAAAAGGAAACAAGCCAACAACTACACAGTACCTTTTTCTTTCTTCATGTTCAAATAGGACCCTGAGGAAGACTACGGTATTTCTCTAGCCTATTGGATTGGATTCCCTATCATCACAAGATTTCAAATATATATTAAAAGTACCAATTATATAACTGTACCAAGAGTTTGATTGTCAAAAGTTATTTTTATCATCCCAGTAATTACTACTACTAATTCTCTGATTTATTTCTACACAATAACTAAAACACTGCTACTCTTGGAAAGTAGTCAAATTGCTTTATTCAGTGACAAACTATTATCTATAGTTGTGCAGATAAATGTAAATAATAGATTTACAAATCAGTCAGCTTTTATTACTGTAACACTTCATCAGGATCACCGAGGGATGAAGTATTCATATAAAAGAATGTTCTAGATAGAGGCAGCCCTCTGTACATACGACAATTCAACTTTTGTTGATTTGTATTTCGCTGTTCAGCCAACTACACATTTGCGGTCAACATGTTGCCAGTAGGCAGGCAGCACACATATTAAATTCCATCAGTCAATCTACTCTCTGACGTTTACCACCAAAGTCTCCCCAACACTCCCTCTCAATCTGACCACAAAAGAAGGGTGACAGCATCCTTCACAACCTCTCTGCTTCAAGACTTTTGTTTTTAGCACAAGCCTAGGTTCAACTTTGGGTTTTTGATCTAGCTGCACAGCTAGGCAGAAAGAAGGAAAGAAAAAAATATTAAAAGGAAAAGTAGGAGTGTTTAATACTTTAAAGTCAGTAACAAAAGTTTTGAAATGCTTTGAGCAATGGCAAGATCATTCCACAGAAAGAAGCTTTGATAAGTTCAGGAATGATTTTGATGATTTAGACATTTTTATTTTGATTTTTAAAATAATGCCATTATTTTATATTGACACTTATCTCCAGGTAACAGCAACTTATTAAGTGAAAATAACTGTGTACTTTAAATAAGAAAAACTGTGGGGCTTCCCTGGTGGCGCAGTGGTTGGGAGTCCACCTGCCGATCCAGGGGACACGGGTTCGTGCCCCATTCCGGGAAGATCCCACATGCCGCAGAGAGGCTGGGCCCGTGAGCCATGGCCGCTGAGCCTGCGTGTCCGGAGCCTGTGCTCCACAACGGGAGAGGCCACAGCAGTGAGAGGCCCGCGTACCGCAAAAAAAAAAAAAAAAAAAAAGAAAAACTGTGGATAATTTTATTGTCTACTCGCCTCTACATACCTAAGATGGTAAAATCCATGTCTCTCAAGCGTGTTCCTTCAGCATCCTTCCCAATGCAAGGATTATGACTTCAGCTTCATCTGTTTAGATTTCAAGTGTGAGCAGGTGCAGAACATTCTAACCTACCCGTATTAGCCTTTTCACCAACATCTCACTTCCCACACAAATCATACTGGAATGCAATCCTCTTATCTTTGCCCTGGCCACATTACAAACCCTGTATTCTGTTCTACAAGCAGTGTTTACTCCCTTTCTCTTTCTACTCCACCTCTTAAAATTAAAACTCTTGGTGCCTTAAAATTAAAACTCTCTTCACCAGACCAAATTTTTCTGACTAATACATTCTTATTCCTGCTTCCCTCCAGAATTAAACTTGACTGGGAGGCAGAAATCTACATTTTCTTCCATTCAATCCTTGAAAAGAACTGCATAAAAGAAAACTTTGTGATGACAGCCCTCCACTTTCATTCAGTAAAGTATTAGTCTTGGGGGCAAGTGGAAAATATTTGATTTTGTGCAATCAGACTCTTATAGCATGAATCTTTGAGTTCTGACTTTCTCCAAGATAACATTCCATTCATGTTGCTATCTTCAGGAGAGAAGACCCAGCATCACATGACTGAAACTAAGAAGGGGGTGGGAATACTATTGATTTACTCTTAACATTGATTCTCTACCAGGTAAGCAGCACATATCAAAAAAAGGAAAAAAAAACCCAAATACTTAAAAACCCATGGTTAGGAAAAAGGCAATGCCTTCTCACAGATAGACTGCTGATAGGGCCAATTTATAATGACCCTAAAGAACCATATAATAATTGTGTATAATAATCATATGAAATTCAGCCTTGTTCATCTCAGCCTTGTTCAGAATAACTGAAAATAATTTTAATGTCTAACAATAACAATACACGCTGGTTAAATAAATTTTGTTGCATCCATAACATGGACTATTCTGCAGCCATTAAAATGACTTCTCCTTTTCCAAATTCAGTGCTCTTGAATTTTTATACCATTCATTTTTTTTTTTTAATCTTCTCTCTTGTAATTTAAATAGTCCTCTGAGGGCTGGGTAGCCACTACCCAGATACCTTCCAAAACACCACCCTAAGCCAAATGCAAGTTATCATTTCCAGGCAGCCAAATTAATGCTTCATTCCTGATTCTATCTGAGGATGGAGAATTCATATACTGCCAATTTAGTTCTAAATATTTTAACTCTGGTCTGCCATTTTATTTTGGCTCCAGTGACAAGACAAATTGGATGCCTTTCAAAGAAATGGTTTTGGACAATCTTTATTAACATACTTATCTCAACATAGGTAAGCAGGAAACCCTCTCTACACAAATTAAATATAATAATAATATAATAATGAAAACTTCCCAAATCATTTTCTCTTATCAATTTTTTTCCTATCACGCAAATTATTCTTATTCTTATAGACCATATTTTAGTGGGAGAAAAGACTCAATACAAAAGGTGGTAACTAATGCCTCTACTCTCCTTAGAGATTTCGATTGATAAAATTATGATAGCATATCAGAGAACAGTGGTAGCCTTCACAAAAGTAGTGTAAGTTCTCTTAAATTCATCACAAATTTGCCTTTAAGGAGTCATATTAAGATACTTTGAAAAACAAAAACTTTGGCATTGATAAAAACAGACTTTTACTCCAATTTGTTGCAATGAAATAAGGCTAGAAATTGTATTAAAATGCACACATTAGTTTGATGTTGAAAACAGTTGTTAGGCTAATTTTTCTTTGGAAAGAACAAAGTAGGTATTTCATTTTGGTATGTATAAATTTTTCTGGGAATATAATCACTACATGCATAGGTTATTTTTTAGTACCAAAAGAATTAAAAGGTTTTACTGGACGCAAGGAGTAATTGTGAGATAAGACAAAATTTTAGAAGACTCGTTTCTATAAAAATGAAATAAAAATTTGCTAACTGTCCTTATATTGACCTTGTATCTAGAATTTAGTAATAAATGGAGACGGATTTCATTCATCTATTCTTTCAACACTAATGTCTTACCTCAGTGCCAACCACTGTTCTAGATACTGGAAATTCAAAGGTCTGCCACAAAACACTCAACATAAGTAAACCCATAAATATCTTCAAGGGTTTAAAAACAAAGCATGTGGGGAATATGACGAATTTACTCACTATATTTGCAAGAGATCAAACAGTTTTACAGAGATGGTAAACCCTTGCTCTGTGCTTCATTAAACAATACTGTTGCAGTGAACCCAGAACTCATTCATCCATAAAATATTTCTAGAAAACCAGTGTTGTGGGATATGTTTAGAAAACATTGGAGGGAATCTATTTCAGAGAAAAACTTTACCTCTGAAAACAAAAAGTGATACGATTTGTAATAGTAGCTGCTTTTATTCTGTTATTCAATTAAGTTTAGTTTTGTTTTAAAATTGACACAGAGCTTGTAATATGGAAAACTATGCTATACAAGGAAGATCCTATTGGTTTTGTTGAGAAAGTTTATGTTTTTTGCAAGTAAGAATTCTGAAGACCATCAATAATAAATGATGCCAGGATTGTTGTCAATTTTAGGTTTGTCTCCTCGATTTCTCAATAAAAATTCATCTGCAAATCAAAGCCCTACATTTAGGTTTGTTTTATTCATATTTGTAGCTCATTTTTGAAGGTATTCGAGGTCCTGGCATAGAAGGTGACATTGCCATTGATGATGTATCAATTGCAGAAGGAGAATGTGCAAAACAAGACTTAACGACTAAGAGTAAGTGTCTCTTCTTGGATCAGTTGGTGTGATGTTAATGTAATGACACTAATGTGGTCTAATTATTAAAACTAATTTGTTTTTAGTTTATTTAAAAATTTCCGGGCTTCCCTGGTGGCGCAGTGGTTGAGAGTCCGCCTGCCGATGCAGGGGATGCGGGTTCGTGTCCCGGTCCGGGAGGACCCCACATGCCGCGGAGCGGCTGGGCCCGTGAGCCATGGCCGCCGAGCATGCGCATCCGGAGCCTGTGCTCCGCAACGGGAGAGGCCACAGCAGTGAGAGGCCCGCGTACCCGCAAAAAAAAAAAAAAAAAAAATTTCCTATGCATGAGACCCTAAAATTCTAATTATATTTTAAAATCAAAGTATTAAATCCAGTTGTAGGCATTTGAAATCAGTTATTTGACCTAAAATAAAAGTAATTTTGATTTAGGTCTATGTAAGGCAAGCACACTTTGGTTTTTAATTAAGATTTTAAAATATTCTTAATTTATATTATTAATTTCAGAGGATTATTTTTCACTTTTATTAAAATATTTGGCTAATCTGTATACTCAACACACATTTATGTAGCCATGGCTGATTTTATTCCTCCGAGTTTATGAATGTATTTTGTAGGTCTAACTTTTGCCAACCATTTTAACAGATTCAATATTGTGAAGAGCCTTATTATATATATTAAGTAATGGAGAAGCCTAATTCTTTTCTGGTATAATTAATCTCCTTATACCTGTATCACAAGCTTGTTTAGTAATTTGGTTTCACTTTTTATTCTGGTTTGAATATTATCATATAATGATATCTTCAAATTGTATGTTTTTCACAAAAATCCATTTTTAGTAAAAGAGCTATAAATAAAAAATTATAAATAATGCGAAAAGCATCAGAATTATGTGTTGAGCTTTCTTAAAATCCTCATTGTATTATTCATGTGAAGGTGAGAAATCTAAAATTATACTTATGAAAAATTCCTCTAGTTGGAGGATTTTCATAGGCCCACCTAGAATCTTTAATTTTGTGGTCATTTAAAGAGGTATCAATCAAACTAAATATATACAAATAACTCAATTATTTAGCACTTACAAAAAGAGCATGAAAATCTACTTTGTATAAGTCTAGAGCAAATCAGAGTGTTTGTTAATTGAGTATAGTTAGTGAGAAATTATATCAGTCTGGATGTTGAAAGTCAAATTTGTACAACTACCCAGTGATTGCTCATACGAACTGAATTGACTCCATTTTTAAACATTGTTAGGAGACAAAAACTAAGATTGTACATAACAATGAGCCATTTTGCTCATAGTTTACACCTTCTTGTCATTACACTTAGCATTTCAAGTAACAATTTTAGTAAAAGTTTCTCCCTGTGTCTGGCTAATTTTCCTTTAGAAAACCAGCAGCTATATCCAAATGAAGTAGGTTTGTCAAATGCACAGAAAAGCAAGCATTCTTCTCAGAGGAAAAAGGGATTTTTTTTTGAATTTCACAACATGAATCAGTGATAGTAACATACACTATATTAACTGAAGATAGTTACCATCTGATACAGAAATCTTACATTTTGATAATTAAATCACTGAAAATTAGTCTAAATAGAATTAAACTTTCCAAATGAGGAAAGCAAGAGAGCATAATTTGCTCCCCAAAAAGGAGAAAGCAGAAATGTAGCCACAGTGAAATGACTATGAAAACCCATAGGCACTTTATTGTTATACAAGAGAACATTTTCATGATCAGTTTTCTTCTCTTAAACTACTAAATCCAGGAAAAAGTGTGACTATTTCAAGTAAGATATATCTATACTTATTGGAGGTATTTTTATTTAGCCTCTGTAAATCAGAGGAAACAATTCTAATTGAACAAAAATATTTTCTTTGGTATGAGAAAATACTCTGCTACATTTGTATCTCTTTAACTATAACTTATTAAGTTCATTTTGATGAACAGTGTTTGTGGAATATTAAATTAATGTTAAATTCTAAGTACAAACCAGCTTGGAGGCCAAAGGCCTCTTCCTAAACTGCTCAGGCTTCCAACCCCTCTCTGGTAGTAAATGTAGTACTATGGCCACACTATCAAAAGCTGAGATTGTTTGTCTCTGATTTGCAAAACCCACCTCGCTCCTAGGTGAGAGCCATTCTGTAACTTAAGGCAGGTTAATGAATTATTGGGTTTGCCTATGTTAGTCCTCCTAGGCAAGCTATACATTCTAAGAGGTATCATCTGTACATGAATTTTACTTGAAATACCAGCTACAGTAGGAATCTCAAGGCAGATTGGTGAAAGAGATTTTTAAGTTAGAATGGACTTCATAGCACTTTTAAAAATTACACTAAGGAGAAAATTATTTACCCAATTTATAGATAGTAGAATGATCCTGATGTGTACTCTACTCATAACAATCCCTACCTGGTTTTCATAAAGAGTGGTTTTTCTTTCAGTGGTCTTTAAGCTTAAACATTTCTGAAAGCTTAAAAAAAAAAAAAAAGAAGCTGACCTTTTAGATTTTTGAGAATTTTCTATGTGTGTATGCCTTCGTGTGGCTAGCAGAACTCTGAGGTTAAGCTCAGCCACGAACTCACATAAATATCTTCTGAACAGGTTTTCGTAGCATAGCAGATCAATTTAAAATCTGAAAATTTTTAAATTTTATCAAATGTCTCACCATATATTCAAGTTATTTTCCTTTTCACTTGTCTTGGAAGTGAAGCTGATAAATAAAACAAACCAAAAAACAAGTGTTTTCCAAAACTATCTTCCATATACTAAAATTGTTTTATTTGTTCACCGAAGTTGTATTGGTAGCTACATGGAATACTTACTCTCCTTTTTAATGATTTCTTGGCATTTACTTCCCTTGTCTTTAGATTCCGTTGATGGTGCTGTTGGAATTTTAGTACATATATGGCTTTTTCCAGTTATCGTCCTCATCTCTATCTTAAGTCCTCGAAGGTGACCTTACCCTGGCAGAGGCTATAAAAGATTCACCAGGCACTGGCATGAAGAAAGAGTCTTTGTAAATGGACATTGAAAAAACAAACTACCAAAGATTCCTCCACTGACTACTGACTCAAAATAAAATAATAAAAACAAATTTTTTAAGCACTGGGGATAAAAAGACATCATGGAAATATAACTTATTCCACACTACAAATAAAAGAAAATCTTGACCTGAGTAGAGAAGAGACCTTCAGGTGCTTTTGTGGCTAAAAAGATTACAGCGTCATCTGGTCATCTGGTTGAACTCGAAAAAAAAAAAAAAAAAAAAAAAGCTATAGAAATCCTTGTCAAAGCACAAAGTCATGGCTGGTTTTGTTTCAAATGAATAGTTTGCTTGTTACCATGGAAACCTAATGGCCTGCCAACAAAAACCTCACTGTAAACAGGGTACGTGAAGAGCTGGCATTTATTTTCCTTTTGAGAAGGTTTTGCATAAAGAATTAAATAAATGTAGGCCCTTTTACCTTTGATTGTTACCATTCCTTGAAAATAACCCGAAATCAGAATTATTTACAACCTTCTTCTTCCTCCCCACCTTATCCCCATCCCACCTTTATTATTATTATTTGTTTTCCTCCCATGGCTAAGCTAGATAACTGTATGCTGTCTCTTTTTGCATGCACTACTATCCAGGATGGTAAACCTGGGCTTACATATTACACAGGCTTATCGGAGTTTGCTTGCGGCCACTTGAACACCCAAGCTAAGTCATCTGTTCCAACGAAGAAACCAAACCATCATCTTTTATAAATTGCCATGGAAACCAAGTGCCTTCAATGAAACAAGCCTGAATAATTTTCAACTCAGAAGTTTGCACTGCTAAGAGTGGTTTGTGTAAAACTGTTTTATAAACAAACTACAGAGCCTAAATGTGCAAATTATAGGCAAGACAACAAAGCCGCTTCTGAAGAAGAAAGGACCGAAGCTGCTGCGTAAGCCCATGCAGACAAGATATTTGTTGTTTGACCTCCTAGACAGCCATGGCCTTTCGGCTTATTGCCCATTAGAAAATAACTTCCATTGAGGCCAGACATGGGAGCAACACTTTTTTCTTCCAGGTTATTAAATGGGTCAACCAGAGCAAAAGGTTGTTAAGATAATACTTAGCGCAGAAGGTGGTAAAACAGGAGTGATTTTTTACTCTAACCTCCATTTGAAATGAAATTGGCCCTAGCTTTAGAGGGAACAAGAAAATGTTTGTGATTGCAGTACATACAAACTCTACAGTGGAACTGGGCCTGAAAAAATCTGGCTTTATTCTAGACACTGAGGGTAATATGCCTCTGCCCTTTAGTTGACTTTGTGAAAATTGTGAAATATTATTTTATTATTTTACCAAGATTAAAAAACACTTTTACAAAAAAACAAAAACCTGTAAAAATGATTTTGAGCTACCTGAGGACAAATCATACCTTTAACCAGCCAGTTTTCCAATGCATTGTAAATTTCACTTAAACCTGTTGGTTATGAAAATTTGAAGATCTTTTTCCTTAAATTATCTCAGCTTTTAACTTCATTTAAAAAGACTTTTGTCTAAAGAAGAATATTATTATTATTATATGTTCTTTCAACACCCCAGGATTAAAAGAAAAACTGATTATGCAAGCAATTGGGATATAAGTATTAAATTATAACATTTGCAAATATTGATATAAAAAGCACAACAAAATGTAGTGGAAAAATGACAAAGCTTGATTTAAAAAAAAAAAATTCTGTAGAAATGTTTGTGCAAATTCAGTAATCCAACTTAAAAGATAATTTTACAGCTATGTTCAATAAAGCCTCTTTCCAGGTAAGGTATGAAAAGCAGTATGTGTGTTTGTTGAACAATGTTCACTTATCACCAAAATGAGACTATAATTATACAATTTATTGGTTATGTCTCCATGGAATAAATCTTCAGTGCTTCATATACTTTAATGTCTGCAGGAAGAAATTTTGATAGGAAATCTCTGATGCACTCTCCCTTATTTGTAATAGTTGTAAAAAAAAGTCAAACTTTTGAAAGTAAAATATGAAACAAATATGAGCTTGGAATTTAATGTGTATTTTCATAGTTAACGAGGGAACCAGTCTGAATATCCAGATAATGGTAGAATTGAGCTAAGCCATGTTCTTTAAATTAAGGAGAATAAATAAATGAATTTTATAACACATTTGAACAAATCAGGCATATTGAAAGAATTTCAAAATTATAGTCACCCATCTATTTTATCAAACCAAAGAAATTAAAGTAAAAATATTCAAGGCACTTAGCTTAATATTTACTAAATCTCCCTTCACCTTGACTTCCATTTTATGTGGCAACTAACCACTTCTCTCCACTATCCCATATTAGTGGATCATATTTTGAAATTGATTTTCTGCATACTCATTTCTGATAATACCAATGAAAATGTTCTAGATCAAAAGAGAGGCTTAACTCATTGCTGCCTTTCCCTGATCTTTGAGTGAGGCTTTTGCAAAAAAAAAAAAAAAAAAACTACATTCAGAATATTTGGATATACATGTGTCCTTCCCAGGAAAATGAAATCAAGTCTTTTCTCCTAAGTAACCCTGCACAAAGAAACTGCTGTAAGCCAAAAGATTCAGTTCCACTACTAAACATTCATAAAATACTAAAGTCTTTCCATAACCTTTCACACAGTAAGAATACACAAGGCTTCAGAAGTTCATGAGAACCAGCTGGTACTTCAAAAAGTAATTTTGATTAAAAGTTTGAGAAATTGCAGATGAGTGCCAAGAACAAAGGGTAATCAGAAGAACTGCAAAGCAATCAACTTTATTGATATGGTAATAAGTTAAAATATATAACTTAAATGGGTTCTGGATCACTTATATAAACGAACAAACTTAGAATCAATGTTTTTCATTCCAGAGCAAATGTTTAGTTGCTGTAATTGAAAGGCAATGGATAAAAATGCAAAAATTTTTTAAAGGTCAGCATATGTGAAATGTAAATTAAATATTCCCTTCTTTAATATGTTATAATAATGACAACTTTAAAGCGCTTACATGTTTACCAACTGCCTTCCTTTTCCTAATACGTTTTTGTGTATGAGTTGAAATCTCCAATGTATTCCCCCTTTTCCTTTTTGATAACACATTTTAAGTGTAATTGATGGCAATATTTTGTTGTTGTTGTTGTTCTTTCGTAGGAAGGCATTAGGTAATGGAGCTTTTAATGTCCTGGGAGAAAGATTATATCATGTAATCTACTGCCAGTAGTTGATCCCAATTAATTAGAAGCATTACTTTTTTTCATCAGTTCAGAGATGATTGTTTCTCCACATTTTAACATCTCTGCAATCAGGCTATTTTAATTATAATTAGCAGCATTTCTGTGTAGTGATATATAAAATAATAGTGCATCCTAAAAACATGGCATCTTAGGTACTGAAATTCACCAATGTTACCAGAAGTGTCAAATCATGCCCAATGTTATTACTTTTCAGTCGTAATAATAGCCCCTTCGTATTTGTAGGATTATATTAAATACTCATTGAAAACACATTATTTAAAACTAACATAACTTTTATTTTGTGCTTTTAAAAAATCTGAGTCTTCTCTTACATGCATTATATACATACCTAGCCCTGCTTTCTTTCTTTTTCTTTTTTTCCTGCTACCTATTTTTTAGTTCTATTATGAATTACAATATGCCATGTATCCCTGGATTAAAATTTTTTTTGGTTTTATGTGATTCATAGCACTTAGTAGGTTAGAAGTTTGGCCTGCCATTAAATTTTCTTTAAGAGATTTGAAAAATGCATGGTGCATCACAATGTCATGTAATAGGCTAAACTAATGGTACTTCATTTCACCTACATCACAGCATCAACTTTGGCATAGCAATGAATTGTGATAATTACAATAATGAGAATTACAAACCAGCTGGACAGTTATATCATATTACAAATGGTAAAAAATAATGCCATTCTTTACTTTTATATTTTAAAATATGACAGCTTTACTAACTTTTCACCAAACATGCATTTTTATTTTAAAGACTTTATATTAAACTTATCTGTCAAAATGTGTAATCTGAAGAACAGTTAATTTAGTTCTATACTTAAGACTGTATGAATCTGGCTGTGGTATTTTTCATGATCCATTTTTGTTTGTTTTGATTAGTGATTTGAAAGATACTGATAGACTACATAACCTGAGTTTGACAGAATGCCTTCAAAGGATTCTATTGAATGCATGTTCTTTATCAACTTTTTTTTAAATGTGCCTTTCAAAGATAAGAGCCTCTCAACAGACATTTAAACTGGAAAAATTTTATTACAAATTCATTTTCCTCTTGGGTGATGACGACTTCTTACTAATTGCTTCATCTGCATCTCAACAAAGCAGAAGGTATACTCTTCTTGCAACTGGGTAGTTGACATCAATGAGGAGTTATTGCATTTTCTGTGAAAACAATAAAATCATAGGGTTCAATCCCAAGCTATTTCCTTTCGGACAATGTTCCCTTTGTGGTTAACTAGCTTATTTAGTTTTCTTAGTGCTTATTTTTAAAAAGCCGTGTCTCTGGTATTTTCTACTTCTACTTAGAAAAGTGACCACAGAATGATCAGAACTTCTTTTCAAATCGGTATAAAAAGTTATCTGCTGAGTATCCATAATATTTATAAGTAAATATATATGTTATTACACAGAAAAAGTAAGACTTAAAAACTTGAAATTTTAATGTGAAATATGCCAGTTCAGAATCCATCTATCATATGTTTATGTCTGTTTGGAAACAGAAGTGAAAGTTAGGGAGAGATAAATATTCCATATATTTGTATATGGACTACTTTATTGACATTATTAATATAAAGCTTAATAAATTATGATTGGTGATTTCATTACCGTGAACCTACATTGAGTATATTGGAATTAAGGAATTGGAATTCAAAATTTGAATAGGGCAGGGGTTAAACTCTGGGTAGAAACTGAAATAGTTTTCTTAAAGGAATATTTACAACTGATTGAATTTGATTTCAATTGTACTAATTTTCCATAAGTTGAGCTAAAATGTATTCTTATTTTTCAGTAAAACGACGGGAAATTTTATGAAATAGGGATTAGCATATTAGTTTCAGTTTGTTTTCGTATGGCTTTTAATTGTTGTCCTGGATTTCCAGGATATCATTTTTATTTCTTGAGACATCAGTATATTTAAATGTATACGTTTAATCAAATATACATTGTGTTAAATTCATATCGAACATTAGTTACATTTTAGATCTCAAAGCTTAGATTTAACTTACTTTTCCTTTTTATATTTTCCTTCTGCAGATAGCTGTATGTTATTTTCCCTTGGATTTTCTTTCAATAAATGAAATTATGTTAAATACTCTGTTAGTGTTTTGGGGAAATTTCTGCTGTCAATAAGCACTGAAGTTAGAAACAAAAAATTATTTAGAATAGCAATTATTTTTGCAAATTAAGATGAAAATGCCATCATTTCTCTCACTATTAAAAAGCTTTTATAGACTTCACACTGCAGTGGAGCACAATTAGCCCGTTAAAGATATGTGTTGATTTTTACATCCTTTGTGAGGGATCATTTATAAGATTGTGTTAAACAAGTAGGCACTAAAATCTTCCTGAATGAACTGTGATTTAAGAATCATGGTTCAATTTAGTAACTGTGGGCTTCTGTATGGTATGTGAATAACTGACTGCAGATGAACAGTACTGCTGTTTTCCAGATGAAAGTTTTAATCACATATTTCACAGGGGCACTGTAGGCTAAATGTGGGCCTTCCGAGGGAAATAAATAATACTGCTTGACAACGATTTGAGTGAACCAAAGTATAAATGGAATCCTAAAACTTGCTTATTATTGTTTCCCTACTGCCTATGTAGCTTAGTTTTTTCTTCATCTTTGTTATTATATCCCTAAGTATATCCATGAAATTTTGGAAATACAGATACAATTAACATTAACAGACCTATTAACTATCTTTAGAAATCAACTCCCTAACTGCTCCCTAAGTGCATATTAAAGTACTGTTTATTCTTCATAAGCTGATTTGTTTAATAGTCAAATTAAGGACTTTGTCCATATTTGATTCCTATAGTACTTATATTCCATTAAATTATTCTTTAGTAGTCTGCATATCTCCTTCCCAGCTGAAGTTGTAACCTCCTCCATGGCAAGGACTATGTCTTTTCACAAATTTAAGAGCTTCCAACTTACCTAGGTTCTATAGAGATTATTGAATTAATGATTACTGAATTAATCCATGATTTAGACCTACATTTAGAATGGAACTTATTCAATGAATGTAGGAAATAAGCAGTAATATCACCTTTCAGTTATAAAATCAATGACATTTCACGGACAGAAGACATCTCCTATGTGCTGAGAAAATGAGGAGTCGAGGAAAATGAAACGTCAGTTTAAGCATTTCCAACACAATTTTCTGGCACTTCTTAGTTTAACAGAAAAAGATTGTATTTCTTAATAAAAGGGCAAACATTGTTAATGTTTCTGCAAACAAAATCATTATATGGTTAAACTAAGGAAAAGGAGACAAATTCTGCATGTTTTGTGTTAGATGCCATCCTTATGCATGAGAATAATATGACATAGAATCTCTTCTTTTATCCAAAATTTATTAATTATAGAATATTATGCTTAATTTTACATTAGGGAGATCACGTGAGCTAAATTCAAAGTCTTAGCTCCTTTGTAGAGTTTGTCGTAGTATATATGTTTTGGGATCCAGTCATCCACTAAACATGATACGAAGTATATTTTAATATGCAAATATTTTAAAGGGTTGTATAATAATTTGAATTATAAAACACAATTACAAAAATAAGAAGATATTTATTTAGTTCCGGGTAATATTTTAGGTGCAAAAACTAGATTTGTACACATGGGACAAAATAATGAGAAAGAAATTAATTTTCAAAATTGGTAATGGTGTTGAACAGAGACGACTATAATTTTATTATTTTATTTTGTTTCGGCTTTGATTTATATGTCTCAATTTCCAAAAAACTGACACAATTCAGCAGGCTAATGAGCCCCAAGCAAAGGATGGTACAGTGCTAGTATGTGGCAAATAGACAATAATTAATAATTAATTTACAAAAATAAGAAATAAGTAGTACACTTATAATTTTTTAATGAAATAAACATGCATCTTTTATTTTTCATTTAGTTTTTGACAATATATACAAAAGTGAGATTTTATGTGTACTCAGAAGGCCTTTGCAGTGCAGGAGTATCTGAGGGCACTGGAAGGGTATCCATTCTGAATCAACATCCCACACCAGGTGTGAGATTCCTCACTCAGCAGTCCATTCCTTCATGCCTGGTGTTGCTTTCTCCATTTAGTCTTCTTTCAAACTATAAATATTCCTATTAGGAAAACATATTAGTCCCTAATATTGGGGGGTAACATTTTATCAGCTCACAGTCTTCAAATATCTAGCAAAATTGACTGATAAAACCCTGGACCTATTGGAAGGGGCTAAGGAACAGGAAGGAGATGCATGCAGAGAGGAGAGGTACAGGATTTCAAAGACTACATTCATTTCACAGTTTTCCTGAGGACAGGTTCAGATTACATATCCAGTATATAAAATAGAAATAGAATGAGACGAATGTCAGGCTGTCAGACACAGGCAAAGGCTCAAAGAACAGAGTGAGAGAGCTTCTAGGACAGAAACATAAACAATGAAGTCACAGAGAGGGGACAATGTGAACAGATGTGGATGATGCATTTAAAAATGAAACTGATCAAACTAGATTGTTCACACTAGTAGAAAGGAGAGAAAAGGAAAATTACATAACGATGCACTCTGTAGAGGGATATAATCTAAAAAATGAAAATAAAATGTTTAGATCAAGTAAGTTTGAAAAGAAACTACAATAAATATATATACAGATATTCACCACATGCTCCTCCTGCTTTCTCTTCTTTCCTTTGCAGTGACTATGGTTACAATGTGGCTTCTCTGTCCACTTTCTCCTTCCTGGTTATGTGGACTCACAGTACGTAGGTTACTTCTCTGTAAATTTTCCTTTGAGATGTCCTTCAGCAGGCGAGTTCCTGTTTCAGACTGCCTCTGTTCATACTCTCCCTCCACCACTTTTTCATTATGCAATTTTAGTTAACTTATTCAATGTCCCTAATAACTCAGTTTCCTCCCCTGTAAAATAGGGATACTATCACCGGTAATAATAGAGTATTTCATAGGATTGCAGGGAGGCGCAAATGACATAAACTACATAAGACACTTAATTTCCTAGAATACAGTAAGAATTAATGAACAGTTTTTACTGATATGCATGCTATTCTTAGAGAAGGAAGAAGAGAAAGTTGAGAATCATGACATATGTTACCTTCCAAATATGCCAAGTTTGGAATTGAGCATTTTCAAATTATTTTCACTCTCTCTAATAATCTTACTTCGAGCCCATGCATATGCACACATTCATACATACATGTCATTAATATAATGATTTATCATTTTCCAAGTGTTTTCACACATTGTTTCATCTCTTCTAACCCAAAATGATTGGTGACTTCCCCATCATGCGTGTGAATTGAGGTGTGATGGATGTCGTCCTGTCCTCTTTCCATCACCTTGCCTCTCACAGCATGTAGGTGGGCACCTGTTCACAGTGACCCAGGACTGACAAGAACAGTGTTTAATAAGCAATGTCTTTTGTTTTTTATTATCCAGGGAGCCTCCATACTATATGAAATCTAAAACAACACTATTTTGTCTACCACTAAGAAGAAAAAGAACCACATTTTTACTGTGATTGTAAGACACCATAAGTTATAACAGGCAGTCCTATTTCAGAGATGTCCAATTGTGAAAAAATTGAATCTTAAGATTAATGAAATATGACATTTTTAATGTACTAGATATTTCATTTGAAAATTACAGAAACCTGCTTTGTGTGTTATAATGCAGTTGGACTCTGTCTTTAATGTGAATCAAAAGCTTCTAGAATGGTTGTTGAAAATATAGATTCCAGAGTCTTGGCACCAGATGTTTTGAATCAGTAGAGCTAGAGGGAGAAGACAGGGGTTTTTTAACAAGCCACTTAAATAATTCTGACATTTGTGATAAAAAGAGCCACAATTTGATAAAGATTGGTGTAGTGGAAAGAATATAAGTTCAAATTCTGATTTTTACCACTCGTCGCTGTGTGACCTTGAGCAGATGTTTTAAAAGCCTTGAGCCTTAGTGCTCTTGGAGACACCATAGAGCAGTCTGGAGTCAGACTGCCCGGTTCTTCATTATGTAATCTCCCTCAGTTCCCTTATCTATAAAGTGGGGTTATCTAATTAATGAGCTAATATATGTAAAACATGTAGAACATTGCTGGTCTATAAAAAGCACCACATAATATCTTGCTCATCTGCAAAAATGGGATAGTAATAACAGTACTTGCCTCAATGCCATGATGAGTTAATGAGGCAATGCATCTCAAGTATTTGGTAAAGAGAAAAAGTGTTTTGTTTTGTTTTGTTAGATATTGGCTTAATAAAGTAACATCTTTCAAAATAAATGCTTTAAAACTTCTTTTCATGGCTAATCCTTATTTCCTTTTCCTTGTTTTCTTGAAGATGGACATCTTGAAGATAGACAAGGAAAAATTTTCTATAGTATTTGAATGTTCTTATTTATCTGGAATGAAGTATATTAGCCTTCCAAATGACATAGGCCCTATGACATTACTTTATAATGTAAATGGTTTTTTGAATAATCATGCATATTTTAAGATATAAAAAATTGTTAGAAAAAGTAGACAATTGTTAGTAAATAAGCACAAGTTTGACATTCTTCAAAAGTTACCATTGATATTTGCATATGTGTTGATGTTCTAGACAGAAATGCTGCTCAATTTTTAAAATAAACTTTTATTTTGAGATAATTATAGATTCATTGTAGTTGTAAGAGATCATATAGAGATATCCTGTTTCCCGAGTGATAACATCATGTATGTGTATGTGTGTGTGTGTTTATTTAGTTCTGTGTATTTTTAAAAATTAATTAATTTATTTATTTTTTGGCTGCATTGGGTCTTCGTTGTTGCACACGGGCTTTCTCTAGTTGCGGCGAGCGGGGGCTACTCTTCCTTGCAGTGCGGGGGCTTCTCATTGCAGTGGTTTCTCTTTGTTGCAGAGCACAGGCTCTAGGCACGTGGGCTGCAGTAGTTGTGGCACATGGGCTCAGTAGTTGTGGCTCATGGGCTCTTAGAGCTCAGGCTCAGTAGTTGGGGCACACGGGCTTAGTTGCTCCAGGCATGTAGGATTTTCCTGGATCAGGACTTGAACATGTGTCCCTTGCATTGGCAGGCAGATTCTTAACCACTGCGCCACCAGGGAAGTACCTAGTTCTGTGTATTTTTATCACATCTGTAGGTTCACGTATTCACCACCACATACAAGGTGCACAGTTCAGTCACCACAGGAACCCCTGTAGTGTTGCCTTTTTATAACCACATCCACTTCCCTTCTGCCTCCCCTCCTCCAACCCATCCCATAATCCTGGCAACAACTAATCTGTTCTTCATTTCTACAATTTTGTCCTTTCAAGAATGTTAAATAAATGCTATCAAACACTATATAAATTTGAAGGATTGGCTTTTTGCATTCAGCATAATTCCCTGGAAAATTATCCATGTTGTGGCATGTATCATTAGTTTGTGCCTTTATATTGCAGAGTAGTATTGCATAGTATGAATGTAGCAGTTTGTGTAACCATTCACCCATTGAAGGACATCTGGGTTGTTTCCAGTGTTCGGTTATTACAAATAAAGCTGCTATGAACATTCATGTACACATTGTCTTGTGAACATAAGTTTCCATTCCCAAGAAAAATGTTCAAGAGTGCAATTGCTGGCTGGTATGGTAATTGTATGTTTAGTTATAAGAAAATACCAAATTGTTTTCCAGAGTGGGTGCACCATTTTCCATTCCCACTGGCAATGTATGAGTAATCCGATTTCTATGCATTCTCACCAAATTTGGTGTTGTCACCACTTTTTTTACTTTGATATTCTGATTGGGGTGTCATGATATCACATTGAGGTTTTGCATTTTCTTAACAGCTAATGAAGTTGAACACCTTTTCATTTGCCATCTGAATATCCTCTTCTGTGAAATGTTTAGCTATGTCCTTTGCCTTTTATCTAATTAGATTTTTTTAAATTGAGTTTTGAGAGCTCTTTTTATATTCCACATGTAAGTCATTTGCAGGATATGTGGTTTTTAAGTAGTTCCTCCCAATTTATACCTTGTCTTGTCATCCTCTTCACATGGTATTTTGCAGAGCAAAAGTTTTTATTTTTGATGAGGTCTAATTTATTTTTTCCTTTTTTGGATTATGCTTGTGGTGTCATCTAAGAACTCTTTGCCTAGCCCTAGATACTAAATATTTTCTCTCTGTTGTTCTTTTAAAAACAATAGTGTCTTTAGCCTAAGATGGAAAACTGGACAAATTTTAAGTCCTGTTTTAATGTTAGGTACCTTTATTTTAGTTTAAAAATATAATATTTTCTCATAGCAATGATGGAAGATGTTTAAACAGAGCAATAAATGAGGTTAACAAATTTAGATATTTTAGATATTAAATCAGAATTTTGAATGTTACATTTAAAGTTATATGATATGATAATACAACCATATAAAGAGAAGAAAGTTGCATCTCTTCATTTCAAAACATACCCAAAGATTACTGCTTTTATTCTTTCAAATTCTTCCTTAATTTCACTTATAGAAACTGTGTAATGAAAATCAGACAGCCATGCAAATAGTCATGTATTAGGTATTGTGGCCATTTATAATAGTGAGAAAACTAGAAACAATATAAATGTCCGTCAGTAAGGGAATGATTAAATAAAGCATGGTTGTGTACTCCCATATGGACTCCAGCTTTCACACAGCAGTACAGCCTGAAGACTGCCAATTTTGTGAGAGATTTCTTCAGTGCCTACACGTGCACTATAGTTCAAAGGTGTCAGGAATTAACATCACCACAACCAGCCCTTCCATCACTCAGCACCAGCAGTCCTCACACAATGCATAATGCCCTAGCTTTCTAGCCCTGAGGGAGAATAACTCCAAAATGCCTGTTCTACAGACTCCCAGAGTTCCCCATGGGACCAAGTTCATTATTCATGGTGGTCCTTGGAGTAAGAGAAATTTTTTATTGGTTGCCTTTCCTTCCCTTTATCACTTCCTCATATCCCTATTAGAATTTCCTTGAATCATCTTCCAGAAAATATATTGCACTGAAACCTTGTCTTGAAGACTGCTTCTGAGACAACGAAACTAAGACAATTTTATCTATAGGAGAGAGAAGCAGGAATCTCTTTTTAAAAATGGGCTTGAACTTCATATAACACATAAATATGTTTACTACATATTGTTGGGTTATAAACATACATTACATGTAGTCTGATATATTTATAAAAATACATATGCCTCAAACTCGTAACATTCTTCCTGTCTGGTAGGTTTGTTTTTGTTTTTGCGGTACGCGGCCTCTCACTGCTGTGGCCTCTCCCGTTGCGTTGCGGAGCGCAGGCTCCGGACGCGCAGGCTCAGCGGCCACGGCTCACGGGCCCAGCCACTCCGCGGCATGTGGGATTTTCCTGGACCAGGACACGAATTCATGTCGCCTGCATCGGCAAGCGGACTCTCAACCACTGCGCCACCAGGGAAGCCCAAGGTACAAACTTTTGTGTGTGTGTGGTACGCGGGCCTCCCACTGCTGTGGCCTCTCTCGTTGCGGAGCACAGGCTCCCGACGCGCAGGCTCAGCGGCCATGACTCACGGGCCCAGCCCCTCCGCGGCACGTGGGATGTTCCCGGACCAGGACACGAATCCGTGTCGCCTGCATCGGCAAGCGGACTCTCAACCACTGCGCCACCAGGGAAGCCCAAGGTACAAACTTTTGTGTGTGTGTGTGGTACACGGGCCTCCCACTATTGTGGCCTCTCCCGTTGCGGAGCACAGGCTCCGGACACGCAGGCTCAGCGGCCATGGCTCACGGGCCCAGCTGCTCCGCGGCACGTGGGATCCTCCCGGATCGGGGCACGAACCCGTGGTCTCCTGTATCGGCAGGCGGACTCTCAGCCACTGCGCCGCCAGGGAAGCCCCGTGTCTGGTAGGTTTTGTTTAGCAAAGTTTGATTTTCTATTTCATTCCTGGATTCTTAATTTTTTGGACATTAAACATATGTTAATTTTGTAGTCTCAAAAAACATAACAAAAAATCCTAGGGAGAGGAAAGGAAGAAAATGGCTCAGTGTAGGAAAAGATTTGGGGGTTTATTTTCCTTGTTCAAAAGTGGATCTGGGCTTCCCTGGTGGCGCAGTGGTTGAGAGTCCACTTGCCGATTTGAAATTTGTACATCAGAATGTATATAAAAAGAATTATTGTTCCTGCTGTATCATTTGTTGTATTACAGAATTTAATAATATTATTTATGTTTATAGGATTTAATTGTCTTCAATTTTTCTAACAAAACATTAATGTGATGTTCCCAAACTTTCTGTGAGATAGAACAAATAATAGCATGCTCAGTCTATAGACAAGGAAACCATAGCACAGGGATTTTATAACTAATCTACTTAAGGTAGCATGACTGATAACAAAGCCAGAACTAAAATCATGGTCTTTTGACATTTGTCACCATATCGTACTGTCTCCTAATCTCAGTATTATTTGTTTGCAGATGTAAAGTGAATTAATATATAAATGGAATGTAATGGTTTAAGTTCTGTTTTATTTAAGGTTATAATATATGTAGAATATATTCTGCTCGATATTCTGAAAGATGATAGGAATATTGGAAAAACTTTAATATAAAGAGAATGCCAATAATTAGAATGTATCAGTTATTCACAGTTATGTATACATGCACACAATTGGTTGTGTATATATGTGTATATCAACATGTATACATATATAACATCTGACTGAAAATTCTAGTCACATAATTATCTTTCCCAACCTTTTTGTGATTTTAGAAGAAGGGTTTTAGTGACTCTCTCAGAGGCTGTACTCATCTCTTGATAATAAATCATTAATCTCTATATCATATAGTACCTCAAAGGAGGCAAATGGAGAAAGATTTACATTCTCATCAAAATATAATCATGTTCATTTTAGTTTGAAATTATCTGTAGCATATCAGCATAAAATAAGGCTCAAATAACTGCAACCAGTTCAATTATTCTAGTGCTGTTTGTACACAGCTGCCTGCACATGAATAAACCAGATTCAGATTCTTTATGACACTTTGCAATTTGGACCTAGAGTCACACTGGAAATTATACAAGGAAGATACGGTGTTTAAACTTCAAGTCATCTTCATTCATCCTTAGCATTGAATGCAAGCTCAAAAGAAGAATTGAAATTGCCATGGCGGTAACATGAAATGTTCTGATACTAAAAAATATACAAAAGATTTTTTTTCTGACACACTCACACTGAGAACCTGGTGTGACTAAGAGGTTTAAATGCATACAAGTGAACTGATGTTGCCAAAGCAATGGCATGATTTAGCTGGAAAGAAAATTTATTTTTCTAATTTCTCCAAAAAAGAGTTTGTTGAAAAGTACTATGACTACTTCCATCCGGCTATAAATATCAAAAGGTATTTCTAGAATGTTAATTATGTGTTGAAATTGATAGAGGTAAGTTTTATGAGGTAGGGGAGATTGTTTATAATGTTTATATTTATAATGACTAAGAAGAATGTCATGCTTCTTTATAAAAGATTTCCTAATATTGCTACTATTTCTTTAAACGAATTTATTTTCTATCTTTTAGATTAGAAAAGTATTGATTTTGAAACTTGATAGGATAAGATCAGTGCTTTATATGAAATGTAATCTCTTCCGTTAGAAGGGAAAGTTCTATTCTAAAAACGGTTAGCTGACAAGGGGAATATTTCAGTCTTTTAAAATAGTTTGAATAGTACAATTTGGTTTGTCAAATGTCTAAGAATTTTTTTTTAACCTTTGGATTCATTTTCTTTATAATTGTGATTTGGTTCAGTCTATAGTGTTGAGGGGAAGGCAGTTGGATTGCCTATATTAGAGTGTAGGCTTTATAACTCAATGTCATTGAATTTATAACTGTTCTTCTGCTTCCTTTTCACTTCTGGATTCATTCCTTCAAGTATGCATTATTTTAACAGATCTATGTAACATGGTATTATGAGCCAGGCAAGGTGCTAAGAACCAGGAATGCATTGTGAATAAGATGGAAAACACTGCCTATTCTCAAGTTAATATCATCCGTTTAAATGGGCTTTTGCTTTTTTATTTTTAAGGTAATCTAGTCTCAATCTTCTGGGTGGAAAACAGACAGTAATAAACCTTGAGTAAAAGATTTATGTGTATGCCTTGCAGAAACTCTATTCAGTCTTCAGTAAATATACTTTAAATATACCTCACCCTAGTGCTTCTGCATGTTGATTGCACTCTTGTTTTTCATGACAAAATTTATAAGGATCATATTGAAAATACGGTAGCACTCTATTTCCACAGACCATTCTTAGAAAGTCTCAGAGGACTTACTTAGCTCATTAACCCAGCATGCTTTATCATGTGAAACTGTTGTAGTAGCCAAAATGGGGTGATCACAAGTGGAAGGGAGGAATCTTCAGATCACAAATCTAAAGAAAGGATACTGAGAGGCTCTGTGAGGGTCACTTGCTCAAAGAGTCCTCTCTTCTCTTAGCCCTGATATTTTGCATATTTATTAGTAAAACTTATAAAACAAATGTATTAAAAATTCTGAAGATGTAACGTAAGCAAACTATCTTTTTGTGAGGTTCGCTCTGAACTGCAACTTAAATTTATTTTTTAAAAAAGTAATGTACTGGGACTTCCCTGGTGGCGCAGTGGTTGAGAGTCCGCCTGCTGATGCAGGGGACACGGGTTCTTGCCCCGATCTGGGACGATCCCACATGCTGCGGAGCGGCTGGGCCCGTGAGCCATGGCCGCTGAGCCTGCGCCTCCAGAGCCTGTGCTCCGCAACGGGAGAGGCCACAACAGTGAGAGGCCCGCGTACCGCTAAAAAAAAAAAAAAAAAAAAAAAAGTAATATACTTACCAGGAGCTTAATGAAATCTATGATGCTGTGCAGTCAATTGAGAAAGAAGCTATATTGAAAGAGTCTTCGGTTAAATATGCCTGTTTCTGAAGAAGCTATTACAAGCCTGGCTTTCCTTATCCTAAGTAAAGTGATACCTATCTGATTAGCTATTGCAATCAAACCTTCCAGAACTGAGCTGTAACTATAAAGGAAGAGTAACCTAGAAATAAAATCATGGGATTTAGAGGACAACCTATATTTTACTTCAGCTCTATTCTGTCCCCAAACTGTGAAAACTGCTGTCAGATTCAATAACTTTGTGAGTGACAGCTCTCATAGTGACATTATAGTCAAAGTTGTTTAACTTTTATTTAATTAATTACTAACTTGTAATAAAATGTTTCTATTTACAACTAATGTGAGGGGCATCTTTAAGTTGCTGGATGCATGCATGCATCTGTCCATCTACCCATCTCTCCATCCATTCACTTAACAACACGAAAGAGTGATCTCTATGAGCTTGACACTGGTCCATGTACTAATAACACAACAATGTAAACAAACAAAAATAACTACTCTTATAGAGCTTATATTCTAGTGGAAGTAGAAATACAAGCATCACCACTGCCAACACAAACAGCAAGGAACATAACAATAAAATAATTAAATTGCATTATGTGTTAAACAGTGACAGTGCTATGGAAAAAACAAAAACAGCATGGGAAAAAGAAGTGTTGGAATCGTATGGTGTTGTGATATCATTTGCCCTTAATAAGTTGGAGAATAATTTAGGAAGTAAATTGATAACAATTCATGATAAAGCACTAAAGAGAAAAAAGCATTCATTATCAAATTACCAAACAATAAAAATTACTTGAAAATTCATCTTTTCTTTTACCCATAATGGGGGGAAGAGGCAGAAAAAAATGAAAACCAAGAACTACACATTATCTAGAACTTATTAGAAACGATAAAAAGCTCTCAAATGATTAAAGCTAGTATTTTTATTAAATAGAAAATATAAAATCTTGATATTAAAATTCATATTTCAAATATAAAATCTTGATATTGAAAATCATATGTGCACCCATGATTATTGTACATATCTTCCTTCTGCCATGTCACAATTTTTTTTTTTTAGAGGATAGATGAAAATGGCCATTTTTAGGTAAGCTCTCACTTTTTGGCCATAGAAAATTGAGAGTTACATTTAAGCCATCTAAAACTTCCAATGTGTCAAATACATTCAGAAAGAAGAAAATCTGAAAGATAAAAATCAAATTACTGCTTACTTATGAAAATAGTTTAAACATTGAATTTAATATTTATATTGTTAGCCTACATTTAGAATGTCTGGATCGTGACAAACCTGCATTGGTTACCTGCAAATATATCTCAATTATTTGCCTTAACTACATATTGTATACCAAGTTACAGCTGGGTGTCTAATGACTTTAAACTGTCCTATAATCAGCAGGACACATATCACAATTTGGCATATGGGTAGAAATGAAATATACATTTAAGTATGTGATACTTTTTACAATCTGTATGCAAATATGTGTAAACCTTTAAATATAGTAATCATGTTTAAAATTAGACTTCATTCAGGACAATCTCTTGTGCAGAGGGTAATTTAACAAATATTTTTGATAAATAAGAACATGTATTAAAGGAACATCTTGCAAGCAATGAATATTTTGCATACTTTACCTTATTTGATATGCAGGATAACACTATGAATTAAGTATTACTACTATGCACTATTTAAAATAAATTTGTTATGTTAAGTAAGGTCAAATAGCCTGGGTATGAGTCTTAGCTCCACTATTTACTAGCTGTTGATCTTATTTATTTATTTACTCTTCTATATGCCTCAATCTCCCCATCTGTAAAATGGGGATAATTATAGTATGTCTCACAGTCTAATATGAGAATTAAATGAATTAAAACATGTACATTTCTCAGAACAATGTATTCACATACTTATCACCTAGTATTTGTTAACTACTATGATGGTAGTAGTGTCATAGATAAAGATCTAAAGCTTAAAGAAGCTAATATAATGTAACTAGAAATCAGTGGAGCAAAAGCACAAAATCAAGTCTCTTACCTTCAAATCTTCTATCTTTCCAAAATTCTAGGTGACCTATTACAGCTTGGATGGCTGAAAAGTTGAGTTTCTTCAGATGTAGAAAAAAAAAAAAAATCATAGGTGTGGGTATATCAGGAATCTCTGTCTAAATTAAAACTCTATTTCAAAATGTAATTTTACTTGGAATTTTTTTCACTTTTGATTTTTAAATTTTGAAATGATTGTTTGAAACTTCATCAGTTTTAGATATCTCTGCCTTTATTATATTATTGTGCAATTATCTTTAAGAGAATGGATTCAAGGATGTAATATTTTGATAGAAAAAATTAACAAATTAAAAAGAGCACTATATATATTGAATTAGTCTTATTTTTTTTTTCATTTGTATAAATTAGAAATGAACCTTGAGCCCTAGAACTGGCTTGACATTAGTATAATATATACTTTTTTTTGCTACTTCTCTTTGATATCATTTTTGGTGCTAGTTTGTGGTAGGGCATGTACAAAAAGAAGCCATTAGCAAGGACTCAGGCTTTCCTACCTTCAAAGGGTGTG
The DNA here is from genome assembly GCF_026419965.1 of Kogia breviceps. Taxonomy (NCBI): domain Eukaryota; kingdom Metazoa; phylum Chordata; class Mammalia; order Artiodactyla; family Physeteridae; genus Kogia; species Kogia breviceps. The sequence continues at coordinate 53,599,247 of NC_081312.1, forward strand.
ACTGCAGTAAAGAAATAGAACAACACATAACTCTATTTCCACTTTTCCGTCATTCTCTTCCACAGACTTACAACCTGACAATCAGCTCAGACTCCTTAGTTCATCTTCCTGATCATTTTTATTGATTTTGACTTTACTGAGTTCTGGTTCACAGAAGTAAATGACATATAATAATTCTGGAAAAGGGTCCATCCTAGGAACGTAGGTGAACTTCTGAAGACTTTTATATTTCTTAATGTATAACTGTTCTCTGTTGATATCTGAAAGATGCCTAGCTGGAGCAGTCAGGTAAGGCTATTCCAGATTCTTACAAATTTATTTGATAGGTAACAAAGGCTTCTACCTGCATCCTCTTAAATATGTAAAGTTTCAGCTCTCTTAGTCCATTGCTCTCATGAGGCTGATTTTTATTACACAGAAGAAATAGCATTCCATTAACATTTGGATTGTGAACTGTGATTTAAAAGCCATCATTTGAAGATTTTATTGACATCTTCAAATATAAATTAGACCATATTATTTATTTAGTTTGATCAGTTTCTTTTTTTTTTAAATCTTGCCTCTCTCTCAGAGTTACAAGGATGTGAGAAAGAAGGGTCATAACTTTGACTATTTGACTTCTAAATGTATATATCTTGCCTTTATATTTAAACTTTTCTCCAATCTATATCTCCAAGTAAAACATTCAAAATTTTGGATAAATTTCAACTCTTTTCTTTGCCTCATTGTATTCCTAGAATCTAATCAGTCAGCAGATTCTACCAACTTGTTCTCACCTGTTTTGTATTACTGATTTTTATACCCTTTGCTCTCCTATGTGATTTTGCTCGTCATTTCTCTTTCCAAGATACCTTCTTTTCTTTCTGAAGAAAATGGTCCATGCATAATTTTACTTCAATGTTTGTCTCAAATATCAGTGTTTCATGGAGCTGTCCTTCACTAACTATTGCCCACTAAAATCCCGTTTTTATTTCATTTCACTTGGGCCTGTTTCTCATCATTTACTAGTGTAGTTTATATTGTTTTGTCTTGTTCTGATTCAATATTGCTTTTTATTGATTTGAATCTTGGCAAATCCTGGATATGCTGTGGCTTAGCTTACTACAGTGGGAAAACGAAGGCCTAGAACTCTACACATTCTCTGAGATGAGTGGGCACTGGGGAAGGCTGATATTCTTGCAGGGGTCAAAATCTAATTTTGTAACTCAAAATTTAGTCACTCTTTAAGACTCGATTTATGTTTCCCTCTTCCTTGATATATCTCTTCAGTTGAGTTAGTTTCAACTTCCCCAAAGTTGAAACTTTGTGATCCCCAAATATAATGAATATCCACCTAAATTGTTTTGTAAGAATCTCTTTAGACATCTTTCTCTCCTCTTGATTGTGGACTCCTTTTTCAAATTTGCCCCTAAAACTTAAACAGAGTCAGGCACATAATGTTTAACGATTCATTGGTTGTTGAATTAAATTTCATTGAAGTAAAGCACAAATAAAACTCTAAGTGGCAATAATGTTAACTTGATGACAAGCCCCCAAATCCTAAGTCAGGATCTTCTCAGTGAGCTTTTTGCCTGTCTTCTGATTGATTCTCTAAACCACAAAATAGATGAGACATGACCATGATGGAAAGGACCATTGCTTCACTACCTTCAACGTGTGGCTGCCCACATTATGATTCAAGGAATTAGATAAATTGTCGTATACATTCAGAGTCAAAAAGTCTCCTTTCCCTCTTTCTTTTCCTTATCCTATCTCCTGGGAGTAAAGACAGAAAAAAGAGAAGGTTGAAAGAAGCAGACCAAGTTCACCCACCTCCATAATGCAAGCTACTGGGGCCTCACTGAGCCTGCAGTGGGGGTGGGAAGAACATTAAGTCAACCATGAACCTCTGTGTTAAAACATGTAGAACAGAATTTCAATAACTGAACAGAACAGTTTTAATAACCTAAGGTGAATGGCAACCTGTAAAATCAGATAAGAGGTCGAAAAGTAATCTTGATGCCCAGCAAAAATGGTGGCTACAGAACAAAATGGGTAACAATTATAAATAAAACAATTTTATGTTTATACCTGAGATGCAACTCGTTACAGAGCATGGCAAAAACTTTAAAAGCATAGCATAAATGAAGTAACTTCATGATCAGGCTTAAAAAACTGACCCATGATCCAAAAGACTACCTTTAATGACACCAATATGACAGATAGACACCCTATCTCTAAGGATAACAGCAATTTCCAAGCAATTCTAAGCCACCAATTAAACTCAGTCTTCACATCAATTCCCCATAGGATTATAGAGCCCAGTTTACCTCTCTCTGACTAATTAAGAAGTGAATACCAGGAAATAGGGATACTTAAAAACACATGCTGAGTTTTGCTGAGCTTTTAGAATTCGAACTTGGAGGGTGAATTAGATCTCCTGTAATATTTGCCTATGCTTGGGAAAATGCATATCTTTTTTTTTCAAGTCCTTTGCCCATTTTTATTTTATTATTTTTAACTTCTTTATTGGAGTATAATTGCTTTACAATGGTGTGTTAGTTTCTGCTTTATAACAAATTGAATCAGTTATACATATACATATGTTCCCATATCTCTTCCCTCTTGCGTCTCCCTCCCATCCTCCCTATCCCACCCCCTAGGTGGTCACAAACCACCGAGCTGGTCTCCCTGTGCTATGCGGCTGCTTCCCACTAGCTATCTATTTTACGTTTGGTAGTGCATATCTTAAAGATGCTTTTTCTCGGATTGTTACATTGACAAAGGTGAGTCACACTGTATTGAGAGATAATGGGTGGCCTTAAATGAGCCATAAAGCCAGTCTATTGACTGAAACTAATTACTTGGCACCAGTGGTTGCCTATGATAATAGAGCACTCATTTAGTACAACATAGAAAATTAGAATTATGTGATTATGCTTTCAGTGTAGGTGAGGAACTAACTATTGTTTTTCTATTAAAAAATTTGATACCTACTTTGACATTGTGGATTGAATAATAACTCATTAGCCCCTTGCCAACCAAAATTGTTAAATTATTTACTGTGCCATTGCTGGAGGAGACTACAGGATGTTTTTAAAATGGTAATTTGGTTAAATATGAGAAGAGAATGAAAGTAAAGCACTGAAATACTAGAGTATATGTATGTGGTTTTTCTTATTGCAGGGAGGAATAAACTTTGCATTTTGAGAAGAAACAAAATCTTTGGCCACATCTTGTGAAATATCTTTTATTTAGTATTGGATGACAAAGGGGTTTATCATAAATATAAGAGGGTCTATATAATTCTAACAGCTCACCATGTAATACTTTGGGCACAAATTCTTTTGTCATAATTATTACTATGAGAATCTGAAAGCAAACGTACCACCATCACTGGCAATTACCAATGCCAAATTATTAAGTGCATTAATGATTGTAAGCTATTGGAGTTCCACTTAATGCACTGGAGTAGCAATTTACTAAATAGACTCAAGTGGCCAGAAAGGTCTAATGCACCCCACAAAGATAAGCGCTCAGTCACTTTATTTCCATTTGGATCATCCATATATTTAAGAAGAGCAGAATTAGGGGAGTTAAAAATGATCGTTGAGAAACAAAAAAGACAAAAAGACACCACAACATAAGCAATTTGGGAATTGCATTTTCTTGAAAAGTCAGAGATTTTAAAAGGCATATTTTTAGAATATTAAATTCATTAAGTTTGATGTGACAAATTATAATCAACGAAGTCAGGCTTTTTAGAAAAATAAAGATTCCAAGGTAGAACTATATTGATAAACAGTGGAATGAGAAGCTCCTCAAAAGAAACAGAAAAAGAAAAAGAAGCCACTCATGAATAGAGAGCTAAACATTCAAGGCCATTCAATTAACAAGCAAAAAATACATTTGACCTTATAAACCAAATGTTAACTTATGTAAGGATACACAGAATGCAAGAGTATAAATATAGTGTATGTGTTGAATATTTTAAAGCATTTGGATTAACTTGGTTTATTTTAATTTCGTATTTCAACTCAGGCTTCAAAGAGAACACTACATACAATCTTCCCTGAGTTTGCCTTTCTAACCTAAAATAAGTTTATCCTAAGAATTATTGATACAGATTCTTGCAACTAGCTATCTTTATGCAAATCTATTTTGAAATGTGGTTATAATTGATGAATATCAATGAATATATTTAATAAAGTCTCTTGCATGAATATTCCTCAGTTATAGTTTTATAAGTTCATCATATATTAAGTGTGATCCAAAATTCTTTTGAAGTAGATTTTATAAATACTTCATTTCATAGTCTAGGAAATTTCCTTATGTTTTTGCTAAATAAAGTTGATCACAGGAAATAAAGACCCACACAGGATATTTCTGGTAGTGAAGACTATTATTAAGGACACACATGGGTATGAGAGACACTGAATGTCACATCCATGTAAGAGGAATTTTACGTGGCTGGGGACTAGAATTCTTTCTGGATCCAAGGCTTTGGTAAGCATCTGGGCAGCAGGCCTTCAAAGATGTGCATGACAGTGGCTTGACTGTTCTGTGTGTCTATCTTTATCTGCACAGCTGTGACTGTGACATTTCCTCCAGACCACTGAACATGATAGGAACACCCTTTAATTATGTTTAACAACTGTACTATATCCTAGTAGAATTTATCTTCTACTCTGAACCATCTCAAATTATATTTGATAATGTTATCAAACCAAGTTCTTTAGAAAGGACTACAGAATGTACTAAACAATAGGAAATTGGAAATGTAAACTGTTCCCCAGTTGACCCTTGAACAACATAAGGGTTAGGGGTGCCAATCCCCTGTGCAGTCAAAAATCCATGTATAACTTTTGACTCCCCCAAAATTTAACTACAAATTGTAATAAATGTAACTACTGTTGACCACCTTACCAATAACATAAATAACACATATTTTGTATGTTATATTTATTATGTACTATATTCTTACACTAAGGTAATCTGGAGAAAAGAAAATGTTATTAAGAAAATCACAAGGGGGCTTCCCTGGTGGCGCAGTGGTTGAGAATCCGCCTGCCGATGCAGGAGACACGGGTTCGTGCCCCGGTCCGGGAGGATCCCACATGCCGCGGAGCGGCTGGACCCGTGAGCCATGGCCGCTGAGCCTGCGCAACGGGAGAGGCCACAACAGTGAGAAGCCCGCGTAACGCAAAAAAAAGAAAATCACAAGGAAGAGAAAATGCATTTACAGTACTGCAGTGTATCAATACCATAAGTTTACATTGTCTGTTTATAAGATAAATTGTCTGTCAGTACTTGCATCAATATTGTCTTATATGATACAAAACACCACAGGTGTTATACATATTACTAACACTAGACATCAAAAATGAAAATATAATGTGAAAAAGAAATTCATATTTATTTACAATATAGTGATTCATGCATTGATAACAAAGAAGCAGTAATATGATTTCTTTATGGTAGCCTACCCTATACACTAATGAAGAAACTGTTATAAAATGTTTATAGTATACAGTATTATAGTCATATTGATAATATAGTATTGGAAACATCGTTATACTTTTAAAAAAACCACTTACCTGTGATAGACTGATACACAGTTCTCCAATTTTGAGAGAGGCCTACTGTATGGTATTGTAATTCTTCAATGTTTTCTAACAGTGTTATAAAACAGTAAGAAAACCAACACATTAATTTTATGTTAAGTATCACTCACCTTATGCTTATGTAATGGTAGGCTATCCACTTATACAAGTCTTGCATACGATGTTCTACCCAATGAATGCTTAGGTAGTAATGATAATGATGACACAAAAACGTCTCATACCATACAGTTCTTACCATAGTTATTAGATTTTTCACATGAAGACACACACAACAGATAAGTTGATTAACTGTACATCATGATGATTATTTACTATGCATTAAGTGGAAGTGGATCATAAAAGTCTTCACCCTCATCATCTTCACGTTGAGTAGGCTGAGGAGGAGGAGGAAGAGGAGGGGATAGCCATGATGTTTTAAGGGGGGCAGAGGCAGAAGAGGTGGAAGCCAAGAAGGCAGGCACACTTGGTGTAACTTTATAGAAATACACTGTAATTTCTGTCTGATGTTTTGCTTTTTCATTTTTGTAAAACCATTTCTATGTAGTACAAACCCTCCTACCTTTTGCTTTAGTTTCAGTGCCCATATCATAGAAGTGTCCACGTTGCAAAAGAAGTCAAAAGCATTCCTGAATAATGGGAACTATTCTGCTAGACTGTTGAATGTCAGTTTGGTTTTTGGCACTGCTTCATCTATGTCTTCTTCGTCATCGTCTGGCCCTGGTTTGGAAGTGTTCATCTCCATCAAATCATCTTCTGTTCATTCCTCTGATGTGATGTCTATTAGCTCTTGAATTTCTCCAAGATCTATATCTTCAAACCCTTCATCCCCCCACCTTTTTTTTTTTTTTTTGCCAATATTCACAATTTCTTTCATGATTTCATGGATTAGATTTGTTGTAAATCCTATCAAGTCATGCACAACATCTGAACACAGTTTTCTCCAGCAGGAATTTATTGTTTTGGGCTTGATGGCTTCATGAAGTTTTCTATAACAATGGTTTCTTCAATGGTGCCAGACTTTCATAATATTCTTTCTAATGGGGTTCTCTTCGATAGCGTTGACAACCCTTTCAATAAAGTACTCCATGTAATGGGCCTTAAAGGCCTTTCATGACCCCCTGATCTAGAGGCTTAATTAGAGACATTGTGTTTGGGTGCAAGTAGACCCTTCAAAGCTTTTGGCATTAAATTTATGGGGTTCTGGGTGGCCAGGGGCATTGTCAATATCAAAAGAACTTTAAAAGGCAGTCCCTTACTGGCAAGGTACTTCCAGACTTCAGGGACAAAGCATTGATGGAACTAATCCAGACAAAGCATTTTTGTTGTCTAAAAGACTGGCAGCTGGGGTCTATCTTTTCCTTTCAAGTCTCAAGAGTTAATAGCTTTATATTACATAAGGGCAGTCCTGATCACAAACCTAACTGAATTTGCACAAAAGAGTAGAGTTAGCTATTCCATCCTGCCTTAAATCCTGGTGCTTGCTTCTCTTCCCTTGTGGCATTTTCTTCCAGAATAGGGCACTTTCATCTGCTTTAAAAACCTGTTCAGGCAGATATCCTTTCTCCTCAATGATTTTCTTAATGGCATCTGGGAACTCACCTGCTGCCTCTTAGTCAGCAGAAGCTGCTTCTCCTGTTATCTTGACATTTTTTAAGCCAAACCTCTTTCTAAAATTATCAAACCATCATTTGCTGGCATTAAATTCTCTAGCTTTAGGTCCTTCACCTTCCTTTTGCTTTAAGTTGTTATATGACAACTTTGCTTTTTCTCAAATCATGTTATGCAGACCTCAGTCTACAGTACATATCAAGCAATTCAACTTCTTGTAATGTCATGACTTGGCTTCTTGCAAGCACTTCCAGCATCACTAGTGGCACTTTGTATGGGTCCTCTGGTGTTATGCATGTGTGTTTGTGTGCACTAAACACAATGAAAAATACACAAGAACCATGAGAGATCATTTTTACTGCAATATGCAATTTAGACCAACTGCTCAGACAGAGATGATTATCATCACATGATGTTTTAAGCAGATACAGGCATCACTTGAGCTCACCTCAATAGCAACAGGAGGTGGCTACAAATTATTACAGTAGTACAGTATGTATTACAGTTAATTTTATGCAGTTATGATTTAATTCAGCATCTCTATATTTGCTTCCATTTCTCACAACTGTGAATGGTGCCATGTACGGTCTATAAGTGTGTGCATAAGTTTTGATAAATTTTAACTTTTTATAATAGATTTGTGTATATTTTATGGTAGAAAATGATAAAATAGACTAGGATCTACATATATTTTATGCATTCATGACATTCTTAGGCTTTTCTTAATTTTTTGATATTCCTAGGCTACACTGTGAGTTTTTTCAAATTGTCACAAATCTCCAAAACTTTTTCTAGTATATTTATTGAAAAAAATCTGCTTATAAGTGGACCCACAGAGCTCAGACCCATGTTCAAGGGTCAATTGTATATGCCTTTCTTTTTTTTTTTTTTTTTTTTTTTTTTTTTTTTTTTTTGCGGTATGCGGGCCTCTCACTGTTGTGGCCTCTCCCGTTGCGGGGCACAGGCTCCGGACACGCAGGCCTAGCGGCCATGGCTCACGGGCTTAGTTGCTCCGCGGCATGTGGGATCTTCCCGGACCAGGGCACGAACCCGTGTCTCCTGCATCGGCAGGCGGATTCTCAACCACTGCGCCACCAGGGAAGCCCGTATATGCCTTTCTTTTAACAGCTATTAACATTTCAACACCTTGCTTGGAAAGAAGTATTATCATTACCAGGCATTTGTAAAGTCATTTTCTTTTGTCTGTTTTCTTCTCAATCCTCTAAAATAGCAGACAAGAAGAATGGAATTTCATAGATGCCTAGTTAGAACGTAAGTTTTGTTTTGTTTTGTTGTTTGTTATCTTTTCCCCAGTGGCTGAAGAATGAGACAACTTTCATGAAAACTGATGTCCCTTTAACATCTCCCAAGCTAGAACTATCTAATCTTAACTTATCTGATGCATTTCAACATTTCAGATTTCCAATGAGAAAACAGGACACGTAAGAATATTTTAACAATCTAGCATTTTCAACTTTAAAATATCACAACTAAGTATGCAACAGTCCATACCACTTATCGCTTTACAACAATATGCAAATGTAAATTATTTCACTACTAATAGTAATTTTATTATTAATAGTAAATATCTAATTAATTATTAGTTATCTGGAAAATGGAAAAAATGAAACTCTTCCAAAAGACTCAAACTAGCAAAAAAAAGTTAAACTAAGCAAACTAAAGTCATATGTATTTTAAAATACCACTTTAGAATAATTTTGGAAGTTCACCTGTTCCATATGTATGAATAAAATAGTCAACACACATTTGAGGAATTGAGTCAGCTCTGTTTTAGGAAACACTGGATTTTTTTCATTTTTTGTTGCCTCCAAAAATTGATAGGACTTCAATCTGTAAAGACAAGCACATTATTCAAACTTTTTCTGATTTATGACACTATAATAAAAACTTCTTTCCTAGTAATTATCATATATAATAAACAACTTTAACCACATTTTTTAATCCATGCCTGGGGTACAATAAAAAATACATGTTTGGCTTTTGTCCCTGGCACAAAACCTCTGGAATCTCTTGAAAGACAACAGTGGTTTTGGTGTGCTAATAAGATGACTATTGGCTGGGGAACTCCTAGACAGTTTCAGGATGGACCCTGTTTATCAGAAAGATCAAGCCTTGATTAAAAGCTTGGAAGTTCAGTCTCATCCCCAACCACCAGGGAGGGGACAAAGGCTAGAGACTGAGGCAATCACCAGTGTTCATTGATTTAATCAATCATGCCTACATAATGCAATCCCCATAAAAAAGTCCCTAACCAAAGGGGTTCAGAGCACTACAGAGGTAGTGAACGCTTCCATGCACCGGAAGGGTAGTGCACCCCAACTCCATGGGGACAGAAGCTCCTGTGTTTGGGACTCTTCCAGATATCACTCTATGTACCTCTTCATTTGTACCCTTTATAATAAACCAGTGATAGTAAGTAAAGTGTTTCCCTGAGTTCTGGAGCCATTCTAGCCAATTATCAAATCTAAAAGGGTTGGGGACTGTGAGTGGGAACTTGTAGCCAAGTTAGACAAAAGAGTATATGCCTTGGAACTCAATTCTATGGACAGTCTTGTGGGACTGAATCCTTAAACTTGTAGAGTCTGGACAATAACTTCTTGTAGTTGGTGCCAGAATTGAATTGAATTGTAGGACACCCAGTATGGTGACTAGGAGTTGGAGAGTTGGCTGTAGGTGTGGAAGAAGCTGGCTAGGGCTGCTGTCACCTGAAAGCTTGGCTGGGTTAAAGAATTTGCTTCAAGGATGACTCACTCCTCTGGCTGATGACAGGAGGCTTCAGTTTCTTGATTCTTGTTAGCAGAAGGCCTTAGTTTCTCTCCACATGGGCTTCTTGCAGCAGTTAACTTCCCTGAGAGAATGACTGAACAGGAAGCTACAGGACCTTTATGACCTGATCTCCAGAGACATTCCATTGTTGCCATTTTATTCTATCCATTAGAAGCAAGTCATTAAGTCCATCCCACGTTCAAGTGGATGGAGATTAGGCTACATCTCTTATAGGAGGAATAGCAAAGAATTTGTGGGCATATTTTAAAACCACTCCTCCTTTGGGAATTTCAGTTACTTCAATTACATACATATTTGGTGCTTGAAATTGTCTCTTGGCTAAATGATAATCTGTTCATTTGTTTTCCTATCATTTTTTTCTATATGTTTTATTTTGGATAGTTTCTATTGCTATATCTTTAAATTTATTACTTTTTTTCTGTAATATTTAATCTTCTATTGATCCTATCAAGTGTAATTTCACCTCAGACATTGTAGTTTCATTTCTAGAAATTAAATTGTCTTTTTGATTCCTCTATGTTTCTACTTAATATATTCGATCGTCCTCTATATTCTTGAATATATGGGATACAGTGACAGACATTAAGCTAATGTCCTTTTCTATTCAGTTGATCATAATTTTATTCATTTGCCATTTCAGAATCAGTACATTTGATCAATGTTTTTCTTAATTATGTGTAGTATTTTCTTGCTTCTTTTCAGGCCTAGTAATGTCTTATTGAACTCCAGGTATTGTGAATTTTCCTCTGTTCTTTGCCTGGATTTAGTTAAGACACTTGGAAACATTTTGAAAGTTGCAGATTAAGTTTTAACCTGTATTGTATGGGACCAGAGCAATGGAATTACGGGGACAATTTGCACAACTCCTGAGACAAAATACTTCTGGGCACTTTACTCAACACCCTGGGCTGATGATGACTCACCCTGTGGGAACACTGGGGATTGTTCCTCTAATTCTTTCAAGGGTTCCTTCCCTTGCCTCAAGTTCCCTCACATGTAAATGCTAATTATTACTTAGCTGAATTGTGGAGGGATACTGTCTGCAAATGACCAGAGCTCATCCCATGAACAGTTCTTTTCTTTCTATTATTTTGCCTTAAGCACTTTACTTTCTTTACCTTCCTGAACACAGAGCTCTACCTCAACAACTCATTTAGTCTGTTGATGTTTCCCGTGGCCTCACCAGTTGCTCTTTGGCCTGAAATATTTCTACAGGTAGTAAGCTGGGGTTACCCTAGTGTTCACCGTATTTGACTCCCATCTCCCAAGAATCACTGTCCTTGGTTGCCTGTCGTCCAATGTCTTGAGAAACATTATTTCCGATATTCTGCCAATGTTTCAATCGTTTGAAGAAAAAGGGTAAATTCTGTCATCGTTGGCCAGAAGTAGATATCCTCAGAAGACTATTTCATAGAATATATCTTGAATTTCAAAATTTTATTTTGTAAATGTTTTAGCAATTATATATGGGTCAGTCTTAATAGCCAAATAAATCCTATTGCTAATAAAAATAATTAACATGGGCTTCCCTGGTGGGGCAGTGGTTATGAATCCGCCTGCCAATGCAGGAGACATGGGTTCAAGCCCTGGTCCGGGAAGATCCCACATGCCGCAGAGCAACAAAACCTGTGTGCCACGACTACTGAGCCTGCGTGCCACAACTGCTGAAGCCCGTGAGCCTAGAGCCCATGGTCTGCAACAAGAGAAGCCACCACAATAAGCATGCACACTGAAACGAAGAGTAGCCCCCACTCTCCACAACTAGAGAAGGCTCGTGCGCACCAATGAAGACTCAAGGCAGCCAAAATTAAATAAAATAAATAAATTACTTTTTAAAAAATGGTTAACATATGTTTGCCTATTAACATAATTTGTTGTCACATAATAAGATATATATGTCTTTACTTCTCATATAGATATATGTATATAATTTTATTTGGAATTTTTAGTAAAGTATACCAAACAAAGCTTTAATTTTTAGTGAAAACATTCAATCAAGCAGTAATTTACTAACATACATTCTAAAAGAAAAATATAATTTTTTTCATATTTTATAGACACATCAAATATAAAGCCCAGCCCCACTTAAAAAAAAAGAAAGAAAAACATGCATCTGGCCCTATATTTATAAGATCAAGCCTCTAGTTTCTCTTTTATCAATTCCAAGTAGCAAATTTGATTTTATCTTTGTGTAGGACAAGCTCAAAATATCTTTCAGTCATATAGTACTAACTAATCCCTATGAATTGCTTTCTGAGTTGTTTTTATAAATTATTTCCTTTTGGAGCATATTGATTGCTGTGGAAATGAATTAAAACTGTCAGCACTGGTTTATTTAGCTGACTTCACATGTTTGAATACATTGAAGTCATCAATTTTGATGCTATGAAAGTAAAAAATTTAATTTTAATACAAAATTGAGGAAAATGACCAAAAAAACAATGATATCTCAGAAGATGAAATGATGGAATTATTCTCTTCCATACTGGGAGCTATTCCAAGAATAATAATGGTTTGTAAAGTGGTCCTCTCTGTATTGCTCATGAGAAAGTGCTGATGAAAGTGAGCACTACATTAGTGTTCTTCACTATCCTTCTATCCGAATTGTCATTCATGCACAATAGGACAAATGGAACTCAGCACAGACCAAACTTTCTGACTCTATGACACCATGTCTTAACAAACCATGAAGGAATATTTTTTGTCTTAGCAGTAAATTAGAGCTAAATAAAGAAAAACAAAAGGGTTTTTGAAAGAAGATTCAGCTTGGAGTAACTACAAATTAAAACTATACTTTGGAAATAAGGCTACTATAACACTGGTAAATGGCTAGAATGTCCCTCGAAAGCCTGAAACAGAGTCTTGAGACAGTCATGCTTATTATCATTTTATTAACAGCCTTCCAGAAAGAAGGTTAGCATCCTTTAAAGGAAAGAAACTAATTCCAGACCCTAAGCAACATAGGATTGACAATATCTAGCATATAATTTAAAAATCACAGAAAATGTGAAGATACAGGAAAATGTGACCCATAACCAAGAGAACCTCCCAACCCCTCCTCAAAAAAAAAAAAAAAAGAGAGAGAGAAAACAGAAACAAAAGAATAGATTCAGAGTTATTGTATAGTTTGAAATTAGTTGACAAGGAATTTAAAACCACAACTGTAAATGAGGTCAGTGATATAAAGGAAACAATGGATATAATAAGTAAAAAGATGGAAAATGAAAGAATATAAAAAAGAAGAAAATGAAAATCATTCAATGAAAACTACTATATATGAAATGAAAAATGTATTGAATGTGCTTAAAAACAGATTAGGCACTGCAGAAGAAAAGATAAGTAAAAAATATCATAATTAAAACAGAGAGAGTCTGTGTGTAGAAATTTACTTAGTCATGTTAAATTAGCCTAAACTTACTTAGGTTTCATGTTTAATTTATTTTTTTCATGATTCGTTGTTTGCTCATATACAATGAGAACGAAAACTGTTGCCTGTCATATCAGTAAATAAAGGATGTTGCAGCCACCAAACCATCACATTACAGCTCCTCCCCCCACCCCCAATGGTGAGCCATGAGATAACTCAGGATGGAAGCAGGAGGCCTGCCATCAAGCAATCAACCACTGCAACCATCCCCCAACAGTGCACCCTGAGGAGACTCAGGATGGGAAAACACAGGATACTGGCCCCAGATAGCTGAGGTACATATCAAATGAATGTTTTCAATGAGCCCAGATTTTTGTATCTTCCCTTACATAGAAGAGCTAAGTTGGTTAACTTGAGATGTCTGGTTTTCTTTAATTAACAATAGTCTTTTGATATTCTTCCTGATGTTTGCTGCAAAAACTCCTACATATCCTGGTTCCTCCCTTACTTCTTCAGAGCAATCCCTTAGAGCTATCTGAGAGGTTGTCTCCCAAGCTTGAAGTCCTCGGAATGTCTGCTGAATAAAATATAATTCTCAACTTTTGGGTTGTGCAATATTTTTTCAGTCGACAATATGTATAGGACCAAGGCTTAGGGAAACAAGAGATTATATTAAAGAGTCTAAGAGATCTTTAATGGAAGGGAAGAACATTGAAGAAGATAAAAATTGAGGTGGAAAAAATATTTGAAGAAATAATATACTGATATAAATTTATACAAAACTTTTAACTCATAAATCCAAGGATCTCAGAAAACTTCAAATATGATAAACCTCCCCAAAATTACACCTAGATACTTAATAGTCAAATGTTGAAAATCAAAATAAAGGAAAAAATCTTTAAATCAGCCAAAGAAGAGACATCATAAATAAAAATGGACAAAAATTCAAAATTTTTTTATCATCAGCAATGATAAAATCCGATAAATATGAAAAGATATCTGTCAGATGCTGAAAGAGAAAACAAAAAGATCTGTCAACATAAAATTCTGTATCCAGCAAAAATATCTATCAGTAGTGAAGCTGATTATTCCATTTCTGTTTAGGATGTTGAAAACCCCAAGAAAATGTCATTACTTCACTAACAATGAGAAAACAGCTGAACAATATACAAAATTGTGTTATCTATTTTAAGTTCATTAGAGATATAGGTCACACAGCAATAAGTATTTTGAATTCCAAAGAGTGACAAGTTTCCCTGGGAAGAGATGAAACACAGGAACTGTTTTACTTTGGACAAAGCACTAGAAGAAAAAGTGGATATCATAAAAGCAGGTAAGAAAAAAACCAGCTAAAATTTTAAAATATTCTTACAGAGTAAATAGAAGATAGCAAGACAGTTTAGATAACTATGAGTCCCCTGAAACTCTGTGATTTCATATAGACTGTCAAGATCTCTTCCACTGGTCATCACCAGGTGTTTTTAAGAAAGACCAGGAGCAGAGCAAGAGTCAGAAGAGGGACTCCACGCAGTTTCCCAGACCCTTCTCTCCCATGAAGCAAAATATAAGCCACTGGAAGAGAGTCAGAAAACTCTCATAATCCTAGGGCCATGCAAAATCCATCACCCAAGAAAATTTCTGTAACTTTTCTTATAGTGTAGATTTACTTGTGGTAAATTCTTTCAATATTTGTTTACTTAAAAAGACTTTTCTTGGGCTTCCCTGGTGGCGCAGTGGTTAAGAATCCACCTGCCAATGCAGGGAACATGGGTTCGAGCCCTGGTCCGGGAGGATCCCACATGCCACGGAGCAGCTAAGCCCGAGTGCCACAACTACTGAAGCCCACATGCCTAGAGCCTGTGCTCTGCAACAAGAGAAGCCACCTCAGTGAGAAACCCGCTCACCACAACAAAGAGTAGCCCCCACTCGCCACAAGTAGAGGAAGTCCACGCGCAGCAACAAAGACCCAACGCTGACAAAAATAAACAGATTAATATTTTTTAAAAGACTTTTCTTAAAAACGTTGTTTAAAAATTTTTTCAAATGTGGAACAAAATTGAAACAATTATACATTAACCACCTGTATACTTACTATCCATATTCTATCAGTAACATTTTATCATATGTGCTTAAGCACACAAGTATCCATACATCCATCTCTCAAGATTCTATTTTGAAGGTAGAGAAAATAGGATTTTTCTTGTTTGATAATTTTTACAAATGATGGTTTAAAGCAAAATCTTAATAATATCTTATTTAGTTTATAACACATAGAAAAAATGTTACAATAATAGCACAAAGTATAAGAGGGTAAAAGGAAGTATATTACTGTAAAGTTCTTACATTATATTTAAAGTGGTATATTAATTCAAGGGGGGTTATGAGACATTAATGATACGTATTGTGGTTACTAAAATAACATTTTCAAAAATAGTTATAACAAACCAAATCCTAAGACTCTAGAAAAGAAAAAAAAAACCCAAAATAAGTAGAAGGAATAGAATAATATACATGTGTGAATAAATCAAAGGAATAGAAAAAAGGAACTAGAGAACTGAAACTAAGTTGAATTTTTGAAGAGTTAAATAAAATTGAAAAATTCAGATCATGGAAAAAAGAGAGAAAACACTAAATCAGAAATGAAAGGACATGTCTGCACATTTTATGAACATTAGAAAACTAACAAGTCAATGAAAGTCTATGTCAATAAATTTGACAAGTTATATGAGATGTAAACATATCTAGAAAGAAAATAATAACAAAGCAGGCAAAAGGTAGAAAACTCTGAACAGCATTTTGTTTTAAAAAAAGGATTTTATGGGCTTCCCTGGTGGCGCAGTGGTTGAGAATCTGCCTGCCAATGCGGGAGACACGGGTTCGTGCCCTGGTCCGGGAAGATCCCACATGCCGCGGAGCGGCTAGGCCCGTGAGCCATGGCCGCCGAGCCTGCGCGTCCGGAGCCTGTGCTCCGCAACGGGAGAGGCCACAACAGTGAGAGGCCCGCATACCGCAAAAAAAAAAAAAAAAAAAAAAAAAAAAGGATTTTATGATTAAAAACTTTCTCAGAAACTAAACCCCAAGCACAGAAGTCTTCATTGCTAAATCTTACCAAACATTGTCAAGAAATAATACCAAACTCACACATACTCTTGCACAGAATAAAAGAAGAGGGAACACTGCCCAACCCCACACAAAGAAATTACAAGAAATAAAATTACTAAGCAATATCTTTCACAACCACAGATACAAAAATCCTAAACAAAATATTAGCAAATTGCATCTAGTTATAGATTCAATAAAAAGGATAATCATGACTGTGATGGTTTTTAAACATATCCACAAATATTTTCACTGTCTCACAGCAAGGCTACTTACTTCTCCCTTGAATACGGGCTGACTTAGTTACTTGCTTTTAATGTATAGGAAGCAGTACAGTTGATGCTTCATGCCAGATTTTTTCTTTTTTTACTTGGGGTATAGTTGCTTTACAATGTTGTGTTAGTTTCTGCTGTTCATCAGTGAATTAGCTATATGTATACATATATCCCCTCTTTTTTGGATTTCCTTCCCATTTAGGTCACCACAGAGCACTGAGTAGGGTTCCCTGTGCTATACAGCAGGTTGTCATTAGTTATCTGTTTTATACTTAGTAGTGGATATATGTCAATCCCAATCTCCCAATTCACCCCCCCCTTTTCCCCCTTGGTGTCCATACTTCTGTTCTCTACCTCTGTGCCTCTATTTCTGCATTGCAAATAGGTTCATCTGTACCATTTTTCTAGATTCCCAGATTATAAAGAGCAAAGCAGCTCCTGTCCAGTTCTCTCTCAGGACTAGTGTACTTGGAATCCAGTCATAAGAGTGGGGAAGCCCAGACCACATGCAGAAGATTCCAGTAGGTATTCCAGTTTGCAGCCTCTGGTAAAGTCACACCCTACAGCTAGCATCAACCAACTTACATGTTGATGAGGAAAACTGAGGGGACTCCAGCTCGACTGCAACCTTATGAGAGGCTGTAAGCAAAAAACATCCACCTGCACTACCAAATATAAATAAATCATTTTTGCTATTACAACAACCCTAAATTTAGGCCAGTTGGCTATGCAATAGATAACTGGAAAACTAACCTAATGTGGTTTATTCCAGGAATGTATGTTGGTTTAACATTCGGAGATCAATTAATTCTATTCATCACATTAATAGAATAAAGGAATAAACTCATAAGATCATTTGAATAAACAAAGTAGTCCAGAATACAAACTTGTAACTAAAGCCAGCGAAAGAAGCTTATTTCCATGGTTTTTGTCCAGTGGTGTCTGGGAGAAAAGAGATCTTTTATCACTGATCACAAAGTTGTGAGTACATGATCCTAGAGTTAGAAAAGTAAATGCTAGTTATTTTGAGAAATACAGTTAGAATAAAGCCAAAATACAGAGAATTTAGAAACAAGAGTTGGAGAGAGATCCCTGAATGCATTTTAATCGGAAGTCGTGCTCTCCAATGTATTTCCCTTAATGCTCTTATGCATACCAATAAATTATCTCCTTAACGTTTTTTCATCAAAGATAGCTCAGGTTAAGCCTTTGCACTTGCAAAGAAACTTCATTCTTTCCTATAATCCTCTTCTAAATTAAATATCCTGTTTTAATAACAAATATATTGAAAATAAAAACAGAGTAAGAGACTGGAAAAAATGACTACAATTGATTGTGATAATGCAAATTAATATTACAGAAGAAAAAGGTAATATTAGAGGCTTGTATATATTTAACACAGAGCAAAAGACATAAAACCTGAAGCTATTCTCCTTTTCTTTTGTTTTTGTTTTTTTTGTTTCTGACTTGAAGAAGTGAAGAAAGCAAGCTAGAGAAAATGCTAGGCCCTGAAAAGATAAAATATTTTAAATTGTTTGATTGCTCTTCTTGAAGCTAAAAAACAAACAAAAAAACCTATGTGAGAACTTTACGTATATTAGGGCAAATTCCTAGAATAAGCATAACTTTTTCCCCACGGATCAGCAAACACAGATTAGAGAATAATAATTTTGTAAAAACAATAAAGAAGGAAAAGGGATGATGAAGGAAACACATAAGAAACAGAGGAAGAAATGGTGCCAAGGCTTTAAGATACCCACAAACATGCTCTAGTGAATGATAGTAAAAGATACGAAACAGGTGCAGAAGCCAGAGACCTCAAATGGGCATAGAATTAATAGTCTAGAAGCAGGAAGACTTGAGGAAGGCAAATATAAGTCTGAGGGAATCCAAGAGTCACTTGCTGTGTATTGAAACATGGATTTCATATTTGTTTTTGCTCCTTGCAGTTTTTCTGAAATTTCAGTTGTCTGAGCACTGCCTTCTCTACTTTTGTTACATGATGCTTGATGTTTTTCTTTAAATAGACTCATTCTTTTTTTTAACTTCAGTGAATCTATTTTTAAAACAATGTTTTAAAATAACACCCCCAATGAAAAGTTGAACAGCTTTTTTTACTTACTCACACCTTTATCTTTTACTTGTCATATTGTCTTGTGTCTCATTCTACTATATCTGACTGTGAGCTGCTTATGAACCAGAACTTTACCTCCTTCTCTCTCTCTTTTTAAAAAATCTTTGCAACTTCAGTACCTGTTGCTACTAGAACTTGATATGTGCTTAATAACTATCAAAGAGTAGCTCAGAAACTATTAAAAGGCTGAAGACTCAACTTTGTCAAAAAACGGGCAAAGGCGATAGCCTGGTCTTCTGACAATGGAGTGTTAGGTGTTGTATTGCAGACCTTTCTGGTGATTATCTGACAATAAGAATGTGAATCTTTCACTTTTTAGAATTGAAGTATAATTGACATACAGCATTGTATTCTTTCATTATTTTTGACTAGTGTATTTCATTTCTGGGGGGTAAAACAACTTAGGTTGTAGGAAAGTGATGGCAATGCAAAAGCTTATTGTATATAATAATGCAGACATAATCATGTCCAGTAGAGAATACATATATATAAGTGTATATGTGACATATATATGTCAAATTTTCATTTGAATTCATATGGTTCCCTCCATAATTAAGGAAACAAAATATTTGAAATGCATTAATTTTTAGAGTCATTCTTTTATCTTTTTGAAATTATACTTTATCAACTCATATACATAAGGGGAGACATCCTTCGTAAAGGCTGTAACTCTAAATAAAAGCAAGGTGAGTTTTATTAAGGGAACGCTCAAAATATTTCACAAGAAAAAGTGATTGCTCTTTTTAGTCAAGTTTATGGTTGACAGAATTGCTGGCTGCAGGTGAATGCTATGTTGGCTGATTGGTGACCTATCAAGTTGCATAGGGTGATTTATCTGTATGTACTTTGTAGCAAAATCAAACCAGAAAAGTGAGCCAAACCAAGATGGAGAACAGTAGGGTGGTCAAATACTTCCTCTTAACTCTTTCTAATATGAGTTCTCATAATGTAACTCTCCTGTCATTATAGAAAACGGCTGTGGGAGCAAAGATTATAGTTAGAACAACTGAAATTTTGAAATTGCAGCATAAACAATATAGAAAGATAAGTAATTAAGTAAGGACTTATCCTTTTGCATTAATTATAAGGAGCTTGGAAATCCAGAGGATAGTCAGCATTTGTATTTTCAGGCACGATTTCGTGCAAAAGATAGAGCTTAATTGAATCTACAAAAATGCGATAGGCAAAAGACAGGAGGTGGCACTTTATGAAAAGAAACATTAGCAGGGGTACAACAACAAAGGATGAAGCTGGTCTGGAATAGCAGAGGGTGAAGCTCAGAACCTGAGTATTCTTATCAGACTTTTGGGGATGAAGGAAAAACCCCGAGGGGTTGAAAATAGGTAGTTGCATGTATAAAGAAATGGAAAATAGCTAAGAATGTGGGTATCAGGCAAGAAGAAAAAGAGATAGTGGGGAAAGCAGCCTGGCTGATGGCTGGAAGGATAGGAGTTAGAAAGCCCAGGGTTCCCTGTTGGGAGCAAAGTAGAGATTTTTTTTTGTGTGTGAAGAATCTCTGAGGACAGATAAAAGTAGAAAAATAAAATGTCTGATACACATAGTAGAAGGGAATGAGAAACAGTTTGCTAAAAATGATCTGAGAACAAGAAGTTATTTTTTTCTTATTATTTGAAACACAGAATGAGCTTTTGAGAACAGGAATAATAGTTCATTAACAGGCTAAGGGTTTTGAATCTCATAGCACTTATTATTCAGAGAGATGGTAATATCTGTGAATAAATTTTCAAGTTTAAATTAAATCCAGTTTCTTTAAAAAAATTTCAAGATGATTATAAAGGTGACATGTTACTTTTTAATTGAATTACTTTATTCATGTTGATGCAATTGTTTCTATTAAATTCTTTACTTTGTGAAGTGTTTGTATAGGATTCTTTCTCATTGAAAAATCAGAATAATATTGTATATTTATCTTATGTTTTGACATGTATACATGTATCTAGAGTAATAGAATGTATTTATCTGAAACGAAATAGTCCAAGAAACAGGTAGGAAAAGCAAATATTTCTTAATATCTGGATGAGAAAATGCTGGCTTTAAAGGTTTCTTTGATGTCCAAATATTATATTTGCATCAGTGAACACAAGCCAGGGCTTCCACAAGTTGTTAGCTGAGTCCCCCTGCTTGTGATTGCTTCTATTTCTCATTAAAATACCCATGAAAGTGTCACAAAACATAAATAACAAATAGATGAACAAACAAACTGTGGCCTTTTTCTCAAATAAAGACACCTGTTAAGATATAATTCTACAAATGTGCACTGAAAGAAAGCACTCGAAGAGCCATGTCACTTGTCCTGCGGGTCTGCTCTCTAGATGACATAACTCTGCCTTTAGGTGAGCTGATGAAAGGCATCGTTAGTATAGGAACAAAATGGACACCATCAGTTACTAATTGAATGATAATGTAAATTGCATGAATGAATGGTTGAAGATCACAAAATATGGAGTTAAAGAATCAGGATTTAAAATTAAGGTCTTCCATTGGCTAAAACACCAGCCTGGGAAATTTACTTAAAATATATAATCCTCAGTTTCAACTGAAAGGTGGGTATCATGATACCAATTTTATAGAGTTCTTTTGACATAGTAATAAAATAATGTATGTAGATTACTCAGCACTGGTACTCGCTGTTTTACTACATTTAATTTCCAGTGATTAGCAAGGTAATTGCAAGCTAACATTAGCAAGGTGAGAAAAATAAATTTATGGACCCTGATGAAAATACGTACAATATTTTTAAAAACTAAAAAAAAAAATGCAGAAAAATCTCAGCCCTTGAGCAAAACTCCCACAGGAAATGCATGAATATTTTTTTAAAAAAAGAACTTTTGTTTATTCACTTGCAAATATAGGAAAATATCAATCATGATTTTTTTTAATGTTAAATTTTGCTGTAAAGCAATTAGAATAATCAGTGAAGCAAATAAATACAAGAACTGAAGCTGCATAAAATTTGATATATGAAACAGCTGATTTTCAGAATGGCATTAGCAAAGTGATGAAAATCAGCTAGAATATGACACATTGAAAGCATGTAAGACCAAGTGAGGAGGTATAAGTAGTGAACAATAGGAGTGCTTTAAAGAAATATCTAAACAAACAAAACAAAATGCTCAGTCAGGGAATAACTGATGTGTCTATAGACACTAAGGAACTGAGACTAGAATTAGAAAGGGCTAATTATCTTGAGTAAAGTTATTATGAAAAAATAATACTGAGATACCATCTAGATAAAATTCAATTCAAGTTAGCAAATATCTATTAAGCACTAACTACATGGAAGATATTATCAATCTTTCTTCTGCCCAGGACATCAGAAATGAGGACAGTTTCAAATGGGTCAGTTTCATGCTCCAATCATATATGCATTTATGGATGGTTTTTTTTCAAGTAATAAGCAGTTTTATTGCAAAGGTCTCCATATACATTTATAGCAATTCTAAGACATTCTTGGTCACCCCACAAGTCACTTCCGTATAGAAGCAGGAGTAACGAAAGAAACTTCACTACTCCTGTGTGTTAGCAACTTTCAGTCCCCCCAAACACTACATCTGTTAAAGTCACTTTTAAAAATTCATCCTGAATAAAAGATGGAATTATTAAGTAAAAATGCTATGTATTATAAAAACCATTCCTTACAAAATAGTCCGAGTTAAAAATCAATTTTTTTTTATAAGATTGACTGCAAAACACCACTAAGACCACGTCCTGTTATGGATAGCTTTGTTCCTATAAAAGAGCTTCTATTTAAAACGCTGCATGTTGAGTACTTGGTCTAATTGTCCTCATACTTCTTTTGGTGAGTAAATTAGAAATCAGAATCAGTGCTAACAACAAAAACTATGCTTTATGTATACATTATCTGTGGCCATTCTAGGGACAAGTTTCAATAACATTTGCAGAATTTTGTTTAATCATGAATGTTTAAAAATATGCTATTTGTCTCAAAATAATTCTAAAGCATAAAAGGAAACTGTATATTTCCTATAGCAAAAGTCAATATACAAAATAGACAAAAGAAAAAGGTTAAATGGTATATCTTTGAATTGTCCTTGTAGGGGCTTTATACCTTGAACATAAGATTGCAAAAAAAAAAAAAAAAATGATACATGCTGATAACTAAATTTGTAAGAAGATTTTCTTAATGAGAGAAAGGGAATTAGTTTACAAATAGATTAGATAAGTACCATCTTCTGGATTTAGATGTCTACAAAGTAAGGACAAGGCAAAAGAAGAAATAGCCCACATTATTCTTATTCTTACTGTGGCAAATTCCCTCCAGGTGTAGAAACCTCTGAGGTGGCAAAATGATTGGGTGACAGATCTTTTTTCAAGTGTCGTAGTTGCTTAATCTTTGCTTTTAGCAATATTGATTAACCAATATTGTTGGCAAATGAACCACTATTAATAATTTAATAATAAATGAAATTTATTAATTTAATGAGCATAATAGGTTGATATAATAGATTATATGTGATATTTGACATATAACTCTAAAAGAGTTAAAAACAGGGAAACTGTTAAATCTTTTTCTAATGTTAATGTATTTTTCTCAGTTCTTACATCTATAAAAAAAAATACAATTGATGATGTTTTCTCATTTGCTCAATTACAATTTTTAAAACATAAAATCATGACTCTCAAATACAAAATGAAGACCTGTCAAGGATTTTTCTAACTCACTAATTAATGAGGACCTCGGTAACACAGTTCATGTGAGAATTTGATTTAAGATTTACATTCTTGGGCTTCCCTGGTGGCGCAGTGGTTGAGAGCCCGCCTGCCGATGCAGGGGACACGGGTTCATGCCCCGGTCTGGGAAGATCCCACATGCCGCGGAGCGGCTGGGCCCGTGAGCCATGGCCGCTGGGCCTGCGCGTCCGGAGCCTGTGCTCCGCAAGGGGAGAGGCCACAGCAGTGAGAGGCCCTCGTACCGCAAAAATCAAAAAAAAAAAAAAAAAAAAAAAAAAGATTTACATTCTTTACCAGATAAAAGTCTTTTTCATTGCTATGAATGGGAATTGTTTGGATTGCAATGTCTTCTATAATTTTTACTTTTGACACTACAAGTTAGTTATAAAATAGCCTAGTTAATAGAAAGCTCTGTAAATCTGCCCACCACTATAGAATCAGATGATCTGTGGATTTCCATTGAAATTACACCTGGTAATCTGTTTTGCTCAGTTACAAGTCTTGAGAAATTTCTAATAATGGTACTAGCAACAAGTAATATTATGTCAACATAATGAATTATTTGAGAAAAAAGTCTCATTCATTTTATTAAAGCATGCATTTCAAGTAATATTGTACTTTTTTATGCTTAATAATTAGTATTCAAACAATTTAATATGCTTATGTTGTTTGGATCATTATTTATGTAACTGCAATGCTAAAATAATCCAGAAATAAATCTGTGGCTCCTAGAGCCATACCATCATAAGAAAGAAATTTTTTTCAAAATTTATGGCAGAGATATGTAATAAAATAAACAAAAACATTCAGGCATAAAAATATATTTAAGTAAAGTACTATGGGGAAATGAAATTGAAATACAAGTTCAAGTACAAAAAGGAAATCATGTAAAATTCCAGTTATTAAAAGTAACTTTTCATGATTTTGAAACATAGATGATACATAAAATTGCTATTGTATTAAGATTGCATTGAATACATTTAAAAGTGAGGTAACAGTTTGATTTAAAAGTTTAATGTTAACAATATGCTGTGTTCCAATAAACTTTATTTACAACAGGTCCTAGGGTTCTAGTTTGCAGATCCCTCTTTTAATCCAAAATGTTTGAGTCTGATTTCTGAGACAACAATAGGTCATTGAAACATCCCTTTATATGAGAAAAGGGTAGCTTCTCTAGAAGCACCTTTCTAAAAGTAAAAGCGCTTTTACTTTTTATTCAGAATAGTCCCATGGTCAGGACTTACTGCAAAGAGGCCAGTGTTCCGTTATCCAACCTTTATAGGCAAAGAAAGCAAGGGAGAAAGAGGTTGGGATTAGATAACAACTAAACCTCCTTTAACTGTGTAACACAATGTCCTCGCTGTGTTCGAGTTTTGCCCTTCTCTACATTTGGGGAATTCTGAGCGAAGAGTGAGTTACTACATTATTCCTTTCCTCTGCCAAACACCACATGGTGCTGAGAATTACTTAATTCCTTTTTTTTTTTTTTTTTTGACTCGTGAATTTGTTTTTATTTTTATTGGGCTATAGGGGACGGGTTGGGAAATATCTCTGTAAGTTATACCCTACTAGGCAAATGTCCATTCTAATTTTCCTGGGATAGCTTTCGGAGCTTTTTCTTTGCCTTGGAGCTGCCGCTCTTGCTGGCAGCAGCCTCTTCAGGTCCACTGCTGAGAGGCTCCTCCTTGGAAGAGAATTTCCTCTTTTTTCTTGGGGACTCTCTTGTTTCCTGACTCTTCAGGGTCACTATCTGGTTCCTCTTTGGGGAAAGATTTCTTCCTCTTGGTAAGACTTCCACTGCCAGCTGTCTCTTCAAGATCACTACTAACCAGCTCCTCCTTGGAAAAAGATTTCTTTTTGGGGGTTTGGAGGGGACAGATGGGTCTTCCATTCCATTCTCCTGAGGAGCCTCCTGGGGCTTTTGCTTTTTCTTCTTTTTGGGTCTTTCACTTGTCTCCTCACATTCCTCTGGGGTACTACTGCTGTTTTCTGAAGACGCCAGGGCAATCGCAGCCAGCCTTTTCTTTTCCTTCTTCAAGCGCTTCTTCTGTTTCTCCAGCTTCCTAGTAATCTCAGCAGCCGCTTCCTCTGCCTGAACCATTGCCTCCCTCACGACATCCAGATTCTTTCGTGGAATCTCTCCAGTCTCATAGAAGGACAGCCGCTCCTCAACTTGTTCTCGAAGCTTCTCCCCAAATACACTGGTAGGTACCTCAGAGAAGCAATCAATTCGTGAGGCAATACTGCATTTGTTTGCCAGGTATCGGGAGATGCGGCCTTTGATCTTGGCAGCTGCTCGGCCAATGAAGGTAGAGTGGAAAATCAGTCCATATTTTGGGGTGTAACCCCTTGTCTTCAGGGCTCTGGAAAGTTGGTCCCTGTGCTGGGCCCAGGGAATCACTCAGACACCAGGACTGGCCATTACTTAATTTCTTTTTGTGAGTAATGAAAACAAAAAGTGTCAAATGAATTCCAAATGCAAAACAAATCTGTTAAAAATGATTATAAGATATTGTTTGCCTAATCATCTTCAAAAGTGTATTGCAGGTCTGTGATCACATACCTCTATTACCTGTGACGAAATTCATTTTTAAAAAGATAGGCTTATACTAATAAAACCTCACTTAAGAAAAAACTGACATTCCTTTATTCTAATCAATATAGAAACTAAACATTATTTAATTTACTCATTGCAGTTGTAAAGATGACAATGTCAATTTACATTATTATCCAAAGAACCATTCACTAATTAATAACCTAAAATAAGTCATGTTAATGAAGGCCAAATTCATATTTGCTATTAAATATCAATTGCCCTTGAAATAACATTTCGGTCTTCTCCAAAGCTGACTAGCCAGTACTTCAATGCCCTTGAAGACCACAAATTCAGTCACTCTATATTAAGATAGAAGAAGCTTGTATTTATTTAGAAATGAATTAACCCTAAAATTCTAAGTACTTATTTGTGAATAAATAATAAAAACATTTATATGCCTGAGGTGAACAATCACCAAATAATTTAGACAAATAGAATTTCATTTGAAGCACAAGAAAAATACATTTATAATTTTTTATAAAACTAAATTTGTAAGAGTTAACTGCTTTAACTGTTCCTCATATGCTATACTGACTAAAGTTATTTTATTTCAAAGAATAAAAAATTAAAACCGTAGCTCTAGACATCATACCACCTCTGCAATGGTCCCTTTTCTGCTACCACCTCAATACCACTGTAAGACACTTCCTATTGCAAGGGGCTATTTATGTCTCTAATCCTGTCACCACTTAGACACATTCAATTTGGGTCTAGAATGAGAGATCCACATTTCTCTTTTTATGGATTTATTGCACATTTATAGACAACATTATATTATGGTGATATTTTCAAATATACAAGATTGATATTATTTAAGAGAGACTATCCATATTCCTACCTAGATTCTATTATTAACATTTTGCTATATTTGCTTTTTCAAAAATCTACCATGTATCCATATACTCCTTAATTCATCAGTGTACTTTCTGCTAAATACTTCAGCATGCATATCAACTTGTATTCAGTATTCACTTAGTTTTTTTTTCTTTTGAGGTAACATTTACATAAAAATGCACATGAAAAGCACAAATCATAAGTGTACATTTGCTGCATGTATACATTAAAAAATATACACACCTATGTAATCCAGAAGCCCATCAAGATACAGAACTTTATCATAGCACCAGAAAATTCCCTCCGACCCTTCCCAGTAAAACCTTACCCTACTGTCCCATGAAACAACTGTTGTTTTTATTTTTTTCACCATTAATTTTTCTTTTGCTATAAATCTTGATATAAAGGATATCATGCCATATATGTATGTGTACTTGTCTGGCTTAGCAGATAGACAGATAAATAGATAGATGATAGATAGGTAGACAGATAGATACATAGACACATAAACACATAGGTACATAGATAGATACAGAGGTTGTTGCATGTACTATTAATTCATTACTTTCCATTGCCGAGTAGCAGTACTTCTTATATGGATGAAGTACCATAACTTGTTTATTCATTCTCTTATTGATGGGGAACTGGCCTGTTTCCAGTTTTTGCCTGTTGTGAATAAGGCTGCTATGGACATTGTTTTATAAGTGTTTTAGAACTGTTTGTTTCCATTTCTTTGGGGTAAATACCTGTGAATAAAATTGCTAAGCTAAAGGGCAAGTATGTGCTGGAGGGTGTGTAGTGGTATCTCATTGTTTTACTGTACATTTAACATAGTATATGCTCAAATTTAAAACCTTATAAAATACAGGTATAGAGAAAAAATAAAATTATATGTAACAGTGATAACCACTATTAACATTTTGACATATGTCTCTCAGAATTTTTCTCTAAATGTATATGAACACTGATAACTTGGATTAAATTTTTTAATTAGAAATCATCCAAAATATTATTAAGAACCAGTTATATTCAGGTATACAGTAGAGACAAAACACAATTGATATGGGGCTTACAATGAAAATAAGAATAATTAACTCATGCATATGGGTGTCAGGCATTTGCTTGATGTGCTTTTGCTTGAATTAGCTCATTTGAACTCCACATCAGCCCCATGAGTTAAAAATAACTTGCCTAAGTTTACCCAACTCAGACACGGACACAGGGGATAGAGCCAGAGCCAGAGCCCTGGCCCTCAACCCAATACTGTAGATGTGCACCAGGACAACATTCACATTGTATTGTATATGAATGGTGCTTCTGGGATTGTGCAAAGTAGTGACTTAGTGCTTATCCTACTAAGAATACTGTGGATATGTGTACTCTCCTTTCCTCTAATTATATAAAATAGATATAATCCTGCATCACTTTTGATAATTTTAAAGTATTTCACTTTAATATAATTTATTTTTAAAATTACCCCTAAATAAATAATTCCCTCTGTTTGGAACCACACTGACTCTACATATTTGAACACTTATCTGTGCACTCACATTCTATTGCTTCCTTAAGATACATTTTTGTAAGTAGATTTGTTGGATGGAAGGATATTCATATTGAAAAGTTTTACACATATTTTTTGGTTTCCCCCTAAAAAAGATGTCAATTATACATTAGTTAGTAGACTATGACTACCATTTTCCAAAACCTCTTATGTATACTGAATATTGTAAGTTCCTTTAATCTTTGTCAATCAAATGATTGAAATTTAATTTTACTTAATGAACATTTCTTAAATTTCATACTTTTACTGGAATGTTAATGTCTACTTTTGTAAGGAAAGTGTTTGTATGCTGGGCCCATTTTTAAATTCAAGTATATATACATGATTGTCATTACTCAGTAAGTTACAAGCATGAAACAATGATTTTAACACTTTGCTCACACATTCCCATCAAACTTTTAAAAGATTTTTTTCATTGATGAAATTTAAATTAAATTAAATTTAAATTAAATTAAAATTAAATTTCTGATTTAAAATAATTGTATTATCTTTTTAATGTCTATAGAATTTGTAGGAATGGCTCCATTCTGGTATTATGTTTATACTGGTTATTAACAGACAAATCATTTTAATAACAGCTAATTCTGTCCTCCATTGGCATCAGATACACCAAACCTTTCATCTACACCATACCAGTATGAGAATTGAGAAAGAGAAAGTAAAAAATTGAGTCACCATAAATTGTTCAAACTTTTGTTTATTAGACCCATTCGCTCATTTATATTTATTGAAAGCTACTAAGAACCAGTTACATTGCTTTCAGTGCTGGGCATAAATCAACTAAAAAGTAAAAATTCCCTGTCCACAGGAGCTGACACTTTAGTGGGAGAAGATGGAGATTAAAGATGTTAAATAAATTATATAGTAGCTTTATACGGTGATAAGCTCTCCAGAAAAAAAAAAAAAAAGAATAAGAAGAATAAGGAATTCTGATGGGAGATGGAACAGTGGTAGGGTTGCAATTTTAAGTTGCAAAGGTGAGGGAAGTACTAAGAATAATTTTCTAGCAAAACTTGAAGGAAGTACATTATAGGATATGTTTACTAAGTAGCAGTTCGGTTTGTTAATCTACCTGTCTGGGTCTTTGTTATCTCTTGGTGTTTAGGTGGGAGACAGATGTGTCTCTGTCTAATAAACGTTGTCTAATGTGACAACACTTAACAAGTTTGTTTTTTTCTTTCAAACTCTTCAGTGCAATACCTTTTAAATTCTCTAAGATTTACAGATGAACAAAACAAATATATAACTATGGATAATATTCTATAAAAATGGTTTAATTATAATAAAAACTCCAAAACTTTTCCATCTATTTTAAGATACAAAATTTATAGAACAAGTATCTTTTCCTGTTTCAGTGAAAACTTTTGTTTTCTGTGAAACTCTGTAATGGAAATCTCAGTGGAAATCTGTTTTCGTTTAAAATGTGTTCACGGTGACATTTTAAGAAGAAATCTGTTATGAATTCCCCTTTTCAGGCTGAGCAATAGTGAGTACTACTAGCAAATGCATCATGCTCCATTACATACATTAAACTACTTAGCAAGCTCAAGTGGTAACTTTAAAGGAAATATATACTATTAAAAACATTCCACTATTTGTCCAGCAGTTTAGAAACTAACAATAGTGCATTTTTTTCTTCTGTGTTTGTGGTTTTAGTTATTAAAGGTAATTATAAATAAAACTTGAAGAGGCATTCAAATTTTTGCATGAATTTTTACTCCTTTGGAGTTCTGCTAATGAAAATTGGCATTAAAAATCTAGTTGGAATGAAACATTATTCTCACGTGTGCATCTCTGTAAAATTCTGTGGGCTCATTTATAATACACTGAGTATTCTGAAATAAAATACTACATAATTTCAGTACACTTGCAAACAGAGTTATTGACTGTAATTTTGCTTGAAACTACAAATTGAAATTAGTTTACATAAATGCAACATGCTGTTTGTTTTTCTCATGCTACTGTGCTTAAAGGAATGACAATTCCTTTGAAAAGGTAGCCTTTGCAAGGTTTCTTAGACAATTAAAGATGTGGAAAATAACTCATCCTCCATTCCCAAAAGTTAGAAAGTTTTCAAATAACTGAATATTAATTACATTTTTCACTTCTATATTCAAGTAAAAACACAAATTTGATTCAACATGACATCATGTGCTACTTGATAGAAGAACACAAACACTGCCTGTGAAGTAATCTTGCCAAAACACCAATTTATAAAAAATATAGAGACAGGGAAATCTATTGAATAATGCCACAGGGGATGCAGTCAACAGAATATACACTGTGAAAAAGACACTGGATAAAAATTGGGTTTCATTATCAAATAATTTGCAAGAAAAAAAGAGATGGGGGAAATTATAGATTAAAGAAAGATTCTGTGTGCTTTATATTGATCAAGATTCAAATGAACACACTGTAAATAAGATGACATTTGTGAAATATTTGGAAATTTGAACACTAGCAGGATATTTGATGAAATTATTAACCTTGGTAGCTGTGAGAAAGATATTAAAATTATGTCATTTTTTTAGAATTTAGAAATACATATTAAAATATTTACAGGTACAATTGTATGAAGTCTGAGGAAATAGATCAGGATATGCAATAAATCAGACTGGCATGAGTTAATTGCTGAAGCTAGGTGATTTGTTCATGGAATTTATTGTTATTATTTTTCTTTGTTATATGTTTAATATTTTTAATAATTTTAATGTGAATTAATTAATGGCTTCATATGAACAAATAACACCATGCTGGTTAAAATTTGATGAACTCACACAAGAATTGTGACCCTGTGTCATACATCCCGTTAACAAACAAACAACGAAAGTCATTCAGGAGTAAATGCATATTTAATATATACTTATTGAACATTATTGGTCAAATGGAATTTCTCTTTGGGAGATTATCTGTAGGAAACTGCATCTTAGAAACCACTATTATTGTGTGATAAACTTTCTAACAAATTATTTTTGAAAGTAATTTTGGATTGGTTAGAAGCAGTTGTTTACAACAATACACTGTTAAGTGTTATAGGATGAAAACTATTTTTATTCATTACTTATGTGGTTTGTATGCCATGTTTCATTCTCTAATTATTAACAGAATACAAAAAAGGATTCAGTTCTATGGGTACAGTATGATTATAATTATATCAAAATTACTGGATTATTTATCTGTTGATGTGTAACAATATAACCATAAATGTCATGGTTTAAAACACATATTTGTTAGTTCACAGTTTCTGGGCGCTGTTTAGTTGGTTTGTCTGCAAGATTGAAGTCAAAGATGTCAGCCTGGGCCACAGTATCATCTGATGCTTGACTAGAGAAGAATCTGTTTCCTTATTCATGTGTTTATTTGCAGTCTTTAGTAACTCACAAATTGTCAGACTGAGTTCTACATACACTTAAGAGGAGAGGATTATCCTAGGGTGTAAATGCCAGGAGGTGGTGGTCATGGGGGCCATCTACTAAGCAAATCAGTAATATTTATAAAATAGAACAATTTATAAAATAGAACATCAGTAATATTTATAAAACATTTATAAATATTAAATCAGTAATATTTATAAAATAATATTTATTATTATATAATAATCAGAGTATAGAACTTTTGTTGTTTGTTTATTAGATTCAGTTACCCAAACTTTTCACATGAAACTGATTTTTTTTTTTTTTTTTTTTTTTTTGCGGTATCTGGGCCTCTCACTGTTGTGGCCTCTCCCGTTGTGGAGCACAGGCTCCGGACACGCAGGCCTAGCGGCCATGGCTCACGGGCTTAGTTGCTCCGCGGCATGTGGGATCTTCCCGGACCAGGGCACGAACCCGTGTCTCCTGCATCGGCAGGCGGATTCTCAACCACTGTGCCACCAGGGAAGCCCATGAAACTGATTTTTAAAATAATTTCTTATTTTCATATGTCACTTAAACATTTTGGGGAGCATTCTTTAGTCTTTTTCTCTTTGATTTTATTTATTTATAGTGGAGATGGTTTTTACATAACTTGTTTCTTGTTTGCCAACAAAATTATTATATTTTTTAAAGTAAATAATTTTTATTTAGATTTTTTATCTTCCTGAAATCATGACCATGAATTCTCAGTTACATTCAGAGAATACTACTCAGTATTAATCCTAGATCTTTAAGGATGATCTTTAATATTCTTATTCACGGTATCTAAAAATAGTTGTAAAGCTCTATGGAAAACACATATTTTAAAACACATATAGTCTTTAAAAAATTAAAACACATATATAGTATTTAAAAGAGAATAGCCATCAAATACAGTCAAATTTCCTTGGAGTGCCTGAAATAACCTATCCAATGTTTCATTTCTTTCCTTTTGTTAAGTGAAAAATGTCACTCTATTGGGCATTGATATAAAGCCTCAAGTCATTTTCCTATGAGAGAAATTTGGGATAACATGGGCCTATCCTGAAAAGTTAAACAATGGGAAAAAGATATCAAAATACAACAGGACCTTTGAATTTTTAACAAGTTAACAAATCAACAAAATCAACAAATCCAGTCTAGCTAGTTTTATCAAAAAGTATGTAGTATGGGGCTTCCTGGGTGGTGCAGTGGTTGAGAGTCCACCTGCCGATGCAGGGGACACGGGTTCGTGCCCCGGTCCGGGAAGATCCCTCATGCTGCGGAGCGGCTGGGCCCGTGAGCCATGGCCGCTGAGCCTGCGCGTCCGGAGCCTGTGCTCTGCAACGGGAGAGGCCATAACAGTGAGAGGCCCGCGTACCGCAAAAAAAAAAAAAAGTACGTAGTATGGAAAAATAGGTGCTTAAACAATCGTTTAAAGACCTGGAGAAGTCTCTAGACTAAGCCCCCAAGAATCACTACCAGCAGTAAGAACCACTTTGCCTCTGCCACAGTTGAGGAATTTACAAAAGCTGATGAATGGGAAGCTAACTGCTGGAAAGGAAATCATTGCTATAGCCTCTGGTTCCAGAACATCACCACCTCACTTGGAAATTTGCTCTATAATCTACTTTTTTCCCCCATCTGACTCAGTTCTATATCAAAATCTCTCACAGATGCACCTAATTTTCAGGCTAGGACCACAACTGTAAAAGGGCATGGAGGAAATGTAATTTTTTAGTTTTCCAGCTAACAGGGTCTCCATTCTAGAATGGAATATTGAGTAAGCCAATTTATATAACAACAAATAGCAATATCCATGTCTATATCTATATATCTATGGACTAATTCAATAGTAAGAAAATAAACACTAGGTATATCTTGCATTCTTATTTCAAATAACCTCTCTATCTTCAATGACAAAATCTTGAAAGAATGAATTTAAGGAGTTAGTCTTGTTGAAAACTTTGGGGGATTATTTCAAAATAATAATTATTCATATCACAATATCTTATATGTTACTTTATCATTTTAAAGTGACTTTACATAATTATAACCTGTGTGCATCACTATACATTTATACAAGTTGGAATAGTCACTATAAAATCGATGTATGGGGACAGAGAGGCATCAAAACACTTAACTTGCCTAATCTGTCTGTAACCTAGTAGATCTAGGATACAAAACCACTAACACAGTACTCTTTGTCCTAAAATATATTCACTGTTATATGGGGGAAAAGCATTTTTACTGAAATCTTATTGTCCAAGCTGGCTTTTTTTCAAACAGGATTTCAGAATATGAAGTTGATCCCATACAGGCAAACTAATTTGAAAAATAAAGACTGAAATAAATAAAAGGAAAGCAAGCAAACAATGCTACTTTGAAAAATCTTTATAAATGAAGCAAATATGAGTATAATATGATTATAATTGTATATAATTACAGTGAGTATAAAGTTTACAATACAAATCTGAGGAGATCAGGTGTAACTTTCTTAATTTGTCTATAACTGAGCTCCCTTTGCTCATGAGGCCCTATTTCTGCCAATTGAAAGAAAACTGAATTTTGGACTTTAAGTAAGCTCAACAATTTGAAGTTTATAATTTAGTCAATTTTCATTAAATATTCAGTTAAAAGTTTCTTGCCCTTCCCCTCTCATTACCCAAGCATGAGGGTGAGGACATTATTTTCCACCATGTTCCTGTGAGCCAAGACATTGTTCCTTATATGCTCACTGGCCTAGGCTCGGGGGTTGCTCTATTTCAGCTTGCTGGTATCAACACATGCGTTGTGATGGAAGAGCAAATAAGAGGGGCAAGTAATTCTCAGACTCAGCTAACCATTAACAGGAATGTGCCAGATCTTTTGATATTTCAAGAGAGCAGAAACAATATATTTATTTGTAATATTATTATTTTCAAATGTTGGTTCACTAATTTTTAAAAATAAGGATGCACACAGAACATGTAAAACCATCACAGAGATTGCTGTTGGTGTACAGGATGCTTGTTCATCACATTGGACATTTTATTGCATTTCCAGATATTAGTATCTTATTTTCAAAATTAATAAAGTGCTGCAGTATTTTTAAAATTTAACACTGAAAGCTTAGTGCCTTTATGATAATTATAATTCTTCTTACAAGCTGTGGAGTACGTTCCTTGAATTTTAGTCATTGGTCTCACTAGCAGTCTTCTGTTACAGTTATCTTAATAGATTTAAATCCACGGGCGTATCTCTGTTCCTTCTAAAAATCATTACAGGAACAGCAAAAGGATAATTTCTTTTAAAGTTATTAATCTACAACCACAAAGAGAACAGAATAGTAGACAAGAACAAGAGATTTCAACATATTTTTTTGGAAAATGGAAAGCAGTGGGAAGACATAATGATTGACACAGCAGAGCAAAAGAACAGTGAAGGGCCAGTGAATAGCCAGCTTCTCTTACAGAGAGGAAGCCAATGAATAGCCAGCTGCCTCATCCTATAGAGACTTTGACTCAGAAATTGTTGCATAAGGAATGAAAGTAAGTGGGTGTGAGCATGGACCTAAAAATGGATGATGGTTTAAGACATTATAAGAAACAGTTAAACTTCCAGTTTGTCTGCAACTCCGGGCAGAGGGAAACCACCAATCTCCCACGTCTACAGGAGAAATTGAGGCTGAGACTCAGCAGCACGAGATGTTGAGGTACTTTGCTGCAAATAATCGTAGCAAAAGAAAGGCAATATATACTGAATGCTGACGTCCTCTCTCTCTCTCTCTCTCTCTCTCTCTCTCTCTCTCTCTCTCACACACACACACACACACACACACACACACACACACACAAACTCTCACACACACACTCATCTATTTCGATCTTTCTCAGAATCTCACTCTAAATATGAAAGTCAAGTAACATACAGATATTAAAAGAAAGCACCAATACAGAAGACAGCTTAAAGAAAACGAGAAGAGACAAACAACAATGAAAGAAGCAGACAAAAATCTCAATACTATCATCAGTATTTTTAGGGAGATAAAATAATGCCTGCCATGAGAAAAGAAAACATTCAGAGACTAGGAATCAGCCTTTGAGAATTAAATGCATAAAAGTCAGAAACAGACCATGGAAAGGTTAGAGAAAGTCAATAAAATTTCTTACCCCCCCCAAAAAAAATTAAACATTGAAAAGAACAA
This sequence comes from Kogia breviceps, assembly GCF_026419965.1. Lineage (NCBI taxonomy): Eukaryota > Metazoa > Chordata > Mammalia > Artiodactyla > Physeteridae > Kogia > Kogia breviceps. The sequence goes on from NC_081312.1 coordinate 53,635,402, forward strand.
AAAGGCAATTACAGCCCCATCTAGGAGGCCAGCTATTCAATGACAAGGTTCCCAGAAGTGGAAAACAAAGGAAATGAATGGAGATACGTTATAGAAGTAAAAAATAGAAGAATGTTTGTCAGAATCCAGATCGAAAGAACTATGATTCAGGAAAATGAATTAAAGTAGAACTAAATCGAGAACACACTATGAAATTTTAGATAACCATAAAAAGAGAGAAATGAAATCCCATACATTTACAGCTTTAACAATTATCAACCAATCACAAATCTGTTTCATCTATACCTCCAATCACTTCTTGCCACCCTATATTATTTTACTTTTAATTTATAAACAACTTTAAGACAATTTATGTACTGTAAAATTCACTTGCTGTGAATGTATGATTCAATAAATTTTAGTAAATTTATAGAGTTATGCAACTGTACCACATTCCAGTTTAAGAACATTTCCACTGCCCTCAAAACTCCTTCATGTCTATTTGCAGTAATTCTACTCCCACTCTCAACCCTAGGCAACCACTGATTTGCTTTCTGTCTATGTTTGCCTTCTCTGGATATATGATATAAAAGGAAGAAAACAAGTACTTATTTTTGCATTTGGCGTCTTTCATTTAGCATGTTTTTGAGGTTAATTCATGTTGTATTATGTATCAGTACTTCATCTTTTTATCGCTGAATAGTGTTCCATTTTATGGACATACCACATTTTCTTTATCCATTTGCCAGTTGTGAATATTTGGCTATTGTGAATAATGTGTCTATGAAATCCACATACATCTCTTTGTATGGAAATGTGTTTTCATTTCTCTCAGGTACATTCCCAGGAGTGGAACTGCTGAATTGTATGCTCTATTTATGCTTAACTTTATAAGAATCTGACAATTATTTTAAAGTGGCTGTAACATTTTACATCCCTCAGCAACGAATGAGAGTTCCAGTTTCTACATGTTCTTGCCATTGCTTGGTATTCCTGCTGTTTTGGTTATAACCATTCTACTGGATGTATAGTGGTATCTTATTGAGATTTTAATTTGTATTTCCGTAGTGTTAAGTATCTTTAATAGGCTTATTAGACACTCACACGTCTTCTTTGGTGAAATATCTTTTCTGATATTTGCCTACATTTTAATGGTTGTTTGTCCTCACATAATTTGCAAAAAAATTCTCCCAAGTATTTTCCTAATGCAATTTAAATTTTCAAGTGCAATTTAAAAACTGGTGAAATCCAATTTGTAATTTTTTCTCTCTTATGGGTTGTGCTATTTTTGTCATATCTAAGAACACTTTTCCTAACCCAAAGTCATGGAGACTTCCTCCTGTTTTCTTCAGGAAATCTTATATTTTAGCTATTGCATTTAGGGCTAATTATCCATTTTTAATTTCTGCTGGAATTTTTATAGGAATTTCAAGAACGTAGAGATAAATTGGGGGAGAATTGCTATTTTGACAATATATATAATTTTTTAATTCTGTTTTTTAAACATCTTTATTGGAGTATAATTACTTTACACTGGTGTGTTAGTTTCTGACTTCTAACAAAGTGAATCAGCTATCCATATATCGCCATATCACCTCCCTCTTGCGTCTCCCTCCCACCCTCCCTATCTCACCCCTCTAGGTGGTCACAAAGCACCGAACTTATCTCCTGATGTTATGTGGCTTCTCCACACTAGCTATCTATTTTACATTGATAGTGTATATATGTCCATGCATACTCTCACCTCCTTCCAGCATACCCTTCCCCCTCTCCATGTCCTCAAGTCCATTTTCTACATCTGCATCTTTATTCCTGTACTGCCCCTAGGTTTTTCAGAACCTTTTTATTTTTAGCTTCCATATATATGTTTTAGCATACAGTATTTGATTTTCTGTTTCTGACTTACTTCACTCTGAATGACAGACAATAGGTCAATCCACCTCACTACAAATAACTCAGTTATGTTTCTTTTTACAGCTGAGTAATATTCCATTGTATATATGTGCCACATCTTCTTTATCCATTCATCTGAAGATGAACACTTAGGTTGCTTCCATGTCCTGACTATTGTAAATAGAGCTGCAATGAGCACTGTGGTACATAACTCTTTTTGAATTATGGTTTTCTCAGGGTGTATGCCCAGTAGTGGGATTGCTGGGTCATATGGTAGTACTATTTTTGGTTTTTTAAGGAAACTCCATATTGTTCTCTATAGTGGCTGTATCAATTTACATTCCCACCAGCAGTGAGAGAGGGTTTCCTTTTCTCCACACCCTCTCTAGCATTTATTGTTTGTAGATTTTTTGATGATGGCCATTCTGACTGGTGTGAGATGATACCTCATTGTAGTTCTGACTTGCATTCCTCTAATGATTAGTGATATTGAGCATCTTTTCATGTGTTTTTTGGCAATCTGTTCTTTGGAGAAATGTCTATTTAGGTCTTCTGCCCATTTTTGAATTGGGTTGTTTGTTTTTTTGATATTGAGCTTCATGAACTGCTTGTAAATTTTAGAGATTAATCCTTTGTCAGTTGCTTCATTTGCAAATATTTTCTCCCATTCTGAGGGTTGTCTTTTCGTCTTGTTTATAATTTCCTTTGTTGCGCAAAAGCTTTTAAGTTTCATTAGGTACCATTTGTTTATTTTTGTTTTCATTTCCATTTCTCTAGGAGGTGGATCAAAAAGGATCTTGCTGTGATTTATGTCATAGAGTGTTCTGCCTATGTTTTCCTCTAAGAGTTTGATAGTGTCTGGCCTTACATTTAGGTCTTTAACCCATTTTGAGTTTATTTTTGTGTATGGTGTTAGGGAGTGTTCTAATTTCATTCTTTTACATGTAGCTGTCCAGTTTTCCCAGCACCACTTATTGAAGAGGCTGTCTTTTATCCATTGTATATTTTTGCCTCTTTTATCAAAAATAAGGTGACCATATGTGTGTGGGTTTATCTCTGGGCTTTCTATCCTGTTCCATTGATTTCTATTTCTGTTTTTGTGCCAGTACCAGACTGTCTTGATTACTTTAGCTTTGTAGTACAGTCTGAAGTCAAGGAGCCTGATTCCTCCAGCTCCATTTTTCTTTCTCAAGATTGCTTTAGCTATTCGGGATCTGTGTGTTTCCATACAAATTGTGAAATTTTTTTGTTGTAGTTCGGAGAAAAAAGCCATTGGTAGTTTGATAGGGATTGCACTGAATCTGTAGATTGCTTTGTGTAGTGGTGTAGTATAGTCATTTTCACAATGATGGTTCTTCCAATCCAAGAACATGGTATATCTCTCCATCTGTTTGTATCATCTTTAATTTCTTTCATAAGTGTCTTGTAGATTTCTGCATACAGATCTTTTGTCTCCTTAAGTAGATTCCTTCCTAGATATTTTATTCTTTTTGATGCAATGGTAAATGGAAGTGTTTCCTTAATATCTCTTTCAGAATTGTCATCATTATGTACAGGAATGAAAGAGATTTCTGTGCATTAATTTTGTATCCTGCTACTTTACCAAATTCATTGATTAGCTCTAGCAGTTTTCTGGAACAGTCTTTAGGATTCTCTATGTATAGTATCATGTCATCTGCAAACAGTGACAGCTTTACTTCTTCTTTTCTGATTTGGATTCCTTTTATTTATTTTTCTTCTCTGATTGCTGTGGCTGAAACTTCCAAAACTATGCTGAATAGTGGGGTTGAGAGAGGACAACCTTTTGTTGTTCTAGATCTTAATGGAAATTATTTCAGTTTTTCACCACTGAGTATGGTGTTGGCTGTGGATTTGTCATATATGGCCTTTATTATATTGAGGTAAGTTCACTCTATGCCGCTTTCTGGAGTGTTTTTATCATAAATTGGTGTTAAATTTTGTCAAAAGCTTTTTCTGCATTTATTGAGATGATCATATGGTTTTTATCCTGAAATTTGTTAATATGGTGTATCACATTGATTGATTTGTGTATATTGAGGAATCCTTGCATTCCTGGGATAAACCCCACTTGATCATGGTGTATGATCCTTTTAATGTGCTGTTGGATTCTGTTTGCTAGTATTTTGTTGAGGATTTTTGCATATATGTTCATCAGTGATATTGGCCTGTAGTTTTCTTTCTTTGTGACATCTTTGTCTGGTTTTGGTATCAGGGTGATGATGGCCTTGTAGAATGAGTTTGGGAGTGTTCCTCCTTCTGCTATATTTTGGAAGAGTTTGAGAAGGATAGGCATTAACTCTTGTCTAAATGTTTGATAGAATTCGCCTGTGAAGCCATCTGGTCCTGGGCTTTTGTTTGTTGGAAGATTTTTAATCACAGTTTCAATTTCAGTGCTTGTGATTGGTCTGTTAATATTTTCGATTTCTTCCTGGTTCAGTGTTGGAAGGTTGTGCTTTTCTAAGACTTTGTCCATTTCTTCCAGGTTGTCCATTTTATTGGCATATAGTTGCTTGTAGTAATCTCTCATGGTCCTTTGTGTTTCTGCAATGTCCGTTGTTACTTCTCCTTTCTCATTTTTAATTCTATTGATTTGAGTCGCCTCCCTTCTTTTCTTGATGAGTCTGGCTAATGGTTTATCAATTTTGTTTATCTTCTCAAAGAACCAGCCTTTAGTTTTATTGATCTTTGCTATTGTTTCCTTAATTTATCTTTCATTTATTTCTGATCTGATCTTCTTGATTTCTTTCCTTCTCCTAACTCTAGGGTTTTTTTATACTTCATTCTCTAATTGCTTTAGGTGACAGGTTAGGTTGTTTGATATGTTTCTTGTTTCTTAAGGTAGGATTGTATTGCTATAAACTTCCCTCTTAGAACTGCTTTTTCTGCATCCCATAGGTTTTGGGTTGTCCTGTTTTCATTGTCATTTGTTTGTAGGTATTTTTTTACTTCCTCTTTTTTTTCTTTAGTGATCTCTTAGTTATTAAGTAGTGTATTGTTTAGTATCCATGTATTTGTATTTTTTACAGATTCTTTTCTTGTAATTGATATCTAGTCTCATAGCATTGTGGTTGGAAAAGATACTTGATATCATATCAATTTTCTTAAATTTAGCAAGGCTTGATTTGTGACCGAAGGTATGATCTATCCTGGATAATGTTCCATGAGAACTTGAGAAGAAATTGTATTCTGTTGTTTTTGGAGGGAGTGTCTTATAAATATCAATTAACTCCATCTTGTTTAATGTATCATTTGAAGCTCGTGTTTCCTAATTTATTTTCATTTTGGATGATCTGTGCATTAGTGAAAGTGGGGTGTTAACATCCCCTACTATGATTGTGTTACTCTCGATTTCCCTTTTTATGGCTGTTAGGATTTGCCTTATGTATTGAGGTGCTCCTATGTTGGGTGCGTATTTACAATTGTTATATCTTCTTCTTGGATAGATCCCTTGATCATTATGTAGTGTCCTTCATTGTCTCTTGTAATAGTCTTTATTTTAAAGTCTATTTTGTATGATATGAGGATTGCTACTCCAGCTTTCTTTTGATTTCCATTTGCATGGAATATCTTTTTCCATCTCCTCTCACTTTCAGTCTGTATGTGTAGCTAGGTCTGAAATGGGTCTCTTGTAGACAGCATATATACAGGTCTCCTTTCTGTATCCATTCAGCCTGTCTATGTATTTTAGTTGGAACATTTATAATCCATTTATATTTAAGGTAATTATCAATATGTATTTTCCTATTACCATTTTCTTAATTATTTTGGGTTTGTTATTGTAGGTCTTTTCCTTCTCTTGTGTTTCCTGCCTAGAGAAGTTCCGTTAGCGTTTGTTGTAAAGCTGGCTTGGTGGTGCTGAATTCTCTCAGCTTTTGCTTGTCTGTAAACGTTTTAATTTCTCCATTGAATCATAATGAGATCCTTGCTGGGTAGAGTAATCTTGGTTGTAGGTTTTTCCCTTTCATCACTTTAAATATGTCCTGCCACTCCTTTCTGGCTTCCCTTCTAAGCTGTTAACCTTATGGAGGTTCCCTTGTATGTCATTTGTTGTTTTTCCCTTGCTGCTTTTAATATTTTTTCTTTGTATTTAATTTTTGATACTTTGATTAATATGTCTTGGTGTGTTTCTCCCTGGATTTATCCTGTATGGGACTCTCTGTGCTTCCTGTACTTGATTGACTATTTCCTTTCCCATGTTAAGGAATTTTCAACTATAATCTCTTCAAATATTTTGTCAGTCCCTTTCTTTTTTTTGTCTTCTTCTGGGACCCCTATAATTCGAATGTTGGTGCATTTAAAGTGGTCCCAGAGGTCTCTGAGACTGTTCTCAATTCTTTTCATTCATTTTTCTTTATTCTGCTCTGTGGTAGTTATTTCCACTATTTTATCTTCCAGGTCACTTATCCGTTCTTCTGCCTCAGTTATTCTGCTATTGATTCCTTCTAGAGAATTTTTAATTTCATTTATTTTGATGTTCATCATTGTTTGTTGCTCTTTAGTTCTTCTAGATCCTTGTTAAACGTTTCTTGTATTGTCTCCATTCTATTTCCAAGATTTTGGAACACCTTTACTATCATTACACTGAATTATTTTTCAGGTAGACTGCCTATTTCCTCTTCACTTGTTTTGTCTGGTGGGTTTTTACCCTGCTCCTTCATCTGCTGTGTGTTTCTCTGTCTTCTCATTTTGCTTAACACACTGTGTTTGGCGGTCCCCTTTTTGCAGGTTTCAGGTTCATAGTTCCCATTGTTTTTGGTGTCTGCACCCAGTGGTTAAGATTGGTGCAGTGGGTTGTGTCAGCTTCCTGGTGGAGGGGACTTGTGCCTTTTTTCTGGTGGATGAGGTTGGATCTTGTCTTTCTGGTGGGCAGGACCGTGTCCAGTGTGTTTTGGGGTGTCTGTGACCTTATTATGATTTTAGGCAGCCTCTCTGCTAATGAGTGGGGTTGCCTTCCTGTCTTGCTAGTTGTTTGACCTTGGGTGTCCAGCACTGTATCTTGGTGGTTGTTGAATGGAGCTGTCTTAGCCTTGAGATCTAGCTCTCTGAGAGATCTTTTTCTGTTTGACATTATGAGGAGCCAGGGAGGTCTCTGTAGACCAATGTCCTGAACTTGGCTCTCCCACCTCAGAGGCACAGGCCTCACACCCAGCCGGAGCACCAAGACCATGTCAGCCACATGGCTCAGAAGAAAAGGGAGAAGAAAGAAAGAAAGGAAGAAAGGAAGGAAGGAAGGAAGGAAGGAAGGAAGGAAGAAAGAAAGAAAGAAAGAAAGAAAGAAAGAAAGAAAGAAAGAAAGAAAGAAAGAGAAATAAATAAATAAATTAATTAAAATATTTTTTTAATTATTAAAAATAAAAAATTAATAATAAAAAAAGGAAAGAAAGATCAACCAAACCATAAAACGTATCCACCAATGATAACACGTGCTAAAAACTATAGTTTTTTAAAAAAGTGGACAGACAGAACCCTAGGACAAATGGTAAAAGCAAAGCTATATGGACAAAGTCACACAGAGAAGCATACACATGCACACTCACAAAAAGAGAAAAAGGAAAACATATATATATAAAAGAAAAAAATAAAAGAGAGCAACCAAATCAGTAAACAAATCTACCAATTATAATAAACTCTAAATAATAAACTAAGATAAACATAAAACCAGAAACAAATTAGATGCAGAAAGCAAACCCCAAGTCTACAGTTGCTCCCAAAGTCCACCACCTCAGTGTTGGGATGATTCGTTGTCTATTCAGGTATTCCACAGATGCAGGGTACATCAAGTTGTTTGTGGAGATTTAATCCACTGCTCCTGAGGCTGCTGGGAGAAATTTCCCTTTCTCTTCTTTGTTCGTACAGCTCCTGGGGTTCAGCTTTGGATTTGGCCCTGCTTCTGCGTGTAGGTCACCTGAAGGTGACTGTTCTTCGATCAGACAGGACAGGGTTAAAGTAGCAGCTGATACGGGGGCTCTGGCTCCCTCAGGCTGGGGGGAGGGAGGGGTACGGAATGCAGGATGAGCCTGCAGCGGCAGAGGCCAGCATGACGTTGCAACAGCCTGAGTTGCACCATGTGTTCTCCCCTGGGAAATTGTCCCTGGATCACAGGACCCCTGTAGTGGCAGGCTTCACAGGCTCCTGGGGGGGGAGGTGTGGATAGTGACCTGTGCTTGCACACAGGCTTCTTGGTGGCTGCAGCAGCAGCAGCCTTAGCGTTTCATGCCCATCTCTGGTGTCCATGCTGATAGCCATGGCTCGTGCCCCTCTCTGGAGCTCATTTAGGCGGTAGTCTGCCTTCTGTGTGCAGACAGGGAAGGGATCCCCTCTCCTCACACACCCTGAAGCAATGCTCTCTTGACTCTTAGGCAGTTCCAGACTTTTTCCCAGATTCCTTCCCAGCTAGCTGTGGCACACTAGCCTCCTTCAGGCTATGTTCACACAGCCAATCCCAATCCTCTCCCTGGGATCTGAACTCTGAAGCCTGAGCCTTAATTTCCAGCCCCCACCTGCCCCAGCAGGTGAGCAGACAAGCCTCTCAGTCTGGTGAATGCTGGTCGGCACTGATCCTCTGTGCAGGAATTGCTCCACTTTGCCCTCTGCACCCCTCTTGCTCCTCTCTCTTCTGTGGCTCCGAAGCTTCCCCCTGCCAACCCCCCATCTCCACCAGTGAAGGGGCTTCCTAGTGTGTGGAAACTTTTCCTCCTTCACAGCTCCCTCCCAGAGGTCCTGTCCCTATTCTTTTGTCTCTGTTTTTTCTTTTTTCTTTTGCCCTACCCAGATATGTAGGGAATTTCTTGCCTTTTGGGAAGTCTGAGGTCTTCTGCCAGCATTCAGTGGATGTTCTGTAGGAGTTGTTCCATATGTAGGTGTATTTCTGATGTATTTGTGGGGAGGAAGGTGATCTCCACATCTTACTCCTCCGCCATCTTGAAGGTCTCCCCTCTGTTTTGACAATATTGAAGTTTGAATCATAAATTTAAAAATTTTTTTTGTTGCTTTGATTTCTATGTAGTTTATTCTTTATGATACTATCATAAATGAAATTGCTTTCTTAATTTCATTGATAGATTTTTTGTTGCTAATACATAAAAATTCAATTGATATTTGTATACTGATCTTGTGTCAAAAAATTTTGCTAAATTTGCTTATTGATTTGAGGGATTCCTTGGGATTATCAACATACCAAATCATTTCATCTGAAAATAAAGACAATTTTCCTTCTTTTCTATGTGGACATGGTAATTTTGTATATTTGTTTTGCCTTATTGCACCAGCTAGAAACTCTAGTACATTGTTGAATAGAAGTGATGAGAATACAGCATTCAGTCTTAAACAAGTATCATGTTAGCTCTGGGTTTTATTGTGGATGTTCTTTTTCAGTTTGAGGAAATTCCTTTGTATTCTTCGTTTGCTAAGAGTTTTTATCATGAATGGGTGTGAGATTTTTTTCAAGTGCTTTTTCTGAATTAATTGAGCTAATACTCTGTGCTATTTATGAAAGTGATATTGTATCAGAATACATAATTTTTAATGATATTTTTCTAATAGCATATTTTGGTTTACCTACATATTATAAATTCTTAGAGGGAAGGAATAATGTCTCAATGCTTTTCTATCTTCCTAATTGTAATCAAAGTGTTATTCATGAAGTAATGATCAGATGTAAGAAAAGAAAATTATAGACCAATGTACTTGATGAAAATAGGTGTAAATTTCAACAAAATATTTGCAAACTGAATTCAATACATTAAAAGGATCTAACAACCATGATCAAGTGGGATTTATTGTTGAGATGCAAGAATGGTTCAACATATGCAAATCAATAAATGTGATATACAACATTAACAGAATAAAGTATCAATATAAAAATCATATGATTATTTCAGCAAATACAGAAAAAGCATTTGACAAAATTCAACACCTTTTCATTAGGAAAATTAGGTATAGAGAGAATGTATCTCAACATAACAAAGATAATATATGACAAGCCCACAGCTAACATCATACTTAAAAGCAAAAAGCTGAATCTTTTCCTCTAAGATCCGGAGCAAGACAAAGATGCCCATTCTCACTACTTTTATTCAACATAGTACTAGAAATTAGGCAGGAAAAAGAAAGAAAACGCATACATAGCAGAAAGGAGGCAGTAAAATTTTCTCTGTTTTCAGGTGACCTAATCTTATGTATTGAAAACCCTCAATACTCCACCAAAAAATGTTAGAACTAATCAACAAATTCAGAAAAGTTGTAAGATATAAAATCAATGTAAAAAATGTAGTTGCATTTCTATATACTAACAATGAACTATCAGAAAGATAAATTTAAAAAACCAATCCCATTTACAATATCATTAAAAAGAATAAAATACTTAGGAATAAATTTTACCAAGGAGGCGGAAAATCTGTACACTGAAAACTGTATGATATTGATGGAAGAAATTGAAGAAGACACACAAAAATCTAAGATATTCTGTGTTCAGAGATTGGAAAAATTATTTTAAAATATCCATATTATCCAAAGTGATTTACAGATTCAGTGTAATCCCTATAGAAATAAGGATTACTGTGGAATTACTATGGAATCAATAGTTTAGATTTGAAGGAGAATTTAAAGATCACCTGGTTCAAGGCCATAAATATCTTAAGACAATTAAAGTACAATTTTTTACAACTTTTTAATCTTAGTTACTATGAGAACTCAGATCTCATTGATTAATATCCATTAACATTTCTACTCCCAAATATCTCAAATTGGGGCTGTGAGTTTGCAGTAAGATATCTCAATGGACTTAATTCAGAATATTTAGATTAGGTCCTAAAAATTTGCTAGCAAATAATGTAATACTGGTTCACTTGAAAGCAGAATTAAGTGGCATTATTTTCATTTTTCTTTTTATGCATTTCAGCCTGGTTTGAATTTGATACAAAGAACCTGAAATATTTTTGGAGTTTGAATAAGTATTTTTTTTAAGGGAGTTGAGAAAAAGATGAGGTGCTATATTTACTTAGCTGTGTTTTGTTCTGAAAAGCTATTGCAGTGTTATTCACGGACCTTCTCATTGGTTTGAACTCAAAGAATTTGGAAGTCTGGCTCTGAGTATAAAAACTGGTCAAACCAATAAATAGGCTTTAATGTTGCTTGATACTGACTCTTCAGATAACTTGACCTTTCTTTTCCCTCAAGTGTTTTTTTTTTTTTTTTTCGGTACACGGGCCTCTCACTGTTGTGGCCTCTCCCGCTGCGGAGCACAGGCTCTGGACACGCAGGTTCAGTGGCCATGGTTCACGGGGCCAGCCGCTCCACAGCATGTGGGATCTTCCCGGACCGGGGCACAAACCCGTGTCCCCTGCATCAGCAGGCGGACTCTCAACCACTGCACCACCAGGGAAGCCCCCCCATGTGTTTTAAAGTGAACGTGTAGATTCAGTTTGGATAAGTAACACATATATAAAATATTAGCATATTTCTTTCATTAATTTTGTATGTTAGGAAAAATGTTTTAAGAAATTTTGTTTTATAAATATCAATTAAATCTATCTGGTCTACTGTGTCATTTAAAGCTTGTGTTTCCTTATTCATTTTCTGTTTGGATGATTTGTCCACTAGTGTAAGTGGGGTGTTAAAGTCCCCTACTATTATTGTTACTGTAGATCTCCCCTTTTATGGTTGTTAGCATTTGCCTTATCTACTGAGGTCCTCCTATGCTGCGTGCATAAATATTTTAAATTGTTATGTTTTCTTCTTGGATTGATCTCTTGATCATTATGTAGTGTCCTTCCTTATCTCTTGTAACAGTCTTTATTTTAAAGTCTGTTTTATCTGATATGAGTATCACTACTCCAGCTTTCTTTTGATTTCCATTTGCATGGAATATCTTCTTCCGTACCTTCACTTCCAGTCTGTATGTGTCCCTAGGTCTGAAGTGGGTCTCTTATGGACAGCATATATCTGGGTTTTGTTTTTGTATCCATTCGGCCAGTCTGTGTCTTTTGGTTGGGGCATTTAATCTATTTACATTCAAGGTGATCATTGATATGTATGTTCTTATTACCATTTTCTTAACTGTTTTGGGTTTGTCTTTGTGGGTCTTTTTCTTCTCTTGTGTTTCCCACCTAGAGAAGTTTCTTTAGCATTTGTTGTAAAGCTAGTTTGGTGGTGCTGAGTTCTCTTAGCTTTGGCTTGTCTGAAAAGCTTTTGATATCTCCATCAAATCTGAATGAGATCCTTGCTGGGTAGAGTAATCTTGGTTGTAGGTTTTTCTATTTCATCACTTTAAGTATAGCCTGCCACTCCAAAATATACAAACAGCTCATGGAGCTCAATATCAAAAAAATAAACAATTCAATTAGAAAAAAGACATTTCACCAAAGAAGACATACAGATGGCAAAGAGGCACATGAAAAGATGCTCAACATCACTAATTATTAGAGAAATGAAAATCGAAACTACATTGAGGTATCACCTCACACAGGTCAGAATGGCCATTATCAAAAAATCTAGAAACAATAAATGCTGGAAAGGGTGTGGTGAAAATGGAACCTTCCTGCACTGTTGGTGGGAATGTAAACTGATACAGCCACTATGGAGAACAGTATGGAGGTTCCTTAAAAACTAAAATTAGAACTACCATATGACCCAGCAATCCCACTACTCAGCATATACCCTGAGAAAACCATAATTCAAAAGGACATATGTACCCCAGTGTTCATTGCAGCACTATTTACAGTAGCTAGGACATGGAACCAACCTAAATGTCCATTGACAGATGAATGGATAAAGAGGATGTGGCACATATATACAATGGAATATTACTCAGCCATAAAAAGAAACAAAATTGAGTTATTTGTAGTGAGGTGGATGGACCTAGAATCTGTCATACACAGTGAAATAAGTCAGAAAGAGAAAAACAAATACCATATGCTAGCACATATATATGGAATCTAAAAAAAAAAAAAAAAAGGTACTGATGAACCTAGTGGCAGCACAGGAATAAAGACATAGACATAGAAAATGGACTTGAGGACATGGAGTGGGGAGGGGGAAGCTGGGGTGAAGTGAGAGTAGCATCCACATATATACACTACTGAATATAAAATAGCTAGTGGGAAGCAGCAGTGTAGCACAGGGAGATCAGCTCAGTGCTTTGTGATGACCTAGAGAGGTGGGATAGGGAGGGTGGGAGGGAGGCTCAAGAGGGAGGGAACATGGGGATATATATATGCATATGGCTGATTTACTTTGTTGTACAAGAGAAACTAACACAGTATTGTGAAGCAATTATACTCCAATAAAAATCTATTTTAAAAAAGAAATTATGTTTGTTTCATTTATTATTTGTGTATTTATGAATGCATTATTGGATAACATTGACAGATCTCCAATTCTTAATGGTTTTATCAATTAGCACCCATCAACTTATTTAGTAAAAATATGTCATCCAAAGAATATCTAGAAATAACACAATGGTAAGTAAGTTGTCACCACTGTCCCCTATATTTTCATATCTGTACACGAGTCTAATCTATTGGTTTCAGAACTGATTTGGAACCCAGGTGTATAGCAAAGTTGAAGGAACATTTTCATTGGGACTTGAAATAACATGATGCTGTCTGGAATTGTCTCTGTTGTATGAAGGAAAATATTTGAGATAGTGGTTATATTTAAACATAATTACTACCAGTTTTTAAAACTGTAGGGAATCAGAATGATAAAGTAGCTCATTCATTGCCAAGGCCCATACAGGCTTGCAAAAAGCAGGAATGCTGAAAGCAGGAGTTTCTAACAGGTTAATAACTGATATGTATCTGACATTATTTTGTTTCTCTGCACACAAAATAGGGGGAACTAACCTCAATTTAAAGGGGAAAATCATATACATTTAAATCCACCTAAATTTTCTGTATTTTCCTGAGCAAACTTTTATTGTGTAGAATTATTTAGATAATTATTGAACCTCTTCATCCTCATGTAGCAATTGAAATGATCAGGCCTTTCCAAAAGTATTACAAATATAACAAAGTTTTCAATTCATGCCATTGATTCCAGATTGGTCATTTTTTCAAGGTGCATTTTGATAGTTTTAGATCAGCATGAACATGTTAAAATATTTAACACAATGGTTTTCATGTAATGCAATTATGAGGTAGTAGATTGGCTGCTGAATGAATCAATAATCTTATTTTATGTGAATACTTACATTTGAAGCCTTTTTTCCCCAAGAGACGTGACACATATTCAAAAGAGACACTGTAGCATAAAAATAGTTAAAATTATACTGTAGCTCTTAAAGTAGTTGACTCTGTATATAAATTCCAGAAAATCCATTAGTCTTTTCTACATTGGTTAGATAGATGATAATAAAATCCCAGAGGATATATATACAATACTAACAGTGTTTTTTGATGATTTGGGCTGATATCCTAGAAAAGAGTGACATTTTAAACTGAAAGTGGTTTTATTTCCTAAAGGAATGAAAATATAATTTCTATTCTGTATTCAATTTGATCTATGCTAAATAAGAAGCATTTAATAGATGCCAGATAGGGCGTTAACTTGTAGTGATAAGAGAAAATGTGTACAATCCCCATGGACAATTTTTAAACTACAACTTCTCATACCATGCAAATATGGCACTTTTAAATTTTAAAGCATTTATAAAACTAACACACATGTTCAGCAGAAATACGAGGAGGGCACATACCCTAACTCCATGGGCACAGAAGCTACAGAAATTGAGACCCTTCTGGACCTTGCCTTATGTACCTCTTCATTTGGCTGTTAATTTGTATTCTTTATAATATCCTCTACAATAAATCAGTAAACAAAAAGGATGTGTTTCCCTGAGTTCTGTGAGCTGTTATAACAAATTATTGAGCCTGAGGAATGGAATATGGAAACTCTCAATTCATAACTGGTTGGTCAGAAATACAGATGACAACCTGAGACTTGTAACTTGAATCTAAAGTGGGAGCAAGCTTGTCCGACTGAGCCCTTAACCTGTGGGGTTGGTGTTAACTCTGGGTAATTACTGTCAGAATTAAATTGTAGGATACCCATTTGTGTCAGGAAACTTGGAGAATTGGTTGTTAGTTTGAAAAAAAACCCCACACATTTGGTGCCAGATGTGTTCTGGGTGCAGAGAAACAGTTTTCCTTTAATGTGTAAAAATATGCATTTGGAGTCAGTGGACTTTTGAGCTAATGGGCCTCAGCCTGCTTTGAAGAAATAAGCAAACTAAGGGTCAAAACGCAGTGACCATCTTTGGTTCATTTATAGAACAGGTTGTATGGCCTGTGAGGGTAGGTATCATTTCTGCTTTTACTCACTCTTTTCCTCCTTTTGGTGGTGGATGGTGGATACACAATAATATATAGCATGGTTGAATTATGTAAGATCACTTTTTAAAAAATATTAGAATCTTCTAGGTTATGTTACCATTTGCTTTTATCAATTTGTGACCATTTTGGCATCCATCACACGCATGCGTTTGCAAGTCTACATGTGTGGTGTATCTCAAGATAAGATTCTGATTATTCTTTGACAATACCCTGTGCTGTCTCCAGAGGAATGGAATAACAAGTTGTTTTTCACTCCTGTGGATGGTGGATAGAGTGTACTTCCAAAGTAAGGGGAATGGGAGAAAAGTGAGAGACAATCACAGATGACTGCTGAAACCAGGGGGAATGTACTGTCTCGTTTTACAAAAGATATCTGCTTCTGACTTTTAGGGATTGAAAACAATCAGCAAAAGCCCTCCAGTGCAGATCCTTAGGAATGAAACTGCCAAATAAATAGACTGAGTCTACATATAGACTGGGTCTAACATATCCTAGGCTGCTAGAAATATCATGCTAAATACAAAGTCAATACAATTGACTGTCTATATAGAATTGATGAATAACATATTTGCAGTACATATATATGTATGTGTGTATTTTCATTGAGTACAATTCTAGTTATCAAAAAGATATAGTGATTATAAGTATTATTGTCATCTTAATTACAAATAACTGGTGGGGCAATAAGACAAATTATGGATCTAAAGAGAAGGACTAATATAACCCTTCTCTTTCCTGTTTTCTTACTATTTCCTCCAATTTTTCTCTTTCTTGTGTTGCTTTTGATTCCTTTTCTTCTCTAACACAATAAATATTCTCTATTCTATTCTATTCTATTCTTTCTATCGTCAACTCTCAAAGCCTATCCTACATCCTTTCCTCACACTACATGTTCTTCCTTATCCTATGAACTTATGTTTATTTAACTATACCATGTATGCTGAGAATCCCTAAACATATACGAACTTAAGTCCAACTTCTATCTGATTCTACCTTCAATAGGTTGCTAAGATCCTTCTCATACCATAGTTGTATTCTAGATCCTCATCATTTCTTGCTTTGAATATTGAAATGGTTTTTAAATAATTATTGCTTTGTTCCCTGCCTTCAAATTCACATTTCTCCTAACTCTGTTTACACAGATCAGATCATGTTATTCCTTGCTCACTAGGCTGGTTCCCTAATGCCTGAAGAGTCCATACCCAATTCTTAAATGTGAAATTTAAGAATTTTTGCAGTTTAGGTTCAACCAGTCTATTTAACTTCTCCTCCCACCTTTCATTTGGCCTCTACTCTGGCATACTAGATTACTAGTCATTCCCTGAGTACACCATGCCCCCAGCCCACCCCTGGCAGCCCCTTTGATGAGACTTGAAATGACCCAGTGCTAGCATATGGCACAATTTGTGTTCCTAGGAAACACTCTGGAGATGCAGACTACACTTGGTTTGTTCTCAAAGCAGCTATAAAGTCTGCCTATCTCCCTTTAAGTTGGAATCAGACCTTCATTCTATGAGTCTGCTAAGCTCAAAGGAAGCATAGCAGGCTATTCAATGGTCTCTTTAAAGTCCCTCTCTCAGGACTTCCCTGGCAGTCCAGTGGTTAAGACATAGTACTTCCACTGCAGGGGGTATGGGGCCAATCCCTGGTCAGGAAGCAAGGAACCAAGATCCTGCATGCCACGTGGCCAAATAAATAAATAAATAAATAAAGTCCCTCTCAAAAGAGGTGAAAAGAAAACTGACACGCTCCTCTGAGTAGCTGGGAGTGGATGGAATGGGGTAGGGAGGTTGCAACCAGGCAGATCTGCCTAACTGTTCTCTTCACAAGTCCTGTATTACCATATATCATTGAATCTGAGAAGCTGTAAGATTCTCTAGTCATTTACATTCTGCTAATGAAGACAGGCTGCAAAAAAAAGTATGATGTACTATTGATTTTAAGATAATTCTTGATTTCAGAGACGTAAAAAGAAAAAAAAAACAAACACCCACTCTTCTTCTTTGAGACATGGAAGTTTGGGTAAGACTCACAGCCTGCTTTTCTGGAATTCACTTCTATAACTTTCATTTAATTTTGACTTATCATACCCTGGATGGAGCTACAGTCACCTAATGGCCTTTTCTGGCCACCTATTTTTGCTTTAGCCAAAATTTTAATTAAAACATTATGCAATGTGTCATTTTATACAATAATTCCTTCTTCATCTTTAAAGACTCAGATAAAATTTAACATTTTCTAAAAAGCGTTCTCTGATTCCTATCTACTAAACTCCTTCTCACTCTCAGGAAGAATGAATCACTTTTTTTCTTTTAATTTCACTGTTTTTTGTTAATATTATTTATGATTCTTTTTTGACAACGGAGTCAAGGACTCTCAATGGGAAAAAGATAGCCTCTTCAACAAATGGTGTTAGGGAAACTGGATAACCACAGGTAGCAAAATGAAATTGGATCCCTATCTTACACTACTCACAAAAATTAACTAGAAATGAATTAAAAACTTAAACATAAGACCTGATATCATAAAACACTTAGAAGTGAAAGTAGGAAAAAGCTCCTTAAGATTTGTCTTGGCAATAATTTTTTTGGATGTGACATAGAGCACAAGCAACAAAAGCGAAAATCAACAAGTGGGACTACATAAAATGAAAGCTTTGCTTTTCTGCACAGCAAAAGAAACCATCAACAATATGAAAAGACAACCTATGGAATGGGAGAAAATATTTGCAAACCATATATCTGATAAAGGGTTAATATCCAAAATAGAAAAGAATTCATATAACTCAATACTAAAATAACAAATAATCCAATTAAAAAATGGGCAGAGGAACTAAATAGACATTTTTGCCAAGAAGACATAGAAATAGCCAACAGGTACTGGAAGAGATGCTCAATGTCATTAACTATCAAGAGAATGCAAGTCAAAACCATAATATCACCTCATACCTGTTAAAATGGCTGTCATCAAGAAGACAAGAGATAACCAGTGTTGGCAAGGATGTGTAGAAAACGGAACTTCTGTTCATTGATGGTGAAATATAAATTGGTACAACCACTGTGGAAAACAGCATGGAGGTTCCTCAAAAAATTAAAAGTAGAAATACCATATAATCCAGCAATCCCACACTTGGGTATATGTACAAAGGAAATGAAAAAAGTATATCCAAGAGATATCTGCACTCCCATGTTTATCCAAAGTAGCTAAGATATGGAAACAACCTAAGTATCTGTCAACAGATGAATGGATAAAGATGTGGTAGATATATAAATATGAATATTATTCAGCCATGAGAAAGAAAGAAATCCTGCCATTTGCAACAACATGAAATGACCTTGACGGCATTATGCTAAGTGAGATAAGTGAGACAAAAAAGACATGTATGATATCACTTATATGTAGAGTCTAAAAAAACAAACTTCTGGAAACAGAGACTAGAATGGTGGTTACCAGGGGTTGGTGGGTGGGAAAATTGGGGACAAATTCAAGGTACAAAATTGCAACTAGTAGATAAATAAGTCCTGGAGATCTAATGTACAGCATAATGATTATAGTAAAAAATACTGTATTATAAACTACAAAGTTGCTAAGAGACTAGATCTTAATTGTTCTCACCACAAAAAAGAAACAATAATTATGTGATGTGATAGAACTGTTAACTAATGCTATGGTGGTAATCATTTTGTAATATATAAGTGTATCAAATCAACACATTATACACCTTAAACTTACAAAATGTAAACTTACATAATGTTATATGTCAACTATGTCCCAATTAAAACAAATACATATTATAAAACACTTTACTAACTGTGGTTGTGTTCATATCTGCTAGTCTGCTTTTGTGTTTTTGGTGTCTCGACTACTGCGTGGAACATAGCTCTATAGTTGCTGAAAGAATGAATGATCAAAAGTTATAAAATAGAAAGTCATTTTGGTATTTTAGACATGATATAACAAGGTTTTAGTACTTTCATGTGATCCTTACACATCTAATATCTAGTCTTTAAACATTCATATTGATTTTATTAATTCATCTTGAAGTAACTGGGCTTTGTGACAACAGACATGGTAAATTAAATCCTGAAAGACTAATTTTCATTCTAAAAATATGTTAGTTTACCCTGGTGAGTATAACTGTCCAATGTACAAAAACTTTAACTAATGTTGTCAGATTACTCCTTCACTCTTACGGGTCTTTATAAAGGAGATAAAATTATGACCCAAAGTTGTTGGCCAAGCATGAGTATCATGAAGAATTATAACCAAGGTTTTAATGATAGGTTATCATATTAGAAGCCTGATAAACTCTCCGGTTAAATTTATCAAAAGGATAAAAATCTTTGTAAGTTGGATAAGGTGTTTTCTACCTCGAATCTTGCTGGAGAAATAATGACACATCTAACTAACTAGATTTTTCTTATGAAGATTAGTAGTCCTTTGCTTTGTGAAAATAACAGTTACCTAATTTATGTCGTCAACGGTTCTGTTGGTTACAATGTTTTCAGAAAGCCCCAGATTCAATAGAAGTGACAAAACACTCTCATTAAGAATCAATTTCAAGTTTGTCTCTTAGAATATAATAATGCTGCAGATCTTGAGTATACTTCTTTATGTGTTGATTTTTACAGTTTTCAGTTTTAGAGGGCAAACTTTACCTTGATATTTTTAATCCCAATTAGAAAGCTACCTAAAAATTGCAATGCATGATTACTTAACATTATGCTATATAAAGAGGAAAGAAAATGATTTACACTGTTAAAACTGGGTTGCAATATAATTAAGTACTATGGGATAAAATGACTAAGCAATATCGAGTACATACTTCTATTTCAGTAACAGAATATATTTCTTCACTGAGAAATGTATTGGATCTTAGAATAATTTCTATTGGGAATTTCTATGGAAAAAAATAAGTATAACTGTAGTACTGATTTGCTCTCCACCTAAGCAAGTGACTCATTGAATTCTACATTACAAAAGAAGTAATCCAAGAAAAGCTGTGCTAAATCTAAAATTTGATTGAATCTATTTTAAGAGTAAAATGATTCACTAGGTAAACTATAATAAAAATTTTTGGCCTACTTTAGTTACATACATTCCAGTTTTCACCCAACAACCAACCAGATAGCCATTTCTCTACCAAGGTAGTTAGTTTTGCATTTGTTTTCTTATAAATATATTCATTCTGATTTCAAAAGAATATGCCTCAAGCATAAATTTTACCAATAGACTTCCTCAGATGTTTGAGTTGGAATAATTATGTTGTTGTTGTTGATTTGTCTTGATATTTTAATACATAAGCCAAATCATCAAATTAAGTTGTGATATTCTCACCAAAAGACAGCTACAGTGTAACACATGACCTCTTCTCTCCCAGATAAACAGGAAGCAATTTTTCTTTTAGTTTTATAATATATGTGTTACTTTATATTTTAGATACACATTACTTATAAAAACTAGTCTGAAAATAAAATGAGATTATTTTTGAGGTTTTAGAGAGGGCAGCTCTTTTATGTATGTTCTAGTTACAACTAACCATCTGCTTCCAGCTAGAAAAGTCCTGTGGTCACAGCTAGACCTAATCCATTGGGTTATGTTCGCCATGCGGAAAGTGAAATATCTATTGATATCCTCTGCATGAAAACTCTCTACTATTCTCATATGAGATATGTTTTTTCTTAACTGACACTAAATAAATAGAATTATTAAAAAAGCAAGTTTCTGCCATTTTGCTTTAAATGAAATTTCAGGAGAAAAGATAGCATTGAAAAACGGTAGACTGTATACGAACAGACTGCCATAACCTTAACATCTCTTTTTTTCCCCCGAATATTTTCATTTTAAAATATCACTGTTCTTACTCCACAGTGAAAAAGTAATTTCTTCCACAAATATTGTTTTTGTTTACCAAACATGTACTATTTTTAAAGATAAAAAGAATAAATGATGAAAGATTCTCTCTGTAATCTTGTTGATGGAAATATGTATATATTGATGGGATTCATAATAAGTCTCCTCAGAATGTGTCACATTGGCATGCAGACTACTCTGAGCTGAATATGATCCAGGCCTAAAAGACTCAGGAAGAGCCTTTACCCCTCCCCCTTAACTGCCTAAAAGATTTAGATGGAGGACCTGGTCCAGGAAGAGAGTTATCACCAGAGAACTGCAAAGAGTGTGGGCTAGATGTGGTAAACTGGGGAGGAGCAGAAGTGGAGGCGTGGGGGAGCTCAGCAGGGCCTGTTTCAAATTTCTATCGGTCTTCCATTGTCTCTGCATGGCATGGCAATCATTTATTTACCAAACATTTTTTCTTTCTGTCTTCCTGTAAATGGTCTTCCTCTCCTTTGCAGTACTAGATCCCTATCCCCTTCTTAGCTCTGAATGGCATATAAGCCTCAATTGCCTGACTGCCTAGGGGTTTCATATTCTATGGGACCCCCATATGTACTTAATTAAATGTGTTTTTCTCCTGTTAATCTGTCTCATGCCAATTTAATTATTAGATCACCCAGAAGAACCCAGAAGGGTAAAGGAAAAAATTTTCCACCTCTAAAATTATATATACATTTCTCTCATATAGGTTCCATTACTGAGTTTGGGTGTTTGTTTGTTTAAATTGTGATTCAAATATTTTTAAACCAATTTTTTTCTTTCCATCCCTAGAATCACTATATAAAGAAAATGGCCATTACTCACTACATTTTACTCTGGCTACATGGGCTTTTTTTCTTCATAAAGTTCACATCTTCTTGAAGGTCAACAATTGATCTAACACAATATATCACTGACATTCTTGGTCAGTTCAAAAGAAATATATCCAATCCCCAAATGTGACACCATGTTAAAATAGATAGCTTTTAATGTATTTAAACATCTATCTCTGCTCTATAAATAAAACTATTTAGTGGTCGGATTTATAGTATAGAAAAATAATTGTTAGGCTACCTTTAGTTTTAAGAGATCTCAGTTAATTTAATTCATTTTTGTATTTTTATTCTCCTACTTTAAAAACACCTTTTGCCCATATTGTTGTTACAAGAGGTAGACAACTCTCAATTATAGACTTCTAAAATATGCAAGAAAATGTTGATTAAAAAGCATTGGGATTTCTCAAATTTCTATTATGTTAGACAGCTGTTACTGAGATTAAAACAAAGCATAAACCTCAAAACCTAAAGTTGTTATTTAAAAGTGTTTAATGTGTAAAGATTTTAAAATAAGGTGCAGGAAGAAAAGGTTAAGTAGAACGTTTGGAAATCATGAATAAGAAAAAAAAAGTTGAGTTCAACTTTTAAAACATAAATATACATTTGGTCAAAGATCTTATGTATATTGACACATAAAGTTATCTCTCAAGTTTGTTAATCATAAGCCTGAGTAGGTTTAGATTTAGCATCAAAAAGATCACCATCATTACTTTGATCCTAAAGCATATACACTTGTTTCCTAATATTTGTTTCAGTACTTGGAGAAATTTCCATAAAAGATAAATGCTATGCCCTAAATCTCATGCTCTGTGTCTTTCTGATAAGTAATGCTCTTTGTAGACAGTGGTGTCTTATTCAAACACTGGAATTTTCTGTCTTACATTGTTTGATTATTTGGGACAGCAATGTAGGATAATGGCAAAATAAAACAAGGAAGTTTTATGTCTACTTTAAAATAACTTTTAACTTCATTATAATAGCTAAACTATAGGTTTTGAAAATTGTTTAATTTTTAAGATTATTTTCTAAACACACCAAATGGCTATCTTACAGAGGTCAGTCAAAAATGTTTGAATGAATGAGTAAAAATTCTATGATTTTGTAACACTAGTGTATGGTATTATGTTGGGGATCTGCAAGACCACCTCCAAGTTCAGTGATTCACTCAGAGGACTCATAGAACTTGGCATGGAGTGGAACTACTCATGGCTATGATTTATTACAGTGAAAGCATTCAAAGGTAAATCAGCAAAGGGAAAAGGTGCATGGGGTGAAGTCCAGAGGAAACCACGCAAAAGCTTATGAGTCTTTTTCCAGTGGCGTCACACAGGATGAGCTTAATTCCTCCAGTAGTCAATTGTAACAGCACATGTGAAATGGTCTATAAGGGAAGCTCTTTTTTTTTTTTTTTTTTTAAGGGAAGCTCTTTTGAGCCTAGCAGTCCAGGAATTTTATTCGGGTTGGTCACATGATTGACTATAAGCACTGAAATTCCACACTTTCAAAGGAAAGCAGATGCTCAGCACAAACCTCATTATACAGGTTAGGCATGATGAACCACTCTTATCATTAAGCAAAATTTTATATCACTGTGAGAATGTTTCCCAGCCACGTTTCCGGGCTACAGCCAAGGGCCAAACTGACAAGCAGGGCTTTCTAAGGATAGCAGTCTCAGGCTTGCTATATTGTTTTCTGCACTTGGATGAATAAGAAAAAGCCGATGTCAGCATCTATATTAAACATTGAATAAGAAATATTAGTAGATTTTCTTATCAAGCAAGAAAATTGAAAGTCAAATACTGTGTTTAGTGCTTAGATAGTAGGTATACTAGATGTCTTCCACTTTCTTCTCCAGATTCATCCTCCACTTTGTGTCTCAGAGGCATTGATGAACTGCATCAACTGGATCTCTACTACCTGATTTCCACTTGGGTTTGGCAATTGGGAGGCACATCAGAAGACTGAATGGTAGGAGGAGAGTGAGTTCTTGAAATTTATTAATACTGCATCAAGTCCACAGGATTTCAGCCAGGGCCCTGACTGATACGGAAGAAGATTTTGGAGGGTTAAGAAGCACATTGATAGCCTCCTTTCAGATGGGTAATCGTCTGTGAGATCATTATTACTCAGATTATCACTGGTGGTGTATGAGATGGCATATAGATAGAGGCAAAAGTATTGAGAGATAAAGTAGCTATGGCAGTTAGTCACTATGGTGACAAACATGACTGTACATATTATATCTTTCTCTGATGGCCCTAAGAACATACAGAGGGAGAAAGATATTAAAAGTTATAAATACCCAACACAGAACACAAATGGAAAATCAGAAAACTGAAAAGTAGCTTTAAAGAAGTACCCATCTCCTATTGCAATAGGGCATATATGACTGAAGACTGCACCCATGCCTTGACTGTTAGAGTTTCAGAGTTGCAGCACTAATTAAATGCTCAACTCTCCCAGGATTTTAAGCTAAGGTAGGGGAACTAGAAGTAAAGAGCAGGGCCTTATGATACATATTTGATTGGGAACATGCTCTGGAGGCATGAATGAGGTTGGAAACTTTGTATTCTCAAACCGCCCTGAATCTCTCCAGCTAGTAGAAGCAGCTGCTATCCATACCAGCCTTTTTCATATAAGCCTTTGAATAACTGCACGTGTGTAATTTGCCACATATGGTGATTTACACTCACCATTGCACAATGTCTTCTGTTCCTTCCTTTCAGTGGACAGGCATGACTAATCATGTTATCTCATTCCATCCTGTTTGCAGGAAATAGTCCTTTTATCAAACTCAAATTTCAGAATAAGATTTTTCTATAACCAGACATAAAAAAGGAGCCATTAGAGATTATTTTTTTTCTTTTGGCAGAGGAATGGCCTTTGTTGACTGCATCTCTTGAGCTTCACTTGTTTATGCTTTTAGTTTCATAGAATTCATGCAGGAGGTAGCTTTCTCTTCCCAGGCACTCTGAAAATGGCTTCTCTCAGTGACTCATTTCCTGGAAATGTTGTATAGTAGGCTAGCATTTGGGGGTTCTGTTCTCTGTCACTCTGAGACATGTTTGTGCCCCTGGCCAGCTTCTTGTGTGTTCATACGGAGCTGCATATCTCAATCTTTTGAGAGAAAGATTAAATTCTACATTGGGTCCAACCTCTACAGAATCCTCCCATGGTACAGAAACATGAATGCCATGCTATTTTCTATGTAACACCATTAAACATCCCTTGAATTGTAGCAACCTGCGATTTGACCCTTTAATCACTGTCTTATTTATTTTTTATGTTGGGTAAATGTTTCCTTTTTAGACTTCACAACTCCCTGAAGGTATCAGAGTACAAAAGAATATCTACTTGTCTCTTCCCTTACTCTGACATGGGTTGAAGTTAGTTTATTCTAGGTATAAGGGGGCCATCTTCCCTTTAGAATAGAGCTTATAAAATTTTAACATGTATCAGAATCAGCTGGGGGGTGCTTATTAAAACACAGATTTCTAGGCCCACTCCCAGAGATTCTGGTTCAGTAAGTGTGTGTTGGGGCCTGAGAATTTGGGTTTCTAACAAGTTCTCTGATGATGCTTATGTTTCTGGTTGTGGGTCTCACTTAGAGAACGATGTCTCACTTTGGTTTGAACAGTATTATCAGAATCCATTCTGCCTGGTAAAAGTGAGTTTCAAAATTGAAAGAGGGCTCTGCCATCTTGACACAGAGGTATAGTTCACATTGTGTTCAATCTTATTCAAATTCTGAAAACTGATCATGGGGGTGCTATCATGCTATCAGTGCTCTCATGAGGGATACTAGTTACGAGGATGAAATGTCTTTGATATATTGAAGAATTTTTATTCTCTGTAATCATTCAGGGACTCCTGTTTCTCAGTGAGAAATAGTCTCAAAGTGATTAAAGTGCTTTTTCAATTCAATAGAAGCTTGTAAAAAGCATATTCAATGTTAGATATGGTGGCAATTGTGACACAAGCTGTTGAAAGTTCAGCAGTGTAATGCTTCGAGCAAGAAAGAAAAGAACATTTGCCTTTTGTTGATGTGGTTGTTTTGAGTGGGAAAAATATTATAGCTTCAAATAATATATGAGAACGGAGACTATAGATATTTTCAGGATATATAACCATGGGTATTTGGAAATGGCGGGATGCAAAGATCTCTTCCTCTGTCTCTCAAGAAGAGGTTGAAAAAAATTGTCAAGAAAATATAGACAGAATCAGACATTGCATTAGGTTTAAAACAACTTTTACCTGGACCATTCTTTCTGTAAAACTGTGTTTTTATATATTTTATTCCATGGAATCTGAAGCAAGGAAAACATCTTTTTTTTTTTTTTTCACCTGCAAGTGAGAGAGGATAAGATATTCTGAGGTGTTAATGGGATATTATGAATCATCGGTTAGACAAGTGGTTCTCAAACTGCTGTGGGCTAAAGTAAAGAGGAATAGTTAGGAAAAGAAAATGCCCAAGGTGCACCTCAGATCAATCAAATCTGAATCTCCATGGATGGGACCCAGATATGTAATTTTTACATTAATCTCCCCAGGTGATTCTACTTTACAGCCAAGATTAAGAACAACTGGAAGAAAACCTTAGCATAACTGACTGAATTTGCAGAAATTAGTCTGTGCCAGAAGGGAGGAACAACACTTGCATAGTCTGTTTTTTCATGGAACTTGCTTTCAAGCAGTTGTGATATTCATAGTAAAATAAAGAACTTAAAGAAGCAAAGATATTTATATAGCAATCCATTCTTAAGTAGGAAAGTTAAAGATAGGACTAAAATGATTCATTCTGGGACTTCTATTCAAATATTCCTTCCCTTGCTTTTTCTTGAAGTATTTGCTCAAATCAGCTTTTAATCCCTCAATAAAATGATGTAGTTCTATCAGCCTGGAGTTGGTATCTTTATTTTGGATATAATTGGCTTTTCAAGAGATTGAAAGCTGACATTTGAAAACATTTAACTGGCCAATTGGTCCTAAGTATCAGGTGCCTGCATAACTCTTTTACAAGCAATTTCTAGCATTGTATTTTTTTCCTTAATGTATTTTTACAATGAAAAATCCCAGTTCAATAATTGAAAAATATATGTATTTTTCAGTGAATTATATATGTACATTCAATCTTTTTTCAACCATTTGTAAAAGTTACTTTGTTCTTCTGGTAATGATGAGAAAGTGACACATGTTGATAAGTGCTTTTGGAAATAATTGAAGCTGACTAACCCCAAAATATTTTTTCTGCTACTACAAACCATGGAATGGGTCATTTTTTAATATATTGTGTAACAAATATTTATTGAATATCTACTCCATGTAAGGCATCATGCCAAGCATTACAAAATATTAAAAATGAGCCAGACACATTGTCCTCTGTTCAGTTAGAGAAAGATGTACAGGAAAATGGTTTTTAACTACAAAACTCTGTAGAAATGAAAGAAATTATTTTCTACCTGGCTCTGAGCAGTCATTTACCAGGGATATTAAAAATTGTTTTTGCTGACCATTTATTAGGAACAAGACTGGAATTCAGAATGTAAATTTAAAAGTAATTATAGTTTTAAAACCATTGTACAGGAAGATTGATATTTATCTACCTAGGCAAAATCATCTCCAAATAACTAGTAGTATCCTCCCTAGCTCAGAAATTCTGAGTAAACAATCCACTTTTATAAGGACTTATAAAACTCACAACATAACATGCCTTTAAAGATATGAATGGTAAACAGAATGGGAATAGGGCAATAGGGAGTGGTGGGGACTGTGGCAACTAAAGCCACATGTTGCTATGTGAGAACATATATCCTATGTGTCTTCTAATTTTTATAAATAAGTAATAATATGGACATCCCACAGGAAATGTACTTATTTTAAAAACACTTTATAGCCCAAACAACAGTCATTAAAGGGACACATTTAATGAGTCCCTTTAAGAAAATAAGGGTTATTTAATTATTATTTCTTTACAAATAAGAAAGCTAGCAGGTTATTACAGGCTTCTGAGGTGACTCTAGCTTTATAACTAATTTGTATATAGCTAACATTTGCCTAGTCTTTGAAGCATCCTAGGCACTAAGTGTTCATTAAGTGACTGATTGATTGATTTAACAAATATATTTTTTCCTCTAATGGATAAAAAAATAAACTCCACTTTGTAAACTTTATGTACCAGAGCATCAGTGTTCTGGCAGTGCACTGATTGCTTCCCTTGAAGAAAGAGACACAACACTGACCTTCTACTATCCTTCCACTTTGTCTTTCCTCACTGTAGGAGGATAGACATTTTCACTGAAAGGACTATGTCAACTTCCATAGTAGCCTCAAATACCTGTAATAAGCAGTGAGTCCTTCGGTTCAAACTGTCAGTATTTGGGAAAATCTCTCTGTAAACTAAGAATACAATAAAAAACTGTTTTAGCATAACAAAAAAAGTTATCTGAAGCAAACGGTCAACTTTAAACTTCATGTTGAAACTTTAGAGTCATTTCTGTAAAAATTAAGACAACAGAAAATAATGCTCACTAATGGTATTTAATATTGTTCCAGAAATATTAGCCTATCAGTGACACAATAAAAAGAAATCAGAGTGAGAGACATTTGGAAGATGGCGGAAGAGTAAGACGCAGAGATCACCTTCCCCCTCACAGATACATCAGAAATACATCCACACGTGGAACTTCTCCTATAGAACACCCACCGAACGCTGGCAGAAGACCTCAGACCTCCCAAAAGGCAAGAAACTCCCCATGTACCTGGGTAGGGCAAAAGAAAAAAGAATATACAGAGACAAAGAATAGAGACGGGACCTGCACCAGTGGGAGGGAGCCGTGAAGGAGGAAAGGTTTCCACACACTAGAAGCCCCTTCGCGGGCGGAGACTGCGGGTGGCGGAGGGGGGAAGCTTCGGAGCCGCGGAGGAGAGCGCAGTAACAGGGTGCGGAGGGCAAAGCGCAGAGATTCCGCGGAGGATCCGTGCCGACCGGCACTCACCAGCCCGAGAGGCTTGTCTGCTCATCCGCCGGGGTGGGCGGGGGCTGGGAGCTGAGCCTCGGGCTTCAGCTGGATCCCAGGAAAAGGTCTGGAGTTGGCAGAGTGAAAACAGCCTGAAGGGGTTAGTGCACCATGGCTAGCCGGGAGGGAGTCCGGTTGAAGTCTGGAGCTGCCGAAGAGGTAAGACACCTTTTCTTCCCTCTTTGCTTCCTGGTGCGCGAGGAGAGGGGTTTAAGTGCGCCGCTTAAAGGAGCTCCAGAAACGAGCGCGGAGCTGCCGAAAAGACAGGAGACTTTTTCTTGCTTCTTTGATTCCTGGGGCGCGAGGAGAGGGGATTAAGGGCACGAGCTCCAGAAACGGGTGCGAGCCGCGGCTGTCGGCGTGGATAGCAGAGACGGGTGTGGGACGCTAGGTTTGCTGCTGCCGCCACCAAGAGGCCTGTATGCGAGCACAGGTCACTCTCCACACCGCCCCTCCCAGGAGCCCGTGCAGCCCGCCACTGCCGGGGTCCTGAGATCCAGGGACAGCTTCCCTGGGAGAACGCGCGGCGCGCCTCGGGCCGGTGCAGCGTCACGCCGGCCTCTGACGCTGCAGGCTCGCCCCGCATCTGTGCCCCTCCCTCCCCCCGGCCTGTGCCAGAGCCCCCGAATCAGCTGCTCCTTTAACCCCGTCCTGTCTGAGCGAAGGGCAGACGCCCTTGGACGACTTACACACAGAGGCGTGGCCAAGTCCAAAGCTGAACCCCAGGAGCTGTGCGAACAAAGAGGAGAGGGGGAGTTCTCTCCCAGCAGCCTCAGAAGCAGCAGATTAAAGCTCCACAATCAACTTGAAGTGCACTGCATCTGTGGAAAACCTGAAAAGACAGCGAAATATCCCAAGTTGAGGAGGTGGACTTTGGGAGCAAGATATACTATTATTTTACCTTTTTTCTTTTTGTGAGTGTGTATGTGTGTGCTGCTGTGTGAGATTTTGTCTGTATAGCTTTGCTTTCACCATTTCTCCTAGGGTTAGACCGACCCGCTTTCGTTTTTTTTTTTTATACAAATTTTTCTTCTTAATAATTATTTTTTATTTTAATAACTATACTTTATCCTACTTTATTTTGTCTTTTCCCTTTCTTTCTTTCTTCCTTTCTTCCATCCTTCTCTCCTTTCTTCCTTCCTTCCTCCCTTCTTTCCTCCCTTCCTTCCTCTCTTCCTTCCTCCCTTTCTTCCTCTCCTCCGTCCTTCCTTTCTTTCTTCCTTCCTTCATTTCTTCCTTCCTCCCTTCCTTCCTTCCTTCCTTTTCTTTCCTTTCTATTTTTTCTCCCTTTTATTTTGAGCCGTGTGTATTAAAGGCTCTTGGTGCTCCAGCCAGGCATCAGGGCTGTGTCTCTGAGGTGAGAGAACAAACCTCAGGACACTGGTCCACAAGAGACCTCCCAGCTCCACGCAATATCAAATGGCGAAAATCTCCCAGAGATCTCCATCTCAACACCAAGACCTAGCTTCACTCAAGGACCAGCAACGAACAGTGCTGGACACCCTATCCCCAACAAAGAGCAAGACAGGTATACAGCCCCATCCATTAGCAGAGAGGCTGCCTAAAATCATAATAAGGCTACCAACAACCCCAAACACACCACCAGATGTGGAACTGCCCACCAGAAAGATGAGATACAGCCTCATCCACCAGAACAGAGGCACTAATCCCCCCAACCAGGAAACCTACTCAACCTACTGAACTAACCTTAGCCACTGGGGACAGCCACCAAAAACAACGGGAACTACGAACCTGCAGCCTGCAAAAAGGAGACCCCAAACACAGTAAGGTAAGCAAAATGAGAAGACAGAAAAACACACAGCAGATGAAGGAGCAAGATAAAAACACACCAGACCTAACAAATGAAGGGCAAATAGGCAGTCTACCTGAAAAAGAATTCAGAATAATGATAGTAAAGATGATTCAGAATCTTGGAAGTAGAATAGGCAAATTGCAAGAAACAGTTAACAAGGACCTAGAAGAAATAAAGTGGAAGCAAGCAACGATGAGAACGCAATAAATGAAATGAAAAATACTCTAGATGGGATCAAGAGCAGAATAACTGAGGCAGAAGGATGGATAAGTGACCTGGAAGATAAAATAGTGGAAATAACCACTGCAGAGCAGAAGAAAGAAGAAAGAATGAAAAGAACTGAGGACAGTCTCAGAGACCTCTGGGACAACATTAAACGCACCAACATTCAAATTATAGGGGTCCCAGAAGAAGAAGAGAAAAAGAAAGGGACTGAGAAAATATTTGAAGAGATTATAGTTGAAAACTTCCCTAAGATAGGAAAGGAAATAGTCAATCAAGTTCAGGAAGCACAGAGAGTCCCATACAGGATAAACCCAAGGATAAACATGCCAAGACACATAAAAATCAAACTGTCAAAAATTAAACACAAAGAAAACATATTAAAAGCAGCAAGGGAAAAACAACAAATAACACACAAGGGAATCCCCACAAGAGAAGGAAAAGACCTACAAGAACAACCCGAAACAATTAAGTAAATGGTAATAGGAACATACATATTGATAATTACCTTAAATGTAAATAGATTAAATGCTCCCACCAAAAGACACACACTGGCTGAATGGATACAAAAACAAGACCCATATATATGCTGTCTACAAGAGACCCACTTCAGACCTAGGGACACATACAGACTGAAAGTGAGGGGATGGAAAGATATTCCATGCAAATGGAAATCAGGAGAAAGCTGGAGTAGCAATTCTCATATCAGACAAAATAGACTTTAAAATAAAAACTATTACAAGATACAAAGAAGGACACTACATAATGATCAAGGGATCGATCCATGAAGAAGATATAACAGTTGTAAATATTTATGCACCCAACATAGGAGCACCTCAATACATAAGGCAAATACTAACAGCCATAAAAGGGGAAATCGACAGTAACACAATCATAGTAGGGGACTTTAACATCCCCATTTTCACCAATGGACAGGTCATCCGAAATGAAAATAAATAAGGAAACACAAGCTTTAAATGATACATTACACAAGATGGGCTTAATTGATATTTATAGGACATTCCATCCAAAAACAACAGAATACACATTTTTCTCAAATGCTCATGGAACATTCTCCAGAATAGATCATATATTGTGTCACAAATCTAGCCTTGGCAAATTTAAGAAAATTGAAATCGTATCAAGTATCTTTTCTGACCACAACGCTATGAGACTAGATATCAATTACAGGAAAAGATCTGTAAAAAATACAAACACAAGGAGGCTAAACAATACACTACTTAATAACGAAGTGATCACTGAAGAAATCAAAAAATACTTAGAGACAAATGACAATGGAGACACGACGACCCAAAACCTATGGGATACAGCAAAAGCAGTTCTAACAGGGAAGTTTATAGCAATACAATCATACCTTAAGAAACAGGAAACATCTCAAATAAACAACCTAACTTTGCACCTAAAGCAATTAGAGAAAGAAGAACAAAAACCCCCCAAATTTAGCAGAAGGAAAGAAATAATAAAGATCAGATCAGAAATAAATGAAAAAGAAATGAAGGAAACAATAGCAACGATCAATAAAACTAAAAGCTGGTTCTTTGAGAAGATAAATAAAATTGATAAACCATTAGCCAGACTCATCAAGAATAAAAGGGAGACTCAAATCAATAGAATTAGAAATGAAAAAGGAGACGTAACAACTGACACTGCAGAAATACAAAAGATTATTAGAGATTACTACAAGCAACTGTATGCCAATAAAATGGACAACCTGGAGGAAATGGACAAATTCTTAGAAATGCACAACCTGCCGAGACTGAACCAGGAGGAAATAGAAAATATGAACAGACCAATCACAAACACTGAAATTGAAACTGTGATTAAAAATCTTCCAACAAACAAAAGCCCAAGACCAGATGGCTTCACAGGCGAATTCTATCAAACATTTAGACAAGAGTTAATGCCTATCCTTCTCAAACTCTTCCAAAAGATAGCAGAGGGAGGAACATTCCCAAACTCATTCTATGAGGCCACCATAACCCTAATACCAAAACCAGCCAAAGATGTCACAAAGAAAGAAAACTACAGGCCAATATCACTGATGAACATAAATGCAAAAATCCTCAACAAAATACTAGCAAACAGAATCCAACAGCACATTAAAAGGATCATACACCATGATCAAGTGGGGTTTATTCCAGGAATGCAAGGATTCTTCAATATATGCAAATCAATCAACGTGATACACCATATCAACAAACTGAAGGAGAAAAACCATATGATCATCTCAATAGATGCAGAGAAATCTTTTGACAAAATTCAACACTCATTTATGATAAAAACCCTGCAGAAGGTAGGCATAGAGGGAACTTTCCTCAACATAATATAGGCCATATATGACAAACCCACAGCCAGCATTGTTCTCAATGGTGAAAAACTGAAACCATTTCCACTAAGATCAGGAACAAGACAAGGTTGCCCACTCTCACCGCTCTTATCCAACATACTTTTGGAAGTTCTAGCCACAACAATCAGAGAAGAAAAAGAAATAAAAGGAATCCAAATAGGAAAAGAAGAAGTAAAGCTGTCACTGTTTGCAGATGACATGATACTATACATAGAGAATCCTAATGATGCTACCAGAAAAATACTAGAGCTAATCAATGAATTTGGTAAAGTAGCAGGATACAAAATTAATGCACAGAAATCTCTGGCATTCTTATACACTAATGATGAAAAATCTGAGGGTGAAATTAAGAAAACACTCCCATTTACCACTGCAACAAAAAGAATAAAATATCTAGGAATAAACCTACCTAAGGAGACAAAAGTCCGGTATGCAGAAAATTATAAGACACTGATGAAAGAAATTAAATATGATACAAATAGGTGGAGAAATATACCATGTTCTTGGATGGGAAGAATCAACATTGTGAAAAGGACTCTACTACCCAAAGCTATCTACAGATTCAATGCAATCCCTATCAAATTACCACTGGCATTTTTTACAGAACTAGAACAAAAAATTTCACAATTTGTATGGAAACACAAAAGACCCCGAATAGCCAAAGCAATCTTGAGAACGAAAAATGGAGCTGGAGGAATCAGGCTCCCTGACTTCAGACTATACTACAGGACTACAGTAATCAAGGCAATATGGTATTGGCACAAAAACAGAAATATAGATCAGTGGAACAGGATAGAAAGCCAAGAGATAAACCCACATACATATGGTCACCTTATCTTTGATAAAGGAGGGAAGGATATACAGTGGAGAAATGACAGCCTCTTCAATAAGTGGTGTTGGGAAAACTGGACAGGTACATGTAAAAGTATGAAATTAGAACACCACACACAAAAATAAACTCAGAATAGGTTAAAGACCTAAATGTAAGTGCAGACACTCTGAAACTCTAGCCCCATAGAGCTTAAAATCTAAAATGACTATAAGGGAGTAGGAAAATACAAAGTTACAATGCCGTGGGGGTAGGTAATATGACAGAATGAATAGAATGCTGCATGAGGACACATTCGAAGAACTACATTAGGAAAAACAATACTGGA
Source organism: Kogia breviceps (assembly GCF_026419965.1). Classification (NCBI taxonomy): domain Eukaryota; kingdom Metazoa; phylum Chordata; class Mammalia; order Artiodactyla; family Physeteridae; genus Kogia; species Kogia breviceps. The sequence continues at coordinate 53,669,915 of NC_081312.1, forward strand.
TTTGATGCAGAAGCAAACCAATGAAACAGAGAGCCCAGAATCAATAAGTATGAACAATTTAACTCAAGATAAATTGGCATTTTATACTCCTGCCAACAGTATAGAAAACAGTATGGTGTTTCTTCAAAAAATTAAAAATAGAACTACCGTTCGAAGCCACAATCGTACTACTGGGTATGTATTTGAAGGAAATGAAATCAGTATCTCTAAGACATAGCTGTACCCCCATGTTCACTGCAGCTTTATTCACATTAGCCAAGGTATAGATACAAGCTAAGTGTCCACAGGATATATGGATGAAGAAAATATCAAATATCTATCATCTATCTATCTATCCCTCTTCTATATATATCTTTCAGAATTTTTTTCTCATTACATCTCCATGAAAGAATAAATCATAAAATAGATGAGTATGCTAACTCATGAGAGCAGAATCATCAATTAAGAAGTAGCATGATTTAAGAGATGGAAATGGAAATGGCGCTAGTGATGCTGTTTATAACCATAAATAATATGTAATTTATGTTTCTAAGTGTTTGATGTTCATCTTCAAGGAACATTGGCACAGAGTTTGAATTTAATATTCAAACGGTCTCTTTTAGTAAGATTATAGCCTTTTCAGCGTGCCTTACCGTTTATTTCAAAAGAATATAAATCAGTTAATTTTTTGTGTCATAGAAGCCACTGAAAAATTAACTGTATAACCAGTCATCTCATATCTAAATAAATTTATTTTTATAAATGCTTTCTTTCTATTTCTCTTATTAATATGAACTAACTTAAACCACTCATATAATTTTGAGATCTTACACTTAGAAATATATTAGTTCTGGGGGCTTCCCTGGTGGCGCAGTGGTTGAGAATCCGCCTGCCGATGCAGGGGACACGGGTTCGTGCCCTGGTCCGGGAAGATCCCACATGCCGCGGAGCAACTAAGCCCGTGAGCCATGGCCGCTAGGCCTGCGCGTCCGGAGCCTGTGCTGCGCAACGGGAGAGGCCACAACAGTGAGAGGCCCGCATACCGCAAAAAAAAAAACAAAAAAAAAACAAAAAAAAACCAAAGAAATATATTAGTTCTTATTTGTTATTCTCTTGTATTACTCAAGAATATACATAAATTAAATATTTATATTATGTAATATCTCAGATACTAACAATGCATTAATAGTATTTATGACTTTCAGATACAGGGTCTGATTATATCAAATGAAGTCAGAAATATTCTACTAGGTTTTAAATTGAATGTGTGATACATGGTTTTAGAAAATAAAGAACTACAAGGTATCCTTTTTCTCATTTACTTCCTAAAGTATTATGCTTAGTAAGCTGTTTCACACAGTGTGCATGTGTGTGAACTACAAATAATATTATTAACAACTATTCCAGGAAGTAGAAAATTGTCTATGCCTCATCTTAGGCATCCAGTTTTAGGAATCTGTCATGTTCAGTAACTGGTCATGTGGTAATAGAAAAAGTGAAAATATTGGCAGATGTTGTTTGAGGCATCAAATTGATGTTGCCTAAATTCCTCTAGAGTTTGGATGAATTATTCTCCACATAATTTGTAAAATTATTCACCATAAACAAGAAGCCAAATTTGATATTTCCAATTTTAATCTCATCCTCAGCCTCTGCTACTGCTAGATGATACTTTGGTTATACTCATTCTAGTGTCAAGCTGACCTGTTTTAACAAGATCATTTTGGTGAATACAGCTTTTCTTTTGAGTATCTTTAAAAAAATTTTTTTTTTCAATGCAAAAATTTAGTTTTACATTTGTGGCCATGCCTTGTACAAGATATATACAATGTTTATCTAAACTTCATAAAACAAAACAAAACATACTTTTAAGTATGTTCAGCATTCTTTCACTTATAAAAAAACTACTGGTTTAACAAATAGCTATATTTTAGTATATACACATTAGGAACATAAAATTGTGTTCTGCAAACTCATTAATAAAATATTAAACCTGCATCTCTGGGATACTAAAATCCCCCATATGTTATTTAGAACACTGTTATAGATTATTGGGACTAAAATTTGTTTAACTTTTAGGAGCAATTTGATATCATTTTATAGATATTTTTAGCTGATTTCATAATGATTTATACTGAATTTAATATCAATATATTTGCTATTATAAAATGATATTTAAAAAATATTAAGTGCTCTTAAATGTGACTTTTAAGAATATCAATTTGCATATCCACACAGAAATCTTGTTGTAAATAAATGTGTAATATTGTGCTGTGTTATTAAATACTGTAAGTCACCATAATTGTGGGAAATATACAAATTGGGTAGTTATTCCATAATTTTAAGTTATAAAGTACTATATATCTCACTACTTATTTGCAAACCACTCTGTTGACCCCAAAGCATTTTAGCATTAAATAAATTACCAAAATAATGAATATTTGGGGGACCTCAAGAACTTCAAACAGTAATATAATACATTCATATGTATATTTAACTTGCTTTGATTTTATTTCCTTCTCTAGACTTTTACAAACATTACAAACTTTTCTCCACTGTTCACATTTTTAAAGTCATGCAACTTTGTATCAAAAGAGTGGACAACTTTATATTTTTAAGGTAAAAATATTAAGCAGTTGGTGAAATGTTGCTGAAAAAACACAAGCTATATGCAGAAGATAGGAAGAATGGACTGCCCTGGGTGCAGGCCAGGAAATCTAAATAAAAGTGCATAAGATTAAAAGGTATTTCAGATCCAAATTTTGTGGTCTTTAAAGCCCCTGTGAGGGGCCCATACTTTATTTAGCCTATAAAGCTTGAGTTAAAAACAGTTGTGTTTGTTGTGTATATATATGTGTGTGCATGTGCGTGTGTGTGTATGTGCGTGTATTTGGATGAGAGTGACTTCATCAAAACATTTATTATAGCAACAGTGTTGAGACTTGATAATATCAGTGTGTGGGGAGAGGTCGTTAAAAATGACTAAACAAGTAAGAACATTACTGAAGGAGTTTAAATGTGTGGTGAAAAGTTTCTGAGCTGAAATAGATACAAGAAGTATTAAGAAGCAGTAACAGAGAGAAATAACAAAATGGAGATTTTAAAGAACTGAGTGAAAAAATTCATATGGGGAATTAAAAAGGAAGAATTGAAATAGGTTTGACATGTACATAATAAAATCTTAAAAATTTGTTGAATGATTGAATAAATTAATAGATGTCATAAGTGAAGGAAAGAAATATTTTTAAATGAATTTTAATTTTGAACCAAAAGCTCTTTTCATTCATTTTTTGGTTATCAAAACATTATTTAACATTTTATTTTGAACAATTTTAAATTTACAGAAGTTACAAAGATAGTAGAGTCCTGTATATCCTTCTCCCAGCTTCACTTACATTAACATCTTACCTGACCATTGTATATTTATCAAATCTAAGGAATAAGTATTGTTACTATTAACTTCTGTCTTTATTTAGATTTCATCTGTTTTCCTACTAATGTCCTTTATTCCAGGATCCAACATAGGAGACCACATTGCATTTAGCCATAGGTTTCCTTAGGCAACTCCAATTTTTACTGTTTCCACTACCATTTTTTTTCTTTTGTCTTTTATGAACTTGTCATTTTGAATACTATTGGTCAGGGGATTTGTAGAATATCCCTCCATGTGGGTTTGTCTAATGTTTTTTTAATGACCAGACCAAAATTATGGATCTGAGGGATGAATACCACAAAGATGAAGTGACCTTATCAAAGCATTATATAAAGGGTAAATAACACAAAACATAATTACTGATGATGTCAATCTTGGTCACTTGGTTAAGGTGGTGTCTGCCAGATTTCTCCACATAAAGTTACCATTTTTCCCTTTCCTTAAGTTTTGGTTAGAATTGAGTCCAGCTCAAAATCAAAGAAAGGGGAATTAAGCTCCCCTTTCTATTAGGAATAGTTTCTACATACATTATTTGGAATTCTGTAAAATGGATAATCCTGTCTCCTTCATTTATTAATTTGCCCAATCATTGATTTTTGTCAGCATGGGCTCACAGATATTTATTTTATCTTTGGGGTTATAATTCAACACTACCATTATTTTGTTCCTGATTTGATCATTAGGAGCTCTTATTGTTGATACTTTTAAAAAGTGTATTTTAAAATAAAGCCAAATTGAGAAAACATTCTTAGAAATCACATGGCTTTGTGAAGTAGCATAAGGTAAACATCCTTGTAAACATCACTGAGAACATAAAATAGAATGTTGCCAGTTGCTCCAGAACTCCCTCCTTGATACCTGTCCCAATCACAGCTCCTTTTTTCCCTCTGAACTTCGACAGCAATCCCTTCTCTGAATTTTTTAATAGTCTATCACCAAAATATGTATCTCTAGACACTATAGTTTAGTCTTTCCCATGGTTTTCCATTTAACTTGATATGTCCTTTAAATCTCTTTTTGTAGGCCCTCATGAACTTTTCCTTTCATTTAATTTTACCTATTAAAGAGCCCAGGACATTAACCTATAGAGTTTCTCAAAATCTGGGCTTTGCTGATGTCATACTCATGGTGTAGCTCTGCATGTTTGTTGGTCCTCTGTATTTTCAGTAAATTGACAAGAGGATTCGGAGGCTTCATTAGACTCATATTCATGCCCTTTTGCAACAATATAAACTGTTATGCTTTTCTATCATTGTACACATAATGTCTGACTTCTCTCTTTTTGTAATGTTATCAGTCTTTAATGTTCATTGCCCAGATCCATTAATTCACTGGGGCTTGTAAGACTTTGATATTCTAATCCTTTCATATTATTTTCACTTATTATCTGGAATAATTTTATAAGGAAAGATTTAAAATGTGGTTGACTCCTTCATTTTATTTACACAGTTTTCAAGATAGTAAATTGGTTTTCTGTCATCCACAGAAGTTAACCTATTTGAGGGTTTTAAATATCATTATTAATTGAAAATTATATTTGATAGATATCAATCCATTGTACTTCATATACCAACTGAATTGCAAATTGTCCCATCTTTGAACATTAGGAGCCTCTTCAAGTTGGCTTCGGGAGTCTTATTAACATAACCATAGTGATCTTCCGTAACTTCCTTGAGATTTTGTTTGTCAGATCTTGTAAAATTCCTACCCCCTATTATACAATTCCTGCTCCAGGCCAGATATTAGCATTATCCCAAGAAACCTTTGTTTATTTTATAGGAAGTTATATTTTAAGACTGCAATCTGGGTGCTTGGAATATTGGGCCAGTCATGTTTCTAGACCTTTAAGTTATGTGTAAAAATATATGCGTGAATAACATATATGTAGAAAGATAAAATACCTGTGAATTCATACTAATATTTCCAACTCAAATCCAAGGCTACAGGTTTTTACCTAGCTTCTTCATCGTATTTGTACCTCCTTTATTCCACACCAAGAATTCTAATTCTTAAGGACACCGATTTTGGTAGAATTAAAATAGCCCATAATTAATTATCTGCTTTATCTTATTTTATATATAAGATAATTTTATTTTAGTTTTGCTAACTAGATGCTACCTTTCAAATTTATTTTTAACGTGGAGAATTGAGAAGATTCAAGACCCTATATTGTAACTCAGAAAGAGGAGTTAAGAGCTCAGAAAGAGGAGTTACCTTAGTGTTGAAGAGGTGCTCTTCACTTATCACTTGTATGACCTTGTGGGAGTTAGTCTGCCTCCATCATGTCTCATTTTCCCCATCTATAAAGTGGGAATTATGTTGGTATCTAGATCAGGGTATGGCTGTGAAGATTTAATAAGTTAATAAAGGTAAAGCTCATAGAATACTAAGCAAGAGTATGACGATGATGTGTACTGCACTAGGTCCCAGAGAGACTACAGAGAAAAAGACAGATACGGTTTATTTTTTCATATACTGGTCTAGTAAAAAATCAAGTCCTATATATTATAGAGAAAGTATTTAATATTGAAGATGCACCAGATAAGTAAGATGACTTTATTGAGGCTGTTGCAGTAGGGAGTGTTCATGACTGAGAAACAAAGAAAAGGAAGACGGTGTGAGGTTTCTAACAGAGGCAAGTAAACAAGGAAATAATTGAAGAAGGGTGGCGGTAGAACCTATCTCAGAATATGGCAGGGTGTATTCTTTGCAGATAGACATTTCTCTGAATGTAAAGAGCTGGGGGATTTCTCAACCATCTCTGCATTCTGTGATTATAGAGTTCATGTAAATTTCAACATTGTCCATAACGTCACAATACCAAATGCAGTGATTGATTTAATCTAAATTTAGGAGTCAGGAAAAGCTCTTCAGAGGACATGACATGTGAAATTTTAAGGGCGAGTAGTAACTGACCAGATGAAGGAGGTAGAGGTGGAGGGAACTTTTAAAATTCTGGAGGCTAGAGATCATGGAGAGTTGGACAAATTACATGTTAGTATAGCTACAGCGTGGTGGAGGTAGGAAGAATGAGGTAGATGATCCTGGAGTGATAAGCATAAGTGAGAATGTTTAGGGATTTATTGGACATTTTAAGAAAGATAAAATTTATTTGTAAGGCAGTAAGTCACTTCTCAAATATTTAGAAAAATTAAATAATTAGATATGTGGTTCATATTCCCCAATCCCTGGGAAAAGCAGCCAACGTTTCTCTCTTCACAGAGCCAGCTGAATCTTTCCAGGGAAAATCCAATATTTAATTAGACTTCCAGGCATTACCAGGGTGTCTAGATTTCACATTCCGAGTTGACAGTGGAGATGGTTTTGTCTGATGACTGTTCTCTCTAATTGCTATGAGATAGTGATATTGAAATTGTTCCTCTGCACATTTCAGCTAGTCATCTTCCCAAGCTCTTACAGAAAAATGCTTATGACTCCACATCCAGATACCTCAGTGTCAGTGATTTCACTGTGATGGAGGGTCTACAAACATGTGTGGACCCTCTCCACGTTGGGAATTTGCCCAATTTCTTCAGGATCTGGGATAAAAAATCTAATCGGGAGTGAAACCTGATGTAACCACCTGGGTGGTATATGATGGTGTTTTTCTTGGACCCATATTTGGAGACATGCTCCTTACTGTCAGCCAGAACACTCGGGTGGTTGTTGTGTGAAGGAGTGACATACCAGCTCATTGCTCAGGTTCCTGTTCTTTCCAGTACCTCCAAGGGTGAACTCCCTCCCCAAGTCTATTCTGTGTGGTATTTCCTTGATGGTGACATTGACCTACCGGTTTATATTCCCAGAACTAGTTTGTTTGGTGACTCTTAAGTCTTGCAGGTTACAGTTAACAAAACGAATTGCAAAGTTATTTTCTAAAACCAAACAAATGTGATCTGTCAGACCTGCTCCTGGCTGAAATGCATTGGATCTTGATGTTGGTGAGACCCTCTGGTCTTGCCATCAGTGACAGTGGAGAAGGTCTCTTCCTTAGCGTGGAACCCAGACTGGATGCTGTGGAGCCTCTCAAAACCTCATAAACAGGTAATGTGGAGAGGACCCCACACTGCATCTGACCCTTTGAAGATAGCATTCTTGCTGATATGCAGGAATCTAGTCCTGCTGTGTAATAAATTCCACGTTCACTATGAAGAAAGAAAGCAGGTGGAGGGAGGATCATTCTGGTGGCAAGATAGGGACTGAACTGAATGACTAAAATTAGAGACTTATACCGGAGAGAACATTGTTGTACATTCATATGAGAAATGATGAGAAACATAAAAGAGAAAAAGGTTTCAGGTCTAAGTTTAATTTTGAATTTTTTGGTTTTGAGTGTCTTAGATAGTCACATGAAGAAAATCAGTACGTAAGTAATTGAGTACATAGATATGAACCTAAGAAGAGAAATCTAGACTGGATATAGAGATTTGGTCACTGTCAGCAAATGAAGGAAGGCTGTGTCTTCCTTCATTTTCAGTCTCTTCCAAACACATGCACACCCACTCACTCACATCTACAACCTTCTCTAGGACTTCTCACCTACTCACCTAATCAAGACTCATTGAGAAAAACCTCCTACAGCTTCTTTCTCACTTGGCATCCAAATCCAGAAGATGAGTCATAAAAACTAGTATAACTTGTCTATTTGCCATAAGTACTCATTTAATATTGATGTGAATACAAAATAGTATAATCAGATGCATATGCCATGTTAACATGTTCTTAAAACTGTAAAAAGAAAAAAAAATGTTGTAGGATTTTATTTTCATCTTTGCTTTTCCTAGCTGTCTTCTAGGTACTGAGATTTTTGGTTTGTTTACTTCTTACGTGACAGAGAATATGATTTTAGTCTTATGTGCTTATAAATTCATTTTATCTTTTTCTTGTAGTTAAACTGCATAAACCCTAAGAAAAGCTATTTCCATTATAAAAAAATATAGATTTAGTTTTAAATGGTACTCAGGACTCTGGGAGGAAATTCCTGGAATATATGAACCAGAGTTGAAAGAAAGGCACATAGGATGATAGATAGCAAGAAAAGGATGGAAAAGGGGGAGGGAAAAGTGGGGAAAAAAAATAAAACTCAAATCATTTAGACATTTTTGTTTCTGCTCCTCAATGTGTACTCTATCACTAAAGAAGACATGGGGTTTGTTGGCAAAAAGGGAAGAGGCTGTGGATATGAACTTATCCTCTCAAAAAAGAAAGAAGAAAATTATAATTTCCAATAGGTATAGCTGAATAGTAAGCTGGTAGAATTTAAGGAGGATAAAAGTTAAGTGAAGGAGAGAATAAGAATATATGGGTCTGAATTGTGAGGAGAGCATCGAAAGAAGACATACCTTCATGTAACCACCACTTAAGTCAAGAAATAGAACACTGCCAGAACCCTAGATACCCACCATGTGCCCCTCCTCAGTTGCAATGTCCTCATTTGCCCCTGGAATTGTTATTCTGAATGTTATAATTTCCTTGCTTGTCTTTGTAGTTTTAATATCTTTGTATACATCTCTAGAAAATATAGTTTACTTTTGTCTTTTTGTATATATATTTTCTATAAGTTGAAACATACTAGGTTTATTTTCAGTGCCTTGCTTCATTAACATTTTTGAGAGTCATCCAGGTTATTTGAATGTAACTATGGTTTGTTCCTTTCCACTGCTATTTATCTACCGTTGAAGACATTGGGTTTGTTTACTGGATTAACATTTTGTAAAATATTCTTTGTATATTGTTTATGTGTAAGCTCTAAAAATACTTTAAAAGTCTCAATAATTCCAAAACATCGAGGGAGGCAGCAAGAAGTGTATCCTTTTGATTCAGATAAGAACAAAATGAGAAAGCTAATCTAAGCAGTGTTATTAACACCTTACAAGTTGCTCAAAGCATTAAATTTAACAGTTACAAATCAATATTTCTCTAACCTCATCACTACTGGTATTTGAAAGGGCCTAATAAATAGCTCTTCTTCCTATCTTAAATGTGGAAGCAATTGAGAAGCCGTATGGGAGCTCAAAATATATTTTTATTACTGATAAAGCTGATACTGAAGAAACTGGCTTTTAGACGCATGGAAACAAGAAGCTTCTTAGTACTGAACCCCAGAATTAAGAACTACTCAGCCTGACAACAGCAGTGCCAGTAGACCATGGGCCTCCTCTTGTAGGGACTGTCTTTGTGAAACATTTGGTGTGAAGGACAGAACTGAATACCTGACTTTTAAAGGAGATAGATTACAAAGAGAAGGGGATGGAAAGAAGAGACTGGGCTTCCTTTCTTTGTTTAATTGTTCATCTACCTCACTAATAGAATTCATTCTCCTCCATTCCCCTACCCCACCCGCTTCACCTATATCCTATGAACGCCTAGGCAGGATGAGGAGAGAGGTAAAGAAAGGCCAAATATGTCATTAATTGATGTTCCTCACACAGAAATGTAGAACAAGGGGAAAGGAAATTTCTCCTCCTCAAAACTCTATAGGAACAGTAGAGCCCCTTAGATTATTGTGAAACAAACCTAAGAGGAGTAGCTGAAGGAATAATTTATGTCTGTTTTTCTAATTGTCTTAGTTACCTTAGAGAATCCATATTTGTATTCCCTCTCTAGGAGATTTCTTGGTCTCTCAGGTGAATAAACAATAGACGCTTAGCTGACTTAGCCCAGTAATTCTTCAGACATCCTCAGACATGCCTGAACACTACAGTGCACACACCTTCACCTCAAGGGTGCTCTGACAGGAGAATTTACAGAGCAGACTCACTTTCCTGGCTCTGTTTTGCCTCATGCTTTTCATTCAATTTGATGTATCCTCTCCTAAGTTAAAGATTTCTATATCCTACTTGTCCTTCCACATGAATCACACAACTTCCTCTAAGATTTTTTTTAATCACACAGCTGAAGCTCTTACAAAATAACAACCCAGGGTCATCTAGTTCAAACAAATTTCTGACGTTCAAAGCTTCCTTATGATAATATGTCCCAATAGTTATCCTGTTTCTTTTCAAAATAATTTCCTTCTTCTTGAAGAAGTCCATTTGTCTTTGGGATGGTTTTAGAAAGTAATTTCTTATTTTGAGTTAAAGTATGTGCTGAGATCTGAATGTTTGTGTCCCCAAAAAAGTCATATGTTGAAATCCTAATGCCCAATTTGATGGTATTAGGATGTGAAGTTTTGGAGAGGTGTTTAGGTCACAAAGGTGGAGGCTTTTTGAATGGCATTACTGTTCTTATCAAAGAAACCCCACAGAGCTCCCTTCCTCCATGAGAGGATACAAGAAGTCTGTGATCTGGAAGAGGGCCCTCACCCAACCATGCTGGTACTTGGACCCTCCAGCATTGTGAGAAATAGATTTCTGTTGTTTATAAACTACCCAGTCTGTGGTATTTTGTTATAGCAGCCTAAATGGACTAAGACAGTATGACTTCCTATAATTTACATGTATTGCTTCTAATTGTCTTTGAAATTAAAGAGAACAATTTACTGCAACTTCCAAATGACATTTCCTCAAACGTTTAAATATAGTTACCATAGCTCCCTTTATGAATTAAATATTCTTATTTCCTTTCATTTTTGCCTTATTTGATTTTTTTCTTTTATTTATATAACAATTCTAATTTCTTTTAGCTGAATATGCTACTCTTTATAACTGAATGTGATTCCTAGGACTAAGGTGTAAACACTCTGGTTGTGAGATGACAAGTGCAAGCCAATTCTTTTGAACTTCCATAACATTTCTCCTGTACTTGTAATAATGCTTAATAAGGTCTGAATTATCTCTCCTGTCTATTCCATAAACTTCTTAGTATAAAATCCAGGTCCTTTTCAACTTTGTATCACCTAAAACATCAGTGCATTTAGAAAAACTGATGCTTAATAGATGTCAGAAAACAAAGGTGTGGTAGGTTGCATAACATTCCCCAAAGATGTTCACATCCTGACCCTTGGAACTTATGAAATGTTACCTTACTTTGCAAAAGGGACTTTTTAGATGCAAGTAAGTTAAGCATCTTGAAATGAACAGATTATTCTGGATTATCTGGGCAGGCCCAGTATAATGCCAAAAGAGAGAAGGCAGTATGAAAATCGAAGCAGAGGCCAGAGTTGCTCAGGGCCACAAGCCAAAAGGTGCAGGCAGCCTCTAGAAACTAGAAAAGCTAAGGAAATGGTTTCTCCCCTGAAGAAACACAGCCCTGTGACCTATATCAGACTTCTGACCTCCAGAACTATAAAATTATAAATCTGTGTTGTTTTAAGCACTAAATTTGTGGTAATTTGTTACAATAGCAATAGGAAACTAAAACAGAATGAATGGTAAATAATTTACTTAAATCTACCAAGTTGAATATTGTTCCAAAATAATATTTTTAGAAAGCAGATATTCCTTCTGTGGGTTAATAAAATACAAATTAAGATGACCTTTAGAATACACACATGTTATTTGTGTACGTAATTTTGTTTATGTAACATTAAACTGGAAACAAAGATTTTAAAATAACCAAGATTATTTAAATGTCCCCTCAGGTGGCATTTTCTTTTCTGTTTTTAGAGGACCATTTTACCAGGAATATTTTCAACTTGTGGTAAGAAATATAAAGAGTAGTACTGAAACTCTAGGGTTCATCATTTCAATCTGTTAATTGAAAAATAACTGTAATCAAACTGAAAGTAAAATCACCAAGATTTTATCTTTAAAATAATTACAATAACAGATTATTATAATTCCAGCAAGCTTCTCACTAATTACTTTCTCTGGAGAGACAGACAGAAAGTGGTGTGTGATGTTCTGAAAACTCATCAAGTTGCTCCTGGAGTAATAATTTCTCTTTTGTAGTCTGAGGGCTTCATTCAGTGCACCATTTGTCAAATCTGACATAAGGGTACAAAATCTAACAGCTTTCCGAAAGGAGCTGAAAGGCAAGAGGAAACTTCATTTGCCAACAGTCTGTTATGGAGCCAAAGTCTATAAAATTCCTTTAATTTGCTCGTATTCATACTTGAATTACAATGGAAAATCGATTAAGATTTTATTTTCTAATTTATAGTTTGCATTTTTTGCCATATGTTATTTAACCAGTTCCTTACTCTATGAGACAATATTCACAAAAGATGTTTATAGTAATACAAGGAATCAATTTCAAAGTATGTAATATGTAAACAGTGAAAGGCAAGAATTTATCAGTGATTATCAATGCCTATGTTTATGCCTCGTTGTGCTTTATTTATTTTTTTTAACATCTTTATTTGAGTATAACTGTTTTACAATAGTGTGTTAGTTTCTCCTTTACAACAAAGTGAATCAGTTATACATATACATATGTTCCCATAACTCTTCCCTCTTGTGTCACCCTCCCTCCCACCCTCCCTATCCCACCCCTCTAGGTGGTCACAAAGCACAGAGGTGAACTCCCTGTGCTATGCTGCAGCTTCCCACTAGCTATCTAATTTACATTTGGTAGTGTGTACATGTCCCTGCCACTCTCTCACATCATCACAGCTTACCCTTCCCCCTCCCCATACCCTCAATTCCATGCTCTAGTAGGTCTGTGTTTTATTCCCATCCTACAACTAATCTCTTCATGACATTTTTTTTTTTTTAGATTCCATATATATGTGTTAGCATACGGTATTTGTTTTTATCTTTCTGACTTACTTCACTCTGTATGACAGACTCCAGGTCTATCCACCTCATTACAAATAACTCAGTTTCATTTCTTTTTATGGCTGAGTAATATTCCATTGTATATATGTGCCACATCTTCCTTATCCATTCATCTGTTGATGGACACTTAGGTTGCTTCCATGTCCTGGCTGTCGTAAATAGAGCTGCAATAAACATTTTGGTACATGACTCTTTTTGTATTATGGTTTTCTCAGGGTATATGCCCAGTAGTGGGATTGCTGGGTCATATGGTAGTTCTATTTGTAGTTTTTTAAGGAACCTCCATACTGTTCTCCATAGTGGCTGTATCATTTTACATTCCCACCAACAGTGCAAGAGTGTTCCCTATCCTCCACACCCTCTCCAGCATTTATTGTTTCTAGAGTTTTTGATGATGGCCAATCTGACCGGTGTGAGATGATATCTCATTGTAGTTTTGATTTGCATTTCTCTAATGATTAATGATGTTGAGCATTCTTTCATGTGTTTGTTGGCTATCTATATATCTTCTTTGGAGAAATGTCTATTTAGTTTTTCTGCCCATTTTTGGATTGGGTTGTTTGTTTTTTTGTTATTGAGCTGCCTGAGTTGCTTATAACTTTTGGATATTAATCCTTTGTTGGTTGCTTCATTTGCAAATATTTTCTCCCATTCTGAGGGTTGTCTTTTGGTCTTGTTTATGGTATCCTTTGCTGTGCAAAAGCTTTTAAGTTTCATTAGATCCCATTTGTTTATTTTTGTTTTTATTTCCATTTCTCTAGGAGATGGGTCAAAAAGGATCTTGCTGTGATTTATGTCATAGAGTGTTCTGCCTATGTTTTCCTCTAAGAGTTTGATAGTGGCTCGTTGTGCTTTAACTTAGCAATCAGTTCTAGACTTTCACCATACATTAAGCGGAAAGGGAAAATGAAGAAATTATCTGGATAATCCATAATATATAAAATTGTATTGGTGATCAGTAAGTCAAAACATATTCTCAATTCTTAAAAGATTTCTGTGGCCTGAATTATACTTTGTGACTGAAATGGATCAAGTTCACATGAGAAATATTTGTACCAAATATTACAGTGGAGTAAAGACTAGAACTATACAATGGACCATGTGATCACATCCAAATAATAAGTGAGGCAAATTTCAGACAAGTAAAGAGCAGTATTTAATTTAATTTGAAATGTTCAGATATCTAAAATTACCAAGAGCTTCAGAGTCAAAGAGATGTGGGTTTAACCATTTTGTAATTGTGTGAGTCTGGGTAAATTATTTAGCCTTGTGGCTATCATTTAATCATTTGTAGTATACAGAGTAATAACAACTACTTCATCTTGTATGATGTCTAGATAAAACATAGACCTCATAAAAGCAGCCTTTGTCTCTGTTGTTCATATCTCCACCACAGTGCCTGGCACAGTGCAAATAGTAATCTTCATTTTAATAGTGTTGAATAAATCAGTGACTAGCATGTAGAACACTCAGTCAATGTAGATGTTAATATTAGATATATAAATTCACTTCTCTACTTCGTTAAGTTTTATTCTGCAATCAGAGGCATCAAATATCAGGCAAAAGCACTTAAATCACCCTATTTGCTCCTATTTCCTATATTGCTTTGCATGTGATTATAAGGATGTGTATGTGCTAATGTGTATTAATTAAAGTAACACTAAGTGCTGCAATCTGTTAACCCTGAAATCTCAGAGTTGTAACACAATGAAAATTCAATTTGTTCTCTTGTAAAGTCTAATCGGCGTGTGTGGGGGGAGGTATTGGGGGAGATTCTGGGGGGAGTCTGGGTCTGGGTGGCGGTAGAAGAAAGCTGTCCTTCACAGTCATGTAGGACCCAGGTTCCTTCCCCCTAGCGAGTCAGCCCCTTCACACACCCTCACAGTCTTCTCTATTTGCCTAGTGGTTGGAGCAGTGATATATGTCAGTTCTATCTATCTTCCATGTTTATAATTTAGTTTATGGTGAGACCAAATTCCCAGAGAAGATAGGAAAAGGAGTATGCCTCTGTACCAGAAGGAAGAGGAGCCAGGTTTGGTGAACAACTTGAATGACCAGCTGTTGCCTATCACAGTCTGCCCTTGGGATCACCAATTATCTATTCATTTCTCCTCCCACACAAGCAGACAGGAAATTCACTTCTTCCTGGAGTAAAACAACCCCAAGCCCCATCCAGTCACTGTATCAAGCAAAAGTCCAGGATCCATCCCTGGAAAATATGCTATTCTCTCTATCTGGCTGTGAGATCTGGATGTACTTCTTTAAGGCCTAATGATTTATTAACTAAAAGATATGTTGTCTCTCTCCCCAGTGCCCGATATGGAATGGTGGAACAGGAATAGGAAAGGTGAAATAAAAACTTGCACTTGGAAAGGAGATGAAGGGGAAAAGGAAAATAGTCACTGTTCCCCATCAATTCTGATATTCTGCTGGGCAGGCATTTGACAGGTCCCCTTCCCTGGGACTAGTGCATGTTCCTTGATGATACTCCAAATCTATCTCCGGGAGGCTCTTCCTGGCCCATTATCTTCCATGGACATATGAGAAGTCAGTATTGGGGAACAAAGCTTCCTGAGAGTACCCCAGGATTCACAGCTGGTTTCCTATTTAAATGATTTTGGGGGATTGAGAGTTATAGTGAATTTCAAACAATCCCAGATGTCTTATCTGGGGCTTGTGTGCTATGGTCTGAATGTTTGTTTTACTCCAAATTCATATGTTGAAATCTTAATGCCCAATGTGATGGTATTAGGAGGTAGAGCCTTTGGAAAGTGCTTAAATCATGAGGGTAGAGTCCTAATGATGAGATTAGTGCTCTTGTGAAAGAAACCCCAGAGAACTCCCTAGCACCTTCTGCCATGTGGAGATACAAGAAGAAGTCTGCAAGCTGGAATAGGGCCCTCACCCTGATCTCAGACTTCCAGCCTCCAGAACCATGAGAAATACATTTCTGTTGTTTA
The DNA here is from genome assembly GCF_026419965.1 of Kogia breviceps. Lineage (NCBI taxonomy): Eukaryota > Metazoa > Chordata > Mammalia > Artiodactyla > Physeteridae > Kogia > Kogia breviceps. The sequence continues at coordinate 53,685,946 of NC_081312.1, forward strand.
TAAGCTACCCATTCTGTGGTCTTCTGTTGTAGCAGCCTGAATGGGTTAAGACAGCTAATTGGTACTGAGAAGTGGGAGTGCTGCTCTAACAAATACCTGCCCAATTATTTATTCCCAGTGTGTCTGGAAGGTGGGATACCCCACCCCAGTTGGTTTTAAGGTTTTAGACTTGCTTGGGACCTGTTACCCTTTTCTTCTTTCGTATTTCTCCCCTTTGGAATGGCAGTGTTTATCCTATGCATTGTATCTTGGAAGCACATAACATGTTGGATTTCACAGATTCACAGCTGGGGAACAATTTGCCTCAGGATGAATCATCTACCCATATTTGATTTAGGTGATTAGATGAGACTTTGGACTAAGACTTTTAAGTTGGTGGTGGAATGAATTAAGACTTTGGGGGTTGTTGGGATGGAATGAATGTATTCTGCATGTGAGATGTACATGAATTTTGAGGGTCTAAGGGCAGAATACTATGGTCTGAATGATTGTCTCCCTAAACTTAATATGTTGAAATCCTAATGCCCAATGTGATGATACTAGGAGGTAAAACCTTTGGGAGGTGCTTAGGTCATAAGCGTGGAGTCCTCATGAATAGGATTAGTGCTATTATAAAAGAGACCCCGCGATAAAGAAGATGCCGTGTATGTATATACATACACACACATAATGGATATTACTCAGCCATAAAAAGAATGAAGTAATGCCATTTGCAGCTACATGGATAGACCTAAAGATTATCAACCTAAACACAGTCAGAAAGAGAAAGACAAATACCATATGATATCACTTATATGTGGAATCTAAAATAAGACAAATGAACTTAACTATGAAACAGAAACAGACTCACAGACATAGAGAACAGACTTGTGGTTGCCAAGGGGAAGGAAACGCAGGGGAGGGATGGATTGGGAGTTTGGGATTAGCAGATGCAAACTATTATGTATAGGATGGATAAACAACAAGGTACTATTGCATAGCACAGGGAATTATATTCAATATCCTGTAATAAACCACAATGGAAAAGAAAAAAGATAAAATATAATAGTTCATTTTGGGGGAAAATAGACCTCACAGAGCTCCCTAGCCCCTTCCATCATGTTACAATACAAGAATTCTGCAACTCAGAAGAAGGCCCTTCACGTAACAAAATGCTGGCACCCTGACCTTGGAATTCCAGGCTTCTGAACTATGAGAAATACATTTTTATCATTTACAAGCTACCTAGTCTGTGGTATTTTTCACCCACTTTTTCCTTGGCATAATTGTCTTTGCTTTCTTTCTTTGATTCCTCACTTAGACATCTTCTCTTTCAACTTAATGAGTTAACTTGAGGTCATCTGGAGTAGTTCTTGAGGGAAATGTAATACCTGTAAGCTGATCTTTGCTTTGTTGCAGAATCTCTTTGTTCTGTTGAAAAGTCTTAGTGTGACATTGTGGCTGAAACCTTTTTTCATCTTGTATTTTTACTACTTCGGTTCCCAGTGGTAGCTGGCTTCTCCAAGCCTGCAAGGCCCAGGTTCTCTCAACTCTTACTAATATCTTTGTTCTCTGAAAACAGGCAATTTTTACCTAAGCTTATCCCTTTCATGAAATGTATTGCTAAAAGTAGAAAGTAAAAGCCACAAATGATACTCCTTGAGTATTTCCAACCACTGTCCCCTAGAGTTACAGGGTCAGTATGCTAGGTTTAGCCAACTAAATGTTTGGCACTGCCTAATGTGGGTCTCCCTCTTTACAATCTACAGCAGTTTCTTTATGGCTTGAATTTATAAATCTGTTTTAGTCAAGGCAGTACAAGATAACTAGAAAATCTCAGTGACTTAACACAACAGAAGTTTATTTCTTGATTATATGAGGTCTAATCAGTAGGAGGGGGTGTGAGCAGTGCTCCACTCGGAGACTTTGACTTCTTTCCTACTATAAAGCTGTCCCCTTTTATATTTCTGGAGTTCTCTAGAGCCAGCAAAATAAGTGTGGGAGGAGAGAAAAGGGAGGTAATCATGAGTCAGCCTGGAAATACACTACCTGCTCCCACATTCCAATGTTCAAAGACCACATAGATACAACTAACTGCAAAGTAAGCTGGGCTATTTGTCCAGATGTGTGTTCAAAAGAAAATAGAAACTGGATTGATGAACTATTAGCTATTCTAATAGTTACATACACACCACAGTGTGTATATAACATGCATTTCTTAACTACTTAAGCTATTTAAAGTCTGATAAGAAGGGGCACTGTGATAAGTTGTGAGCATAGGACTCTCAGTCTAAACAACTTTTCTAAGTTGGTAGAGTGAAAAGACAGCCATTATGAGAGTAAAGAAAAACTGTTAAGTGATAAAACTTCAATTATAAATCCTAACCAGCAAATGGAATAGAAAAAAATTAGCATATTCTTACCTTGTTTTAAATTTCACTCTGAAATAATTTATTACTGTTACTATAGTAACTGAATGAATACCAATCTATAAAAGTAAAGGAGAAGAAAAGTATCCACTGTTGTACTATTGGCTTAATTTGTGTTAAATTGATCCAGGCACTTCTTTATGAAACATTTGGTATGTTGGCTAATTTTGGCAAGGAAGAATACCTTGGCATCAGTGTCACTAACATTTTCCAACATCAGATAGAAAGTGTGCCTGCCACCCAGTAAATCAATTTATTCTGCAATGTCACAATGTGGCTATCCAGTTCCAATTCATGCTGAAAGCTCTTTAATATCATTTCTATTGAAATTCAAACAGTCGACAGTGTCTTAGAGATTTTCTTCTTCGAACAACATGTACTTTGGTAAAATCAAATCTTAAAATTTCTTAAGCCCCAACGCATAAGTTCCACAGTGTGGGATTCAAACAACTGATTTCATATACTAGTTCATGTATCTGAAAGGATAATCCTGTGTTTGAAGTAAAGATTAAGGACACCTTTACTGGTATTGATGTCAGATGGTATTAGGTATGAAGGAAAAAGTGAGTAAGATTTCATATTTTCAAAACAAAGATGTCAAATCTCCAATATGCCTGACAAAAATTACATTTCTTATATGCAATTACAAAAATTGTTTCCTGCTTTCATTTATTAAGGAGCAAGGGGGGCTATACTTTTTCTCTCACTGCAAACAACTATAGAAGTAAAGAAAAATGAAAAACCAGTTTTTGCATATTGGACAACAGTCAGTGTACAACTATGATCCATGAGAGAAGGGAACACATAAGAGAAACCCTACAAATACCACCAAGATGAAATATCTTATTCTGATAGGGAGGGAGATGAAATATCTTATTCTGGTAGGGAGGGAGGATCCAAAGAGCCTGGAAGTCTTGATGAGATGAAGATATAGATCAGAGTTTAGGGAGGCAAAGGAAGCCAGAATTTGCAAGGCAGAGTATGAGACAGGGAACTATACTGAGAAAAAGTTTCAGAAATTTGCAAGAGACCCCTTTTGAGTCTTCCATTAAATACTAATCCGCACATAAATGGGGGAAAATTCCACGAGGCCAAGAAAATAACAATTGTCAGGAAGCTATAAATTAAACAACTGTCTGAGCTTACAGCCTAGGAACAGTTCAGATATTCACCAAAGAGAGTTACACTGAATACTTGGGGCAATCAGTAAAAACCCAAGTATATCATGCTTTAGGAGAAGGCATGAATTAGACCTAAAGTAAAAGCAATTTTGACCCATCCAAACAAGCTTATCCACAAGTAACTACCTGCAAAACAAAGTTCAACACTCTTTAAAAGAAACAGATAATGTGACCTATAGCCAACCAATAAAAATAGACATAGACATGACAGAGATGATGGCCAGGAAACTTTGTTAAATGGTTATGCCTAAGTTTAAGGAGTATTTGTATTGGTTCATTTGCTAGAAATGCTTCATATAACTATCTTTCTCATTTCAGTTTTAATTGGTAATTGGCTCTTATAAAATTTAATATTTTGTTATAATAAACCAAATTAAATCAGTTTTAATGTTTAAGGTATATACTATAATAAAATATAAAATTAGATTTTATCAGGATACACATCTCAGAAGATAATTAAGTGTGAAAATAATGTTCTTACAAAATCTTTTTTCTTATCAATAGGGTGACACTAGGCTCTGGCATAGGAATCCTGAGTTTCATCTTTCATAATCACAAATTTAAGTCTGATTAGAAAATACATATAAACATTAATTTCCTCTGAGAAAAAGGCTAAAATTTTTAAGTCATGTGAAAAAATTCTCTTAACAACAACAAAAATAAAAACAATGTAAAATTCTCCCTACTGTCATTTAAAAAATATTGACTTCTAAGTTCTGAATGTTTTAAATTTAATTTCAGTTAATTAATACATTTTAATGGAGGTGATTTTCCATTATTGAAAATGAGTATTGTGGGTAGCAGAACATACTTAATTCAGATAGCTATAGAGTATTGCTACTAATTTATCATTTGAGGAAATGGGTATAAATTAGCTAATAATCCATACAAGTTCTACTATTTACAATAATGTACTAGATAAGTGAACTTATCTAAGGGATTAGTTTCTTAATATCAGCATTTCTAGCACTGTTAAGAAGGGTCTTTTAGACAGTGAACTCTAATTTCCATATGTAGTCTTGTATCAGTGTAATTATATATGCTGTTTTGACAGTTGGCTTATGTTCATGCATTAATGTTACTAAGTTACTTCATTTTTATAAATCCAAATTTAGGAATAATTGCTCCTAAATAATTATTGCTCCTGATAAATGCATAAACAACCCACTGATGTATTTGCTAGGATTGATGACTATATTCAGGTTTACTTCTCAACTCATGATTAATTAAAAATACGATACTGAAAGGGAACACATCAGTTGAAAAATTATTATTAGGATTTCATGTAAAGTTTTCACTTATCAGAAAAGCACAGAGTACTGGAACATTGCTGTAATTTGTACACAGTAGATGCCATTCATAGACACACACCCTCTCTTATGTACTAGGAAAGATACCAGAATCAACTCCTGCTCTACAATTGGCTTTCACATTAATTCAAGTGTCACTTATCACTTTCCAGATGAAATCAGGTAATTTTATGCCATGTGTAATAGGTTATATAATTTTCTTGAAGGGACTATTTTCAAGAGCTTTATTAACACATTTTTTTCTTAACAACCTTTTAAAGTATTATAGGTCAAAATCTATTTCAAAAAGTAACACTCTACCAAAAATTTCTAGGTGGAAATGTTTTTAAGCCTTAATAATGGCCTACTTTCCAAGGAACATAACAGCAAGCAGGAGGAGAAAATTTTTAAAACCTTAAACTTTGTTGCAGTAGGATTTAATTTTCACTATTTGTTACTAATAATAACACCGCATTTGCAGTTGTCTAGGCGCTTTCCAGTTCTAGAGGAATGTGAAAAAAAATCACCAAAAAAAAGTCTTGTGAAAGACTAGACTTTTTTTCGTTTATGAGTTGTTTCCTACTTTTTGTTGCTGATCTTATTATTTATTGACAAGACCATGATAATAGATAGTAATTTTTTAATAACCTTATTTAGGAAAATATAAACGTTAATCTTATGAAAACTTTAATCCTCACCCCTTTTAAAGTACTTTATTGATTCACAGTATCAGAGAGCTGGTATACAATGAAGACAGAAGACATGGATTGGAATAGGGAGAATAATGTCAGGACGATAATTTATACAAAAGTTTTAAAAGGCTAACTCTAAGGTAGCCATGGTAAAATTGTAGAGGAAGAGATATGTGAGGCATATAAAGCTTAATTTAGTGGACAATTCAAACTATAAAGAGAATGGCTGATTAATCACAGAACTGATTTACTTTAGAACTAGATGACACCATGGAGTTCACTTTATCCAACCTCTTACATATTCACAGATGAGAAAAATGAGGAACAACTTAGCTAGAGAAACTTGCACAATATGATTTAGCTCCTTAGAATCAGAAGTGAAGTACTAATGAAGACAAGTGGCTGGTGAGAGTTCTAGACCTGGCCTCCTTGGGAATCTCAATATCAAATTTAAGTTTTTGTTTACTTGAAAATTTACTCACTAGAAAACATTTTTTTTAGTTTTATCCGTAATTTTTTTAGACAGCACAGAGCATTACAGGAAAAATGCAAGAGTAATAAGGATTTTTGGTTCCTACTCAGCTATTAGCCAATTGAGTGACCTTAACACAACCTAGTAAGAGTCCATCTTTTTTCATATGAAAAAATGAATTTAATGGATTTAAAAGTCCAGAAATTACATGGAAGTCTAAAATTCAATGCATATATTTAACAAAATTGTACAAATAAAAGCATCTGTTATATAAATGCCCACTGTGCACTTTCTTCACAAGAACATAACTTTCCAGAAGGCAGTTAATTTTTCTAATAATGCTCTCCCAAGTGTTAGTACCAGTAAATGATATCTCTGAGATAATGAATTTTAATTGTATTATGATAAAAATGACCTACAATAGAAAAGTCAATATTTGTGTCATAATCTTTACATATAAGTAAATATTTTACCTTCTTTAAAGAAACTAAATTGTTTTACAAAAACAAGAAAATTGTTTTCTGAAAACTAAACAAAAGCAGAATAATCTTCATCTGATAAATGTTAAAATGACATGGGCAATGAAGGAATAAAACAAATTTTTATATTTTCTTTATTGCTCAAGGTAAAATGACGGAGATAATTTCAATCATTATTTTGAAAGTGTCAAACTGGCATGCATTTTCCAATATTTGGAGTTTACGACTTTACCATTTCTTGAAAGATTAATATGCAACTGCTATGAGTCCTATAAAATCAACCAAAGGCAACAACTGCTTAAAGTAAGAAGGAGGAAAACTTAAAATATAGAAATTATTTCCTTTTCCCTGTAGAGTTTGATTCAGTCACATGGTATGTACCCTTAGAAGAGGTAAAAACTCCCTTTGGATATGGTGGAATTGCTTATTCAAAAATGCTAATGATAAAACCTAAGCTATGGCATCCTTTACAGCCAGAAGAAAGATGCCATTTTCTGCATGCACTTTTATTCCTAATATTTTAATAATTTCCAGGAAAACAAACAAACATAAAAGGTGAAAAGGATAAGGCAACATATCATCACGTTGACAACAATGGCATGCTTTTTATTTTATTCATTTTTTATTGGAGAAGCTAAATGTCTGCTCTACATCTCCTCCAAAATCATATGAGAAATCAAAAAGAATCTTCTATTTTAAGAAATGGAGGTCACATGGTCTAGTGAGAGGCAGTAACCTACGATGCAAGTTTGGTGTTTGGAGCTCAGGCTTTGGTATCAGATGGGCCTAGGTTCAAAAACCAGTTCCTTCATTTACTACTGTGTGACTTTAAGGAATTAATTTATCTATAAATATCCTCATGTACAAAATGAGAAAACTGCTGCTGGGGAGACTAAGTGAGATAATGTAGAGAGCTTTGCACAGCATATGTGCTTAATAAGTCCTTGATATTATTATTATTATTAAGAATAATATTGATACAAGTACCCATCCAGTAAGGAAAATCATCTTGAGGCTGGCAAGGCAGGTGCAAATAAGGTTAAAATTTACACTTTTGTGTAAGGAGTACCGTTTTTCCTCTGTTTATTCAGGTATAACTTTCACAAGAGAAACCTAAAACCAAACTGAAAGAATAAAAATAGCTGACAAACTTTGTCATTTTTACATGCAGGAACTATCTGGTATTATCAGAATTTGTATGTGATGGGGGAAATGCCATGATAGGGAAATTAAAATCTTTTGATCAATACACCATCATTTGAATGTAACATTGATATGTCCCCAAACTTTACAAATAGCTTCAGAGGCACTGGACTTAGGCTGTGCCACCACTGGGTGGTTTGCAGCTTGGCAGCAATGTTTAAAACTGTAGTCTTTCTGGAAGGCTTGGTGCTAAAAGGAAAGAGCAGGCCTGGTTGTGTGTCAAAATTTAAGGTTCTGTGACACACAAGGGAACCAGTGACTTGGGAATCTGGGAGGCTGGTTATCTGAGGTGGTATTAGATATGAATAGGGAAGAGGATGTCTGAGGCACATAACAGTTCTAAGATTTGCCTGCTCAATAACTGAACACCAATCTCCTTACCCTGGCCTGTATTCAGGGCTCCCTGTAATCCTGGTCTTTCATATCCTTTCAGTGTTTGTTTTGTCTACTTTACTTATATTCCAGCCAACTGAGCTAATTTTATTCTCTAAACACGCATCTTTGCTTGTGCCCTCTCTGCCGCCAGAAATTGCCTTCTCCCAATGCTGTATGTTCAGATCCTACCTAAGACTGTAGACCTATGATCTTTATCGCTTCCTACTGTCTTTCTCCTTGTCCCCACAGTGACCCAGAACTTATCTGGCAGGAGAAATTTATGCCTTCCTTTAATTCCATGGCACTTCACCTACTTTTCCTGAGGTACTTAACACCTTTTTTTTCTGTTCTCTCCTTGAAGTTCATTTTTGATACAGATAAATTAATCAGTTGATAGATGAGAAAGGAGCAGTGATTCTACTTTCAGGAAATCCTAAAAGCTCCATGGAGGAGTGGTGTTTTGACCTAGGCCTTGAAGAATGAGTACAATTTGGTCTAATGGAAATGAGAGAGAAGCTCAGTTCAGGTTAATGAACAGAGTAAGCAAAGCAAATAGGAAAGGCCAATTGGTTAAAATAACATGAAGTATTGACTGGAGAGCCATGAGATACACACTGAAATAAAAATTTAGGGCTAGATTTTGCTTTTTAATAACAGCTATATATTTCGTCTAACCTTGGTTGCCCAGTACTCTGCAGACTGTTATATAGTGTCTCTTTTCTGCTCTCTCAGCATCCATTTTCCTGTAGTTCTTCCCGTTTTTGGTCCATCCATGATCCATCTGAGAATGAGTGATTTTCTAAAACACAAATCTGATTATACCTTTCTCCTAAATAAAACTGTTTATTCTTTGTTTAAAGTTGCATTGTACAATTTAAATCCAAACTCCTAAGCAAGACTTACATTAAAATATTAGTTTATGCATAATTTTCCAGTTTACTCAAAGGAGCACCTGGGGACATCTTCCTGTCAATTCCAGTCACGTTTCAAATCTGGAAGGGATTTCTGCTGATGGTATCTACATGTCCTTCTTCAATGCACCCCTCAGATTATGTAGTGATTTCCACAGGGTCACGCCCCATATGATAATATCTTTATTAGGTCAGGTTTCCATTGCCCTTCTGCCTGATCAGATAGATGGCCAGGCTACTGGCCACTTCCCATGAGTCAGTAAAAACCCAAACATAGGGGCTTTTACCCCTGTTCAACTCTTTCATTACTGCTAGGAAAACTGCATGAAGTTCAGCACACCCTGCTGATCTGTTTTTACCTTCTTTGATCAGAGTGGCAAGTTTTCAAAGAGGATCTTGTCCATTCATTTTGGAATAGCCATCCATAAACCACTGATTTCATTTGTGAGCTGTTCATGGGGCACTGTTCACATGGCAATCAGTTCCAGCAGCTTCTCAGGCAGCTCCAAAGTCAGTCCTAGTGGAAAAGAGTCTCCCTGCTTGTGAGTACTCTCCTTGCATTCTCCGGGCATAAGGATCCTATATAAATCATTTCCGTTTTATTATGAAACTCTTCCAGCACTGCCATCCCCAGTAGAGTGAAATTATGACATCAAGATCACTTTATGCCCTTCAGTCACTGGGGGAGCTTCAATTAATATCCAGTAGCAATATAGTAAATACCCCTCAAATGGAAGTTCTCTGGTTCGAAGTACCAGTAGTTGTCACTGGGAGGTGCTCACAGGCTCTTAACATAAGCCTGTCTCTGCTCCACACAGGGCTATTGCACAGAGAATTTGTCTCTACCAGGAGTCCAGCTTCTATTGTACATTGTTCAGACTCAAGCAATCTTACTGGTTCCCATTTAGAAGGTCTGATTAATATTGCTTGAAGGGAAGATTTACATGCCTTCTGTTTTACAGTACTAGGTAAGGGACATGTTCCTCACTCAGACACAGTGTCCATTCCCAAAATACAATCAGGTAGAAGAGATGCAACTTTTTTACATCATATCTGCTTAAACATTCCCAATTTCATGATCGTATTCATAACCCATTACCAAACATTTCCTTTTCCATCACTGTGTGAATTGCCTTCCTTTCCTTTCAAGTCCCAAACACTACCCTCAACATCCTCTTTTGTCTTTAGCTGAAGATGATATTTAAGGTGAAGATTTTAGTCATTTTGGTGAATTACTCAGTTTTCCTGAGTCTCTACCATGTATGCATGTTATTAAACTTTTGTTTGACTTTCTCTTATTGATTTGTCTTACATCAATTTCATCCTTAGACCAGTCAGAAGAACCTAGAAGGGTAAAGGAAAATTTCTTCCTTCTGACACTTGGGTAACGGGCATTTTCACAGGTGAACATCCAGTCGTCGATCATTATAAAGCCAACCCCATTTGGCTTGCATAGGAAGCATATCTGCTGCTTCATCTGGAGTGTTTTAGTTGGCATTTATAGTGGGATTTGGGAAGTTCCCCTTCTCAGGATAAACATATTTTGTATGGCTTTTATCCAGTCCACCAGGCTGGCTGTTCCCTTGAGAATAACCTCCTGTGTTTCTGAATCATGTATAGCCACCTGTGTTTGTTCCATAGTGAGCTATGCGTTCTGTATCAACCCAAATATGCTCTTCCACTCTGCAGCATTCTAAACCCAAAACACAGCACCCCCGCCCAAGTTATTGCATGTATATTCCAGTCTGATGTTCAAATGAAATATAGGCTTCATGACAGATCCAAAAACTGGCTTTTGAATTGGGTATAACCAAGGTGGCAACTGATAACATTACCACAGTCTGTTCGCTGAGTCAATACAGAATATTTGAAAACACATCACTGCTATTTTCCCAGACATTTAAGAGGATTTTCTAAGTGTGAACTAGAAGGATGTTGGACAATGTGCTATTTGCTCTCACTCAAATGGGGTTTAATTGGCCAAACATACCTCCATTGGGATTTTGGAATAGCTACTACTAGAAAATGGTGCATTACTGGTTTTTATAGCTCACTTTAATTCAGTAAACTAGTATCTTCTAAAATTGATGATGGGGATAAAACATGTTCTATGGGAGTTTAAATTTGAGAGAACATAATGTTGGTATAATACAGTAAACAAAAAATGCAGCTAATTTTCTGGTTTAATCAGCTAAAGCATAAAATGGATTTCCATTGAAACCATTAAAATAAGGTTTTTTAAAATTATACTTACACTTTATTTAAAACAATGGACTACTGAAAGAGATAAAGGATATATCTTTAGAAATATCAAGAAAAAAATCAAAATCAAGTAGGCTTTTTGTGTGTGCTTTTTCAACACTCATAGAATTACATCTGATTGCTATTTGTCTACATTTAGGATTGAGTGAAAGGAAAATCACAATGGAGTCGGTATTGCTAAGAGAGAGCTCTCTAAAATGGAGCCTGGAGGTCATTAAGGAAGTCGGACTTATGCATATCTCAGTCCAGATGCAATCTGAGCCTTCCTCACTAAATAAATCCTGACAGCCTGTCCCTCAAGAGCAAATATTTCCGTTTTGCAACACAGTCAATTGTTATTCTTGCAAAACAACTTTAACAACCTTGTTGCTTTTGCCTTAGTAAGTCCCTGATTGTTTCTCTTCCCTGGAACACTCTTTCAGTTTTACCCAAATCTGTGTTTCCTGAATTGCAATTCCTAGGACCTCAAATAAAGCTCTTTGTTCTTTGCAGTCTCAATACTAATTATTATTCAACAATTGTAATAATGATCATCATCAGGATAACAGAAAAGGAAACAAAAAAATTTTAAAACTTGGGCTTATGTAGAGAGGTTCACAATTGAGTGCTATAATGTAAGCACTTATTCTGTGTGGACAGCCCATAGTATTTTCTTTTTCTAATAGTCCCAGAGGACTACTATGAATCTCAAACGAAATGTATGGAGGAAAAAAAAAACATTGTATTATTTTTGTTCTTATGGTTGTTCCATGATTCTTGCACTTTCAAGGATTCCTTTAAAATGTATCAGTTAGTTTACCCATTCCCATTCTTCCTTGCTCTGCCATGAGCTCAGGGAAGGAACTCTTCTTCAGCCTTAGAGAACGAGCCTTGATTAATCACTAATCATGGCTGTCTCACTCCCATTGTTAAATCACTGGTTCAGTTATGTTATGTCACATAATTCTGGCCAACAAGCTATTAAGGTAGGTCTGTTAGAGAGCTTCTTGTAGGTTTTCCTTGCACTTAAAAGGGATTCAGTATAAGACAATTCCTTTCTAACTCTGGACATTGTGATAAGGTCATGTTTGGAATTATGGAAGCCGTCTGTGAAGGGGCCAATTGAAGAGGAAAAGTCCATTCACTGTGGCAGGTAGGATGAAATGAAAGGCATCACCTGGTTTGACAAAAATCACTGTTCTACTGAATGCTTTAACTGAGCTTTTTCCAGATTCCTTGTTATGAAAAATAATAAATCCCTGCATCTAAGCCAATTTTAATAAATCTCTGTTGTTTGCAGTTGAAAGCATCCTAAATCATACTGAAGGATAATTTCTCTAATCATTGATAAACTACTCGCAACATCTAGGTCTCTCATCTTTCTAGTTCTGAAATTAACTGTATCAGACTACTTTTTTGCATTAACTTTTTTGATTAGTCATGCACTTTATATTTGAGAAAATGATACAGACTATAACTAAACTGTTTTTATATAGTGTGGAAATTCTTTCATGAATATCAGCATTAATATTCACTTATAACATCACCTGAGTCATTGCAGAATTATACTCCCTTAATTTTAGAACAGATCTATATTTAAATAAACCATATCTTATCCATGTAATTATCTGTAGTAACTTAACTTTAGAAATGCGATTGTTAAAATTTGATAATCTACTCCCATCCTTAGTAAGACATGCTGTAAGACAAACAAACCCCCCCCAAAATCCTTTTTATATTTAACAAAAGTCCCTTAACTTTAACATGCACTTATTTTCTCTTGTTATAATTTCAGAGTAGGTGAGTATCTGACCATCATATTATAAATAGACTAACCTTACACATTTTTCTACTTTTAATTTACACTTTAAAAACTCAATTTGTCTGAATTGGAGTTTTTTTGGCTAACTATTCAATTACAATTTTTTATTTAATTTGCCATTTTAGATTTAAAATTTGGAGGATGATTATGCTTTATTATACAGAATATAATATACTATTTCTTAGTAAAAAAACTATTTTCTTAATAAAAATCCATGCTTCCATCTTGTTGAATTTTTTTGCAAAAGTAATTTTCTGTCTTTAGTCACATATTATTCTCTGATGTGCATAAATGTCTTTATATTTTCAAGGTGCAAATTATTTTCAAAAACCTACGTAATTCAAATTTTGTTAAATAGTTTCTCTGCTGCTGAAGTACCAGAGAAGTTACTAAAATTCCCAATCTTTATTTTTCTCTAGTACCTTTAAAGTAAATATACTGAAAATGTATTATGATATGGAACTTGCTTTTAGTTTGGTGAGTAAATTAACATTTAGAAAAAAAAATACTCAGCAGTAAAAGGCTGAAATGCAAGACTTTGCTTCAAGATAAAAATTGTGAGGTTCATGGAGAATTTTTATAGATAAGTTAGACAAAAATTAAGACAGATAGGGAATCATATTTTAGATATGAAAGATAATTATTTAGATTTTATATGGGTGTCTAAATTCCAGTGACTATGTTTTTAGTTACAAAATGATTGCAAAGTGGCCTAAAGTGCACCTATTACATAATTGGAATATGTATGGCTGGTGCTATCCAAATGTACAGTCTGTGACTGAGGTCTCTACAAAACATCTAGGTTAGAAATAAATGAGTGAACTGGGTCTCCTTTCTGTTTTATTTAAATAATTAATGTGATATAAAAAAAAGATGTTGTCTGTCCTGACAGTTTATTTTTTCAACTTTGATCATATATTGTTCAACCTGTGGCTCTTTGTCCTTGCTTATTTCACTTCCCTCCCTGGATAGACGCCTAGGAGATCAGAATTGATCTGAAAGTAGAAGGAATTCCATCAAAATATTATAACTTCTCCACATTACTGAGAAACCTTGAGTAACTGAGAACAATCAAATGGGTTAAACTATCTTGATCTCCCAGGTAATTTGCTGTTCAGATAAAACATAAAACATTAACTTCGTGGTTAAAATAATACATCTTCATTCAAAAGCACTAACTAATGTTTTCGAAGAACACAAAAGCCTCTAAAATTTTTGAATAGCATGATAACACAGTTAAAAAAGGACGAAATAGAATTCAGTTGTTAATAGTGATGAATGGTTTTATAATTTTTATTTTATTCAAGACAGGCATTAAGACTAATTCAAAGGCACCTATATTTTTAAAGATAGAATAAATAAATATACTTCCTTGCTAACTTCATGCCAACAGTATCAACTTTATGGTTATAACATCTATTTTCTTTATCTAGAAAACATGTATTTTCTGTATCTGGACACGGTTGAATTTTGAATATCATTTCTCTATTTAAAAATCCTTAATAGTTCTGTGTATGCAAAATGAACTTTGGATATAATTATCCAAATACGTGAAATCTTCCTGACACTTTCTTTCAATTACGTTCATGTATCAGAGACTCATTCTTGGAGGCTTAATCTGGGAACTTCAATCCCACACTTCTCTGTGAGTAGATGTTCATTCATTCAGTAAGTAATTATTGATCTCCTGCTCTGTGCCAGGGGATGAAATAGGCACTATTATAGTTGGGAAAAAAATGCCCTCTGCTCAGAATTACCTCCCAGTCAAAAAGGCATACATGTTAGCAGATAAGTCACAAGAGAAAGAAGTAAGTTTTCTGAACAGCAAACAATAAAGTGCACAAGATCTGCCTGGAGGAATCATAGATTCCTTTGTTCAAGAGGTAAGATGTGATAGATGTAAAGGAATTTGCCAGGTGGAGTCTAGCCTGCTAGACTGAAGAAATAGGATCTTTTTTTTTTTTTTTTTTTTTTTTTTTTTTTTTTTTTTTTGGTACGCGGGCCTCTCACTGTTGTGGCCTCTCCCTTTGCGGAGCACAGGCTCCGGACGCGCAGGCGCAGCGGCCATGGCTCACGGGCCCAGCCGCTCCGCGGCATGTGGGATCTTCCCGGACCGGGGCACGAACCCGCGTCCCCTGCATCGGCAGGTGGATTCTCAACCACTGCGCCACCAGGGAAGCCCAGAAATAGGATCTTATAATGACAAAGTGTATATCCTCTATGGCAGGCTCCAGGCCTCTGTAGTTTTGCACAAGATGTGCCTTTCTTCAGCTAACCTGCCTGTTATTTTTCTCCTACTATTTTAAAGCCTGCCTCTATGAAATCATTCTCGGGCTGCTATCTCACCCTCCACGACTTCAGCTGCATCATAAAACTTGTTTGATAGCCTTATTACAGCTCTTTTCACACTATGCTGTAACTGGTGTTTGGGTATATCCCCACACTGTAATACGTGTCTCTATTACTCAAGCACCTAAGTTAGAGCCTGAGTATAGCAGAAACTCAGTTTCTAGGTGTAAATGGATGAATGAATGAATGATATTAGATCCTAGAGAATGGAGGGGAAATAGGGTCACCTGGGTAGACACAGGGTAAACTTGTAAGAGAAAGATCTTTTTCTAAAGCAAGTTTGAAAAATTCAGTAACCATTCATTTTAAATAGGAAAGAAAATAGTATCCAAAGTGTCACACACACGGCTCTTTTTTTGTTAATTAGAAGGCATATTCATTGCCTTATTGTAAAAGGGGTAGAAGCTGAGGCAGTTGAATAATGAATGGCAAAGTGAGAATTGCTGAGCAGAAACTCACCTTTCACTCAAGTTGGAAACATCAATTAGCTGTAGTAATATTCTTCATGGTTGGATATTTTGTTCCATTAATGCTTGATAATCAGTTCAAATATGTTAATGAAGCTTATCAAGTTAACAAAATATTTTATAGATTATATTAGTTATATATTACATAAATATTAAACAAAATCTTGTTGCCTTAAAACAACAAACCCTCAATCTTCCACAGTTTCTGTGGGGTTGGGAAGTGGGACTGGCCTAGTTGAGTGATCCTGGCTCAGGCTCCCTCATGTTTGTACTGGACAAATGATTTCCAAGATGGCTGACCTATGTGGCTTTGCCAAGAGGCCTCAGGTCCTCACCACCTGTGCCTCTCTCCACAGGCAGACTGAGTATTCTCATGACATGGCAACTCATTACCTCAAAGTGGGCTATGAGAGAGACAGAAAGAGAGAATGAGAGAGACAGGCTGAGACAGAGACAGAGACAGAGAGAGAGAGAGAAAGCAGGAAGCTTCAGTTCCTTTTATGATCAGACCTAATAAGTCACACACAATCATTTCCACTTAAAAAAAATGTTAGAACCAAGTTATTAAATCCAGTTCACACTCAAAAGTAAGGGAATTAGCTCCTCTTTTGGAAGCAATGTGACAATTTTGTGGGCGTATTTTTAATCACTACATGGAATTATAATGGTGAGCAAAGCAGATAAAGCTTTGCCCTTATAGAGATCATATTCTACTTCAGTAAGGTGAAAAATCAACAAATAAAATCTATAAACAAGATAATTTCAGATTGTTTTAAGTCTTGGGAAAGCAATGAATAGGAGCCTATGTTATTGGGGACCTAGGAGCCAAGAGTATTAAACAGACTGAACCTAAGTCCTCCTAAAGCCAGTTCCTCTGCAGAGTTTATGATTAACCTCTCTAGCGAAAACGTTATTCCCTTTCTTGTCCAACACCTGTTCTCCTCTGCTTGGCCCTGCAATAAACCTTTCTCTGCTCTAAACTCTGATGTTTCGGTTTGTTTGGCCTCACCGTGGGTCAGGCACACGAACTTGCATTTGGTAACAAAACTAGTCAGGGGACACTGCTCTGTGAAGGTTAAGTATGATGAAGAGCTGAGGAGAGAGAGAAGCTCTATGAAGAGCCTGTGAAAGAACTTTCCAGGGAGAGGAACCTATCCAAGGAAATAGCAAGGGCCTGTGGCAGAAGCGAGCTAGGTAGTTTGAGGAACAGAACAAAAGCCATACTAAATGGGTAAATGATTCCAGTTGGAGCAGAAGAGGTAGGAAAAGACAAGATAATACAGATCTTTCTTTGCTGCCCTAGGAAGGGAATCTCAATTTGATTATGCAATGGGAAGACACTGAAGAATTTGTATAGGAGAATAAAATGATTGACTAATATTTTAAAATCCAAAGTAGGAGTAACAATCATATAAACATATAAAACTTCATTTAGAATAAAATGAAAATATTTCTATAGAATTACATGCAAAATACAGAGTATGCATCATCTCACTCTTCCTTCATCTCCATCACAAACAATGACAAGGTGTGTTTTAGCTTGAGAAAAAGAAGAGTGGTCAAGGAGGATACAACAATACTTGCAAATATACTGAATAATCAAAAAGCATTGGGTGGTTATTTGTCACGCATGCACTTTTAATGTGAATCGTATTTAAATCAAATTGTTCAATAAAACTCTCACATTTATCTTCTTGGATACTTAATCATGTATCTAACTCTGTAACTTTCTAATTTGATATATTATGCTCACATCCAATAAGCACATCTAAAATTATACCAGCCATAACAATTGTCCTCTTCTTACATGTACAGAATTATACACTGAGTCTTAGGAACACTTAAAAACTCACATACCCACATCCTGAAAAATCTCAGAAAGCACTTTCCAAGGATAAATTTGACACCTTTAGAAATACCAAGTGTTATGTGTTAATTCTGGAATTCACAGCTGCATGCAGATGATAAAAGCAAACACATGAACAAACATTTAAAGTGTAAAAACACAACATACATAAGCAACTTTAAAAAATTATTTTGAAATAGCAATTGAGCCATGGCTCACTATCAACTCGGAAATGCTCTTTCCGTTTTTTTTCCTTCTTTCTTTTCTTTCTCCCTCTTTCCCTCCCTCCCTTCCTTCTTTCCCACCTTTTCATCATCTTCTTCTCTTTTTTGGGGCTCATTTTCTCACCCTTTCATTCTTTCTTTTTTTGTTTCTTCTCCATCTTATTCCAAAATGCATTTAAAGTGGATTTTAAAAATTCACTTAAAATATTTCAAAAGAAGTAATTTACATACTCAACAAATATTTATTTAAGGCCTATCTTATTCTAGGTATTTTGCTAGTTCATTGGTGCTAATATGGTGAGCAGAATCAAATAGATTCCTTACGAACACAGCAGGCTAGAGAGAGAACAAAAGTTAGTTAATATATTTTACATTTGGTAGATTAACTAACTTTTGTTCTCTCTCTAGCCTGCAGTGTTCACGGGGAGATCAGCTCAGTGCTTTGTGACCACCTAGAGGGGTGAGATAGGGAGGGTGGGAGGGAGATGCAAGAAGGAGGAGATATAGGGATATATGTATATGAATAGCTGATTCACTTTGTTATAAAGCGGAAACTAACACACTATTGTAAAGCAATTATACTCCCATAAAGATGTTTTTTAAAAAAGTTAATCATTCTAATTAATGTCTAATATCACATAGATATAATGGTTCTTAAGGCAAGGTAACTCGTGTGTGAGAGTATGTAAGAAATGAATCTAACCAGACTCAGATTACTGACTTTATTTCAGAAGAAATACTTAAGCTGAAGATTTGTAAAAGAGTAGGATTTAAGTAGGTGAAGAGAGATAGGAACAGTATCCTGATCACTGATATAGGCCCTGTGCTGCTGGAGAAGATGAGTAGGGAGTTGAGGGAAGGATTGCAAGGGAGAAACAAAATGCATTTAAGGAATTAAAGAATACTGCAGGCAGATTAGAGAGAAAGATATACCATTTTATGGGACCCTTCTGCAGTGGCTAACACCAAACACACCTTTTGGGATCCTTTTGAGGTTCCTGCCGATATGCTCATCATACTCCTTTATTCAAAAATGCTAAAACAATTTAGAAACATGCACACAAGTATATTAAAGCTTCACTTTGTTGCTAAATGAGCAATTAGGAATACAGCTTGTATTCCCTGTATTTGACCCAGCTTTCTACTTGTTACAAATTAAATTGTGCTATCTGAAAAGATCTGAAGTCCTAACCCTGGTACCTCAGGATATGAATCTATTTGGAAATAGGATTATTGCAGATGTAGTTTGTTAAAATGAGGTCATACAGGAGTAGGGTGGGCCCTAATCCAATATGACTGGAATCCTTATTAAAAAAAAAAACAGAGACACAGAGAAGAAAATGCCATATGAAGAAACAGAGACACAGAGATAATATCATGTGACTATAGAGACAAAGATTGGATTGATGTAGCTGCAAACCACAGAACTCCAAGGATCAATGACCATTAAAAGAAGTTAGAAAGAAGCAAGGAAAAATTCTCCTCTACAGGAACATCGCTTTGCCAACACCTTGATTCCAGACTTCTAGCCTCCAGAACTTTGAGGCAATACATTTCTGTAATTTTAAGCTACACATATTGTGGTACTTTGTTACAGCAGCCTTAAGAAACTAATATACTACTCTTGCTTATCAAGTCTCCACCTTTGGATTTATCAGTGAAAGAAAAATGTTGCCTGCCATTTCAGTAAACTAAGGATGTTGTAGCCATCAAGCCATCACATTACAGCCACCCCGAGGGAACTCAGTATGGAAGCAGAATGCCCACCATCTAGCAGTCAACCACTGAAGCCACCTGCCCCCACCATGGTGCACCCTGAGGAGACTCAGGATGAGAAAGCACAGGATATTACTGTCCCCAGATAGCTGAAGTGTATATTAAAGGAATGATTTCAATAAGCCCTGATTTTTGCAACTTCCCATACATAGAAAAGTGCTAAATTCCTTAACTTGAGATATCTGGTTTTCTTTAATTGACAGTAATCTTTTGATGGTCTGACTCCCTGTTCTTTGTTGCAAAAACGCCTACATATCCTGTCTCCTCCCTTACCTCTTCAGAGCAGTCTCTCAGAGTTATCTGAGATACTGTGTCCCAGGCTTACGTCCTCAGTTTTGTCTGCCGAATAAAACATAATTCTCAACTTTTAGGTTGTTCATTTTTCTCAGTCGACAGATTCCCCTTGAGGGGAGACTTACATTTATTTGTGGGACGAAGAAAGAGTGCAGAAGATGTGAAATATGTATTCTCAGTCTCTTTTCCCATCTCCCCAACCAGATAAATATGTCCTTGGTGAAAAGCAGGGAAGGAGATTGAAGGAAGGGTAGAAACCACCTTCTCATCTTCTAAGAGGTTGGAAGTTTCTCTTTCAGGATCTTGGCTAGTAATGATCTTGGCTGGAATTAGTTTCCCTTCGGCTTTGTAATCCTGAAGGTTTTGGTGGTTTTTTACAGGGTAATTAGAAAAATTTGAAGATTTTTGTGTGTTTCATTTTGCTTTGACAGAAGTTATGGTTCAGAAGCACACAATTAAATTTTTATTTTGAAAAGATTATTTGCCTGCAGTGAGCAGAATGGATTAGACAGGACCCAGAGGGAACATGGATAACTCTCATAGCTTTAAAAAGAGATGCTAGGAGCCTGTCCTAAGATGATTTACTGGAAATGAAATAGTTTAAGAGAGATCTAAATGTAAAAACCTTCACAATTTGATGACATTGAATATGAGAGTAGGGTGGAGATGTGAGACATGATAAATTAGTGAGGAAATTTCAGGAAAAGAAAAGTAAGTGTGTGGGCTTCCCTGGTGGCGCAGTGGTTGAGAATCCGCCTGCCGATGCAGGGGACACAGGTTCGTGCCCCGGTCTGGGAAGATCCCACATGCCGCGGAGCGGCTGGGCCCGTGAGCCATGGCCGCTGAGCCTGCGCGTCCGGAGCCTGTGCTCCGCAACGGGAGAGGCCACAACAGTGAGAGGCCCGCGTACCACAAAAAAAAAAAAAAAAAAAAAAAAAAAAGTAAGTGTGGTTAAAACAAGAAAAAACAATAAAAATAGGAAACAGTGAGATTAATTGCACATACATTGCATGGTACATGACTTTTGCTAGGTTGGGCTATATTCTTACCTCTGAGGTTTCTAGAAAACTACACAAAGAAGGAACCACATAATTTCTTATAGGTTAAAGTGAATCATTTGTTTAAAATAAGCATAAAAATTCCTGATACCAAGACCCAAGTGACACTATCACCATGGTTTTCTATAAAGAGAATGCTTTATATTTCAGTGAATAACATCCTCACCAAAACCTTAGCAATAACTACATCAGCAAGAAGTTTATGCCCAGTTCAAACAAAGTGTAAAATATTCAACTATTTCAAAGTGTAAAGTTTTTGGTAATGTTTTGTCCGTCCTACGTAAGCATTTACTCTCTCAGTGAAGTGTTAAGTTACTGTGGGTTGGTGATAGTTCTCACAAGAGAATGGAATATAACTCTCCTGTGTGGTTAAGTGACTCACCAGACAGCTGAGCTGGATGTAACACTGGCATTTGCTTATGAAAACTGTGATGTGTAATGAGAGCATGCACTGAGATGTATAATAAGAACAGTGTTTAGATAGAAGGATGTCCTGTCACTGCTCAGAAAGTTTCTAAGATAACATCCTTATCTAGGGGATAGATGCTTACTTAAATAAAATAAATTTTTTTTAAAAAGGTGATTCTTCCAGACATAAATAAACAGAAAATGATAATGATCGAGGCCCTCTGGTTCTGTGTATGTAGCCCCAAAATAAAGGCAACTTTTGTATAAAAGAAAATGAAAGTAATTATCAGGGAAAGTAGCTGACAATGTAGTCACAACTTCCTTGAAAAAGTAAACACTTAGAAAAATATGATCAATATTTTTGATAGTTTGAATTATTAACCAAATCTAGATCTATAATTATTTTCAAAGAAAGAAGAATCTGATTTTCTGGTAAGGGAAATGAGAAACTGAATAATTTGCTGTACATACAGATGACTCCTGTTTCATATAGTAATCAGATGAATGGATGTGGTTTGTTTTATTCTAACGTTTACTATAAGTTTACAACATTGTAATATTTATTATAAGTAGACAAATATATTTTCAAAACTACCTGTATAGGAAATTTGAATGTGTCACATAGGTTTCTTTCAGTCGTAACTGAAGACCCAAGTAAAAGCAAGTTAAATAATAGCCCTTTGGTTTTACATAATGAAGTCCAGAGGAAAGGTCATTCCAGGGTAAGTTAATTCAGGGCTCAACGGTGTCCCAGCACTTTCTCATCTTTCTTTCTTGCCATACTCAGCCAGTGATGTCAGTGATGTCTCACTTTATTAATGCATGATGATTTCCACAATTCCAGGTATCACATGTGAAACAACATCATCTGATGTTGTACTGGGCTTTTAATTTACTTTTCCCATCTATGTCTTTTGTCTATCAAGGAAAAACTTTCTAAGAAGTAAGATTTCTATCTCATCTCATTGCTTATTATTGTGACACATATCAGTACTTAAACCAATCAACAGCTGGAGTAATAAGACTTTTATGATTGGCTTAGACCATTCATCATTCACCCCAGGGTCTCAATGTAAGGGCTATAACCATATCTTCTGAGACCTTGACTGCATGTCAGAAGATTACCCAAATGAAATTAATGTCTTCCCAGTGAGGAAGAATAATGACAGATGGTGTGCCTATTGGATGGGCAACCAGAGTGGCTGCCACAATGGATGAAAGCATTCATTATAAGAAATGAGACAATGACAACTGAGGGTTGCATATATGTTTTATTTTGTTTCTGTTGTAGGGAAAAAAATTATCCATGGTTGCTGACTTGAAGAGACAGAGGAAGAGACTGAATGCAAAGGAGGGAATAAATGGATTAACTATTATTCTAGGAGAGTAGCCACGCCTTTGAAAAAACTAAACAAGCTCTTTGGTGAGTGTTATTGTTTTGCTGTTGTTTTGCAGTAAGGAGATGGGTTTCTTGCTGGTGGGAGTTCAAACCCTAACATGAAGGGGCAGAATGCACCCTCTGTGTTTCCAGGAGTTGTTAGAAGTTGCCAAAACCCTAAAATGAATCCTGGAAGTTCATGAAAAAGGACACGGTTGGCAGATTTCATTAAAGCTTTATTTCTGAGATGAGATCTTAAGTTCTTCTCCAGGATGTAAAAACCTTAAAGAGAAATGGTCCCAGTCTAACCTGTTTTACATTAAATTATTTATTTTCATAGTAATTCACTCAAAATTAGAGTTACTGCATAATACAATTTGCCTAGCTATGTCCTGGCCTGGTGTAATTATCAATAGCTCATTTTTTTTTTTTTCTCTTAAAACTGTCCTAATTTGGATAATAAATTATATATTCACCTAATCAAAACAAGGAAGATGTTCAGATGCCTGATAACTAAAACCATGACAAATATCCACTACACTGTCAGTTAAAATTTTAACTTAGGTCAAAACAAACTCTGTACCCTAACAAAAGATCGAACAAGAGTTAAGAGTATCTTGCAGTCTGACTCACTGGACAGAAGGGAAGTTGAATGTACACAATCAAAATCTTTTTCCTTTGATAATGTCACTTCCTATGGATTAGACCAGGATACTGACCATCAGTGCCTTATGTACCACATCCTTCCTTTTATCTATTAGAAGTAGAATGTCCTCCAGTATCTTTCATATTCCACTCTCTTGACAATCTCATCAAACTCTGATCTATAGCTCTAATCTATGGTAATCTGATTTATGTATTGAACAAAATTTCTCTGTTGAGCTTCAACCTGGATAACAACCAAAGGCTATGGAATCTAAATATCCAACTTACTACTGGATATCTCAACCTGGATATCTTTTACTAAATCATTTATTCTAATCATTAGAAGAATTCAATTTCTTGCAATTGTACCACAGTGGTCCCCATTTTCTTGCTGCCACCATCTTTTACAATATGGAAATAGTTGTACTTTTCTCCTTCTTTGAAAGATCATTCTGGTGGCAATTTGGAATTTAGATCATTAGGTAGTTACAGTATGATAGAACCTTTCTTCTTTGAAATAGAAGAGTTACTTGCCAATGGGTGAATAAGGGTAAGAGTTGGTTAGAAGGCTTAAGGAAAGTGGCATGTGTTTGAAAGAACTGCTGACAAGAGTGGGAGAGTGAATTGATCAAAAGTGAGTAAAAGAATTTCAGAGGATAATTGGTGCTATCATTAATTTGTAGTGACAATAAACTACCTATTTTGCAGATACATTTTTGCTAGCAACACTATCCAGCCTGGAAAAGAAGCAATCCAGATAGATCCTGAGATAGATTTAAAGTGAGCTGTTTTCAAGTAAATATGATGAAATCAAGAAGAAGAGACTTGCTGAGAGTTAGTGGAGAGAGAATACTAAGTGGTTAATAGTATTGGGCTCTGGAGAAGGGGGCTTGCTCAAAAAGGGGACTAAATGTGAAAAAGTGGAGGGATCAAGGGACTTAGGTCCTCTAGAATAAGTTGATGGGATGAGAAAATTGTACTGAGAGGAGATTGTAGTTGGTTATTGGAATATGGACATGAAAAAATAGAAAAGTAACAGATCTAAGAAAATCTCAGTTTGTCTAAAGAAAAGTAGGAATGTACCATAGAAGACAGTGGGGGTAAACTTTACCACTACTTGTTGTGTTGACAGAACTAAGATTGTTCTTAACCTTTGGTTCTTTTTTTTTTTTAACGTCTTTATTGGAGTATAATTGCTTTACAATGGTGTGTTAGTTTCTCCTTTACAACAAAGTGAATCAGTTATACATATACATATGTTCCCATATCTCTTCCCTCTTGCGTCTCCCTCCCTGCCACCCTCACTATCCCACCCCTCTACGTGGTCACAAACCACCTAGCTGATCTCCCTGTGCCATGCGGCTGCTTCCCACTAGCTATCCACCCTAGGTTTGGTACTGTATATATGTCCATGTCACTCTCTCACTTCGTCACAGCTTACCCTCCCCCCCCCCATATCCTCAAGCCCATGGTCTAGTAGGTCTCTGTTTTATTCCCGTCGTACCCCTAGTCTCTTCATGACATATTTTTTTCTTAGATTCCATATATATGTGTTAGCATACGGTATTTTTCTCCTTCTGACTTACTTCACTCTGTATGACAGACTCCAGGTCCATCCACCTCACTACAAATAACTCAGTTTCATTTATTTTTTTGGCTGAGTAATATTCCATTGTATATATGTGCCACATCTTCTTTATCCATTCATCTGTTGATGGACACTTAGGTTGCTTCCATGTCCTGGCTATTGTAAATACAGCTGCAATGAACATTGTGGTACATGACTCTTTTTGAATTATGGTTTTCTCAGGGTATATGCCCAGTAGTGGGATTGCTGGCTCATATGGTAGTTCTATTTGTAGTTTTTTAAGGAACTTCCATACTGTTCTCCATAGTGGCTGTATCCATTTACATTCCCACCAACAGTGCAAGAGTGTTCCCTATCCTCCACACCCTCTCCAGCATTTATTGTTTCTAGAGTTTTTGATGATGGCCATTCTGACCGGTGTGAGATGATATCTCATTGCAGTTTTGATTTGCATTTCTCTAATGATTAATGATGTTGAGCATTCTTTCATGTGTTTGTTGGCAGTCTGTATATCTTCTTTGGAGAAATGTCTGTTTAGGTCTTCAGCCCATTTTTGGATTGGGTTGTGTTTTTTTGTTATTGAGCTGCATGAGTTGCTTATAAATTTTGGAGATTAATCCTTTGTCAGTTGCTTCATTTGCAAATATTTTCTCCCATTCTGAGGGTTGTCATTTGGTCTTGTTTATGGTATCCTTTGCTGTGCAAAGCTTTTAAGTTTCATTAGGTCCCATTTGTTTATTTTTGTTTTTATTTCCATTTTTCTAGGAGGTGGGTCAAAAAGGATCTTGCTGTGATTTATGTCATAGAGTGTTCTGCCTATGTTTTCCTCTAAGAGTTTGATAGTGTCTGGCCTTACATTAAGGTCTTTAACCCATTCTGAGTTTATTTTTGTGTATGGTGTTAGGGAGTGTTCTAATTTCATACTTTTACATGTACCTGTCCAGTTTTCCCAGCACCACTTATTGAAGAGGCTGTCTTTTCTCCACCTTATAATCTTGCCTCCTTTATCAAAGATAAGGTGACCATATGTATGTGGGTTTATCTCTGGGTTTTCTATCCTGTTCCATTGATCTATATTTCTGTTTTGGTGCCAGTACGATACTGTCTTGATTACTGTAGCTTTGTAGTATAGTCTGAAGTCTGGGAGCCTGATTCCTCCAGGTCCATTTTTCGTTCTCAAGATTGCTTTGGCTATTTGGGGTCTTTTGTGTTTCCATACAAATTGTGAAATTTTTTGTTCTAGTTCTGTAAAAATTGCCAGTGGTAGTTTGATAGGGATTGCATTGAATCTGTAGATTGCTTTGGGTAGTAGAGTCCTTTTCACAATGTTGATTCTTCCAATCCAAGAACATGGTATATCTCTCCATCTATCTGAATCATCTTTAATTTCTTTCATCAGTGTCTTATAATTTTCTGCATACAGGACTTTTGTCTCCTTAGGTAGGTTTATTCCTAGATATTTTATTCTTTTTGTTGCAATGGTAAATGGGAGTGTTTTCTTAATTTCACTCTCAGATTTTTCATCATTAGTGTATAAGAATGCCAGAGATTTCTGTGCATTAATTTTTGTATCCTGCTACTTTACCAACTTCATTGATTAGCTCTAGTAGTTTTCTGGTAGCATCCTTAGGATTCTCTATGTATAGTATCATGTCATCTGCAAACAGTGACAGCTTTACTTCTTCTTTTCCGATTTGGATTCCTTTTATTTCTTTTTCTTCTCTGATTGCTGTGTCTAGAACTTCCAAAAGTATGTTGAGTAAGAGTGGTGAGAGTGGGCAACCTTATCTTGTTCCTGATCTTAGTGGAAATGGTTTCAGTTTTTCACCATTGAGAATGATGACGGCTGTGGGTTTGTCATATATGGCCTTTATTATGTTGAGGAAAGTTCCCTCTATGCCTACTTTCTGCAGGGTTTTTACCATAAATGGGTGTTGAATTTTGTCAAAAGCTTTCTCTTCATCTATTGAGATGATCATATAAACCTTTGGTTCCTACTTGGATAGACTTTAGGATGTACATTTTTCTGGGGGGAGTCCATAGCTATCATCAGGTTTTCAAAGGCTTTGGAAGCCCCAAAGTGTTAAAGCCAAATTAGATTATTAGATAAATCTACATTTAATGAAAATGTTATTTCAATATTCTTTGTGGTTTTCTACATATATGGGCTATAATTTCCTGCCTGTTACTTATTACCTGCTCTAGCTTATTAGTTCTGTGTAATAAGTTTCAGAAAGTAATTTTTTTTTTTTTTTTTTTTTTTTTTTTGTGGTATGCGGGCCTCCCACTGTTGTGGCCCCTCCCATTGCGGAGCACAGGCTCCGGACGCACAGGCCCAGCGGCCATGGCTCACGGGCTCAGTCGCTCCGCGGCATGTGGGATCTTCCCGGACCAGGGCATGAACCCGTGTCTCCTGCATCGGCAGGCGGATTCTCAACCACTGCGCCACTGGGGAAGCCCAGAAAGTAATTTTGAGCAGGGCCCAGAACATGTTTGCCTTGCTCTTTGATTTTCAATAGTCAATTTTATTTTTCTAGGAACATGTCACTAGACTTGATAGAGAAAAAAATCAAGTTCCTTTGAAATATTAAATTTAATGGGACACACAGTAAGTTTACTTGTGAGTATACTTAATCATAAACTACCAAAATATATCTTACTGAAAATGGATCTGAATTTTTAAATTACTATTATTCTTTAATTATTTAAATTAATTGCTCAAAGAGTTAATTCTGAAATGTTAGATGTTTACAATAAGACTATACAGGAAGAAATAGATTAATTAGAATTTTCCTAGAGATGTATCCTCTTAGTTTGCTTCTAGGAACATTAAAGGCATTTCCTTTAAGTCTCAAAAAATGATTTTATTATTATTAATTCACTGGAATAACAGAGGAATATAGAGTTACTTGAAAATACCCGGGATATATCTTATTGTGTATCTTTGCAGATGAAAAATTTAGGATGAATTTGGATTTTATAAGGTGTTTTATAATGAGAAGGAAATGATTCACATGAAAGGGAAAGAAGTGATCATTTGTAAGCTAGAAATGAAACATTTAGAAAGCTTACCTTTTGTAATGAAAATGTAATACTAAAATTGACAGTTGATAGATTTTACAAATACCTCAGTGTACGAAAATCCATCAGGAAAATGACAAAATGATAAAAGAGAATGCTGCACAGGAATATTAGTGAAGATTGAAACTTGCGCTAAAAAAGCCATCCTACCACTGGGAACGTCATTAGAGCTATCAACCAACCAGTATGCAATGCCAAACCCACATACTTGTAGTGATTGATTAGAAAGTAACTGAATTTATACTTTGTGCACTGGGCCAAAAGAAAAGAAACAATATAAACTTGCTGCAAGTAACCAAGTTATTATTTTTTTTCTTGTATCAAGGAAGCTCGTATATTTAATGCAATAAAAAGTGAAATATCTTTCTAAAAAAAGGTCACCAAGATTTATAAGGAAGAGGAAATAAAGTAAAAAATAAATAGGAATAGGGACCCATGGTATAGAGGAAGGACATGAGCACCTTACATATTTTATTACCTATCACTACCTTCATTATAATACCTAAAATTACTAGTTACCATTTGAAACAGTATACATACATTAATCATCACCACAGCTGCAGAAGTATTGTTGGTTTACTTATTTTACAAATAAGGAGGGACTTCCCTGGTGGAACAGTGGTTAAGAATCCACCTGTCAATGCAGGGGACATGGGTTCGAGCCCTGGTCTGGGAAGATCCCACATGCCACAGAGCAACTAAGCCTGTGCGCCACAACTACTGAGCCTGCGCTCTAGAGCCCGTGAGCCACAACTACTGAGCCCGTGTGCCAACAGCCCATGCTGTGCAATGAGATGCCACCACAATGAGAAGCCCTCGCACTGCAATGAAGAGCAGGCCCCGCTCTCTGCACCTAGAGAATGCTCGTGCGCAGCAATGAAGACACAGTGTGGCTAAAAATAAATAAATAAATTTATGAAAAAATTTAAAAATGAGGAATCAGAGGCAAAGAGCAGATAATTAACTCTCCCAATGGCAGATGGTCAGTAAATGAACAAGGATGTGACACCAATCTAATTGCAGAACAGATGTTTTTAACCACTCTACAATGATGGGCCTGATCACTGCCCATACAAAATAGAACCTTATTCTAAAATTACTCTCTCCTAATCTAAGAAATTGAGGAAGAGAGCATGAGTACAAGATGTATATTACTGACAGTTTTGGGGTGGTGTTTTTGTATGACAGCCTTTCAAAGGATATAGAAAAAAGTGTAGAAATACAAAATTTTTTATAAAATATTAAATTCTTGTGAAGAGTTTTGAACATAAGAATAGAAAAAGTAGTATGATCTTTACAAAGAAGCAAGAGGAGAATTTCACAGTTATACTAAGTAATCCAAGCCTAGGTTCTGAATTAAACCTACTGAAATCCCAACTTTGCCACTTAAAAGCTATGTGAACTTAGATGAGCACTTAGCTTCAATAATCTTATCTATTAAATTGGAACAATAAATTAATCTATTTAACATGGTTGATGATTGCATGAATTAATGTATGTTAAATGCTTTGCAAAATACCCAACAAATAATAAGTGAATAAAACAACCACCACAATTAATAACAAACAATAAAATAGATGGTTATTTTATTTGTTACATTTTAGTCAAACATGGAAATGCAAGTAATTAGAGGTTCATTTATGAGGCAAAAAGGTGTTTTAAAATAATATACTACTTTCATTGAATTTTTCATCATTTATCTCTTTTAACATTAAAATCCAGTCATATAAGTATAATGAAATGTCAAAAGGGAAAGGGCTCTAGACTGTTATAATATTACTGATATCCATAAAACACACAAAAAATCAGTTTATTTTCTTAGTCCTGTGAATATTTTTGTACTAAGGAAGATTTTTTTTGTATCAGATAGGAAATTTTAACTTTTAATTGAACGCATAGTTCCATTCACAACATCAGAAAGTAGATCTTACCACATTATTCTACAAATTGTTCTCCAATGAATACTTTAATAAAAATACTTGATTGGCAGTTAATATTTCCCCAAGCTAAGCTTTACCTTTATGCTCTATATGCTTATTTTAAGAATATTTCAACTTATACCTATTGACAAAAATGACATTGAGTAGGTCAATTCAATTGCATATTTTAAATTTTGCTCTCAACATTTGTCTTTGAGTTCTGCTAAAATAAAATATTTAACATTTTATCAAATATTAGCTTGAAAAAACTTTGCATAAAAATGCCCTATATAGGAAATGTCTTGTAGCATATATTTAAAAATAATATTTGCTTCAGACTTTTTGCCTTTTAGTTCCATTAGTGAAACACCAGATCAAATTTCACATATAAACCAGTACATAAAATCCCATGTTTACACTATAATAATGTATTCTTAATAATAAACCCTGCTTAATCTCTATTGTGGACAAGGAGATTCATTGATTCTATTTTATATTTTCAGTTTCTTTTTTTCTTTTTTTTTTTTTTTCGTGGTACGCGGGCCTCTCACTGTTGTGGCCTCTCCCATTGCGGAGCACAGGCTCCGGACGCGCAGGCTTAGCGGCCATGGCTCACGGGCCCAGCCGCTCCGTGGCGTGCGGGATCTTCCCGGACCAGGGCACGAACCCGTGTCCCCTCTATCGACAGGCGGATTCTCAACCACTGCGCCACCAGGGAAGCCCTATTTTCACTTTCTTGATACACAAAGTGGAAGTGCTCCAAAATCAGTTTGTGCTTAATGCTAAAGTTTAGACTAAATCTTTGTGATAACGATTTGGACTTTCAGCGAATAATATGAATCTACACATGACAGACAATTCCTAAGCATTATTTTATGACTTATGTTTCTTAAACACAATTTTGCCCCATACAACTATTCAGTAGTGCTATAGATACAACTTTAAATTTCACTTGACCAAATAGAATATAGTGCAAGTATCAACAGTGGCGAAGGTGATACATTTTATTTGGCAGTTAATCTTTTTTTTTCTGTTCCATAATCAAAATACCAAAATGTATAGTTATATTTTTCTACAAATATGTTCAAAAACTGTCTAGTTGATCTAGTATGTTTATAGTATAGATTTAATGCATTTGAAAGTGTGGCTTACAACTAACCTGTGTTTTCCTGCTATTTCCTAGTTTTAGAGTAGAATAAAATAGTAGAACTATATACAATTTTAGTAAATAAAAAGTCCTGCTAAATTTTTGTTCAACTTAGAATTAAATGAAGTGAACAGCATATTAATGCTTAATAAGGTAAAATCAACAATCCATGACATTAATGAATAACAGTTGAAATGTATGTTTTTTAATTTATCTTTTAGTTCATTAATCTAATGAGTGAAATCAAATTTTGAGCAAGATGTCTAATTTTTATAACAAAAACTACTGCTAATTATTAGGGAGTAAGTAGAGAATTTTACAAGCAAATAATATGTTAATAAATCACTGTCTTTCAAAATAAAAAAATTAATGGGGACTAAGTATTCTGTAGTTCTATTCTTTAACATTTGTGTTCTTTTCAAAATATATATTCAGTGTTGGGCTTCCCTGGTGGCGCAGTGGTTGAGAATCCGCCTGCCGATGCAGGGGACGCGGGTTCGTGCCCCGGTCCGGGAAGATCCCACATGCCGCCGAGCGGCTGGGCCCGTGAGCCATGGCCGCTGAGCCTGCGCGTCCAGAGCCTGTGCTCCGCAACGGGAGAGGCCACAAC
Source organism: Kogia breviceps (assembly GCF_026419965.1). Lineage (NCBI taxonomy): Eukaryota > Metazoa > Chordata > Mammalia > Artiodactyla > Physeteridae > Kogia > Kogia breviceps. The sequence goes on from NC_081312.1 coordinate 53,717,809, forward strand.
AGTGAGAGGCCCGCGTACCACACACACACAAAATATATATATATTCAGTGTTGACATTCCTTATGTGAACTTATGCTGCTCTAATGCATATGCCTTCACCATGGTATGAAGACATTGATACACATATTCTTTTACATTATTTTAATAGAACTCAGTTATTTTAAATGGGTTAGTTCTTTTTAAAAGCAATTATGAAAAACAGCAGTCAAGATGACAGAAAGGGTCTTCTAGCAAGAAAAGAAATGAGTAAATCCTTCTCATTGTGGGCTAAACTGACATGCTATAGGAAAGCCAGGAGGCGTGGGTTTCTCTTCCTTTTATAACAGATCCCCATCATTTCCTTTATTTTTTGCCTGCTCCAGTTGCTCACTGCCGGTCCACTGAGGAATTCACCTTCAGCCTATATCCTGCCAAGTTCCAGAATAGAAAGGGCAATCCTTCTGGAAGAAAGCAGTATATGAACTGCAAACATCCTCTCTTCCCCATCTGAAGTGTATCTTTCCTCAGCCTAGGACTCAGTGTACCCAGGAGGCCCAGTGCACTGCCTTTTGGGTCCACAAATCTTCCTTCCACAAATAACACGTCCTCAAAAATAAATCATATAACACAGACAAGTATAAATATCACTTCTAACCATACTGTGCAGAGAAGCACTGTTAACATTTTGGTGTCCATTTCTATTGCTTTATACACATACACACACACACACACATACACACAAGCCATACAACACACACAAAAGTATTGCTTTAGGTTGGGGTCTCCTATAAGCAGACTCTGAATAAAATTGGAGAGGAAATTGTTTTATTTGGGAGGTAAACCCAGGAGTATCCATAGAGGAGAAGGGATATGCAGACAGGAAGAAAGCCCACTGGGGGGAATTAATGGATAAGTTATCCCTGTGGGAGACAGAGGCTCAATCCTGTTGGGAACCTCAGGAAAATTGCAGTGAATGTGATTTGGAGTTGGCCCCCCCCAGTGAGTGAGAAACTGAGAGTATTTATTCACAAAATCCCAGGCATTATTGGCTGTGGGCTGCCCACAAGGGTGTGAACTTCCTGGCACTTCAGGCTTGCTGTGCATATTCCTGAGGCCAGAGAAATCCCTCAGGTGCTTGGAGAAATCAGTTGGACAGTGTCCAGGGATTCTATGCCTATACAATTATCCAAATTTTTCTTACCTTTCTTGTTTCTTTTATAGTCTAATTCAATTGCTTTAGTGTCAGTGCAATCTTACCATTTTAAACATCACTTTAACCCTTCTCACTATAACAGCTTTATCACAGTATATTATTATACTATTTATTTACTATTTCTTACTGTAGGACATTTAAATTTTCTATTTTAGTTAACAATACACCAACTTGTTTATTATTTCTTTAGAATAAAACCTTAAAGGTAGAATAGAATAGTGGAGTAAGAGTTTGCACATGATAAATATTGACTAATATTTCCTGATTATCCATCGTAAAAACTGTGCCATTTTAAACTCCCATCAACAGAACAATTAATATGCCTGCTTACACACATCTTTCCATTGCTATGTTTTATCAACTTTTCTAAAGTTTGCTTGCTTTTCCCTTATAAATCTGTACTATTCATTATGCTGAAGAGCCAATCAACCATTTATTCTTTTACCACATTATCTATGAGGATGTGAGGTGTGCCTTCTGTACAAACCCTGAAGAAACTCTGGTGTCTTCATTGATGAGTTCCATAAAATTCAAAGAACTTAAGTCCGCAGTTCTGGCACAGTGTTTTCCTCTATAATTTGAAAAGGTACTGCCATTCTTTCTCTTAATGGACTTTTCCAAGGAAAACATTAGTGTTTGGTTTTGCCAGCTGGTCTCTCTTGCTGAACCCTGAAGTGCCTTCAAAAGTTTTAATTCAAAGTGCCCAGGCTTTCCCATGCTGCTGAAGCACAGATGTCATGTCATCCTCAGGTAGATGATCCCCAAAATACATTTGTTGTTTTCAGTCATATGCTTTTAAAACAAGAACACTTTTAAAATTTTTATAAATTTAAAACTCAATGCAGAATGTTTGTGTTTTCCTAGTCATTGAAAAAATTGTGCTTTCAGATTTTATTCATGGGTATGATACAGAAACATTTCTAATTTCCAAGTGTAATAATAAGCCATTGGTCACTGAAATATCTGTGAATAGCATCCAAACAATAGTTATCCACTTAAAAAAGTTTAAACTCTAACACACTCCTAAGCTTTAAGAGCATTCAGCTATTTTAAAGAGAATCTGTTTTCTTGACATGTCTAGGTAGAAAGCCTCTGAATTAAGAAGCAGCACTGTAACACTATATTTAGCTGGAAATATGTTTAGTAACTATGCTATACACCCTAGGAACTATTTTATTAATCTGGGTTGCAGAATCCAAAATATCCTGTGACAATGAGGAAGTTTTCTGTCAAAACACTTGATTACTATTCATTTAAAAAGTCATAAATTCTATTAAACTGGTATGACCTTTAATATCACTAAAATTAATTAACCCTAACCCTAACCCTTTCACTAAAATTAAGTAGACCTGGTTAAGTGCCCTTAGAGATACATTAGTTCCTACTTGTGGCTCTTCTCTGGCTTTTGTAGCTGGGTTAGGTACTATAGTCAGGCAGTTATCTTAAAGCATCAACTGAGTTAATTAACATATAGTTTAAAAGTTCTACAGTCCAACAAGGTAATATACCACTATATATATATATATATATATATATATATATATCCATTTCAGTCAGCTAACACTGTCTCTGTGCAAAATAAGCCCTAAATTAAAAAGTCAGGGTTCCATTGTATAACTTAGCTCAAATAGTGCCTCTCCTATCTTTTCAATTTTTTTTTTTCATTTTAGTTCTCTAAGTTCAGTATCTGAAGCTTCTGCATGTAAGTTAAATTTTTTAATTGACTTCTTTCTCCTGAATAAGGACTCTTTGAAGCCATTCTCACTCTACAACAGCTGAATGACAGAATAAATATTGCCCACTCCAGGGTGGAAGTACTTGATTTTATCAGAAATAGATAACTAACACCACTAGGAAAAAGTCTCACTCTGCCTAGTAGTGAGGTCTAAATAACCTGCAGAGTCCTTTCCTGACCCTGCTCTTGGCTCTAACTAAAAAGGAAACTTTCTCAAATATGCCACTCCACCTCTCATTCTACCTTCCTTTAATAGGGAAGACATATCACCCCACTGCTGTTAGCCAGAGATACCACATTCCTCCTCCTTCTCCAGCATGTCCACTGGAGAAAAATGTTTTTCTTAAAATTCTGTGTATGATTATCTAAACTGGGTTGAAATAAAACACATAAATTTGACACAAGTGTCAACCTGTGTGGGGGAGATCTTTCCTCTATTAAATATATTGCTGTTTATATTCCCTTTGTAAAACAGCTTAGATAATTGTGTTCTAAATAGATATTATGGACAAGAAACAATATTAGTTAACACAATCTGGCTAGGATAATATTCTCATTTTGTTCTGCCTTCATTGAGCTATCATAACCTTGTCCCTCTACATCACACACATCACACACAGGCTGAGAAGTCCCAAGATCTGAAGCTGGCAGGCTGGAGACACAGGACAGCTAATGGTGTAGTTCCAGTCTGGGCCCAAAGGCCCGAGAACCAGAAGAGCTGATGATGTAAGTTCCAGTCTGAAAGCTGGCAGTCTTGAGACACCAGAAGAGCCAATGTTTCAGGTCTATTCTGAAGGCAGGGAAAGACTGGCGTTCTAGCTCACACAACCAGTGGGGAGGAGCTCCTTTTTTTCTATCCTTAGGAGGTTCGGCCTTTTTTTTTGTTTCTATTCAGGCCATCAACGGATTGGGTACGTGTCACCCACATTAGGGAGGGCAATCCTGCTTTTACTCAGTCTATTGATTCAAATGTTAATCTCATCCAAAAACATCCTCACAGACACACCCAGAATGATGTTTGACCAAATATCTTGGCACTCTGTGCCGCAGTCAAGTTGACACCTAAAATGAATTATCACACCATATCTCACCTGACCTGAATGAAAAATCCAACAGAAAATAAAGACTTTACTCTCAATATAATATCACGTGGAAGACAGGGTCTATGAGAACTTCACTGTAATGTAAAGCACAAGAGCTGGCGGTGGGCGGGGTGGGGGGGCAGACGGAGGACAAAGGGAGGAGGGAGCACTCACAAAACTCAGATCTGGGTTACAGAATGTAGCTGCTGAGACCCAGCTTGACCTCTCAGCGTGTCCATGATTAAAAACAACAGCCATGAGCTTCCCTGGTGGCGCAGTGTTGAGAGTCCGCCTGCCGATGCAGGGGACACGGTGATTATATCAAGACTTTTGTCTAAAGCACTTCTAGCATAAAAGAGGGTCTCATTCATTCCAGAAGATTGTAGGGTACTGCCAATAGTAGGGAAAGAAAAAAGGAAGGGAGACTCTGGAAATACAGAAGATTTAAAAATAAGTTACCTGTCAGATACTACTCAGAAATGTCATCTTTGAATAAAGAAAGGAGGACTCATTTGGATTTGTGACAGGAAACTCTTCTCTAAGAGACTTTTCATCATCTAATCTTAAGAAACTATTACTTCCATCCAAGTTTTTATAGCTCTAATTGTGCATACTACATGGTACCAACTATATTGTAATCATCGTGGTCTGATTTGAGTTTTTAGTTATCTGTCATGTGCACACTTCTTATCTTCCAAATTAGATTTCCCACATCTATTCTTATCATGTTCTCCCACACATCTGGTACAGAGTAGAGAAGAACTGAACACTTGGCACTCAACAGATCTTTACTGATTAACCGACTGGATCATTTTAATTCTATATAAAAAACTTTTACTGATTTTAATTTGATCCAGACAAAGTCAACTGAAATTTTAAAAATGTATTTGCAAACAGATGTTATGAAAATACTTCAGTTGTGAGAACACATCTACAGTATTAATTTTGTAACACTGGTCTTCTGCTCTTTCAGAACTTTTCAGAACTATTCTGTTGGCTAACTAAATTAGGTAAAAAGCATGCAATTCACAATCTAGGTTTTACCTTAGTTTAAATCTTAATTAAAATTGGCGACTTTGTTTAAGAAATAGAGGAAGAAATGCCACCAAGCACTGAGATTTTACAAGTTTGGGGCTGCCAGATACATGCAGCTGTACTCAAGAGAAAGAATTTGATTCACTGTGCCACCGATTGAGTGAGGTACTGCCACTGTTATAATTAGGAGAGAATGTGTGAATCTTGATGTGCCAGACAGTGAAATTCTTTCTATTTTTTAAAAGGGTGAAACTAACCATCACACAGTAAAGATAAGTTGGGACTGCAACATAGGATCAATGATGAGAATGAAAAGTTACCCTACAATATTTACACCCATATAGATTTTAACTCTAAATATTTATGCTGTTCATCTGAAGAAACCAATTAACTGTTTTATAATAATTAAATATGTTGGTTGATTACATCAGTGACAGAATTTGTACAAAATCTAAATGCTGCAACATCTAGAATATCAAGAATTGTATCTTCTAATAATGATGTTTTGTGGAAAACAAAACAAAACAGGTCCTGGCACTTCCCTGGCGGTCCAGTGGTTAAGACTTCACCTTCCAATGTAGAGGGTGAGGGTTCGATACCTGGTTGGGGAGCTAAGATCCCACATGCCTCATGGCAGAAAAACCAAAACATAAAACAGAAGCAATATTATAACAAATTCAATAAAGAATTTTAAAATGGTCCACATCAAAAAAAAAAAAAACTAAAAAAAAAGACCAAAATAAAAACAAAACCAAAAAAAACCCCAAAACAGGTCCTGAAATGCTTGGTTGGATTTTTTTCAAAGTTAGTAAGAGCTTCATTAGCAAATTAGTAAGAGTTGCTTAAGAGTATTACTGCACACTAACCTAAATAGGTCATTAATAGTGTATTTCCTTAATATTTTATACTTGTTTAAAACATTATTCTTAGATTTAATTCTATCCACATTTTACTATCAGCGTTTATTTCTAGGAAGAATTGAGCCTGAACACAATATGAATCATACTGAGTTTTTCAAAATACTGTTTTTTCTTTTTTAAAATATATGTATTTTATTTGTATTAAATATATCAAAGCAGAAAGGAGAGGCAAAGTATCCAGCCTAGCTCATATTGCCATATGTTATTAATGAGGACACTCTGTACATCTCATAAATTATTTCAACCTGCATAAAAGCAACTGTTAGAATTGTTCCAATGTACATTTTGACACGTTCCAATTATGCTACAATTTGGCTTAAGTCATTAAAAATTTTTTTGGAGGGCACACTATAGTTAAATATTACATAAAATCAGCCAGCATATGCTAATCAGTGTGAATAGATATAAGTTAAAAAATATTTTCTCCCATTCTATAGGTTGTCTTTTCACTTTCATGAAGATATCCTGAAGCATAAACTTTTTAAAATGGATGAAGTCCAATGTATCCAGTTTTTCCTTATCACTTATGCTTTTGTTACCACATTAAAAAACCCTGATGTTTTACTCCTTTGCTAAGTGTCTTATATTTTTAGGTCTCACATTTAGGTCTATAGTCCATTTTCATTTTGAGTTTATTTTTTTATGTGGCTTGAAGGGGTCCAACTTTATTCTTCATGTTGTCCTAGAACCACTTGTTGAAAAGACTGTTTATTCCCTCATTAAATTTTCTTGACACTTTTGTCATAATTTAGTAGCCCATAAATATAAGGGCTTTTGGGGGGATTCTCAATTATATTCTATTTATCTATATGTTTATACCACATTATTTTGATTACTATAGCTTTACAGTAAGTTAAGAAATTGGGAAATATGAGTCCTACAACTTTTACCTTTTTCTAGACTGATGGCTAGTTTGAATCCCTTGCATTTCTATATGAATTTTAGGATCAGCTTAACAATTTCTGCAAAAAAATCAGCCAGGATTTTGATAGCAATAGCACTGGTTTTTTAGATCAACTTGGGGAGTACTACCATCTTAACAATATTAAGTCTTCTAATCCATGTACATGGGTGTCTTTCTGTTTATTTAGATCTTTAATTTTTTCAACAATGTTTTATAATTTTCAGCGTACAAGCCTTCAACTTTTTTTGTTAAATTTATTCCTAGCTATATTTTTCTTTTTAATGCTATGGAATGTTTAATGCTAATGTAATATTTTTCTTAATTTGGGGGTTTTCATTGCTAGTGTAAAGAAACACAATTGATTTTTATATATTGATCTTGTATCTTGCAACCTTACTAAATACATGTATTAGTTCTACTATTTTCTCTTCTTTTGAATTCCTGATGATTTTCTATAAAGAAGATAACATCTGCAAATATAGTTTTCCTTCTTCTTTTCCAGTGTGTGACTTTGTTTTATTTTATGTTTGCCTATTGCTCTGGATAGAATCTCCACCACAATGTTGAGTAGAAGTGTGAGAGAAAAACATCCTTGTCTTTTTCCTGATCTTTGGGGGAATGATTTATTCTTTCTCTGTTAGGTATGATATTACCTACAGACTTTCATACACACCCTTTTTCAGGCTGAGGAAGTCCCCCTTTGACTCCTAATTTGTTTAATGTTTTTGTTATGAAAGGGCATTGGATTTCATCAAATGTTTTTTCTATGTCTATTGGGATCATCAAGTGTTTTTTATCTTTTATTTTATTAATATATGTTATACTGAATTAAACCAATTTTGCATTCTTGGGACAAATCTCATTTGATTATAGCATATAATAATATATTTGTTTATAGCATATAATAATTGTTATATTTCCTGGATTTAGTTTGTTAAGGTTTTGTTGAGGATTTTACATCTACATTTATAATGAATATTGATCTGTAGGTTTCATTTCTTGTTATTTCTATGTCTGATTTTGGTATCAAGGTTAGTACTGGCCTCAAAATGAGCTAATGAGTATTTCTACCCCTTCTACTTTTTGGAATAGTGTGTAAGAAACTGGCATTAAGTCTTCTTTGGGGAAATGCACTATTTTTTTTTTTTTTTTGGCCACATGGCATGTGGTATCTTAGTTCCCCGATCAGGGATCAAACCTGTGCCCCCTGCAATAGAAGTGCAGAGTCTTAACCACTGGACCACCAGGGAAGTCCACAATAAGTCTTCTCTGAATGTTTGATAGAATTTGTTATCTATGTCTAGGTTTCACAGAACCCTAAGAAATATTTAAAGGAATTATATCACTAGAAACACCACCACATTGGACTCAAGGAGACAGAGATGGTACAAAATGAAAATGCCTTTAGACACCTGAATTCAATGGGCATGAAGCAGATTTAGAATTCTATTCAGCCTATGATTTTATTTCTCTTGTGTTAATATGTAGGAGTGCAATGCCTCGTCACAGGGCAGGTGAATATTTAAAATTTTTCCAAACTGCCAAATTGTGTTCTAAAGTGGCTCTACCATATGTTTCACCCAGCACTGAATAAAAGTTCCACGTGAATAAGAGTTACGAGTTCTTCCATGTATTCACCAGCAACTGCTATAAGTGTTTTTAATGTTTGCCATTCTAATAGGCGTGTAGGAGTAGAAACCCATTGTGGTTTTTACGTTGAATTTCTCTAATGACTCATAATTTTGAGTATTTTTGATGTGTTTATTTGCTACCCATATATCTTCTTTGGTGAAATGTCCATTCATAGCTTTTGCCTGCTGTTAAAATGAATATTGGTTAATATTTCTATTCTCATTAACAGGAATACATGGAAACAACCAAAGAAAAAATAATTGCAGTCTCTTCTGCACTCCTGCTTTCCTTTCTTCACACTTTCCCTGAGACCAAACAGCATTGGAATGGCTTTTGCAATCTGGGGGTCTGGCTAAAAGGAAGTTATTAGCGGATGCATTTAGTATGGGCTTAATAGGTATATTTATGTGGTTGGCAGTCACATCAACATATAGATAAGTTATTGTTAGTGGTTCTGGTGTTGAAATTGCTTCTAAGAGTATTCTGATTACTCTGTATGCTGACTCATCTAGCATTGTGATATGAAGACATACAGTCAAAGAGGCATTTTTTTTAAACAACTGACACAGCTGAAAATACACCATTTTTTCTGCAACTTGGAAAGACATTTTGGGACATCTCACTTGGTACAAGTGAAAACCATAGACTCCTCATTTTGCATTACTTTCAAGTTTACTTATTAAATAACTGACAAAAATTGGTAAAAGTTGATGGACTATAAAACAGATGTAATAAAGATAAATAATATCAATAGAAAGATTTCTGTAATCAAGAATTAAATTGTTGACAAAACAAATTTCAGATCCGATCAATAGTTTTAATTAATTAAAAAAAAATTGTAATTGAAGTTACAAATAGGCCCTTGGTTGTTTCCTAATGCAATCAATGGCGAATAATAAATTGTCTGAACTTATGAGAAAAAGATTTAAATTTCCAACTGACCTGACATGAAGTGCTAATCCCAGTGAAGGAAACATATAACTTGGGAGAAGGTATTAACAATGGTGTGCTGGTACTTGTTTAATAACTAGCTCTCTGGAAAAAAAAGTAAACAAAAGGGCTGGTTTGTAGTTTTTGCCAACAGTGTAAATACTCCCACCACAGCTAATTAAACCTACCAATATGATATCACTGAGCCCAAAGTTGGAAGGAGATGCACACAATCAGCTCTTAGGAGGAGAGATGGGATTAGTGGTTTCCAGCCTTCCCAACACTATATTGCAAGGAATATATCAACTGTAAATTGGTTCACAGGTTTGTCCATTAAAATTTGAGAGTGGTCATGGCCCAAAGAAAACTGAAGTTCTTTGAAATATTACAGTTCATATGTGAAAGAAAAAGGTTTCTCTCAATTTGACAATTCTAAAGCTGTACATAGCATTAGTGATATTAGTTATGAGGCTGAAAGAAACTTTTATATGTTATCAATACAAATGTCAACAATCGTACTGAAGGAGAATGAATTGAGTTTTTATTATTCATAAAAATATTAGAAAACAATGGTCAAATGGAGAGAAGACCAAAGAGCATGTAGCCAGAAAATATAAGGAAGAAAGATTTTAAAGGTGGATCAGGCAATTAATGAAAATATACTATTTTTAAAATGTTGTGCTTTAAGTTTTGTTCAATAGTTATATATAATTTGCAATTTAATTTTCTCATTCTAAATCTCTGCTTTGTCTTTAATTTTATATTAGTAATTTACATTCTTTTTATTAAAGAGGACCCTCAGAATTGTATCAGTTTCAGACCCCACAGACCCTGGATGTGCCCCACAATTGATTTATAATTCATCCTAGAACCAGCTTAACTTTCAGATGCTAAGTGATAGTCTGCTACAGTTTTGCTGACCTCCAATGGCAAATTTTAAAGAAGAAAAAATTTCACAAAATGTGCTCACAAATGAGTTGAGTTTTCTTCTAGATCTACCCACTTACCAAATTTTTTTTTTTTTTTTTTGCGGTACGCAGGTCTCTCACTGCCGTGGCCTCTCCCGTTGCGGAGCACAGGCTCCGGGCGCGCAGGCTCAGTGGCCATGGCTCACGGGCCCAGCCGCTCCGCGGCATGTGGGATCCTCCCGGACCGGGGCACGAACCCGTGTCCCCCGCATCGGCAGGCGGACTCTCAACCACTGCGCCATCAGGGAAGCCCTCAAATTTTATTTTTTGGTGAGTACTTAAGGTTTCTGAGTATCATTTCTTCATTTTGAAAATCAGGTTAACTTGTTTTTCTATGCCTTCCAAAATAATTATTTTGGGGAAGTGATGTATAGGAAAATATTTTTATACAGTAAAGAAATAAATGTCTTCCCTGAGTCTAGCTTTACTCTTATATACATAAATTATGTTATGCTATTATGGTGAATTTCAACAAAATGATCCTCAAAACTTACTAACTTTCCAGAAACAACTTGGTAATATAGTTATGTTAAAATGACCTATTCAAGTGAATTTGTTAAAACATAAGTTTTTTATTATTAAAATGCATGTGGAGACTTTCAAGGTGGTGGATGAATAAGACGCAGAGATCACCTTCCTCCTCACAAATACATCAGAAATACATTTACATGTGGAATACTCCTACAGAACACATACTAAATGTTGGCAGAAGACCTCAGACATCCCAAAAGGCAAGAAACTCCACATATACCTGGGAAGGACAAAAGAAAAAAGAAAAAACAGAGACAAAAGAATAGGAATGGGACCTACACCTCGGGAAGGAAGCTGTGAAGGAGGAAAAGTTTCCATACCCTAGAAGGCCCCTTCACTGGCAGAGACAGTGAGGGGGAAGCTTCGGAGCCACAGAGGAGGGTGCAGCAACAGGGTGCAGAGGGCAAAGCGGAGAGATTCCCGCACAGAAGACCAGTGCCAACCAGCACTCACCAGCCCAAGAGGCTTATCTGCTCACCCGCCGGGATGGGTGGGGGCTGGGAGCTGAGGCTCGGGTTTCAGAGGTCAGATCCCAGGGAGAGGACTGGGGTTGGCGGTGTGAACACAGCCTGAAGAGGGCTAGTGCACCACAGCTAGCTGGGAGGGAGTCCGGGAAAAAGTCTGGAAATGACTATGAGGCAAGAGACCATTGTTTCAGGGTGCGTGAGGAGAGGGGATTCAGAGCACCACCTAAACCAGCTCCAAAGATGGGCATGAGCCACAGCTATCAGCGCGGACACCAGAGACGGCCATGAAACGCTAAGGATGCTGCTGCAGCCACCAAGAAACCTGTGTGCAAGCACAGGTCACTAGCCACACCGCCCTTCCCAGGAGCCTGTGCAGCCCACCACTGCCAGGGTCCCGTGATCCAGGGACAACTTCCCCGGCAGAATGCATGGCGTGCCTCAGGCTGGTGCAACGTCCTGCTGGCCTCTGCTGCCACACGCTTACCCCGAATTCCACACCGCTCCCTCCCCCCAGCTTGAGTGAGCCAGAGTCCCCATATCAGCTGCTCCTTTAACCCCGACCTGTCTGAGTGAAGAACAGACGTCCTTAGGTGACCTACATGCAAAGGCAGGGCCAATCCAAAGCTGAACCCCAGGAGCTGTGCGAACAAAGAAGAGAAAGGGAAATCTCTCCCAGCAGCCTCAGGAGCAGTGGATTAAATCTCCGCAATCAACTTGATGTACCCTGCAGCATCTGTGGAATACCTGAATAGCCAATGAATCATCCCAAAATTGAGGCAGTGGACTTTGGGAGCAACTGTAGACTTGGGGTTTGTTTTCTGCATCTAATTTGTTCCTGGCTTATGTTTATCTTAGCTTAGTATTTAGAGTTTATAATCATTGGTAGATTTGTTTCTTGATTTGGTTGCTCTCTTCCTCCTTTTTTCTTTTCTTTAAATATATATATATATATTTCCTTTTTCTTTTTCTGTGAGTGTGTATGTGTATGCTTCTTTGTGTGATTTTGTCTATATACCTTAGCTTTTACCATTTTCTGTAGGGTTCTGTCTGTCCTTTTTCTTTTCAGTATACTTTTTAGTGCTTGTTATCATTGGTGGATTTGTTTTTTGGTTTTGTTGCTCTCTTCTTTCTTTCTTCTTTCTTTTTTAAATTAATTTAACATTTTTTTATTTTTAATAATTAAATTTTTTTTTTCCTTTAATAACTTTTTTTTTTTTTCTTTGCAGTACAAGGGGTCTCTCACTGTTGTGCCCTCTCCCTTTGCGGAGCACAGGCTCCAGACGCGCAGGCTCAGAGTCCATGGCTCACGGGCCTGGCCGCTCCGTGGCATGTGGGATCTTCCTGGACTGGTGCATGAACCCGTGTCTCCTGCATTGGCAGGCGGACTCTCAACCACTGTGCCACCAGGGAAGCCCTACTTTAATAGCTTTATTTTTATTTTCTTTTTCTCCTTCTTTCCTCCCTCCCTCCCTCCCTCCCCCCCCCCACTCTCTCTCTCTCTTTCTCTCATTCTCTCTTTCTTTCTCTTTTCTCCCTTTTCAACTGAGCCGTGTGGCAGACAGGGTCTTGGTGCTCTGGTGTGGTATCAGACATGTACCTCTGAGGTAGGAGAGTCGATTTCAGGACACTGGTCCATCAGAGACCTCCCAGCCCCATGTAATATCAAACAGTGAAAGCTTTCCCAGAGATCTCCATCTCAACGCTAAGACCCAGCTCCACTCAACAACCAGCAAGCTGCAGTACTGGACACCCTATGCCAAACAACTAGCAAGATGGGCACACAATGCCACCCATTAGCAGAGAGGCTGCCTAAAATCATAATAAGGTCACAGACACCCCAAAACACACCACTGGAGATAGTCCTGCACACCACAAACACAAGATCCAGCTTCATCCACCAGAACACAGGCACTAGTCCCCTCCACCAGGAAGCCTACATAACCAACTGAACCAATCTTAGCCACTGGGGACAGACACCAAAAAATGGGAACTATGAACCTGCAGCCCCAAACACAGTAAGTTAAGCAAAATGAGAAGACAGAAAAACACACAGCAGATGAAGGAGCAAGGAAAACCCACCAAACCTAACAAATGAAGAAGAAATAGGCAGTCTACCTGAAAAAGAATTCAGAATAATGATAGTAAAAATGATCTAAAATCTTGGAAATAGAATGAATAAAATACAAGAAACATTTAACAAGGACCTAGAAGAAATAAAGAGCAAACAAACAATGATGAACAACATAATACATGAAATTAAAGATTCTCTAGAAAGAATCAATAGCAGAATAACTGAGGCAGAAGAACAGATAAGTGACCTGGAAGATAAAACAGTGGAAATAACTACTGCACAGCAAAATAAAGAAAAAAGAAAGAAAAGAATTGAGGACAGTCTTAGAGACCTCTGAGACAACATTAAACGCACCAAATTCAAATTATAGGGGTCCCAGAAGAAGAAGAGAAAAAGAAAGGGACTGAGAAAATATTTGAAGAGATTATAGTTGAAAACTTCCCTAACATGGGAAAGGAACTAGTCAAACAAGTCCAGGAAGCACAGAGAGTCCCATACAGGATAAACCCAAGGATAAACACACCAAGGCACATATTACTCAAACTATCAAAAATTAAATAAAAAGAAAAAATATCAAAAGCAGCAAGGGAGAAACAAGAAATAACATACAAGGGAATCCCCGCAAGTTTAACAGCCGATCTTTCAGCAGAAACTCTGCAAGCCAAAAGGGAGTACAAGACATATTTAAAGTGATGAAAGGAAAAAACCTACAACCAAGATTACTCTACCCAGCAAGGATCTCATTTACATTTGACAGAAAAATTAAAACCTTTACAGACAAGCAAAAGCTAAGAGAATTCAGCATCACCAAACCAGCTTTACAACAAATGATAAAGGAACTTCTCTAGGTACCAAACACAAGAGAAGGAAAAGACCTACAATAACAAACCCAAAACAATTAAGAAAACGGTAATAGGAATATTATCGATAATTACCTTAAATGTAAATGGACTAAATGCTCCCACCAAAAGACACAGACTGGCTGAATGTATACAAAAACAAGACCCGTATATATGCTGTCTACAAGAGACCCATTTCAGACCTAGAAACACATACAGACTGAAAGTGAGGGGATGGAAAAAGATATTCCATGCAAATGGAATTCTAAAGAAAGCTGGAATAGCAATTCTCATATCAGACAAAATAAACTTTAAAATAAACACTATTATTACAAAAGACAAAGATGGACACTACATAATGATCAGGGGATCAATCCAAGAAGATATAACAATTGTAAATATTTATGCACCCAACATAGGAGCACCTCAATACATAACGCAAATGCTAACAGCCATAAAAGGGGAAATCGACGGTAACGCAATCATAGCAGGGGACTTTAACACCCCACTTTCACCAATGGACAGATCATCCAAAATGAAAATAAATATGGAAACAAGAGCTTTAAATGATCCATTAAACAAGATGGACTTAATTGATATTTATAGGATTTTGATTCCATCCAAAATCAACAGAATACACTTTCTTCTCAAGTGCTCATGGAACATTCTCCAGGATAGGTCATATCTTGGGTCACAAATCAAGTCTTGGTAAATTAAAGATAACTGAAATCATATCAAGTATCTTTTCCAACCACAAAGCTATGAGACTACATATGAATTACAGGAAAAAAATCTGTAAGAAATACAAACACATGGAGGCTAAACAATACACTACTTAATAACCAAGAAATCACTGAAGAAATCAAAAAGGAAATGAAAAACTACCTAGAAACAAATGACAATGAAAACACGACAACCCAAAACCTATGGGATGCAGAAAAAGCAGTTCTAAGAGGGAAGTTTATAGCAATACAATCCTACCTCAAGAAACAAGAAACATCTCAACTAAAAAACCTAACCATACACCTAAAGCAATTAGAGAAAGAAAACAAACAAAACCCAAAGTTAGCAGAAGGAAAGAAATCATAAAGATCAGATCAGAAATCAATGAAAAAGAAATGAAATAAATGATAGCAAAGATAAATAAAACTAAAAGCTGGTTCTTTGAGAAGATAAACAAAATTGACAAACCATTAGCCAGACTCATCAAGAAAAAAAGGGAGAAGACTCAAGTCAATAAAATTGAAATGAAAATGGAGAAGTAACAACTGACACTGCAGAAATACAAAGGATCATGAGCGATTACTACAAGCAACTCTATGCCAATAAAATGGACAACCTGGAAGAAATGGACAAACTCTTAGAAAAATACAACCTTCTGAAACTGAACTAGGAGAAAGAGAACATATAAACAGACCTATCACAAGCACTGAAATTGAAACTGTGGTTAAAAATCTTCCAACAAACAAAAGTCCAGGACCAGATGGCTTCACAGGTGAATTCTATCAAACATTTAGAGAAGAGCTAATACCCAGCCTTCTCAAACTCTTCCAAAATATAGCACAGGGAGGAACACTCCCAAACAATTTTCTACGAGGCCACCATCACCCTGATACCAAAACCAGACAAACATGCCTCCCCTGTCACCACTATTATTCAACACAGTTTTGAAAGTTTTACCCACAGCAATCAGAGAAGAAAAATAAATAAAAGGAATCCAAATCAGAAAAGAAGATGAAAGCTGTCACTGTTTGCAGATGACATGATACTATACACAGAGAATCCTAAAGATGCTAACAGAAAACTAATAGAGTTAATCAATGAATTTGGTAAGGTAGCAGGATACAACAATTCATGCAGAGAAATCTCTTGCATTCCTATACACTAATTATGAAAAACTTGAAAGAGAAATTAAGGAAACACTTCCATTTACCACTGCAACAAAAAGAATAAAATACCTAGGAATAAACCTACCTAAGGAGACAAAAGACCTGTAAGCAGAAAATTATAAGACACTGATGAAAGAAATTAAAGTTGATACCAACAGATGGAGAGATATACCATGTTCTTGGATTGGAAGAATCAACATTGTGAAAATGAATATATTACCCAAAGCAATCTACAGATTCAATACAATCCCTATCTAACTACCAATGGCATGTTCACAGAACTAAAACAAAAAAATTCACAATTTGTATGGAAACACAAAAGACCCCAAATAGCCAAAGCAATATTGAGATGAAAAACAGACCTGAAGGAATCAGGGTGCCAGACTTCAGATTACACTACAATGCTACAGTAATCAAGACAGTATGGTATTGGCACAAAAAGAGAAATATAAATCAATGGAACAGGATAGAAAACCCAGAGATAAACCCACGCACATATGGTTACCTTATTTTTGATAAAGGAGGCAAGAATATACAATAGAAAAAAGGCAGCGTCTTCAATAAGTGGTGCTCGTAAAACTGGACAGCTACATGTAAAAGAATGAAATTAGAACACTCCCTAACTCCATACACAAAAATAAACTCAAAATGGATTAAAGACCTAAATGTAAGGCCAGACACTATAAAACTCTTAGAGGAAAACAGCAAGATCCTTTTTGATCCACCTCTTAGAGAAATGGAAATAAAAACAAAAATAAACAAATGGGACCTAATGAAACGTAAAGGCTTTTGCACAGCAAAGGAAACCATAAACAAGATGAAAAGGCAACCCTCAGAATGGGGGAAAATATTTGCAAATGAAGCAACTGACAAAGGATTAATCTCCAAAATTCACAAGCTGCTCATGCAGCTCAATGTCAAAAAGCAAACAACCCAATCCAAAAATGGGCAGAAGACCTAAATAGACATTTCTCCAAAGAAGATATACAGATTGCCAACAAACACATGAAAGAATGTTCAACATCACTAATCATTAGAGAAATGCAAATCAAAACTACAATGAGGTATCACCTCACACTCTCAGAATGGCCATCATCAAAAAATCTACAAATAGGGCTTCCCTGGTGGTGCAGTGGTTGGGAGTCCGCCTGCCGATGCAGGGGACGCGGGTTCGTGCTCTGGTCCGGGAGGATCCCACATGCCGCGGAGCGGCTGGGCCCGTGAGCCATGGCCGCTGAGCCTGCGCGTCCGGAGCCTCTGCTCCGCGGCCGGAGAGGCCGCGGCAGTGAGAGGCCCGCGTACCACGAAAAAACAAACAAACAAACAAACAACAACAACAAAAAATCTACAAATAATAAATGCTGGAGAGGGTGCGGAAAAAAGGGTACCCACTTGCACTGTTGGTGAGAATGGAAATTGATACAGCCACTATGGAGAACAGTTTGGTAGGTTCCTTAAAAAACTAAAAATAGAACTACCGTACAACCTAAGCAATCCCACTACCGGACATATACCCTGACAAAACCATAATTCAAAAAGAGTCATGTACCACATTGTTCATTGCAGCTCCATTTACAATAGCCAGGACATGAAAGCAACCTAAGTGTCCATCGACAGATGAATGGATAAAGAAGATGTGGTACATGTAAACAATGGAATATTACTCAGCATAAAAGGAAATGAAACTGAGTTATTTGTAGTGAGGTGGATGGACCTAGGGACTGTCATACAGAGTGAAGTAGTAAGTCAGAAAGAGAAAAATAAATACCTTATGCTAACATATATATATATATATGGAATCTAAAAAGGTGGTACTGAAGAACCTAGGGGCAGGACAGGAATAAAGACGCAGATGTGGAGAATGGACTTGAGGACACAGGGAGGGGGTAGGGTAAGCTGGGACGAAGTGAGAGAGTGGCATGGACTTATATATACTAACAAATGTAAAACAGATAGCTAGTGGGAAGCAGCAGCATAGCACAGGGAGACAAGCTTGGTGCTTTGTGACCACCTAGAGCGTGAGAGGGAGAAGCACGAGGAAGGAGATATGGGGATATATGTATATGTATAGCTGATTCACTTTGTTATAAAGCAGAAACTAACGTACCATTGTAAAGCAATTATACTCCAAGAAAGATGTTTAAAAATAAAAATGCATGCAAATATAATCTACCTCATTCCATAAAGGATATAAGGTGGCTTTCAAATAAGATGGTGAGAAAATAAAGCTTTACGATATGCTCTGCTCCTGAATGCCTTTAAACTGTCTTTAGAACAATTTTAAAATAATATTTTATTCAATCTGAAAGACATAAGAAACAACTATCTTCCAGATTTAGTTAGAATTTTACAAACCCTCTTACTGTCCAGTAAAGTATTAACAGTTCTTATTTCTTTGAAATCAAGACTTTTACAAAAAACTGGCAGGCAGTCATGGACTTATTTTTCTTACTTTCATTTATGTTGCTGCCCGCATCATATTTTTTTTTATGCTGGTCACTAGCATTATTTGTGGCTAATCTATGCTTTGTTGTTTGTGAGCAGTGACTGATGAGAAGCCTCATTCTAAAGATTATTTTGTCAGAAGTAGCAAGCTTTTATCTATGCCTAATTAGCTCCTGGATGTTGACCTCAAGTTACATCAGTAAATAAGCTGAAGCTGCCTTTTATATAGTTCTATGGTAGCTCTTGAATATATGAATAGAACAATGAAATGGACAACCAGGAAGTAAATCTATCTATATATGGATCTATAACTAAGCATATGATAAAATGTGTTTTTCCATTATTAAAAGAATGTGAAGGGCTTCCCTGGTGGCGCAGTGGTTGAGAGTCCGCCTGCCGATGCAGGGGACACGGGTTCATGCCCCGGAGCCTGTGCTCCGCAACGGGAGAGGCCACAACAGTGAGAGGCCCATGTACCACAAAAAAAAAAAAAAAAAGAGTGTGAAGAACATTAATTCTTACAGAAAAGGCTTAAGAAAAGAAAAATCAGGATATAAAAATGGCACATATAAACTTATTGCAAGAAAACATGCCCAAATCTTGCCTACATCTTTATATTTTTGTCATGCATATATACTAATTCTTCAATAAATATGTATTATATTTTTAAGCAGGAAAAACTATGACTTTTTAAGCTTATTATATTTTAACTCTACTAGACACTATAAACTAGATTTCCAGTCTCCTCTATGTTTCAGTTCCCCACTATTTATACATGG
This sequence comes from Kogia breviceps, assembly GCF_026419965.1. Lineage (NCBI taxonomy): Eukaryota > Metazoa > Chordata > Mammalia > Artiodactyla > Physeteridae > Kogia > Kogia breviceps. The sequence continues at coordinate 53,737,228 of NC_081312.1, forward strand.
TTTATCAGATGTGTGGGGGTGAGGAACAGAAATAACAGAGCTCCTGAGCCAACTACAAAGTTAGAATTCACAGTCCCCAAGACTGTCCTCACTTCTGACACAAACTGCAAGTTTGGGGAATTCCCCAAATCATCTTCTGATTTGATAGTTCACTATAAGAATTCACAGAACTCACTGAAGGCAATTATGCTCATGGTTATGGTTTGTTGCTGGGAAGGAGACAGACTAAAATCATCCAAGGGAAGACAGACTAAAATGCATCCAAGGGTAGAGTCCCATAGAAGTACCCAACGTGGAGTTTCCATTTTCCTCTCCTCATTGAATCAGGATGCATTACTCTTCTAGCACTGATTTGTGACAGTAAGTATGGAGTTTTGCCAACTGGGAAAACTTGCCCAAGCCCCAGAGTTTTTATTGAGACTCCATTATGCAGCCATGATTGATTGACTGATTGCAAATATGGTTGAGTCTCTAGGTCAACTGATACCTACATCACATTATTGGTCTTTCTGGTATGGTCAGCCCTCACTCTAAATCATATTGTTAGGCTAGTGAATATGACCAAAGTCCTTAGGCAAAGAAAAGACACTAGAGATTACCTCTCCAAAGCTTTGGGCAAGGCCAAATTCTTTACTCAGGGATTAAGCAGGTCAATAATATATTGGTTTACCATGTTTATCAAACAGCATGGTAACTTATCTCTTATCTAGTCCTCAATGTTTGCTGCCATAGGGAAAACTCAAAATGTGAATGGATTAAAATATTTGACAGGTGAGGCAAAGCTTTTTAAAAAGCCTTCCAAAGTCAGTACTTTATCAACTGGAATACTTATTTCATAATTAAAGAATGCTTACATCTAATTACTAAGGATGCTTGTTCACTTTCATAAAGAAAAAGTTCTGTTCAGTGGATGAAGAGGTCATCCGTCACACATACAAGATTCATTTAACCTGAAATATTATTGGGCTCATGTTATGATATAAATGATTATGAAATCTCAGTATTTAACTAAATATTTGCTTCATGCATGTCTGTAAACCTAGTAAACCACACGAAACTTCATACTATTGGCAAGTAACTTGGGCAGCAGGGGAAAAATAACATTGCTCTCAACATTTTGCCTTTTAAATAAATGAACAGGGACTTGGATCTAAAGGACATGCACTCAATATGTGGGAGGACAAGCTTCATACACAACACCTTGACCCCAGATCAATGTTTCTGAAATTTTCAGACTGAACTAAGGCCTTTTAATGTAACAGAGCAGGACCCTGTGGGGCCTTCCCAGGACAGAACCCTCCCCCATATCCTCTGCTTTAGCTCCTCTCTGAAGTACATAGATAGTAGTGTCTGATGCACATTTCCTGAGTTTTTTTACAGATGCTAAAACCCCCACCAAGTGAAAGACATTAACTACTTGATGACCATGAGCATAGGCCTACTGAAATCTAAGGATTAATGTTAACCCCTGTGACACCACCCTGTTACCTCACCAACAATCAATCAGAGAATTGTGTAAGAGCTGATCACAGTACCCTGGGACTCCCCTCCTTTACCTTACCCTAAAAATGCTTTGCTAAAACCCATCAGGGAGTTTCGGATTTTTGAGCATTAGCAGTCCCAGACTCCTTGTATGGTGCCTTACAAGAAACACTGAACTTCCCTTCACCACAACCTGGTGTCAGTAGATTGGCTTTACTGTGCGCAGGCAAGCAGATCCAAGTTTTGCTTTGGTAGCATTAAAAGAGAAGGACTTTTAAATATATACATAGATTCTTTGTGTTGATTCAAGTCATCTTTAGTATAGCATTTTTATTATTATGCTTTACTATAACATCTTTATTATTTATTATAATTATAAATTATATCTGTTATAGCATTACTTATTTACAATTATAAAACTACACATTACTTATCACATAAAACTGATTAATGGCTTATAAATTTTGTACAAGTATGAAACATGAACAAGTAAAGTAAAAATTAACAAACTAAAATCAATCAAATTCTAATGAGCATATTTATGCACTACTTCTTCCTGATTTAATCCTCACCTATTTTTTTTTCCAGTTTTCTGGAGCAATGTAAAAAAAAAAGAATCACTCATTGGAGAACTCATCCTATACCACCAAAGCACAAAGGTTAAGTATATATACTCAGTTCCTAGATCCAAAATAAAAAACAGATTCTGAAAAGGAGAAAAATCAAAATGTATAAAATATGAGTCAAAATATAAAATGCATTAGGCTCCTGGGACTAAACAGTTAAGATCATCTGACTATATTTCTATTCAGAAAATGTGCATTTGTCAAATAGTTAAGAGGACCATTGTGAATCAGCTGCTTGAGAGACAGGCAGCGGGTCCACCCCTTAGCCATGACAATAGACAAAATTGGCTAACTTTAAAGAAAAGGCCAGCCATAACCATCACTCTTTTACATTCACTACTCACCTCTAGTAAAATATAGTCAAGTTGCTCATCTAGACTCTCAAAAATATTTAGATTACAGCTCCCAGAGTGAAGTTACTAAAAAACACAAATGAAAATGACTGTTAATCATCAGTGGAGGCTTCACACTTCATTGAGAGCCCAAGTGGGAACATGATCTCCAAATCTCAGTATATTGTCAAACATCAAGTGATGGAATGCTACTTAATGATTCTATGATCAACAATGCAGGTGGTCCCAGCAGCAAGAGAGAGCATCCAGGGTGCACGTCAGTCAATATATTAGACTCCAGTGCATATTTTTCTTTGAGAACAAAATCAGGTTTAGCTCTTCGTGAAATGTTTGAAATGTCGTTTCCAAGAAGGAAAGAAAGTGCTGCATTGAATTGATACACAGAACTGTTCTTTTCCAGGCTTTGCATGAAGGCAGAGGATACTGGGAATTTGACTGTATTTCTTATACCATGTTAATTCTAAGTACTTAAAGGCTGCCTTGATGAATGCATAATCAATCAATACAGAATAGTGCAGACTTCTTACACAGGGGTTGTGGAACAGGAGTGTGAAACTACAGAGTAAAGTGCTTCACAGTCAAAGCTGAATCAACTCTAAACATGTTTACCTGACTGCTTTTTAAGGGTTCCAAAAAAATGATCTCTCCCTACCCATGCCAAAATGTATTATTCCAGGTTATGATTATTAGCTTTAGTCAAATTTGTTTGTTTTAAATTTTTCTTGGGTATACACAGCAAAATGGTAAAGTGCTAGAGCCAGCTAACACTGGCTCACAAGAGCTGATTGTGGGCATCTCTCCCCATCTGCATGTTCATTAATATCACACTAGTGGCTGAAATTGATGATGGAGTATCTACACCAGAGAAGTCAACAAACACTACAAATGGGGGGTCCCCCCACCCCACTCCCCAAGGAGCAGGTTGCTAAACATTTACCAACACACTATTGCCCCTCAGTAGTGTTGTGTACTCATTCAAATATTGTGCTATGGGGCTTCCCTGGTGGCGCAGTGGTTGGGAGTCCGCCTGCCGATGCAGGGGACGCGGGTTCGTGCCCCGGTCCGGGAAGATCCCATATGCCGTGGAGCGTCTGGGCCCATGAGCCATGGCCGCTGAGCCTGCGTGTCTGGAGCCTGTGAGAGGCCACGGCAGTGAGAGGCCCGCGTACCGCAAAAAACCCCCAAAAAACAAAAACAAACAAACACAAATATTGTGCTATGGGTCACACAATTGGTCAAAAACAGGGAACAAAACCAATGACCTGAAGAGACATAGTTCTTGTTCTCCTAGATCTTACCAGTCTTATGTAGTTGCCATGCCCCTTTGTTACTTTATTCCTTACCTTCACTTTCATATGTCCTACTCATTCCTTAAGCCAACTCTATTTTATATGACACTAGTGTCTACCTTTGCTAAACTTTTATTGCAATTATCAAAGTAATACATTTTGTAAATAAGATCTAAATTTTTTCCCATGTATGATCTTCTTGACTATATTTCACGCTACTTCAAAGCAGACAAGTTTTAAACTTTGTTGCAACGTTCGCTTAGCATGAAGCACATTATGGGTGGCAGGAGTTGGGAGACGGGAACACTCAAAATTTTGGAATTGATTAAGGGGAATGCTTTTCTTTTTTTTTGCTTGTTTTTTGTTTTGCGGTACACGGGCCTCTCACTGTTGTGGCCTCTCCCGTTGCAGAGCACAGGCTCCGGATGCACAGGCTCAGCAGCCATGGCTCACGGGCCCAGCCGCTCCGCAGAATGTGGGATCTTCCAGGACCGGGACACGAACCCGCGTCCCCTGCATCGGCAGGCGGACTCTCAACCACTGTGCCAGCAGGGAAGCCCGGAATGCTTTTCTTTTAACATTTAAATAGAATGGTGTGGCTCACACATTTTCCACAGGCTCCCCTCTAATATTGGTAGGACTAGGGAAAGGAGTATAAACAGAGAATCCCAGCCTGGCTCTCCCGTTCTCTTCTCACCCTCTGACTCCAGCCTACAACTGTGAGGGGCCCAATGCTTAAGTGTGGTAGGGTGATCAACCCCCTCATTTTGCCTGGGACTGAGGGGTTCTGGGGGTTGCAGGACTTCAATGCTAAAACTGGTACAGTCACAGGCAAACTGTGATAGGTCATCTTTTGGATTAAGGAAAGAGGATTATGCAAGCAGGTCCAGATAGCAACAAAACATCTGCTGGTCAGAGATTTCTAGGGTTTTGGAAACACAAAGCATGGCCTGGAGAGGTGGTGGTGAGTGTGTGATAGCACGTGAACTGCAGTTGGGTATCTTCCTTTTACCTCACACACTCATCTCTCCCAGAACTATGATATATTCTGGGCATGTAGTAGTAGAAAAAGATACAAACATGTTTTAAAGTAAAACATATTAAAAGCATGTTCAAGTTACACTAATTTCTTTTCTTCAGTGTTGCAAAGCCTTCCTTTCTGACCTCCTTGCATCCATTTTTTGGCCCCTTCCAGTCTACTGACCATATTGTATATATCGAGTGATAAAACCTATGTACATCTCTTTAGTGTGTTCAAATAAAAGAGCAGGACCACTAACTTGATAAAATGGCCCATTGTGATACGAAAGGCCCCCCCCAGTCCCACTGGACTCACTTTATGCCACTTACCCCCTGTGCCACTCATAGGCACACTGGCCTTACTCTGGTTCCTTCCCTAAATGGTCCATCTTCTTGCCTGCTTCAGGGCCTTTACATATGCCAGGCCCCATGTGCCACTGTCACTATGTGAAAGCTCTTTCCTGATAAAGTTTTCCCTGTCCAATCCTCAGTCTAGATCAGGGTTTCATCCCAGGTTCTCAGACCTCACCTTGCTTTTCCTTTTTGCCACATTTTGTACTTTGTAATATGATGACATGTTATTTGAATAACATATAACTTCTCCTCTAGACTTGTAAACTCAGCGAGGGCAGCATAATGTTACTTGCTGTTTTATCTCCATATACAGATTATATAGTAAACAGGAACTATTTGAGGAAAACAGAAAGGCAGAAATGAAGGAAGGAAGGGGAATTAAGCAAGCTTCTATATAATGTGGTAAAGTTCACTACACAAGGAGTTTTAATATTCTACTCTAATATGGGTATTTTATAAAACCTCATTCATTTTAAGAGCTGGAGTTATTTTGTCACAATTTATGTTTCCCTGTTAAAGAGAAAGCATTAGCAACAGAACATATTCACATTGGAAGGATTTTGTTCCATTATGTCATGGATTTGTGACACAGCACCAAGGAATCAAAAAAGCTAGAAAAATCCAAGTAGGGATTATATACTATTTGTAAATTCTCTTTCTCTCTTTCATTTCCCTCCTTCCTCACACTCTGATCCTGATCATAATATTTTCACAAAATCTAATATCAGAAGAAAAAAACTATTAAGCTCATTCTCAGTAATGGGTAAAAGATTAATAAAGTATAAATAATTACTTTTTTTCTTTTTTCCCACCTCGCAACTAGTGGGATCTTAGTTCCCAGACCAGGGATAGAGGGCAGGCCCCGCAGTGAAAGCGCCAAGTCCTAACCACTAGACTGCCAGGGAATTCCCAATAGTTACTCTTTTATACAGTTCCCAGAAGCTGTAACATTTGAAAATGCAAATAGCCTAAAGTTAAAAAATTCAGTTGGTATTCCAATTATGTGGATGCCATTTTGACAATAAAATCATTCCATATGGCTGAATAAATAAAACAACCAAAGTTTCATGTTTCTAAAGCAATTATCAAGCAATATGTACAACAGATATCTTCTATCCCCATATCCCCTCTACTCTCAATTCTTCCTGAGCCTTACCAGCGAGCTCATGCCAAGAAACCACTTTACCCATGGAAGGTGACCACATACCCTTTGAGAAATAGCAACTGATCCACAAATGCTGACAGGAGGTATGAGCTCCGCAAATGGATTATTTAGACAAACCAGACACAAAGTACGACTAGCTGGAGAGACATTACTCATTCAAATTCTAGGAAAATACATCTTTTATAGTTAAGACAAACCTTAGGCCAGAAGTTCTTTGCCCGAGAGGGAAAGCCGGAAGGAAACGACATCCTGCACTGCTGCAGCAAGGTCCATTTCTCTACTTGGATGCCCGCAGGCCAATATACCCAACCGCCTTTCTATCCTGCGCATGTTCCAAATCCCCCAAATGCATGCGTAGAGTGTCACTGCATCTATGGTGGAGACGTTGTGAAAGAGAGTTCTCAAGTCCTCTATGGTTCTCGCGCAGGGAGATGGGCAATGTATATGAGGCGCATGCGCAGGAGTGGAAGCAACGGCTTCTTTTCTCTTCTACTTGCCACAGAGATACCTGGTGTCGCCATGGGCCGCCGCCCCGCTCGTTGTTACCGGTACTGCAAGAATAAGCCGTATCCAAAGTCTCGCTTTTGCCGAGGTGTCCCTGATGCCAAGATCCGTATCTTTGACCTGGGTCGGAAGAAGGCAAAAGTGGATGAGTTCCCACTCTGTGGACACATGGTGTCTGATGAGTATGAGCAGCTCTCTTCTGAAGCCCTGGAGGCCGCCCGAATTTGTGCCAACAAGTACATGGTGAAAAGTTGTGGCAAAGATGGCTTTCACATCCGAGTGCGACTCCATCCACTACATGTTATCCGCATCAACAAGATGTTGTCCTGTGCTGGGGCTGACAGACTCCAGACAGGTATGCGAGGTGCCTTTGGAAAACCCCAGGGTACAGTGGCCAGAGTCCACATTGGTCAAGTCATCATGTCCATCCGCACCAAGCTTCAGAACAAGGAACATGTGATTGAAGCCTTACGCAGGGCCAAGTTCAAGTTCCCTGGGCGCCAGAAGATTCATATCTCCAAGAAATGGGGCTTTACCAAGTTTAATGCTGATGAATTTGAAGACAAAGTGGCTAAGAAGTGCCTCATCCCGGATGGCTGTGCAGTCAAATACATCCCCAGCCATGGCCCTCTGGATAAGTGGCGAGCTCTGCGCTCGTGAGGTCTTTTGACAGCACTGGCAATTTTGACCATGCTGGTCTGACTTCTGCTCACCAATAAATTGTATTTATGGCAAAAAAAAAATTATTTCTTAATTTTTTTATACTTTAAAAATATGCAATTTTTAGAATATAGACTAACAGAGAAATATTTTTGTGTTAAAATTACCAGAAAGAGTTTTAATGACAAATGATAATTTCAAGTGAGAGTGAAACAATTTGTATGCCATTTATAGAGAAAGTTGTTGCAATTCTAACCCACACTTTTAACTTAGAGAGTCTAGGGAAATATGTCAAAAGTTTTGTTTGTAGAGAAGTCATAAGTTATACAGCTATCATTACCTTGAATAAAAAATAGCTAGAGAAAAATCTGAGATTTACAGAAAAAATTCTTATTTTTTATAGAAAATAAACAATTGGGATGAAAATAATGGTAGGCATTAGTCATATTTCAATTACAATCTCCTTGAAACTAAAAAGTCTATTCTTAAACGTGTTGCTTATGTTTTCCTTATACATTTCTGCACATTGTTTTTAGATTACCTGTCACCTCCAATTATCAGCCTTAGGACAATTGGGGGTCACTGCCAAAGTTTTCCCTGGACAAGCCTTACATTATCTTGCACTCAAGATACGACAATCCAATCTTTTCTTCATCACAGAAAGGTCATAGGTTGACAACCAAGTTCATATTTCTTGATCTGAGTCCCAGTAGAACCAACAGAAAAGAGAAAATGACACTGAATCTGCTGTCTGTCCTCTAAAAGAATCCTAGAGAGAGTTTGCAGTTGCAGGTGTTTGCCCTACATTAGAATTATGTTGATCATACAGGTGTTTTTCTGCTTTGTTTTATTTTAGAAATTACATAAGCTAAAGTTTCTGGGTCTATTCTACATTCTAAAATTCTGGTTATTTAGTTCTTTAGTTGTTTGTTATTTAGTCTTCTAAATCTCAGTCCTGCAAACAGTGACGTCAGTTTGCTTTATCTACTCATTTTCAGAGTCAACATATTAAATAAGGAACAAAAGGAATACTAAATAAACAGTATTGAAACATATGCTTTTAAAATTATTAAAAAAATGTCAATGTCAATCTTAAAGTTTTGCATCTGACTTAATAGTTATACTAAATAAACAGTATTGAAACATATGCTTTTAAAATTATTTTCATTTACTTAAAAAAATGTCAATGTCAATCTTAAAGTTTTGCATCTGACTTAATAGTTTGTTTTTTTTTTTTTTTTTCCTCCGGCATACGGGCCTCTCACTGTTGTGACTTCTCGCGTTGCAGAGCGCAGTCTCCGGACGCGCAGGCCCAGCGGCCATGGCTCACGGGCCCAGGCGCTGGGCGGCATGTGGGATCTTCGCGGACCGCGGCACGAGCCCGTAGTCCCCTGCATCGGCAGGCGGATTCTCAACCACTGCGCCACCAGGGAAGTTGCAACTTGATGTTTCTTTCAGGCTCTTACTATGTCTCCTACTTGTGTATTTTAGGCTAAATTGCTGTTTTAAGGAATAATATTTATTATATCTAAACAAGAAGGATAACAGGTACTAAATAATATATGAATGTATAGAAAGGGCTTTTCAATTTCAGTAGCACTTTCTTTGACATGTTTTACTTGATGCTCTAAAACTGTTGACGTTTTCTAGGAAATTAAGTCCTGTGCAATTTGCAATTTGCAAATGAGGGTGTACTTGAGCCAGATCTTCTGACTCCTGTCCAATCCTGTTTACTTTTTACCGCACCGTTTTTCAAAAAAAACCACAACCACCCTCAACTTCAAAAAAATTAAAATGCCAAACAAAACACAATAAAACAGTTCCTTGGTCATGTGTTAATACAACTGTGATGCAGCTTTGAAAATATTTTCCGTCTTCATTATTCATCCTTATCTTTGGTCTCAAACTTTTCAAACATCTTAACCTTAAAACTTGGAACTCTGAACTTACTCACTAAATACAGGGAGGAAGCCAAGCATAAGCCCATGAATGTCCTTGCCCTAAGAGATTGGTAACTATGATTGTTTATGCATATAGATAGGTGGGTGAAAAGGAAATGAAAGATTAAAAATTATTACATTAAACAACTAGTAGGAAGCTGTCATCAAGGTTTATTTGAGTTTTCCCTACAGTTTTCTATTATAAGCTATTATATATAAATTTTATTTCCTTTAATGTTAATAGAAGAACACTCTCACTTGTTTTTCTTAACAAAAGTCCCTCTAACATGTTCTTGAAGCCATGATTTTGTTTTTCTCAGCATTTTCCTTTTTTCTGGTCATTCTAGTTGTTAAAAAATTGATAAGACAGTTGAATTGAACTATAATTAAATTATATATTACAGAGCTCTTCATTATTTCTAAATTTCTATTCAAAATGGAAAATTTAATTGGGGAACATGTATTCAGAATTTCATGCACTACTGCAATGAAACTATCTGCTCATTCAAAATAAAAATACAAGTACAGTTAACTAAATTCAAGCAAATATTGCCAGATAAATCTCTTTGATTTAGTTGATGGAGTTCTTCAGGTTTTATGGAAAATACTGACTGAATCAGTTAGAAAATGGACCATGTACAATATTAGCTTAGTTTTGAAAAGCACATTCCACCAATCATCATTGCATAATCCGTTTCTCCCCCCCCAAATATTGAATTATTCTAAGCATATTTAGCCTTAATTTTTATAAAAATATACACCAGCTCTGACGTGAATTGGTTGTCCGTAACACTGGCAGGCATTTTATTCCCACATTAGCAGCTTTGTACTGCCTGCCCTGACATAATTCAAGTAAGGCTTTCTGGTTCTTAGAGTGTCACTATTGACCTAAGAATTGAGCTGAGAGATCATTTAGCCCCAATCATCTCCTACCTTTATATTAATGACATAGCTTTTTTTTTTAGCGTAATGACTTCATTGTTTTCCTAAGAATATCTACATATTCTTTTTTGTCAAGGTAAGTAATGTAAAAAGCAATGAATAAAGTCAAAAGTATATTAAATTACACCATCAATAATAATTCAAAGTGAGAACATTATCATGCTCAACAGTGGATAATAAGGGAAGATCTGATATCAGGATGGCTGGATTTGAATCTGTTTCTTCACTCACACAGGTAAATTACTTAGTATAGCCATTCCTTAATTTTCAACTATAAGATGGCATTAAGACACTATGATTACAAAGTTCTTTTTTGTATTAAATGAGATAATTCATTGAGAAAATGAATAGGATTGTGCTTTGCACATAGTAAGTACACAAAATTAATGTTAACTTACAACAGTTAATTTGATGTTACTATTACTACATTTGCTCCTGCCTCCTTGCTTCTAATTATTGTTGCTTGTAGTATTAATTTTCTCATGAGTTATAACCTTAATATTCTGTTTTGCAACCATAATTCCCTCCAGTTGTATAATTCAAGTTCTAGTTTTAATTGGATTCAATATTCTGATTCGAGTTTTTGTTTTTTTATGTTTAGTTTTATAAATGTCTATTTTCACATTTTTCTATTTTGTCATCTATTTTTGGAGCTCCTTTTGAAAAATGTAATTATGCTTTACTAATTATCCTCTACATATGACTCACTCTGGAGATTTGTTTTATTTCCTAATTTTTCTTCCAAACTGGATATTTTATCTACCTTACCTACCTTTTCATTCAATATTTGCTTCTTTTCTTCCTTTCTCCTCCTTTTTCTCAAAAGAATGATTATAGAGCTGTCATGCCATTATTCTCATACTATGTATGTGTGATTTATACTGTTCTACCCAGACCTTCTATTTAATCTGAAAGATTGTTGGTGAAACTTCTCTAGTCACCCTTTCACAAAGTTTTTCGGGTTTTTTGTTCATTTAGTCTTCTCTTTGGGTGGCATTGTTTGAGGACTAGGTGTTGCTATTTACTTTTCCATAGCCTCAGGATGAGAGGATAGGGATCGGAGAGAACTTGAAGGATTAAGTATAGCCTTTGATTGATGATTCCTCTTCTGAAATCCCATTAAATATCCTACATCATAGCCCACGCCTCTCTTTCAGGTGTGCAGTTTACTCTTCTATCTGTGATATATTTCTTTTCCCTCTCTTGCTTCTATTCAGTGCAGAACCCTAGAAAATGGCAGACCCAAATGCTGAAGATCTTTGGTGTTGTTTGGAGCTACACCTGTCCATGGATTTTCCTACAGTTTTCCCTTATGTAACTACTTATACGCTCAGTACATTTCTCTCCATATTAGGGCATTAGTGAGACAATTAAAAATTTCATGTTTCTTCAAGAATGTTTCTAAGAGTTTGGAGAGGTACATTTCATAAATCATCATTATATAATCCATTATTTCTCCCCACCCCTCAAAATATGGAATTACACTAATTATACTAACATTACTTAGTCAGAAATTTTTAATTAAAAAAAAGAAGCTGTAGGAGATACTATTTTCATTTTATGTATTCTTCTCTCCTAAATTTATGACATGCACATGACATGACCCTTTCCTTGGTGGCTTTTAGGTGTATTTCTTTTACTGTATCATTCACTTCATTAGATACTGGGGAAGGAGATTCTTTGATCCCGTTTTACTTCAGTTTATTCACCCAGAAGTTCTCTTAATATCATACTAAAAAATTATCTACTTCTGGAAATTTTAACTTTAAAACAATTCATGTAAAAAGATGCTTCCACATGTTTGTAGCAACTTTAGTTATCTTTTATTGGTGTGGATCTCAAATAATTGTAGCTAAAATTACTATGACTATCAAAATGAAGAAATTTTTATATAAGTTCTAGAAATACAAATTTTGTGTATGTGTCCATACAGAATCTCAACAACTTTTATTATGTTGTAAATAATTACCTAATCAGTTAATTCTGCAATTTAATTGTATATAGGCATCTAAGTGTTATTTATATTTTTGTGCTCCAAATATTTAAAGAATAAGACTATATTTGCAGTAGGTACTATTGTTTCAGAATCATATTATTAAACTCTTCAAGGGTCCTATTTATTAAACTCCCTGTTGTCCCAAATTGAATGGTCATTGATGAAAAGAAATATTAGAGGTTGTGGGGGAAGATGGCATCTTCTGGACAAATGCAGAGTTCTTAAAGGAACAATGATTCCTCCCCCTTTCTGGGTGAGTGGAGAGGGGGAAAGGACATTGAATTGTTAGGAAATGGTGATTTTTTTTTTTTTTTGGCCACACCATGCGGCTTGCAGGATCTTAGTTCCCCAACCAGGGATTGAAGCTGTGTCTTTGGCAGTGAAAGCATGGAGTCCTAACCACTGGACCACCAGGGAATTCCCAGTGGTGATTTTCTTTTGTCTGAATATTGTGAGTCTTTGAATACGACCACCACCACCACTAACAACAACAAAAAGATGATGCTGGTGGTTGGGACAGGAAAGAGATGGCAGAACTGAGAGAGAGAGAGAGACAGAGAGAGAGTATCATGGGACAGTCCTCAACATCAGTCTCTGGCATAGTAAGGATAAGACTTAAATATCCCATGATGTGGGGCCATCCTGGTTCTTTATGTAACATTGCGTATTCTATGCCCACTTTCCCAAGAGCATGCTTACTGGGAGGGAACCATAGCAGCAAGAGGCTGTCTGGGGGACTTCCTCTGTGGTGGCAGCTAAAGGCAGGGAATGAACTATGCTTTAGCCAGATTTCCCTTGAGGATATTGAATAAGGAGAGGAACTCCAGTCTCATCTAAAGAACCTACAAAAAACCTCGTAAGAGTGAGCATTTGGACACCAATCCATGGAGAACCAGGAGGCAGTCAGCACTATAAAATCACTAGCAATACTGAAAAGGAACTTGTTTCCTGTGACTTGGAGTCTTCATTTAACACAGTGAATATTGTCTATGCTCACATTCAGTTGTCAGTAATCTATATCAAGGAATGATGGAGGGTGAGTTAGGGGAATAAGAACCGGCAATTTCCTCTTTTCTGCTCTAAGAAGCTGAAACTACTAGTCTAGGTTACACTGAAGTAACAGATGAGAGTTCTGAATAGGAATTGAAAGTGATTGAAAAGTTACAGATGAGGCTTAGATGTTATTAAGGAAACGTGCTAATGTAAAAGCAATACGGCTTCACTGGAGCACAGTTGGTAGTTTTTCTAGGAAAATAAAAATTTCAAATTCACTTCAGTGTTTCTCCTGTAAAGCCAGTTATATAACCATTTTGATTAAAAGCATTCCACAAACAATGCCAGTAAATGCCTGAATTACTAAAACTTAGAATTCTGACATTGAAATTTCACCAAACTAAAATAAAGCGTCTTTCAACATAAAGAAACTTCCATACCACTTCCAAACAACTTCTCTACCATTTAACTGTGGTCTCTCTACTTCTCTACCATATATGAGCACCTTAAGTATGAGCATGCTTTAAATTCCCATCACTGAAGCCTATATTCACGTGGCTCTAGTAAAATTACCTATAAACAATGTCTCTTAATTTTATCTTCTGTCTAGTCAGTAGGGATTTGATTTATATACAATGGACTGCTTCAATTTATGGACTGCTTGCTCTGCCACTGCAAGCCATGTTTCAGATCTAAAACTGGATTGTTGGGCTTCCCTGGTGGCGCAGTGGTTGGGAGTCTGCCTGCCGGTGCAGGGGATGCGGGTTCGTGTCCCGGTCCGGGAAGATCCCACGTGCCGCGGAGTGGCTGGGCCCGTGAGCCATGGCCGCTGGGCCTGCGCGTCCGGAGCCTGTGCTCGGCAACGGGAGAGGTCACAACAGTGAAAGGCCCGCGTACCACAAAAAAAAAAAAAAAAAAAAAAAAAAGGATTGTTGATAAAAATACCATTTTCGCAGTTTTACGCATTTTTCAAAATATTATAAAATAATTGAAAATCATCAAAATATAACAGTATATAAGGTCCAAACCTAGTTTATCTAAAAAGCAAAGTTGAGGTTTTGGAAATTTGATTCTTAACCACAGCTAATGACATTTGTGGCAAATACCACCAGTACGTATTGACTGAATTAATGAATTTGAGGTCTATAGACCCTCTAACTTCAGAAGATAATTTGAAATTACATAATAAACTTGAAGAGGCTTTTGCCCTAAGACCAAGAAATACCACTTTTAGATATCTATCCTAGAGAAACCTGATCATGAATCAGGAGACATATGCAAGAGCTTTTATATCACTGTTCATAATAGCAAAAGAGTGAAGAAAAACAAAAACTAATTCCTCAATCCTAATTCCTAAAATAGATTCATGAATACATCTATTGGGGTATATTCACAATGGGAGATACTATAAAGAGTGAAAATAAATGAACTACAGATACAGCCAATAACATAGATAAATCTCAGAAATAAAATGTTGACTGAAAAAAAGAAAATAAGACTCTAAATAGTGTAATGCCTTTTTTTAAGGATAAAAACAAGGAAAGCTAGAGGAAATATTATGTATAAAGTAAAATGATAAATCTAGTTTTTTAAAGGGATGCTAAAGCACAAAGATTTAGGCCAGTGCTAGGTTGGGTGGGGCATAGCATGGCAGGGGAGGAATAGAGATGGTCTGGAGGGTTTATATTTTTGAGTATGAGTTCCAGGATATTTATTTCATTATTCCATTTCAGAATGTACAAACTTGTGGCAGACAGACTTTAAGATGACTCTCTTGATTCCTACCTGCAGATATTTCATGCCCATATATAATCTCCTCCCCTTGAGTGTGGGTAGGACCTGTGACTTGTTTCTAACTAATAAAGTATAACAAAAGTGATGAAATGTCACTCCCAGGACTATGATATGACACATAAAACTCCATTTTCCTACCAAACTTGCTCTAGAGTCTTGTTCTCCTTGCTGGTTTTGAAGAAGCAAGCTGCCATGAGCCCTAGAGCTACGAATAAATAAATTGTGCCAACGAACTGAATGAATCTCTAAGCTGACCCTTCCCCAGTCCAGCCTCTGGGTGAAAACTCAGCCCTAGCCAACACTTTGATTACAACCTTGCAGAGGACTCAGATAAGCTCTGCCCAGACTCCTGACTCACAGAAATTGGTAATATAAATATGTGTGATTTTAAGACACAAAATCTGTGATGATCTGTTATGTAGTAACAGGAAACTAGTATAGCTTGCATTACATATATTAATTGTAATGCAGTAGAATTTATCAATCTTTTCTTTAGTTGCTAGTATTTTTTTTGTGTTAAGAAATTATCTCTATCCTGAGATTGAAACACAGTACCCTGATTTATTTACAAAGATTAAATTTTACTACTCAAATTTAATCTTTAACTTGTGGAAATTTGTTGTTTCGTATAGTTTACCAAGACATCATTATTTTTCTGCTACATGTTTAGCTAATTATGATAACCTTATAATAAATATTTTCTCTTTTAAAGCAAGTTCTTGCAGCGCATTATCTTCATTATGTCAAGGCTATTCTTGGAACTTTCCCCTTCCAGATAAATTTAATAAACAGCTTGACAAATTACCACACTTAACTGCCCTAAAATTCTTTATATGATATTTATTGAATTTATATTAACTCTCTTGAGTAATCTGAGAATTGACATCTCTATGAAAATGAGTCTTCCTCTCTCCATAGTGTACCTCTACATTTATTTGGTCACCTTTAATATTTTTCAATATGTTTTTATAATTTTCTCCATTATTGTTTTACACATCTTTTGTTAGATTTGCTCTTATAGATGTCTTATGTTTATTGTTGGTATTGAAAAAGTCATCTTATTACATTTTAAGTGTGTTCTTTTACTAACTCTAATAATCTTTCTGTTGATTCTCTTGCATATTTCACATAGACGTAATATCATCTGCTAATATTAATCATTTTACCAATGGCTTTCAAATATTTATATTTTAATACATTTCTTTTTCTTACCATTACTAAAATCTCCAATATGATTTGAATAGAAATAGTAGGAATGAAAAATATTCTTACATTAATCCTGAATTTTAAAAAATTGCCTCTGACTTCTCACCTTTAAGGATGTTATTCCCTGTGTCTTTGTGACAGATACTCTTTATGGAATAACAAAAGTTTCACCAATTTTCTGTTTTGGCAAAAGTTACTCTCTTTTATTTGTTTTCTTCTTTCTTTCAAATCTGAGAGTTGAATATATTAAATGTTTTTGTGCATCTGTTGGGATGACATTAAGCTTTTCTATAGTAATATCTAAATGATGTGGATTACTTTAATATATTTTTGATATGATAAACAACCTTTGCATTCCTGGAATAAATCTTATTTGGCTGTGTAATTTTTAAATATTCTGCTTAAATGCATTTGATATTTTACTATTATCATATGTTGGTTTCAAAGATACTCTTGCCTCATATACTGAGTTAGAATGTATCGTTCCCTCTTTTCTATTTTAGAAGAGACTTATAATACTGGAATAATTTTCCCTGGAAGATTTGTTTGAACTCCCTTTTAAGCATTTGATCCTGGTGCTTTTTGTTTGTGTGTGAGTGTGTGTGTTTGTGTATGTGTGTTGGGGGAAGATAACTATTAATTTAACTTCTTTAGTGATTAGAAAATATTCTGACTTTTTATATTTTTGTGGTGATATATATATGCATATGTATATTGTATAAGAATATATATATATTTTTTTAAAGAAAAAAACATTTGGTTACCCTATTTTAGAGCACTGAAGAAACCACGTGGCAACATGACCCAGACAACAGGGTCACTGAGCCTCTAGTCATGTTGCAAAGTAATTAGGCAGAAAGGAATTGCAGAAGCAAATAATTGGAAGGAAAAAAAGTATCTAAGGAAATATGACTGAAATTTTTCCATTTACAATAACCAGAGCATAAGAGGTCCCCAACATGATATAAAAATCCCAAATAAAAGCTTTCTGCTGAGGCAGGTTTCTGAGCTTGAATTCATACCACAGGAGGGTCAGAACTGTATCACAGTCTGCCCAGGCTGCCCCTGGGCTACTCTCACTAACTCCAGCATGGGAAGTGTTCTCAACTTCCTGGAACAAAGATAAAATTGAGGGCCTGCTGTTAGCCCCTGCAACATTTTTAAAAATTAATTAATTAATTAATTTATTTATTTTTGGCTGTGTTGGGTCTTCATTGCTGCAGGTTGGCTTTTCTCTAGTTGTGGTGAGTGGAGGCTACTCTTCATTGCAGTGCATGGGCTTCTCATTGTGGTGGCTTCTTTTGTTGCGGAGCATGGGCTCTAGGCACGCGGGCTTCAGTAGTTGTGGCTCGTGGACTCAGTAGTTATGGCTCAAGAGCTCTAGAGCACAGGCACAGTAGTTGTGGTGCACGGGCTTAGTTTCTCCGTGGCATGTGGGATCTTCCCAGACCAAGGCTCGAACCTGTATCCTCTGCGTTGGCAGGTGGATTCTCAACCACTGTGCCACCAGAGAAGCCCCCTGCAGCATTTAGATGCCACACATCTACCATGAAAGACATCCATGGGCCATCCTCCACTGACGCTTCGAGGAATGCAACGTGCAGGAAAGAATCATGGAAGAGGAGGCAGTGTCCTTCTGTCCAACACCAGGGCTCTCCTCCCACCACTAGCTCAGAGTCCCTGGAGTTTTCAGGCCTAAATGGTATTGGATTCAGATGTTGGTGAATCCCTAGTGGTCCCTAGTAGTGGGTTATCACTGTCCCAGGGCCCTAGCTATCCTATCTCTGTCTGTCTATCTATGTATCTATGTATCTATGTATCTATCTGTCTATCATTTACCTTTTTTTTTAAACTTTGTTATATAATACTGGTTGCTGTAACCTATTCTTTTTTTACACCTATGATTGTGGAGATTCTGCTCTTTTTCCAGATCTGAAAATCTCTCATCTATTATTTCTGAAGATATTACTGTTCTAATTTCACTATTCTTTTTCTGGAATTCAAATTAAACATATGTTAGAACTCATTGTATCCCCCATGTCTCTTGACATTTCTTTCATGTTTCCATCTCTTTGTTTCCTTGCACGTAATTTGAATAACTTCTGCATATCCTATTTTCCTGTTCATTGTTTCTTTAGCTGACTTTGTTGTTTAATCCATCCATGAAGATTTTAATTTTTGGAATTGCATTTTTTATTTCAGAAGCTGTACTTACTTTTTTCTTAAGAACAACTTTTTCACTACTCTTTTTCTTTTTTCCATGTTTATTTAATATTTATTTCTTCATGCTTTTTTTATACATTATTGCTTTATATTTTATAATTAATAATTTCAGTATCTGAGACCATAGAGGATTCAAATTTATTATTTGTTGCTTTTGCTTTCATTCCTACTTCATAGTGGTTTGTTTTCTTTTTTCTTTTAACCTTACTTTTTATTGTTGAATATATTTTGCTTAAGTTATTCTCTGGCATATGAAGGCCTATTATGGGTACTTTTTCCACCAGAAAGGATTTGTAGTAGATTTTGCCTGTTCCCTGGGATGCTACCATCCTGGAACCAATTTCTTTTGTCATGAGGGATCAAGAATGTGGAGTTCTCAGGCTGAGCTTTCTGACTTTGCTACACACTTAGGTTCTCTAAGGATTATATATTGTTGTATATCTCTAGAAAATATACCCCCCACTTTGAATGTGCTAACCATTCACAGCTTTCTGCTTCAATTTCAACTTGCTATTGTTTGTTTACTTCTATTTTTAAGTCTTTTGAGATTTATTTTCTAGGGAACCTAGAAATGTAATTAAAGGTAAGATTATAGGCAGAATCTAGTTATATGTTAGTGGGAAGGTCACTTAAAGTACATAGTCTTCCTTACTAAGTGGAAATCTTGTGATATTTTAAAATCTGGTGTATGTACCTTGAAAAATACCATGGTAACTTTACCCTACATTATATGTTCAGATTTCATAAATATTATAGAGGTTTTTTTAAAAATTTATTTATTTCTTGACCGCTTTTCCTTTGTTCCTGCATTCCCTTACTTTTCTTAAGATCATTATTACTGAGACCTCTTTAATTAATTTTATTTATTTTTGCTGTGTTGGGTCTTCGTTTCTGTGCGAGGGCTTTTCTCTAGTTGTGGCAAGCGGGGGTCACTCTTCCTCGTGGTGCATGGGCCTCTCACTATCACGGCCTCTCTTGCTGCGGAGCACAGGCTCCATACGCACAGTCTCAGTAGTTGTGGCTCACGGGCCTAGTTGCTCCGCGGCATGTGGGATCCTCCCGGACCAGGGTTTGAACCCGTGTCCCCTGCATTAGCAGGCAGATTCTCAACCACTGCGCCACCAGGGAAGCCCTATAGAGTTTTTAATTGCATTGCCTACTTCCAAAATTTAGATCTAAAATACTGTGTGTAATGCGATGGCTTTTTACTGTTATCTTACATAAGCTGGAAATATGTTTCCCAGAAGTTTCTCCTTAGCATGCTTGATCACAACAGAAATTTGCGTGAGATTTGGAAGGCAAAAGGGAAGCAACAATTGTACTCATAAAGTTGTTGCAGAGCCTCAGGCACCACTGTAGTTCATGAATGTTGTGGTTGATATACTGGCTCACCTCAGGATGGCAACAACCTAACTTCAGTTCCTATAGCCCCTGCTAGATTTCTCCCTTTATTTTCTTTGAGACTCAGGCCAAGCATGTGTGCAGATGTGCTGAAGGGCACAGACTTGTGTTTAGTCACCCTGTTGGAGTTTGATGCACTGACACACTTGGATTCCAGATTGTCCTTGTGGGGTTCAGTTTGTACTCATGGACTTCATTTGCCTGTGGGATCAAGGTTACCCATATTTCTCTTCACTTTGCATTTAGATATTTTTTTCCTCAATTGCCTGTCTTTCTGATTTGTAAGGATTTCAGGCCCATTGCAAGGAGAGAGTCAATAGCGTCCAGTAGACTTCTTTACAGTCCCTGGTTGGTGACTTTTATCTAATCACCCACTATCCTCTTCAGAATTATTTTCCCAGCTGTTCTCATTATTCTGCAAAGTTTAATTCCCAAAAGACATTTCTTATTCCATATTACTCTTAGTATACCCTAAGCAAACTCTAGCTGATATAGAAATGATCATTAAAATCGGGAAAATTTTGAAAATTACTTTGGTGAAGCTATTGAAAAAGTAAAATGTTTTGGAATAGATAGCCTTTTGTTTGGATTTTGGCTCTGCCCTCTACTTTCCCTTTCACCTTGAGCAATTTATTGAAATTTTCAGAGGCTTAGTTAGTTGTCTAAAATTAAAATGAAGATTATTGTGACAGTTATGAGAATATGCATTTAACACAGTTTCTGGTACATAGTATACCCTAAATGAATGTTGCTTATTATTATTTATTATTAAATGATTAGAAGTTTAAAGGAGTTCACTGTGTATTAGCTATGCTTATTAATATAATTACTCTGGCCATGAAGTGAAATCTAAAATATATCTACTTCTAATTGCAGAATCTCAAAATCTTTTGATGTTATTTTTAAAATTCATATTTAAAGTATACATTGTACCTATTTTTTTCTGTGTAAGCTCAACAGTGATCAAGTATTTGAATACAAGTGTGAAAATGTTCAATAGCCATCATACTCAGTATTCCCTGGTAGGTTAATTCTGCTTTTCTACTGAAGACACATAAAATTTCTGTGAAATAACTATTGCAGCTTGTGCAATTTGGCCATATTTTAACCTTTTACTTCTGGTTAATATATCTTTCAAGGCATTTAGATATAATTTTAATTATGTAAATAATTATTTGTATGGAATACTAAAAAGTAATTATTTTAAAGCAGTGTAAAAGATTTAAAAATTTACTATTTCCAACTTATAAGTTACAGGAACATATTGGTGTATATTATTATAGATTTAATGAACAATGAAAAGTTATGATTAAGTTAGAGAAAGCCTTTTTATTTATCATCATGCATTTTAAGAGGTATATTAAAATGTAATGATGGAATGCACAAATTAAATCCAAAAAAAAGCATAGATTCCAATCATAAGATCATAAAGAATGCTAGCCTAGGCATTGTCTTTCATTTTGGACTTAACCTCACCAATGCAACCAACTCATACATAATTACAATAAGTTTTCATGCTAGATTCTGATTTGGAAAGCTCTCTCTCTCTGTCTCTCTGTGTGAGGATATATATGCATACACACACGTATATTTGAGATTGTCAGTAAGTCAGTACTCTAGAAAATTCAGTAGTTGCATATTCTAACCAATTTAATCACATGCCAATCAACTAAAAGAGGAAAAAAGAAAGAATCACTTCTTCTGGAACAAAAACTTTTACTTATGAATCATTTGCCTAAAAATTTGTAATGTTTAACAAATCAAGCATTATGTTTTGACACTTGAGAAGAGAATAAGAATTGCAATACAATAAATGTTACCATATAATAAGAAAGAATTAAAATTTATTTATAGAAGACCTGGTTAAGCTTACTCCTAACTGATTACAATAATGTCCCCGAGGAGTCTTATAACAAAATATATTATGAATAATATAATGAGGCTCATTATTACCAACAAAAACTAATTCATTGTTCATGCAAATATGAAGTATCTATGTGAAAGGTAAATAGTAGTCTGTTAAGATGGATGTGCTATTAGATCAAATATGTTCCATTTATTAGGTAAGGTAAACCTACATATTTTGAACACCTACAGTGGGGTATGGCAGACCAAGACAGAGTGAAACCTGGAAATATAATCACTGGAATGGGGTTCCAGTTCCATCTGAGACTAGAATACTTTTAGAGAATAGAGTACATGGAGACAGGTAAGACTTGGTAAGCAGTCAGTGGAATTGACACAATTTCAAGAAAGTTCTAGGCATCTTTATAGGCTAGTGGAGAAAGGCTATGGGAATTCCAAAACCAATGAGGTTTAGTAATCTCAGTGAAAGGTTTGTCAACAGGTATTAGGACATAAGTTCTGATAATTGGAGTAAGCCACAGGATTTCAGCTCCTGAAAGAAGTATTATCAAGACTAAGAAAAGACCCTCAGGTCTGAAAAAAAGGGTATTAGATTGGTTTTAAATATAGAGATTGATCAACTCAGAACTGGTATAAATGATCAAGATGGGGTTCATGATTTGGGGGTGTATTCCTGCCTTTAAACTTGGGTAAAAAGAGGTTCTTGCCCTAGTCCACGTACTTTACATGATACCAAAGCCAAAACCAGCCTCTGTACCCTGACACCAAATTAAATCTTGGAGACAGAGTTTTGGGTGAAGTAGAAAAGAAGAGCTTTATTGCTTTGCCAGGCAAAGGAGGCCACAGCAGGCTAATGCCCTCAGAACTGTGTGTCCCAATCCAGGGGGTTTTGTGAGAAGTTTTATAGTCAAGGGGCGGGGCTGCTGATAAGGATCAGGGTGCTTACGGGGCCCACACACCCTTCATCTGGCATCAGGTAATGATGGGCAAACTGTGACCTTCTCTGTAATGAAAAGTGCTTCATCAAGTAGTTAACATCTTACATTTGTTGGGGGTTTTAGTTCTGCAGAAGAGCTCAAAGATATTGCTATGTGTATACCTTGAGAGGGAACGAGGAACCTGCCCCAAGGTTGCACTGTTGTTTCTTGGCTGCTCCTCCCTTGTTTCTGCATCCCCTTCCTTCCCTGATTAGCAACTGTTTGAACCTGCCCTTTGGAACTTAGGGAAGGGGACACAGAAAGGCTTTTGTGCCCAGGAGCCCCACAGGGTCCTGCTCGGTTTCAATACCACATATTGCACAGATTTCCTGGTGTACGAGTGCAAGAATACTTCTAGAGAAAATATCCAGGAATAGAATTGTAGGGAATAGGTTGGTTCAACTTTACCAGATAATGCTAAATACTTTTCCAAAAAGACTTCAATGCATACTTGCACTAGCAAAGTATGAGAGTTCCTATGCTGAAATGTTCATCATCATTTCTTGACTTTTTAAACTTTTAGACCATCTCTTAACTTTGAAATAATATTTAATTGTAAGTTTAATTTGCATCTCTCTGAGGAACTTTTATGTCTTTTCAAATGCTTTTTGGCCATCCATTTTTCTTCTGTGAAATGGCGTATATCTCCTTTGTCAGTGCTCTGCAAGGCTGTTTGTATTTCACCTTTGGATTTAGACTTTTTCTGAATACAAGACCCTTATCTATTTTATGTGTTGCTTTTATTTCATTATTATCTGTAACTTAACTTTCCAATCTCTTTATGGTATTTTTGATGAATTAAAATAAAGTGTAGTGCATTTGGATTTATCAATCATTTCCTCTATTATCCTTACTTTTCATATATTCTTCAGTAAGTATTTTTCTATTTCTTGCTTATAAACATTCTATTTTTTCTTCTAATGTTTTCATGTTTTCTTTCATTTTTAAAGTATGCAATCTGGAATCAACTTTTGCATGTGATATGAGAAGAATCTAATTTTGTTTTTCAAATTATGAATTACCAATTGTCTTATACCATTTACTGAATAATGCATAATTTTCCACAAATTTTTGGATCTAATTCTGGTTTCTTTCTTCTGGTCCATCAGACTGTCTTTCTTACCATGACTTTCTAATAAATCTTGGCATTGTAGGGCTATTCCCTTTGTAAGCAGATAAGGTAAGGAGTCCCAGAAGAAAGGGGACCAGGCTTGGCTTTCTTGACAGAAGAGAAGCCATTTTGGCCTAACCCATTTTATGATCTAAGCCTGACCACAATGCTTGCCCTTGAACAGGTCTCAGTAATTAATGATCTTAAGGGAATAAAAACATGCAGAAACAATCAACTGTTATCAGGCAAGAGAAGTAACAATAGCAAAGATAACAAATCAGTTGTAAAGACTCCCAGTTCTATTTCAGTGGTGAAGACTAGACTGAAGCACTGTCTTTAGTGGTTTTGCAGAATTTAAATCCCCCCTCAGGTGTTCAGCCACCAGATCAACTGGAATCTGGGATGATGATGTTGACCTTTCCTGACCCTCATGACTTCATGGCTTCAATCAAGTAAAGCTTGGACTATGTCAACCACCTAAGCCCCAATGAATATGCATGTACCCTTAGCTTAAAACTCTCCCAATTTTTCTTTCCAGGGAGACTCTGGTTTGGGAAAAATCTCCATTGTTCTCCTTACTTGCTGTAGGTAGTAAATCCTTCCTTCTCCTGATCTTCGGTTTGGTTGTGTCTTATGGCTCAACAACCACCAAGACGAGCCCAGTTTTTCAGGTAAAACTTCATATTTTAATGTTTCTTCAATACCCTTGTACTTCCATGTTAAATTGAGTATCCGCTAGTCAATTTTGAAGGGAACATGTGGGAGTTTGATCTGAATTGCATTGAATCCATAGACCAAGATGAACAGGTATGCATGATGTTGTACTTCCTTTTTCATAAATATGCTATATATATTTATTTTGATTTTCTTAAAGTCATCAATAAAATTTTATAATTTTTCTATTAAGAAAATGTATCAGATTTATCCCAAGAAAAAATGTTTTCATTGCTATTATAAGCTGTATAGTTAACGTTTTCTAATCTTTCATTACTGGTATGGAGAAACAACTGAATTTTATATATTAATCTTTTAACTGATAACATTGTTTAACTCTTCTGTTTGAATGCTTTATCCTTTTGATTATTTTATATTTTGTATTTTGTACATAGGCAGTCATAACTTCTGCAAATTATGATAATTTTTTAAACAAAGTTTAAAGACTTGATATACTTTTCTATTCTTAGTGTACTTACTAAGGCCTCCAATATTATGTTAAGTAGAAGTGGAGAGAAGAGGAATTTTAGCTCAGGTCCTTCATAAAGTAGAGCGTGAGACGATACTGATGCTGAAAACTTGGCTTGTGTGCACCAGTGCTGAATCGAATCTCGGAAAATGAGTTTTAGCTGAAGTAGAAAAGAATAGCTTTATTGTTCTGCAAGGCATAGTGGACACAGTGGTGTCCCTCATAAACTATGTGTCCCAACCCAGGAGGGTTTGGTGAGGAGTTTTATAAATGGTTCAAGGGTGGGGTTGCTGATGAGATTAGGGTGTGTGCAGGGCCCACACTCCTTTAATCTGGCCTCAGGTAGTCTCTGGATAACGTTCTCCAGTTCTTGAGGCTATCAAACTGTGACCTCTCTGGAAGGAGGATTGCTTTATCTTCCATTTATTGGGGGTTTTAGTTCTATAATGAGCTCAAAAGATATTGTTATGGTATCCCTTGAGGTGGAACCAGGACCCTGCCACAAGGCTGTGCTATTCTTTCTTGGCTGCTCCTACCTTGTCTCTGCATTCCCGATTAGCAAATGTTTGAACCTGCCCCTTGGAACTCAGGGAAAGTCATGGAGGCTGAACAGAAAGGCTCCCGTGCCCAGGAGCCCCACAAGGTCCTGCTTGGTTTTAGTATTACTTTTGTGAGGTACAAGCAAGCCCACGGTGGTAGCAATGGCAAGTAAAAGGAAGCTAAGCAAGGAAAGATGCAAAACAACAAAATACAATAAATACAGTGTGTTACAATGAGACACAAAGAGACCTAGCAGATTGGTGTGTTAGCTTGGCATGTGGGACTTTTCCAGAGAAGGAGAACTACATGCCAGAATCTTCTCCAGGAGAGAGGGAGAATTTATCTAGCCCTCTCCTGTTCCTCACTTTTCATTGGCAAGGTCTATTCATGACAGAACTTCTGATTTATGTTATCTGGTGGCTGGTCTGGAAGTCAGATCCCATGTCCTATGCTGTGAAGTATTTTGTTTAAGTTTGCAAATGGAGGGGTGCTAACCAAGAGGGAAGAAGAGGGTCAAGGGAATTTGAAGAGCCCCACAAAGTCTTCTAAACCAATAGAGCAAGCATCTTTGTTCTACTCTTAATTTTATGGATTGATTTTAACATTTACCTTTGGCTTTTCATTTGCTGTATGATTCAACAGATACATCATATCAGATTAAGGAAGTTCCTTTTATTCCAAGGTAGAGTTTTTATCAAGAACAAATGTTACAGAAGATATACAGATGCCAAATAAGTATATGAAAATATATTCCACATCATTTGTCATCAGGGAAATGCAAATTAAAGCAACAATGAGATACCACTACACACCCATTAAAATGGCCAAAATCTAGGACACCAACACCAAATGCTGGTGAGGAAGCAGAGCAACAGGAACTCTCATTCATTGCTGGTGGGAATGCAAAATGATACAGATACTTTGGAAGAGAGTTTGGTGGTTTCCTACAAAACGAAAATACTCTTATCATAAGATCAAGCAATCGTGCTCCTTGGTATTTACCAAAAAGAGTTAAAAACTTATGTCCACACAAAAACCTGCATGTGGATGTTTATAACTTTGCATATAGTTGCCAAAACTTGGAAGCAACCAAGATGTCCTTCAGTAGGTGAATGGATAAATAAACTCTAGTACATCCAGACATTGCAATATTATTTAGTCCTAAGAAGAAATGAGCTATTGGGCCATGAAAAGACATGGAGGAAATATAAATGCATAATACTAAGCGAAAAAAGCCAAGCCAATATGAAATGTCTACACAGGTGTCTGATTCCAACTATATGATATTCTGGAAAGGCAAAACTATGGAAATAGTAAAAATGATCATGGTTTTTCTGGGGTTGGGGTCAGTGGGGGAGGAGGAAGGATGAATAGGTGGAGCACAGAGAATTTTTAGGCCAGTGAAAATACTCTGTATGATTTTATAATGATGGATACATGTCATTATACATTTGTCCAAACCCACAGAATGTATAATACCAAGAGTGAACAGTAATGCAAACTATGGACTTTGGGTTATTATGATGTGTCAGTGCAGGTTCATCAGTTGTAAGAGATGTACTCCTCTGGTGGGGGGATGTCGATGATGGACAACGCTATAAGTATCGAGGCAGGAGGTATACAGGAAATCGCTATACACTCTGTTCAATTTTGCTGTGAGCCTAAAACTTCTCTAAAAAAACTGTCTTAAAAAAAATGAAGGTTGGAGTTTATCAGATTTAAATTACATTAAGGTACATATTATTTGGGGGCACTTATTTTTCCTCTTCTGTGAAATGATTGTTTATGTCTTTTGTCATTTTTCTAAAGAGCTAATTGTCATATGTCTATTGATTTGGGGAAGTTCTACATGTATACCAGATATTAATCTACTATCAGATTTTCAAATTGAATTTAACATTTACTTTCAGTTACATAAATATTTGATATAGTACAAAAGTGGCATTACAGATCACTGAGTAAATGATGGACTCTTCAATATATGGTGCTTGAACAAATGACAACCTATAGTTTCAAAATAAAATTTTTTGTTAATTGTGACATTCATAGAGGGTTATTAAATAATATACAGAATTTAAAGATTAATTATAAAGAGAAAACATCACTCAGATTAAGAAATAAACATTGCCAGTGTCTTAGAAACAGCCTGTTTATCATTCACAGATCTCATTTCCTCCCTCTGCCGGGACCCTATTCTGATTTTTATAATAATAATTCCTTTGATTTTCTTTTAAGTTTGCTGTCAATGTTTGTACGTATAATCATTATACTGCATAGTCTTGCCTACTACTTTGTGTAAACAAAATCTCAGACTCCACTGTCTACTTATCTCTATAAAGTCCCAGGTCCTCTGCCTTTTTTTTTTGAGTTGTCTCTCATTAAAGAATGTTCTCCCTATTGCAATAGTCTGAATACAATCATCTTGTTAATTCATTTTGTCTTCCACTAAACACACACACACACACACACACACACACACACACACACACACATATACGCACTCACACACAGCTTAAAAGATGAGAGGAGGGAGGAAATGTTTTGAGCAAGAAAAAAGTAGATTTACACATACAGTGATGGTTTTGTATGGTTAACTGTGATATTAATGTTGAGATAAATTTCACCTTTTCAAAAAAGGTAAAATTATGATTCTTATACAGATATCAATTTGAATGCATGATAGATATATTAGTTAATTGTTAATGAGGACAAATGATGGATTCAAGAACCAGACATGAGATCCATTTTTGTGTGATTGCTGTGTGAATTTGGAACTCTGGGCATTTTGATGTGGCTCTTTTTTTTTTTTTTTTTTTTGCGGTACGCGGGCCTCGGGCCTCTCGCCTCTCGCGTTGCGGAGCACAGGCTCCGAACGCGCAGGCCCAGCGGCCATGGCTCACGGGCCCAGCCGCTCCGCGGCATGTGGGATCCTCCCGGACCGGGGCACGAATCCGCGGCAGGCTGACTCTCAACCACTGCGCCACCAGGGAAGCACAAGGTACAAACTTTTTTTTTTTTTTTTGCGATACGCGGGCCTCCCACTGCTGTGGCCTCTCCCGTTGCGGAGCACAGGCTCCGGACGCGCAGGCTCAGCGGCCATGACTCACGGGCCCAGCCGCTCCGCGGCATGTGGGATCTTCCCGGACCAGGGCACAAACCCGTATCCGCTGCATCGGCAGGCAGACTCTCACCCACTGCGCCACCAGGGAAGCCCGATGTGGCATTTTTTTTAATGGTGACATACTCTCCTGTTGCATTGCAGGGCTTGTTTCAGGACTTCTCCTGTTTATCATTATTTGAAAGCCCTTTTTATAATAAAGGCATTTTAATTTAATTTCAGGGAAAGGCTTTCGTTTAAGCAATTACAGGCCACTTTTGAATTTCATTATAAATCATCATTAACTAAGAATACCATTTTTACTAATTTGTTTTCAAATTTACTGTAAGACCCAAGAAAAAGGCTGCGTAGTGTGTAGGAGAGGGTTCTACCTCCTACTCATCATACATCTACGACTCTTACGCCTGAGTTCATTTCCTCATATTTTAGCTCATTTTGTTTATTTCTTTGTTTGTTGTCTAAACAACTCAAAATCCCTTCTTTTTTCCTTTGTGGCAATTGAGCTCATATACACAGAGCTCATGAGTTTCTGCGGGCAGCTGGATAATGTGTTTTGCTGCCCCCATAACTACCATTTAGTAGCTGTGAAAGTTCCTGAAGTGTGAGTTTCTTGTATAAATTGGAGACAAAGTTAAAATGAGATAATCTTTGCAAAGTGCTTCATACAGTGATCATAAAATAATAAAAACTAAATAATTGTCAGCTGTTATTTCACAATCCCCTGTTTGCCCCTTACCCTTGCTCTTGGGGCCTTCTATATCTTTGAAAACAAAATTAGGGAGCTAGTACTACTCAGTAAATAGCTGATATTTACTGAGAATTCACTATATACCATTCAACATATTATTTTTTTATATGTCTCCAAACAGAAAATATTTTCCCCAAGGAAAAATATAATTTAATTTGTAATTTAATCTTTCTTTTAATGACAACTTGAGATATAATTCACACACCATACCATTCACACATTCAAAGTACAGTTCAGTGGTTTTTAGTATACTCAGAGTTGTGCCACTATTACCACAAACAACTATGCATTTTCATCACCCTCAAAAAGAAACCTCACACTCACTAGCAATTACTCACATTTCTCCCCAATCCCCAGTTCTAGGCAACCATTACTCTACTTTCTCTTTCTCGCTCTCTCTATATATAATGTCTATTTTAGATACTTTATATGAATGAAATCATACAATATGTGCCCTTTAGTGTCTGGTTTCTTTCACTTAGCATTATGTTTTCAAGGTTAATGCATGTTATAGCATGTATCAGTACTTCATTTATTTTTTAAATTTCTGAATATTCTTTAGTAAGGATATTTCACATTTTGTTTATTCATTTATGAGTTTCAATTTCTGGCTGTTATAAATATGCTGCAATGAATATTTGTATAAAAGTTTATGTGTGGATATATATTTTTATTTCTCTTAGATATATACCTAGGAGTAGACTTGCTGGGTCATATGATAAGTCTATGTATAACCTTTTAAATTTTATTAAAAATTTTTGACATACAAAAAACTGTGTATAACTAATATATACAACTTGATGAATGTAGAGATAAGTATACTCCCATGAAACTATCTTCACAATGTAGGCCATAAAACTATTCATCATTTCCAAATGTTTCCACCCACTCTTTTATTTATTGTTATTATCTTTTTGTAATAAGATAACACATAAGATCTACCTGTTAGGAAGTTTTTAAATATATAACACATATTTTATGTTAAATGGGAAGGGGAAGATAGAATAAGGTTGCAGATAGAATAATATTGCTAATATTTGAATTTAAGGTTAGGACTCTTCTGTATTATCCAGGATACTAATATGGTCCGTAGATGAGAAAGAAGGAGGTAGGAAAGTCAGAACCAGAGAGATGGCTCTTCCATGAGAAAGATTTAACTGGCCATTGCTAACTTTGAAGAAATAAGGGGACCTCTAGAAAATGGAAAGATCAATAAATGGTTTATCTCCAGAGATTCCGGAGAGGAATGATTTTAGCCTGATTTTAGCCTGGTGAGACCCAGTTTGGATTTCAGACTTCCAGAACTAGGATTAAAAGTTTGGTTGTTTTAAGCCACTAAATGTGCACTAGCTTATTATAGTAGCAGTAGGAAATGAATACAGAGATGGCTTGGAGTAGAATAGGGGAAGGGGCATAAAGAGGAATGAAGAGTGCGGGGAGATATTTTGGAGCTAGTTTCTATAAAACATGATGGTGGATTAGATAGCATGAGGGTGAGAGAAAAAGATATAAAACAAAATTTTCTTGAGGAAACTTGGTGCTATTAGCTGAGATGTAAAATACTGGAACAGGAGGAATTATCAAGATTTCTGTTTGGGGCCTATTATATTTGGGCTCATTGACGTCCTTGGAGATAAGAAGAATCTTCCAATAATTAACCTTTAGGAAAACTCTGAACTTACCATAAAATTACTGTGCTTAAAAAAATCCAAATATTTAGTATGACATAAACCAGAGGTTGGCAAACTTTTCTATAAAGGGCCTGATAGTAAATAGTCTAAGTTTTGTGGGCCAAATGGTCTTTGCTACAACTACTCAACACTATCGTGCCATAGGAAAGCAGCCAGAGACAATATGAAAAAAAATGGGCATCGCTGTGTCAAATAAAACTTGATTTACACACTCAGGCTGCAAGCCAGATTTGGCTCATGGTGTGTAGTTTCCCAGCTTCTGATATAGACTATCAGAGCATTTATTTGAAAAATGTATATGACTTCATAGAGATGGCACTAATATCACAAAAAGAGGGAAAAAACCTTCTTTATGAAAGACACTGAAAGCTAAACAAATGGATTGTAGATATGGTTTATTATTGTTAGTAGTAGTAATAGTGCTACTTAACATTTGTTGCACACTTACTCTACTAAGAATTTTTCAGGTACTATGTTACTTTAAAAATCCAATGTTACATATTACCAATATCCCTAAATTTACAAATGAGGTAACTGAGGGTTAGGGGATTAGTAAATAACCAAAGTTTATAAAGTGTATCTATTCTTCGTTAAACAATCCTTTATCAATTATTAAATCATCATTTTTATAGTCAATGAGTGGCAGAGCTGTGAATTCAATCCAAATCTGCAAAATCTAAGCATATCACTTCACCATTGCACTGCAGTGTGTGTCAATATTATGAGGTCATTTGGCCAGTTATCTCTAAGAATTATATGAGTGTTTATAAGAACGTAAAATATATAAATTTTGGAATACTCATAGAAGGTCCTGTTAAAAATTTAATAAGATCTGTTTTTAAAATCACTAATGCTGGACTTACAAAAACCTCTCATCTGAATCAGGTATATTTTTAAATAGACCTGATTAGAATATATCAATATATGTAGTTACTTCCATTCTGTATAAAGAATGAAAACACATTTACTTCCATTCTGTGTAAAAGACTTGCAGGTCTAGGAAGTATATTAAAATCATAGACAGTGATGAACTGTCAGAAACAAAAAGGAACATATCTCAGCCTGCATTACAATTTAGTACCCCCAGAAATTACTTCTTCATCTATTTTAAGAGCTATTTCTGCTTTAAAACATTTCCCTGCTTACCTCTTTTATTTAAAAAGAAAGACATTCATGTATTTTTAAACTAAGTGTTTCAAATGCCTCTCTGAGAAATCAACAGTGTGACCCAAACACACTACTATCATGCTTCTTTTTAAAAAGTGAAACTTACAATTAAAAAGGCTGATTTTAGATTAAAGGACAATATTAACAGAACTCTATCCAAATATATTTACTTTTAAGCAAAATGTATCAGCAGAGTTGATACTTCTTTACTCATTTCTTGGAATACAACTGAAAGGATAATGCAATATAGGTATACAAAGTTTTTAGATGAGCAGGATTGTGACTTCTAATATTAAATAAAGTAGCAACAAGAGAGATTGCTGCCTGGTGAGTGGCTATAGACATTTATAGAGATCTGGTTTACAGATTTTACCTACACTATTCAACACAAAATACACTTTATATTGGGAAAAAGTCTGTGAAAGAGGAAATCTAAAGTTCAGTATTTGTGGTTAGTGATGTCAAAGCAATTACATAGTTACCTCTAATGGAGTTTTTCTATTTGCAAACTCTTAAACCCAAAGGCTTTATTATCTTAGTTATTTTATTGAACATGGAAAATCCTGCATCTGTCTCTTTTGACAGAACAAATTCCATTATGTTTGATAAATATAAATAAGTAGCGAAATACCATGCACAATTTTTTCCCCCTCTGCCAATACCGAAGCTGTTATCTCTGCAAGTGTTTGAGATCACTAGCATAGTAAAGAGCTTTTGATAGAACAAAATAAACCTTTTTTTCCTTAAGATCCCCTCACTATTTTTAAGATGTCACTTGCTTTGAAGGCAACTGTGACTTGTCTATAATGTATTTTACCTAAAAACTTTAAATCATATTTTCCCTCCACAGTATAAGGTTGATTGTGCAAGTATTACATAAAAACAAGGGAATGAAAGTAGAGAAAGTCAAAAGTGAAAATAGGTGAGAAGCCTTCATTTTGGAGTTAATCTGAGGGTTAAAACCAAAAAACCGAAAACCAGCCTATATTCCTGCAACCAGAGGGCCTGGAAGGATGAAGTCTGATGAAAAATGGTAGACAGTGAAAAGTGGGTTTGAGGGGTAAGTGAGATTTTAGTTCTCAAAAAATCTAGATCAGGGTTATTGTGAAAGTAACTAAGTGAGAAATATCAATCAGACAGAGTATTTGCCTAGAGATAGTTAATATGGAAAGAGCAAAACAGCTAGATAAGCAGAGGAGGAAAAAACTTTGTCTTGCTCACAGTAATGGCTCAGCAGCTTTCTAGCACACTAAAACTAGCTGTAATCACACATTTTCGTTTGCTACTCTCTATCACCCTGATGGCCAATTTATCCACAGTAGCATATTTACAGGCCTGTTTACGAAATTGAAATTCTTCACCAGAGCTGATGCTACATTGCCTCCGAGCACTATAGGATTTAATTGAACCAGCATGAAAGAACTGATGAATGGCTTTGCTTGCAGTGAAGAAAGTGACGCAGGTTCAAATTTCAATGGAAGATTTTAGCCAATACTTAGTGGCTGGGTAACAGAATTGCCGACTACTGAAGTGTTATCTTCTGTCTTTCTCTGAGCTTACATGTGCCTAATTATTATTTTCTTTGCCACATCCTCTTCTTTTCTTTCCATTTATGTGTGCTGTGCCATCCACCCTCAGCTCAAATCTGTGTGGCAGGGTCAGATCAGATGTGATTGCAAACCTCAGTCTCTTTACTTTACTATGCCTCATTAAAATATCCCAAAGGAATAGCATTTTCAGATTTCTACCATTCATGGAGTTATTGAGATGCAGCATTGTAAACCAGATGTAACCAAATTATGTGTACCTTATATATACTTTTTCTTTGCACTGCACAATCAGTACATAATACATTTGTGTCCTGTTGCATTTTTTAAGCCTATTTCTTTCACCTGTTTGTTTAAGTCCTTTATTATCCTCCTTAGGTGGTTTTCTGTATTAAATATTTACTATTCCATTGGACTTTTCCCTCTTTACCCATTCTTTTGGTAACAATTCCCTTTCCTACCTTGATATTGTTGCTTTTGCCTTGCTTCTCTGTGGTAATATGTATTAAATATCTCATAAAAAAACAAAATTATACAAATATTCCTTGAAAATCAACAATTTCCCAAATATCTGTTTCTAGTCTTGAGGTTTCAAAGTTTGGTCATCTTCTTGTTCTTCCATTATACTTTTCTCTTTCTCTTATTGAGTGGAATTGTTTTCATTTTATTTCTCTTGTTCCCATGTAATAAAAGTTAACCAGGAGTTATGTTTATTTTCTTTCTGTTTCTTTAATATTCTAATACCACCTGTTGCTTTTAACCTTGCCTTCTCAGATTTTCCTGAATGTCAAAAAGTGGTTAATAGAAATGATATCCCTCACTTCATTTCATGAGATACATAACTAATCCATATTTATTTGTTTTCTCTACCATTTTACTACAAGTGGAAATAATCTGTCATTTGTATTTTTTTTCCTCTTCCACTGGATATCATTTTTCCACTCCACTTTTATGCTTCCATCTTTTTTTGTCTTTTCCTATTCCCCACACTTCAAGGATAAAATTACATTTTGCTTTGATTAATTCCTTCCTGGCTTTGCTTTAGTCTTTTCTTTGATTTTTCACTCCATTCCACCTTAATTACCCTGTTTTGAACATGGCTTCAATTAAGCACTGATCTTTCTATGTATTTCTCTCTACCTCTACCTCTATTTCTTCTCTTTTCTGAATGTTTCTTGGTCAGTTATGATTTGCTTCAACTCCTTGACCTTTGTACTTGTCTCCTACTAGTTATGTCTTCTGGTTTCTCTGATTTTTCATTTACCTGCCGACCTCAGACTCCACAAATTACTACCCTAATTTTATCCTGCAGTTTTTACGCCTCTTTTGTTCACATGGTACTTTTGACTTTAGGACACAAATGTTCAGTCAAGATATAATTACTACTGAAAATGTCATCTAGTCATTTACATGACTCAATGGAACCATATGGCCATTTCCTCTTACACATTAATAAAGATATCCATCTACGAATCTGGTCAACTCTAGGAGTAGAAGTAAGAATGATAAAAATAACAAGTAATGCAAAATGTCCTTTCTCTTGGTGTGGAGATTATCAAAATTACTTTTGAAGATTGTTTTATCTAATGTTCAGAAACTCACTTTGTACATAATCTTGGGATTTGTTCTTCAATTAGCTGATTTCTTTGCTGTACACTTGATTTATAACTTCCCTACAGTTTCTTCTACCTCTTTTTCTTTTCTTTTAACATTTATTTATTTATTTTATTTAGTTGCGCTGGGACTTAGTTGCGGCAGGCGGGCTCCTTAGTTGCAGCACGTGGTCTCCTTAGTTGTGACATGCATGTGGGATCTAGTTCCCTGGCCAGAGATCGAACCAGGCCCCCTGCATTGGGAGCACAGAGTCTTAACCACTGCGCCACTAGGGAAGTCCCCTCTTTTTCTTTTTTCTAGGAAAGAACCAGACTATGAAGGATGCAAAGCATCAGTTTAAGCAGAGTTGATATCCTTCAAACCTTCACTTGAACAAGCCTAAGTGTGTTTTTTTCTTTTCTTTGTTTTTGAGAAATATTCACGTCCTGAAAAGAAAGAGAAAAAGTAAAGTCTACTTGTAACCAAGCAAGGAAATATTAAAGATCACAGAGGCAAAACATGAGCAAAATAGATAAAGATTCCAATACGGAAAAAAGAGTAATGCTTGGTGATTGAATATGGAACAACACTTTCTTTTGTTTACTACTCTCCTACTCAAACTTGCTTGTTTTTCTTGGAATTTTTTTTTGGGGGGTGGGGTACACTGGCCTCTCACTGTTGTGGCCTCTCCCATTGCAGAGCACAGGCTCCGGACGTGCAGGCTCAGCGGTCATGGCTCACGGGCCCAGCCGCTCCGCGGCATGTGGGATCTTCCCGGACCGGGGCACAAACCAGTGTACCCTGCTTCGGCAGGAGGACTCTCAACCACTGCGCCACCAGGGAAGCCCGGAATTTATTTTTATTTCTTGCTTTCCTTCTAAGTTAAATTAATAATCAGTACACATTTCTCCTGAATCTTATTACTAGCTACTAAGACACTAACTTTTATATGTTTAATATCCAGCCAGGAAAATAGGATAGTCGGTATCTGTGAGATAATAGGCTTTCCTGGCACAGAGCTCCTAGAACATTTATACATTCCTAATTGATAAGAGCGCTAGGGAGCATCTCTTTTTCTAATATTTGGTCTTTGATCCAGTCCCTGACACAGGGTTCTTAAACCTTTGTAAATTCCTAAATGATAAGAGCCCTAGGAGCATGTTTTGTTCTATTGAGGTGACTTTGGGTCAGCTCCTTAATGGCTCCTGGATGGGGGCTGATTGCCAGGAAGACCAAGCCATGATTTAAAGCTTGGAATTTTCAGTCCATCACCCATCCTCCAAAGAAGGGAGTGGGGCTGGAAATGGAATTAATAACTGATTATGCCCACTTGAGGAAGCCTGCACAAAATCCCAATAGAATGGGGTTTAGAGGGCTTTCAGATTATTGAACACATCCACATGCTAGGACAGTGACACCCCCCCCCAACTCCATGGGGACATAAATTGTTGTCCTCAGCACCCTCCCAGGCTTTGCTCGTATCTCTTCATCTGGCTGTTCATCTGTATCCTAAATCATATCCTTTAAAAAACTTGTAAACATAAGTGTTCCCTTGAGTTCTGTGAGCTGCTCTAACAAGTTAATCAAATCTGAGAATAAAGTCGAAGGAATCTCTGATTTACAGCCAACTGGTCAAAAGCACAGGTGATAACTTGGGCTTGCGACTGGCATTTGAAGGAAGTGTGTGTGTGTGTGTGTGTCTGTGTCTGTGTCTGTGTGTCTGAGTGTGGTGTAAGGACAGTCGTAGTGTTATGGGATTGAGCCTTCAACCTGTGGGATCTGATGCTATCTCTGGGTATCGGAATTGAGTTAAATTGTAGCACACCCAACTGGTGTCCAAGAATTACTTGTTGGTAGGGGGGGAATTTCCACACATTTGGTGACTAGAAGTGTCAGAAGTGAAGTGTTCTTCTCTGTGATGATAAAGAAGACACACAGGATAAAGAAATGTACAGTAGGGAAGAATCAGCTTTTTCCCTATGTAGGAAGGAGAAAAACTGAGAGGTTTTGCTTTACAATACCACAATAACAGAAGTATAAAGTGGACTAGTCTTAACTTCCAAGTCCTATAGTAGTGTGTGTGTGTGTGTGTGTGTGTGTGTGTGTGTGTGAAGGGATGAGAAAGGGATGGCAAAGAAGGACCTTTTTGAATGACAGATGAATCTCCCATGGAAACTTTGGGAATAAAAGGAAAATACAAACAAGTTCAAAGAGGTTTTGGGGTGGGTACCTGAAGTAAAGAATGTGAAGCAGATTTCATTAGATAGAATGAATGAGTTCAGGGAGAAAACAGTTAGTAGACCCAAGAAAGATTCTCTACGGTATAGTGAGAGAGGTAAGTCACCTTTAAGTGAAGTTAACATGGGTGAGAAGAAACTATTACAGGTACTGTGCTAGTTAGGACATTTCATGTGTCACTAAATAAGTCAACTCAACAAACATTCCACGAGTGCCCACTAGGAACTGTATTGATCAAAAATGCAAGCATAAATGAAGAATGTTTCCTATGCTTCAGGAATTTATAGCTAACTATGGCAAACTAAGACATATATGAAGATAGTGAATACATGACATAATCTGACAAATTCTATATTTCAAATAAAGTGCAAAGAATAGTTTGTTTTTGTTTCCTGCTGAGATAAAGAGGGAAATCTTAAAGCATGAAGTTAAATGTGAGTTAGATCTTAAAGGATGGGTTAAATTTTGGTGTTGGAGATGAAAGGAAGAGCATTCCAAATGAAAGATATATGGCCAGGACCTAAGTCGTCAGGACCTAAGTGGATAAAGTACAGTACTTATGTGTGTAAATGTTAGTGAAGAGTTTATTATAATTATGCAGACATGAAAAGAGGAGGTGATTGGGACTAGACTGTTAGGTGTTACACAAACCAGAAGAGAGGTTTTAAAAGTGATAAGGGACACAAAATGAAAAGTCAGTACTGGCATAAGCTTTCTTGAGTCATATGAGTATGTACTCCAGCATTTACTAAGAGCTCTCTGCAACAACTACCTCAGCACCATATTGGAAAACCTTTATTCGAGTCCCTTTTCCCATTTAGCTAGTATGTGACCTTGAGCAAACTATTTGACTTTTGGGAGCCTCATTTTTCTTTCTTATAAAATACCAAGAACTTTCACCAAGAAGATTGTTCAGGTTTAATAGTAACATTTGTTTCTAAAGTATAGCACATGTGATGTTTTCCTACCAGTACTTAATCTCTAAAATAGCATATTAAATGTACAGTATTGTTAATATGAATGCTTTCCACGTATTCCATGCTCAAATTATCATAGGACAGTTGGAGCTTGTCAAAATATAAATATTTGCAATAAACCCTTGTAACTCATCAATAAAACAATTGGAACATACATACTTTAATAAATTATTGAGTATTTTCATTTTATTTGTTAATATTTACATATTATGATAATACCAACATGGAAAAAGAAAATCTAAGCAAATCTAAATACCAAGATTGCAAAAGAAAATCTAAAATAGTTGGGCCACATGATACCTTATTTCCTGATAATAATTGAGTTTCCTTTGAATTGAATGTAGCTTGTTTGATTTAGATATATTTTTTCGCTTGCTAATAAAATAATCTTTTGAGGGAATATGTAATTTCTCTAATATTTACAGCTGGCCTTTTATAAAGACAAGTTTAAGTAAGAGTTTATATATCAACTTCACAATAACTGCTCCCTTTCTCTTATCACTGCATTATTCTTCACAGCTCATAAAGAGGGCCCAGCGCTAGGGTAAGACTACAATATTTAGATTTGTTTATATCAGTTGCACTAATAAAATCATCTAGCATACGTAAAAGCATTTCTATCACTATATCACTGAGCTCAGATGATCAGTCACTGTAAAGAGAAAAAGTGTAAGGAATAAACAAAAAAATAATTACACATCTTTTAAACTCATTTTGAGATCCCAGTATGATGGGAAATAAATGAAAGTCAAAGAAACAGATGAACAAACAGATTGAAAAGAATTTTAAGAAAAATATGCCTACTAGTGTTTACTAGTCTTTACACATGTCTAGTCTTCAACCAGTATAAATTAACCTAACTTTATCCATTAGTCTTTCTTTTTTATGTGTGTGGGGGGGTATCAAACCCATGCCTCCTGCAGTGGAAGTGTGGAGTCTTAAACACTGGACCGCCAGGGAAGTTCCCATTAGTCTTTCAACTTAACATCTTTTTATGGCCAAATTCTTTCTTTGCTTTAAGTGTTGTACCATATTAAAATGAACAGATTATATCATTACCTTAGTTCCATCCAGCAGAAATCATTTCTCCGGGATTTTTTTTTTAACAGAGGTGTACAAAACAAACTCTTGCCTTTACAGAATGTACATTCTAGGTGAAAAAATAGATAATATCAACTTGATCAAGACAGCCCTAATGTTTCCCTTAGCTTAACTAAGCTTTAGACAGGCTTCTTTCTGTCTCTAGATCCCTGATTTTGTCATTCAGGCCCTTACAGAATCCAGATGACCTAATGAGGTCCCTCTCCTCCTTTTTCTTAGAACATTTACTTAGAAAACTTGTAAATTCTTTCTCTTCCTTCTTGAGATGTAAATCTTTTAAAAGCCCCTTGCCAGTTTTACAAACAGGGATTGTCTTTCTCAAGGACCTGGGAGCCAACACTTTGAAGGGTAGATAATTCCCCTATCTCCCTGTGTCAGAGAGTGTAGGAGCTTAAGTTGTAAAACTACCTCCTGTTATGAAGATACAAGAAAATTTACCTTTCCTTGGAGTAAAGTCAATTAGCAAACACATCCTTTCCAGCCCAGTCCTTAAAAACTCTCCATCCTTATGCTTCAGCAGAATTGAATTCCAACTGCGTTTTGGTCTCTCTCCCCTATTGCAATACCTTGAATAAAAGTCTTTCTTACCTATTTAACCTTGCTCAGTGGAAATCTTGCTCTGAGAAACCTAAGTATGTACTGTGGCGGTGGGGGGGAATAAAGCGGGATCTTTATTATAATAAAGGAGCCTATCAGACAGAGAAAACAGTCAATTCAAAAGCCCTTAGGTGTTGATGAGGAATTGCAAGGTGGCCATTGAGTCATAGTGAAGTGACAAAGTTGAGGAATACAGTAAGAACTCGCAGAGGCCACATAGCTAATGACATAGGTCCTAGTAGACTGTTTTAAGGACTTCTGCTTTTATCCCAAGCAAGAGAAAAAGGGAGCCACTGGAAGATTTTGAGCAGGAGCAGGTAATGATGTAACATGTTTTTAAAGGGTCATTGTTATTGGAAAAAAACATTCAGAGACAAGGGAAGAAGCAAGGATACCAGTTAGACGCTTATTGCAATCATTTATGAAAGAGAGGGGGAGAGAGAGAGAGACTCTTGAGCCAAAGTAGAGTGGAGGTGATGAGAAGTGGTTGGATTCTGGATGTATTGGGTTGGCCAAAAAGTTCGTTCATTTTGCAGTAACATGAAAACCCAAACGAACTTTTTGGCCACCCCAATAGTTTTGAATATATTCTTCAGGTAGAGTTAATAGCATCTTAACACTGGATTATGAGAATAAGACAAATGTCAAGGATAGACTGAAGTATTGTTCTATTTTGTTTTTGTGTGTTTGGTTGGTTGGTTTTGATATTTTATTTTTGTGCATTTTGTGTTTGCTAATTGTTCATTAAATATCCATTACTTTGACAAAACATAGAAAGGAAAACATCTAGTTGAATACTCAGTTCTTTTACCTAAGATTGGCAAAAATATTTCTCAGTTTTCAACTGGGAATCCTAAGAATATATAGATGCATAATTTAACTTATATAAAGTATGTTATATATCCACTAGAATATCCTTATTATTGGTAATACTACTGGACCACAATAGCATTCATGCAAGCATAATATAAGGTGATACTCTTCAATCAGGGGACAAAGAATATAATATTAATGTTAGTTAACATTTATATATCATTTGCTTTATGACAGGTGTTCTACTAGATGTTTTGTATATTGCATCAGTTGGCGTCCCATCATCCTGGTTGAAGTTAGATTATGTCAATGGTAGCAACTCTCACCATTATCCTCAGCCTACAGAGAACAACCACCTCAAAGCTTTTTAAGGATGCTGATGCCCTCTCATTTCCTTTACTGAAGGGAAAGTTTCTGTTTTCCCTCAGAGAATATAGTACAGAGGGAATATGCAGAATGCATATGATAAACTCCATTTCTACATTCCCAGTTTTTTAAGCTTTTGGATTATTTCCTTTATATTATGCCAGGGAAGTTTTGGCATGTTAACCTTTTTATATTAATATTAGACCCCTTTGACTCTGGGCTTCAGTCAAACATTCAAGCAAACTGCTCAAACTAATACATTTAACCCAAAATTTCTGTTCATGTGTCCTTAAAATCTATAAATTGGATGAATCAAATGTATGTTCATTCCTGCTTTACCTAACATTCCCACATGTATTCTTCAGGATTCTGCATATAAAAAATTATGAAGTTCTACAATTCTTCTGAAGTGTATTTCCTTCCAAATTAGACTTTGCACTTGTCTTTCCTGGAACATTCTGGGATCCAAAGTTAGTTATGCATCTAAAGGCAGTGAAAGATAATGGGGATATGTCTTGGGGAAAATGTCTTACCCTTGCAGGACACCTACGTTAGATTCACTTATTATAAGGACCTTCAAGCAAGGGAAGATTGGAATCTACATTCAGGTGAGAAAGGACTGGAATGCTTCCATGGGAAAGGGAGAGTCAGGAAGGCTTAGCAATTCAAGATTATCAGTTTTATTCTAGTACAGGTATATATTACTATTCTGGGTCTCAGGATTCCATTACTCCTAATCAATGCCCCAATATGCATAAAAGAGACTTAACATTTAATTTTTGCAAAATGTACATTAAAATATAGGTCTGACTTTTAACTACTGTGGCTACAAAAAATTAGAGATTAATTTAAGGCTGTCATAGAATTTTGGTTCCCTGACATGACATTAAAAGAGTTTAAACCCTTCAGTTTCTCATTTTCTTTTTTAAAACTCTCTAGTATAGTTAGAGACAGCCATCAAAACTCCCAGTTGTTACC
This sequence comes from Kogia breviceps, assembly GCF_026419965.1. Taxonomy (NCBI): domain Eukaryota; kingdom Metazoa; phylum Chordata; class Mammalia; order Artiodactyla; family Physeteridae; genus Kogia; species Kogia breviceps. The sequence goes on from NC_081312.1 coordinate 53,779,787, forward strand.
ATCAGAATTCCTACCATAATAGTTGAGTTCACGTACTACTTCCTTTTCCAGACTTGATTCCAATATATATCCCAAACTACTTGTGGTGATAATTTAATTTCTGCAATGACACTGCATATAAGAGATTACCAGAATCCTATTTTCCATTGGCAAAGAACTCAGCCAAAACTGACCTTTGTTTCAAGGTCAAAAGCATAAGCAAATCAATATTAGCCCTGGAATACTCTTTGTACCACATACTATAGTATTTAACGTCCAGTTAGGAAAGCAAAGCCCACTAGGTATCTCAAAAATAGGAGATTTCATGTATAGAATTGGTTATAGAAGTGTTAGGAAGCTTTTGCTGAAAGAGCAAAAGGGATTCTGAATTCACGTAGAGTACTGCATGAAACATCTACCACCACAAGAGCACAGAAGCCACATGACCAGAACCTGGAACTCAGTGTGTCCTGTAGGGATGGTACTTGGCCCTCTAGGAAAAACTGTGCAGCTGATGTTCAGATTGGAGAAGCAGATTTGACCCATCAGATGCTTGTTGTGAGGCTGTGTCAGACTCTGGGAGAAAAGGCATGAGCAATGTTGCACTCTGATTAGCAAAGGGGTACAATGAAAGATAAGACTGCTATAAGCTGCCTGATGAAATGATACTGATCGGGACTTGAAGACAGGAAGGTAGTGTCTTCCTTAGAAGTAGTGCCATCGGGATTGACATATATGCACTACTATGCATAAAATAGTTAACTAGTAAGAACCTACTGTATAGCACAGGCCACTCTACTTAGTGCTCTCTGGTGACCTAAATGGGAAAGAAATACAAACAATAGGAGATATATTTATATGTATAGTTGATTCACTTTGCTGTACAGCAGAAATAACACAGCACTGTAAAGCAACTATACTCCAATAAAAATTAATAAAAATAATAAAATAAAATATCAAAAAAAGAAAAAAAGTAGTGCCATCTTTCCACTTTCCAATCTCCTTTGTGAACTTTCTATTGGTAGAACTTAAGGAATCATGTGTGTATGTTTGGTCTTCTTTTGGTGTGAAAGTTCAAGAAATGTACTTTGCAGAGTTCTTGTATCAGCATCACAGAACAGAAGGTAGAATAGTAAGCTTGGAGCAGAAAAACAATAGGTAAATTACCAGAACTCACACATTAACTCATTTCACCAACACAATATGACAGCATTCTATTGTGATCTGTTTCTTATAGATAAGGAAACTAAGGCAAAGGGAAATTAAGATACCTACTCAACTTTACATAAATTTACATAAATTTAAATAAATGTATTTGGTAAATACAGTGTTGATATTTGATACCAAGCATTATATGTTGGAATGGAAATACCAAAATAATGTTAAAATGCATACAATTTATGGCTCATGGTTGAAAAATAATTTGATCTAGTTAGATGATTCCTCCAAATCCTAGGCATAATACATGTTGCATCTTGGTTATAATTGCTTTAAATATTTCAATATGGCTGATAACCTGACAAACAGTTGATGATGCATTTGGCATTATCATATTAGTGCAGAGTAATACAGAAACTGATACATGCTCAAAGTCAATTTAAATGTCTGTGCCTGAGTTGATAATATTGTACCAACATCAATATCCTGGTTGTAAAAATGTTACTATGGTTATGTAAGATACTACATTGGGGAAGCTGATTGGAGGGTATATGAGAACTCTGTATTATTTTTACAATTTCTTGGAAGTCTTACACTTTCAAATAAGAGGTTATTTTTTAAAAGTCAATTCAAAATCTTAAACAGTGGTTAAAAATGGATTCTAAAGTTGCTGTGTCATAGTATGAGATTATATTAAATATGTATGTATAAATGAAAAATTGTAATGTTAAAATTATTAAACTACTAGGTGAAAACACAATAGTAGCTACCCTTGAACATTTAATATTCAAAACTCATTTTAAGTTTTTACCAAAATTTATACATCTTACAAAATTCCTGACTGTTATTGCTACCCCATTTCACTGATGAGGAAACAGGGGTTCAAAAAGTCTTCTAGCTGAAAGTGTACAGCTGGCAAATATCAAAGACAAAGCCTATTCCATTTCGATGACAAACAATTGGCTCTCATAGAATTTTAACGTGCTTTTATTGGAAAGGTCATCTTGTCTAGCTCACCATTCAGCAACATTGTCCAATGTGACTCTCTGTACTGTTTCACCTTGCTCATCTGAAAAACAAAAGTGAAATATTCCACAACATTCACCTTATCCTTGTAATGAATTTGTGTTATAGTTGAGTTGCAGATTAATAACTGGAATGAACCAAAAATGAACAGTTGCTTAACAAACCTGGGATCTCAGGATTTCTTGGAGCATGTATTTGTAGCCTCTCCTCTCCCATAACTATAAATAAATAAAACCTCTAGGAGAAATATATACCTTATGCTCAGTACTATAATTTCTATGCTTAAGTATTTATCCAAATGTCCTCATAAAGAATGCCACTTTAATTGACCTGAAATCAATGATATTATTAAACTGCTCATCTGACAAATTAACTACTGCTAGCATCATATGCATATTTGCTTCACAAATATACCATATTATCTCTTTTGTTATCTGTGTAGAGATAGAACTTTATTTTTAGGTTATCTAAAAAGTCTAATAATAATTTAATATCAAAGCAAATTATTTAGATGATAACACTGAATTTAGGGCTTTGATCAATTTTTCAGGGGATTTTTTTCAATGACTAAAAGGTTCATCCATTAAAACAAAATCAATGAATTGGATAAAGGAGATGTGGAACATATATACAATGGAATATTACTCAACCATAAAAAGAAACAAAATTGAGTTATTTGTAGTGAGGTGGATGGACCTAGAGTCTGTCATAAAGAATGAAGTAAGTCAGAAAGAGAAAAACAAATACTGTATGGTAACACATATATATGGAATCTAGGGGGGAAAATGGTTCTGAAGAACCTAGGGGCAGGACAGGAATAAAGACTCAGATGTGGAGAATGGACTTGAAGGGCACAGGGAGGGGGAAGGATAAGCTGGGACAAAGTGAGAGAGTGGTATGGACATATATACACTACCAAATGTAAAATAGATAGCTAGTGGGAAGCAGCCGCATAGCACAGGGAGATCAGCTTGGTGCTTAGTGACCACCTAGAGGGCTGGGATAAGGAGGGTGGGAGGGAGATGCAAGAGAGAGGAGATATGGGGATATATGTATATGTATAGCTGATTCATTTTGTTATAAAGCAGAAACTAACACACCATTGTAAAGCAATTATACTCCAATAAAGATGTTAAAAAAATCAAATTCCATAATAAATCAGTTTCTTATCTCACATTTCCCTACTTATTATGTTTAATTTCAAAATTACAAGGCAGGAGGAAAATTCTCTAAAATGTTATTATCACCCAATTGAAAATAATGTACTAGGTAATACCTCATGGTAGTATGCTCAGAAATGTTACATACTCACCCACCATACCCATTGCATCACTTATGTTGGATTACATTTGCATATTTGATAATATGATAACTATTACATATCTGTAATGGTTTTTGTACTTTTCAGGAGTGATTGATATATGAGGGTACTAAGAGACTTAATGTTCCTTCAGAAAATCATGATTTGTATTCGTACAGCAGTTCACAGAGGCAAGGAAACCAAAGCTTAGGAAAGATGAACAGTAAGAACTAAGCTAAAGAAAACAAACATTGTGAGATAGTGCGTGGGAGGTGTGTTTAAATATGAGAAATACTTGAGCTTATTCATATGCCAAAGACAAGTTGGAGTAGAGTTTGAAGACACAGGGAGGAGGAGTGGTAAGAAATTAGACCTGAATATGACTTCTATACTTACTTATCTAATTTTCCTAAGCTTTAGTTTCTTTGTCTCTAAAGTGGGAATATTAACTTCACCTCCAAAATAGGATTCTTTTGAATATTAATTGAGATATTATATGTGAAGTGTTTAGCATAGTATGTATTCAACAAACTACTAATCCATGCATTTCTTTCTTTACTGGCATAGAGGTTAAGAACATAGGCTCTGGATTCATACTGCCTGGATCAAATTCCTGGTCTTCCATTTACTAACTTTATGATCTTTGGGAAAACTACTTAAACTTTCTATGCCTTAATTTCCTCATGTGTAAACAAACTACATCTCTGAGGATTAAATAAATTAAAGCATGTAAATTACTTGAAAGGGTTTGTTATATGATAACGAATATAATAAAATTTTGTCTTATTTTTCTTTTTCTCTTACTATTACAGTAAGTCCCCTACATATGAACCTTCAAGTTGCGAACTTTCAAAGATGTGAATGTGCATTCGCATGTCCAATCACGTAAGTTAGTTCACATGTCTGGCATACATTTTCACGTGCGTGCATCGTCTATAAGTGGTTGTGCTTTTGTGTACTTTACTGTACAATAATGTATAGAGTACAGTAGTACAGTATCTTTATTTCAAGCCCAGGTTGTCCAGAAGCAAGTGTAAAAGCAGCAATGATGTAGTTGGTATTGCTATCAGCCCCTGTATACCAGCTGTTGTACTTTTCAAGGTACTGATTTAAAATGTTTTCTTTATTTTTTGTGTTTATTTTTTTTTCATGTATTATTTGTGTGAAATGTATTATAAACCTATTACAGTACAGTACTACCTGTATATAGCTGATTGTGTTAGTCAGGTACCTAGGCTAACTTTGTTGGACTTAGGAACAAATTGGACTTCCGAATGCGCTCTTGGAACATAACTCGTTTGTATGTGGGGGATTTATTTATCTCTGACTGTTCCTCCTACATTATGACATCTTAGTTCTACACTCACTTTCTTTCCTACATGCAATATTGGTATTAGTCAAGGACTCTGTTATTAGCTCTTTCTTTTTCCTCACTCTGAACATTATTACTGGGCAATCCCATCTGTGCTTGAGGCCTCACTTAGCACACATATAAACACTACTAGTCCACATTTCTCTCTCTCTGGTCCCATCATAAATGTCAGAGCCTCAGAGATGCCTTTTCATATTTCCCAAATGAAGTGGGTCTCATAATTCTGCCAGAATTTTTACAATTTATAATGATTTTAAAAAATTGTAGTCCTTTTCTCAAATTATATGGTCACTATCCTGTCTTTACCATTAGCATATAAGCTCTACAGGGTTCCAAGTCTGTTCAACTCACCGGTGTATCACGGTGTCTTTCAGCATTCCAGGCACACTTCTGACATTCAGTTATGTTTGTTAACTGATCGTTGAACAGAATCTTGAGTTCTATAACTGAATAACTACAACCATTTGCAAATATCAACCTGAATGTACCAGAGACCTAAAAAGCATAAATCCAGAAATCAAGTATTACATACCTTTTTTGATCTTTATATGTACCTACAGACCCATTGCTTGTGCAATTATTTGGGTGCAGTAAATGTCTTCTGCAACATCTCCAAGTAATTCTCTTGAAGGGATAGCCTAAATAATAATTTTAGAGTAAATTCCTCATTGGGCTATTGAATGAGTGATTGCTGTTGGTTATTTTTACTTTATATGTAGCTTGGTGCATTGAAATAATTTCCCTTTGCTGTGCTGTGAATAATTCCTTTATAAACATTAATATATTACTCATAGAAGGCAGGGACAATATATATTTAGCATGTTTTTGAGTGTGTACCAAGGAACTATACAAAAGGAGATTCATTTATTTTTGACAAACCTATGACAATAATAAAATTGAAATTTCGTTTGGAGCATCATCATGAGCTCTTATATCTCCCTGGCTTCTCTGCTAAGGCCACGGCTCATTCCCAGGTCATCTGTCTGTAAGGTAAGTCCTCGAGTCATCTATCAATGGAACTGGGGCTTCAACTTCTGAAACATTAGCTATGAGCTGAATGGCTCCCCATCTTTCTTTACAACCTCGAAATATGTCCAAAATAGAAGTTGAAGAAGAGATTCCACTGTCTCACTTGAAATATCCTTATGCAGTGTCTGCCCTTTGTTGTAGAATTTGCTTTAACATTACCCTATGGACATTTATAATTTTACTTACTTTAACTTTGTAGATTTTATTAAAGACATATCCCTTTCTAAGAGCCCATATGGCTCTTCCAAAGAGAAAATTCATTTTTATTATCATCATTGTCATCTTTGTCAAAAGGTAAAGGAGTTTCCTTTGAATGGTTTCCTGCTCTTCATTCAAAAATATGTAAAATGTATACTTCCCCTGCCATATAAGAGTAATGTGTTATTTTTAATAGAGGAGTTATTCCTGGTACAGTAAGGAATTTCAATACTCCAAGCTAAATATGAGGGGAAAATCAGCAATATCAATGATTCATCAGTCACCCAATGGGAAGTTTGTTTCATTAAAATATCTATTATTTATATTGTAATCACAAGAAATTTTCTTCCACCCAAATAATTGAACAAATGAACGTCAAACTGAGGAAAAGGTGTTCAATCATGATGACAGTTACTTTTAGAAACATAATACAGAAGGAGCATAAAATAAATAAAATCTTCATTTTTTTGGAAGATAAGTTTTTCTCAGAGTCACAAAATTCAAACACATTCTCAGCAAAGTGGTGTGACTCTAGAAATTAGACTGTGAACATCATAGTAGGAAATGGCTTTGTATTATTTCCACAGTTTCACAGTTAGTCTTGGCTACTTTCATTTAAAAATGTATATATTGATTTGGATGACCATATTTTATTTATTTCTTCATGGTACTGTGTGTACCCGATATTTGTTGTATCACTTCAACATCTTTTAGTCTGAAACACATTTTAATCTAAGTTAACAAGAAATTCAAGTTAATTCATTTAGTACATATTCTTTCAAATTTTGGAATTAGGAAGAGATAAGCCTTAAAGTTTTCATATTTACGTTGACTGCTTTTAAATTTTCTCACAAAAACCCAGAGCTGTGTTCCTTCACTCATCCTGGTCTCTCTCAGGACTCTCCTTCCTGCCAAGATCAGCATGTTTTTTTGGATGCTTTTAGCTTGCAAAGCTAAGGCATTTGGGATTTACTGGAAAATAAAAATAGGTTTGAACTTGTTCATATTCACCTGCTGTTCTCAAGATGAAAACACCCAGGAAAGCAATTTGGAACTGCATAAGACTTTTTTTTTAACTTAAGGAAATTATTATATTTAAAGCAAGTATGTCAGCTCAGTTTTGCACCAGAGGAGAGAACCACTAAGCTCTAGATGATTGTGTCCTGGTAGAAGCCTAAAATCTTTTTTTTTCTATTTTTCACCCACCAATCATGTACAAGCTTAATTACAAATAAAGCAACAACATGAACAATATGTCATCTTAATTTTTAACTTTCCTGAGACTTTACATGATGTTGCTTGATGGTTCTATCTAGGGAGTATACCCCATTTCTAGTACTGTGAACACATATCTGCCTCAGAGTGATATGGCATGTGATGTGGGGAGATGAAAATGTGTACAGCATGGTTAGAGGGACACCCCAACACAAAATGTGAAAACCAACCACCAGCAGGGTCTGAATCACCTATTATTAGAATTATTCTTAGTTGACTTTTATTTTTGATTGGCACTGGGAGTCCATGTAAAACATGAACCTTCTATTCAGCAAGTTCTGGGCTCAAGTCTGGGTTCTGCTTCTTCTGCACTGTGTGGCACTAGGCAAGAGACTTCTCTGACATTGAGTGTCTGAATCTGTAAAGTGCAGACCATAACACTGGTTCATAGGACTACTGTGAAGATTAGCTGAGATGATTGAGTTGAGAAGTATCTGACACAAAATAGGTGTAGAATAGATGTTCTTTTCTGTTCCTTTTCTCACCGATGTTTGCAGATTTTTAAAAAAATTTATTTCTTTAGTGTTGTATCTATTTATTTATTTATGGCTGCATTGGGTCTTCATTGCTGAGCGTGGGCTTTCTCTAGTTGCCGCGAGAGGGAGGTAATCTTCGTTGCGGTGCGCGGGCTTCTCATGGCGGTGGCTTCTCTTGCTGCGGAGCACGGGATCTAGGCGTACGGACTTCAGTAGTTGTGGCACAAGGGCTTAGTAGTTGTGACTCACGGGCTCTGGAGTGCGGGCTCAGTAGTTGCGGCACGTGGGCTTAGCTGCTCTGCAGCATGTGGAATCTTCCTGGACCAGGGCTCGAACCCATGTCCCCTGCATTGGCAGACAGATTCTCAACCACTGCACCACCAGGGAAGCCCCCGATATTTAAATATGCATTCAACAACTACTTTTTTTTAGAAAAGGCCCATGATCTCCTCTATTTGTATCTTTTTTTTTTTTTTTTTTTTTTTTTTTTTGCGGTATGCGGGCCTCTCACTGTTGTGGCCTCTCCCGTTGCGGAGCACAGGCTCCGGACGCGCAGGCCTAGTGGCCATGGCTCACGGGCTTAGTTGCTCTGCGGCATGTGGGATCTTCCCGGACCAGGGCACGAACCCGTGTCTCCTACATCGGCAGGCGGATTCTCAACCACTGCGCCACCAGGGAAGCCCCTCTATTTGTATCTTAATAACAATAGTTTTTACCAAACCCAGGAAACTTTAGCAGAAAGATGGGTCTGGAGGGTAGCTATTGAGGCACTGGAGTAGTGGGATTACAGTGATTACAACAGAAACCTCATCTACTTGGTGTTTCCCTCTAGGGTTGTTTGTGTCCTCCTTGTGAAACCCCTCTTGCACATGGACTTAGAACAAATGCATGTCATCCCAAAGACTCCTTCTACATTTCCACTCTTTCCCCTACATTTAAGATCAAACTATGAGAGTAGCTTTTCTTAGTGAATGAAATGGATAATGGGGAATATATTGTGATATTATATTTTGTCTAAAAGTTTTATGCTTCATGTTTACAAATCTGTCTTAAATTATTAGACAATGACACCAAATATTGGGATGGCCAAAAAGATCATTTGGTTTTAAGTAAAAATAAAAGACACATTCTTCATTTTCACCAAGAACTTTATTGAACAACTTATTCATTAACCGAATGAACTTTTTGGCCAGCCCAATAATTTTCTGGCTTTATCTTTCCCTGGTACTCTGCCACATGTCTGCAGAAGTACACCTTTGAGAAGAAAGAAAACAAAACAGGCAAATGAAAAATGTAATTTTTTTTTCACAAGACTGGCTTTAAACCCCATCTGTCTCTGTCTCTCTGTCCTCCCTTCCCTTCTTCCTTCTCCTTCCCTGCACACAAATGTCTGTGCCTGTGTGCGTGTTTCTGTCTGTGTGTGCTTGTGTGTGTCTCCCTGTAAAAACTGTCGTTGACAAAGAGGAGCTGGAAAGTGTTCATGGGGTAAAAATTGACAAGATTCTGCTGCTTACTTTTAAGCAAAGAAACAAATATCGAATGCTTCAAGTATACTTTTGTAATTCTGAATATAATTTTCTACTTTCAGGAGAAAAAACTCTGCAAGTTAAAAATTTTGTCTTCTTTTGTACAAAATTGTAAACATTTAAAGAGCACAATACAGTGGAAGGATATCGGGAATGACTCACTCCTTCAGTCTCCTTAATTTGTCTCTCCAAAGAATTCACAATCTCAGTTATGTAAAATGTAGAGGTTAGAAAATATTACCTCTTTACATTTTAACATTTTGATTAGTTTTCCCAGCATTATGCTGTCTAAACCAGTGCTCTCAAACAAAACAAAACAAAACAGCAAGAAAAACTAGCCTCTGCAGACTTTCTTCAAACAAAATCTTTAGAGAAACCAAATACAGAAAAGGCATTAACTGGAGTTTCTCTGATTGAAAAAGGAGAGGGTTTGGTTGAGTTTCACCCCCATGCCCTTGTGCCTCCACCACCTGGAGTCATTTTTGTACACCCAGATGACCTCCAGGACTTCAAAGCACAGGCCAACATAAAGCAGACTCACTCATAAGTAGGAAGCCTACTTATCTTGATAGTTCCACACACAAGGGAGATTTTGTCTTAGTCCTTCTCATATGCCAATGCCAAGACTGGTTTTCAGCTTCTGTGTTCTAACAAGGCCAATGATAGCACTCTAGTAAAAGTATCTTCTGCCTACACTCAGGCACTGGTTTGAAACAGCTCCAGTTCTGGATTTTGTATTCCAGCCATGCATATAACACAGCTGTTAACAGAGCTGTTTTTGTTGCTTGGCCTATTGTTCTTTGGCTCTCTAGTAATCAATATCTATCTGTTGGGAGTTATTCTATTCAAGGTGTTGCCCCCTCTTGTTCTCCCTTTCATGGCTAGATCTTGATGAGATAGATATTTTCCAAACAGTACTATCCTGCTTAACCACAAGAAAGTATTTTGCTTTATGCAGAGGACTGCATAAAAGACATGAAATTAAAATATGAGAAAATTCAACCCAAAACCTATTGCAGATGTTTCTTCTCAATCACATACATTCCAAGCAAAAATACATGAGGTCTTTAAGTATTTCAATTTGCCACATTACTTGGCATGTACAGTTGGGTTGAGAAATGCTCAAAGATTTTTCAGATTTTCTTCTGATCTTTAAGAGAAAATCTCATATCATTTCGTAATTTGAAGGGAGTTCCAACATATCTGTGATTTTCTAAGTAAACCTCTATTAAAGTTTAAAATATATTCATCTCCTTTCAAGAAAATTCCTGTACTTACTATCTTACATAAGGTTTATGTAAAGTATACACAAATTATATTAAAATACTATGCAGGGTATTCTCCCACAGGAATTTGAAATTACATTACTAGGAACCACACAACCATATTTATATACAGGTAACTAAAGTATTAAATTGAAACAATCAATGTCTAAGAGTGAGGGCTACATCTTTCAGCCGTTCAAACTTGGACATGTGGAGTCAATTTCTCTTTCTCTTACTCTTTATGCATACATTCAATTTTCAATCAATTCTGCATTTTTTAAAAGTCAGTTATTTCCTTTTTAAAAATAATATTGTTCCTATTATCTTTTGAACTCTTGTATCAACTTATCATTAATCTCCTTCCACATATAATTTATCATCCCCTCTATAGTTAACAATTTTTTAATGCAAAACTATGATCAGTCATATCCTGAGTCAAAGATTTTCTTAGTTTTTTATGGCCAACAGAAGAAAGAGCACATAAAGGAAGAGCATACTTTGTTGGGAGAAATTCACATTACCACTGTCATCTAATATTATCTTCATTAAACAAAGCCATCCCCATTATTCAAATCCTCAGATGCTTAGATTCAGAGTAGGCACATTCCAATTATACCTGCAAATGGTTGAACTTACAGATTCTTTTTTAATTGGATTTCTTAATTGATGAGCTATAAATACTCAAAAGAGCTTTTAAACGAGAACTACACTTATTTCTGCCTAAGAAAAGAAGGATTACAACATAATCTGACATGCTATGAAATATTCATCAGTAAAGTAGCCTCTTTGCTACTAAAAACAAAAAGAACTAAGGCTTGAATTCCATAGTTTAGCTACAGAAATGAATTTCAAACACATTTTAAAATGTTTAATTTTAACCATTTCTTTATTCTCTGAAACCCTTTAGAGAAAACCCTTTGTGAGTTTTGAAGAAAAGACTATTAAAAGCACAAAATTGATCTGAAGTTCAGCAGCCAAAAAGACCTTTGCCTGATGCTTTCTGATTGTGCAAACTACTTGAACCCACCACAATTTAAAAAGACAGACATATGGAATACTTGAGAAATCTGTATATTTTTTCTATAAAAATTATTTTAGGAGTGATTTTTATTCTTTGTATTTTGAGAAACAAAGTGATACCTAATAGGTGATAAGAAGACATATGGAGACAAATTAAATAAAATCACTGGAATTGAATGAACTTTTTATTAGATGTATAAATCTTCTGTTCTTTTATTAAGTCCTGCCAAAATTTATTAAATTTTGCTTGATTTGAGAAATACTGCTGAATTGTAACAAAAAAGATGGATGGATTTTAATCCAGTTTTCATAATGATCCAGTGGGTTGATTGTAGCATTTTGATGTAGGGAATGTGAAGATATTATAAAAGAAGATTTATTTTTAAATTACAATTTTTGAAAGTTATAATAGTTTCTTCAGTACATTCAATTGTCATTAGCCACTGGGTTTTCTCCCTGAAGTCTTTCTATCAATGATCAATTTTTAATTCAGATGAATTATAAGGGACACATTTTTTTAAAAAATTCATCAAAAAACTTTCAAAAATTAAATCACTTGGAAACATTGCATTCTTGATGTACATACAATCATAAATAAATAAATATTGCTGTGTTTACTGTAATTATATTTTTGAGGCTGTTCTTCATTATACTACATAATATTCTTTTTATACATTTTCTCCATTTTCAAGCCAAAATTAATTGTGCTTTTTTCATATGGCTCTTTTTTTTTTTTTTCACATCAATACTGTATATTGTGTGCATCTGTGTCCCTGAAAAACTTAGTCACATTTATAACTCTATTCTAGAAACAAAAAAGTTTATAATATACACCACTGGGGGGCAGGGCATTGTTCTGCTCACATTGTTTTCCACTGATTACCCAACACACTCATGTTCCAGATTCCACTTAGAAGAATCTCCTCTCTTCCCTAATAGCTCACTAATTCAATGATATGGACTGAACTGTAACTGTCATCTTCTTTCATCCATCTTCTTTAAGTTCATTCAACAAATATAAGCTGTGACCCTTCTACCTGTCAAGCCCCCTTGGAGGTCTTCCAGCTACAGAAATAAACAGAGCAGAATATCCCTTCCCTTCATAAAGCTTGCATATTAGAGAGAGAAGAAAGACAGTAAACAAACAAATAAATATACATGTCAAGTAGTAATAAGTGCAGTGACATTTACTAAAGAGGTTAAAAGAATATGGAAGGTTGTTACATATGGTATTCAAAAAAGGCTTCTCTGATCATGCAACGTGTGGACATGTATAAGAAGTGAAAGCTTGAACTATGTAAATATCTGGGGGAATATGCTTGGCTTATTCAAGGAAAACAAGGAGGTCAGTGTTGATAGAATGAAGTGAAGTAGGGACAGGAATAGAAGAAAAATAATCAGATTATGTATGTTTTTATAGACCATTATGAGGACTGGCTTTTCCTCGAAGTAGTTTAGTAATCTGTTGGAAGGTGAACAGTAGAGTGTTACATTTGATTCACGTTTCGAAGGATCATTCTCAGTGCCATGTGGAAAAGAGATTTTAGGAGAGCAAGAGTAAAGAATGGAGACCATTTAGGATACTATTAGAACTATTCAGGCTGTAGAAATAAAGGTAGTAAGATATGGTTGAATTTTGAGTATATTTTGAAACTGTTGATTGATTAATGGGATGTATTGTAAAAGACAGAAAGATGTCTCAAAAAAGGAAAATTTCTCAAGGATCACCTCAGTTTTGGAGTCTGAACAACTGGAAAAATGGAGTTGCCATAAATCGAGGTGGGGGAGACTGTGGAAAGGGCAGGTTTGGGAAGGGTACTGACAGTTTTGCTTTGGACTTCCTAACTTTGAGATGCTTACTAGACTGCCAAGTGATCTCAAATAGGCATTTGAGTAAAAAGTCTAAAGTACAAGCAAAAATTCCCTATTGGAAATGTAGCTTTGCAATCACCAGAGTCCAAATGATTTTTAAAGACATGAGACTACATGAAATCATTCAGGCTGTCAATATAAAGAAAGAAGATGTGAAAACCACATTAAAGTTTAGAGTTGGTGAATAAAGGGGAATAAGCAGTTTTTGTTTTTGTTTTTCCAGTTGTGGTCATGACTAGGAGAAGAACTAATAGACAACTAATTTCCTGGATAAAATAGTTGATCAAGTGATAGGCATTTTTGTTTGGGTTCCCTCGAAAGCAGAGCCTGAAGTAAGAATTAGGTAAGGCTAGTTTATTTGGGAGATAATCATGAAGCCAGAGTATGGGTGTGGCAAGAATCAGGGGAAGATCCACATAAAGGGGTATTATTAATCTGGTTACCACTGTGGGAAACTAGGGCTTCTAAGAATTAACGAGTGATAGCTAGAGCATTTACTCATCAGTTTGCATTCTCTGTTGATGGAGGACTGTTCCCTGGGACATTAACTCTCTTATTTTATGAGGCTGCATATGTGTATGGCTCCTGTGACTTCATGGAAGGTCCTGAAAATGAAAGCAGAAAATAAAATCTGGATTTTACTCAAGGAGGGATAGTTCCAAAATAAGTCTAAACTTGCATGGAACTGTCAAGCTAAAACAGATGAAATCAGAAGTGACCGAGGGAATTGGACATAGGCAGAGGAAATGGCTGAAAGAAATTGCCAAAGCATCTGACCCAAAGTAGCCAACATGATCATTTTACCCGCACAGTCACAGTTATGGCTTTCTGATTGGGTATATGACCCAACTTGAATCTGAGTCTTTCTTTAATTTTGTTTTAATTTAGCTCGTAGGGAAACCTCCTTTGCTTTCTGGTTGTGGATTTTTGAGGATGTAGACCGTTGGCCAGCTAAAGCCATTCTGCTAACATATGAGAAAAACTATTGCAGTAGAAAAAAAATATCAATAAAAAAATTAACAACTATGAGTGACAAAGTAGTCCTTAAAGTATTTTTGTCCCATGATCTGTTAGCTGAGGATTTCAGAGCTTCCCTTATCCTGATGCCTCATAATGCTGGTTTTCTTTAATCTCTGACCTACTCTAGTGTTCATAATAACTCTCATTTATGATCAGCTTAGCTTGAGCTGTGTTTCTGTGATCAACGAATTAAGAGAGTTATTACTTACACAAAGACTTCTGTGATGCATTACACTTAAAACGTTTTTCTACTTTCATTTTTACCCTTATCCCAATTTCCTTAGCTACTCATTCTTATTTAGTACTAATATATATTTTGAGAATTTGCATAAGCCACTTTATTTGCTAAATAATTTAGATTATAAATAAATTATTAAAAATCAACTGTTTCATTCATGATAATAACTTTAAAACTAAAGCACCACAATATAAAACTCACATGTCATATTAGCTATAGCTTTATACTGAATCTATGAAAAAGTAATTGTTTCATTTATAGGTAATATTTTATTATAGACATTATATAAATTTATCATTATATAGATCATAAGGTAGGTCTCTTCTTGAACGCACACAAATAAGTTAATTTAGTGGTTGGGTAGTAAAAAAAAAAAACTCAACAAGTTTATAATGCAGTCCCACAGACTGGACCTGAAAACTGCATAATGTTGAAGCTTTAAATACTGGAGAAACAAGTATGGCATAGGAGGCTTAATCCTGCAGTGAGAAAAATAATCCCCACCCCTGCCCCCTGCCCACCATGGATAATTTGTTTGTGTAGTTAGATAATGACCATTTATTATTTTCCCTGACTAGCCAAATCAGAGTTACATTATATACAGTTTTAATCTAATTCAATAAGTTAATTTTATTTATTATTTCTTTTACTTGGGGGTACTTATTTACCCAAGGTGAACTTATGATGAATTTAAATAATATGCCAGCTACTGGATGATATTGACGTAGGGGCCCTGGAGCACAGCTGGTAAGAGTAAGGTTTCTGACATCAGACTGCCTGGGCTGGTAGCCTGGCTCCCCAATTTACTAGTTGTTTTCTTAGGGCAAAAGCTCCTTACCCTTAACAGGACTCACTTTACAGGAACGTGTGTGTATTTAATGAGTTAACATATATAAAACAGTGTCTTTAATATAGTAAGTAGACAATAAATGTTTGCCATTATGTGCTAATGATAATGATAATGGTGACCAAGAACATCTTAATTATTCTATATCATACTGGGCTCTGGAACTTTTTATTCACTAGATTTCTGGCAAAGATTCACTATTTCCTAAGTTCTATCCTTTTCTGTCTCTTGATTTACTCTTATTATATGCTGGATATCTTCCAGTAACTTACTCAGATGTATGTGTGGTAAATCTTTTTGAGAGTTGCTATCTCTAAAATGAGATTAATCTGTTCTCTCACTTGAGTGGTCGTTTGCTGGTTGTAAATCACTCTATCTGTGAATTTTTCGGATGTATTTGAATCCCTGTATCAGGGTCCCGCTCTGTTCCATGAGATTGTTCACTCAGGTTCCTATATATCTCCCTTGTTACCAACTTTTCTGGTGAGAATAAAGTTGGCCCATGTCCAGACTTCACGTGTCACTGTTCAGAACCTAGATCAGAGAAAGAAAAACATGGAGGTATATTCAATAACCTGATCTCCCAGCTCCTACACCACAACTAACACATGGCATCGAAACAGGGTTTAAATGAAGTGGCTTATGCCTTCGCTACAGTCTGTATACATCCCAGACTTTGTACCTGGGAGTTTCTGATGAATGCTTTAAAATTCTCTTCCTCAATTTCTTGCAATACTGAAATGTACCTGAGAAAGGGAAGCTGTGTCTTGACTCCTAGCCTACCATTCTGGGGGGATCAAATTAGGTTATTTCTGCAGAATTTACAGACTGAAGATTATACTTGTTTTAAGTATAACATAGATGAAGTAAACCTCTCTATTCCTGTTTAGGATACCCCTTTATATATAAATACTTCTCATTTTTAAAGAGAATCTGGGCTCTTCTAGATGTGAATCTAACGAAATGCTGATATAAGTTGGGGTTTATTTATTTGAAAAGTGCCTCAGTCTCCTGCTCAGGGAGGGAATATTTCCATTGCTATTGTGTATTCCATGTATTAGCTCATTTCTATGACATTTTTCTCAGTAAGAGCAGACTCCAGGGATGGTGGGGCTATTTTTTAAAGTAATGTAAGAAGGAGCAGTTCCTCAGTCTTTCAAAAATGTCTTTGACACTTGTTGATCATCTACTACAGCAAAGTCTGCAAGGCAACCCACAGAAATAGTTGAGGAATATCTTTATGTTGGTTAAAAAATTTCAGCAGTTCTGGAACTTTCAAGACTACTTTTGTTCAAATTCCTTAGAAAAGAAAAGAGTAATGATCCATAAATTTTAACGTAGTTCAGAATATGTGCAATAGTACCACTAGGAGAAAATGTTGTAATGATGGGAAATGTTGTTGTTGTTGTTTTATTTTTAATGAGATATAATTAACATGTAACACCGTGTAAGTTTAAGGTGTACAACATGTTGATTTGATACATTTATATATTGCAGTATGATTATCACTATAGCTTTAGCTAACACCTCTATTGCATCACTTAATTATCATTTCTTTTTTGTGGTGAAAACATCTAAAGTCTAATCTCTTGGCAACTCTGAAGTAAGACAGTATTAGTGATTATAATCATTATGCTGTGAATTAAATATCTAGAACTTTTTCATCTTCCAGTTGCAAGTTTGTGCCCTTTAACATTGCCCCAATTCCCCCACTCCCCTGGTCTGGTAACCACCATTCTACTCTTTGTTTTTACGAGTTCAGCTTTTTTAGATTTCACATATAAGTAAGTGATATCATACATTTGTCTTTCTCTCTCTAGTTTAACTCACTAACCCTAATGACCTCAAGGCCCACCTATGTTGTTGCAAATGGCAGGACTTCCTTTTTTCTCATGGCAGAATACATTCCATTGTATAAATGTGCCACATCATTTTTATCTATTCATCCCTAGACAGACACTTAGGTTGTTTCTGTATCTTAGATATTGTGAATAATGCTGCAGGAAAGATGAGAAAACACATAAATTTTCAATATCCTGTTTCATTTTCTTTGGATATATACCCAGAAGTGGGATTGCTGGATCGTATGGCAATTGTTTTTTAATTTTTTAAGGAACATCCACATTGTTTTCATAGTGGGTAAACCAACTTACATTCCTACCAATGGTGTACAAGAGTACCCTTATCATGCATATATTAAGAAAACAGAAAGATCTTAAATAAATAACCTAAGCTTATACCACAAAGAACTAGAAAAAGAAGTACAAACTAAGCCCAAAGTTAGCAGAAGAAAGGAAATAACAAAGATTAGAGCAGAAATAAGTTCAAGAACATATTAAAAGGTTCATACACTGTGACCAAGTGGGATTTATCTGTGGGATGCAAGGATGGTTCAGTATACACAAATCAATGTGTGATACACCACATTAATAGAATGAATGAATAGAATTAATAGAATAAATAAATCATAAAAAATAATCATCTCAATCGATGCAGAAAGAACATTTAATAAAATACAAGTCAGTTCATAATAAAAATTCTCAACAAACTGAATATAGAGGGAACATTCCTCAACATAATGAATGCTATATATCATAAGCCCATGGCTAACATTATACTCAACGGTGAAAAGAAGCTGAAAGCATTTTCTCTAACATCAGGAACAAGACAAGAGTGCTCGCTCTCACAACTCTTAATTAACATAATACTGGAAGACATAACTAAAGCAATTAGACAAGACAAAGAAATAAAATGCATCCAAGTCAGAAAAGAAGAAATAAAATCTTCATTATTTGCAGATGATATGATGTTATGTATAGAAAATCTGAAAGACTCAACCAGGAAACTATTGGAACTAATCAATGAATTCAATGAAGTTGCAGGATATAAAATCAACATACAGAAATCAGTTGTGTTTCTATACACTAATAATGAAATATCTGAAAAAGAAAATGATCCCATATACAATAGCATCAAAAATAATAAATTAGTCATAAATTTAACCAAAGAAATGAAAAATCTGTACAACAAAAACTACCAAACTCTGATTAAAGAAATTGAAGAAGACACAAGCAAATGTAAAGATACCTTATGTTCATGGATGAGAAAAACTGATATTGTTAAAATGTCCATACTACCCCAAACCAGCTATAGATTCAATGTGATCACTATAAAAATTTCAATGGCATTTTCAAAGAAATAAATATGTGTATGGAGATATGTTTTGAGAGTCCTTTGGCAGAGAAGCTTAAGTCAAAACTAGAAATTAATGAGGAGTCATTAAAAACTTTTGAATATAAGGGTTGTGAGGTGAAAATAAGATTAATTAATACAATTAAACATAATAATGAAGACAAGGTGGAATAGATCTCATACCCTATGTCATATATTGAATAAATAAATGTTTTTATGTTTAATCAAAAAATTTTATAGCAGGTAAATGAAGATACATATATTTTTATTAAATCAAAAGAAGGATGGTTATACATTATAATATTCTAGTACAAAAGACATACAATAAAACATAATGGAAATAAATGTTAAAAGGAAAGCAAGTATATGAAAATATGTTACAAACATAACAGAATTGCCATTATCCAAATGTAAAAAATGTATCCAAATATGTTAGTGTAATCATGAAATTATATTTAAAAATCAGAAAAAGAAATGTTCAGTTGGAATGTACTGGTTATTGTGAGATATTTGCATACCTGATTATACAAATATTTTGTAAGCTTCCTGACTCAGAATTTATTTTATTTATTTATTTATTTTTATTTTATTTTTTTGTGGTACGTGGGCCTCTCCCTGCTGTGGCCTCTCCTGTTGTGGAGCACAGGCTCCGGACACGCAGGCTCAGCGGCCATGGCTCACGGGCCCAGCCGCTCCGCGGCATGTGGGATCTTCCCAGACCGGGGCAGGAACCCGTGTCCCCTGCATCGGCAGGCGGACTCTCAACCACTGCGCCACCAGGGAAGCCCCCTGACTCAGAAATTATATCATATTGGTATTTTCATCCTCAAACAATTAACAGAATGTTGTGTCACACTAGGTTCACAAAATAACTAGTTGAATTGAGTAAATAAAATCATTAAGTTCAAAGTAAAAACTCCTATCCTCATTAGCAATCATAAGTAAATAAATAAATAAAATTAGGTAATTTTCTTTCAAACAATAGAAAGCTACTGACAAATTTAAGTAAATAAAGGATTGTTACCTGTATATTCAAAGAAATATTTGTATATTCAAAGAAAAAGCTACTGACACAGGCTCAGGAAAGATAGAGTATAATGCTGCTCTGGGGATCTGGATGTCCAAATTAAACACAATCTTACCAGAGTTTGCATCCATCAGGATGAATCAATTGCTGTCACTTTTAGTCTTTAGGTCAATGTTTAATGTTTAGGGAAAACCACGTGTACTTAGAGTAGGTGATTGATTCTGCAAAACATCTGACTATTACCAGAACAATGAGTACACTGGACAGCTCAAAGCAATACAGATCAAGTACAGATACCATTACTCACCAATTAAAATAATAAAAGTAAATTATATATAATTCAGTGTTGTGAGAGAATGGATACACTTATATGTTGATAGTAAATTGCCTCAGTATTTTAGAAGAGCAAATTTGTTATTTGTTGTAATGTGAACTATACAGTCACTCATGTATTTCACCAGTAATGTGTTACTTGGGAAGTGTACTCCAAGGAATTTATCCCCCACTTTCCTACTTTGTCCCTTGTTTTATTGAAACATTCTTAGAAGTGATATTTATCACTGTAAATTTTTTAAAAGTGCTCAGATGGCCAATAATAGGACATGGCTAAGCAAACTATTTATATTCTGCATAACATGAAATGATACCCATGTGAACAATGAAAGCCCTTCAAAAGAAGTGACTATACATTTGTTATTTTTTTATATGCAATTAATTTTTTTCAATTATATGGGTAATACAAGGTAGTCTCACTTCTAGTATGGCCTAGTAAGCTTCTAACAGATCAATCCTTCCTTAGATAACAGCTATAAACACTGGATAAATTTTAAAAAGCAACTACTTGAAGACATTAGAAAGTAAAACCCAGAAAAAGTAGATACTGAGAAGAATTCACTCTTGGATAAAGGGTATGAAAGAAATTGAGTACCCTATTTTTATAACTTTTATTCTGAGGTTAGTTCCCAGTCTATATCATATGGATTATCTAAAACTCCAATGAAAAAACCTGTGGTCTTATTGGCTTAAAGAACAAGAGGACAGGATTTGAAAAAAACATAACTACTGAGTGTAAGGGAGAAAACAGAAGGCGATAGCCAGAGAGAAGGAACACCAAATTCTGTGTATAAACTCTACCTCAATATCTGGCTAACCATATTTATCAGCTTCCAAGTCCTTCTTATACAAATCACCACACAATGAGCGGTTTAAAACAACACAAACATTGTCTTACAGTCACAGATGTTACAGGTTTGAAGAGTGTCTGTCTCACTAGGCTAAAATCAAGGTGTTGGCAAGGTTCTGGAGGAGACTCTACTTTCTTGCCTGTTCTACCTCCTAGAGGCTGTATACATTCCTTGGCTTTTGGCCCTCTTTCTCCATCTTCACAGTCAGCAATACCACATCTCTCTGACCATTTTTTGATAGTCACATCTCTCTCTGACTCTGATCTCAGCTGGGAAAGATTCTCTGCTTTAAGGCTGCATGTGATTAGACTGGGCACACTTGGATACCCCGGAAACGATTCCCATCCCAAGATCCTTAATTACTTCACCTCTTGAACATCTCTTTTTTAATGTAAGTTATCATATCCACAGGTTCCAAGGATTTAAACATGGGTATTTTGGGAGGCCATTATTCTGCCTACCATACCAAGCACCTAGCTAAGATTAAAAGAAATACCCTGGAATTTGAGCTTTTGCCTACCCCAGGGGAGATTGAGTTTTATAGGCTGAATTCAGCCAAGTTAGCTGCCTGCTTACAAGAGAAAACACATACACACAATACTCACTAAGGTTCAAGATAATATCCAATATTACTTGAATTCCAAAGGAACTAGAAAACATGATCTATTCTGAAGAGAAACAATCAATAGAGCAAAATGTTGGGATTAACAGATAAGGATTTTAAAGCAGTTCTTATAACAAGGAAAGATATGCTCACAAAGAATGACAACATATGAAATAGCAGAGATATAGAAATTATACAACAGAACCAAATACAAATTCTAGAACTGAGACATAGAAATAATACGTGTTCCTTTTTTGGTATTCAAAATGGCAATTTGTACCCTCTTCACTCCCCTAGCCTCTTGAAATGACAAAAAAAATTTTTTTAATTCTTTAAAAATTCTGTTCTTCTGAAATCAGGACCAGGGCTTTCAGAAAGTTCTGTACAATTTCTGTAACATATGAAGCAGGAGTCAAGTTGAAGGAAAAGACCACTAACGCTGAAATACCAAAGATGTCATGTCAGAAAAGGATTGACTCCCAGAGAAATATGTAAATAATTTCTCCCTAGTATGTCCCAAGCTAAGGGCAGAAGTTGTTGAGAGTAGGGTTTTGGGTGGGGAGCTGTGTGAAAATTGGGAGGGCACAAACTGAAGAATATTGGGTGAGCTCAGCAAATGTACCTCATGGGCTACTCATCCTCAGATTTTGCTGATTCACTCAAAAGACAAAGCAAGGAATTAGATATTACAGGATTCTGATACTGTTAGTATGAAAATGAGAAGAGGTAGAATCTCTAACTAATTTCATATTGTTAAAACATCCACGAGTGAAGCCACTAACGTGACCACTTTTAGTAGAGCCCTATTTCCCCTGATAACTATATCTCTTGCTGAACGCAATCACTAAGAAACCAAAGCAGAGGCTACAAGGTGCAAGCAGATGTGGGTGTAATCAGTAGAGAGAAAACTGAATGACATTAGGAAATTCCTCAGAACCTGGCCACCAGAGAGCCTGGCTGCAGCATTTGATTTCCAGTTATACTTAAGGAAAAGACATTGAATGAATTGAGCTTTAATACTAAACAAGCCTCCCTGAGGATAGATGAGATAGTCTTGAGACCCACAAAGGAAAATCGATGAAATAGTGATTTATACAATTGCTGGGAGAGTCCAAAGAAGCTATCAGTAAGTCAATGTGACCTAGTTTTCCTTAGTCAGAGGTATGCATGATAATGCCCTGAGAAGCTTTCTCAAAATATACTGGATCACAGGCCTCTCTGGGTTTTCTGATTCTTATTTAAGATATACCAGTTGTGTCCAGGCACATGTATTTTTAGAAAAAAAATCTGAGGACATGATTATGAAGTACAGTGTATTTTGAAAACTACTGATAAAGATTATCATTTGCAAATAGAAGCAGATAATGAAAAATAAGCAGGCTCATGAAGAAAAATGGAGATTCAAAAGAGAAAAATTAAACTTAGCTAGTATAGAGGTTGTGGTCCCCAGAGAAAGAGAGACAATACAGAATGCAGAAGATAATTTTAATAGTTTATGTATTCTTGTGTGGCTCAAGATGTTACTAACTTAAATAATCCAGTATAGGCTATTGTGAAAAACTCTGGTACAATAGTTCAAAGCCAGAGCAATACAGAAAAACTGAAAGAGAGAGGAAAAAGTTATAGGAAAAAACTGTCAATTCAGGAAAAAAATTAGAAGAAGAGAAAATATGAAGGAAGAAAGCAAAACAAATACAAAACTTTGGAAATGATGTATGAAATAATACCAATCAAATATGTAATTACAACAAATGTACACTGGTTAAAATTCTATTTTTAAAGTGATTCATATTGCATAAAGAGAGAAACATAAAGAAAATATTTTTAAAAAGATAATCAAAGATATGAATTCATCCAACATAATTTGATGAGTGTTCAAACTTGCTTTTTTTTATTTTTGCAAATTCTATCAATAGTGGATAGATTAAATAGTAAGTGAAGTAAATAATTACTGACAGACTACTACACAGCTTTTACTAAGGTCAGATTATAACTATAACCACATGTACAGGCATGGAAAGATATCCATGACATACTGTTGATTTTAATACTGATTATATAGCAGTAGGCATAGTATGATTGAATTTGAAGGTATAAAATAAAAATAATGTTATTTCTGGTTGATGCAGAGAACACATGGAAGAAGATTTGATGTTCTTTTACATACACATCTGATTGTTTTAATTTTTGTGATAAGCATGTACCATTTTTAATCATTAAACACATGAATATTTTAATCATAAAAAGAAATAACTAGAATGAAAAAACCTCATAAATTTTGAAGAATAAATGCAGAAAAGTTGAACAAAAGAAAAATGGTTCATGATTCCTCTAAAAGTATAAGCACTACTAACATTTCAGTGCACCATATTGTATTAATCTCTGTGTTACTAGACCTAACACAAAGTCTGATACATGATAGGTGTGCAACACATTGGTTAAATGGAACTGAACTAAGCTGATACTGAAACAACTATATAAAATGTTATGTTAAATTTAAAAGTTCTACATAATGCAATCAGTAAAAATATTGTAAGCAGTATGTATCTGGTATAAATATGTATTTTCTGTTAAGTCAATAGGGAATGAGAGAGAATCAGGAGTAATGGGAATGTTTGGAATGTTGTACTATTCTAATGAAAAACATTATTTTCCATCTGCTGGTGGTAGTAGTAGTAAACAAGACAGCCAAGTTCCTGCCTTCTTGGATCCTGCAATCTAAAAGGGAGACATTGGGCTTCCCTGGTGGCACAGTGGTTGAGAGTCTGCCTGCCGATGCAGGGGACACGGGTTTGTACCCCGGTCCGGGAATATCCCACATGCCATGGAGTGGCTGAGCCTGAGAGCCATGGCCGCTGAGCCTGCGCATCCAGAGCCTGTGCTCCACAACAGGAGAGGCCACAGCAGTGAGAGGCCTGTGTACACCAAAAAAATAAATAAATAAAATAAAATAAAATAAAAGGGAGACATACAATAAACAGATAAAGAAAAAATAGAGGAGATAATTATATATTGAT
The DNA here is from genome assembly GCF_026419965.1 of Kogia breviceps. Taxonomy (NCBI): domain Eukaryota; kingdom Metazoa; phylum Chordata; class Mammalia; order Artiodactyla; family Physeteridae; genus Kogia; species Kogia breviceps. The sequence continues at coordinate 53,804,412 of NC_081312.1, forward strand.
GTAAATTCCATAACAAATAACTGAGAAAGGCCATTATAGGGCATCTATGCTGAGTCAGGAATTTAGAGGAATCAAGTGCAAAGGCTCAGAGGTTGTAAAAGTGGTGACATATTCAAGGAAAATTCACTAGTAATAAATAGAATGGATATCAGTGCTTTAGAGGGGAGTAAAAGGAGCTAAAGTTAGAGAAATGGGCAGACACCAGGCAATCCAGAAACTTGCAGCCCCAGCAAAATGTTTGGATTTTATTCAATGTGTAATTGGAGATCACTGAAGGATTAAGCAAGGAGTGACAGGGTTACATTTACATTTAACTAAGGTCAGTCTGGCTGCCCTATGGGGTTTCAAAGGTTGAGGGGTGGATGAAAAAGTGGAAAATATGTGCAATAGTCCAAGAAAAGATGATGGATGTTTTTGATCGTATGGAAGCAGGAGGGTAGGAAATATTTGAATGAATTAGAGATGAATGTGAAAGGAGGTCATGGTTATCTGTTGGTTATAGAAAGTGATGGAAGAGAGAAAACAATCACCTAGGACCATTCACTGAAACATAAAGGCAGGGAAGAATAACATGTTCCGGTAAATGAAACCACAGTTTATTCTGGAAACATTGAATCTGTGATCCTATTTAGACATTCGAGTGGGAATGTCAAGTAGATTGTCTCTGTCTCGGAGACAATGTCTGTCCTGTGGATATAAATTTGGGAACCGTCACCACCTAAAGTCATAGGAATAGACACCTATTCCCATAAACACTATGCTATGTTTAACACATTCCTTTTATTTCTCTATGACTAAGAAAGTCTCCTTAGGTAATAGGTGTGTACAAAAGCATATTTTTGATGAACATGCCAGATTTGAGAATTTTATCATTGGGCCTTACAGATCTTGCCTTACACATATTTGATTGACAATAAATGTTTGTTTTATGAGAAAAAAATTAATTTTATTCTTGTAGAGATGACTTTTTTAAGCCTACTTATGACATTTTAAAAGTATATTACTCTAGAGGACCTTCAAGATGGCAGAGGAGTAAGATATGGAGATCACCTTCCTCGCCACAAATACATCAAAAATACATGAACATGCAGAACAACTCTTACATAACACCTACTGAACACTGGTAGAAGACCTCAGACTTCCAAAAAGGCAAAAACTCTCCATGTACCTGGGTAGGGCAAAAGAAAAAAGGAAAAACAGAGACAAAAGAATAGGGAAAGGACCTGCACCTCTGGGACGGAGCTGTGAAGGAGGAAAAGTTTCCACATAATAGGTCCTTTCACTGTCAGAGACTGGGGGTGGCAGGGGGAAAGCTTTGTAGCCACAGAGGACAGCACAGCAATAGGGGTGCAGAGGGCAAAGCAGAGAGATTCCCACACAGAGGATTGGTGCTGACCAGCACTCACAAGCCTGAGAGGCTTGTCTGCTCACCCACTGGGGCAGGTAGGGGCTGGGAGCTGTGGATCTGGTTTCAGAGGTCAGATCCCAGGGAGAGGACTGGGGTTGGCAGAGTGAACACAGCCTGAAGGGGGCTAGTGCACCACAGCTAGCTGGGAGGGAGTCCAGGAAAAAGTCTGGACCTGTCTAAGAGGCAAGGGACCATTGTTTCAGGGTGTGCGAGGAGAGAGGATTCAGAACACTTCCTAAATGAGCTCCAGAGACAGGCGCAAGCCACAGCTATCAGAGCAGACACCAGAGATGGGCATGAACTGCTTAGGCTGCTGCTGCACCCTCTCCTGTCTGGGTAAAGAACAGACACCAGAGGGAAACCTACATGCAGAGGTGGTGTCAAATCCAAAACTGAACCCAAGGAGCCATGTGAGCAAAGAAGATAAAGGGAAATCTCTCCATGGAGCCTCAGGAACAGTGCAGAAAGCCCCACAATCAACTTGATGTACCCTGCACCTGTGGAATACCTGAATAGACAATGAATCATAACAAAATTGAGGCAGTGGACTTTGTGAGCAACTGTAGACATGGAGTTTGCTGTATGTGACTGACTAACTTCTGATTTTTATGTTTATCTTAGTATAATTTTTAGCACTTGCTATCATTGGTGGATTTCTGTATTGGTTTTGTTGCTCTCTTCCTTTTTTTAAATTACTTTTTAAATTATTTATTATTTTTTATTATTTTTTATTTTTTATTTTAATAACTTTTTAATTTTATTTTTTCTTTCTCTCTTTTTTCTCCCTTTTCTTCTGAGCCGTGTGGCTGACAGGGTCTTGGTGCTCCGGGCAGGTGTCAGGCCGGAGCCTCTGAGTTGGGAGAGCCAAGTTCAGGACATTGGTCCACCAGAGACCTCCTGGTCCCATGTTATATCAAATGGCGAAAGCTCTCCCAGATATCTCTGTCTCAACACTAAGACCCAGCTCCACTCAGTGACCAGCAATCTCCACTCAATGACCAGCAAGCTCCAGTGCTGGACACCCCATGCCAAAGAACTAGCAAGACAGGAACACAACCCCACCCATCAGCAGAGAGGCTGCCTAAAATCATATTAAGTTCACAGACACCCTAAAACACACCACCAGATGTGGTCCTACCCACCAGAAAGACAAGATCCAGCCTCATCAACCAGAACAAAGGCACGAGTCCCCTCCACCAGGAAGATTACACAACCCACTGAACCAAACTCACTCACTGGGTGCAGACACCAAAAACAAAGAGAAGTAGGAACCTGCAGCCTGCAAAAAGGAGACGCCAAACACAGTAAGTAAAGCAAAATAAGAAGACAGAAAAATACACAGCAGAAGAAGAAGCAGCATAAAAACCCACCAGACCAAACAAATGAAGAGGAAATAGGCAGTCTACCTGAAAAAGAATTCAGAGTAATGATAGTAATGATGATACAAAATCCTGGAAATAGAATGAAGAAAATACAATAAATGTGTAACAAGGACCTAGAAGAACTAAAGAGTAAACAAACAAACAATGAAGAACAACACAATAAATGAAATTAAAAATTCTCTAGATGGAATCAATAGCAGAATAACTGAGGCAGAAGAATGGTTAATGGATCTGGAAGATAAAATAGTGAAATTAATTACTGCAGAGCAAAATAAAGAATAAAGAATGAAAAGAATTGAGGACAGTCTCAGAGACCTCTGGGACAACAGTGAAAGCATTAACATTCGAATTATAGGAGTCCCAGAAGAAGAAGAGAAAAAGAAAGGGTCTGAGAAAATATTTGAAGAGATTATAGTTGAAAACTTCCCTAACATGGGAAAGGAAATAGTCAATCAAGTCCAGGAAGCACAGAGAGTCCCAAACAGGATAAATCCAGGGAGAAACACACCAAGACACATATTAATCAAACTATCAAAAATTAAATACAAAGAAAAAATATTAAAAGCAGCAAGGGAAAAGCAACAAATAACATACAAGGGGATCCCCATAAGGTTAACAGCTGGTCTTTCAGCAGAAACTCTGCAAGCCAGAAGGGAATGGTGGGACATATTTAAAGTGAGGAATGGTAAAAGCCTACAACCAAGATTACTCTACCCAGCAAGGATCTCATTCAGATTTGACAGAGAAAATAAAAGCTTTCCAGAGAAACAAAAATTAAGAGAATTCAGCACCACAAAACCAGCTTTACAACAAATGTTAAAGGAACTTCTCTAGGCAGGAAACACAAGAGAAGGAAAAGACCTACAAAAACACACCCAAAGCAATTAATAAAATGGTAATAATAACATACATATTGATAATTACCTTAAATGTAAATGGACTAAATGCTCCAACCAAAAGACATAGATTGGCTGAATGGATACAAAAACAAGACCCATATATATGCTATCTACAGGAGACCCACTTCAGACCTAGGGACACATACCGACTGAAAGTGAGGGGATTGAATAAGATACTCCATGCAACTGAAAATTGAAAGAAAGCTGGTGCAGTAATTCTCATATCAGACAAAATAGACTAATAGAAAGACTATTACAAGAGACAAAGAAGGACACTACATAATGATCAAGGGATCAATCCAAAAAGAAGATAGCAATTGTAAATATTTATGCATCAAATATAGGAGCACTTCAATACATAAGGCAAATGTTAACAGCCATAAAAGGAGAAACTGACAGTAACACAATCATAGTAGGGGACTTTAATACCCCACTTTCACCGATGGACAGATTATCCAAAATGAAAATAAATAAGGAAACACAAGCTTTAAATAATACATTAAATAAGATGGGCTTAACTGATATTTATAGGACAGTCCATCCAGAAACAACAGAATACACTTTCTTCTCAAGTGCTCATGGAACATTCTCCAGGATAGATCATATCTTTGGTCACAGATCAAGCCTAGGTAAATATAAGAAAATTGAAATTGTATCAAGTACCTTTTCTGACCACAATGCTATGAGACTAGATATCAATTACAGGAAAAAAACTGTAAAAACTACAAACACACGGAGGCTAAACAATACACTGTTAAATAACCAAGAGATCACTGAAGAAATCAAAAAGGAAATCAAAAACTACCTAAAAACAAATGACAATGAAAACATGATGACCCAAATCCTATGGGATGCAGCAAAAGCAATTCTAAGAGTGAAGTTTATAGTAATACAATCCTACCTCAAGATACAAGAAACATCTCAAATAAACAACCTAACCTTACACTTAAAGCAATTAGAGAAAGAAGAAGAACAAAAAAACCCCAAAGTTAGCAGAAGGAAAGAAATCATAAAGATCAGATCAGAAAAAAATGAAAAATAAATGAAGGAAACAATAGCAAATATCAATAAAACTAAAAGCTGCTTCTTTGAGAAGATAAACAAAATTGATAAACCATTGGCCAGACTCTTCAAGAAAAAAAGGGAGAAGACTCAAATCAACAGATTTAGAAATGAAAAAGAGAAGTAACAACTGACACTGCAGAAAATAAGGTCCATGAGAGATTACTATAAGCAACTATATGCCAATAAAATGGACAACCAGGGCTTCCCTGGTGGTGCAGTGGTTGAGAATCCGCCTGCCAATGCAGGGGACATGGGTTCGTGCCCCGGTCTGGGAAGATCCCACATGCCGCGGAGCGGCTGGGCCCGTGAGCCATGGCTGCTGAGCCTGCGCGTCCAGAGCCTGTGCTCTGCAATGGGAGAGGCCACAACAGTGAGAGGCCTGTGTACCACAAAATAAAAAAAAAAAAAAAAAAAAAAAAAGGACAACCAAGAGGAAATGGACAATTTCATAAAAAAGCACAACCTTCCAAGACTGAGCCAGGAAGCAATAGAAAATATAACCAGACCAATCACAAGCACTGATATTGAAACTGTGATTAAAAATCTTCCAGCAAACAGAAGTCCAGGACCAGGTGGCTTCACAGGAGAATTCTATCAAACATTTAGAGAAGAGCTAACACCTGTTCTTCCCAAACTCTTCCAAAATATAGCAGAGGGAGGAACACTCCCAAACTCATTCTAAGAGGCCACCATCACCCTGATACCAAAACCAGACAAAGGTGTCACAAAAAGAGAAAACTACGGATCAATATCACTGATGAACTGATGAACATACAGGCAAAAATCCTCAAGAAAACACTAGCAAACAGAATCCAACAGTACATTAAAAGGATCATACACCATGATCAACTGGGGTTTCTCCCAGGAATGCAAGGATTCTTCAATATATGCAAATCAATCAATGTGATACATCATATTAACAAATTGAAAATAAAACTATATGATAATCTCAATAGATGCAGAAAAAGCTTTCAATAAAATTCAACACCCATTGATGATAAAAACCCTCCAGAAAGTAGGTATAGAGGGAACTTAACTCAAAATAATAAAGGCCATATATGACAAACCCACAGCCAACATTGTTGTCAATGGTGAAAAACTGAAACCGGGGCTTCCCTGGTGGCTCAGTGGTTGAGAATCCGCCTGCCGATGCAGGAGACATGGGTTCGTGCCCTGGTCCGGGAAGATCCTGCATGCCGCGGAGCAACTAAGCCCGTGAGCCATGGCCACTAGGCCTGCGCGTCCGGAGCCTGTGCTCCACAATGGGAGAGGCCACAACAGTGAGAGGCCCGCATACCGCAAAAACAAAAACAAAAAAAAAACCTGAAACCATTTCCACTAAGATCAGGAACAAGACAAGGTTGCCACCTCTCACAACTATTATTCAACATAGTTTTGGAAGTTTTAGCCACAGCAATCAGTAAAGAAAAAGAAATAAAAGGAATCCTAATCAGAAAAGAAGTATAGCTGTCACTGTTTGCAGATGACATGATACTATACATAGAGAATCCTAAAGATGCTACCAGAAAACTACTAGAGCTAATCTATGAATGTGGTAAAGTAGCAGGATACAATATTCATGCACAGAAATCTCTTGCATTCCTCTATACTAATGATGAAAAATCTGAAAGAGAAATTAAGGAAACACTCCCATTTACCACTGGTACAAAAGGAATAAAATACCTAGGAATAAACCAACCTAAGGAGACAAAAGACCTGTATGCAGAAAATTATAAGACACTGATGAAAGAAATTAAAGATGATTCAAACAGACGGAGAGATATACCATGTTCTTGGACTGGAAGAATCAACATTGTGAACATGACTATACTACCCAAAGCAATCTACAGATTCAATGCAATCTCTATCAAACTACCAATGGCATTTTTCACAGAACTAGAACAAAAAATTTCATGATTTGTATGGAAACACAAAAGACCCCGAATAGCCAAAGCAATCTTGAGAAAGAAAAACGGAGCTGGAGGAATCAGGTCCCTGACTTCAGAGTACACTACAAAGTTACAGTAATCAAGACAGTATGGTACTGGCACAAAAACAGAAATATAGATCAATGGAGCAGGATAGAAAGCCTAGAGATAAACCCACGCACATATGGTCACCTTATCTTTGATGGAGGCAAGAATATACAATGGAGACAAGACAGCCTCTTCAATAAGTGCCACTGGGAAAACTGGGTATCTACATGTAAAAGAATGAAATTAGAATACTACCTAACAACATACACAAAAACTCAAAATGGATTAAAGACCTAAATGTAAAACTGGATACTATAAAACTCTTAGAGGAAAACATAGGCAGAACACTCTACTACGTAAATCACATCAAGATGCTTTTTGACCCACCTCCTTAGGAAATGGAAGTAAAAACAAAAATAAACAAATGGGACCTAATGAAACTTCAAAGCTTTTGCACAGCAAAGAAACCATAAACAAGATGAAATGACAACCCTCAGAATGGGAGAAAATATTTGCAAAAGAAACAATGGACAAAGGCTTAATCTCCAAAATTTACAAGTGGCTTATGCAGCTCAATATCAAAAAAACAAACAACCCAATCCAAAAATGGGCAGAAGTTCTAGATACACGTTTCTCCAAAGAAGATATACAAATTTCCAACAAACACATGAAAGAATGTTCAACATCACTAATCATTAGAGAAATGCAAATCAAAACTACAATGAGGTATCACCTCACACCAGTCAGAATGGCCATCATCAAAAAATCTACAAACAATAAATTTTGGAGAGGGTGTGGAAAAAAGGGAATCCTCTTGCACTGTTGGTGGGAATGTAAATTGATACAGCCACTATGGAGAACAGTTGGAGGTTCCTTAAAAAACTACAAATAGAACTACCATACGACCCAGCAATCCCACTACCTGGCATATACCCTGAGAAAACCATAATTCAAAAAGAGTCATGTACCACAATGTTCATTGCAGCTCTATTTACAATAGCCAGGACATTGAAAAGCAACCTAAGTGTCCATCAACAGATGAATGGATAAATAAGATGTAGCACATATATGCAATGGTATATTACTCAGCCATAAAAAGAAACGAAACTGAGTTATTTGTAGTGAGGTGGATGGACCTAGAGTCTGTCATACAGAGTGAAGTAAGTCAGAAAGAGAAAAACAAATACTGTATCCTAACACATATATATATAGAATCTAAAAAAAAATAATAACGTTCTGAAGAACAGAGGGGCAGGACAAGAATAAAGATGCAGACATAGAGAATGGACTTGAGGACTCGGGGAGCAGAAGAGGAAGATGGGATGAAGTGAGAGAATGGTACTGACATATATACACTACCAAATGTAAAATAGATAGCTAGTGGGAAGCAGCCGCATAGCACAGGGAGAACAGCTCTGTGCTTTGTGACCACCTAGAGGCCTGGGATACGGAGAGTGGGAGGGAGATGCAAGAGGACTCAAGAGGGAGAGGATATGGTATATAAGTATATATACAGCTGATTCATTTTGTTATATAGCAGAAATTAACACAACATTGTAAAGCAATTATACTCCAATAAAGGTGTTAAAAGAAAAATGAAAGTATATTACTCTACCATCACACAATTAACAAAAATAACTTCCAACAAATTATTTTATTTTAGACACTTATCTGAATACTCAAGTACTTTTTATTTGACTTGAATAAAATAAAAAAGTATTGGGGAACTTTAATCTTAACTTTAATCTTTAATCTATGTTTGAAAGACACAGTCAGGTAATAACACTACAGTTATGACAGCTTCCTGCTTTACACTCAATAGAATCTATTCCTGAGAGCAAAACCCTTGGGTGGGTTCGTCTGTAGTCTCCTTCATGGTTTTGAAGGACACTCCCAACCTGGCTTCCCAATAGGCTGTTCAATTCTCTATTTGGCCAGCACCCAGACACCAACACAAATCAGTTCCATACCTCCCTCTGACATCACTCACCAATCTGCCACCATATTTCAAGTGTTGTTTTTACTGTTGTTCATCTGTTATTGTTATTGAAAATTATAGACATCAGATTAGTTTCTTGGTATAGTTCCATTACACTCTTGCAAGTCTATATATTAATCCTATTCCACAGAAAACAATGACGTATTTAGGTATTTCAATTTTAACTATCTTCAGAAAAAGACTTATTTTCCTTTCATAACAAAAAGGTCAATATCCAAGACAAAGTCAAAGCCCATTAAATCTCTAGTACATAGGCTTATCATTTGTTTAAGCAAGAATGCCAACACTTCCATGAGACATGTTTCCCTATTGCTTACAGAACTACACCACGATTTATGAAGAATTTTATACCAGCTTATCTCTACTGTTTTGAGCCATCGTTTTCATTTCAGATCTACAAACCCAAATAAGTATTCTAAATAACAGGAGCCTTCCAATATGTTACTATTCCATTCTTAGGCATGCCAGAAATTTAGTTCCAAAGAGGAATTTTTCCTTCTGTGTTTATTTAATATGAGAGAAGGGAATCTTTTTACTGACAGATTGTTACTATAGCAAATTTGGCAAATTACAAATTCATGGAGGTAACTTTGGTTATAAAGTTTAAAGGCCTTTGCTCTCTGTGGATTCAGAAAATAATATTGACATAAATATAAACCAGATTATCATGAAAAAGCTTTCTGAATTATTCACATGAGTATTTTAAATACTGTAATAAAATATTGCTATGACTAAGTCTCAGTTGACATGTATAAATTTTAGATTAACTGTTATATATATTATCCAATATAATATACATTATATTAGATTTAACTGTTAATGGCCACAGAATGCATTATTCAATTACAAACACTGAAGCATGAACTGGTAAACTGTAATAAGTATATTTTGTGATTTTTTTCTTGAAATTTAGAAAAATTAAAATGTTAACTGTTCATGGAATTTCTTGACCCTCTATGGTGTTCCGTGTACCCACTACATATATTTGTTATGTGGTTTATCCTGCTGAGCTCCTTATTGAAGCATTCTCAAGTGTCTATAGTTATATTAAAATTTTCACGCTCTGATGTTACAGTCATCAATAACTACAACCCATTGATTTTATCACCTTTTCACTACCTTGCTAAGCCATCTTAAATTCCATGGCCAATTATTATAATAGTTCCCTTACATATATTCGTAACTCTCTTGTCTTATTCTCACTTTGCCACATTTATTTGGCAAAACTGAAGCTAAAGGATGCCAAGGATTGTTGGCAATCACCAGAAGCTAGGAACATACAAGAAAAGATTCTTACCTACAGCCTTCAGGCAGAACCTGCCCTGAGAAAACCTCAGTTTCAAACTTTTATATTCTGGAGTTGAGAGAATAAATTTCTGTTTTAAGCTACCCAGTTTGTGGCAATTTGTTAGGACAGTCCTAGGAAACTGATACAGATGATTTCTTCTTTCATGGTCACAAAAGTATCATATATTCAACAGAGAGCATCAGAACCATATTGAGATGCAAATACTGACGAGTAACCTAGTCATATTCACAATGAGAAGGACAAGAAGGATTCAATACACTAGGCTCAAAGCAATTAAATCCAAATTTGTGCTTCAACAATATAATTTACCACACATCTTAGAACTTTAATTTAATAATGACTATTCCATAGCACAGATGTTAAATACATGGACTCATTATTTTCCATACACTTATAACCTTATTATAACTCAAGAATCTGTGTGACTTTCCCAATTACAAAGGACTAAATCTTTGATTTTCAATGTACCTTTAGATCTGAAAGTTCTCTAATTATACTATGTAATTAATTACTATACTACAATGGAATTTTAATAACTATGAAAAATGAATCAGTTATTTATCATAATCACGATCATTACTCATATGTTAAATGACAGAACCTTTTAACTATTCTTATTATTAACAAATAATCAAAATTCACACTGAATTTTTCTTTCTGATAAGTTTCTAAATTTTGTAAGAAGGGTCAGAGCATGATCAATCATTTATTCCATACTTGCTTTAGATTCATGAACTGTAGAAAAAGGAGCATAATATTTAAATTTTATTTCATTTCATTTCATAGATTAAAACTAAAAATCAATCTAAACAGTCATTAACAATATCTCCAAACACAGTCTCAATAGTTATATTTTTTTTAATAAGTAAAAACTTCTTCAAAAATTCTTGAGACTTAGTGATCATTAAATTAATCCTATGGTAAAATTTAGTTCTTTTTTATTAAAAGTCAAAACTTAAGTTCATTATCTCAACAGAATATTATAACTTTCTTCTAAAAGAAAAGAAATAGGCCCACTGAGGACTGGCAAGTGTACCCTACAAAGTCAAGGGCATTAGAATTGTTGAAGAGCTAAATAATTCTTTCAAAGTGTTCATGAGAGACATTAATGTTGCAAATTAATCATATAAGGAATCCATTATTTTACAAGTTACTGAGGGTTAGGACCACCTCTATGATACAAGAGAAATATGAGACATATGTACGCATCCAGGATTTGGGAGGATTTAATCTTGGGATAATAAAACAACAAAAGTGCCTTATCTTATAAAATTGTTTTTTGAAAAGAATTATTACATTCTGACCAAAAAATGTTTATACAAACTCATTGGAAACATGAGAGAAAAATGGATAATCTTGAAATTATAAAAATAAAGAGTAACATAAAGGAAACATTACCATGAAGAAAATCATATGGAGCTCACAAAATATGCTGAAAACATACATGAAACTTTTAAAGGTTAAGCTTCATGCATAAAGATAATTAAGAAAATATTGGATTAATCATCAACAACAGGAGAAAACCACTCTGAAAGTAGTCATATTCTGATTCCCTTCTTTGTTAGGATTTGGGAGACAGTGTGAACATTATACATCTGGATTTTGGGAAAATATTTATGAAATACTTATGAACAAGTGGAGACTTATGGCCTGAATACTAATATAATTATGTAAATAGTTATTACTCATGGACTTCCCTGGTGGCGCAGTGGTTGAGAGTCCGCCTGCCGGTGCAGGGGACACGGGTTCGTGCCCCGGTCCGGGAAGATCCCATATGTCGCTGAGCGTCTGGGCCCGTGAGCCATGGCCGCTGAGCCTGCGCGTCCGGAGCCTGTGCTCCGCAACGGGAGAGGACACAGCAGTGAGAGGCTCGCGTACCGCAAAAAAAAAAAAAAAAAGTTGTTGCTCAGCTGGGGCCTAAATTGATAACTTATACATTATCACTTTAGCCTTACCCATTTCAATATTTTTCCAAAGTTTTGGATGACTATATAAAATACATGACTATTAAGCTTACTCAAAAGTAGAAGTATCAAAAAATAGCTAAAGGGATCAAATGTGGAGGCAAAGGATATTTCTTACCTTTGTGTCCTAAAAGCCAATCACCGTAGTCATTTTACATGAGAGATTTATACAAGCTGTTTAACTTGATAGACTTATATGAGTCACCTAAACAGCCAATGGATTTGGGGACTTCACAATTACAAGCCTACATGTAAAAACATGCTGGTGATTGCCTCCATTCCAGACTGATTATACCACTTTTATATTTTAGTACCCAATAGACAGCCTTAATGTTGCCCTCAGATTAACTAAACATTAGACAGGCTTCTTCCTGACTACAGGCTCCTGGTCTCTCTTTTCTTAGAGCATTTACTTTAGAAAATTTTTAATTGTAAATTTTTTCTCTGCTCCTTTGAGAAATAAATCTTCTCATAGCCTCTTGCCAGTTTTATAACCCAGGAATGTTTTTTTCATGGGCCTGGGAGTCACTGTTTTGAAATTTAACCATTAAGATAATGCTCCTATCTTCCAGTTTCTATGGGAGAATAAGAGCATAACTGTCGCAAGCACCAATTAACAAAACAGATGGCCTCACTGCCTTGACCAACCTTCCCCCAATGTCCACCAGCTCGCCCCAGTGCCTAAAAATAAATTTTAACACCTTTTGTTTCAGCAGAGCTGAGGTCAATCTCTCTCTCCTGCTACAACAGCATTGAATAAAGTCTTGTCATTTTAACTTGTCTGGTGCAAATTTTCTTTGGTAAAAGCTCTAGGAACTACATATCAAAAAATCTGTAAGCAAATTTGTACACATAGAGAAAACAGACAAAATTGTAATGAAGGCAAAACTGTAATGAACTAGCACTGAAAAGAATGAGTGTTTGTCCCCTACTTTTCGCCAGCCCTTTACTTTTAGTGTAACCTGAGGAAATCCAATATCACCAGCTTTGTTTTGACCACATTGTTCCTTAGATCCCCAAATTTGTTAATCTTATACTTGGAAGTGTGTACCCTTCGTCCAGTCTCTCTTCATCTCCCCCACCTTTCAACACTTGGCAATCACTCCGTTTCTCTGAGTTTGTTCTTTTTAGATCCCACATATGAGTGGGATCATACAATATTTATCTTTCTCTGTCTGACTTACTCCACTTAGCAAAATGCCCCCGAGTTTCATTCAAGTTGTGGCAAACTGCAGGATTTCCCTCTTTCTCATGGCTGAATAATACTCCATTGTCTATGTACATCACAACTTTGTCTAATGGAGCTGAGTTTAACACAATGATTGGACATGGAAATAACTAACTTGAAATAAAAGGGGCGGAAGTGGTTAATGGCAGGGAAAAATGAATTAGGAATTTTTAGGTTCTGCTTGCTTCATGTTCATGCAACTGGCAATAAGAGCTGAGTACCAAAAACTCTCAATTTCATTAGAAACTTTGACTCCAAAACAAATGATGTACAAAGGTTTAGTAGAAGTAGATGTTGAAATTGTGGTGGGAAGTCTAGGATCCACTTTACTATCACACTACAACAGAATGAGGCGTCCCAGTGAGAACCTGAGCAATTCCTTGCTTGGACAGGGAATGCACTGAACTGCTGTGTCTTAATCTGGAGTCTTTATAAGTGGCGGGGGCGAGGGTATAGAAAAGATGCACAGAGCCTCTCTTTTTAAACTGTTTTTTGCTCCTTGGAAGTTAAAATGGGTTCTTTTTGAACAGAAGGATATAGTAAAGTAGTAATCCTTCTTAAATATATTTCCATGATAAGATTTGTGGGGTTATTTTAATAGTTACTTTGTATTCATAATAAATAATAATACAAAGTTTCCTCCTAAAAGGGGAAAAACATCCAAACAATATCACAAGGAAATTCGGTGAGCTATAAAAATTAGATTATAATAATTATTTATTATGATTTTAATCACTTTGTAATTATTTAAAACATTAAGGTAAAGTAAAACTTTCAAGTCACTGGAAACTTTTTAAAAATTAATGCGCTGCAAAATCAAGCTTTTGCCACTTCTACTGACCTCTGGTTAAAGACACAGCCTCACCCTTGCTTTTAGAGTTTTAAAAATATAATAGCTTTTAACCACTAGATATAGAAACATAAAGTAATTATTTTACTTTGTCCAATTAAATGAACTGAAATAGTTATTTTTAAAAGTATGCATAGGAATACACATGCGTGTAAACCCAAGTATAAGACAGAGGGACTGTTGCAGAAAGTGATGTGTGTATATTGTCAGTTATGAAAGTCTAAAATAACAGGAAAACCACTGCCAAATTATTTTGATGTTTTGTATAACAGCGTATATAATATAATATTTTGTATAATAGTGAAAATAAGTACTTTATAACACCTGGGTGTTATAAAAAGCAACCAACGAAATAACTCCCTAAATTTTTCAGTGTCCAATGAGACATGCAATATCCTTTAATGAAATGTAAAGAAAATTCTACATATCATTTCCAGGTCAAGGCATGGGTGTGTGTGGATGTGTGTGTTCAGGGGCAGCAGATAACATGGCTTTTAGTCACTAGCACATGAGGAATCACACATGTACCCGGTAGTTCAGACATTGTGTCACCCTGAGATCTTGGAGTTTGACTTTGGATTGTTTGTCTTGAGGTGGGGGTTGAGTGCTTCTTCTGTGAAAGGGAGGCTCTAAAGGGAAGTGGTGACCAGAAGAGCAGATGGTCACCTATTCCCAGTCTCTTTTGCAGTTGTGTGTGGCCATGTAACTTGTCCTCACGTACAGAATATGATTTAAAGACATGTACACTCAAGGCTAAGGCTAAGGCTTTTACAGGTGAATATGCCTCCTCCATATTCTTTTGCCCTCCTCAGCTTTACCTTGACATTTGATATTAAAATTGTGTCTATTGTTTATTTGATGATGCAGTAATGGAAAGAAAATAACTGCTTTCACTGTTCTTCCAACTTCTCAGAAAGTACAACTAGCTTCTCAGGAGGAAACTTCTTAGAAGAAAATATAATAAAACTAATAGGCAAAAAGAATTTTTGGAGAATGAAGGGAAATAGATTTGATTAAATATTAGAAGTCTTATTACAAATATAAACCCTTCATAATTTTAATTATATGTTCATAATTTCAAAAATATTAAGCATATAGTAAAGTATTTATCATCTTTTCTCAGACAGCTCATGACTTGACTTGTCACCATAGTGATAAAATTAAGCAACATGGCAGAAAATTTGCAATAATTGACTACCTCATTATAAATATAAAAATTTATTGTTAGGTATCTTGTTTATATCTACCTTGGATAACTCATTAAGACTACAGGTTTCAGAGGAATAAAAGATACTTGGAAGTAGCAAAAACTTAATACATCTTTATAGAAAGAAGTTTGCCTAAATGCTTATTTAAACATTAATTTAGACATAACCTATGCACCAGGCAGTTTTAGACTCTAAACTGCAGTGAAAAATGTCATTTAGTCATTCAATAATAAATAGTTTTCTGAAAAAACTTAGAAGCAGCCTTTTTTCAATCTTTTATATTGTTTACATTCTGTTATTCTCAACCAGTAAGGGTTGATTGAGCAGTCTTATAATGCACAGTTTAAATACATGTATTTAAATATATAAAAAGTCTGCTACAATCCCTATCAAATTCCACTGACATTTTTCACAGAACTAGAGCAAACAATTCTAAAATTTGTATGGAACCACAAAAGAACCCAAACAGCAAACACAATCTTGAGAGAAGAACAAAGCTAAAGGGATGATATGCCCTGATTTCAAGCCATACTACAAAGTTATAGCAATACAACAGTGTGGTATTGGTGTTACCAGCAGACACATAGATCAATAGAACAGAATTGAGAGTCCATAAATAAACCCACACATATATGGCAATTAATTTACCACAAAGAAGCCAAGAACATACAATAGAAGGACAGTCTTTTTAATAAATGGTGTTGGGAAAATTGGACAGCCATATGCAGAAGAATGAAACTGGACCACTATTTTACACCATACACAACAATTAACTCAGAATGGATTAAAGACTTAAATGTAAGACCTGAAACCATAACACTTCTAGAAGAAAATATAAGCAGCAAGCTACTTGACATCAGTCTTAGTGATGATTTGTTGGATTTGACATCAAAAGCGAAGGCAAAAAAAAGCAAAAAATAAACAAGTGGAACTACATCAAACTTGAAAACTCTGAACAGCAAAGGAAACCATCAACAAAATGAAAAGGCAACCCACGAAATGGGGAGAAAATATTTGCAAATTATATATCTGACAAGGGGTTAATATCCAAAATATATAAAGAAATCATACAACTCAATAGCAACAAAACAAACAATCCAATTAAAAAATAGGCAGAAGATCTAAATAGATAGTTTCCCAAAGAAGATATACAAATAGACAGCAAGTACATGAAAAGATGTTCAACATCATTAATCATCAGGAAGATGTAAATCAGAATCACAGTGAGATATCACCTCACAGTTGTTAGAATGGCTATCATCAAAAAGACAATAAATAACAAGTATTAGCAAGGATGTGGAAAAAAGGGAACACTTGTGCACTGTTTGTGGCAATGTAAATTGGTGCAGCCACTATGAAAAACATCATTGAGGTTTCTCAAAAATTTTAAAATAGACATGAGATCCAGCAATTCCATGGCTGGATATTTATTCAAAGAAAACAAAAACACTAACTTGAAAAGATATCTGCATCCCTATGTTCATTGCAGCATTATTTACAATATCCAAGACATGGAAACAATTTAAGTGTGTCTACTGATGGATGAATGGATAAAGAGGCTATGTCATATATATAAGAAAATGTTATTCAGTCATAAAAAGAGCAAAATTTTGCCATTTGCAACAAAATGGATGGAACTTGATGGCAATATGCTAAGTGAAGTAAGTCAGAAAGAGGAAGACAAGTATCATATTATATCACTTTTATGTGTAATCATGAAAAAGAAAAAAACAAGTTCATAGATACAGAGAACAGATTGGGAGTTGCCAGAGATGGGGGGTGGAGGATGGGATAAGGGGTGAAGGATGTCAAAAGGTACAAACCTCCAGTCAAAATAAATAAGTCATGGGGATATGATGTACATCATGGTAACTATAGTTAATAATAGAGGCATACCTTATTCTATTGTGTTGCACTTTATTGCACTTTGCAGATACCATGTTTTTTACAAATTGAAGATTTGTGGCAACTCTGTGTCAAACAAGTCTATGGGTACCATTTTTTCCAACAGCATTTGCTCACTTTGTGTCACATTTTGGTAATTTTTGTAATATTTCAAACTTTTTCATTATTATTATATTTTTTATGGTGAGCTGTGATCTGTGAACTTTGATGTTACTTTTGTAATTGTTTTGGGACACCACAAACCATGCTTGTATGAAGTGGGGAACTTAATCAATAAATGTTTTGTGTGTTCTGACTGCTCTACCAACCGGTGATTCTCTCATCTTTCTCCAACTCCTTGGGCCATCCTATTCCTTGAGACACAACACAACAATATTGAAATTAGCCCAATTAATAAGCCTACAATAGCCTCTAAATGTTCATGTGAAAAAAAGAGTCACATGTCTCTCACTTTAAATCAAAAGCTAGAAATGATTACACTTAGTGAGGAAGGCATATTGAAAGCTAAGGCAGGCCAAAAGCTAGCCTCTTGCACCAGTTAGCCAAATTGTGAATGCAAAGGAAAAGTTCTTGCAGTAGACAAAAGTGCTACTCCAGTGAACACAGAATGATCAGAAAGTGAAACTGCCTTATTGCTGATATGGAGAAACTTTTAGTGGTCTGGATAGAAGATCAAATCACCCACAACATTACCTTAAGTCAAAACCTAATCCAGAGCAAGGCCTTAACTCTCTTCAATTCCAGGAAGGCTGAGAGAGGTGATGATTCAGAAGAAAAATTTGAAGCTAGCAGAGGTTGGCTCATGAGGTTTAAGGAAATAAGCCACTTCCATAACGTAAAAGTGCAAGGTGAAGCAGCAAGTGCTGATGTAGTTAAAGAGAAGTCAATGCCTGGCTTCAAAGCTTTAAAGAACAGGCTGATTGTCTAATGCAGCTGGTGACTTGAAATTGAGGTCCATGCTCATTAACCATTCCCAAAATTCTAGGAACCTTATGAATTATGCTACATCTACTTTGTGTTATATAAATGGAACAACAAATCCTGGATAACAGAATATTTGTTTACAACAAGATTTACTGAATATTTTAAGCCCACTCTTGAGACCTACTGCTCAGAAAAAAAAAAAAAAATTCTTTTCAAAAGATTACTGCTCATTGGCAATGTACTTGGTCACCCAAGAGCTCTGATGGTGATGTATTAGATTAATGTTGTTTTGATGCCTGCTAACACATCCATGCTGCAGCCCATGGATTAAAGAGTCATTCTGACTTTCAAGTCATATTATTTATGAAATACATTTTGTAAGGCTATAGTTGCCAGAGATAGTGATTACTCTGATGAATCTCAGCAAAGTAAATTGAAAACCTTCTGGAGAGGAGTCACTCTATTAGATGCCATTGAGAACATTCATGATTCATGGGAACAAGTGAAAATATCAACATTAATGGAAATTTGGAGAGAGTTAATTCCAACCCTCATGGTAACTTTGAGGAGTTCAAGGTTTCAGTGGACTTAGTAACTGCAGATATGCTGGAAATAGCAAGAGAAATAGAATTAGAAATGGAGCCTGAAGATGTGACTGAATTGCTACAATCTCATGATAAAACTTAAATGGATGAGAAATTGCTTCTGATAGAAAAGAAAAGAAAGTGGTTTCTTGAGATGTAATCTACTCCTGGTGAAATGCTGTGAAGATTGTTGAAATGACAATAAAAGATTTAGAATATTATACAAACTTAGTTGATAAAACAGTGACAGGGTTTGAGAAGATTGATTACAATTTTTGAAAGATGTTCTTTTGTGGGTAAAATGCTATCAAACAACATGGCATGCTACAACGAAATTATTTGTGAAAGGAAGAGTCAATCAATGTGGCAAACTTTGTTACTGTCTTATTTTAATAAATTTCCACTGTCACCCCAACTTCAGGAACAATCAGTAATAGCCATGAACATCGAGGCAAAAGTCTCCATCAGCAAAGATTACGACTCACTGAAGGCTTAGGTGATGGTTAGCATTTATTAGCAATAAAGTATCTTGTGCATAAAGTGTGTATTTTTTCAGAAATAATGCTATTGTACACTTTATAGGCTACAGTATATGCAAACATAACTTTTATATGCACTGGGAAATGAAAAAACTTGTGTGACTCACTTTATTGCAATATCAGCTTTATTGAGGTGGTCTGGAATCAAACCTGCAATATTACCCAGGTATACCTGTACTGTTGTGCATATTTGAAAGTTGCTAACAGAGTAAATCTTAAAGTTCTTCTCACCAGAAAAAACATTCTGCAACTATGTGTGGTAATGGATGTTAACTAGACTTATTGTGGTGATCGTTTCACAGTATATACAAATATCAAATCATTATGTTGTGCACCTGAAACTAATATAATGCTGTATGTCAATTATATCTCAATAAAAAAAGAAAAAGAAAAAAGTCTGCTACAGAAAGTGATACTGTAACTAATAGAATATCCACCTAACTACCTACTTACTTATCAACCTAACCATCGACTTAATTGTTTTCCACTTCTCTTTATGCCCCACACATGTATGTGAAAAGACATAGATCATTGGTCTTATTTTCTGCTTAATTCTATAAGTTTAGTAAGAAACAATCATCCTAAGTAGATTCCTTCATAGGACAGTAGATTTCCACTTAAGACTTTCTTCCTCAGGTTTTTTTATATTAAAGAAATATTTAAATGAAAGTAAAAATGTCTAACAAAGTCCCATCAAAAATAATCATCATTGAAAAATACTTACTAATTGTGAGCAAAAATTAAGATGGAAGACATAGATCTTAAAACTGAAAATTAAGAAAATATGACAAAAATCAGCAGACTTGGATGACCCAAGTCTGAAATAGAAAGTTGAATGACTAATACCTTGAAATATCAGGAAAAATTATTAACATAATTCCCTTTTAGAGTTGAAGTTAAAACTAGAATAATTCCATTTAGATCTAAGGCTATCATCAGTAATCATATGAGCTTAGGCTAATTCTCTTCACACAGTTCTGCACACTTAAAAAAAAATCTTAATTCTGTGAAAGTAAGCCTTGCCTTAGAGGCCTTAGAGTGAAAATTCAGCAGCTCAGTGGTAAAAGTTGTTTCTCTTGCTGATTCCTGTTAAAGTGCTCCCTGGGTATCATTTCAGTTAGGGCAAGTTCAATGGAACAGTGTGTCTTTTGCAACCTGATATTGTAAAATGGAACTGATTAACTCAATGAGCTTTAAAAATGTCTAGCACAGCTGCCTGATTAGTCTTGTCTATTTTCTGTCAATGTTTGCTACACTGATTTGTTTCTCTAAATATCTTGCTAGGTTTTAAATTAGCTTGAAGAGAAAAATCCACATGTTTAATTATACTTGTGTAAATGCCCGATTAGAAAACAAAATAACAAAATATATTCATTCTTATATGTAAAATTAGCCTAATAGTAAGCAAAATGAAGAAATAATTTCAATATATTTTATATATATAACATTTACTTTGAGTATGCTAGATATTTTATATTAAAATGTATCAATGGCCTAGATACATAGTTAGACTCTAAGCTTGTCTGCAAGGAAACACTTTCTACTTTATCCAGTGGCTATATTATTGAACATGTTGAAGTTCTCATGATGGTCCATTCAATGGAAGGAGAGTCAAAGGAGGTCTCCATGTTAGTCTGAAACCTACAACTCTGGAGCCATAACAGGAAGCACAAAATGAGATTGCTTGATGACTATGTCTAGAAGATTCAGAAACCATTAGTTTTGAGTACAGAAAGGGAAGCTACAATATGTACTGGCCACCAACACTCACTGATCTCTGTGGGATTCTTTAAAAGCCTCAGCTTCAATTGATCAACCAAAGTTCTGGCATAAAGTCAAGGAGTGGATAAAAAATGTATTCCAGATAATATATGAACAACTGCAGAAGTTTTTTTAATTGGAAAAGTAAGGTGAAAAAGTGAAGATATATTGTATAATGTTACAAAATTGTGACAATTAAGGAAAGAATGCAAACCTGTGTTCATATAAAATAACATTTAAATTTTCATGATTATATTGTAAAAGTCAATGAACAATTTTTCAAAGGTGATCTTCAATATTTAGTAAGGCCATAATTAAATGACAATGTGTATTAATTTCCAAGTTTTATTTTTAGGAACTTGGCTTTGACTATATTTTCTTATATTGACACACAAATTATTTAATTTAATGTATCTGACCCACCAATTACTTTTAGTCATAGTATAAGCAGAATCAAATAGATGTATTCAGTTATTATCAGTCATAAATATCAGTTTTTATCTGGGCTATAACAGAGGCATATATAATTAACATTATAAATGAAAAGTTGAGTATCAAACAACATGTATTAAAACAATCCTAAAACTATGTATGGATAAATCACTTCTCTGTTATAGCTTTTAAGATTTTCCTATGTAATGTAAAAATAAAAAACTAGAAATTAAGTAGAAAATGAAATTTCATAACTAAATTAGGATTCCTGGGGTAAATGAGTTAAAATATATATGTCTAATCATCCTCATAAATGGTTCATTGGAATAATATGTATAGGGAGAAATCTAAAATTTTGAAAGGCCATCTTCAAATGAGTGCACAAAGGGAAACTAATATTCCAAAGGAAAAGCTGGAAGCATGAAGACAACAGTTCCCACTGGGATGATGTTGGCATGAGTACATTAAATAAGACTAGAGTTAAAGAAGCTCTTGTAAAGTTTTCAGACAAGGATAAATGTGTTTATCAGTGGTCAGCAATGAATTTTGATGTTTATGGAATAAGCTGAAACATGTATATTATGATCAACTATGCAGTATCCTAGATTTTGGTGTTCTTTCACTGTTACTTTGCAATGTTCCTTGAATATGCTGAACAAATCTATTAATCATTGTTGCTGAGAGGGCCATTCTACCAGACATGTGGAAGCCTGAATGACTTCTTACTCTGACTAATGAAAATAGAATTATAGCCAGTAAACAAATCAACTTTTATAATTTCCCTTTAATACATAGTAAAGATTTATTGAAATATAAACTTAGCAGAGCTTTTGCATTATTATGACTAGATAACAAAAAATGTCAACTTGAATATGTTCACTAGGCATGTACTCTGTTTAAGGAATTCTTGAATAGAATAAATGGGTGTGAAAGTGTTTTGTAAAATACAAAGTTTTATTCAAACATTAGTCATGTATTTTAAAAAGCTTCAATGGCTATTGACCATTGGGCAGTAGACAGTGTGTTTGAATACAGAGGTAAAAATGATATGCTCTGTACTATCAAAAGCCTTAAAGAAGAATCAGAGAGACTTACAAGTTAATCAACAACTGAGAGAGCTTGTGAAAAGTGTTGTGAGAGAAGTGTGCAAAGGGTGCCCTGGGATACAGAGAAGTGTCTACATTGGGCCTGGGGTGAGGGAAAGCTTCTTTGGAGAGGAGTGGATGCTTTGGGAGTTATAGTCATAGATAATTGGGTAGGAGCACTGTATGTCAATACCAAAATTTATGACCTTAATATTTCCATGTCATAGCAATATTTACTTAACCCTGAGTATGGGAACCTGTTGCTTCAATTATACTTTCCATTTTATCTTTTTAAAAGCAGAAAGATTCATGGACTCATTAAAAGGCTACATGGAGTGAGATGGCACTTTCAGCTCAACTGTGTATAAACTGAGAGAGTCAGCAATTGTAGGAAACATCTGTGTTGCCTTATCTGGGGGCGCCTTCAGATTTCAACTCCCTTTAGAGCTTAGACCTTGCAATTTGGTTTAGACAACCACTAATCCACTCTCCAGCTCACCCCTTCCCACCACACACACCACTTAATGACTAAATTTCCCTTCAAAGGAAACCTTGTAACTAAGATGACTCTACTTCCAGTTTGCCTACTGGAATCCTAGCTAACTCTGGGGTGTTCCAGCAAAATTATTAATAACACCTCACTTTATCCTCTGGAAAATCTTGGTTTAGTCAAAAACATTATATGGCCACTCTATGTCAAATTAACTTGAATACCTGCCCATTATGTAGTCTCCAAGATTCTGGAGAAAATGCATCATCACACTCCCCTGTTTTTGCTCTGCCGTGCTCCTCAACTACCAGGACGAATTCATTGTTCTGAGGCTTGACATTGGTATTTTATTTTCTTCTAATCTAATGCCAATGACCCAATCTCCACAATACTCATAAATAATATATAATGTGCTAAGAGCATTTGGGTTTGACTTAGGATAACAATCCAGGGAGTTGTTTACAAGTAGTAAAGATGGATTTTACAGTGATGATATGGCTTAATCCTCCAGTTATATGAATTAAAAATGACACAATATTATCCTTTAGGCTGTTACATAGAATTTAGTATTATGTCTGAAAAAGGAAATAAAGGGGGCTATTTCAATGTCTTCCTCATAACACTGTCAAAAACTACATTTTAGTACTATATCTTTATGTACATAACTACAAGAGAGAAATAAAGTACTAAAAGATAAAACTGCAAGTTATTAGGATGAACAAAAAAGGAGAAATTGCCAAGGAGATTATATACACATATATTCATCAAAAATATAATTATGCACATATTGCACAATAAGCATATTTTATAATAACAATATCTAAATTTATTCATGTACTTTCCAGTTCTTAGTATTTTACATGTACGAAACTACGTTTTTTTCTCTCAATAAGTCTGAATAGTGAGTGATACTTAATATGGGGAACTAAAAAGGAGAAGAATAAATGATTTGCCAAAGATCACACAACTTATAAGTAAGATGTGGAACGAGACATTTGATTCCAGAAACTATATTCCTAACTACCACACAAATATAATAATTTTTAAAGTGAATACTTGGAATATGATACACAAAGAAAAATGTACAGGTCAACGATTTTGTAAAACTGATTTTTTTAAAAAAATTATTTATTTATTTATTTTTGCTGTGTTGGGTCTTCGTTTCTTTGCGAGGGCTTTCTCTAGTTGTGGCATGCGGGGGCCACTCTTCATCGCGGTGCGCGGGCCTCTCACTATCGCGGCCTCTCTTGTTACGGAGCACAAGCTCCAGATGCGCAGGCTCAGTAATTGTGGCTCACGGGCTTAGTTGCTCCACAGCATGTGGGATCTTCCCAGACCAGGGCTCGAACCCTTGTCGCCTGCATTAGCAGGCAGATTCTCAACCACTGCGCCACCAGGGAAGCCCCAAAACTGATTTTTAAAAAAGCAAATATATTTGTGCACCCAGTACCTAAGAATGAACACTATCTGTACCAGAGAAATGCTGCTTATATTTATCCCTGGTTTTATCTAACTCTCCTCAAACATAATTACTAGATTAGTCTTGTCGGTTTATTTTATTTTATTTTATTTACTTCAAGGTAACAGTAGTGTTTTTTTTAATCGCACCCATGTCTATAAACCTAATAAATAGGTTTTCTCTTTTTAAAATTTTTATACAGCAGGTTCTTATTAGTCATCAATTTTATACACATCAGTGCATACATGTCAATCCCAATCACCCAATTCATCACACAACCACCACCACCCCCCTGTGGCTTTCCCTCCTTGGTGTCCATACGTTTGCTCTCTATATCTGTGTCTCTATTTCTGCCCTGCAAACTAGTTCATCTGTACCATTTTTCTAGGTTCCACATATATGCATTAATATACAATATTTGTTTTTCTCTTTCTGATTTACTTCACTCTGTATGACAGTCTCTAGATCCATCCACATCTCAACAAATGACCCAGTTTCATTCCTTTTTATGGCTGAGTAACGTTCCATTGTATATATGTATCACATCATCTTTATCCATTCATCTGTCAATGGGCATTTAGGTTGCTTCCATGACCTGAATATTGTAAATAGTGCTGCAATGAACATTGGGGTGCATGTGTCTTTTTGAATTGTGGTTTACTCTGGGTATATGCCCAGTAGTGGGATTGCTGGATCATATGGTAATTCTATTTTTAATTTTTTAAGGAAACTCCATACTGTTCTCCATAGTGACTGTATCAGTTTACATTCCCACCAACAGGGCAAGAGGGTTCCCTTTTATCCACACCCTCTCCAGCATTTGTTGTTTCTAGACTTTCTGATGATGCCCAGTCTAACTGGTGTGAGGTGATACCTCATTGTAGTTTTGATTTGCATTTCTCTAATGATTAGTGATGTTGAGCAGCTTTTCATGTGTTTCTTGGCCATCTGTATGTCTTCTTTGGAGAAATGTCTATTTAGATCTTCTGCACATTTTTGGAATGGGTTGTATTTTTAATTTTGAGCTGCATGAGCTGTTTATATATTTTGGAGATTAATCCTTTGTCCGTTGATTCATTTGCAAATATTTTCTCCCATTCTGAGGATTGTCTTTTCACTTGTTTCTGGTTTCCTTTGCTGTGCAAAAACTTTTAAGTTTCATTAGGTCCCATTTGTTTATTTTTGTTTTTATTTCCATTACTCTAGGAGGTGGATCATAAAAGATCTTGCTGTGATTTATGTCAAAGAGTGTTCTTCCTATGTTTTCCTCTAAGAGTTTTATACTGTCTAGTCTTACATTTAGGTCTCGAATCCATTTTGAGTTTATTTTTCTGTAGGTTTTAGGGAGTGTTCTAATTTCATTCTTTTAAATGTAGCTGTTCAGTTTTCCCAGCACCACTTATTGAAGAGACTGTCTTTTCTCCATTGTATATCCTTGCCTCCTTTGTCATAGATTAGTTGACCATAGGTGTGTGGGTTTACCTCTGGGCTTTCTATCTTTTTCCATTGATCTATGTTTCTGTTTTGGTGCCAGTACCATACTGTCTTGATTACTGTAGCTTTGTAGTATAGTCTGAAATCAGAGAGTCTGATTCCTCCAGCTCCGTTTTTTTCCCTCAAGACTGCTTTGGCTATTCAGGGTCTTTTGTGTCTTCTTACAAATTTTAAGATTTTTTGTTCTAGTTCCGTAAAAAATGCCATTGGTAATTTGATAGGCATTGCATTGAGTCTATAGATTGCTTTGGGTAGAATAGTCATTTTCACAATATTGATTATTCCAATCTAAGAACATGGTATATCTCTCCATCTGTTGGTATCCTCTTTAATTTCTTTCAATAGTGTCTTATAGTTTTCTGCATACAGGTCTTTTGTCTCCCTAGGAAAGTTTATTTCTAGGTATTTTATTCTTTTTTTTGCAATGGTAAATGGGAGTGTTTCCTTAATTTCTCTTTCAGATTTTTCATCATTAGTGTATAGGAATGCAAGAGATTTCTGTGCATTCGTTTTTTATCCTGCAACTTTACCAACTTCATTGATTTGCTCTAGTAGCTTTCTGGTGGCATCTTTAGGATCCTCTATATATAGTATCATGTCCTCTGCAAACAGTGACAGTTTTACTTCTTCTTTTCCAATTTGTATTCCCTTTATTTCATTTTCTTCTCTGATTGCTGTGGCTAGGACTTCCAAAACTATGTTGAAAAACAGCGGTGAGACTGGACATCCTTGTCTTTTTCGTGATCTTAGAGGAAATGCTTTCACTTTTTCACCATTGTGAATGATGTTTGCTGTGGGTTTGTCATATGTGGCCTTTATTATGTTGAGGTAGGTTCCTCTATGCCCACTTTCTGGACAGTGTTTATCATAAATGGGTGTTGAATTTTGTCAAAAGCTTTTTCTGCGTCTATTGAGATGATCCTTTGGTTTTTATTCTTCAGTTTGTTAATATGGTGTATCACATTAATTGATTTGCATATATTGAAGAATCCATGCATCCCTGGGATAAATCCCACTTAATCATGGTATATGATCCTTTTAATGTGTTGTTGGATTCTGTTTGCTAGTATTTAGTGGAGGATTTCTGCATCTATGCTCATCAGGGTTATTGGCCTATAGTTTTCTTTCTTTGTGACATCTTTGTCTGGTTTTGGTATCAGGGTGATGATGGCCTCATAGAATGAATTTGGGAGTGCTCCTCCCTCTGCTATATTTTGGAAGAGTCTGAGAAGGATTGGTGTTAGCTCTTCTCTAAATGTTTGACAGAATTCACCTGTGAAGCCATCTGGTCCTGGACTTTAGTTTGTTGGAAGATTTTTAATCACAGTTTCAATTTCATTACTTGTGATTGGTCTGTTCATATTTTCTATTTCTTCCTGGTTCAGCCTTGGAAGGTTATACCTTTCTAAGAATTTGTCCATTTCTTCCAGGTTGTCCACTTTATTCGCAGAGTTGCTGGTAGTAGTCTCTTGGGATCCTTTGTATTTCTGCAGTGTCTGTTGTAACTTCTCCTTTTTCATTTCTAATTTTATTGATTTGAGTCCTCTCTCTCTTTTTCTTGATGAGTCTTGCTAATGGTTGATCAATTTTGTTTATCTTCTCAAAGAAACAGCTTTTCGTTTTATTGATCTTTGCTATTGTTTTCTTTGTTTCTATTTCATTGATTTCTGCTCTGATCTTTATGATTTCTTTCCTTCTGCTAACTTTGGGTTTTGTTTGTTCTTCTTTCTCTAGTTCCTTTAGGTGTAAGGTTAGATTGTTATTTGAGATTTTTCTTGTTTCTTGAGGTAGGCTTGTATAGCTATAAACTTCCCTCTTAGAACTGCTTTTGCTGCATCCCATAGGTTTGGGATTGTCGTGTTTGCATTGTCATTTGTCTCTAGGTATTTTTGAATTTCCTCTTTGATTTCATCAGTGATCTCTTGGTTATTTAGTAACTTAGTGTTTATCTTCCATGTGTTTGTGTTTTTTTATGTTTTTTCCCCTGTAATTCATTTCTAATCTCATAGCGTTGTGGTCAGAAAAGATGCTTGATATGATTTCAATTTTCTTAAATTTACTGAGGCTTGATTTGTGACCCAAGATGTGATCTATCCTGGAGAATGTTCCATGCTCACTTGAGAAGAAAGTGTAATCTGCAGTTTTTGGATGGAATGTCCTATAAACATCAGTGAAATCTATCTGGTCTATTGTGTCAATTAAAGCTTCTGTTTCCTTATTTATTTTCATTTTGGATGATCTGTCCATTGGTGAAAGTGGGGTGTTAAAGTCCCCTACTATGATTGTGTTACTGTTGATTTCCCCTTTTATGGCTGTTAGCATTTGCCTTATGTTTTGAGGTGCTCCTATGTTGGGTATATATATATTTGTAATTGTTATATCTTCTTCTTGGATTGATCTCTTGATCATTATGTAGTGTCCTTCCTTGTCTCTTGTAACATTCTTTATTTTAAAGTCTATTATATCTGATATGAGTATTGCTACTCCAGCTTTCTTTTGATTTATTTTTGCATGGAATATCTTTTTCCATCCCCTCTCTTTCAGTCTGTATGTGTCCCTAGGTCTGAAGTGGGTCTCTTGTAGACAGCATATAGATGGGTCTTGTTTTTGTATCAATTCAGCAAGCCTGTGTCTTTTGGTTGGAGCATTTAATCCATTCACGTTTAAGGTAATTATCAATATGTATGTTCTTATTACCATTTTTCTAATTGTTTTGGGTTTGTTTTTGTAGGTCCTTTTCTTCTCTTGTGTTTCCCACTTAGAGAAGTTCCTTTAGCATTTGTTGTAGAGCTGCCTTGGTGGTGCTGAATTCTCTTAGCTTTTGCTTGTCTGTACAGCTTTCGATTTCTCCATTGACTCTGAATGAGATCCTTGCCGGGTAGAGTAATCTTGGTTGTAGGTTCTTCCCTTTCATCACTTTATGTATATCATGCCACTCCCATCTGGCTTGTAGTGTTTCTGGTGAGAAATTAGCTGTTAACCTTATGGGAGTTCCCTTGTATGTTATTTGTCATTTTTCCCTTGCTGCTTTCAATAATTTTTCTTTGTCTTTAATTTTTGCAAATTTGATTACTGTGTGTCTCAGTGTGGCTCTCCTTGGATTTATCCTGTATGGGACTCTCTCCACTTCCTGGACTTGAGTGGCTATGTCCTTTCCCATGTTAGCGAAGTTTTTGACTGTAATCTCTTCAAATATTTTCTCTGGTCCTCTCTCTCTCTCTTCTTCTGGGACCCCTATAATGCCAATGTTGTTGCATTTAATGTTGTCCCAGAGTTCTCTTAGGCTGTCTTCATTTATTTTCATTCTTTTTTCTTTATGCTGTTCTGCAGCAGTGAATTCCACCTTTCTGTCTTCCAGGTCACTTATCCGTTCTTCTGCATGTTATTCTGCTATTGATTCCTTCTAGTGTATTTTTCATTTCAGTTATTGTGTTGTTCATCTCTGTTTGTTTGTTCTTTAATTCTTCTATATCTTTGTTAAACATTTCTTGAATCTTCTTGATCTCTGCCTCCATTCTTTTTCCGACGTCCTGGATCATCTTCACTATCATTATTCTGAATTCTTTTTCTGGAAGATTGCCTATCTCCACTTCACTTAGTTGTTTTTCTGGGGTTTTATCTTGTTCCTTCATCTTGTACATAGCCCTCTGCCTTTTCATCTTGTCTATCTTTCTGTGAATGCGCTTTTTGTTCCACACACTGCAGGATTGTAGTTCTTGCTTCTGCTGTCTGCCCTGTGGTGGATGAGGCTATCTAAGAGGTTTGTCTCAGTATTTTTTTAAATTAAAGTATAGCTGATATACAATGTTTTCCTAATTTCTGCTATACGGCAAAGTGACTCAGTTATACACATAAAGATATTCTTTTTATAATGTTTTTTCCATTATGGCTTATCCCAGTATATTGGATATAGTTCCCCATGCTATACAGTAGGATATTGTTGTTTATCCATTCTAAATTTAATAGTTTGCATCTACTAACCCCATACTCCCAGTCCATCCCTCTCCGTCCCCTCATCCTCCTTGACAACCACATGTCTGTTCTCTATGTCTGTGAGTCTGTTTCTGTTTTGTAGACAGGTTCATTTGTATCATATTTGAGACTCCACATATAAGTGATATCATATGGTATTTGTCTTTCTGTTTATGACTTACTTCACTTAATATGATAATCTTTAGTTTCATCTGTGTTGCTGCAAATGGCATTAAAATGGCTTGTCAGTCCTTTACCTTTATATAAATGGAATTGTATCAAGTGTAACTTGGTTTTTTTGCCTAACATTGTTTGTGAAATTCATCCATTTTGTGTATAACAGAAGTTCTTTAACTCATTGTTGTGGAGTAGTTCATTGAATGATTCTACCATAATGTATGTTGGATCCATTCTCCTGCTGATAAACATTTTCATTGTTTACAGTTTGGGGTTATTACAAATAGTGCTATTCTGAACATTCTTTTTTTTTTTTTGCGGGCCTCTCACTGTTGTGGCCTCTCCCATTGCGGATCACAGGCTCCTCACGTACAGGCTCAGTGGCCACGGCTCACGGGCCCAGCTGCTCTGCAGCATGTGGGATCTTCCTAGACCGTGGCATGAACCCGTGTCCCCTGCATCGGCAGGCAGACTCTCAACCACAGTGCCACCAGGGAAGCTCTTGAACATTCTTTTTGATATTTGTATGTATGTATTTCTGCCACATGTAACACTCTTAGTGCTGTACATTCTGTGGGTTTCTACATATGTACAATGACATGTATCCATTCTTATTATACCATACAGAGTATTTTTACTGCTCTAACATCCTCTGTTCTCTACCTATTCATCCCTCATACTCCTCAACCCCTGTCTACCACTAATCTTTTTACTGTTTCCATAATTTTGCCTTTTCCTGAATGTTGTATAGTTGGAATCATATGTAGCCTTTTCAGATTGGCTCCTTTCACTTAGTGATATGCATTTAATGTTCTTCCATGTCTTTTCATGGCTTGATAGGTCATTTTTTTAGTGCTGAATAATAGTCCATTGTCTAGATGTAACACAGTTTATTTATCCATTCTCCTACTGAAGGACATTTTGGTTGCTTCCAATTTGGGCAATTATGAATAAAGCTGCTATAAACATCCATGTGAAGGTTTTTGTGTGGGCATAAGTTTTCAACTCCTTTGGGTAAATACCAAAGTGTGCAATTACTGGATGGTATGTAAAAATATGTTTAGTTTTGTTAGAAACCTCCAACCTGTCTTCCAAAGTGGCTGTACCATTATGGATTCTCACCCACAATTAATGAGAATTCCTGTTTCTACACAAATGTACCAGCATTTGTTGTCAATGTTCTAGATATTGACCATTCTAATAGTGTTGTCTGAATTTGCATTTCCATGATGACACGATTTGGAGCATTTTAACACATGCTTATTTACCATCTATAGATCTTTGGTGAGGTTTCTTGAGGTATTTGGCTAATTAATCAGATTTTGTGTGTGTGTGTTTTGAGTTTTAAGAGTTCTTTGTATATTTTGGATAACAGTTTTTTATCAGATGTGTCTTCTGCAAATATTTTCTCCCAGTCTGTGATCTGTCTTCTCATCTCCTGATATTGTCTTTCAAAGAGCAGAGGTTTTCAATTTAATGAAGTCCAACTCATTGATGATTTCTTTCATGGATCATGTCTTTGGTATTGTATCTAAAAAGTTATCATCATACCCATAATCTAGGCATTCTCTTACATTATCATATAGGAGTTTTATAGTTTTGTGTTTTACATTTAGGTCTGAGATTGATTTTGAGTTAATTTTTGTGAATGGTGTAAGGTCTCTGTCTAGATTCATTTTTGCATGTGGATGTCCAGTTGTTCAATACCATTGAATAAAAATACTATCTTTGCTCCATTGCATTGCATTTGCTCTGTTGCCAAACATAAGATGACTATATTTATGTGGGCCTATTTTGGGGCTCTTTGTTCTGTTCCATTGGTCTATTTGTCTACTATTCTGCTAGTATCACACTGTCCTGATTACTGTACCTCTATAGTGAATCTTGAAGTCAAATAGTGTCAGTCCTCCAACTTTGTTCTCCTTCAATATTGTTTCAGCTATTTTGAATCTTTTGCCTCTCCATATACATTTTAGAATCAGTTTGCCAGTGCCAGATTCTCATCTTGACAATATTGAGTCTTCCAACCCATGGACATGGAATATCTATTTAGTTAATTTTGTTCATCAGAGTTTTTCATTTTTCCTCATACAGATCTTATACATATTTTGTTAGATTAATGCCTAAGTATTTCATTTGGGGGGCTGCTAATGTAAATGGTATTACATTTTTAATTTGAAATTCCACTTGTTCATTGTTGGTATATGGGAGGGTGATTTACTTTTGAATATTAACCTTGTATTCTGAAACCTTGCTATACTTGCTTATTAGTTCTAGGAGTTTTTATGTCAATGCTTTCAGATTTTCTACATAGAAGATCATGTCATTTGTGAAGATAGTTTCATTTCTTCCTTCCGAATCTGTGTATTTTTTATTTCTTTTTTATTTTGTTTTATCACATGAGCTAGAACTTCTAGTACAGTATTGAAAACTAGTGATGAGAGGGAACATCCTTGCCTATACCTGATGTTAGTGGGAAAGCTGTGAATTTTCACTATTAAGTGATGTTAGCTGCAGGTATTTTGTAGATATTAATAATGTATATCCTCTCTTTGTTCTGATTAACCTAAAAGAGGCTTTTCATTTTTATTAAGCTGATAAAAAAACCAACTCTTATCTCTGTTGATTCTCTTTATTATACATTTGAATTTGGTTTTATTTTTGTTTTACTTTTATTATTTCCTTCTTTCTACTTTCTTTGGTTTAAATTTGCTATTCTTTTACTATTTCTTACTTTTAAAACTTAAACCTTTGACTTTTACCCTTTTTTAAATGTATATTTTTAAAGTAATAAATTTCCCTCTGAGCATTGTTTAAGAGGCATCTCTACAAATGTAGTAAAGTCCTTGTGTTATGAAGGTTAATTCAAGCAAGTGTTAATTGGCCTGAGCCTGTTTTCTTAAAATAATAGTTGTATTTAAGTGGCACTGACTCCTGGTCAAGGCAAGAAATGTATTGATTAATTAGTGTTTCTTTGTAACCACGTGCCCAAAATAAGTTTAGGGATGCTTTGTACCAGCTTGTCAGCATTGCTTTTTGGTAACAG
Organism: Kogia breviceps; assembly: GCF_026419965.1. Taxonomy (NCBI): domain Eukaryota; kingdom Metazoa; phylum Chordata; class Mammalia; order Artiodactyla; family Physeteridae; genus Kogia; species Kogia breviceps. Next base: position 53,837,568 of record NC_081312.1, read on the forward strand.
TGAGATTATTTGCATCTGATCTTGGTTAGAACCTTGGAGGGTTTTGCCATTGAGGATGTTTATGTAGCAAGAAAATGCCTATATGACCTGAGGGATATAAGAAGTCATGACCTAGATTTCATTTGGGACTCTCTGGCTCCAAGATGTTCCATGTACATTCTGGTGGTTCCATATCTGAGAGAGATGGAGCTCTGTTAGGACCCTAATTAGACCTGGGATTAGAACTTAAGAGGAGAGGGGGAGGAAATAAGGAAAGAGAAAATACTAGCCTAACAAGAACATGATCACATACCTGGATGGGTCCCTCCCACACTGTAAGAGTTCGAGCCATTTTCATTCAAGCATGCAAGCAGCAATGTCCTGCAGGCTACTGATGCTCAGGGAGGAAGAATAGAATGGAAAAACAAAACCCAATATCTGGAGATATTAAATATTGTTTTGATTTTTGTTTTTCATACAGGAGGGAGATTTTGTGAACTACAAAATAGTTCTGGACAGGGGTTTGTAGGATAAGGGGTAGTGGAGGCCAGGTAATCCAGCTGCTTCTTTGAGCACTTTTTCACACTACTTGCTGGGTTCAGGTGGCAGTGATGAAACCAACTGTAAGTGGCTCTGGCAGTAGGTGGAGGGGGTGTGAAAGAAGCCTGAAAGTTAGGGCACCTCCAGAACAATCTCCAGGATAACTGGAGATTGTGCCACACAAAGATCCACTCTTTGATTCTATGAATTTGACTATTTAAGATACCTCATATCAGTGGAATCATGAAGTATTTGTTTCCTGTGACTGGCTTATTTCACTTACCATATTGTCCTCAAGTTCATCCATGTTACTGCATATTGTAGAATTTCCTTCTTTTATTATTGCTGAAAAATATGCATATATATATATCACATTTTCTTCAACAACCATTGAAGGACACAAGTTGTTTTCATATCTTGGGTATTGTGAATAATGCTGTAATGAACATGGGAGTACAGACATCTCTTTGAGATACTTTCCTTTGGATATATACCCAGAAGTGGAATTGATGAATCATACGGTAGTTCTATTTTTAAGTTTCTGAGGAATCTGAGTACTATTTTCCATAATGGCTGTACCAAAAATTTCATACTTTAATACTTATTAAAACATACTATATGCTGGATTACACATTGTATCTGGCAATATCTAACTCCAGAAACTAGATATCTAATGTGATGAGGTACATAATTCTCTTGTTCTTGATTTAGATACGCTGCAGAAAATATCAACAGGAATTTTTATCTAAATTCCAGATATTCCAGATATTTTTGTATCCTGCTACTTTACCAAATTCATTGATTAGCTCTAGTAGTTTTCTGGTAGCATCTTTAAGATTCTCAATGTATAGTATCATGTCATCTGCAAACAGTGACAACTTTACTTCTTCTTTTCCTATTTGGATTCTTTCATTTCTTTTACTTCTCTGATTGCTGTGGCTAAGACTTCCAAAACTGCATTGAATTATAGTGGTGAGAGTGAGCATACTTGTCTTGTTCCTGATTTTAGAGGAAATAGTTTCATTTCTTCACCACTGAGAACGATGTTGGCTGTGGGTTTGTCATATATGGCCTTTACTATTTTGAAGTAAGTTCCCTCTAATCCTACTTGCTGGAGAGTTTTTATCATAAAAGGTGTTGAATATTTTTGAAAGCTTTTTCTGCATCTATTGAGATTATCATAAGGTTTTTTTCCTTCAGTTTGTTAATATGGTGTATCACATTGATTGATTTGCATATACTGAAGAATCCTTGCATTCCTGGGATAAACCCCACTTGATCATGGTGTATGATCCTTTTAATGTGCTGTTGGATTCTGTTTGCTAGTATTTTGTTGAGGATTTTTGCATCTATGTTCATCAGGGATATTGGCCTGTAGTTCTCTTTCTTTGTGACATCTTTGTCTGGTTTTGGTATCAGGGTGATGGTGGCCTCATAGAATGAGTTTGGGAGTATCCCTCCCAGTGTTATATTTTGGAAGAGTTTGAGAAGGATAGGTGTTAACTCTTCTCTAAATGGTTGATAGAATTCACCTGTGAAGCCATCTGGTCCTGGGCTTTTGTTTGTTGGAAGATTTTTAATCACAGTCTCAATTTCAGTGCCTGTGATTAGTCTGTTAGTATTTTCTATGTCTTCCTGCTTCAGTCTCAGAAGGTTGTCCTTTTCTAAGAATATGTCCATTTCTTTCAGGTTGTCTTTTTTTTTTTTTTTTTTTTTTTTTTTTGCGGTATGCGGGCCTCTCACTGTTGTGGCCTCTCCCGTTGCGGAGCACAGGCTCCAGACGCACAGGCCTAGCGGCCATGGCTCACGGGCTTAGTTGCTCCGCGGCATGTGGGATCTTCCCGGACCAGGGCACGAACCCGTGTCTCCCGCATCGGCAGGCGGATTCTCAACCACTGCGCCACCAGGGAAGCCCCAGGTTGTCCTTTTTATTGGCATAGAGTTGCCTGTAGTAATCTCTCATGATCCTTTGTATTTCTGCAGTGACAGTTGTTACTTTTCCTTTTTCATTTCTAATTCTATTAATTTGAGTCTTCTCCCTTTTTATCTTGATGGGTCTGGCTAATGGTTTATCAATTTTGTTTATCTTCTAAAAGAATCGGCTTTTAGTTTTTCTGATATTTGCTATCGTTTCCTTCATTTCTTTTTCATTTTTTTCTGATCTGATCTTTATGATTTCTTTCCTTCTGCTAACTTTGGGGTTTTTTTTGTTCTTCTTCTTTGTCTAATTGCTTTAGGTGTAAAGTTAGGTTGTTTATTTGAGATTTTTCTTGCTTCTTGAGGTAGGATTGCATTGCTATAAACTTCCCTCTTAGAACTGCTTTTGCTGCATCCCATAGGTTTTGGGCCATCATATTTACACTGTCATTTGTTTCTAGGTAGTTTTTGATTTCCTCTTTGATTTCTTCAGTGATCTCTTGGTTATTTAACAGTGTATTTTTTAGCCTCCATGTGTTTGTATTTTTTTACAGTTTTTTTCTTGTAATTGATATGTAGTCTCATAACATTGTGGTCAGAAAAGCTACTTGATAAAATTTCAATTTTCTTAAATTTACCGAGGCTTGATTTGTGACCCAAGATATGATCTATCCTGGAGAATGTTCCATGAGTACTTGAGAAGAAAGTGTATTCTGTTGTTTTTGGATGGACTGTCCTATAAATATCAATTAAGTCCAGCTTATGTAATGTGTCATTTAAAGCTTGTGTTTCCTTATTTATTTTCATTTTGTTTGATCTATCCATTGGTGAAAGTGGGGTGTTAAAGTCCCCTACTACGACTGTGTTACTGTCAGTTTCCCCTTTTATGGCTGTTAGCATTTGCCTTATGTTTTGAGGTGCTCCTATGTTGGGTGCATAAAAAATTACAATTGTTATATCTTCTTCTTAGATTGATCCCTTGATCATTATGTAGTGTCCTTCTTTGTCTCTTGTAATAGTCTTTCTATTAGTCTATTTTGTCTGATATGAGAATTGCTGCACCAGCTTTCTTTCGATTTTCAGTTGCATGGAGTATCTTATTCAATCCCCTCACTTTCAGTCGGTATGTGTCCCTAGGTCTGAAGTGGGTCTCCTGTAGATAGCATATATATGGGTCTTGTTTTTGTATCTATTCAGCCAGTCTATGTCTTTTGGTTGGAGCATTTAGTCTATTTACATTTAAGGTAATTATCAATATGTATGTTATTATTACCATTTTCTTAATTGCTTTGGGTGTGTTTTTGTAGGTCTTTTCCTTCTCTTGTGTTTCCTGCCTAGAGAAGTTCCTTTAACATTTGTTGTAAAGCTGGTTTTGTGGTGCTGAATTCTCTTAATTTTTGTTTCTCTGGAAAGCTTTTATTTTCTCTGTCAAATCTGAATGAGATCCTTGCTGGGTAGAGTAATCTTGGTTGTAGGCTTTTACCATTTCTCACTTTAAATATGTCCTGCCACTCCCCTCTGGCTTGCAGAGTTTCTGCTGAAAGATCAGCTGGTAACCTGATGCATGTTATTTGTTGTAACAAATTATTTGTTGTAATAACCCTTGCATGTTATTTGTTGTAGTTCCCTTGCTGCTTTTAATATTTTTTCTTTGTGTTTAATTTTTGATAGTTTGATTAATATGTGTCTTGGTGTGTTTCTCCTTGATTTTATCCTGTTTGGGACTCTCTGTGCTTCCTGGACTTGAATGACAATTTCCTTTCCCATGTTAGGGAATTTTTCAACTATAATCCCTTCAAATATTTTCTCAGACCCTTTCTTTTTCTATTTTTCTTCTGGGACCCTTATTATTCATCTGTTGGTGCATTTAATGTTGTCTCAGATGTCTCTGAGACTGTCCTCAATTCCCTTCATTCTTTTTTCTTTATCCTGCTCTGCAGTAGTTATTTCCACTATTTTATCATCCAGGTCACTTATCCGTACTTCTGCCTCAGGTATTCTGCTATTGATTCCTTCTAGAGAATGTTTAATTTCATTTATTGTGTTGTTCATCATTGTTGGTTTGCTCTTTATTTCTGCTAGGTCCTTGTTAAATGTTTCTTGTATTTTTTCCATTCTATTTCCATGATTTTGGATCATCATTACTATCATTACTCTGAATTCTTCTTCAGGTAGACTGCCTATTTCCTCTTCATTTGTTTGGTCTGGTGAGTTTTTAACTTGCTCCTTCATCTGCTGCATATTTCTTTGTCTTCCCATTTTTCTTAACTTGCTGTGTTTAGTGTCTCCTTTTCACAAGCTGAAGGTTCGTAGTTCCCTTTGTTCTTGGTGTCTGTCCCCAGTGGGTAAGGTTGGTTCAGTGGGTTGTGTACGCTTCCTGATGGAGAGGACTGGTGCCTGTGTTTTTGTGTGTGGGGCTGGATCTTGTCTTTGTGGTGGGCAGGGCTGAGTCCAGTGGTTGTTTTGGGGTGTCTGTGAACTTATTATGATTTTAGGCAGCCTCTCTGCTAATGGGTGGGGTTGTGTTCCTGTCTTGCTAGTTGTTTGGCATGGGGCATGCAGCATTGGAGCTTGCTGACCGTTGGGTGGAACTGGGTCTTAGTGTTGGGACGGACTTCTCTGGGAGAGCTCTCACCAACTGATATTATGTGGGGCCAGGAGGTCTCTGGTGGTCCAGTGTCTTGAACTCAGCTCTCCCACCTCAGAGGCTCCAGTCTGACATGAAGCTGGAGCACCAAGACCTTGTCAGCCACATGGTTAGAAGAAAAGGAAGAAAAACAGAAAGAAAAAAAATTAAGAAAAAACAATTTTTTAAATAAATTATTAAAATAAAAATGTAATTTAAAAAGATAGCAACCAAACCAATAAACAGATCCACCAATGATAACAAGTACTAAAATCTATACTGTGATAAACATAAAAATCAGAAACAAGTCAGCCTCAGACAGCAACCCCCAACTCTACAGTTGCTCCCAAAGTCACCGCCTCAATTTTGTGTTGATTTGTTTTCTATTCATGTATTCCACAGATTCAGGGTACCTCAAGTTGATTGTGGGGATTTAATCCAATGCTCCTGAGGCTTCCTGGAGAAATTTCCTTTTCTCTCCTTTGTTCATACAGCTCCTGGTGTTCAGCTTTGGTTTTGGCCCCACTTTGGCGTGTAGGTTGCCCTCACGCTTCTGTTCCTGTCCATACAGGACAGGGTTAAAACAGTGGTGATTAGGGGCTTCTGGCTCACTCATGCTGGGCTGAGGGAGGGGTATGGTAGTTATAATTGGAATGCAGTGCGAGCCTTTGGCAGCAGAGCTGGCATGACGTTGCAACAGCCTGAGGTGCACAGTGTGTTCTCCAGGGGAAGTTGTCCCTGGATCACAGGACCCTGGCAGTGGCGGGCTGCACAGGCTCCCTGGAGGGGAAGTGTGTATAGTGACCTGTGCTTGCACACAGGTTTCTTGGTGGCTGCAGCAGCAGCTTTAGCATTTCATTCCTGTCTGTGGGCTTCGAGCTGATAGCCGAGGCTCGCGCCCATCTCTGGAGCTCATTTTGGCAGTGTTCTGCCTTCTGTGGGCAGACAGGGAATGAATCCCCTCTCTTCGCGCACCCCAAAACAATGGTCTCTTGCCTCTTAGGCAGGTCCAGACTTTTTCCCGGACTCCCTCCCAGCTAGCTGTGGCACACTAGCCCCTTCAGGCTGTGTTTATGCAGCCAACCCCAGTCCTCTCCCTGGGATCTGACCTCCTAAGCCCAAGCCCCAGTTCCCAGTCCCCACTTGCCCTGGCGGGTGAGCAGACAAGCCTCTCAGGCTGGTGAGTGCTGGCCGACACCGATCCTCTGTGCAAGAATCTCTCTGCTTTGCCCTCTGCACCACTGTTGCTGCGCTTCCCTCTGTGGCTCCAAAGCTTCCCCCATGCCCATCCCCCATCTCCGCCAGTGAAGGGGCTTCCTAGTGTGGGGAAACTTTTCCTCCTTCACAGATCTCTCCCAGTGGTGCGGGTCCCATCCCTATTCTTTTGTCTCTGTTTTTCCTTTTTTCTTTTGCCCTACCCAGGTATGTGGGGATTTTCTTGTCTTTTAGGATGTCGGAGGTCTTCTACCAGCATTCAGTAGGTGTTCTCTAGGAGTTGTTCCACATGTAGATGTATTTTTTATGTATTTGTGGGAGGAAGGTGATCTCCACGTCTTACTCTGCCATCTTGAAGGTCAGTATCTAGATTGACTTTAGATATACCCTAATCTAAACTTCTTATTTTATAAATAAAGGCAACAAATCCTCAAGAGAATAAATTATTTCCTGAAGCCCTAGAATTAAATTGAGACTACAGTTGACCTGGAATACTTTGTCATATTTTCAGTCTGGAAAATTTATAATCATTCGTTTTGAGTTATATTCGGCATCTTCTTCTCTTTGACAGCTAGATATTCTACTGTTTTGGACACCATTATAACCAGAGGATATTTTTGTAATTGGCTTCTGATATTGCTTGGTACTAGGTTGTTTGGATGCCTATCAGTTTCAAAAGACTATCTTGAGGTCAAGTGTTGGTTTATTAATCTTTGATTTTGCTAGAATCCAACATCATATGTGACACATAGCAAGTGAGCAAGATGTTGTTAAATTGCTACGTCTGTAATTATTTAAATTAATTTCTGTTTAATTTCATTTATCAGAACCAGTTAACCTACCCCAGATTTGCTGAATCCATCAGCTCCCTGGGCCTTGGCAGCTTCCTGAGGCTTGCTGGTTACTGCCCCTATTGCCTTAGCTCCTATCACTGCTGGCTTTCAGCCACATTTCAAGTGATGGCTGGGCTTCTGCAGCAAGTCTAACCATAAGGGACTCAGAGAAGCTAACAGTCTCTCTTACTACTTCTGAGTTATGATGAATTGTCCCAACATGGGTCATGAAATGTGTCTTCTGCAGTAGATGCCCAAAAGTACCAGGCAACACAAATTGCAAATGTAGTTGAGGGATAAGATGAATGCCTCTTGGGATAAAATATGGAGATGAGAAGGAACTGACAGATACACTTTTCTTCCTTCCTTTGTCTGATGGACTGTTCTACGGCACAGTGGTTTCTATATGACCTGTATGGAAAAAGTAGCGCATTTTTTTGTGAAGCTCTAGCCAGCTTGGGAACACACCATCTTGTGTTTGCTTTCCATCCTTCCCTACTTGATTTCCCTTTTCCCCCTAGATCTTGCTGCTCTAGATTATACCTCCCACTAAAACCTTAATATATATGTTTGCCATGGGTTGTTTCCCTGGAAACCTCATCTAAAATAATTTCAATCTGTAATGGTTCCTGTCAGTTGAGCTTCATGAAATTTATGACAAGGTTAGTGATATGTTACAATTCAAAGTGACCCTTTTGTAATTTTCCTTCATAAGAGGTAAGTTGGATTTTAGTCTTGAGGTTTCCTTAAAATGGGAGTGAACCTACCCTTAACAATTTTTTAATGTTTTGTTTGGACTTCATTTTATTTCTAAAATATGAGTATAAATATGTGATCATTCTTCATAGTTCATAATTGGATAATAAAATATATTTCAGATTGTCTCCCCATAACTATACAGAGTGATTCATTACTTCACTATGTTAATCTTCTTGAAAACTTTAATACATTGCTTGGAGCATGAATGCCAATGCTTATTGAAATAAGTTGTTTCATGAAATCATACTTTTTTTTTAACAAATACCCCTCAGTTTATAACTTATTTATAAATAGCCAGTAGCTGTTCAAAGGAAGATGGTGGTGAAGGTATCTTATTATATCCTGTATAATCTCTACCACTTCTCAATCTTTGATATTTTCATTATTATAACCTTTAGCTCCAGCTTCCATTCTCATTTTTAAACTAGAGTTCCTCTCCTAATTCACTCCTCTGCAGAAATTTTGGAGCTGCCACTGGCAAGACGCCTAAGCTCTGAGTCCCATTTATCTCATTTGAACAATGAGAAAGTGTCCTCTGCTTACAAGGTGAGTGTAAGAGTTCAATGAGATAAAGTATATGAAGATGTTTTATAAACTATACAGTATAAGTTCATCTTATTATTTTATGGGGTTCTTAGTTCCTCTAAGTTCTTTATTTACCCTTCCAGTGTCATTTCATTAACTCTTAGGACTTCAATCATCGATGATATGCCAGAGAATTAAAAATGTATCTCTCAAGACATCTTCACTTAACAATCCACAGAAATCTCAAACACTTGCTCAAAATGAAGCTAATTATATTTTTATCTGTCCTGCTCCTCCTCCTCCTCACTTTTTGCACAAGTGAAAAACCCTGGGTATCACTCTTGTCTCAACTCTCTTACCACCTATATAAAATCAATCACCAAGTCCTGTCAGCTCCACCTCATAAACAGATCTCAAATTCAGACATTTATTTTCATCCCTGGGGTTTCTATTGTATTTCATGCCATGACACATCTACTCAAATATTACAACAGTCTTCCAAATTTTCTCCACAAAATATTTAAGGGGTTATCTTTTTAAAAAACGGTATGTATCACTTCCCTGCTAAAAACTATTCACTAGTAATAACAAATTCTTATATAGTGATTAACATATGCCAGGCACTGTTCTAAGCTCCTTAAATATCATAATTCATTTAGTTTTCATGATAACTGTGTGGAGTAGGTATTATTGTCTTTTTTTTTTAACTGGTAAGTACATAAATAATTTAGCCAAGGGCACAGAGCATGTAAAGTGGACAAAGTCAGGATTCCACACCAGAGTGTATATACGTGCACTATCCAATAAGATAGCCATACATTTACAGGTGTGTGTGTGTATGTATGTGTAATGTATATATAAATGTATGCATATGTGTATATATGTAAATATATATGTATATATATGTATGTATATACATAAATTGTTGCTATAAGCATTCATTTATATATATATCCATTTATATATAACACAGATACATTAAAATATATATAAATGATGGTTTGTGGCAATAATCTTTATGTTGGGTCATATATTTAGCTCTATATCATAATATTTTAACCAGTCCATCTCTCTACCAAGAATGCAAAAATGAGTTTTTAGTTTTTCCATGTATATATTACTCTCTGTTACTAATTCAAAGTTCAATTCTTTCAAAAAAATTGAAATTCTCTGTAAATAATGATTACATGATTTGTATTCAATATTTCAATCTATCATCATAACAACATTGTTACAACTGGCACTTTTTTTTTTTTTTTTTGCGGTACGCGGGCCTCTCACTGTTGTGGCCTCTCCCATTGCGGAGCGCAGGCTCTGGACGCGCAGGCTCAGTGGTCATGGCTCACGGGCCCAGCCGCTCCGCGGCATGTGGGATCTTCCCGGACCGGGGCACGAACCTGTGTCTCCTGTATAGGCAGGCAGACTCCCAACCACTGCGCCACCAGGGAAGCCCTAACTTGGTATTTTTAATTATTATGTTTCTCAGTATAATAATTTTAACATTTAGTACTTGTATTATTTATAGCCTATTTAATTGCTAGTATTTTTTATAGTTAAATTTTTTTTACAAATATAAAGTACTTTATAGGCATTAGCAATAAAGGATAATATAAGAAGATAGAAAATGGAAAAAAAAAGTAAGAAAGTATATTACTCCATTAGTCTAGAGAAAAAACCCATTATCTAGATCTGCACTCTTCAATATGGTAGCCACTACCTACAGCAGCTATTGGGCATTTGAAATGTGGCTAGTCCAAAATTGTGGATTGTGAAGTCTTGGTAGGCAAAGGTCTGTTAGAGGTACCATTAATCATATTTATATTGATTACATGTTAAAAAGATAGTATTTTAGACATACTGAATAAAATAAAATATATTATTAAAATAATATTCACCTGTATGTTTTTACTATTTTTCATGTGGCTACTAGAAAACTTTAAATCACAACTGTGGGTTGTGTTTGTGGCTTACAATCTCCTCCTATCGATAGTACTCACTAGATTGAGAAAGTTAAGCCGATATATCAATATTTATTAGCAGCCATTTTTAGAGGATAAAGGGAAACTGAAAGTCATTCTAGTGCAACTCCTTTATTAACAGATGATAAAACCTAATTCCAGAGAGGTTAGCTTTGCCCAGGATGACATTGATAGTTAAGGAAGAATCATTTTAATGAACCTCAAAACAATCTCTTCAGTGAAAATATTTCCCTTCTGGTAATTTGTTATCTCAGACCACTTCTACATTCTGATCCTACACTTCTGAGCCTGGAAGATTTCCAGACTTGTCAAGTGGCTTCTTATTATCTAATAGCAATGGGAAGGACTTCTGGGTGAAGAGAGGGTTGGAAGAAGGAAGACATTCTGCTTTTGGTCTGTTGTAGTATGGACTCACAATAGCAATAGGGGTACAGTGTGACCTCAAGGCTGTCGTCCTTCAGCAGTTCTAGCACGTCCAGTGGCAGTGGCTCCAGCTGTGTTACAGATGGTTTAGGTTCCTGTATCCTAATCTAGAGGTGTCAGTAGGTTTCTGATATCTGGTTATCACCAGATGCAAGGCTTTGGGAGACCAAGTGTCTGCTGAACATGAAAATCAAATGGACAATAATGGCTTTAACACTATGGGGTGGGCTGGACATTTTTTACTTGCATTGTAATCTTACAGAAAGAAATATCAACCCCAGGGCTTTAATGTTAAGCTCAAGGCACGGTCGAAACACCAAATAGCTTCTAATCTCATATCTTATGTAGACATGGGGCTAAAATATAGCTGGAAAATGAAATGCCAAAGTTAATTTTGAAGGTTTCAGCATTAAAACATTTGTGTAACACACATTCTTGCTAGGTGTCTTTGGTAAAAATTAGTGCATTACCTGGAAAGCAGTGGAACGCTGCTAGAAATATAAATATTTGGGTGGATTCTGGTGACTGAGTACCTTGGAATACTAAATCCCTCCTATGACTCTGTTGCCAGTGAAAGCAGACTCTTTTGCCTTTTTTGAGGAGAATAGATTTTCCTTGCACTTCAGTTATCTTTTGCTACATAACAAACAATCCTTCAAATCAGTAATTAAAAATTACTATGATTTATTATTTGTCATGATTTAGTGGGATGACAATCTGTATTAGTCTTGACAGGAATCACTCATGCAGCTGCAAGCATTTGATGACTCACTTGAAACTAGAGCATCCAGATGGTCTCGTTCACGTGTCTGGAGGTTGACACTGGCTGCCATTTAGGGAATTGAGGTTCTTCTCCATGTGTTTCTCATCCTAGATGGGGTTAGCATGGTGGTCTCAGTATCCCAGGAAAGTTGGAACAGAGCTGAAAGGCTTCTTAAGGCTTAGGATGGGGAACTAACACAAGACCAAATATGCTGCATTATATTTGTCAAAAGAGACATGATGCCAGTCCAATTTTAAGGGGATGAAAAATAAAATCGTCAGTCCTGCTGGGAGCATTAGCAACATCACATTGCAAGAGATGATGAATATAGGTTGGCATGCTTCATTGGGACCATTATGATAATGATGAACCACATCCTGGAATCACTTCATCTGAGGCAGCTGACTTAGAAGATGGTGCTTATTCCTGTAAAGATCCACCTCCACGCCCCACCTTGGCTTCTGTCACTCCTGCATCCATAATTTCAGTGGCAACATCATCTCCCATTTTCTTTTGCTGCCTAAGAGGATAGCAGAGCTTCTCAAGGATGCTGCTACTTCTCAACAAGGAATTTTTCAATGCATTAGTGTAGGGAGAGCCCTTTACTTCCCCTAATCAATATTCATCTTGCTTCTACAACCACTGAGTGCTAACTTGCCAACATCAAAGGCCACTGCTGAGACTCTGATATGGCACTATATCCTGAGCAGACCAGTCAGTCACTCGATAGCTGCTTGGTTACACTGTCACTTTTATTCTGAATGAATTCATAGAAATGTATTTTGCATATGGATTTGTCACTTTCTCCTTACCAACCTTCTATTAGGGTCACTCTCCGTGGAGTTAAGGAATGCCCTATTTATCATCACCATTCCACACAACATTGCTTCCATTCAAGGAATTCACACTCATTGAATTCACTGGTCTTACTATGCATCCCATCACTCAGAAGCAGCTGGCATGATAAAATCATGGAATGACCTAATGAAGCTTTAGTTAAAGTGCCAGTTAGGAGGTAAGGCCCTGTGAAGTTGGGATGCAGTTTTAGAAGATGCAATATTTGCTTTGAATTGTCAAACAATTTCTCCAATAGCCAGAATATCATATTCAAGAATCAACAGGGAAACTTATCGTCATTTCTCCAATAGCCAGAATATCATGTTCAAGAATCAGCAGGGAAACTTATAGTCAATCCTCTCACTATTACAATAATAATAATCCATTTGCAGAATTTTTGCTTTTCATCCTACAGAATTTCCATTTCCCAGTACTGAGCTCTATTGCTTTAATGTTTCAGTTCTAGGAGAGGAATATTTTCACCAGCAGATGAATCAACGGTTCCCCTGAAATGTAAGTTGAAATGCCATCTGGTGATTTGAGATTCTTTTGACACTGAAACTAACAAAGTCTGGGAATACTATACTGACTGGGGTGACTCATAAACACTATAGAGGAAAAATTGAATTGCAAAGGTATGTGGAGAACTCAGGAGATTCCTTGGGGTAACCCTTTTACTTCCACGTCCAGAATGGTAGACTGAGTAATCAATAAATGCAGGACCAGTGGTGGAAGAAGACAATTGTGTATAACTACTGAGGCAGTCCAATGACCAGTTATAGATACAAGGATTTTAATAGATCTGCGTATCTGATTTCTTCATTGCTATATAACTATTTTTCCTCTCCCCTCCCCTCTTCTCCTCTCCTTTCCTTTCCTATAAAGAGCTGGGGTGGTGGTGAAGTTTCGCTACCCAGTATAATTATTATTTATGTTAATGAATACCCCAGTGAAATGGCGACAGAACTGTAAGAGGGGATAATATTACCAAGAGGTGGATAAAATTAATGATGGATCTTAGTTTATCTCCCTTTTGGAAAGGTAGAATATTTGTTTTTACCAAGAATAGTTTGTAACCTGTGAGGTGGAGAGTGACATTTATATTCTTGTATTATATGTAAAGGTTAAATATAGGTGTGGGTTATATATTATATGATTTCGAATTGTGTAGAAGCATATGCATGGATAAAAGTAGACTAAGGGGTGGACTGAGCTGGTTATATGTATTGTACTAGTTCTACACTCATCCTTTTATTCTTGACTCTGAACTGTTACAGCTGGGAGTCTGCAAGCTGCATTTCCCAGACTCCCTTCAGCTTACTTTCTGATGTTCTGTCAATGTAAGGCCCTGGCAGGTAATTTGAAAGGTGGAAGAATGGAGAAGCTTGTAGCTCAGACAGTAGCAGTAGACGGTGGTAGTTGCTGATGTTGCTACAGGACAGATGAGACACTGTGACTGAGAATTCCATGAGTCCCATCAGTAGTTGAACTTTGCTTCTTGTTTCCAGCTCTGCTATCTATGGTATCTCTACCAGTTTCAGCCCTGCTGGGTCATGGATTCTAGTCCAGTGACATTAAAAGCTTTCTGAATTCAGGGTGACATATATAATCCTTTCTGTTTTGCTGGCACATCTCCCTTTCCCTATACCAGTGTCTTTCAGACACTTTGTAACCAATTTCCTGTTTCATATCCCCTTTGTTTGAAATAGGTAGCATATTTCTAATTTCCTAGCAGTACCCTGACTGATATAATTTCTAAAACGTAAAGTCATGTTTACTTTGAAAGAAAAGCACAGTTTATAATCAAAACATTTATAGCTAATAGAATAAACCTACTTTATCACTTTAAGAATGCCAAAACATGCCTGAGAAAAGAATAGAAGTAATAGACCAATATTTAATGCATGCATATGAAACTTGGATGTCCCTAACTTCCCATAAGTAAGCATCCTTCATTCTCTGGTGAAAGTGAGTAATTTATTTTTTCTATAGATATTGCCAATATAAACTTTTTCTTCATTGCATGGGTTTAAAGGGAATATTAGAATCCTCAATAGCAGTACAACTCAAAATGGGGTCTGCAGACCAGTGCTGGTGTGTGAGGAAATAGATAGAAGATGGAGTTATTCCAGAATGGAGTTATTATTCCAGAATGGAGTTATTATTCCAGAATGGAGTTACACATACTGTATCCTTCATAGACAATCTCTCTCTCTGCCCAAAACATTAATGAAATAACCAATTTACATTTGTTGTAAGCTCTGTACCTCCCAGAACAGTAAAAATCAGTTCATAAACTAGTGAAAAGGCCTACTATTTTGAAAGGATTACAAAAATTAACTTAAAGGTAATTCCTCTGAAATACTAAAATCTAGGACACAGGCAGCTTTTCTTTTAGACAAAATTTCTTTTAGGTCAATATATATATTCTCTTTTTGGCAAAAAATAATAAATGCACAATGAAATATGCAATAACTTACCCCTGAAAATAAACTAGTATCTTAAGAACATATACTTAAGCGATCAGATTGCAGTCCACTGAGAACAGGCATCTTCACTATTCTACAAGGAACAGAAGTGATTTGGTAAAGAGTTAGATGGTCAAGAAAAAAAAAAAATTAAATGTCACCTTCTTAAATGGATACTGGAAAACTGATTTGATTCCATAGAAAATGAAACAAAAAGATATGAAAAATAAAAACTGAGAACAGGGTTGAAGGAGTGATTTTTTACTCAAACATTTCTGTACTTAACTCAGAATAGGACGAGAGAATGGGCAGGAAAAGTAGAAAAGAGTAAAGAACTTTAAATATTAGGACCAGGGAGAATCTTTACAGTGTACTGTGACACGATAAAAATGAATCAGAATTTAAGTGGATTATTGTTTTTATATTTGACTTTAGTGGAAGATTTCTTTTCCAACATCTCATTAAACTACGTAAAGAAAAATAAAGATTTCAATTAATGTCAGATATGCAAATAATAATTTCAATATGATTATACTCACAGTTTAAATGAATTATATTGATATCATATCATTTCTTTAGAAACAAAAAAATACCAATATTATATTCTGTATAAGGTAAACTGTTGGGAATTCAGTATCAAAGTTAAGTATAAGAAAAATTTACTAACGTATTTGATGTTTGTATTGTCCCTTTGTACTCATGAGTTCTTTTTCTGAAAATTTGTTCCAGATGCTAAGTACAAAGGAAGCCTGTAATTCTTAAATAATTTCAGCCTATTCTATAAGCTCAAATAAATAAGCCTTTTGATTTAAGATTGTTTAATCTCAAAGAGACCAGTATAGAAAACAGATTAGAAACATGGACGAAGTGGTATTCAAAAAGAAACTCTATTCAGCTCCAAAGCTAAGCAATGGCAGTTCTCAAAAGATGGCCTCATGATGTGAAATGGAATCAAAGAAATAACTATGTTCCTTTGAATTTAAGTGAGCTTTTAAATCAAAGGGTAAGGGTATCAAAAACTGTTCTTCGTGAAGGAATGAATATGAGCTGATGCTAATTTTACATCTCTGTTCTCTCAGGAAACTTACTAATGTTTAGAGTGAAAAGAAAATGAAGCTCTCCTCATGTTTTAAAATCAAAATTCCTACTGACAAAAATGTTTTATTGGAAAACCTGTGTTTCACTGCCAAGTTATCTTAGTTCCAAAGAGTAACAATAACAACAATAATCACAGAAAAAGTGACATTTATTGAGTGCATACTATATGCCAGGCACTCCTTTTATGTATTTTGCATGTGTTAACTTAATCCCCAAAACAAAACTGAACAATTATCTCCATTTTACAGAAAAAGAAATAAAGTAATGAACATTTATCCTAGAAATCACTGAGTTATATTCTTCTGGAAACTGACTGCCAAAAAATGTAGCTTCCCTTCCTCAGAATTAGAATGATGTGATACATAAAAAATAATTTTGATATGCCTCTGAAAGGCTTTAGCACAACAGTGCTGTTAAAATGAGACATGAAAGAAAATCTAAATCATAGAAAGGAACATATATATTTTTGGAATTAATACCAGAAAATATTTTCTTTCATGCCAACTAGCCTTCTACAGATAGCTAGAATTGATGCATGCCTTAAAAAAACCCACAATTTTCAGTAAGTGTCAAACTAGCAATAGAAAATAAATCTAACTCATAAAAGGATAATTTAACCACATTAAATATACTATAAGAACAAGAAATATTTTTATATTTAGACATTAAATTTACTATATTTCCAAGCATACATGGCAGAAATGTAAAGGAAAGATGATGTCATTCTAATTATCTTAGGCGAGCCAATCATACAAAATAAAGTACTTTCTAGTTTTAACCCTCAAAATAAATATCTCTAGAAAGGTTTACTTCAGAATGACAGCAGTATAGATTTGCAAACCTGCTTCCCAGTGAAGAAACCATTAACTGGTGAAAATTACTTAAAAATAAAAACAACAGAAACAATCATTCAAAAATCTCTGAAAATTGTCACAGAGGAATAGAGCAAATGAAAAACATTTAATCAGAAAAATCTACTAAATCTCTGTAAAAACAGCCAGTCCATCAGACTTGAGCCATGACCTTCTCCCTCTCCCCAGATCAGCATGATAGAGTCTCCACTTTAGGAGAAGTGACAAGACAAGTCTCCTTCTTTCCTCAGGTCCCTGTCAAACACTAGTATCTCACCAGGAAAAGCTGGTTGCCAGAATTTCTCATCTTCCTATGCTCTGTTTCTCAGAGGCTCAATTTTGCAGGTGGGTTTGGCCAAGATGTCTCAGGTTCCATTCTCCTACCTGGTGCTCATTCATAGGGCAGAGACTCTACCGCAGGCACCGCAGGCCCAGAAAACTGAGGTCCCAATATCCCTCACCCCAACTTCTCATAATGTGAAGGTTCCACACAGGAGAGGAAAGCTGGGAAGACCAGGCAGGGGATACTGCTCCCACTCAGCACCCTGCTCATGATGTAGGGATGTCACTTCATGAGACAGGCCACTGTCCTGCCCCTAACTTTGGGGCAGTGAATTAGAAATTTTGCTCAAGGGGAATGATGCCATAGGAACAGAATGCACTGAATCTCACCCCAGAGGATTTGACTTTATTTAGAGAAGAGCATGGGGAAAGTCAAACCTAAGGGCACTCTCAAACACAATGGAGATTTAGGTGATAAGCTATTAAGAGGAGGCTGGTAGCTACTTGAGCTCAAAAAGCTCACTTGTAACCAGCTAGTTTACAAGACAGAACCATTACCAGGGAATGATACAGCAAAGAACTGCCATCTGGGGTCAGATTGTAAAACAATTTATGCACCAGACCAATGTTAAAAAAAAAAAGAGAGGGAGAGACAAATCAGCTGGAAATTTGGGAAATTCACAAATATATGGAATTTAAACAGCCCACTTTGAAATAATCAATGGATCAAAGGAGAAATATTTTAGAAATTAATAAGAATAGAAAATTAGAAAATATTTTGGGATGAATGAACAGAGTAATAAATGTAGTAAATTTGCCATTATATTACATTTAAATATTTTGTATTTCTTAATGCTGATTCAAACATACTAAATAAATCCTATGCTGCCCTTAAACATGCTAAGTAAAGAAACCCTCTGGTTATTTCTTTATATAGATATGTGGGCTGGGGACATCCGATCTGATTATTGAAGCCTCTAGCAGCATCCAGCTGAATTTCCATACTTCCCAAATCAGATAGTTTTTTCCTCCCATTCTCAGCAATGGCTTTTTCAAACATTCTTCATTTTCCTTAACTCAAAGCCCACAATAGCTCTACACACTCTCAGCACCTGCTGTGGCCTCACAATTCTCAGAGAAAAGATGCATTAGTTAGGAGCTTCAGAATTCCAGATTTACAAATACTTTGTACATCTACATCCATGCTTTTCTTCTTCTCCCATATTACAATGGCAGGTGGATATCATCATGACATTAGACAAACAATAATATCAAATCTCATTCACTTGGAATCTCACTGTATTGAATTTCCCTTATTTCCTCTAATAATAATGATCTTGCTATTGGTATTCTCAATAATGTTCAAGTATCTCTCATTAGCTAAGTAGAATAACTTCAAAACACTTAAATAAACAAAAAGTAACATTTATACTATGTCCTCTCTTCACAGCAAAATTCTTAAAAAATAAAAAAACACAAACTAGGGGCTTCCCTGGTGGCGCAGTGGTTAAGAATCCACCTGCCAATGCAAGGAACATGGGTTCGAGCCCTGGTCCGGGAAGATCCCACATGCCACGGAGCAACTAACTCCATGTGCCACAACTGCTGAGCCTGTGCTCTAGAGCCTGCGAGGCTCAACTACTGAGCCCATGTGCCACAACTACTGAAGCCTGTACACCTAGAGCCCATGCTCCACAACAAGAGAAACCACTGCAATGAGAAGTCTGCACACCACAACAAAGAGTAGCCCCCACTCGCTGCAACTAGAGAAAGCTCGCCAGCAGCAACGAAAACCCAATGCAGCCAAAAGTAAATAAAATAAAATTTAAAAATAATAAATATTTTTAAAAACCCACGAACTAGTCATACTATCTGCACTCTTCCTTCATTTAACCCTCAACCATAAAGATTGGCTTTCTACTCTCATCATGACAAGATGATATTGCTCTCACTTCAACTATTAACAATTTACTTCATTGTTTAATAAAATAGACACTTCAACCTTTTTGCAGCATCTGACATTTTTTACATTGCCTCTTTGGAAAGGTTTTTCTTCAAAAAATTTTTTTTGCTTCCATTATCTTTCAAATTTTGGATTCCTCCATCCCTTTAGGCCCCCCCTTTCAACTTATTTAAGATTTTTATTGATCACCTCACTACCTTAGAAAGATTACAACTATTTAGTGTCAAGTGATGACATGGAGGGGGAAATGAGCATTCTCATACACTTTCCACTGCATTATTAAATTATTTCAACTGTTTGGGCAGACTGTTTGGCAGTATTTATCAATATATAAGATAAGTAATGATCTTCACTGCACTATATAGTCATTTATGGCATGTAGCAGTCTGAACTTTGTGGGCTATAAACATCATACAGTATTATTTTTCTCTATCTACCACTTCCAACCACACTGTACAGAATTTTCTTTCCCAACTGAGTAGCAGTTCCTTTCATTACAACCAAGACACGTTCAGAGCCTCCAACTCAATGTCAATTTAAAGTTGGTCTCAAATTTGAATTTTTGTGTTACTTTGTTGAGCTATATTTTATGTACAATAAACTATATGCTTAAAAGTCACACTTTGATAAATTGTGGAATATGCAATACACTTGTGAAATTACCACAATCAATATACTTAACATTTCCTTCATGCCCAAATCTTTCCTTGTTCTCCTATTTTTTTTCGTTACGCGGGCCTCTCACTGTCGCGGAGCACAGGCTCCGGACGCGCAGGCTCAGCGGCCATGGCTCACGGGCCCAGCCGCTCCGCGGCATGTGGGATCCTCCCGGCCCGGGGTACGAACCCGTGTCCCCTGCATCGGCAGGCAGACTCTCAACCACTGCGCCACAGGGAAGCCTTCCTTGTTCTCCTTTTAAATCCAGTCTTCCCACCACTCCTGTCTCCAGCCAACTACTGATCTATTTTCTGTCACATGCATCAATGTGCATTTTCTAGAATTTTATGTAAATTAAATCATATAATATGTGTTTTTTTCCACCTGGCTTATTTCATTTAAGGTAACTATTTTGTGATTCATCCACATTGTCCCATGTGTTGGTAATTTGTTTCTTTTAATTGCTGAGTAATATTTCAGTCTATGGAGAACATTTTAATTCATTTATTCGTGGTTTCATGTTTGGGCTGTTTTCTTTTTGAGCTTTTACAAATGATGTGGCTGTGAACAATTGCCCACAAATATCTGTAGAGATACATATTTTCATTTCTCCTGGTAGAAATGGGAGTAGAATGGCTGGTTTGTATAAGCATATGTTTAAATTTTTATGAAACTTTTAAACTGTTTTCCTAGAGGGCTGTACCATTTTACATTCCTATCAGTAGTATGAGCTTTCTAGTTGCTCTACATCCTTACCAACTCTTGGCATAGTTAGTATTTTTAAGTATTTCATTCTATGGTGTACATTCATTTGTTGATAATTGTTTGGGCTATTTCCAGTTTTTTGCTATTACAAAAAAAAAAGTGGCTATGAATGCTTGTTTTCAAATTTCTGTCATGAGGTATGTTTTCATTTCTTTCCTGTCTAGAATCGGTCACAATTTACTTTTTAAAAATGTTGATAATTTTGGGGCTTCCCTGGTGGCGCAGTGGTTGAGAATCCGCCTGCCGATGCAGGGGACACGGGTTCGTGCCCCGGTCCGGGAAGATCCCACATGCCGCGGAGCGGCTGGGCCCGTGAGCCATGGCCGCTGAGGCTGCGCGTCCGGAGGCTGTGCTCCACAACGGGAGAGGCCACAACAGTGAGAGGCCCGCATATCACACACACACAAAAAAAATGTTGATAATTTTGGATTATGGCATTGTGACTGTTACATTGTGTTCACTCTGGGATCTTTTATATTCCTCTATGTTGATGCTTTTATTTTAGCTAGTACTTTCTCTGTTTAGAGTCAGACTGCTAGCTCGGTCTCAACCTCTTTGGGTGGTGGCTCAAATCATCACTATATTAAGCCTTTGCTGCAGTTCTTTGAGGCTAGTCCACACATGCACAGGTCATGGATAAAACTGAGATGGTGTTCATATACAGAATCATCTCATTCTCTCCTGTGAGAACCCCCCTCACTTTCTGGCAGCTGGCCATGATTGTCCAGCATCCTTTTCCTTCTGCTGTAGCCAGAGAGTAAGTGGTGTTTCCAGCAGAGTTTTACCTGACTCTTATGTGCTGTTCCATGTTCTGCTTGCAGGGGATGACTACAAGAAAAAGAGGAAACTTGCTCCATTCTTGTAACTTCTCCAAGTTTTGACTCCACTAAACAACCTCATTTGAATACTCAGGTAGTTGTTTTTGTATTTTGTCCAGAGTTTATAGTTGTTATCAGTGGGAGGCTTGGTCTAAACGAAGGGTTATACCATCACACAGAATGCCAGTGTCTCAAATCCGATTTTAAGGGCATCTCCTCCCCTCTGTCAGACCCCTTAAGTATGGCTTGAGGAACTCAGATGGTGGAGGGGGCATGACCTGTTCTTTAAGTGCCCTTATATTCTTCTCTTTTGGTAATGGAGCAGGGCAGAGTATTGAGAAAGATGAAAAATGGACAAAATATTTTTATTTTATTAGGGATTTAATCACCATTCTTTGTCCGTTACTTTCTTTCTTGGATGGTCACTGACATCCTCTAAATCCAGGCACTGTTGACAGGTCTAAGTTAATCAGGGCAAACTGCTCTCATGCCATGGTTAATAAGGGGTTGGGGGGTTGCTGCTAACTGAGAGTCTGAACACTTACAGCTGGAAGCTAGATGCTGAGTTCCTCTTCATCAGGTATCTTTAGATATCTGATACCTCTTCATCAGAAGATAGATAATCTTCTCTTAGACTTTTTCTCATTTAGCTTGGGAGTATGTACAGAAGGGAAAGTTATAGTCCTCTTTTCTTTAAACACATTGCTATCTCCATTTTTATTGTGCTGTGTGACTTTCTGAAGACATGTTTTAGGTTCAGGATTTTTAACAAATTTTCTGGATTCTCTGTTAAATATGTTCATATTACATGACCACCCTGGCCAAAGAGCTACCTGCCTAAGGCACTCTCCCTTACCATGCTGGATAAATACATTGAAAGAGACATAGGGGTTATTAAAAATTCCTAATGGTGTCTTTACCAGTAGACAGATTTATGTGGGTGGGAAAGAAAAAGCTTATGAGGCAGACTGTTAAAGCCTGTTATTAAGCTTTCACTTGTATTTGTTACTGCAATTTACATTCAGCCACTTTGTTTTGTTGCTGTTGTTGTTGATCACTGAGCATATTTTATTATTATCTTACATTATCTCTACTGGGTTTTCTTCTCCCTGTAAACAGGCTTTAGTCTTCACTAGCTCTTTAAAAGCGCCATTATCAAGCCTACTTATAATGACTGTCCTTTGCCACACCTGGCCTTATCTCTCCACCATGCTTTCACTAGACTCTACAGCAGTGAGCCTGCATCAGAATCACCTGGAGGGCTTGTTGGAGCACAGGCTGTAGGGCGCCACCCCCAGAGTTTCTTATCAGTAGGTTTGGAGCAGGGCTGAAGATTTACATTTCCTAACAGGTTCCCAGGTGATGCTGATACTGCTGATCTGGGACCTCACTTTGAGACTCAGTTTTACCAGCATGCCTTGTGCCTCATACTGTTTGCCAGTTTTTACAGCTAGAGCCACTAGCTCTACAACTCACACTTACAGCAACTCACACGTGTTGATTCTGCCCCACGCAGGTAGGAAGGAATGCGGGCCTTTCATTGGTTCAGTAGGACGTAACTTTACGGCGGATATGACGTGGCTAGCAGAGCTGAGCCTTTGCTGAGTTTTCCAGCTCCCGTACTTCATCCCTTCCTGGATTCCTTGTTGGACATGCTATTTCTTCTGGGATCAGGACACTTTGAGTTCCCTTCTTCAGTTCCTTCTTGAAGCTGGAGATGAGCACGTAAGTTCACTTCCCACATCTGGGAATCTACCTGGTTGCCTTCTGGACATTTGTGACCCTATGCTTACCTTGGTGGTGTTGATTTGCCTGCGCTGATTTCTTTCCATTTCTTGTTGTTTAGACTTTGAAATTTGCCTTTTCTGTGCCGGTGAGTCTAGTGTCCTGGGTCTGCTGTTCCCAGGTCTGACTTCAAATAAGCCAGGATATCTTCTCGGCTTTTCAAACATGGATTATTTATTCAATTGAACAAGTTATTGCTATTTCTATGACTGCTGCCCATTCTTTCCCTCTCTTGGTTTCTATATGTGTTTCCAGACCCCTCAAACCAAGGCTGCCTCTCCCTCACGCTCGGAAACTTAGTGCTGGCTTGGTCTTTTTCCTTTATGAATGATTACTTTTCTGGCAAGATCATGCACCTTGGCTGGAAGGTTCTAATGCCACCTACATGCATGACTTATGTCCAAGTAAGTCAGTTATATTTTTTCCTTTTTAAACCTGTGTCAAGGAGGTCTATGGGCTTGCTATGCAAAGTGTAGTCTGAGGATCAGTGGATTTCAGCACGTTAGGGGTTGTGGTTAGAAATGCAGAGCCTCAAGCCCCACCTCAGATGTACTGAGTTAGAATCCACTGCATAACAAGAGCCCCAGGTGATTTTCATGCACATTGTAAGGAACTGATGTATGGTATAGCGCCTATAGAATGAATTGTTCCCACCTGAGATTGTGACTCTCAACCTAACCCATCACTATTTTCTCCAACTTCCTTATCGCCACTGATGTAATTTTACAAACGTGTTGGGTGAGTTCCCGCTGAGGACTTGAACTATGACCAACAACCCACAATTCTGCAGGAACCCAGAGTCTCTGTGTGTATGTACATCTCACATTTGTCATTTCTTGGTATATCTTTTGCACAAGGTCTTTTTAACTATGTCAACATACCAAAGGAATATTTCTTCATGCTTTTGGCCATGATCTGATGTGGCCTTGGATGACAGGCAGCCTGAGGGTCCAGGGTGGATGAGTATACTCAAGTTCAACAATAGATTTTAAGTGCTTAATATAATGCTGGTCCACAGTAGGTGATACCCAAACATCTTTCGTCAACATTTATTATGGAGAAGATGCTGAAAGTAGAACTGGCTGGGTGAACTAACTCTACCCCAGAGCTTCTGTGGTGGGTGGGGCCAGCAGTACTGGTCTGGACAGTGACCAGTGAATGGCCTTGTTGCCATAAACCCATCCCTGAAGGAGCAGGACTCCAGCCAGTGACTGAATCCACAAGTTAGGTCCAACCATTGCAGGGAGGGGGATAATAAGACATATACAGAGTGTCAAAGCCTCAGTCAAGACTGCCTACATTCAGGATAGGGCTACATCC
The DNA here is from genome assembly GCF_026419965.1 of Kogia breviceps. Lineage (NCBI taxonomy): Eukaryota > Metazoa > Chordata > Mammalia > Artiodactyla > Physeteridae > Kogia > Kogia breviceps. The sequence goes on from NC_081312.1 coordinate 53,861,971, forward strand.
CCAAAAGGAGGAAATTGCCACATTAAACTTGCCACATTATTCATAAGCAGTGCCATAGAATGAACATGGATTCTAGAATCCAAGCTGTATTTGTGACCTTGAGAAACTTTATCCTTAGATGGTTTTCCTTGGCAAATGAAAATGCATGTCCAGGGTCTAATAAAGGACTCAAATACTAGATGCTTAATTAAATGGTAGCTACTATTATGTTTATTATAGAGGGAATCATATTCTTACGTGAGCCTATGGGCCTCAGGGATGCTCCAGGTTCTTTGAATTCTGACCAGATTGGTTGGAGGGTTGGGTAGCTAGCCTAATACCTTGTTCAGCATCTGAGTAGAAGGAAGCATGCACGCTTAAAGTGCAAGTGCTTAGCTAGGTATATCGGAGGACTTTTTTTTTTCCCTTTTGTGTTCTCTTCTCTTGTGATTTGATGACTGTCATTAGTATTGTGTTTGGATTCCTTTTTCTTTTTGTGTGTATATCTATTACAGATTTTTGGTTTGCAGTTACCATGAGGTTTTGGTATAGCAGTCTGTACATATACATGATTGTTTTAAGTTGCTGATCTCTTAATTTCAAATTTATTTTAAATATCCTGCATTTGTACTCTCTTTCACGATTACTGGTTTTGATATCATATTTGTGTGTGGATGATTTCCTACCTTTACTGTTTGCCTTTACCAGTGAGCTTTCCCATTTTGTAATTTTTTTGTTTCTAGTTGTGGCCTTTTCTTTTCTGCCTAGAGAAGTTCCTTTAGCATTTGTTATAAAGCTGGTTTGGTGGTGCTGAATTCTTTTAGCTTTTTTTTTTAATTAAAAACTTTTTAAAAACTTTTTAATTGTTCTTTATCATTTTTTATTGAAGTATAGTTGATTTACAATGTTATGTTTATTTCTGCTGTACAGCAAAGCGATTCAGTTATACATATATATATATATATATATACATTCCTTTCTAAAATATTCTTTTCCATTATGGTTTATTGTAGCATATTGAATATAGTTCTCTGTGCTATATACAGTAGGACCTTGTTGTTTATCCATTCTTTATATAAAAGGTTACCTCTGCTAACCCCAAACTCCCAGTCAATCCCTCCCCTCCCCTTCCTCCCCCTTGGCAACCATAAGTCTGTACTCTATATCCTTGAGTCGGTTTCTGTTTCATAGATAGGTTCATTTGTGTCACAGTTTAGAGTCTACATATAAGTGATATCATATGGTGTTTGTCTTTTTCTGTCTGACTTCACTTAGTATGATAATCGCCAGTTGCATCCATGTTTCTGCAGATGGCATTATTTCATTCTTTTTTATGGCTGAGTAGTATCTTTTAGCTTTTGCTTGCCTGTAAAGCTTTTGATTTCTTCATCAAATGTGAATGAGAGCCTTGCTGGGTAGAGTAATCTTGGTTGTAGGTTTTCTTCCTTTCATGACTTTAAATATACCATGTGCCACTCCCTTCTGGCCTGCAGAGTTTCTGCTGAAAAATCTGCTGATAGCTTTATGGGTATTCCCTTGTATGTTATTTGTTGCTTTTCCCTTGTTGCTTTTAATATTTTCTCTTTAATTTTTGTCACTTTGATTACTATGCATCTCAGCATGTTCCTCCTTGTATTAATCCTGTATGGGACCCTCTGCGCTTCCTGGACTTGGGTGACAGTTTCCTGTCTTTCCAATGTTAGGGAAGTTTTCAACTATTATCTCTTCAAATATTTCCTCAGGCCTTTTTTCTCTCTCTCTCTTCTCTTTCTGGAACCCCTATAAAGTGAATGTTGGTGTGTTTGATGTTGTCCCAGAGATCTCTTAAACTGTCCTCATTTCATTCTTCTTTCTTTATTCTGTTCCATGGCAGTGATTTCCACTACTCTGTTTTCTAGCTCACTGATTCATTCTTCTGCCTCATTTATTCTGCTATTGATTCCTTCTAGTGTATTTTTCATTTCAGTTATTGTATTCGTCACCTCTGTTTGGTTTGCTATATTTTCTAACTCTGTTAAAAACTTCTTGTAACTTCTCACTCTCTGCATCCGTTCTTTTCCCAAGTTCTTGGATCATCTTTCCAATCATTACTCTGAACTCTTTCTTGAGTTGATTGCCTATCTCCACTTCGCTTAGATGTTCTTTGGGGGTTTTATCTTGCTCCTTCATCTGGAACATATTCCTTTGCCATCTCATTTTGTTTAAATTTTTATTTGTATTTTTATATCTGTGGTAGGTTAGTTACATTTCTCAACCTTGGATAAGTGGCCCTCTGTAGGGGATGTCCTATGTGTCCCAACAGTGCACAACCCTCTTGTCACTCAAGGGCCAGCAGCCAGCTCTTCCCAGGGTAGGTTCTGACCTGAGTTTACAGACTCAGTTTCCCAGGCTGCAGGATCGTAGTTTTCTTGCTTCTGGCGTCTGCCCCCTGGTGGGTGAGGCTGGTCTGCAGGCTTGTGCGGGCTTCCTGGTGGGAGGGGCCAGTGCCTACCCACTGGTGGGTGGAGCTGGATCTCGGCCCTCTGGTGGGCAGGACCGTGTTAAGGGAACTGTCTAGAGGTGGCTTTGGGCTCAAGAAGTCTTTAGGCAGCCTGTCTGCTGATGGGTGGGGCTGTGTCCCCACCCTGTTGGTTGTTTGGAGCCTACAGGCTGTTGGGTGGGGCCAGATCTTGGTGCAGGCAAGATGTATGCCTTCAATGAGAGTTCAGAGTATAGATGACACTCTGATATGTCTGCCACCGCCACCAGTGTCCACATCCCCAGGGTGAGCTACAGCTGCCCCCTGTCTCCTGAGGAGACCCTCCAAGACCAGCAGGTAGGTCTGGCCCAAGCTCCTCTGAAGTCACTGCTTTTGCTCAGGGTTCTAGTGCATGTAAGACCTTGTGTGCATCCTCCAAGAGTGGAGTCTCTGTTTCCCCCAGTTCTGTGGAGCTGCTGCAATCAAGCCCCACTGGCCTTCAAAGCCAAATACTCTGGGGGCTCCCCCTCCTGATGCCAGATACCTAGGCTGGGGAGACTGACATGGGGCTCAGAACTCCCACTGGTGTGGGAGAGCATCTGCAATATAATTGTTCTCCAGTTTGTGGGTCACCCACCTGGGTGGTATGGGATTTAATTATACTGCAAGTGCCCCTCCCCGCCCGCCACCATCTTGTTGTGGTTTCTTCTTTGTGTCTTTGGACTTGGAATATGTTTTATGGTAGGTTCCAGTCTTTTGTATCAATGATTATTCAGCAGTTAGTTGTGATTTTGGTGTGCTGTGAGAGGAAGAAAAGTCCCACTCAACATCCTAGTACATTTTCAAGAGTAAAAAACTGGAAATAATAGACATGCCTTCAGTAAAATGGTTAAATAAATCCTAATGCTTCAATGATATGGAATACTGTTCAGCAGTTAACAAATAGAGGATAAAATCTGTGTATGCACTTGAAGGATACTCATATACCATTATTGATAAAAATAGTAATTTAGAACAACTTGTGGCATATATTCTCATTTTTGTAAATAATCCTGTGCACTTATATTCGTGCATGCACCCCTCTTCTCTACTTAATTGTCATGAGGATTTGGGCAAAGTACTCTACCCCTCTGTATCTCTTATCTCATCTGCAAGAAAAATACATTTTTTCACAAGATGGAGTAGTAATAATAATAATAGTAAACAGTGAAAATATTCTGACTTATTATAATCAAGAATTAAAGAAGAATGTAATTAAAATCTTCCTTTAGAAATCAAAAATGACCACTCAAAAAAACATTTTTGCCATCTGCATGAGGATTGTCAGCTGTTTCCAGTAAGAGATATGTTCTCATTATTTCAGTTAATGGAAGATTGGTTTAAAGTCACTCAGAGAAGTAAGAAAGAACTATAGAAAGTCTCAGTGGCTGCATAGCTTCATGTATAATGAAGTTGAATAATTCTATTTAGCTTGCATTACATACCTCACTTCACCAGCAGGTGTTCAATGCCGAGAGCTCTATAGTTCCCAAGACAGTGATTCAATTACTTCTGTTTCTGCATTTATGTCTGCTCCTTCTTTCAGTGCCCCACTACTCTCTCTTCTATTGTTCCACTTTGCGGTTTTTGCTTACCTAGGTTTCTGAGGTTTCAGACCTTCGATTTTCTGCCCCTTCTGTGTATGTTTCTTTCAGTCTGCATTACTAGGTCAAAATTTAACCCCTGCCCCCATTTAATCAGTTCAGTCAGTCACTAGGTAATTTAGAATCTCTTTGTTCACCTGTCAGTGTGCACTTGGCTGCCCAGACCATTGAGCATTGGCAAAGCCACAGTGTAAAGTACAAAAGCATTTTATATTTAAGAAATCCTTCAAAAAGCGATGTGGGAGTGGCAGATATCACAAAGTTTCTAAGGAGAATTCCCTTATCTGACTTTTTTTTTCTTGTATTACATAGTAAAAGGTGTTTTGCATGCTCCTTCCAGTAGATCATTCTTGTGGTTTATGTGGAAAATTTGTCCTGATATGTTTTTTTTAATCAGTAAGACAAAAATAATTTTTTAAAAACTCAATTGTTAGTGTTTGACTTAGCTTTGAATTACTGGTAAAAATAAATTCACTTCTTGTTTAATCTCTGCATGTCAAAAATTAACCCCCTACCAAGGGAGATAATTTAATTGGTGCAGTCAGTCACTAGGTAGTGTAGGATCTCTTTGTTAATCCAAGAGCTCATCCATCACTCACAGGAGAAGTATTTGTTAAATTAATTGAATAGCAATCTACTGGACTAAATTTGGATTCAAATAAAACTTCTAATAGTTTGGACATAAAAAATAAATTCTCTTTCTTTTGTGAATTTTATGGTTTTAAAAACCAACTTACTTTCAAAAATAATCATCAGAGATTGGTCTGAGATCTTCAAATCTTGCTAACATACATATTGTTAAGTGTCTCATCCAAATTTAAAAAATCATTATTCCAAAATTACATTTTACACAATCTTTGGTTTTTAACATATATAAATCTCTTACACTATTTTTGCTACTTTGATTAAAAAAAACCCAGATTAAAAATTTTTAACCTGGCCAGTTATTTTAGCATCTTTCTTTTTTTTAATGGTACGCGGGCCTCTCACTGTTGCAGCCTGTCCCGTTGCGGAGCACAGGCTGAGCGGCCAGAGCTCACGGGCCCAGCCGCTCCGCGGCATGTGGGATCCTCCCGCACCGGGGCACGAACCCGTGTCCCCTGCATCGGCAGGCGGACTCTCAACCACTGCGCCACCAGGGAAGCCTATAGCATCACATTTTTACAATATGCTCTTAACTGCAGTGATTGGTAACCCAAATGCGAAAATATCCTAACATACTTCTATTTGTTCATAAGAATTGAAGGAAACAACAGTTACTAAGAAGCAATGCAAAACAGTGTTGATGGGAAAGTATTGTTTTCTTTGTTTGGAGATATGTTGATTCAGGGTTGGATTATTTTCAACTATAAAATATTAACATCTAAGACTGAAGTGATAACATGAATATCAACATATAGGAATAGGATGGAAATGCCCCTAATCTCAGCACAATGGAAGTTTATTTCTCACACACAAGCAGTATAATTAGTTGTCAGGCAAGGCCAGGATAGGGGACAGGAAGAGGAATCTGCAATGGACTCCTGAGCTAAGAGCTGCTCTACTGTCTTCAACACAAGGCTTCCAATGTGGCTCTGAATGGAGGAAGCAAGAGAATAGCATCGTTCAGGAGGTTTTTATAAGACAGGCTGCTCACATTCTGTCACCCTGCCCTTCTAGCCCCCTTCTCAGGTAGGTATAGCCCATGGCTATACCTACCTGAGAAGGGGGCTAGAAAATGTTACTTTGGTTTTGTCAGAAGAAAAGGGAAACACTCCACACTTCCATTTCATTCTCCCAGTATGAAGGAAAAACCTACCCAATTTTCCACTTGCATAGAGAAAACCCAGTACTTCCCTACTCTGCGTTTCTTCCTGAGTCTCCTTCACAAGTCACACAAAACACTTCACTTCTGGTCACCAAATGTGTGACCAGGTTTTTCTGCACACCAACAAGCATGCCTCTGACACCACTTGGGTGTCTTACAGTTCAACTCAAGTCTGACACTACCTGGAAATAGCATCAGATCCAATTATCACCTGGGCTTCTGACCAACTGGCTAATATAGCTGGGAGATACTAATGACTTTCTCCTTGGGTTTGATTAATTTGCTAGAGCTGCTTACAGAACTCAAGGAAACACTTGTTTACCAGTTTATTAAAGGATATGATAAAGAATACAGATGAACAGTCAGATGAAGAGGTACATAGGTCTGGGAGGGTCCTGAGCATAGGAGCTTCTGTCCCCATGGAGGTGGGGTGCATAACTTTCCCAGTGTGGATGTGTTCGCCAACCTGGAAGCTCTCTGAACCCCATATTATTGGGGTTTTACAGAGGCTTCCTCATGTAGGCATGATCAATTATTAACTCTATTTCCAGCCCTTCTCCCTTCTCTGGAGGACAGGTGGTGGTTGAAAATTCCAAGCTTCTAATCATTGCTTGGTCTTTCTGGTGACCAGCCCCCATCCATGAGCCCACCCAGAGTTGTCTCATTAGAAACAAAGATGTTCCTAGTGCTCTTATCACTTAGGAATTTAAAAAGTGTTTTAGGATCCCTATGTCAGGAACAGGATCAAGGACAAATATTAGAACAAGAGATGTTCCTAGTGTTCATATCACTTAGGAAATTACAAGGTTCTTAGGATCTCTGTGCCAGGAATTAGGGACAGAGACCAATACATATACATTTTTTTTCTATTACCTCACATCCATCTACACTTAAAAAACACTCATTTCCTCTCCAATTGAGCCAATCCAGAGATCCGTTCAGTCACTGAAGGGCTCAGTGTCCTCTTTAACTTGTTAAGACATGGCTCCATGCAGCCCAGAAATCTATAAAACAGAAAAGTAGTTATCTGTTTCTCCAGACACCCAATCCAGTAATAATACTATTCAACTTTTAAACAATTCCATTTTGGATAAATATTTAGTAACATGGGGAGATAATAATGATCTCTTAAGTAACAATTAATGATATATAACTCTATCTATAGTATGAACTCTTTTATTGTTTATTAATGGGGAGAAAGTGAAAAACAGGTAACATTTGCAGTGATTTTTTGTTATTCTTTATGTAATTGGATATTAAAAGTGAGTTTTCCCCTTTGTTCAGCATTTTGAAAGAGACTCCAGATTCTAAAAAGAGAAATTCAATTGTTTTTACATACCTTGCATCCTTAAGAGTTGCTGTACTTCCTTTGCAGAATTCACAAAGGGTGTGGTCTAAATCCAGTTCTGCTAAATCCAGCCTATCACCCAGCTGTGGCTTATGAAAGAGGCTGGTGTTTAGGAGGCTGGGAGAAACATATATATTATATTATTATATATATTATTATATTATTTTATATATATTATATATATAATTATATTAATAAATAATAATATTATTATATAGTATATATAGTATATATTATATATTATATTATATATAATATATTATATAAATTATATAATATATATTATATTATATATTATATAATATATAAAATATTATATATATGCGCTCGCTCTCGCTCTCTCGCTCGCTCGCTCTCTCTCTCTCTCTCTCTCTCTATATATATATATATATATATATATATATATATATATGCTACTTGAATCTAGTGAGTAGAGGGGCCAGGGATGCTGCTAAACATCCTGCCATGCACAGGACGGCCCCTGCAACAAATATATATATTATATAATATATATTATATTATATATTTGCATATATATAATATATATAATATAGCATATATATAATATATAGGCTATAATATATAATATATTATAATATATAATAATATAATATATTATATTATATATATTATTATATATAATAATATTATAATATATTATATTATATATATTATTATATTATAATATATAATATTTTGAGAGACTTGTTATTGTGCTCTGCACATGGAGATGGCTTCACATTGTGTCCAGTGAGAGGAACTTCAACAGGACCACTCAGATGAGCGATCCTAGAATGTGAGAAATAAAGTGTGTGCCATTTGACACACACTTTGCAAGTCAAGAGGCAAGATAATGTGGCTGAAGCTTCTCGTGTCTGGTAAGGAACAAAAACGTAGTGTTATCCTCAGGGAGTGCTGCACTTCCACTGAAGACTAGGCAAACGCTAATGGTCTCCAGGGTCCAAATGTGGACCCTGTCAAAGTGTGTCTGTCTTCAGTACCTTATAAGGGACATCACCAACAAGACTACTAGGTACTAAGGGAACACGATGAAAGGAGCATTGCCAGAAAGGCTGAGGAAAGGGCTGAGCAGCCACGGGCAGGTCCACATCAGAGATCACATTAGTCGCCTGACGATAATCTCTGAGAAATCCCAGGAGCACCCATGAAACATAGAGCCAGGAATTGTCCAGCTGTTACACAGAAAACCAGATCCCAGATTGCAACTGATCCAGCTAATTAAGAGCTTGGCCTGTTCACCTGTTATTCTGCCCTGACTGAAGGAATCAGAAACAATACAAGTTGGAGGAAGAGAAGTCACAGCCAGACAGAGGCAGCCATGCCCCTTGTCAGGAGAGGCTCACGATTTCTGAGGCAAGCAGGCATTTCACAAAAGATGTGAATTTGGAATTTTCATTAATGCACTGGATGGGGATTTGATTATCTAAAAGAAGCTGTTTCTGCAACTAACAGCGACTAGTGGAGTTGGTAATTTCTAAAAATAATGAAAAAGCAGGGAATCTACCTAGTATTTCATTCCATGTCCAGAAATTGAAATTAACAGAAAGTTAAAAAATTATTTTCTGCCTGCATCCTAAGGAGACCACCTCATGCCATGAACTAGTCATATTCACAGTGACAAGGAGTTTTATATTTTCCTACAATGAGTAAAAACTATCATAAAACATAAAAACTGCCACTGTTTAAATGTGTGTAGGTGTGTGTATGTGTGTGTGTGTGTCAGTATCAGTGTATCTACCTGATGTCAAGACAAACGATGAATTCAGACAATTCAGTCCAAAATGTCAAACTAGATGTTTGGCATAGGACGGGTATAAACAACTTCAGCATTGACTGAATTTTTAACATTTCAGCCAGTTATCTGAATGTCATGGAGATCAAAATATGGAATGTGGTGACCTAAAATCTTTAGCAGAAAGGATGTGCTTTTTAGCAGCTTACATTCTATGCAGTATAGATTAATTTGCTAACTAAACAATTTCCCCCTGCTTAGCCTTTTTATAATTCATAGGAAGCTCATTGGGTGTAGATAAAAAGTTCACAACAATTAGTTTCAAAAAAAATATTTTAGCACACCATAGCATAATGATTATTTTGCAATAATCAGGTACCAAGATTAGAGTACATCGTTCATCCAGTCAAAGCTACAAATTAATTGCCTAACATTTTTCTCTTCCCACAAACCACACCAGCTCTTCTTGCATTCCCCCATTGAACTACTTACAAAGCCAGTATTTACAGAGACAAGGGTGGAGGAAATAGTAGCAACACTTATAGGACATACTTTTATGATGTAATATGAGCTGTTTTTATTCTCTAACGTTTGTCTCATACTTCACAGCAAACGTGAAAATATTACCATTTATGAGTTTCTCAAATCTTTCCTTCCTATGTCTTTTACTCTCTCAATCTCTATTTCAATAAAATTTTTTAACATCTATTAAATATGTGCTACCATTTTAGGTAATAAGGATACATGCAGGAATACAGTGTTGGCTCTTCTCACAAAATATGCCAAGTCTTACGAAGGAAAAAAGGCATGCAAACAATTATAATTCAAGCTAACATATGCTAAAATGGGGTGCATGTAAGTTCCTATATATGAATAAGAGTAAACTCTTCATGTTTTCTAGGAGAATTGAGGACAGCTTCATAGGGGAGGTTATATACTGACTCTATATCTCATAGCTTTTCAATGACTCTGCTCCCTTTCACTTGCTTTCACTTGTTAATTTTATTTTCTCGTTAATTTATTTACATAGTAAACATTTATTCTGTTGTTTATTCCCCTAACATTTACTGAGGCCCAACTCTAGGCTAGACAAAGAAATAATGAATTTTCTGAATTTTTATAGTCAGTTTCAACAATAATGTATTCTCACATTTTTCTTGAAAGATGAGTTAACATTGAACAACAGATTTGGAAGCTATAAAGAGAGTTTCTAGACAGCTTAAAAATATTATAAACTCCCAATTAAACCTAATTTTATACCCAGTTATTGCTAATAGTTTTCTAGTATTTCACATGTTCTATAATTCATTTCTTTTCCTTCACGAATGAACACATATATTTAATTTGAAGCACTGGGGCTAAAGATTTTGAAAAGCACAGATTTCTATTTTTGCTTAAATTGCATTCAGATTATGAGATGTACTACTTATCATTAGTGTTGCTCACTTTTATTAAAGATATATGCAATAAAATGCTCAAATAGTCACATAGATACTGTCTTTAGATAAACATGTTGAAATTGATCTTTTTGCTGGCAGAAAGTGATGCAACATGTGAGGTATCCGTTTGTCCTCTTAGTGGGTACAAATTTTACATTGGCATAATATCCTTTCTACTATTTAAGAGAAAATGTTCATCATCTTTCATATATTAATCATAGTAAAGCGTGGCAAGTTGGGTTTAAGTAGAATATATCCCTAAAAATAAAAATAATTATATACATTTAGATGATTTCTACTACATGAAATAAGGAATAATGAGGCTACAAAATATTCTGTTTGTCAAAAATAATTATTTATTTTGATAATCACCATGAATAATGCCTTATGATCTTAAAATATTTCTTGTTCTTAATGTAATAAAGGAAAATTTAAAAAACTAAGTATCAAAATTATATAAAGTCCATTAAACTGATATTCAGTGAGTGCTATGAGGAGTTGGCTGAACAAGAAAAAATTTCCTGTTCTTACTTTCAAAGAAATTTTAGAGTAGGGGGGATACAGTTAAATGCTAGGATTATGTATTCTTTTCCACAGAAACACATGGAGAGACTCTTCAGAGATATTTGGATGAAGAGAGGCAGTTTTCAGAGAGGCCTACCTATCAACCATGTTTACTTAAGTAAAATATGGATATTCTTGAAACTGACCTCTCACAAGTAATATATGAGTGACAACTTCACCAAACTCAATAGATATGATTGATGAATAATTGTCTTTTAGGAAACTTCCCAAGACACTAAATATTTATTGAGCGCCTATTGGAAGAATTAAAATAAATGGGCAAAGAAATACAGGTCCCAGTATTTTCTCTTAAAGAACTTCAAATTCTATTTAGAAATTAGAGATAATTATGCCAGGGGTTAAATAATTATCCAAAGGGGGACTAATGCAATAAGCAATGACAAAGAGTATGGCAGCTTATAGGTGCCATGTTTATAGATAAAGAAGACACAGGCACGAAGAGGGTTAACACAACCTCAGAAAGAGAAGCCACATCTGAAAAAAGATGATGGGTGGGATTTTAATGGATGGTACATATATTGATGGGGTCAAAGGAAAGACGGAGGCAAAGACAGTGAGATACCCTAGCATTAAGTGTATAAGGAGGATACTGAGATAGCTAAAAGAAGGATGCCTCTTCAAACATGGCATCCATTAACAAAAATTAATCCAAAAATACTGATAGAACATGTACTCTATGCCAAGCACTAGGGTCAGAGAAAGTAAGAGTTGAATGGGTGCAGCCTCTGATATTTGGGTGCAGCCTCTGATATTTAGAACCTACAGATTTTTCTACATAGAAAATCTACAGAGAAAACATAGACGCAACACAAATATTCAGTGCCATTTCACAGGTTTAAATTTAAGTAACGTATATGTGTACATGTATACATGTATGTATATTTACATTATATAAATAAATTCTGTGTGTGGATAGATAGATATAGATACACACACCAATATTAATCAATATATTCATCAACCAATCATAAAATTATGCTGTAACAAGTACTATGCCAGGTACTTTATATAAGATACTTTATTTGTAGTCTCTACAGATGTAGGAAATACGATCGTTAGGCTCATTTTATGGGTAAGACTATTATTTATATTTCCACTATCAACAAGAATTTAAAGAAAATCATTTTACTTGAGTAATCTTGTCTTTTCTATATATTTAAAACAGCGTTTTTTTGAGAAATAAAATGTTATTTTCACAGAAAATGCTTCCAGAATAGATGCCCAGTACAATTAAAACTTCATGAAGATGTACTAAATTCTTAAAATGCTAAAGTTCGCATATTGCCACATCTAACCTGTATCTCATTTAGAACTTAGAAACGATTACATTTAATTCTATGATTAATTATGGATATAAAATTATTTTAGAAGGTAAAATATTTTCAAATCAACAAATTCAAGTAACATAATAAACATAATTTGATATTTTAATTAAAATTTGGTCCTGTTTACAAAATATTTGTAATGATCATTCCTAAATGTTGACATTATGTAATTTAATTAAATATCCTATCCTCTGAAATTGTAAAATTTACAGTTTAGTAGTTGGGCATCACTCTATTGCTATTAGGCAGGAATGTGGTGAAATTTGATTAATATTTAGCAGAAGCATCAGAAGATACAGTTATGGAAATATTTATGAAGTCATTTCCCTTTTCTGAAAATATGAATGTATTTTAAAACAATTGATCTTGAAACCACTGGAATTGCTTTCCTGCCTATCTTTTTAATCTTCCACCATCTATCCTTTTCTGGGACAGTAATTTTTCTTATACATTTGATCAGGCCTATTACTTTTACTGCCTTAGCTCTTTCTCCTTAAGATTATCAAATTATCTTCAAGTTGTATTGCAATCACTTCAGACATGTCTACCTCTCCATATTTTCCAACAAAAAAATTAGAAGTAAAAAACAAACCAGTATCAGTAACTACATTTTTTCTCTATCAAACAACTGTGCTATTTGTCAATATACCATTTTCACATCCTTCATATACTGCCCTTTTGTACCCTTCCCTTGATCCTTTCCTGAAAAGATTCTTTTCGGGAAAGATAATTCTAATATGCAATGCTATTTTTATTCTAAGCCTTTATTCAGCAAACAATTGTAAAGGAAGATAAATTGTCTTAAAAAATTGTTTTCAATTATTAAAAATCTAATGTTTTTCTCTTCAGAAGAACTTTTAATCATTCTTTTTCTGAAGACAGGAGATATTTCTCATGATTGATTTTTCTATCAAGAGTGTTCAATGTCATGAAATTTAGTATAAAAATAAAATATCTTGCTCTTTACTATTCATTAATCAGAACCTAGTTCATTCTTTGAAGAAGACAAGTTTTCTTTATTTGGGCTGACTAAATACCTGATTGCTTCAAAAAACATTTTGAGTAAATGAAATTCCTAACCTGGATGGAAAATGAAATCCATCTCAACTTTGCTCTCTCATAGTTAGCTTTTACCTTTGTTCGGTAAGCTACAAATTTCTCTCTCTCTCTCTCCCCCCACCCCAACATGCTTCATCTCTCTTTCTTCATTCCCATTATTATTATTTTTCACTCTCACAGCAAAAGACGAAAGTCAGAAGGGTGGTATTTTCTATTTGAGTCAGGAGAAAAATTTGAAAATAAGTGAATAGTACACTGACAACATTTTCAGAATTCATAGCGAGCATTTTATTGAATTTAATAATCTTCAAGTGCAAAGGGATTGTCTTTTAAGTCTCTGACTAGGAATGTCAGAGATTCAGTCAGAGGCTATTCATAGAAACTTAGGTACTTAAATTTTTCTTACGGTACAGGATTTTAAGAACCAATATAATGACATCAGTTTAGAGAAAAGATACTGGAGGTTCATGGGGGAGAGCAGTATCTTTCCCCTTGTTACCCAACTTACTAGCTCACCATCTGCTGGCAAACAAGGTCCAGCTTTGTGTCCATCCACAGAGGGGAAAGATTTATCCATGGTTGGCAATCACAGTTACTCCTCTTCAGGTCACAGTTCCTCCATGAACCATGAGGAGCATTCAGTGAAGAAGAATTCCAGAAATTCACTCTGAACACACTTCCATTCACCCACATGGAAGAGGGCTCTGCACTGGTACCCTTGGCCTTATAGAAATTGTCCAGAATAAAGCAACTAAAGGATATTAGGTTATTTTTGTGAATCTATGCAGGTTTTAAAACGATGATTCACTAGTTTCTCCTACAGTCAACTAGATGACAGTTTAAATTTTACTAAATGTTTCGCTCAAAAACAAATGCTAAATTAACTGCAGTTAGATAAATGTCCATAACTTCATTGTAATGAAGTAGATAATCAGTACATTAAACAAGATAGCTTGGATTTGAATCCCAGCTCTGCCACTTAAGATCTGTGTAAATTTGAGCAAAAACTCTTGGTAACTCAATTTTCGTAGCTTTAAAATGGAGACAATAAATTTAACTTTATCTTTGTGCTATTTCGAGGATGGAACAAGTCAAAACATATTGAACTCTTGGAATAAACTGAAACACACAGTAAGAGCTCAAAGATGTAACTACTAATTAAATATTAAATAAACTTAAAAGTATTTTTCATTGCTGTCCATGCCTTGCTACAGTTAGTTCCCCAGCGATCTTCATTTCTAGGCTCTGCTTACCCCATTTTCCTTGCAGTCCAGGGAAGTAGTGGCTTAATCCATGACTAATTTCTGGGTTGGATCCCTGTCCTCTATTTACCGTTTCAGGTCTTTCTTTACCTTGTAAATAGCTCCCCATCTTTGAAATTATCTGGTGTGGATTCTCTTTTGCTGATTAACCCCTGATACAGCTGCCCAAACTCAATATAAATTTATTTTCTACTACTCACTTCTGTCCCTTAGAACGATGTATTATATGTTTACATCTTAATGACTACCAAGGTGTATACATAAGTATAATATTTTACATCATCTTTATATTGCTCCCTACCCAGTATATATCTCTGCATTTCAATAGATTTTAAAATTATAAGGTAGACACTAATATTTATTTTTATCAAAGTAATTATATATTAAAATTTTTGTAATATGTGCCTAATGAAAAATATTTGAAGAAAGCGTATCAAATATTAACAATGATTACATCTGGAAGATGGAATTTGGATTACATTTTATTCCCTTTATTATTCTTTTTAACAGAAATTTTTTGGTGTTTCCAAAAATGTTTACAAGAAATACATATTGCTTATGATCTGGCAATTCCACTCCTGGCATATATCTGGAAAAAACTAAAACACTAATTGGAAAAAACTATAAAACACCAATGTTCATAGCAGCTTTATTTACAATAGCCGAGACACAAAAGCAACCCAAGTGCCCATCAACAGACAATTGGATTAGAACCTGTGGTGTATGTATGTACAATGGAATATTACTTAGCCAATAAAAAGACTGAAATTCTGCCATTTGAAACAACATGGATGGACCTAGAGAATATTATGCTTAGTGAAATAAGTCAGAGAAAGACAAATACTGTATAATATCACATATGTGGAATCTAAAAAAATCAATAATACAAATGAATGTATATGCAAAACAGAAACAGACTCATAGACATAGAGAACAAACTTGTAGTTACCAAAGGGAAGAGTGAAGGGGAAAGGGACAAATTAGGGGTATGAGGTTAACAGATGCAAACTATGTTTAAAATAGATAAACAACAATGATACACTGTATAGCACAGGAAATAATAGCCATTATCTTGTAATAACCTATAATGGAGTATAACCTGCAAAAATGCTGAATCACTATGCTGTACACCTGAAACTAATATAATATTGTAAAGCAACTGTAGTTCAGTAAAAAGAAAAATATATATTGCTTTTATAATCAGAAAAAAATCTATATATCCAAATGGGCTAATGCAGTTTTATAATTGTTCATGGTTATGGACTTTACTTAGAAACAGTAAGCATATTAAAAGATATTATGTATTGCCTATTTTAGGAAAATCCACCCTTAAAGTCTAATCCAAACTCAAACAGTCCTTTGAACACAAAATAGTGCTACCTTCTAGAGAAATATTACAGTTGGAAATGATTTTATTTAAAATGTTATGATTTGGGGACTTCCCGGGTGGCGCAGTGGTTAAGAGTCCGCCTGCCGACGCAGGGTACATGGGTTCGTGCCCCGGTCCGGGAAGATCCCACATGCCGCAGAGCGGCTGGGCCTGTGAGCCATGGCCGCTGAGCCTGCGCGTCCAGAGCCTGTGCTCTGCAACGGGAGAGGCCACAACAGTGAGAGGCCTGCGTACCGCAAAAAAACAAACAAAAAAGGTATGATTTGGAAACTTGAGGCTGGTTAGTTCATTTCTTAGTCTCTGCTTAGTTATATGTTACCTCAGCCTATCTGTGCTCCTTGCTACATCAGGTCCCCCAATGATTATTAGCTACTTTATGGGAGGCATCGGGTTCTATATTCTAATCTCCCACTGTTCTTTCATAAACAGGTAATAATGATGATAATAACAATAACAGTAATAATAAAACATATATTATTTACCATCTAAATTAGATATCATAGGACATATCTCACTTAATTGTCATTACAACCAAATGGAATATTATCATCATTTTACAGATGAGGAACATGTGCAAGAGAAATTAATTTCCATAAGCTCACAGTCCATTAGGTGGTAGAACCTAGATTCAAAAGGAATCTTTTATTTTACAAAAGAATACAATAATTATATCTTAATCCTTTAAATATAATATTTCATCTTTTGGGAGACATTGAAATCCTTGAGGAATGAAGAATGCACATTCTGGCAGGAATGTTTCTTCTGCAGATGTATGTTCTTCCTGTACCACAGTACACAGAGAGGCTCGAGTACAACACTAGATATGAGAGCTTGTTTTAACCATGAACATGTTTCATGGGGCACAAAAGCTACTGATTACCTCATCAATTACTGAAGTCAAATCTGCTTGCTTCTTTCACATCCCCCACAGGCATTTTTTTTTTCCCACTGACAAACTGTTTATTGAATTTTGCCATCAGTATGGGGTGTCTCTTGTATCTTAGAATCCTAGGATTCAGGGAGGTGGTAAAGTGGCAATGGTGAATTTGGGAATCTGGTCTCCCAAAAGTACCTGCCACTCTACCCCTGATTCTGCGATGGCTGCCAGGCGGATCACCCCTCCGCTGGAGCCGTCCCGCTCCATGGCCAAAGCGAGAGCTGCCCCGCTTCTCGGGAGTCCCAGCCCGCAATGATGATTCCTGCCGTCAGGTCTTCTCGGTATCGGTAACTCATCTCCTTAAAAAGGCTGGCTGACGTGTGTACCAGCGGAGGCTCATTCAGCTCAATGCTGATATCAGCATGGTGGAAACCATGCTGATAAATGACTGCGTCAGCTACTGCCTAGCTATCAGCTGCTGAGCCTGAGAGGCAGCAAAAAATACAGTCATGAATAGGGGTCAAGCTTGTCAGTCACTCGACTGGCGATGTACGACCCAGTGGTTGTTCTGGAGTCGGCTCCTAGAACCACGCCCCCATCAAACTGCACGGCCATGATAGTGGTCCCTGTTGAGACTTTCCAGTTTTCCCAGTTGGGGTTAATGGCCTCAGGCCCCTAGGCTGCTGCTGGCCGCGCTCCCCAAGCAGCTACTAAGGTGTCCGCCATCTTCTCCTCCCGTACGGCCACAAAGCAACTGTCGTAAAGCACCACAACTCTAGCACTTCCAAAAAGTCTCCAAGGAAGAATTATAATACTGTATGTTAATATTCCAAATATTTAAAAATCATTTCTCTTCTTAAAATCATGTCTGACATTTATCTATGAGAAGGTGCCACCTGCTGTAATGAACTGATCAGAAGAGAAGGAAGGAAAAGTGGACCAGCAGAACCAAAGAATCCAAACTACAGTGTGTGTGTGTGTGTGTGTGTGTGTGTGTGTGTGTTCCACCTTAGAGAACTAGTTTCTTATCTCTCTGTTTCCTCACCATCACCACTATGGGGCGAGGGGAGTGAAGGGGGGAGAAAGAAAAAGAGATAAAATTTGTCTTCAAACCTGTCTGGAAGTAGATTGGAAATAACTTCAGAGGCCCCAAAACTACTGAAATATAAGCAGTACCAACTTGCCTATTTAGAATTGCTCTTTAAAATTTGAATCTACTTGAAGGAGTACCCTAGGTAGCCTGAGATAGAAACGTTTTCTTTCCTGTAGGACAAGGAATTTACTTTTCTTTCCCTTTTACAGTATAAATCAGTAGACTTGTATAAATATCAACAAATTACTTTCCAAAAAGCTTAAATTATTTTACTTTTCAACAAGTAATATGAGAGTTTACCTGTCTCATTCAAACTTTAAATATTAATATTTATTGCTAATTTGATAGTTTAAAAATTTGTTCATTTCTGTGTTAATCTGCATTTCTTTTACTGTCAGAATGACTACATTTTCATAAATTTATCAATCATATGTATTTCCTCTTTTGTGAATTATCTCCAGATATGCCATTTCCATTATTTGTAGGCTTTGACGTCTTCTTTAGTGTATCCTCATAGACTATAGGTATTATCTGATTGCTTTATTTATTACCATAGTTAATAATTTTATTTCAACTTGCAGTTTTAATTTTTTATATTCACACAAAATTTTTAATGTTTTAGGTCAAATCTATTAATCTTTCTTTTTATGCTATATTTTATCACTTTGATACACAGAATGTTATTCCCATCCAGAGATAAGGCAAATATTCACCTACATTTTTGTCTAGCTTTTTAATCTGTTCATTTTTTTTTCACAGTACTTTTGTACAATTGGAACTGAGTTTTGTGAATGCGAGAGAAATGAGTCTTTCTTGCTAATTTCTCAGTAATTTTATTGAATAAAACAAAATTTCACCAATTATATTTCCTAACTTGATTAAATATCAAATGAGAAAGCCCTAAAGAAAATCATGTGTGCCCAGCAGTCAAGTCAGAGATCATCAAGAGGAAGCCATCAGGCTGCTTCCTACAGCTTTTATTAGAAAGGTAATTCCATGATGCATTTACTGTACTCCAGGGTCTGACTTTCTGCCTGACGTAGTCTAAGTGCTGATTTGTCAACACACCAAAAATAGATTTTTCTCCTAGGAGTGATACGTCTAAACCAAACTTACACAAGACTGATACACAAAGCCAGATGTCAATGAATTCATTTACAGCGAGAACTGTAACTGCCACAATGACCACACCCTCATGTCTCCAGGATCAGTGCTTTTATTTCAATAAGGCAGACGGGCAGACAGCTCAGAATAATAATCGAAAATGGCTGGGGTGGGAATTCCTGGTGGCCCAGTGGTAGCACTTTCACTGCTGGGGCCTGGGTTCAATACCTGGTCAGGGAACTAAGATCCCACAAGCCGGTGGCACAGCCCCCCAAAAAGAAAAAAAACTGCTTGATTTTTTTTTTGTCATTAGTCAACTGATGCTTTATAATATACACAATTGTATGGCTTCTTTATGGTGATTTTATATGCACAATTATGTGCTAATTTCACAATTCACCTCTTTGAGAGTAAGCTAATTTCCAAGTTCTTAGAAATATGATTTACTCTAACACCAAAATGCTGATAATAATGTTGTTTCTACTTATCTTTTTCTATTTGTGTTAAATCTTCCTGTTTATTCTTTCTTTTTCTTTCTTTTTTTTTTTTTTGCGGTACACGGGCCTCTCCCTGTTGTGGCCTCTGCCATTGCGGAGCACAGGCTCCAGACGCGCAGCCTCAGCGGCCATGGCTCACGGGCCCAGCTGCTCCGCGGCATGTGGGATCTTCCCGGACCGGGGCACGAACCTGTGTCCCCTGCATCGGCAGGCGGACTCTCAACCACTGCGCCACCCGGGAAGCCCCCCTGTTTATTCTTATACTATAGTTCAATTGTCTTTTAACTACAGTATTGGTTAAATATGTTTTAATATATGGTAGGGAAATTTTATTTTTTACTCCTCTGTTTCAAACTATTTGTAGCTATTTTTGCCTCTTTTTAATTTAAGAACAATTTTAGAAGCACCTTAGCTTTTGAATAAGAAAAAGTGACATTTTGAGATTATTATTGAAATCAAGTTAAGTAAATAAGTAGAAGAACCAAGATCTTTATACTCTCAGGGCTTCCATTCACAGCATGATTTGTCTCTTCATTGATTCAATGCTTGTATATTAATAAAATCTTATCTCACTCAGGCTCTGCATAATGTCCTACTATTTTATATTTTATAGGGGGATTATCGACAGGGTACTTTTTCCCTGTAACTTATTATTGCTGGTATCCAGAAAAGTTATTCTCAAAAATATTCATTAGAGATAGTCTTATAACCAGGCCATTCATTGAAGTGTCTCATTATACTTTACTCATTTATGCCCACTAGATCCAGTTTCATCTGGATATTTTTATTCATGAGCAAAGATTTATGACCAGGTACCAGGCACACTGTGAAATTCTGAAGATGCAATGTGAAATTCTGAAGAAACAGAATAAGGAACTTATAAGCAGTAAACGAAGGGAACTTGTTCTAGTGAATGGGAAAGAATAAAAAGAAAAATGGATAGAGAGAGATGACATTAAAAAGAGGAAGAATAAATATCTAGCCTGGAGATTCAGTATATTATTATGTGATGCTTTATAGATTTGCTTCAAGTCATTGTGCTCATCTTCAATTATAGATTTGTACTTGACCGTGTTTTTCCTTGCTAACACCTGCAATTACTCTATCTCATTTGATTTATAGTGTTGCACTTTTTAATTTTCAATAGATATAATTTTATATATAATTTTATAATACATGTTATAATATTATATAATATATAATAACATAATTTATAAAGAATTATTATCAAAAAGACTTGACTCTAGGCATCACTGTTCAGATCTCTTTGAATTTCAAACTATCTGTGAATATGGATAGAGCCGACAAGAATCACAGATATCCAAGTGGAATATAGTAAAGTAATAACCACCCTTTTTACCTTCGCAAGTTTTAAGCAATGATTGATCACTTTGGAGTGAGAGTGAGGATGTTGAAAATGTACTGTGTAAGGAAGTAGTACAAGCCCTGGGAAACCATGAGCTGTGAACTCAATGGACTTTATAGGTAGTAAAAGTAATAGTTTTCCACATCTAGGGCCTGAAGAATACTGCATTTAACTAAACAGAATTGGGAAAATTTTCATGTAGGAGATCTTAACTTTAAAGAGACTGTCTTAATAGGCTTATAAACCACAAACATATATTTCTCTCAGTTCTAGAGGCTGGAAGTCCAAAATTAGGGTGCCAGCATGGTCAGGTGAGGGCCCTCTTCCAAGTTGCAGACTTCTCATTATGTCCTAATAAGTCGGAAGAGGCTAGGGATCACTCTGGAGCCTCTTTTATAAGGGCACTAATCTCATTTATGAGGGCTCTGTGCTCATGACCTAATCACTTCCCAAAGTCCATCACATTGATCATCAGATTAACATAGGAATTTGAGGGGGGACATAAATATTCAGACTGTAGCAGATAGATTGATCTTTTCCAAATAAGAAAAACTATCAATTTAATCAATATTAGCTTTTTTTTAAAATCCCTGAGCCCAGGAAAATTTCAGATTTCATTGTGCTTTTTGTCTGCAATTTCTCCTTTTGTATAGTCATAAAGAAATATATTCATAAATTAGAAATTCATCCAGATAATTTATATTCAGCTTTCTATTTTCACATTTCTTTCTAGTCTGATGTGACTAGTATGGCAATTCATATTTGATGGGGTAATAGATTAGTAGTATCTGCCCTTTTGTGCCCTTTTTTTAGCTACAATTAGCAACTGTATTAAAATACAGGAAAAAAAATTCAGCCGGATGTGGGGAAGTATTTCTAAAATATCACAGAACTAGTGGAAAAGTTATATCTGCTGGCTTGGTGGGGATGTACTTTCTTTGCTATGTTATTGGTGCTGCTGTGCTTCTAATTGAAAAGAAAATTGAATAATGTTACCAGGCCAGCTTTTGGATATATGGTCAATATATATTTTTAAATTTTCAGGCACAGAGAGGAATTCTATACATTTATTTGCAATTTTGCTTTTGAAGTTTCTAGGAATGTGAGTGTTTATACATGAGTGATATAACTAAATATAAAACCTGGATGTATTATACACAATGTTTACTTTTTGTGGATCATGAATTATTTTCAAACAACATTTTTAGTTCTAAACTGAAATCACAACACACAATCAAATGATCTTTCAACCAAGTGTTTTATCATGAGCAATGTTATCCATACAAGCCTTTTATGCTATCAGCTATGTGTTACAGACTTAAGTAGCCCCCAAACCAGGAATTACTTTTCTTTTTTTTTTTTTAAGAATTGCTTATTTGCATTACTCCAGAAAAATCCACATGTTAAATCATCTACAAACAGACTAAGAAAATAGTAGCAAGATGCAGTGTGATGTAGAGGAATAAATCTTAACCTGGAAATCAAAAGATGTAGGTTCTAATCACATTTTCACAGCTACTTGTGTGATACTAGGAAAATCAGTCCTTCTGGTATTCAAACATCCTCTACAAAATGGAGTGGTTAGATAAAGTAATCAATGCAAAAATACTCTGACATTCTCATACATCTATGTTCAATGGCTGTTGGATGTTGTACAGCAAAAATCATAGAGGTGAAGTGGTCATGGTGAAATTTACCATGATGAATAATCATGTTTGGGCTTATATTAGGATCTGAGTTTGAATAAATAAAACTTTGAGACTTTTGAACAAAATTATTTTAGCTCTTCTGCTTTCATTTTCTTTCCTAACTATGATTATGTGATCATATGAATTATGATTGGTTTACAAATAATAGTCAACATATTTTACTATGCCACTACATATGGAAACATAGCCTTTAAATAGATTTCTTCTAAGCAAGGTGAATGTGATCAAATTCAAAGACTGAAGTTTGAACTCATATTGCCTCCTTGCATGTAGAAATTGCCTTCTGAGAAAATAATTTGGCCCCTTTAGAGGCAAACTTTGGAATGTATAGTAAGATACAAGAGGATGTTTTATTATTACAGAGCCCCCGTTTTGCTGACTGGAACTCTGCCATAATACCTCCTGATTCAGAAAAGAATAAACAGTTTATAAACTGGGCTCTGCTGAAGTAATCATCTTCATTAGCACGATTTTCATCTGACCCTGTATTGACCCTGGAGCACCGATTAACTTAAGTTTAAGCATAATTGTGAACATATGGTAAATGAAGAATACATGAACCTGAGTGAATTTACAAAGTCAGCTATGTAAAAACAGATTCTTAGAGGTCAAACTAAACTAATATGTAAATACATAATAATTTTCACCTCCAGAAACAGAGGTTATTCTCTCTCTGAAAATAATTGCTATCATTCTAGCTTCATAATATGCATTGTTATTGCTTTGTAAGTCAACCTGATTTCAAATCTTGCTTTTCTTTCTATTTTACAATCCTTATTATAGTATATTATGTTGATCTCTTCTCATTTAAAAATGTTCCTATTTTGTTAATGCAGACACAATTAACCTTGTCTAGAACAATCCTGTTTTTATATAAAATTTCAAGCTGGTGAAGGCATATATAAAAGGAAAACTGCTGAAAGCAGTAAATTGCTCAGTTTACTTTCTCCAACATCAGCATGTCTAAATGTCCCTCTTTACCCAGTAAGTATCCATCTATGTTTGCTCTTTCCATAATGGTTTCAGCTTCTTTAAAATCCAAGCTGCTGACCACTCTTTCATAGGGTAGAATTCAAGTAAAAAATATAAAGAAATAAAGACTTTGTAACGATTATGCAATTCATTCCTAAATTATTTGAAGAGCTAAGAGCTGATCACTAATTTGGGAGTTGAATGAGGATACCCATACAAATGATTTTCATTTCTATCTTATGTTTTAATGTAAAAAATATTTGCAGAAGTATTAAGTATATTATAATTCCCTCCTTTACTATTCTTTACTATTTAAGAGCAATGCTTGGCCATGAATAATGTATATTTCCTGACTAGCTCGTTGTGTTTTTTTTGTTTGTATTTGTTATTTTTTTTTTTTGGTACGCAGGACTCTCCCTCTTGTGGCCTCTCCCGTTGCGGAGCACAGGCTCCGGACGCGCAGGCTCAGCGGCCATGGCTCACCGGCCTAGCTGCTCTGCAGCATGTGGGATCTTCCCGGACCTGGGCATGAACCCGTGTCCCCCGCATCGGCAGGCGGACTCTCAACCACTGCACCACCAGGGAAGCCTGCTGACTAGCTCCTTTATCGTGAATAATTCAATGAAATTATTTTGTACTTCAAAGAAATAGTCAACTTCCTAATATTCTTTGTATTATCTAATGTATGTTTAGGGAAATCATCACAGTAGCTTACCTCCAATTATAATAATATTACTGATACACAAAATAAAGAGCACATAAGAATGACTACAGGGCTTCCCTGGTGGTGCAGTGGTTAAGAATCTGCCTGCCAATGCAGGAGACAAGGGTTCGAGCCCTGGTCCAGGAAGATCCCACATGCCGCGGAGCAACTAAGCCCGTGAGCCATGGCCGCTGAGCCTGTGCGTCCGGAGCCTGTGCTCCGCAACGGGAGAGGCCACAGCAGTGAGAGGCCTGTGCACCGCAAGGAAGAGTAGCCTCCGCTCACCGCAATTAGAGAAAGCCCACACGCAGCAACGAAGACCCAACGCAGCCAAAAATAAATAAATAAAATAAATAAATTTAAAAAGAAAAAAGAATGATTAAAGGAAAGTAACTGTGAGACATTTGAGGTTACTTCAGTTGGAATTAATTGAAAGCCAAAGAAAGTACTTGATTTCGATCAAGCAAACAGAATGTTCTTAAAGCCCCAACCTCATTTAATTTTTTTTTGAATTTTATTTATTTTTTTATACAGCAGGTTCTTATTAGTTATCCATGTTATACATATTGGTGTATACATGTCAATCCCAATCTCCCAATTCATCCCACCACCACCATCCTCCGCCATTTTCCCCCTTGGTGTCCATACGTTTGTTCTCTACACCTGTGTCTCTATTTCTGCCCTGCAAACCAGTTCATCTGTACCATTTTTCTAGGTTCCACATATAATTTTGATTCTCTCCCAGATCTGAAGCCCAAACACTATCCAACTCTTCAATTTTCTTGCAAAGCACCTGACAACAAAACAAGACAAGGTATAGAACATGATAAAACTGGAAAGCACATGCATTTTTGAGATAGATAAAGAGAATGTAGAAATGATCACACACCTAACATTGTGCTTGGGACAGAGTGGATGGCAGATTGCTGACTAAACTTATGACTAACATTGATACAATGACAATGCAAGAATGCCTATCCACTTGTCTAACAAGAATGACCCTGCATGTAATGCAAACACATTCAACAATAAGGTTACAATAATGTCCAGCACCATGGCAAAAACATAAATTAGAATAACTTATGAGCATCTTTGAATTATAATATTACAGATTTCACTCTTAAATTCTCCTTTCTTTAACTGAAGAACAAGTGGTTTATTCAAGTATGGGTTCATTTCATCTAATACTGGCTTAACTATAGATACTCAAAATCCCTGTAAATAACTGTGCTAGTCTTCTGTGGTCCTCACGATAAACACTTCTATAAAAAAAGAGTCCTGTGAAATGGATGCATACATCATAGAAATACAAAGGTAGAAAAGCCACTTTTGTCACCTAAAAACTATTGTACAGGGAGAGTCTTGATTTTTAATAGCACAAAGAGAAATAATTTTATGTGCTTCCATTCATACAATATTTGTATTTTATTCATACTGAGAAAAAGGATTATATTGAGTATTTAAAATTCTTTTGTAAGACTAAAAAGAAAGAATGTTTCTATAAACATGGCATTTTGAATTCTATCCTGAAGAGATATATGCAAGCAGTTATGTTTCATATTAAACTATAATTTTTATTTTCCTCAAATTTTCTATTATGTATTCTCCCTGTAACTCATTTAAACATCTTAAAATGATCTAAATGAGGATATTTTATACAATGTAATAGATGTTTTCTACTGCAGATAAAACTCATCTCTTTTTTCTTTCTGAATGTAGAATATCTGGTCTCTAATCTTTAGGCAATTGTGTAAATTCTTTGGTGAATGCTATCAAGCAACACATTAGTCCTGTGTTTACAGTGACTATATATAAACATTTGGGCAATGAATGAAATATTTAGTTAAATCAATTTTTTTCTTGTGTTTGAGTATTGCATGTTCTAGCTATATTGTTCTTGGAAATAGTGATACTTTTCTTCTTGGCTTTGTCTTCCCACTGGATATGTTTCACAGTGGTCTTCCTTCTGATATAACACTTTTGATAAAAATTAGGAGAGTGGTCAGACAGTGGCCCAGTAATTTTTTATGATTCCATAATACCTTTCAACTCTGTGATTTCTAAAATTTAAAGAATCATAGAAAACCGTGAGTGTGTAAGGAGTCTCAGGAGCATCTAAGACTTTACATTCTTTTTTTGTTGTAGAAGTCTTTTATTTTTTAAGATCAAACTCTAAATATGGTTTTCATGCAATAACTTTATGAAGTATCTAAAAAATATCTCAGGTTACTCCACTAAGACAATACTACCCCTTGCCTGTTCATCACTCAATTTTGACTAGTCATCTTCCACCTTACTAACTTTATTGATTGTACTGTATACTAACAAAATTATTAATATTTATTTTTAACAAACACTCCTAAAAATAAAAATAGGCCATGAAGTCTGAAAAGAAGCAATGTCAGGAAAATATAAATAAAAATTTATCTAGTATAACCACATTAAAATTAATTAAAGTAATATTTAGGAAAACAACTTTGTCAAACTCATGAAAACTATAGGTAAATATATTGCAAAAAATATATTTATCACAAAAGAATTTTGAAAACAGCAAACAACTCCAAAAATGTTTTAAGTACTGTAGAGCAGAGTAAAAGAAAATTCAAAAAAGCAAATAATGTTGATAAAAGCAGATATTAAAACACAGGTGCAAAAAAACAAAAGAAATTGATTTTTATGCTTGTTCTTTGAAGAATTACAAATGTCTAGCAATAATAGTCACAGGGAATTAAAAAGGGGAAAGCACAGATAAATATATTAAGAATGAAAAAGAAAACAAAACTGATAAAATGGAGATATATATAAAACTAACTAGAATAAACTGTATGCCAATAAATTAGAAAACCTAAATGTAATTGATAGTTTTGCAGGAAATTTTAAATGACCAATTTGACTCACAAATACAGCACACTTAAATGAAATGTAACCATTAAAGAAGTTGAACTTGTAGTCAAAAATTTCATAAAGGACACCGGAAAGACTTTTTATTGGCATGTTAATCATATCTTCAAGGGCAGTTCATTCATAACTTACACAAAATATTTCAAAGATAAAGTGGGAAAGATGTCCAACTGGTTTTTAAAGAATAGTACTTTTATGCAATAATTGGAAAAGTATGCAGAAAATTTGTAATTCTTTTAACTTATAAATTTAAATCTAAAAACTCCAGATAAAATATTTTCAGACAAAATCAAGTAGAGTGCCAAAAATAATATATCAGGATAAAGTAGTACTTATCCTTTGAGTATAAAAGTAATTCACGGGACTTCCCTGGTGGCACAGTGGTTGAGAGTCTGCCTGCCAACGTGATGGACATGGGTTTGAGCCCTGGTCCGGGAGGATCCCACATGCCGCAGAGTGGCTAGGCCTGTGCGCTACAACTGCTGAGCCTGTGCTCTGGAGCCCGTGGGCCACAACTGCTGAGCCTGCATGCCACCACTGCTGAAGCCTGTGCACCTAGAGCCTGTGCTATGCAACGGGACAGGCCACTGCAGTGAGAGGCCCGTGCACTGCAGCAAGGAGTGGCCCCCACTCGCTGCAGCTGGAGAGGGCCCACGCACAGCAATGAAGAGCCAATGCAGCCAAAAATATATAAATAAATAAATTTATTTTTTTAAAAAAGTAATTCACCAT
Organism: Kogia breviceps; assembly: GCF_026419965.1. Classification (NCBI taxonomy): domain Eukaryota; kingdom Metazoa; phylum Chordata; class Mammalia; order Artiodactyla; family Physeteridae; genus Kogia; species Kogia breviceps. The sequence continues at coordinate 53,889,973 of NC_081312.1, forward strand.
CATAAATCTATCAGTATAATGTACTTCATAAACAGAAAAATTATTCTACAAAATCCAACAAGTCTTCTTGATTTAAAAAAACTTAGCAAGCCAGGCATATATGAGATTTCTTTTCTACTAAAAAATTGCAGCAAATATACATTTTGTACATTTTGTATATTTATGCTTTATCTTTTATATTAACTGAGCTGAACATTTGTCTAATTTATGTATATTTTTAAAATATTGACTAATATTTTAGTCAATACTCTTTTCTTCATTAATTTCTGATTTTATCTTTATTATTTATTTTATTTTCTTTATAATTTTCCCATTTTTTAATTTGAAGATTTAATTTGTTCTATACATATGTGAATATGTACATATATATGATTAAGTGTTTAAGTCTATAAATTTTCCTATGATCATTGGCTTTATATTTAAATATTAGATTCTGATATGTAATATTTTAATTATTATACTATCATAGTGATTAATAATTCTAAGAAAATTGATGAACTGATTCTGTTTTATCAAAAAATCTAGTCTGTTAATTAGCTATTGTAAAAAAATTTTTAAACAACATTATTAATAAGAGTTAGTATTGATTGGTTCAATATTAGAGGCATAAATAAATAGAAGAGAAGGTGGGTCAAAAAGACATGCATAGGAGTATAAATGAGTTTACTATTAGGTAAATTTGGCTTTTAAGTTTAGCAGGAGAAAGATGGACTATTTAATAATAAAGGAGTTTGGACATTTGATCATGTATTTGGAAAAAAACAAAAGCTAAACTTCTATTCAAAACTTTACATAACAGCAAGCTTCTGATTAATTGAAGTACATATAATAGACCATAAATATGCTAGAAGGAAATAAATAGTTTTATTTTGTAATGTTGGAATGTGGAAAGTTTTCCTAAAAAAGATACTACATGTATGTATACATATGAGATTTTATAATGTAAAATTATTCATCTTAAGAAAGAACTTACGACAGAATTAAAAAGCCTAGTGGCAAACTGGCATAAAAATTTGTAATGTGCAATTACAAAAATTATTCATATTAACAATATATAAATATCTCTTACCAACAAATAAAAAAGAACAACCTTCTAAAACACCTGAGCAAAATCCACTTCTGGAAAGTTACTATTTCATCAATACTTGAACATGTGCACAAATATATACAAGTATACATAAATATACCCACTATATACACATACATATATTTATGTGCTATAGTTAAAAATTATACATGTCTATTTTAAGAAAATAGAAAAAATAAATTATGGCACATATGTATTATGAAGCTATTAAAAAGAATGTGATTTATTCACATCAACAGATTTCAAAGACGTGTTTTTGTGTGTGTGATCATACACTAAGAAAGGAAACAATAAAAGAGAGGTTTCCTCTATGGTATACAATGGGATGAGCAAGGAAGAATTTTCTTATTTTATTGTGTATAACATTTAGTGTTTTATATTTTTACAATATAGATAAATAATTTTAATTTTTAAAAATAAAGTATTAATGTTAAAATATTAGAATTAGAATACTTTGCATTCCATTGTTATTTCTTATCTTTCATATCTAGTGGATGCCATAAAATTTTAATGTCTTTACAGATGTACATCTACATTTATACATTTAGAATTAGTAAGGTCGGGGTATTAAAATGGAAGGGACATACTTAAAACTTATTTTGATATATAAGGAAAGGATCATCCATTTTTGTACCCTCTGCAGAGTGTGGAAAGAAGTTCATATTCCATGAGTTTTTGTTTGTTGTGCTTTGTTTTATTTTTGGTTCACTTTGCATGAAACATTACAGTATAGGAGAATATGATCACTGATACCATGAGAGTGTGAAATATATGTACTGAGTAACTGTGGAGAAAAGCTTTATGTGGAGCTTTGACAATCAGAAAATGGTAGAAAGATGTTAAAGTAAAAAAAAACTAAAAATACATTTAAACGTCTTAAGGAGTACTTATTGCATTAACAGAGTCTCTGCTTATAACTAATACCAAATAATTATTAAAATAATTTTTCTAAAATATATAACATTAAATGTGTGGCTATATAATTGACCACACAAATAATCAAAGTTCAGTAAAAATACAAAATTGAAAAATTTTAAATAGTTGATTATTAAACCAGTTTTAAGATTATCTAATACCACAGCTAATATGCAGTAAATATTCATTAAGTGTTCATTTAAAATTAAAAAAATTAAAAAAAATTAAAAAAATAAAAATAATGACTGGTATTTACCCTGCACTCATTCTGTGCTGGATTTGTGGTAATTATAATACATGCATTTTCTCATTTTCTTATCACAACCACCCAAGGAATCGCTATATAGATCAATGATCCCTGACAAGGCTACCATCTAGTGGCGATTAATTTAAGCCTTAGTCAGTTATCTTGGAATTATTCTGGCACCCAGGGAAGAAGGATAAGGAATTTTATTAACATGGACAAAAAATAGATGGCTAAATAATTTTAAAATAGCATGTTATCCTACATTAATGATGTTGTAGCCTACTTCTGCATATGCAAATACAACCTGTTTTGATAGGTTGAGTTAATGGATCTGAGCACTATGAAAACAGAAGATTATCTAATATTGTGGGCACAGAGGAAAGTAGTTTACAAGTTTTACTATTTTTATTTTCTTTAAACATCTTTATTGGAGTATAATTGTTTTAAAATGGTGTGTTAGTTTCTGCTTTATAACAAAGAGAATAAGTTATACATACACATATGTCCCCATATCTCTTCCCTCTTGCATCTCTCTCCCTCCCACCCTCTCCATCCAACCCCTCTACGTGGTCACAAAGCACCAAGCTGATCTCTCTGTAATATGCAGCTGCTTCCCACTAGCTATCTATTTTACGTTTGGTAGTGTATATATGTCCATGCCACTCTCTCACTTTGTCCCAGCTTATGCTTCCCCTTCCCCATATCCTCAAGTCCATTCTCTAGTAGGTCTGCATCTTTATTCCCGTTTTGCCCCTAGGTTCAACATGACCTTTGTTTGTTTGTTTGTTTTTAGATTCCATATATATGTGTTAGCATATGGTATTTGTTTTTCTCTTTCTGACTTACTTCACTCTGAGTGACAGTCTCTAGCTCCATCCACCTCACTACAAATAAGTCAATTTCGTTTCTTTTTATGGCTGAGTAATATTCCATTGTAAATATGTGTCACATCTTCTTTATCCATTGATCTGTTGATGGACACTTAGGTTGCTTCCATGTCCTGGCTATTGTAAATAGAGCTGCAATGAACATTGTGGTACATGACTATTTTTGAATTATGGTTTTCTCAGGGTATATACCCAGTAGTGGGATTGCTGGGTTGTAAGGAACCTCCCTACTGTTCTCCATAGTGGCTGTATCAATCTATATTCCCACCAACAGTGCAAGAGTGTTCCCTTTTCTCCACACCCTCTCCAGCATTAACTGTTTGTAGATTTTTTGATGATGGACATTCTGACTGTTGTAAGATGATACCTCATTGTAGTTTTGATTTGCAATTCTCTAATGATTAATGATGTTGAGCATTCTTTCATGTGTGTGTTGGCAATCTGTATATCTTCTTTGGAGAAATGTCTATTTAGGTCTTCTGCCCATTTTTGGATTGGGTTTTTTTTTTTTTTTTTTTTTATATTGAGCTGCATGAGCTGCTTGTAACTTTTGGAGGTGAATTCTTTGTCAGTTGCTTCATTTGAAAATATTTTCTCCTATTCTGAGGGTTGTCTTTTTATCTTGTATATGGTTTCCGTTGCTGTGCAAAAGCTTTTAAGATTCATTAGGTCCCATTTGTTTATTTTTGTTATTATTTCCATTTCTTTAGGAGGTGGGTCAAAAAGGATCTTGCTGTGATTTATGTCATAGAGTGTTCTGCTTATGTTTTCCTCTAAGAGTTTGATGGTGTCTGGCCTTACATTTAGGTCTTTAATCCATTTTGAGTTTATTTTTATGTATGCTGTTAGGGAGTGTTCAAATTTCATTCTTTTACATGTAGATATCCAGTTTTCCTAGCACCACTTATTGAAGAGTCTCTCTTTTCTCCATTGTATATTCTTGTGTACTTTATCAAAGAGAAGGTGACCATATGTGCGTTGGTTTATCTTTGGGTTTTCTATCCTGTTCCATTGATCTCTATTTCTGATTCTGTGCCAGTACCATACTTTCTTGATTACTGTAGTTTTGTAATATAGTCTGAATTCAGGGAGCCTGATTCCTCCAGCTCCATTTTTCTTTCTCAAGTTTGCTTTGGCTATTCGGAATAGCCAAATGTTTTGTGTTTCCATACAAATGGTGAAATTTTTTGTTCTAGTTCTGTGAAAAATGCCAGTGGTAGTTTGATAGGGATTGCATTGAATCTATAGATTGCATTGGTTAGTAGAGTCATTTTCACAATGTTGATTCTTCCAATCCAAGAACATGGTATATCTCTCCATCTATTTGTATCATCTTTAATTTCTTTCATCAGTGTCTTATAATTTTCTGCATACAGGTCTTTTGTCTCCTTAGGTAGGTTTATTCCTAGATATTTTATTCTTTTTGTTGCAGTGGTAAATGGTAGTGTTTTCTTAATTTCACTTTCAGATTTTTCCTCATTAGTGTATAGGAATGCAAGAGATTTCTGTGTGTTAATTTTGTATCCTGCAACTTTACCAAATTCATTGATTAGCTCTAGTAGTTTTCTGGTAGCATCCTTAGGATTCTCTATGTATCGTATCATGTCATCTGCAAACAGTGACAGCTTTACTTCTTCTTTTCCAATTTGGATTCCTTTAATTTCTTTTTTTTCTCTGATTGCTGTGACTAAAACTTCCAAAACTATGTTGAATAATAGTGGTGAGAGTGGGCAATCTTGTCTTGTTCCTGATCTTATGGAAAAAAAATGGTTCCAGTTTTTCACCATTGAGGATGATGTTGGCTGTGGGTTTGTCATATATGACCTTTACTATGTTGAGGAAAGTTCCCTCTATGCCTACTTTGTGGAGGGTTTTTATCATAAATGGGTGTTGAATTTTGTCAAAAGCTTTCTCTGCATCTATTGAGATGATCATATGCTTTTCTCCTTCAGTTTGTTACTGTGGTGTATCACGTTGATTGATCTGTGTATATTAAAGAATCCTTGCATTCCTGGGATAAACCCCACTTGATCATGGTGTATGATCCTTTTAATGTGCTGTTGGATTCTGTTTGCTAGTATTTTGTTGAGCATTTTTGCATCTATGTTCATCAGTGATGTTGGCCTCTAGCTTTCTTTCTTTGTGACATCTTTTTCTGGTTTTGGTATCAGGGTGAAGTTGGCCTCGTAGAATGAGTTTGGGAGTGTTCCTCCCTCTGCTATGTTTTGGAAGAGTTTGAGAAGGATAGGTGTTAGCTCTTCTCTGAATGTTTGATAGAATTCGCTTGTGAAGCCATTTAGTCCTGGGCTTTTGTTTGATGGAAGATTTTTAATCACAGATTCAATTTCAGTGCTTGTTATTGGTGTGTTCATATTTTCTATTTCTCCCTGGTTCAGTCTCTGAACATTGTGCATTTCTAAGAATTTGTCCATTTCTTCCAGGTTGTCCAATTATTGGCATAGAGTTGCTTGTAGTAATCTCTCATGATCCTTTGTGTTTCTGCACTGTCAGTTGTTACTTCTCCTGTTTCATTTCTAATTGTATTGATTTGAGTCTTTTCCCTTTTTTTTCTTGATAAGTCTAGCTAATGGTTTATCAATTTTGCTTATCTTCTCAAAGAACAAACTTCTAGTTTTATTGATCTTTGCTATCATTTCCTTCATTTCTTTTTCATTTATTTCTGATCTGATCTGTATGATTTCTTTCCTTCTGCTAACTTTGAGGGTTTTTTTGTTCTTCTTTCTCTAATTGCTTTAGGTGTAAGGTTAGGTTGTTTATTTGAGATATTTCCTGTTTCTTAAGGTAGGATGGTATTGCTATAAACTTCCCTCTTAGAACTGCTTTTGCTGCATCCCATAGGTTTTGGGTTGTTGTGTTTTCATTGTAATTTCTTCTAGGTATTTTTTATTTCCTCTTTGATTTCTTCAGTGATCTCTTGGTTATTAAATAGTGTGTTGTTTAGCCTCCATGTGTTTGTATTTTTTACAGATTTTTTCCTGTAATTGATGTCTAGTCTCATAGCGTTGTGGTCGGAAAAGATACTTGATATGATTTCAATTTTCTTAATTTACCAAGGTTTGATTTGTGACCCAAGATATGATCTATCCTGGAGAATGTTCCTTGAGCACTTAAGAAGAATGTGTATTCTGTTGTTTTTGGATAGAATGTCCTATAAATATCAATTAAGTCCATCTTGTTTAATGTATTATTTAAAGCTCATGTTTCCTTATTTATTTTCATTTTGGATGATCTGTCCATTGGTGAAAGTGGGGTGTTAAAGTCCCCTACTATGATTGTGTTACTGTCGATTTCCCCTTTTAAGGCTGTTAGTATTTGCCTTATGTATTGAGGTGCTCCTGTATTGGGTGCATAAATATATACAATTGTTATATCTTCTTCTTGAATTGATCCCTTGATCATTACGTAGTGTCCTTCTTTGTCTCTTGAAATATTGTTTGTTTTAAAGTCTCTTTTGTCTGATATGAGAATTTCTACTCCAGCTTTCTTTTGATTTCCATTTGCATGGAATATCTTTTTCTATCCCCTCACTTTCAGTCTGTATGTGTCCCTAGATCTGAAGTGAGTCTCTTGTAGACAGCATATATACGGGTCTTGTTTTTGTATCCATTCAGCCAATCTATGTCTTTTGGTGGTAGCATTTAATCCATTTACATTTAAGGTAAGTATCGATATGTATGTTCCTATTACCATTTTCTTAATTGTTTTGGGTTTACTATTGTAGGTCTATTCCTTCTCTTGTGTTTCCTGCCTAGAGAAGTTCCTTTAGCATTTGCAGTAAAGCTGGTTTGGTGGTGCTGAATTCTCTTAGCATTTGCTTGTCTGTAAAGGTCTTAATTTCTCCATCAAATCTGAATGAGATCCTTGCTGGGTAGAGTAATATTGGTTGTAGGTTTTTCTCCTTCATCATTTTAAATATGTCCTGCCACTCCCTTCTGGCTTTCAGAGTTTCTGCTGAAAGATCAGCTGTTAAACTTATATGGATTCCCTTGTGTGTTATTTGTTGTTTTTCCCTTGCTGCTTTTAATATTTGTTCTTTATATTTAATTTTTGACAGTTTGATTAATATGTGTCTTCATGTGTTTCTCCTTGGATTTATCCTGTATGGTACTCTGCTTCCTGGACTTGATTAACTATTTCCTTTCCCATATTAATGAAGTTTTCAACTATAATCTCTTCAAATATTTTCTCAGTCCCTTTCTTTTTCTCTTCTTCTTCTGGGACCTCTATAATTCGAATGTTGGTGCATTTAATGTCCCACAGGTCTCTGAGACTGTCCTTAATTCTTTTCATTCTTTTTCTGTATTCTGCTCTACAGTAGTTATTTCCACTATTTTATTTTTCTGGTCACTTATCAATTCTTCTGCCTCAGTTATTCTGCTGTTGATCCTTTCTAGAGAATTTTAAATTTCATTTATTGTGGTGTTCATCACTGTTTGTTTGCTCTTTAGTTCTTCTAGGTTCTTGTTAAACATTTCTTGTATTTTCTCCATTCTATTTCCAAGATTTTGAATCATCTTTACTATCATTATTCTGAATTGTTTTTAAGGGAGACTGCCTATTTCCTCTTCATTTGTTAGGTTGGTGGGTTTTTGCCTTGCTCCTTCATCTGCTGTGTGTTTCTCTGTCTTCTCATTTTGCTTAACTTACTGTGTTTGTAGTCTCCTCTTTGCAGGCTACAGGTTGTTTTTTCCTATTTCGCAGGTTTCCGCTGTCCCCAGTGGCTAAGGTTGGTGCAGTGCATTGTGCAGGCTTCCTAGTGGAGGGGACTAGTGCCTGTCTTCTGGTGGATGAAGCTGGATCTTGTCTTTCTTTTGGGCAGGTCCACGTCTAGTGGTGTGTTTGGGGGTGTCTGTGGACTTACTATGATTTTAGGCAGTCTCTGTGGTAATGGATGGGGTTATGTTCCTGTCTTGCTAGTTGTTTGGCATAGGGTGTCTAGCACTGTAGCTTGCTGGTCGTTGAGTGGAGCTGGGTCTTGGCATTGAGATGGAGATCTCTGGGAGATTTTCACCATTTGATATTATGTGGAGCTGGGAGGCCTCTTATGGGCCAGTGTCCTGAACTTGGCTCTCCTACTTCAGTGGCACAGCCCTGATGCCTGGCTGGAGCACCAAGAGCCTGTCCTCTACATGGCTCAGAATAAAAGGGAGTAAAAAAAGAAAGAAAGAAAGAGAGAAGAAGATGAAATAAAATAAAATAAATTTATGAAAAAAATTATTATTAAGAAAAAAAGTTTTTAATTTAAAAAAATCGGACAGAAAGAACCCTAGGACAAATGGTAAAAGCAAAGCTATAGAGAGAAAATCACACAGAAGCATACACATACACACTCACAAAAAGAGAAAAAGCAAAAAGTATATATATATATCATTGCTCCTAAAAGCCACCTCCTCAATTTGCGATGATTCATTGTCTCTTCAGGTATTCCAAAATGTAGGGTACATCAAGTTGATTGTGGAGATTTAATCTGCTGCTCCTGAGGCTGCTAGGAGAAATTTCCCCTTCTCTTCTTTGTTTGCTAAGCTCCCAGGGTTCAGTTTTGGATTTGGACCCGCCTCTGCATTTAGGTCACCTGAGGGCGTCTGTTCATTGTTCAGACAAGACGGGGTTAAAGGAGCAGCTGATTTGGGAGCTTTGGCTCACTCAGGAGGGGGTGGGGAGGGTGGGGTACGGATGAGGGGTGAATCTGCGGCGGCAGAGGCCAGCGTGACGTTGCACCAGCCTGAAGCGCACCATGCGTTCTGGGGAAGCTGTCCCTGGGTCACGGGACCCTGGCAGTACAAGTTTTACTATTTAAAAAAAATATTTTAATTAAATGTTTATATCATTATCATCTAGATTAAAACTATATTCAATTTACTGGTCATTATATTATATTCAACAGAAGGTTGAAATAATATTCTTTTATAGATAGTTGGGAGTAAGGAGAAAGGAAAAATCTGAAATATATTTTGGGATAAATTAGGAGAGAAAAAAGTTGAAACATCCTATGGACACAGAAAACTATCAGGTTTTTCAAACCATGTCTCTTGAGAGCAAATCTGGTGGTATATAAAATTTTAGATGTAGCCTATAACAAGTTCATAAATGGTTTCCATGGCACCACCCAAATCCCACCCAAAACTCCATACACTTGGAAATGAGCAACAGATCTCATGAGACTTCACACTCAATTACAAAGTACTCTGAAGTGTGCCTTTATGCTGGTTTTCTCAATTAATTACAGCAAGTGTCACCATGGACAGCTTGCAGCAGTTAATTGAATTTGACAGGTTAACTTGAGAACCTTATTCACTGAATGCACTGGGGAATTGGGGTGAGCAAAAGGGCTGGCCAATACAGAAAACAGAAGATGCTAGTGGAAAAAAATAATAGTGGAGTCAGCACTAAGTAGATTAGAAATATTTATCCCCAAAGGAAGAGAATGACCAGAGAATACATCAGTGAGATGTCATTTCATTATTCTTAAATTCTTAGGCTGTCCAATTTGCTTCTATTTTGGAGATTTCTGTTCTGAGATTGTATAATTTTGGAGATTGGGAAATTATTTTAATAGCTGCACAAAATTAAAATATACTGCTATTTCATGCTTCCAGTCAGCCACATCCAAAGGCAATATGAACACAACTTTCAGTTCACATTTGATCTCATTTTTCTTTTCCCCACTTTAAAATTATCATCTCCTGTTTTCCTGGTGTTTGTCAGAACATTAACATTCGAACAATCAATCTAATTTGAAACATCATCTTTGACTTATTTTACTTCTAGAAGTCTTTCCCTGCTATCTTTCAGTAATTCCCATTCCTTCTGTTGTTCAAATATCTCTGAAATCCCTTTTCTAATCTTATTTCTATTTCTCTAGTTCAGAATCTTATTATACCATTTTATATAATAACAATTTTTAAAAACCTTGTGTCTAATATCCTTGCCTTCATTTTCTGGTTTTTTCTGTGCTCCTGCCCTTGTGTCCATCTTCTGCACAGTCTCAATGTGAGTCTTTTTCTAAACTACAGCTCTGATTATGTTATTTTCCTCTCTAGTGAGACTGTTATATTAAATTTAATTGATTAGTCTGGAATACTAAATAGGCACATGTTGCTGTCCAGTTTTCCTAACACCATTTATTGAAGAAACTGTCCTTTCTCTGTTGTATATTCTTGACCCTACTGTCATAAATAAATTGGTTGTATCTATGTGGTTTTATTTCTGCACTCTCTGTTCCATTGGTCTATGTTTCTGTTTTTCTGCCAGTATCATACTGTTGGATTAGCTTTATAATATAGTTTGAAATCAGGAAGTGAGATGCCTCCAGCTTTGCTTTTCTTTTTCAAGATTGTTTTGGCTTAAAAAGACAACCTATAGAATAAGAGAAAATATTTGCAAATCATATATCTGAGAAGGGGTTAATATCCAAAATATATAAAGAACTCATAAAATTCAAAAGCAGAAAAACAAATTTTAAAATGGGCAGAGAATCTGAATAGACATTTTTCCAAAAAAGACATATAAATGGCAAATAGGTACATGAAAAGATGCTCAATATCACTGATCATCAGGGAAATGCAAATCAAAACCACAATGAGATATTACCTCACACTTGTTAGAATGGCCAGACACAAATAATAGATATATTATGAATTCATTTATATGAAGATCAAGGACAGGGAAAACTAATCTGTTGAGCTAGAAATCAAAATAGTGGTTGTTGAAAAGGGGACACGAGAATTTTCTGGCATCAGGGAAATTTTTTACACCTTGATTGTGTTCGTGTTTATTTGAATATGTGCATTTATTAAAACTCAATATTTTGTGCATATCTCTATGTAAATTTTACCTCAATTGTTGAAAAAGGTTAAACTCTTAAAACTCTGATACTAAAAAGAAATATTATAAATTGCACTAAACCTATGAAATTGCTCACTTTTTTTTGTACTAAAGGAAATTCAAGTGAAAACCAAAGGAATATGTCATTTTTATCTACTGAATAAAAAATGTAAAATAATAATACTATATACTTAGGAAGATATCACATTCATTTAGTGGGACAATAAGTTCACATACTCGTTCTAAAAAATACCTTTCTGATTCAGTAATTCAACTTTTAAAAAATTAATTATTTAGGCAAATGTTCATATATATCCATTGTGGCATTTTTTATAACACTAAATTGTAGACAACTGAAATTTCTCAAAATAAAATAATTTTATTGGTTAAATAAATGAGTGGTAAACCATTTGGAAAAAGTCATTAAAACAGGGTTTTTAAAAATTAAATTTTATTGTTATGAGAAAATTATCCTAATACAATATAAAAAGAAAAAATAAGTTTAGAGATCAAAAATACATTCAGTATGATTATAATTTATGAAAAATTACACATTTAGATGTTAAAAATTAAAAGCAACTGGAGCAAAACATTCAGTTTTTCTGGGGTGATAGAATTATAGTGGATTTTATATAATTTTCATATTCTCTGTATTTTCTGATTTATTAGATAAACATTTATTATTTTTCTAAATGCTTAAATTTATAAACTATTTTAGAGAAGAACATTTCAAAAACACTTTAGTTTACTATTACTGAGATTATCTTTGGAATAAACATAGTTTAGAAATTTGTCACTGACCATTTTCCAGACAACCTGCTGTGAAAATAAATTGCATTAGTGGTTCTTGGGAGTTAAAATATATATATAGACATCATCCCAAAGTTTTATAGAAAGTAAAGTGGCTAAATTATAAAGAATCAAAAGACAAATGCCTATGTCAGTATATAAAGTAATAAGCATTCAGTGGAAGATTCTCCTAAGATTTACCTGTAATTTAAATTTCTCTTATATTAAATTAACCTCCTCTTTTTAAAATCTTTTTTATTTTTATTTCTTTAATTGAAGTATAGTTGATTTACAATGTAAATTTCTGCTGTACAGCAAACTGATTTAGTTATACAAGTACTTTCTTTTTTATATAATTTTTCACTATGGTTTATCTCAGGATATTGAATATAGTTCCCTGTTCTATATAGTAGGATTTTGTTGTTTATCCTTTCTATATGTAATAGTTTGCATCTGCTAACCCCAAACTCCCAGTCTATCCCTTCCCCACCCTCCCTCCCTCTTGGCAACCACAAGTCTGTTCTCTAGGTCCTTGAGTCAATTTCTGTTTCGTATATAGGTTCATTTGTGTTATATTTTAGATTCCACATATAAGTGATATCATATGGTATTTGTCTTTCTCTTTCTAACTTACTTCACTTAGTATGATAATCTCTAGTTCCATTCATCTTGATGCAAATGGCATTATTTCATTCTTTTTTATGGCTGAGTAGTATTCCATTGTATATACGTACCACATCTTTTTCATCCTTTCATCTGTCGATGGACATTTAAGTTGTTTCCATGTCTTGGCTACTGTGAATAGTACTGCTATGAACACAGAGGTGTGTGTATATTTTTGGATTATAGTTTTGTCTGGATATATGCCCAGGAGTGGGATTGCTGGATCATATGTTAACCTCCTCTTTTTATTGAACTATTCTGTGTAGAGTTCAAGAAAAGGTAATAAAATATTTTACTTTTTAAATGAAGGTTTTAGCATTACATCACTTTCAAGGGCAAATATTTATGAGAAATAACACCCCAATCAGGTTTCAGAATTTTCCTTCTACTCATTATGTAAAGCACAAACAATATTTGAACTAGAATTGGTCTTACCATTTGTGAATTAGTTATTTAGCATTTGTACTACCTAAAATGACAGGAATTACTTTTTTTTAATCATCAAAAAAATTTTTTTTAACTTTCTGTACCATAGACAGAATCTATAAAATTTACTGACTTTCATGAAAATAAAATATTTATACATGTTCTATGGAAGGAAGTTGGAAAGGCACACATTGCATATTTGTTAAGAACTATGGCTGGAGTGTGTTCTAAATGAGATGACTTAGTGTAGAAATTGTGTAACAGTATGATTTTGATGGCTTTGTTGAAGAAGCTGTATGTATGTAGTGATTTCTGATGTTCAATAGAACTATACACATCAAGAAAGAATTAGTTTTCAGATGTAAAACCTCTGTACTGATTGATTTTTCAAAATATTTACATGAACTTAGACATTTTAAGATGTATTTTCAATGTGAAAGTATAAGTAAAACAGATGTGGACATGCTAGTGCTACAACAACTAATTTAAAAGTGGAAAAGGCAATCAACATTAACTGATTTTATTTAAACTAAATGGAAAAATGTTATGGTTTTTAATGGCAGATTAGATATTAAAATCCTTCTTACTGAAAAATGTCCAATAGAATATATCATTTAAAAATTTTTTAAATACATGAATGAACTAGTAAAGAAAGAAATGGACATCCCCAAGTCAGAAGTGAAAAATGTGTAAGTCTGAGGCTACCATGGAACCTCAGCAGATTTACAGTACTTCTGTCTTAATAAGCACAGCACAGATGATAAATGCTAGAACTTGAATGAGGACAGGAGTTTAAACAGAAACACCCACATCACCCACATACAAGCTCTGGTAGGTTCCAAAGTGAAAATTCACATGTTAAATGACAAATATTTGAACAAAGCATTCATGAGAATGAAAGTGCTCCAAGTAAAGCAGAATTTTTTTAATTCGGTATTTTCACAACTCAGTGTAGCACAAGTTAAATAAAACAGAAAAATGATTCGAAATACAATTTACTAAAAACTGACCCCAGTAGAAAGCTTAGAAAGGTAAACTTCCAGAGGAGAAACAGAATAAACAACATCATACACACACTCTTCACCAAGCCTAGGTATTTTCATGACTAAATCTTCAAACACCAATTAGTCCCAATGTCATATCATTTGTTTCAGAACTTAGAAAATGAAGAAAAACCTCAAATTTATATAACTAAGCACATATAGCATTAATACCTACAGTTGATAAATTTATCAAAAATGAAACAAAAATAGAAAGGAAACCACTAGCCAATCTCACTTAGAAATATCAGTGCAAAAATCCTAAATCAAGTATTAGTACATAGACTGCAGAAGCACGTTGAGAAATTCATAGAGCAAGACCATATGAGATTTTACTCTAGGAATGCAATAGTGCAAAGGTAATTCAATATTAGGATATCCATTAATATAATTCATCATTTTGATTGATATAAGGAGAAACATACAAAATACAACTCTCATTCTTGATTAAAAAAAAACTCTAAAACTGGAATGTATAGATACTTTATATGTGTCTATATAATATTCCATCACAATTAGAGGAGAGATAAAATTAGAGATATAGAAATTAGAAAAAAAATTAAAACTAAATCTATTTCTACAATAATGAATAGTGTACTTGAAAAATATATAATTATAAGACTAACTCAAGGCACAAGCAACACTCCAAAAAGAATTAAAACACTTAACAATAAAATTAGTAAAAATTGTACAAAACATATACAAGGAAAACCTAAAATCCAAGTGATGCAAAACTAGCCTCAAACAACTGTAAATACATCTTTTGGATAAGATGTGTTTTTTTGTTTGTTTGTTTTTCTGTGGTACGCAGGCCTCTCACTGTTGTGGCCTCTCCCGTTGCGGAGCACAGGCTCCGGACGCGCAGGCTCAGCGGCCATGGCTGATGGGGCTAGCCGCTCTGCGGCATGTGGCATCTTCCCGGACCGGGGCACAAACCCGTGTCCCCTGCATCGGCAGGCAGGCTCTCAACCACTGCGCCACCAGGGAAGCCCTGATGTGTTATATTTTGAGTTTAGGAAATAGTCCACAATACCACCCTCACTCAGATATCAAATGAAGAGATCAGGGTTCCTCAAACCACCCTCACTTCTGACACCAATTGCAAGGTTAGGGGTCCCCAAGACCACCATCTGCTTTGATAATTCACTGGAAGGACTCACAGTACCACTGACAGCTGTTATACTGACAGTTATCATTTGTTACAGTGAAAGGACACATATGAAAATCAGCCAAGGAAGAGATGATGGGGCAGACTCCACAAAAATTCCAAATGCAGAGCTTCTAGCTGTCCTCTCCCAGTGAAGTCAGGAACACCAGCTCTTCTGGAAATAATGTGTTACAGTAGGCACGCAGTATTGCCAACAAAGGAAATTCACCTGAGCTTTGGTCTCCATAATGATTTTTGATGCTTGGTCATATAGAGCTGATTGGCTGTCCACATGGTTGACCTCAATCTCTAGCCTTGCCAGAGATTGAGCTAATATCATGTAACCCAAAGCCTCCATCCTAAATCGCATTGTTAGACTATCTATTGTGACCAAAAGCCCCCAGCTAAACAAAGACACTTTTACCAAGTAGGACATTCCAAGAGCTTAGAGAAACTCCTGGAAGCTAAGGGTAAAGGCCAGATCTCTCTTTTGGCAAGGTTGAATTATTCAATATTCAAACATAAATGCCAGTTTTCCCTAGATTAATTTGTACATTTTGATGTAATCCCAAGAAAAAATATCTATTTTTTTGGAATTATAAAATTTGATCTGAAATTCCAAATTAAAAAACTCTAAAAATGTCAAGAAAACTATGAAAAATAAAAATGAGAACAGATTGTCAGAACATCAGGGATTCCTATCAAATATCAAAACATCCTCTATAGTTGCGCTCTCCTATAGAATAGCTGTTCAGATATTTATTTACACAATTGGTTAAATTAAAAATTAATTTAATAAAAAGTACATAAATTAAAAATTCAGTTTATCAGTCATTCTAGTCATATCTTAAGTGGCTAACATATTGTACAATACAGCTATAGACCATTTCCATTATCTCAGAAAGTTCTGCAGAACAGTGCTGCTCTAGAGTCTTTGTATTTAAGCAGTATTGTTTCATAAACGGAAGAGTGAAATAGAAAGTCAAGACATAGATTGACCCTAAATTATGGATATTTACTATGTAATAAAAATGAGATATCAAATCAATGCTATAATAATATTTAATAAATGATATAAAGTAGCTGGATAGCCATTTGAGAAAATATAAAATTGGATGCACACCTCACACCATAAATAACCAAATGGATCCATCTATATATATTCTGATTTACATGCATATATGTGTGTATATATATTTTATGTCTATATCTATATAAAGCATGGTAAATTCATCTAAACTCTGGATGTGGGGATGAGCTAACTATGATTCAAAATCAAAATACACCAAAAAAATAAATAAAATTAAATAAGACACCACTTAAATCAAGTGATCAAAGTTAACATAACTAATTTTGTACTAATTTCAGTACAAACTGAAATTTTTTTTGAAATCATGTTTTTTAATGTGATATACAGAGAAGTAGATGTGGTCATCTATGTACTGTATATTCTATCAAAAATGTTTTACTTGAATCTAATCATAAATAATTTAACAAAACTATACTGAGGAACATTCTGCAGAAACTGAAACAACAGGCCAGGACTCTAAAAAATGTCAGTGTCATGCAAATAAGGGCATACTTTTAGATTAAAGGAGACTGAGGCATTACTACTAAATTAATTTTTTAATCCTTGATTATACTGGATTACAAAAGAAAGGTAATGTGAAGAACATTATTGGACTAGGAAACCTTTAAAATGTATGTTAGATAATATTGTTCAAAGTTAAATTTCTTGAGTGTGATGATCACACTGGGATTATATTGGAGAAATGTTTCTTCCTGATAGTTACATGCTGAAGTATTTAAGAGTGAAATATTTATTATTAGGCCTGCTACTCACTACCAAATGGCTTAAAATAAAGTATCCATCTGTCTATCTGTATCAGTTAGCCTCTTCTGTGAACAAACCACCCAAAACTCAATGCCTTGGCTTAATATAACAAGAACTTATTAACATACAAATTTCTGATTGGCAATTGGAACAAGATTCAGATGGATAATTTTGCTCATTTTCCCTGGGCTCACTCATGGTGTAGTCACCTGGCACTTCCTCTGGGAACAGATGATCTATGATCATCTTATTCACATGCCTGGTGGTTGTCAGCCTGTTTGCTGGAGCACCTTGATTCTCCTCTACTTGGCCTCTCTGAAGGATGGCTAGAGCATCTTTATATGGTAGTAGAATTCTACCAGGGGAGAGAGGAAACTTCAAAGCCTAGGTTCAGAACTCACACGATATCACATATACTGAATTCTATTGGTCAAAGCAAGACATAAGACCATCCCAGATTCAAGGGTCGGGAGACCAACCTCATCTCTTGCAATGAGAAGTTGGAAACCTCTGTCACTGTTTTAAACTCACCATACCATCTATTTATATTATCTAAATAGTATCTATCCATTCATCCATCCATCCATCCCTCTCTCTATCCATCTATCCATAGACAAAACAAATATGCCCATTTTTAACAATTTGTCATGCTAAGTAGACTGTATGGGTGTTTACTGTAAAGTTTTGTAGGACTGAAATTTTTTTAATTGTTGGGGAAAATTAAAAATGAAACAAGATTCAAAAATCTTATCTCCCCGTATTATTTTTCTGCTTAATCCCCCCCCCCCACTGATCCTCCTATAACAAGAAAATCATCCAAGAGTTTTCCTAATTCTGGGGTTCTAGTGAATCCACATATAAGAGGTCTTTCCATGTATAGGAAGATGTGAATTGCGTAAATGTAGTCTTCATTTTACTCTAATTAGTTGCCATGCAGAATAACCTTGTGAGTCAGATTGCCTAAGATGGTTTTTAGAGTAATTTCTGTAATAATTTTGCTATTTTAGAATATAGCAAATAAACTATTTTCTATTAATTCTGTAATTTGCTATATCAGTAAGTTTCAGATAATCAATGAGCTTGTTCTTTTAGACCTCAGAGTAACTTTCTCTATATTTTCCTATAATAGATTTTTTTCCAGATACTATTAAATTTAGTCCAAAGGCTTTGCAATTTAAATTTATTAACATCATGCACATTTCTCTCATGTATAAACTTAGACTTTCTATAACTGCAAAAGCAGAAATATGGTCAGTACCAGATGAATTTCTATGTACTTAATTACCACTATTATTTTTCTTAACCATTACTTGAAAATATTTATAATTTGTATTTAACTCTGTGGCAGTTTGTACGCTGTCAATTTAGTTAAGCTACAACTATGTTTTTCAGAATTCCATGTCCTATATATTCTAGATTAGAGTTGGCAAAAATAAGAAATTGCTTGAGAATCGGAAAACAGAAGTGAAGAAGCTGCCATTACACTTTGAAGGTCATTGGATTAGATGCTGTGACAGACAGAAAAAAGCAGGTTCAATCTTGTTTTAGTCTTCTCTCTGCAAGCCTTGCTGATCAACCACAATTAAAGCCCACTATCAGATGTCTGCATGGAGACCTTAAAAAGTAGGAGTTATGCAATCTAGATAATTTGCCCTAGCATTCTTCCTTCACTTCTCTTATGTTCCCATTTCATTTGGTAGCTGGACATTACTGGCTTCGCAGAATCCCCTGAAATTCCTGACTTTGTGCCTATGTCAGTTATTTAGTAGTGCTGATTAGTGACCTTTCCTTGATCTCCCAAATCTCCTTTTCACACCCTTCCTTCTCTGGTCTCTTCCATAATTATGTAAGGTCTTATCCTCATAATTAATCCCTAATCCATAATTCTCACAGTAACTTTTTTCCTTGTTCAAATCCTATTGATAGTTATTTTATAAACAATAATTGAACATTTCAGAGTCTTACACAGTGTTGGTTTGTAAGGTGCTGCACAATATAAAATAAGTCAATTGTTCTACCATTTTTGGTTTTACCAGATTTCTTCAGAATATGATTATTCCCACTTTATATTATTTATGTATGGAAAAATTGTAAACATTTCCCTTCCATAAGTCTAAGAAGTAATTCAGCAGTAAAATCATGTCATTTAATGAACTTTATTTCAAGTACAATATGGATTTGAAAACTTAACTTTGTAAGGCAAATAATTAGTTACGGAAATTTCTACTTGATAATTAGAAAAGGAGTCAAAGTTCATTTTTACAAAGCCTTGATGATTCCTTTTGTTTTAGATAACTTAAACAAAAGAAAATCTTTTGTTGTTAACATTAGTTCTTTTTTTCTCCTATGTGTACATTCCTTTGTGATTTTCAAGGTCATAGTTAATAAACAATGAACAATACTTTTATTTCACCAAGGAACATAATAAATGGTAGATTTACACTTAAAAGCAAAAGCTCTGTCTTTAGTATGGTGAGATTCAGCTTCCTTCTTTGTACTTCAATTCCCAGTTCTTTGCAGTTTCCTCTCCTATACAAGTATTCATTATCACAGGGAGGAAGTCTTGTCACATGCAGTGACAAATTGTTTCATTTATTTAAAATGAAGCCTTTGTATTTCACTCCCTATGCTAATGTAAACATGTCTTTAATGATTAGGAAAAGATAAAATCCTTAACTAGTAGGAGCAGAAATTTCTCAGTGTTCACAGGCTTATAAGCAAACCACATACTGAGTTGCCAATACAGCTGCCTGAACAACAATCCCCTTTTAATCAGTAAATCATTATGCCAATAACAACATCAACAACAAAAAAAGTTCAGTCTAGTTTCACAGCTTGCTTTGTACTTTCACAAAATTTATCCTGGAGGGAAGCCCACCATCTCACTGAATCAAAAATCCAGACTTTAGAAATCAAAAAAAGAGTCCTATTCTATCTCTGAATCAAGGCCCAAGCCATGTTGCTTATGAATTTGCTAAATCATGATTGTCAGACATGCCTTTGGCATTGAATCTTGTCAAATGGTCACTCTCCAAATATCAACAATACAACCTGTTAATATGACAAAGCTACCTGGAGTTTACTACTTACCGTGGTAAGGGAGAATACCACCTTACAAAGCTTTGGCAGTGTCTAGGAGGGTGATACATAAGGCAAGAAGTTGCAGTAATCACAATTAGTTTTGGTGTCCCTTGGTTTATAAGCTACTTTCGTCAGTCTGAAATGCACCACTTGAGTTTTTTTTCAAAAAGATTATGGGAATAATGGTCTCCATATGCCAAGATACACTATAAAAGAAGTAAAGCCTCGCCTAGACATCCTTCCACTTACCCTTAAATACCTTCTGCTACATCCTTCCAGATCTTTAGCTTCTGAAGGTAACCAGGCTGTTCTATGTCTGTTCCAAAGACCATCCCAGATCTGGGGAGAAAAGAATAAAGTGTCAAAATTACTTTTTTTAATATCAAACAAAATCACCATTGCTTTAGAGTGATAGATTGTGGCCAAGGAGAATTCAGCAGTGGCTGAATTCCTAACTGCCCTTTCATACCTACCTGAAGAGCCATCTCCTCTAGGAAATTTTGGATCCTTCACCTTTAATTAGGAATTCCTCCTATGTTCTGTCATGGGATTTGTCATTATCTAGCATCAAATTTTATTTTTATAACCATAAGTATATTTCTTCATATCCCTTACCAGTCTGTTAGTCCTTAAAAGTAAAATATGCCTAATGAGGCTCCGTATCCACAATGTCAAGAAATGCTTCTTGAATAAATGAATGAGGTAATTCTTACTGATATGTGAAATACTAATCCTCTCCCAAGAAATCTGATAATGAAAATACTTCTACTAACTGGAAAGGGGGAAGTTATATCCACATGTTTCCAGATAGTTTAGATTATTGCATTCATCTTAATGGGACTGTAGAAAGCATGATCACATGTCAAATTTTTAATCACTTATTATTTAAGAATCAGCAGAAAGACAAGATGGGTTTTAAGGACATGGGACTGATGAATGCGATCGGAGAAAAGAATCCTGAATTTAAAATATCAAGTTAGAAATAAAACCAATGAACTTTTTACAACAGAACCAAGACCTTAGGGTAGTTACTTTTTCAAAAAGTAAAAAAAAAAAAAAATTCACAGCTTAGAGGATTTTTACAAATTAACCTCAAAAGCACTATGTACAAGATTTAGACCTATATCACTGTTACTCAAACAAGAATACATTCTCTTATAGAACTGGAAAACTACAAGGTGGCCTTATTAGAAAACCCTCTAGAACAGTGGTACACATTGTTCCCCTCTGTGAACCATTACCAGTCTGCTACAAGGTAGAGAGCTTACACCAGAATTTAAATCACTTATATTTCTAAGATGACTATCTTTGTTCAGCTGACATTTTCTTTCCAGCAAAACTTTCTTGATAAAGATTTACATTCTGGCTCAAGCTCCTTATCCCAATGGGAACCAAAGACTTCATGGATCTGCTGATCACATCATAGAGGTGAAAGATCTTTTTAATTATCTTGCTTATTCCAAGTCTGAGTATGCTTCTGCAAGTTTTCTTATTTTTTTCTTGGAGAGTGAATGTGAATAAAGAACTTCATTAGACCTCAAATTACTTGATGGTGAATTTTAAGTAGAAGCAAACTAAAACAAAACTGTACCATAATCTTTTTTTTTTTTTCCTTAAGAATAATTTGAGTTCTTCAAAAGAAATCCAGAACTACTGTAGTGGAATGAATAGTAGCCCCCACAAAGCATATATCCATGTCCCAATCCCCTAAAGTAACCTGTTAATGGTACCTTGTTTGTAAAAGTCACCTTTACCGATGTAATTAAGGTAAGGATCTGAGGTGAGGATATCATCCTATATTATCCTGATGGCTCCTAAATCCAGTGACAAGTGTCCTTATAAGAGACACAGAAAACAGACACAGAAGAGAAGGCAATGTGAAGACAGTGGCAGAGATTGGAGATTTGCCTCAAGTCAAGGAAGCTGTCAACCACCAGAAGCTGGTAAAAGCAAGGAACAGATCTGACTCTTCTGGATTTCAGACTCCTAGACTCCAGAAATGTGAGAGAATAAATTTTTATTATTTAAAGCCACAGATTACATGGTATTTTGTCACATAAACTTCAGAAAACTAATAAACTAGTTTCACATATTTTGTGGAATTGAAACTCTATGTAAATCAACAAGAGATTAACACTAGCCATGTTTAGACAACTGCCCCCAGTAGTATAAAAGACATGTTGTCTTTGTGATTGATGTCCTATTAAGATCCCTTAAATAAACCTCAGTTTTACTTTTATAACTAACTCATTTGTCTTATGGTTACAATAATTTGTGACTGCTGCTCAGAAAATATTTCTATTATTACTGGTTTCTCATACCGAAATGAAAACACTAAGAACCATCAGCACTGGGCAGACTGAAACCTGATAAATTACCTTGAATCATATAAAGTTTCCAATTTTTGTAGTTTAAAAATAGTTGCACATTTGCATTTTCATATGGTTCAGATTTAATGATTAGTAGGATTTATCAAGGGAAAAAATAAAACATGGTCTGTAAATACTTGATAGTTTCATTATTATTCCCTTCCTTTAATGGGTTTTGTCAAGACTCTTCAGTGGTTTAGACTACAATCTTTCGACAGTGACAGTATCTTCTATGAATAAATCATACACTTCACAACACGCTACACAGAGGAGAAATAGAGCAACAGATATAATAAGCTACAGAACCATTAGAGATGCCTGTTCTTGTTCATAAGTGCTCATCACTGGCTGATTTAATTTTCTCTTGGCCAAAATGCTCCTTATTCTGGTGATGTTCTGAAATAAAATCATAAACATTGATGCATGTTCAAACAAAAGTGAGGTCTGGTTCATTAAAAAGTGCTTACCAGCTGACAACATACACTCAGCTGGTTGTTTTTATATATGATTCAGAGGCAAGATATAAACATAAATCATAGAAGGAAAACAACTTGAGATAGTTATCTTCTGGAACACCAAAACACTGCCATCCACAGGCCATTTTCAAAGTTTTTTCTGCCTACTATGTGTAACTCAAATAGAGATTTATTTTATCTCAAATTTTAGAAATTCTATCCACTAATGGAAATCCCCATTTTTTAAAATAAAAAACTTATACCATAAGGCAGTTTGAGAATTTGAACAATATAAAAATTTTTGTAGCTAAATTATTTCACATATTACATTGATCTGATTTTTTTTCAAATAATGTAGATTTAATTTTTTGTTTTTGACTTACAAATGTAGATAAATTATAAAGTGTTTGCCAAACTTATTTAACTCTGGAATTCATGTCTCAATATATAGCTAGAGGAATTTGATAAAACACACTTTCGATAGTAACTATAATATTGAAAGATGTATATCAAGAAATTAAGTGGGTGGTTTTGTTCTTTGAAAAAGGGAAATTATACCAGGATGCAGAAGATATCAAAGAATGATTAATAGATGAATAGCCTAACCCCAAATAGGAATATAAAATCAGCAGTCTAAAATGGCAAGGAAAGTTAAAAAATAAATGGAAACTATAGTACTACTAACTATTATTTGGTATTTTATGGTGATCTCAATGAGTTTCTATACATTCATCAACTGAAATTATTTATTATGGGTTTCTGATTTTTTTAAACTCAACTCATTCAGTTTAATTATATGAGACAATTAGTAGGGGTATTCAGAGATTGTCATGTCTAAAAATTACTGCTGACGTATCTAATTGAAAAATAGAAAGCAATGTGTTTTTCTTGGAGAAAAGAAAATACTTTCCGTGCACAATCTAGAAGCCAAGAAAAAAACCTAATATATTATTTTCCCATGTTAATCACCCATGGTACTTCATCTGTAATACTCTGACACTCTTATTTTTCTTCAGTTACCATGGATGGATATCTATGTACATGTTAAATCTCCCTTACTAGATTATAAGTGCCTTCAGATAAAAAAAATTTTGTGTGTATATTTATATGTACACACATCTCAATTTTTTAAATAATATATGCATAAATACAGAGAAGGGAGATAAATAAAACTTGTAATACCCTTATCTGGAAAAAACCCCTGCTGCTACAACTGCTGCTATATATCTTTTCTGTCTTTATATATATATTTCTTTTAGAAAAATTAAGTGTTATATATGCTATTTTTGTATCACTCAGATCTCATCTTCCCTGAAAAAACAAGATTAATATGATATATGTCTTTACTGCTTTGTTTCTCCTATGAACTGCTGTTTACTAATTAAGCTCACTCACTGACTTTTTAGAAATATATTTAACCAAGAATACCACCCATTGGTCATACAAGGAAGATGATATGAAAAGGAAAATCTTCTGTGCTTAGGTAGTATTTTAGACTTTCCCAATTAAAACAACAAAGCATGCAGAAAATAATTGCTCTGCCTTTAAAATGCTTTTGTAGAAATAGATAAAAAATATTTTCTAATCTTAAGGGTAAAGAATCCCCTCAAGAAACATTTTTTGTTTGTTTAAAGATCTAGAACGTCCTCAAACATCATAAAATATTCTATCTGATTAGTAAAATAAAATAAATTGTGAGAATGAGAAAGACCTTGCTACTACTGGAAAAGGGATTGCAGAGGAGCAGTCTGGTCCAATTAGTAGAATTACCAAAAATGAAAATGAAGCCAGCCTAAACAATAAGAAAACTGTGACTAAAGACTCCCCTTTTCTCAGTGAGAGGAACTGCATATAAAATCAACTTCAGATGGGACTAGGGCTTATTTCCAATGACAGAAGTAGTACAAAATCTCACGACTCCCCAGTCGCTAGATTCTGGGTAACTCCCTTTCCAGATGGCTCCTTAAGTGTCTAATCCTCCAAATCCAGAGGCCTAGTGTCAAGTATTCTGCATATTCCCCAATGACAAGACTGCTTTTTCACATATGTCTTATAAAAACTTAGACTAGCAGAAAAGTAATGTCCTTCACTGGAGGACATATCCACACTGTAGACCCAAGTAATCCAAGCTTATCACAAACACAAACAAAACTTTAGTTTTAGTAAGATTACAAGGTAGCTTTGTCATTTCTCCAGTGCTCAGTACCAAAACAACACAACCTCAATCTAATCATTGTCTCTCATGATTAGCATCATTTAGGTGCCAAATGATTCTCCTCATGTCTTGTCCTCTGTTCTTGGAACAAAGGCAACTAGTCCACATGCAGTTGAGTTTGGTGTGAGCAACCTTCTACAGAGTAGCAAAACAGTAACCCGTGGTGGAGACATATCAGGGTGAAAGGAGATTTAATCAAACAGTGCTTAAAAAGAGAAAGGCAAACTAATTAATTTTAAAATCTTCTATTTCAGAGAGCTAATACAGTTGATTTTTGTATAAAGAACTATCTCCCAATGGGAAACAGCAAAAGCAGTTGAAATAGGGGAATTTATAGTGATATAAACTTAGGAAACAAGAAATATCTCAAATAAACAAACTTACCTTACAACTAAAGGAACTAGGGAGAAAAAAGAACAAACAAAACCCAAAGTTAATGAAAGGAAAGAAATCATAAAGATCAGAGCAGAAATAAATGAAATAGAGACTAAAAAAAAAATAGAAAAGATCAGTGAAACTAAGAGCTGTTTTTTTTGAAAAGATAAACAAAACAAAAAATTTTAGCCAGACTCATCAAGAAAAAGAGAGGGCCCAAATCAATAAAATCAGAAATGAGTTTCCTCAAAAAACTAAAAATAGAACTACCATATGACCCAGCAATTCCACTCCTGGGCATATATCCAAAGAAAATGGAAACACTAATTTGAAAAGATACATACACCCCAATGTTCATAGCAGTATTATTTACAGTTGCCAGGATATGAAAGCAACCTGTGTCCATCAACAGGTGAATGAATAAAGAAGAGGTAGTATACGTATATACTAAGTAATACTATTCAGCCATAAGAAAGAATGAAATTTTGCCATTTACAACAGCATGAATGGATTTGGAGGGAACTGTGCTTAGTAAAATAAGTCAGACAGTGAGAGACAAATACTGATGTTATCACTTATATGTGGAATCTAAAAAATAAAACTGATGAATATAACAAGAAAGAAACAGATTCATAGATATACAAAAAAAAAATTAGTTGTTGTGGGGAGAGGGAAGGGGGTAGGGAAAAGTTAAAAGTAGAGGATTATGAGGTGCAAACACCAGGATATATTGTATGATGTAGGGAATATAGCCAATATTTTATAATAATTTAATAGAGTATAATATTTTAGAGTGATTTGTGAATCACTATGATGTACCCCTGACACTTATACAATATTGCAAATCAACTATACCTCAAAAATAAAGAATTATCACCCAGTATGATCATTCATTTACTTGCTGCTCTTTGTTTTCCTATTCATCATACAGTTATTCACGAATTAACGTGCAATCACAAGAGCTGCATCTAGAAAGTGAACAATAAATATAATATTACATACATTACTCTTAAATTTGTATACATGTAGCTTGAGACATTATTGGCAATCATATAGACTTCAAATATTAAAATGTAATATTAATTAAATATCAAAATTTAATACATTTTTATGTACAAAAAAATATATATTTATGTATATATTTTATGTACAAAAAATATATATTTATATATATATGTATATATATTTAAATGTTTAATTATAATTTAAAATTAGTTATTTATATTTAACTGTTTTAATAGGCAATTTTTGAATGCTCTAAAGAAAAAACCCTTTGACAACATATAGAATAATTTTAATTTTTAAAATGTTTAGATTACTTCATATCTTAATGAAAATATTCAAACTTCATATACTTTAAATAAGTTACACTTAGATTTTAATCCTTTATCTCATTACTATCAATAGGGCACAAATATTGAAAATCATAAGTACAGAAACATTGGTTTGACTAAAAGGTAAGAAAGTGATTTAATGGAATAAATAATAACATGAATTATTCATTTATTTATTTATTACTTATCTAAACATTGTTGGTTCACCAACAGGACATCTAAAAATGCATGATAAGGATTAAATTCTCTTATCTTTGATACCTTGCTAAACATTAGTTACATAAGAAAGTTATACACACATTTTTTTACTTTGTCTTTTTTTTTTTTTTTAACATCTTTGAGTATAACTGTTTTACAATAGTGTGTTAGTTTCTCCTTTACAACAAAGTGAATCAGTTATACATATACATATGTTCCCATATCTCTTCCCTCTTGTGTCACCCTCACTCCCACCCTCCCTATCCCACCCCTCTAGGTGGTCACAAAGCACAGAGGTGAACTCCCTGTGCTATGCGGCAGCTTCCCACTAGCTATCTAATTTACTTTTGGTAGTGTGTATATGTCCCTGCCACTCTCTCACATCGTCACAGCTTACCCTTCCGCCTCCCCATATCCTCAAGTCCATGCTCTAGTAGGTCTGTGTTTTATTCCCATCCTACCACTAATCTCTTCATGACATTTTTTTTTTTTTTTTAGATTCCATATATATGTGTTAGCATACGGTATTTGTTTTTCTCCTTCTGACTTACTTCACTCTGTATGACAGATTCCAGGTCTATCCACCTCATTACAAATAACTCAGTTTCATTTCTTTTTATGGCTGAGTAATATTCCATTGTATATATGTGCCACATCTTCCTTATCCATTCATCTGTTGATGGACACTTAGGTTGCTTCCATGTCTTGGTTATCATAAATAGAGCTGCAATAAACATTTTGGTACATGACTCTTTTTGAATTATGGTTTTCTCAGGGTATATGCCCAGTAGTGGGATTGCTGGTTCATATGGTAGTTCTATTTGTAGTTTTTTAAGGAACCTCCATACTGTTCTCCCTAGTGGCTGTATCATTTTACATTCCCACCAACAGTGCAAGAGTGTTCCCTTTTCTCCACACCCTCTCCAGCATTTATTGTTTCTAGAGTTTTTCATGATGGCCAATCTGGCCGGTGTGAGATGATATCTCATTGTAGTTTTGATTTGCATTTCTCTAATGATTAATGATGTTGAGCATTCTTTCATGTGTTTGTTGGCTATCTATATATCTTCTTTGGAGAAATGTCTATTTAGTTCTTCTGCCCATTTTTGGATTGGGTTGTTTGTTTTTTTGTTATTGAGCTGCATGAGTTGCTTATAAATTTTGGAGATTAATCCTTTGTCAGTTGCTTCATTTGCAAATATTTTCTCCCATTCTGAGGGTTGTCTTGTTTATGGTATCCTTTGCTGTGAAAAAGCTTTTAAGTTTCATTAGATCCCATTTGTTTATTTTTGTTTTTATTTCCATTTCTCTAGGAGATGGGTCAAAAAGGATCTTGCTGTGATTGATGTCATAGAGTGTTCTGCCTGTTTTCCTCTAAGAGTTTATAGTGTCTGGCCTTACATTTAGGTCTTTAACCCATTTTGAGTTTATTTTTGTGTATGGTGTTAGGGAGTGTTCTAATTTCATACTTCTACAGGTAGCTGTCCAGTTTTCCCAGCACCACTTATTGAAGAGGCTGTCTTTTCTCCACTGTATAATCTTGCCTCCTTTATCAAAGATAAGGTGACCATATGTGTGTGGGTTTATCTCTGGGCTTTCTATCCTGTTCCATTGATCTATATTTCTGTTTTTGTGCCAGTACCATACTGTCTTGATTACTGTAGCTTTGTAGTATAGTCTGAAGTCAGGGAGCCTGATACCTCTAGCTCCATTTTTCGTTCTCAAGATTGCTTTGGCTATTTGGGGTCTTTTGTGTTTCCATACCAATTGTGAAATTTTTTGTTCTAGTTCTGTACAAAATGCCAGTGGTAGTTTGATAGGGATTGCATTGAATCTGTAGGTTGCTTTGGGTAGTAGAGTCATTTTCACAATGTTGATTCTTCCAATCCAAGAACATGGTATATCTCTCCATCTACTTGTATCATCTTTAATTTCTTTCATCAGTGTCTTATAAATTTCTGCATACAAGTCTTCTGTCTCTTTAGGTAGGTTTATTCCTAGGTATTTTATTCTTTTTGTTGCAATGGTAAATGGGAGTGTTTTCTTAATTTCACTCTCAGATTTTTCATCATTAGTGTATAAGAATGCCAGAGACTTCTGTGCATTAATTTTGTATCCTGCTACTTTACCAAATTCATTGATTAGTTCTAGCAGTTTTCTGGTAACATCCTTAGGATTCTCTATGTATAGTATCATTTCATCTGCAAACAGTGACAGCTTTACTTCTTCTTTTCCTATTTGGATACCTTTTATTTATTTTTCTTCTGATTGCTGTGGCTAGAACTTCCAAAACTATATTGAATAAGAGTGGTGAGAGTGGGCAACCATATCTAGTTCCTGATCTTAGTGGAAATGGTTTCAGGTTTTCACCATTGAGAATGATGCTGGCTGTGGGTTTGTCATATATGGCCTATATTATGTTGAGGAAAGTTCCCTCTATGCCTACTTTCTGCAGGGTTTTTATCATAAATGGGTGTTGAATTTTGTCAAAAACTTGGCTGCATCTATTGAGATGATCATATGGTATTTCTCCTTCAGTTTGTTGATATGGTGTATCACGTTGATTGATTTGTGTATATTGAAGAATCCTTGCATTCCTGGAATAAACCCCACTTGATCATGGTGTATGATCCTTTTAATGTGCTGTTGGATTCTGTTTGCTAGTATTTTGTTGAGGATTTTTGCATGTATGTTCATCAGTG
Organism: Kogia breviceps; assembly: GCF_026419965.1. Lineage (NCBI taxonomy): Eukaryota > Metazoa > Chordata > Mammalia > Artiodactyla > Physeteridae > Kogia > Kogia breviceps. The sequence continues at coordinate 53,919,582 of NC_081312.1, forward strand.
ATATTGGCCTGTAGTTGTCTTTCTTTGTGACGTCTTTGTCTGGTTTTGGTATCAGGGTGATGGTGGCCTCATAGAATGAGTTTGGGAGTGTTCCTCCCTCTGCTATCTTTTGGAAGAGTTTGAGAAGGATAGGTGTTAGCTCTTCTCTAAATGTTTGATAGAATTTGCCTGTGAATCCATCTGATCCTGGGCTTTTGTTTGTTGGAATATTTTTAATCACAGTTTCAATTTCAGTGCTTGTGATGGGTCTGTTCATATTTTCTATTTCTTCCTGGTTCATTCTCGGCAGTTGTGCATTTCTATGACTTTATCCATTTCTTCCAGGTTGTCCATTTTATTGGTATACAGTTGCTTGTAGTAATCTCTAATAATCTTTTGTATTTCTGCAGTGTCAGTTGTTACATCTCCTTTTTCATTTATAATTCTATTGATTTGAGTCTTCTCCCTTTTTTTCTTGATGAGTCTGGCTAATAGTTTATCAATTTTGTTTATTTTCTCAAAATACCAGCTTTTAGTTTTATTGACCTTTGTTATCATTTCCTTCATTTCTTTTTCATTTATTTCTGATCTGATCTTTATGATTTCTTTCCTTCTGCTAAATTTGGGGTTTCTTTTGTTCTTCTTTCTCTAATTACTTTAAGTGCAAAGTTAGGTTGTTTATTCGAGATGTTTCCTGTTTCTTAAGGTATGATTGTATTGCTATAAACTTCCCTCTTAGAACTGCTTTTGGTGCATCCCATAGGTTTTGGGTCATTGTGTCTCCATTGTCATTTGTTTCTAAGTATTTTTTGATTTCCTCTTTGATTTCTTCAGTGATCACTTCGTTATTAGTGTATTGTTTAGCCTCCATGTGTTTGTATTTTTTACAGATCTTTTCTTGTAATTGATATCTAGTCTCATAGCGTTGTGGTTGGAAAAGATACTTGATACAATTTCAGTTTTCTTAAATTTGCCAAGGCTAGATTTGTGACCCAAGATATGATCTATCCTGGAGAATGTTCCATGAGTACTTGAGAAAAATGTGTATTCTGTTGTTTTTGGATGGAATGTCCTATAAATATCAATTAAGTCCATCTTTTGTAATGTATCATTTAAAGCTTGTGTTTCCTTATTTATTTTCATTTTGGATTATCTGTCCATTGGTGAAAGTGGGGTGTTAAAGCCCCCTACTATGATTGTGTTACTGTCGATTGCCCCTTTTAAGGCTGTTAGTATTTACCTTATGTATTGAGGTGCTCCTATGTTGGGTGCATAAATATTTACAATTGTTATATCTTCTTCATGGATCGATCCCTTGATCATTATGTAGTGTCCTTCTTTGTATCTTGTAATAGTTTTTATTTTATGTCTATTTTGTCTGATATGAGAATTGCTACTCCAGCTTTCTTCTGATTTCCATTTGCATGGGATATCTTTTTCCATCCCCTCACTTTCAGTCTGTATGTGTCCCTAGGTTTGAAGTGAGTCTCTTGTAGACAGCATATATATGGGTTCTGTTTTTCTATTCATTCAGCCAGTCTGTGTCTTTTGGTGGGAGCATTTAATCCATTTACATTTAAGGTAATTATCGATATATTTGTTCCTATTACCATTTACTTAACTGTTTTGGGTTGTTTTTGTAGGTCTTTTCCTTCTCATGTGTTTCTTGCCTAGCATTTGTTGTAGAGCTGGTTTGGTGGTGCTGAACTCTCTCAGCTTTTGCTTCTCTGTCAAGGTTTTAATTTCTCCATCAAATCTGAATGTTATCCTTGCTGGGTAGAGTAATCTTGGTTGTAGGTTTTTTTCCTTCATCACTTTAAATATGTCCTGCCACTCCCTTCTGGCTTGTAGAGTTTCTGCTGAAAGATCAGATGTTAACCTTATGGGGATTCCCTTGTGTGTTATTTGTTTTTCCCTTGCTACTTTTAATATGTTTTCTTTGTATTTAATTTTTGACAGTTTGATTATTATGTGTCTTGGCGTGTTTATCCTTGGGTTTATCCTGTATGGGACTCTCTGTGCTTCCTGGACTTGATTGACTATTTCCTTTCCTATATTAGGGAAGTTTTCAACTATAATCTCTTCAAATATTTTCTCAGTCCCTTTCTTTTTCCCTTCTTCTTCTGGGACCCCTATAATTCAAATGTTGGTCCGTTTAATGTTGTCCCAGAGGTCTCTGAGACTGTCCTCAGTTCTTTTCCTTCTTTTTTCTTTATTCTGCTGTGCAGTACTTATTTCCACTATTTTATCTTCCAGGTCACTTATCCGTCCTTCTGCCTCAGTTATTCTGCTATTGATCCCATCTAGAGTATTTTTCATTTCATTTATTGTGTTGCTCATCGTTGCTTGCTTCCTCTTTATTTCTTCTAGGTCCTTGTTAACTGTTTCTTGCAATTTGTCTATTTTATTTCTAAGATTTTGAATCATCTTTACTATCATTATTCTGAATTCTTTTTCAGGTAGACTGCCTATTTGCTCTTCATTTGTTAGGTCTGGTGTGTTTTTATCTTGCTCCTTCATCTGCTGTGTGTTTTTCTGTCTTCTCATTTCGCTTATCTTACTGTGTTTGGGGTCTCCTTTTTGCAGGCTGCAGGTTCGTAGTTCCCGTTGTTTTTGGTGGCTGTCCTCAGTGGCTAAGGTTGGTTCAGTGAGTTGAGTAGGTTTCCTGGTTGGGGGGACTAGTGCCTCTGTTCTGGTGGATGAGGCTGGATCTTGTCTTTCTGGTGGGCAGGTCCACGTCTGGTGGTGTGTTTGGGGATGTTGGTATCCTTATTATGATTTTAGGCAGCCTCTCTGCTAATGGATGAGGCTGTAGACCTGTCTTGCTCTTTGTTGGGGATAGGGTGTTCAGCACTGTTCATTGCTGGTCCTTGAGTGAAGCTGGGTCTTGGTGTTGAGATGGAGATCTCTGGGAGATTTTTGCTGTTTGTTATTGCGTGGAGTTGGGAGGAGTCTTGTGGACCAGTGTCCTGAAGTTGTTTCTCCCACCTCAGAGACACAGCCCTGGTGCCTGGCTGGGGTGCCAAGAGCCTTTAATCCACACGGCTCAGAATAAAAGGGAGAAAAAATAGAAAGGAAAGAAAAGGAAGGAAGGAAAAAAGGAAGGAAGGAGGGAGGGAGGGAAGGAGGGAAGGAAGGAAAGGAAGGAGGAAGGAAGGCAGGGAGGAGGGAAGGAAGGCAGGAAGGAGGAGTGGAAGAAAGGGAGGAAGGAAGAGAGGAAGGGAGGAAAGAAGGGAGGCAGGAAGGAAGAAAGGAGGGAAGGAGGGAAGAAAGGAAGGAAGGAAAAAAGAAAGGAAGAAAGAAAGGGAGAAGACAAAATAAAGTAGGATAAAGTATAGTTATTAAAATAAAAATAATTATTAAGTAGAAAAATTTCTATTAAGAAAAAACAGAAAAACGGGTTGGTCTAACCCTAGGACAAATGGTGAAAGCAGAGCTATACAGACAAAATCTCACACAGCAGCACACACATACACACTCACAAAAAGAAAAAAAGGGGAAAATAATAGTATATCTTGCTCCCAAGATATACTATCCATCAAATTGGGATGATTCGTTGTCTATTCTGGTTTTCCACAGATGCAGGGCACTTCAAGTTGATTGTGGAGCTTTAATTCGCTGCTTCTGAGTTTGCTGGGAGAGACCTCCCCCTCTCCTCTTTGTTCACACAGCTCCCGGGGTTCAGCTTTAGACTTGGCCCTGCCTCTGTGTGTAGGTCGTCCGAGGGCGTCTGCCCTTCACTCAGACAGGACGGGGTTAAAGGAGCAGCTGATTGGGGGGCTCCAGCTCACTCAGGCTGGGGGGAGGGAGTGGCACGGGGGCGGGGCGAGTCCACAGCGGCAGAGGCCGATGTGATGCTGCACCGGCCCAAGGCACGCCACGTGTTCTCCCGGGGAAGCTGTCCCTGGATCCCGGGACCCCAGCAGTGGCGGGCTGCATGGGGTCCCGGGAGGGCCGGTGTGGAGAGTGACCTGTGCTCACACACAGGCCTCTTGGTGGCGGCAGCAGCAATCTTAGTGTCCCACACCCGTCTCTACTGTCCGTGCCGACAGCTGTGGCTCGCACCCGTTTCTGGAGCTCCTTTACGCGGTGCTCTTAATCCCCTCTCCTCGCGCCCGGGCAAGAAAAAGTCTCTTGTCTCTTCGGCAGCTCCGTGCCCGTTTCTGGAGCTCCTTTAAGCAGCGCGATTAAACCCCTCTCCTCGCGCACCAGCAGGCAAAGAGGGAAGAAAAGGTCTCTTGCCTCTTAGGCAGCTCCAGACTTCAACCAGACTCCCTCCCGGCCAGCCGTGGCGCACTAACCCCTTCAGGCTGTTTTCACTCTGCCAACTCCAGACCTTTCCCTGGGATCCGACTGAAGCCCGAGCCTCAGCTCCCGGCCCCTGCCCGATCCGTTGGGGGAGCAGACAAGCCTCTCAGGCTGGTGAGTGCCGGTTGGCACCAATCCTCTGCGGGAATCTCTCTGCTTTGCCCTCTGCACCCTGTGGCTGCGCTCTCCTCTGTGGCTCCGGAGCTTCCCCCTCCGCCACCCGCAGTCTCTGCCCGTGAACGGGCTTCTTAGTGTGTGGGAATCTTTCCTCCTTCACGGCTCCCTCCCACTGGTGTAGGTCCCGTCTCTATTCTTTGTCTCTGTTTATTCTTTTTTCTTTTGCCCTACCCAGGTACGTGGGGGAGTTTCTTGCCTTTTGGGAGGTCTGAGGTCTTCTGCCAGCATTCGGTGGGTGTTCTATAGGAGAAGTTCCACGTGTAGATGTATTTCTGATGTCTCTGTGAGGAGGAAGGAGATCTCCGCCTCTTATTCTTCCGCCATCTTTAAGCCGTCTCAATCATGTGGTTTTTGACCTACATTCTGTTAATGTAGTCTATCATATATTTTTTCATACGTTGATCCATCCTTGCATTCCAGGGACAAATCTCATTTGATCATGGTGTATAATTATTTTAATGTGCTGTTGAATTCAGTCTGCTAGTATTTTGTTGAGATTTTTACATCTATATCAGGGATATTACAGGGTTCAGGGTTTTTTTTTTTTTTTCTTAGCATATCTTTATCTGGTTTTGGTAATAGGGTAATGCTGGCCTAATAAAATGAGTTTGAAGGTGCTCCCTCCTCTTCACATTTTTTGTTTGTTTTTTTTCTTTTGGCGGTACACAGGCCTCTCACTGTTGTGGCCTCTCCCGTTGTGGAGCACAGCCTCCGGACACACAGGCTCAGTGGCCATGGCTCACGGGCCTAGCCGCTCCACAGCATGTGGGAATTTCCCGGACCGGGGCATGAACCCGTGTCCCCTGCATCGGCAGGTGGACCCTCAACCACTGCGCCACCAGGGAAGCCCCTCTTCACATTTTTGGAAGACTTTGAGAAGGACTGGCATTATTTATTTAAATGTTTCATTAAATTATCCAGTGAAGACACTAGGTCCTGGGAATTTCTTTGCTAGGAGATTTTTGATTACTGATTTAGTCTCCTTACTGGTGACAGATCTGTTCAGGTTTTTATTTCTTCTTGATTAGATCTTAGTAGGTTGTATGTTTCTAGGAATTTATTCATTTCTTCTAAGTTATCCAATTTGTTAGTATATAGGTTCATAGTCTCTTAGTATTTTTTTTTTTTTTTTTTTGTGGTACACAGGCCTCTCACTGCTGTGGCCTCTCCCGTTGCAGAGCATAGGCTCCGGATGCTCAGGCTCAGTGGCTGTGGCTCATGGGCCCAGCTGCTCCGCGGCATGTGGGATCCTCCCAGTCCGGGGCACAAACCTGTGTCCCCTGCATAGGCAGGCGGACTCTCAACCACTGCACCACTAAGGAAGCCCTGTTAGTATTCTTTTATTTATCTGTGGTATCAGTTGAAATGTGTCCTCTTTCATTTCTGTTTATTGCTATTGAAATATTCTCTATTTTTTTTACAGTCAGTCTTGCTAAAGGTCTGTCAATTTTGTTGATCTCTTTAAAAAAACTTTTTTGTTTTTTTCTCATTTTTCTATTCTCTATTTCATTTTTTTCTGCTCTAATAATTATCATTTCATTCCTTTTGATGAGCTTAGTTTGTTCTTTTTCTAGTTGCTTGAGGTTTAAACCTAGCTTGTACAGTTGAGATTTTTGTTTTTAGTATAGGTGTTTGCTGATAGAAACTTCCCTCTTAGTACTGCTTTTACTCATTTATGCAGCTCATAAATTTTGTTGTGTTATATTTTAATTTGTCTCAAGATAATTTCTAATTTCTCTTGTGATTTCTTCTTCGATTCATTGGCTGTTTAAGAGTGTGTGTTTTTTATTTCCACATATCTGTGAATTTTCCAGTTTTCCTTTTGGTGTTGCTTTCTAGTTTCATGCCATTGTGGTCAAAAAAGAACTTGGTATGATTTTAATCTTCTTAAATTTCTTAAGACTTGTGTTGTTACCTAACGTGATCTATCCTGAAAGAAGTTTTGTGTGCACTTAAGAAAAAAATGTATGCTTCTGTATTAAGGTGGAATGTTCTGTATCTGTGTGAGGTCCAATTGATCTATACTGTTGTTCAAGTGTCATGTTTCTTAATTGAACTTATAACGGGTTCTATTCATTATTAAAGTGAGGTGTCAAAATATACTATTGTGTTACTCTCTATCTCTTCAATTCTGTCAATGTTTTCTTCATTTATTTGGGTGCTCTGATGTTAGGTGCATATTTATTTATAATTGTTATATCTTCCTGAATTGATCCTTTTATCATTATATAATGTCCTTTGTCTATTTTTACAGTTTTTGACTTAAAATTTATTTTGTATGATATAAGTATGGTCACTCTGCTTTCTTTTGGTTACTATTTGTATGGAGTATCTTCTTCCATCCTTTCAATTTTATTCTGTATGTGTCCTTATATCTAAAGTGAATCTCTTGTAGATACTATATAGTTGCATATAGGCTTTCTATCCACTCAGCCACACTATGTATGTTGATTAAGGAATTTAATCCATATACATTTAAGATAATTACTGATGAGAAAGAGCTTACTATTGCTGTTTTGTGGATTTCTGTATTGTTTGCTAATTATTTACGCTATTGTTCATTCATCATTTTCCTGATTTTCTTTAGTTATCTATCTGTGGTGTCTGGTAGGTCATTGAGCTTCTACATTTTTTTTTTTTTTTTGACATGCACAAGGCTTGGCTTGTGGAATCTTAGCTCCTCAACTGGGGATTGAACCCAGGCCCTAAGCAGTGAAAGTGTGGAGTCCTAACCACTGGACCGCCAGGTAATTCCCTCACTGAGCTTTTAGATGATTATTTTGAATTTTTTTTCAGGTAATTCATATACCTCTGTTTCTTTAGAGTTGGTTTCTGCGTATTTAATTTGTTCCTTTAATTGTGCCAGTTTCCCTGTTTATTCATATGCATTGTTAATTTTGCTGGTATTTTGTCATTTGAAAAACACCCAACTTTTGCTGGATCTACAGACTGGCTTGTATAGGAGAAAACCTTCACCATTCACCCTGGCTAGATATTCAAGGGGTCTCTCAAACATTTCTTGCAAATGCATCTTTTCTGGGTCTGCCCATGTAGTTTCTCAATTGGAGAAGTTTGTCAGTTTCTTTTTAGGAGCTTGTAATCTCTTGCTCTTTCTGGTGTTTGTCTGTGATACTGCAGGCTCTCTGATGCTGCAACAAGCTGCAGAGCTCTCCTTTGTTCTCAGTTTCTTCTGGGCATCCAAAGCATGCAAGTTTTCAGTCAATGCCCTGAGTTAGATGAGACAGAAACCCATCCCTCGGGCAGTCCCCCAAAAGCTGGAATGTTGAACGTACATTTCTTTTACTCTCCAAGGGAAGAGCCATGAGTTGGGCATTTTCTCCCCATAAGGCTGAGCTTTCCTGGCTTGGGGAAAGTGTTATCATGGGTAAAATATAATAGTTTTTCTTACCATTTTAATGTGGCTGTTCTTATCTGAGGTATTGTGACTTCTTAACTGATGTCTGGAGTTTTCATAAATTCTATTTAGACAGTATATTGTTATTAAGTTGGTGTCTCTCAGGAGAATAACATCTGAGAATTCCTTTTCTCCTATCTCTCTGATGTTACCACCTCCACTGAAAGAACTTCAATATTCATAATGAAGATGTGGATAATACTTTCTTCCCTAATAGAAAATATTGGATGAGATTGAGCAGCCTAGGTTGCCTAGAATGAAGCCACAAAGAGAGGTATAGTGGCCATAGGGGCTGAGCAGCTGAATTTCAATCTTTGAAACGTCCTAAAATCATCCTGTGAGATAATTCATAAATAAATAAATAATCAAATTCTTGGGTTTTGGCACAGAGCTCCTAGAACCCTTGTAATTTCCTAAATGACAAGAGCACTAGGAGCAACTTTTTTTAAAAAAATATTTGGGCTTGGAGACCAGTTTCTCACACAGAAGAACTCTCTTGGAACTTCCTGGGTGGTAGCAATATCTTTTGTTGTAATGAGGTATCTTGGTGGGCCCCTGGATGGAGGCTGGTTACCAGAAAGACCAAGTCATGATTAGCTTGGAATTTTCAAACCCTTCCCCCACCCTTATTCCAGAAAGGAGAAAGAGACTAGAAATAGAGTTAATGATCAATCATGCCTATGTGTTGAAGCTTCAATGAAAATCTCTGAAGTACAGAGTTCAGAGAGTTTCCAGGTTGTTGAACACATGAAGGTGCGGGGAGAGGGGGCTGCCAGCATAACACAGAAGCTCTGCACCCCTTTCAAGAGAGCTTGCCCTATGCATCTGCTCCATCTAGATGTTCACCTGTCTCCTTCATCATATCCTTTTATAATAAACTGGTAAACAGAAAATAAACTGTTTTCTTGAGTTCTGTAAGCAACACAAGATAATGAATTGGACCCAAGGAGGAGTTCATGGTAACCTCCGAGTTATAGCTGGTCAGAAGCACAGGTAACAACCTGGACTTATGATTGGCATCTGAAATTGGTGGGAGGTGGTCTTGGGACAGAGCCCTTAACCTGTGGAACCTGATGCTACCTCCAGGTAGACAATGTTAGAATTGAGTTAAATTCTAGGATACTCATACTAGAATTACTTAGTGTGGGAAAAAACCCCTACACATCTGGTGTCATAAGTGTTGTGAGTGTGGTAGTAATGTGAGCTTTAAAGGAGAAACACATAGGAGGAAAGCTGAGTTTTTTTTACACACAACCTCGGGCAGGAACTACCATTTTTCTAACATGAGGAGTGAAATTTGGTATGCTGTGTTGTTTTCCTTATTATAGATACTGTAAAAGGAGCTCAAGCAGATATCTAAATCATTAGAATTTCTTAACTTCAAGCTCATGAAGACTTTTTATATGGGCATAAATTGAATATTTCTTTTTTTTACTAATTGCTCTATTTTGTACTTTTTTTAAAATTAATTTTTATTTTATATTAGAGTATAGATGATTTACAATGTTGGGTTAGTTTCAGGTGTACAGCAAAGTGATTCAATCATACATACAAATATATCCATTCTTTTTCAGATTCTTTTCCCATATAGGTTTTTACAAATTATTGAGTAGAGTCCCCTGTGCTATACAATAGGTCCTTGTTGATTACCTATTCTATATTTAGTAGTGTGTATATGTTAATCCCAAACTACTAATTCATCACTCTCCCCACCTTTCCCCTTTGGTAACCATAAGTTTGTTTTCTATATCTGTGAGTCTGTTTCTGTTTCGTAAATAAGTTCGTATGTATCATTATTTTTTTAGATTATACATATAAGTGATATCATATGATATTTGTCTTTGTCTGACTTACTTCACTTAGTATGATAATCTCTACACCTATCCAGGTTGCTGAAAATGGCATTATTTCATTGATTTTTTTTAACATCTTTATTGGAGTATAACTGTTTTACAATGGTGTGTTAGTTTCTGCTTTACAACAAAGTGAATAAGTTACACATATACATATGTTCCCATACCTCTTCCCTCTTGCGTCTCCCTCCTTCACACCCTCCCGATCCCACCCCTCTAGGTGGTCACAAAGCACCTAGCTGATCTCCCTGTGCTATGCACTGCTTCCCACTAGCTAGCTATTTTACATTTGGTAGTGTATATATGTCCATGCCACTCTCTCACATCGTCACAGCTGACCCATCCCCCTCCCCATATCCTCAAGTCCATACTCTATTACATCTGTGTTTTATTCCCATCCTACCCCTAGCCTCTTCATGACATTTTTTTCCTTACATTCCATATATAGGTGTTAGCATATGGTATTTGTTTTTCTCCTTCTGACTTACTTCACTCTGTATGACAGATTCCAGGTCTATCCACCTCATTACAAATAACTCAGTTTCATTTCTTTTTATGGCTGAGGAAATATTATGGCTGAGTAATATTCCATTGTATATATGTGCCACATCTTCTTTATCCATTCATCTGTTGATGGACACTTAGGTTGCTTCTATGTCCTGGCTATTGTAAATAGAGCTGCAATGAACATTTTGGTACATGACTCTTTTTGAATTATGGTTTTCTCAGGGTATACGCCCAGTAGTGGTATTGCGGGGTCATATGGTAGTTCTATTTGTAGTTTTTTAAGGAACCTCCATACTGTACTCTATAGTGGCTGTATCAATTTACATTCCCACCAGCAGTGCAAGAGTGTTCTGTTTTCTCCACACCCTCTCCAGCATTTATTGTTTCTAGAGTTTTTGATGATGGCCAATCTGACCAGTGTGAGATGATATCTCATTGTAGTTTTGATTTGCATTTCTCTAATGATTAATGATGTTGAGCATTCTCATGTGTTTCTTGGCAATCTGTATATCTTCTTTGGAGAAATGTCTATTTAGTTCTTCTGCCCATTTTTGGATTGGGTTTTTTTTGTTATTGAGCTACATGAGTTGTTTATAAATTTTGGAGATTAATCCTTTGTCAGTTGCTTCATTTGCAAATATTTTCTCCCATTCTGAGGGTTGTCTTTTGGTCTTGTTTATGGTATCCTTTGCTGTGCAAAAGCTTTTAAGTTTCATTAGGTCACATTTGTTTATTTTTGTTTTTATTTCCATTTCTCTAGGAGGTGGTCAAAAAGGATCTTGCTGTGATTTATGTCATAGAGTGTTCTGCCTATGTTTTCCTCTAAGAGTTTCAGAGTGTCTGCACTTACATTTAGGTCTTTAACCCATTTTGAGTTTATTTTTGTATATGGACTTAGGGAGTTTTCTAATTTCATACTTTTACATGTACCTGTCCAGTTTTCCCAGCACCACTTATTGAAGAGGCTGTCTTTTCTCCACTGTATAATCTTGCCTCCTTTATCAAAGATAAGGTGACCATATGTGTGTGGGTTTATCTCTGGGCTTTCTATCCTGTTCCATTGATCTATATTTCTGTTTTTGTGCCAGTACCATACTGTCTTGATTACTGTAGCCTTGTGGTATAGTCTGAAGTCAGGGAGCCTGATACCTCTAGCTCCATATTTCATTCTCAAGATTGCTTTGGATATTAGGGGTCTTTTGTGTTTCCATACCAATTGTGAAAATTTTTGTTCTAGTTCTGTACAAAATGCCAGTGGTAGTTTGATAGGGATTGCATTGAATCTGTAGGTTGCTTTGGGTAGTAGAGTCATTTTCACAATGTTGATTCTTCCAATCCAAGAACATGGTATATCTCTCCATCTACTTGTATCATCTTTAATTTCTTTCATCAGTGTCTTATAAATTTCTGCATACAAGTCTTCTGTCTCTTTAGGTAGGTTTATTCCTAGATATATTATTCTTTTTGTTGCAGTGGTAAATGGGAGTATTTTCTTAATTTCACTCTCAGATTTTTCATTATTACTATGTAAGAATGCCAGAGATTTCTGTGCATTAATTTTGTATCCTGCTACTTTACCAAATTCATTGATTAGTTCTAGCAGTTTTCTGGTAACATCCTTAGGATTCTCTATGTATAGTATCATGTCATCTGCAAACAGTGACAGCTTTACTTTTTTTCCGATTTGGATTCCTTTTATTTTTCTTCTCTGATTGCTGTGGCTAGAACTTCCAAAACTATATTGAATAAGAGTGGTGAGAGTGGGCAACCTTGTCTTGTTCCTGATCTTAGTGGAAATGGTTTCAGGTTTTCACCATTGAGAATGATGCTGGCTGTGGGTTTGTCATATATGGCCTTTATTATGTTGAGGAATGTTCCCTCTATGGCTACTTTCTGGAGGGTTTTTTATCATAAATGGGTTGAATTTTGTCAAAGCTTTCTCTGCATCTATTAAGATGATCATATGGTTTTTCTCCTTTAGTCTATTGATATGGTGTATCATGTTCATTGATTTGTGTATCCTGAAGAATCCTTGCACTCCTGGGATAAACCCCACTTGATCATGGTGTATGATCCTTTTAATGTGCTGTAGGATTCTGTTTGCTAGTATTTTGTTGAGGATTTTTGCATGTATGTTCATCAGTGATATTGGCCTGTAGTTGTCTTTCTTTGTGATGTCTTTGTCTGGTTTTGGTATCAGGGTGATGGTGGCCTCATAGAATGAGTTTGGGAGTGTTACTCCCTCTGCTATCTTTTGGAAGAGTTTGAGAAGGATAGGTGTTAGCTCTTCTCTAAATGTTTGATAGAATTCACCTGTGAAGCCATCTGGTCCTGGGCTTTTGTTTGTTGGAAGATTTTTAATCACAGTTTCAATTTCAGTGCTTGTGATTGGTCTGTTCATATTTTCTATTTCTTCCTGGTTCATCTCGGCCGGTTGCGCATTTTTAAGAATTTGTTCATTTCTTCCAGGTTGTCCATTTTATTGGCATACAGTTGCTTGTAGTAATCTCATAATCTTTTGTATTTCTGCCGTGTCTGTTGTTACGTCTCCTTTTTCATTTCTAATTCTATTGATTTGAGTCTTCTCCTTTTTTTTCTTGATGAGGCTGGCTAATAGTTTATCAATTTTGTTTATTTTCTCAAAGAACCAGCTTTTAGTTTTATTGATCTTTGCTATTGTTTCCTTCATTTCTTTTTCATTTATTTCTGATCTGATCTTTATTATTTCTTTCCTTCTGCTAAATTTGGGGTTTTTTTGTTCTTCTTTCTCTAATTGCTTTAGGTGCAAAGTTAGGTTGTTTATTCGAGATGTTTCCTGTTTCTTAAGGTATGACTGTATTCCTATAAACTTCCCTCCTAGAACTGCTTTTGCTGCATCCCATAGGTTTTGGGTCGTCGTGTCTCCATTGTCATTTGTTTCTAAGTATTTTTTAATTGCACTTTGATTTCTTCAGTGATCACTTCGTTATTAAGTAGTGTATTGTTTAGCCTCCATGTGTTTGTATTTCTTACAGATCTTTTTCTGTAATTGATATCTAGTCTCATAGCATTGTGGTCAGAAAAGATACTTGCTATGATTTCAATTTTCTTAAATTTACCAAGTCTTGATTTGTGACCCAAGATATGATCTATCCTGGAGAATGTTCCTTGAACACTTAAGAAGAATGTGTATTCTGTTGTTTTTGGATGGAATGTCCTATAAATATCAATTAAGTCCATCTTTTGTAATGTATCATTTAAAGCTTTTGTTTCCTTATGTATTTTCATTTCGGATGATCTGTCCATTGGTGAAAGTAGGGTGTTAACGTCCCGTAGTCTGATTCTGTTACTGTTGATTTCCCCTTTTAAGGCTGTTAGTATTTGCCTTATGTATTGAGGTGCTCCTATGTTGGGTGCATAAATATATACAATTGTTATATCTTTTTCATGGATCGATCCCTTGATCATTATGTAGTGTCCTTGTTTGTCTCTTCTAATAGTTTTTATTTTAAAGTCTATTTTGTCTGATATGAGAATTGCTACTCCAGCTTTCTCCTGATTTCCATTTGCATGGAATATCTTTTTCCATCCCCTCACTTTCAGTCGTAAGTGTCCCTAGGTTTGAAGTGGGTCTTTTGTAGACAGCATATATATGGGTCCTGTTTTTGTATCCATTCAGCCAGTCTGTGTCTTTTGGTGGTAGCATTTAATCCATTTACATTTAAGGTAATTATCGATATGTATGTTCCTATTACCATTTACTTAATTGTTTCAGGTTTGTTCTTGTAGGTCTTTTCCTTCTCTTCTGTTTCTTGCCTAGAGAAGCTCCTTTAGCATTTGTTGTAAAGCTAGTTTGATGGTGCTGAACTCTCTCAGCTTTTGTCTGTAAAGGTTTTAATTTCTCCATCAAATCTGAATGTGATCCTTGCTGGGTAGAGTAATCTTGGTTGTAGGTGTTTCTCTTTCATCACTTTAAATATGTCCTGACACTCCCTTCTGGCTTGCAGAGTTTCTGCTGAAGGATCAGATGTTAACCTTATGGGGATTCCCTTGTGTATTATTTGTTGTTTTTCCTTTGCTGCTTTTAATATGTTTTCTTTGTATTTAATTTTTTTTTTTCGGTATGCTGGCCTCTCACTGCTGTGGCCTCTCCCGTTGTGGAGCACAGGCTCCAGACACGCAGGCTCAGCAGCCATGGCTCACGGGCCTAGCCGCTCCGCGGCATGTGGGATCCTCCCAGACCGGGGCACGAACCCGTATCCCCTGCATCGGCAGGCGGACTCCCAACCACTGCGCCACCAGGGAAGCCCTGTATTTAATTTTTGATAGTTTGATTAATATGTGTCTTGGCGTGTTTCTCCTTGGGTTTATCCTGTATGGGACTCTCTGTGCTTCCTGGACTTGATTGACTATTTCCTTTCCCATATTAGGGAAGTTTTCAACTATAATCTCTTCAAATATTTTCTCAGTCCCTTTCTTTTTCTCTTCTTCTTCTGAGACCCCTATAATTCGAGTGTTGGTGCATTTAATGTTGTCTCAGAGGTCTCTGAGACAGTCCTCAGTTCTTTTCATTCTTTTTTCTTTATTCTGCTCTGCAGTAGTTATTTCCACTATGTTATCTTCCAGGTCACTTGTCCGTTCTTCTGCCTCAGTTATTCTGCTATTGATCCCATCTAGAGTATTTTTTATTTCATTTATTGTGTTGCTCATTGTTGCTTGCTTCCTCTTTACTTCTTCTAGGTCCTTGTTAAATGTTTCTTACATTTTGTTTACTCTATTTCCAAGATTTTGGATCATCTTTACTATCATTATTCTGAATTCTTTTTCAGGTAGACTACTTATTTGTTCTTCATTTGTTAGATCTGGTGGGTTTTTACCTTGCTCCTTCATCTGCTGTGTGTTCTTCTGTCTTTTCATTTTGCTTACTGTGTTCGGGGTCTCCTTTTTGCAGGCTGCAGGTTCGTAGTTCCCATTGTTTTTGGTGTCTGTCCCCAGTGGCTAAGGTTAGTTCAGTGGGTTGAGTAGGTTTCCTGGTTGGGGGGACTAGTGCCTATGTTCTGGTGGATGAGGCTGGATCTCGTCTTTCTGGTGGGCAGGTCCACATCTGGTGGTGTGTTTTGGGATGTTAGTAGCCTTATTATGATTTTAGGCAGCCTCTCTGCTAATGCATGGGGCTGTAGACCTGTCTTGCTATTTGTTGGGTATAGGGTGTCCAGCACTGTAGGTTGCTGGTCTGTGAGTGAACCTGGGTCTTGGTGTTGAGGTGGAGATCTCTGGGAGATTTTTGCCATTTGATATTACGTGGAGTTGGGAGGAGTCTTGTGGACCAGTGTCCTGAAGTTGTTTCTCCCTCCTCAGAGACACAGCCCTGGTGCCTGGCTGGGGCACCAAGAGCCTTTAATCCACACGGCTCAGAATAAAAGGGAGAAAAAATAGAAAGGAAGGAATGAAGGGAGGAAGGAAAGGGGGAAGAAATGAAGGAAGCAAGAAAGGAAGGATGGAAGGAAGAAAGTAAGAAAGGAAGGAAGAAATGAAGGAAGAAAGGGAGGAAGGAAGGGAGAGAGGAAGGAAGGGAGAGAGGAAGGAAGGGAGGAAGGAAGGGCCGAAGGAAGGAAGGAAGGAAGGAAGGAGGGAAGAAATGAAGGAAGAAAAAAGATAAACTAAAGAAGGATAAATTTATTAAAATAAAAAAATAATTATTAAGAAGAAAAATTTTGTAAAACAAAAACAGTCCAGTCAGAACCCTAGGACAGATGGTGAAAGCAAAGCTATACAGACAAAATCTCACACAGCAGCACACACATACACACTCACAAAAAAAGGAAAAGGGGAAAATAATAATATATCTTGCTCCCAAAGTCCACCTCCTCAACTTGGGATGATTCGCTGTCTATTCAGGTATTCCACAGATGCAGGGCACTTCTAGCTGATTGTGGAGCTTTAATCTGCTGCTTCTGAGGCTGCTGGGGGAGACCTCCCCCTTTCCTCTCTTTGTTCACACAGCTCCTGGGGTTCAGCTTTGGACTTCTCCCTGCCTCTGTGCATAGGTCATCTGAGGGCGTCTGCTCTTCGCTCAGACAGGATGGGGTTAAAGGATCAGCTGATTCGGGGGCTCTGACTCACTCAGGCCGGGGGAAGGGAGGGGCACAGATGTGGGGCAAGCCTGCAGCAGCAGAGGCCAGTGTGATGCTGCATTAGCCCGAGGCGCACTGCGCATTCTCTGGGATAGCTGGCCCTGGATTCCGGGACACCGGCAGGGGCGGGCTGCACAGGCTCCTGGGAGGAGAGGTGTGGAGAGTGACCTGTGCTCACACACAGGCTTCTTGGAGGTGGCAGCAGCAGCCCTGGCGTCCCATGCCCGTCTCTGGTGTCCGCGCTGACAGCCGCAGTTCATGCCCATTTCTGGAGCTCCTTTTCGTGGCGCGCTTAATCCCCTCTCCTCTCGCACCAGGAAACAAAGAGACAAGAAAACGTCTCTTGTCTCTTTGGCAGCTCTGCACCCGTCTCTGGAGCTCCTTTAAGTGGCGTGCTTAATCCCTTCTCCTCGCACTCCAGGTAGCAAAGAGGGAAGAAAAGGTCTCTTGCCTCTTCAGCAGCTCCAGACTTCTCCCAGACTCCCTCTCAGGTAGCCGTGGTGCACTAACCCCTTCAGGCTGTGTTCATGCCGCCAACCCCAGTCTTCTCCCGGCTTCCGAGGGAAGCCCAAGCCTCAGCTCCCAGCCCCCACCCTTCCCGGTGGGTGAGCAGATAAGCCTCTTGGGCTGGTGAGTGCCGGTTGGCATTGATCCTCTGTGCTGGAATCTCTCCGCTCTGCCCTCCGCACCGTTACTATGCTCTCCTCTGTGGCTTCGAAGCTCCCCCCCGTCCACCACCTGCAGTCTCCACCACGAAGGGGCTTCTAGTGTGTGGAAACCTTTCCTCCTTCACAGCTCCCTCCCACTGGTGCAGGTCCCGTCCCTATTCTTTTGTCTCTTGCCCTACCGAGGTATGTGGGGTGTTTCTTGCCTTTTGGGAGATCTGAGGTCTTCTGCCAACATTCAGTGGGTGTTCTATAGTAGCAGTTCCACGTGTAGATGTATTTCTGATGTATTTGTGGGGTGGAAGGTGATCTCCGTGTCTTACTCTTCCGCCATCTTCTCTCTGCCCCCTATTTCATTGATTTTTATGGCCAATATACCTTTGTATAGATGTACCACATCCTCTTTATCCATTCACCTATCAATGGACATTTAGGTTGCTTCCATGTCTTGGCTATTGTAAACAGTGCTGCAGTGAACATTGGAGTGCATGTATCTTTTCAAATTATAATTTTCTCCAGATATACTCCCAGCAGTAGGATTGCCAGATCATATGTTAGTTCTATTTTTAGTATTTTAAGGAACCTCCATACTGTTCTCCATGATGGTTGTACCAATTTACATTCCCACCAACAGTGTAGGAGGGTTCCTTTTTATCCACACCCTCTCCAGCATTTACTCTTTGTAGACTTCTTGACGATGGCCATTCTAAATGGTGTGAGGTGATACCTCATAGTAGTTTCGATTTGCATTTCTCTAATAGTTAGCTATGTTGAGCAGCTTTTCATATGCCTGTTGGCCATCTGTATGTCTTTTATAGAGAAATGTCTAGGTTTTCTGCCCATTTTTTCATTGAGTATTTTTTTTTTTTTTTTTTTTTTGATATTGAGCTGCAAGAGCGGTTTGTATATTTTGGAGATTAATCCCTTGTCGGCCACATCATTTGCAAATATTTTCTCCCATTCTGTTGGTTGTCTTTTCATTTGCTTATGATTTCCTCTGCTGTCCAAAGGCTTTAAAGTTTAATATGGTCCCATTTGTTTATTTTTATTTTCATTATACTAGGATAGCGGCCCCATTGGCACCAGGGACTGTTTTCGTGGAAGAGTTTTTCCACAGACGGGGGGGGGCCAGGTATGGTGCAGGTTGTAATGCAAGCGATGGGCAGCAGTAGATGAAACTTCGCTCACTCACCCACCATTCATCTCCTGCTGTGTGGCCCAGTTCCTAACAGACCACGGACCAGTAGCGGTCCACAACGTGGGGGTTGGGGACCCCTGCTCTAGGAGGTGGATCCCAAAAGATATTGCTGCTATTTGTGTCAAAGAGTGTTCTGCCTATGTTTTCCTCTAAGAGTTTTATAGTATCCGGCCTTACATTTAGGTCTTTAATCTATTTTGAGTTTATTTTTGTGTATGGTATTAGAGAATGTTCTAGTTTCATTATTTTAGCTGTCCAGTTTTCCCAGCACCACTTATTGAAGAGACTGTCTTTTCTCCATTGTATATTATTGCCTTCTTTGTTGTAGATTAATTGACCATAGGTGCATGAGTTTATTTCTGGGCTTTCTATTTTTCTTTCTCAAGATTGTTTTGGCTGTTTGGAGTCTTTTGTGTTTCCTTACACATTTAAAAATTTTTTGTTCTAGTCCTGTGAAAAATGCCATTGGTAATTTGATAGGGATTCCACTGAATCTGTAGATTGACCTGGGTAGTATAGTCATTTTGACAATATTGATTCTTCTAATCCAAGAACACGGTATATATCTCCATCTGTTTGTGTCATCTTTGATTTCTTTCATCAGTATTTTATAGTTTTCTGAGTACAGGTTTTTTGCCTCCTTATTTAGGTTTATTCCTAGGTATTTTATTCTTTTTGATGTGATGGTAAATGGGGTAGTTTTCTTAATTTTGCTTTCTGATCTTTCATTGTTAGTGTATAGGAATACAAGAGATTTCTGTGCATTAATTTTGTATCCTGCAACTTTACCAACTTCATTGATTAGCTCTAGTAGTTTTCTGGTAGCAACTTTAGGATTCTCTATGTACAGTACCATGTCATCTGCAAACTGACAGTTTTACTTCTTTTCCAGTTTGGATTCCCTTTACTTCTTTTCTTTCTCAGATTGCTGTGGTAAGGACTTCCAAAACTATATTGAATTAAAGTAATGAGAGTGGACATCCTTGTCTTCTTCCTGACCTTAGAGGAAATGCTTTCAGTTTTTCACTGTTGAGAATGATGTTTGCTGTGGGTTTGTCATATATGGCCTTTGTTGTGTTGAAGTAGGTTCCTTCTATACCCATTTTCTGGAGAGTTTTTATCATAAATGTGTGTTGAATTTTGTGAAAAGCTTTTTCTGCATCTATTGAGATGATCATATGATTTTTATTCTTCAATTTGTTAATGTGGTGTATCACACTTACTCATTTGCAAATATTGAAAAATCGTTACACCCCTGGGATAAATCCCACTTTTAATATATGTATGATCCTTTTAATGTATTGTTGGATTCAGTTTGCTAGCATTTTGTTGAGGATTTTTGAGTCTATGTTCATGAGTGATATCGGCCTGTAATTTTCTTTTTTGTGGTATCTTTGTTTTTGATAACAGGGTGATGGTGGCCTTGTAGAATGAGTTTGGGAGTGTTCCTCTTCTGCAATTTTTTGGAAGAGTTTCAGAAGGATAGGTGTTAACTCTCCTCTAAATGTTTGATACAATTTGCCTGTGAAGTCATCTGGTCCTGGACCTTATGTTTCTTGGAAACATTTTAATCACAGTTTCAATTTCAGTATGTGTGACTAGCCTCTTCATATTTTCTATTTCTTTGTGGTTCAGTCTTGGCAGACTGTACCTTTCTAAGAATTTGTCCATTTTTTTCTACATTGTCCATTTTATTGGCATATAGTTGCTTGTAACTGTCTCTTATGATCCTTTGTATTTTTATGGTCTCCGTTGTAACTTCTCCTTTTTTGTTTCTAGTTTTATTGATTTGAGCACGTTCCCTGTTTTTCTTGATGAGCCAGGCTAAAGGTTTAATCAAGTTTATCTTTTCAAAGAATCAGCTTTTAGTTTCATTAATTTTTTCTATTGTTTTCTTCATTTCTATTTCATTTATTTCTGCTCTGATCTTTATGATTTCTTCCCTTTTACTAACTTTGGGTTTTGTCTATTCTTCTTTCACTAACTGCTTTAAGTGTAAGCTTCGGTTGTTTATTTGAGATTTTTATTGTTTCCTGAGGTAAGATTGTATTGCTATAAACTTCCCTCTTAGAACTGCTTTTGCTGAGCCCCATAGGTTTTGGATCATCATGTTTTCATTTTCATTTATGTTTAGGTATTTTTTGATTTCCTCTTTGATTTCTTTGGTGATCCATTGGTTGTGTAGAGTTAGTAACATATTGTTTATCCTCCATGTGTTTTTGTTTTTCAGAGTTTTTTTCTTGTAGTTGATTTCTAATCTCATAGCATTATGGTTGAAGAAGATGCTTGATGTAATTTCAATTTTCTTATACTTACTGAGGCTTGTTTTGTGGCCCAGCAAGTGATATATCCTGAAGAATGTTTCATATGCACTTGAGAAGAATGTGTATTCTGCTGCTTTTGGATGGAATGTTTTATAAATATCAATTGAGTCCATCTGGTCTAATGCAGGGGTCCCCAACTCCTTGCCTTGTTAGGAACTGGGCTGCACAGCAGGTTAGCAGTGGGCAAGCGAGTGAAGCTTCATCTGCCACTCCCCATCACTCCCATCTCTCACATTACCACCTGAACTGTTCCCTCCATTGCATGCATCACCCCCTGAACCATCCCCCACACCGTAGTTTTGGGACTACTAGTCTAATGTGTAATTTAAGGCCTCTGTTTCCTTACTGATTTTCTGTATGGATGATCTATACATTGATGTAAGTGGGGTGTCAAAGTTCCCCACTATTATTATGTTACTGTTGATTTTTCCTTTTATGGCTGTTAGTATTTGCCTTATATATACTGGGGTGCTCCTATGTTGGGTGCATATATATTTACAATTGTTATATCTTCTTCTTGGATTGAGCCCTTGATCATTATGTAGTGTTCTTCTTTATCTTGTAATTATTTTAAAGTTTATTTTGTCTGTTATGGGTATTGCTATTCCAGCTTTCTTTTGATTTCCATTTGCATGGAGTATCTTTTCCCATCCTCTCACTTTCAGTCTGTGTTCACATATCTCAAGTGGGTCTCTTGTAGATAGCATATATATGGGTCCTGTTTTTGTATCCATTCAGCAGGTGTATGTCTTTTGGTTGGAGCGTTTAATCCATTTACATTTAAGGTAATTATTGATATGTATGTTCTTACTGCCATCTTGTTAATTGTATTGGATTTGTTTTGGGAGGTCTATTTTCTTCCCTTCCTCTTTTGTGATTTGATGACTATATTTAGTCTTGCGTTTGCATTCCTTTTTCTTTTCTGTGTGTGTATCTATTGTAGATTTTTGGTTTGTGGTTACCATGAGGTTTTGATAAAGCAGTCATATATATATATATATATATATGGTGTATATGTGTATATATATATATATATATATATGGTGTATATGTGTATATATATATGTATATATATATATATATATATATATATATATAGACATACACAAGATTGTTTTAAGTTGCTGCTCTCTTAACTTTAAATGCATTTACAATTTCCTGCATCTATACTCTCCTCTTCCCATCAGTCAGTTTTGATATATTTTTGTGTGGATGATTGCCTACTGTTACTGTATGTTTGCCTTTACTGGTGAGGTTTCCCATTCATAATTTTCTTGTTTCTAGTTGTAGCCTTTTCTTTTCCATCTAGAGAAGTCTCTGTAACATTTTTTGTAAAGCTGGTTTGGTGATTCTGAATTCTCTTAGCTTTTGCTTGTTTGTAAAGTTTTTTAAAAATTTTATTTATTTATTTTTGGCTGTGTTGGGTCTTCGTTGCTGTGCATGGGCTTTCTCTAGTTGTGGCGAGTGGGGGCCACTCTTGTGGAGCACAAGCTCAAGACGTGCAGGCTCAGTAGTTGTGGTTCATGGACCACGTTGCTCCGTGGCATGTGGGATCTTCCCAGACCAGGGCTTGAACCCGTGTCCTCTGCATTGGCAGGCAGACTCTCAACCACTGTGCCACCAGGGAAGCCCTAAAGCTTTTGATTTCTCCATCAAATCCAAATGAGAGCCCTACTGGGTGGTGTATTCTTGGTTGTAGTTTTTTCCTTTTCCTCACTTTAAACTATTGTGCCACTCCCTTCTGGCCTGCAGAGCTTCTACAGAAAAATCAGCTGATAACTTTACGGGGTTTCCCTTGTATGTTACTTGTTGCTTCTCCCTTGTTGCTTTTAATATTTTCTCTTTGTCTTTAATTTTTGTCAAATTGTTTAATATGTGCCTCCATGTGTTCCTCCTTGGGTTTATCCTGTATGGGACTCTGCACTTCCTGGACTTGAGTGTTTAAAATTTTTGTCTATTATCTCTTCAAATATTTTCTCAGGCCCTTTCTCTCTTCTCCTTCTGGGACCCATATAATGTGAATGTTGGTGTGTTCAATGTTGTTCCAGAGGTCTCTGAGACTGTCCTCATTTCTTTTCATTCTTTTTCTTTATTCTGTTCCACAGCAGTGATTTCCACCAATGTCTTCTGGCTCACTTTTTTGTTCTTCTGCCTCATTTATTCTGTTATTGATTCCTTCTAGTGATCTTCATGTCACTTATTGTACTGTTCATCTCTGTTAGTTCTTTAAACTAGCTCTTTAACATTTCTTGTATTCTTGTGGTCTGTGACTCCGTTCTTTTTCCAAAATCTTGGATCATTTTTACTGTCATTACTCTGAATTCCTTTTCAGGTGGATTACCTATCTTCATTTAGTTGTTCTTCTGGGGTTTTATCTTATTCCTCCATCTGGAACATATTTCTCTGCCATCTCATTTTGTCTACCTTTCTGTTTGTGGTCTCTGTTCCTCAGGCTGGAAGACTGTAATTCTTCTTGGTTCTGTTGTCTGCCCCATGCTGGGTGAGGTTGATCCAGGGGCTTGTACAGGCTTCCTTGTGGGAGGGACTAGTGCCTGCCCACTAGTCGGTGGGGCTGGGTCTTGTCCCTCTGGTGGGCAGGGCCATGTTGAGGGGTCTGTTTAGAGGCAGCTGTTGGCTCAGGATGACTTTAGGCAGCCTGTCTGCTGATGGGTAGGCCTGTGTTCCCACCTTTTTGGTTGTTTGGCCTGAGGAGTCCCAGCACTGGAGCCTGAAGGCTGTTGGTGGGGCCAATTCTCGGTGCCAAAATGGTGACCTCTGGGAGAGTTCCCACCAACGAGTACTCCCTGGTGTCTGCCACCAGTGTCCTTGCCCCCACAGGGAGCCACAGCTGAACCTCCCCAGAAGATCCTCTAAAACCAGCAGGTATGTGTGGCCCAGGCTCCTGTGGATCACTGCTTTGTCCTAGGTCCCAGTTCATGTGAAACCTTGTGTGCACCCTCTAAGAGTGGAGTCTCTGTTTCCCCCAGTCCTAGAGAGCTCCTGCCCTCAAGCCCCACTGGCTTTCAAAGCCAAATACTCTGTGGGCTCCTCCTCCTTATGCTGGACCCCTCAGCTGGGGACCCTGATGTAGGGCTCAGAACTCTCAATCATGTGGGAGAACTTCTGTGATATAACTGTTCTCCAGTTTGTGGGTTGCCCACATGGCAGGTATGGGATTTGATTATATTGTAAAAGTGCCCCATCCTAACATCTTGTTTTGGTTTCTTCTTTGTCTTTGGGTGTAGAATATCTTTTTTGGTAGGTTCAAGTCTTTTTTGTCAATGGTGTCCAGAAATTGTGATTTTGGTGTTTTCATGAGGTGAGGTGAGCTCAAGTCCTTCTACTCCACCATCTTGTCTCTCCTTTGAATATTTCTTTGAGTAATTTTAATTAACTCAGTGAGTAAACACTGTCACCACCTACTTAGTGAGAGACACTGTTCCCAGTACTAGAGCAAAATAGATTTAAAACATTTAATTATTTCATGTACACAAAACTCTTTAAAGCAATTTATATATCCCTTTAAATTTAATCAGGAAAACTCCCTTTAGATCAGTTCTGTTATCTGTTTTATAAGTGAGGAAATGAAGTACAGAATGAAGCATAAAGAAGAACATGATAAAGTCTCCACCATCACAGACCTCACAGTATAACAATAAAATGTTCCAGAGGCTATAATGGTGTTAATTTAGCCTGACAAGGACCAGGGAAGGTTTCACAGAGGATGTGATGGTTAATAGCAGTTCAGCATCTGTAATATAGGAAACTTCCAGGAAGATGAGGTGGGAGTGATGGCGAGGTGAGGATGGACCGCAAATTGAAATGTAGGCAGTGGGAGCATTCCAAGCAAAGGAAATTAATTGCCATAGAAAGAGAGGGTAGGATAGTTTTTTGATGTTACTGAGAAAACATATGTCATCCTGTTCTCCAATTTTTTTAAACTCAAATGCTAGTTCAACATCCAAGGAATCCAGTAATCTTTTATCCTTATTTTTTTTGGTATCCATGAACCTTCAATTCACTTAAAGTCTTCAAAACAACATCCATATAGTACATAGCTGCAGGGTTCAATAAAGTTTTGGGTCACAAGGAGGGTTGTATCATTGTCCTACCCAGAAAATTTACAAATTAAATAGCATTTCTTATCCTGTAAGTTCTAACAAACCTCATCTAGGAATTCTTCACTGTCGACTCCAAGCAGGATCCCATCCTTCAGTTTGCTAGGGTTACAATTTTGTTAATTTTTAAGCAGAAGAGTTTTCCCAACTCTTTATGTTGTTATCATCTCATGTTGCTTACCAAACATTGATTATAAATCTCTTTTCTCCCATGGGAAATCTAACATTTTTTTTGAAACACTTATGTTTCTCTGAAGCGTTTGGGAATTGCTGGGTCAGATGAATTGTATAATTCCCTGAAAAGAGCTGTAAGACAGAAGCATAGTAATTTACATTAGGACATAAAGAAAACTGAGTTATACAGGAGCAACCATATCAAAATGTCCCACAGGTGGAATGATCTACAGCCCAGAAGCATATCTAAGTTTGAAATAAAGATAAATTTGGACAAAGGGCCAGGTATGGATAAGATAAGATATACTTATCTTTCATCCTTTTTAAGCATGGCTTTTATACTTTTTTTCTCTTTTCAACACGTTTGCACTTTAACATATGTACATATTTATCATTTCCTTTTTTAATCTTAAGAATTTGAAACTTTATTGAAAGAAAAACAAACTACAGCACAGCCTAAGAAATGGAACTAGATATTTTTGGCTAATTACCCATATAAATCCTTTACTCCTGCAAATCAAACACTGCCCTCCACCTGGTTCTAACTTTAGTTCTTCACTTTAAAATTAACCTTCTTAGCTAGTAACTGAATAGGGTTAAGACCAAAGCTGGCTCTTAACATAGGCTCTTACATAGGTTTTTAGGTACCAGAGTTGACTGGGACAACTGCTCCATAAAGATTTTTCTGGATAAAATTGTCTTGTATAATTTATGAAATAACATACTAGGTTCTCAGAAAATCCTTGTGCAGACATTTAAATAGATTCAAAGTTGATTACAATTTATATTTTATGAACTATATCAAGAGTGGACTTTTAAAAAATTACTTTAATTTTGCAATCTGAGAGTAGAATTAGTGGTATAGTCAGATAATTGCTGAACCACTGAAGTAGGATAAATTAGCAAACATTCTGTCACATGTACAGACTGATAAGTTAGTATTTTTATGTACAAAATGGTGAAAATTTTCACTTTTTCATAGAATACTTAATTATATTTAGGTATGTTAATTAAATACTAAGTATAAATTGATAAATAGAATAATCAAAAAACTAATTTAAAATACATGAGAAATAAATACATCCTTTGCATTATTACTAATATATTTTAAGATTCTAAGAAATTTTGGCTATTCATAATTGTTTTAGTTAACTAGATAATTACCATAACTACTAAATCAATTTTAAAGAAAACTTCAGATGATGGCAACCCAAATGTGTGGTATGGATTATTTTTACATTTACATAAGAAAAATATATTAACACTGAATATTTATCCAAAACTAGCAGATTTTTTACACTTTTGCTATGTATTTATTTGCAGATTTACCTAAAGCAATTATAGCAACTTTCTGAAGGTTGTTCACTTCCTTAAAATGTTTTTTCATTAATGATACATTAGGCAAATATTCTGTAATAACTATCCTGTTGCATATTGAGCAAAGATTAAAAATCAGGAATAATATGAACTTATAAAGTAATTGGTTGCTCACTTTTAAAAATCAACATGTATAATGCTTTAGACCTAAATATTCCTCAAACTTTAAAAAAATTTTTGGAAAGTATTCCTTTAAAAGAATGTTTTAGTTAAACTGAATTTAGAGTTGTGTGTTAAAATTTGCCTCTTTCAAGACCCAATCTGCTTCTCTTCTGGACATTTTCATCTACCCAGATGAGGTGTTTTCTGCTTTTGTTTTTTTTACTTAATGACAACCATATTTTCCAGGGAAACTTCTACTTTGGTGACAAGCTTTAAATCTAAAATTTAATCAACAGATCTGAATACAGATTGCCAAGAGGTGGTGATTTGACGAGGCCTCAAATCCTGTACTGCAGTCTGAAACTATTTTTATAGTTCAGTGTTAAAATAAGTGTTACAGAG
Organism: Kogia breviceps; assembly: GCF_026419965.1. Classification (NCBI taxonomy): domain Eukaryota; kingdom Metazoa; phylum Chordata; class Mammalia; order Artiodactyla; family Physeteridae; genus Kogia; species Kogia breviceps. The sequence continues at coordinate 53,946,294 of NC_081312.1, forward strand.
TGTGTATGCACAGTGTTATAGTTACAATGGTAACAATAAAATACAAGTATACTCAGTAACTTAAAAAGGAAATAAATTGTGAAAATATTTTCAGAGTCCAGATAACAGTATTAACTAAATTTTTCTGCCCTCTCTCTAACTTGAAAATAACCTAGGACTCACATAGATCACTCAATTATAATCTTATCCAGATTTAGCCCCAGGGTCCCCAGTAGAAGTTACGATTTAATGTGTTTATGTTCGACATACACTAAAACAACTATGGGGAAAATACTCAATAGAATTGAGGTATATAGTGGTGAACAAGATATACAGTCCCTTTCTTCAAGAAAATCAACAAACTGGATGAGATTTCTGGTACGTAAACAGGTGACTACAAAAGTGGTGTGATAAATGCTCTGCTGGCTGTAACTACAGGATGCTACATGAGCACACAGTGGGACACCAAATTCAGTCTGATGCTGGCACATAAGGCTTTTCACTGCCAATGATGTCTTAGTTAACTCATCCATGTTCTGTTGGTCACAACTAAGTGAAGCAGTGAATTAAGGTAGAATGCTTTGAAAGGAGGAACATTATATACAAAGCTATAAACATAACAGAGGGCATGGTGATTTCTGGAAAAATAAGTTAATTCAATATCACTGAAAAATAATGAAGTAGATAATAAATGAGATGAGACTGGAGAGCTAAGAAGAGATTTGTATTTCATTTTAAACTCAATGAAAATATTCCAAGAGATGCCATAATGCATTGGGGGCTTTAAAAAAGATTACTGGGGCTGCCATACGGAAAATGTATTTGAGAACATGAAAATCAAATGTAGACACTTTTCCTTAATTAAATCCAAGAGAAGAAAAAAAAAAAAGCTATAAAAAAACAGGACAACTGGGGAAATTTGAATATGGACCATATACTGGATTACAGTATTCTCTCAGTGTTAAATTCTCAAAGCATAATAATTGTATTGTGGTTATGTAAGAAGATGTCCTAGTTCTTAAAAATAAATGATGGACTATTTAGGAAAGAACTGTCATTAAGTCTGCAACTAAATCCCAAATAATTCAGGAGGGAGGAAAGGTGGGGAGGTGAATGGGGGAGAGAGACAAACTGAAAGCATTAAATCTTATAATTGGTAAATCAAGGTGAAAAAAATGTAGATGTGTATTGTACTATTCTTACATTTTTCTGTAGGTTTGAATTTTTTCAAAATATAAAAATTTCCAGAGAAAAACTAAAGTAATAATGTGTTAAAGGTGGTCAAGAAAAGAGAAGGCTATTCTGGTGATCCAGGATTTAGTATGACATATTCCCTCTCCCCCTCCCTCCCTTACCAACTACTTGGATTTTTTCTCTTATGGTTTGCTGAAAGTAAAAGTTACTTAAGAGATGACTGAAGTATCTAAGGATATTTCTTAGAACAATTAAAACTGTACCTAGCAGATGGGCTCGACTCAAGATAACTCCATCAGCCTATCATTTCACCTTGTATTGCTATCTTTTTATAATTACTACATAGTTATGAAAGGTCATACTTTTGTGTAGTAGAAAAATAAATGTGGTTCTGGCATTGTGATTGTACCGCTGGTGTCTCTATTGTATAATTTTTGGAGGAGGTCATTTTTGTTTGTTTCAGTAAAGCAGGAAACTTGTCATTTGGGGTCTTGGTAACTTAGTCATTGATCAATTTAAATATATGAAAATACTGCTCTTCTGTTGGCAAGTATGCAGGGCTTAGTGAATGAACTTCAGACATTAAAATCTGATTTGTATCTCAAACTGGATATAAATTTATGTTAAACATTTCAAAAAATTGAGTTTAAAAATTTAGTTTTATACTGCCCACTATTTCTTAGAACAAGAAGTTTTCAAATTTCTATGGAAACATAAAACACCATGAATAGCCAAAACAATCTTGAAAAAGAACAGAGCTGGAGGAATTATGCTCCCTGACTTCAGACTATTCTATAAAGCTGCACTAATCAAAATAGCATGGTATGGGCACACAAATAGACACATATATCAATGGAACAGGGTAGAAAGTCCAGAAATAAACCCACACACTTATGATAAATTAATCTATGACAAAGGAGGTAAGACTATACAATGGAGAAAAGACAGTCTCTTCAATAAGCAGTGCTGGGAACTGAATAGTTACATATAGAAAAATAAAATTAGGACATTTCCTCACATCATATACAGAAATAAACTCAAAATGGATTAAAGACCTAAATACAAGAGTGGAAACCATAAAACTCCTAAAGGAAGACATAGGCAGAACCCTCTTTGACATAAATCATAGCAATATTTTTTGTAGCTGTGTCCTAAGGCAAAAGAAACAAAAGCAAAAATAAACATATAGGACCTAATTAAACTTAAAAGCTTTTGCACAGCAAAGGAAATCATTAACAAATGAAAAGACAACCTACAGAATGGGAGAACAAATTTGCAACTGATATGACCAACAAGGGGTAATATCCAAAATATATAAACAGCTCATACAACTCATTATCAAAAAAAAAATCTCTAATCAAAAATGAGGGGAGTGATCAAGATGGCAGAGTAGTATGACATGAAGCTCACCTCCTCCCAAAATACATCAAAAGTACATCTACATGTGGAACGATTCTCACAGAGTATCTACTGAATGCTGGCAGATGACCTCAGGCTTCTGAAAGGGGAAGAAAATCTCCACATAACCAGGTAGGACAAAAGAAAAAAGAAAAAAAAAAAAAAAACAAAGAAAGGAACTGGGATGAGACTGGTGCCCCTGGGAGGGAACAGAGAAGGAAAAAAGGTCCTCGCACCCTGGGAAGTACCCTCACTAGTGGGGAGATCAGCCAGAACAGACAGTGCAACACCTGGTTTGTGGCAGCCAGAATGGAGACAGACCTGCACAGAGGGTCCATGCCACTGCCCTGTGCTCCCAAGCCTGAAACTCACATCTGCCCATGTGGATGGGGGCTGGATGCTGAAGCTCAGGCTTTGGAGATCAGAACAGTGAGACAACTGGGGTTGGCTGCATGGAAACAGCCCGAATGGACTGGAGACTGGTGCAACTGCAACTGAGAGTGTATGTGGAGAAAGCCCAGGCCTGCTTCAGAGGCCAGGCACCATTGTTTGGGGGGTGGGTGAGGGGAGGGGCAGGACCCACCATTGCAGCCTTTTACCCTGCATATGCTTTCAGGTAACAAGACATCACCTCTGGGAGCAGCTACAAACCACCACTGCTGCCCTCATGGGCTGCAGGACTGGTTGCTAGCCACTGCTGCCTCCCTTGTGGGCTCCAGAAGCAGTCATGAGCTGCCTCCACTGCCATCATGGGTTCAGGGGGCATGAGCCATCACTGCCACAGAGAGCCCTGAGAGTGAGCACCAGCTACCACATGTGCTCAGCCACTATCAAGGGGATAACAGCCAGCACATGCTGAGGAAAGAGGTAGCAGTCATCCATACTAAAAACTGACCTTGCACCAAAAATATTAAATCCACACAAGCTACACAGGGAGGCTCTAATATATATACATATATATAGCCCTCTAAGACCACAGTAGACAATTGTTTTTCCTGATCTCACAGAGTAAGAGAAACACAAGTTAAATGAAGAAGCAAAGAAACCACTCCCACTTAAAAGACCAAGAGAATTCCCCTGAAAGAACAATGAAACAGACCTCTTCAGTCTACTAGACACTGATTTCAAAAAGGAGATAATGATAAGAAAGGCGATTGAAAAAAATGCAGAACACTGTAAAAATGAACTGGAAACTATAAGGAGGAGCCAAGAAAAATTAGAAAAACTCATTTGCTTAGACAACAGCTGAGTTAAAGGCAGTGAACAGCAGAATGAATAATGCAGACGAATAAATAAGTGATCTGGAAGATAAGACTAATGGAAATCACACAGAACAGCACACAGAAAGCAAAGTGGAAAAAAAAAAAAAGCAAGCAATATAAGACACGTATGGGATAATATAAAGTGTTCCTATCTATGCATAATAGGGATTCCAGAAGGGGAAAAAAAAGGAAAGGGGATCAAAAATGCAGATGAAGAAATTATGGCTGAAAACTTCCCAAACCTAAAGAAGGAAACAGAAATCCAGGTACAGGAAGCACAGAGGGTCCTAAACAAGATGAACCAAAAAAAAAAAAAAAAAAAAAACCCTACACCAAGACATAATTAAAATGGCAAAGGTTAAAGAGAGGATTTTAAAGGTAGCAGGAGAAAAACAAAGAGTTAATTACAAGGGAACCCCCATTATGCTATCAGCTGATTTCTCTACAGAAACACTGCAGGCCAGAAGGGAGTAGATCTATTCAAAATGCTAAAAGTGAAAAATATGCAACCTAGAATACTCTACCCAGCAAGATTATCATTTAGAATAAAAGAGAGAAAGAATTTCTCAGACAAGTGAAAACTAAAAGACTACAGCAACAGTAAACCTATCCTAAAATAAATATTGAAAGGTCTTCTCTAAATAGAAAGAAAGGATCTATAGGAAAGAGAAAATCACAATTGGTAAGTAAATCAGTTAAATAAGCCAGAACACAGATTAATTTTAAAAAATTGTGAAAGGGATAACTACAATGAACAGCAAAAGGAAAACATGAAGATGTAAAAGAAAAAAATCAAAATCATATAATGTGGGGGAAGAGAGTAAGAAAACAGTATTTTTGTTCTTTTTTTTAGAATGTGTTTGAGCCTACATGACTATCAGTCTAAAGCAAGTAGATATAGGAAGGGGTTAACAGACTCAAAAAACAGGGTAACCACAAATCAAAAACATACAATAGATATACTGAAACCAAAAAAAAAGAAAACACGAACATAAAATAAAAGGAAATCATCAAACCACAAAAAGAAAAACAAAATGAAAAAGGAATAAAGAAGAAACACAGAATCAACTGGAAAACAAGGTTTAAAATGGTAATAGATAAATACCTATGAATAATTAGCTTAAATGTCAATGGACTAGATGCTCCAAAAGACACAGAGTGGCAGACTGGATAAAAAACAAGAGTCCACAATATGCTGCCTACAAGAGACACACTTTAGAGCAAAGGACATAGATTGCAAGTGAGGAGACGGAAAAAGATATTTCATGCAATCGGAAAGGACAAGAAAGCAGGGGTTGCAATACTCATATCAGACAAAATAGACTTTAAAACAAAGCCCTTAAGAAGATAAAGAAGGACACTATACAATGATAAAAGGATGAATACAAGAAGAGAATTTTACACTTGTATAGGAACACCCAAATATGTAAAACAAATACTAACAAGACATAAAGGGAGAAATTGACAGAAATACAATAATAGTAAGGGACTTTTAACACCACACTCACATCAATGGATGTATCTTCTATACAGAAAAAAACAATAAGACAACAGAAATCCTAAATTATAAGATAGAACATTTAAACTTAATTGATATTTTCAGGACATAACATCCCCCCCAAAAAAAAACCACACCAGAATACACATCCTTTTCAAGTGCACGTGGAACATTCTCTAGGATTGACCACATGCCAGGGCACAAAACAAGCCTCAACAAATTTAAGAGTATAGAAATTATATCAAGTAACTTTTCTTCCCACAATGGCATGAAACTAGAAATCAACCACAGAAAAAGAACGAGAAAAAATTGATTACATGGAGACTAAACAACATGCTACTAAAAAACCAATGGGTCAACAATGAAATCAAAAAGGAAATTAAAAAACACCTTGAGAAAAATGACAATGAAAACACAACCACACAAAATCTATGGGATGCTTCAAAAGCAGATGTTAGAAGGAAGTTCATAGCAATAGAGGCCTTCCTCGAAACAAAACCCAATGTCAGAAGAAGGAAGGAAATAATAAAGGTCAGAGAGGAAACATAATGGGAAAAAATGAATAAAACCAAGAGCTGGTTCTTTGAAAGGGTGAACAAAAGTGACAAGCCACTGGCCAGGCTCACCAAGAAGAAAAGCAAGAACAAACAAAAATAAGAAATGAAAAAGAAGACATAACAACTGATAATGCAGGAAAAAAAAACATAAGGAAATACTATGAACAACGATATACCAATAAATTCGATACCCTAGAAGAAATGGACAAGTTTCTAGAAACATACAGCCCACCAAAACTGAATCAAGAATAGATAATTTGAACAGACCAATCACTAGAAGTGAAATAGAATCTGTAAAAACCAAAAAACTGCCTACAAACAAAAGTCTAGGACCAGATAACTTCACAGGTGAATTGTACCAAACAAAAGAGAACTTTTACTGATCCTTCTCAAACGCTCTCAAAAGACTGAAGAGGAGGGAACACTCCCAAAGACATTCTATGAAGCTTCCATTACATTGATGCCACAACCAGAGAAAGATACCACCAAAAAAGAAAATTATAGGCCAGTATTTTTGATAAATATAGATGCAAAAATTCTTAAAATATTAGCAAAGTAAAGCCAACAACACATAAAAAGTATCATACACCATGACCAAGTGGGATTCATCTCAATTTCACAAGGTTGGTTCAACACACACAAATCAATGTGATAACATGACATCAACAAAAGAAAAGACAAAAACCACATGATCATCTCAATAGATGCAGAAACAGCATTTGGCAAAATTCAACATCCATTCATGATAAAAACCCTTACCAAAGTGGGTATAAAGGGAACAGATCTCAACATAATAAAAGCTATTTATGACAAACCCACAGCCAATATAATATTAAATGGTGAAAAGCTGAAAGCCTTCCTGCTAAAATCTGGAACAAGACAAGGACAGCCACTCTCACCACTTCTATTCAGCATAGCATTGAAAATCCTAGCCACAGCAATCAGACAAGAAAAAAATAAAAGGTATCCAAATTGGAAGTGAAGAGTTAAAATTGTCATTATGAGCAGATGACATGATAGTATAAATACAGAAAACCCTAGAGACTCCATACAAAAACTACTAGAACTACATAAACGAATTTAGCAAGGTAGCAGGATACAGGATTAACATACAGAAATTGCTTGCATTTCTTTACACACATTTCAATAATGAAATATAAGAGAATGTAAAAAAAAAAAAAAAAAAAAAAAAAAAAAAGACCTATTAAAATAGCACACACCAAAGTAAAATACTTAGGAATAAACCTGACCAAGGAGGTGAAAGACCTATATGCTGAGAACTATAAAACATTAATAAGGGAAATTTAAAATGACTCAAAGAAGTGGAAAGATATCCCATGCTCTTGGATTGGAAGAATTAATATTGTAAAATGGCCACACTACCCAAAGCAATTAACAGATTTAATGTGATCCCTATCAAATTACCCATGACATTTTTCACAGAATTAGAACAAATAATTCTAAAATTTATATGGAACCATAAAAGACCCAGAATTGCCAAAGCAATTCTGAGGAAAAAGAATAAAGCAGGAGGCGTAAACTTCCCAGACTTCAGACAATACTACAAAGCTCCAGTAATCAAAACAGAAATAGTGTGGTATTGGCACAAAAGCAGACATGGATCAATGGAACAGAATAGAGATCCCAGAAATAAAACCACACACCTATGGTCAATTAATCTTTGACAGAGAAGCCAAGAATATACGATGGGAAAAAGACAGTCTCTTCAACAAGTGGACCTTAAAGTTAGACAGCTGCATGTAAATCTATGAAGTTAGAACACACCCTCACACCACATACAAAAATAAACTCAAAATGGCTTAAAGACTTAATCGTAAAACATGACACCATAAAACTCCTAGTCATAAGCAAAACATTCTCTGATATAAATCATACCAATGTTTTTTTAGGTCAGTCTCCTAAGGCAATAGAGATAAAAGCAAAAATATACAAATACGACCTAATCAAACTTAAAAGCTTTTGCACAGCAAAGGAAACCATAAACAAAATTAAAAGACCACCTACAGAATGGGAGATAATATTTGCAAACAATGTGACCGACCAGGAATTAATTTCATACATGAACAAAATACATGAACAGCTCATACACCTCAATATCAAAAAAAACCAAACAACCCAATCAAAAAATGGACAGAAAACAAAGACATTTCTCTAAAAAAGACATATAGATGTCCAACAGGCATATGAAAAGCTGCTAATTTTCGCTAATTATTAGAGAAATGAAAGTCAAACTACAATGAGGTAACACCTCACACTGGTCAGAATGGCCATCATTAAGAGGTCTACAAATAACAAATGCTGGAGATGTTGTAGAGAAAAGGGAACTCTCCTGCACTGTTGATGGGAATCTAAGTTGGTGCAGCCACTATGGAAAACAGTATGGAGGTTTCTCAAAAAACTAAAAGTAAAACCACCATATGATCCAGCAACCCCACTCCTGGGTATATAACCAGACAAAACTATAATTCAAAAAGAAACATGTACCCCTATGTTCATAGAAGCACTATTCACAGCAGCCAAGACATGGAAACAAGTCTAAATGTTCATTGACAGTTGAATGGATAAACAGCCATAAAAAAGAATGAAATAATTCCATTTTCAGCAACATGGATGCAACTAGAGATTATCATACTAAGTGAATTCATTCAAAAAGAGACAAATATATGATATCACTTATATCTGGAATCTAAAACATAACACAAAGGGACCTATATATAAAAAAGAAACAGACACACAGACATAGAGAACAGACTCATGGTTGCCAAGGGGGAGGGGAATGGAAACAGGATGGAGTGGGAGGTTAGGCTTAGCAGGTGTAAGCTATTATATATAGAATGGATAAACCACAAAGTCCTACTGTATCACACAGGGACTATATGTAATATCCTATGATAAACCATAATGGAAAAGAATATAAACAAGAATGCATATATATATACATATATATATATATATATATATATATATATGTATAACTGAATCACTTTGCCATATAGCAGAAATTAACACAACACTAAATCAACTATACTTCATTTTTTTAAAAGTGGGGGGGGAGTCAAGATGACAGCATGGAAGGATGCAGAGTTCACGTCTCCCCACAACTAGGGCACCTGCTGGACGCTGGTGCATGAACTCAATGCCCAAGGAGATGGGAGGAACCCCGGAGCAACCCAGTGGGATGAGGGGGTTAATGAGGTAGGAGGAGAGGTGAAGATCAGACAGGACCAGTGCCCCTGAGGGATGGCTGGGAGAGGGGAAGAGTTCCCATACCTGGAGGAACCCTCAGGGACTTGAGGATCAGAGGGGAGCACACCTAGCATTTCCCCTGCCCACTCAGCCCCGGGGAGCCTGCTGGGCTCCTGGACCTGGTCCTCCAACCTGGGAGGCTCCCTCTGGCCGCCTGGATCCTAGGGCACAGGAGGGAGGGAGGAGGGGGGAAGAGGAGGAGAGGTGGACTGGGGAAGACCTTCCAGGAACAGAGGACCAGGGGAGGTGCGGCGGGTGTTTCCCCCACCCACTGGGGCTCTGGGAAGCCTTCTGGGCTCCCAGGCCTGGTCCTCCACACTCTGGGAAGTGCCTTGGGCATTTTTCCCCCACCAACTCAGGCTCTGGGAAGTCTGTTGGGCTTCTGGGTCTGGTCCCCTGCCTTCTGGGGGGCCCCCTCCAGCCACGTGGGTCCCAGAGGCATAAAAGGGAGGGAGGGTGGGAAAGAACAAGAGAGGCCAATGGGGAGGAACCCTCCAGGACCGGAAAACTAGGGGGAACGCACCTAGCATTTACCCTGTCCACTCGGGCCCAGGGAGCCTGCTGGGGTCCGGGAACTGGTCCTCCACCCGCCAAAGCCAGAGGGCCTCCTGAGTCTCTCCTGCCATGTGTTGAGCCTAAGCCCCACTCACCACCCCTTAGGGCCTTTTCTGGCTCTGTGGGTCCTAAGAATAGGCCCCACCCCCACCTAAACCCCACCCTGGCCTAAGGCCCACCCACAAGAGCCAAGGCCTTTTCCAGCTTTTTATTCCTGTTCTTTTTTTAGTATTGTGGCTATCTTAACTTCCAATTGTTATTTCATTTATATTTTTATTTTTCTATTTTTTCTAACATCTGTTAGTTTTCTAATCTTATTTTAGTTTTTATTCTTTGTTACTGTTCTGCTCCCCTTTCTTTTCGCTGCTGTGTGAAGCTTGCTGGATCTTGGTTCACGAGCTGCGGGGTCAGGCCTGAGCTCCTGCAGTGGGAACTCCAAGTCCAAACCACTGGACAGAGAACCTCAGAAACTAGGGGATATTCATCAGAGTGAGGTTTCCTGGAGGTCCTCATCTCAGCATCAAGACGCAGCTCTACTCAAAAGCCTACAAAATCCAGGGTTGGAAGCCTCAGGCCAAACAACCAGTAGAACAGGAACACAATCCCACCCATCAAAAAAAAAAAAAAAAAAAACTGACAAAAAATATGTCACAGATGAATGAGCAAGATAAAAACCTATGAGACCAAAAAAATGAAGAGGAAATAGGCAACCTACCTGAAAAAGAATTGAAAGTAATGATAGTAAAGATGATCCAGAATCTCGGAAATAGAATGGATGCACAGATCGAGAAAATACAAGAAATGTTTAACAAAGATCTAGAAGAACTAAAGAACAGAGATAAACAACACAATAACTGAAATGAAAAATACACTAGAAGGAAACGATAACAGAATAACTGAGGTAAAGAACAAATAAGTGACCTGGAAGACAATGGTGGAAATAACTGCCGAGGAACAGAATAAAGAAAAAAGAATGAAAAAAATTGAACAGAATCTCAGAGACCTCTGGGACAACACTAAATGCACCAACATTCAAATTATAGGGATCCCAGAAGAAGAAGAGAAAAAGAAAGGGTCTGAGAACATATTTGAGGAGATTATACTGGAAAACTTCCCTAACATGGGAAAGAAATAGCCACCCAAGTCCAGGAAGAGCAGAGAGTGCCATACAGGATAAACCCTAGGAGAAACACACCAAGACATATACTAATCAAACTAACAAAAATTAGATTCAAAGAAAAAAATTAAAATCAGAAAAAGAAAAGCAAAAAATAACATACAAAGGAATCCTCATAAGGTTATCAGGTGATTTTTTCAGCAGAAACTCTGCAGGCCAGAAGGGAGTGGCAGGAGATATTTAAAGTGATGAAAGAGAAAAACCTACAACCAAGATTACTCTACCCAGCAACGATCTCATTGAGATTCAACAGAGAAATCAAAAGCTTTACAGACAAGCAAAAGCTACGAGAATTCGGCACCACCAAACCAGCTTTACAACAAATGCTAAAGGAACTTCTCTAGACAGGAAACACAAAAGAAGAAAACGACCCACAAAAACAAACCCAAATCAATTAAGAAAATGGTAATAGGAACATACATATCGATAATAACCTTGAATATAAATGGATTAAATGCTCCAACCAAAAGACACCGACTGGCCGAATGGATAAAAAAACAAGACCTGTACATATGCTGTCTACAAGAGACCCACTTCAGACCTGGGGGCACATACAGACTGGAAGTGAAGGGAAATCAAAAGAAAGCTGGAATAGCAATACTCATATCTGATAAAAGACTTTACAATAAATACTGTTACAAGAGATAAGGAAGGACACTACATAATAATCAAGGGATCAATCCAGGAAGAAAACATAACAAGTATAAATATTTATGTGCCAAACCCAGGAGCACCTCAGTCGATAAGGCAAATGCTAACAACCATAAAAGGGGAAATCGACAGTAACACATTAATAGTAGGGGACTTTAACACCCCACTTACACCTATGGACAGATCATCCAAACAGAAAATAAGGAAACACAACTTTAAGTGACACAATAGACCAGATAGATTTAACTGATATATAAAGGACATTCGACCCGAAAGTCGGAGAATACACTTTCCTCTCAAGTGAAGACAAAACATTCTCCAGGATAGATCACATATCGGGTCGCAAATAAAACCTCGGAAAATTTAAGAAATTTGAAGTCATATCAAGTATCTTTTTTGACCACAACGCTGAGATTAGAAATCAATTACAGGGAAAAAAAACCTGTAAAAAACACAAATACATGGAGGCTAAACAGTGTCCTACTAAATAACCAAGGGATCACTACAGGAATCAAAGAGGAAATTTAAAAAATACATAGGAACAAATGACAATGAAAACATGAGGACCCAAAACCTATGGGACACAGCAAAAGCTGTTCTAAGAGGGCAGTTTATAGCAATTTAATCTCACCTCAAGAAACAAGAAAAATCTCAAACAACGTAAGCTTACACCTAAAGCAACTAGAGGAAGAAGAACAAAGAAAACCCAAAGTTAGTAGAAGGAAAGAAATCATAAAGATCAGAGCAGAAATAAATGAAATAGAAATGAAGAAAATAATAGCGAAGATCAATAAAACTAAAAGTTGGTTGTTTGATAAGATAAACAAAATTGATAAACCTTTAGCCAGACTCATCAAGAAAAAAAGGGAGAGGACGCAAATCAATAAAATTAGAAATGAAAAAGGAGAAATCACAACTGCCACCACAGAAATACAGAGGATTATCAGAGACCACTACAAACAAGTACATGCCAATAAAATGGACAACCTCAAAGAAACAGAAAAATTTTTGGAAAGTTACAATTTTCCAAGACTGCACCAGTAAGAATTAGAAAATATAAACAGACCTATCACAAGTAATGAAATTAAAACTGTAATTAAAAATCTTCAAACAAACAAAAGTCCAGGACCAGATGGCTTCACAGGTGAATTCTATCAAACATTTAGAGAAGAGCTAACACCTATCCTTCTCAAACTCTTCCAAAAAATTGCAGAGGGAGAAACACTCCCAAATTCATTCTACAAGGCCACCATCACCCTGATACCAAAACCAAAGATATCACAAAACAAGAAAATTACAGACCAATATTACTAAAGAACATAGATGCAAAAATGCTCAACAAAATACTAGGAAACAGAATCCAACAACACATTAAAAGGATCATACACCATGATCAAGTGGGATTATCCCAGGAATGCAAGGATTCTTCAATACATGCAAATCAATAAATGTGATACACCATATTAACAACTTAAGGAATAAAAGCCATATGATCATTTCAATATATGTAGTAAAAAAATTGACAATATTCAACACCCATTTATGATAAAAACCCTCCAGAAAATGGGCACAGAGGGTGTGTACCTCAACATAATAAATGCCATATATGACAAACCCACAGCAAACATCATTCTCAGTGGTGAAAATTTGAAAGCATTTCCACTAAGATCAGGAACAAGACAAGGATGTCCACTCTTACCACTCTAATTCAACATAATATTGGAAGTCCTAGCCCTGGCAATCAGAGAAGAAAAAGAAATAAAAGGGATACAAATTGGAAAAGAAGAAATAAAACTGTCACTATTTGCAGATGACATGATACTATACATAGAAAATCCTGAAGGTGCCATTAGCAAACTACTAGAACTATTCAATGAATTTGGTAAGGTTGAAGGATGCAAAATTAATGCACAAAAATGTCTTGCATTCCTATACACTAACAATAAAAAATCAGAAAGAGTAATTAAGGGAACAGTCCCATTTACCATCTCAATAAAAAGAATAAAATACCAAGGAATAAACCTACTTAAGGAGGCAAAAGACCTGTACTCAAAAAACTGTAAAACACTGATGAAAGAAATTGACATAAACAGATGAAATATACCGTGTTCTTGAATTGGAAGAATCAATATTGTGAAAATGACTATACTACCCAAAGAAATCTACAGGTTCAATGCAACCCCTATCAAGTTACCAATGGCAATCATCAAAGAAGTAGAACAAAAAAATGTACACTTTGTATGGAAACATAAAAGACCCTGAACAGCCAAAGCAATCTTGAGAAAGAAAAACAGAGCTGGAGGAATCAGGCTCCTTGACCTCAAACTATACAACAAACTTACAGTAATCAAGACAGTACGGTACTAGCACAAAAACAGAAATGTATATCAGTGGTATAGGATAGAAAGCCCAGAGATAAACCCCCACACACGGTCACCTAATTTATGACAAAGGAGGCAAGAAAATACAATGGAGAAAAGACCACCTCTTCAATAAGTGGTGCTGGGAGAACTGGACAGCTACATGTAAAAGAATGAACTTAGAACACTACCTAACACTGTACACAAAAATGAAGTAAAAATGGATTAAAGACCTAAATGTAAGACTGGACACTATAAAACTCTTAGAGGAAAACACAGGAAAAACACTCTGACATAAATCACAGCAAGATCTTTTTGACCCACGTCCTAGAATAATGAAAATAAAAACAAAAATAAACGGGACTTAATTAAACTTAAAAGCTTTTGCACAGCAAAGGAAACCATAAACAAGATGAAAAGACAACCCTCAGAATGGGAGAAAATATTTTCAAATGAAGCAACAAAGGATTAATCTCCAAAGTATACAAACAGCTCATGGATCTCAAATTCAAAAAAGAAACAATCCAATTAAAAAATGGGCAGAAGACCAAATAGACATTTCACCAAAGAATACATACAGATAGCCAAGAGACACATGAAAAGATGCTCAACATCACTAATTATTAGAGAAACACAAATCAAAGCTACAATGAGGTATCACCTCATACTGGTCAGAATGGCCATCATCAAAAAATCAAGAAACAGTAAATGCTTGAGAGGGTGTGGAGAAAAGGGAACCCTTTCGCACTGTTGGTGGGGATGTAAATTGATACAGCCACTATGGAGAATAGTATGCAGGTTCCTTAAAAACTAAAAATAGAACTACCATATGACCCAGCAATCCCACTACTGGGCATATACCCTGAGAAAACCATAATTCAAAAGGACATGTATACTCCCATGTTTACTGCAGCACTATTTACAACAGCCAGGACATGGAAACAACCTACATGTCCAATGACAGATGAATGGATAAAGAAGATGTGGTATGTATATACAATGGAATATTAGCCATAAAAACGAACAAAATTGGGTTGTTTGTAGAGATGTGGCTGGACCTAGAGTCTGTCATACAGAGTGAAGTATTCCACAAAGAGAAAAATATCGATATTAACACATATATGTGAAAATCTAGAAAAATGGTACAGATGAACCTATCTGCAGGGCATGAATAGAGACGTAGACATAGAGAATGGACATGTGGACACAGTGGGGGAAGGGGAGGCAGGACAAGTTGGGACTTCAGGATTGACATATATACCCTACCATGAATAAAACAGATAGCTAGCAGAAACATGCTATAAAGCACAGGAAGCTCAGCTCGGTGCAATGTGACAAGCTAGAGGGGTGGGATTTGGGGGGGGATGAGAAGGAGGTCCAAGAGGGAGGAGATATAGGTATACATATAGCTGATTCACTTCATTGTGCAGCAGAAACTAACACAACATTGTAAAGCAATTATACTCCAATAAAAAAATAAAATAAAAAATAAAAATGAAAGTAAATGGCAAACAAACAAAACAACAACAAAAAAATGGGTGGAAGACCTCAATAGATGTTTTTCCAAAAAAAGACATACAGGTGGATAACAGGCACATGAACAGATGCTCAACATCACTAATCACCAGAGAAATACAACTCAAAATACAAAATTTAATCTCATACCTGTCAGAATAGCCATCATCAAAATGTCTTCAAGTAATAAATGCTGCAGAGGGTGTGAAGAGAAGGAACCTTCCTACACGGTTAGGATGAATGAAAATTGGTGTATCCAGTATGAAAAACAGTATGGAGATTCCCTGAAAAAATAAAAATAGAGTTACTGTATCCTCCAGCAATCCCACTCCTGGGCATATATCTGGTAAACATGAAAACTCTAATTTGAAAAGATATATGTACTCCAATGTTCATAGCAGCACTATTTACAAAAGCAAAGACATGGAAGCAACATAAATGTCCATTGAAAGTGGTGCTGGGAAAACTGGACAGGTACATGTAAAAGTATGAAATTAGAACACTCCCTAACACCACACACAAAAATAAACTCAGAATGGGTTAAAGACCTAAATGTAAGGCCAGACACTATCAAATTCTTAGAGGAAAACATAGGCAGAACACTCTATGACTCTATAAATCACAGCAAGATCCTTTTTGACCAACCTCCTAGAGAAATGGAAATAAAAACAAAAATAAACAAATTGGACCTAATGAAACTTAAAAGCTTTTGCACAGCAAAGGATACCATAAACAAGACCAAATGACAACCTTCAAATGGGAGAAAATATTTGCAAATGAATCAACGGACAAAGGATTAATCTCCAAAATTTATAAGCAACTCATGCAGCTCAATAACAAAAAAACAAACAACCCAATCCAAAAATGGGCAGAACTAAATAGACATTTCTCCAGAGAAGTACACAAATTGCCAACAAACACATGAAAGAATGCTCAACATCATTAATCATTAGAGAAATGCAAATCAAAACTACAATGAGATATCATCTCACACCGGTCAGATTGGCCATCATCAAAAAATCCAGAAACAATAAATGCTGGAGAGGGTGTGGAGAAAAGGGAACACACTCTTGCACTGCTGGTGGGAATTTAAATTGATACAGCCACTATGGAGAACAGTATGGAGGTTCCTTAAAAAACTACAAATAGAACTACCATATGACCCCACAATCCAACTACTAGGCATATACCCTGAGAAAACCATAATTCAAAAAGTGTCATGTATCACAATGTTCATTGCAGCTCTATTTACAATAGCCAGGACATGGAAGCAACCTACATGTCCATCAACAGATGAATGGATAAAGAAGACGTGGCATATATATACAATGGAATATTACTCAGCCATAAAAAGAAATGAAACTGAGTTATTTGTAATGAGGTGGATAGACCTGGAGTCTGTCATACAGAGTGAAGTAAGTCAGAAGGAGAAAAACAAATACCGTATGCTAACACATATATATGGAATCTAAGAAAAAAAATGTCATGAAGAGATTAGTGGTAGGATGGGAATAACACACAGACCTACTAGAGCATGGACTTGAGGATATGGGGAAGGGGAAGGGTAAGCTGTGACCAAGTGAGAGAGTGGCATGGACATATATACACTACCAAATGTAAAATAGATAGCTAGTGGGAAGCAGCCACATAGCACAGGGAGATCAGCTCTGTGCTTTGTGACCACCTAGAAGGGTGGGATAGGGAGGGTGGGAGGGAGGGAGACACAAGAGGGAAGAGATATGGGAACATATGTATATGTATAACTGATTCACTTTGTTGTAAAGCAGAAACTGAGACACCATTGTAAAACAGTTATACTCCAATAAAGATGTTGAAAAATAAATAAATGTCTATTGACAGATGAAGATACAGAAGATGTGGTGTGTGTACACACACACACACACACTCAGGAATATTACTCAGCCATAAAAATACTGAAATAATGCCATTTTCAGCATTAATGGACCTAGACATTATCATATTAAGTCAGAGAAAGACAAATATCATATGGTATCTTTATATGTGGAGTCTAAAAATGTGATACAAATGCTCTTATTTACAAAACAGAAATAGCCTCACAGACATAGAAAACAAACTTATAGTTACCAAAGGGGAGAGGGGAGGGGAGAGATAAATTAGGAATTTGGAATTAAAGCTATTATATATAAAATAGATAAACAAAAAGGACCTACTGTACAGTACAGAGAACTATATTCAATATCTTATAATAAATTTATAATGGAAAAGAATCTAAAAAAGAATATATATATTGCTGTGCACCTGAAACATTGTAAATCAACTCGACTTCAATAAAAAATGTTTAAAATAAATTTTTAAAAATTTAGTTGATCAACAAGTTACAGAAGTTCATTATTACTAGTAAAAATACAGGAAAAACATGCCATCTTAAACTTTCAGAGTTCAACTGGTAATCTTTTGTGTATGTGTATGCCATGTGTGTACTAAAGTACTAGTCATCAGAAACAAGTCTTATAGATTCTACCAGTTTAAACTAAGGTACTGCCAGTGGGGGAGAGTAATAACACATTGCATTTTCTACCCACCAGGCATTCTTTTAAGAGCTTTACTTGAATAAATTCATTTAATACTCGCCACAAATCTGCAATACTGATAAATTATTATAATTTTTATTTTACAGAGAAGAAAGTTGAGCGTAGGCAGTTTAAGTTCACCGAGTAGCATTTGAGTGTGACCTCAAACTTAGCCAGTCTGGCTGCTGATCCATATTAACAAGCAGGAGGTGACTTTGAGAGAGACTTGGGAGTTATACAAGAAAGATCTTGGCAATTACATTTCCATAAATGGCTCCACATATATTAATATTATATTTCAAATGTATCTAAATTATGTTTCTAATAATAACAGTCGATGTGATAAGGGTATTCCACAGTGTTTGTCCCAATTGTTAAAGATATTATAGTATGACTTGATAACTTGCTTGATGTCTCTTTGATACATGCAGTATGTTTCTCTTGCAGGCAAAAGATTGTATAATGAAAAAAAAGATTGTGTAATAGATGATTTTTTAAACCCCTAAAATTACATGGTAAGCATACATGTCCTCATCCCACCTTTGTCTGTCTTGAGCCAGTTAACTTATTCACTTACTTCAGCAAACTTTTAATGTCAGATCTCAGATCCCTAACATCTCTTTACTGAGTTTTATTTTATTGAAGATCAAGACCAACTTAACATAGGTTTACATGTTAATCTTTCCGAATAGTTTTCCACATAGAATTTGGTCTTCAGCTTGCACGTTATAAATAATCATTTGCCACTGTTGATGTTTTAGGGCTCATTGTAATAGAGCACAGTATCTATGAATGTTCATGTTTTTGAATACAAATAATGCACATGAGAATGAAAATTGAGTAATGTTATGTTTCTGAAATAATCCTTTAGTTTCATCATCCATATCTTTTTTATGGATCTTTATGGAGTACTTAAAGTAGTGAAATCCTAATAATATGTAAAGTTCATTAGACATAATTAGGTGCAACTTAATATTAGAATATTGTAAATATAAATTAATTTTCAAATTAAGCAATATTTCTCAAAACGGTAATCAAGAGTCTCATAATTCAATGTAATCGTTAAAACTTGTGAACCAGAAGAAATAAAAACACAATATTGCTATATTATCAATTTTTCTATTCAATAAGTGCAAGAGCTCCAACTACGAATAAGACATGTGTACTGCTCATCCATGCGAAGCATAAAATAAAGCATGAGTACTCAAAATAAGCAGCACAAGACATTAGAGGAGACTTTACAAGGAACATCCAAAACTGCAGTGGGGACTCAGGGAGAGCATCCCAGAAGGAGTAAATACATAACTTGATACCCAAGGCAGCTAGGCTTTGGACCTAGGCTCTAAAAGTGTACAATATTATTCCATTTGAATTAACACAGAACAATCAAGAAATAGTTAAATTATTTGCACAGTGTCTGCAAAAAGAAATTAGAATCTTCTAATTTAATCGTTAAACTCTTCAACTTGCTTAGTTTGAAGATATTTAAACCTTAGTTCTAAGGATTCTCATTGCTAAAAGCCTAAAATTATAAAAGCAAAATTTATGCAAATATTTGCATATAGAGTTCTAACAGTTCATTCACACTGAGTAAGCAACCCATAATAGATTATTTTTGTCCAACTGAAACTACATGAAAAGTTTGTGTTTATTCATACTCTGTGCAGGATGAATGTCAGCAATTGTAGGAAACTTACAGAAAGAAAAAAATCAGTGATTAGGACCTCAATTTGTCGCAGAAGATTCCTCTCACCAATTTTAAAATTCTCTTTTCATTGTCATCGTGGACTACTGTGGAAGTCATAACTCTGTGATTACATGCAATCATTTAGGTAGAAAACAAAGTTTTAATTTATGGACTGTCATTTCTTGAGGGGGATAATGTCCCCAGAGAGTCAGAAGTAATCAGTTAGTTTCATAATAGGAGCACTTATCCACTTTAATTTTATTGTTAGTGGTAAAAATCTTGGGAGCCGGGTGAATGATTACTCCTCCTTAGAGCCCCTGCACCAGCATACCTACTAATACAGAATAGGTGCTCAGTAAAACAGAATGGATTCATCAATTATATTAATCCTAAATATTTCTAATATTTCTAATGATGCAGTTTTCTCTCCAGTGTGTTGGATTTTTGTACTTCTATACATTGCTACCAATTTTAAAGGGAAATTAAATGAAGCAACATTTAAAATGCACCAATTAAATACCACTTTTAAATTCTGTAACTTGAGGGACTTCCCTGGTGGTGCAGTGGATAAGACTCGACACTCCCAATGCAGGGGGCCCAGGTTCAAACCCTGGTCAGGGAACTAGATCCCACATGCATGCTGCAACTAAGAGTTCTCATGCCACAACTAAGGAGCCCACCTGCTGCAACTAAGGAACCTGCCTGATGCAACTAAGACCTGGTGCAACCAAATAAATTCTGTAACTTGATAACGTATTTTCCAATCAGGTATAGTCATTCATCTCTCATTTTATTCTTTGGCATTTTTGTCCAAGGAATGCTAACCTTATTTTTCTTTCATATATTATATATTTGATATGTACTGTAATATATATGCACATACACATATATGCTTCTGTGAGAGTATGATAATAGACGTACATGATAGATATCTTTAAGACTGGACATGGGAAGCATCTTCTTAAGTCCCCTAACTCCTTTTTTTTAAATTCAATTACTTTTAGTTTTTTATCAATTCATTTATAGAAATATTCTTTCATAAAGATGAATCTAATAAGAAGTAAATGAGTAGTGGTTATGATGAACACAGCACAGAAAAAAATCAGGAGGCTAACCAAAGAAAATTCTAAAGTATTAAAACACCAGAAAAATACTGTAAACACATACCTTTTTTAAACTACTCATATATCCACACAGTATAGAAAGTCTTTCTTGAATATGCACACTGTTGATTTATAAAGTTATAACTAGGCAGAAAGTAGGACAATCTAACTGAGATGATGTAAAATCATTCACTTGCAATTTTATGATTTGGTGAAAGGCACATTCTTTCTGAATTTTAAAGGAATCAATAGCACTATTAGACTATTAACATTTGTAAATATCTGCACCACTGAAGTAAATATAAAGAAATGTTTAGAGTCAGCTTAAGAAAATAAAACAACTTTTACATGACAGCAGCACCTCTGATGAACTTGTAATATTTTTACTTTTAGAAAATTGTGTCACAACATTGTTACAACTGCCATCTAAATAGGTTGGAAAGAAAGATAAAATAATCTTATTAAATGTTGTGGCAAACAGCTTAGCATGAAATATTCCAAACCATAATTCCTAAAATGAGACCCTAGAAAGGCATAGAGATCAAGGGAAAAAAAGGAGTAACTGGAAAATACTAGAAATATAAAGAACACGAAAATGTTTCACAGTGAATACCATTTTAAATTACTATTGAAACAGTCAAATCAAAGCCTCATATACATAAAAATTATGTCAGCCTAAGCTTGTCAGAGAGTTACTATGAATATAAAAACAATCTTTCCTTTTTCTTTACTTTTCACAACAAAGACTGTGAGGTAAAATAATAGCAGTAATTTTAAAAATGTGTTATATTATTACTCATCTTTCATGAAAACATTCAACCTTTACATTTGGAAATATTTGAATAAAACAGTTTTCAATATTGAATGCCTCTACAAAAATACATCTATGATGAATTTGAAACTACTATGTATTAAATTTCAGCATGTCAATTCAATTCATTCAAATATTTTTGAAATATTTTTGAAACTAAATATATATTTTGAAATGTTCCTACTTAATGAAAGTTGAAAAATACCATATCAAGAAGGAAAAGAGAAGTTTTCCAAAGGTAATTCAGTATGATTCAAATATTGTGAAGAAAACATACATGATTTTCTGCAGTTTTACGTATTTCCAAAGATTGAGAAGTACTTGCATATCAAGAAAAAGGTTTATTTCATTGATAATGATGAAACATTTAAAGATTTTAGACTTAAGGTTTAATGTAGGTAAACTAGTAATTTGCAATCCTCATTTGTACATGTAAAACAAAATGTATACAGAAAGTACACTGACTAAAAATAAAGATAATTTTACCAATTTATTAGTAATAAAAATACATGTCTTAAAATAAGAGTCTAATTAAAATACACCCAACTCACTTTCACTTTAGAAAGAGATTTTTTATTTTCAAGTATGTTTTACTCTTTTTTTTCAGTTTCTAGAAAATGTCCTCATAGATCACAGAACTTCTGAACATTTTTTGCAGAATTAACTTTAATTTTTCAATAAATAAATTTTTCCCAAAGAGTGGATACATGCACCTGCAAGCAAATTACCGTCTGCAAAGTCCATCTAAATTCCTTGTTCATCTAATGCTCTAGTAACTTCAAACACATGGCATTGCATTGGCTATATCTTTAGTAAAAACTGGTGATTAGGAATTCACACTGGAAAAGAAAGGAGAGAATCTGTGGTGGTTCTAGTGATTTATGGCAAAAAAACAAAAAAGGATATGTTCAAGTAAATCATGCCTGATCGATTTTATTTTCTGTGCACAATTAACTGAATATAATATATATTACAGAAGGAAAGGAAGAAATAACAGAAGAAATCCAGCATGTGACTTCAGACACATAGAAAGTCATAAATATCCCTTTTATATGGGTTTCTAAAAAAGAGATACAAGTGTAGCTCAGGCCAGAAATAGAACATCAGGTGATCGATTATGTGAGACTTCATCGTATTCTTTGCACACAGGTGTGTGTGTGTGTGCTCCACATACAGTCTCGATTATGAAAATTAAGGATAAATCCCAATTACTGAATATTTCTCTAACAGATATACCCTAAAGTGGCCCCAAACTAGAAGATACAGTATGACCCTCACAGCAATATTCTAGCTTTTAACATAGGGGAATTCAGGCAAAATGCCAAATGATATATAATTAACAGTCATCACCACCTAGACCAATTCTTACTGTATCTTGTCCATATGTGATGTATATTATTTTTTCTTAGTTCTGACTAAAATACAATTAATGGAGTGTGATTTCCATTCAATACAGGAAGTTACAACCACTACCTCAAAAATGTTTGTTGAATGAATAATTATTTAAATGACACCATCCAAAAAGGCTTTAAAAAGCTATTCTGGGGCTTCCCTGGTGGCACAGTGGTTGAGAATCCACCTGCCGATGCAGGGGACACGGGTCCGTGCCCCGGTCCGGGAAGATCCCACATGCCGCGGAGCGGCTGGGCCCGTGAGCCATGGCCACTGAGCCTGTGCGTCCGGAGCCTGTGCTCTGCAACGGGAGAGGCCACAACAGTGAGAGGCCCGCGTACAGCAAAAAAAAAAAAAAAAAAAAAAAAAAAAAAAAAAAAAAAAAAGCTATTCTGCTATAATTTACCTTCATGATATTTTCTTAGTTATCTTTAAGCATAAATTCTATTACTTTCTATCTGCTGTTGAAAAAGTGATTTTTTATGTTGTGAACTACAAAGGAGGACATTTTTAGAATTGCTGAGATAGCACTGTGCAGAGAGAACATCAAATCAAACAGAAAAAATGTCACAAAAATATGTACCACCTGTGCATCGATATATCGCCCTGGTTTGCATGACTGATTCTTACAAAGCATACTCCAGTAACCATGGGTTTTTGAATATTAAGCCTGTGAGAACTAATGGCAATTTATTGAATATGTCAGTGAATCAGAACTTCAGTAAATCAAGTCCAAGTAGTAGGTAGATTATAGCACTTTTTTCCCTGTTCTTTTAACCAAATGACAGTTTTTTTTCTTTCAATCAGCGGAAGTTACAAATAGTCTAGGAAACAGCTGCAGCAAAAGAGTAATGATTGAAAGACTAGATGATCCTGTTTTATGACTCTTGGCACAGTGATTAAACCCTCTATTTCCAGCAATGCACAATTTCATGCTATTTCAGGGAGCTTGACCCTGAACTGAACTTCTTCAGCCTGTTCAGTTCAATGTGAATTTATAAGAGCAAGTGACAGTCTGTAGACTGTAATGAAAAAAAACAATGGAGGGACAGCTGTTTGCTTTCACAACCCTGCCATTGATGTTGAGAAAGGAAAAGCTGTAGGGCTGCTGGATTCTGAAGAAAATGAGTTGGGATTTAACATTTGCAAAGAGGAATGCTTTTGTTATGTACTGATTTGGGGTAAATTTCTGGCAGTGGAAGCAAGGGTCAAATTTGGGATGGAAAGGAATGCAGTGCAGAAAGGAATATAACCAAATTTCTAGTAGCTGATTGTGTTCTGTTGATTTGGGCACCTGATTATATGTTATTTATCTTTCTTCAATTTAATACCATTTTAAATACATAGAAAAAATTTTTGAAAGTTGGCAAACTTGTAAAATTACCCATTCGGGATACAATTATTTTAAATTCCTTATAGAAATATTCTTTATTTAAATTGTTATTTTGGAGAAATACTGAGTTATTTGTATTTATATAAACATGAAAATAAGAGAAATTTGTCCTTTTTGGGGGAAAAGTTTAAATTTCCCCTACAAAGGCATAATATGCAACAAGTTGTGACATGGATTCCATTAGAACTATAACAAAATCAAATTCCACAGTGACAATTATCATTGAGCTTTATAACTGAAATCTATGAAATATAACATTTAAAATTTTGGAGAAGAGAAATTTAGACTGTTAAAACTACTTGTACAGTTCTGAATTGGAACATGAGATTTTTTAAAAGGTCTCTGAAAGATATAGCACTATCTCTGGGACAAATACAGAAGTTCCCTCCCACAATTTATCCAACTTCGAAGCCCTTGGTACCTAAGAACTTTGATGTCAAGCTCATTCCTATACATGAAAAGTGTTTGGGGGAAAAAACAAGGATTGTTAAGACAGTGAAATGAATGTTTGATACTCTTGTGGAAGAAAACCCCAAAGTATCCTGTGCAAAGTATCATTGTCTATTTAGTGCACCATATTTTCCATGAATATTTTTAGGATAGCTTATTAAAAATAGGTGGTTTTATAATTATCTTCTCTATTAAAGACAAATTATTAAAATTAAGCTGTTGATTTCCTTTTGAATCATAGTCATCTCTTACGGAAAAAGGATGATTTTCCTGAATACTTCTAGGGGCTGATAGATGACATCTTATCATGGAGTAGACCAGGGATGGTGAAATGGAGTTATGTACATGGCTCATCTACAGCACATTCAGTACATGAGGGGCCAGTAGAAATCATCAATATATGTTATGCCCTACCATGGTCAATGCTTAAAAAACATATACATCTTTACAAAGTTTACAGTCTAAATAAGGCTACTAAATATAATCCCATTATAATGAATGATAAAATAAGTAATGTCTAGAAGTAAATCAGTGTGGTTCATATGACATGTGCAATAGAAACAGAGTTATATTAAAAATATTTTTTTATTTCAATGATTAAAAAACCTTTATTGAGTGACTGGATTTCAACTGCCTATTACAAGATATTTAGGAGTTCAAATTTTCCTCTTGTGAAATATTTCCAAATGAGTAATTTATGAATGAGAAAATCTGAATTATATAAAGTTCTGAATTATGTGTTACAGTAACTATTAGCTGGGCCACGTTAAAAGCACGGCACAGCAGTTTTCGATTACATTCACAAAATGGAATAATCGATATTGGAACTAGTATACTTTATCAGCTCATGTACTTTTTATAAAATCATAAAATATCATTTTAATTAGTATAAATGGTAACATTAAAAAGAATTAACCTTTACTTACAGGGTTAGTAATTCTGTTATATGAGAGCTAAAAACTTGGGAAAAAAGCAATTGAACTTTGACAATTCATATTAAATGGAATAAATGACTTCTCCATTTATTAATACAAAAGCCAACTAGTTCTGGCTTTTTTGTTTTTCTTTCTCACTCTCTCAGGGTAACATGAAGCTAAGTATTATAGTGCTGGTATACCTCGTTTTATTGCACTTCATTTTATTGCACTTAGTTGATATTGCATTTTTTTTTACAAATTGAAGGTTTGTGGACCTTGATTCTATGGGATCCATTTTTCCAAAAGCATAATTTTTTAATTAAGGTATGTACATATTTATAGACATAATGCTGTTGCACACTTAATAGACTATAGTATAAACATAATATTTTACAAGGTTTTTTTTTTTTTTTTTTTTTTTTTTTTTTGTGGTACGCGGGCCTCTCACTGCTGTGGCCTCTCCCATTGTGGAGCACAGACCCCGGACACGCAGGCTCAGCGGCCATGGCTCACGGGCCCAGCCGCTCCGCGGCATGTGGGATCTTCCCGGACCGGGGCACGAACCCGTGTGCCCTGCCTCGGCAGGCGGACTCTCAACCACTGCGCCACCAGGGAAGCCCTAAACATAATATTTTATATGCACTGGGAAATAAAAATTTCACGTGACTCACTTGACTGCGATATTCAATTTATTGCAGTTGTCTGGAACCAAACCTGCATTATCTCTGAGGTATGCCTGTACATCTCAGGGTGATATAAATCACAGGCATCTTTGTACTATTAGAAAAGTTAATATGGAGAGAGAGGACACATTTGACCCAAACAGAGCCAATCAGTCTCTCAATGAAAGTTTATATATTAAAGTTAGTGGTAAAAGTTTCTTGATATATAATTCTAAGGGGTAAGGATCATGTAATGCTAGAGCTGTCAGAAGACATTGTTTCTCTCTCGTGTGCACATGCACACACATGTGACACATGATAGGAGAGAAAGACTGACTTTAGAAGGAAAAATAATATCTGGGGCAAGTGGAGTTTTAAAGAATCTAAACTGCTAACTAATCTAGGCACATGGGTTTCAGTTATGTTCTGAATTCCCTAATAAAACTCTTATCTTTCATCCTGAAGGCTCCTTTAAAAATTGACCTTTCATCTTCAAGACATCAAGACTTCTTAGTGACACTGTTTTTGTTCTTTAGGCGTGTTCACAATCCAGGAAACAAGACTCATAATTGAAAGGATTTTATATGTGTACAATTTAGGAACGCAAACCTCAAAATTAATTACCAAAAAAAGAAAAAAAGAACTGGAATGAAGTATACATATATTACTAATAGTCCAACCCATTTAAAAATCACTGCTTTTTAATATGGGCATGTCTGAACTTTTAAAAGATTGCTTTTTAGGGCCTGAGGTAAATTGACATTTTCTCTTTACTTCATAATGCCACAGTTTTACTTCCATAGTATTCTACAGCTCGCTTCTTCTTGCCTGTTTACACACACACACACACACACACACACACACACACACCCTGAAGGGGCT
The DNA here is from genome assembly GCF_026419965.1 of Kogia breviceps. Taxonomy (NCBI): domain Eukaryota; kingdom Metazoa; phylum Chordata; class Mammalia; order Artiodactyla; family Physeteridae; genus Kogia; species Kogia breviceps. The sequence continues at coordinate 53,973,556 of NC_081312.1, forward strand.
CTGATTCTTTTCCAGAAAAGTCAATACTCAATGACATTATATATACACACACACACATAAATTCAGAATATAATGCATTTATTTCTGTCACCCTCTGTTTCAAACACTTCAGAGAGGTGGCATTTCATACCTAGATATTCCAATAGGTTACTTAATACAAAGTTCAGATGAAACTATCCATAAAATAACACCTTGATAAAGTGTTAAAATATGGTCTGTTCATGTGAAAAAAACATCTGTTAGAAATGTCAAGTACAGATACAGCAACTGGTTCAAACAAGGTAAATATTCATCTGTTATAAAATCTTAAAGTGCAGTGAAAATCATTTGGGCCTTTGAATGACATTTTCAGTAGACAATTGTTTTAAAGTACTGACGATTTTAATGTAACTCCTACTTAAAACGTTTTAAATGATAATTTATTTCTTTAGGCATAAGAATATAAGCTCAAAGAAAACTTTCCAATTGAATAATTACTCAATTATTGTGGACTAAAAGTAAACATTCATATATATTAATATTAATGGAACAAAGGGTAATTGAGAGATTTTAAAAATGAATCGTGCTAAACCAAAAGCTGACACATAAATGGATTCCTACAGTGGAATCTGGAAAGAAAAATCAGTAATAAAATCTTAAACTGTATGTTTTGTACTTATATACAACAATGCAAAAATAATCTCTTTTTCAACCCAGTATTGACTTTTTGTTAACTGCCTAAATAAAGGTCACACAATTTTTGTGTTTGCATATAAAATACAAATAATCAATTTTAGCTTTTGATATAGTATTTTGTAAAGTAATAAATGATGCTACTATACAAAATACTTCAGTGAAAAGAGATTTATATTTGTCTTGTGCCACTTGGGTTCTAGTCAGGAATTCAAAAAAACACTATTTTCAACAGAGATAATTTAAATACAGGGACCTGGTTAAACAGGTGTTAGAATACTGAAAAAATAAAACATTCAGGTAACACAAGAAGTAGCTATGATCTCTAGGATTCAGGGAAGAAATAAAACAGTTTGAGGGGGAAAGTAAAGATCTCAGAAGGACGCCAAAGAATAGGTACTCAGAATTCTAAGGAGGAAATTTTTTTTAGTGCCTCAACAGCTAAGAGAAAGGTCCTGTGGAAGGACAACTGGCTGGCTGGCTCTTATGAAGGGTTTTGGCAAATTGGTTCTAGGATTACGGAAGAAGCTGGCTACTCTAGCTGTCTGCTGTTGCCAGAGCAGTGAACTATCACTAGGGCAACACTGGCAGAAGAGCAAACAAACAGGAAAAAGCAAATCCTTCCTTCTCTTGCTGTTCAGTGTCCCTTCAGTGCTTGCAGTTTATAGAACCCAACAGAATTCCAGTGAACAAAGGGGAGATGGAATTTGTAGAACTTCAGGTGGAGAATCACAAAGAAAGGTCTTTTGGAGCTAGGAAACAATGGCTTAATTACTGGCACCTTTAAGCTGTCTGGAACCTTTACATAAGAATGTCAAGGAATAAAGATTCTTATAAACTTAAAATATTTTTATGGCTATTGTTTTCATCTCTTTTTATGTTGTTAGCTTATATTTTATTTAGTGTTGTTTTCTGTCTTACTAATTATTTCTGATGATGATTATGATTGGATCAGTTAGGGATCAACCAGAAAAGCAGAACCACTAAGCCATTATGGATGTTGGTTAAACACTGTGAGACTTTGCATCTGTTGCTTGAGGTTCACAGGGTGGCAGTTAAGAAAGAGAGATGAGGGTAAAGTGGGGAGAGCAAGGACAAGCTTAAACCCACAACCATGATCTGGAATCCCTGAACACATCTGGCTGGGAACCAAAAGGATGGACAAGAACATTAGGGTGTCCTGCAGAAGCTCGTTACCCTCCACAGTGTGAAGCACACCCTGACCCAGGAGTCAGAAAAGCTGAAGGAGGATCCAAGGCAAGAGGGAGTGGGCTGCAGCCTGGAGGCTGCCCCACAGTGAGTGAGCCAGAAGATACGTGATAATGTGTGAGAGTTACAAGAGTACTTGTTCCAGCCTTCTGAGCATAAAATCAATAACTACTGTTTTACTCTGGTCCTCCAAATCAGAGCAAAAATATTTCTTATATTTAATAGATCGTTAAAGAGTTCAAAAGCAACACAGATATACAGAAGTGGATTCCTTCAGAGGAAGTGAAAAACATTTTGGACACCAAGTGTGTCCTAAAATGAGAGAGTTGTTAAGAGAATATATAGATTTTGACTTGAAAAAATTACTTCTTGTTGCTTTAATAACAGTAGACCTAGAAAATATTTGAGATTTATTATTTTAATTCCTGTAAAATATTTCTTTGACCATTTGGTAGCCTGATTCAGCCAGTGATCAATACAAAAAATCATTCAGTGCAATTGCAAAAAATATGATCTTAATTGATGACTTATTTTCCTTTGTATAATATCTGTATGGTTTAATATCAAAATAACATTGTATATATGTAATTTGCTTTTTATTAAGATAAACATATTTCTACAGCCCATATCAGTGTAAACACAAATATTTTTATAAAAAGCTTTTCCCCCCAATGAGAATATGCAGGTGATTTTCCAGGCTATAATGCAAATTTCTTTGGTGTTTGATTTTATTACTTGTTACTTTTAGAGATCTATTTTAAGTAGCTCATCAAGCTGAAGCTTTTTTAGAAAGCCCCCCAAAGACTATTAAAGAACAATAAAATAACAGTTTTCTCTTCATGCAAGACTACAATTATCTGTATTTTAAAACACTAAGCTCTAGTGACTGCACAAACTCAGTATTATAAATACCTTGCTTTCCATTAAAAAAAAAAATCACTCAAATCCACTCTGTGAAACACATTTACTATGCAGTTTTCTTCTTTAACATGTAACCTGTATTCCATTCCTACAGTACATCAGGGCAAGCCTTCTGAGAATACAGAATATTCTAAATTGATCCTAGCCCATTTTGTTTTTGCACTTCTGTCCTAAGGAATCTGATACAGTTTCCAGGCTTCTCAACACCTCATTAAAAATTAGAGGGAATGTCAGCAGGCACACAACCTTACAAATGCAGGTCTAACTTTGTAAATTAAACATTCTTTGCCTGTATGTATTATTTATTCCTGTTTGCTTTTAGGTTCCAGCACGTGCATGCTCACCGGCACTATCTTTGCATTTGGAAGTTCTCTGCATTTTGTGGGGGAGAGCAAATGACTTATATATGAATCAGGATTATGAATTATGTAAATCAAGCCACCAAGTCAGGGCAAAGAGGAAATTAAAGTTACTCCAAGAACCTCTTAGAAAGGAAAAGAAAATGCACAAAAAAAATTCAGTCCTTAATAGGTAATCCTACTTAGCTACAAAGATTTCATTCAACAAATGTGACAAGCTCTATTTATATGGAAGTTTCTCCCTCCTACTCTCAAGGTAATTAGATATGAAAGTATTGTTTCAAGTAATATCCTAGAGTAAATGATACTAGAAGTCTTTTTGATACACATTTTCTAAAGAACCTCCAGAAAAAAATAAATAGTAAGGAAGGGGCCAATAAATTTTCATAAGTGACGTGCCAGGATTCTAAGTCAGTTTTTGTTGACTTCACTTGGGGTTAGGGTTTATACAAACCAAATTTATGTCTTAAGGGCAAAAAAAAAAGGGCAGTAGGCAGAAACAGAGAACAGAAAGCAACAGAAGAAACTAGTTACAGAATGTTTGCCCAACTCCAACCTCTGGTCCAATATTTTATTACTATTATTTTCAACATATTGCATTAGTTTTATTTGATATAGTTTAGATATAATTAGATAATTAGATATATATGTAATATATTATCAGGTATTATGTAATATTATATATGATTAGGTAATAGTTTGAATTGATATATGTATATATTACAAAATGATTACCACCATAAGTTAACATCTATAATCTCACAAATTCTTTTCCTTGCGATGAGAACTTCTAAGATCTACTCTCTCAGCAATTTTCAAATATACAATGGTATTGTTAAACATAGTCACCATTGCTGTACATTACATCCCCAGAACTTATTTATCTTATAACTGGAAATTTGTGCCATTTGACACCTTCACCCTTTTCTTCCACTACCCATCTCCCACTACTGGCAACCAGCATTGTTCTCTCTGGGTTTAGTTTTTTTAGTTTCCACATATAAGTGAGATAATAGGGTATTTGTCTTTATCTGAGTCATTTCACTCAGCATAATGCTGTCAAGGTCCATCCATGCTGTCATAACTGGCAGGATTTCCTTCTTTTTTATGAATGATTTTTATATATAAACATACATACATACATATATATATATATGTAAAATATCTCAGTTTCTTTATCCATTCATCTGTCCATGGACATTTAAATTGTGTCCATGTCTTAGCTATTGTAAATAATGCTGCAAAGAACATTATTCATTCTTGCAAATATCTTTGAGATAGTTGTAGATACCCATTTGAAATGGTGATTTTGTTTCCTATGGAAAAGTAGAATTGCTGGATCATATAGTAGTTCTATTTTTAATTTTTTGAGTATTCTCCACACTGTTTTCCACAGTGACTGCACCGGTTTACATTCCTATCAAGAGTATACAAGTGTACCCTTTTATCCACATCCTCACCAACACTGTTATCTCTTGTCTTTTTGATGAAAGCCATTGTAATAGGTATGGGGTGATATCTCATTGTATTTTTAATTAGTATTTCGTGATGATTAGTGATGTTGACCACCTTTTCATGTACCAGTTGGCCCTTTGTATGTTTTCTTTGGAAAAATGTCTATTCAGTTCCTCTGCCCTGTTTTTAATCAGATTTTTTGTTTGGGGGCTTTTTTTTGCTATTGAGTTGTATGAGTTCTTTATATATTTTGGGTACAAATTCCATCTCAGATATATGATTTACAAATATTTTCTTCCATTTGGTAGGTTGCCTTTTCATTTTGCTGATGGTTTCCTTAGCTGCGCAGAAGCTTTTCAGTTTGTTGTAGTCCCACGTGTTTATTTTTGCCTGTGCTGCCTTTGCTTTTGGTGTGCAGTGAGTCTTTTATCATTAATATAAAGTTGAATCTTGTTTTTCATCCATTCAGTCTTTTGACTGGAGAATTTAGTCCATTTAAAGTAATTATTGATAGGTATGGACTTACTACTGCCATTTTGTTTATTATTTTCTGGCTGTTTTGAAATTCCTTTGATACTTTCTTCTTTTTGTCTCTTTTTTTGTGATTTGATGATTTTTCTGCAGCAGTATGCTCAGATTCCTTTCTCTTTACCCCACCATTTTATGATGCACCATGTGTAAATAGGCTAATGGTGAACAGTCTGGCAGACATTTCTAATGAGCCATGTTTCAAATTTGTGGGATCAGGAAAGTGGGTACAAAATCAACCTCAGATAATGAAGAGTATGAGGAAGTAGAGGGAACACTATAGTCAGGGGTACCTGGGATAAGCAAGGGTTGGTAGGATAGCCACTTGGCAAAGCCTGACAGCATGATGAGAGGCTGTGGAAATGGGACTCTGAGGAAAGACAGAAATGGAAGAGATTTGGGTCTGCTTTATACCACATACACTTGGGATCAAATTCTAAACTCTATACATTTTAGCTATCTAGGACACTGAGCTAGTTACTTAAACTCTGTGCCTCAGTTCTATCATCTGTAAGATTCATTAATAATATGGACCTTAATGTTGAGAAGATTAATTGTGATGATATACGGAAATAATTAGCTGAGCCTTTGGCACAAAGTAAATGTTCAGTAAAGGACAGCAGTGGTGGTGGTATAGATGGTGATGGTGGTGATAATGATAACTGGAAGAACTAGCCACTCAGTAAAAGAGGGTGGATTTCAAGGAATATACTATTTCCTGGAGAGGATGTTTCAAATTCAGAAAAGAAGTGCAGTTATTAAGAGACTGAGGTACTGGGCAAGTTATCCAGGAAAGAATCTTACTAGAGGAAAACAATGCAGGTATTTAATTGCTTGGAATAAAGATTTGCTCTCAGGAATAATGGAAAGGGAAACTTGGTCTTGGGAATAAGACCAAATCAAACTTCCTAGCAATGGGTCACATGTTAAGGCTAAACTAACAGCATATTGGCTGACTTGTGCTCTAAGTCTTACTCATTTTAAGTTTATTAAAACCCAACATTAGGGCTTCCCTGGTGGTGCAGTGGTTGAGAGTCTGACTGCCGATGCAGGGGACGTGGGTTTGTGACCCAGTCAGGGAGGATCCTGCATGTCGCGGAGCGGCTGAGCCCGTGAGCCATGGCCGCTGAGGCTGTGCGTCCAGAGCCTGTGCTCCGCAACGGGAGAGCCCACAGCAGTGAGAGGCCCGTGTACCACAAAAAAACCAAAACAAAACAAAAAACCAACATTAACTAATAACTTTGAACCACGTTAACCAATAGCTAATGAATGAAGTTAAATCTGAACAGCTTGACTGTGCATATTTTTTGAGAAACGTGCATCAAAATTACTGGCATATACCATGTGGAGAGAAATGAGTAACATACATAACAGATGATACTGACATTTTTAAGTGGTAGTACTGGAGCAGATCTAGTTTGCTATTTGGAATCTGTGATGCTTTTTATTTTTTATTTATATCTGAATCTCAAATTTTGCCTATATTTTCTCAATTGAATTGAGCCTGTCAGTTCAAAATCCACTTAATAGCATTTCAAGACTAGATGAGTTTTGTTGGTGGGGGCAGATTTCCATTACTAAAAATATCAGAGTAAATTCCTAGTATGGGGACAGCATTTTTTGAAGTCTTAAAATTTCCCAGAAACAAATGAATATAAAAACTTTCATACAACATTGTTATTAAAAAAAATACTAAGAAAATTTGAATAAGGTATGTATGTTAGATAATAACATAGCATCAGTGCTAATAGTCTGCTTTTGATCATTGTACTGTGGCTTTGTATAAGAATATCCTTATTTTTAGGAAATATACACTGAAGTATTAAGAGATAAAGGGCATGATTATGCAAGTTACTCTCAAACAGGTCAGAAATGTGAGAGGAGCAGAGAGAAAGAACCAATAATACAATTAAATTAATTAAATTTTAATAAAAATAAAATATGCTTCTAGAATCTGGATGGAGAGTATACCAGCATTATTTGTACTGTATTTGTGGCTTTTCTGTTCTGATATTACTTTAAAATAATAGATAACCAACAAGGACCTACTGTACAGGGAACTCTGCTCGATATTCTGTAATAACCTAAATGGGAAAAGAATTTGAAAAACAATAGATACATGTGTATGTATAACTGCATCACTTTGCTGTACACCTGAAACTAACACAACATTGTTAATTAACTGTACTCCAATATAAAATAAAAATTTAAAAATATATACTAATCAATACTAGTCTCCCAATGTTATGGTGATTTTACAAGAAATGGTATGAAAATAGATTCAAGACTTGTAGAATGCAATATCAGTTGCCATATTAATTATTTACAGCATGTTTACTTTAGTGTAGGAAACCGTATACTATTTTCTAATATTCTAATGGCAGTATGCTATTATGTTATATGTGAGTTAAACTTACTTTTGAATCCTCATCAACTTTTTGACTTTGATTTTTTTCCTATTAATGATACCTACATTAGATGTCAGCAAAGGGCTTGTTAATTTAACGGAAAGAAAATTAATAATATGCTCATATATTTTTCTCATTAAATTCACATTATAGGAGTAATGGTTGTTTTAAATGGGCATACTTATTAATAAGAAAAATGCACACATTAATTTAAAACCCTAATGGCTCTGGTACTTTTTACTGTTCTAGAAATAATTTAGGCACACTTCTATGAATTTCAATTCTCATTTAACCATACTTTTTAATGATCTATGGCAAACACAAGACAATGTATAGCAAAGGTCATTAGAAGGAGGCATATATATATATATATATATATATATATATAGTTTCTTAATTTCTGTGCTACTATGACATCATTATCTGTGACATGCTGCTATTTGATGATACCTTAACTAAAGTACATCTAACATTACAATGTCCTCAGTGAAAATGGCTATCCACAGGATGACTTTCTCAGCATAGTTTTATTTTATCTAGAAAGTCCTTCTATTCATTTTTCTTCTCCACCCCTCTTCCTTTTTCCTTTAAGCCCTTAGGCAGTTAGCTACAAGGAACACTTTTAGGTATTTTTTTTCTGTACAGGGAATAAAATGATATAAAATGAATCAAAATGTTAAGTAGATTCATTACTTCATTTCTTTAGTACCCATTTACAGGTTAGCACTTTTCAACCAACTTTAAGCCCCCCCATATTCCACTGAAACAGAAATTGTTCTAAGTCATGAAATCCAAAGTCATTTTCTTTGTTCCCATTTATTTTGATATCTCAAATATCTCAATATGAGATAATGAAAATAAAAGGACTTTACAATCAGATACACCATTGTTTGACTCCTGGACTTGCCATATAAAGAAGTTTGTTGGTATTTTGAAACATCTCTATGTCTAGGTTCTATCTGAGAGATTAGGATACAATACATATATTTTAGGGAAGAATTAAATGAAATAATGGATGCCAAACAAATAACATGGGCCTAAAACATATTAAGCTTTCAAAAATTTAGTGTTATTTAAAAGAAAATTTCATCAGGCAAAAAGTCCTCTAAAGGGTTTAGAGGATACTGTAGCCTAAAAAGTGTCATTGGAAATGTAAAACTTGAGTTAGCTGTTTAAAGAATGGGCTTTGGTTAAGCTAAGATGAAAAAAGAATATATTCTATGTATAAGTGAGCAAGTCATATTGCAGAAATGGTGAACAGACCAGTTCAGGTGAAGCAGAGATTCAGGGGAATGAGTTGGGGGCTGATTTAGAGAGATCTGAATCTCTGATTGCTATGTCAAGAAGCTTGAACTTTGTCTTTAGACAAGGAAGAACTACTGAAGTTCCCTTTTTTGACAGGAGGGTGACTTTATTGAAAGCAGTGATGAATGTAGGTTGGTTTAGAGAACTATTAAGCAGTACGATTTGGAGATTTGAAAGGAGTACCAATAGGGAAACTAATTACACATACATGAGTTTATAAGAGTTTGCCTTTAGTATTTGCTGTGAGAAGTGACAATAAATAATTTATTCAATGATATAAGTTGATAAAATTATTATTTGGCTAATTTTTTTGGATTATAGAAAAAAAAGTTTCACAGACAATTTGGAGTAATTTTGTCTTCAGTGATTAGGAGGAAAAAATATTGTCAAAGACAGAAATTACAGAAATCATGGTGGAGAAAGGTACTTTGTCTAGAAGAGAGTTTGGTTTTTAAGATTGAAATTGGGTTGAAATAACTGCAGAGAAATTCTCTGGAGAGTTTGTCACACAACTCTGGAACTTGAAAGAAATGAAATGCAAAAAAAGTATGGATATATGCATTTATTCCCATGGCAGTGACTGAAGGCTAAAATGTCAGTGCTTACCCACTAGTTAGTGACAGCTACAGGAACCAGTAAATCCCAAAATTTAAACTGGTAGGGTAATCTGGATAGTACAGTGTGACAAAGGCCAGAGTAAGAAAGAATTTCAAGATGTAAGAGAGAAGTATGATCATGGTAACTTCTACTGAGCCTCCAGAATATTCCAAACACTAAGCCTAATACACAGTATTGCATTTAATACATTCAACAATCCTGGGAGGAAACAGTTTACATGTAACCACACACCGTGAGATTTTTTTTTTTCCTGTTGTTCAAGAATTTAGGTTAAAACCCAAACTGAAGGGCAAAAACATTACCTTCTCCCCACTTTAAGTATAGAAAGTCATGATCAGTAGGAGTAAGCCACATCCCAGCAGCATTATTGAAAATTGCCATATAGAAATCTAGCTCATTTGTATAAAAAGAGGACTGAAAATTAAGGATGTTATTGAACTTTGGTAAGTGCAGTGGTTATTAGCTACTACCTTGCCTCCAAAAGCCAAGAGAAATGAACTCCATAGAGAATCACTCATGAAGACAAGGGATCCCTAAAAGAAGAGTAGAATTTTGTTATATGTTAGGGTATATATTAGGGTTTGAAAGTCTCTACTTGATGATCTGTCCCTGTGCTAACTGATCAGGGGAAAAGGGAATTGGGTAGTGGATTGTTTCCTGAGGGACTGCCAAGTAAGGATAAAACTAGATTCTTCTCTACAAGTTCTGGTTCCTAAACAAGTTCAGAAGATAAAAACTAAAAGCCAATGCAATCTGGATTGTTGGTCAAGAAGGCTAGATAAATTTGGGGGCTGCAGCTTTGGTAGGACCCCCATAGCATTGGGACATACAGCACACATTAGAGGGAAGAAATGTGAATGTCATCAGATGAAATCAGCAGTTAGATGTGTAGGAATAGATAGCACATGCCTGGAGAGAAGCAGGAAAGTGACTCTCCAAAAGTCTTAGCGAAGCCTGTTGTAATTGTTGCCTGCTTCCTTTTAGTTTTTTTGTTTGTTTGTTTTTATAAATTTATTTATTTTATTTATTTATTTTTGGCTGTGTCGGTTCTTCATTGCTGCATGTGGGTTTTCTCTAGTTGCAACAAGCAGGGGCTACTCTTCATTGCGGTGCGCGGGCTTCTCATTGTTGTGGCTTCTCTTGTTGTGGAGCACTGGCTCTAGGTGCGCAGGCTTCAGTAGTTGTGGCACGTGGGCTCAATTGTTGTGGCTCGCAGGCTCCAGAGCGTGGGCTCAGTAGTTGTGGTGCATGGGCTTAGTTGCTCCGTGGCATGTGGGATCTTCCCGGACCAGGGCTCAAACCCCTGTCCACTGCATTGGCAGGCAGATTCTTAACCACTGCACCACCAGGGAAGCCCTGCTCCCTTTTAGTTGATAGCCACAAAGAAAATCAGAATGAGACTATGCCCAACAAGGAGAGAGCTACAAGCGTGCCAATTGGATATTTTACACATTCCACATTCCATGTTCCACTCTTTCTTCCCCATCCCTATCCTGACAACACACCTTAAAGTGGAGAGGAGTATAAAAAGATTGATCCTGCCTTTTCTTTATACTTTAAGCCCTACAGCCAAGAAAAACCTAGTCAGCATAGGCAGAGAGGAGGAGAATAGGTAGAAATTCAAGTTTTTAACTTTATAGGACTTAGTCTCTATACCAAAGTGAAACTATTGATTAAAAAAAAAAAAGTATTAGAATCTAGCCAAGACGTTGAAAGGGACTAACATTGGATAAAGGTAGAGTCCAACATGGTATATTTGGAAGATAGTTATTATAGGCATGTGTCTGATATTTAACTATATTTAATAGATAAAGAGGTAATTCTTGTATTTAATTAAACTCTCAAGTTGCTGTAAATATTAACCCATTCTATTTTTCTCTATTAGTGGGGCATTTTTCTCTTTATGGCAATTATACAATAGTTTGATATTTTCAAGTTACCATTAATACTTCCATTTCTTCTACTTTCTACTAAGTTAATGCTCTAGAACTCTAAATATTTACTTTTAATATTAATTTAAATTTATGTTTTAAAAACTCTAACAACTTTTAAAGTACATTTGACTGGCTTTTTAATTTTGTTGTTTGTTTGTTTGTTTTTGTGGTACGCGGGTCTCTCACCGTTGTGGCCTCTCCCGTTGCGGAGCACAGGCTCCAGACGCGCAGGCTCAGCGGCCATGGCTCACGGGCCCAGCCGCTCCGCGGCATGTGGGACCCTCCCGGACCGGGGCACGAACCCGTGTCCCTTGCATCGGCAGGCGGACTCTCAACCACTGCGCCACCAGGGAAGCCCTTGACTGGATACTTGAAGGTGGCTTGGTATGCAGAGATAGCGATAAATTATTTAAATGTCAAAGGCTTACTATCTTGATCTAATAAAGCCTCCCTTTAATACTTACTAAGACCAAAACTGGCCAACAAAAATGACCTTAATATTTCCTTCAGCTTGACTACCCTTTAGACTGGCTTCTTCTTGCCTATAGCCTCTGACTTTCCTCTCACCCAAGTCCTTAAACAATTAAGAAAGTCTACCCACAGAAGTCTCTTCTCTCCCTTTGCTTAGAGTTATAATTGAACACTTTGCCCCCTTAACATGTAAATCTTTTTTAAAGACCTATCGCCAACCTGAGACTGTCTTAAGGACCTGGGAGCCATCCTGTTGAAATGTAATCCTCAAGGAAGATAATATCCCTTCTTCCAGTCTCTGTGGGATGGTAGGAGCCCAACTTCAGTAGGTAACTCACTCCGAGTTGTAAAAAAAATGCTTCCAGTTACGAAAATATAAAAAAGTTCACTTTTCTTTTACAGTAAGGTCAGTTAGCACATGCAGGTGGCCTATATTCCGCCTCTCACGTTTCCCCACCTATCCCAGCTCTTAAAAACTCTCAAGCCCTTTTTTTAGCAGAGTTGAGTTCAGAGTGCATCCTAGTCTCTTTCCCCTATTGTAATAGCCTTGAGTAAAGTCTTCCTCACCTGTTTAACCCTGCCAGAGCAGTTTTTGCTTTGACACTGCCATCTCCTTTGTTCTCTAAATTATGAAGTTAAAGGAACATTAACAATCTGCATGTAAAGAATATATGCTCAGTCCCTCCCAGACTGATTCCAATGAAATCTTAAAAAAGAAATGTGAACACTAAGAGATGCCTATCTATTACAAAAACAGTGCTAATATTAGTAATATAGATTTAGAGGATATTTTTGAGGGGAAGGGAATTACTAGCCATTGTAATGCTTTATTCCAGTAGTACCATGGGTATTTTCTTTCCCACAGCATGTATAGAAGTGCTTATTTGACCATTTATATAGAAGCTTAAATATGCATTCACTAGATCCAGACTTTTTCTCCTTTGGGAGTGCTCCAGTTATTACGGCATTACTAGAAATCCATTTTTCTTTTTTCTTTTCTTTCCTTTTACCCCTTCCTTTCTTCCTTCCTTCCTTCCTCCCTCCCTCCCTTCCCTTATCCCTTTCCTTCTTTCTTTCTCCTTCTTGCCATGGATATTTCAATCAAGTCTTTTGTTAGCACTGTAAATATTCAGCTTTTCATTTTTCCCTGATAAACACCTGTTTTAGCTCCTCCACTCTACATAATTTTCCAAATATTACTCACTACGCTAAATGGGAGACAGCATCTCTGAGGGGCCTCTTGTCCACTGACTAGGAACTAAGGAAACCAGAGATAAATATTGAGCATATTTGGGTAGTTCAAACAAAAATCTTTAGTCTGAAAACAGAGTAATGTGGAATTTATAATAACAGCAGTATTTATTAATTGCTTAATAAGTGCCAGGCAGTGTTCTAAATGTTTTTTGTGAATTATCTTCCTTAATTCCCACAGCTACCCTATGGAATAATTACTATTATTGGGCCCGTTTTATAGATGGGGATGCCGAGGCACAAAGAGGTCACAAATTTTGCAGTGACTCTAGATTCATAAACTGGCGATACGTCTCCAATGCCATCCCAGTGCCATATCCTTAGTCTTTCATTTTCCGGCACGGTTCACACAGAATGTTTTTCTGCCTTACACTTGAAATAAGTCATTTCTGAAGAGACAAAGGCCAAGTTTATCCTTTAGAGAGTATTCTTCCTGTCACTAGAAACATATACTAACTACATGTTCTCACCCCTCTCTAGAGACGAAACTTCCTTTAAGTATTTTCACCTCCCTCTCTTCCAACCCATTACACAAAATGCCACTGCTGATAGGCAGATAAAAGATTTCTGAACACGGATCTGGTTTTTTGTCTGACAGCCTGCATCTCATTTCAGTTCCTCTCTATTTTATCAGAGAAAGGAGTCTAAAAATCCCACTGAGTAAAACATGTTGTTCCTTCACTCAGAAACTTATATAGACCCTTATGTGTTATTTCATCAGTGCTTTAAAGAAAATATTTATAACTCTCTACCTAATTGAAATATCCACTAAATTCCTATAATAGTGACATTTTTTGCATTCTTCTGAAAGAAGCCTTAAGCTTGTTATATAACTTTAAACATTATATCCTGAGCCAGATTATTTTGTTTCTTGAGGTATGCCATACATTCATCCCTCGAAAAAGGAAGAAGAAAAATAACAGTTCCTGTATAATGAAAATAATTGCAAACATTGTTCAAACAAACAAATGCTAACAATCATACAAAAGATACAGTTGTACCCATTCTCTTATTTCTTCTTAAAAAGGAAACATTTTTCGGGCTTCCCTGGTGGCGCAGTGGTTGAGAGTCCGCCTGCCGATGCAGGGGACGCGGGTTCATGCCCCAGTCTGGGAGGATCCCACATGCCGCGGAGCGGCTGGGCCCGTGAGCCATGGCCGCTGGGCCTGCGCGTCCGGAGCCTGTGCTCCGAAACGGGAGAGGCCACAACAGTGAGAGGCCCGCGTACCGCAAAAAAAAAAAAAAAAGGAAACATTTTTTTAAAGTATCCAAAAGAATTTTTTCGGCAGCTGGATACACTTTCTTTATATTAGAGGGAAAAACTAACAAAGTAAATATACATTTGAGAAAAGAGTAGGAGAGAAATTTCACACACAAATGGGCTCAGAACTCACCCTCAGATAAAGCTGACAAATTAAATTATAATTTGTAAAACAGGAAAAAGTTCAAAGCTCTTATTTAATAACAGTTGTTCTTCAGGTTACAATTTCTTTTTTTAAAAAATAATTTGAATTTCCAAAAAATTTAAAAAATTGATTACATCAATTTATAGCCCCTTTGTTTCCTTAAACTCTGGTACTTGCTTATTTCTTACTCAATATTTTTACAGGTTAGCTTGCTTGTGCATGCTGCTCTTGTCCTTTGTTAAAAAATAAAATTTGAGTAAATTTGAAGATCTAATTGACTTTATTAAGTGATTCATGAGTCAGACAGCATCTCATCATGGAAACCTTTTAGAGTTAGGGGGAGATACAAGAAAAGAAAGTCATCAGCAAGGAAAAAATAAAAGTTCATTGGAAGAAAGTAAAAGTTCAGATGACAATGGCTTGTCATTGGCCTAGCTGCAGCATTTTCCATTGCCTGGGCTTGTTAGTGGGCAAGAAGGAAGTCTTCCTTCCTCCTGCTGGGGTAGTAAAGTAGTTGTACTTCCCATTTGGGAATGCAAGATACCTCTCTTCCTGCAGGGGTGGGGGGTCAGTAACTGATGGCTTCCTGTCGGGATAATTAATGTTTTGTTTGGGGTAACTGATGATGAGTAGTAGGGTGTGAAAGCTCCCTCTACTGGTCTTCCTGATTCCAATTTTAGTTGTGGTTTATTTTTATTCATTTTCACATCTTATACACTTCAATTTATAATATTAACAATAATTGTCAAACCAGAGGAACCATCTTTTGTTTCCTCCAGCAACTGACAAAAACGTGTTTTCACCAGCAATTTAACAAGGCCAACACCTGACATACAGATTTTGCACTTGAGATAAAACAAAAAGTTATTTTTATTGACAAGATTTTCAGAGAATTACACAGAAAATAATCCTGAAAAACAAATCATAACTGTACATGACTGAATGACTAAAATTTCCTTTTAAACATGTCTATAGTGTAGTATCTGACTTATTAATGTGGGATGATAGTAAATGATAGTATGTCATCCTAGGTAAATCCTACTGAAAGGAATATATAGAAAATCTTTTGTTGAGTAAGCACTGCGATGAGCTATTGAGTTAAACATCTGGTCTATAGCATTTTAAAAATAAAGCTCGGGCTTCCCTGGTGGCGCAGTGGTTGGGAGTCCGCCTGCCAATGTGGGGGACGCGGGTTCGTGTCCCGGTCCGGGAGGATCCCGCGTGCCGTGGAGCGGCTGGGCCCGTGAGCCATGGCCGCTGAGCCTGTGCTCCGCAACGGGAGAGGCCGCAACGGTGAGAGGCCCGCTTACCGCAAAAAAAAAAAAAAGTAAAAATAAAGCTCAACACGAGGTTCAAATTCATACTCTCTACTAGCTTGGGATCTTGGGCAAATTAGCTAATTCCTCTATATCTAGATTCCCTCATTTGTAAAGTTAAGATAATAACAACTCCCCCCTCATAAAACTGTTGTGAAGGTTATCTAAAAAAAGTATGTAAAGTGTTTAGCACAATGTTTGACACACAAAAGAATAATAAACATTAGCTGTAATTATTGTGGCTATTTTTTCCTACATTATCACTATCATTCTACACACATCTAAACCTAGGACCTGATTTTCTATAGCCTTGAAGTATTCTGTCAATATTCTCATATATTTTTCTCTCCAGTAAACCGACTCTTCCTTCCCTTCCTTCCTTTCTCCCTCCCTCCCTTCCTTCCTTCCTTCCCTTCCTTCTACTTCTTCAAGTGTCCCAACCAAACATACATACACATTCCTTGCATATCATGACACACAACTGGATCAAAACTCTCAAGTCTATCTTCAGATCAACTCAACCACTATCTTGGAAGTATCTTGAGAGATCAGAGAACTTACATGAGATATGATTTTCAAGATATATTTTATATTGAGACCCCCTTAAATTCTTACTGCTGAGAAGCAGAGAATGTCTTCCAATCTCATAATTTTCATTTCTATCTCTTCCAGGAATATGTTATCAGTTTGAAGCCTAAAATACTAAGCAACAGTAGTACTTCTGCTTCTAGGGTAGTAGAGTATGACCTTATGAAAAGCCTGCTGCAGCTAACAACTATAACTCGTGATAAAATGCAAAGAAAAAAACCACAAAACTATCTGAGGTTTAGAAAGTGAACCAATCAAGGTAGATTTTGGAGAGTGGCCCAAATTTGGAAGAAAGGACCAACAAAGGTTGAGTTTCCAATTTTTTTAGCTTGGCATGAAAATACTCAGGGTTATAAAAATAATAACTAGAACTAAGAATTGAATGTAGCTGTGAAAGTTAATTTTATGTATCAACTTGACTAGATCATGGGGTTCCCAGATATTTGGCTAAACATTATTTCCAAGTGTGTCTGTGAGGAGTTTTCATATGAGATTCGCATTGGAATCTATAGACTGAGCAAAGCAGATTGCCCTCCCCAATGCTGATGGGCACCACATTCTATTGAGGGTCTGAATAGAACAAAAAGATGGAAGAAGGGAATATTTATTTTTTCTGCCTGACTGCTGAGCTGGGACATCAGTCTTCTGTTTTCAGAGTGGGACTTATACCATCAGCATTCCTGGTTCTCTGACCTTTATACTTGAACTAGAATTATACCACATTCTTTCCTGGTCTCCAATTTGAAGATGACGGATGTGGGATGTCTCAGCCTCCATACTAAGTGAGCTAATTATTTATACTAAATCTACATATCTATATCTATATGTATCTTCTACTGGACCTGTTTCTCTAGAGAACCCTGATTAATACAGTAGCATTGTTAAGGTAAAAAAAGTCACTTGTATTTTATATACTAATAGCAAACAACTGGTAATTAAACTATAAAAACCCCACTTACAACAGTGTAAAAAAACCTAAAGTTTAAGAAAATATATACAAGACATCTCCACTAAAATCTAGAAAATACTGCTGAGAGATATTAAAGACTTAAATAAAGAGAGATACTATTAGATTAAGCAGAAACCTCAATATTATTTAAATATTATTTCTCTTCAAACAGATGTATAGGCTGAAAGCAATCACACACACACACCCCAAATTCCAACAAATTTTCTGGAAGAAATTAATAAGCTTATTATAAAATTCATATTGAGATGAAAAAGACCCAGAAAAGCCTAACCAATTTTGTAAAAGAAAATGAGGTTTGATGATTTACATTAACTATTTTAAAATAGTAATATAAAGCTATAGTAATCAAGGCTTTGCAGCATTAGCATAACGAAGGACTATATAGCTCAAATGGACAATACGGAATACAGAAAAAGATATTAAAAATACATGGTCAAATGATGGGACTTCCCTGGTGGTACAATGGTTAAGAATCTGCCTGCCATTGCAAGTGACACAGGTTCAAGCCCTGGTCTGGGAAGATCCCATGTGCCGTGGAGCAAAGAAACCTGTGTGCCACAACTACTGAGCCTGTACTCTAGAGCCCACAAGCCATGACTACTGAGCCCGTGTGTCACAACTACTGAGGCCTGTGCACCTAGAGCCCATGCTCCATAACAAAAGCCACTGCAACGAAGAGTAGCCCCTGCTCACCGCAACTAGAGAAAGCCTGCATACAGCAACGAAGACCCAACACAGCCCAAAATTTAAGTTAATCAATTAATTAATTTAAAAAAATATATATATATGGTCAAATGATTTTCAACCAAGATTTTAAGGCAAGCTTTTTTCAGAATATTGTATTTTTAAAATTTTGATGGAACAATTGCTATCTGTATTAAAAAAACCCCATCAACACTGACATTACAACATACACAAAATTCACTCAAAAAAGAGAATATACCTAAATGTAAAAGTCAAAACTATAAAACTTCAATAAGAAAACTTAAGACAAAATTTTCATAGCTTTGGAGTATGGAGAGATTTGATAAAAAGCATAAAATAAAATATTGAAAAATTGTTCTTTATTAAAATGTGAAGTATTTTTCTTGAAATGTCATCATTAAGAAAATGAAAAGAAAGCCACAAGATGAGAGAAAATATTCACAATACCATATCTTACAAAGAACTTTTATTCATAATTTATAAAATTCTTACAAAGTGCAGAGGATTTCAATAGCAAGCCCTGTTCATAAAAGAAGATATACAAATAGCAGTTAAGCAAATGAAAAGATGTTCAGCATAATCAGTCCAGGGAAATGTAACTTTAAGCCATAACATGATACCATTATATAGACATTAAAATAGCTAAAATTAAGAGGCATGCAAATACCACATGCTGTCAAGGATGTGGAATAACTGGCACCCTCATATATCTCTGTAAAATGGTACAACATTTTGAAAAAAGTTTGGCAGTTTTTTTAAGTTAACTATGCACCTACCATAGGACTCCATTGTTTCACTCCTGGTTATTTGCCCCAAAAGAAATAAAATCATATGTCTACATAAAAGTGTGGACACAGATGTTTATAGAAGCTTTGTTCATAATATACAAAGCCTCACAAAAATCCAGATGTCAATGAATAACTAAACAAAATGCTGAATATTTGCAAAGACCTAAATGACTGGTACACTCATCAATGTAGATAAATATCAAAATTATGCTAAACGACAGGAGCCAAACACAAAAGAATGAATATCCAGTTTTACAAATGGCTAAAAAGTGAAAACTAGTTTATAGGGATAAAAAGCAAATCAGTGGTTCCCCAGGGTCAGGGACAGAGGGACACATAGACTGCAAGGAGTATGTTGAAGTCAGCTTCCAAGATGGACTACAACAATACCTGCTTCAGGTATTTCCACTCTTGTGGAAACCCCTCCCACAATCATCAAGGTTGGTCTGTATGACTAATAGGGTGTGACAGAAGTGACGGAATGCCATTTCCCAGATTAGAATATTAAAGACTACAATGTCTGTTGTGGGCTCCCTCTTGGTCTCTTTTCAGGTCACCCCCTCTAAGGGTAGTCAGTTGCCATGTAATGCAGAAATTCAGGCAACCTACGGAGAAGCCCACATAGCAAACATCTAAGCACATTTACCAACGTGGGTGGGTGAACCACCTTGGGCATGGATCACCCAGCACCAGTCAACTTTCAGATGACTGCAGCCAAGGCAACATTTTGATAGCAACTTCATAAGAGACTCTGGGATCCTATCATCCAGCTAAGGTGCTCCTAAGTTCCTTACGCACAGAAAGTGTGAGATAATATATATTTGTTGTTTATTTTTTAATTTTTATTTATTTATTTATTTTTTGCGGTACGCGGGCCTCTCACTGTTGTGGCCTCTCCCGTTGCGGAGCACAGGCTCTGGATGCGCAGGCTCAGCGGCCATGGCTCACGGGCCCAGCCGCTCCGCGGCATGTGGGATCCTCCCGGACCAGGGCACGAACCCGTGTCCCCTGCATCGGCAGGTGGGTTCTCAACCACTGTGCCACCAGGGAAGCCCATATTTGTTGTTTAAAGCCACTGAGTTTTGGGGTAATTTGTTACACAGCAATAGAGAACTAATACAGATTTTGGTAAAAGAACTACAGTGTTACCACAACAAACACTCAAAATGTGAGCATTGCTTTGGAACACAGCAGTGAACTTTGAGAATAATGCTAGCAAACACTTAAAGATAAGCCTTGAATACATTATTCATAGAATTTGGACTTCAAGGAGGTTCTTAGTGAGGACTTAAAGGGAGGAGAATCTTATTAGAAACTAGAAGACAAAAGATTATCATGCAGTGGTAGAAAGTTTAGCAAGATTGTCACCTATAATAACGTAAAAGATAGGAAACCTATCTGATCAACCAAGTAATCTAGTGTGGTTTTCAATCTCCTAGAATCTATGAGCTATCTTGTCCTTTTATGGATCTCTTACCTCTATATAAATATGAATGTATGGACCCCTGAAATAGTCTTGGGACTTCCTGGGTTCCTCAGTCTCCAGAAAAAATTTTACTGACAACACATTTTATTTTTTTAAGTGGTAGTCATAGAAAACCTACTGGAAGGCTTTAAAATGTCAGAGTTTAAATAGTAAATATCCTACTGAAAATATACCAAACTCTGATTTATCAGGAAAACAACTCAATATTTGTCTGTATATGATTTATTGAAAAGGAGAAAGAATAATCAGAGGTGATGTAAAGAAATTAAATTTATTACTATTTTTATCTTGGTATATAAAGAAAAAACATGTAAAAACCCCTAAACAATAAAACTGATTTGGAACTTTGTGAGAAAAAATAAAAAGGGATAGACAAAGTAAAGAGGAAAATAAATTAATTCTCATCCTGAACTCATTTATTTCAGATAAATGAAACTAAATTAAAAAGATCAATCACAAATTAAATAACACTTCATTTTAGGTTTTTATTTTTTTTACTTTCAGGCAGCTGTTTATATTAATTGAAAACTTATAAACTCTAATATTTTCATGTTCATTTTGGTTCCCAGTGACAAGAATATTAGGTTATCAGCCTTACTTAGAGATGTCATACAATCATTTTCTTGAACTAAAGTGTCACAGTGATTTGAGGAAAAATTAATCTTTTTCATGACATTTTAATTACCAATGGAATTTGGACGGAATAATATTCATATAAGATTGTACCATTTAATTTCTAACTATGAGGGAATGAATGGTCACTGAGGTTGAACTTGTAAATAACTATATAACCATATCACACAGGGAATAATTTGAGGAAAGGCAAGGGTCAAGTCTTATAAATTAAAATATGCTTGGGGAAAAGAAAAGAAAAAAATACGCTTGGGTTTTCTATCATCTAAACTTATTTGAAGTTAAGAATTACAAATATTCATAGTTATTGTGGAAGGAAAATAACCTACCACTGTACTTGCTGGGTGCTTTACATTTATCAAAGGAATCATATTCATATTTACAAATGCCTCATACTCAGCGTACTGAGATTTAATATCAAAGTAGATTTGGAGATGATTTCAGACAGATAACTTTATGTTTACCACTTTTCTTCCAGTATTGTTAAAGCAAGAATGGTTATATATGACCAGTCATCTGCATAAACAACTTCCGTTCATTCTTTTCCATTCTCCACTAATGGTCTTGGACTTTTGCTATCAAGCAGATTTTCCTCTCAAGGATTTCTCAACCTTAACATTGTTGGCATTTTAGGCCAAATAATTTTTTGTTTTGAGGGGCTGTCCCGTACCTTGTCAGCATGTTTACCAGCATCCCTGGCCTCTACCCACTAGATACTAGAAACCTCCCAACACACACACACACACACACACACACACACACACACAGCATCTCCCCAGTTACAGCATCTCCCCAGTTATCCAAAGTATCTCCACACTTTGTCTAATGCCCCCTGGGGTACAAAATCATCCTCCTCTGGCACTTGAGAACTGTCACTCTAGAGCAGAAAAGGGAGACATTAGGAAAAATGAGATGTGTCTATTTTCCCAATGATTTGCAAAACACAGGTCACTGAGGCTTTCATAGTTGGACACTAATGAGTTGGTTAGGACCTAATTTGAATACCAGTATCGAGGAAATTCCTTGTGTAGGAAAGTATCAATGTTTTCTTTTTTTATACTTTCTTGCTCTGAGGATTGGCACAAGATGGGAAGATCCTGTGCTTCCCTGGTGGCGCAGTGGTTGAGAGTCCGCCTGCCAATGCAGGGGACGCGGGTTCGTGCCCCGGTCCGGGAAGATCCCACATGCTGCGGAGCGGCTGGGCCCATGAGCCACGGCCGCTGAGCCTGCGCTCAGCAACGGGAGAGGCCACAGCAGAGAGAGGCCCGCATACCACCAAAAAAAAAAAAAAAAAAAGATGGGAAGATCCTGCTGAGATGGATAGTTGTGATTTTTCAATTAATAAACTTTGGGAAACTCTACATTTGGATTGGGCCATGACTTGGCCTGAATCACATGTCAAGGAACTACTGATTTAGGGACAAAAAAAATCCTTCAATGATTTTTGTTTTGCTAATAGTCAGGTTTAATCCTATATCCTTATAAGTTACTCAGCTATTCCCAAAGTGATCCATGACACACTATATTAGCTATACTAAACTGGAGAAACTCGTAAACTGTATAAACTAAACTGTATAAACTGCCAATTAGCTGTACTAAACTGTAAACTCTTTGATGGCAGGAAATCTGTTTTGTCTGTGAATAGTATGTATATTACCCTCATCTTGATATTAGTACTGTCAGGACCTTTCTTCCTTGCTGCTTATATATCAGTATCAGGTAACACTAATTAACAATGGCATTCTTTTCTTATTTGATTCCTTCATAGCCCCAGAATCCTCACCAGAGCTCTCTAAGAAATCTCTGTGAATTTACTGTAGTTCCCCTATAAAATGAAAACTTTGTAATTTCTGGTCCAAAAGACAATGATGGACAACAACTAACATTTGCATTGTTCTTTAAACATGGAAAAATTTGAATACTCTTTTTTATTTGAGTCTCAAAAGAACCTGTGATTTATAAAAAGAAAGTCTTATTATATTGGTATGAGTGAAGTTCAAGTTCTTGGGACCAACAAGTCCAATGTATCTTTACTCTAGAAAAGAAATTCCCTATCTCCCCTCTTAAATAATATTCAATTTAGAGCAAAATGAAACTATGATGTATTCTGTATATTTCCTTTATGGTATTAATAGCAGCCTTAATTTACTAATTTGTTCACTGATTGAATGTCCCCAAACCGCCCTGAGGGCAGGAGACTCACCTAAATAAGTGATACTTATAAATTTTGACATATAACAAAGGTATTTAAGTGGATTTCAGTGAATCAAAAATAGAATCTTACTGTATTTACAAAGCAAACCATTTGTACAGAGCAGGAAGCTGAACTTGAAACCAAGCAGTCTTTATCTCAAGATTCATAATTGTCTGGTTATACTTTAAAAACTGCTGACATCAGAGGTCTGGGGTAGTTAAGACTGCCTAGGGTCTAACTGGATGAGGGTCAAAGGCAGGAAAACAAACAAACAAACTTGGCTTAGAACAATTTCTCAGAGACAGAGAGGGGACAGAATTCTGAGTATAACATCTACATCCCTCAAGTTATTGTGTCATCTGACAAAGTCCTTAGGGATTTATGCCTGAATCCTTCGGAGAGACTGAGTGTCAGCAAACAAAAAAGGCTAACAAATTAAAAAATGCAAACCATTATGATATCAAAAACAAACTCAATAAAGAAAGGAAACTCTTAAGATGCTCAGAGCCCAAGCAACTCTGCCTGGGAACTTAGGTAACAGAAACACCCCGAGGAGGGGCAGATAGTATTCTCCCATTGTCCATGGAGAAGGTGGCATGCTTTGGCCCATGTAGGGCTCTAGAAGACATGGTAGTGATGCATCAGACATGTACAACTGTGACTTGGCAGAACCAGTCTGTGACTGCAGGGCTGTCAATAAATGATTTGGCAGCAGCAGTGACAGAACATGGCAGCTTCAGCAAAGGCAGGAAGTGTTGCAAAGATACTTAGCAGACAATGCAATCTGGGGAGTCCCAGCAAGCTAGAAGGAAAATAACAACTGCCACAGGGCAGCAAAGAATGTGTTCATATATATGTGCAGCATATCCAGAGAGACTTCACTTTTCTTTCCTCAAGTTGATGTGGCTTTGGAAACCTAGGTTGGAGAGAGCTGAATTTATTTAAATTTTCTTTTTTTTTAACACAGTACCCTAAAAACCACACGCAACTAATTGACTACTTTGATTGACTTGACTGAAGAAGCAAATGAAAATCACATTAAATGTAAATGAAGCAAATGGTTTCACTTAACTGATCAATCCCAAGTCAAAATGGTCACTCTGCTGATACGTCCTTTTGAAACAGAGCAGGACCTTATGGTCCTTGCCTCCATGTCCTCAGCCTGCCTTTTGTTCGCAGAAAAACTTTAGCCAAAGAATGAGTTTAATCAGAGACATGAAAAAATGCAGAAACAAAGGAAAACAGTCAACAAGACCAGATAATAATAGTTTAGTCATTAAGCAAAGTCAAGGACCTTTATTTAGTTCCTCTTCAAGGGCTATAGATAATATTCTGAGCCCTATCCTTTCAGCTGTATTATACATACTGAAACCTCCATCAGGTGGAAGAAGTTAACTACGTGATGACCAGACTGTAGCCATGATATAAGCTGCCACAATTCTGAGAACTGGCCTCAAAGAAATGGGAACAAACCAACCCTAGAACTAAAGACTAACTGTACTTAAAACAATCAAGACAATCCTGAGACCACCGCATGACCGATTTCAAGATGACTGTCAGAGATGACTGTGCTGTTTTTGCATGTAGCCCTCTCCCTCTGTCTATAAAAGATGTAGCCCACTGACTGTCCAGGGTCGGCGGAGGTGGGGGGGGGAGTTGGCCTCTGGACAGGGGTCCACATCCCCACCCACTGCCTCCCTTCCAGGTTGCCAGCCTCTGAAATAAAGCAAACTTGCCTTTTTATTGGCTTTAGAGCAGTGAGCCGCTGGACCCCACTTTTGGTAACACTTTCTTCAACTCTGGGCTGAAGAAAAATAACACATCTTGTTTGATTTCCATTTACTAATTCACATTATGAACTAAGAAGCTTTCTGCCCTTCTTAGGTTTTGGGAATAGAGTGGTGACAATACAGAAATGGTACCTGTTCTCATAAAATTCACATCCTACTGGGAAACCAAGTAAACAACCAAACTGGATAATTTCAGGAAAGGCTAAGTAAATACAAAGCAAAAATAAAATTGAATGCCATGTTAATGACTGGAAGGTGAGGTGTCTATTTTGCATTGGGTTTGGGGGAGACATTTGAATTGGACCTAAACAATGCCAACAGAGCCACCCAAACAAAAATATGGGGGAGTTTTATTCTAAGAAGGAGGAATGCCAAGTGCCAACACTGAAAGACAAGAAAAGGTTGCCAAGTTCAAAGAAGAAAAGAGATATCAGCATGGCTGGACCTTAGTGAGACAGAGAAGGGAGAGAGCAGGTTATAAAGTGAGTCGGGGACAAATCATATGAGGCTTTAGAGGTCATAAGAACTATAGATTTCATCTGAGTGTAATGAGAAGCCATCAAAGAATTTGAGGCAGGGGAGTCATTTGATTTTATTAGCTGCTCTGTGTGAAGACTGGATTTGGAAGAAATGTATAGTATCTCCACTAAGACAACAACAACTATCTCTCTACAGTCCAATTCTGAGGACTGTATAATTAACACTATTTTTTTTCTTCCTGTAAAGATGATTACATTTATTCCTTAGTGCCAGAGTTTAATGACAATATTACTGACTTAACAGTGATATTGAGGAAAAGAAAATTACTGTCATAACTATAACTTCTGATTTCCATGTCAGTCTCATTTATAATTTAATTATGATGCTATAAGATTAAATAAGAGAATATCTGTAATAATTACAGAAGTAATTATTGTGCCATTCATTTTAAGGTCATTAAGACAATTGCCTTTTTGACTTGAAGATGTGTGTAAA
The DNA here is from genome assembly GCF_026419965.1 of Kogia breviceps. Taxonomy (NCBI): domain Eukaryota; kingdom Metazoa; phylum Chordata; class Mammalia; order Artiodactyla; family Physeteridae; genus Kogia; species Kogia breviceps. The sequence continues at coordinate 53,999,538 of NC_081312.1, forward strand.
ATCAACCACTTATCGTTTTATTACCAATTATTGACAAGAGAAAGCCAATATCACCTTCAATAAATCTATGTATTTGTGATAAGTCCAAGTAAAGGCAATTAAGCTTTCGACAATGTATCTTTATAAATTATGAGGTTTCCTATATTTTAGAACACGAATAATTTGATTGACCAATTACTGATTACTCACACCTATTTTTACAATGTGAAGTAAATAGACCAATAGTTGCTGGGTTAGAAATTTCTAGTTTTAATATTTTTTCTACAAATGTAGACACCTGAATGACCATTTGTAATATAGAGACTATTTCAGCTCCATTCCCTATCCTAACAGAAACATAGTTGTTTGCTCATTGTTGTAACTCAATAAATGTTCATGGTTATTATTCTAAGTAAAGTTATTAGATTTTAATTTTCTTTTCTGTAGACATACCAAAGACACATAAATCTTATTTCTGTAGGTGACAGCACAGTTCAGGAAAGTCATTTCTGTAAGAGTAAAATTCTAGAATTCTAAAAACTAATTTATTAAAAGCAACAATTGCTTCTTATTACCTTTCAGATATAGAAAAACAACTTTGTAAATTTTGCCAGTGTTTCCTAAAATTGTCTTCATATTTGAATAATAGTCTACTGTGATACCTTGGGGCAAAAAAAGTATGATGAAAGTAAAATGGGAGTCATACATTTTAATGTAACCATTTTATAATTTTAAAGTGAAATCACATGCTCTAGAAGTTACTTAAATTGACTTCCTGCCTTCAATCATGAGGAACTATTTTTAAGATTGAACTTGAGTGTTTGTCATATCAAAGTATTATTTAATGACATATAAGTCACAAGGAGAGAAGTATCTGAGCTAAGGGAAAAAAAGACGTATCTTGATGTCTAGTATTTCAAACAATACAAAGAATCAGACATTATTATCCCCATTTTATAGATAAGAAAAATCAGACTCAAATGGCTAAAACACAAGTTGAGAAGCCCAGGTTAATTTAGTCCTAAAAGTTCTATGGTACTTCCTGAAACACAATTCTGCCATTGTGCCTATTATATACTTGTCTATTAAATCCTCATCTGTCCTTAAATAGCACTTATGTTTTGGCTTATATTTACGATGTTTTTATTATACATGTTAAACACTAAAGTCATATATAGGGTAGATACATGGGAAATATACTATTTAATTACCTCATATAATTTTTCAGTAGGCTTCTGCCTATAGAATTAGGCTGTATAAAACTGTGATACTCAAACCTTATTTATGTTCATTTAGAAATGGTAGAAAAAGAATTTGTGTAGCTTGCTAAGGTAATTGTGTTGGAGTTGAAAAATGAATCAGTCCATTAAAATGTACATCAATTTGAATAGTTTTTCAGAAAGTCCTCCAGAAACAGGTGGAAAGATACATACATTCAAACTAGGGAAAACAATGAAAGTCAATTGTCTCATTCAATTCACATTCAGATCCTTTCGAATCACCTCCAACCTTTTTTTTCATGCTAATTCCCTTCATGAATCCTCTACTCCAGTGAAATCACATGCTTTGAATTCTTTTTTTTTTTGGCCCTATGTATCTGCCTCACTGAACAGACTCCACTCATTCCCCATTCGCCTGCCTAAATCCTTCCTGCCCTATGGATCCATGTCAGATATCATGCCCCAACCATGTTACATTTCTTTATAAATTCTTTCTCCTCAGTAATTCGATAGCATTCAATGCTATGCTGGTACTTACATGTGTTTTGTTAGTATATTTTAATATTATAAAATGAATGTATAACTATAGATTTTATACATAAATATAACTTTTATATATTTATATATTAACAAAAACCACAATCACTAAATAAATATTTCTCTAAATATATTAACAGATATATAAAAATTTCTTAATCCCTTTTTATATTCTTTTATGTGTTTTTTTATATTTCTGTATATTATCTTAGTTTCACTGAAAAAAGAATTCTTGTTTGTTTTGTTCACTGACATATCCCGTGAATAAACAGTGCCAGGCGCATATGTACGGCTCAAGTAATATTTGTTGGATCTCTACTCAGCAGCTAAGTTATGCCAAAAGGCAGAAAATAAAATCTTGGTCAATGCTAAACAAGCCCAGGAATTTGAGGTTTAAACCTTGTTAATTCAGGATTCTCAGCACTTTCCTCATTCTTCCTCAGACTGTAGGAGCCTATGCAGTGTAGGGAAAGTGGAATGGAGTGGGAGGTCCTTTGTTTATCTGTAATTCACTGTTTTGTACATCATCAGCCTCTCATGAGCATTCTTACCTGGATTTGCCAAGATGTTCAGTCTGTCTCCAAAATCCTGCAAAATAGTCTATAAAGTTGGTGTGGGCACTCCGTGCCTACTCGTCTGTACTCAAGGCCTACTTGAATTTCTCATCCTTCTCTTAGTCACACACTTGCCTACCTTGGGGGTATAAAAAATCTTTGTGCCCTCCAACTTTGAGACTTATGAAGACGCAGCCACATGACCCACTACCTAATCTGTGTTAGCGCTAAGAGCTACATAAACTCTTTACTGAAACTTCTTACCTCCTACCTTTGCTAGTGCTGCCATCTCTCCTGCCTATGAATCATTTCCCTCCCTCTACTATCTGTAACCTGTAGTTTCAGAGCTAGTCTCTAAAGAGAAAGAACCACAATGAGTAGATTCCATGTTGGTATTGTGAGTCATACCATTAAGTAGGCTGTCCTACATCCTGAGCCCATCTGTACCCGTAGTTTGAATGGCAGGAGCAGGAAGTGAAGTACTGGCGTGGATGTAAGGGTCTGCAGAGTCCACTGACAGTTCTTTCCTTACCTAAAATTTTCTTAATTGATGATTTACTATAGTCCCAATGTTTTTACCTCAATATAGAGGCCTGCCACTGTTTCTTATTAAAAATTATACATAGAACATAACAAGCACTTCTATGTACAATGGTCGGAAAGAATAATAGACAAAAAAGAAAAAAACAGAACTGAGAGCTTAGCCTGGTTAGCAGTCTGCAAACTCACCACAGATGATAGTGAGGACATTGCATGCCCTGGACCTTGGATCCAGCCACTGAAACACCACTCTGCAGTCTCCTTCATTCCCATCAGGCCTGTGATCTTGTGCCCTTGTGCTAAACCCAGAGAAATCTCACAAAACTTAATTGCAGTGTTTCTCATGCTCTGCATTTACTCATTCCATAAGCTCTTCTAAGCAAACTAGTCTGCTTCTGTAATACAAGATCATAGGGCTCGTGGTTGGAAGAGAAATGATTCAAACCTCCTGACCCCTAAATCTATGCTTGTAGCTTCTAAACCAAACAGCCTCTATCCAAAGGTCAATACCCACTGACTTTTGGAGGTGCCTCTGCTCCATGAATCTATACTGTCCCATGCAATTCCATAACATTTACTGGGCCTTGATTTTAAGGACACATTTTATGAAATCCTAATAAGAGCCTATCAAGGCCCCTGGCTATTCAATTGCCCCATGAATTTTTAAAATATCTGCTATTCCATTGCCCACAGTATTTAAGTACCAATCAGAATTAAAATGGATACTGTTGCACCTCCTCAGACATCATGTCCCTTTCCAGAGATGCGCTCAGCAGCAGTATAGAAAACCTTACTGGCTCCTGTTCTACAGTGGTTTCCTCCTTGTAGTGACTTTCTTCTGTGCCCACTTAGCTAAGTTGGAACTGTGTTCCCCAGAATCCCCTTCTTCCAATGGTTCTTGGCTAGGATTGGCCACATGATATTTTTGCATGAGCTTTGGAAGGAAGAAGTAAAGTACCAGCCATGTTAATTCTCTGAAGAAGGATGTAGGGTCAGGTGGTGCTGCATCTCATTTACATTGTCTTGGACCTCTTAGCCCACCTTGTTGGTTTTAAGCAGCACCCAACTGGTAGCTCTCGGAGCTCTAATCAGATCTTCAGCTTCTCTGATGCCTAGGCCAGGGGTGTATTTAGCAACATAATGAAGAATGCCAATTTTTCCTGCAGGTCAACCTCATTGCTAAGGTGGGAGGCTTGGTAATATTGAGAGGTCAACATGAATTCCACTTCACATACAGGTTCTAGATTGTCCTGGTCCTCACCTGCTTCACATTCATCTTTTCTTTCCAAATGCCTGCCTTGTAGACTTCGTGCCAAGTTACAGAAGCAGAAGCATGTAAAGTGTTTAACTAACAACCATAACTGTATAAAGTCAAATCCCTATAATAAACCCCTCATCCTGTATCACACCCAGGAGCTCTGCTTCTCTGAACAAACCCTTGTACCTAATAAGCACTCATTGTTTTATTAAACTAATCTAAAAAAATCTGAAATTGATATACACATTAATGTTCTACACAGTCATAAATCTCTTGATAAACATGGTCAAGAAAGAACAAAAGAGTGAAGGGACATTTGAGTGGACTTTTGGTGTATGAGTAAAACCTGATTGTTAAAGAGAATTCTCCAAAAAGCATCTATGCTCAGAGAAGAGGCATTCTGCAGTGTCATCATGATAGTGTCATCAGAGAGGTTTACAGGAGAGTGTTTCTCAAGTTTTAAACATCTATTGGATATTTAATGGACATACAAAAACAACAAATTTAGGAGCACAAAATCTCCATTTTTTAAAGAAAAAAATATATTGAAAATTAGTAATAGTTATTAGTAATGGCAATAACAAAAGTGGTCTCATGTAAATGTCAGATAAAGTTGCATAAGGTTGTTCACCATGACTCCTAAATTCAATTTAATGGCAAAAAGCTATAAGTGAATGTCCACACCTGATGGGTTTTGTTTCTTATATTTCTTTTATTAAGTCAGAAAATCCTAATTCACAACAATTAAGCATTAACATTTGGTGGCTTCATTATATTTCTGGGCATTATGATTTTTTAAAAAAGTCTGAAAACAACACAGTGATTTATTATTGAAGAAAACTTGTCCTATATACAGAGGCTAATTTGATAAGCATATTACAATTATGGAGAATTTGGCCTAGAAAAATTATTTTTTCATGTTCTGTTGTATATAATTCAAATGTGATTTTAAAATATGAATAATATTTAAACAGAGTTTCTGAAGAGTAAAGAAAACGACTGAGCAATAGGAGTTAAACCTCAATCACACAATTATTTTCTCTGCTCTTCAGAAATGTATTACACATATTTTAAAAGAGAGTGTACTATACGAATGGATTATAATACAGTCTTAAACACTATCTTTAAATTCCTGATATGTTTAATGAGACAAATTCTAATCGTTTTTCTCTGAACCAGTAAATCCAGTCTCTTCATGATTCCAAATATATCACTAAGATACACTAGTATGTCAGCTGAAGATAGCATCATGATTCTTTCAAAACCTATTTTCAGCTTAGAAATTATATGAGAATCTTCCTCCTTCAAAACCAATAAACTTTAGTCACTGCACATTTCTTCACACGGTACTCTCAAAGGACATATAATCATTGTCCATGAGTCGATAATATTCACTATTATCAGAGCTTTCATCCACACTGAACAAAACTCACACGTACATTTTTTGCCATCAGTTCTGAGGAAGTAAGGTCCTACGTAGATTTGCATACAGATGCTAGCACATTTTGAGAAGGAAAATCTGGCTTTAGAACTTAAAACTAAGGGTGCTCCACAAGTGTTGACCCCCAGCCCTCTGATCTTGATAAGACTTTTCTAGTCTACACCATAGATCATAAATTGATAATTTAACCAAATAACAAAAATTATCTTGTATCTTCATTTCTAGTTATACAGACAGCAATAAAGTGTTCAATATTTCTCCATCACATACATGTATACATGCAAAATTGAATCACAGTCTGCATGACAGTAACTTAATTCAACTGTAGAAAATGTTAAATTTCTCATCCCATCCCCAGTTAATATTATTTCTTCCACATTGAATGTCATTAGTATTATGAAACATCCAGCAATGGCATCCAATATTTGCTAATGGTCAGATTCCTACTTTTCTTCTAAGAATGTTGGTCCTGAACTGCTGGTTTAAATAGCTCCTAAGTGGCCTAGGATAGGTATCTATTCATGACATGAATGAATTTTTAAAATACATGATTACTCTCTATATATTTTTTAAACTTTGTGATTCTCCCACATTAACAGTGCAGTGATATTTAGGGAGACAACTGAATAATTTTCTATGATAAACTTCACTTTGCACTCATAACTAGAAAAAACTCAGATGATTATCAGAAGTCACATACAGAGTTTTAATGATTTTCAAAGTTTCATGAAGAAACTATATTTGACACTATGAGTGAATAACTATTGGCTTCCAGTCCAATAAAATCTAAAGATTAGATATTCACTCATTTTCACTGTTTCTTTTTCAATTACTTGTGTGAAATAATCACCAATATAATAGTTATTTGTGCCAATGTCAAGAGACAATTCTCCATGGGTGTCTCAAATTTCTGCATGCTTTCTGAACAAAGGCATTACCAGTTTTTGTTCTGGACTACCTTTTCATGGATGTTTGTATAGGGCCTCTGGCTAATGGTTGGCTTTTTTGTTCCCTCTCAACTTCACATATTCTAGGGATATAATGTTGAGTATCATTTCCACACTCACATGTCTGATGCCTAAATTGGTTTTCTGAAACATCTGGGACTAGCCACACACTCTGTCCCCATGTGACATCTTCACATATCTAGCTTGAGCCTCTTTACAGCATGGGCTTCTTCATAGTATAGTGGTCTCTGGGTAGTCACAGGCTTCTTACTGGATGAGTCGTGGTTTCCTCCCTGTCACCTCAAGCAAACATCCCAAGAGGCCAGGGTGAATACTGGAAGACTCTAAGATATAACCTTGGAAGTCCCAGAACCCTGGAAGCCCACAGCCTTCTACTGGCCAAACAAGTGATAAGACCATTCTAGATATACAAGAATTAGTATTAGGGAATTAGTCCTCACCTCTTAATGAGACGAAAGGCAAAAAATGTGTAGCCATCTTTATTTTACCACACCCATATGTACATTCCTGAAACTTGGGAAAAAAATTACTTCAGCAGTATTAAAATGTTTATGATTTAGGTTTGGCATGCCAACACCTTACAAATATTTATAACATTTACTCATTTATTTCCATAATATCTATCCTTGGCTCTCGCAATAAAGTCTTAGACCATATAAGTCAACTGAAACCTTTGATGCAGTTTCCATATAAGTAAATTGATGTTATAGAAATAGCTGTGCTATCTTTAACATTTTTCCAGAGGGAATCCTAGAAAATAGCATTTCGAATATTTTCCATGCAAATTTTCAATGTAATAATCCACACTGGTGCCAATAAAAACCAGCCACAGTGGAATACACTTGGGAAGAAAATTGATAAAAGTGATAAAAATGCACAGCTAAAGTTATCTTTCTGACTTTAGAACTTTATCAAAGCAGAATAAGGCCAAAGAAAAAACTGCCTTAAAACTTCACTTTTATGGAAGGTAATGGGCATGAATAATTGATGAGAAATAAGAATTTAAAAATTAAATTTAATTAGAGATGAAATGTAATAAATTGGAAATATTTAAGAAAAATATCAAACAGAAAATTTTTGTTGAAACAATAAAGGTTACAAAAGGGAATATAAGAGTGAAAATTTTATAAAGTCACACTATATAGATAAAAATATGAATTTATTTATAGAGAAAAATGTGGAAGTAACCCTAGACTTATTTATAACATATAGATTCTAGTCTCAGTTCTAGTTTTAATATACTATCAAAATGAACTCGAGCAAATCGAAACCTCTTCAATTCTCTTTTACTGGTTAAGTTAGAATTAGAATTACGAACACTAAATATTGTTTCTATTTTATAGATTTTTCTGTGTTTTGTTCTTTCTCTGTGTATAAATATACATATGTATATGTACTATATATATTCTACATTGTATATGTATATACTGTAAATAAATATCCATTTGTAATCTTTGTAATAAAGCAAGCATACATGTATATGTATACTTGTACAGTGTGTGTATATATATATACATATATATATATACACACACTTGCACACATAAACATATAGGTAGTCATACAAAAACACATTCACACATATATAACATTCAATATATAACAGAAGGTACATAATAGATATAGTATGTGCAATTAGTTTAGAGATACATAATTTATATACTAATTTACAAATAGATACATAGTTTATAGATACATAATAGGTCAATTCGTTTATACTTATAAAATAATATATTTGCATGACAAACGTTACAAAGATTACAAATAGATATATACTAAAAAGTTAATCTTCCTCCTATCTCTGTCACCTGGTTCAAATTCCCAGAGTAGAACAGGGATAACAGTTTATGTGACTTCTCAGAAAGTTTCTGTTTGCATGCGTGTGCGCACACACACACACCTATATATATATATATTTTTAAATAAATGGAGGCATGTTTTCCATAGCATCACAAATAGATTTATTATATTCTTTTCATGACTTATTTCCATAATTTAATTATTTACCTGTAATATTTTTTCTTTTTTATGAAATGTCATTATAATTCCTTTTCCCAATTTTCCATTCAGTTATTTGACTTCTTAATTATGAGAATTTCACATATTTTATGTGTATAGTGAATGTGGGTTTTTTTCAAATTTCTATCATTTGATTTTTCATATTAAAACAACTTTTGTTTACATAGTCTTAAAAATGAGTATGTACACATTTTCTCTCTTTTTTTTAATTTGAAAATTCCAAATACCATGTTATATTTGCACTGTTTGATTTCTAAACTCTTTATAGCTTTTTTTTTAAACTATTACCTGCCATTTCTAAACTTAGAAGAGAGATCTATAGAGTGACTCTTTCTGAAGTCAGAGAAAGAAACCCATCATATGAAAATCCAGGAAACATACAAAATTTATCCTAAAGTTCTTCAGTGGAGACTAATAAGTGTGAGCATTTAGTTTCTTGTCCTAGCTCTAAATATTTGCTTTAGTTTATTCTAGTGGCTCTAAAAGAAAAGTTATGTTTGCTCTGAACTCCATACTCTTATCTATGGTCTAGAAACAACTTCATATTTCAGTCAATAAATCAGTAAGTATACTACTGACTTACATAGTATATGCCTGGCAGTGTCCTAAGTATGCAAATGGTGCCAAAAATATATAAGACCTAGCTTTTATGTATTTAAGGTATATAACTGCTATTTTGGGTTAGCGGAGCAGATTACATACATTAAAACAACTAGAGAGTAATAATCTTGTCTCAGAGTCCAATTATAAATTTTAAGTGAAGGGATTTATCTATGAGGTAAATTTGGATGAGGAGAATATCTTAGAGCTTGAGCAGTAAATTAACTTATTTCTATTCCATAGATAGGAATAAAATAAAAGTTTGGAAATAAAGAGAATTTTTTAAAAATGAATTAGGGTGAATATGGAAACACCTTCCTGGACTGTGATTTTATGCTGAAGAGTAATATGAATAAAGATGGAGCTAGGAAGAGTTTTAAGTTGTATGGAAGGAAGGAAAGATCCACATATGTTTTTCAGACATTGCATGATAAATTTGAGAGAGATTAGGTTTATCATTTAATGTGATATATACTGGAGGGGGAGCTAGAAGAAGGAAGATCTGTTGTTACAGTGACATCTGTGCCTTAGCTGGCAAATATCTCATGTAAATCAATGATGGTAGAAATGGGGGAAGATGATAAAAGTCCTACGTCATTTAAAATGATTTGGGAATGAGTCAAAGGCAAAAGCCTGACATCATGGTTTAATCTATATACTGTGTATTGAGAAGAGTGTTAATTTAAAAAGGATGTAGTTTTAGGAAATAAATGATGTATTTGTTATGTTGTAGTATGGAAGGATATTGCTTTTTTTTTTTCTTTTAATTCAATGTCCTTCTAATTTTGACTTAAGCAATAACATTTTCAAATTGTTCTATGGTAGTTGTAATGTGGCTGAAACCACTGAGTAAAATTTGTATTTAATTGGAGTAGTGAGCTAATTCTCATCCACATCCTTTCTAGGTTTTAAAAAAAAATTCGACTGCAAATTGACTTAGATGATTAGAAACAGGCAGGATATATCTCATATATTGGTACGAAAGCATTTTTAGACAATTCCTTCACCTAAATTAAGTCAGAAAAGTTTTTTAGGAAATCTTCAAAGTCTTTTTTAAGGTTGTAAGTCTTTTCTCAGGGTGTCTTTTGGACAAAAACATTTTCTTGATTATTGTCTTGTAAAAAGTGAGGGAAATAAGAAATTTAGTAAATATTTGCCTTCCTACCTTCTAAATATTTTTCATTAAAACATGAGAAAAACTGTCCAGCAACATAGTCTGTCTCTGAAAATCTTGTTCCCCAATGATATTTTATGGAAAATTATGCATGTTTGTCAGTAACCTTGATGTCCACCTTAAAGTTAGGCCTATTCTCATAATATCTCTCCTTTCTATCAACCCACAATGTTCTACAATCATTTATTGCTAGGCATTACATGGATATAAAGAAATAAAAGTTACAAGCCTAACTTTGAGAACCTATTAAATATTCAACCTATTCAACCACTATATCCTTTTATTACTGTGGGACTTGAAAATCACTGTAAGTGCCCATCCTGATAAGCATTCTCTTAATTGATGGAAACATTCACCTTTACAAGTGAATAATATTGATAGAGATTTCTAAGAGTTTCACAAGAAAAAAAAAAAAAAACTGTGTTATATTCTCTCTTTTTTTTTTTTTTTTTGGCCGTGCCACATAGCATGTGGGATTTTAGTTCCCAAACCAGGGATCAAACCCACACCTCCTGGAGTGGAAACATGTAGTCTTAACCACTGTACCACCAGGGAAGTCACTATATTTTCTTTTTATATCTAAACTTTGCTTCACATGTAACATTTAAAAAATTTTTGTCAGCAATTCTAGGATGACTAATTATCTCACTTTGCCAGGAATAAGGAAATTTCTGAGACATGAGACTTCATTTTAAAACCGAGTTGGCTACCCTATGAGACTGGACTAACCTTATAGTGCTATTTCTATATATTCCGGTTAAGTGGTAGAGATACCGAATGCTGGTAACATGACTTCCCTGCCGTTATGTTTTATTTTTTTAATTCATCCAAGAATCATGCTTCTTTTCAAAGTATACTACAGATTTCTAAATTTTATTAACAGGTATTTTTCTTTCATAGGAATATTATGGAGAAAAGTTAGAAACTCCTAACTCTTGTAGGCACTGGAATTTACATCAAGTTCATCTAGCTAATGCTAGTCACAGACGTGAAGGGTGGAGACAAATCAACATCTCTTTTGTTTTGCAGTTTTATCTTATGGAATAAGCAAGAGCAATGGATTTCTTAAATGATTTTAAAAAAATCTCACGTTGTGTTGTAAAGCATATGCCAGGGTTTATTTCTTTAAAGTGTTAAAAGCCATCAATATTCAAGGGAAAGATTTTTTTTAATGAATAATTTGTGTTCATTATATCTAAATGTACTTTATCAAAACTCTGACATTAGAAAATTCATGGGATTTTCAAAATGCATTTTAATTAAGATCTTCTTGACAGGTTAAAAAGTGTAAATATCAGCAAAAAAAACTTCATCTGTACCAAATTTATCAATTCATATACCTTAGACTCTCCAGTGTTGCTCACTATTATGATTCTGTTACTAGCTAAAAACCATATTTGGAATGCAGTGCTGATATCATAAAAAATGCAAAATTTTAGAAATTCACATCCCAAATTACTTATTAAGATAAAATAAACCATCAAACTTCAGTATTCCCAAGTTCTAGACACATTAGTTGATTCAAAATACAAATATTCAAGTTTATTATATAGTTAACCTCAACTGAATTCAAGCCTAATAGAGTACAAAAAGCACAAAATCTTGTAGAGAAATGTATTTGTGATCAAACACCATTATAATCTATCAAATATACCCTTATAATACTAATTGCATCATACCATTTTCTTCTTCAAATACTCTTTTCTCGCAGACATTCCCTGTCACTAAAAATTAAAGCCCAGTATTTTTAGCTTTTGATAAAGTTATAGCCTCTATGTCTTCCTCTGCTCCACCGCTTAAAAATTCTGCTCTGAATTCTATTCACAGTCCACCTTTCAAACTACAGATTTGGGTTTTCAATGTCCCCATATATACTGAGAAATTCTATTCTTTTCTGCATCTCTCAGCCAAATATCAAGGTATGACTAAAATCACTTTCTCAATAACATTTCTATAACAATTTCATCCAAAGTTCTCTCTTCTTCCTCTGCATTCTGATATCATGTAACACATATTCTAAGCTGAAAAATCCATGCTTCTTAAGGACATCTGTGCTATATTCTTTTCAGTATATATTCAGTATATATTCTTATCAGTAAAATCACACAATAGATATTCAATAAATATTAATGAGTTAAATAACTCATGTAGAAGTATAACGAAAATGTGATAATAAGAGATTATTATCTGCAGGTGATCTGGTAGAGGTGTATTCAATTGCTCAAAGTAGATGTATAACGTATTGGGTTAGCCAAAATGTTCGTTTGGGTTTTTCTGTAACATCGTACGGAAAAACACGAACAAATGTTTTGGCCAATCCATATAAAACCTTTTGATATATTTCTGAAGATTTGGCAAAAGAAAGAAAGTGATACTTTTCTACCCACAATGTGGAGCAATTTAATTTGCTGTATTCAATACAGAGATGATTTCTGGAGATGATACAGAAATTCTCATTAAGAAATCATTTTAGGACTTCCCTGGTGGCGCAGTGATTAAGAATCTGCCTGCCAATGCAGGGGACATGGGTTCAATCCCTGGTCTGGGAAGATCCCACGGGCCATGTAGCAATTAAGCCCGTGGGCCACAACTACTGAGCCTGCGCTCTAGAGCCCGCAAGCCACAACTACTGAAGCCTGAGTGCCTAGAGTCTGTGCTTCGCAACAAGAGAAGTCACCGCAATGAGAAGCCCACCCACCGCCAAGAAGAGTAGCCCCCATTTGTCACAACTAGCAAAAGCCTGCGCGCAGCAACGAAGACCCAATGCAGCCAAAAATAAATAAAATAAATAAATTTAAAAAAAATCATTTATTTTAATAGCACTGCTAAATATAAGTAAGGTTGGGCATTTGAATAAGACTTTACTGAAGAAATCTGTGTAATTATAAAAATGTAAAAACTTTTCATCAATTGAGAATATATAAATTATGCCATATTCATAGAATATTACTTGTTAGTGAAAGCTAATTAGTGTATATGTCAATATATATTTCAGAATTTTCATGTTGAGTGAAAAGAACATTATAAAATGATAGGCATGGTATGTATATGTTTTAAAAAACATTAAAAAGTGAAACTTATTTTTAGATGTCTCTATGGAAGTATGTAAGTTAAAAAGCTTAAAACTGATTTTTAAGGGAAAATGACATGGCATAATTGAGAAGGGAAAAAAGCTATTTAATTTTTTCTGTAATATTTTTACTTTATTTGAAGCAAAAACACAAATACTAATATTTATTAATTTTTGGAGAAAGTCTACGCATGTTTCTTTTGTTATTTTCTGAATATTTCAGTATTTTTATACAATTCAAAATAAAAATATAATATTTCACTCCTCAAAAAATTAATGCCTATGCGTATGTTGAGAAAATTCTCATTTATCTCAAACACCAACCCCTTCTGTTTGCATGACAGATGTTAAGTCAGGTGATTTCCCAAAGGCCACATAAGGAGTAAAAGATAGATCCAGATATAGATAATAAATCTGAAGCCTTGCTCCTATTCTAATGCTTCTTTTATTAAATCAGGCTGAAATATGTGATATGTATTTTACATTGTCTGTGTATGTTTTTTTTATCATCTTCACTGGAAGCCTGGCCAAATCAGAGTGCAAAACTCTATCATAATAAACAGTGTTTGGAGAAGGAAAAAGCAGGTTGGTGTCAGTGATATAAAATAGACAAAAGAGTAAATGTAAAAATTCTTCAGATATTTTGTATCAGTTTTTCTATCAAAAAGAACGATGGTCAACCTGGAAAGGTAGACAAACACTGCTGAGAAAAAACTGAAGCTGAAGCTTGATGATGACATGCTAAGGTACCTCCTACTTATTATAAATTAGCTCAAACATCTTATGTGGGGGTGTTAAGAGTATTTGTTTAAGTGAGGTCATGGAACTGATCTTAGTGATGTTAATGATATATATGTATATAGATATAGATATAATTATATATAAAATGTTATATAAGTACGTATGTATACAGTTGACCTTTGAACAGCACAGGTCCACTTACACGAGGATGTTTTTCAATAAGTTTGTACTGCATTATTACACAATCTGCGGTTGGTTGAAATCACAGATGCAGAGCCATGGATAAGGAGGGCTAACTGTAAAGTTATATGAGAATTTTCGACTGTGCAGAGGGTCAGCACCACTAACAGCAGCTTTGATCGAGGGTCAACTGTACACATATAAACACACACACACATATACATGATATGTATATGAATAGAGAGAACATGAGATTGGAGAGGAATAAAATGACAGCCAATATTAATTGATATTCTCCATATATTTTTTCATTTAATCCTGTCAATAGAGGAAGAAAACTAGCACGAAATGGCTTAAATCATTCAAATTCACATAACGTTTATTATGTGAATGGGATTCACATAATAGGGATTCAAGCCCAGGCTACTTGACTTCAGAGCCCTAGTTCTCCAGCAACCTCTCTTCCTATTTTCAAAAGGTCTATTTTGAAAAGTATTTAGATCAGTGATTTTGACACTGATTCCTGGCAAATGCTGAATTGATTGTCACATAGATGATCTGTGGATTCCTAGTGTTAATTTATATGGTCGACTGAGATGCTACGGAAAGGTCTGCCTTGCCTGATATAAACACTTACAAATGCTGGACATACTATAAAAACTTCTTAGCCTGTATTGTCCAAGGAATTAAGCAGCCACCCTTCATCACAATGCTTGTAATGAACATTTTCTCCCATAATGATCAAGTGTTGCATACATGAACTTTGTAATTAACCACAGGTAAAACATAGTCATTGTGACGCTGGCATAAATAGCACTACCAACTGTGTGCCTCTTGTGAGATAAATCTCCTAGAAGGTCATCATTATAGTTGAGCAGAACACCATAGTCAACTGAATTTGGGGAGGTACATAAACTGGGTCTGGTACAATTTCCAACAAGCCAGCATGGAGAGTTTAAGCTCATGCTGGACAACACAGACATATCAAATCATTCTATAGAACCTAAGTTCAGAGCTTGAGTGCTGAGAAATTGTAATCTAGGAACTTTAGGGAAGAGGATGTCTGACTCCTCTATAAAACTGGTAGCCTCAAAAGATTTTCATCAGTGAAAACTGGACGAGAAAAATTGCTAACTGGCTGAGGAAAACTAAGGAAACCTGTGGAGGTGGCAAAGGTTGTGAAAAGAAGCAAAACTCACTTATGAGTAATAAAAATCCTAGGATAGGATCTAAGTTTATACTCTCTTCAGAGTTCACTCAGAGCAAAAAGAAAATTGGCTCTTTAGGTCATTTCCACAATGCAGGGTACAGACCTGGGCATAAGGAAAAACAAAACAAACCAAAACAAAACCCTGAAGTTGAGTTCATAATCAAAATCATGGATCACACAGGATGACAAACTACCCCAAAGGAGAAAGCCAACAATATAAGAATAAGAATATAAGATATAAGAAAAAGATGATTAGACTCACCATAATAATAGAACAATATTTAAAATGTTATATGTTGCTTAAAATACCTACATAGGTAAGAAAAGGAATAAAAACGTTCTAGAAATGAAATAATATAGTCACTAAAATTTTAAAACTTAAAGAGATTTCCAGTTTACACTCTACTGTAAACACTGAAAATAATGTTTTTTTCTACTTTTAAAAGAAATATGTGCAAAAACGCAAACTCCGTGTGTTTTCTTACAATCATGAGAAAGAGAAGTTCACAGGGCAATCAGCTAACATAACATCTGGGAAGAAACGGCCACCTATTTACAGAGAGAAACAGTCATCTATTTACAGTCACCTATTTACAGGGAGAAACAGCATGTGAACCCTTGCCTAGATGAAACAGATATCAGACAACAATTAGAATTTAGCAAGAATAGTTAACAAACTGGTAGCATGCAGACCGGCAGGTGAGCATGATGACTGCAGATATAGGAGGAGTTCACACCAGCTTTCCTCTTTCAAGCTCTTTCTAAATAAACCTCACCAAGTGCTCGCAAAAGAGACTAGGAAGAGTTCTGTGAAAACTTCCACGTTGGTACAGAAAAGAGAAAGGGAAAAGTAGCTGTGGTGGTTGGGGTACAAATCTCCATGCTGAACAGAATACTGGAGAGGTTAATATAGATTAACATACGTTAGAACAGATGTCTGAACAAAGAATCTCATTAGGGATAAAAGGGGACTTACATAATGATAAAATGGTCAATTCTCCAAGAGGACAAAAAACCAAACACATGTGCAACGATCAACAAAGTTTCAAAACACGTGTAATAAATATTGATAGAAAGAAAGAAGAAATCGAATCCTCATTTATAGGTGAAGACTTCAATACTCTTTCATTATCAATTGATAAAACGAGTAGGCATATTTTTAGTAAGGCTATAGAACATCTGAAGAACACAACCAACCAACCTGACCTAATTTACATTTATAAATCAGTCCACCCCATAACAGAGTATGCTTTTTTTTTTTTCAGGTACACAAAGAATATTCACCAAAGTAGATTATATTCTATTTGGTCTATCTGGACCATAAAACAAACTTTAACAAATTTAAAGGAATAGAAAACATACAAAAAATGTGTTTTTTTTTGTGGTACGCGGGCGTCTCACTGTTGTGGCCCCTCCCGTTTCAGAGCACAGGCTCCAGACGCACAGGCCCAGTGGTCATGGCTCACAGGCCCAGCCGCTCCGCGGCATGTGGGATCCTCCGGGACCAGGGCACGAACCCATGTCCCCTGCATTGGCAGGCGGGCTCTCAACCACTGCGCCACCAGGGAAGCCCTGGATCATAACAATTTAACTAGAAATTAATAACAGAAAGATAAATGGAAAACCCACAAATGTCTGGAAATTAAAAGAGTATACTACCAAATAACAAACAATCAAGAAATAAGTCTCAAAAGATACCAAAAATATTTTTTGCTGTATGAAAATGAAACAAATCAAAATTTGTAGAATGTAATTAAAGCAGTACTTAGAGGAAAATCTAGCATTAAATGCTTACATTTTAAAAGCGAAAAAGAAGAAAGATCTCAAAAGAGTATTCCAAGCTTCTACCTTAGGAACTAGAAAAAGACAAACGCTTATATTCAAAGCAATCAGAAAGAAGCAGATCATAAAGATAAAAGTAGAATATAATGAAATTTTAAAAAGAAAAATAATAGAGATCAACTAGACAAAAAGCCAGTTATTGGAAAAGATCAGTAAAATTTATGAAACTCTAGTAAGATTGATGAAATTTTTTTGAAAATTAAAAAGAAAGGGAAGACAAAATTAACAACACTAGGAATGAAAAATAAAGCCTCACTTCAGACCCCATACACATTAAAAGGATAGTAAGAGAATATTAACAACTCTTCTGTAACTTGAAAATTTTGATTAAAGGGACCTATTTTAGGAAAGACACAAACTACCTAATCTCACTCAAGAAAGAATACACAACCTAAATGGTACCATTTTGTTAAAGAAATTGAATTTGTAGTGAAAAATTTATTTTTAAAAATCTTTCTAAAACTGGAGGCATTTAGTGGTGAATCTTACCAAACATTTAAGGAAAAATAATACCAATTCTACACAATACCTTTCAGAAAATTAAAGAGAATAAAACACCCACAAATTTTATAAGGCCAACACTATTATAATACCAAAACTAGACCAAGACATTATAAGAAAACTACAGATCAAGATCCCTCATGAATATGGATATAAAAATCCTCACAAAATATTTTAGCAAATCAATTCCAAAAGACAATATAAAAAGAATAACACATTATAACAAAAGGGGGTTTAATCCCAAGAATACAAGGCCAGTTCAAGATTCAAGAATTGATCAATAAAATTAATATTAACACCATATTTAAAAAAATCATACGATCAATTCAACAGATGTAGAAAAGCACTTGACAAAAATTCAGTATCTATTCATGAAAATAAAGCCACACATCAGGAATAGAAGGAAACTTCTTTAATTTATTAAAGGACATATACAAACATATTAGACACATCATATTTAATGGTGAAAGACTGAATGCTCTCACCGAAGATTGCAAACAAGAAAATATAATACTGGAATTCTTAGTGAGTTAAGATTAAAGGGATACAGATTGAATAGAAAGAAATAATAATGTCTCTCCTTCACAAATGTGATTATCTCCATATAAAATCCCAGAGGATCTTTAAAAAGATTCTAGAACCAATAAGTGAATTTTTTAAAGTCTCAAGATAAAAGGTTACTATACATACAATCCATTGTATTTCCCTATACTAGAAATAAGTAATAGTTACTTGAAAAACAAAAACTCTACCATTTCCAATAGAACCAAAAAAATGAAATAGTTATATTTTTAACAAAAACACATGTAGGTTTCTGTATGCTTAAAATTATGTATTTACTGAAATAAATCAAAGAAGACCAAAATAAATCAAAAGCTATACTGTATTCATAGATTGGAAGACTCAATATTGTTAAGAACTCAATTCTCTGCAAGTTAAACTAGAAATTAAATGTAATATCAATCAAAATGCCAATGGGAGATTTTCTCTTAAATGTATATCAACAAGCTGATTCGAAAATTTACATGGAAAGACTAACAAATTAGAATAACCAAAATAACTTTTATAAAGAATTAAAAAGTTAAAAAAAAAAAAAAAAAAAAAAAAAGAATTAAAAAGTTAAATGACTCACACTACCAGATGTCAAGCCTTACTATAAAGCTGCATTAATTAAAGACAGCATGCTATTCCCTAAAGGATAGACATATAGATCAATGGAACAGAATAGAAAACCTAGAAATTGACTCACCAAATATAATCAACTGATTTTTTAACCACTACATGATTGACACCAACAGATTTTTTGAGAAAGACATTTCAATAAAGATAGTCTTTTCAACAACTGAAACTTGAAAAATTGGATGTCCATATGCACAAAAATAAATTTCAACCCATGCCTCGAATCTTACAAAGTTAACTGAGAATGAATCACAGACTAATGTAAAAAATAAAACTAAAAATATATAGATGAAAATCCGGGGAAAATCTGTGTAAGCTTCATTTAGGTCAAGAATATTCAGATACAACAACAAAAGCATGATCCATAATAACTGGACTCTATAAAAATTAAAATATTTTAATCCACTAAAGAAAGTGTTATAATAATGAAAAGACACAGACTGAAAGAAACAATAACAATCCTACTCTAACAAAGAGAAATGAAACTTATGTCCACACAAAACCTGCATACAAATGTTTCTAACAGCTTTATCCATAACCGCCAAAAACTGGTTAACAACAAGGACGTCCTTCCCATGTGAATGGATAAACAACCTATGTGAGATATTGCTCACAACGTAATACTAATCAGAGAACAAAAAAGGAACAAACTATTGATTCACACAACATGAATGAATCTTAAATACACTTTGCTAAGTGAAAGAAGCCAGATGCAAAAACCTATATCATGGTTTCCCAATTTGTGCACTACTGACTTGTTGGGCTAGGTAATTGTTTGTGCACTGTAGAATATTTAGCAGCATCCCTGACTTTCATGCACTAGAGGCCAGTAACATCCCCCCCACTACAGTCAACAAAATCATCTCCAGACATTGCTAAATATTCTTTGGAAACAAAATTTTATCTCATTGAGAACCACTGGTTGACATATTGTATATTTGTATTTATATGACATTCCTGGAAAAAGCAAAACTATAAAGACAAAACAGGTCAGAACTTGCCGGAGATTGAGGAAAAACAAAGTGGTTAACTACAAGGGAATTTGCAGGGGGACTTCAATGGGGCTGTTCTGTGCCAAGGCTATGTTGGTGGATATATTACTCCATGCATTTTTCAAGCTGTACATCACAAAGAATGAATTTTACTGTTTGTAAATTTAAAATAAATTTTGAAAAGGATGTGAGATGAACACAAAGTCAAATACAGTGATATAGGAACCTAAATGTATTACAAGTAAGTAACGTGACCACAATGTAGAGAATGGAAAAGAAAAAAACTGACTTTAGTTAACTTTGGAAAACAGTATTTTGACTGGGTATTATAAGGCTAAAGACAAAAAGAACAGTAGACAAATAATGTACTATAGTAAATCTGTTTCTCAAATGCATATGGGTTAGGAGTTCTGAAGTTAATTTATGTATATAATTGGGCTGAAAAAATAAGTTAATTGCAGATAATGAGAGACAGCTTTCTCAGTGTCAGAGAAAGAAAACTGCAAATACTGAAAGGGAAAGGCTAGAATAAGACCTATGGGGTTGAACTATAAATAGAAATATGATGAACTTATGTTTTTTAATATATATATATACAAATATTTAGATACAGAGAGAAATCAAAATATGTTTTTATGTATGTGTGCTTAATCTAAGCTTAGTATGTGAGAGGTCCTGGAATCAATGACACCCTAGCAGCAAAGAGCACACCAAGCATTCAGACCTTAGTGTTTAAAAATTAGATCTTTCCAATAAAAAGAACTTGAGATTCCTGGAGAAGTATTTGATTCCAGGTCTAGGGAAAGAAAAATACAAAATTAGTGGAGCATCTTATGGTTTCAAAAGTAAGAAAATGCTCATAAAAAGATGGGGACGCAGAAGACTATGTGAAAGAGCTCCAATAACCAACCTGCATAAATCTGAGCAAAAAGATAAATAATGACAGTATTATATTATAACCCATAGAATAATGTAGATATTCATGCAGCCAACTAATATAAATGAATAATTAGATAATTATATAAAAGTGAGAGAAGGGATAGCTCTTCCTTATAAAATAAATCTAATTAATAAATGTCTAAAAACTGAAGAAAACTTTAAAAATTTCCACTGGGACTCCACAACAATAATTATTGATGGCAAGATTACATGCTAAAATTATTATGCAAACTTTTGAGTAGAAATTAAGATCTAGGATATTTGTATAGTGTCAAAATATCTTCCCCCAGGTACTTAATCAATACAGAATGTAGAAAGGGTAATTCTAGAGCATATAAACCTGGCATATACTACATCAAACAAGTGATTAAAGTTAATATCGCCAGTTATGACATCTAACATTTTGTGCCCACTGATATGATATACAGAGAAGGACATGCCTCTTCTGTGATATTCTTACCAAAAATATTTATATAACCTCAATCTAATCATGTGAAAACATCAGGCAAAATAAGCCTAAAAAGGGACAGCTCCTCCAGAGAAACAATGAAATGGTGGAGAGTAGTAATGACTTAGTGTGTTATTTTTATTTGTACCCAGAAAACTGAAACCATGGACAACTAGCTTGATGACCCTGTGCATGTGAATGGATCACTGAGCTGAGCTGGTCAGCCCTCCACTCAGCAGGGGATGAAGATAAGCTCTCTTCTCCATTCTCCCTTTACAATACAATGGGAAAAAAAAATACTTAAAAAATTATTTTTTCAGGTGTACATCTGTGCTTTTCTTTCTCCACATCCTTTTTAAAATTATCCTACTTCTGGGACTTCCCTGGTGGCACAGTGGTTAAGAATCCACCTGCCAATACCAAGGACATGGGTTCCAGCCCTGGTCTGGGAAGATCCCACATGCCACAGAGCAACTAAGCCAATGCACCACAACTACTGAGCCTGTGCTCTAGAGCCCAGGAGCCACAACTACTGAAGCCCATGTGCCTAGGGCTCATGCTCCGCAACTAGAGAAGCCTGCGCACCGCAACGAAGAATAGCTCCTACTCACTACAACTAGAGAAAGCCCACGCGCAGCAACAAAGACGCAACACAGCCAAATAGATAAATAAATTTATTTTTAAAAATTATCCTACTTCTTTTTTATCCAAGATTATCAGGCTCATTAAAAAGACAAAACAGAACAAAAACTGTGGGACTACTGATTCTCTGAAACCTTTACATGTCTTAGCAGCAGACAGAGAAGTCACTAACCATTAGAGAAAAACTCATTTCTTTTTGTACTAACTTCAGAAGGTGACTGAAAGTTACCTTCAACTGAACATTCACTTTCAACATCAAGGTCCAGTGAAAGACTCTGAAAATGGATTTGGAAATATTTAATTAGAGCTAAGTTCTTTCAAGGACTTTAGATCCTTCTGGTAAAGATCTAATAAAATAGTGTTAGACTGAAGTGTTTGGATATTTTAAGCTCAACAAATAGCCTGTTCAATTATTAAGCCTTTCTCAGTCCCTTAAACTATAATCAATAATCCTTCATCCCTGGGTTCATCTCGACTCCAGAATTTATATATCATTTATTGTATTATACCTTGACCCCACCCTTTACTTAGTATATAAGCCTGATCTAAGGTCAGTGAAGTTTTATCTACCTAAACCATCACAGTGCTTTGACTGATGCCTTGTATATATTGGAGGACAGATAAAGGTCTACTGAATAAAATAAATTGTCAGTAGTTTTATTACCTTTTCTAGCAAGATAATTGCTATCTCTATCCCCATACTTTTACCTATATCTAGTATCTACCTATCTATCTAGATATAAATATAGAGATGTAGATATATAAATGGGTATAGACACAAATCTGCATCTGAATTACTTCTTAGCATTTAACTACTGTGTCTCTAAGGATACACAATCTCTATATATGTTACTAAAAGTTTTAGTGGTTCTGCCACAATCACAGGTTATAATTCAGATTTAGAGAGGAGTGCAACAGTGTTACACCAAATGTTTACACAAAGCCATTGTTTTAGGAGAACTTTTAAATAAAAGGTCAGAGGAAATTCATATACTTAATTATTCACAAATTAATGAACTGGTTCTTTTGGCAAATCAAAGAATGAAATATTTAGTAGAATGTGAACGCTGGAGGGAAAGAATTTCTGTTTTGTTCTCGTGTGTTTTTAGAGGCGGGTAGAGTGCGTGGAACATAATGGGGTCTCAATAAGTACTTCTGAAGTGAAGGAATGTATGAACTCTAAGAAACATATAAATCAGAAAACAATTTTCAGCAAGCCTTCTTTATTCTCTAATCAGAAGTAATAATTGTATATTGCCTGCATGGATTCTTAGCCATAAAACTTTTTTCTTGGATGTTTCTACAACATCCAGAAGACGTTCAATTTGACCCTACCCCAATCTCAGTAAGGGAAGACAAAAGATGCTCATCTACAGACAGAATCTGATCACTGTTTTTCCACTTAGAGATGAAAAGCTTCCTTTTTACAGACAAAATGATTGACAGTAATGACATCCAATTATAACTTTTTTCTCATTTGGGGGTACTAGGAGGTTTTCTCTCCTCTCAGCTAGCATGTCCTGATTTTTTATGATAAATATAAAGGATTATTCTTTATAAAACTAAAGACTGTCCTTCCTATTTGTTCATTTTTTGCATATATTATCTCTTGAGAATGGATATTGTCCTGCACATACTAGTTTGAATTTCTATAAGTTCACAGATGAAGGAAACGTCACTTGCCAAATGGCCAAAAACTGCACTAGTCCTGCTCAAAAGGTCCTGGCCAAGAACCACTGCAATTCATATCATCTTTCTTTGCCTGTGTTAAAATACCATGAACATTAATCAGCGTAGATATGCCAAATACAATGAAACACTTTTTAAATGCTACCACTTAGAAATCATTTTATATGAAGCACACAAAAGTGTAAAAAGGAACACCCAGTTGTTCACTCAGTAGACCTAATTCCACCCACAGCTTTGTCAATTAATTCCTGGATGATGCTTTTTGAAGAAACAACAAAGGTGGCAATTATAGCATGAAAAATAAAAAGGAAATAACTAAGAAAAAACACACATCCATTAAATGCTAAGATCAAAATGATCTTTCATATAACTCATAAACAGCTTAAATATTAGTAGTTACGATGACTTTCAAGTTTACTTTTGAGTAAGCGTTCACCATAGTATTAATCAGAGACCTTATAAATTGCATTTGGGAGTGAAATCTGCTAGCATGGCATTATAACACAGATATTTACACCCGGATTTACACATTAGAATTTATCGTACCTCATTGTCACTATGTGTAATTTATAACACCATTCTTATTGAAAAAAAAAAATGAGGTGAGGGTAGAATCTATAGTACAGATTGACGATTTTATTATACTTTGACATATCATTCTTAAAATGTGCTGTCTCTTGAGTGAAGATATTTATCTAAATAAATTAATCTAATGCTTTACAAGTTGATCATTCTAGCTTAGGGATGATTAACTTCCTTGAAAGTGTGAGCAGAATGATTGTGATTTTCTATCATTTTTTTAATCGTGAAATTGTCCTGACATTTTACTTTATATTGGCAACAATCCATCACCACTATCATGTCTCCCAATCTGCTGGATTTATAGTCTTGAATCTACAATTCTTGAAGAACTGTAAAATCAACTTTTTAGTCTTAGCTAAATTAGGAGAGAAAAATCTTCCATTTTCTAAAGGTCAAGATGTTCTTTATAAAGAAGAGTTTATATCAATTCCACAGCATTACAGATAGATACACATAGTTATCATCCTTTTTAGAAGTGTACTTTCTTTAGTGCACAAGTTTGCGTTAGGGGTGTACTGAGTTCATTTTTTTTTTTCTATGGGATAAAAGGTGCTTTCATGAAATCAATCATTGGAGATGTAAATTTACTTTTACTGGAAAGATATCTATACTTTATCCCAATTGCTAAACAGTATTTTCTTTGCATGCTGTCTCACATATAAAATTTTAATAAATTACTGCTTTTGTAAAACGGCAGTGTTTTCAATCTTGTGATAAAAACAGAAGTAAGATTTAGTTAGAACAGTGTGGATAAATAGGATAAAAGGAGGAAGAAGAGGAAGAGGCATCAACAGAGCTGGAATTATCAGGTTGGCCAAAAACTTAATTCTGTAACATCTTACTGAAAAACCCAGATGAACTTTATTATTTATTTATTATTCTGAGGAAATGATAACAGATCTCATCCCCATAATGGAGTTATCCAAATTCTGTCTAACAAATATAGCTGCATAATCCACATAAACCAACTGAGAGTTCATTTGCCTTTGAGGAAGAACAGAAATTCAGGAATCATGGTGGTGTCAGGAATAAGGGAGAAAGCATGGCTGGCTGGTCTAGGGGGTCAAACTTAGATGTAGAGCGATCAGGCATGTTATCTCAGGATGTTGTACAAATCAGGAAGTCATGGCCTAGGGCAAAAGCCAAGAAGAGATAGGGACAATTCTGTAGTTTAAAAAGTTATTACTTCTCAAACCGCAACCTTAATCTTGTCCTGGGATTAGGACTTTAGTATTAATTCTAAACCCAGCTGGTTGGAGACTGTGAGAATGCTAATATAGGTATGGTGTGTGTTGATCAGAATTGGTTCAGTGGTTGGATAGGACTGAGTCTAAGGCCAAGGATAGCAGCTGATGGCTATGGAAAGGCAGCAAAGATTGACACTGGTCTAGAATAAATATTAAAGGCAAATTATAGTTGGATGATGGTTTACTGATCTTTTGAGAAGATATATTCCAGTCTAAGTACAGAAGAACAGACTGATTCTATACATCGTGCCCCAAATTATATGGATAATAAAAATAATAGTTCCCTTTTTTGGGTAATCCATATGTGCAGTTACATATGCTGAGTTATTAGTATAAGTTATCCCATTAAATCCCCACAACAATGATACAAAAATTACATACAGTTGTTATCCCATTTTAACAATGTAGAATCTGAGACTTAAGAGAAATTAAGTGGGGCCAGGGTTTAAATTATGGCCTGTGAATTAGTTACTTATTGCTCCATAACTAACTATCCCAAAATTCAGTAGCTGAAAAAAATTACACTTTCAATGGGTTAGGAATCAGGTAGTGGCTTAGCTGCGTGTTTCTGATTAGAGTCCTTCAAGAGCCTACAGTAAAGGTGTCAGCTGGGACTGCAGTTTTCCCAGGGCTTGACTAGAGAAGGATCTCTTAAATGCTCACACATGTGGCTATTGGCAGCTCTCAGAAGATCTCCTTCCAAGCTCACACGCATGAAACTCTCCCTAGAGCTGCCTCCAAAACTGGCAAAGTCTTTCAGGCTTGGCAAGCCAAGGGAGAGTGAAAGAAAGCACCAAGACAGAAGCCAAACTCTTTTTTATAACCTAATCTTGGAAGCAACATCCCATCACTTCTTCCATATTCTATTGTTTAGAAGCAAGTCCAGTACACACTCAATGAGAGAAGATTTCACAAAAGCCTGAATACTAGGAGGTAAGGACTCTTGGGGGCCATTTTACAGGATGCCCACCATAATATGTATCCCTCTGAAGTTATATTCTCAACAAAAACACTCTAGCATCTTTCTCTTAATTTTTAAACTCTTAAAGTCTCCTGCTTGGATTTTTCTAACTACACAGTCATAGATCTATAATATCACAAGCCAAGCAGAAATGCTATTTCTTATTTTTTGCTTAGTTGATAACTGTCCTTTAGAAAAGATGAACAACTCTGCAAAACTCAGCACGTTCAATCTTTCTGAAGCATATATTTTTCATTGTGTAGAAAGTTCCTGCTATTAAGATAAGAAATAAAATGAAACTGAGCTTTCAACCTTGCCTGTGAGGCAAGCTTTTTTCCGCTGATACTCTCTTTGTGAAATGTAGATGCAAGAGTAAAATCAATGCTTCTTCTATAACAAAACCTGAATGAATGCATGGTGCCTCCATTTAGAAACCCCAATGCATACATTTTTAATCTTTATTTTATTAAATATAATAAATTCAAACTTAGGAAGCTAAGCAACAATGTTATTTTATTTCTATATGTTTGATACAATTGCATTTTGTGAGCAATTAGTTTTTCATGTATTCTGATTTATTAATGTAAAACTAATTTATTTCCTACCTAGTAGAGAAAGGAAAGAAAAATAAATTCTACAAAGGTCGTAAAATTTTAATAATTTCTTTTTCAAAATAGTAAAGAAAACTCAATTTCATAAATATTTAAATCCTACTTTCCTTTAAAAAAGTATTGGTTCTACACAATGATATTCAAACAGGCTGCTCTATCTCAATTCTCATTTGGTTTACCAAGGATTTAGGTTTTCTTCAAAGAAATAATTGGTTTCATCTAATCATTTCTTCACCTTGAAAGAGTAATCCTACTAGCATTATATAATGCAAAAAAAAATGTGAATCAATTTTAGCAATAATCTAGAGAAGTGTAATAAGAAGCTTACAGGACTCATTTTATGAAAGTGTGTCAGAACTGATTCCATTTTTCAATTACATTTTATTTTTATTAAAAATATATAAACATCTTTTTAAAATGCAAATAGCACTACAAAGTTTATAACAAAATGTAGCTATTTCCTATTCCTCTCTTCCTGACCCATAAATCTTAATCTCCAACAGCATCCCCTAATACACCTTTAGCTGTTTCCTCAGGCATGTAACATTCCTATATGGTATTTCTTTAGTTTTCAATTTTAGGCAGTTATTTTGTTTTAAATGGAAGATGAGAATTTACCTCTCTTACAAATAACTCACACACAACAGACACACAAGCACAGACTCCCACACATAGTCCCTATAGCTTCCTAATGTAGTTACATCATAATATTAACTAAATCAATATGCAGTGCTTACATAATTCTGACGAGGTTAATACTGCTCACGGTGAGACTAAGTGGTATACTACTGATCTCAGGTGGCCTCGGACTACAGTGGCTTGAAGCAGGGTTTTTGTTTTTGTTTTTGTTTGCGGTACGCGGGCCTCTCACTGTTGTGGCCTCTCCCATTGCGGAGCACAGCCTCCGGACGCGCAGACCCAGCGGCCATGGCTCAGGGGCCCAGCCGCTCCACGGCATGTGGGATCTTCCCGGACCGGGGCACGAACCCGTGTCCCCTGCATCGGCAGACGGACTCTCAAGCACTGCGCCACCAGGGAAGCCCTGAAGCAGGGTTTTGGTTCCCGGTTAGAGATTGAGGTCGGATCACGGAAGTGAGACACCGAATCCTAGCCACTAGACCAGTGGTCAGTGACAAGGCCCTGGCCCTTCGGCTTTGCAGAAAAGAATTCCCACAAAGATGGAAGGTAGTGAAATAAGTAAAGTGCTTATTAGGAGGAAAAGAGTACAGTACGTATGGAGGGACACACAGGCGGACTCAGAGAGTCGCACACTCGTAGTAGTTTAAATCACTTATATGGGGCATTTCTTCCAGGTTTCCTTTAGCCAATCATTTTGCTTTGCCCGGTTCTAAGCCCATATTTGGTTTATCTCAGGATCCTCCCATGTGTGCGTGTGCATCTCTTAGCCAAGATGGATTCTAGCAAAGAGGCCTATGAGTAGTTGACATCCCTTACTATGGGGTGGCGCCCGCTCCCTTTTTGACCTCCAAGGAGCTTTCTAGTCGGGAAGGTCTCCTTGACTTCGAGAATGAAAAATACGTCTTTTATCTTCTATTTGGGAAGGGCCCAGCCTCCTCTCTCAACTGTCCTGCTATTCTCATCTTGGGAGTATCAGTCCACAGGGAACAAATCTCTAACTGCTTACCCTGGGGGTGCCCATCTACCTCCCACCTCACTATGACTGCAACTCTTCTACAAATTTTTGTTTCTCCTGAAGATAATAATTGCTTTATTACTTTTCATTTCCTGTCCCATAAATTCAAATGCACTTACAAATTGCTGCTAGCCTGTTTTGAGCTACATAAATGTGTATTATACACATACATTGACATACACAGGATGATGTGTAGTGTTTTTGTCACTTGAGACTTACTTCTTCAGGTTCCACTCAGAGATTGTTTCATTCAGGGGCAGTTTTCATCGGGAACTGCCAAAATTTGTCAGGACAAGATGCTAAGTTATAAACCATATAACTTTACACTCAAATGTACTATGTTTGTGACACTGCATATACAAGTATATGCCCTTAACACACAGAAATTCAGATAACTTGTATTTTTGTGCAATTTTCATCAAAAAAATTGTGGTGCATTTATAATCACGAATTCTATATTATCCAGTACTTTCCGGACTGAAGAGAATGTCTATTTTTTTCTGGGCTTTGATGAGAACTGAATGCTCTGCTTACAATTTGCATGCATGATGGTTGGTAGGTTTTTCCGTCTCTGTAAATTTCACATCCTCCATCTCCTTCCCCACCTAGATCTTTCTGGTGTCAGCTGCAAAAGGACACATTCTTATTGTGATAAATCTCTGGCTCAGAACTTTGATGCCACTAAGGCAGTTAGCATAATGGTAAGAGGAGATTACTAGAAGCTATTCTTACACTTCCAACTGGCAAAACTTTAATTACACGTGGAAATGACATCAACCTCACAAATATATCCTACTAAACACAATATAATGTCTCCAACACAGCTTCTTCTTAGCTGGATCCCCAAAATGCCTAGCACACCTATACAAGGAAATATGACTGTCTTAACCAATAGTGCTTATCTTTCTTTAAAATTTTTTCAAAATCATTTGATGATGTCACCACATTGCTAGGGCACTTTCCATTCATTGAAAGGGGGAACTGTGCAAGTGAGGGATTCTAAAATTGAAGATTCATTAACTTTACAGTAAATCCACCAATCCCCCACCCCCTGCCATTTTTATTAAGCATATGCAGCAGTGGCTTCCTGAGAAGGGGATAGGGAAAGTTAACACTTGAGTCCTTGCATGTCTAAAGACGTCTTTAGCCCACCTTTACATTTAATTATTAGTTGGTTATGAATAGAATTCTAGGTTGAAAATAATCTTCCCAAAGAACTTTGAGGGTATACTAAGAAGTCCAATGTCATTCTAAATCCAGTTCCCTCTGTGTGATCTGTTTTATATATTTTTTCTTTTGGATGATTTTAGGACTTGTTATATGTTAAATTGTGTCCTCTTAAAAATCACATGTGAAGTCCTTTTCCCCACTACCTCAGAATATGACCTTATTTGGAAGTAGTGTCATTATAGATACAATTACTTAAGATGAAGTCAATAGGGTTGGTTCTAATCCAATCTGATTGATGTTCTTATAGAAGGGGAAAATTTGGACAAAGAATAAACACACATAGAGGGAAGACAATAGGAAGAGACACAGAAAGAATACAGTCATCTACAAGCCAAGGAGAGAGGCCTGGAATAGGTCCTTCCTGCACAGCCCTCGAAAGAAACAAGCTCTGCCAGCACCTTGATCTTGTGCTTCTAGTTTCCCAAACAGTGAGACAATAATTTTTTTTTAAGTCACTCAGTTTGGGGTACTTTCTTACAGAAGCCCTGGAAAACAAATACAGGACCTTCTCTTTATTTTCAGTGTTCTAAAATTAGATCATGATATGCTTTTAATTTTTTTTGTTCTGACTTCCCTTTTAATATGGAAGCACAGGCCCTTCACTTTGGAGATTTTTTTTAAATGTCTTTAATAAGCTGCTACCTTCAGTTTTCTGTTTTTTCTGAAATTTATGTTCACATCTGAATTGAAATTCTTAGTTTAGTCCTTTAACTTTCTCATTTCAAATTTTTTTTATCATTGTCTTTTTTTCACCACTTACTGAGTGATTTCCTCAATTTTGTGTTCTAGCCCTTCTTTGAATATATTTCTACCGTATTAGTTTTAATCTCTAAGAAGTCTTGTTTCCTGAGTGTTCCTTCTTTCATATATATTATCCTGGGTTTCTTGTTGTCTGTATCTTCTTTTTCTTAATTTTTTTTTAATTCAGAAGATTGGAGGTTTGCTTTGGGATCAGTCTGGCAGATCTAATTGGTCTTGGCTTTTTCACTCATGTATCTATGATCAGCTACTGAGTAGGCTTAGGGATGCTTCTCTGCTTCACATATTCTTTCATCCTCCAACAGGCCAGCCAAAAAGTATTCACATGAAGCTGGACACAGTTTCTCTCCACAAATTTGCTTTTGAGTGTTCTGGAGTCATGTTTGCATCCCTAACACCCCACCAAAATCCTCTTATCTAGGTCACCAATGGTTCCATGTTGCTAAGTAAAATGGTAAAATCTTAATCTTATCTTACTTGATCTACCAGGAGTTGCTCAAACATTTCTATTTAATTTTTTTTTAAATGTTGAGTCCTGTTAAAAGGAAAACTTTTTCTAATACATCTCTGGGTGATCCCTATAAGTCTCCTTTGCTGGTTGCTCCTTATGACCACATCTCTAAATATTGTTCAACAGGCTTTGGTCCTTAGAGCTCTTACCTTTTTAAAACGTATACTAAGTTCTTTTGTCATATCATCCAGTCTCAGGACTTGGGAAAATCCTATTAACTGGATGACCTCCAAATTTACCTCCAACCCAGTTTTCTCCCCTAAACTCCAGACTCTTACATCCAACCGCCTACCCAACATGTCAACTTGAATGTCCAAGAGGGATCTCAGACTTACATTTCCAAAATTGAGCCCCTTGTATTCTTACCACCCAAGCCTATTCCTGCTGCAGTCTCCCACATTTCCTAAAATGGCAATCGCACCTTTTCCATTTCTCAAACTAAAAACCTTGCAGTCTAACATGACTTTTCTCTTTACAGTTCATATCTAATTAATCACTGTAAACTGTTGTTAACTTCAAAATATATCCAGAATCTCATTATTTTCTCTATATCTATTTCTGTAATCCCAGTCAAGTCATCATCATCTTTTCCTGGATTATAGTAATAACCTCCTGAATGGTTCTCCTTACTCCAGCTTTGCCCAACTCTCATCTTCATCTATTCATAAAACAGCCAGAATAATCTCATTCAAATATAATTCATACCATATCACTCCTCTGCTTGAACTCTGATAGTGTCTTCTCAATTCACTGAAAGTAACAGGCCATTTACATTATTTTTAATCTTCTGAGATATAATTGACATATGCCATTGTGTTAGTTTAAGCTGTACAACATGTTGATTTGATACATTTATATATTGCAATATGATTACCACTGTAGTGTTAATTAACAACTCCATCATGTCACATAATTATTATTTCTTTTTTGTAGTGAGAACAATTAAGATCTAGTCTTTTAGAAACTCTGAAGTTAATACAGTATTGTATTATAAACTATATTGTTGGGCTTCCCTGGTGGTGCAGTGGTTGAGAATCCACCTGCCAATGCAGGGAGCAGGGGGGTTTGTGCCCCGGGCCGGGAGGATCCCACGTGCCACGGAGCAGATGGGCCCGTGGGCCATGGCCGCTGAGCCTGTGCGTCTGGAGCCTGTGCTCCGCAACGGGAGAGGCCACAACAGTGAGAGGCCCGTGTACCACAAACAAACAAAACTATATTGTTGACTATAATCACTATGCTGGTGACTGGAACTCCAGGACTTATTTGTCCCTTAGTTGAAAGTTTGTATCCTTAAACCAATCTCCCCAATTCCTCCACAATCCCACCCCAAACCCCTGGTAACTACCATTCTACTCTCTCTTTTTATGAGTTCATTTTTTTTTTTAGATTCCACATATAAATTATATCTTACAGTATTTTTCTTAGTCTGTCTGACTTATCTCACTTTGCTTAATGACCTCAAGGTCCATCCACGTCCACTTACATTATCATGAAAAAAAGTAAGGTTTCAAGGAATACATCTTACAAATCATGTAAAAATATTATAAAACCTATAGAAAGTTATAGGTTATAAAAACAATAAAAGAGGATCTGAGTAAATTTTGAAAGACTTACATCTAGTCCATGTTTATAATCAGGAAAAGCTTTATACTAGAAAATAAAATGTCTCCAAAAATTGATCTGTTATCCTAGTCAAAACCTTTAATAGATGAAAGACAGAACTGCCAAAAATAATCAAGACTCCTGAAAAATAAGAACAAGGATGATCTAGATTTATAATAGGTCTTAACATATGATATCGCTAAAATATTGTATTATTAACACAATGTTATAATACTGACCAATGAAAGAATAGAGAGACTGGAAATAAACTACACACAAAAAAATTGATATGACAAAAGTGTATATTGTTTTCCATCAAGAAAAGAGTATGCCAATTCATACAGTAGTATCGATTTCAGACAGATTATGGACTTAAGTATGAGAGACAAAAGTATGAAAGGCAAAAATTTTTAACTCTTAGAAGAAAATTTAGGAGACTCACTTTACAAGTCTAAAGAGGAGTTTTTAAAACAAAAAAGCACAAAATCACAAAGAAAATTTTGACAAATTGGGCTCTATTAAAATTAAGAACTTCTGTTTATTAAAAATTACCACAAAGACAATGGGGAAAGGTATTTCAAAGCATAAAACTGGGGTGGCAATATAACATGTAAAGTTCTCCCACAATAAATATAGGATAGATGAAAGAAATTGAAATAAAAAATGGACAAATTCATAAAGATGCATTTACAGAAAGGAAACATGACTGGGCAAGAAACATATAAAAATACACTAATCTCTGGCAGGGAAATGATCAAATATCATCTTGCACTGACAAAAAATTAAAAAGTCTTATTATAAAAAATATAGATGAGTATGTTCATCAACAGGAACTTTTACATATTTCTGACAGGAGTATGAACTGGTACAACTTCTTTGGAAAGATATTTGACATAATCAATAAAACCAGAATCCTCACCTATATACAGTGTAGCTAGAGAAGAGAAGAGGTTTGCACATACAAGACCCAGAATTGCCAAAGCAATCCTCAGGAAAAAGGACAAAGCAGGAGGAATAACCCTCCCAGGCTTCAGACTACAGTAATCAAAACAGTGTGGTACTGGCACAAAAATAGACATATGGATCAATGAAACAGAATAGAGAGCCCAGAAATAATCCCATACACCTATGGACAAATAATCTTCAACAAAGTAGGCAAGGATATACAATGCAGAAAAGACAGTCTTTTCAACAAGTGGTGTTGGAAAAGTTGGACAGCTGCATGTAAATCAGTGAAGTTAGAGCACACCCTCACACCATACACAAAAATAAACTCAAAATGGCTTAAAGACTTAAACATAAGGCATGACACCATAAAACTCCTAGAAGAGATCACAGGCAAAACATTCTCTGACATAAATCGTACCAATGTTTTCTTAGGTCAGTCTCCCAAGGCAATAGAAATAAAAGC
Organism: Kogia breviceps; assembly: GCF_026419965.1. Taxonomy (NCBI): domain Eukaryota; kingdom Metazoa; phylum Chordata; class Mammalia; order Artiodactyla; family Physeteridae; genus Kogia; species Kogia breviceps. Next base: position 54,033,829 of record NC_081312.1, read on the forward strand.
AAAAATAAACAAATGGGACCTAATCAAACTTACAAGCTTTTGCACAGCAAAGGAAATCATAAACAAAATGAAAAGAGAACCTACAGACTAGGAGAAAATATTTGCAAATGATGTGACTGACAAGGGCTTAATTTTCAAAATATACAAACAGTTCATACAACTCAATAACAAGCAAAAAAACAAAAAAAACACCCAATCCAAAAATGGGCAGAAGACCTAAATGGACATTTTTCCAAAGAAGACATACAAATGGGCAACAGGCACATGAAAAGATGCTCATCATTGCTACTTATTAGAGAAATGAAAATTAAAACTACAATGAGGTACCACTTCACACCAGTCAGAATGGCCACCATCAAAAAGTCTACAAATAACAAATGCTGGAGAGGGTGTGGAGAAAAGGGAACCCTCCTACACTGTTGGTGGGAATGTAAGCTGGTGCAGCCACTATGGAAAGCAGTATGGAGGTTCCTCAGAAAACTAAAAATAGAATTACTATTGATATATGGTCCAGCAATCCCACTCCTGGGCATATACCCAGACAAAAAACTATAATCCAAAAAGATACATGAACCTCTATGTTCGTTACAGTGCTACTTACAATAGCCAAGACATGGAAATGACCTAAATGTCCATCAGCAGATGAATGGATAAAGAAGATGTGGTGTGCTTACATATAAACACACACAATGGGGCTTCCCTGATGGCGCAGTGGTTGAGAGTCCGCCTGCCGATGCAGTGGACACGGGTTCGTGTCCCGGTCCGGGAAGATCCCACATGCCGCGGAGCGGCTGGGCCCGTGAGCCATGGCCGCTGAGCCTGCGCGTCCGGAGCCTGTGCTCCGCAGCGGGAGAGGCCACAACAGTGAGAGGCCCGCGTACCGCAAAAAAAAAAAAAAAAAAAAAAAAAACACACACAATGGAATATTAATCAGCCATAAAAAGGAATGAAATAATGCCATTTGTGCAACATGGATGGACCTAGAGATTATCACACTAAGCAAAGTAAGTCAGAAAGAGAAAGACAAATACCACATGATATCACTTGTATGTGGAATCTAAAATACAATAGAAATGAACATATCTACGAAACAGAAACAGACCCACAGACATAGAGAACAGACCTGTGGTTGCCAAGTGGGGAGGGAAGAACTGGGAGTTTGGGACTAGCAGATGCAAACTAGTATATATAGGATGGATAAACAACAAGGTCCTACTGTATAGCATATTCAATGTCCTGTGATAAAGCATAATGGAAAAGAATATGAAAAAGAATATATACATGTATAACTGAATCACTTTGCTGTACAGAAGAAATTACTACAACATTGTAAATCAACTATAGTTCAATAAAATATTTTTAAAAAGAGAGAGAGAGCAAAGGTTTACAGACAGCACCTTCTCAATGTCTACAGAAGCAGGTATTAGTTGCTCAGTATATATCAGTCCACTTCATGATCAGAATTGTTGGCAATGGTAGATAACACTTACATAAGCTTAGATAAATTATTTTCCACATATAGTTTTACAAATTTTGGAAGACCTAGTTTTATTCTTAAGGTCTGATTTCCATAGAATCAGAGAAATAATAATCTTTCTTATGAAGAAACATATAAGAAAGACTTTGAGTTTTGGTCAAGTCTCCATAACCTATACGTTAGTTTTAAATTGGTTATTTAAAAATGAATATCGGCAATTAATATTTGTATCTGTGCTGCACATCTACACATTTTAATAGGTGCTGACATCCTACATGTTCTGGATTTACAAAAACCACTATTTCCTTATGCCATTTGCAACTAAAACACATTGGAAAAATGTGAAGACCTATATATATTTATATTTTTAAAAAACCTATAAAACAGATAATATTAAAAGAAAATATGACTGAGAGTAAACCCTTACTAATTTTTACTGCTTTCAATATGCTTTTCCATTTGCATAGAGCTTTTTGAATTCTCAGTTATGCTTGTTTTCATTACTGCCTTTTGTTTTAGCCTTGTTTTTTGGAATTTTTTACTATATGCCAAGGAATATAAAACTGGGATACACAAACAAGGAAACATTAGTGACACTATATTTTCATCAAGTAACTCTAAAATGTTCCCACATAGGTAGGACTGTGCTGATAGAAGGCTCTTTTACAGAGAGAATCTATCTACTTTTAACTATAATGTCTAAAGTGATAGAATCTCTGCCAGTACTTTCTATGAGAAGTAGTACATGATAAAAGAAAATATATGGTTTATGGAAGCAGAAAAGGATTTAGAGATTTTGAAGCATATCAATACTTTTGGATTTCTCCCAAAAACTAACTCCTAATTATGAAAGCAATCATAAATACTGATTTAAATTTTGCTCTAGGAATCATGGCCTTTTCATATTTGAAAGGGCTGAATTCTAATGTTTGCGATTCAAAACATATTAACAAAAGGCAAAGAATTATCTCTAAAGCATATTGCCCCATAATGTTTTCCTGGGCTGCTGACAGTATGTTCTGGTGAAAACGTTCACATGTTTATGCATCAAAGACTTATCATCTGAGTTAATTAAGCATGAAGCAGAAAACATTTTTGGAGCACTTGTTACTTGGACCTTTTTCATTTCTTTGTGGTGATTCACAGCACATACTGTTTGTGACAGTCACTGGGTTGCTGAAAACTGAATGGGTTTTCAAGTTTGAAAAGTCTGATAAGCTTCTTGTCTCATGAGGCCAAAGCATTTAGTTACTAAAGCTACCAGGCTGCTGTTGGTATATAGTGGAAAGAAAAATTAACAGATAAGAAGAGCAAGAGCAGAGGGGGAAAGGAGTAACAGGATTTTTTCTCTTAATCTGGGAAGGCTGTTGACAGAAGTATTTTCCCTAAGCTCTGCTGTCAGAGAACCTGCCATCACACCATGACACGACTGGACTCTGCCAATGATTCTGTGATTCTATAATTTTTAACAGCAGCCTTGAAAACTACCCAAACGATACTCTTTAATATCTGTGGGCAAAAACCCATGTAGGAAAATGTTTAATTACTTAACATACTACTTGAGGGCAGAAGCCACAGCTAGAAATAACTGAAGTTTTGACATGGTCATTAAAAGGCTGTAATAATTAAATTGCGCACATTATCAAAATACTTATATCAACACACCCTGTTGATATAAAGCCTCCCTTCTTATAAATCCCTTTTATATTTCAGATATTTAGTGATCTCAATTTTCTGAAGGAAACACATTTTAAAAGGTTACCTAATGACAAGAGTTTATTCGACAAGCTAACAAATACTTAATTTCTCAGTCATAAACACAAATGAGATTCCTTCTCCTTCCTTAGAGCTAAATGGTAAATATTACTTCTTACTCTGAAAAGAGTTGGGCCTGACGTTATTTGCAAGGTGAAACAACTCCATTCGTGAGTTTTTAGAGGACTATAAATGAATTTTTTTCTACATGTTGAATTTTCACAAGTATTCATAAAATGTATTCAATCTTCCATTACCTGTAAAATCAAATTAACAAGTTTTCATCTTGGCAGTTAACTTATAGTGATATAATTTCAAGTCTTCAAAGTTAATATAATATGTCTATGCTGCTACAAGACCAGTGTGACTCTTACAATAAGCTCTGAATTTTCCTCCTTAGGCATGTATATAGTCAGAAAAATGATAGTATCATTTTGTTAGAATTTGAAAACAAGATATAAAGTATTCCAGTTCAAAATTATTTTCAAAATATTTCAAAAATATTTTCAAATTATCTCTAGGTCTCTCATTTCTTTTGGTCAAGGCAATTGTAAGATAGGGGAAAACACAAATACACTAAGTAAAGAATTGCCTGCAGGATATCTGTATATGAATGTATAATTATGAGAAATTTTAGATGGCTAAGGCCAATGGAAGGAATTATCTAAATTGGGGAGGAGGGGGAAATGAAAGAAAGAAAATATATAATAATAAAGCTAGTCAGTATATTTTAGCCAATTGAAGGTCTAAAGAGATGAGTGATAAACTACCACTCCTTAAAAGTGGAAACAGTCCTGAATACATGTTGAGATATCATGATCTTTAAAAGAGTTTATATAAAAAGCCAAGGAATGCAGAATTCCATGTTAACATGCAATGGCCATTCCTGCAGGTTTCCCTTTCACCATCTCAAGAATAGGATTTGGTCACTCATGTCTAAAGGCACCAACAGTAACATCAGGTCCAGTGTTAACATCTGGATGCATATGCATAGTTACTTGAAGTCACTAAATGTTTAAGTTACCACACATGTTATAATTTGTGAAGAAGTTTCTTTTCTTGACCTTTGGTTGATTCTCTCCCATATGAGAATCTTAATGTATTCTCTCTTCAGGAAAAAAAATAATATTTCCTAAGTAAAATATAATGACAGGGGCTTCCCTGGTGGGGCAGTGGTTGAGAATCCGCCTGCCAATGCAGGAGACACGGGTTCGAGCCCTGGTCCGGGAAGATCCCACATGCCGTGGAGCAACTAAGACCGTGCACCACAACTACTGAGCCCACGTGCCTAGAGCCCGTGCTCCACAATGAGAGAAGCCACCATAATGAGAAGCCCACGCACTGCAACAAAGAGTAGCCCCGGCTCACCGCAACTAGAGAAAGCCCCGTGCACAGCAACCAAGACCCAACACAGACAAAAATAAATAAATAAATAAAATATATTTATTTTAAAAATAATTAATAATAATAATGACAAAACTGCCAAATTCCAAATTTTAATAGCAGTTTGATAAATTTTCCACTTACATAAGCAAAATTTTCTTCTTCTGTTCTCTCACCTTAACAGTGATAAAATATTCCTAGATCTAATGTATGTTTTAAATATATATTTGTTTTCACATGGGCTTTAGTGTACAGGAATATTCATGCAAATAAACTTCTATTTAGACATACTGATAGACTTTCTTCATTTATCATTAAATAATTTTGAAATATTAAACTATTATATCCTTTTCCTATATTGCACTGGTTTATTTTAGTCAATGAAAGGTTTCTAGAACATGTGGAGAAAGACGTACACACCAAGCATATTTAAAATTGCTATGTAATATGTGTGTTTTATTATTAAAATAATGTTATTTTATTCAGGTCTACATAATTCAATCTACTTGAATTATCTCCTATTTTATGTAGAAGGAAGTGATGGGCTTTCTTTTTTTTCCAATTGTCTTCTGTACTTGTTTGCTTTAGCAAGAATCAGTGGTCTGGGAATTGGATACCATTGTAGCTATTTATATACTTTCATCCCTTTCTTTGGTCCTATGTTTCAAAGCACTGGGAAGGAATAAAGGATTGAATGATTTGTCTTGAGGCCAAACTTCATTGACTGACCCAAAAAATACACTGAAATTAAAAATCCTTCTAACCAAACTGAAACAGCATTATGAAAGGAGTGGGTATGAGCACTGATTTTGTACCTGGAAGCTAAGCTTTATGGTCATTTAATAGTTTCACCTTATCCATAGTCCACTGAGAAGAAAGGATAGAAAGCTGCAATTCCTAGAGGCTAGAATCAGACAATAAACAAACTGATCAGTATACAGTTTCAGATTTTGATTTTCTGAGGTTGGAAGAATGGAAATGAGATAAACAGCTTAAAAATTCTAAGAGAAAAATGGAGGCTTAGTGATGGGAATCCAAAGGGATTTCACAGGCATTTGTAACTAACCTAAGACATTAAAGGGGAAAAGAAATCTTGAAGACCCTTTGTATCAATGAGTACTAAATCTGGCTACCCATTATAAAAGGCCTTGGGAACTTTTATAATATACTCATGCTTGGACACCATATTCCAGAGATTCTAATGGAATTTATTTAGAATGAGGCATAGGCATAAGCATTTTTTTCAAAGCTCATAGGTGACTTTATTTTGCAGTCAGGGTTGAGAATCATTGGTCTAAAACACTGGATAGGAATTACCTTGGGATCTTGTAAAATGCAAAATCTGATTCAGTAGCTCTGGGGTGGAACCTGATAGCCTAACAAGCTCCTGGGTAAAGTCACTGCTGCCACACAGTTGAGAAGCAAAAAGCCCCATACTCTGTGAATTTTCATTCCTCCTGGAGGGAAGGTGCTGTATCAGGTGCTTAAGCTCCAGTCAATGTTGCCAGCAGGTTTTGTATTTTCCCCCTAACTCTAACTTTAAGAATATTTATTTTGACTTCTAGAAACTGATCCTTTCAATATTTATCCCTCAAAGTAACACATCATTCAGACACATATTTTAAAAAGAATTCATTAACTGCTATGTGTTATTGCTGGGGTTCCCAACAAAGCCGACCAAGTGACTGAAATTAGCATGTGGGGAGTTTATAAGGGACTACTCTTGGAATCCACAGCTGTGGAAAGGGAAGAAAGGAGGAGGGGTAAAGGGAGAAGGTGCTCAGTAGGAACAGGCCTTTATACTCCTGTATTGAACAGTCACTGGACGTGGGCTGCCCCAAGATGGCAACATGACTTTGGGTGAGATGACATCTGAGGGCTGTCTGACAGGAGTGCTCCCAGAGGTTGAGAGAATAAGTCCTTCAGTCTTTTTTTTTTTTTTTTTTTTTTTTTTTTTTTTTGCGGTAAACGGGCCTCTCACTGTTGTGGCCTCTCCCGTTGCGGAACATAGGCTCCGGACGCACAGGCTCAGCGGCCATGGCTCACGGGCCCAGCTGCTCCGCGGCATGTGGGATCTTCCCGGACCGGGGCACGAACCCGTGTCCCCTGCATCGGCAGGCGGATTCTCAACCACTGCGCCACCAGGGAAGCCCAAGTCCTTCAGTCTTAAAGAAGGATCTTGTCAGTGCAGCATAGAGTCCACTAAAGTCTACTCCTTGTGCTTCTTGAATATCCTTATAAATTCTGGGAGTGGCTCATAGAGGATTATAGGCTTCTTTTCCTAGTGGAAACTTATAAAAGGATGCTCACTGGGACAAATGACAGTCATCACCACTGCAGCTGCTGTCAGGATTATAACTGACATCATCTCTGTCTTCTACCACCCATTGTAGATTCTTCTCTCCTAAGCTAGCACTTCTTACTGGGTAGTGTGACATAGTCCCTCATCCTTGAGGGGCCTGAGCCTTGGACATTATGTTCCCAGGTTGTGGCTGTTACACCTGTCCACTGACCATTAAAACTGTATAAGGTATTACCAAGCAGTCCCCAAGTAGATGAACATATTTTTCCCTGTCCCTATTGTGTAACAGCAGCCCAACCTTCTGATAAAGCAAGTCGATTGCCCCTGCGATGAATCTTCTCATCTGCTAGCCCCTGAACATGGGAAGCCCAAAGTTCCAGGCAGATGACACAGCTTATAATTCAATAAAGCTCTTGCTGTGTCCATGGTGAACCTGTTGTATACCTTGGAGAAACAGGACTTCTAAACCCTCAGAACCCAGGGCACACTTGACAAGAATATGTATTTGCTGTTGATGATGGTAGGTGTTTGATATCTATATTCGGTTACTTTGTCCTGAAAACAAACATGAAGTTTCTGGATCAGGGAAGATTATTAATACAACAGTAAGCACATCTGTTCCCCATACCTCATTTTCCCCCTTCCAGGTAATGCAATGAGAGCCATATGGTTGGGCCTGCAAGTGCACAAAGGTGGTTTCTTGCCCCAAAGGAGAAAACCCCCAAAATTATAATTCTGGGAGCAGACAGGGATTACACACTGCCCAGCTGCCTCCCTCTCCTACAGAGAGAGAGAAATAAACTTTATCTTCCTGGGATAAACAAATCTTCTCTGGGAAGTGAAGAGGAAGTTTCCCAATTTTTAACCCTTTGGAATGTAAATGGTGACTGACATCAGATTTTATCTGCCTTTGTAATGTAAATAAACACCTCTGGGAGAGAAATTTCTCAATCTCTCCAGAGGTCTCTATTCAGTCTTCTAAAGTCTAGATTTGTTCTTTAACTGAGTTCCAGGTACAGAAAAACTGGGAAAGGATAAACACAAAATTTAGAGCAGAGCTCGCCTTTGGAGAGAGGAGATGAATAAGAATATGAGGGGACGCACAGGGGCTTCAAAATATTCCTAACATCCTGTTCCTTAACCTGGACACATGAGTTTCACCTTGTTTTATATAGCTTCTATATAGTTTATAATATATTATTGTGTATGTATAAAATACTGTGAAATATGTGGTTAATTTAAAAATTTTAAAGACTATCAGGACTAGTTTTCCATGCCTCATGTTGCTTTTTATTTACATTACCAGCAGAAATCCTGGCTCACTCACAGTTTGTGCCACACTGCTTTATATATCTCCTAACGTGACACAAATCTACCACAGCTCTTCAGCATCCCAGTGTTTTCTAGATTCCTCTGAAATCCAGGATTAAATATCCCCAAGCTATCATCATCATCACTTTCTTTACCTTGATACCTTAACTCAGGAGTCTGCAAATTATAGCCTCCAGGTCAAATTCAGCCTGATGCCTATTTTTTGTAAATAAAGTTTTATTGAATCACTCATTCAATTACATAAGGTCTATGGCTGCTTTCCCACTATAAGAGCAGAGTTGAGTAGTTGTGGCAGAGACCAGGTGGCCTACAAAGCCTAAAATATTTGCTAGGTGGACCTGTACAGAAAGTTTGCCAACTCCTGTCTCGTCTAAATCCTGGCTCTTTCCTGAGGTCACAGCCTCCACCTAGCCCTCTCAAGACAAGGTTACTTTTTTATTTCCCCTTCATATGTACCTCACAACTGGAAGATAACACAAGGGTGTTATTGATACTTCTAAATCATGCTTCCTTCTCTTGACTTTTAAAAACACAAAATATATGATACTCATGCCATTGCCCAATACACTTACTTAGACAGCCATAACCTTTAAAGACCTCTCACAGATGAATCTAGCCCCCAGATTATTGCCAGCCAACCCTACTGTGATTGTACATTTGACCATGCTATTATCAACAACCTCACTAACTCACCTTAGATTCATATCCCTCTCTTTGGCCAGGCTAGCCCATCCTTCCATCTAATTTATTCTACAGCCCACACTCTAATAATATTTCAACTTTAACTACACAACCAGTCCACTGTTTTCATTCTTCATTACCCACCCCCACTGCCTTTGAAGTCTAGTTTTGCTCCCTAGGTAACCTAATGCAGTGTTTCTCAAACTTTACTGTGTATATGAATCCCCTGAGGATCTAACTAAAAATGCAGATTATGATTTAGTAGACCTGGGCTGGGCTTTGAACTCTTTTCATTTCCAACCAGCACACAGGAAGGCTGCTGTTGCTGGTCCTCAGATCACAGTAGCAAGGGCCTAAATGTCATGTTCCATTAATTTAAGAGAAGTTACAGGGAAGGTTAATCAATGGGAGATGTTGAGCATAGTGAGCTATGTCTGAGTTTGCAAATGTGTAACTCTTATCAGGCTATTTGTGTTTGCTATTTAGAGCCCACTGAAGTTAGGTTCCTGCTTTCCTCTAGAAACTGAGAGATAAGGACTTTACCTTCCTTGATGATTCCATTTCAAAGGGACGGCCCTCAGGTCCTTGAGAAAGTCATTCATGGGTTATAAAACTGGCAAAAGGCTTTTAAAAAGATTTATATCTTAAGGGGAATTTACAAGTGTTCTAAAGTAAATGCTGTAGGAAAAGGGAGATCAGGAGCTTAAGAGTCAGAAGCCTGTCTAAAGTTTAGTCAACCTGAGGGAAATTTTAAGGCCATCTTGGTCAACTGCCTCCCATTTATCCTCCTTTCTAACTTTGATTCTCCCCTGAATCAGTCAACCAAACTCCTTCTCTCCCTCTGTCTCTTTCTGGCTCTCTCTCTCCCAGCCCCACCCCCACACCCACACCCACCCCCCCCACACACACACTAATATTTAACAGTCTACTAGTAAGTCATTTCCCCAACAGTCCTACTCCTGAAGCAGGAGGGAAGGGGGTAGGGCAAAACCTTTAAAGAATGACATAGCCATAGGACATAACAAAAACTGGTATTAGGTCCAAGATGGCAGAAGATTTGACTTCCTGTAGATCTTGAACCTCATTATACTCTCACTGTAATATATTAGCATGCTAAATGACACACCCACCAGTGCCATGACAGTTCCAAGGCCAACCATAAAAGACCAAAAAGTGGGCGGTGGCCCAATTCCTGGAAATCCCTACCTCTTCCCTGAAATAGTTGGAATAATCCTCCCACTCATTAGCCTATGAAATTACCCAGCCCGTAAAAACTAACCACGCCATATTTCAGTGCCTCTTGCCTTCTGAGATGGCCCACACTCTGTCTGTGGACTGTGTTTCTCCTAAGGGTGTTCTTGCCTTTTGAGATGGACTGCATTCTTGTCTATGGAATGTGTATCTCTCTAAATGAATCCACTTACCTATCATTTTGTCTCTCAGTGAATTCTTTCTGTGATGAGACATAAAGAACCTGAGCTTCATTAAGTCCTGAGACAAGGTGTGTGATCTCAATTAAAAGTGGTTCAAGTCCCAATCTGGGTTTAGGCTGGGTTCGAGTGCCAGCACGTGGGTTCAAGTCCAATCTGAGTTGCACGGTTTCACTCCCATGAAAGCCTATTTCTAATCCAGTGTTCTCTGTGTCAGGAAATGCTACCACTGTACACACTAAATGCTCAGCCAAAAACCTAGGAGTAATCATTATTTCCTCTCTAAACCTTGACATCAAATTCATCAGCAAGTCCTACGTAGTTCTATCTCAAATATATATTCTTTATCCATCCACTCATTATTTCTATTGCTCCAACAGATATATAAGTAACACAAGGATGCGTTAACTCTCATTGGTCTATTGCAATATCCTGCTAAATAGCTTTTCTAACATTGTTCAAAGTCTTTCATACTCAAGTGATCATTTCAGTTAGGGGGGTATTTTGAGCTGGGATATTTGCATATAGGATTATTTATACTTTGCCTTTATGAAACACTTACAAGGAATAATACAGAAAATACTGCTGTTATTTTTGGTGAAGAAAATCAATTTTGTATAGTTTATTTCCACCTAAATAAAATGTGAATTTTGCTTAAAAAAAAAAGCTAACATTTCCAGAAGTCTACTTCAATAATGCTCAGCTTTCCAAACACTGTTTAAAGTTTCACCAATATTTAATTCCATATTATAAGCTGTGATTTTCACTATAAGGCAGCTTTAAGTGCATTTGTATTTACTATTCCTGTAAACAGAAGATAAGCGTAATTTTTGTATTTGTACAGAGCTCAGTTGTTTATATTCCTTAAAAAATCCATATGTTGGTTCAGAATTAAAAGTTTTCAAGCCGGCCACTCGGGGTAATGGGCTTTCCGTCCTAGAACCATGGCCCAGTTTGTCTGTAACCTCATAGAGAAGGCTCCAGTGCTGGTCAATGCTGCCGTGACTTACTCAAAGCCTCGATTGGCCACATTTTGGCACTATGCTATGGTTGAGTGGTTCCTCCAACCCCTCCTGAGATCCCTACAGCTAGCTATTCAGAGCTTGAAAAACATTATCAATAGTGCTCAAACTGTTAGCTTCAAACAGCTCACAGTTAAGGAAGCTCTACTGAATGGTTTGGTGGCCACTGAGGTGTGGATGTGGTTTTATGTTGGCGAGATCATAGGCAAGCATGGCATAATTGGCTATGATGTTTGAAGACCAATCTCTGCTTTATTATTTGGGTGTTCTTGGACCATGTGTGAGCAGACTTCTATTTGAATAAAATAAGACAGTGTCAAAAAAAAAAAGTTTTCAGTGTTTAACCAAAATTTATTTCAACTTTGTCCATCAATGTTGGTATAATAATTAGACACTAAAACCTAGATTTCATTTTGTAAAAGTATTATTAACCCAAAGTAGCAGTATATGATTACCAGTCAGAAGTTATTAGATTAGGCCTTTATTCTTAAAAAGTAAGAAACATCAATAAATGGAAAATCTATTATCAGTTTTTGACATAGATTTTTTGATGTCTTTTTCAAAGACAAATATTTTCCAAAAATCAAGTCTATTTCAAATTAACAATTTCAAACCCTTCCCATCATTTTTACCAGAATTCCTAAGTCATGTTGTATGACTTTATTACTAATCATTCATAAGCACACTTAAGAATTTTTCTATAAAGTATGATGAAATTGTCCTTAAATCTACAGTTTCTAAATTGACTATGAATTATGAATCTGAAGGAAAAGTAATGCCTAAGAAATCATCATTATTGATAAATAGCCTATAAGAAAGAACTATGATAATTATGAATGCTTCAACAGCAAACAAAAGCTGAACTTAATTTGGCTTCAGAAAAGAGAAAATTTTATTATAAGCATATGTATTTCACAGAATAGAAGGACAAAAATGCAGCTGTATCTCATGAACAAATTGAAACGTGTGGGTTGACTGTCCTCAATCTCTCTGTTTTCACATTCTTTCCTTCTGTAACTTCCTTCAGTTTTTTTTTTTCTCATGCTGCAGACCAGTTCCTCTGCTTTTTAGGCAAATCCCTCTACTCTTCAGAAAACAACTGAGTTTAAGATATCTGTCTCTATACCAATTCCAAAATTCTTAGAGGATAGATCTCTTTTCTTATTCTTACCTTTTATCAGAAAACTATCTCTGGACTACTAACTTTTGTTAAATAGGCTATAGTTTTTTCAGAGTAATTACAAGGATGGATGGAAGGTAGTTCCAGAAAAGTAATATGACTGGTCAGATAGAATAATATGTATGTAGATTTAAAGACTCAAAAGTATAAAGATGTCAAGCTGCCCAAAGTGATTTATTAATTCAATGTGGTTATCATTAAAATTCTATGTTTGATGAAATATAAGCAGATTCTAAAATGTAATTTCTCAAAGGATTAAAAATAAATAAGTTACTGCTGAGGAAGAAGGTGGAGGGAGGACTGGTTTTCCAAATATCAAGATTTCCTATAAAGCAAAGTAATTAAGACAGTGAGATTTTACGGCAGCATAGATGTCAGACCCATTAAATAGAATAGAGGGACTTCCCTGGTGGCGCAGTGGTTAAGAATCTACCTGCCAACGCAGGGGACACGGGTTCAAGCCCTGGTCTGGGAAGATCCCACATGCCGCGGAACAACTAACCTCATGTGCCACAACTACTGAGCCTGCACTCTAGAGCCCGTGAGTCACAACTACTGAGCCCATGGGCCACAACTACTGAAGCCCATGAGCCTAGAACCTGTGCTCCGCAACAAGAGAAGCCACCAGAATGAGAAGCTTGCGCACCACAACGAAGAGTAGCCCCCACTCGCCGCAATTAGAGAAAGCCTGTGCGTAGCAACAAAGACCCAATGCAGCCAAAAATAAATAAATAAATTTATAATAAATAGAATAGAATAGAGGTCCCAGAAACAGACATAATATCCACAATGCAGATATATGGCAGAGTTGACACTAAAGGACAGTGGGAAGCATGGTCTTTTGAATCAGTTGTGTTAGGAAAATAGTGTGTCAACTGTGGAAAAAAATTCAGTATGCCAAAAAACCCCCAACAAAACAAAAAAACAGTCATCACCGTATAATATCTTGTTCCAAAGAGATCTTAATTTTTTAGATTTTTAAGTCATGGATAATTTTAGAACTAAGAATAAAGAGATATTTAGAGGCTATTTTATTAGAAATTTAAATGAGAATTTAAACATGGCTAGTCCAAATTTTATTCTATATTTTCCTATTTTTGAAGATATATACCTAAAATGGACAGTATCTTCTGAATAAAACCAACTTTTCATTATTGCAATGTATGAATGATGAACATATCCAGCTTATAAATATTGGTTCCAGATTGCAAATACATCTCTAGTAATTTCAAATTCATCATTACTTCTTGTTCTTCTTTTAGCACTTATATAATCAATACACAATGAAAAAGATTTTTGAAACTTTGACGGCTCACGGTGTTTTTCTTCTGCTCCAAAATTGGAAAGTAGTCTCAGTTTTAGGTTTATAAATACAAACTAGATTGATGAAACCAGAGGATTTTGTTTCATGTCTACACCATCTATTTCCTTCCAATGTCTTTTTCCAATTCTTACTCTTAGCATTTGTCCACTTATGAGCATATCAAGAACATTTTGGTGAATAAACATAATAAAAGATGAAAGAATATTGTCACACATCCTTTCAAAAAAGTTCAGATTCTTTTTTACTTGAAATATAGTTGAATACAACATTATATTGATTTTAGGTGTACAACTGATTTGACATATATATACATTATGAATTGATCACCGCAATAAGTCCAGTAACCACCTGTCACTATACAAAGTTGTTGCAATATTATTGTCTATATTCCCTATGCTGTAATTATATCCCTATGACTTACTTTATAACTGGAAGTTTGTACCTCTTAATCCCCTTCACCTATGTTGCCTAACCCTCCCATCTCCCTTCCCTCTGGCAACCAACAGTTTGTTTTCTGTATCTATGAGTCTGTTTCTGTTTTGTTTGTTCATTTGTTTTGTTTTATAAATTCTACATATAAGTGAAATCATACAGTATTTGCCTTTCCTTGTCTGACTTATTTCACTTAGCATAATATCCTCTAGGTCCATCCTAAAAATGTTCAGATTCTTGTTGCAAAATTTTGTGCAATGATGTCATCCCAGCTGAATGACTAACTGAATGAGAATATCATATTTTCCATTTATCCTTAGAAATATATTGTTCACTTGTTGATTCTTGAATTTGAGAAAGTTCACCTCGGACATCATAATCTGAAGACTCATAGCTGAGACTGTGCTTATAAAATCTATTTCATCATCATTATTAAGAGTCTAGGGTTCATTGTGGTGCTGTCTCACCTCCTGATTTATCTCCTGATTCGTATCATATTTGTGAAAACTCTTCTTTCATAAATTTTCTTCTCTTTACCATTATAAGCAGAAAATTCTCAACTGTGTTCAAGAAAGGTAAGACAATACTACAGAGATGATCGAATCATCTACTTTACTTTTTGAGAAATGGCTACAATATTTTGGATAAGGCAATAAGAAAAATAAGAATGATTCAATGACAAAGGTTTGTTTTCATTTCAGCATGAGCCTTGTAGAAAAAAATCCATTAATCTTCTTTCTTATTATTTCAGTCTTTTTTAAAGCATCATTGATAATAATTGATGAGTAATGACAATCCCCACTATGATAAAATAGCTGGGTGTTTCAAGATACAGGAAAATAAGATCACTGAGCTCCTGTTATGTAACTTTAATTTATAAAAGGGCTCCACGTATCATATGGTAACTGCAGATAGAATGAGTTTTGTTTATTAAAAATACTCCTGGGTTTCCCTGGTGGCACAGTGGTTGAGAGTCCGCCTGCCAATGCAGGAGACGCGAGTTCGTGCCCCGGTCCGGGAAGATCCCACATGCTGTGGAGCATGTGGGCCTGTGAGCCATGGCCACTGAGCCTGCGCGTCCGGAGCCTGTGCACCGCAACGGGAGAGACCACAACAGTGAGAGGCCCGCATACCGCAAGAAAAAAAAAAAAAAAATACTCCTTTTTTCCTTTGACAGATTTTTAATAAAGAATAAAGTTCCTAAAGTATCAGTCCTTATATATAGTTAGAAGCACTCAAAAAATGAAACTCAAAAACAAGAAATGGGTTCAATGAATGCTGATGTTGTCCCAAAAGTTAATTAGAACTCCAACTTTTCTTAGGGAAATTAAAAACCTAAATGTGAAAGCTCTAATGCTTTTAGAAGATAATCTATAAGAAGGTCTTTATGCTCTAATTTGGCTGGGATGTGTCCTGGGCTTTGAAGTTTTAAAAGATCCCCAGTTAAAAAAAAAAAAAAAAAAAAAAAAAAAAAAAAGATCCCCAGTTGATTCTAATGTGTAGACAAGCTTCACAAACAATGAGCTCAGGGAATTTTTTATTGATATTTATGAAAATCAAAGTTTAGATTTGTCAGTTTTTTGCTTTCAAATGGATCTTTTTTTTCCTGTTTTCATTAAGCAATTATTTAAGTAAAAAAAATACTAGATAAACCACTCTAAGGAAGCTTATATTACTGTATATCTTTAAGTTGCTCTAATATTGCGGTATGTCTCTATATGTACCTATCTCATGCAGACATATCGTTAAAGATTATGAAGATACATACAAACATATTTATATTTGTATCCAAATAATCATCTTTGGAAAACAAATATCAGTACAGAACTGAAAATGTACCACATTTGAAATCACTTTGAAAAGCTGGTAAGAATATCTGTGCATTTTGGCATGATCTTACACATTCTATTTTTGTAGTAATGATATTTCAACTCATAAGTAGTCATTTTTTAAAAAAGTAGCTGGGTGCCTGAGAAAGGAAAGAGATTTTTCTCTTCTGAGGTTCAGTGAAATATACTAAATTATGCCATGTTTAAATTTCCAACATTGCATTTCCATCAGACAATAGCATTGCTGTGATTAAAAGATGAATCAGAGAGATAAAATGAAAATTGAAACAGGAAATATCTTCAAGTGAGAGGCTTGGTTGGCTTCTCTCACTTGGACTGATTAGACACAATGATTTGAAATCATTCTCTTTTGCTGCAATGAAAAGGCAACTCATTGTCACCAGAATCAATCACTCAGAGGTGAAAAATAGGCCAAATCTATACTAGCAGAACATGCAATGAAAATAACTTCTGGTTTTAGAGAGACCCATGATCAACTGAGATCCTAAAATTATTGCCAGCCAAAAGAATTAGGGTCTGTTAATGGGGAAGCTAGACTTCCATATATATTTTATACAGAACAACATGCCCAAGTTCCCCTATATATATTGTTTCATGAACTATATTGTGTAAGAAATTGGGGTGCCAGGGCAACTGCTATATTATTGTGTATCTATCACTTCTATTTCTTTTATGGAATATCAAGTCTTCAACATATGGCTATCAACAGGACAACAATGTCAATTTCATTTTATCCTTCCAAGAGATGCTTTAATTTTAGAAGCAATAATAACCAAACAAACAAGGAAACAAACTATCATTATCATTAATTGGGCTTATGGCACATTAAGGAATGTGTATGTTGATGTGGAGGAGTTAGATCTCATGGGGGATTAATGAGCAGATTAAGAAAAAAAAATCATTATGAGGAAGCCGACTGGCAAAAAACCACCACACGCCAGAGATGAGGGAGGGAATGTGGTCTGAGGTGCAATATTGAGGCTGTATTGAAAGTATCCTATTCTAACCATTTGGTGGTGTGATGTACACTGGGGAAAAAAAGAGGCATATGTATAAATTTAAGAAGCTGAATTACTTAAACTCTGTAATACCTTAGACCCCTAAACAATATCTCTAACAAAAGGCAGAAGATGGATGCAATTATTCTCTCTCTCACCTGCCAAAGCCATCGAGCACTATGCAAGTAGAGTATTTCCATCGGCACCTGGAGAGGTCAGTAGGATGTAAACTTCACTGGTATATCTCTAGCGCATAAACCATAGACTATCAAGCTCCAAGCTATATAAGTTTATCAGAGGTGAGAAGAGCTGAATATTTCAATATATGTGTATATATAACTTTATATCCTATTTTTATAAAAATTTACAATTTCCTTCAAAATTTTGGCAGGATTTTTCCTCATTTCCAATCTTGATTGTTCTTTTTTTTTTTTTTTTTTTCTTTTTGTGTGTGTTTTATCTCCCACGGTCAAATTTTCCAGAGATTTGCTGGCTTTATTCTTTTTATTCTTTTAATTATTCATTCAATAGACCAGTTATTAGTCATTCCTCTATTCTGCTTTTTCTTTTCTAATCAATGTGTAACTTTAAATTTTATCCAATTCCTTAAGTTTTTATAAGGTTTAATCTTTTTTAAAGCTTTGAATAGTTATTTTAATAATCTCATCTTTTATTAAAACCATTTTAAAGGCAAGAAACTTCCTATGAATAATATTTGGGCTGCATTGTATTAGTTTCAAAATGCAGTTTCATTATCTTTATTTTTTTAAAATACTTTTACATAGAAAATGTTATTTTATTCAAAGGTATGTTTAAATACATACAATTTAACTACATTATTTTTAAATTTTAAGAAAAGGTAGATCATATCAATGAGCACACAAAGGGCTTCCCTGGTGGTGCAGTGGTTGGGAGTCCGCCTGCCGATTCAGGGGATGCGGGTTCATGCCCCAGTCTGGGAAGATCCCACATGCCGCGGAGCGGCTGGGCCCGTGAGCCATGGCCGCTGAGCCTGTGCGTCCGGAGCCTGTGCTCCGCAACGGGAGAGGCCACATTAGTGAGAGGCCCGCGTACCGCAAAACAAACAAAAAAAATGAAACAAACAAACAAAAAAATGAGCACACAAAGGACTGTCATACAGTGCCGCCTACCCCATGGCTATTTGAGTCAATTCTTTGGTTCTTTTCATTTTTATGTCATTATAATAGAAGTGTGGTTTTATTATCTATGGAATCCAGTTCAATACCTGTCAATAATACAGTAGATATTAAAGACTACCTAATAACCTTAAGTCCAATTGGTTTCTTCCAATATTTGAAAACCATGTGAAGCATCAGCAGAAAATTTATGCAAGAACCATAAGTTCTTTAAACATTATCTCTAATAGAAGCCAGATAATGTTAAGTTTAAATATGTTGAAATGTATTACCGTTTATAATACTTCCCATCATAATTCATCCAGAGAGATATCTTCAAGGTATCATTGGAATTAATTAGTAAAAACTCATCCATTGGGTTTGGATCACCAATGAGCAGAGCATTTATATGTGTTTGAGGAGACACATAATAGATAATCTGCTCTACATAAGATGAGGTAAGCCTGAATGATTCTCCATTTTTTCTTTTTTGCCTTTTTTCTGAGTATGGAGCCAACGCAACTTTACAATGTATTGCTACACCCTACCAGCAATTCATCATTCACTATTTCAGATACAGAGAAGGAATTATAACAGGAGCACGGCTATATGAATTGCATACAAGGATGGTATAGCTTCAAGTGGACCCTGAGGATTAATATCACTAATTTTTATAGTACTAATAATGTGAATTATTAAAATATTTAAGATATGTAAGCAAATAAGAATATTTTAGTATTAAGACAGAATAAAAATAAACTTTCCATTTAAAAGTGAATAGCTGGTTGTTTAGAAACATCTAACATCGCACCTTCAATATTAACATCCTAGAGAATTTAATTTATAATAATTAGCATGATTATTAAATATAGTCATGTGTCATGGTTACCTTATAGGTTTTTGAAGATACAATCTCTGAGTGCAAAGGGTTTAATTATACTCATTCATAGATATTGTATCATATTCCCTCTAGTCCATTTACAAAGAGGGATAAATGTCCTCTGAAATATCTTATAAAATATTCTTAATATGGAACAAAATCCAAATAGAATGTTTTTGAAAGTTAAAAGAAGCTAATTACCAGTCCCTTGGAAGTCTTTTTGAAAATAGCTTTTAAATCTTGCCAGATAAGTAGCAGCTTGCCCAAAAGGGGAATAGAGAAATTATTCATAAAATGGCATTTTACATCTAGGAATCTTTCCTGGAAATTAAAAGCTGTTTGGAGAGATTAAAAGGCTTTGGGGAAATGGGCAATAAATTGTAAACATCTTCCTAGATTATAGAACAAGATGTAAGGTCATTTTCAATTTTAAATGAGGAAATTGTTTAGGAAAAGGATTGAAAAAGACTGCATCAAGGTATATTAAATGGAGTGATACTTCAGCTCCTACAGGAAATAGGTACTTATATTTAACGAGCTATTACTCTTAAATTTGTTGTAATATATTCAGTTATAATTACACATTTGTGTTTGTATTTGTTTCTGTGTATTTATATCCATATTTAAGGTAAATAAAAAATGCTGAAATTGTGGGTCTAGAAATTATAAATAATTCCTGAGAGACATGGGATCAGATTGACAAGAGCAGCAAAAACATGTAGAAAAATATATGCGAGGGGGCAATGTAGGAATAAGATTGTAATGGGGGCTCCCCCATCCCCAAGGAAACAGCTATAAATCCTGCACATAATGCAGAAGGCAGCTCCTTGAAGACCCTGGGGAGTGAACAGAAGCTGCAGACTGGGAAACCATAACAGGATATAATTAGCTTTAGAATATTATAAACAGATTTTGTTCCAAAGAGGAACAAAATCTTTCATTTGTAGGAGGAAAGACAACAAAAACTGTCAACTTTAAAGTACTGGGAAAAAACAACTGCAATAGGGAGAAAGAAACAGAAAACCAGTGACACTTAAAGTGCAGGAAATTATCCTGTGCCTAAAACTACAGTTAAAGTGGGTCAAGAGCAACTGTAAAGGCCATTAATTCCATTATTCAGGTACTGGGATGGCAAGGATTAAGATATAATCAGACTATCAGAAAACACTCCCCACCATGCCATGTACAACTAAGATAACAAGTACAAACTACAAGTAATGGTTGGGCCTCCTGGGACAAAAGCAAAAGGCAAATTTCAAACAGGCAAAATTCACACTGAAAGCTGAAGGTGGAGCTGACACTGAGAAATGATAAATGGGTCTCCACCCTAAACAACCCTCAAGCAAACTGGGGCCCACCCTAAACCAAAGGTACTGCTGGAGGAATTTGAAGCCTGTGGTGCACTGTGGGTAACTACAGCAACAACAAATCTCAAACGCTGCCCAAGCCCTGACTACATTAATTCAAACACCTACACTAGAAGCCGAGCAAAAGGAAAGTTATACCCACCTCACTGTAACTAATAAAAATGTCTTTCAAAAAAGCAAAGGACAGGGCTTCCCTGATGGCGCAGTGGTTGAGTCCACCTGCCGATGCAGGGGACACAGGTTTGTGCCCCAGTCCAGGAGGATCTCACATGCTGCGGAGCGTCTGGGGCCCATGAGCCATGGCCGCTGGGCCTGCACGTCCGGAGCCTGTGCTCCGCAATAGGAGAGGCCACAACAGTGAGAGGACCGTGTACCGCAAAAAAAAAAAAAAAAGCAAAGGACAAATAAAGATTTTTGCAAATAAACAAAATTGGAAAGGATGCATTTCCATCACATCTACACTAAAAGAAATGTTAAAGGAGGCTCTTTAGGCAGAAGGACTATGACACCAGACAGCAAGATATGCATCTGCACAGTAGAAGAAAGAACACTGGAAAAAATGAAAATAAAATAAATTTTACTTTATTTTTTCTTATTCTTAATTGCTCTAAAATATAACTGTGTGATTAAAAATAGTATGAAAGAGTTGTATGTCTATAGTATGTGTAAGAATTAAGTGTCAGACTTCTCTGGTGGTGCAGTGGTTAAGGATCCACCTGCCAATGCAGGGGACACTGGTTCGAGCCCTAGTCTGAGAAGATCCCACATGCCGCGGAATAACTAAACCCGCACACTACAATTACTGAGCCTGCGCTCTAGATCCCACAAGCCACAACTATTGAGCCTGCACACCACAACTATTGAAGTCCGTGTGCCTAGAGCCCATGCTCTGCAACAAGAGAAGCTACCGCAATGAGAAGCCCATGCACTGCAACGAAGAGTAGCCCCTGCTTGCCACAACTAGAGAAAGCCCACACGCAGCAACGAAGACCCAACACGGCCATAAATAAATAAATAAATAAATATTTCAAAAAAGAATAAAATGTATACCAATCACAATACAAAGGATGGGAGGAAGGAATTTGGAATTTACTGTTATAAATTCCTCACACTATATGTGAAGTGGTATATTATTTGAGGGTAGAATGATTAATTAAAGATGTATATTGTAGACCATGGGGCAACCACTAAAATTTTTTTATTTACTAATTTGACCTAATCGACACTGAAAGAACATTTTACCCAACAACAGCAAATACATACTCTTTCAAATACACATGAAACAGTTACCAAAATAGATTATATTCTGGGCCATAAGACAAATTTACACAAGTTTAAAAGAATAGAAAGAATACAAAATGTGTTTTCAATAATATAATTAGGCTAATTATCAATTACAAAAAGCTATTTGGAAAAATCCCATGAATACTTGGAAGTTAAACAGCACCCTTCTAAATAACCTATGCATCAAAGATGAAATACACTCAATTTTGAACTGAGTAAAAATGAAAATACAACATATCAAATTTCCTGGGGTGCAGCTAAAGTAACGCTTAGAGGAAAATTTTTGGCATTGCATGCCTATATTAGAAAAAACAATAAAGAGTCAAATAGTAATTTATGCTTCCACAGTAAGAAATTAGATAAACAAGAGCAAACTAAACTAAAATCAAGCAATAAGATCAGCAATAGTAAAGATAAGATCAGAACCCAAGGCAGTATGGCATTATGCAAATGATAAACACATCAATCAGTGGAGAGCCCAGAACAGACCCCTACTGTCAAATGATTTTTATTTTTATTTTTAAAATAAAGGGAAGTCAATGGATAAAAATGGTCTTTTTCAAGAAATGCTGCTTGAAAATTTTGACATCCATATATATAATCATGTACCTCAATTCATATCTTATACTTTATGCAAAAATTAACTACAATGTGTTGTGTCCTTAAATGTAAACCATAAAATTATCAACCATCTAGAAAAAATTATGATAGAAAAGCTTTATGACCTTGGGTTAGGGGATAATTTTTAAATACAGCACTGAGGGGGAGAGATGAAGATGGTGAAGTTGTAGGACATGAAGTTTACCTCTTCCCATAAGTACATCAAAAATACATCTACATGTGGAATGATTCTCACAGAATATCTACCCAACACTGGCAGAAGACCTCAGATTTCTGAAAGGGTAAGAAAAATTCCACATAATTGGGTAGGACAAAAGAATAACGACAAAAAGAAAGAGAAAAGAATTGAGATGGAACCTGCGTCCCTGAAAGGGAGCTGTGAAAGAGGAAAGGTTTCTGCACTTGGGGATGTCCCCTCACCAGCAGGGAGATCAGCCACGACAGAAGAGGAGATTTGGAGCCTTGGAGGAGAGCACAGCAACCGGCTTGTAGCAGCCAGAACAGAGAGAAACCTGCACAGACAGTCAGTGCCACTGCCCTGCACTCCCCAGCATGAGAGGCATGTTCGCCGGTGTGGGCAGGGGCTGGGTGCTGAGCTCGGGCTTCAGAGATCAGATGTGGGGAGAGAACTGGGGTTGGCTGCATGGAAACAGCCCGAAGTTGGCTAGAGTCTGGTGTGACCACAACTGAGGGTGTATGTGGAGGAAGCCCTGGCCCAGCTTAGAGGACAGACAGCATTGTTTTGGGGGGTGGACAAGAGGAGGGACCTGCCATTGCAGCTTTTTTCCCTGCACATGCTCTCAGGCAGCAGGACATGACCTACACAAGTTCCAGGAGCTGTCGCGAGCTGCCACTGTTGCGGGCTGTGGGAGCACATACAAGTGGCCACCACCACCCTCCCAGGCTCCAGAAGCAGCTGCAAGCCACCTCCACTGCCATCACAGTTTCCGGGGGCACAAGAACTGCCACCACGACCTAGAGCCCCAGGAACAGGGAACACCTGCCAAATCTGCACACACCCTATTAAAGGGATAACGGCTAGCACACACTGAGGAAAGAGATGGCAGGCATCCTTCCTATAAAGCAGCCCTTACACCAAAAATATTAAACCCACACAAGCTACACAGGGAAGCTCCAAAATATATACAGCCCTCTAAGACCACAGTAGACAATTGTTTCTCCTAAACTCACAGAGTAAGAAAAATACAAGTAAAATGAAGAAGCAGAGGAACTGCTCCCAGTTAAATGGCCAAGAGAATTCCCCTGAAAGAACAAATAATGAAAGACACCAATTTCAAAAAGGAGATAAGGAAAATACTGAAAGAATTAAGAAAGGCTATCAACAGAAATGCAGAGTACTGTAAAAAGAAACTAGAAACTACCAAGCTGAGCCAAGAAAAATTAGACAACTAATTTGCTGAGACAAAAGCTGAGCTAAAGGCAAAGAATAGCAGAATGAATATTGCAGAAGAACAAATAAGTGATATGGAAGACAGAATAAAGGAAATCACCCAATTAGAACATCAGATAAAAAGTCAAATGGAAAAAAATGAAAGCAATATAAGAGACCGATGG
The DNA here is from genome assembly GCF_026419965.1 of Kogia breviceps. Lineage (NCBI taxonomy): Eukaryota > Metazoa > Chordata > Mammalia > Artiodactyla > Physeteridae > Kogia > Kogia breviceps. Next base: position 54,057,858 of record NC_081312.1, read on the forward strand.
GATAATATAAAGAGACCTATGGGATAATATTAACATGCCAATTTTCACATATTAGGGCTCCCAGAAGGGGAAGAAAGAGAAAAGGGGATTGAAAATGTATTTGAAGAAATTATGGCTGAAAACTTCCCAAAACTAAAGAAGGAAACAGAAATCAAGGTACAGGAAACACAGAGGCTCCCAAACAAGATAAAACCTGAACAGACCTACATTAATACATATTATAATAAAAATTGCAAAAGTTAAAGAGTATATTCTAAAGGCATCAAGAGAAAAACAAAGTTAATTATAAGGAAACCCCCATAAGTCTATCAGCTTATTTTTCTACAGAAATATTGCAGGCCAGAAGGGAGTGGCAAGATATATTCAAAATCCTAAAAGGGAAAAATACACAACCTAGAATACTCTACCTAGCAAGATTATCATGTAGAATAGAACGAGAAAAAGAATTTCTCAGACAGGCAAAAACTAAAAGAATATAGCAATACTAAACCTGTCCTAAAAGAAATATTGAGACGTTTTCTCTAAACAGAAAAGAAGCAAGAATCTACAGGAAAGAGAAAAACACAATTGGGAAGTAAATCACTTAAATAAGTACACAGATTTTTTTAAAAATATGAAACATTTTTGTGAAAACAATGATAACTACAATGAACAGCAAAATGATAAACATGAAGATGTAAAAGAGGACATCAAAATCATAAAATGTGGGGGAGGAGAGTAAGAAAACGTAGATTCTGGTTTGTCTGGGTTTTTTTTAGAATGTATTTTAGCCTATATGACTATCAGTATAAAGCAAGCAGGCATAGGAAGGGGTTAACATACTTGAAAAACAGGATAACCACAAATCAAAAACATACAACAGATTCACAAAAACCAAAAAGAAGAAAACACAAGCATAAGATAAAAAGTAATCATCAAACCACAAAAATAAAAACAAAAAAGAAAGGAACAAAGAAGAAACAGAATCAACTGGAAAACAAGGTTTAAAATGGCAATAAATACATACCTACCAATAATTACCTTAAATGACAATGGACTAAATGCTCCAATTAAAAGATGTAGAGTGGCAGATTGGATAAAAAACAAGAGCCTACAATATGCTGCCTACAAGAGACCCACTTTAGAGCAAAGGACACACATAGATGAAAAGTGAGGGGATGGAAAAAGATGTTCCATGTAAATGGAAATGATAAGAAAGTGGGGGTCACAATATTCATAACAGAGAAAATAGACTTTAAAACAAAGACCATAAAGAAAAATAAAGAAGGACACTGTATAATGATAAAAGGATCAATACAAGAAGAGGCTTTTACACTCGTCAACATATATACACCTAATATAGGAGCACCCAATTACATAAAACAAATACTAACAGACATAAAGGGAGAAATTGACAGGAATACAGTAATAGTATTCCTTTAACAACCCACTCACATCAATGGACAGATCTTCTAGACAGAAAATCAATAAGGCAACAGAGATCCTAAATGAAACATCAGAACAGCTAGACTTAATTGAAATTTTCAGACATAACATCCAAGAAAACCAGAATACACATTCTTATCAAGTGCACATAGAACATTTTCTAGGATTGACCACATAGTAGGGCACAAACCAAGCCTGAACAAATTTAAGAGTAGAGAAATAATCTCAAGTATCTCTTCTGATCACAACATAAAACTAAAAATCAACCACAGAAAAAGAAATGAGAAAAAAAAAAAGATTACATTGAGACTAAACAACATGCTACTAAAAAATCAATGGGTCAATGATGAAATCAAAGAAGAAATTAAAAATACCTTGAGACAAATGACAATGAAAAAACAACCATACAAAAATCTATGGCATGATGCAAAAGCAGTTCTTAGAGGGAAGTTCATAGTGATATAGGCCTTCCTCAAAAAATAAGAAAAATTTCAAATAAACAACATAACCTACCACTTAAAAGAATTAGAAAAAGAAGAGCAAATAAAACCTAAAGTCAGCAGAAGGAAGGAAATAATAAAGATCAGAGAGGAAAATAAATAGAGATTAAAAAACAATAGAAGAAAATCAATGAAACCAGGAGCTGGTTCTTTGAAAGGGTAAACAAAATTGACAAACCTCTGACCAGGTTCACAAAGAATAAAGGTGAGAGAACCCAAATAAGCAAAATAAGAAATGAAAAAGGGGATATGACAGCCAATACTGCAGAAATACAAAAAACCAGAAGGGAACACTACAAACAATTATATGCCAATGAATTTGACAACCTAGAAGATATGAACAAGTTTCTAGAAACATGCAGCCCACCAAAACTGAATCAAGAAGAAATAGATAAGTTAAACTAACCAATCACTAGAATTAAATAGAATCCATAATAAACCAAACAAACAAAACCAAAAAAAAAAAAAAAAAAAAACACAACTCCCTACAAACAAAAGCCCAGGACCAGGACCAGATGGCTTCACAGGAGAATTCTACCAAATATACAAAGAATTTATATTGATCCTTCTCAAACTCTTCCAAAAAGACTGAAGAGGAAGGAACACTCCCAAAGACATTCTATACATCCACCATCACCCTGTTACCAAAACTAGGTAAAGACACCACCAAAAAGGAAAATTACCGGCCAATATCTTTGTTATCAACAAAATATTATCAAACCGAATCCAACAACACAAAACAAAGATCATACACCATGACCAAGTGGGATTCATCTCAATTTCACATGGATGCTTCAACATATGCAAATCAATCAATGTGATACACCACATAAATGAAAGAAAAGACAAAAACCACATGATCATCTAAATAGATGCAATAAAAGCATTTGACAAAATTCATTATCCATTCATGATAAAAACTCTTACCAAAGTGGGTATGGAGGGCACACATCTCAACATAATAAAAGCTATTTATGACAAACCCACAGACAATATAATACTCAACAGTGAAAAGCTCAAAGCTTTTCCTGCTAAAATCTGGAACAAGACAAGGATGCCCACTCTCACCTCTTCTATTCAACATAGTATTGGAAGTCCTAGCCACAGCAATCAGAGAAGAAAAAGAAATAAAACGTATCCAAATTGGAAGGGAAGAGGTAAAATTGTCTTTATATGCAGATGACATGATACTATATATAGAAAACCTTAAAGACTCTACACATAAACTTCTAGAACTGATAAATGAATTCAGCAAGGTAGCAGGAAAAAAGATTAACATACAGAAATCAGTTGCATTTCTTTACACTAACAATGAAATATCAGAAAGGGAATGTAAAAAAAAAAAACTTTCACAATTGTACCCCCCAAAATAAAATACTTAGAAATAAACCTGACCAACAAGGTGAAAGACTTAAATGCTGAGAACTATAGAACACTAATAAATGAAACTGAAAGTGATTCAAGAAATGGAAAGATATCTCATATTCTTGGATTAGAAGAATTAATATTGTTAACATGGCCATACTACCCAAAGCAATCTGCAGATTTAATGTGATCCCCATCAAATTACCCATGACATTTTTCACAGAACTAGAACAAACAATTCTAAAATTTATATGGAACCAAAAAATACCCAGAATTTCCAAAGCAATCCTGAAGAAAAAGAACAAAGCAGAAGGCATAACTCCCAGACATCAGACAATACTACAAAGCTACAGTAATCATAATGGTGTGGTACTGGCACAAAAACAGATATATGGATTAATGGAACAGAATAGGAAGCCCAAATATAAACTCACACAATTCACCTTTGACAGAGGAGGCAAGGACATACATTGGGAAATAGACAATCTCTTCAGCAAGTAGTGTTGGGAAAGTTGGACAGCTGCATGTGAATCAATGAAGTTAGAACACATGCTCACACCATACACAAAAATAAACTCAAAATGGCTTTAACATTTAAACATAAGACATGACACCATAAAACTCCTAGAAGAGATCACAGGCAAAACATTCTCTGACATAAATCATACCAATGTTTTCTTAGGTCAGTCTCCCAAGGCAATAGAAATAAAAACAAAAATAAGCAAATGGGACCTAATCAAACTTACAAGCTTTTGCACAGCAAAGGGAACCATAAAGAAAACAAAAAGACAGCCTACAGAATAGGAGAAAATATTTGCAAATGATGTGACCAACAAGGGCTTAATTTCCAAAATATATTTACAAACAGCTTATACAACTCAATAACAAAAAAACAAACTACCCAATCCAAAAATGGGCAGAACACCTAAATAGACATTTCTCCAAAGAAGACATATAGATGGCCAATAGACACATGAAAAGATGCTCACCATCACTAATTATTAGAGAAATGCAAACCAAAACTGCAATGAGGTACCACCTCATACTGGTTAGAATGGCCATTATGAAAAATTCTACAAATAACAAATGCTGGAGAGGGTGTGGAGAAAAGGGAACCCTCCTACACTGTTAGTGGGAATGTAAGTTGTTGCAGCCACTGTGGAGAACAGTATGGAGGTTCCTCAGAAAACTAAAAATAAAACTACCATATGATCCAGCAATCCCACTCCTGGGTATATATCCAGACAAAACTATAATTAAAAAAGATGCATGCTCTCCTATGTTCATAGCAGCACTGTTTACAATTGCCAAGACATGGAAACAACCTAAATGTCTATCAACAGATGAAAGCATAAAGAAGATGTGGTACATATATACAATGGAATTCTACTCAGCCATAAAAAAGAATGAAATAACACCACTGCATCAACATGGATGCAACTAGAAATTATCATACTAAGTAAGTCAGAAAGACAAATACCGTATGATATCACTTATATGTGGAATCTAAAATATGACACAAATGAACCCATCTATGAAACAGAAACAGACTCAAGGACATAGAGAACAGATTTGTGGTTGCCAACAGGGAAGGGCTTGGGGGGAGGGATAGAGTGGGAGGTTTGGGTTAGCAGATGTAAGCTATTATATATAGAATGGGTAAATAAGGTATAACACAGGGAACTATATTCAATATGCTGGAAACGAGTATTTTTTGAAATGTATATATAATAGAATCACGTGGCTGTACAGAAGAAATTAACACAACACTTTAAAACCATTATTATTCAAAAAATAAATAAATAAATACTGAAAGCACAACTTATAAAAGAAAATATAAATTTTACTATCTGCCTGTGAAAGACATTGTTAAGAGAATGAAAAAAATAAGTGCAGACTAGACAACAATATCTGTAAAACACATACAGTTCTAACACATGACTTGCATCCAGAAAATATAAGAAATCAATTAAAAATGGTCAAAAAAACCACCCTTAACTGAAACTTTATCAAAGAAGGTATGTGTACGTTTTTGCTCACAAATTAAGACTTTGTTACATTAGAAAGATTTTGAGAAATTCTTGAGACAGGGATGTTCATGATGTGGAAAGACAGTATCAGAATTAGTAGTGGTGCACTGTTTTCATAAATAAAGCTAGTAGGTCCTAGGATGATGGGAAGCATGCCACTGTTCAATAACCATCATTCTGAGGATCTGTTAGATAATAAAACAGCTCCTACACGTTTCCAGTACACACAGCCATGGAATCCCCAAGAAGAAACAGCTGATCAGATTCTGAGAGGACAGCAAGGGGAAGGATGAGAGGCAGCAGTTCTCTTGTCAGCTCTGACTCTTCCGACAAAAATTCTGGAAATGAAATTGGCCCCAAACCAACAGCTTTACTACCAATTCCAAGATCAAATGATTTAGAAGTCACCTACTAGAGAAATGTTTGCCAGATGTGAAGCTGATCTGAAAACTTTACTCTGAAATTGTTTTGTAGTCTTTCCTTATTTATGCCTATCTCAAAACATAAAACATATTGGTGCCTACATACTAGTCATCTCACTCAAATCATTTCCATTCATTTGACGATATTAACTGTTACCTACTATATACCAGGCAGAACATTTTAAATCACTAGTACCAAGGAAGAGAATAACACCTAGATTTGAATTAACCTTAAAGTTCATGTGCAAAACTGAGTAAGCCCTGTGTTTATAAAGTATATAGCTTTGTAAGTCCTACCAGTTAATGTTTCATGGGGTTGGTTATGAGTTAGGACCTAGGTGGGTGCTTCTTAAGCTTTAGTGTGCATGTGAATTCATTCAGATCTTAATGTGCAGATTCTGTTGCAGTATTTTGAGGTCGGGCCCCAAATTTTGCATTTCTAAACAGTTCCAAGCTGATGCAGATACTGCTGGTCTGTGGAACACATTTGGAATTTTAAGAGCCTAGAATACTGAGTGCTTCTCAGTACTGAGTAAACTCAGAATAACTTTATGTAGTCCCACACGTGACCAAAGAAGATGCTGCTACTGTAGGTCTAGGGGCAAGACCAGGCTGCAGTAAGTGCAAAAATCATTTGTAGCTTTAAACACAGTTTTAATCTCAAGGTTCTTACTTTGTGTCATCACATTAAAAAAAATCTTTAATCCTAGTCCAGCAAATTTACTTTAGGAAGTACTAATATCAATAAATTTTAGCAAAATTCCTTTAAAAACTGAAAATAAACATCATATACAAGAAAACCCATACTGAGGTTCAGATAGGTAATATATGTGAAAATTCATTTAGAAACAATATTACATTGGAAGATCATGTTAACAAACCCTCCATAATTTTACCTTAGCAAGTAACACATAATATTTTAAAGAGTATTATGTACTTGTCCAAAAATTATTAAACTTTATGTGAATGAGGTATTATAAATGAAATCTCTCCTCAATTTCTGGCCACCTCCAAGTTGAGAAATGAGGTTATTTTTTCAGGGATAATTTATTCATTGATTTTATTTGTATTCTTTCTACTTCAGAATATAAAATAGCAACCTATCATAACTGAGATTAGAATTGCCATTTCTTTATCATAATGCTCACTCAGGCAATGAAAGAAAAACAAAACAGTTGTCTAGTTCTATTTGAATTGTTTCTTCTGCTCATAATGATACCTTGTAGTTTTCTAAATTATTATTGGAACAGAATTTTATTTTTCACTTTAAATGAATTTTTTTCTTCTTTTTCCTAAACCTGTTTATTTCTAAAACTATTTATATTTTATCTGTAAAATTGATTTTTCTCATCACCTTATAATTTAGTTTTTACCTTATATATGTGTGTATATATACAAACACATACACACAAATATAGAATATTTTTAAATAAAATTAATTTTATTTGAAGAAACAGGTATATATTCAAAGAAGAAAAAAATGCTTCACTAGAAATAAGTTCTCATATTCATTTCACAGGGTTTTTTTGGTCAAGGTCCCTTGTCATTAATAGCATATATACTCTTAGTATGTATAAGCAGGGCCAGTGAACACACTATGTGAGTTTTGTAGAAGCATAACTTTAAAATTATCTCTCTCTTATCTTAGGTTGTTTAACAATATTGTCATCTTGAACCTCTAATTTAGTCCTTAAACATGTAAGGAATATATTTAAATGCATTCTCCATTAACTATCTATTACTTTTATATTAAAGCTAAAACAAATATAAAGGTGTGAAGTAAAATTCATGTTTTATGGCAAGAAAAGAAAAAATTAAACATAAAATTTAAACATTTTTCTCTGCCCTTTGGCCTCTTCTCTCCCCTCTACTGTGCACTGTGTATCTGCATTATGAATGGACAAAACCTCCCCCATTGCCAGAAATATCTGCTCATAAAGAGCAACATTCTCCTAGCAACAATAAGACAACTCCTTAAAAGATAACGTTCCTTTTTGATCTTGTAAGGGGTCACATGACACACCACTTTGTACTTGCAGACCTCTCACTCAAAAAACATATATTTTGACTTCTAATGGGTGAAACAGTTCTCAGAGATTTCTGAGATGCTGTTCCCAGGTTATAATTTGGCTCAAACAAAAATTTTCCATTACTTTCTTAGATAGTTTTTCATCAACAAAGGAAACAATGAAACTTATTACATAATTATTAATATGTAATATTATATGATTATTCAATTTAATCTCATGCAATTTGAAATATAATATTTGCATATCTAATTTGTAGCATTAAAATATAACATCACTACTCTAGGAGTCAATTCAAGAAGCAGATCATTTACAAATATATTAAACTGTAAAGACCATAAAACTGTAAAATAAAATGGATAAATGAGAAGTTTCACTTGTTTTTTTTTTGACTTATGTTAAGCATGCACCAGCATTTGGAGATGTTTGTTTGGATTACACTGAATGCAGTGTAGTCATTATTTCATCAGTGTGTTCTTTTCATTGCATACTTTATAGCATTGCATATATAGCCTGGGTGCACTTACATAATTATTGCATCAACAAAATTACTCTTAGGTAAATATATACAAACCACTTTTATCCTTCAAGAATAGTGGTATTTTAATAAACTTTCTTTTCAAAAAATATTTTGCAATTTCCAAGCCTCTCTGGATTCTCCATATTTTCAATCAGGTAAATGAAATTTACCCTTATTTTGAACTCAGCTGTTTACAAATAAAAGAATAAAATTTCACCCTTGATTCATTACATAGTTAGCATTTGCATATAGTTATTTTAGGGCATTCTGACATTCAGCTGATATTATTGAACGCCTATTTCATTTCACCTGCAGTATTCATTGCACATAACCTTATACATTGTTAGCTTCAATAAATTATATAATAGTAATACATTTTTTCAATTTAATAAATAGTTCCTAGTCTAAAAGGTTGGGCTAAGTAATATTGGCAATTGTTTTAATGCTGGATCTCTCAGAACTGGCAATACGTTAATGTACATTATGACTTCTCAGGAGGAAGATTTTCCAGGATTTTCCAAGTATTTCTGATCATGGAACTTATTGTTTGTACAGTATGTCTCAAAACTATTGTGCTGCGGTACATAATTTGTTATTGGGGGGGTGTTGACATAAAGTACTATGTAAGAAATAATGGCAAAATATATAGATTTTTAAGTGGTCACTCGCCTTAATAAACACTTATTTAACTGAGTATATACCCATTAAAAGGACAATACAGCACTTTTACAAAACATATAAAATGTGATTAATAAAATAACTTATTTCCATAAAATTTGAGATTTTAGAGAGCCCATCTGACTGTAACTTATTTAGCACAACTTAGAAAATGTTTTGTGGTAGAGACCTGTTAGAATAAGTCTGTTAGATTTAGATCATTCCTAGAGGATTGTTTACAATCCTTGGCACACATTTTAAGAGAGAAGCAAACAGTTATTTGTTGAGAATAGAGGAATTGAGATGGTAAATGGGCCACATATTTGATGACCAGAGGTACTGGGATTAATGTGAGGAAAGGAGAAAACAGACTTTTTACTTTACAATGTGTAAGCTAACTGTTCAAAAGTATAAAAGACTTCTTGGGAAAGAATGGATTTCTCTGTTAATGAAGGTACTAAAACATAGAAAAATTTATTACTTCTTTCTTAGACTCCTAAAGAGAATACAAGGGTCAAATGAAATGTTACAAAAATATATTTTCAAACTTTACGTTCTATGATTCTATAGTCCAGGAATAAAAAAGCAAGCTTTCTATTTTGTAATATGTGGACTGTTCACATATTCTAAGTAGACAGAAATAAAATCAGTTCATATAATAGCCAAATTTATCCCATTTTATCTTATTTAATCAACATGTAAATTCTGAAGAGATAATAAACATCAAAATCCTAGTAAACCCAATGGCTTTGGGGTCTTGTCCAAATGAAATCATTCCCTCCTCTTTTGATTCTACTTGACCTTTTATAAAAGAACAACCATGACCAGATTGTTAGGTTTGAAATTGCTATAGAAAATTAGTATAATTTTGAAACAATAGATGGATGGGAAACATTATAATTATCTCAAATGACTAGGCCAAGATAGACATTTTAATAAATGATGTTGGGACAATAGGGAAGCCATTTAGAAAAACTTGAAATCAGATCCTATAAGGTAACACACAGCTACACAAATTCTAAGAGAAATAAATGACTGAATTCCTTGATTACCTGAATGTATGGGAAAGCTTTCAGACTATAAATCAAAATGCAGAAGCAATAAATAAATAAAGTTATAAATGTGATTACAAATTTAAAAGTACATACTTTTACATTGCTAAAAATATCTCAAAGTCAAATATAAACAAAAAACCTGGGAGGAAATGTTTGCAAAATATATCAGACAAAAGACAAAATCCATTTTATATAAAAATCAAGGCCTTTTTTTTTAATTGAGAAAATAAGGAGTCCAGTTTCTAGTCAAAATGGAGTAAGAAGGATCAGAATATCCTCTCATTTGAAACAACTATGACAAAACATATGATACAATGACACTTAAGTTACTGGACAACAGACAGTGAAGGACAGCCCTCCCTAAAAGACTGGAAACAACTTAAGTAAGCCTGACAATTGTCCCAGATGACATCCTGGAGAAAGTTTCTGGGAAAGAGTGAAGGAAAGAGAGCCTAGGCAAATACAATTGTCTCTCTGGTTGAAGAATGGAGCTGGGATCTAAGGAAACCTAGGCAGCTTCACAGAGCAATTTCATAAGGCAGAGTGCTGGAGAGGGAGGGCTGCACGTACCAACAAGGAGAGGATGTCACAGATCTGAAGAGGGTCCCTATCAATATTCAGTTGAATACCAATTGCTCATTTGTATGAAGAAACTAAGGTCTTAGAAAGAATCACCTAAAAAGATTATAAGAAAAAGGGAACAGAGTTCATACAGAGCATAGAAAAATTCCTGTTCTCACTAGCTTGAGTGAAAAAAAAACAACTTGTAATTAATGGGGCCACAGCTAGAACAGTCAGAGTCTTGACTCAGTAGTAGGGAAAGATTATTTTTAGTCCAAACACAGTTCTAGTTTCACCTAACAAAAAGTAAGACCCAAATGATCAAACTCTTTCCAAGTAATCTGATCATGTTCCAGATAAAAAGGTCAAGGATATTTATAGGAAAACAAAATTGCCCTTACAAATAAAAAGATAAAATTGACAATATCCAGAATCTAATTAAAAAATCACCAGGAATGCACAAAAATACAACACAAAATACAAAATGAAAATATATCCCTAAATGAGGAGGAAAAATAAATCCATTAAAACTGACCCAGAAAATGATAGAGTTAGTACTCATTGAAAGTTATTATACATTCAAAGAGCTAGAGGAAAGACTGAACATGTTAAGGAGAGACATGGATAATATAAAAAAAGTCTCAAATCAAACAACTTGATATGAAAACAAAATGTCACAGATAAAAAATACACTGGATGAGATTAATGATTGGTTAGACATTACAGATAAGATTAGAGAACTTAAAGATGTAGCAATAGAAACACTCCAAAATGAAACACAGAAAAAAGAAGTCTGAAAACTATGGCCTCTGGGCCAAATCCAAACATGTCCACTTGTTTACATATTGTTTATGACTATTTTACCAGTGTAACAGTAGAGTTGAGCAGTTTGTGACAAGGACTATAGGCCCACAAAGTCAAAAATATTTACTGTCTGGCTCTTTACGGAAAAGTTTACAAACCTTTGTTCTAGCCAATGCAATAAGACATATATGATAATGAAAATAATGATGGGTATGATTACAGAGGTAGTAGCAGTAAAGTATATTATTTGCTTAGGAAGAAATTAAATTTGTATTCACAGAAAACATAATAATTTATAGAAAATTTCACTGAATCTACTAAGAAGCTACCATAAGTGAAAACATGAGTTTAGCAAAATTATTGGATAAAATATATAAAATTTAACTGCATATCTATAAACTGGCAATCAACAATCAGAAATTAAAATTATAAAAACAATACCATGTACACTTGCATTAATAATACAAAATATTTAGGAATAGAGCTGACAAAAATATGGTCAATAGCTATACAATGAAAACCACAAAACTTTGCTGAAAGGAACTAAAGAAGCCTTAAATGGCAGGGGGGAATTGACTACAAAGGGTTACAAGTGATTTTTTAGAGTGATGGAAATATTCTATTTCTGGATTATAGTGGTGGTTGCATGGCTGTGTCAGAACTCATCACATTTATACACTTTAAAAGGGTGAATTTTATCACATTTGTAACTTAATAAGCTTGTCCCAAACAAATCCTATTTCTTTTAAAGTGTCAAAGACATGAATAATTAAAAATAAAAAATAAAATTAAACATGAATGATGTAAACTTAAGGTAAGGGATACAAAAATTAAAACTATAGTGCAACGCAATTCCTCACCCATCAGATCGGCCAAAATTTAAAAATTAGGCTAAACTGAGAGATTGGGATTGACAAATACACACTAGTATATATAAAATAGATAACTAATAAGAACCTAGTGTATAGCACAGGGAACTCTACTCAATACTCTGTAATGGCTTATATGGGAAAAGAATCTTTAAAAAAAAAAAAGAGTGGATATATATATATATGTGTGTGTGTGTGTGTGTGTAACAGATTCATTTTGCTGTACACCTGAAACTAACACAACATTGTAAATCAACTATACTCCAATAAAAATTTTTTAAAAAAACATTATAGGAAAACTGAGACTCTCATACATCACTGATGGGAAGGTAATCAGGAACAAATTTGGCAATAACTAACAAAACTATATGTTGTTATTCTTCTTCACTGAAATTCCACTTCTAGGAATTTACCTTGACGATACAACCACAACAATACAAAAATACATATGCATGGGATTATATATTACAGGATTGTTACTGAACAACACTGGAGACCATTAAATGTCCCAACACAGAACTTTGCTTGAATAAACTGTGGTACATGAGCATAAGTGTAAAAAGCAATGTGCAAATGAACACCCACACCCACCCACCCAAACTGTAAGAAAGAAGAAATAAGGAAGCATGCATAATTTGCTTACTTTAACAGATTGAAGCTGAAGGACCCTACTTCCAGGAATGAGGCAGTGCTGCAATCCCCTCTGCAGAAAACAAATATTAAATTGGAAAATGTTATTTAAAATCAACACTTCAGGCACTTAAAAAAGAACTAAAAATTCAGATAACAACTTGAGAAGTATTTATGCATGATAATTTGTTACTGTGTTGTGTAAGCACACAGAATTTGTGGTATTCTTGCCCCATAATCCCACCCTCACTTAGAGCTGCAAAGCCTGCTGCTTTACCAGCCAGAGGTACTGAGTACCCTTTGAGGCAAGCATCAGGAGCTTCCAGTATTGTAAAAGGCAGATTTTGGAAATGAGAGACCTGAAGACTGACTGAGAAAATAAACTTACCACACAAGCCTCCCTGGCTGAAGGCTGACTAAACTACCTACACCTAAGGAGATCCTAGAAGCCCAGTGAAAACTGAAAGCCTGGGGAGACTTGAGACTTTTCTGTCTCTTTAAATGTGTTCGTCAAGTCACACACACAACTCAGAGAACAAAGGGTGGAAACCTTAATTGCTTGAAGTATCTGACCTTAACCTTTGACTGACTTTAAAGTATGCAGGTAGAAGCTATGCTACTGGAAAAAAAAAAAAAAAAAAAAAGCAAAATGCAGAGATGGCATACTAGAGGGAGATAGATTTCACAGTATGAATACAGAAATTTTAATTGCCTATTAAACAACTAATTAAATTAAATGAAATGAATAAACAACTAAAAATACAGAAATTCTCAGTAAAGCAAAATAGAATCAGAGATTGCTGCATTGTATTGTCCACAACGTCCAGTTTTCCAATAATTATTAGCTGTGCAAAGAAATATGGAATATTCATGAACAATAAGGGGAAAGAAAAATAGAGCCAATAGGAATAACTCTGAATGTCTGAGTGTGCCCAGATGCTGGATTTAGCAGACAAAGTCTTCAAAACAGCTTTTATATATATGTTCAAAACTTAAATAAAAAAAGAATTATAAGATTATGTGCAAAGAATTAGTAAACAAATAGGGCATCTCAGTAGAGAAATGGAAACTATAAAATAATCAAATGGAAATTTTACAGTTGAAACACACCATCAAAATTCTCCAGACGGGTTTGACAGCAAATTTAAGATGTCAGAGAAAGACTCACTGAATTTCAAAGTAGACTAACAGTAATTGTCTAACATCAAAAACAGAAGAAAAATAGACTGAAGAAAAATGAAAGAATCTCATAGATGTGTGGCACATATCAAGCATTCCACAGGAAGTGAAAGTGGAGTCCCAGAAGTAGAAGAAAAAGAGAAAGGAGCAGAAAAATACTTGAAGAAACAATGGCCAAGAACACCTCCAATTTGCTATAGAACAATAACTTTCAGATCCAAGAAACTTAACAAATCTCCTGTAGGAAAAGACAAAGGAAATCATACATAGATCTATCACAAAGTGTTAAAAGCCAATACAATAACAAGACCAAGAGAAAATACAAAACACTTGGGGGCAATTAATAGTATTAATGATTGGCATTTCATCAGAAACAATGGAAGCAAGAAGAATGGTATATCAAAGGTGTTGAAAGAAAAAAAAATTAACTGTCAAGTAAGAATTTTATATCTGGTGAAAGTACCTTTCAAAAATTAAGGTGTAAAAATAGACGTTTCTAAGTAAAGAAAACCTGAATTTGTTGCTACCAGATTTGTGCTACTAGAAATGCTAGTGGAAGTCCTTGAGACTGGAGAAAAATGCACAAAAAGGTAATCTGGATTGACAAAAAGGAATAAAGACATTGGAAATAGTAAATATGGAGGTTAATATAAAAGTATACATATAATGTTTCCTTCTTTGACTTTCTTTAAAAGACATGCTTGTTTAAAACAAAAACTGTAAAATTATATTTTGAGATTGATACTGTATATACATGTAATACATATCACAATAACACACAAAAGAGAGGAAATGAAACTACACTAATGCAAAGTTTTTATATTTAATGGAAGCAAATATGTATTTATTTGAAGTATACCATGATAAACTAAAAATGTGTATTGTGATCCTTAGAGCAACTATTAAAAACAATGTAGGGCTTCCCTGGTGGCACAGTGGTTGAGAGTCTGCCTGCCGATGCAGCGGACACGGGTTCGTGCCCCGGTCTGGGAAGATCCCACATGCCGCGGAGTGGCTGGGCCTGTGAGCCATGGCCGCTGAGCCTGTGTGTCTAGAGCCTGTGCTCCTCAATGGGAGAGGCCACAGCAGTGAGAGGCCCGCGTACCGCAAAAAAAAAAGGTAAATAAGCACAACTAAAAATTAAATAGAATTAGAATTGTATAATAAAACATTTTTACACAAAAGAAAGCAGTAAGGCAGGAACAGAGGAACAAAGTTATGATACAAAATAAATATTAAGATAGCAAAAAAGTCAATCATATCAGTAAATACTGTTTATGGCTTAAATAACATAATAGAAAAGGCAAATATTGTTAGACTAGAGTAAAAAAGAAAGCTCCAAGCATATGCTTTCTATAAGAGATTCAAATTAAAAAAATCAGACACAATGGGGTTGAAAATAACAGAATGCAAACACAAATCACAGGAAAGATGAGCAATTATTCTTACATCAGAAAATATAGGTTTAAAACAAGAAATATTGGTAGAGATAAAGATGGAGATTTTTATGATTATGCAAAAGTCAATACAACAGGAAGATACAATTACAAATGTAAAAGTATATAACAACTGAGCTTCAAAATACATGAAGCAAAAACTTAGAAAATTAAAAGAAAAATTAGAGAAACAAACATTTATAGGTGGAGATATTAACATTTTCTTAGTAGCTGATAGAAAACATAGATAGAAAATCAGTAAGAATATAGAAGACCTGAAAACAATATCAACCTCCATGACCTAATTGACAATTGTAGAAAACTTCATCCAACAACACAAAAATATATATTCCCTTCAAACAGCCATGGAAAATTCACCAGGATAGAACACATGCTGGATCATAAAATAATTCTCAATAGATTTAAAAGGTCTGAAATCAAACATTACCAAAAGTGACTCACAAAGAAATTTAAAATTTTAATAGCTGTGTATCAAGTTAAGAAGACTGCAGGTTAAAGGTCAATATACACAACTCTATTTTATCAATTTTATTTCTATATACTAACCAAAAACTTCCTAAAATGAAATTAATGCACAGATTCCATTCACAATAGCATAAAAATAAAAGTTCATATTTAACAAAAAATGTATAAGACCTAGAAACTGAAAACAACACAACACTGACACAAGAAATTAAAGAAGACCAAGATAAATGGAGAGAGATATCATGTCCATGAATTGGAAGACTTAATAAGTGCTAAGATGTCAAATTTCCTGAAATTTATTTATAGATTCTATAAATAAACCAAACAAATCCAAATTCCAGCAACTTTTTGCATAAATTGACTATAAAATTTTTGTAGAGATGCAAAGGATTCAATATATCCAAAACAATTTTGAAAAATAATAAAGTTAGAGGATCTACAACCTGATTCTAAGAGTTACTATAAATCTACAGTAATCAAGACAATATGGGGACTTCCCTAGTGGTG
Source organism: Kogia breviceps (assembly GCF_026419965.1). NCBI lineage: Eukaryota > Metazoa > Chordata > Mammalia > Artiodactyla > Physeteridae > Kogia > Kogia breviceps. The sequence goes on from NC_081312.1 coordinate 54,074,331, forward strand.
CAGTGGTTAAGAATCCACTTGCCAATGCAGGGGACATGAGTTTGATCCCTGGTCTGGGAAGATCCCACATGCCGCAGAGCAATTAAGCCCATGCGCCACAACTACTGAGCCTGCACTCTAGAGCCTTGCAAGCCACAACTACTGTGTCCTCATGCCACAACTACTGAAGTCGGCACGCCTAGAGCCCGTGCTCTGCAACAACAGAAGCGACCACAATGAGAAGCATGCCCACCGCAACAGAGTAGCCCCCACTCTCTGCAACTAGAGAAAGCCCGCGTACGGCAACAAAGACCCAATGCAACCAAAAATAAATAAATAAATAAATTAAATTTGTTAAAAAAAAAAGATATGGTATTGGTATAAGGATTATACAAATACTATATCATCTTGATATAGATATATGTCATATATATATACACACTTATTATATATACTTATACATCATTTATATATTATACATATACATGTATATATGCTGATTAGCGGAACATATAGAGTCAAAAAAGAAATCCATACAAGGTCAACTGATATTCTCCAAAGATGCCAGATAATTCACTGGTATTGGTTCACAACCTCAGGAGTTCCCCAGGTGAATTTGAAACTGGTCCTCAAACACAGAGGGCAAGAAGTGACCAAAGAAAGAGGAAGACCACAACAAACTGGTAGGTGGCAGGTTTAATAAACAAGGGAACTTACATATGAGGTTTGTCTTGGGTGGCAGCAAGATGAGTAGATCTCTGCATCCACCTTCCAGAATCTTAAAAGTTTATATAGAAGCCTTAACTGGGTTCAGTCATGTATACTGTCCAGATGGTCTCAACACCACCTTACTATCTCAAGGCTGTGTCCTTGAAAATGGCTCCCACTGTGGGGGTAGTGGGTGTGACATACATTCCAAGGAAAGAGCAGTGGGGAGGAACCAGCTCTTGGGTCATGTCTTGTCTATGATCTCCACCAACAATTAGGGAAAGGATAATTGTGGGTTTTTTCTTTCAATAAATGATATTAGAATAACTGTATACCCTTAAAGGATCAATAAAGGAATACTGACTAATGATTTATTTCATTCAGTGGATTATATTCCAGTACTTATTTATTTTTGTGCATAAATTGTCCCTTATTTGGCCCTCTGGACCATTTCATGGCTCCTTTAATATAAGTGGTAAAGTTGGAAAATCCCCATTTTGCTACTGAAATAATAAAAATTGTTTGGGCAAGACTCATCAATAGATTACACATCTAAGGGAGGACTCTGATGAGAAAACAATAGACAAACCCAAAATAAGAAATATTTTATTTTAAAAACAAATATCAGTGTCTTAGAAAGACTAAAGAATCCCACCAGATTAAAGGAGATTACAGGGACATGACATTTAAATGCAGTATGTAATCATGGAGAGGATCCTGTACTGCAGGTGGAAATATTATAACAGGAAAATGGGTCCTAGCCACTGGGTAGCTGATAGGATTGAGATACAGATTATCAAAGTATCATATCAATGTTACATTTTCTGAATTTCATAATTGTATTATGATTTTAAAAGAAATATACACAAAATACTATTAGAAACAAAAAGAAGTAAAGACACAGCTAGCTATAAAGCAAATATGCCAAAATGTTAAAAATTGATGAATATGAGTGAAGGATATACTGGAGTTTTTGGTAATATTATTTTTATATTTTTCTAAGTTCAAAATTATTTCAAAATAAGTTTAAAAAAACCCCACAATAACCATATATAAGGTAACACAAAACTCAAGATATTTCAACAAACTGGGAGGCAAACTTTATTTAAGGGAAGCCAATTTATGAAGAAAACAATCAAAACCAAAACTTTTAAAAAATTTAATGTAAGGAAATAGTAGGCTTATCTTAAGAAAACATGAGTAAAAGTACAAATATAAGCCTCATGAGAAAGTAAACATTATATGAAAATAATTTTGCTCTTTTTATTTTCAAAAGGGTTGAGCACCAATCCATATGTGGGTAGATAAGATAAAGATAATAAATAAGTGCAGCCAAAACACAGACTTCTTTTCTGTAAGTGCAAAATAGTCTGTTAAATTTTTAACCTTTGAAAAAACGTTTGTATGTGGAACATTCTCAAGTTACAGCTCATCCACTACACTGTGATAGAATAACACCTCATCATATATCATTAAATTAAAAGATATGTGCTTTAGTAATTAATCTCAATACCCATATGTTCTCTGGAATGGTTTGGAGTTAATACACAGGAATAATTAGTTTTTTTAATGCATTTATACATACTTATCGTAATCTTACTTGTTGAAATCAAATATTTCAATCATGTCAATGCTGATACTTACTAACCAAAACATCTGAGCATGGGCACAGAATTTAAAAAGAAAGTTTCTTAAAATTATGGGATAGAAATGGGATAAAAGAAAATGTCTCTTTCATCCTTTGTATTCAGATATTATTATAATTAAATTTAGAGTTGTGACAGGCACTTAGCAAATTAATGGGGTTTAGATATGTGAAATACAGTCCAAGGACATTTAACAAGTAGAGAAAACAAAAATGTACCCGTATTTTCAACTTCTGTCTAATGCTTCCTTCTCTATACTATACTTACTGTTGACTAAAGTTAAAAATACTATAGACAAAATTCTAACAGATATAGAAATACTGCATAAATTATTTATATGAGTCCATGCATGTGTGTTTTTGTTGTAAGTCACAAAAGTATTTTATAATTTGGTGAAACATTTATAATAGAATCTCGTGTTAAAAATCAGGGAAATAATTTTTAACATTTTTATCACAATAGCATAAAAAAATTAAAATGAATTAAATCACATTACAAAATAGTTACACATTTCAGATTGTCGTTTTTACATGTTATTACATAAACCCCTAGAGTCATGGAGCAAGAGCATGTCCTTTAAGGTAGAGAAACATTTTCCATTTGAAAAACCAACTCTTAATGTGCTTTATTAGGCCCTAATAGAGACTGAATATAAGGCACTAAATGACTTGAGACCAATGAAACTTATTATGAGCTAATATTAACAGATCTACCAAATAATAAGACATAGTAGAAAAACAGAATATGGTGAAAATGATTTATTTACTTGTAAATAAGCTCAAAGGCATGCCCAGTTTCCCTACCTCTGCAGCACTGATGCTTCTCCCTTAATTCACACCTTAGGTCTTCTCTGTGTTTCTTATAACCAACTAACATAAAATGAAAGGACTTAGGCCTGATTCACAAATGTGTTAGTGCGGTAAGTTGGTTGAAGCCAGAAATGGATGGTTGTTGCCCGCAGTCCAGAAGGACTTGATTATAGACCTATGTGAAAGTGAAGTTGGTCTTATGTAGATATATAATAACTCTTGGGTAGTGGGATCAGCTTGGTTACTGGGTCAAAAACCTGAAAGGACCAAAACTGCAAGATCTGGGGACAAGAAAGTCTGGGGAAGAAGCATATGGATCCATATATGGAAGAGTGCACAAATGCATGCATCTTTATAACTCACATAACACCAACCGTAGAAGATACACTTCAGAGAAGATAGAATGACCTGTCCTGACAATATCAGACAGATACTCTGATCAGCCATTCCAGTGATTTCACTGTGGGCCCATAAAAGGAGGGATTATGTTTGCAAAAGTGGTAGCTGCTGATGAGATAATAGCATAGATTTCCTCCCACTATGCGGATCCAGCTATTGATCTTACTGAATAAACAGGCTGCCAACATCTGAGACTGATTTTGAGTTCCTTTTATGGCACCATTTTTCAGGGAGGTCATCCAGATATCTGGTGACAAATCAATTACATTATACACTTTCAACCTTGAAAGGGTCAGTGAAACTCCCTCAGTAGAACTGATAAATACTCCAGATATGATACTCTGGATCATTCAACAATACAAATGACATTGATCAGCCAAAGATCAGCTGGCTAAAGATAATAATCTCTAGAATGAGAGCTGGAAAAGGGAGATGGAAAGTAATAATTGTAACCCAAGTACCATTTGTAGCTCAATCTTATAATTCTCTATAGCCTTTTAAAATGTATTGCAAATAGCTATTACCTTGAACAATTAGACTTGCACATCCCCTTCACTAGCAGAAGAAGTGAGGGCAACCTATTCTTATTCTATAAACCATAACTGGGTATCACTGAAGTATGCGAGAAGATCTGATTAGTCCATTGGGTAGACTGAATCACATCCAATTCATATGTCTCCTTTGCTTCACTTGGCTTTACCTGCCTCCTGATTCCTCAGGCACCTGGGCAATGGAGTACTCTAACTGCCATTGCTCTGACCTCATCTCTCAATATTCCTAAATATTGTAGGGTTTCCCAGAGTGCGGGCCAGGCTCTGACAGAGTATCAATTACCCCAGTGGAGCAGAAGCTCCAACAACTATGGCACCTAAGCCTAGACTGATCCCACCCACAGAGGCTTTGGCTCTTCCCACAAATTCCAGACTCAAATGAAGTGCCATGCTCAAGGTTATGATTCTGCATTCCTCAGCAGCTGTCCAGGAGGTGGAGGCAACACAACCTGGAAGGGTGAGGGAACAAATGCCCTTTGGGCAGATTTTGACCAATGAGAGGCAATATATGCGAAGAAGCCATAGAATGAATTCCTCTCCCTTGCTCTCCAAAGGGTTATTCTGAGGCACAGTAGCCCCAGATGGCCTAGCCAGAGACATTGCTTGATTGAGCACACAGTTGTGTTTATGAAACTGTAGCCACCTTAGGAATACACCAACATTTGTTTTACTCTTATGTCTCATTTCCTTTTCCTTTCACTATTGTTCTCTGCATTTGTACTCCTCGATAAAGCATCATCACATAGGTTCTGCTTTTGAGAACCCAAGCTAAGACATAATAGCATAAGATAAGATTTCTTTATTCTACACTTACAAGAAGTTATATAGGCAAAAATGAAGTGACTATCCTACCACGGCTTTAGGATTACAGATGATTCTAGTTATGTATTGCTACAGAACAAAGACTCCAAAACTTGATGGCTTAAAGAATGAATTACTACTCTCATGGGTCTGTCAGTTGACTGAATTCAGCTGGGAGATTTTCACTTGGGGTTTCTCATGCGGTCACAGTCAGATATCAGCTGGGTCTATAGTCATCTGAAGGCTTGACTGGAATGGGCATACAAGATGGCTCATACACGTGGTTGGTAGTTGCTGATTGTCAGGAGCTCCACTGGGGTTGTCTACCAGAGAGTCCACTCATGGCTTCCAGTGTCTTTGAATTCTCAGTCTGGTGATCTGCTATGCAGAGGGAGCATCATAAGAGTGAGAGTTCCAAGAGGTAAGAAGTTTCCATATCAGTTAAGTGATTCACTGCAAACAGTACATCGTCTCTCTGTCCTATTCTATCAGTCTAAGATGTAACAAGGTCCAAACAGATTCCAGAGTGTGGAGACATAGTCTCTACCTCTTGATGGGAGAGCGGTACGTTCACATGGCTTTAAAGAAGAACACGTGAGATAAGAGATGTGGCCAACTCTAGAAAATGCATTCTGCTACAGCAACATTATTAATGTCTTTTATAGACACGAGCAAAAGAGGAGAGGGGATGTAAAGCAACAGTTGAGTAGTTCTTCCTACTGCAGACATTTACAACAGGAGTGGGCATTTCCTTTCCTTAAACATACACTTTTTCACACTCACAAAATGTTTATTTCTTACCCTATAGTTCTTCTATTTTGGTAATTCTCAACTTTAAATGTATTTCTTGGCATTAAGCACACTATCTAGAGACTTACAATACTATTTATATCTTTACCACGTGATTTTAAAGATTTTGCTTGAATATATCCATTCTTGAACCTTCACCTCCAACAGTTAAAGATGTGCTTGAATCAAGTACATTGAAAGATCAGAACACAGCGTGCAATCATAAACCATTGAAAATTTTTCTCTTGACAAATTTTGTAAACCCTTCTTTTGGACTAGCTCATTAACCCTGAAAGAAAATTTAGACAGTCCCATATTCTTACAGCTAAGAAAATTAAAAGTCCTCTAATCATTTTAGTCCCCCGTACAGTCAGTATCACGTAAGAATTTACAATATCTAGCCCAGTATGAAAAGCACTATTCCAAACCTCATTCACAATTAATACTTCTCTCCTTCCATTTGGGCCTGTGGAAGCCAAAATTTGGAAAACAGTCACAGAGTTCTTCTTTATTTCCTCTCCTAGACTCCCTTTCCCTCTTTCCTCTGTTTGCTAACCTGAGTTTCTAACCCCTCCAGCATGAGTCAAAGCTAGAGAAGCAGGAAAAATCTTACTTGACTGGTACTGTTTGAACTGCCTTCGAGGTTTTAAAAGCTGATTCTTTCACAGAGAAACTTTGTGTGTGGGTTATGGATAGGGTTGCCTTTGTCAAGGATGTTTTATCTGCAGCATCCTTGATGCATGTAAATGTGACTTCTCTGTTTGGTCATTTACAATACTCCCCTCAGGCCATGTCCTGTCACATAAATTTTCTAGATTCTTTCTGCTGAAGTCTCCTCAAGCTTCCACGTAGTCCTCTTGTTCGGGACTTGAGAAGATCCAAGTACAGCTTCAACGTGGCCTTCACATAGGATCATGTTAAAATAAGGCCAATGACCCACTCTCACTGTTACTACAGATACTTCCCAATGGCAGTCCTCTACTCTGTAATCATGGGTTACAGGAGCCAGCCTCTTGTCATTTAGATTCTTATGACCACTGTCTCCCAAACTCCAAGTTCCTGTGATTTCATATGAAATTGAAAAAAAAAAAGTTGAGAATAATATCCCAACCTCTCCAAAATAATCCCATGTCCAGTACACAGCCTCTCAATCTAAATTATAAATAGGTGGTTAACTATGGTTCACAAAACTCTTAGTTATCTCATTTATAGTACTGCTTAGAGTCTAGCACTTTGCTTTGCTTTGGAAAGTGAAAAGGGTTGCCATCTACTGTTTTATAGCAAAGCAAGTCTCAGGCTTAGCTCTTAGCCTTTCTTCCTAACTCTAAATTTAGGCAGAAAAGTCCCAAGTTAATATTCTATACATGGAATGAAAGTGAGACCAAGAAAGAAAGTTAACATATAAATGAAATGTCTCAAAGCCTGTCCTCTGAGCCTATAAAAGCAGCAGTTGATGTCTACTGTGGTAAATCTGACTGTCTTTAATTCTAGGAAGTAGATGATTTAAATAGCAAATACATATATTGCAGTTGCAGGAAATAGAGCACATATTGTCATTACAGTTTGCATATCAACTCCTTAAGAGTTTGGCTAGCAAGGATCTATTCCATGTAGAATGCTCATTTCTGATAAATTTGTAACATTTAATTTTTTGTTGTATTTTAATGTAGGAGCCACATCCTAGACTTTGGCCACCTCCCACATTATTGTCCACCTTACTGGCTAGCCTTTGTACTTGATATGCACTAAATGTGATTCTGTATACAAAAGAAAAAAACAAATTCGAGTAGATCTGCTTTGTAAATATTAATGTTCATACACTTGTGAGCAGAAATATCTTCTACAATATTCTCAGATAATATTAAGTAAATTTTAAAAATATAATTTTAAAGTATTTGGTAGCATCAAATACTTAATAAAGCCCAAATTCATTTTACTTCTTACACCCCAAAATAAACTTGTAAACTTGCCTAATTTCACTTAGTTATTTATGCATCTTTTGAATAGATAATTTGAGGTTTTATCCCTTATTCTCACATTATCACTGCTGACAGCTCCCAGATACAACTCAGAGTAGAATGTTGAGTAAAACTGGAAACTATCCATTTGTTCTCCCTGCATTTTGCCCTTTCCTGTAATATATTTTGATAACAGTAGGTTAGTACAATAAGATATACCAATTTCTCATTGACTAAATAATCAGTGACTTATTAGTTCTAGAAATTTTTAAATTATTGAATAAACAAATTGACATACAATTGCCTATAAAGACATCTCCTATCACTCTTATAAGTCTTGACTGACAGAAAGAGCTTTTCTTTATTTGAGCTGATAAAATATTGTTTTCTTACATGTTTTTGCTTATAGTAAATCTGATCAAAATAGTTTTTGTCCTCTAATCCACTCCTTTTTCTGTAGCTGATACTCTAACAATCTGTTCTGCTAACCCCAGGTAGCTGTGTTTTCTGAGTGTCTGGAAACTTTATGCTGCTATTTCTCTGACTGCTAATCTTCAAGGATTATTTATCAATTTTATTTTTATCCTCAGCCTAACGTTAGTTAATTAAATAGCTCTCCTTCACTCTCTATAAATAAAAACAAAATAAATTATAAAATACTATAAATAAAGGAATTGCAAGAATTACTATCACGAATAATTTGGGCCTCTGTTTCTTTCTAGATTGTATGCAAAATTTTAAACTTTGTTATTGAGAATTGTCTCCTAGGAACACAAGTGGTATATTGTGTTGGGGGAGTAGGGGTTGTGGGGAAGACCTGACTGTGACACCAGAAACCCCTAGTCTGAGATCCCATCCCTGACTATATACCTCCAGGCAAGATGCATAATATTTTCAGTTTCAACCTCTCCAAGGGAGGTATAATGGGGCTGTTATGAAGACTAAAATTTCTGATACTGAATGCTATGTAGCTTTCTGTAGGTCCTCAGAAATTAGACATTTTATTCTCTTATATAACCCTTCCAATATTGGTCACGTGTGTGTGCGCGCACACGTGTGTGTGTAAATGGGAAAGGACAGTGCTGAACTCCTTTTATTATTGGTTTCAGAGCTCACTGACCTGTGGCTTGTTTTTAGGATTATCCAGAAAGGTAAGTAGTATATATTCAAAGGCTCCTGAACCTCTCAAGAAATTGAGGTTTAAAAGACACTGTCACAACACTACTGTGAAAATGGTCTGTGAACTCAGTAAAGCTCTAGTTAAATTTCATATTTTAAGCTTGTTTTTCTGTTACAACACTTAAAGACTTTATAAAGTGTTGCTTTTTCCTACTTATAAACATTTAAAACTTGTAAAGCTGACTGTAGCTGGGCAATAATAAATAAGGTGCCTAAAAAAGACTCTGGAAATGCTAAAGTTGACACTTTACAATATGTAGAAAAAAGTGAGGTGAAAATTGTGAAGCAGGGCTTCCCTCGTGGCGCAGTGGTTGGGAGTCCACCTGCCGATGCGGGGGATGCGGGTTCATGCCCCGGTCAGGGAAGATCCCACATGCCGCGGAGCAGCTGGGCCCGTGAGCCATGGCCGCTGGGCCTGTGCGGCCGGAGCCTGTGCTCCGCAATGGGAGAGGCCACAACAGTGAAAGGCCCAGGTACCAAAAAAAAAAAAAAATTGTGAAGCAATTTGGAGACAGAGTGAATGTATTCATACATTTAAGCATCAAAGCCACATTGGAGAGATTTTCACAAAGAACTCTAAGGAAACAGAAAGGGTGACTTATGGGTATCATTTAATTAAAAGCTTCTCCTCTGAAGTCATACTGATTTATCATTTCTTAGCCCTGGCACATATATTGAAAAAGACCAATAGCTTAGTGCCTTCCTGCTGGAGCTCCTCATTGGTGCCGACATATTCTTACACATAAGAAACAGTGAAGGATTATTTAAATCTGGGGTTTGTTTCCTAACACATGAGCCAACCATGGAAAAGTTACATAAATATATCATACTAAGAAATACTTTTTCTCATTAATCATATTTTCCCAACAGGCATGAAATGTGATAATACACTGTTGTGATTAAGTTCATAATTGTCAGAAAAGATCTATTTATATAGTACCTAAGGCTTTCAATTCAATTCAAAACCACCAGAATAAACATTGCCTAATAAAACAACAATTCTACTAATTATTTTCCAAAGTATAATATAAAATTAATTGGAATTTTTTCACATGGAGTCTCATTTATTCTTATGGATGTTAACAAGGAAAAAATATATAATTATAACACCTGGCCCAAATGATACTCTCAAAATCTTTGTTACCAACACACTTTTAAATTATGAGTATGTGAATATACAACTGCATGTATAAAATAGAGGTTTGTTAATGACACAGAATTTCTATTTTAGTCTCCTATCACCACAAGAGTCCTGTATTTACTCAGCTACATCTATAGTTAAGAATCCTTGGAGCTCCTACCAAATAGTTTTGGACTTCTATGGACCACTGACCCCTGATGAAATTTCTGCAATGGAGATAAACTTACAAACTTATTTATAGATACTTACTTAGTACTTGTTATATGCATTCCCCCTTTGTTGTGTAGAATACAAAGAAATATAAGAAACTATTCCTTTCAGGAACTAAAAAATCAGCTGAAAATCTAATATACATATTTAAAATACTAAATATCCAGAAAAGACAGTACACAACTAAATGCCTTAAAAGAAACCTGAATTGCGAAGTTATTAAGACTTCAGTGAAGTAGAAGAAAATGGTAAAAAGTTTCCTTAAAGACATGGTTAGGGCTTCCCTGGTGGCGCAGTGGTTGAGAATCCGCCTGCTGATGCAGGGGACACGGGTTCGTGCCCTGGCCGGGAAGATCCCACATGCCGCGGAGCGGCTGGGCCCGTGAGCCATGGCCTCTGAGCCTGCGCGTCCGGAGCCTGTGCTCCGCAACGGGAGAGGCCACAACAGTGAGAGGCCTGCGTATCGCAAAAAAAAAAAAAAAAAAAAAAAAAAAAAAAGACATGGTTAGCTTTTACGCCAAAACACTGATTTCTTGTGATTAATGACCCCCTCATTTCAGTACCTTTGTAATAGGAAAGAACAAGTCTGACTCCATATTGGATCTGTTTCTTTTACTTTAATATTTATATACTACTGCCTTTGCTGCAAGTTAATCACTAAAGGGTTATTGCCTATAGCTTAAAATATACATAATGGCCCATCTCCAGGTACCCTGCCTCCCATGCCTGAGTATTAAGCTAAAATACATTTGTTTAGCTCACAGGAAACATCCTGACCAGGCCCACTTGTGAATGGCTATAGGAAAGAAGAATTTAACACATTCCCTCTGGAGTCTGGACAGAACTAGGAAATATTTGCAGCAACTTATCTCCTTTTTTAAACTTTATCTCTTCACACTCCACCCCCCCCAACCATAAAAGAAACTAGCATCCAAACCTGGGAAAGATGGTTCTTTAGGACATTATTCCACCATCTTCCTGGTCTGATGACTTTCTGAATAAAGTCACTATTCCCTGCCCTAACACCTCATCTCCTGATTGACTGGCCTGTCCTGCAGCAAGCAGTACTTATGGTAACAGCTTGGCTAATCCCATTCCTTCAGAGATCAAGCCCTAATTCTATAAATAATAGGATGTTAAAATATGACACCTTCTGTTTAAAGTTAGGAAGTATTGATACTTCCATATTTCAAAGATCATCTATGCGGAATTATGCAAAGATTTAAAAATATCTAGCAATCCTTGGTTCAATAACCACCCCCCAAAAGTAAAAGAAACTGAGTGGTATTAACCAAAAACAGGGAAATAATTTGTTTGGAAAAAGACTGTGAGGTTCTGTTGCAAATTCTCCTCCCAATCACCTTCTTACCCTCACAGGAAAGAGACAAAGGACTTCATGGAGACCAAAGAACATGGTCCATGATCCCAGCAGTATGTGGGTTACTAAAGACAGAGCAAGAACCAAATTTAAAATTGTGTCTGACTTGCTTTTTTGACAATGAAGGAGAGTGAAATGGCAATGTTGAGAACAGCCTGTCCTAGCACAGTTTGTTAGAGACCACAAAGGGAGAAAGAACTGGTCTGGAGAGATTGTAATGGTATTTTTTCCCCCAAGGCAGGTACCTGGAAGAGCCATGAGACCCTAAAAATATACATATGTGTGGAAAGGAACATTTTTTTTAAAAGTTAGCAAAGCTGTAAGCAAAGGAGACATTATCTGAATTAAGGGAAACAAAGGTAACAAATCCTGTGATAAGGGGTCCTCCAGAAACCCAAAGAGCCCTCTACAAGAGAAAGAATCAGCTCTCAAGACCTTTCTCACACCCAGAGGTTCCCTTATTTTATATGCCAGGCACAGAGAGAACTGACACCAGAAAAAGACAGTGCCAGTCAGGCAACATCTTGCCTCACCACTCCTCTCCCCCAGCTCCAAATATAAAGGGATCAGAACACACAGTCAGATTGCTGGTGTGGAGGAACAGAAGAAAAAAGTGAGAAAATTAGATGAGAAACCACAGTTTTCCCTTTACCACTCTGTAGACTTTCAGGTTTAAAGGAATTCTGAGGTAGGGGAGAGATTCAAGCTTTGATGAAATTTAGAATTTTGACTGTTACTCTGAGCCACTCATTTTATATTAGTGAAATGTAATGGTTATCATGTCTGGAAATTATTAGAGTGTTTACTGTTTAAGACTAACAGAAAGGGTGGTGGTTATCTGTAACAGATTTCCCTAAGGATAGTGAAGAAAGTAACCTATGCAGGGAGACAAGAAGTGTGAAAGTCAAATTGTTTTCTGTTTACACACAGTAGAGTTCCGTTTATTTCAATGGAAATGAGTATGGCATATATTTTCACCTAAGTAAGGATTCTAAGTTGAGACTCTGGCAAAGACCTGGGAGAACTATATCACTTGATATCTCCTCAAAATCCTGAATGTCTTTCACATCTGGTTATTTATCTGTAACTGAATTAAAAGACAAACAAAATAAAGATAATGTTAATGCAGATTTTTTCCACATCAACTCCTCTCTAATTCATGAGCACCAATATGCTATTTTCTGGGCTTTCTCTTATCCCTGCTATTTTTCTATCACATGTAAATTAGATAGATTTTTCCAGAAGTTCAGTTTTGTATTATCTCAGCCTTAATACTTTCCCTGAAAGTATATTAAAAGCCAAAACCATATGTTTTACAGAATAAAATTGTCATAGAAAATGTCATAGAAATTATAAACACAAAACATGTATTATATATGTTTCCTAGTTTCTTTCCAAATGTTTAGTAATATTAAAAGTTGTGCTGTTCACCAATTTTGACAGTAATCTATGTCCATAACTCATCTCAGAGCTTTTGATCTAAAATAAAAATGACTGTAATTTAACTCAGTTGCAGCCAAATTACTTAGGCAATTGACAAAGAGGTAAACTTAACTTTAAATAAACAAGGTGCAATTCCAATGTGGTTGGGCTCCCAAGAACTTCCTCAAGGTATCCCCTGTCCCCTGTTGTCACCTTTACTTCACTCACAATATGTTATCACATCCCTTCAGTAGAGATTCAACTCAACAATATACTTGTAGGTAATGTAGATTTTACTAAAAACTTCCTTTGAAAACTAGGAAGAAACTTTATATTGCATATCACATTGCAAAATTCCCTTGTAATTCTTGTTAGGCACCTCAATTCTTCCTCCCGAGCCCCACTCTGAGTAAAAGCCTATTTTGCTACTCTCGGGAACTATATATCTCTGGCCTTCACTTTTCTTCACCCACCAATAAAAGTCCTATTATTAGCAGTCCATGACTTCTCAGAGAACAGTTTATATATTCTAACTCAATGTATTAGTTACTACAAATTACCCCCAGCATTAGTGGCTTCAAACAATACTATCACGCAATTTCTGTAGGTCAGGAGTCAGGTGCAGCTTATCTGGGTCCTTTGCTTCAAGGTCTCTCACAGGCTGCAATCAAGATTTTAGACAAGACTGAAGTCATCTCAAGACTCAGCTGGGGAAGGGTTTACTTCCACATTCAGTTATGTGGTTGCTGGCAGGATTTAGCCCCTCACAGCTGTTGTCTGGAGGCCACTCCAGTTCCTTGCCATGTTGGCCTCTCCATTGTGCAGCTCAAACATGGCAGCTTGCTTCATGAGAGCAAGAAAGAAGAGACAGAGAGAGCGGAGGCGAGAGGGAAGTCACAGTCTTTTTGAAACCTAATTTTGAAAGTGGCATTCCAAATCACTCTTGGACTATTCTATTTGTTAAAAGAGATACACTAGGTTAAGCCCACGCTGAAATGGAGCAGTGTGTGTGTGTGTGTGTGTGTGTGTGTGTGTGTGTATACATGTACATATATATATATATATAGAGAGAGAGAGAGAGAGAGAGAGAGGAGTGGGGAGAGGGAGGAGGAGAAAGAGTGAGGGGGAGGGGGAAGACACACTTCAATATCAAGAGTCAGGGATCATTGCAGACCATCTCAAAAGGCAGCCTACTACATGCAACAGTGCCTTTAGGGAAATCTCACTCTCCACTTCGATTGACTTATCAATATATTGACGCAATAGTAACAGGTCCCTTCCAAAGAAGGGATTCTATTACTAAGAAAAAGATATTTATTCATAATACCACCAACACAAACACACACACACACACACACACGCAGGTACTTCTGTTCACATGCACATACCACCTAAAAATATACCAAAGAATATATATACAGGACATGAAAATAATCATCTTATATGGAAAATGATTCTTCCCTTTAGAGTAGGAGTCAAACAGGATCACTTTAAATAGAAAACACTCCTGTATATATTATTACCAAAATATGCAACTTATAAACACAATTTCAGATATATTTCAATTATATAAGAAAAAAATATTCTAATTTTTAAATGATTTCCATGTCAAGTTATATCAATCATTATGTTTTTATATAACATGGAAACTTTTCTTAGAGTTTTCATGAAGTCAAAATATAAAATGACTAGATGAGACCTTCCTGAAATGAAAGCTATAAAGATGATTTTAAAAGACCTTTGCTTATGAAAAGTTTTAGTTAACATTCCTTACCAAGAACAACATCAGGATGTTAACTCTGACAAGTAGAAATAACGGGTTGTCTATTCATCAGCCTGTGGCTGATTCTGGCTTCTTAGAAAAAAGCAGAATGACCTGTTAACCTTAGAATGTTCCATTCGTTTACATTCCCATATTTGTATCATGTAAGCAAAGATGGAAAGGCCAGGCTGTGAAGTAGAAGAGAAATAAACTGAAAATATAAGTGGAAGCATGAATGATTTTAACAGCTACTTTATAACCAGAGACTACCTATATTCATCTATGGTTTGTCACACTGAACACCGGGAATGGTGTGGGAAATGTACAGAAATTTTACTGTTAACACTTGCTTCTATCAAGTTTAGATGTCTCTGGTTATCTAGGAGTATGGAGATGAAATTGAGAAAAGGAAATAAGATGTCCAGGAAATATGCCATTGTGAATGCAAAATGATTAGAAGCAGCAAAAGATAACCATTAAGGAAATATCACCAATGCCGAAACGCTGAAACTAGGAATCATTCCAATATTATGCTACAAAAATTTAGGATATCTTGTTATACAATATACAAAAAATAAGAATACCAACAAGAACACAATTAAATGATGTCAAAATTGAAAAAGGACGTGGTGAAATGATATAAAATTACTTTTTCCCAAAAGCAGAGCATTATGGTAGAATATTAGTAAGAGTGACCTTTTTTAAAAAAGAAAATAAGAACAACAACAAAAACAAATAGGAAAATTTGGGACTTTACTTTCCTTCACCTACCTACACCCACTTAGAAAAATTAAGTTGTTTGGTTAGCATAATCCCTCTCTTTAGAGAGCAATTTAACTATCAATATTCTAATTGAGAAAATTGGGGAAAAAAGGCTTTTCTTATATGGAGTCCATTTTCCTATACATATGGAAAGCATTCTTGGGGCCCAAAGTATAGAAGCTGGCCATGCCTTGACATAATCATTTATTCAGGCACTCATTTATTCATTTATGTCTGGGTTCACCAGTGTATGAAGCAACACAACAAAATTTGAAGGCCTTCACTCAAAAGCAAGGAATATTTGCTCAGTTGGGCAAAACTGGCCCTGAATTTCTATACTTTCAAGAATCATATAAAGAAAAACATGACAGAAACAAAACATTGCCTGGAACTTTCCATAGCCCCACCCACCTGTCCAAACCATGTAGCTTATTGAATATCATCCTTCAACTTACATAATTTCAATAAAAGCTCTAACCAGAGGATTCAAGATATATCTTGGTAAACAGAGAGGGAAGCCAAGAAAATTCCATTCGAAATATTTTTTTTTTTCAAATATAAAGGTTGGACAGAAATTACTCCACTGACAGCAATGTAGAATTATGGAAATATTCTGTAACTAACTAAAAGTATGCACATTGCATACGAACTGCAAATAAAGAATAAAACCAGCAGATGATGAACCTCTGAGAACTGGAAGACGGATAGAAGGACTACGTAATTGAATGAGTGCTATCAGAAGCAATAAAGAATAAGTTCAACAATGTAGAAAACCAAATCAGAGATGTGAAGAAGACAACTGATAAAATCACTTATAATGCCAAGTAAAGGATAACAACAGATGAAAGTGGAGCTACAGAGGTATTAGAAAGGCCTGGAAGACTGACACAAAGATAAACGTCAAAATAGTTTGGATGACTGGAAAAAATAATAAATAAAACAGAATCAATAAAAAATAGCATTTATATTTTATTAAAAAGACAAAATACCAAAAAATAATAAAATTTTAATAATGTTATTTTTTAAATATCTGAAATAAAGAAAAATTGAACGTGCAAATCCAAGGGGCTTCCACGTAACCAGAAAGTGTAATGAATTTAATTTAATTAAAAATTTAATAAACAGAGTAGAACCTAGTGACATTTTTGTGTCTACCTAAGGATAGACACAAAAATCTCATATCAAAACAGGCAGGAAAAAAGCAGTCCACTTACAAATAATTTAGTCTAAAAAATTCAAACTCATCTTAAACTTCTCTTGTACGTTATTAGATGTCATGTGTTACTGTCCATGTTTGAAATCAACAGAAAGGAATCCTCAAAGTTCAATACGCTCAAAAATATACCAAATCGGGCTTCCCTGGTGGCGCAGTGGTTGAGTCCGACTGCCGATGCAGGACACGCGGGTTCATGCCCTCGTCTGGGAGGATCCCGCATGCCGCGGAGCGGCTGGGCCCGTGAGCCATGGTCGCGGAGCCTGCGCGTCCGGAGCCTGTGCTCCGCAACAGGAGAGGCCACAACGGTGAGAGGCCCATGTACCGCAAAAAAATATATTAAATTAAATTAAAAAAATATATATACATGTATATATACATATATATATACATATATATGTATATATATATGTATATATATATATACCAAATCTATCTGAAGATAATAGTCACTAAACCTATTTTGATTAATCCAAGTGAAGATTTTGTCAGTGGAGAAGGAAGTCTTGCTATAAAAGTCTTTGCAATGAATACTGATTCAAGGAAAACATAATTAAATATAAATAACTCTCACTCTTTCCGAGCTCTGTAATATGTAGGTTAATTTAAGCTTTCCTGGCACTTCTGTTATTTTTTTTTCATTATCTATTATTTATAGAGCACACAGAGCAGGTCCTGTGATGGGCCCCTCTTAGTGAAAGTTGAGACGTGTATATATGTGGTATAAGAAGAGTAAATGTTCAACATTAATAATTTTTCCTTATTAACCTTATGATGTTTCTTTAACATGCTGTGGGACAGCAGTGGGGCCATTTTTTTATTTTAATAGGAGACTGATTATTTACTGTGAATATTTCTATTCTAGAATTATTCAGATGGTAGAGGACTTCATTCTAGGTGACGCTACACATGGAAATAATCCTCTTTGTAGGTGTAGACATGAAAGTGATGCTAGGAAAATATATATTTCCTTTAAAGAATGCTTACCAAAGTATAAACCACTAATTACTGCCTGTTACTGTGGTGCATGTCTGTGTATATGTGCATTTTCTGAACAGCATAAACTAACAACTCTTGGATGTTTTCCCTTCTTCAGCTCAGTAATTATATTTGTTCTTAATTCTGAGCTTGTTACATATAATATTTTGCCAAATATGATGATTTAGAGTCATTTTGACACAGGCTTAGCATCATAAATATTGACTGTGTAAGAAAATTGACCGTATTTGCCTAAAATATGAGGATTTTGATCCAAATACATGAGAGTTTGAAATTGAAAATATGCAAAAATCTCATTCAGTCCAGTACCTTCAGAAGCAGTTGATGGATATGACTTGTCATCACTGCCAATGCACTAAGTTTAGGCTTTGATTTCAAGAGTTATTCTCTACTGTGTATCAGTGTTTAGTCACTGCTGTGGGCAATCAAATGATAATAATCAACCTATAAACCAAAACCAGAATGATAATAATCCTGTACTGTCTAATCGTCTTTCTGTCTCTCTGGTATTTGTTTTCTGGAAACAAAGAAACAAATAAAAACAGACCACAGAATGAATCACTGACAATACAAACTTCTCTAAAAGCTTTCTTCATATTCCTGTACCATCTATGTCTCCCCCAAGAATCCTGTGATTATACAGACTAAAGTGACCTCAAAGACCACTGAACAGATTTAAATCCTACTGCTGTGCATACTTTGTACTTTATTATAAAATCACCACCTTCTGACATGATTACTGTTTTCAGCAACCTCCAGTTAAATTTTACTGTTAAAGAGGTGAAATAATGAGTGCCTCTAGCTGTATGTGGTAAGTGTCCACACTCACACCTGTAAAAAGAAGACTGGCATTCTCTGAAATTTTAAATAATTGTATAGCTTCCTTTTTTGCTTGGCTTTCTATTTTCTTTCCTTCATGCATTTATTTTTTCATCCCTCCTCTGTCGTTCCTTCCATCCTCCCTTCCCTGCTTCCTTTCTCCCTCTAGTCTAAAACTATTACATGGCCTGAACAGGTTAGGAGTCTATGGGGGGGGGGGGGGATGAGGCAGTAGCACAACTCCGAGTGTTAACACCCAAATGGAGTAAAAGGCATTTGGGAGGAAGTGCATCAGAGGCTGTGTATGTGTTATCAGAGCATAAGAGGTGTAAGAGGGCATACGACAGGAGCTCAGTGTGGTGTCTCAGAGCCTGAACAGTATGAGCAATGGGCTGAGAAGGAGAAGAAAAGTGGTGAAAAGACATCCTGGTTGGTGGTTGGAGCCCAAGTAGGGTGAGGAGGTCCCTGTGCAGAGGGGAGGGCTGCTGTGACAGTGGGACACTGGTTACATGAAGGGAGCACCGATCCAATTGTAAATATACTGTGGGTGAATGGAGCTAGGCTTCTTACTATTTGAGGAGAGGACTACAGATATAGAAAAGGAGAAAACGAAAATGCACTTTGTGTAGTTGCAATAGAATAGGAATTTGAGGTATCAGTTTGAATAGAAGGTATTAGTATGAATTTGTGGTTTTTTTAATATAGAAAGCGATATACTGGAATTAAAGGTATTAGTGAAATCATATGGTTTTCAATCTATAAAGAGAATTAAGTATGAGTGTAAAAGGAAGGGTGTGTGTGTATGTGTGCACATGCATGTGTGTTATAGCTCTATCGACTTGCATGGCCTGAGGAAAACAACACCCCAATGGCAATAACCACACCAAGATCACAGATCTTGGTTTCTAAATAGTATTCTCTACTAAAAGGAACCAGAACTCCTTGTAGAAATAGCTGAGTCCAGGCCTGGGGCTGGGAAAGAATAAGATGATCCTGGAACATCTTGTGCCAGAAAGCAAGGAAGTGCTTAATGATGGGGGCATATCAAAACAAACATAGAAACAAAACAAAGCAAAATTAACTCAAGAGCCAGCTTGAAGGTGTTCACGCTGACTGGATCTGGACATGTGAGCAAAAAAGTAAATAACAGCAAATAACATTTAACTCATTAAGCAAAACAAAATCCATTAGTCCATACTGAGATAAATAAATTTTTTACAAAGAAAACTTCTTCTTACAGAGGAATGCAAATTAATGAATGTAGAAGGAACAATAGTTTAGAAAATAACCATTTGACAATTATCAAAGCAAAAAGTAATTAAGCGAAGAAACATCAATGTATGCTAAAAGCAGTAAGTGAAATTTGGAGGGGAAATAGAATATTTATATACTTTCAAACTACCTACCCACAAAATGCTTATTAAATATAAAGGAGAAAAGAGTAACTTTATAGTGGAAAAACTGGAAAACCACCACTTTAATCAAATGACCAAAATTATCAGCATCAGCAATGTGGCAAATCAAAATCATGTGCCTCTAGATTTTTTCATGATGGCCATTCTGACCGGTGTGAGATGATAGCTTATTGTAGTTCTGATTTGCATTTCTCTAATGATTAATGATGTTGAGCATTCTTTCATGTGTTTGTTGGCAATCTGTATATCTTCTTTGGAGAAATGTCTATTTAGGTCTTCTGCCCATTTTTGGATTGGGTTGTTTGTTTTTTTTTGTTATTGAGCTGCATGAGTTGCTTATAAATTTTGGAGATTAATCCTTTGTCAGCTGCTTCATTTGCAACTATTTTCTCCCATTCTGAGGGTTGTCTTTTGGTTTTGTTTATGGTATCCTTTGCTGTGCAAAATATTTTAAGTTTCATTAGGTCCCATTTGTTTATTTTTGTTTTTATTTCCATTTCTCTAGGAGATGGGTCAAAAAGGATCTTGCTGTGATTTAAGTCATAGAGTGTTCTGCCTATGTTTTCCTCTAAGAGTTTGATAGTGCCTGGCCTTACATTTAGGTCTTCAACCCATTTTGAGTTTATTTTTGTGTATGGTGCTAGGGAGTGTTCTAATTTCATACTTTTACATGTACCTGTCCAGTTTTCCCAGCACCACTTATTGAAGAGACTGTCTTTTCTCCACTGTATATTCTTGCCTCCTTTATCAAAGATAAGGTGACCATATGTGTGTGGGTTTATCTCTGGGATTTCTATCCTGTTCCATTGATCTATCTCACACTGGTCAGAATGGCCATCATCAAAAAATCTAGAAACAATAAATGCTGGAGAGGGTGTGGAGAAAAGGGAACACTCTTGCACTGTTGGTGGGAATGTAAATTGATACAGCCACTATGGAGAACAGTATGGAGGTTCCTTAAAAGACTACAAATAGAACTACCATACGACCCAACAATCCCACTATTGGGCATATACCCTGAGAAAACCATAATTCAAAAAGAGTCATGTACCAAAATGTTCATTGCAGCACTATTTACAATAGCCAGGACATGGAAGCAACCTAAGTGTCCATCAACAGATGAATGGATAAAGAAGATGTGGCACATATATACAATGGAATATTACTCAGCCATAAAAAGAAATGAAACTGAGTTATTTGTAGTGAGGTGGATGGACCTGGAGTCTGTCATACAGAGTGAAGTAAGTCAGAAGGAGAAAAACAAATACCGTATGCTAACACATATATATGGGATCTAAGAAAAAAAAAAGTCCTGGAAAGACTAGGGGTAGGACGGGAATAAAACACAGACCTACTAGAGCATGGACTTGAGGATATGGGGAGGGGGAAGGGTAAGCTGTGACGAAGTGAGAGAGTGGCATGGAGATATATACACTACTAAACGTAGGGTGGATAAGCAGCCGCATGGCACAGGGAGATCAGCTTGGTGCTTTGTGACCACCTAGAGGGGTGGCATAGGGAGGGTGGGAGGGAGGGAGATGCAAGAGGGAAGAAATATGGGAACATATGTATATGTATAACTGATTCACTTTGTTGTAAAGCAGAAACTAACACACCATTGTAAAACAGTTATACTCCAATAAAGATTTTTTTTAAAAAATCATGTGTCACCTGATAGGATGCTATGAGCATAACACAGCATCATTTCTGTGATATCGCTGCCAAAGACGCATAAGCTGAATGCAATTATGAGAAAGCATCAGAAAAACCCAAGCTGAGGGCTGTATTGTGATTATACAGGAAGCTCCCATTTTTGCAGGTAATATGAACCCAAGTATTTGAGGATGGTGGATCATCATGCTGGCAATTTATTCCCAAACAGTTCAGGAGAAAAAGTTCTTGTAATAGTCTTCCAAATTTTTTTGTAAATTTGATATTATTTCAAACTAAAAAAGAAGAAAAATAGTATAATGTGCATTCTTCTCTCTGTATTTTTTTTCTTTTTGCAGACCTCAGAGTATGCTCTCCTAATCCTGGATATCACAGTAAGGAGGTTATGTGTGGTGATTTTTGCCAACAGAATGTCACAGAAAAGATAGGTTCTAGTAGTGGAGCTTTTTATCTACATTACTTTTTAGAACAATTGAATAATACAGATGAATAACCAACTACCAGTCCTGAGGTATCTGAACTAGCTTTCCTGTTGTTCTCTTGTGAAATTACTGATGGGTAGAGAGAATTCCTAATTTTAAACCAGTGGTCTCTCAAAATTATATGCTAGAGGAAGATTCAGAGGCTACTTTTTTTTTCTTAAACCAATAAAGGATAATGAGGAGAGAATATCACATTAGCTCAGAATAGATTCACTGTTTCCAGTTCTAAGCATAATTTATTGAAAGGTTTTTAATTTAATTGACAGTATATATACATAATTCAGAGGAGATGATGACCATAGCATAACAGAATTAGAGATGAAAAATCTCAACATGTTGGCAAACAGAGAGGACATCATTTATCTCCTTGCATTTGGGTGTTTTGCTAAGT
The DNA here is from genome assembly GCF_026419965.1 of Kogia breviceps. NCBI lineage: Eukaryota > Metazoa > Chordata > Mammalia > Artiodactyla > Physeteridae > Kogia > Kogia breviceps. The sequence goes on from NC_081312.1 coordinate 54,096,815, forward strand.
TGGATGTGCAAACCTCTTACAAAAATAATTCATAAGCAGAAGATATATGTCTTTAAATTATTCAAGCAGAAACAGATTTTCAGGGAGGAATGTCATAAAGATTTCATACTGATAACCTCTAAATTCTAGAAGCTATAACAGGTCTCATTAAATGTTTAACTCTTTAGCTTCCTCCCGGCATCAGGTTTAGCCAAAATTGCAAAGCAGAAACTTTTTAGACTCTTCTGTTTCTCTATTCAGTGTCCTCCTGACTTATGTCTTTATATCCTAAAATCTTAGAAGTCAGGCCCAGTCCCAAATCCATTCTATCACTAAAGTAGGTTTCTAATTAACTCCTTAATATAAAGCAATTAGAAGTTAAAGAGTATTACCCTTCCAGTAATATTTGTATTTTGGCAGTCAGATGTATGACAGTTCCCTGAGGAAGGGGTGAATCTTCAGCAAGTACAATATCAGGCACCTGAACTGATCATTCTCCATCCCCATCAATTATTTCTTGTGGCTGCATAGCTGAAAGTTAACGTAAATATGAAAATATTTCCTAACGCACAACACACACAACGAACACTTGATAAGTATTTACTATCAATATTGAAAATTGTCCATATTTTTAATCACAATCTGGACAATTATTTTAACTATTCCAGTCTTCATAACTGTATAGTTATTCCAATAACTTTTATCAATGTCTTTGTGCCTCAATAATTTATCAGCAGAAGCAAGAAATTACTAAACAGGACAATGTTTTAGTAGTTTTAATTGATGTCCTAGTTAGGACATCAACAATCTATTGAGATAAAAAACAAGGTCCTACTGTATAGCACAGAAAACTATATTCAATATCCTATGATAACCACAATGGAGAAGAATATAAAAAAAGAATGTATATATATATATGTATAACTGAATCACTTTGCTGTACAGCAGAAATTAACACAACACTGTAAATCAACTATACTTCAATTTTAAAAATCAAATTGTTTGGTTAATATTTTGTCATCAGTGTAACATTAACTCTAATTATACCTGATTTAAACTGAATACTGTCAATATATTCAAAAAGAATGAATTAATTTGAAGAAATTTGTGGCACACATTCTTAGTGTGCTGGCTTTCTGTTCTCTCTAGCAACCTTCCAACTAGATCTGGCCAGTGGAACCAGCTCTGCCAATGAGAAACAGCAGAAATTAATAAGTGGAACTTCCAAAGAAAGCTTTTTAAAAAAAAGACAGCCTTGGCAGGCTATCAGCACTCTTTCTTTCTTTCTTTCTCTTTCCCTTTCCCTTTCTCTCTCTCTCTGCCTCTCTATTTCTCTGGCATGTAGACATGATGCCTACAGGTTTAGCAGTCATCTTGCACCACTGCTGACAAGCATCATGGTAAGAGCCACATGCTAAAGATGGGGAAACAGAAAATTGGAATGTGTCTGGGTCCCCTGATGACATTTTTAGGGAGAGTTTGCCTTCACCAGGTCTTCATATTGTTATAAGATTAAAACATCTTTTCCTCATTTAAACCATAGTTCCTTGGGTTTTGTGTTATTTACTTCTAAATGTAATCCTAACTGATGCAATATAAAATAAGTTATTTTATTACACAACCTAATATGAAATACTTAATCCTCAGCAGTAGCAAACAACTATAACAGAAATTCAACCTTAGCACAACCAAAATCTCAACAGAGATCTCCACACCTACCAGATATCCAAGAAAACTTAGTTCAAGTTTCTCTATCTCCTCATAGTTGCTGGTTCCTTAGATTTTTATTTTTTAATTAAAGATATGTAGGTATTCTAGTGAGGATTTATATTACATAGCATAAAACATTCTGCCATTGCTTTGCTACCCTCCTCCCCTGCTCACTTTCTATTCTTTGGATTCTCCTCTGGAGCTTCAAATTCACTTTCAATTGATCAGAGTGGTTTCTTTCCTCCTTTATAAAACTATCTGGAGCTGATAAACAGGCCCTAGGCACTCAGTTTCTATAACAAGGACTAAACTATTTTCCAAACATAAATGCCTTTTTGCCTCAGAGAATTTTTATGTAAATGAAATGTATCGTTTCTAAATGTTTATGCATCAGCAATGAGCTACTGTAATGTTCTTTTTGTGTTAGCATCCAGTATTGCCTCACATAGAAGAGGTTAGAATACATTGTTGTTTCTTTCATTTCAGGAGGTTTTTCTGCCATACCCTTCTGTTCAATTTCCTGCATCTTTTCCTGAGAAGAACAGAAGCAAAGAGAAAGATATGCACATCACTGCCAAACCACATTGTCTTTTGCAGGGAGCAAAATGGCTATCCACTCTTAGCAAAAAAATGTAGGCATTTCCTTTACCCATGCGAATACTAAATGATAATTTTAACCAATTTAATTAGGTACAGGTGGATTAAAGATCAATAGAAAAATTATTTCTTCTTTCCAAAATTAAATAGTCTGCCATAAACTTGTGGCATGATCACTCAACTCCCCAACTTCCTTAAGTGATTCAAACTGTGAAACGTATATCTGACCATGACTTTTACTAAGATATTTCAATTACATTAAATGATAGTTATATTTTCTATGTCCATCTACTCATTAAATCAATTAGTCAGTGTCCACATACAGTGTCCATATATCAGAGGGAGGTATTTGTATCTTCAGTTATATACAGAAAATGGCTAAACTATGAAATTCCCAGATTCCTGCACCTGTACTCTTTGCCCTAGATTTGCAGTGCCTTAACCTTTGAATTTCACAGACAAGTAAACATTTCAAAAAGATTTTGGAGAATGGAGTAATTTTTTAAATTTGCTTTGGAAATCTAAAAATAAAAATCTGTTCTTTAAATTGAGTATTTTTATTTTATTAAAGATCTACTATGCAATCCTTATTTTTATCAATTTGCAGCCAATTGATAAAAATTGTGTCAACAGACATTGGCCTTGTCTTAGTATTGGGCGTTTGGAATGGTAGGTTCATAAACAAGATCATACAATGGTCATGCATCCAGGATGTATATTTAGATAACAGGGTTATTTTCCCACAGGGTTTAATTTGAGGTTCTCCAGTTTACAAGTAACCTATTTTTCTGTTCCTACTACTTGATCACTGCCTGCACTTACCCCTTCTGGTAGCAATTGGGAGTTTCAGGTCTCTCTATTATTCCATACAAAGTTATCTTTTCCAAAGATAGAATAGTATTAACTAGTATTAATTACTCATCAAACACGTAAAGGACATCTTCCATTTTATTTTCAGAGTATTTTCAGCTAGATATTTCAAAATTTCCAGATCTTATATAAAAATGTAAAGAAGGTAAAAAACAAACTCAACTATCTAATGTACCTATAGTATTATAAAATGTCTTTGTAAAGAGGGTTGTTACAGACTTTGGAATCACATAGATCTGATTTATATTCTCACTGTATTATTTTTGTGTATGAGTTTATGAGTTTTCTTATGATCACATTTTGAGAAAAATATTCCTTTTGAGGAGAGTATTTCATAAATAGTTCTCAATAAGTTGCTTTGAATAGGTTATAACCTCAAGCAATTGATCAAGTAACAAAAACTGAGGAATTTGAATTTGGCGGAGGGGCCATAATGGTTATAGAAATGTGGACCCGGATTAGGGAAAGTTGCATAAGGTAAAACCTCAAGTAGACTCACGGTTTGCATGGCACTTTCAAATAAGTTATTCTAACTTATCTACTCTACAGTATAGTAGTGTTTCTCAAATGTAACACTCCAAACAGTGTCAGTCCAGGAACTGCTTGATATTGGTCCATGACAAGAGAAGCATAGATAATGAGAGTAATAGTTAGAAACTCTACGGTAATCTCTCATCCCCATAACATAAAATTGTTGTGCTTACTTCATCACTGATCAGGTAACAAATAATTTGTGGTCAGGCACCAGTCTATGGACCACACTGTGAATAGCACAGATATGTCATGTGTAAATGCATCTTCTATCTCTACTATAAAACCTTCTGTAAGTTCAATTTGCTCCCCAGGGTTTTTTTGTTTTGTTTTGTTTTTTAAAGTAGATATGCATAGGCAACCAGAAGAAATCTTAGGTCCATACCCAGGTTAGCTGCAAGCAAAACTTTTACCTGAATACAAAGTCATAAATAGCTAAGGATGAGAAGCCAAGATAGGCCTTGATTACACATGGATTAGTATCAATTACATGTGCTTCATAAAAGCATCGGGTGAGAATATGTGTGAGGAGCCTATATGCAGCCTGGCAAATGTAGGAATTCAATATATATGCTGCACACATTACTTCAAAAATAAGAAACTCAGTATTAACAAAAAAATCAAATAAGGAAAATCATTCCCATTGAAATTAACTCTAAAATGTTTACTGAATAACAAAGCTATTGTCTTAAAGGTCATTCTATATATTGACTCTTGTTTTTGTCTAAAGAAAATGAGACAGGTGGCAATTCTGACAGCCTCTAGTGTACAGCTCTTCAGCTGAGTTATCCTCTATTACACTTCCTCCTAGTGATCTAAGTGATCTACCTGAAGAGTGACATGGAATGTGTTACAGAGAGTGACAAACAGGAAAACAGCCTTGAAACTGATGGGTAACCTTGGCACATTTCTATTTAATACTTACTTAACTGGAAAAAATGTCTAGGCAATTAAATCATGTTTTTTGCTTTGCCATTTTTTTTTTTTTTTTAAAGATCTCCACCATTCATTCTGGGGCATAGCTGGGTTGCCCAGCTATGTATGAAAGCAACTCAGAGAAACTGAAGAGATAATTAGGTTTTTTAATGTGGATAATAATAGTATCCAAAACCTGTAAGATACAATGGTTATCAATCTTCATGGATATAAAGTGATCTGCAGCTAGGAGTGAAGAAACGTATTTGGCAGTCCTCTGCAGTTTTTGTGGATATAAAAGAACACATTTTTTTCACCTAAATTCTAAATATGCAACTCTTATGGTCCCACAAGTAACTGGAAACCAATAGACATCTCCCTGCACTCTTTAAGAATAAACGCCATTGTAAACAGACTCCTCCTCCACCCAAAGGTGTTCATGTCCTAATCCCCAGAACTGTGAATATGTTCCCCTGCAAGGCAAAAAAAAGACTTTACAGATGTGATTAAGTTAAGGCTCCTGAAATGAGATTATCCTGGATCACACGGATGGTCCAAAGTAATCACAAGGGTCCTGATAAGAGGGAGACAGAAGCGCCAGAGAGCAAATGTGAAGAAGGAACAGAGGTTGGAGAGATGGGCTGTGAACTGGAGGAAGGGGCCATGAGACAAGGATTGCAAGAGGCCTCTAGAAGGTGGAAAAAGTAAAGCCATGGATTCTCTCCAAGAGCTTCCAAAAGAAACATAGCTCTGCTTACATCTTTATATTAGCCTATAAGGTCATTTTGGACTTCTGATCTCCCAAAATGAAAGATAATGAATTTGTATTGTTTTAAGCCACAATGTTTATGGTAATTTGTTACAGCAGCAATAGGAAACTAATATATTAGTAATAAATCATCACATGAAATGACTACTATTTTCCAAAGAAAGAAAAATCTTTCTTTTCTTTTAAGTCATTAGCACCTACAATAAAATTTATTTCTGGGTTGAATAACTGATTTTGATAAACTCTTTTTTTTTTTTTTTTTTTTTTTTGTGGTACGTGGGCCTCTCCCTGTTGTGGCCTCTCCCGTTGCGGAGCACAGGCTCCGGACGCGCAGGCTCAGATTCCATGGCTCACGGGCCCAACCGCTGCGCGGCATGTGGGATCTTCCCGGACCGGGGCACGAACGCGTGTCCCCTGCATCGGCAGGCGGACTCTCCAACCACTGTGCCACCAAGAAAGCCCTAAACTCTTTTTTTATCAAGGTCATTTCAACTATCTTCAAGACCTTTATTTGTGTTTACTATTATATGTATCACAATTTCCACACGTGACCACATAAAGGAATCCATTCAGAAATTCATCCAGGTAAGATGTAAAACCCTAAAACCTTAGCATAGTACATCAGTACACAGCTGGTACTCAGTAAATATTTGAAAATGTTGTCATATTTATTATAATATTGCTAGTTTAAATTATGGCATGTTTTATTTTCTCAAAGACCATATTCTTTATCAAGAACTCATGCTTAAGGTTCAAAAGAAATATTAGATATTTTAAAAATTATATGCTTGCCTGTTGTATCATTTCTTAAGAGGGCATCAATGAAGCAGAAAAAACAGAAACCAAATCACATCTAACAGTATGTTATAATAACTATTTAAATATTATTTCCTTTTGAAATAACACTTTTATCAGAAGCTAGTCAGGGGACTTCCCTGGTGGTGCAGTGGTTAAGAATCCGCCCGCCAACGCAGGGGACAAGAGTTCGAGCCCTGGTCCGGGAAGATCCCACATGCTGCAGAACAACTAAGCCCGTGGGCCACAACTACTGAGCCTGCGCTCTAGAGCCCGTGAGCCACAACTACTGAGCCCACGTGCTGCAACTACTGAAGGCCACACACCTAGAGCCTGTGCTCTGCAACAAGGGAACCCACCACAGCAAGAAGCTCACGCACCGCATCGAAGAGTAGCCCCCACTCGCAGCAACTAGAGAAAGCCCACGCCCATCAACAAAGACCCAACGCAGCCAAATAAATAAATAAATCTTTTAAAAAAACAAAAACAGCTAGTCGGGGGTACATTTTTCACAAGCATCTTCTGGTCATCTGTAGGTTTAAGTATGGTAAACTAAATTCTATTCACCAATATTCAGTGCCCCTCCCTGAAGGAGGATTCGGCTTGTTGCCACTTAAAGTAGGTGCTTCAGCTAACAAAGTGTGAACACAGGTGAGGCGGTCACTTCCCCAGAAGAATCGTTAAGAACCAGTGCAGGCCTTCGTTTCACTTAATTTTCCCTTCTGCTCCCCACTTTCCTCCACCTCTTTATTGTCTTTTCTCTGAAAGTCACGCTCTTACAATGATAATAATAGCTACAAAAAAGAAAGAAAAAAGAACCAGTGCATGTATCACCATGCTCATCCTCCTCTCTCTCAGCGACTGGCAATGCCCAGGCAGTGGCTGTTCAGACAGCCTGTGTCTCTGAGCAAAGCCCCCCCAGCTGATTCACATAAAATGCAGCATGACCAAGGAGCAAGTCTCTGAGATCTGGGAGGTGTTAGTGGTAAACTACTGAGATTTGGAGAGTCTAGGATAATCTAGCCCAGCAGTTCTCAAAGTAAGGTGTGAGGACCTCTCAGAGGTCCCCAAGACCCTTTTGGGTATTTCACGAAATTCTTCCTTTTCAACTACAGACCTGTGTAAGTTTGGATTTTCTTCATGTTCATCAACCAAAACAAAATACTGCAGAAGATTGAAAGCAGAAGCAGGGTTGAGAATTCTAGTTTCTAGTGAGCCAGACATTAAAGTAATTTCCAAAAATATAAAAGAATGTCACTCTTCTTCATATTTTTTTGTTTTGGAAAATATAATACTCTTCCTTAAGATCATCTGTTTATGTTAACATGTAATAAACTTCTTACTGTTATTTTAAAATAAATTTTATCTGTTTTAATTTCTCAGTTTTAATTTCTAATATGGTAGATATCAATAGATAAAACCCACACAAGCAAAAGTTCTTTGAGGCCATTAATGACTTTACTAAAAAGTCTGAGAACCTCTGACTGTGCTTTTCCTGACTGATACAGAAGCCTTTTGTGCTACCTTCTTTTCTCATTGCAGTTTTCCCGGAAAAATCAGAATAGGCATTAAAAACAAACCTGCTGGGCTTCCCTGGTGGCGCAGTGGTTGAGAATCCGCCTGCCAATGCAGGGGATACGGGTTCGTGCCCCGGTCCAGGAAGATCCCACATGCCACGGAGCGGCTGGGCCCGTGAGCCATGGCCGCTGGGCCTGCGCATCCGGAGCCTGTGCCCCGCAACGGGAGAGGCCACAAAAGTGAGAGGCCCGCATACCACAAAAAAAAAAAAAAAACAAACCTGCTTATTCTCTTACATGTGAGACAGAAAGTTCTCCTTTCTTGAACTTTTCCTATGCAAGGCGTATTTGGTCTTAGGTGTGAATAAAGTAGCTTTGCTTTGTCAAAAACCCTTAAGGCTTTGGTTTCTTTTTTCTTTTCTCCCTCTTGGTTTTTATTTCTTTTTTTCTACATTTGTTTTTTCTTTTTTTTTTCTTTTCTTATTTTTATTTTACCTTAACACTAAACTTGCTAAGTTGAAAAAGAATTGAGGGTAGATAAAATTCAAGTCTGAAATGAACCCTCTGGAACTTTCCTGTTAAACATAAACAATGAGAACACATTTAACTGGAAGGCTTTGCCTAACAAACGAATAATAATAACTTACCCATATTTCAGCCTTACTGAATGCAGATTTCTGAACCTCCACCCAAGTGTGGTGGGAGTGGAGAGTTTGCATTTCCAAGTTGTTCCCAGGTGATGTTGATGCTGCTGGTATAGGCACCACATGTTGAGAATTGAATCCTGGGATACCATCAGCTGATGTGAATAAAGGACAGAAAGTTCCAGGTTAGTACGAATTCTAGGTCATTCCCAATTCCAGGCCTTTTCCCTCCATCCTATTTTAAGGATGTTATTGTCTTCCTCTCCCTGTTGTTGTCAACTCCACACAAGCTGGCACCTCCTAGCCAACCATCACTGGGACACAGGAATCACAGGTTTTCTTTATTCCAAGACTTAACAATTTTTCTATATTTTTTATCTTTTAATGAGGCCATCTAGTTTTCATAGCTGCTTTAATGCTTCATCTTCAGCAAAATCATCCACAACTCAGCCTTTTCATAGTCACATCTACACCTGGATCCTGTCTTCACCCAAAATTCTTATTGTAAATAAATAATGCAGAAACACTATACTCTCATCAGAAACTTCTACATTTCTTTTTTATGCAAACACCTCTGTTATAAATAGCTATTCTTCAAGCAAATGGGTTTTTTAAAAAGTGATTCTTTGTATCACTATTCTAATAACATTAAAAACAATATCTACTACCGCCATTTATCAAGTACTTACTATGAGTTAGTTATTAAAGAAAAGCTTGCACCAGACAAGATGGGCAAAGAGAAGTTGATTTTATTTTGATACTATGGCTTGCAATAGAGGAGAGAGCACAGACCAAGTCTGGAAACTCAGTTCTGCTGAAATAAAAGGCAGGAGAGATTTTACGAGCTGAGATAGAGGATAGTTGGAGGATCTGTATTTGCTAACAGGTGTTACCCAAAAGAAAAGTAAATTTTCTCCAGGCAAGAGAAAGTTTTACAACTAGGAGCAAGATGCCCACTGAGGCTCCCACCTTCCCACAGAGACTGGGAGACAGAGGTGCTTCTTCCTTGATTAAATTTCACAGGGATGGCCCCAGGGTCCTTGAGAAACCCAGTCCTAGGTTCTAATACTGACAAGAGACTTTTAAAAAGATTTAAATCTCAAAGGGACAGAGAAAAAGTTACAATACCTAGTTTTCTAAATAAATGCTATAGGAAAAGGGAGGTCAGGGGCCCTGAGTCAGGAAAAAGCCCTGTGTGTTTCGACAAGCTAAGGGGAAGGTTAAGGCTATCTTGGTCATAGGCAGTGGGTTAAGGAATTTAATAATAGTGATAACAATAATAGCTAGCATTATTGAGATATAATTAAATGCCAGGAATTGTACGAAACATGTTATGTGTTGTCTCATATAATCTGATCAACACTGTGAATATTTATTGTCCCCAATGATGAAACTGAGGTTAAGGGTACTAAGCAATTTTCCAATATCTCATACTTTATTTTTTTTTTTATTTATTTATTTTTTTTTTTGCTTTATACATTTTTTTTTTTTTTAACATCTTTATTGGAGTCAATATCTCATACTTTAAATGGGAGAGCCAGGTTTTTGTTACTGTTTGCTCTGACTCCGAAGGCTGTGCCACATACTTCCCCTATTATCAGCAATACTTCCTGAAACCGTGCCCCACAGAGTTAACAGAAGCTGGTAACAAAAATTCTTGAGCTCATCTTACAGAACAACAGGTAAAGGAACAGCTTGTTAAAACCCCTTTGCTTATAAACTGCCTTCATTGATTAAGTTCGCTTTCATTTTTTCTTTCTTTCCTTCCCCGCCCCCCCTCTCTTTAATTGCATACCTTTCCAGCTTCTGGCAGCCCCACTGTTTTACAGGAACTTGGGGAGTCAGCTTATCCGTGAGAACCAGCTAGGACTGGTTGCAACCACTGCGCCGAAAACTGGCCTGATGACGTCAGAGGCCGGAAAACTCCACCCTCCAATCACGCTCAGCGCCTCTATTTTGAATAGGCAGAAGCTCCCAAGGAGATGCACCTGCTCAGAACACGGATTGCCTCACCTTCCCTGCCTCCCATCACCTTTCCGCACTCCTAAGACCACCCTGCTTATCGCATAAATATCCCAACATCCTCGCCTTTGGGGAGGCAGTTCTGAGACTTGTCCTCCGGTTTCCTTGCTTGGCTGCCTTGTGAATCAACTGTTTGTCGGCTATAAACCTCAGCAACCCAGAGTTCGGGTTGCTGCCCGTTGGACAAAGGGACCTGGTTTGGTAACATTTTCGAGTCCAAGTTGCTGTTGAATGTATTCGTTGAGAAACTACATTTTTGAATGAAATAATTTGTTTTAGGGCAGTTGGTGAAGAAAAAAATAATAATGTGCCTAATTAGAAAATACATTTTGTTTAAGAAAAACATTAATGAGCCTTTATTACTGGAAGATTATACCTGCTAAAAGAAAATTCCTTCAATACTGTCTTCCTATGAAAATGTTTGAGTTCTCATCAGACATTATTGCATGGTAGCAGTAAAAATATTAAAATAGGGGTGAAATGCATAAAACGAATCAGCATGCAAGAGTAGGAAATCCAATTCATTTTCTGGTGAATAAAAAAAATTTAATCTATGTAAATAAATAAATAATTTACATAATATAAATAAAAGATATTTCCTGTTATTTTTTACTGGTATTGTATGAGACTTCTTACCCAATCCTAAGCATTGTATATTTTTCCCCTTATATAGATAACATCAAATTTATGCTAAAATTTAATCCATAGATATGACTATACATATCTACACATTATGATCATACAATTATTCTGTTTTCAGGCTAACAAAGTTAGGATGTTTGTGTTTTCTATAATTATCTCTGTATTTATTTCCTTTTCTGTCATAAAAAAATTAAATGTAGGGCTTCCCTGGTGGCGCAGTGGTTGAGAATCCGCCTGCCGATGCAGGAGACACGGGTTCGTGCCCTGGTCCGGGAAGATCCCACATGCCGCGGAGCAACTAAGCCCGTGAGCCATGGCCGCTAGGCCTGCGCGTCCGGAGCCTGTGCTCCGCAACGGGAGAGGCCACAACAGTGAGAGGCCCGCATACCGCAAAAAAAAAAAAAAAAAAAAAAAAATTAAATGTAAAATGCTGTTTTAAATGTCACCTTTCTTGGTGCTGCCATTATTTTTATTATTATTTATTATTGTTAGTAACATGTTTGTCTTTCCTGAGAAAATTACATTGCAAAATGCCAGCACACAGTGCACCATGGATCTTCAGTGCAATGAACGAATTACTAGAAAGCTACAGGCACATACAAATGGCACATCTTCAAGATAAGGTTCTATATAGAAAACTACATACTTGGATTATATTTTTTATGTAAATCTTTGATTTAAGAAAAATTGTTACAACTAAAAATCTATTAAAGGAACTTGTTTAAAATTGGTGCATTCAGAATTTCACTTAAATATTAATGCATAAAACCTTCCTCCATTATTGAGATTCCACAGATTCTCTTAGTCATTTCCAATATTTAACTGAGTCATGCTTGGCCAAAACCTGATATTCTTTACAGGTAGTAAAGACTTCTATGTTTTTGTTTGTTTGTTTGTTTCCCCTACCTATCCAATGTTGGAGCCATTCTGAGATGAGTGGCAGTCCTTAGAACATTAAAAAGAGAGGGAGGGGGCTGGTGGCGCGGTGGTTGAGAGTCCGCCTGCCAATGCAGGGTTCGTGCCCTGGTCCGGGAGGATCCCACGTGCCGCGCAGCGGCTGGGCCCATGAGCCATGGCCACTGGGCCTGCGCGTCCGGAGCCTGTGTGGACAACGGGAGAGGCCACAGCAGTGAGAGGCCCGTGTACTGCCAAAAAAAAAAAAAAAAAAGAGAGGGAGGGAATTTCTCAGCTAAGGCTAAATGAGAATTTCCTAAGTAGTAAAATAATATCTTTTTTAAACCAAGAAATAAAGCGTCCCAGACACAATAAGTAAGCGGTATTTTAGTGCACTCAGTCCTCTGACTGCCTAGACTACCTTGTTAACCAGTTGCAGACCATATGTGATCATCTTTTGTTTTCTCATCTTTTATTTCCACTCCCTTCCATTTGAAGAAAAACATGGTGCATTTTTCCTGTCACATTCTTTTCCTCCTGTAGCAGCCCTAAACCACTGAAATCTTGACACACTACAGTAGTTGAAGATTACTCATTGAGTTTAATTAACCTCTCTTTGCTGAAACGTAGTGTTAAACCTGTGTTCATAGTTTTTCAATTGCTCTTATCAAACCTTCAGGGTTTAAAGAGCCTTGGGCTGCCGATAGATTACTAGGAGGGGAAAAAAGCTACTGCCACATCTTCAGGGAATACAACCTGAGTGTAATACCTTCATAATCACTTCTGTCATCATTTTATAAGTGAAATCTCTTATCCTCAAAGAATGTTAAGGTACTATTTGTTAATTAGTGTCTATAGTTTTTCCTCAGTGAAAAAATAAGCATATGTCATCTGAACAACTTGTGTTTAGAAAATATTTTTTAGCTCCTATTTTTAGAAATCATTCAGCTATGGATTAAAAAAAAAAGTCTGGCATGGATCCATAAAAATCAGTTCTGACCAATCAGAGTTCATATATTCATAGGGCATTATCAAAATTGGCTCTAAAAGTGACTGTGGTATAATTCTGAATGGCAACTAAAATGTCTAGTAATTATTCCTTCTCAGTGGCTGAGGCCAGCATATTTAGCCACAAGTGATTTGCAAACCTGTCAGCCATTTTCTCCCCTAAAACTAATAAGTACACGTCCACTCAGGAGTTTGTTTTGGATTTATCTGCATTGACCAAGCACTCAAACTATGAGTGAACAAGTGCTGAGATGAATTTTGAACATTTATCTGATCTTCAGACTAGCAACTAAAGTCTGATATAGACAGCTTTATTCACACACTTATAGCTTCTATTTTTACTAATAGATATTCCCATACACACAAATAAGATTTTAAATTAAGTAGCTAAGGAATTAGAAATTTCACATATAAATGTTAGTGATCGGAAATGACCCACCACTAAGTTAATTGATCCAAAATAATATTGAAAATGCTTTTATTCATCAATACTAGATGCAGAAGAAAACCAAAACACCCAGACCTAGAAATTATTAGACCAAGAAGAAATTCAAGATGTTAAAATTTTCAAATTATAGCTAATATTAGCAATGAGAATCATTAATCTGAGGCTTTTCTGCAATAACTACTATCACTATTGGTTTTTTCATTATTTTAAATGCTTAACCAACAAATAGCATTTTTCAGTCTCTAAACAATATATGCCAACATCAATACCATTAAATTTAATCCTTTCTGTGATAGAATAGGAATGGCAGATCTGGCTATTCATATCTGATAAATCTCAGAAATGCTATGTGTACTAAGCAGCAGTACTCAGAACTGGCTATATCACAATTGCCTGAGAATATGGAAAAAATATAGATGATAGTGATAGATATAGATGGAGATATACATATAGATGAAGATATGTATGTATCAGTTCTAGATATATATAAGATCTAGATCTCTCTCTCGATCTCTCTCTCTAAAGAAAGAGATCGATCCATCTAGATGAAGATATATAGAAGCTGTTTCTATATATCATCTAGATCATTCTATCTTTCTCTCTAGATATCTAGAGATATAGTTACATCATGACCGATAGGTAAACAGATAGACAGACAGACAGACTCCAGACTCCTCACACACCCCTACTTTTCTCACTGCAATTATCCCTGGAAAGGTTAGGAGAGATTACATTAGCTTCTCCTACCAAGTTGACTTGTAAATTAGAGGAATGGCCAGAACTCTCAATAATTCTGATTCAGTAGAGCTAGGGAGGCTGAGGAATCTATATTTTTTTATAAGATCCCCAAGTATCTCTGATGTACAGCCAAATCTGGAAACCTGTGACTTAGAGTACATGGCATTTCTCAGGAAATTTTCTGTCTCCTTAATTGTATTACTCAATGTAGAATTTACAATTTTGGTTCCACAAGTAAGAAACAGAAGACATGGTATTTAGACATATAATCACAGATGTTAGGTATAAAGTCTAGGTGTGTTTGCTGTGTTCAGATTAGTCTCATATAATTAATTCTTATGGTTGGGAGGAAAAATTTTCCTTCTATTCTTCTAGATCCTGTGGCTGATCTAACAATTAAAATGACATATGACAGATAAACAAGAGAAAAATGAATTTAACTATGTATATAGGGGAGCCCCATAAAGATAAGAGGCTCAAAAGGCAGCCAGGCAATTGAGATATAAAACTTCTTGAACTAAGGAAAGGGGTAGAGGTCTGGGATACAAAGAAGGGGAAGACAAGTCACAGGAAAGTGAGAGGAGGCAGTGTTTGGTAAACACTGGTAAACAAACAAAAAGGTTTTTTTTTTGTTGTTTGGTAAAACAAACAAAAAGTTTGCCCTGTTATGCAAATAAGTTTCTTAGGTAAAAAGTTATTTTTGGTAGTAGCTCTCCTCCCAGTATAGGCCCCTTTCCAATGTAAATTCTTTTATTACTGCAGATTTTCCCCACAAATGGGGAAATTTATATTTCTTTTAGGTAGTCAGGGGGAAGAAAAGAGCTTTACCTGAGTCAGCTCAGTCTTGATTGCCTTTAGTTCAAAGTAATCCTTATGGGAAAACGGCAAATTTGGGGGAGACTTATTCTTGAATAAGCACTTTTCATGTAAACACTATGTATGATTTAAGTGCAATTATTCTTATGATATAGTTAAGAAATATGCCCCATTTTGTAAGCAGACAGGGTAGGGGATCCCCAGAGACAGACCACCAGGCATGGCTTTCTTGACATAAGAGAAGCCATTTTTGGCCTAAGCCATTTCGTTATCTAAGCCTAGCCACAATGCTTGCCCTTGAATAGGTCTCAGTAATTAATGATCTTAAGGAAAGTAAGGGAATGCAGGAACAAAGGAAAAGCAGTCAAGAAACAATAGTTCAGTGATAAAACTGAGTCCCAGTTTCTCCTTAAGGGATATACATACCAATCTGATACATGTCTTTGAGTCCTGCAGGAACTAAGGTCTCCATGATGTTGACCCTCGTGACTTCAGTCAACTAAAGCTTGGACTCTGTCGACCTTGGCCCCAATTCTATGCTAAATTCTCCTCTGCCCCAGTCCCTCCACGAATATGCATGTACCCTTAGTTTAAAACTTCCCCAATTTTTCTGTTTAGAGAGACACTGTTTGGGAAAGATTCCCAGTGTTCTCCTTACTTGCTGCAAGTAATAATAAATTCTTCCTTCTCCAGATCTTTGGCTTGGTTTTGTCTTTGGCACCAAGACATGGGCCCAGTTTTACTATAATTTCTCACTGAGATAGAAAAGAAAAGATGCTACAAAATGATATACCACTTGGTGCTAGATCTACATATAGCAATCAGAATACCCTTCAAAATAAACAGATATTTGAGAACAGTTGGGAAGAGAATAAGATTTAGGATAAAGCCACATTTACTTCTTTTAAACACACATAAAGAATAGTGTATTTTTTTCAGTTCTCTACTTACATGTAAATATATAAATATATTAAAGGAAAGTTTGATAGATATACATTAAATTCACAAGAGTAAGAAAAATATGGGACTGAGGATAAGAAACATAGTGAAAATAATAATAAAAAGAGAACAAATAAAGGGACTTGCATGACCAATATAATAGCATTTCATGAAATAGAGTAGAATCAACTTAATTCTGTGAATCTGAGTTTAAAATATTAGAAAACAATATCCATAATATGAAAACAGAAGGGCTTTATTTCTTATACCATAGTACCTCTTGATAGTAGTGTAACTCAGCAGGACTGTATGGGGCCTTCCTGGGACAGACCACTCCCCCCATATCCTCTGCCTGCCTCTCATTTGTAGAAAAGTTTTGGTTCCCAGGCCTCCCCTGAGTCACAAAAACCTGGCTCAAGAATTAATGACTGAAAGTGAAACCGAGCAGGACCCTGTCGGGCTCCTGGGCACAGAAGCCTTTCTGTGTCCCCCATTTCTTGTTTGTAGGGAATAGGCTTTGGCCTCCATGACCTTCCCTGTGTTCCAAAGGGCAGATTCAGGACAGTTGCTAATCAGGGAAGGGAGGGGATGCAGAGACAAGGTAGGACACCATCTGAGGTCAGATTAAAGGAACCAGAGAAGCTCATCAGGAGACCACCTGAGGTCACATTAAGGGAGTACAGGCCCTGCACCCACCCTAATCCCTATCAGCAACCCCGCCCTTGAACCATTGTTATGAAACTACTCACCAAATCCCCCTGGGTTGGGACACAGTTTTCGAGGCATAAGCCTGCTGTGTCCCCCTTTGCCTGGCAAAGCAATAAAGCTATTATTTTCTACTTCACCCAAAACTCTGTTTCCAAGATTCCACTTGGCACTAGTGCAGAGAGGCTGAGTTTTCAGCATCAAAAGGTTGTGAACATGTAGCAACGAAAATAGCAGTTGGGCCAGGAGAAGAGGTAAGAATTTAAGCAGTAAATCAGCCATATGGCAGTCACAGAGTCTTTGGTTCTTCCCTGAAGTACCTAGACAATAGTATCTGATGCACATTCCTGAGCTGTTTTACAGATGCTAAACCCCCAACCAAACAGAAGAAGTTAACAACTTGATGACCATGAGCACATAGCCCCCAGACCTACTGGAGCCGAATGTTAACCCCTGTGACACTTCCCTGTTTCCTCACCATCAACCAATCAGAGAATTGTGCATGAGCTGATCACTTACCCCACAACCCCCTCCCTCACCTTGCCTTAAAAAATGCCTCCCTGAAACCCATCAGGGAGTTTGGGTGTTTTGAGAATTAGCTGCCCTGGACTCCTTGTCTGGCCCCTTGCAGTAAATCCTGCACTTTCCTTCACCACAACCTGATGGCAATAGATTGACTCTACTGTGCAAGGGTGAGCAAACTCAAGTTTGCTAGGTCTACAGGTCTTATTGATTTAGTGACATAAGTACCATAGTATGTACCATGTGAATTTTTAAATGATTTTAATTTTACAACTGGCATCAAGAGCTCCACTCAGGGTAAGAATCATATTTATTTAAGAAATATCTTGATAGGCCACATTAAATGAGGGCTGTCTATCTCAAGAACCTGATTGACAGGAAAAGAGACAATAAATCTAAAGATAGGTAATTGAGTCTACATAAAAAGTTAGCAAGAAACGTATAGCTCTTGTAAAAGAAGAGGAAAGGAGGCTGGAGGTCTAAGATGGGAGCAGGGAATCAAGGGAGGTAGGGAGAACAGAGCATGGCCTCAAACTGGAGCCCAAAGATAAAGGTAGCCAGAGAGAAAATGCCAGGGGTGAGATACCCAACAGACTTTTTTTTTTAAACAACAAAAAAGTTCAATATTCAATTTTAGTTTTGTGGTGCTTCAACATAAACACGTACCTCGCTCTGAAAATTCATAGGCAAATGCAGCCTAATGTTGGTGATATTTGAAAGATAAAGAAGTTAGGCTAATTTTCAAAGCTTAGAGAAGACTGCACAGAGCAAAGAAATTCCACAAATGGAACTAATTTTAAAAGAGTAGGGCTAGAAAAGAAGGCGGGAGATATATGTCTGTCCCCTGTCCTTGATCCCCATACACACCCCTACTCCCCCACCCACAATTATTCTGGGAGAGATTAAGACAGATTCCAGGACCTCCCCCTACTAGTTCACATGTGAATTACAGGAATGACCAGGACCTTTTTTCACATATTATCTCATGTGATTCTCACATAGACAAATTAAAGATTAGAATATTATAATTCAGATAGGAGAAATGGTTATGGAACATGTGACACATTTAGGAAGGTATAAATAAAAACTAAACAATTTAACACAAATCTTCTAACTTACAGCCCCATATTCTCTTAGCTACACTACCTCCAAAAATTACTAGGGAAGAAATATTCACCAGTTTTAAAATAAAAGTTTAGATGTTCTATTTTTTTAAATCAGTGTGTAAACAAGCTCCTTAAAAATTTATTTTAAAAGCAAGATAGCATTCTCTTTCTGATCTCTGAAAATATTTTAGAAGATGTTTTTTACCCTATTATTCCAGTAACAGAATGCTGTAAAAAGAGTCTAAAATGGTTCTGCTTCAACAAATGGCTCTGCTAAAGTCACAGCACAGACCCAATATGCATTGACTTTGCATTGCATGAATATAAAAATACTCCTCAGAGGCTAAAATTGAGTAAACACATAGTACAATAGGGAGAATATCCATGTTTTAAATCTATATTTATAGGTAAAATTAGATAAAAGCCTGGCGAGTATTTGCCAAATTCATAAAACAGATTATCAAATTAATTAAATCTAAATTTGACTAAATTAACTGGTCAATTTGATCAAAATAGATATTAGTTCTATAGATAGATAAAATCTTGGTGACAGTTAATTTTTATCAAATCCTAATGTATGCCTAAATACCTTATAACCTACGACCATCAAGAGCCTGGGATTTAAATTCTGAGGGGAATAATATTCTTTAACAGAACCTACAGACCTTCTGTGAGAAGATAGAATAAGAAGTGCATGACATCTAGTGGTAGTTGCTGCAGTAACAGTTGTTATTTGGAAATTTACTTTGTTTTTAAAGGCATACCTTGGAGATATTGTGGGTTCAGTTCCAGGCCACCACAATAAAGCAAATATAAAGAGAGTCACAGAATTTTTCTGTTTCCCATTGCATATAAAAGTTATGTTTTACTATACTGTAGTTTATTAAGTTTGCAATAGCATTATGCCTTAAAAAATGTACATACCTTAATTTAAAAATAATAACCATCATCTGAGCTTTCAGCAAGTCGTAATCTTTTTGCAGTAGTAACATCAAAGACCACTGATCACAGATCATCATAACAAATATAATAATAATGAAAAAGTTTGAATATTTCGAGAATTACCAAAATGTGACACAGACATGAAGTGAGCAAATGCTGTTGGAAAAATGGCACTGATAGACTTGCTCAATGCAGGGTCGCCACAAAGCTTCTTTTATAAAATTTTCAATATCTGTGAAGTGCAATAAAGGAAAGTTCAATAAAATGAGGTCTGCCTGTAATACAGTTCTGTAGAGTAGGTTTCAGCTACTTATTTACAATTTCTTTTTTTTCTTGTTACTGCCATTATAGATTCATGACATATGAAAGCCATAGCGTCTTTTCATACAACTTTGGTCATATGGTAGTTCAGGCCCATACCTCGAAAGAATGCGTAGCATGTTGTTTCCCAAACACACTTTTCCCTTTGTTTTCTTTAAGTACGTTCCTTCTAAATACACAACATAGAATCACCATATTTCTCATCTCATAAAATCAATTATTTTCCACATTATAATGTGTTGAAAACTATTTCAAAGGTAACAAGTTAAAACTGAAATCTTATATTTCATTTTAAGTGCAAGCTATTCTAGTTAAACAAATAAAAAAGAACCACACCCTTATTATTTATAGCTCTTATTTTCAAGCCAATCAATACATTTGTGAAAAACACAAATGCATGACGAGACTTAGGGGAAGAGCATTAAGTGATGAAAATAATAATAATAACAGCTAATATTTATTGTGAGCATATCATCTGCCTCGTAAGTGTGACATAAGTGATTTACCTATATTGTTTCATTTAATCCTCACAAAAACTCTTTGAGATAAGGTACTGTCCTTATCTGCATTTTTAGATGAGAACACTGAGGTTTAAAAGATTTGGCAACTTGTCTAAGGTCAAAGAGCTAGGAAGGGCTTAGGATTGTCTGACTCTAGGGCCCAATTTGTGACTGCTATGTTGCAGTGAACATGTAGTTTCAAATCCGATTTCACTCACTCATTCATTCTTTCTTTAATTTATTCAACAATATTTATCAAGCGCTTAGTATGTGCCAAGAAAACTTCTATATGCAGGGAACACATTAGTAAAATGATATTTAAGCAGAGACTTTATGGAAGTTAAGAACAAGCCTTCCTAGTCCCTAGGAAACCAAAGTGAGGAGGAATATTTATAAACAATAACAACAGCAACAAAGAGTAGGAAGAGAAGAAAGAGAAAATAATTTAAGTGGGGTATAAGATAGGAGAGCAAAGAGGAAAACTCTTGGCATATATTACTTCAAATTCTCCTGTGATTTAAGTGCCTTGGGACCAGTGACAAGATGGCATATTTTTGCAGGGTGGCCTTAGTCTTGTTTATTACAAAGTTTAGGAAGTATTCCAAAAATACTTTCTCAGTTCTAAAAATACTCCCTTTACTTTATCTGGTTCCTCTATGCAATATCTTTCCCAGTGGCCATCACATATTTGATGTTGGGTCACTGCATGTTTTTCTCTCCTTGGAACTCTGTTCAAGGCAAGTTTTCTAAAAGGATGAGAGTGATAATAATTCCAGTGGATGCAAATGTGTGTATTTGAGCTGATGAGGATTAAAAGACAATCAGCAGTCACAGAAGACAGACCTTTTAAGCAAACTGATGACATCTTTCTCTTTCTTTGACTGTATATTTTACTGCTTATTGATAAAAAAAAAGGGTTTCAAGATTAGCAGACGGAAGAAAAAGACATATTGAAACTACTTTTTACGGACACTTATTCAACAACTAATTAGATCTTGGATGAAAGTTATTTTTTTCAGCTTGCTAAATATGTTTCCCTACTGGGGTTAAGAATTCCAGTTAACAACTCTATTTATAGCTAATAGAAAGTGTTCAAAGGGCTGCATCAGCTTGCCCCACAGTCTATGTGATTCTGTGGATAAATCACCATGAGTAAAGCCATTCAATCTTAAAATGATCTATCACAACTGAAAATCAATATATCAAGCACATAAAATAATGTAGGATAATTCACTTGCCAAGTAATAAATTACACGTGCATATCAATGCCACATGTAATGCAATCCCTCATAAAAAAAGCTTAAAATTTTTAAAGTATATGATTAATGAAACTAGCACAGCCTGAAAAATATTTATTATACTGCTTACACTAACCAATATATTATACTCAGAGTTTTATGCTTCTGAGAAATGGCATTTACATATACAGTATCAACAGTGCAGATAAATCAGGATCTCTTGCACTGAAGTCCAATTCTTTGGGTAGTGACTCATGTTTCACTTTAAAAAATGGTGACTTACACTAATGTATTTCTCATAAAATATTTAATACTGCCCACAATTATTGCCAAAACTATGTTCTAACCCTCTCTATCAAGATGTCTGCAGAAATGCTCCCAAAGCAATAATAAATTTGTGGACTTTGATATTTTACAATAAAGTGACAATATTTCAAACACAGAAAAATCTTGTGCTACAAACCTGAACTTCATCCTTGGCCTACCCATCTGCTATAGATACCCACACCAATAATGCATGGGGTGTGGAGAATTTACTGGTTTGATCTTGGATCTATTCCATTCCACATTCTGCACTGACCTCAGTATTCATGAATGTAACCAAAAACATCTTTTCAGAGAATTCTTATTAGCAAGTATTGACAATGTTGAAGCTCACCTGAGCCCTATACTCCTGGAGAAAATCGAAGGTTAAGAAATCCCCCACCCTTTTGTGTCCCAGTAAACAATTACTGCAAAGAATCACTCTTCCCCATGTGACAGATAAGATTGTTGCTCTTGTTTACCCATGGCAAGGCCAAAGACAGACTCTCCAAATCCCAGTCTTTGTCTCATAAATGATTAGCTGAACTGTGGATCCCCACTGACCAATCTGGACTAAATGCTTCCTAATTTAAATTGATCAACCTTTAGTCAGGCTTGAGCACTTCCCCCAGGTCCCTAAACTCTGGCCCATCCTCGAGCGTTAAGAAAGCATTAGAATACTGAACAACCTCTCCTTAACTGCTCGTCCTGGGAAAGACTGTCCCACCATGCCACCTACTCATTCTCAAGTTTGTTCCTCCCTATAAAAGAAAAGCATTTTCTTCCTGACCTTTGAGACACTTACAGCTCTCCTGAGTGGGCGTGTCCTCCCTATTGCAATAGTTCTCCTTCCCCTATTGGCAATAGTCTTTTAGAATAAAGTTTCTCCTTACCAAAGTCAGGATTTGGTTTTTTTATTTGACAGCATCAAAAATATAGAAAATAAACTATTGTTACTGAAAGCTGAAAATTTTTCTGTTTAATTTCTAATTGCTACATTAGAACATTGCTTTTTTTTTTGTAACAGCTTTATTGAGATAAACTGCCTATACCATAAAATTTACCCTTTTCAAGTGTATAATTCAGAGGTTTTTAGAATATTCTGAGACTTGTACCTCTATTACCACTAGGATATTGTATTTTGAACTATGTCAGTAAAGTAATAAGCTAGTGTTTCATGTGTCTTTAAAAAAAATACATAAAAAATTTTATGCAAACATAATTTCGATACTCATTACCACTTTTCTTGAGGTTGAAATTTTTACCACAAACATATTTATGAATATAATGTCATTGCCTCTTTTTTATTATTTTCCAACTTGTATTTAAAATATTTTAGTTCCATTCATGCACCATTCTACAAATATTAACATATATTATTATATTTCAGGCACTTTGCTAAACCTCACTAATTTATTTAAAGGAAAAATACACGGTACTATGAGATTCCATAAACAGGGCAACCTGATCTAGTAGGGGGGAGGTGGGAATTGATCAGAGAGGGCCTTCCTGAAAAACAAAACAAAACAAAACCATTTGGTATGACCTCTAGTTAACTTGGAAAGGGTCAGAAGTCAGTTGGTGAGAGGTCTGGAAAGAACTTCCATGAATAGAAAACAGCAAATGCCCATGGGCCAGAATGAGGTTGCCAGGTCTGGGTCAAGAAGAGGTACAGTGAGGTCTGAGATCAGAATGAACGAGGCAGTCATACGATGCAGGACTGCGACATGTCAAATATTTGGGGTTTTCTCTCAAGAACAAAGGGAAGTCATTGAACAGTTTTTTGCAGAGCAGTGACAGGATGAAATTTGCATTTTAAACAGATCACTCTGGCTCTACTGCTGAAAAGAGATTGGAGGCGCGGGCAAGACAGGCTGCGTGAAGAATACCATTAAGGCTACGTTTTCAGTCCAGCAATTTGGATCACAAACAGTTTTTTATCATAACTATACAATATAATGTTCTTGTTATTTATGATCTTCATCAGAGAGAAGCAGTTTCACAATATGACGCCCTCAGACTTTGGTTTTGGCCAACCAAATTTGAAAGGCACTATATTTACCTGTTGGCAGAAAAGCCTTTCCCAGAGCTCCCGTGTGTTGGGTGAATTTGCCAAGTTTCATGGCAGACCATCTGCGCAAAAATTCTCTGCTTTTTCTAGCACATTTAGCTCTGTGGTTCTGTTCAGAATAAGCCTCAAAATGCTGTTTCATTATTTCATTTCAGTTTCAAGCAGAGGAAAAAAATTTGAGAGCTCCTTTAAATGGTTTATGCTGAGGTAATTTTAAATTTTTGCTCTTTTATTTTTATCAGTATAATTTCCAAAATAGGTGGTGCTAATTACCAACTGATATCTGTTAAGCATATAATTTTTAAACTTCAACTTCTTCTAAGGTTTCCCATATTAATAATTAAATCAACGATTCTATGCTAGGCCTTCCCTGTTTCATTCTGGCCCTTTCTATATGAATGAAATATAGCAAATCAGGTATATTTCATATTTACTTATGAAAAATACCTGAATTTCTGTAATGAATCATTGTAGACTCAAATCTTCAATGTAGTTTCCTAAAAAAACAATGTGGTGAAGATATTATGAATAAGAACATAGAGCTACAAAGTTATTCACAAGATATATTTCTGTGTCTAAAGAAATAACAGATATGAATTTCTGAAATGGAAGCCAAGTTTAAGTTCAGGAGTTTTCTTACAAAAGCAGTACAAATTATTAACTCATGCTTTTCCAAATCACAAGTAAAAAATATATTGTGTGTGTTCTTTTCAAATTTGGGATTCATGATTTAGCACTTAATCCATAAATACAATTCAGTATTACAATTTAGGGTATGATTCCATATTGCTAGTTATTTCTAGAACAAATATTTATAAGCATTCAAAAATGTTCATAAAGTAAGTTTAATGACTACCTTATATATATATTGTCTAAAATTTTCAATGACAGAAAATAAATATTAGATTATTTCCTCACCCCACAGCAGATTAGATCTTAAGGAAAATGAGGTTTTTTAGCTAGGTCCTTTGGTAGATAGACTGAAAGTACGAGAGTATAGGAAAAAAGAATAGAATCTTCCAGAAAGCTCTAGTTGTAGGAGGAGAAAGCATGAACTGTTATGGTTATACCTAGGAGGGGGAGGAGGGAGAGAGGCTATAAAAAGATTTTAGAAGGGGAAGATAGAGTGCAAGTAGGAAGATGACTACAAGAGCTACCATATGAAAGGAACTGTGGTGGAAGTCTGGCATTTAAAGAAGATTTTTATGATGTCCTCTCTTCTCCATTGCTACATGAATACTTCATTAAAAATATCTATCATCCATTAAGGTTTTAGGAGTCAGGTGTATGCTTTTTTTGTATGTATTTATGTGTTTCCCTTTGAGTGTGT
The DNA here is from genome assembly GCF_026419965.1 of Kogia breviceps. Lineage (NCBI taxonomy): Eukaryota > Metazoa > Chordata > Mammalia > Artiodactyla > Physeteridae > Kogia > Kogia breviceps. Next base: position 54,121,687 of record NC_081312.1, read on the forward strand.
ATTTTGGGGCAGAGTATTATGTAAAGTCTGTTAAGATTGACCCCTGGGAGGCTCAGTTGCTCTTGGGCTAAATTCAGGAAACATGAAAATTAGCAAAGTTTTTTTTAAAAAAAAATCAACCCCTGAGATTTGGTTTGCAAAATATAAATAAATCATTACCAGGTTAAACCTAGGGAGTGGTTTGGGCCAAAGACTTAGAACTCCAATACACCAATAGTTCGAATCCTTGCTCTACCTTTCAGGATGCAGAAGTCTTGCTCAAATGATTTAGCCAGTTAGTTTTGTCATCTTCAAAATGGGAGTGAGAAAATGATAAAACCAGGTATGTAAGGATTAAAGTAGATAACACATACGAAATCCTCAGTACAGTATTTGGAACATAGTAACTGCTCAATAAATGGTGGCTCATATTATTTTAATTAACTTTCAAAAGAGAATTGACATTTTTCTGATGCATATGCTGCTTTAAGACTTTGACTTTTCTAAGTAATATAATTTTCTCAAAAACAAATAATAGTTTAAAATAGTAGAATACCCATTCAAGTATTTACGCTAAGAGAAATAGATATCAGCCAATGCCTAGCTACCCTTTTAAGACCCAAAATACTTCACGTTATAATATACATATCATATATATTATATAATACATATGCATATTGCTATAAAGCCATACATAAAATATATTTTATAAAATATATTCATATATAGGTCAAAGGCTACACACACACACACACACACACACACACACACACACCAGACTTTAAGAAAATAGGCACTTTTGCTGTTTAGAAACATCATGGTACACAAATCACTATTCTACTCAGGTTCCCTAAACAACCCCACACATCTGTTCCCTCTCTCTCAACAATACCATCTTCTTCACAATGAAACAAGAATATCCTTCAGTCCTATTCTTCACAAGTTAATTTCTAATCGTCCTTCTTTCCTATGATCTCTGAGAAAGTTTGGGGGCAAATTTTGTCCAAAATCAACCCTCTATTTTGTAGTAGTTCTCTCCTTACCCTTCATCCTCCACCTTACCCCCACCTCTGCCATCACTTTTCCTTTCAGTGGAATTTGTTCTATTTACTCTCTTTCTCCAGATATTTCATCTCATGGTTAGTGGGGAGACAAATACTTTTGCATCTATTTCCTAAAATAATTTAAATTAAAAACATTTTCTAATTTTAAAAATTGTTCTCCCTTTGTTCACATTGAAAATTCCTAATTCACAAGCGCTACCTAATCTTTGAAGACTCTGTGATTCCATTAGAGGGAGTTAGAAACTATGTTCTCTGGGCTCCCAAAGTATTGTGTGCATCTTTTCATTATCCTGTGGTTTCTTTATGCACCCAAAATTCAAGCATTTTATTGACCGACTGTCCTGAAGCATTTCATATCTTCCACTCTTCCCCCTTTACCTTGTGTCTAATTATCACAGCGTTGTGCTCCATCCCCAGTGTACAAAGCCTCAAACTTCCTTTCATTTGAGATTAGATGGTATTTTCACAGAAACGACCTCATTCTTTCTTGTGTGAATTGCTCTCAATATATGTGTGTTTTCTTCCATTCCACTGACCAGAACTCCTTGGCAACACCAATCACATGCTTTTTCCTGGACCTCATAGAAGGAAATTAGACTATTATGGTCCCTAACGTGTATTTTAATAGGTTTTTTTTTGTGTGTGTGTGTGTGTGTATCTCTTCTTTCTTTCTTTCTAGAATGCAAGTTATTTGAGGCCATTAAAATTTGGAGTAAATAAAGACTCAGTTCAAATTCTGTTCTTTTTCTGCTCTTTCTATTCTCTCTTCTGAGTTAATATCATCATGTCATTGGTTTCAGTTACCTCCTGTATGCAAATGTCTTACTCCCTTTGGGCTGATATAACAAAACATCAGAAACAGGGTAGCTTATAAACAACAGAAATGTATTTCTCATAGTTCTGGAGGCTGGGAAGTCTAGGATCAAGGCACTAGCATGATTGAACTCTGGTGAAGCCTTCCTCCCTTGTTCATAGCCGGCACCTTCTCACTGTGTCCTTACATGGTAGAAGGGGCTAGGGAATCTCTCTGGATCACCTTTTACAAGGCATTAATCCCAATCATGAGGGCTCCACCCTTATGACTTATACACCTTCAAAGGACCCACCTCCTAATACCATCATCTTTGGAGATTAGGATTTCAACATATAAATTTTGGGGAGACACAAACATTCAGATCATACCAACAGATGACTCACAAATCTATATTTCCAATTTAGGCTTCCTTTACTAACTCTAGACCAGCTAAACGTGGTGACTTCTCTTCTGGGATATTTTGTGATATCCCCCCAGGATATATTTTGAACCTAATTTTTCCAAAAATGAACTCATGAACAGCCTCCAAACCCTTTCCAATATTTGATATTTTACCAGTGTTTACTATCTTTATTAATGGCATATCATTCTGCTAGTTAAATGTATCAGACACTTTGGGTCATCCTTTACTTCCAAATGCATCCATCACCAAGTTCTCATGATTTTACTCCCTAAACATATCTCAAGTATATCCATTTCTCTCTTCCAGCTGTACAGTATCCTAAAATAAGTAACCATTCTCTTTCCTTAGGTCTTCTTTCCTAATTTTTGTGCCCACTTCCAGTCTGGACTCCTGTTAATAAGTTATTCAGAATTACCCTGTAGCCAGGATTATCTTTGCAAAGCACAAATCTAATGAATTCACCTCTTTGCTTAAAACATTTCAATGGCTTACCCTTTTCTTAAAATTAAATTAAAACTCTATAATTTGTCCTATAAATTTCAGAAGGGGCTAGATCACTCCTCTCTAGGCACAATGACCTTCTTTCTCTCATCTTACTTGCACTGCCTCTAATAAGTCTTCACCTTTGCACATGATTTTCCCTCCACCTGGAATGTGCTGCCTAATTCCCTACACACCTGTGTATTCACTTAGTTAATTACTAGGCATCCTTTGTATTTTTGCTCTTGTGCCATATGCTCTGGAAAGCCCTTTCTGACATCTTTGATGAGGTCAGACCCCTCTTGTATATTCTCTCATTGCCCCATATAGCTCTCCTTTATAGTACTTGTCTCAATTGCATTTGTATATTTATTGGATTCATTTCTTTTCCTCATCATTTAATCCCCAGTTCCAAGTGTAGTTCCAGAAAAATAGGGGTTACTTAAATCATATTTTTTCAATGGATGAATGAGGAAGGAATCAACACATAAAATTCATGCTTTAGTCCTAATGCTTTCTAAAGTACTGTATACCTGGTAGGTTCAAATACTGCCTATTGATTAAGTTCCAAAAGAGAGAAGGGTAAAAATTAAAAGTACAAAGTATTTCATAATACGATTAATATCTCTCAAAAAAATGTTCATTCTAAAAAGTTTAATTACTACATATTTGACTTGCTTAACCGCAAAATTAATGACAGGCTTATTTAAAACAGTTTTAATTTTTCCTGAAATAGTTAATAGAAGTTAAGAGCTTAGAATGACCAGATTTAGTGTTTTATATATATATATATATATATATATATATATATATATATATATATATATACACATATATATATAATTTTGTATATACATATCTATTTTTTTAATGTGGAAGTTAATTTTTTAAGATCTAATTCATCTATCACCTCCTTTACAAAGTCTCCTGATTCTTTCAGGGAGAGTTGGATGCTATTAACTCTGTGGTTTTGTTGATGTCATTAAACTTCTTACCTTCAACATCATAAAGCCATATATAATAGTTGCAGAACAACAGGCTGAATCAGGAAGAATACTGACTAATCTTTATTAACCAATAAAACTGAAGAAGAGAGGAGGGATAGGAAGGGTAGGAGGGAGGCACAAGAGGGAGGGGATATGGGGATATATGTATACTTATAACTGAATTACATTGTTATACAGCAGAAACTAACGCAACATTGTAAAGCAATTATACTCCAATAAAGATGTTAAAAAAAACAACTGAAGAATAAAAGTTAGATGTCATTAGAAGTCAAAGAATATAAATATAGTTTCAGCTATTGAGCTGTGGGTTAATTTTTTCAATTGTTGCTCAAAAGATGTTACCTTCATCTGTTACACAGGCTCTGCTAATATCTCTGAGCTACCAATTTTTCTCAAGCATTCGTTATTGTTTTGTAAAATCAGAGAAAATAGGTCAGAAAAAATAGAATGGTGTCCATTAATTCATCTTTACATGGAGTTTTGTCACATGGACAATTTAATGCATTATGATATTCTATATGGAGAAGATATTCAAAGTTCTCAGCTGAGTAACTGATAAACCTTAACCACTCTATAAAAAATACACTTACATTCTCATAGCCTTTGTTTTTAAAGAGATGGGACTAAATTAAGTTTTATTAATTGACTGCTGGGCATAACTTCAAGGTCTTTACTCAAGTTTATTTAAAAGCAATTTAATTAATTTAAAAATTCATGCATCTTATAGTCATGAATTGTGTTGATTTTGATTGGCTAACTTTGTCTATGTTTAAAGCAAGACATCATGGCATTTGCTTTGCCTCAATTGGAAATTGACTGAAGGCACAGCCTGCTGGTTTTCAGTGAAACAGAAGTAACTGCTTACTAAATGATCTTTAGAGCCATGTTACATCTTGATTAAATGTTCTCTTTTTTTTCTTTTACCTTTTGTAACACTACTCATAAGAACTGATATGGTTCTTAGTAAAGAATTTTGTATTATGCAATTTTACGTGTTTTAATGCAATTATATGAAGATTTTTCAACAATTTAAGTATTAAGTTAAACTATTTAGAGATAAGAACCATATGCACATTTTTCACATTTTCTAGAAAGTTTCTAAAGTTCTCTAGAAGAAAATGTGATATTATCAGCTTATTTCCTAATACAAGTATTACTTTGAAGAAAGAATGTAGTTTTCAAAAACACTGTTTGAAGGAAATCTTCTCTGAGAGCAAACTCCCAAGCACGTATTGTAGCTATAACTCTGTTCAGGTCTGTCTAATGAATTTATCAGATAACTTTCATCTCTGAAAAATTTACCTATCTCACGTAATTAAAACCCAGAGTTATGTTCTACTCTCTAGGATAACATAAAGAACAATATAACTATTGTTTGGCTGTAATGGATTCAAAGCATAGGTATAAAAATAAACAGAGACTAAGTAAAATTCACTGCAAAATAATCAATGTTAGGAGTTGACTGGGAAATTTCTCCTACTGTGTAAATACTGATATGTGGCTTTATCAGGAATATTTAATTTTTTTTCCTGCTAATATGTGATGACAATCTATTCTAGAGTAGAATTACGCTTGCATATAGGTAAAGCTCACTTCCTAAAATTCCTGAAAATGTGATATCTAGATGGTTTTCAAGCAGTTTATTTTTGCATTGACATTTATATAAAATTAGGCATGTGTTCAGAGAAAGAGGTCCTTAATCTTGGGACTGAAGCATTTCATGAAGAAATAGGAAGCTGGAGCCAGCCTCCCCATATGCTGTTCCTTGCAAACTACCTGTGCTGTGGCTGGCAGTAACTTTCATCATCTCCTGGTATCCTTTTTTGGTTTGTTTTTCTCCCACTGGATTTTGTATATCTTCCTTCAATCTTTAGTCACTGTTCTTTTGTTGAGGCTGGAAAATCAGATATTTTCACCTTGTTTTCAAATTCCTAGAATATACTCAATATTTATTTTATTATGTTCCCTCTATGCCTTTTGTCTTGGATGATAGTGTTGAACATAGTTAGACTGGAACTTGATACATTACTGTTAGAAGTTCCATGGGACTTCCCTGGTGGTGCAGTGGTTAAGAATCCGGGTGCCAGTGCAGGGGACATGGGTTTGATCCCTGGTCCCGGAAAATCCCACATGCCACAGAGCAACTAAGCTCGTGAACCACAACTACTGAGCCCTCGTGCCACAACTACTGAAGCCCGCGCGCCTAGAGCCTGTGCTCCACAACAAGAGAAGTCACCGCAAACAAAGGCCGGTGCACCGCAATGGAGAATAGCCCCCGCTCGCAGCAAATAGAGAAAGCCTGCACGCAGCAACGAAGACCGAATGCAGCCAATAAATAAATGAATAAAAAATTTGAAAAAAAAGAAGTTCCACCTAACAAAAATCCATATAAGCTATCATGTAATCTAAAACTAGGAAAAGACTTATTTTAGTTTTATAGATTTTCCCACATATAAGTTAAAAGGGACTTAGCTTAGTGCAATCATCCAATGGTGAGTGGTATCTTTTAGTTTTATAACAACTAATTTGTTTATATGTAAAATATTTGAAGTGTGTGGAATGCTGTACACTATTATAAAATAAAGTAATAGCTTGATTTAAGTTATATCTGGCTCTTTTAAATATTTATCAGCTGGGAGGCCTTCAAAACATGCATTTGTGAGTTTATAAAATATTCAATTAATTTTATAGGACGGTATTTAGAAATCTAGCCCTTGAAAATAATAAATCTCATGTGCACAAACATACCTTAGAGCTATGAATCATAATGTCAGAGAATCAGAATAATAAAAGCAAGATGTTTTTCCAGATATTTTCTTTGGTGATTTAAGAGGTTTATATATTTAACCTCTCTTTAAGAGCTACAGCTTTTCCTGACCATATTTGATTCTATTGATACTTTTAGATAAGAGCCTCTGCTCTTATGTGACCATTGTTTTTAGCATACAGCAGGTGCTCAATGAATGTTAAGTGAACAAGTAGATGTTCACTTGGATGGATGAATAATCCTACTTGAATGGTATTTACATGGTCTCCTTGCTTTCAGACTCTCCCCCCTTCTAAGTCATTATATGAACACTGCTAGATCACTCTCCTTGGTATGCTATTATAAGGTTTTCTCAGAAAAGTTTCTTAGTTCCATAAAGCCATAAAGCATGGACTCTAGTATAACATTCACGGTTCTCCACAAAATGAACCCATGCTTGTTTTTTCATATGTATCTTTCACTATTCCCCTACATGATCCTTGATTCACACAAACTGATCCACTCACTGCCTCTTCAATTTTTTCCAAGTTGTTTTCTTCTCTACCTTCATGCTTTGGCACACTACTTTCCAAACCCTAATTGACCTTTAAAGAACTGTTGAGATTCTTAATCTTCAGCAAAGGTTTTCCTGACAACCACAAAGCTATACTCAGAAGGAGTGGTTAAGAATCATTGCCTGAGCCCATTACTTTGTAAGTCCCCAGGGATGCAGTGGAGGGACTTAGACCTACACATACCACCCAACCATCAAGCCCCCATCACAAGGGTTCGAGCTGGACTGTTGACATGCAACTAATATCACCCCACCCAACGCCCAACCCACCAGCAAGTATAGCCTACTGTAACTCCAAAATGTATTCTTTCCATACACTAATGGCTGCTCCTTAGGATGATTTGCCATCATCTCTTGCATGGATGACTGCAATGCTTCCACTCTGGTGCTCATATATTCCCCATTCTTTACCAGTACCCAGCCCCACAAATCCATTTTCCATATTTCAGTCAAGTTGTTTTTTAAAAAGATATAAATCTGATAGGTTTAGATATAAACTTTACAGCTTCTAAAATCTTTAATAAGCCAGTGATTTCCCAGCACATTTAGAATGAAAAACAAACTTCTCACCGTGACATATAAGGCTCTACATGAACTTGGTCTCCAATTATCCTCTAATTTTGTTTTCCACCTTTCTCTCCTCGCTCTCTATGTGGTTGCATGCTCATGTTTCACTGTTCATAGAACATAGCAACTGAGACCCACCCTGGGGAATTTGCACTTTCAGTTCCATTGAGCTGTAATTTTCCACCCTCAGAACTTTATATGGCCACTTCATTGTTGTCTTTCAGATCCCAGTTTGTTGTTGGTTTCCCAGAGAATACCTCCTTAATCAGCATCCCTAACACACACATCAACGTCACCTTCTCTCATATTCTTTACTTTGGGACATTTACTACTACTGAAATAATACCATGTTGTTTACTCTCTTCTTTTTCCCCCGGTCTATCTTGACTAGATTGTGAGCTCAAGGAGAACCAAGACACCGTGGGTCTTTTTAACTTCTGTATCTCCAATATCTACAACAGTGTTTGACATAAGACAGTGGATAGTCAAACAATATCTTTTGAAAACATAAATGGGAAGAAAATAGACGAAAGAATTAGATAAAATTACTCATGTAAAGGCATTTTGTATACTCATAAAAATTATGCTACTATTACAGCCATCTATTTGACACTCAGCTAAATATTGCCTTATACTCGTTGTTGTAATATTATTTTATCTTAAATTCCTTCATTTATTCATTAAATTATTAAATGGGCACTATGTGTCCTAGGAGATACAGCAGTAAATTCTACAGATTAATTACCAATATCACGGAGGTGGGATGCAGTGGAATCCAACTAAGTCGGGGTAGGGTTAGGAAAGGCTTCCCAGAGGACATAACATTCAAATGGAGACCTTAAGGATGAACAGGAAGCTGCAAATCAGACATTGGGGTAGAGGAAGTGGAAGAAAAATATGTTTACTAACTTCTTTATCCCTCATATGACCCAGCAATGTCCTCTGAACCGGAACTAGAATGTCAATAGATACACCCCATAGGCAGTAAACAGTGGCTGTTATATTTGGTCTCCTATCCTTTAAAGGGCTAGGATGTGGAGGGATGATGCAGGAAAGAATAAAAAAATAGTATTTATTAATGCCTATTACATGCCAAATTCTGGGCCATCAGTTTTCACATGAATAATTTTATTTTATTCTCTCAATAGTTGTTTCAAAGCCTTAGCCTCATCAGGTTTTATTGACCCTCATAAATTATACTTATGGCTGAAGTTCAAACTGGGTCTATTCTGACTCTCCAAAATCCATGTTCCTTTCTAATATGTTACCTGACTAGGTCAGTAGTTCTCAATCCCGGCTGTACATTAGGATCAGGAAACTGAGGCTATACTTGAGACCAATAAAATTAGAATACCTGGGTGTGGAACCCAGGCTTCAATAGCAGTTAAAGTTCATCAGGTGAATTTGATGTGCAGCCAAGTTTGAGAGAATCACTCGTTTAGGCCAAGAACAGATCACTAGTTTAAGTAATTCATTTTGGTTATCTCATCCATATTTCTGTCTTCAATCAAGATGCCACTTAAACCACAATAAACAAAAAAAGATGGTTCTATTCTTTGGCATGACTCTTTAATACTTTAGTCCTGAAAAGTCAAATGCGAAGGTTGAAACAGCATAACTAAATAATTAAGCTACTTTGTCTCTCAACATAATGTGTACTGTGTCTGTTTTAATAATTCCTGGCTCCACCAGCATATGCTATCAGATTTAATTCCCTATGGTCTGGTACTACATATTTTAATAACCTTAGCTTTCAAAAGAAGAACAGAAGAAAGTAACACCATATACTTAACTACAGTAATACGATTTATTTAAGTTTGCAAAAGAATATCATAGGGGAATTCGTGAAACTTAAAAATTCATTTTCTTTCTACTTGCTACAACAAAAGATCAGTTGGCACTTAACAAAAATTCTGTTATATATATTATTACTAGATAAGGTTTCTGCAGCTTAATATAATAGGAGTTAATACTGTTGGTAGCCATTGTTTTCAAACGAATCAATATCCTCCTACTGCCCTTGGCTACAAAACATTTTCCTGGCTTAAAGATAATATGTGATCCTTGTCTTACAGTTGTCATTATGAAATTTAGTACCACAAGTAGTAGACTTTGTAAATAAATACCTAATTTGGATGCCCTCTTAGTCCTTTGAGGTGAAGCAATGAGTCATAACTTAGAAAAGTATCTTACACCAATCAATAGATATCTTGATCTTTGGTTCATCATATTAGTTCATATGATTAATAACTACTTAGCACAAAGATCACTGAAAATTAAAACTATGTGATGTCATTCTGTGACCCTCTAACCCAATGATTCCTCTTTCTCTGTATTATATCTAACTCATTAATCATGAATATGATTCAGTATTAGGAATATTGAGACAGAGGTAGAATATTTTATCTTTAAAAAAATGTTTTGCTGCGCATAGATGTTTTTAGCAGCTTTATTCATAATTACCAAAACTTGTAAGCAACCAAGATATCCTTCAGTAGATGGAGAGATAAACTGTGGCACATCCAGACAACAGAATATTATTCAACACTAAAAAGAAAAGAGCTATCAAGCCATGAAAGACAAGGAGGAATCTTAAATGCATACTACTAAGTGAAAATAAAACAATCTGAAAAGACTATATATTGTATGATTCCAATTGTATGACATTATGGAAAAGGCAAAACTATGGAGACAGTAAAAAGATCAGTGGTTTCCAGGGGGTAGGGTGAAGTAGGGAGATGAATAGGTGGAGCACAGAGGATTTTTAGGGCAGTGAAAATACTCCTTATGACACTTTAACAATGGATACGTGTCATTACACATCTATCCAAACCCATAAAAGGTACAAAACCAAAAATGAAACCCAGTGCAAACTGTAGACTTTGGGTGATTATGATGTGACAATGTAGTTCATCAGTTGTAGCAAACCCACCACTTGGTTGGGGGACGCTGATAATAAGGGAAGCTATGCATGTGTGGAGCCAGGGGATGTGTGGGAAATCTTTATACTTTCCTCTCAATTTTTCTATGAATCTAAAAAATTGAGTCTATAAAACAATTATATATATGTAAAATTTCTATTATTATATATATGGAATGAACTAAAATGATATGTCTCAACATGGATGAATTTCACAAACATACATACTGCACAATTGCATTTATATAAAGTTCAAAAACAGGCAAATCTAAATTATGGTTTTAGAATAAACATTTATTATCTCCCATGTGTGAGGTGTTATGACTATAAAACTGAAAAACTATGGTGTTAAAAGTTAGGATGCTGTTTACCTTTGAGGAGAAGAGGGGAGAGTGAGTGCAGGGGACTCTAGAGAAGCTGCTGATAATGTAATTTTTCTTGAGCTGAATTTTGACTGCTGGGTTATCTTTACTTTGGGGTAATTCATTGTTTATTAATTGTGTATATGTAAGATTGTTTAGGGCACTGAATTTTCTCTTTTCACCCTTTTGTTAACATCACCACTACTGGAAAAATAAAATGGTTTTTAAGGAAGTCATCATTGCATACCAGATTGTGGAGCAAGCAGGGTTGAGATGGGAACAAGAAAAGTTTTACCTGCAGTTTTAAAATGCTTATAATATGATTATTTTATACTTATGAATAAAATAACACTATGATTATAAATAATTGATTTAATCTATTCATTAGGGAAGTCTTGATATTTACTGGAAATACCTTATTGGTGGCTAGCCTAACATGTATAGCGAGATGTAACAAAATTGCATTTCTTTTAAAAATATTCTAGGGCTTCCCTGGTGGCGCAGTGGTTGAGAGTCCGCCTGCCGATGCAGGGGACACGGGTTCGTGCCCCGGTTCGGGAAGATCCCACATGCCGCAGAGCGGATGGGCCCGTGAGCCATGGCCGCTGAGCCTGTGCTCCGCAATGGGAGAGGCCACAACAGTGAGAGGCCCGCGTACCGCAAAATAAATAAATAAAATAAAAAATAAAAATATTCTAATGAAGACTTTTTCTTAAATCTTAACTAACCTTTATTCTTCATAAAGTAATCTGAATCTGCAACTTTAAAAAATTTATTGTATAAATTCAGCAGTATGAAACAAATGTAATAACATCTCAAAGGTTAATCTTAAATAATATTTTTAAGATCATCAAAATTACACTGACCTTAGCCATTTTATAGCACTCTGTCAGTTGTTGGCAAAAGAAAATTATCCTGACTTGTTACTTAACATTTTAAATTACATTAGATTAAGCAAGATTTGACCAAAAAGTGACAGGTCAGAATTTCTCATGGTACGTTGAAAATGTGGAACTGCTGCATTTCATCTGCAAACTGCGACACTGACTCAGACATGTATTGGGGCAGAACTGATGCCATCTGTGTCAAACAACAGAGAAAGATTCTCAGCATGTGGCCTAGAGGTTATATTATGCTGATGACAAAATGGTCAACATTTACTGCTTGAAGTCAATTTAACAGTATAATAGGATTAACCATACATGCCCCCACTGTTATTAAGCACTATTTGCTCATTCATTTCTATAACAGCACTGCTTTGTTGCTGTTTTCGGCCTTCTTATTGTATCCTCCCTTCTTATTACTTTTACTGGCTACACTTTAGATATTTGGCATGCATCTATATATGTGTGTGTTTGTGAGTGTGTGTGTGTGCTTCTAACATAACAGACATTTTTTTAAAATCAGATTAGCCATTTTAGTATGGACTTCCCTTTATATGCAATTTCAATTGCTTCTGAAGTTAAAATATATTCTTGAATATTATCAAACAGAAAAGATTGAAATCGGAGAAATTTCTTTGTGTTAAAATGTAGCATTCTTTTGTTTCTTCTTTCACACCATGATTTTAGTTATTTATGTGTGTATTAAACTTGTATCAATCATGTTTTAAACAGTAGTTGCAATGCCAAGCACTGGAGATAAAAATATAAGGGAGAAGACACAGTTGTGAAATAGACAAAGATGAACACAAATATACACAAAATAGGCTTAACAAAGTGTGACATGACAGGTAATGAAATAGATATATTAATGAGCTGTAATGGTGGTGAATGGAAGAACATATTCTACCTGGTACAAGGATAGAGTGAGATTTCAAATAATGGTTAAAACCTGAAAGCGGAATAGGTATTCAGTAGCTGAAAGGTAGGATGTGATAATGCAGGCATACAGAGTAGCCTGAAAAAAATCAAGATCTGAGGTGGTCTTGCTGTGTGTGGCAATTCCCAGTGGCAGGAGCAGAGATTGTGAGTCTCCGGATTAGAGAAAGGAGTATAATAAGGAGCAGATGGGAGGTGTCACTTGATACATGTAAACTTGGAGAAGTAGGAAGGATACATTGTAAAGATGGTGTGTGTTATATTAAGGTATTTCACCTCTTGCTGTAGAGAATCACAAGTCATTGAAGCATTTTAAGCAGGGGAATAATACAACCAGCTCTCTCTGGCAGCAATGCAGAGGGAAGACTGGATTAGAGTGGGGTTCTAATGAAATGACCCAATGAAAGGCCTGAACTTAAACAAAGCTATGTAAATGAAGAGAAGAAGATGGAAATTAGAGATGCTAAGGAAATAGAAAATGCAAAATTTAGTGACCAAGGTGGGGGTGGGTAGGATTCTTGGGAGAAGTCTAAGATGGCACCCGAGTTTTTAGCTTGAGTGATTTTGTTTTCTGTATGATACATCTGCTCTTGTCATGTATTTTTCTCTTTTCCTGCTTTCTTCTGGATTCACCGATTATGTTGTTAAAGATTTAATTTTATCACCTCTATTGATTTACTATTATACCTGTCTAGTGTTTTCTTTGGTTGTTTATCTAAGGCATTTGTTCTCAACTTTGGGTGATTTTGACCTCAGGGGACATTTGGCAATGCCTGAAGATATTTTTATTTTCACAGTTAAAGGAGGTGCTACTGGCATCTAGCAGGTAAAGGCCAGTCAGAGATGCTATTAGACATCCTACAATGCACGGGACAGTACCCAACAACAAAGAATTATCCAGCCCAAAATATTAGTAGTGCCAAGGTTAAAAACACTCCTATATTATAGAAAAAATACATATTTAGCTTATCACAGCTTATCTACCTTCATATAATATTATTCAACTTCACACATAATTAAAGAACCTTATAACATTATGCTTCCATCCCACTCCCCCCCTCCAACACCACACACAGAGCTTTTGTGGTACTATTGTCATATTCTAATTCTGCTGTTGTTATAAATGGCAAATATATTTTTATTATTTTTGCTTTAAATAGTCCTTTAACCTTTTAGAAGTTATTTTATCTCTACTTATAAGGTATACATTATTTAAAATATGTAGTTGCAATTAGAAGAGAGATTATTAATTGCTTCCAAAGCCACGTTTAAAAAAATTGAAGCCAGAGCAGTCCACTAATTTATAATGTTTTCACACTCATTATCAATTAGCAAGCCATCACATTGGTGGTTTGCCCCAATCATTAGTATAGCCAAATAAATGGATCTGCTGTTCTGTACTCAATACATTTCATCTTTTAAATATGGTTCGGCTTTTCTGTCAATTCTTTCTACAAATATGAAGTTGCTAGCTTATGCATCTTTTAAATGGTGGCACTTTCTTTGAAACATACCGTTTCACTAGGTTAAATATTGAGGCATTTTAGCATTTTACCTTATGTTCCAGGTTTTAAAATATTTATGTTTTCCAAAGTTAAAAAAATTAAATTATACTTTTATTATTCAGTGCATTTTTATTGCTTCAGGGCTTTTATGTAAATACCCTTGCTAATTTTGGTTTATTACTAAATACATTTCTTCTATTGATCTCATGTTTTGAAGTATTACACACTTAACATTTAGAAGAGAAAAAGTGACAATTCTATTAGAATTAGTAGAAATTGAAAGTCTTAAAATGTAAAAATTTTGAAGTATATTCCATTTTATAAAAAAGTGAACATTTAAAATAGGGAAACACTGTTAGGGCTTAAAAGCCTAATCCATTGCAAAATATTAAAAAGACCACTTAATTTCCTTTTAACACAAAAACCAACTCTTGAAACCTTGTGTACTTAATGGTTTCTTAGCATGACAATTCCAGTAAGGTGATCTTACTAAGAATCTATTGAAAACAGCTTTGGTCCTTAATGTCACAGACTCCCTACTTTATGACTGAGATAGTGAGCACTTAGAAATCAAGGCTGGGAATGATCATCCTTTGCGTATTCAATCATCTTTTTATTAAAAAAAAATACTTTTCTCCGTTCCAATTCCCTTTGCCTTTGTATGGTTTTAGTCTTTCTTCTAGTCTCTGACCTAAAAAAACATAAAGTAAAACTTTCAAAACGTCCAGAATAATTATTAGTTGACCAAAAAAAATCTCTGCCTTCAGCTATGAACAAAATAATTTGAATCTTAGAATTCCAACTCAATGTTCCTCCAACCAGTTTATTTGCTTAATCTTAAATTGCAAATAAGATTTAGTATTAAAGTGGACTTATACTTTTTTTTAGTTCTCCATTTATGGTTATTTGAACAAAATCATATTTCCATTCTTCTCTCCTTGTTACATAATTTTCTCTTAACACAATATTATAGTTCCTTTAGAAATATTTGATGTATCATAGTATTTGTAGTATTTGATGTATTATAGTACCAACCTTTAATGTTATTTCTTTTTTTATGCTTATTTGTATCTTTTTAGTTATTTTATTTTTAAAGTAACTTCTTATCCTTTAACAATAATTATTCTTTTTTTAAAAGCATCTTTATTGGAGTATAATTGCTTTACAACGTTGTGTTAGTTTCTGCTGTACAACAAAGTGAATCAGCTATATGTATACATATATCCCCATATACCCTCCGTCTTGAGCCTCCCTCCCACCCTCCCTATCCCACCCGTCTACGTCATCACAAAGCATCGATCGAGCTGATCTCCCTGTGCTATGCAGCAGCTTCCCACTAGCCATCCATTTTACATTTGGTAGTATATGTATGTCAATGCTACTCTCTCATGTCATCCCAGCTTACCCTTTCCCCTCGCCATGTCCTCAAGTTCATTCTCTAGTAGGTCTGTGTCTTTATTCCCACCCTTCCCCTAGGTTCTTCATGACCATTTTTTTTTAGATTCCATATATATGTGTCATATATATATGGCATTTATTTTTCTCTTTCTGACTTACTTCACTCTGTATGACAGACTCTAGGTCCATCCACCTTACTACAAATAACTCAATTTCCTTTCTTTTTATGGCTGAGTAATATTCCATTGTCTATATGTGCCACATCTTCTTTATACATTCATCTGTCAATGGACACTTAGGTTGCTTCTATGTCCCAGCTATTGTACCTAGAGGTGCAATGAACATTGTGGTACATGACTCTTTTTGAATTATGGTTTTCTCAGGGTATACGCCCAGTAGATTACTGGGTCATATGGTAGTTCTATTTTTAGTTTTCTAAGGAACCTCCATAGTGTTCTCCATAGTGAATGTATCAATTTACATTCCCACCAAAGTGCAAGAGGGTTTCCCTTTTCTCCACACCCTCTCCAGCATTTATTCTTTGTAGATTTTTTGATGATGGCCATTCTGACCACTGTGCAGTGATACCACATTGTAGTTTGGATTTGCATCTCTCTAATGATTAGTGATGTTGAGCATCCTTTCATGTGTTTGTTGGCAATCTGTATATCTTCTAAGGAGAAATGTCTATTTAGGTCTTCTGCCCATTTTTGGATTGGGTTGTGTTTTTTTGATATTGAACTGCATGAGCTGCTTGTATATTTGGGGGATTAATCCTTTGTCAGTTACTTTGTTTGCAAATATTTTCTCCTATCTGAGGGTTGCCTTTTTTATTTGTTTATGGTTTCCTTTGCTGTGCAAAAGCTCTTAAGTTTCATTAGGTCCCATTTATTTTTGTTTTTATTTCCATTCCTCTAGGAGATGGGTCAAAAAGGATCTTGCTGTGATTTATGACATAGAGTGTTCTGCCTATGTTTTCCTCTAAGAGTTTGATAGTGTCTGGCCTTACATTTAGGTCTTTAATCCATTTTGAGTTTACTTTTGTGTATGGTATTAGGAACTGCTCTAATTTCATTCTTTTACATGTAGCTGTCCAGTTTTCCCAGCAGCACTTATTGAATAGGCTGTCTTTTCTCCATTGTGTATTCTTGCCTCCTTTATCAAAGGTCAGGTAACCATATGTTCATGGTTTTAACTCTGGGCATTCTATCCTGTTCCACTGATCTGTATTTCTGTTTTTGTGCCAGTACCATACTGTCTTGATTACTGTAGCTTTGTAGTATTGTCTGAAGTCAGGGAACCTTGTTCCTCCAGCTCTGTTTTTCTTTCTTCAGATTGCTTTGGTTATTTGTGGTCTTTTGTGTTTCCATATAAATTGTGAAATTTTTTGATCTAGTTCCGTTAAAAAACGCCAGTGGTAGTTTTATAAGGATTGCATTGAATCTGTAGATTGCTTTGGCTAGTAGAGTCATTTTCACAATGTTGATTCTTCCAATCCAAGAACATGGTATATCTCTCCATCTATTTGTATCATCTTTAATTTCTCTCATCACTGTCCTATAGTTTTTTGCATACAGGTCTTTTGTCTCCTTAAGTAGGTTTATTTCTAGGTATTTTATTTTTTCTTGTTGCAGTGGTGAATGGGAGTGATTTCTTAATTTCTCTTTCAGATTTTTCATCATTAGTGTGTAAGAATGCAAGAGATTTCTGTGCACTAATTTTGTATCCTGCTACTCTACCAAATTCATTGGTTAGCTCTAGTAGTTTCTGGTAGCATCTTTAGGATTATCTATGTACAGTATCATGTGATCTGCAAAGAGTGACAGTTTTAGTTCTTCTTTTCCGATTTGGATTTCTTTTATTTCTTTTTCTTCTCTGATTGCTGTGACTAAAACTTCCAAAACTATATTGAATAATAGTGGTGAGAATGGGCAGCCTTGTCTTCTTCCTGATCTTAGGGGAAATGGTTTCAGTTTTTCACCATTGAGGATGATGTTGGCTGTGGGTTTGTCATATATGGCATTTATAATGTCGAGGTAAGTTCCCTCTATGCCTACTTTCTGGAGAGTTTTTATCATAAATCGGTGTTGAATTTTGTCAAAAGCTTTTTCTGCATCTATTGAGATGATCATATGGTTTTTATCTTTCAGTTGGTTAATATGGTGTATCACATTGATTGATTTGCATATATTGATGAATCCTTGCATTCCTGGGATAAACCCCACTTGATCATAGTGTATGATACTTTTAATGTGCTGTTGGAGTCTGTTTGCTAGTATTTTGTTGAGGATTTTTGCATCTATGTTCATCAGTGATATTGACCTGTAGTTTTCTTTCTTTGTGACATCTTTGTCTGGTTTTGGTATCAGAGTGATGGTGGCCTTGTAGAATGAGTTTGGGAGTGTTCCTCCCTCTGCTATATTTTGGAAGAGTTTGAGAAGGATAGGTGTTAGCTCTTCTCTAAATGTTTGATAGAATTCGCCTGTGAAGCCATCTAGTCCTGGGCTTTTGTTTGTTGGAAGATTTTTAATTACAGTTTCAATTTCAGTGCTTGTGATTGGTCTATTCATATTTTGTATTTCTTCCTGGTTCAGTTTTAGAGGGTTGTACTTTTCTAAGAGTTTGTCCATTCTTCCAGGTTCTCCATTTTATTGTCATATAGTTGCTTGTAGTAGTCACGATAATTTGTATTTCTGCAGTGTCAATTGGTACTTATTTTTCATTTCTAATTCTATTGATTTGAGTCTTCTCCCTTTTTTCTTGATGAGTCTGGCAAATGGTTTATCACTTTTGTTTATCTTCTCAAAGAATCAGCTTTTAGTTTTATTTATCTGTGCTATTGTTTCCTTCATTTCTTTTTCATTAGTTTTGATGATATCTTTATGATTTCTTTCCTTCTACTAACTTCGGGGTTTTTTGTTGTTGTTGTTCTCCTTCTAATTGCTTTAGGTGTAAAGTTAGGTTGTTTATTTGAGATGTTTCTTAAGGTAGGATTGTATTGCTATAAACTTCTCTCTTAGAACTGCTTTTGCTGCATCCCATAGGTTTTGGGTCATCGTGTTTTCATTGTCATTTGTTTCTAGGTATTTTTTGATTTCCTCTTTGATTTCTTCAGTGATTTCTTGGTTATTTAGTAGTGTATTGTTTAGCCTCCTGTGTTAGTATTTTTTACAGTTTTTTTCCTGTAATTGATATCTAGTCTCATAGCATTGTGGTCGGAAAAGGTACTTGATATGATTTCAATTTTTAAAAATTTACCAAGGCTTGATTTGCAACCCACAATATGGTCTCTCTTGGAGAATGTTCCATGAACAGTTGAGAGGAAAGTGTATTCTGTTGTTTTAGGATGGAATGTCCTATAAATATCAACTAGGTCCATCATGTTTAATGTGTCATTTAAAGCTTGTGTTTCCTTATTTATTTTCATTTTGGATGATCTGTCCATTGGTGAAAGTGGGGTGTTAAAGTCCCCTACTATGATTGCATTATTGTCGATTTCCCCTTTTATGGCTGTTAGCATTTGCCTTATGTATTGAGGTGCTCGTATGTTGGGTGCATAAATATTTACCATTGTTATATCTTCTTCTTGGATTGATCCCTTGATCATTATGTAGTGTCCTTCTTTGTCTCTGGTAATTGTCTTTATTTTAAAGTCGATTTTGTCTGATGGGAGCATTGCTACTCCAGTTTTCTTTTGGTTTCCATTTGCCTGGAATATCATTTTCCATCCACTCACTTTCAGTCTGTATGTGTCCCTTGGTCTAAAGTGGGTTTCTTGCAGACATCCTATATATGGGTCTTCTTTCTGTATCCATTCAGCCAGTCTATATCTTTTGGTTGGAGCTTTTAATCCATTTACATTTAAGGTAATTATCGATATGTATGTTCCTATTACCATTTTCTTAATTGTTTTGGGTTTGTTATTGTAGGTCTTTTATTTATTGTAGGTCTTGTGATTAAATCCACTGCTCCTGAGGCTACATGGAGAAATTTCCCTTTTTCTTCATTGTTCACACAGCTCCTGAGGTTCAGCTTTGGTTTTGTCCCCACCTCTGGGTGTAGGTCGCCCTCAGGCATGTGTTTCCCACCCAGAAAGGAGGGGGTTAAAGCAGCAGCTGATTAGGGGGCTCTTGCTCATGTTTTCTTGTGTTTCCTGACTAGAGCAGTGCCTTTAACATTTGTTGTAAAGTTGGCTTGGTGGTGCTGAATTCTCTTAACTTTTGCTTGTCTGTAAAGTTTTGAATTTCTCCATTGAAGCTGAATGCGATCTTTGCTGGGTAGAGTAATCTTGATTGTAGGTTTTTCCCTTTCATCAATTTTAATATGTCCTGGCACTCCCTTCTGGCTTGCAGAGTTTCTGCTGAAAGATCAGCTGTTAACTTTATGGAGATTCTCTTGTATGTTATTTGTTGCTTTTCCCTTGCTGCCTGTAATATTTATTCTTTGTATTTAATTTTTTTTTTTTTTTTCGGTACACGGGCCTCTCATTGTTGTGGCCTCTCCCATTGTGGAGCACAGGCCCCGGACGCACAGACTCAGTGGCCATGGCTCACGGGCCCAGCCGCTCCGCGTCATGTGAGATCTTCCTTGACTGGGGCACGAACCTGTGTCCCCTTCATCAGCAGGTGGGCTCTCAACCACTGCGCCACCAGGGAAGCCCTGTATTTAATTTTTGATAGTTTGATTAATATGTTTCTTGACTTGTTTCTTCTTGGATTTATCCTGTATGGGACTCTCTGTGCTTCCTGAACTTGGGTGACTATTTCTTTTCCAATGTTAGGGAAGTTTTCAACCATAATCTCTTCAAATATGTTCTCATACCTTTTCTTTTTTTCTTCTTCTGCTACCCCTATTATTTGAATGTTGGTGCATTTAATGTTGTCTCAGAGGTCTCTGAGACTGTCTTCAATTCTTTTCATTCTTTTTTCTTTATTCTGTTCTGTAGTAGTTAGTTCCACTATTTTATCGTCCAGGTCACTTATCCGTTCTTCTGCCTCACTTATTCTGCTATTGATTCCTTCTAGAGAATGTTTAATTCCATTTATTGTGTTGTTCATCATTGTTTGTTTGCTCTTTAGTTCTTCTAGGTCCTTGTTGAACGTTTCTTGTATTTTCTCCATTCTATTTCCAAGACTTTGGATCATCTTTACTATCATTATTCTGAATTCTTTTTCAGGTATACTGCCTATTTCCTCTTCATTTGTTTGGTCTGGTGGCTTTTTACCTTGATCCTTTATCTGCTGTGTATTTCTCTGTCTTCTCATTTTACTTAAGCTACTGTGTTTGGGGTCTCCTTTTTGCAGGTGGCAAGTCAGTAGTTTCCGTTGTTATTAGTGTCTGCCCCCCAGAGGGTGTGGTGGTTCAGTGGCTTGTATAGGCTTCCTGGTTGAGGAGACTGGTGCCTGGGTTCTGGTGGGTGAGGTTGGATCTTGTTTCTGGTGGGGAGAGCCACGTCCGGTGGTTTGTTTTGGGGTGTCTGTGAACTTAATATGATTTTAGGCAGCCTCTCTACTAGTGAGTGGGGTTGTGTTCCTGTCATGCTAGTTGTTTGGCATAGAGTGTCCAGCACTGTAGCTTACTGGTTGTTGAGTGGATCTAGGTCTTATTGTTGAGATGGAGATCTCTGGGTGAGCTCTCAACAATTGGTATTAATTGGGGCTGGAAGTCTCTGGTGGTCCAATGTCCTGAACTCTGCTCTACCATTTCAGAGGCTCAGGTCCAACACCAGGCCAGAACACCAAGACCCTGCCAGCCACACAGCTCAGACGAAAAGGGAGAAAAAAATAGTAATAATAAATTTTAAAAAGAAAAAAAATTATTAAAAAAAATAATAATTTTAAAAAGAAGAGAGCAACCAAACCAGTATACAAATCCACCAATGATAAAAAGCATTGAACACTAAACTAAGATAAACATAAAAATCAGAAATAAATCAATCATAGATAGCAAACCCCACGTCTATGGTTGTCCCCAAAGTTCACCGCCACAATTTTGCAACGATTTGCTGTCTATTCAGGTGTTCCACAATTGCAGGGTACGTCAAGTTGATTTTGGTGATTTAATCTGCTGCTCCTGAGGCTGCATGGAGAAATTTCCCTTTTTCTTCTTTGTTCACACAGCTCCTGTGGTTCAGCTTTGGTTTTGTCCCCACCTCTGCATTTAGGTCACCCTCAGGCATCTGTTCCCCACCCAGACAAGAGGGGATTAAAGTAGTGGCTGATTAGGGGGCTCTTGCTCATGCAGGCCAGGGGGAGGGAGGGTAAAGTAGTCATAATTGGAATGCTTGGTGAGCCTGCGGCGGGTGGCACAGGCCAGTGAAATATGCAACATCCTGGGGCGTGCCATGTGTTCCCCTGGGGAAGTTGTCCCTGGGTTCATGGGACCCTGGCAGTGCTGGGCTGCACAGGCCCTTGGGGGGGTGGAGGATGTGGATAGTGACCTGTGCTTACACACAGGATTCTTGGTGTCTGCAGCAGCAATGTTATCATTTCAGGCCCATCTCTAGGGTCTGAGCTGATAGCAACAGATTGTGCCCATCTCTGAAACTCATTTAGGCGGTGCTCTGAATCCCCTCTCCTCACGCATCCTGAAACAATGGCCTTTTGCCTCTTAGGCAGGTCTACACATTTCCCCAGACTCCATCCCGGCTAGCTTTCGTGTACTAGCCCCCTTCAGGCTGTGTTCATGCAGCCAACCCCAGTTCTCTCCCTGGGATTTGATCTCCAAAGCCCGAGCCTCATCTCTCAGCCCCGACCCACCCTGGCGGGTGAGCAGACAAGACTCTCAGGCTGGTGAGTGCTGGTAAGCACCAATCCTCTGTGCAGGAATCTCTCTGCTTTGCCCTCTGCACCCCTGTTGCTGTGATCTCTTCCATGGCTCCGAAGCTTCCCTCCCACCCACCCCCAGTCTCCGCCAGTGAAGCGGCTTCCTAGTGTGTGGAAACTTTTCCTCCTTCTCAGCTCCTTCCCAGAGCAGAAGGTCCCGTCCCTATTCTTTTGTCTCTGTTTTTTCTTTATTCTTTTGCCCTACTCAGGTTTGTGATTATTTTCTTACCCTTCTGGAAGTCTGAGGTCTTCTGCCAGCGTGCAGTAGGTGTTCTGTAGGAATTGATCCACATGTAGATGTATTTTTGGTGTATTTTCTCCATGTCTTACTTCTTTTTTTTTTTTTTTTTTTTTTTTGCGGTATGCGGGCCTCTCACTGTTGTGGCCTCTCCCGTTGTGGAGCACAGGCTCCGGACGCGCAGGCCCAGCGGCCATGGCTCATGGGCTCAGTTGCTCCGCGGCATGTGGGATCTTCCCGGACCAGGGCACGAACCTGTGTCTCCTGCATCGGCAGGCGGATTCTCAACCACTGCGCCACCAGGGAAGCCCTCTCCATGTCTTACTTCTTTGCCATCTTGAAGGTCCCCCCCTTTAATGTTATTTCAATGAACAGGTTATCTACATCAATAAACTTAATGATAATGAAAATGTTTTTAAAAACAGTGATGTTTGTTTTCACATATGCTCCATTAATTAGACTATATTACCAAAGATAATACAAACAAGTATCATGAAATCTTGCAAAGTTTTATATAAAACAGAACAAATTAATTATATAACTATAGAGAAATTGAACAAGTTCTTCTCATGGGAGTTATACCTGTGATCACCATATAATCTACGTCTGGAAGGATAGTACTGGTCCAGAAAGTGCCTGTTTCCAAAGTTATATTGCAGGTTGAATGTGGTTTTGTAAGAGTTGGGTTGATTTTTTAATGAAAAACAGAAAACTGAACTCAAATTGTCTTAAAGAATAAAGAGAATTAATTAGTTTGCATAATTGAACATTACATAGGTTTGCTATGAGAAGAATAGCTTGCCCAGAGTTTCAACAGACTAAGAAATGTAGATGCCCTAGAAAGTTTAACTTTACCTAATGACTGAGCCTTTCTGACTCCAAACTGCCTAGTTCTTTTAAGCAAGGTATGGCATACATCCCGAGCTCCATTGGCATTGTCTTTATATGTCTTTTTACTCAAACAGTAAACATCCCTTCTGTTTTACAGTCTTTGAATGAGAAGCTCCCAAGAATCCCATTCCTCGGGTTGGTGATAATCAGTATTTTCAAGTTTAGTCAACAAATAAATGTTTAGCAATATATCATTTTTCTTTTTATTTGCATTTCCCTGTTAAGAACTTTTTCATGCAATTATTGAGCAGTAAAAAAAAATTTTTTAGAAGGGTCTGTTCAAATATTTTGTCTTTTTATATGACTGTATGTATTATTATTATTGATTTGTAGGGTTTCTTTATATATTCTGCATAGAGTCCCTTGTTAGATATATGTTTACAAATATTTCCTCCCAGTCTGTGATTTATCTATCACTTTATTAATGATGTGCTTTGCTGAGGTCAAGTCCATTGGATATCTTTCTGAGAAAATTAGAAATAGTGAAGAATTTTCTAAAGTATGAATATATCTGCATATTCAAAGCCCAATGAAGCAGAAAAATTAGTTTAGTCGTGGTGGTGTCTAAAAATAAAAGATTGAGGGCAGGATGAGAAGCCTCAAGATGGCGGAAGAGTAAGACATGGATATCACCTTCCTCCCCACAAATACATCAGAAATACATCTACATGTGGAACAAGCCCTACAGAACACCTACTGAATGCTGGCAGAAGAACTCAGACCTCCCAAAAGGCAAGAAACTCCCCATGTACTTGGGTAGGGCAAAAGAAAAAAGAAAGAACAGAGACAAAAGAATAGGGATGGGACCCGTACCACTGGGAGGGAGCTGTGAAGGAGGAAAGGTTTCCACACATTAGGAAGACCCTTCATGAGCAGAGACTGTGGGTGGCAGAGGGGGGAAGCTCTGGAGCTGTGGAGGAGAGCGCAGCAACAGGGGTGCAGAGGGCAAAGCAGAGAGATTTCCACACAGAGGGTCAGTGCCAACCAGCACTCACCAGCCCGAGAGGCTTGTCTGCTCACCCGCCAGGGCGGGTGGGGGCTGGGAGCTGAGGCTTGGGCTTCAGAGGTCGGATCCCAGGGAGAGGACTGGTGTTGGCTGCATGAACACAGCCTGAAGGGGGCTACTGCACCACAGCTAGCCAGGAGGGAGTCTGGGAAAAAGCCTGGAGCTCCTGAAGAGGCAAGAGACTTTTTGCTGCCTCTTTGTTTTGAGGTGCATGAGGAGAGGCGATAAAGAGCGTCACCTAAACAAGCTCCAGAGATGGGAGTAAGCAGCGGCTATCAGCGTGGACACCAGAGACAGGCATGAGATGCTAAGGCTGCTGCTGCAGCCACCAAGAAGCCTGTGTGCGAGCACAGGTCACTATCCACACCTCCCCTCGCCGAAGCATGGGCAGCCCGCCACTGCCAGGGTCCCGTGATTCAGGGACAACTTCTCCTGAAGAACACACGGCGCGCCTCAGGCTGTTTCAATGTCATGCCAGCCTCTGCATCCACAGGCTCGCCCTGCATCCATACCCCTCCCTCCTGCCGCACTGAGTGAGCCAGAGCACCCTAATCAGCTTCTACTTTAACCTGGTCCTGTCTGGGTGGGGAACAGATGCCCTCAGGCGACCTACATGCAAAGGTGGGGCCAAATCCAAAGCTGAACCCCAGGAGCTGCGCGAACAGAGAAAGGGAATTCTTTCCTAGCAGCCTCAGTAGTAGCAGACTAAATCTCCAAAATCAAATTGATGTATCCTGCACCTGTGGAATACCTGAATAGACAACAAATCATCCCAAATTGAGGTGGTGGACTTTGGGAGCAACAATATATATATTTGTTTCCTTTTTTTCTTTTTGTGAGTGTGTATGTGCATGCTTCTATGTGTGATTTAGTCTGTATAGCTTTGCTTTTACCATTTGTCCTAGGGTTCTGTTGGTCCTTTTTAATTTTTTTTTTTAGGATAGTTTTTAGCTCTTGTTATCATTGGTGGATTTGTTTTTTGGTTTGGTTGCCCTCTTCTTTCTTCTTTTTATAAAATTTTTTTATTTTTAATAATTATTTCTTATTTTTTATTTTAATAACTTTATTCTAGTTTATATTTTTCTTTCTTTCTTTTTTTCTCCCTTTTATTCTGAGACATGTGGATGACAGGGTCTTGGTACTCTGGCCAGATGTCAGGCCTGTGCTTGTGAGGTGAGAGAGCCGAGTTTAGGACACTGGCCCACCAGAGATCTCCAGGCTACATGTAATATCAAACGGGGAAAGCTCTCCCAGAGATCTCCATCTCAAAGCTAAGACCCAGCCCCACTCAACGAACAGCAAGCTATAGTGATGGACAAGCTATGCCAAACAACTAGCAAGACAGGAACACAACCCCACCCATTAGCAGAGAGGCTACGTAAAATCATAATAAGGTCACACACACCACTGGACACGGTCCTGCCCACCACAAAGATAACATCCAGCCTCATCCACCAGAACACAGGCACTACTCCCCTTCAACAGGAAGCCTACACAACCCACTGAACCAACCTTAGCCACTGGAGAGAGACACCAGAAACAATGGGAACTACGAACCTGCAGCTTGTGAAAAGGAGACCCCAAACACAGTAAGTTAAGCAAAATGAGAACACAGAGAAACACATAGCAGATGAAGGAACAAGGTAAAAACCCACCAAACCAAACAACTGAAGAGGAAATAGGCAGTCTACCTGAAAAAGAATTCAGAGTAATGATGGTAAAAGATGATAAAAATCTTGGAAATAGAATGGAGAAAATACAGGAAATATTTAACAAAGACCTAGAAGAACTAAAGAGCGAAAAACCAATGATGAACAGCAAAATAAATGAAATTAAAAATACTCTAGAAGGAATCAATACCAGAACACCTGAAGCAGAAGAATGGATAAATGACCTGGAAGATAAAATAGTGGAAATAACTACTGCCAAGCAGAATAAAGAAAAAAGAATGAAAAGAACTGAGGACAGTCTCAGAGACCATTGGGACAACATTAAATGCACCAACATTCAAATTACAGGGGTCCCAGAAGAAGAAGAGAAAAAGAAAGGGACTGAGAAAATATTTGAAGAGATTATAGTTGAAAACTTCCCTAATATAGGAAAGGAAATAGTTAATCAACTCCAGGAAGCGCAGAGTCCCATACAGGATAAATCCAAGAAGAAAGATGCCAAGACACATATTAATCAAACTATCAAAAATTAAATACAAAGAAAACATATTAAAGGCAGCAAGGGATAAACAACAAATAACACACAAGGGAATCCCCATAATGTTAACAGCTGATCTTTCAGCAGAAACTCTGCAAGCCAGAAGGGATGGCAGGACATATTTAATGTGATGAAAGGGAAAAACCTACATCCAAGATTACTCTATCCAACAAGGATCTCATTCAGATTTGACAGAGAAATTAAAACCTTTACAGAAAAAGAAAAGTTAAGAGACTTCAGCACCACCAAACCAGCTTTACAACAAATGTTAAAGAAACTTCTCTAGGCAGGAGACACAAGAGAAGGAAAAGACCTACAATAACAAAACCAAAACAATTAAGAAAATGGTAATAGGAACATACATATTGATAATTACCTTAAAGGTAAATGGATTAAATGCTCCCACCAAAAGACATAGACTGGCTGAATGGATACAAAAACAACACCCATATATATGCTCTCTACAAGAGACCCTCTTCAGACGTAGGGACACATACAGACTGAAAGTGGGGGACGGAATAAGATATTCCATGGAAATGGAAACCAAAAGAAAGCTGGAGAAGCAATTCTCATATCAGACAAAATAGACTTTAAAACAAAGACTATTACAAGAGACAAAGAAGGACACTACATAATGATCAAGGGAATCAATCCAAAAAGGAGATATAACAATTGTAAATATTTATGCACCCAACATAGGAGCACCTCAGTACATAAGGCAAATACTAACAGCCATAAAAGGGGAAATCCACAGTAATGCAATCATAGTAGGAGACTTTAACACCCCACATTCACCAATGGACAGATCATCCAAAATGAAAATAAATAAGGAAACACAAGCTTTAAATGATACATTAAACAAGATGGACTTAATTGATATTTTAGGACATTCCATCCAAAAACAACAGAATACACTTTTTTTTCTCAAGTTCTCATGGAAAATTCGCCAGGATAGATCATATCTTGGGTCACAAATCAAGCCTTGGTAAATTTAAGAAAATTGAAATCGTATCAAGTATCTCTTCCGACCATAACGCTATAAAGACTAGATATCAATTACAGGAAAAATATCTGTAAAAATACAAATGCACAGAGGTTAAATAATACACTACTTAATAACCAAGAGATCACCGAATAAATCAAACAGGAAATCATAAAATACCTAGAAACAACTGACAATGAAAACACAATGATCCAAAACCTTGGGGATGCAGCAAAAGCAATTCTAATGGGGAAATTTATAGCAATACAATCCTACCTTAAGAAAGAAGAAACATCTCAAATAAACAACCTAATGTTACAAGTAAAGCAATTAGAGAAAGAAGAACAAAAACCCCTAAAGTTAGCAGAAGGAAGGAAATCATAAAGATAGCATCAGAAATAAATGAAAAAGAAGTGAAGTAAACAATAGCAAAGATAAATAAAACTAAAAGCTGATTCTTTGAGAAGATAAACAAAATTGATAAACCATTAGCCAGACTCAACAAGAAAAAAACGAGAAGACTCAAATCAATAGAGTTAGAAATGATGGAGAAGTAACAGTGATACTCCAGAAATTCAAAGGATCATGACACATTACTACAAGCAACTATATGCCAATAAAATGGAAAACCTGGAAGAAATGGACAAATTCTTAGAAAAGTACAACCTTCTGAGACTGAACCAGGAAGCAATAGAAAATATAAACAGACCAATCACAAGCATTAAAATTGAAACTGTGATTACAAACTTTCCAACAAACAAAAGCCCAAGAACAGATGGCTTCACAGCCAAATTCTATCAAACATTTAGAGAAGAGTTAACATCAATCCTTCTCAAACTCTTCCAAAATATAGCAGAGGGAGGAACACTCCCAAACTCATTCTATGAGGTCACCATCACCCTGATACCAGAACCAGATGAAGATGTCACAAAGAAAGAAAACTATAGGTCAATATCACTGATGAACATAGATACAAAAATCCTCAACAAAATACTAGCAAACAGAATTCAACAGCACGTTAAAAGGATCATACACCATGATCAAGTGGGGTTTATCCCAGGAATACAAGGATTCTTCAATATATGCAAATCAATCAATGTGATACACCATATTAACAAACTGAAGAATAAAAACCACATGATCATCTCAACAGATGCAGAAAAAGCTTTCGACAAAACTGAACACCAATTTATGATAAAAACCCTCCAGAAAGTAGGCACCGAGGGAACTTACCTCAACATTATAAATGCCATATATGACAAACCCACAGCCAACATCGTCCTCAATGGTGAAAAACTTAGTGGAAAAAAAAAAACTTAGTGGAAACCATTTCCACTAAGATCAGGAACAAGACAAAGTTGCCCACTCTCACCACTATTACTCAACATAGTTTTGGAAGTTTTAGCCAGAGCAATCAGAGAAGAAAAAGAAATAAATGGAATCCAAATTGGAAAAGAAGAAGTAAAACTGTCACTATTTGCAGATCACATGATACTATTCATAGATAATCCTAAAGATGCTACAAGAAAACTACTAATCAATGAATTTGGTAAAGTAGCAGGATGCAAAATTAATGCACAGAAATATTTTGTATTCCTATACACTAATGATGAAAAGTCTGAAAGTGAAATTAAGGAAACACTCCCATTTACCACTGCAACAAAAAGAATTAAATTCCTAGGAATAAACCTACCTAAGGAGACAAAAGACATGTATGCAGAAAACTATAAGACACTGATGAAGGATATTAAACATGATACAAATAGGTGGAGAGATATACCATGTTCTTGGATTGGAAGAATCAATGTTGTGAAAATGACTCTACTACCCAAAGTAATCTACAGATTCAGTGCAATCCCTATCAAACTACCACTGGCATTTTTCAAAGAACTAGAACAAAAATATTCACAATTTGTATGGAAACACAAGAGACCACAAATAACCCAAGCAATCTTGAGAAAGAAATATGGAGCTGTAGGAATCAGGTTCCCTGACTTCAGACTATACTACAAAGCTACAGTAATTAAGACAGTATGGTACTGGCACAAAAACAGAAATATAGATCAATGGAACAGAATAGAAAGCCCAGACATAAACTCACACACATATGGTCACCTTATCTTTGATAAAGGAGGCAAGAATACACAATGGAGAAAAGACAGCCTATTCAATAAGTGCTGCTGGGAAAACTGGACAGCTACATGTAAAAGTATGAAATTAGAACACTCCCTAACACCATACACAAAAATAAACTCAAAATGGTTTAAAGACCTAAATGTAAGGCCAGACACCATCAAACTCTTAGAGCAAAACATAGGCAGAACACTCTATGACATAAATCACAGCAGGATCCTTTTTGACCCATCTCCTAGAGAAATGGAAATAAAAACAGAAATAAAAAATGGGACCTAATGAAACTTAAAAGCTTTTGCACAGCAAAGGAAACCATAAACAAATCGAAAAGACAACCCTCAGAATGGGAGAAAATATTTGCAAATGAAGCAACTGATAAAAGACTAAGCTCCAACATTTACAAGCAGCTCATGAAGCTCCATATCAATAAAAGAAACAACCCAATCCATAAACGGGCAGATGACCTAAATAGATATTTATCCACAGAAGATATACAGATTGCCAACAAACACATGAAAGAATGCTCAACATCATTATTCATTAGAGAAATGCAAATCAGATCTACAATGAGGTATTACCTCACACCAGTCAGAATTGCCATCATCAAAAAATCTACAAACAATAAATGCTGAAGAGGGTGTGTAGAAAAGGGAACCGTCTTGCACTGTTGGTGGAAATATAAATTGATACAGCCACTATGGAGAACACTATGGAGGTTCCTTAAAATACTACAAATAGAACTACCATATGAGCCAGCAATCCCACTACTGGGCATATACCCTGAGAAAACCACAATTCAAAAAGAGTCATGTACCACAACGTTCATTGCAGGTCTATTTACAATAGCCAGGACATGGAAGCAACCTAAGTGTCCATCGACAGATGAATGGATAAAGAAGATGTGGCATATATAGACAATGGAATGTTACTCTGCCATAAAAAGAAACGAAATTGAGTTTTTCGTAGTGAGGTGGATGGACCTAGGGTCTGTCATACAGAGTGAAGTAAGTCAGAAAGAGAAAAATAAATACCATATGGTAACAGGTATATATGGAATCTAATATATATATATATATATATATATATATACATGTATATATATACACATATATATACATATATATATACACATATATATATACATATATATAATATGGTTATGAAGAACCTAGGGGCAGGATGTGAATAAAGATGCAGACCTACTAGAGAGTGGACTTGAGGACATGGGGAGGGGGAACGGTAAGCTGGGATGAAGTAAGAGAGTGGCATGGACATATATACACTACCAAATGTGAAACAGATAGCTAGTGGGAAACAGCCACATAGTACGGGGAGACCAACTCGGTGCTTTGTGACCACCTAGAGGGGTGGGATAGGGAGGGTGGGAGGAAGGGAGACACAAGGGGCAGAGATATAGGGATATATGTATATGTGTAGCTGATTCACTTTGTTATAAAGCAGAAACTAACACATCATTGTAAAGCAATTATACTCCAATAAAGATGTTAAAAAATATATATGTAATAGGTGCAGAATACCTTGAAATGCACTCCATGTACACCACCTCATTTAATTTTCTCAGGAGTTTAATTAGGTGAGCATTTAAAAATTACTTTTAACTTTTTAATCGTAAAACTAATAAATATTAATTTTAGAAAATTTAGGAATTAAAGTGGTACAAATAACAATGATCCACATTCACACCATCGGGAAATAGCTCCTTTAACATTTGTTAGTATTAGTGGTACTAATTTTGCAAGCCCCATGTACCGCTCTTATTCTGAGCAATCTTGGTCATTTCATTGAGATATATCTAAATGTGGATACTATTTTACAAAATGTTTTGTAGCATGATTTTTAATTAAAATTATATCACAAACATTTGCTCATATTAATAAAGCTTTTTTTAATAGAAAAAAAAGATTGAGGGCAGATTTGGAAGGGAGTACTTAAGGGCTTTAGGAAGGAGGTTCAGGTATATGTAAGAAAGGAAGACCACAAATGAGAGGTACCACTATATGAGCTTCAAGGTGAGGAGGGCAAGGTAAAAATGTATGGGCCAGAAACAGGATGGTCAGAGGCAATGTTCTAACTGAAGGAAAATTTACTGTGGCAGTAAGACTAGAAGGAAAAACACATGTGAAGAGTCTCCTCCAAAGGGAGAGAAGAACCTTGAGGTCCTCTTCTCCCTTTTCTACTCCTTGCACTATAAGGGTAGATAAAATCCTATCTCAAAATAATTGGAGGTAACAAGTCATTAGAAGCATAAAGAAGTCAGATTTAGCCACAGTTTAACTCAGTTCCAGGCAAGCAGAGACAAAAAGAGATTGCTTTACACCCCAGGTAGGTGAAGAAAGATTAAAAATTCCAATTCCATGTATACTCTCTTATTTATCACTGAATTAAGCATGATGAGCTGAAAAAAGAAATATAAGAACTAGGCAATTTCCATAAAAAGTAACAATCTCATTGGGGAGAAAAGCATTAAACATAGAACCTAAAAAAATCATATAGTGAGACAAGCTAGATCAAAGACCAACCCACTCTTTAGAATTCTTTCAAGTTCCTGGACCCAATTCCCCTACCTGCTTCCCATACAACACCAACCAATTCTCTGGCACTGGCAGGGTGTCAAAAATTTAACTCAATTTTGACACCATCTACCTAGAGATAGCATCAGATTCCACAGGGCTCAGTCTTACAAGACTGCCCCTTCCCCACTTCCAAGTCCAAGTTGTTACCTGTACTTCTGACCAACAGACTATAAATCTAGAAGTTCCCATGCCCTCATCCTCGGGTTCAATTAATTTGCTAGAGTGGTTACAGAACTCAGAGAAACTTTACTAAGTAGATTTCTGGTTTATTATAATTCAGGAACAGCCATGTGGAAGAGATGCATAGGGCAAGGTAGGTGGGAAAGGGAGCAAAGCTTCCATGCCCTCTCCAGGCACTTGTTCACCAACCCAGAAGCTCTCTGAACCCAGTCCTTTGGGGTTTTTATGGAGGCTCTATTACAGAGGTACAACTGACTAAATCATTTAGCTATTAGCAATTGATTCAACCTCCAGGCCCTCTCCTCTCCCCTCCCCTGAGGTTGGGGGCACAGGTGTGGGGGAGAGAGGGCTTTGGTTGTTTCTAAATGTCCCAACCTCTAATTATGGGGTTGATTGTTTCCCCTACCAAACAGTCATCTCATCAACATAACAAGACACCTTTATTGTTCTTATTACAGGAAATTTCAAGTTTTAGGAGCTCTGTGCCAGAAACAGGGTCAAAGACCAAAGATATATATTTCTTATTATAAATC
Organism: Kogia breviceps; assembly: GCF_026419965.1. Taxonomy (NCBI): domain Eukaryota; kingdom Metazoa; phylum Chordata; class Mammalia; order Artiodactyla; family Physeteridae; genus Kogia; species Kogia breviceps. The sequence continues at coordinate 54,154,915 of NC_081312.1, forward strand.
ACAATATTACAGAGAAAATAAGTTTTCAAAGAAGGGAATCACTAGCTGGCTTGGACAGGCAACAACAAGCTTCCAGAAGGACATGCCATTGGCTATACCTGTGGTTGGGCAGGTGTTGATGTTGACTTAAAGAAAAACACACAACATGAGAGTTGTGGGTTTAAGTTGTATTCAGGATCTAGTCCTCAGTAGAAGACTAGAGCCCGGGAGACAGCCACTCAGTTAGCTCTGAGGAACTGCCTGCTCTGAAGAGGTAGGGGAAAAGCCAATTTATATATAACTTTCAGCTAGGAAATACATGCAGTTAAGCATACATCTTGGTAAGATTGCTGCTAATCACAAAGAACAGATATCTCAAATCAATAATTTTAGAGATTTTTTATGTATTGGAAGATGCAAAAATCTGGAGTCATTACAATTCTTCCTAAGGTATCTATGTAATTATCAGAGGGCCTGCTTGTCCAAAGCACAAAATGCCTCATCCTGTTTCTCATCCTGAATTCCTTTCAGGGTGCACTGTTGGTCAGCACTGCAGTGGGTTACAACTTAACCTTTGTAGAACTGGGTGGTGAGCAATGCTCTTTGTCTTAGTAACCTTATTTATTTTTTTCTGCATCTATATTGTATAGGAGGAAGTAGGCCAAAAGGAGAAAAACGTCAGGGGGAAAGCATTCTCTTGGGATCTGGCCCTCATCAATAAAAAATGTATTTATTTAAGCACATCACTTTTCTGAGGTAATTGTTGAGTTAAACAAACATGAGGTGATATTTTACTTATATGAACATTCTCCAGCATCTTCCTCTTTTCCAAAACTAATGCTTTTTGTGTATGTCAATACAGATATTTTTTTCATAATATAAAAGTCTGTCTTGAAACCTTGACTCTCTTCTTGCTAGCTGTACAGCTTAATTGCTTTCCATTGTGAGATATGTAATTAAAGCAGGTGCTATAAACACTGTATCATTCAATGAAATAGATTGTCTTTATACAAAATGCTTTATTTTCAAAATGACTGACTTTTTGCTCCTGACCCATTGAAATGCATCCTGAAAAAGATAAAGAAGTGGTTTGTCTTTCACTACATTTAAGTTAAAGTCTGAATTTTATGACTATTATTTAAACGTATGTACTTGTCTTTCTTTTCAAGCTACAATTTTTTGATCACCAACTCTGTGCCAGATACTTTGGAAGGAAGGTGCCTTTAATACAGTAGCTCATTTAATTCTTACAACATTTTCATGAGTTAAAGTTCAGAGAAGTTAGATAATTTCCCTAATAATACAGAGCTGCAAACTAAAATTCAGAGAAGTGAAGTACTGTCTCCAAGTGGCAAGTCTGACTAAACAGTAAATGACAATTAAGTGCAGTGTGTTATGTTGGATTGCATCCTAAATCAGAGAAAAAGTATCTCTATAAAGGACATTATTAGGTTGATCTGATACGATGAAAGTTCAATTTATATATAATGTTAAATTTCCTGAGTTTGTACTGTGATTATATAAGAGAGTATCTTTATTTTTATTTTTTTTTTTTGCGGTATGCGGGCCTCTCACTGTTGTGGCCTCTCCCGTTGCGGAGCACAGGCTCCGGACGCGCAGGCCTAGCGGCCATGGCTCACGGGCCCAGCCGCTCCGCGGCATGTGGGATCTTCCCGGACCAGGGCACGAACCCGTGTCTCCTGCATCGGCAGGCGGATTCTCAACCACTGCGCCACCAGGGAAGCCCAAGAGAGTATCTTTATTCTTGGAAGATGCATTCAAAGTATTTATGGGTAAAGGGACTTGATGTCAACAACTTACATGCAAATGGTTCAGAAAATAATAATATTAATTATATATAACTATATATAATTATATATAACTATATATGTAGTCGGGGCCCAGAGTAGGCCACCCCAAAATATGCCTCAATGGCATATTGATTATCTTGAATTAAAGTTACTTAAGAAACAGTCAAGGCAAGAGGGACACTTTGACCTTCCTCTCTGTCTCTCTGAAAGGAGGAAATGAATCTCTCATGTGAAAGGAGCACTCTCTGTATTTGGAGGTGGAAGGATACCCTTATCACCAGGAATAGGCAATTCCAGCCAAGAAGTCTATATAAACAAATCTTGTTACTTTAATTTACTCCCCCAAGCCCAAACTCTCTTTAGATTCTTCACTAATTAAGCAACTAAAACCTGAGTTTCTTTGCCCTCTCAATTCCTTACAAATTTATTGTTTTTTTGTCTAAAAAGTATAAACCAGCCTGCTTTGGCTACTTCTTATATCCTATTTCTGAGACATCCATGTACATAAATTTTGTTCCTTTTTCTCATGTTAATGTATCTTGTGTCAAATGTATTATTAATCCCATCCCAAGAACTGAAGGGGGGAGGGGATTTCCCCTCCCTGATAATATATATATGCACACACATTCTCTCAAAATGTTAACAACTGGTGAATTAATGAATTTTCATATAGGAATCATTTGTATTATTCCTGTAAATCTTCTGTAATTTTGAAATTACTTCAAAACTAAAACAAATAAGCAAAAACTTTTAAAAGTAGTAAAAGGCATCAGGAAAAAGTATTGCCATGCATTTATTTTTTAGTGTTTGAAAAGGCTGGGTTCATCACTGATTATTGTATAATGTATAAGCAAGATCTGCAATATTACCTTCCAAAGTAATGGAAATACTTTGCATTGTAAATAATATTTCCAGTCAAATCATTTACAATTTTGTTTACTGTTTTAAATATTTTCTGATATAATATTGAAATGTTCTGCAATTAATGTCCATTTCATAATCATCTTAATAGAGAAAGCCCCCAGATTTTAGAAGCATTCATTAATATCTTGTATCCACATGACACAGATTTAGTGCCTATAGCTGTATTCCTTGTTCTTAAATTACCATGAAGGATATGCTTCTAATTACAGATTAAAGAAATATTTCTTTTATAGTTCCTTTTCTCCCTAAAGTTACATCTTCTCACGTAAGAGGGATATATGCAAAATCGGTGGTAATGAAATAATATTCACATAAAATCATCTCTGCAAATAATGTTAAGAGTTACGGTAGATCTAGCAAAGAAAGATTTTGCCCTGAGAAGTATAATCACCACAAAGACTTTCTAGAGGATGATGGTTTTCCTTTTTAAGGAATAGCCTTAATTTCTTCCTCCAAATGCCAGCTAAAGAATAGCAATATTTAGTTTTCTTTTGCTTTAATGCCAGCAATAATTGAAGACATACAAAAGTTTACAAATAGTTAAAATATTCTGAGATTTACCATAGCTTTCATATGTCAATTAGAGAATAACTATTTTAAATTTGTTAATTCAGAGTCCAAATTTATTATTGCATGTTTTAACATTAAAAAATATGAATTTTTATATGTAAATAATACATTAAGTAAACATTATTATTTAGTTTTTTATTGTTGCTGTGACCATTCATAAATTTATTGGGTGGTGGTGGTATTGTTTGTATGTGAAAATTAACAGTTATTAAATACCTATATTAGTTATTATACTTTACTTTAAAAATATGGAAATATATGTTTATAATCAATATTCCTTAAACCTGAAAGTACATACAACTAGCTTATGCTGCCTTTATCACTCTCCTAAGAGAAAACCTTCCAGGAAAAAAATTTACACCATTTTAACACTTCAGCTTTATTCTTACTTTGTGGAAAATAACCAGCTCTATGGGATAAGAAGACTTATGTCTGATGTACAGCCCTAAACCCTACTAGTTGTGTGACTTTGGACAGGTTACTAAATTTCTCATAATTTCTGTTTCCTAATAAATAAAATAGGAGTGTCATACATCCTACAGAGTTGTTTCCAATATTGTCTGGCGTAAATGATTATTAAATGGGAGAAAGTATAAGAAACATTTAACACAATGTCTGGCATGGGATAAATACTCAAAAGTAGTTACGGATATCGCTATTATTATTTTTCTTCCTCTCAGGTGAAATGTGCAATTAATTGTGCATATGGTCTGAGACTAGGGATATTCACCTCAAGCAATTTTTTTGTCTTTAATCCTCTCCTTTTCTGTTTCTTTCAACACTTGCCCAATTGTCTGAGGAAATTATCTATCCTCATGTGTGTCTCTCCCTCATTCTAGTTTTAACTTTTTAAAAATAACACAAACTATTATCACCAAATACTGCTGCTGTCAATATACCAATTTATTGGAAAATAAATTCATAAGTGTTTAGATAATGTGACAGCAATGTCTTACTAATCCAAGGCAGTATATAGTTTTCACAGCAGAGACTTGTATAGTTAATATGTAAGAAATAGAAATTTCAACTCAAAATGCCCTTAACAATAAAGGGAATTTTTGGTCCAAGGACAAAAAATAAAATAAAATTCATACTCAGGACAAAAGTGAACCTAGATTAACATTGTAAACTAAGGACCCAGTGTTTCCCATATCATCACTCTGCCTTTTCTACCATCAGCTTCATTTAAAAGCATGCTCCATTTATGATCACAGGATGACTGGAGAGAGCAATCTGCTTCTTGGGCAGCCAGAGGGAAAACAAATGTCTCTCCCTAAACTAGTGCTTCTCAAATTTAATGTGCATGTGGATCACCTGGGCAGGCATTTTGTTAAATTGAAAATTCAGATTCAGTAGGTCTTTGAGTTCAAAAACCTGCATTTCTAACAAGCTCCCAGATGATGTCAAAGCTGCTGGTGTGTGGACCACACTTTGAATAGAAAAGCCTTAAACCAGTGGTCCTTGGGGTGTGTCTTCCAAACAGCAGAGTAATAAAAATTCTTGGACCCCACCTATGACCCCAGAAATTCTGGGGGTGAGGCTCAGAAATCTGTATCTTAACAAGTCTGCCAGATGATTCTGATGCACACTAAGTTTGAAAACCACTGACAATCATATATAAAAGACCTGAATTTACTCTCATGGAAACTTGGTGATTGCCATGCACTGACTAGCTTCAGCTTGATATGCTTATTCGCCATTTCTGAGCCAATCACTGGGGTAATGACAATGAATTCTAATTAGTCTTTGAAAATAGGACTGTTCTTGTAGATGGAGGTGAGATTTATCCTACCCAAACTTCATGATGGCAACACAATAAGAAAAAGGAGGAATGGCAGCTGTGGAGAAAAATGACATATTCCACTGGGTTTCATTATAAACCCAATGGGAATAAACTAGGGAACAAGGAAATTGATCTGAGTCAAAATAATTCAACAAATGTTTACTATATGCCTACTGCCCCCAGTATGTGAAGCATTAAATTAGGTACTGTGAGGCATAAAAGATGCAATCTAACTGAAGAAGTGTGAACCAAGGAAAACTCATTAATTTCAGACCTATTTAAGTGTTAAAAGAAAGTGATACCAAAAACGTACTGACCTTGAGATTGTGGGGCCTGAGACACCTGCTAAAAAGGATTGTTTGAGGAACTAAAATAGGTTAGACACAGTTGGGCCAAATTATGGATATCCATTAAGGTTATGTTTTGAAATCTAGATCCACCCTATGAGGTAGATATTATTATCCAAATTTTAAGATTGAGTCACTGGAAGATAAATTAACTTGTTGAGGTCACACAGCTAGTAAATGGAAAGTTGGAGTGTAATCTGAGGAAGCTGAAGCTAGGGGAGAATAACTAGGGAGCTAAGGCAGTAATCCAGAAATGTATTAAGGAAGGCTTAGGCCAGGGTAGTGGCAGTGAAAATAACACAGGAATGGAGATTGGTGGGTAACTCATATGAACATATTTTTAAGTTGGAAATATTACCAAGGGAGAACAAAAACAATTGGTAGCAAGTGAAAGGGAAAGAAGTAAGTTACAGGAGAGAATCATGAATTCCAAGTAAGAGTGAATACAGGAATATTAGAAATATACATGTTAGAAAGAGGTCAGATTGGCAGGAAAAAATGTGAGTTTGTATATTTTGTTTATTTTTATTTTTTTTTTTTTTTGCGGTATGCGGGCCTCTCACTGTTGTGGCCTCTCCCGTTGCGGAGCACAGGCTCCGGACGCACAGGCTCAGCGGCCATGGCTCACGGGCCCAGCTGCTCCGCGGCATGTGGGATCTTCCCGGACCAGGGCACGAACCCGTGTCTCCTGCATCGGCAGGCGGATTCTCAACCACTGCGCCACCAGGGAAGCCCGAGTTTGTATATTTTGAAGTGACGGAGAGACATTCAATTGAAATATAAGAAAGTAGAATTTAGAGGTTCTGAGTATGGGCTTTATTATCAGATAATATGAAATGAAACTCTGACTCTGTCCCATAGACCTAAGTAGTCTGGCTAATCTTTATTAACCTTAGTTTTTTAATTCATAAATGGGGTTAATGATAATAATACCTAACATAGTTATTTTGAGAATTAAAGTAATGAATGTAAAGTACTTGGAAATATTCCTTGCATATAACATATGCCCAATAAATATAATTTTTTCTTATATTTGTTATTGTTAATAATGTCTAAGTGATGGTTTTAGATTTAATAGTACAATTCATACCCATAAGTATAAAAATTGAGATCATGTAATGAATGAAGACTCTATGGAAGAACTTTAAATAGGAAGAAAGCAAAAATTATGACAATCTGCAATAATCCACACTGTAAATATAGATGAAATCAGGAATGAAAATGCTCACCCCTCTGAAGCTTACTCTAATTTTAATCAAATTGTTACCAAACCAAACTTGGGTCCACTAGCTCATATGCAGTAAAGCCAATCTACTGACACTGGTTGTGGTGAAGGAAAGTATAGCGTTTACTGTAGGTGCCAGACAAGGAGTCCTGGGCAGCTAATGCTCAAAAAAACTGAAATCTCTGATGGGTTTCAAGGAAGCATTTTTAAAGGCAAGGTAAAGGAGAGGAGTTGCAGGGTGTGTGATCAGTTCATGTACAATTCTCCGATTGGTTGATGGTGAGGTAACAGGGTGGTGTCACAGGGGTTAACATTGTCGATCCTCAGGCTCCAGTAGGTCTGCCTGCTACATGCTCATGGTCATCATGTAGTTAACTTCTTTCATTTGGTGGGGGCCTTAGTATCTGCAAAACAACTCAGGAATGTGCATCAGATACTGTTATCTACGTACTTCAGGGAGGAACTAAAGATTCTGTGACTGCCATATGCCTTATTTACTGTTTAAATTGTTAACAGTTCTCCTGGCCCAACTGCCACTTTTGTCACTCCATGTTCACATCCTTTCAGTCATTAATTCTTGAGCCAGACTTTTGTGACTCAGGGGAAGCCTGGGAGACTACAACTTTTCTACAAACGAGAGGCAGGCAGATGACATGTGGGCAGGGGTCTGTCCTGGGAAAGCCCTGTAGGGTCCTGTTCCATACAATTAATGGGTACCCACATAAAGAAATAGAGCCATGACCAGCCATGTAGGAAAGGTTAATATTTATTGAGTACTTATATGTGCCAAATATTAGTATGTATTATTTCATTTATCTAACAGTCAGTTCTATTATTATCTCCATTTTATAAATGGGGATGTTGAGGTATGGACAATTTTGTAAGTTGCTAAAAGTCACACAGCTTATATGTGATAGAGCAAAGATTTGTCAACAATCTGATACTAGAACCCAGATGCTTAGACACTAGACTATATACTGTAATTCAAACTACTTATAAAGAAATATGAAAAAATACAACTAAGTTACCCCATCAAAATGTAAGCATATGATGGCTTGAATGAGATAATTTATGCAGTCTTACTCTAAGTCTTACATCTTACAATGCTCTAAGATGTGTTAGATATCTTAATACTTTAAATTTAGACTCAGCCCAACTTAATGGTAAAGGGAAGGTAATTTAAAATTCATGTATGTAACTTAAAAATATTGAGTTATTCCATTTTCTTCTTCAAGGAAACCATGGCTTAGTAAACATTCATTATGGAGTATAAAAGTTTTAGTTGACAGAAAAACATCAGAGACCCTATAGGCACAACTAAAATATAATTCTGTTGAAATCATAAATAATAATCTACAAATGAAGATTCTAGTGAATTTTATAATAATATTTTGCCTGTGTACAATACCTTTTCTTGAATATCTCTATGGACTTTATTATGAATCATAATTATAATCAAGCTTCAGATCATCCCTCTGGGTTAGTTTTTTGTTTTTTTTACCTTGAGAGTGGGAGGAATATTAATTTTTCAAGGTCATTCAGGGAGTCAGAGGCTGAAGTAGGAATGGAATAAAAGGTTTCTTACTCAAGTCATCTGATAAATATCACCGTGGGTTTACAAAGTGTTTGGCAAAGAACATTAAAGTGTCAGAAAAAATCATATTGAAAAAAAGAAGTTTAGCACGGGGAAGTCAAAGAAAGTAACTTTGAAAGTTTTAATTTGTGAAGCTTAAGAATATTCCTACCTCTACATTCTCCACATGCATCCCAGTTGATCCATAATACAAAATAATAAAGAAATTAGGAAAAAAATCCTAACTTGAAACTTCTGAATATCTAACTGAAATACCAGTGATCAATGATCAGAAATGTCTCTCTATAACCATGAGCAAAGTAGTAGAGTAGATATTTATTCTATATAGAGTCCTGGAAGTAAATATATTAACAAGTATTTTTTTTCCAATTGGTATAATCATTGAAGCCTAAAACAAAAATAAAATTAAAGATGAAATAGAATATTAAAAGTTTCAGTTGTAAAAAGCAAAAGATTTCTACAGAATCTTCACATCAATATCTAAAAAGCAATTTTAATTTGGTTTCATAATTTAAGTAAAATAAAAGCCAAGAGTTATTGCATCCCAGAAATAACCTTCTATAAAAGTAAGATACCTTATGTATTCTATGCTCAATGTGAACTACTTAGTCCTCTCTTTTATATGTCTTTCAATGGATACAGAAAACGACTAATGAGATAAAAATTAACTTATAAGAAAACATTGAATAAACTTCCATTTTTTTGTTACCCTATGCACTGGCTTTACTCACTATGTTTTAAAGTTCTCATAATGATATGGGTCAAAAATAGTTCTTTTACTCATCATATTAAAGAATGGTAACATACTTTTATCACATTTGTGCATATAAAAACAACATAAAAATCCCATCCATCTGAAAATCAACATAAAATTAAGAACAAAAATATTCATATTAATATAGTCCATATATTTAATTAAATTTAGAAAATTATCCTTTAACAGATTTCACATGGTATTACCAAGACAGTAATATAATGGGGCTTAGAGATAATTTTTCCTCCAGTTTTCTCAAAGGTCAGATTTGTCTACATTCTCAGAGTTAATTGGGGTAAAGTTAGGATGAACTCCGTGGTTATGACTTTCTCCACTATAAATTATAAGCTGTTTCTTTTTCTTTCTGCATATATGCTTTCAAGAAACATAGGTATCATCAACTCACCAGTTAGATATTTTCCCCAAATGCTATCACAATTTTGTGCTTCTACCTCATTTTAACTGATGAAATGAGTGTCAGATAATCAAAGTTCATAGGAGCAGAGGAGATTCCTGAGGATAAATGTGATTGCTACAATAGTACAATGCCCTAAAAAAGACACAGAGGAATGATTCATTAGAAGTCTCTGAATACCATTTTTTCAATATAAAATCTTTTCAATCCTAGCCACTTTGCAATCAGTTCAATTTGTCTTGACATTCTTTGAAGGACAAGAAATCAAACCATTTTATAGTTTTCTGCAAAGCCCATTTTCATCCACACAGTGTAGTTTCTACTTATTCAATTAACAAAATGCTAGTCATCAACCTGCAAAACCATGCAGTGGTGCCAAAAAGAAAACATATTTTAATCCATCAGTAAACATAATAATCTCAGGTAACGTTTACTGAGCAATTTCTATGTGAGAGGGACCACACTAAGTTTTACACGTCATTTGGAGGGGGTGAGGGGAGATACAGTGGTTAACACCATTGACAATTGAGTCTGTCTAATTGTAATAAGGTGATCCTATCATACATTAAATACATTCCATGTCTAAATAAATCCTTAAATTACTTGAGAGGCTTCTCTATGTCCTCAGATATATTTGCTATGTCTTTTTACTCTAACTCCATGCTTCATAATTAGTTTTTGAAAATATTAAATAGAACACTGAAGTTTGAACTGGTGTGTAGGCTGAATTCTAAGAGGGGCCCCACAATTATGATTATAGCCCTCTAGTGTACATGTACTGTATAACCCACTCCCTTCTCATGTGGGTGAGGCTTGAGAATAGGATACCATAGGATAAAATGCCACTCCTATGATCAGGTTATGCTATATGGGAAGGGTTAATGAATTTTGCAGAATAATTAAGGCCCTTAATCAGTTGACTTTAAATTAATCAAAAGGGAGATCATCCTAAGTGAATCTGACTTAATCAGGCGAGCCCTTGAGAAAAACTAGAGGGAGTGGAGGGATTCTAGAAGTCGAAGTAATTCAATACAACAGAGATGTGCTCCTTCTGGCCTTGAAGAAGCAAACAGCCATATTGTGAACTGCTCAGGACCACATGGCAAGGCCTGAGCACACCGTTTAAGAACTGAGACTGGTTTCTAGCCAATAATAAGTAAGAAAACTGGAGCTTTAGTCCTATAACCACAAGAAGCTGAATTCTGCCAACAACCAGTAAGTTCAGAAGGGGTCTTTGAACCTCAGATGAGACAGTAGCCCCAGCCAACACCTTGATTTCAGCCTGGTGAGATCCTGAGCAGAGGAGCCAGCTATCCTGTACCCATACTCCTGGCCCACAAAAATTGTACGATAATAAATTTGTGTTGTTTTAAGGTACTAAATTGTATAATTTGTTACTCAGCAATAGAAACTAATAGAACCAGTAATCTAATTTTTGATACAGTTCTAAAACATTTAGATTGGTTTGGGACCTGGGTACATCTCCATTCTCATCTATTGAGTAAAATACTTAGGGAAATACTTTTGTGGTTGTAATTCAGACCAGTAAGACTGCTAAGTTAAAGTTTATAAAATTAGGTTGTTTCGCAATTAGTGTACACTTAACAAAAAATAATAATGTACTTATTTTTATCATGAAATTTAAATAGATAAATTTTAAATATTAATGCTATATATTTTGCTAGATACACTTGTAGGGAAAAAGAAAGCAATAGAACCAGTCCTAAATGAGTTTCTAATCTGATTGAGAAGAAGCAATTAACTTAAAATTTAGAAAGTGGCTTTATATACAAATATTAAGTAATAATCATTCTCAACACGCATTGCCATCCCCAGTTTCTCTTGCTCACCTCCACTGTGAGAACAGAGAAGACAAATACTTGCCTCTTATCTCAAAGTAGCCATGTAATAGAATTCTGCCCATTGAGATTCAAGTGGAGTTCTGCTGCTACTAGTCTATCTCTCAGTTTATTCTTTTCTGGAGTATGGATTTCATACTTGGGATGGTGGCAACCATTTTGCAGCCATGAGGGAAAGGCCAAGAAATTTTACGAATATGTCAAACATCTATCTCTACACTTATTTTCAGTGGAGAAAGAAAATGTTTAGGTTGATGTTAGTTGAGTTGTCCATTATTTGTGGTGAAAGTTTTTATAACTACCAAATGACAATTTCAAAAGGCACTGTGCATTCACATAGGATAGAGCGCAAGAGTCTCAGAATCTGTTGTCACAGTAGAAAGTCAGTACAGAATGGGAAAATCTCAGGTCCGTTCCCCATTTCCTCAACTCTTCATCTATGGATGCTAAGCATTAAGGTCTCATTTACTTTATTGTACTGTCTAAGCTTATAAAAGAATTAATGGTATCATGGAGGAAAACTCAACTTAATTACATAAAATATGACTCTTTATAGATTTTTTAAAATTAAAATGAGAAAAAGCTTTAGTAATAGCTATTGAAAGCACTTATTAATTTGTTTTATCTAACTGAGATTTTTTTTTGTACCCTTCATTCTTTTGAAAACAGGGTTTGAGGTGGCTTACAGAAATATGTACATTATTACAAGTAATGATTAGTAAATTAAAGGGTTGAAATTAATGGAATATATGATAAAACTAAAAATATAATTAGAAGCAAAAATACCATAATATTCTATGTAATAGCTAATGACAGTCCATAAGTTCAATTCTTAGCTTCTTTTTTTGTTGTTGTTTTTTTGGTGCTAGGCGGGTCTCTCACTGTTGTGGCCTCTCCCATTGGGGAGCACAGGCTCCAGATGAGCAGGCTCAGCGGCCATGGCTCACGGGCCCAGCCGCTCCACGGCATGTGGGATCTTCCCAGACCGGGGCACGAACCCGTGTCCCCTGCATCGGCAGGCGGATTCTCAACCACTGCTCCACCAGGGAAGCCCAACTCTTAGCTTCTTAAAGAAATGAGTAACAAAGCCAGTCTCAATATCCATAACCAGTGGCTAATATCATACCAACCATTCAGAAGCATCATAATTTTTATTTCTGACACTGAGAAAAATTTCTCTCAGTCTCAGAAGGAACACTGTATGATGCCTGTACATCATCTTAGACACCACCAATTCACTAAAAGCAACCATTCTTAATAGCTAGTACTCTCAAAGCAATTTGAAAGGACAGTTCAGCAAAGAGCTTTTGCATGTAAAGACCTCATTACATCAATAAAGAAAACATTAAAACCTTTAAATGAATAATGGACAAAGAATATGAATCTTTAATATTCATATTGAGGACAGTAGATGGTTTATATATAGAAAAAATTTAGCCATACTAGTAATCAATGGTATGTAAATTAATGAAAGAAAATATGTTTTTGCTTTACTACAGATTTTTAAAAAAATAATAATGGGGGCTTCCCTGGTGGCACAGTGGTTGAGAGTCCGCCTGCCGATGCAGGGGACACGGGTTCGTGCCCCAGTCCGGGAAGATCCCACATGCCGTGGAGCAGCTGGGCCCGTGAGCCATGGTCGCTGAGCCTGCGCGTCCGGAGCCTGTGCTCCACAATGGGAGAGGCCACAGCAGTGAGAGGCCCGCATACCGCAAAAATAAATAAATAAATAAATAAATAAATAATAATAATAATAATGGATTGACTATAGTACAACTTAGATTCATTCACTCTCTCTTGCAGAGCAAAACTGTTCATTTTTTGGAAGGAAAAATTTGCCATCTGTATTTCGGAGCCTTGAAAATGTTCACAACTTTTGACCCAGAAATTGACTTGAAGAAAACTTTCCTAAAAAATTAAAGTCAAATTTTGGGAAGACTTTCTTTTTTGTAATACCGATTACACAGAAAACAGAAGTATTGATATCTTAAATGTCTAGTAGGATGTTAGTTCTCCTTTAACATGTTTGTTAAAAAGTTTGAAATTATTTGGTATACTTACAATCTTGAGAGAAAAACAACTCTGATACATACTTTAGAGTTACATGATTATTTACAACTATTGGGTTGGCCAAAAAGTTTGTTTGAGTTTTTCATACTATCTTACAGAAAAACTCGAATGAACTTTTTGGCCAACCCAATACTTTGGGATATACGCATTTAAATATACATATTTAAATATAAATATGTAAGCTATAACTTTAAATAAAATAATATGGATGTTTTTAACTTGGGTAAGATTATAAATCTATAACTATAAATATAGGACTTAGTACTATGGTTAAAAAGTGGGGTTTGGAAACAAATCATATGTCTAGCACATAATAAATAACTGATAATGTTGCTGATATTGTTTTATGTTGGTTAGTTTTTAAAAAGCCTGAAAGAAAATCAAGCAAAAATACAGATCATTATTATATTTGGTTAATGGGCATATCGCTAATTTTTAAAATCTTCTACCTACCTTCAGGTTAAAGGTTTAATTTCCAAAAAGAGAAAATATTACTTCTAAGGAAAAGTTAAACTTTACCTAAGGTGAAATAAACAATACTAAAAACTCATCTTTTTTCTCTCTCTTCTTCATAGTAACTTGGTTTGTTCATTATGGTCCAGATTTTTTAATAATTTGCTCTAAGTTGAGAATGCCAGTTCAATTTAACCCATAATAAAGAATAGATGCATTAAACCTGATTTAATTTAGTTATAAAAGTCCTTGTCCCCTACCCATAACTCAACCCAACAGAATATACTTTTTTTGGAATCAGTCTTACTTATCTATGTACATCTAAAATAAAAGCCTGCTTTTACACGACTATGAAAATTTAGGAAGAACATAGAATTATCAAAGTTCTATTTAATTATATATTTGAGCAATGGTTATTGACTAGAAGTCTAAAGTACCTAATTAAGGAGTTTTGATCACAAAGCAGTATGAGCACAGCATGAGTACATACTCAGACACAATTCTAAGTCACAGTTGTGTGCAAGGTGCAAAAAGCTGGCAAAGACAATGATTTGTACAGTAAAACCTACCTCTTACAGAGGGAGCATCAAATCAAAGCTATGTTCAAAGCAAAGTTATGCTAACTCAAGAAATAAAATATTAATTACATGTACGCTTAACCAGAATGTGAGATAAACTTCAGGAAAGCAGAATTCTAGTCAATATTGACCACAAGTGGGAATACAATAGAGAAAATAACAACAAAATTTAGTTCTATTTAGGCAAAGCTTTTGAATTTTATTCAGTTTTAAACTAGAGACATTCAGAAGCAATTATCCGTTTGTGATGTCATTAGATTACTTATTGTAATTGTAAAATTAACATCAATCACTAGGAATAATTTTAGTATTTATAAAATACGATGTGATTAAAACATTCAAATGACTGCTTACATCAGTCTTGTATACAATGTGTTTGTCTCAAACCTTACAATCTCACCTGGCCTCCTGCCTTACTTTTTCAAGGCTCTCAAATTCCCCTGAGATTTAGCCAGAGTCTTTGACAGAGAATGTGAGTTGGCACATCTAATATTCAAAACTACAAATGATATCCATCTAGAAGTCATTGAATGTTGAGTATAAAAGGTTAACTCCATCATTTTACATGACATTTTGAGATTAAGGGAATGTATCATGACTAAAATGACAGAATTAGTAGCAAAGTAGAAGAAAGACCAATTCCTTTGAGGTCCAGTACAGTGTGTTCTTTGCACAGAATGATGCAGACTAGGGTCAAACATGTGACCCAAAATAGGAGCTTGTTTCAGCCCCTCCCTTATTAAAATAAGCAGGAAAAGACACAAAGAAAAAACAAATACTCCCTCGACTCCAGTTGCTCCAATTGACCCAAGAAATTGTCTATTCTGATTCTACCTCCTAATCACTATTTTCTCTTCACCTTCTGAAATTGATCTTTACAAGGTCACTAATAACTTCCATTTTGCCAAACCACAGTCATTAAAGAGTGACCTTCTACTCCATTTCTCAGTAATATTGGACACAATTGACTACTCTCCTTGAAATACTTTCTTGTCTTGGCTTCTGTGGATACACATTCTTCCATTTTGTTCTTCTAACAGAACATTTCCTTTCAGTCTGGTAAGCAAACAAACAAACTTCAAGTAGGGAAACTTAGAAAGCTATTTCAGGAAAAGAGTGATTTTGAACTGTTTTGAAGCACAGGTGGAGTTTTTATAGGCAGTTGGGAGAGAGTACAGAATTCCATTTGGAGAGATTTTTCATATTCCAGAGCAAAGAATAGATAGATTAGTAAGAACTCAATATTGAACTTTTGAATTAACATGTGTTAATTAAGTTGATTTTTTTTCAAGGAACATATCAACAATATTCAACTTCATTTCTGAAAACAGAAAGAATTAAAATACTTCAGAGACAGTACTGATACATCTTAACCTTCTTTAATGTCAAGGAGAATGCAAATTTCAATGCATTTCAGCCGATTTTATTTTCCTCCAAATGATACTCTAAATAGCTCAGAAATGATAAATTGTGCCAAGTAGTTAAAATGATAATTATTATTTCATTATCTTATAAAATGAAAAGCAAGAGATACCATACACAATCTACACATACTAAGAAGAAGAGATGGACAGAATGTTACTTACAAATGTCTAAAATTTAAAAAAAAACTTATGATACATGTCTGATTCTCAGTTGACTCACATGTCACTCTAGCTCAGTGAGTCTTGCATCTAGTAGTTGGTCAGTAAATATGTAACAAATCACTAGAATTATAGGAGAGACCAATTTAAAAAGAATTCCATGGTACCAGAAACCCAGTTCTCATTTTTCTGACAGTAAATATTTCAATAATGGAAGGAAAATCCTCACCATCTATAGAATTGCTACTTAAATGAAGGAACTGATTTTGACTATTGAATTCAAACTATTGTGAGTCCAATCCAACTAATATTTGCAACTGTGGTAAATATTGGTGGGTACAAGGATGAATATTACCCAACCCTTTGTATTGAAAAAGACAAGGAAAAGGGTAAAAGTATATGATAAAATTTCAAGGCGTAAACTGTTTAGATTGTTTGAGCTTACAGTTTTGGAAAGACCACCTTACTTTTTCTTAAGTGCAAAGTAAGTGTCTAAACCTTTCAAAGATTACAAATTGAAATTGTTTTTTCCCTATTGGCTATCTGAAATGCAGTAGCTGGTTGATATGTGTCATATCAAATGAAACAAGGACATAAGAGGTTTTATTACAGCAGGAAGGGTCAAGCTGGGATGGCCTGTGAACCCTAAGCAGAGAGGTATGTACTTATATGGACTCACCTGAATGATAAGAAGCACTCAGGGTAGGCAGGCAAGACACCTCCCTGCTGACTCTTTATGGACATCCTGGCAAAACCTGTTATCTCACACACTTTGGAAACAGGCACTTTGGTGTTGAGCTTCTCCATGTAGAGCATTTAGGTGAAAGGAAGTTCAGGAATCTGTGCTCAGGTTATACTCCTTAAATCCTCCACAAACTATACATAAAATTTGCAAAGTGACTTACAATAACTTGTGAGTGGGAATAATCTTCAAAAATGGTTATGAAACATGGAAAGATTAGAAGTGACTTAGAAGTTCCTAAAACTAGAGTCTTCTAAAGAAATACAAGTGTAGAGAAATGATGTCTCTCTCACACACACAAAACAACGAAACTCATCTAAATTCTGATGGATCTGGTCAAGTTTTGAAACAAGAATTCGTATGATCTATTCCTTATAACGTCTATTCTTAGTTTCCAACCATTATTATAAAGAAAAATAAGACTTTATTGTCACTCTAGCAATAATTTAAGTAATATAAAGAATTTTATTATCAGTGATAATAAAGAAAGCAGGTTTACTATGTAGCAGTTTAAAATGAGGGTTAAAAGACACACATAAGCAGGAGTAATCTCTGGATGTCACCAGGAAGAGCTGGTGATTTTTATCATATTTCACAGATGAGCACTCTGCATATTTACCATGGTTTCTTGGCCCCCACAAACTTAGGCACTTGATTTTATTAGCCAGCCAAGAAGGGTTTCATCTCTCAAGAGGGTTCCCCAAAGCTGAAATGACTAATGCATAAAGTCATGCTGCTGTTTAATTGATTTACAATGAGAAATATGCCTCTCCTGGGGGATGGCATAACCACCCAGTTAGATCTAGACAAGAGCCAATTTCTACTCAGATGGATGCTTGTCAGGCATGAGATCAGAACAAAAAAAGAGATTAACGCAGGTAATTATGGCATCCAGCTGCGACTGGAATGATATTGCCAGTGGCACTGGGAAACTGAAAACCCCTTGAATAGGATTCTCTTCCCCTAGACAGTGATTGGATAGGCACTGCCAATGTACATTCATTGCTGGTGGGAATGGAAAATGTTACAGCCACTTCAGAAAACAGTTTGGCAATTTCTTATGAAGGCAAATATAGTCCTATCATTTATAGGTTGGATTGTGTTCCTCTCAAATTTATATGTTGAAGTCCTGGCCCCCACTACCTCAGAATATGAACTTATTTGAGAATAGAACCATGGCAGATATAATGAGTTAAGATGAAGTCACACTCCAGTAGGGTGGGCCCCTAATCTCATATGACTTGTGTCCTTATAAAAAAGGGACATTTGGACACAGACACATATGCAGGGAAAATGTCATGTGAAAATGAAGGCAGATCTCAAAGTGATGCTTATATAAGCCAAAGAATGCCAAAGATTGCCAGGAATGCCAGCAACCCACCAAAAGCTAGTGAGAGGGATGGAATGGATTCTTCCTCACAGGCCTTAGAAGGAATCAACCCTCCCATCACCTTGATCTTGTACTTAAAGGGGTTGGTTTCCAGTATCAAATCTAGTAGAGAAATGCAATTATAGTGAATGAGTACTATTAAAATGTTAAATACTGTGAAAAAAAATTTTTTTTGAGGAACTGTTTTTCATCATGGCTGTACCAATTTACATTTCCATCAGCAGTATACAAAGGTTCCCTTTTCTCCATATCCTTGCCAACACTTGTTAACTGTTGCTTTCTTGATAATAGCCATTCCAACAGGAGTGACCATGATCTAGCAATCCCACTTCTGGTTATATACCCAAAGAAAATGAAAACAGGATATCAAAAAGATATCTGCACTCTCATGTTTATTGCATTATTTACAATAGCCAAGGTATGGAAAAACGTAAATGTTCATTGATGGATGACTGGATAAAGGAGATGTGAAATATATATATATATATATATATATATATATATATACACACAAAATAAAAATATGTAATGATATATACCAAAATGGTAATAGTTATAATATTTAGATTTGGGGATTTGGGATGCTTTTTTGCCTGCTTCAGAACCTGATTTCTTTGATAATACACAGAGAGTAATAAATATAAAATAAAAAATAATATATTAGACTTCATTGAAATTAAAATCTTCTACTGATTGAATAATTCCATTATTCAGCCTACTACACTTTTCTCAGCCTCTTGCAGAAACTCAAGAGACTGGCCTTTTCTTCATCAAATGAAGTGCTTTCATGGTTCTTTTCAAGAGGGATTATTTTTTCTCTTAGCAATGTCATACCTCATATATTTCTGCTACACTATCTATTGCTATTATTCTGTATTGTCTTCCTACTGTATTAAGGCTGTGCTCTCTTAGTATCAATGCTCTTTTGTGTTTTTCCTGTGGCCTGGTCTGATTTTTAGTTCTCTTTACCCTTTGGTCTTTAAAGTAGAGCCAGTCATAATTAAGTATGTATAATTCCAGATGTTCTCTCTATAGTTAGATGTTTCCATCAAACATAAATGATTACAACAAACATCATGTAAAGAAATTACCACTATTATCACATAGCAAAAAGATGAGCTACTGCTCAGCAAACTAAGTTGTCTAATCAGTATACTGAGAATTATGTTTGCATGTTTATAATTTTGCTTTCCTTTTTAGTTCAGCCCTTCATGACACTGTTTTTGAGTGTTTGCTTAATATGATTTATTTAAACATGGGATTATATGGGAAATATAATTGCTTAGCGCTTTCTGGAATGGTTTATGTAAGATCACTTCTTCCAAAGATCACAAGATGAGGGAGCTTTCAGATGTGTACAGCTGCTTTTACTTTATTCTTAACTTTCTGACATCCAAAGGGGCAACTGGCTCTTCTTTCTACATTGACTTAGTGCATGAGTCCTACTTTTTCCAAATTATAAATGGGCTTTTTCTTTTCTTACAGTGTCTTTTCTAAAAGGTGTGTACTTACAGATTGCAATTTATGTCTTTCAGTTTTTAAAATGGCCACATTTTTCTATAGTTAAGGCTCAGAGTTTCTCGGCTCCATATATTGAGGATTGATAAAGTGCCAAGAAAAGTAATTTTAGAACAAAGGAATGCTGTGGCTACATATGGTGTCATAACAAAGCACTGACTGGGAAACTGTTAAACACTCAAGAATTCAGGTGGGTATAAAAATAATTAATCCTATTATTTAGGAGTTTTTTATTGGCAGCCCTAAATTAATCATTTTCTGCTTGACTGTATAGGTATGTTCTATATTTCAAACTAGAAGTACAAAGAGGAAGTTCACTCATATTCTCTCCCTTCAAATTATAATAGGCTATGAAATTCAAAGAAAAATATAACATAAAAGGCTGCTGAGAAGAACTGCACAGGTTTATGTTGAGGGAACATAAATCAGCAGAGTGTGGGTAACTAGATGCTTCATCCCCACCCCCACAGTCCATCACCACTTAGTTACTTGAGTCACTCATTTATGTATATGGATCTCAAGGTCATATCTGTAAGATGTGCATAATAATGCCTGTCTGCCTGAAGAAAAAGGGTTGGCTCTTTCAAAGTTTGTCCAAACATGGGATTTTGTGAAGAGAAAAAAAAAAAAAGCAAAAAGTCTTATGGTTAATTTCTCTAAGTGATACAACATTTTTTCAAAACATCAATTTCCACTTTATAAAACTAAGTGAGAAAGTAAGTATACAAAAGAACCTCTATACAAACTTACAAAAGTAAAGTAATGTATAATATTTATGTAGTATATACAGGATAAATTCTATGCAATGGAAATTATAAATTTAATATATATTTTATATAAATATATAACACAGTCAATCATCTATCCATCCAGCCATTGGGAAAGAAACAATGGAAGAAAATTTTCTTATATTAACATTGGTTCTCACTGAGTGATAGGATTATGTACAATTTTCATTTTCTTATGTTCTTCTATATTTTCCAAATTTTCTATAGTGATTAAATATTCTTTTCACTAATCTTTTTTTTATTCATCTTGGTATGTACCCACATCTGAAATTATATATAATAATAATAATAAATAGTTAGAAGGTAGGTCTTCGGGAATTTAATCATCTAAGAGGTGGGTGTCTTGATGATTCTCAATAATGGGAGAATTGTTAAATAAATTATTTTATTAGTCTCTTTCCACAGGAAGATAATGTAAAATAAACGCATTGATGAGTACTAAATAAAATTAAATTAGCAACATAAAATAAGTAAAATATATCATATATGTATTATATATAATATGATACATATAATGTATATATGAGAAAAATAATATTGAATATTTCTTTTTTCAAATATTTATTATTGTAATCCTATAGTTATAAGTTTCCATAGGGAAACAAAAGTCATCATAACATGAAAATTCCTCATTCATCTCCTTCTGATATTAAAAATGTGGATAAAAATAGAAATAAAAATTAGGAATTGCCTGATTATTTTTACTTTTCAGGACTCTCTTTTAATGGTTAGAAAAACATTAACCTAAATTATTTAAACATATATAGGTAATTCAAACCCTCTCAAAGTAGTCGAACACAAAAGTCTATACATATTTAAGATGTTTCATAGGTCCTTAAAAAAAATAAATGGACATATAGCCCTTAAAGAGACTTTCATATTTAAATAAATAATATTACCCTGAATCAACAGCTTATTCTCTAGGTTAATACTCTCTTGTCTATGGGCAGGAAAATTTCAGTTGTCATTGCAAGACAGGATGGGAGGAGACATAAACATTCATTTAGCTATGGAAACTTTTTAGTCATTTGGTTCTATGAATAAAGATTCTTATCTCTTATAAAAGAAATCAGTGTCACTAGTACCAGAGGTGTAATAGTAGACTTGTATGTACTGGAGATAGATAGATAGAGACACATAGATATGTACTGTTCACACCCACCGTAAGGCTTCATTCAAAGGGGTACAAATAATACTAATGAACAATGACTAATAAACCTTGAAAAATGTTAACAAAGTATAGTCCTCTAAAAGAAAAGGCAGAGTAAAAGGGAAAATTGTATTATCTTGAAAGAAGGCAGGGGTTTCGTTCCTTATGCAAAGATATGTGAAAATTTTTCTCCCAGAAGTATAATGTTGTCATATATTTTTAAAAATAGATCTTTACTGGAGTATAATTGCTTCACAATACTGTGTTAGCTTCTGTTGTATAACAAAGTGAATTAGCCATATGCATCCGTATGTCCCCATATCCGCTCCCTCTTGAGCCTCCCTCCCACCCTCCCTATCCCACCCCTCTAGGTCGTCACAAAGCACCGAGCTGATCTCTCTGTGCTGTGCGGTTGCTTCCCACTAGCTAACTATTTTACATTTGGTAGTGTATATATGTCGATGCTAGACAACCCTCAGAATGGGAGAAAATATTTGCAAATGAAACAACGGACAAAAAAACCCAAAAAACAAAAAAAATGGACAAAGGATTAATCTCCAAAATATACAAACAGCTCATGGAGCTCAATATCAAAAAAACCCAAACAATCCAATTAAAAAATGGGGCAGAAGACCTAAATAGATATCTCACCAAAGAAGACATACAGATGGCCAAGAGGCACATGAAAAGATGCTCAACATCACTAATTATTAGAGAAATGCAAATCAAAACTACAATGAGATATCACCTCACACCAGTCAGAATGGCCATTATCAAAAAATCTAGAAACAATAAACGCTGGAGGGCTTCCCTGGTGGCGCGGTGGTTAAGAATCTGCCTGCCGATGCAAGGGACACTGGTTCGTACCCCGTTCCGGGAAGATCCCACATGCTGCGGAGCAGCTGGGCCCGTGAGCCATGGCCTCTGAGCCTGCGCGTCCAGAGCCTGTGCTCTGCAACGCGAGAGGCCACAACAGTGAAAGGCCCGCGTACCACAAAAATAAATAAATAAATGCTGGAAAGGGTGTGGTAAAAATGTTGTCATAATACTGAAACAAAATAATACTAGATAGATTCCTCCTGCAAGTTAAATTGAATCCAGATCAAATCGCTGACAAATTCTATAGCAGGAAGCATTTGAACTATTTAAACTAACATATTTTACTTCTAAATATGTGTTTATATCATATGATAACTCTGGTCTCTCATGATACTCTCAAAAAATTGGTAGAATTTATCTCATTAAGTGTTTTATTTCTAATTTATCATCTTCCCATCATGTTCTTTTTCTTGCTATTAACATGTTCAAATGGACAAATTTAAGTTCTAAATATAATACAAGAAGTGTCTAGATAAGGTAAAAGATAAAGGAAAACCTCTGACCATCATATCATCCAGAGGTGTGTGAATTCAGGAGTATCTCTGTGAGGCACAGTGGCCCCAAACTGAAATGTGCTGTGCCCTCAATACAAAAGTCAAACAGTTTGATGAAAGGATGTCCCAGATAAACTCTAATCAGAACTATATTTATATAGTATATACATAAATGCTTCCATTTACCAAAAATCTATCCCCCTTCCCTCTCTATATTATTTTAACAATACCCCAAGTAGATATACTATTATTCATCTTTGAATATTCATCTTTGAATAATGGTATTTCTATTTAGGGGTATTGTTAAAATAATATAAATAAAAGATTAATAATAACCAAAAAGAAAAATAACACCTATACATATATATAGGAGCAAAAGCATGTGGGTGAAACGTGGGAAACGAAAACAGCAAATGGAAAGATTATAATATATATTAAATAACTTGTTTTAAATAAAGCTAAGCAAATGCAGGAATAATCAGTGGAAACAATATGCAAATATCATAAGACCCTGGAAAGATTAAAAGAGTAAATATATATTGGAAATTATTGGAAGGTTATGGCACACAGAAGGTACAGGTAAATACATACTCAATTCCTTTCATTTCCTACTAGAAGACAGTACATATCTGCTCCAAACTGAAAAATTTACTTCGAGAAAGCAAAATTAATTACCTCAATATGTTAATATTTTGCATAAATTTTGACCATTAGGTATTTTAGAATTTATATCTCATTGTAAGGAAAACATTATCTAAAGACAGCAATTTATGAAGCTTAATTTCAGTTGCTTTTTCTTCTTTCAAATGCCATCAAATAAAACTTATTAGTTTGGGAAAAAATTCTAGTATTTAGTCAAATTATTTTACCTATTTATATCTGTGTATATGCATAGAAAGAAGTCTAAAATTATGGTCATCAAATGTTCATATTTATTTTTAGGTGGTGGAATTTGTGGATGATACATTTACTTATACAGTTGACCCTTGAACAACGCAGGGGTTAGGGATGGATACCAGCAAAGTCAAAATTCCTAGTATTGTTATCTCTGCCTCAAAAACAAAGGAAGTGATAAATGAGTCACCCAAGGGCAGGAAGTGTTGAAACAGTAGGGATAGAATCAGGACACAAACCCACATACTGTGATCTCTAATGAAACACAAACTTTTCCCCACAGTAATTTAAAGATTGGTAAAATGAAAATACATTTACTGAAAAAAAAAAAAATCTGTGTATAAGTGAATCCACACAGTTCGAACTCCTGTTGTTCAAGGATCAATTGTAATTTTCTTGTTGCCTGCACTTTATAGAATTATAAAACACAACATTTTGTTGTTTTTTGGCTGCATTGAGTCGTTGTTGCTGTGCGTGGGTTTTCTCTAGTTGCCGCGAGGGAGGGCTACTCTTTACTGTGGTGTGCAAGTTTCTCATTGTGGTGGCTTCTCTTGTGGAGCACGGGCTCTAGGCACATGGGCTTCAGTAGTTGTGGCTCACGGGCTCTAGAGTGCAGGCTCAGTAGTTGTGGTGCAAGGGCTTAGTTGCTCTGAGGCATGTGGGATATTCCCGGACCTGGGCTCAAACCAGGGAGGTTGGCAGGCGGATTCTTTACCACTGTGCCGCCAGGGAAGTCATAAAATACAGTGTTTTAAAACTATCTTAATAGGGTAAAAATGTCTAGTTTTAAACAGCTTTTAGTTGAATGAATTTACTCAAACTTTCAGAATCATACAAAACATTCTTAAGTAAAAGCAACTTTAGTGCCTAATCTAAAATTGCTATGAAATACCATACACCTATATTCAAACTAAAGATCCTCTGAGCCCATGGATTTGCAGCTTCAAACGTGATATGAACACTTGACAGCTACTGAGGGTCCTCAGAGTTTTACATAAGTACATTGTATTATAATAATAATTAACAACAAACTCATTGAATTACTATTGCAAAAAGGAAATCAACTTGATTTATCTTATGCTTCTAAAACAGTGCTATAAAAAAGAAACAAGTCAATACAGAAATACTAATTTTGCAGGTTACATTCTAGTGAAGATGAGTAAAGATCCAATACAAACAGGCTGGAAGGCAGGAGTCCAGCAAAGATGCCAAATGTTCATACCATGTGCTTCATGCATTCCTAGATTTCTGCCAATCAATTAATCAGAAACTGGCAATTAATTTAAAATGAAGTGAGGGGTGACCAAATTTCAGAAAAATCTGTAAATTAGTTTTCACTTTTTCTGAGTTTCTCTCAACTGCAGTTTTGAACTTTCTGATTACTTTAGATAAAGTATTTTAAAATACCAAAAGATAAGTATAAAATGGTAAAATAGCTTATCTCTTTTGTCATAGCTGAGAAGTTATGCATATGTTACGGAATATAGCAAAAATGTATAAGCTATGGAGTGTGGTATAGCATATATATTAGGAATTTACATAGCCTGCTTGTACATGGGAACTTTTCAGTTACCTAAGAAGATTGGTTGAGGAAGAATACACCAGCTGAGTCACACCCTACAGTGGCTGTTGATCCAAATGAGAAACCTAGAAACCACAGAACCAAAAGGCAGGGGAAAATGCTGATTTCAGCACTTTAATGCTATTAAGCATGGAAGCCCATCAATGTTAATTTCAAAGAGCTGCATGTTGTCAAGCAATCTCCTTTTATCACATATATAAGCCACCTCACCAATACCCATTTACAAAAAGGGAAAAATAAGGCAGTTTCAAATTTCAATAAAGAATAATTCATCTTTCATTCTCTAAATCAAGCCAGTGAGTCACTAGCTTCGTGTGAAGAGCTGCTTAAATCAGAGTATGATCAACAGCTACCAGTTATCATTAGACATAATCAGTAAGTAAAGCAAAACTGAAACACACAGATATCTATATATATAACTACTCTTAGTCAATGGAACCAAATATACATGTTAGAAGCTTATTCCAATATTTAAAAGTTAGTGTAATCTTGGTTACATTTGACTATATGTGAATTTTTAAGTTATATTCATAAATATTAAAATTATATAGAACATTACTTTATGAACCAGAAAATAGAAAATCCAAATACCACTTCCCTCCTAAATCTATTATTTTGCTCATTCATAGAAAGATATTAAATGAACAAATTTGAAACACCTACCCATAAAGTACTTCTCTTCAGCTTAATCAGAATAGAAACAAATAAATATTTGAATTTTAAAAGCAAATGCAAAATCCATTTGTTTCAATGGATCCATTGAAACAAATCAAATCAACAAAGCATTCAAATTGCACAGGATTTTCACTGTTCTTTAAAAATGACCTAATCCTGACTTTGTTTTATATTCAGCATTCCAAGGCAGTTCAAAGTGACTTAGTTTCATCTGCCTTTCTACACCTACAAAAGTCCTTTGCATATAGGTTGGGGCATTCAGAATGTTTGCTGACTGAATTAATGCTATTTGCACAATACCTTTTATTGGCAAACACAGCACTACCACATTTAGAATATTTTGTTCTGTTTGCATTCAAGATAAATCAAAGCAGGCAGCTACAATACAAGTATGATAGAGTAGTCCAATGTGTCTTCATTAGATAAAACACACATGCACTAATCAATGAGACTATTTTAATATTTTAATTATTTTTATCATTTTTTGTAATATATATTTAAAGCTGTTCTGCATTGACTATAATCTTTAAAAAGGATCAACACTGAGAATATTGATTTATTTTTTATTAAGTTGACTATCTTAAATGTTAAATTTCTTACATACATAAATGCAGCTATAGAAGAAGATGTTGAAACAATCAATAAATACATTCATAAAACATATTTAGAAATGTCTGATTTTCTTGGAACTAACAATATTAGAAACTATAAGTCAAAAAAAAAACTAACTCATAATTTTTTAATATAAATAATGGAAATATGGCCTGTATAAAAACTAAGAATTAAGTCTCACAGCTGTATATGTTACTTGTCCAGGAAAGCTGCATAAATATTATTTAAATCATAATTATCTGCCTGATGTGAAAGACTGCCATATTTTATGTATGAGAGAAGAAATCATAATAGGGAGAAAAATGAAAATGTTTTCAATTCCTAAAATATATAGATTTTCTTGCTGTAATGCATTCATAAATAGCACTTTTTCTTGTAATTGATTAACATTTGATTGGATTTCCTAATATTACAGTTCTGTTAACATACAAAACCTGCATAATTTGTGCTGTCTTTTTCCCATCAGGCATGAATGTAATTATCCCTTATCTTTCAACACAGCCAAGCCCTGTAAATATAATTACAAATTTTTATGTTTACTCAAGCATAAAAAACTCATAAAATTAATATTGTATTTATCCTCTTACCTTTGTCAGTCATTAAAATGCACCAGGGATTTCTTGAATTCATCCTCTATGACTAGAATTAATTTTTACCTTGATTTTCAAACTTCAACAAAGGAACTTACACGTATTCAGACTTCAGGCAGTTGTTAGAAGCTTGTGCTTGTGCCATTCACAAAGACTAAATTTAGATTACAACTCTTGAAGACTAGAAAATTGGAAGTATTGAAATTAATTTGGTGGACCATGTTTAATCAATGTACCAAAGCATGTCACTCAGGGAAATACATACTAGAATGATATTTGAAAAACTGTCCTACAAGGCTTCCCTGGTGGCGCAGTGGTTGTGAGTCCGCCTGCCGATGCAGGGGACACGGGTTCGTGCCCCGGTCCGCGAAGACCCCATATGCCGCGGAGCGGCTGGGCCCGTGAGCCACGGCCGCAGAGCTTGCGCGTCCGGAGCCTGTGCTCCGCAACGGGAGAGGCCACAGCAGTGAGAGGCCCGCGTACCTGCGGCCGTGGCTCACGGGCCCAGCCGCTCCGCGGCATATGGGGTCTTCGCGGACCGGGGCACGAACCCGTGTCCCCTGCATCGGCAGGCGGACTCACAACCACTGCGCCACCAGGGAAGCCCGTTAGTTTATCTTAAACTTTCAGTTTCAGTAAAAAGAGAGCAACCACTGAGGATATACACTAAACAACATCTCCAATGTTTATGAAGTAGAAATTTTAGTCAATAAATAAAGCTATTAAGAAGTAAATTTATTATTATTATTATTTTTTAATGAAGATTGGTTTTAAGTTTACAAAATATGTCCTGTGATATTAAATCAAATCCTAGAAGGATAACCTAATAAAGAGAATTGCAAAAATTTCTAAATAATCTCAATCATATTAAAACAATTTTGGAACAAAACAAAAATTTTTTTTTAATGAAAGATATTTATACCACGCTATGGATAATCTCATTTATACAAGGCTATTTTTTAAAAATTCTAAAATTTTAATAGGTACATTTTATATATTAATATAAATTATTTAATATTATCATTAGTTTTAGAAAAAGTAGCATTTCATAATGCATAGTAATCTGTATCTTAGGATATAAAAACATATTTATACACCAAGGCAAATTAGTAAGTGATTATTTGTGCAAACATTTCGTGTGATTTAAATTTACCCTAAAACATTAGTAACATATCATGCCTATCCTCAACTTCATCTAATCCTTGTCCCCTGTTTTATAAAGTGATCAGTGTTGAGCTGGCTATATGCAAGTCCAGCAGATAAACATGATAGATATAAATTGTTTTCTCTTTGATAGACTTGTTAGTTTAAGAAGTGTTAGAGCTAGTGTGAGGAAAGAGTTTTGTTTGCTTTTCTAGTTTAAGCACAGTTTGAGCACTGGAGATACCAAGGGGAGGCTGTTGCTTTATTTGGTTATATATGCATAGTGCTAAAACCACAAAAAGTTGCTAAACAGTTCAACTTTCACCCAGTGTACAGCTTACCTACCTAGTACTTAAAAATAATCCTTGAAATTCTTTTTCATCTCTTTCGTTGATTGATGAAGTCATTTGAGCTAGTTCTCTTTACTGACTATATGTCACAGCCAATGGATCTGTTACCCTGTGTCACATTTTGTAAGACCATGACTACCTGGGGTTATTTATTCTAGACAATAATGTTCTTAAAGACAGGCACAGCCTCTAATTTCTGTATCATGATACATCACATTAATTTAATGATCATTACTCGGGAGTCCACAATGTTTACCTTCTCCTTGGGGAAATAATTCTCAGCAAAGACAATTACATCCTTGAGAAAAGATGACAGCACCATACTTGATATATCTAAAAGAGTATCCTAAGTAAGCCATTTTTCCTAGAGATGACTTTCTAGAAAAAGAATGTATTTATGAAGAATCTGGAATTAGAAGTGTCTCTAATATGAAAGATTTCATTTGTCTAGTATTCTGAATACAGAAATATTATAGGGAACTTTCTTATAGTACTTTATCCTATTCCAGATTTACTGGAATAATATTGTCTCTTAGCAGTCAAGAACTGATGGATCCAGATCTTAATGTGTTATAAAAAAGACATGACTTTAGGCTGTTTTGTTCTGTCATTATCCATTTCTTAACTACCCAAGGGAATGGTTTTATTTTATTCCAGAACCTCTTGTCCATTGTGGAATAATATGAACATGTGCTGTTCTGCAAAACTAAAAAACCTTTTAGACTGTATAGCCCGAATATCTCATTTAACTAATTAAATAGAAATGTTACAAATTTGGCATTTTAACTATTCATTGAATGAGAAAATCTCCCAATACATCATCATTTCTCAGGAATGAGAAATTCTTCACTAGATTTTTTTCTGCCTAGTTTGTAAGCTTATTCAAAAAATCCTGAAAGTTGACATAATTAATATTAAGTAAATCTACAAATTAAATCAAATAAATGAATACAGCACATTCATTTAATAACAATGGTAATATAAATTGCAAATCAATGTTTACAATAGCTAGTTAATTTAGAACATTAGAAACATCTTAATGATTAGTATTGAGAAAATTAAGCAAACTAGTCTGACAAAATTTTCATTCTTCAACAAATTATTTTGCTACAAGGGATAGTGAAGTATTGCCCAGAGGATCCTAAAGTAAAGAAACAGCGGAAGGAAGTGCTATCAACATGAAACACTATATTATCATTCCTATAGTATTTTATAGAAGTTTAGCATAATTATATTTTTAATTTTTATTTTCATAACCTTTATTAAATAATTTTGTTAGAATTTAGTGATGCTACTTCAGAGGTTAGATTTTATGTAAAGAGTTTTGGAAGTTCTTAATTTTAATAAACAATATTGGTCTAATATAAAACCCTGAATATTACACTCAATTACTTTTATACTTTATTTTTTAAAGATTAGAACAATGAGGATAAGGTTGCCCCCACATTATCCTAAGCAAATAAATCCATTAGTTGGTAAGGATTCAAGGAATCAGGTAACCTCATAGTATAAGGAAAATTAACATCATCTTCCATGTATTCACCAAATATAATTTTTCTTTGTACAGTATTTATTAACTTCCATTGGTATCCAAATAGACATAGTCATTAATAGACTATAACTTACTTTAAGATTGCACAGGTTTATCAGTTACTGTTGAAGTTAGCTTTTAGGAAAAAGCTGTATATTAATGACTCATTTTAGTTTCAAAAGCATTTATCAAGCATTTAACAGAAACAAACCATGATGCTTGCACTAGATACACAGAAGACAAAAACATTGCCTCTGCCTTCAAAAGCTTACATGTAATAGAAAATATGGTACAACAAACATATCATTTCCAATATGATAATGATTAAGCTGGAAATCTGCATAGGGTTCTATGGGAGAGCAGAAGAGCATAATGTAGAATAGGGATGATTTAAAATTGTGATCAGGGCTTCCCTGGTGGCGCAGTGGTTGAGAATCCGCCTGCCGATGCAGGGGACACGGGTTCGTGCCCCAGTCTGGGAAGATCCCACGTGCCGCTGAGCGGCTGGGCCCGTGAGCCATGGCCGCTGAGCCTGGGCGTCCGGAGCCTGTGCTCCGCAATGGGAGAGGCCACAACAGTGAGAGGCCCGCAAAAAAATAAATAAATAAATAAATAAAATTGTGATCAATAATTACTTCTAAGCTTAAGTTTCCCCAAATCATTAGAAAATGGAAAGCCCAGATTTTGAAATCAGGTCATTCTAACATTATGGACCACACTGTAAACCACTCATTAAATTTAGGGAGTTTGGGATTGACATGTACACACGGCAATATTTAAAATGGATAACCAACAAGGACCTACTGTATAGCACAGGGAACTCTGCTCAATATTATGTAACAACCTAAATTGGAAAAGAATTTGAAAAAGAATAGATACATGTAAATGTATAACTGAATCACTTTGTTGTACACCTGAAACTAACACAACAGTGCTAGTCAACTATAGTCCAAAATAAAAAGTTTTAAAAAATCATTTCCATATAATTAACATTTTTTAAATTCTAAAGATGTAAAATACATTTTAAAGATACCCTAGCAGTGGTGGGCTGCACAGGCTCCCGGGAGGGGAGGTGTGGATAGTGATCTGTGCTTGCACACAGGCTTCTTGGTGGCTGCAGCAGCAGCCTTAGTGTTTCATGCCCATCTCTGGTGTCCAAGCTGATAGCCACAGGCTCGTGCCCATCTCTGGAGCTCGTTTAGGTGGTGCTCTGAATCCCCTCTCCTTGCGCACCCTGAAACCATGGTCTCTTGCCTCTTCAGCAGGTCCAGACTTTTTCCCAGACTCCCTCCCAGCTAGCTGTGGCACAGTAGCCTCCTTCAGGCTGTGTTCACATAGCCAACCCCAGTCCTCTTCCTGGGATCTGACCTCCAAAGCCTGAGCCTCAGCTCCCAGCCCCCACCCACCCCAGCAGGTGAGCAGACAAGCCTCTCAGGCTGGTGAGTGCTGTTCAGCACCAATCCTCTGTGCGGGAATCTCTCCGCTTTGCTCTCTGCACCCCTGTTGCTACACTCTCCTTGCTGTCTCTGAAGCTTCCCCCCCGCCCACCCCCTTTTTCCACCAGTGAGGTGGCTTCCTAGTGTGTGGAATCTTTTCCTCTTTCACAGCTCCCTCCCAGAGGTCCAGGTCCCATCCCTGTTCTTTTGTCTGTTTTTTCTTTTCTCTTTTGCTGTTCGCATGTATGTGGGGATTTTCTTGCCTTTTGGGAAGTCTGAGGTCTTCTGCCAGTGTTCAGTAGGTGTTCTGTAGGAGTTTTTCCATGCGTAGATGAATTTTTGATGCATTTTTGGGGAGGAAGATGATCTCCACTTCTTACTCCTCTGCTATCTTCAAGGTCCCCTCATTTATTTTTATCTACTTTAAATAACAAAAATATGGAGAGGCATGCCAATGTTTCCCACTATAATCCTTTTATGTATTAATCCTATGATATTTTGCTTCATATTTTTGATGCTTGATGATTTCTGGACAGAAGGATTTTAATTATTCTATCTTCTTGTGACATCTGTGCCAATATAAATTGAGTCTTTTGTCATATTTAATTTTGTTGCCTTGAATTATATTCAGTCTATCATTGAATTTCTCACTGTTTTATATTTGGTTGTGCTCTTGTATTTACTTAATATATTTTTATCTATTTTTAATGTTTAATCTTTGTGTATCATTTGTTTTATATGGATCTCTGAAAAGTATTATGAGATTAAAGCTTGTTATTTTAATTCAAAGACTATTTAACTTTTAACAAAATGCATAAAATTCATTTATAGTTTGATAACTTTTATCTCAGCCTTTTCTCATTATTTTTTAAAAATTTATTTATTTTATCTTTTACCGCATTGGGTCTTTGTTGCTGTGTGCGGGCTTTTCTCTGGTTACAGCGAGCAGGGGCTACTCTTCGTTGCTGGGTGTGGGCTTCTCATTGTGGTGGCTTCTCTTGTTGTGGAGCACCAGCTCTAGGTGCGTGGGGTTCAGTAATTGTGGCACACAGGCTCAGTAGTTGTGGTACACTGGCTTAGTTACTCCACAGCATATGGGATCTTCCTGGATCAGGGCTTGAACCCGTGTCCCCTGCATTGGCAGGTGGATTCTTAACCACTGTGCCACCAGGGAAGCCCCTTCTCATTTATTTTATGGTCTTTGTTTCTTTACTTTACTGCTTTATTTATTTTTTCTCTTTTACTCCTTAGGCCAAATTTATTACTATGTCCTATAAGGCAATGAATGATCAGATTCTCACCTACTCTAATCTTCATCTTCATGAACTCATTGCTCATTTTTTATTGCTTATATATATTGTTTTAGAAAGATGTCCTCTTATAATTTGATAAATTTATCAAAATATTATTTAATCAATTTTTTCAAAATATCACATTCAGCATTAAAAATCTCATCTTTTGAGTTTCCTCCATGTGGTAAGGAATTAGAAGAAACTCCAACACCAAAGTTCTTATTCTTCCACTTTAAATTAAGATTCAGCTCTCATTCAGCTTGAGTATATCTACAAATAACTTTTTAAAGAGCTGGCATATTTTATGCATTCTTGCATGTCTGAGAATGTCTGTTGCATTCATATGAAAGACAAATTAGCTGGGTAAAATAATTAGGACAAATTATATAAATGTTCCATTACATTCTGGAACTTTAAAGAGAGAATGTCTGAGAGCAATCTTTTTTCTTCAGTAATGTTTTTTCACTCTGAAACCAATAGGTTTTATTCTCTACCTTTAAAATACAAATATTTGTCAGACATATCTAATTTGTGGCTCTCTTTTCATTGATTTTTGCCTAGAGCAAGGTGAATTTTCAATCTGGGCAGTCAGATCTTTTTTTCAGCTTATGACTATTTTCTTCAATATGAGGTATTATCATTTCTTCTTTTCAGTTTTATTGTTCTCAAGTACACAATTATTTTAAAAAATAAATCAAGAAGCTTTTTCCCCTATATTGATCACATTCTTTGCCATTGTTTCTTCTCTTTGACTTTTTCTCCTGCATCTAAGAGTGACTCTCAAGTTTGATTTCTGCAACTCTGCTGTTCAAGAGTGACAATTCTCTCCTTAGGGTCATCATTGATGGTTTTCACTTTGCTGCTACATTTTTAGTTAGTTTCAAAAATCCTTCCTTGGGTGATTCATCTCTCAATTTAATCTTATGTTATTTTTATTTCTGCATTTTTTTCTCCTCATGACTTTCTCCTATTTCACAGATGGAATGCCTTGCTGCATAGAGTGGATAATAACAGTGTATTCTCTGAAATTTCCTTTAAGTTTCTTCATCAGAAAAATTTTGGAACTGTGTCTTCTTTATTCATAAACATGATTTTCCCATTTTCTGGTTCAACAGTACTGTATTTTAGCTATAAGTTTCATGTATGTGTAAGCATATCTATATACACACATATATACATACACACATATATTCTTTCCTCCTTCCTCTCCGCTCCCCTTTGTTCTTCTCCTCCCATCCCTCCCCCCTCTCTCCTCTTCTTCTTGCTCTCTTCCTCTAAACTCATTCTCAGGGGAGTTAGATCTATTTATATTTCATATTTAACCACAAGTGGGATATATAGTTAAGCTTCCTCCTGTTTTGCTGTCCGTTTGGGCGCTGACCAGCTTTCAGTTCAATACTTGCTTTTCGGTATTCATTTGGTTCTCTTCTGACAAACTTATAAGTAAATTATCCTACCCCTCTGCCTAGTTCTCTGATATTTTGAACTGAGTACATGAAGACATACAATGTCCAGAATGCTTTGCTTCTAGGGCTCTATATGTTCCACTACAGTGGCTGGCTTGGGAGAATTTAAATGCTCAAAAAGAAGCCCAATCCTGGCAGCCCTTCTCTACCTAAAGCTCTGTTGTATTCTGAATGTTACAAAATGTGAAGGTCTATAAAAAGGAGACACTGAGAGGTGAAACTTGAGGTGAAAGAAAGCAGTACTTGGGCCCAATAATAATGCAGAAATAGCATAGTAAAAGTATGGTTGTCCAGATTTGTATTTGGTACAGCTTCATGTAGACAGTGACCTCAAGTATCTTGATTGAAATGGGCTCTTTTTTGAAATTAAGACTGGGTTCCTGTAGGAATTTTCTTCATTTAGCTGTCTGTTGATTTGTATTTTTGTCTATTCATCCCCTTAAGTTTTAACTGCATTTAAGAAATATTTGTGCTACTCCAGGTTCAGCTAGACATGGTTTTCAGTTTCTACCAGATCAATCAGGGAGTTGTTTTACATGGTGAATGCATATGCATGTACAGATCACATGAAAACCAAGCCCACCTGAGATTTTGGGAACCATAACTTAGCATCATATTAATATAGAGAAGAAAAAAATATTATGCTAGACTATATATATGTATAACTGCCATATATTTTGAGTTCTTCATATGTGACAATTTACTCAGTCATTCATTTATCAAGTATTGAGAAACAATTTTATGCCAGGTACTATTTCTTTGTGCTAGGGATATAATAGTGATAAAAAATTAAATTCCTTACTTTACTGAGTTTATAGTACAGATTAACCAAGTAATCACACTAATGAATATTAAATTAGACATTAAAATAAGTAATTTGAGTGAATGTTTCATAAAGCACCAAGTAGGGGATGTGGTGGCACGTGGGGATTAGAAAATATATCCCTAAGGAAGTCTCCCTTTGATCTAAAATTTGAATAAAGAGTAGAGATTATGTAGGTGAACAGTGTGAAGGAGAAATACAGAGGAAACTGAATGCACAGAAGCCTTGTCAGTGCAAAGCACTGTTCTAAGTGCTTAATTGCACAGGCTTTTTTGAAGCTTGTTCACTTGTGGTGAAGTCCTGTTTTTCTTTTTCATTATAGGTATTTAGGGAGAAATTGGGAGTGACTAAATGAAGACAAATTTTCAAATCAGAATTCTAGTTTTAATACAATTTTATGTAATATAGCAATATCTTAAACACAGTTGAGTGTCAATGTCAGATAAATATTGCATATATGTCTATAATCCTGAGTATTATTTTGCCTTTCAGAGCAAGCAAATATAGGTTCGATAGTTTTCACATCATAGGGTAATTTAAATTCTCCTGTTAATTTTCTTTTGACGGTGGAAAACAAACTGTTAGGGAAAACTTATTTGCAAAAATAAGTTAATTTTAAGAAAGTCTTTTCCCTAGACTTACAGTCTAAAACTAATATAGACAAACCCAAGTTAAAGAGATGTTTAATTCAACCAAACCTGGATGAATTTACATTCTAATTCTAGACAACCTATCAACTTGATGGTATGTAAACAGCTCCACAGAGAAACTAGGTCACATCTTTCACATTTTAGTTTCACAAGTAATGTAAAATTTCAGTGATTAAAGTTCAAATGCTGCACTCAAATTAGCCTTTGTAAACACTAATGTGTTCAGGGAAGCCAGGATTGATAATGACCAAATAAACTTAAATAAATTTTCATTAAATTGTTTTTTTATGTTTTGAGGGGGGAAGTGGTAAATTTAAAGCAAGGCCCCATCATAGGCAATAATATTTAATGATGCAGAACCCAAAACATGATTACTATTAGCTACAGTGTAATAATTGACATTCACTTACACAAATACCTTTGGAAAAGAGAGAAAAGTTGCACAAAATAAAATCTCATATATTAAGCACACAGATCTGCTCTTGGCCATAGCCTTCCTTATCCTATAGGGCTTTAGGCACACTTGTGTGTGTGCATGTGTGTGTGTGTGTATGCACGTATGTGTGTTGTTGGGGGTGAGGACAGTGGTTATGAAAACTAACTTTGTGGACATTGGTTGTTTTTGATACTCAACTCTGACCCTCAAACATGTTGGGACTTAAGGACCAAGTCTAATTAGAGCTGTGGAATAGAGGCAGAAGATCAAGTTCTGTAGTCCAGAAATCTGGGTTAAGTTCTACTTCATGATGTATTCCTAGTAGTTTGAGTTATGAAAAAATTATTTCCTTCTCTGAATGTCAGTATCTCCTCTATAAATCGGGGTTGAAATTTTTGTCTACTCATTATTTTTCATAGGAATTTTATGAGCATTGCATGAGATCAGAGGTGTGAAAGTACTTTGTTGATGGCCATGTGTCACATAATTGCTTGCTTAGCCATTAAATGTGAATAGTTGCCTCTACTGTGCCTTTTATTCCTTAGCCATAGGGCTTGATGCTCTGGAACGTTCGTGAATATTATGAGGGAATGAAGAGACATGGTAAACCAGATTTGAGAAATGTTTTCCAGGTATACATCTATAAGTTAAATAATCTTTCTATTTTCTAGACTTAGACTTATCTAGCATACATTTTATGTGGTTACATATTAACTTTAAAACAAGACTGCAAACCTCCTGAGAACAGGGACCTTATCTTTTACCTTCCATTCAAGAGTACATATACAAAGAGCTTAATGCCATCCTTTTAATGGATTGATTTAAATACATATTATCTGTTCGGTATTTATAATTAAAGTTTTCTGAATATAAAAGATAATATATAAGGGATGCATCTCTCTATACTTGGAAAACTGTTTATTTGTAAGGAATTTATTCATTTATTTATTCAACATATTATCTATTGACCATACATATGAAAAATTTTACCAAAAAAATTCAGTCTTCTGGGAGTTCCATTCGATGAAGGGGCAAAACAGCTAAATAAACAATTGCAGTTAAATGTGGCAAGTGCTATGGGGGTGATCTGAGAGCACAGAGGAGTGATGTTAAATGCAGGGAGGGCAAAAGCGTATCAGGGACGGCTTCATGGGGGATTTAAATCTTCAGCCAAGAAAACAAGTAGTATGAACACTTCAGACCAAGATGAATGAAAATATTCAAAGAAATACAATTTTTTTCTATGGCTGAAACACAGTGTAAATCTGGACGAGTAATTGAAGATAAAGCTGAAGAGGAGAGTTAAAGCTGAGATCATCAAGAGACTTCTGTTATGCTGATTAGTTAAAACTGCAAGATTTCAATCAGGGTAATGACACCAGCAGATGTGCATTGTATAAAGTGCATTATGACAACAATCAATATGAAAGGTAGATTGACAAGGAAGGGATTAAGAGGCCATCGCAGTAAAACAGACCATAAAATGATGGAGGCCTAAACTAAAGCACGGGAAATGTGAATGAAGGAGGATGGACATACTTAAGCAATAACTAGGGGAGATACAAGCAACTGCAGGATCTGCAGTTGGATAAAGAAAGAAAACTGTAGAATTACTCTCAGGTTTCTGGTTTGAGCACCTCAGTGTTTATGTTAATCATGACGACAGAAACTGCAGTAGGCATATATTTGGTACAAAGACAACATAACATAACAAAGATAACGTAACATCTTCAGAAAAGTTAGATGTGAAATGCGTATGAGACATTTTGATAAAGATAACTTTTCCCTCAACACAAAAACACAAGCAAATACTCAAACACACTTCTTTTACTCAGACACACAAGCTTGGAATTTTGCCATTTGAATGCCAAGAGAGG
Source organism: Kogia breviceps (assembly GCF_026419965.1). NCBI lineage: Eukaryota > Metazoa > Chordata > Mammalia > Artiodactyla > Physeteridae > Kogia > Kogia breviceps. The sequence continues at coordinate 54,193,178 of NC_081312.1, forward strand.
TACTTCATTTTATCTGGTACCCTGGGAAAGTTAGACCTTCAACCAAGATTATTTCTCTGGTTCTCAGTTCAAAATATATTTGGAAAATGTCTAAGCAAAAGTTAAGAGAATCACCTCCCATAGCCCCATGACCAGAGATAAAAAACCTAGTTGAAATCACTGGTATCTTATATCAACCTGTCGTATCACCAATAAGGCATCAACTCCTGGTTGTTTTCTTGATTGCAGTCTGGGTATGGGATAGTGTAAACTGTCAAATGTGCAATGGTGAGAGAAAAGAGAATTTTCTCAGAATGAAATGATAGGTATAAAAAGAAATGCCTGTTTTTTCAACAAATGGTGTCAGAACAGCCAGACATCCACATACAAAAAAATGAATCTAGAGACAGCCTTATACCTTTCACAAAAATTTAACTTAAAATGGATTATAGGCCCAAAGGTAAAATGCAAAACTGCAAAACTCCTAGAAGATAACACAGAAAATCTAGGTGACTTTGGGTTTGGTGAAGGTTTAGATACAACACCAAAAGGATGATCCATGAAAGAAAAACTTGATAAGTTGTATTTCACTAAAATTAAAAACTTCTGTTCTGTGAAAGACACTGTTAAAAGTATGAAAAGACAGGCCATAGAGAAAATATTTTCAAAATATCTATCTGATAAAGGACTGGTATCCAAAATATATAAAGAACTCTTAAAACTCAACAACAAAAAAGCAAACAACCTAATTTTAAAATGGCCAAAAGATCTGAGCAGCCTTCTCACCAAAGAAGATATAAAGATGGCAAATAAGCAAATGAAAATATGCTCAACATCATACATCATTACAAAAATACAACTTAAAACAATGAGCTACCACTACACACTTATTAGAATGACTAAAATCCACAGCACTGACAACACCAAATGCTGACAAGGTTATGGAGCAATAGGAACTTTCATTCATTGCTGCTGGGAATGAAAATTGGTATAGCCACTTTGGAAGACAGTTTGGCAGTTTCTTATAACAAGTTCTTATAACATATGGAATGGAGAATGGCAGTAAGTAAAACTAGAATAGACTGGAATAATAGCTTGGAAGCAGGTGCTACAAGACCTCAAATACCAGGCAGAAAACTTTGTATTAATTCAGTGTGTAATAGAGAAGGATTTTGAGCTAAAGAGATCCATGATCCATGCTTCACTTAGTAAAGAAGACTCATTTTCAGCACTGTGAAAGATGAGTTGGAACAGAAGAGCAAAAGAGCAAAAGAAAAGAAATATTTAATCATAGGTTATCATTGAATTTAATGGTCACCAAATGTCCTCTACAATATGCAGTCCAATCTGTGATAAGGCCATTAGTACATTTTGAGGAAAAGGCTTTGACTGTTGGAATCTCCTTTCCCATAAGTTTCTGTCCATTCTTCCTAATTTCACTTTTTAGATTTACACAGAATAATCTAACATTTGATCCTCATGACAGAACTATAACTTTTCTTTAAGAAACAATTATGTCTTTGTCTCCAGACTAATACCATCAGTAGTTGTGAATGTTCCTTATATATATTTAGTTTGTTCATCCATGACCAGAACTTAAACCAGCTGTCTATGTTTCCTGAAGATTGATGCTTAGAAGTTAAACCCTATTAAGTGTTGCCTAGGCCAGAAAGAGAAGAGCAAACTCTTGTTTCCACATCATAAATTTGAAATACTATTACTACAGTTCAACAATAACCTCTGCTAACATTTTTTGAACACTGACTATATCCCAAGTTTCTTGCCAAGCATTCCACATGCAAAATCTTATTCAGTGCTCACAACACCACCTAAGAAGTAGGTACTAAAGAACAGAAAAATCAGGTCAAAAGAGAGTAAGGCCACATATATTGAAAGAGTAAAGCTGTGACAAAAACAGTTTTACCTTACTCCAAAGCCCATCCTCCATGATGTCCTGTGCTCCTTCTCTTTAGATTATGTCAGCATTTCTTTTTCTGTCATTCTTTTCCTCCCTCCCTCCTTTCTTCCTTCCTTCCTCCCTCCCTCCCTCTCTCTTTCCTTCTTTCTTTCTCCCTTCCTTCCTTCCTTTTTCTTTCTTTCTTTCTTTCTTTCTTTCTTTCTTTCTTTCTTTCTTTCTTTCTTTCTTTCTTTCTTTCTTTTCTTTCTTTCTTTTTCTTTCTTTCTTCCTTCCTTTTCTTTCTTTCCTTCTTTCTTTCTTTCTTTCTTTCTTTCCTTTCTTTCTTTCCCTCTTTCTTTCTCAGACAAGAGGCAAGTGATATCACACAACTAACTCATAGCATGCTAAAAATTAGTGGTTATGAAACTTGCCTACATATATGAATCACCTTGAAAGCTTTTAAAAACTTATGCTTGGGCCTTACCCCAGACCAGTTAACGTAAATTTCTGAGGGTGGATCCCATGCCCTGGGATATTTAAAATTCCACCCAGGTGATTGTCATGTGTAGTCTGAGTCAAGATCTATCACCTTAAGTCCTTTTTACATATGCTACTAAGTACAGTCTTCCTTATTTTATACCTAAGTAGCTGATTTGAAGATACAAATACAGGACCTAACATGTGTCACAATTAAACTTTATCTTACTTGATTTGGTCCATTATTCCAGCCTGTCAAGACCTTTATGGAGGGACTTCCCTGGTGGAATAGTGGTTAGGAATCCGCCTGCCAATGAAGGGGACAAGGGTTCGATCCCTGGTCCAGAAAGAGCCCACATGCCCCAGAGCAACTAAGTCCATGTACCACAACTACTGAGCCCGCATGCCACAACTACTAAGACTGCATGCCACAACTACTGAAGCCTGAGCAACCTAGAGCCCATGCGCCACAACTACTGAGCCTGCATGCTGCAACTACTGAAGCCTGCACACCTAGAGACCATGCCCTGCAACAAGAGAAGCCACCGCAATGAGAAGCCCGTGCACTGCAACAAAGAGTAGCTCCCACTGGCCACAACTAGAGAAAGCCTGAGTGCAGCAATGAAAACCCAACAATAAATAAAAAAATAAATAAAAAATAAATAAAATTAAAAGAAAAAAGACCTTTATGGAACCTGATTCTGTCACCCAGCATATTTTTTAAACCTCCCAGTTTCATGCCATCTAAAATTGTCATAGAATTCCTTTGATATTTTTATCTAAATCTTAAAGAAAGTCAGTGAACAGGAAACAGCCTTCAAGCATGTTGGCTTGATATCCTTAGACAGAGGCATCCAAATACAAATTTACATAATTATACTTGCCTCTGGTTCACTTCCCCATTTTGTTCATAGCAATGCCATTAATAACCTTTAAAAAGACTTGGTGAAATACAAATATACTATCTCTAGCACATTGCTCTACCAATTAACAGACTTCTGACAAAATGAATTACTATATTCCTGCTATGGCTTATTCTTAGTTATGGCTTCTTCTCATTCTTACTCCCTAAACATCCTCCTACATACTTATCCCCATCTGAAAGTCTTCTTCCCGAGAAATTCAAACTATAGCACACAAGGTTCAGTCTGGGTTTGAAAGTCACATAGTAGGATCATGGGACTATGTGAGGCCCTGAGAAGAGGAGTGAAAAACTGAGCAATAAGATGGCAGTGGACACACACCATAAAATAACCATATTTAGGGGCTTAGTGGAAGAAGTTTGGCATTGATAGGAGACTGGAGACTTAGGGAATAAGAAACATCAAGTGTGGAGCGGTGTAGTAGCCAAAGTGGAAATAACTTCAAGAAGGTAGGTGTCACCAATATCAAATGATATATGAAGGTTGAGAATGACAGTTAAGAAAAGGTGGTATCCCTGCTTCCATGCCTATCCACTGGAGGTATTTTAGGACATACTCTTAGAATCAAAACCTGTGGAAGGGAAGAGAAAGAAGTAGAACTGGTAGAGAGAAAAGTTGCTGCAGTTGTGACAGTCTCAAGGGAAGACTTAGCTGACCCTGCAAGGAGTTCTGAAGATGAAGTTGGGGTAAGAGAGATATGCCTTTGTGCTCCAATGTTGATCAGTCACTAATTGTTGGTACCCCAGGAAAGAAGCAGTGGTCTGATTAACCACAGTTCTCCACAGAGCAGCCTTGGTGACCTGTAAACACAAAACTTAGATCATGTCTCCTCTCTCTCAAAGCTCTCCAAAGGCTTCTACACATACTACTCAGACTGACTGATCCTGGTATCTCCCTGACTTTATCACTCCTCCTACTCTCATGCTTATTTCTTGTGGTCTAGCCTTAAGGCTACTTTTTTAATCTGCCAGATGAATTCCCACTTTAAGGCCTTTCCACATGCTGTTCCTTCTACCTTCCTTAATCTTCACACTAACTTCACTTCATCCATGTCACTCCCTCAGAAAGTCCATTTGCCACCAGACTAAAGTAGACCCACGCCTGACAGTCTTGTCCCTGACAGATTGAGTTTTCCTTATAGCAGTTATTACTTCCAGATTTTGAGTCATATAGTAACATAACATGAATATCTAAAAATAATGATTTAATATTACACATAAATAGGTGAATCTTTGCCCTCAGCTAAGCTTAATCTTAAATTTGGCATGGAATGCATCATATACTATGGCTTGGCAATTATATGTATAAAAGACTTTACATTTAAAGTTGTAGTTAATGATAAATATCGGGTGAGAGATCCTATAAAATGTCTTACATCCTGAGATAAAGAAGGAAAAAGGACCCATTTTGCTTCCCATCCAAAAAAAGAAATTATTATTTTCCTCAAATCTAAACAGAATCCACTCAGGATTGTTGATTGTTTTGTAAAAAGATGAACTATAAATAACACCTTATCATTTTAATCTGGAGGGAACCAGGTTGTTTTGGCTTCATTGTATTATGCTTTATCACTACAAGTAAAAATTCCATTTTATCTCAAAAATTGTCTATATTTTTGTTTTTCTTTCACAAAATGTGTTTATTTATTACTTATCTCCCCCACTGGAATGTAAGCTCCATTATAGGTGTGACTTTGTCTTGTTCACTGCTAGTCTTGTTGACTTAGTACTAGGAAGAGTGGCATATAGAAGGCATTAAATAAATACTTTCAAACACATGTTGAATTTGTTCTCTAGGAACTTTGAGAAATTTTTTTTTATGGTAGAAATAAAAGCAAAAATGAAGAAGGCCAATGCATGAGCAAGCAATAAGAATGTATAGCCAAATAACCTAGTCTAGAAGACAGATATTTATCAATTAAAGGAAGGAGAGTCCTGATATGACAAAGAAGTAAGGAAAGTTTCTCTAATAAAAGGGATGAGAAGGGATATTTGGGTGTAACTACACTGAGAGAACCTGCTAAATGAATGGGAGGGAATGAAGAGTCAAATAAGAAGGGATTCTATTGTTCAAAACTATTGGTTACAGAAACCCACATTGAACTAGATTAGACAAAAATAAATGAATAGGGACTTCCCTGATGGTCCAGCGGTTAAGAATCCATCTTCCAATGAAGGGGGTGAGGGTTCAATCCCAGGTTGGGGAGCTAATATCCACATGTCTTGCAGCCAAAACACTAAAACAAAACAGAGGCAATATTGTAACAAATTCAATAAAGACCTTAAAAATGGTCCACATCAAAAAAAAAAATCTAAAAATAAATGAATAAATAAATAAATAAATAGCTTGTCTCAATCAAACTGAAGGAAGAGGTATTGTTCTGGTCTTCAAAAGTTAAAACTAGTAACATGTATATTGTCAATATATTTCCTTTTCCTCTCAACTCATTTTCTTCTTCTTTCTGACAGTTCCATTATTGCCTACTGTAGACTGGTTTTCTTCACATACATATAAGTACTAGTGGCTCTTAAACTGATACCTTTATAACTGAGCAGGACCCTATGGGGCCTTCCAGGGACAGACATCCCTTCCCCCCAACATCTGCTGCCTGCCTCTTGTTTGTAGAAAAGCTTTAGTCTCGCAGGTCTCCCCTGAGTCACAAAAGGTTAGTTCAAGAATTGATGACTGAAAGAATGTGCACATGTAGAAACAAAAAAAAAATAGCAGTTGGTCCAGGAAAACTAGTAACAATTTAAATGATAAGTCAGCCATATAGCAGTCACAGAATCTTTAGTTCCACCCTGAAGGACATAGATAACAGTGTCTGATGCACATTCTTGTGTTGTTTTGCAGATACTAAAACCTCCACTAGGTGGAAGAAGTTAACTGCATGATGACCATGAGCAGACAGCCCCCAGACAGGCTGGAGCCTGGGGATTGATGGTGTTAACCCCTGTGACACCACCCTGTTACCTCATCATCAACCAATCAGAGAACTGTGCATGAGCTGATCATGTACCCTGAGACTCTCTCCCTCACCTTGACTTTAAAAATGCTTTCCTGAAATCCATTGGAGATGTCAGGTCTTTTGAATATTAGCCTCCTGTACTCCTTCCTTGGTGCCTTGCAATAAATACTGCACTTTCCTTCACCACAACCTGGTAGCACTAGATTGGCTTTACTGTGGGAGAGCAGACCCAAGTTTTGTTTGGTAATACCATTACAACTTTTTAACAAATGGAAAGGATTTGTCCCCCAGAACCTGATGGGAAAACAATGAGAAACTCTTGACTGTTTCTCCTTGGGTCAGATGCTCACCCACAGTGCCAATCACTGTGATGAAGGAGACAAGGATTTGTAAGAGTATGATTCCCATTTGAAACAAAAGGTCAAAGAAAAGACAAAAGTAGGTCCTCTAAAGAAGGAAGGCAGACAAAACAACTTAAAGAGATCACAATTTTCATACAAAATATAATAAAAAGCAGTTTATCTAAACATGCTGGTATTTTCAAGTGACACTTATCAATCACAATTTTAAATAAATGGAAAAGAAATGCAGTGACTTTAGGAGATGAGCATAACTAAACCCACTAAAGACATAACCTGGCAGCAGAGTGGTGTGAAATCACTTCTAATGCGCTTTCAGTTTCTAGTGTCAACCAGGCTTAACCATAATTCCAGGAAAAGAAATATCCAAAAAAATGTATCTTGAGAGAAATATTGATTTATCTGAGTGAAAACTGTTTCAGAACTACACACATATACAAAACATCTTTCTTTGATTTCCTTAAATAGCCAATGTTCTGATCCCTATTCATGCAAACTACCAGTTTTTTCTTACTCCATCTTTGTTACATTCAACATTATCATCAATTTTAAATGAAAAAAAATGGAAAATTGTATTTCTCCTCAGGCTCATGCTTATCACCCCTATTAAATCTTTATGCTTCTATTTCTTAAATGTCTCTATTTGCATAAAATCGTCTGCAAACAATTAAAGTTAATTAAGATAATTTATCACTTGAAAGTAAAGCCATCTTATCAGCAGGTATCAGCTTGTTCAGCAAACAAAGAATGAGTTTCCAGGAAAACAGTCGGCAGCCTTTGTTACCAAGTAAGACACAAGGGGAAAAAAAAAAAAAAAAAGGATCCCTTCCTAATTCTTCCTGTTTGGAAGAGGTGTTATGTTTTCAGAGTCATTAGATGCAATTAGCTAATCATGCTTCTCTAGCAGCTTATTTTGCAACACAACACTATAGATAATTTATACTTTGGCAATCTTCTTGCATATGAATTATGATAACATTCTCATAAAAACAGCAAGTCTTTTAACTGCCAAAAGAGCTCTCTAGCCAGAGTCCTTTGGAAATTAAATCTTTTTTAGTGCATGCAACAAGGCAATATTCATTATCAGCAGTTATACCAATTTTAGATAGGCATTTGTTTAGGTTTCTTATATAAGCAATTAAAAAAAGGATTGAAAATGCTGAGATTTTCTCTGAATATAAGAGAGGGTAGCAAAGTGTTACACAGTTTTAAAATCCATGAGACAGGCAAGACAAACCTTCTGAAGAAGTTAGGAAAGAAACTTACCAGAATGCCAAGTACACTATAAAAATGCAATAAATGGTAATATCATTATGAGTATTGATGTTGAGAGGAGAAAGAACATTTTAATCTTTGGAAAAATTTCCCTAGCTGATGAAATGGATGATTCTAAAACTTCATAAATTTGAAATTTCATATCAAATCTGCCCTATATAAGGGAGGAAAAATAATTTTCCCTCTACCTTTATGAGTTCTTAGCTGAGATCCCTGTAATAAAAGACAGATTAATGAGAAAAACAAACAGAAGTCCATTAACATGTATACCTCATGTATACATAGGAGATAGCCAGTGAAAAATGAGTTAACTCCCTGAGGTAACTTAGAATGCAGGCTGAAATAAAATCTTAATAGAGAAAGGGGAGGCCTCTTAGGGGAGAGTATATAGTTTTAAGGAAAGATGAATAAACCCCTAGAAGAATAGATGGGAGTTACGATAATTTATGACAAAGTTTGTCTGGGAGTGGCATCTACTTCTAGTGTCCTCTCCTGTGATAAGAGTCAATCTTCACTGATTAGTGACACTCCTGGGGAGGGGATTTATGACGACTCAGTTCCTTTCAAAGGATTAGTCTTTTGGCAGATAAAGGGAATTCAAAGAAAGCCTCTCCTAGCAGATGCTGTTTTTCAAGTGTCAAAGCTCAAAATAATATATCAAAGTAGCATCTTTGGGGGTAGCATATCCTGAACTGGTACAGTCATATTTTGAGGTGCCATATTCTGCTACCCATCATAAACTTCTTACATTTTAAGGGAAGTAATAAAATAACTATACAGAATGTAATAACATAACAGGGAAGAACTAATCTGACTCCACAATGAATCTAGTTCTTTAAGCTCTAGCCTCTGTGCTCTATAGCTAAATGCTTCATGTCCAACTTTGCTAACTGCACGTAAGCACATAAATCATAAAAAGAATGTGGCCTATAGCTTGAATACATACATAATAGCCCCCTTGCAGAAATTCTGCCTCCCATGCTTAAACTTTAAAGTTAAAATACTTTTGTTTACCTCATAGATATATGAATCAGTAGAAAGATAATTTTCCCTTGCTTAGTGATCATTCATCCATGCAGAGATAAGGAGATGCAGAATAGAAAGTAACATCTGTTTTGCTGAAGATTTATAGGAGCATCGTGACCAGAACTACGTTGAACAACTGCAAAAGCAAAGCATTACCAAGTCCCCTATAAGGTCTGGCTAGCACCAAGAAGTCTTCAACAACCCGTCACCTCTTAACCTCGCTTCCTCCCATTATTTCCCCCTCTTTGTAGCATAAAAGAAGCTTGTACTCAAACCAGAACAAGATGGTTCTTTAGGACATTAGTCTGCCATCTTCTTGGTTTGCTGGCTTTCCTAATAAAGTCACTATTCCTTGCCCTAACACTTTGTCTCTAGACTTACTGCCCTGTCAGGTGGTGAGTGGTGAGCAGTGAGAGTTTGGATCTGGTAACAATAGGTAGGGTTGCATATTGTAATTTCTAGGACATCCACTAAAAGCATAATATAATTGTATACTAACAAGCTATTAGAGGGTAAATGGAATAATAAACAAACAATATTTGATTAATTCCAAGGAGAGTGAGAAAGGGAAATTTTTAAAGGAACCACAAAACAGTGAGTCAAATAAAAGCAGTTCGAAGTAGACATAAGTACATATTTATATATGACTAATTACATTAATGTAGATAAAAATATCATAATTAAAAGATAATATTTTTAGACTAAAAATACCCCTTATGAGAGTTAGAACAAAAGAAAAAAAGGATGAAAATATACAATAAAAATTATAATCAAATATATCCAAATGTGTGTGATACAGGGAAATCAGGGCTTAAAAAGAAATGTACAACCTTAAGCAAATATATTAAAAAAATAAAGACTGAAATTCAGTGATCCAGTCTTCAATCTCAAGAAGCTAGAAAAAAGCAACTTATTAAATCCCCAAATATAGAATAAATTAAAGAATACAAAATGAATATAAATAAACAAACAAAATTTTAAAAATCAGGAAGGTGAAAAGACAGGAAATATTTAATAAAACTGATAAAGCCCTAGGAAAATTGATCAAAGGAAAACAAAGAAGCAAACACAAATTACCAAAATATTAATAAAATGTAGATATCAATACAGATTATTTAGGTAATAAAAATTTAGTAAACACATTATGCAATCTTTATGCCCCCCCAATTTTAAACCTAATTGAAGTGGATAAATTCCATTTCGTAAAACTGACACAGAAACAGATAATCAGAATGGCACTATAGCTAAGCACCCATCCTTCTCAAACTCTTCCAAAAAATTGCAGAGGAAGGAAAACTCCCAAACTCATTCTATGAGGCCACCATCACACTGAAATCAAAACCAGACAAAGATACTACAAAAAAAGAAAATTATAGACCAATATCACTGATGAATATAGATGCAAAAATCTTCAACAAAATACTAGCAAACAGAATCCAACAACACATTAAAAGGATTATATACCATGATCAAGTGGGATTTACCCCAGGAATGCAAGGATTCTTCAATATATGCAAATCAATCAATGTGAAACACCATATTAACAAACTGAAGAATAAAAACCATATAATCATCTCAATAGATGCAGAAAAAGCTTTTGACAAAATTCAACACCCATTTATGATAAAAACTCTCCAGAAAGTGGGCATAGAGGGAACCTACTTCAACATAATAAAGACCATATATGACTAACCCATAGCAAACATCATTCTCAATGGTGAAAAACTGAAAGCATTTCCTCTAAGATCAGGAACAAGACAAGGATGTCCACTCTCACCCCTATTTTTCAACATGGTTTTGGAAGTTCTAGCCACAGCAATTAGAGAAGAAAAAGAAATAAAAGGAATACAAATTGGAAAAGAAGAAGTAAAACTGTCACTATTTGCAGATGACATAATACTATACGTACAGAATCCTAAAGATGCCACCAGAAAACTACTAGAACTAATCAATGAATTTGGTAAAGTTGCAGGATACAAAATTAATGCACAGAAATCTCTTGCATTCCTATACAATAATGATGAAAAATATGAAAGAGAAATTAAGGAAACACTCCCATTTACCATTGTAACAAAAAGAATAAAATATCTAGGAATAAACCTACCTAGGGAGACAAAAGACCTGTATGCAGACACTGATGAAAGAAATTAAAGATGATACCCACAGACGGAGAGATATACCATGTTCTTGGATTGGAAGAATCAATATTGTGAAAATGATTATACTACCCAAAGCAATCTACAGATTCAGTGCAATCCCTATCAAATTACCAATGAAATTTTTTTACAGAACTAGAACAAAAAAATCTTAAAATTTGTATGGAGACACAGAAGACCCCGAATAGCCAAAGCAGTCTTGAGGGAAAAAAAAATGGAGCTGGAGGAATCAGACTCCCTGACTTCAGACTATACTAAAAAGCTACAGTAATCAAAACAATATGGTACTGGCACAGAAACAGAAATATAGATCAATGGAACAGGATAGAAAGCCCAGAGAAAAACCCACACACCTATGGTCAACTAATCTATGACAAAGGAGGCAAGAATATACAATGGAGAAAAGACAGTCTCTTCAATAAGTGGTGCTGGGAAAACTGGACAGCTACATGTAAAAGAATGTAATTAGAACACTCCCTAGCACCATACACAAAAATAAACTCAAAATGGATTTGAGACCTAAATATAGGACCAGACACTATAAAACTCTTAGAGGAAAACATAGGAAGAACACTCTTCGGCATAAATCACAGCAAGACCTTTTTTGATCCACCTCCTAGAGTAATGGAAATAAAAACTAAAATATACAAAGGGGACCTAATGAAACTTCAAAGCTTTTGCACAGCAAAGGAAACCATAAACAAGACAAAAAGACGGTCCTCAGAATGGGAGAAAATATTTGCAAATGAATCATCGGACAAAGGATTAATCTCTGAAATATATAAATAGCTCATGCAGCTCAATATTAAAAAACAAACAACCCAATCCAAAAATGGGTAGAAGACCTAAATAGACATTTCTCCAAAGAAGACATACAGATGGCCAAGAAGCACATGAAAAGCTGCTCAACATCACTAATTATTAGAGAAATGTAAATCAAAACTACAATGAGGTATCACCTCACACCAGTTAAACTGGGCATCATCAGAAAATCTAGAAACAACAAATGCTGGAGAGGGTGTGGAGAAAAGGGAACCCTCTTGTACTGTTGGTGAGAATGTAAATTGACACAGCCACTATGGGGAACAGTATGGAGGTTCCTTAAAGAACTAAAAATAGAATTACCATATAACCCAGCAATCCCACTACTGGGCATATACCCAGAGAAAACCATAATTCAAAAAGACTCATGCACCCCAGTGTTCATTGCAGCACTATTTACAATAGCTAGGTCATGGAAGCAACCTAAATATCCATCGACAGATGAATGAATAAAGAAGATGTGGTACATATATACAATGGAATATTACTCAGCCATAAAAAGGAACGAAATTGGGTCATTTGTAGAGATATGGATGCATCCAGAAACTGTCATACAGAGTGAAGTAAGTCAGAAAGAGAAAAACAAATATCGCATATTAACGCATATATGTGGAACCTAGAAAAATGGTATAGATGAACCAGTTTCCAGAGCAGAAATTGAGACACAGATGTAGAGAACAAACTTATGGACACCAAGGGGGGAAAGCCACGGGGCAGTGGGGATGGTGGTGTGATGAATTGGGAGATTGGGATTTACATGTATACAATGATGTGTATAAAATTGATGACTAATAAGAAAAAGTAAATTTTAAAAAAAAATACAAAAAAAAAAAAAGAATGGCACTATAACTACTGAAGTAACTGAATAACTTTAAATACTTCCTACCAAGAAACTGGTTTAACTGGTAAATTATTCTAAAGACTTAAGGAAGAAATTATACCAACTTAATAAACAGTTCCTAAGAGTAGAAAACAAACATATAACATTTCCCAACAAAACATTAAAAAAGGGACATTACCATTTCTTTCATGAACATGGATCAGCATGGATCAAAATTATAAATGAAATATTAGCAAGTCAAATCTATCTATCTATCTATCTATCTATCTATCTATCTATCTATCTATGTATCTACCTATCTATCTATTATCTATCTGTCTTGGATAACATGTCATGAACCGTAGAATTTATTCCAAAAGAGCAAGATTGGTTTAATGTTTGAAATGAATCTGTTAATGTGATTAATAATACTGCAAAACACTGACAGAATAAAGGAGTATAAGATAAGCTACTTGACAAAATCAACACCTTTTCATGACAAAAAGGCTCAGCAACTAGGTAAAGAAGAGAATTGATAAAGAGCACATCACGGACGTAGAAAACAAACTATGGTTACCAGGGGATAAGGTGGGGGAGGGATAAATTGGGATATTGGGACTGACATATACACACTGCTATACTTAAAATAGATAACTAATAAGAACTGCTGCATAGCACAAGGAACTCTACTCAATTCTCTGTAATGACGTATATGGGGGAAAAAATCTTAAAAAAAAGAAAAGACTGGATATATGTATATGTATAACTGATTCACTTCGCTGTACTCCTGAAACTAACACAACACTGTAAATCAACTATACTCTAATAAAAAAGTTAAAAAAAGAAACTTACAGCAAACAGTGCTCTCAGTATAAAATATTGAATATTTTCTATCTGAGGTGAGGAATGAATTTAAAATATCCACTATTAGCTATTATTTTTAAATACATAAAAAGTAATTTTAAGTTAATTTAAGTAATAAAAAATAAAATATTAGCTTAAAAATGTGTAAAAGAAGAGCAATATGATTAAACATTAAAATATACTCTAAAGCCTCAGAAATAAAAGTGATACTGACATTATGTCAATGACATAGCATATATGCAAAAATTTACTCAAATGAGCAAGGGACTTTAGTATTTGATAAAGTTGTCATCTTAAATCAATGGGAAAATTACGCACATAAAGAAAAATTTTCAGACAAACTTCACAAGCAGTTGGAAGGGAAAAAAAAACAAGCTTTGATAACTCACAGTATATACTAGGATAAATTCCAAGTGGTTTTATGATTTAAATCTGAACCACAAAAATACGAAAGTATTAGGGCAAAACATCGGTAAATTATTTTATACACTAGATGTGACACTTTCTGACTATGACACAAAATCCTGAAGCCATGAAGAAGAAAGAAGACTGATAACTTTGACCATATAAATATAAAAAATTCTGCTTAGCAAAAAGCACCATCACAAAATGAACAAATTTAAGTTTGTGCAATGCTACATCTCCCAAGTTGAAGCCTCCTGCTACTGTAAAGGCAAATAGCATGTAAGCTCAAATACCAACGTTTTGCTACTCACTACCTATATTATCTTTGGCAAGATAATTAACTTCCCTTTGTCAAGAACTGTGAAGAGTCTAAGACTTTCCCATACTTGCAAGCCAGCAAGTTCACCTGTCACAGTTTTATGGATTCTGGTAAATATGAGATTACTAGGTCAGCAACAAAGACGTTCATTACAAAAGGCACAGAAATCAGCATGGCTTCATGTTTGCTTCAGTTTCCTCGTATCCTAAATCCCATTGGAAGATGTGGAGGCAGACCTATGTAGATGCTGGGCACACGGTGGGTTTGTGTGACATCTGGGACCTTCAAGTTTAGGATACTCCTATATTTTAAAAGGGCCTGCTAGCAAAACTTCTAAACAGAGGAAGATATTATCTTCATTATGTTGGTCAGTAAAAAAAATCTGCTCTCTACCTTGGTGAAAGATACTCTCTCTATCCTCCAATGCTGTTTGCTATACAAAAACCCTCTAAAGAATAATCTGCAATAAAAGCTGATGCTAGATGTACGGAAACATCATGGAGAACGGTCTCCCAACACTCTTAGCCTTACTTGTTTCACTCATATAATGTGGATTGTTGAGCAAGTAGCATCTGTTGCTGATCACCAGGAGTAGAAGTCAGAACACTTTTGTCCCCCTCATTTTAGTATGAGTTGCTAAGGAAAATGCAACAGAGTGAAGCGCTAGATGGAACAATCCTTTATTCACATAAAGAAGAGACAAAGCAAGATCAGCTTCAGTAGTGGACATCAGTCCCTCATGGCCAGCAAGTCCCTCCTGGTCACCAACACAGGGCAATTGGTGTGCACGCACCACTTTTGTGCTGTCACAGAACCAAGGATGCTGTCCCCTCCCTGCAGGGGACTGATATAGTGGTAAGGATGGCCAGATGCCATGTAACACACACACACTTAAACAAAACAACGGAACACACACTGAGTCTGAAATAGGGAAAGATAATCCCACAATGTGACTAGCCCAGCACAATCTGTGAGGACTCTATCTCTTGGTAAGGAAATGTTCTAGGCCCAAGGGCTGAGTGGGGATTAAAAGACTACATGCATGAGACTGCCTTTCCCAACATGATGTAGTGCAGTTACAAAATTAAAAAGGAAAATGTCTGAAAAGTGTCCAGGATGATAACAGCACCTAGTAAGTGCTCACAACACAGACACTACTATAGTTTTGGTTATAATTATATAAACTATCTTTAAAAATAAATCTATATTTTAATAAGGAACCCTCCTGCACTGCTGGTGGGAATATAAATTGATACAGCCATTATGGAGAACAGTATAGAGGTTCCTTAAAAAACTAAAAATAGAACTACCATATGACCCAGCAATCCCACTACTGGGCATATACCTTGAGAAAACCATAATTCAAAAAGATACATGTACCACAATGTTCATTGCAGCACTATTTACAATAGCCAGGACATGGAATCAACCTAAGTGTCCATCGACAGATGAATGGATAAAGAAGATGTGGCACATATATACAATGGAATATTACTCAGCCATAAAAAGAAATGAAACTGAGTTATTTGTAGTGAGGTGGATGGACCTAGAGTCTGTCATACAGAGTGAAGTAAGCCAGAAAGAGAAAAACAAATACCGGATGGTAATGCACATATATGGAATCTAAAAAAACAGTACTGATGAACCTAGTGGCAGGACAGGAATAAAGACGCAGACATAGAGAATGGAGTTGAGGACACAGTGGGGAAGGGGAAGCTGGGACAAAGTGAGAGAGTAGCATTGACATACATACACTACCAAATGTAAAATGGATGGCTAGTGGGAAGCTGCTGCATAGCAAGGGAGATCAGCTCAATGCTTTGTGATCACCTAGAGGGGTAGGATATGAGGGTGGGAGGGAGGCTTAAGAGGGAGGGGATATGGGGATATACGTATACATATAGCTGTTTCACTTTGTTGTACAGCAGAAAGTAACACAACATTGTAAAGCAATTATACTCCAATAAAGATATTTTTTTTAAAGTCTATACTTTAAAACACACATGTTAAACTATGTTCAAATATTATTTTACTTTCTACAATTAAAGACAGGTTTTTATTTTTATACTGAAATATAGTGCTTAGCTTTTAGTTTCTATCAATTTGTACTTGGATCCACTATTAAAGAACTTTGAAACTTAACTCTTGTGTCTTCAACAGTCATAAAAAATATTTCCCACAATACCTCTAACTCCAAAATAAGTAATCAGTGTTCTACATATATTATAGAAAGAATCATAAAATCTTATTTTAAGACAGCTAGTCATATTCTGGAGGAACTCTTTTATTATGTACAGAACAAATGAAGAAATATGAGAAAGCCAGCTAAATTATGATCCAAATTTTATGTAGCTGACAAAATCCTAAGGGCATGTTAAAAACAAATGGTATACATGGGAAATTAGACCTATCAATATGAAACAGATCAGTTTAAAAAATACTGATTGGTTCAAAAAAGAAGTCACTTTTCCCAAGCTCTTCCATTTTCAGTTTGGCATGATCTAGGATGACAAAATGCTGTAAGCACCAATGTTTAATTCATCTTGAAAGTACTGGAGACTAAGCACAGTAAAAGTTCTTATAAAAGTTTAAGTACTAAATATTTAGAGTCAAAATTTGGTGTTGCTGATTGCAATTTTAAAAGTAAACAAACTTGCCATTATTAAATCCCTGGAAGAGATTTAATTGTTAAAACACAACCCAAAACAGAGGTATACTGTTTAATTAGGTCTTCATGTAAATGTTGTATATTTGCATTTATAAAGGCATTAGCCCATCAGGGTAAACTGACTTAAAGCTGTGCGAAAACTGCTAAAAGGCAGTGAGGAACAGCCATTTAAAAAATTAATTTAAAACAATTTCTGAACGTGCCATGGGAAAACAAAAGTCATTAGGCACTATTATTAAAATTCACAGCAGCTGTTACACAATCATGCAGCAAGTCTCCATGTTCAAACTTGCTTTCTAATATAGTGTTTTAAAATACTCTAGGAGTCTATAGTTCATCGTACACCAAGAGGCTGCAAATAGCTGTAATTTCAATTTCTTATCAATTTATCAGATTGTTCATAGAGAAGTGTTTGCTCAACATATGTATGGGATTAACTGTTTTTGAGTTACCTTAAAGAAACCTACCAAAAAGCCTACTGTTACTCCCAAACACAATCCTGCAAACAAATTGAGATTACTTTTTCCCAGCCACCTGATTTCTTTGTTCAGTGTATCCAGCCAGCCTTCAGCCAGTGAACCCTAACATTCTACTGTATCTTAAGGTCACTTATGCTTTTATTTATGCTGCTTACCACCCTTAAACATTATCCAAAGTATTTGCAGTTCTCTACATAAACTGAAATGTATGTTTGTTGAAAATATACATCTAGGCATATGACTGGCCCAACTGGGTTTGCCTAGACTTGGGTCTGGTCAGGGTCATTCCAAGATTCCAGATCATACGTTCATTTCAAAGCCACCTTCTCCCTTCTAGTAGATTTTATCATTTTGTTTTTCTTCTAAATCAGCTGCAACTTTTAGTAATAGTTTTCCTCTAAAATATCTTTTCTGTACATTTGTTTTATAATAGTGCCCTATGTATTTCAGTAGGCTCAAACAAAAGTTTTAAAAGATAAAACCTTTTTAAAAAATGCTCATCTATATAACAATATAAGTGTATTTTCTACCAATGTGTTTGTGAACGGACTCTTGCGTATATGTAAAACTGGCCCAGGATCCTGGATTTTAAGTAAGTTACAGGAAAAAAAGGGCCCAAATAAGGTAATATGATGAAATCCTAAAAAGATTCTTAAGAGTTAATTATTATGTGTTTAATAGTAATCAACTTGTTTTATAAAGATATTAAAGGTTTATGCTTCTATAAACTATCTGGTTTAATATACCTAGTCATAATTTCTTAACTATGAGCGTTTATGTGTCAATAGTTTGTTCTAGGTTAGTGCCTCAACCCCAACAAAATCTGTAGCCGGGTTTTTCTTCCATTAAAAGTATACTTCAGTGTTATCCTTTTGCTTTCTTAGAATCCAAAATGATAGAATAAAAACTTAGTAAATAAAATGTTTTCTTGGACTGTGTTTTGTTTTTTTGTTTTGTTTTTTTTGTGGTACGCGGGCCCTACACTGTCGTGGCCTCTCCCTTTGCGGAGCACAGGCTCCGGACGCACAGGCTCAGCGGCCATGGCGGTTGGTGGACTCCCAACCACTGCGCCACCAGGGAAGCCCTGGACTGTGTATTTTTATTTATTTTTATTTATTTATTTTTTTGCAGTACACGGACCTGTCACTGTTGTGGCCTCTCCCGTTGCGGAGCACAGGCTCTGGAAGCGCAGGCTCAGCGGCCATGGCTCACGGGCCCAGCCGCTCCGTGGCATGTGGGATCCTCCCGGACCGGGGCACGAACCTGTATCCCCTGCATTGGCAGGCGGACTCTCAACCACTGTGCCACCAGGGAAGCCCTGGACTGTGTATTTTTAAATGTAGGATCTGTACATATTCCAAATGAATCAAATAAATGTTCAATTATACATGCATCTCATCTGAAATAATATTATACATGTATATGTATATATAAATGTGTGTATATATATGTATAGAGAGAGAGAGAGAAGAAAAGAGAAGAGAAAAATGGAGAAAGAATTTTCCTCTGAATAGCATACAGAAGATTAAGGAACTTAACTTTAAGAATATTAATAAATTTCCACAGTGTTATACTGTTAAAGTATGTATAAGAATTATTTTTACATACGAAGATATTCAAATTTTGAGATGCTAAGGAAGTAACCGAGGTTATTCAACACATAAATATGTTCAAAAATATAACTTATACCTCTTGATACCCAGATCATTGTTCTATCCAGTATACCCTGGCCTCATTTAATACTAAAGTATGTAAAGATAGATATAAAAACATGAAATACTGAAATTTTTGAAGAATAAAATAAGAAAAAAGATCACATTCATATTTACACTAAAGTGATCCTTTGCATTACAATTATATATGATTATATATCCACAAATTGAAATATATAATTAAATTAAACAATTATCAAATATGAAGACCATATAAAAAATATGATTATCCATGAATGTTATATATATTGCTAAATATAACAGACGTACATAGTCATCCATTAACCATAAATTACAACAACATATTTTTAACAAATACAGATGCATATCACCTCAGGTTAAGACATAAAACTTACCAGTGCACAATAATTCCCTCAAAAACCCTTCACAATCTTAACACCTTTCTTTCATTCCAGTAGTCATCACTCTAACATCATTCTAACATTTATGACATTAGCTTATTTGACTTTATAATTTTACACCATAAATAAATAATCGTTGCTCTTTTGAACCCTTTATAAATGGAAGGATAAGGTATGTATTTTAATTTTCTACCTTCTTTTGTTGAATGTTATATCTTAAAGATGATTCCACACACTTCCACTTCAGGTATTTGAAGGTGGATAACTTTAGACAACTCTCCCACTGAGAACAGGTTTTAAAAGTATATGTCATAATACAAAAACCATTATCTGAAAGCATCATAGAAAGAACACAGGAATTAATCATTATAAAACAAAAACCTTAGGGAAGAAAATTTTAGGTGGGAGCTTGACCAAAATGAAGATATTCTTCTTTAGCAGTGTCTGCAAGTTCTAGTAAAGAGTATAAGTGCTTTTGAAAGACTCACAGGGCTAGGGTTAAACTGCTAAACAGAAAATATTGAAGCATCCACAGAAAAAAGTAAGATTACTGTTAACTGAGCAACGATTAAAAAAATTCAATTGGAATACAGTGGAATCTACTTTTCAAAGTTGTAAAGAGCATAACTGCCTAACTAAAATACAACATGCATAGAAAATAAGTCAAGAATGATGGTGAAATAAAGATGTATTTCATTTAAGGAAAAGTGCAATAATTTGTCACTACAGATGTTAACTCAAAGAAATATTAAATGGTGTTTTTCAGGCAGAAAGAAAATGAACCCACATTTAAGATAGTAAAGAATTGATAAGGGTAAGTATTTTGTAAAGTACACACTGATTTTATAAAACAACAAGAGTAATTATATCATGTGTGATTTAAAATATATATAGAATTAAAATTTTAAAACATCAATGGCTTTTAAGTATGGAAGGAAGTAAAGCATACTAAAGTCCTATATTTTCTGGTAAGAGGTTAACAACAATAATTAACATAGATTTTAGTTAAGAATGCATGTTATAATATATATCATAATCATAAAAAGAACTGATAAAAATGTATAAGTTTTAAGCTAATATAGTTTGGAAATTGGAATAATAAAAAATATAAAAGTAGACAAGAAAAGATATTAAAAATATAAAACAAGTTAGAAAATAACAAGAGTGAGATTATAAATTTAAAACAAAACTTAATTGAATTAAATATAAATGGAATATATGCTCCACTTAAAAAACAAAGATAGATAGAAAGTTTGGCTGTAAAAGAATAGACAAAGATATACTCTAAAAACTCTATCCCCCAGAAGTTGATGTAATTATAATATCCCACTAACTAGATAGAAATGCAAGCATTACTAGGGGTAAAGAGAGCATTTTATAATGATAAATAGGAAGATATAACAATTTTAAATTTGATGCCCCTACAAATAAAGCCTTAAATTATGTAAAACAAAAATATACAGATTTGCAAAGAGAAATAGATAAATTCATAATCATAGTGGAACTATTTAATACCCCTTTCTCAGTAAATATTAGAATAAGCAGATAAAAAAATCTAAGGATTTAGAAAACATGAATGACATCCTTAACAAATTTGACTTTATTCACATATGTAGAATATTTTATCCAACTTCAAAATACACCATTTTTTCAATGTCATATACAGCACTTATAATATTTACCTTATTTTAGATCATAAAGCAAGTGTCAACAAATTTCAAAGGATTTAAGTTTACTGAGCATGTGCTCTGACCACAGTGGAATTGAGCTAGAAATTAATAACAAAAAAGATATCTAGAAAACCACCAATCATTTGGAAATTAACCAATACATGAATCCATAGATGAAAGCAGCAAGTATATTGAATATATAAAATATTTTAAAATAAATGACAATAAAATTACACATATCATAGCTTTGTGAGATGTATCTAAATCAATATTTAGAGGGAGTTTTACAGCATTAAATGTGTGTGATAGAAAGAAGAAAGAATGAAATTCAACATACTAGCATCAATCACAAAAAGCTAAAAATTTAACAGCAAATTAAAAAAATAAAGTAGTAATATTAAAACAAAAGTCAATAAGTTAGAAATAGACATAAAATAGAGAAGAAAATAGACTTAATGTAGGTTCTTCGTAAAGACTAAAAAGAAGAAAAAATAAATAAACTCTTATAAGAATGACTAGGAACACAGGAAAAAGGCACAAAAAACCAAATGCAGGAGAAAAAGGAGGGGATAAAAATAATAAGAGAATATTATGAAAAATTTCAGGCTTACAAATTTTAAAAATTAGGGGAAATAGAACAGGTACCAAGCCAAAAATGCCAACCAAATGGAGATAAGAATAAATAGAAAATATTAAAAGCACTGTAACAATTACAGATATTGAATATAGAAATATAATTTTTCCCACTAATACAATTCATGACTAGATGACCTCAACATTTAAGGAAGTGATAATACCCATCTTTCTAGATGACAAATTTTTCCAGAATAGAGAAAATGGGAGCACTCCCCAATCATTTAAGAAGCCAAATGAATTCTGATATGAAACCCTGACAAGAATATTTCAAGACTAGAAAATTAAAGAAAAGGTGAGAATTATTAAATTTGCTGAAGACAATCTATGAATAAAAATCTTTCAAAGATAACTTTAAAGATACTTGAGACAGTAAATGTACAGCCCTCAATATAGAATTGCAAAGTGAGTGAGCTTGCAAGGTAGATCATGTCAATAATCATGGCTTGGTATTTATCAATGCTTACAATATGACATCATGTCAAGCATCTTCCACGCGCTTTACTCACTTAATTCCTACAACAATCCTTTACGGTGGGCCCTATTTTAACCCCACCACACTATTCTGCTTCCCTATCTCTCCTCCTCTCTCTTAACCCCCAGCAAAGTCAGCACTGGGACACAGGTTTATGCATGTCTAACCTACAGTACTTTTCTCTAAACCACACTGTCTTCCTAAAACAGAATGAAAGGTAGTTTCTAAGTGTGGCAGGAAATTGCCATCCACAAACAACAAAGGATTAGGATGGGTGTTTGTCAGAGAAAGGAACAGAGGAGGCAGTGGGAGTAAATAATCCTTGAAATTTCTGGCTGCAAGGATGTTGTTCTGGTATCCAGTCCAAAGTTTTGAAACCCCGACAGTTGGTCTAAGTTTGTCCAAATTAGAATGAGAAAGGTGAGGCAAGTATAAGCACATTCAGTCTGGAGGTGGCATTAGAAGATAGCACTGAATTGCTCTTTCTTCTGAGAAGTGCCATGACTGCTGTTAAATTACCACTCTACAGACAGTTTTGTCCTGATTCTTGATGTGCAAATCTAGATGCACATTAAACAAATGTGACAAACTAATGGGTTAGAATATGGCTCTTACTATCTATGAAAATAAAGATATTTATTAAGTTTTGCAAAGTGCCGCAAGAGATTCCCAGAGAAAGGCACTGTGGCTAATACAAATAATAATTTGGATTTATATAGCCCCTTGGTCCAAACTCCTGGAAGACCTTTCACAGTATCATTTACTTGTTAAATGTCTACAGTGTGTTTCTTCTGAAGAGCCTATTTCCTAATGCTTTGAGCATGAACTTAAATTATAAGCCTTCAGATATTCCAAAGGTGACAATCCTTCTAAATCATTTACTTGTTAAGCATAGCATTTTCTGATATGAAGCGGGTACAAAAGTGGTCACAATCAGACAAAATGTTTGGTCAGCATCCCCAAGTACCTACTTCTAATCCAAGACATTTTTTCATCTGTTTTTGTTTGTTTCTTCTTGGTTTTGGATTTTGTTTTGTTCTGTAACATTGTGTCTATTTTTTGAAAGAATTTAATGTAACTGGTATAACCCTAATATTACATATTTTAAATTATTATTGTTATCAAACTGATAAAGTAGGTCAATTTAATTTAATTAAAATTTGACTTCAAATATTAAACTGTATATAAGAAAAACTCAATTGAAATATAACTTAAGACTGAGAAAATACTGATTCCTTGCAAGCAACTGAACTGCCTGTGGTAGAAATTGAAAATTTGAAGGTAACTTCTTTATCAGTAGAACTTTTCTCTGCTAAGTAACTTTTTCCTGCTAAGAATATGGGTTATCCAGTCTTTTTACCAAAAATAAGCATTTAAAAAAGTGATTTCAAATGAATTTTTAAATAAAGTACAAGTTAATTTATTTGAAACTTTAAAAAACAAATATGTGGTATTGTGTAATGTGTTTTATACAAACATTGGGGAATTACCTATGAAATTATTTTCCTATAAATGCTCTATTTGAATATCATGGAGGAATTTTAAGAGAAATGTACGAGTAAATACCAGGGACAGGAATAAGCTGTGTACATCAGAGAGGTTTTTGCTGCAATTTTGCTGTTTAACAATTCCAACTGTCTATGCTCCAGTGGCTTAACATAGAAAGCATTTATTTCTCACTAACAGCACTGTATGGAGCCTCAAGAACTGCTGGGCCCAAATGAGATGTTCTGAGTGTGGGTCCAGGCCATGGCTTGTGTTCAGGCTACTCCTATGTCTTCTCATTCTCCTTGGATGACAGCTACATATAGGCATCATCTTATGGCAGATGGCAGAAGTGCAAGAGGACGAGCCAAAGCGTGGACACACAGTAAAGTTTCTGTTTCTGTTACACCCATGAATATTCTGTTGGCCAAAGCAAGCTGCATAGAGAAGCCCAGAGTCAAGGATGCAGGCAAAATATACCTGACTTATTCTAGTGAGACTTTTATAGAACTGCAAAGCAGCATGGCAAAGATTGTGCATGAGTAATTCTTTTACTGAGAGGGAGTGAAGAACTGGGAACATAACCCAATATACCATTTTGGGGAAATCACCATTCCCATATTTCTTGAGGAATAATTTCTGCCTGCCTAATCACGTGTTCTCAGAAATGCAAAACATTTTCAGTCTTATTATATAACATGCAAGAGATTTCTTTTTTGTGGGGGCCTAGGAAACTAAATGCTTGGGTGAATTTTCCCATTCATTTTCGTAGTTCAAAAAAAAGAGAGAAAAATTAGCCAAAGGAAAAACAAATTATTTGTGGTAAAAGTGAAAGTGGACAGCAAACAATCAGCTCTAGATATTCAAAGCAGTTGTTTCTGGAGGCTCCTTCACTGAAATATTTATTAATATCTCTATTTGTGTCTCTCAATCTAAAACAAAATTTTTCCATAAAAATATAGTAAAATATAACTGAAAATATAAGTTTCCTACTTATGTTCTTAATGAGTTCATAAATATTGTACTAATAATTTTGTATAAGAATATTAAATTAAATTATTCTACCAAAATAAACTCTAGATAGATTTTTATTATATCATTTACCAAAGCAATAACAATGAACATATTTAATCTGTATAACTAAAGCAGTGACATGAAGATGTTTTCTTTGGTACCTCACAAATGTTCATCAAGACATTTCTACCCAACATAGGCTGACTCCAAGTGCAAATAATCTGTGTTCGTTTCTATAATGCTTATCTTCTATGAGTTTCTTAACTTGCTGGAAAATACTTAGGTGGTAACATGTTCCACTAAAACCACTGCTGTTAACATTACATAACTGGAATATCACAGATATAACAACTTTAAGTACAAATGAGTTAACATATATAAATATCCCTTATATGATGCTCCACGCTCTTGCCCTGATTAATTGTAATCTAGTCTTTTTGCTTGATTTACCTCACAATATTTTAGAGAATTTCCAGGCATATTTGTATACACCCATGAAATGGCAATGACGTACTTCAGGGACATGAATGATGTCCAGATAAGCTGTACAGAGGCAAACATCTGGAGGATAGAAGCTGCAGTGATTAGTCTTGATCATCACCCTACCTTGATATGCACAGGTGTTGCACTTTCCATTGCCTCTCACTACTCAAAATCCTGGAAAAATTTCACAAAGGGAGGGTTACCATACCCTCTGTCTGTGAGACCTTCCATGAAAGGAGCCCACAAAGCCTGTCTCAGGATGGTAGGAGGCTTGTGTCTGATTTGTTAAATTTCTCAAAGCACATTTGCATCTAGAGTAGTCAAGCTGAACTGAGTAAAAGTAGCCACCACTGCACTAGTAACCAACAACTCCTTCCAGTTCTTCAAACCATTTTGTCAATCAACACCATGTTCTCTTAGTGAGTTTCCTCTGTAGGTCCTTTGGTTTTCTTTCTACTATCTGACAGAAGTTGAAGACTACTCCATTCCATTTTACATATTTGCATATACCCAAACTACATGGGGTCAGAGTAAAAAAGTTCATAAATTAATAGATGCAAACAGAAATGTGGACCACTCAGTGGGATTCAAGTCCTTATTTAACTGGATATGTTTGAGGAAAGATGGGGTTTAACTTGAAAATTCAATGTTTTAGCTACAGATGACCCAAATAAATGCCCTGTTACATTAATATTACACACACGTATGCAGGCTTTTTACATGCATAAATGCTTCTTAAAATTCATGAGTTCATGTTTACTCATGTAAAAATACATTGGTAGCTATAATCATAGTTTCCCCCTGGACATTTTCTTCCAGTTTCTAACTTTCTCCCTAAAAATGTGACACAAAAATGACAACTTGCAGAGGAGAAGATGGCGGAAGAGTAAGACGCGGGGATCACCTTCCTCCTCACAGATACATCAGAAATACATCTACACGTGAAACTTCTCCTATAGAACACCCACCGAACGCTGGCAGAAGACCTCAGACCTCCCAAAAGGCAAGAAAACTCCCTACATACCTGGGCAGGGCAAAAGAAAAAAGAATAAACAGAGACAAAGGAATAGGGACGGGACCTGCACCAGTGGGAGGGAGCCGTGAAGGAGGAAAGGTTCCCACACACTAGGAGCCCCTTCGCGGGCGGAGACTGCGGGTGGCGGAGGGGGGAGCTCCGGTGCCGCGGAGGAGAGCGCAGCAACAGGGTGCAGAGGGCAAAGAAGAGAGATTCCGCAGAGGATCGGTTCCGAACAGCACTCACCAGCCCGAGAGGCTCCTCTGCTCAGCCACCGGGGAGGGCGGGGCTGGGAGCTGAGCCTCAGGCTTCAGTCGGATCCCAGGGAAAGGTCTGGAGTTGGCAGAGTGAAAACAGCCTGAAGGGGTTAGTGCACCACAGCTAGCCGGGAGGGAGTCCAGTTGAAGTCTGGAGCTGCCGAAGAGGCAAGAGACCTTTTCTTCCCTCTTTGCCTGCTGGTGCGCCAGGAGAGGGGTTTAATCGCGCTGCTTAAAGGAGCTCCAGAAACGGGCGCGGAGCTACTGAAGAGACAAGAGACTTTTTCTTGCCTCTTCGCTTCCTGGGGCGCGAGGAGAGGGGATTAGGGCACCGCGTAAAGGAGCTCCAGAAACGGGCGCGAGCCGCGGCTGTCAGCACGGACAGTAGAGACGGGTGTGGGACGCTAAGGTTGCTGCTGCCGCCAGCAAGAGGCCTGTGTGTGAGCACAGGTCACTCTCCACACCGCACCTCCCGGGAGCCCGTGCAGCCCGCCACTGCCGGGGTCCTGGGATCCAGGGACAGCTTCCCCGGGAGAACGCGCGTGCGCACCTCGGGCTGGTGCAGCGTCACACCGGCCTCTGACATCGCGAACTCGCCCCGCCTCCGTGCCCCTCCCTCCCTCTGGCCTGAGTGAGACAGAGCCCCCGAATCAAGTGCTCCTTTAACCCCGTCCTGTCTGAGCGAAGGGCAGACGCCCTCGGACGACCTACACTTAGAGGCGGGGCCAAGGCCAAAGCTGAACCCCAGGAGCTGTGCGAACAAAGAGAGGGGGAGGTTTCTCCCAGCAGCCTCAGAAGCAGCAGGTTAAAGCTCCCCAGTCAACTTGAAGTGCCCTGCATCTGTGGAAAACCTGAATAGACAGCAAAATATCCCAAGTTGAGGAGGTGGACTTTGGGAGCAAGATATACTATTATTTTCCCCTTTTTTCTTTTTGTGAGTGTGTATGTGTGTGCTGCTGTGTGAGATTTTGTCTATATAGCTTTGTTTTCACCGTTTGTCCTAGGGTTAGACCGACCCGAGGTTTTTTTTTTTTTCTGTAATAGAAATTTTTCTTCTTAATAATTATTTTTTATTTTAATAACTGTATTTTACCCTACTTTCTTTTGTCTTCTCCCTTTCTTTCTTCCTTTCTTCCCTCCTTTCCTACTTCCCTCCTTCTTTCCTTCCTCCCTTCCTTCCTTTATTCCCTGCTTCCTTCCTCCCTTCCTTTCTTCCTCTCTTCCTTCCTTTCTTCTTTCCCTCCCTTCCTCCTTCCTTCCTTCCTTCCTTTCTTGCCTTTCTATTTTATTCTTCCCTTTTATTTTGAGCCATGTGGATTAAAGGCTCTTGGCACTCCAGCCAGGTGTCAAGGCTGTGTCTCTGAGGTGGGAGAACCAACCTCAGGACACTGGTCCACAAGAGACCTCTCAGCTCCACGTAATATCAAATGGTGAAAATCTCCCAGAGATCTCCATCTCAACACCAAGACCCAGCTTCACTCAAGGACCAGCAACGAACAGTGCTGAACACCCTATACCCAACAAAGAGCAAGACAGGTCTACAGCCCCATCCATTAGCAGAGAGGCTGCCTAAAATCATACTAAGGCTACCAACATCCCCATACACACCACGAGGCGTGGACCTGCCCACCAGAAAGACAAGATCCACCAGAACAGAGGCACTAGTCCCCCCAACCAGGAAACCTGCTCAACCCACTGAACCAACCTCAGCCACTGGGGACAGCCACCAAAAACAGAGAGAACTAAAAACCTGCAGCCTGCAAAAAGGAGACACCAAACACAGTAAGATAAGCAAAATGAGAAGACAGAAAAACACACAGCAGATGAAGGAGCAAGATAAAAACACACCAGACCTAACAAATGAAGAGGTAATAGTCAGTCTACCTGAAAAGGAATTCAGAATAATGATAGTAAAGATGATTCAAAATCTTGGAAATAGAATAGACAAATTGCAAGAAACAGTTAACAAGGACCTAGAAGAAATAAAGAGGAAGCAAGTAACAATGAGGAACACAATAAATGAAATGAAAAATACTCTAGATGGGATCAATAGCAGAATAACTGAGGCAGAAGGACGGATAAGTGACCTGGAAGATAAAATAGTGGAAATAACTACTGCAGAGCAGAAGAAAGAAAAAAGAATGAAAAGAACTGAGGACAGTCTCAGAGACCACTGGGACAACATTAAACGCACCGACATTCGAATCATAGGGGTCCCAGAAGAAGAAGAGAAAAAGAAAGGGACTGAGAAAATATTTGAAGAGATTATAGTTGAAAATTTCCTTAATATAGGAAAGGAAATAGTCAATCAAGTCCAGGAAGCACAGAGAGTCCCATACAGGATAAACCCAAGGATAAACATGCCAAGACACATAATAATCAAACTGTCAAAAATTAAATACAAAGAAAACATATTAAAAGCAGCAAAGGAAAAACAACAAATAACACATAAGGGAATCCCCATAAGGCTAACATCTGATCTTTTAGCAGAAACTCTACAAGCCAGAAGGGAGTGGCAGGACATATTTAAAGTGATGAAGGAAAAGAACCTACAACCCAGATTACTCTACCCAGCAAGGATCTCATTCAGATTTGATGGAGAAATTAAAACCTTTACAGACAAGCAAAAGCTGAAAGAGTTCAGCACCACCAAACCAGCATTACAACAAATGCTAAAGGAACTTCTCTAAGCAAGAAACACAAGAGAAGGAAAAGACCTACAAGAACAACCTGAAACAATTAAGTAAATGGTAATAGGAACACACATATCAATAATTACCTTAAATGTAAATGGATTAAATGCTCCCACCAAAAGACACAGACTGGCTGAATGGATACAAAAACAGGACCCATATATATGCTGTCTACAAAAGACCCACTTCAGACCTAGGGACACTTACGACTGAAAGTGAGGGGATGGAAAAAGATATTCCATGCAAATGGAAATCAGAAGAAAGCTGGAGTAGCAATTCTCATATCAGACAAAATAGACTTTAAAATAAAAACTATTACAAGAGACAAAGAAGGACACTACATAATGATCAAGGGATCGATCCATGAAGAAGATATAACAATTGTAAATATTTATGCACCCAACATAGGAGCAATATATAAGGCAAATACTAACAGCCGTAAAATGGGAAATCGACAGTAACACAATCATAGTAGGGGACTTTAACACCCCACTGTCACCAATGGACAGATCATCCAAAATGAAAATAAATAAAGAAACACAAGCTTTAAATGATACATTATACAAGATGGATTTACTTGATATTTATAGGACATTCCATCCAAAAACAACAGAATACACATTTTTCTCAAGTGCCCATGGAACATTCTCCAGGATAGATCATATCTTGGGTCACAAATCTAGCCTTGGCAGATTTAAGAAAATTGAAATCGTATCAAGTATCTTTTCTGACCACAACGCTATGAGACTAGATATCAATTACAGGAAGATATCTGTAAAAAATACAAACACATGGAGGCTAAACAATACACTACTTAATAACGAAGTGATCACTGAAGAAATCAAAGAGGAAATCAAAAAGTACTTAGAGACAAATGACAATGGAGACACGATGACCCAAAACCTATGGGATACAGCAAAAGCAGTTCTAAGAGGGAAGTTTATAGCAATACAATCATACCTTAAGAAACAAGAAACATCTCGAATAAACAACCTAACTTTGCACCTAAAACAAATAGAGAAGGAAGAACAAAAAAACCACAAATTTAGCAGAAGGAAAGAAATCATAAAGATCAGATCACAAATTAATGAAAAAGAAATGAAGGAAACAATAGCAAAGATCAATAAAAGTAAAAGCTGGTTCTTTGAGAAGATAAATAAAATTGATAAACCATTAGCCAGACTCATCAAGAAAAAAAGGGAGAAGACTCAAATCAATAGAATTAGAAATGAAAAACGAGATGCAACAACTGACATGGCAGAAATACAAAAGAGTATTAGAGATTACTACAAGCAACTCTATGCCAATAAAATAGACAACCTGGAAGAAATGGACAAATTCTTAGAAATGCACAACCTGCCAAGACTGAACCAGGAAGAAATAGAAAATATGAACAGACCAATCACAAGCACTGAAATTGAAACTGTGATTCAAAATCTTCCAACAAACAAAAGCCCAGGACCAGATGGCTTCACAGGCAAATTCTATCAAACATTTAGAAAAGAGCTAACACCTATCTTTCTCAAACTCTTCCAAAACATAGCAGAGGGAGGAACACTCCCAAACTCATTCTATGAGGCCACCATCACCCTGATACCAAAACCAGACAACGACGTCACAAAGAAAGAAAACTACAGGCCAATATCACTGATGAACATAGATGCAAAAATCCTCAACAAAATACTAGCAAACAGAATCCAACAGCACATTAAAAGGATCATACACCATGATCAAGTGGGGTTTATTCCAGGAATGCAAGGATTCATCAATATACGCAAATCAATCAATGTGATACACCATATCAACAAACTGAAGGAGAAAAACCATATGATCATCTCAATAGATGCAGAGAAAGCTTTTGACAAAATTCAACACCCATTTATGATAAAAACCCTGCAGAAAGTAGGCATAGAGCGAACTTTCCTCAACATAATAAAGGCCATATATGACAAACCCACAGCCAGCATTGTTCTCAATGGTGAAAAACTGAAACCATTTCCACTAAGATCAGGAACAAAACAAGGTTGCCCACTCTTACCACTCTTATTCAACCTAGTTTTGGAAGTTCTAGCCACAGCAATCAGAGAAAAAAAAAGAAATAAAAGGCATCCAAATAGGAAAAGAAGAAGTAAAGCTGTCACTGTTTGCAGATGACATACTACACATAGAGAATACTAAGGATGCTACCAGAAAACTACTAGAACTAATCAATGAATTTGGTAAAGTAGCAGGATACAAAATTAATGCACAGAAATCTCTGGCATTCTTATACACTAACGATGAAAAATCCGAGAGGGAAATTAAGAAAACACTCCCATTTACCACTGCAACAAAAAGAATAAAATATCTAGGAATAAACCTACCTAAGGAGACAAAAGACTTGTATGCAGAAAACTATAAGACACTGATGAAAGAAATTAAAGATGACACAAATAGGTGGAGAAATATACCATGTTCTTGGATTGGAAGAATCAACATTGTGAAAATGAATCTATTACCCAAAGCAATCTACAGATTCAATGCAATCCCTATCAAATTACCACTGGCATTTTTTACAGAACTAGAACAAAAAAATGTCACAATTTGTATGGAAACACAAAAGACCCCGAATAGCCAAAGCAATCTTGAGAATGAAAAATGGAGCTGGAGGAATCAGGCTCCCTGACTTCAGACTATACTACAAGGCCACAGTAACCAAGACAGTATGCTACTGGCACAAAAACAGAAATATAGATCAATGGACCAGGATAGAAAGCCCAGAGATAAACCCACACACATATGGTCACCTTATCTTTGATAAAGGAGGGAAGGATATGCAATGGAGAAAAGACAGCCTCTTCAGTAAGTGGTGCTGGGAAAACTGGACAGCTACCTGTAGAAGTATGAAATTAGAACACTCCCTAACACCACACACAAAAATAAACTCAAAGTGGGTTAAAGACCTACATGTAAGGCCAGACACTATCAAACTCTTAGAGGAAAACATAGGCAGAACACTCTATGAGATAAACCACAGCAAGATCCTTTTTGACCCATCTCCTAGAGAAATGGAAATAAAAACGAAAATAAACAAATGGGACCTAATGAAACTTAAAAGCTTTTGCATAGCAAAGGATACCATAAACAAGACCAAAAGACAACCCTCAGAATGAGAGAAAATATTTGCAAATGAAGCAACTGACAAATGATTAATCTCCAAAATTTATAAGCAACTCATGCAGCTCAATAAAAAAAAACAAACAACCCAATCCAAAAATGGGCTGAAGAACTAAATAGACATTTCTCCAAAGAAGATATACAGATTGCCAACAAACACATGAAAGAATGCTCAATATCATTAATCATTACAGAAATGCAAATCAAAACTACAATGAGATATCACCTCACACCGGTCAGATTGGCCATCATCAAAAGCTCTAGAAACAATAAATGCTGGAGAGGGTGTGGAGAAAAGGGAACCCTCTTGCACTGCTGGTGGGAATGTAAATTGATACAGCCACTATGGAGAACAGTATGGAGGTTCCTTAAAAAACTACAAATAGAACTACCATATGACCCCACAATCCCAGTACTAGGCATATACCCTGAGAAAACCATAATTCAAAAAGAGTCATGTACCAAAATGTTTATTGCAGCTCTATTTACGATAACCAGGACATGGAAGCAACCTAAGTGTCCATCAACAGATGAATGGATAAAGAAGATGTGGCACATATATACAATGGGATATTACTCAGCCATAAAAAGAAATGAAACTGAGTTATTTGTAATGAGGTGGAAAGACCTGGAGTCTGTCATACGGAGTGAAGTAAGTCAGAAGGATAAAAACAAATACCGTATGCTAACACATATATATGGAATCTAAGAAAAAAAATGTCATGAAGAGATTAGTGGTAGGACTGGAATAAAACACAGACCTAGGGGGCTTCCCTGGTGGCGCAGTGGTTGAGAATCCGCCTGCCGATGCAGGGGACACGGGTTTGTGCCCTGGTCCGGGAAGATCCCACATGCCGCGGAGCAACTAAGCCTGTGAGCCATGGCCGCTAGGCCTGCGCGTCCGGAGCCTGTGTTCCGCAATGGGAGAGGCCACAACAGTGAGAGGCCCGCATACCGCAAAAAAAAAAAAAAAAAAAAAAAACACAGACCTACTAGAGCATGGACTTGTGGATATGGGGAGGGGGAAGGGTAAGCTGTGATGATGTGACAGAGTGGCAGGGACATATACACACTACCAAAAGTAAATTAGATAGCTAGTGGGAAGCTGCAGCATAGCACAGGGAGTTCACCTCTGTGCTTTGTGACCACCTAGAGGGGTGGGATAGGGAGGGTGGGAGGGATGGAGACACAAGAGGGAAGAGATATGGGGACATATGTATATGTATAACTGATTCACTTTGTTGTAAAGGAGAAACTAACACACTTTTGTAAAACAGTTATACTCAAATAAAGATGTTTATTGAAAAAAAAAAAAAAAAAAAAAGAACAACAATAAGCCTATAGATACCGAGAACATGATTGGTGGTTGTAAGGGTGGGGTAAGATGGGAGAAAAGGGTGAACTGGGTTTTTGTTTTACTTTGCTTTAGTTTAAATAAATTGAATAAAAATTTTAAAAGTCCAAAAAAAAAAAAAAGACAACTTATCTCACATATAAGCAATCATAAGAACATTCTGAATTTTGATAAAGTTCAATAAAATAAAGTCTATTATTAGCACTTTAAAGGAAATTTAAATGAAGTCAAGAAATGGTTGAGTTTTAAGCAAAACATGCATATATATATATATATATATATATATATATAAATATACATATAAACTCCTGAATGAATGGTGACTAGGAAACATGGATTTTAAAAATCCAGTTTATTTATTAGACCACATGAAACTCTTTCATTAAGTGTATCAAATGTTGAAAAAATTATTTAACTTGTGTGAGATTCACTGTATATTTCCAGTGGGACAAAGTTTTGATTTTACATGTAGGATGTTCCCTAATTTTTTTCAACACATATTTAGTGGATGCCTACCACGTGCCAGGTAAAGGACAGGTAGCTGTGAGAAGCAGCCTAGCCAGAGAAAAAAGCATGTGAATAAAATCAAACAAGGATATAAGAATAAGGATTTGAGGTTGTTTAATATAATAGGAGTTTAGAATTAAGAGGAAAGGAGTGCCAACAAATTGAGCCATTTATAAGGATCAGAATACACTAGAATTTGTAATAAGTTTGGACTTTGTCCTGAGTATAATGGAAAATCATTGAAGCAGTATAAGCAGGTAAATGACATGACTAAAGAAAGATAACTGAAGTATAGAGGCCAGATTAGAGGGAATGAAGTTAAAGAAAGGACACCAGCTAAAAGGTTACATAGTCTAAACAAGAGATGTTATATAGGATTAAAATTAATGTAATGGGAGAGAGAAAAGTGGAAAAGTTGAAGCTGTATTTTGGAGGTAGAATCAATACAATTAGGTGATTACTTGCATTATGGGATAAGAGGCAGAGAAAGTCAACAATACCCAGGTTTGGGTCTCAAATGATGGAGTGTATAGTGTATGATTCATTGGGAGAAGTACCACAAAGGGAGTTGTATGTCATGTAAGGAGGAAGATGACTGTGGTGGGGCATACATGAGATTAAGATGACTGTGGATTTACATGTGGAAATATCCAATAGGTACATGGAGTATAAGCTCTAATAAGAGAACTGGGTTAGGAACATCCACATGGGAGTCATTAACATTTTGTAATATTGGAAGCCCTAGGAGTAGGCAAGATAATCCAGAAAGGGTGTTCAAGAGAACAGAATAGAGTCCTAGGATGGAATCCTCCAATTTTCCAACACTTTAAGAAAGGCAGGAGTAAAGGATGCAACAATGGGCATTGGTAAGTTGAGGCCAGAGAGGTAGACAGAACACCAGGACAAGAAGTTGGCCCCCCTAAAACAGAGTTTGTTTCTAGACTGGTAACAAATGCTGTTAGGAGGTTAAGTACGATGAAGGATTAGTTTCTATTATATTTAGTAACATGGAATTAGTAGCTTAACTTTATAAAACAAGTATCAATGAAGTTGTGGGGGCAGCAACTAGATTGCAACGGTTTTAGGAATTAACCATTCCTTAAAGAATGAGAAGGGGGAAGTGAGCCAGGAGACAAATTCCACAGTGATACTAAAGGGAAGGACAGTGAGGAGCATCTAGGTCAGGGGAGAAAGAGATGAGATAGTAAGGATATAAGACAAAAATTATACTGCTTTGTTCTAATTGTTAGGTGATTTTTATCTCAATCATTTGTAATACTAATATATGCTCAGAAGATTTAAAAATAGCTACATGAAAAGGAATTAAAAATCTATCGCAGGAATAGTGGAAACAGGAAATCCTGAAATGCTATAACACTGTTGTCAACTCCAATGGTCCTGTATCTGTGACATCTGAAAATACTATAAAACCCAAAATAGTAGTTTTAAAGGACTTAGGCTTTAAAAGTTAGTAGAATTAGATCTTTAACTGAGGTGTCTTGGGCATCTTTTTTGCACTGGGAACTCCACTCTGAAGTGCTGGGAGCAAGGCCTCTGCATGTGGCACCCTATGAGCAAGTGAAACTAAACTAACCACAAAGGAAAATAAGGTCAGCCGTATACAATCAGTTGAAGGCCTTAATAGAACAAAGACTGACCTCCCTCAGCAAGAAGGAATTCTGACAAAAGACTGCCTTTAGACTAGGACTGTAACTCTCCCCTGGGTCTCCAGCCTGCCAGCCTACCTTAAGGATTTTGTACTTACTGAAGACTGAAAGCCTCCAAAATCATATGAGAAAATTAATATTGAGAAAAATTAAGTGACATGAAAGTCACATATTCAGGATGCTGGTGATCCTGAATTCAAATCCATATCTTTCTGATGGAAAAACCTGCGTTCTTAATCACTCTGCAATATGGGACAAAAATGAGGGAAGGTGAGAAAACAGAGCTGCACAGATGATAAGAAACCTGTACCACATCATTCAGCATTCTTGGTGCTCTGGTCAGGTGTCAGGCCTGAGCCTCCAAGGTGGGAGAGGCAAGTCAAGGACAATGGACCACCAGAGACCTCCTGGTCCCATGTAATATTAATCAGCAAGAGCTCTCCCAGAGATCTTGGTCTCAATGCTAAGACCCAGCTTCACCCAATGGCCAGCAAGCTCCAGTGCTGGATGCCCTATGCCAAACAACTATCAAGACAGGAGCACAACACCACCCATTAGGAGAGAGGCTGCCTAAAGTCATACTAAGTTCACAGACACCCTGAAACACACCACTGGACACTGCCCTGCCCACCAGAGTGAAAAGATCCAGCCCCACCCACCAGAACACAGGCACCAGTGCCCCCCCACGAGGAAGCCTACACAAGCCACTGA
This sequence comes from Kogia breviceps, assembly GCF_026419965.1. NCBI lineage: Eukaryota > Metazoa > Chordata > Mammalia > Artiodactyla > Physeteridae > Kogia > Kogia breviceps. The sequence goes on from NC_081312.1 coordinate 54,229,809, forward strand.
ACCAACCTCACCCACTGGGAGCAGACACCAGAAATAAGAGGAACTACAAACCTGCAGCCTGTGAAAAGGATACCCCAAACACAGTAAGTTAAACAAAAAGAGAAGACAGAGAAATATGCATCAGATGAAGAAGAAAGCTAAAAACCCTCCAGACCAAACAAATGAAGAGGAAACAGGCAGTCTACCTGAAAAAGAATTCAGAGTAATGATAGTAAAGATGATCAAAAATCTCTGAAATAGAATGAAGAAAATTCAAGAAACATTTAACAAGGACCTAGAAGAACTAAAGAGCAAGCAAACAATGATGAACAACACAATAAATGAAATTAAAATACTCTAGAAGGAATCAATAGCAGAATAACTGAGGCAGAACGGATAAGTGACCAGGAAGACAGAATAATGGAAATAACTGCTGCAGAGCAGAATAAAGAAAAAGGAATGAAAAGAATTGAGGACAGTCTCAGAGACCTCTGGGACAACATTAAAGGCACCAAAATTTGAATTACATGGGTCCTGGAAGAAGAAGAGAAAAAGAAACCATCTGAGAAAATATATGAGGAGATTTATTTGAAAATTCCCTAACATGGGAAAAGAAATAGTCAGTCAAGTCCAGGAAGTGCAGAGAGTCCCATACAGGAGAAATCCAAGGAGAAACATGCCAAGACACATATTAATCAAGCTATCAAAAATTAAATACAAAGAAAAACATTAAAAGAAGCAAGGAAAAATCAACAAATAACATACAAGGGAATCCCCATAAGGTTAACAGCAAATCTTTCAGCAGAAACTCTGCAAGCCAGAAGGGAGTGGCAGGACATATTTAAAATTATGAAAGGGTAAAACATACAACCAAGATTACTCTACCCAGCAAGGATCTCTTTCAGATTTGATGGAGAAATTAAAACCTTTACAGACAAGCAAAAGCTAAGAGAATTCAGCATCACCAAACCAGCTTTACAGCAAATGATAAAGGAACTTCTCTAGGCAGGAAACTTAAGAGAAGGAAAAGACCTACAAAAACAAACCCAAGACAATTAAGAAAACGGTAATAGGAACATACATATCGACAATTACCTTAAATGTAAATGGATTAAATGACCAAACCAAAAGACACAGACTGGCTGAATGGTACAAGAAGAAGACCTGTATATATGCTGTCTACAAGACACACACTTCAGACCCAGGGACACATACAGACTGAAAGTGAGGGGATGGAAAAAGATATTCCATGCAAATGGAAATCCAAAGAGCTGGAGTAGCAATTCCCATATCAGACAAAATAGACTTTAAAACAAAGACTATTACAAGAGACAAAGAAGGACACTACATAATGATCAAGGGATCAATCCAAGAAGAAGATATAACAATTGTAAATATTTATGCACCAAACATAGGAGCACCACAATACATAAGGCAAATGCTAACAGCCATAAAAGGGGAAATCAACAGGAGAACAATAATAGTAGGGGACTTTAACATCCCAATTTCACCAATGGACAGATCATCCAAAATGAAAATAAATAAGGAAACACAAGCTTTAAATGACACAATAGACCAGATAGACTTAATTGATATTTCTAGGACATTCCATCCCAAAACAACAGAATACACTTTACTCTAAAGTGCTCATGGAACATTCTCCAGAATAGATCACATCTTGGGTCACAAATCAAGCCTTGGTAAATTTAAGAAAACTGAAATTGTATCAAGTATCTTTTGCGACAACAATGCTATGAGATTAGATATCAGTTACAGGAAACAAAATGTAAAAAATACAATCACGTGGAGGTTAAACAATACACTATGAAATAACCAAGAGATCACTGAGGAAATCAAAAAATACCTAGAAACAAATGACAATGAAAACACGATGGCCCAAACCCTATGGGATGCAGCATAAGCAGTTCTAAGAGGGAATTTTATAGCAACACAATCCTACCTCAAGAAACAAGAAAAATCTCAAATAAAAAACCTAAACTCATACCTAAAGCAATTACAGTAAGAACAATTAAAAAAACCCAAAGTTAGCAGAAGGAAAGAAATCATAAAGATCAGATCAGAAATAAATGAAAAAGAAATGAAGAAAACAACAGCAAAGATCAATAAAACAAAAAGCTGGTTCTTTGAGAAGATAAACAAAATTGATAAAACATTTGCCAGACTCATCAAGAAAAAAAGGGGGAAGACTCAAATCAACAGAATTAGAAATGAAAAAGGAGAAGTAACAACTGACATGGCAGAAATACAAAGGATTGTGAGACACCACTACAACCAACTCTATGCCAATAAAATGGACAATCTGGAAAAAATGGACAAATTCTTAGAAAAGTACAACCTTCCAAGACTGAACCAGGAAGAAATAGAAAATATGAATAGACCAATCACAAGCACTGAAATTGAAACTGTGATTAGCCCAGGAGCAGATGACTTCACAGGTGAATTCTATCAAACATTTAGAGAAGACTTAACACATATCCTTCTCATAGTCTTCCAAAATATAGCAGAGGGAGGAACACTCCCAAGCTCATTCTACAAGGTCACCATCACCCTGATACCAAACCAGACAAAGATGTCACAAAAAAGAAAACTACTGGCCAATATCACTGATGAAAATAGATGCAAAAATCCTCAACAAAATACTAGAAAACAGAATCCAAAAACACATTAAAAGGATCATACACCATGAACAAGTGGGATTTATCCCAGGGATGCAAGGATTTTTCATATGCAAATCAATCAATGTGATACACCATATTAACAAATTGAAGGAGAAAGACCATATGATCATCTCAATAGATGCAGAATAAGCTTCTGACAAAATTCAACACTGATTTGTGATAAAAAAATGTCTCCAGAAAGTGAGAATAGAGGGAACCTACCTCAACATAATAAAGGCCATATATGACAAACCCACAGCCAACATCATTCTCATTGGTGAAAAAATGAAACCATTTCCTCTAAGACCAGGAAAAAGACAAGGTTGCCCATCTTCACCACTGTTATTCAACACACTTTTGGAAGTTTTAGCCCCAGCAATCAGAGAAGAAAAGGAAATAAAAAGAATCCAAATCAGAAAAGAAGAAGTAAAACAGTCACTGCTTGCAGATGACATGATACTATACATACAGAATCCTAAAGATGCTGCCAGAAAACTACTAGAGCTAATCAATGAATTTGGTAAATTTTCAGGATACAAAATTAATGCACAGAAATCTCTTGCATTCCTATACACTAAAGACAAAAAATATGAAAGAGAAATTAAGGAAACACTCCCATTTATCACTGCAACAAAAAGAATAAAATACCTAGGAATAAACCCACTTAAGGAGACAAAAGAGACCTGTATGCAGAAAACTATAAGACACTGATGAAAGAAATTAAAACGGTACAAACAGATGGAGAGATATATCATGTCTTTGGATTGGAAGAATCAACATTGTGAAAATGACTATACCACCCAGAGCAATCTACAGATTCTATGCAATCCCTATCAAGTTACCAATGGCATTTTGCACAGAACTAGAACAAAAAATTTTACAATTTGTATGGAAACACAAAAGACCCCGAATAGACAAAGCAATTTTGAGAAAGAAAAACAGAGATGGAGGAATCAGGCTCCCTGTCTTCAGACTACACTACAAATCTACAGTAATCAAGACAGTATGGTACTAGCACAAAAAAAAGAAATATAGATCAATGGAACAGGACAGAAAGTCCAGAGGTAAACCCACACTCATATGGCCACCTTATCTGTGACAAAGGAGGGGAGAATATACAATGGAGAAAAGACAGCCTCTTCAATATGTGTTGCTGGGGAAACTGGACAGCTGCATATAAAAGAATGAAACTAGAACAATACACAACCATACACAAAAATAAACTCAAAACAGATTAAAGAGCCAAATGTAAGGCCAGACACTACAAAACTCAGAGGAAAACATAGGCAGAACACTCTATGACATAAATCACAGCAAGAACCTTTTTGACCCACCTTCTAGAGAAACAGAAATAAAAACAAAATTAAACAAATGAGACCTAATGAAACTTTGCACAGCAAAGAAAACCATAAACAAGATGAAAAGACAACCCTCAGAATGGGAGAAAATACTTGCAAACGAAGCAACTGATAAAGAATTAATCTCCAAAATATAGAAGCAGCTCTTGCAGCTCAATATCAAAAAAACAAACAATCCAGTCCAATAATGGGCAGAAGACCTAAACAGACATTTCTCTAAATAAGATATACAGATTGCCAACAAACACATGAAAGGATGCTCAACATCACTGATCATTAGAGAAATGCAAATCAAAACTACAGTGAGGTATCACCTCACACTAGTCAGAATGGCCAGCATCTAAAAATCTACAAACAATAAATGCTGGAGAGGGTGTGGAGAAAAGGGAACCCTCTTGCACTGTTGGTGGGAATGTAAACTGATGCAGCCACTATGGAGAACAGTATGAAGTTTCCTTAAAAAACTAAAAATAGAACTACCATATGACCCAGCAATCCCACTACCAGGCATATACTCTGAGAAAACCAGAATTCAAAAAGACACATGTACCACAATATTCACTGCAGCACTATATACAATAGCCAGGACATGGAACCAACTTAATTGTCCATCGACAGATGAATGGATAAAGATGTGGCACATATATACAGTGGAATATTATTCAGACATAAAAATCAACAAAATTGAGTTATTTGTAGTGAGGTGGATGGACTTAGAGTCTGTCATACAGAGCGAAGTAAGTCAGAAAGAGAAAAACAAATACTGTAGGGTAACACATATATATGGAACATAAAAAAAAAAAAAAAAGGTTCTGCTGAACCTAGGGGCAGGACATGAATAAAGACGCAGACATAGAGAATGGACTTGAGGACATGGGGAGGGGGAAGGGTAAGCTTAAGCTGGGACCAAGTGAGAGAGTAGCATGGACATATATACACTACCAAATGTAAAATGGATAGCTAGTGGGAAGCAGCTGCATAGCACAGGGAGATCATCTCAGTGCTTTGTGTCCACCTAGATGGGTGGGATTGGGAGGGTGGGAAGTAGGCACAAGAGGGAGGGGGTTTAAGGATATATGTATACGTATAGCTGATTCACTTTGTTATACAGCAGAAAGTAACACAACATTGTAAAGCAATTATATTCCAATAAAGATGTAAAAAATGTAGTAGAATTAGTAAATAAAATATATTGCTAGAAAAATATTTATTTATGTTATCATAAACATCATTTACTTAAACTCCAATTGCAGATTATACATGGTCTTTGGAATATACCTTATTTTCAAAGTGATGTTTTGCCTGATGTCCTCCTTGGCCAGTGAAAGTATTTTCTAATTTTTAAGAAGTTTTTTTTACAGAAGAAACCCATTCCTATTACATAGATCTTTATTGTAAGTTTTAAATTCACTGTTTCTAAAATAGCTTCATTTATTAATTTATGTGTTAAACTCATTTATTCACTCTACCTTCTTTAAGGACCACTATGTACCACATACTATAATACAGTTGGAGATTTGGTGGATATATTAGAAGAAATAGTTCTTCCTTTTATGAAGTTTAGAGTCTAGGGATGATGGCTAGCAAGGAACGGGTAAATTCAAATAGGAAGAATGTTAATAGGCTTTATTAACATGTATAACATGGTAATCAAGTCTACTTTGAGGATTTATGGAAGGGTATGGATAGCCAGAGGACATCATAACTCCATAAGCTTGTATGAAAATTTAAAACTATAATTGTATAAAATACCTTTACTTCACATGAATCTATATTAACATGAATCAGAGTAACTAAACCCTTAGAAAGTTATTTTTAATGAAAGAAGTTCATTATAGTTACCAGTTACCAGAAAGGAGAGAGTGTAATTTATATAATATTAAAAGCTAAAAAAAAAATGGGATTCTTTAGAAAAAAGATGCTATGGATAATTGCATTTTCTGGTTAATTGAGGGCTAAGAGTTTTTCCTGCAATGTCACATTTGAATTGAAACATTATTTTTTGGATAATCATGTGTTTCAATAGGCTACAAGACTATAATTTGAAAAATCCCTCATTGTTCCTACTGTGAATGTAACATTTGGGAGGCATACATTCTAATCACCTTTCCATACACGAAAGAAAAGCCAATGCAGATATTTTAAATATAGGGGTATTTAAAATTTCTTGTTAGACTCACTCTGACTTATTTTTTAGGTAGGACTACCACCTGCTCTACTGTTATTTAAATGTTGGCAGTGATTTAAACACAGGGGAAATGTTACAACGGGGACCTAACCCTTCTTATAAATCATCCCGAAGGACACGTATTTTAGCCTGTCATTTCACGGGAGGATATTATTAAAAGTGAGCTCGGCACAACATGCAGTTCAAAACAAATTTGTTGCTGATGCCTTCAACATGCATAACATTTTCACTAGTTGCTGATAGAAGTGGAGGAGGGAAGAACACCAGCTGATTCACCTGCCTAAATAATTGCTTTCCCTTCAGTTAAGAGCAAGTCAGCTGTTTTTCTTCGTTAATACAGGATGTGTGCATTTCTACAGGAGCTCTTTTCTGTTGCTGGGCACAGGAAAGATAGATTCATTGGTTAGACACACTGGTGGAACTAACATAGTTATTATGTCAACTTTTGTTCCTAAGAGGTCCTTCACCAAGTTCTAATGATGTTAACATTTTGAAACACCACTGACACACTTTCATTCCTTCCTCCCTCCTTCCCTCCATTCCTTCCTTGCCTTTCTTTCTTACTTAATAAATCCCATTGGCTCCCTATAAATACATATTATTGAGTTTATTTTTGTTCTTTTCCAAAAATGTTTTGAGGCGACTCTCAAAAAAATGCATGTAAACTAACTTAGTAAATTAAAGATAGACTATCATGCTGAAGGAATATATATTTTAAATGATACGGTCACTGAATAAATTTGTACTTTGGTCAGGTACTTCCCGACATCCTGGGCAAAAAGGAGAAAACAAATTAATAGTTCTTGTCATCAAAAAGCAAGCATTACATCATCATCTCAGGAGAGAAAATTCTTCCTGGCACAAATTACAAAAGAAATTTCTCACATGGAAACTGATGTAGAAATGATACAATGCATACAACTAATGAAATAATTAGCTGCTATAAAACAATGAGTTCATCATTATGTTCCTTTAAAAATGAAGTGAATTTATCATTTACTTAAATCCTTATGTTTTATCTGTGTTCTAGGGCCACTGTGTAAAGAGTTAATATATTTGGATTAGGTGAAAACACCCTAATATTGGTTCCATGGATATATAATAGTTTTAAATTCATGCATACATCAAAAGGCCTATTGTTCGCTACAAGGTAAAAATTTAAATGAACTTCATTTCCCAGCATAGGTCTATTAATTACATTTTTAAAAAAAGCTTAGTAAATTTCCCTAATAAAAAACAAAATGTAGTTATATTTCAAGTACAATTACATATTGAGTTCTGCCCCCAGGACATTTGAAATCATACTGTACTTTATTTTTAAAATTTTTTAAAATTTATCTATTTTATTTATTTATTTTTGGCTGCATTGGGTCCTCATTGCTGTGCACGGGCTTTCTCTAGTTGCAGCAAGCTGGGGCTACTCTTAGTTGCGGTGTGTGGGCTTCCCATCGCGGTGGCTTCTCCCATTGCAGAGCATGGGCTCTAGGCACGTGGGCTTCAGTAGTTGTAGCTCATGGGCTCAATAATTGTGGCTTGTGGGCTCTAGAGCACAGGCTCAGTAGCTGTGGCACATCGGCCTAGTTGCTCCGCGGCATGTGGGATCCTCCCCGACCAGGGCCCGAACCCGTGTCCCCTGCATTGGCAGGCGGATTCCTAACCACTGCGCCACTAGGGAAGCCCCATACTGTACTTTAGAGACCACTGAGTGCCTGGGAATGCTCTTGTGGTACAATATAAAATAATTAAAACAAGATAAAACATGTACATGAGGAAATGACTTGTGATTTTTACACTGAAAGTGGATGGCAACTTTTTAAAGTAGTCTTTTGTTTTCCTCCCACATTATATGAAAAGGGATATATTTATAATATGTTGCTTATAAACTGCCTCCCCTGCCCCAATCCCATAAGTTAGACTCAATACAAGATTTAGAGCAGAGGGGTAAGGACAATAAAACAATAATTGAATTCTGACTTGTAGGAATGAGCTGTTTCTATCAATTATGTATTTAGCACTCTGGTCTATAAAATTAACATGATATATGAGCCCCATTTTAAAGAATATGTATATGTGAAATTCTTATAGAACCTTAGCAGCTGAGAAAATTTTCCTTTCTTAATAAATTTTAATTTTAAGAATATATAAGTAAAGCAAAGTGTTTAAGAGCTTAGGCTCTAGACCCAGACTTCCTGATTTATCTGGGGCCCTTCCCGCTGACTTAGTTGATTACTTGGACAAATCACTTGAATGGTCTTGCCTCTAGTTCTCTTATCTATAAAATAGGATAATATTTTAGTAGTATGTAACTTATAACATTGTTGGGAGGAGTAAATAAGTTATTGCAGGTAAAACATTTAGAATATTTCCTAGAGTATGTGGGAAAAATATTAGATATTTTATGATTATTCATAATATCTTATACGGGAAACTAGATTTTCCTTCAATGTAAAGACCATGAGGGAAATAATAACAAAATTTCAGATCAGTAGTTGTTCACTGGAATGGTACTGCTCAGGTGATATTTGGAAATAGGTGTATGGGTGAGAGGTGAATTGGAGTTACCTTATGGACTCAGGAAAGTAGGCGGGTGGAGTGCTTGCTACTGTCATTTAGAGAATAGAGAAGGGAGAGGCTAAAGGTCCTGCAATGTGCAGGAAGGCACCATAAAATGATAAATATCTTGCCCCAAATGCCAACAGATCCCTAGGTGAGATACATTACCATGGGAATCAAGCTCTAAGACCCAGTGAAAGGTCTCTATGGCTGCAAGAGGCATTTTAAAAATTATTATTATTTTTAAGGTTATGTAAGGCACGTCTTGAGAAATAGATTAAAAGAAGGACACTCTAACATGTGAAAATGGTTTAAATGGTATGGGAGAGAAGAATATCAGCAGGCATTTTTATATAATTCATTTCAACTAGCAACTCAAGAAGAGTTTTCTTGCACAAACCTAGTGAGTCAGGAAAACAAAATTGTTGAAGTTTACAGAAGCAATCTCAACATGCCTATAGCATGACTTAGTATGTCACCTGGGTTTAAAAATAAAACTACAACAACCTCTCCTTAGGACATAAAGTAGATAAACAGATACGTTTTTTGAATTATTGGAAACAAAATTTTTGAGATGTAAAAATTTTTTATATATTGGTTTGAGGGCTAAACACATTTTTTTCCTAAAGAATATTTGTGTTTTGTGAGTTGTTAGTAATCACATTAATTGTGAGGCTTTCCTCTGACCCAATTAATTCTTATTTTCCCTGTAACTGAGACCAGTTGGTGGCTGTCCTAGACTTAAAAGCTGAGGAATAAACATTTCTTAACCTACAGACAAGAAGGTGAACAGTAAATTGAGATGGAGAAAAGTTTTCTCATTGTAAGGTCCATCCAAATAAGCTATTCTTCAAGGTCAAAGAGATTAAAAAAATATATACGGTCAATTCTAAAAAAAATACATAGCAGCATTGTCCAATAGAAATACTGATATAATACGAGCCACAAATGTAAGGCATACAATTAATTTTAAATCTTAAATTTAAAATTTTTCTAGTAGCCATATTTTTTCAGAAGACTTTATTTTTATTTGAATTTTATTTTATTTATTTTTTTATACAGAAGTTCTTATTAATTATCTGTTTTATACATATTAGTGTATATATGTCAATCCCAATCTCCCAGTTCATCCCACCATCACCCCCCACCCCCGCTAGTAGCCATATGAAAATAAAGTAAAAAGGAACAGGTGAGATTAATTCACTAATTTCAATAATATATTTCATATATCCAAAATATTATTTCAAAATGCAATCAATATAAAATTGATATATTTACATTCTTTTGTTTATACTGAGTCTTCAGAATCCACGTAAGGCACATCTCAATGTGGGCTAGCCACATTTCAAGTGCTCAACAGCCACATGTGACTACTGGCTACTGTATTGATCAGTACAGGTCCCCAATGTCTTCTATATCCTCTACCAACTCTTTTCAAATCTTTTGTCTTTTTTTAAGGATCTAAGTGCCTTCAGTATATCCTGTTGAGTTTTAAAGAGTTAATGAAGAACCAAATATTTATCACAGATATCAGCACATTATTCCTCTTTCTGACCTCAAGGATCTTATATTACAATAAAAGAAGTAAAACATATATAGAAATAACCATAAGACACAGAATATATTGAAAAAGTAAGAATTTTTATAAATGATGTCATAGGGTTTATGTCTTGAAACAATATTTCTTCCATGCCTCTATTTTGCACCATCTTCCTTCCTATTTATGTTTCCACATCAAATCCTTTTTCCCCACTATATAAATAAATGATAATGGGAATTTAATTTATTATAGTTCCAAAGCAGTTAAATAAAATAGAATATATTCCTCATTTTAACAATCACATGAACCTAGGAATTGTAAAATACATTTTATATGATAAAAAACGTATATCTCAAAATAAAAAATCAATGCTAAAAATCACCCAGAGATTATAAAGGAAAATAAAGAAGAAAAAATTAATTAGGAATAATTTATTCCCAAAGAAGTATTATGGCATCATTATCCTTTATGTCCTATTTCTCTAGATGGTAGAAAATAGTAATCCGTTGTTAACAATATCAGTTTCTACAGGAAAAGTCAGAGTGAGTAGTTCCTCCTCCTGCCAAGTCTGTATACCCCTTTTTTGCTATCATACATAGGAATTCTATTATGTCTCCTTTTTGTATACATAAACACTCTTAGCAACAAGTAAAGAAAAAAAACTGAATGGATTTACACTGTGCTGGCTCTGAGACTTAAAGCTTATCCGTGAGAGGTATATGTGAATGCCCATGTTTAATTCAATAGTTATTCAGTTGAGGACCTCAAAGAATGAACATATATGTTTGTATCTCATAGAAGTAGGGAGGCCACCTGGGGACACAACTTGTAGTTGGAATGTCAAACACTATAACTGGGCTCTTTTCTTGTACTTGAAGTTCAAAAGAACAGTTTGACATGTCCTGCTGTTTTTTATACTGAATAAATGATGCTTGGGGTATGTACTATTGGACATGTACTGAGTCTCTCAGATTACCTACGCAGCAAGCATAAATTGGGAAAGGAGGACAGATCCAATGGCCAAATTTCTATGGATATGAGGAAAGGTTCCCCAAAGTGCTGAGGTACAGAGATTCAAACTATAGAGTTTTGAGAAAGAAGTTCCTCTTTGAGAGGTGGGAAGGCCTACCTAGAGAGCATTATGGCTAGGAGCTAGGTTGAGTCCACAAGAGAACTCCCACAGGTGGAGTCTATCCCTTCTGTGCTTGCCATCAGAATAAGGAAACAGTTGTATTTACCAAATAGATTTAAACTTGGAAACCATTATTTATTTATTGTACTTTCTCCAACACTTCAGTAAAATCTGACACACCTGACCAACCTTCAGCTGATGTTGGTGGGAGAGCAATGGAATGGGACCAAAAAAAAGAGAAATGTGGCCTGCGTTGTATCCATTTCCTCACCCAAGGCCCACGCAGAAGCAGTACTGCCTACTGAGAGGAGCAGCAGACAGCAGGAGTCTGGGCATCCTGCCTGAAGGAAGACCTGGACCTCAGTGAAGTTAGAAACAACATGCGGGCACATGAGCCCCTGGGATGGAGCTTTCAGATGTGAGCTGGAAATGGATATGAAATAACCTTCTTTTCCTCAGATAATCAGAGGAGGGTACTTTTATTAGGCAGAGATGATGAAGCATGTAGAAGGAAGGCTGGAGGAAGATGCACCTAATTTATACCATGCACCTGTTATACCACTGTTATCCCTAAGTAGGACAAGGAAGTGATGAACAAGTTGGGCTCTTAAGTCAAATAGATATATAGTCTGTATCCCATTTCTACCACTAAATAGCTGCGTGAACTGCGGCAAGTATCTGCTCTTGGTTTTCCATCAATGGAAGGGAAATAATATTAATATCTTCATTGCAGTGTGGTGAGAAATAAATAACATATGCATAAAAGTTTTTAGTATAATACCTATCACAGAGTCAAATGTTTAATATTATCTAATATTACAATTGGTCTTTTTACTTTAGTCTTTTATTTTTATGTTTATATACTGAATGTTAATCACTTTAATAATCAGAAAATAATTTAGTATATCACTCTGAGTAAAGATACATCCACGATGTGGAAAGAAAAAGAAAAAAAAACAAAAACGCAGGCCATTAAGGGGATATTCTGAAATTTAAAAGTAAAGGACTGTTACTTTCAGCTGAAGTTTTTGGTATTGAAGAACTCACCGGTCGAGTTGCTACTTACTTTCAAAATACACTTCTTTTATTTTTAACTATTCACTAATCACTGACCCTGTGAAAACTTGACACATATATAAGAAGCCATCTTTAGAGAGGTTGTAGTTGAAACATGTAAATATATGTTAAGCAAACAAATAACATAGATAAAGCTAGGAAACATGAGGACAGCCAAGACTGGGTAAACAAGAGACAGACAAGAAGCTTTCAACAACTGGAGAATAAAAGGAAGCACAATACGTTGGAAGCAAAGAGGAAAGAAGTTCAAGGGAGAAAAGATAATCAGTGCCAAATGCTACAGAGAGAACAAGGAGAACTGACAAGATTATTAAATTAAATTTGACAGAATGCCAAATTGAAAGAAGTTTTTTAAATAACTGGTAAGTTCTATAAATATCAGTATTACGCTATTTTCCAAGAACTTTGAAGAAGAGGAAATAGATAGTAAAAAAGTAAACCAAAGGAGGATAAGTAAGGGAAAGGATATTTTTGGCACACAGGAAAGCTGATCAGTTTGGAGGTGGAAGGAAATTTGCAGATTGGCACTAAGGTTTTAAGGACTTCCAAGTGTTTTCAATACCTGAAGGAATGTACAACCACTGAACTCTAAAAAGCTGCCTCAACATCCCAAAGTAATAAATCTTAGAAACAATCTAAATAGAAAAAGGAGCAAACATATGTTTCTCACCCTCTGTTCAGTGCAAGCCTATCTGCATGGGGCTGTGCAAAACAGCTCCCAATTCACAAACCAAAGCCATCAATATCATTTATCTGGATTTACTATCTCTGACAAGGCTGCACAGACTCACAGGTTCTTTCAGTTTCCTTCCTAACCTCTCCATTCTGGAAAAGAAAGTGCATCCTCCTAACAATCATAGCACTTTCTCTTCATCAAACTAGAACCAGAAGAAAACTAATGGTACAATTTGTTTTTCCCCTTTGAATTTTGTAAAATCTGCAAAATATGTAGTTTTTGTAAAGGGTTGAGAGAATCTCTCATCCTGCCTCCTCCCTAACACCAGCCCTAATAGTGATATATTAAGCTTTTTAGAGAAATATCTTTAGGGTCACCATAATCATCTTACATGTTTATACCACTTTAATATCTATCTTAGAAGGTGAAAACTTAAGAGAGATTGAGGGACTTGCCCAAGGAAATTAGCCACTGAATAGAAAAACTCTCCTCGTTGAACCTGTTTTCTAATTATTGGCCAAGGGTTTTTTCAAATTAACCAGATTGCCTCTTAGTTTTTGAAAAGACTAAATTCGTAGTACAAAACAACAAATTGTGGGACGTTTTACTGGAGAACTGAACCTTCCTATCATCTCCGAATATATTTCTAGTAGGCATCTTATTTTCACTGTCATGTAAGAATGTTTCTATTTTAAATTTTATTTATTTATTTATTTATGGCTGTGTTGGGTCTTCGTTTCTGTGCCAGGGCTTTCTCTAGTTGTGGCAAGCAGGGGCCGCTCTTCATCGCAGTGCGCGGGCCTCTCACTATCACAGCCTCTCTTGTTGCAGAGCACAGCCTCCAGACGCGCAGGCTCAATAATTGAGGCTTACCGGCCCAGTTGCTCCGTGGCATGTGGGATCTTCCCAGACCAGGGCTCGAACCCATGTGCCCTGCATTGGCAGGCAGACTCTCAACCACTGCGCCACCAGGGAAGCCCCTCTATTTTAATTAATAGAACAGATTCTATTCACAGATTAATTCTATTCTAAAAGATAAATAGAACAATTATGAAGGATTTTATATGATGAACCATTTTTTATTTTTGAGGAATGTTTCTATTTGTCTAAATAGAAATGAGTTAGTCAAAATGGATGTGCCAGGGCTTCTTCCCTGGTGGCGCAGTGACTGAGAATCCGCCTGCCGATGCAGGGGACAGGGGTTCGTGCCCCGGTCCAGGAAGATCCCACATGCCACGGAAAAGCTAGGCCCGTGAGCCATGGTCGCTGAGCCTGCACTTCCGGAGCCCAAGAGGCCACAACAGTGAGAGGCCCGCGTACCGAAAAAAAAAAAAAAAAAAAAACGGACGTGCCTTTCCTTTCCCTATAGCAAAGCATACATTGCATAACTTTGGCTCTATATCCAATGTCCTGAGTTGAGAAAGAGGCCACTTTTAGTCCTGGAATACCTCTTTCTCTGGATTCCTATCAGGGCTTTAGCTCAAACTGTAAAACTGCCTACCCAGCCTAGACATTGGTGTTTGAATAAGAGAAGTCGAACTAGGCTTGGATGAAAAAACATTTTTAATGCTCTTTTAAATTTCAATTTTACAAATAATAGAGTCAAATGTTGTATTTTTTAACTTTTAAAGTTTTTTTAAAGAAACTTAATTCTCAAGATAAAGCCTTTATGAAATTAGCTTTTTTAAAATTTAATATCTTTATTAGAGTATAACTGCTTTACAACGTTGTTAGTTTCTGCTGTACAACAAAGTGAATCAGCTATATGTATACATTTATCCCCATATCTCCTCCCTCTTGAGCCTCCCTCCCACCCCCCTCCCTATCCCACCCCCCCCTCCCTATCCCACCCCTCTAGGTGGTCACAAAGCATTGAGCTGATCTCCCTGTGCTATACAGCTGCTTCCCACTAGCTATTTTACATTTGGTAGTGTATATATGTCAGTGCTACTCTCTCACATCGTCCCAGCTTCCCCTCCCCCACCCCGTGCCCTCAAGTCCATTCTCTACACCCCCTTCTTTATTTCTGCCCTGCCACTAGGTTCATCAATACCTGTTTTTTTTTGTTTTTTTGTTTTTTGTGGGGGTTTTTTGGCGGTACGCGGGCCTCTCACTGTTGTGGCCTCTCCCATTGCGGAGCACAGGCTCCGGACGCGCAGGCTCAGCGGCCATGGCTCACGGGCCCAGCCGCTCCGCAGCACGTGGGATCTTCCCGGACCGGGGCACGAACCCGCGTCCCCTGCATCGGCAGGCGGGCTCTCAACCACTGCGCCACCAGGGAAGCCCAATACCTATTTTTTAGATTCCATATATGTGCGTTAGCATCTGGTATTTGTTTTTCTCTTTCTGACTTTCCTCACTCTGTATGACTCTAGGTCCATCCACCTCATTACAAATAACTCAATTTCGTTTCTTTTTATGGCTAATATTCCATTGTATATATGTGCCACATCTTTATCCATTCATCTAGAAACCCTTGGACAAAATATGATTCACATGTTGCACTGTAGTTCTACTGTCTATTTTTAATATTTTCCATAGACTTTAAAAATTATATTTTATGTCTGCCCTAAGTCCATGATTCTCTTAAATACAGCAAAACTTTTTTCATCTGTTCACACCTTGTCCTCTCTTCAGCACTCAGCAATGGAGAGTTTGCTCCTTCTTAAAATTCCCACTTGTATGGCATCATGCCAGCTCACTCTTTTGATGCTTTCTAAATTCTCCATGGACTCCCAGTTTCCTTTAGTGGCTACTCTTCTTTCTACTGGACCCTGATTGCTTTTCAGTGCCTGTTCTTCTCTCTCAGCACCCTCTTTTTTAAAGGAATTCAAATAATTCCATGCTGATGACTGTCATCTAAATTTCATGCAAGTAAATTCAAAGGCTCCACTGTTCTAATTCCTCAAAGATGTACACACAAAAAGAGGAAAACCTCTCTACCTAAGGCATAATTTAGCATACAAAGTTTTACACACTATTTTATACTATAAAGAATTAAATACTCATATATCATTACCAGCCAAATCTTCAATCTTAAAAACAAATAATTTAAACAAGGTGTCCTACGTTTATTACTGTGTGTTTTTCCATGCCACAGCTTTCACTAAGCTATTTCCAAGATCAAGAATTGCTAGTGGCTCCATTCAAAGGGCTCTCTCATCAAGTCTTCAGAATATTGCTTTAAAAAATGCAACCTATTCAGTGACTATTCATGTCACTCTCTTCTCCCCCATTTAAACCAATGGTTGATGCACTTTCCTTAAGATAAAGCCCCAAACCTTAATATGACTCATGAATCTCCACCTACATGATCTTTTCCTTCTTTATATTTCCAATCTCATATGCTTTCACTTTCTCTTTCACATACCACTTTCCAACTACAGAGGGATTCTCTCCAATCTTTCTTGCCTTAGACCTTGACACAAACTGTTTGCTCTTTCAAGAAAAATCATCCTGTTTTTCCCAAAACCCATAATATTGTTAACTCCTCCTCACACTTCCTGTTCATACTGAAAATTGCTTTCTTAGGTAGTATTCTGCAACATTCAAGCACAGGTTACCACACTCTCTATTTGTATACTATGTTTAAGTAATTATTTATCTATTATTATTTAAAGTCACTCCTCTAGACTAGACTCCAGTTATATCCATCCATTTTCTGTTCTTCAAAAATGCCAAGCACACTCCTGCCTTAGGGCCATTGGCTAGTTCTTCCCTCCACGTGGAAGTTTCTTTTCTCAGACGTCCACCTTATTCCTTCTTGTCTCTGCTCCAATGTTACATCAGGGAAGCCTGGCCATGCTATATAAAATCACATTCCCCCCAATTCCATCACTCATTATTTCCTTGGTTCTGTTTTAATCATTTTTATAATCGTTATTAGCATCTACAGTGTTATTAATTTATATATATATTCTTAAAAAAATTTACTGTCTTTCTTCTATGACTAGAATAGAAGCTTCATGAGAGTTGGGACTGGGATTGTTTTTTCATTCCTATATCCCTAGTATCTATGGCAATGCTTGGTACATAGTTCATGCGCAATAAACACTGTAGTTATTGAATGTGTGACTAGATTAATCATACTTTCACATTTCTGTTTTGATTGCTTGTGCAAAATCAACACACTAAAAGGTGAACTAAATGTGAATTTAAATTCATATTCTATATTCACACTGAATTTCATTTACCAATACACTCAAAATGTTTTTCAAAATTGTAGTATTTATTTTCAGCATTATTTTACAAATCTATAAACTACACTGAGATACAATGAATCACATCGGTAACAACAACAACAAAATCCAACATTAGACAAAAACAGTGAGTGTAATGTAAATGAATTGAAAGCATGTTACCCTCAGATGAATGTGTTAGCTAAGATAAATTATCAATTAAGTGTCTACAGCCTATGTATAGCCTTAAATATATAGCAATCATTTAGAAAAGAATATTTTTATAAAATCATAATCTCAAAGTTCAGATTTATGATGTGTATGTACACAATTTTTGTTTCAACTTCTTTTCTTCTAAAATGACCAAAATACCCAGCCCATTTGCTAGATAGACAACTGGAGACAACCAACGGTTTTACAGATTACAATAGATCTTTTTAAAATAAGAGCTCCCATGTAAAAACCTAGCTCAGATCAACAATCCATGCCTCATTATTATCTCAGGTTTTGCATTTTTTTAAAAAGCATGTTTTATAGACAATGATATATGTTTGTCACTTGTTTCATCAGGATATTGATGATATGATATATCCAATCAGCCACTTCAACTAGATAGCTAATACTCAATTATTACAGAACATTCTGCTGGGTATATATGGACTGGGCTTTAGATGGACAAGACTCCCTAAAGATGATTTTATTGTAAAATTACTCAAAAACAGAGAAACATGGATAATTAAACTTCAAGAGAGAGATCTATTTAGAACATTTCTTCCTGACCACAAATTATTTCATAGGATATAAATAAATAAAATATATAAAACAGCTCTCACCCAATATAAAGTAAGAATTTCTAAATGCATTTATATTCATTTATTCATATTTTTATTCATCTTAATTGAACAATTTGTTTTTCCTCTTTGAATTCTGTAAAATCTGAAAAATATGCAGTTTTTGAAAAGGGTTGAGAGAATCTCTTATCCTGCCTCCTCCCCCACACTAGCTCTAATACTGATATATTGAACAACTATTATGCGCTAAGCACTAGGAATCCAAAAATAAATAAGATCATCTTTGTGTATAAAGATCTTACTACAGAACATCTTTTCTTAAATATTTATTTTTCTGCTGAGATACATGATTGATGACACATGTGGGATATATTCCCATGGCTGATTGAGAATTATGGGTGACCTCAGGCTGCCAGCTATAATTCTTTCCTTCTTTATAATGTAAGAATTTACATGGGAATGCAAGTGACCAAACGTGTTATTATAAGGGATAACCTTGAATCCACTCTGATTTATCTATTCACAAATATCAGTATCATAATTATAATCAATAGCAATGTTCTTCACATGTATCTCAGAAATAATTATGACATAGTAGAAGAGCTCATCTAATATAATCTAAACAAAAAGCAGCTATAGGCAAAAAGCTAAAACTTATACTTTTTATTCGGAGTGTTCTTTTGACACATGTCTAAACCAGTAAGGAAATCTGATCTCCGTGTCTCACTCATTCAAATGTTCATGGATCTCCCCAACTGCCAATATTCCGCCCACATATCTTTAGTATAAACTATCAAAACAGTCTTTTGAATTCCAGAGAAGACATCATATAAGTGGTTATACTACTATTTTTAGTTTTCTTTTTAAAAAAGTCACTGATTATAACTATAATTTACCAATTAGAAATAAATTATTCAAAAAAGCATTTACAATTATTATTCATAAATAAATCTAGGCTAATATAATACCCGTTTAATAAAAACAGCAGAATAAAAAAAAATCCACCTAATAAATATTCCAGTGTGATTCAAATGACACATATTTGAACGGTAGGAGCCCACATGCAAAAGTAGTAAAGGAGAATAACATTGCTTAATGGTTTGATGGATGTGTGGAATATCTACTTGAATGTTTAAGTGGCAGTATTTTGCAAATGGAATGCATTAGTACTTAAGCACTAATATCATCTGAATAAATCCAAGTTTATAACAGTAATACAAACCTGGATACTTTGCATATATATAATCCAAGTGATTCTCTGCAGATAAGATGACATGATATACCTTTCTTCCTGAAACATGCTGCTGGCTAAATAAAGCAAGAAAGTATGCTGCGTCACCGGTTTTTGCTAAATTGAAACACATGTAATAACTGTAACTTCTAACAAAAAAAGGCATCAAGGAAAGTTTGAGTTTAGTATTGAAACTTTTAAATTTGTTTTGAATAAGTCAGAGTAGAAATAAATTATTTTCTTTCTTCCTTTAGTCCACTTATATTAAAATTGGGGGTACTTAGTGTTCTGTTGTCAATAGACATATTAAAATGTTACTATATCCAAAAGCCATTGCTTTCACATTAACAAATAACACATATACTCTTTTATAAGCCAATTATTTAAAAATTCTTGCTTGAGTTTTGCTCTCAACCATGACAGGGTAGTTAATACTGGAATATCTCTCCCATGAAGAGAATTACTAAACTAGAAAAAATGTATGCAATAACTGTTTTCAAGCACTGAACAACAAGCAGCATAGGACTGTCATACTTGAGAGAAGAAAAACACAAAGAAGTGATCCTCATGATTATCCCAGGGGGCATTTTCCTGCCAAGGAGCAAGAAAGTAGAGTCTGAGCTGATCAGAAGTCTCAATGAGATGAGGAGTCCAAGAAAGGAGTTCTAGTTTCACTGAATGACTAGATTTGCCCAGGACAGTTTACCTGAGAAGACAGAAGTGAGATGCCCTGGCAGACGACATACACGCATTGATTGAAGATATCAATCAATGAAGAGAAAAAATAGATATGTTTGTGCATGCACACATACATACCTACACACAGACATATAACTCTGTCCACCGAGTGGCATAAAAGCAATGGCACTAGTAACAACAAACATGCATAATTCAGAGATCTTGATTTATTTCCCCATAGGGCCTAGAAGCAATGAACACCAGAGGCAGTTAGCACTCCTAATGTTCACACCTTGGTTTAAATAGCATTATCTATTAAAAGGAAACAGGTTTCTTTGAGCAAAATAGTTGATTTCAAGGCTAGGATAGGGAAAGCAGAAGATGAGCCTGGAACATATCTTGAGGCTAAAAGTCACAGAAGCTTATCAAAAGGACACAGTAAGCAGCCTGAGGGCATTCCCATTGCCCAAACATGGAACAATTTGAGCATCAAAATAGATAATTATAGACTGTCATCCATAGAAGAAGATTCAATGATACTCTGAATGTGTGTGTGTGTGTATATATATATATATATATATATATATATATATATATATAGGGAAATTTCTTGCTTAGAGTAGAATGCCAATTAATAAATATAGATGAAATTATAGACTTAGAAAAATTATTAATGGATACTATAAATGGTGGATAAAATTTGATGAGTAACAGGATATTCACAGTCTCCAAATACAAATTAAATTAAAAAGACTTTAACCATATGATCAAAGTTAACATCACTAATATTAGAACAAACTGACACCATGTGCCTCCTGATATGATTCACTGAGGAGGGCAGAATATCACTTTTGTGGAATTCTCATCAAAAATTCATAATATGAATCTAATCATACAGAAATTCAGACAAACCCAAACTGAGGGAAATTCCGTTCAGTATGCTTCAAAATATACATCAAGAAAGACAAAGAGAGCCTAGGGAACAAGTCCATTAAAGAATATTTAAGAGGCATGACAAACAAATGCAATGCTTTATCTTGGATTAGATTCTGGACAAAGGGATTAAGGAAATTGACATGACAAAAGTTTAATATGTAATGTGGATTAAATACAAATATCAATATAAAATTTTTTCTTTGAAATTTATACTGTGGCTATGTAAGAGAATATCCTTTTTCTTAGGAAATACATACTGAAGTATTTAGTGGTAAAGGAGCACTATATCCCCAATTTACTTGTCAGTGATTTAGGAAAAATATATAACTATATTAATAGCTGCATATGTGTGTATGTGATACATGTGTGTTAATGTGTGTATATACATAGAGAGAGAATGATAAGGCAAACTGAAATAGAGCAAAATATAAACAAATATAGAATCTGAGTAAGAGTGTTTAGCATTTAATTGGACTGTCCTTGCAATTTCAAACTAGGTTTCGAATTACATTAAAAAAATTAGAAAGAAAAATTCTTACTTTGTGACAGAACTGTGCCTATGAAAAAATTTATATGTGATATAAAAAATATGTGGAAACCAGAAAAGGCATTTTAATAGATAGCTGAAGGAATTTCTGAACATTGAGACAGAGTACAGTAGCATACTACTTAATGAAAAATGCCCAGGAAAATAGACTCATAAAAAGACAATACAAAATCCACAGGAATAAATTTAAAATTTAAATTACAGTCTATGTAATAATTAAATAAATATACAAGTAATAATTTTTACTGTTTAGGCTTTGATGAATGAAGTATTTATTTTAAAACTGAAATTTCTGAACAAGATAAACCACTTTCCTCAACTGAATTGTGTTAGCATCAGTTAGGATTTAATATTTCTGTTATTTTTGTCGCATCCATTATGAAGATAGACATTGATCAATGAAATAATTATTTATTCCAGAAAGAAATTAACTTTTATCTAAATGGGCAGTATATGGGTATGTCACTAATCAATGTACAATTTAGACTGAACAATAAAATTATATTTTGCCTCCATTATAAACAGAAGTCCAATTTTACTAGGCCTTCAATTGCCTTTACACATCATTACCCAGCTGGCTAAGTCACTAGCCCAATGCATGGGATTTTGTCATATAACTCCTACAGACAAAATTTTTGCTTTGTGCAGTGAAGCTATAGGGTTCATAGACTTTGAAAATGGAAATGTCTCATTAGGTCATCCCGCCCATTATTTTGCAAGATTATTACTCATTATATGGTCTCTATTCCCAAGTGGTTTACCCAGTCAGATTTTTAACAGCTCTACCATAACAACTTTCTCTCTGACTTCTGAAGAGCATTTTATAATGCCCCATGGATTTCTTTAGAGCGTACATGTATGTTTTCCACAAAGAACTTAAAGGAAAAAGTACCAAATATTCTTGTATCTCCATAAAAACTGAACCTCTCCACTGATTTCTTCAACGTATTTTTTCTTTCTACTGAGTCTCACAAAGTTTTGCTTCAAATTTAGACCAGAGCAAAAAAGGTATAGTACCACTGGTAAGATTTTTTTAATGCTTATGATTTGACTGGTCAAAGAGTATATACCACACAGATAAAATGGTTGTAAATGCTTCAGCCATTAAGGAGAGTCCCATTAATAACCATTCAAAAATTAACACAATAACAATATTGTTCCCTAGAGTAAAATTTCACAGCAAAATCCGTTTAAATTTATTATGTAATATGCCCAGATAAATAAGACACAAAACAAAGCTTAACATTTCTCAAATCATTTATATCAAAACTAATGGGACCAATATTTATTTATTTTCATTATATTTTAGCATTATTTATGAACCGGCACTGTGGAAATGCTCTTGCATTCTTCTTATTTAGGTC
The DNA here is from genome assembly GCF_026419965.1 of Kogia breviceps. Lineage (NCBI taxonomy): Eukaryota > Metazoa > Chordata > Mammalia > Artiodactyla > Physeteridae > Kogia > Kogia breviceps. The sequence goes on from NC_081312.1 coordinate 54,252,715, forward strand.
TTGCCTCTAGTGACTGTTTCTACAAAAGGTTTTGAGATAAGGGAGTATGGTTACCACCAAAGCATTCAAACATTGCTATGAAGGTCAGAATATCCTATTCCTAGATCAATTAGTAATTGAGTTTCTGTATTTCTATATCATTTTCATATTAATGCAATATAAATTGAATATTGTGATTGTGTCTGAAAAATATTTGTGCTTTTTGTGAGAAAGTAAAATTAATCGAATTATGTGGTTTTTATCACCATGAAATATTTATTTTGAAGTATTTAAAATAATGTATCAGGGCTTCCCTGGTGGCGCAGTGGTTGAGAATCCGCCTGCCGATGCAGGGGACATGGGTTCGTGCCCCGGTCCGGGAAGATCCCACATGCCGCGGAGCGGCTGGGCCCATGAGCCATGGCCACTGAGCCTGGGCGTCCGGAGCCTGTGCTCTGCAACGGGAGAGGCCACAACAGTGAGAGGCCCGTGTACCGCAAAAAAAATAAAATAAAATAAAATAAAATAAAATAATGTATTAATAAAATGATTGAATTAATTTATATTTATTTTAAAACATTTTTATTTAATCCACAAAGAATATCTCAATAAATCAGCAATCCCACTACTGGGCATATACCCTGAGAAAACCATAATTCAAAAAGATACATGTACCAAAATGTTCATTGCAGCTCTATTTACAATAGCCAGGACATGGAAGCAACCTAAGTGTCCATCAACAGATGAATGGATAAAGAAGATGTGGCACATATATACAATGGAATATTACTCAGCCATAAAAAGAAATGAAACTGAGTTATTTGTAATGAGGTGGATAAAACTGGAGTCTGTCATACAAAGTGAAGTAAGTCAGAAGGAGAAAAACAAATACCTTATGCTAACACATATATATGGAATCTAAGAAAAAAAAACATCATGAAGAGACTAGGGGTAGGACGGGAATAAAACACAGACCTACTAGAGCATGGACTTGAGGATATGGGGAGGGGGAAGGGTAAGCTGTGATGAAGTGAGAGAGTGGCATGGACATATATACACTACCAAACATAGGGTGGATAGCTAGAGGGAAGCAGCCGCATGGCACAGGGAGATCAGCTAGGTGGTTTGTGGCCACCTAGAGAGGGAGACGCAAGAGGGAAGAGGTATGGGAACATATGTATATGTATAACTGATTCACTTTGTTGTAAAGCAGAAACTAACACACCATTGTAAAACAGTTATACTCCAATAAAGATGTTAAAAAAATATATATATATATATATATATATACAAAACACATACTCTGACCACAGTGTAGATCATATAATATTTGTTTTCTCTTGAAAACAAATTAAGTAAAATAGTCAAAACCCAGTCATATATGAAATAACAAAATAAGAACAAAAATCTCTTCCTAATTGACTCTTGGATAAGAAAAAAAATTAAACACAGTTATGAATCTCTGATGAAAATTTATAAAAATCTATATTTTAATTGATAAATTTATAATCATATTTAACCAGAAGAAGAACTCTCTGTTAACAAGAAGCTGTAGGAAATATCTAAAAGTAGAAAGCAAATAGGAAGCTCCACAGCAATCTTCAGTTTCATACTCAAGAATTCTACCACAGAATATTAGGCCAAAATCAAGAATTATCAACATTTTTAGGAAAGCCAAGACACTGAAATAGAACTAGCAGATACAATATGCAGAACTTACACCTAAGGAAAGAGACTTAAAAGAATAATCATAGCAGTAATGTAAAATAAGTGTATTTCATATGTGCATAAAGATAAAGAACGGAGCATATTCATGATGAAGCATAGTAATAAAGCAGGAAATGTTATGAAAAGCATCAATTACAAAGGTGTAAATAATATATATAATTGTTGAATTAAAAATTTTCCTCAGATATTTAAATGGCAGAATGGACACAAAAAGTTAGTGTCTTTGAAGTTCAACCTGAAAAATCATTCCTAGATATCACATTAATACCATAAAAGCTGAGAAATGAGAAAAATATCAAGAAGTTTCAATATCTACCTAATGAGATTTTCAAAAAAGGAACTATGTAATTTTGGCAACTTGAGAAATTCACTGACCTTCCATCAAACAAACCTGAAGTGGCCTCCAAGGGAGGGAACCATGGGAATAAGTACTCTTCTCCTTCCTACTTTCTTCAGTTCTTACTCTCCAAAATCAGTAAGAAGACAGAAGACTATGGGAGTCCTACTAATGGAGCCACATACGTCAGCTTCTTGGGTCAGAGAGCACTGTGGAGGGGGAAGAGAAGTATATCAGGAGGGATAGATTTCCATACAATGACTTTTGTCCAGTTCTAATTAGGTTGTCTCTTTCTTGCTGATTTTCAAAATGTCAATTTTTTTGTCTCTTCCCAGTGTATAGTTGACACTTTAACTCTCTCTGTAGTTTCTTTTCATCCACAGAATGACTTGATTTTTATAGAATTATACTTAGAGTATTTCTACATTTTTTTTACTGTTATTTTAACTCGGTATTCTTGTAATCCTCGCAGAAAACATCTGTTGTAACTACCACTGTTTCTCTCGTTCTACAGATTAAAAAACCAGCCTTAGATAGGACAAGTAACACATCTGGGGATTTCCATTCAGACTTTTTGGACCCAACGCCCACACTCTTACCCGCATCTTATGCTATATGACCCTTGTTGAATATTTTTCTGTACACATCTGTACAATTGTTTATGTCTCTAAGTTAAACTCCTAAATTTGGATTTACAGGATTAGACTGTATATGTTTGAAATTTTGATGGAAATCTCTTTACCAATCTTTCTATCCCCTTTCCATCTTTGAGTACTATCACTTAAAAGGAAAATTATGCCAATCTTATAAGTTTAAACGGTATTATGACATGGTCTTAATTTGCATATATTTAGTTATGAGTTAGGCTTAGTATATCAACATTTGTGGTCATTAGTTATTTTTAAAAATATATCTTTCTACTTTTTCTATATGGTTTTTTGGTAATGATTTGAAAATTAAGAATGCTTTCTCCTTGTCATTACCTATTCCCTCCACTGACATTTTGTTTTTGTCTTCATGTTGTTTATGGTTTTTGACAAATAAAAGATAAAATTTATATGTAACGTATTATTTTTTCTTTATAATTTTCTTTTATGGATTTTGGGACATACATGTTATTGTTGCTATTGCAAATGGTAAATTTTATTATATTTTAAATTACTGTTATTTATTATTAAGTAAAGGTTTTTGAATAATAACTATGTATCCATTTCTTTAATTGAATTATTTTATCATTTCTTATAGGTTGTTCAGTTTATTCTCCTGGAGTAGCAAGTACAAATCATATCATTTAGAAATAATTAGATATTTGCTTATTCCCATTAATTTTTTTCTATGAAATAACTGCATGGCATAGCAATTTTGGAATAATGTTAAATGACAGTGGAAGTAACAGCCATCTTTTATGATCCTTATTGTAATGAGAATTCCCCTAATGTTTTACCATTATGAACAATGTTGCCTTTTAATTCGAGACACATTTCAATATTTAGTCCAAATCCATTAGTTCCTTTTCATTAAGAATTTTTAACAAAAATAGATGTTATTGTTTCTCAAATGCTTCACTAACATTTCACTGTATATATTTATAAAACTTGTACTATATAATGCTCGATTGCTCTTGTTAAATATAACATTATATTATCATCAATTTCCAGTTATGAGATAACTTTAGCATTGGTTAAATATTATATTATATGGATAGACCAAAATTTATTTTAAAACCCTCTGGTTGTTAGACATCTGGATAGTTTTTAATTATTTCCTATTATAAATCAATATTACAGAACCATTCTACGTTTCTAGATTCCACTTTTGCATATGCTATCCTCTTTTTTCTGACTATATTTCCTCATCTTCCTGCCTAAAAATCACCTACTTACTTTGAACACCCAACTTAACTGTCAATTTTGAATATATATACACTATCTCTGTAAATGTAATTATTCTTTTTCAGTCTTCTCATAGTAATTTGTTCATGAGTCTCTGCTATGACATTTATTAATTTATGGTTTCATTAATTCCTCTGAACATCCATCCCTGTGAGACCACAGGATAAATTACATTAGCAATTTTCTCTTATTCATTGACCTTTTCCTAATACCTAGCTCAGCGTCTAACACAAAATAGGTCATCAAAAAACATTTGTGCAATTATTAAATGAACAGATGAAATATTGAACAAATAAATGATTGAATAAAGAAACATATTAATAGAAAGACAATGTAGGACCATGTTGATAAAGCTTATGTAGGCCCTGAAAAGATGTTTGGCATTTAGTTGTAGATAATTAGGAGCCAATGAAGTGTTAAGCAGGTTAGTACAATGATTCTAATGAGTTTATCTTTACCATCACTTTTGTACTCATTATCTATCCACTTCTCATAAATATATTTTAATGTAATTTACATATTCATAGGACATGGACCACCATATACATGGTAATATGTATATAGTATATGTTGTACATATATGTAGCAACACAAAATTAGGTTAAGTCCAAATTCTATCATAGAGGTGACTTGTTACAATGGAAGGATTTAATAATTCAGTATGATTTTTTGATAATAATAATAATAGAAATGGCAACAGGAATTATCATTTAAGGGATGCCTTCTCTAAAGAGACAATGAAATACCAGGTTGTTATAAAATATTCATATAAAAACCTATTAAACACAGTTTTAATCCCAATAACAGAGATAAAAATACTGATTTAGGAAGAACAAGTAGGCTACACAGGGCTTCAAAATTTAAAATCAGTGGAACTAGAATTCAAACCCCAATATATCCGATTCTAAAGTCAATTTGTCATCTCTTATGACACAAACACAGTACTAACCTGTGTTTTACATATCTTACTACAATAACATGTTTTCTCGTAGAAGTAAACTAGTTATATTCCATTCAACAAATGATTTCAAGATCTTTCATAAAAATAATTTCTGAGAACATAATGTAACTTTTCTGAGGTTGCAAATGAAATAAATTTATTAAAAGAGTTAAAATAGTTATCTTGCTTAAATGCCAAATCATCTCCTAATTACTGTTAACCTATTAATTCTTTCATTTTGAAAAAAAAAAAAAAAAGTAATGCAGCTCTCAATTATTGTAATAAACTTGCCCAGAAGAGAGCTATAAGTAAGGGCAGTTCCTGGAGTTATTTCTTCTCTCCTGGTTTGGTACTGCCTTCAAGGTGGACACAATTCTGGTCACATGAGAGAGATGGAAATTGTTCCCTAACTCCCTAGTCATGGGTCTAACCAAGTGAAGGTCTTAAGCACACCAGGCACTTTACATCAAGTAATTTTCTTGAAAATTGTGGAGTATTACCCTCTTAAGATAATTTAATTATGTGGCATTTTTATAACAAAGATAATTTTACAAAGCTATTTTAGAAAGAGACTATTGCAGTTGGGAATTCATAAATAACTTACAATGTTTATTTGACTGCAAATAAAACCAGGGAACTAAAGATATAAAATGCATGATTGCTAAGAAAAGCTTTATAAAGAGGGTATACTGATTGTATATTTATTATAATTTTTCAAATAGTATAGTCTTTTTGAATAAAAGTACATTAAATAAGTTTTTATGCCAAAGCTCACTGTATTAGCTTTTCTGTATACAGTACTACACCACAGAATTACTGATGAGTTCTTTATGTATTCCATTTACAAAACATATTTATTTTAAGAGCTTATAGTCAAGCTATCCATCAAATCATTAATGTTATACTGTTCCCTTGTGAATACTCAAAATATACTTCTTCCAATCCTTGTATAAGTTTTAAAATAAAGTCCATACTAAATTCTTATATTATTGAATGCACAACAAATAGCAGCAGCCTGGTGATTCTGTAGATATTTTATGTGACAATTTGCCAAACATTCCCTATAGAAATTCTTCTCTTGAATGTGATGGGGGCTTTGGGAAAATTATTTTAGAGTCAAAGTTGGTTCCCTATTTTCTGAAGTGAATGTATTTTTAATTCCCTAGTGCAGAATAGCCTTTTTTGAGTTTTGAATAATGCCTTTCTAAGGCAGTGCTTATAATTATGTTCAAGCATCAGTGGAAAAGAAGAAAATAAAATCAGACAATGAGAATAGAATGTCAGAGCATTAAGCTGTCAACATATTTATGTTCCCAAGATTATTCACATTAGGACATTATATTTAAAGGCCAAGGTAAAGTTCAGTGAGAGCTGTTAAGTCTTTAAATTTCTGCCAAAGCCTCTAGGAAATGAAATGGAAAATGTATTGTTTCAGCTTAGAATCACTTTGTAAAATGAAAACTTTCAGTGCTTTCAAGTTTAGACCTACACGAGAACAAATCGTCCCCGTGAAATTCCATCATCTTTCCCATTTCTGACCCTAATATCATATGCTTTTCCCTATTATTGAAATTCTAATCAAATTCAGCAAACTAATCCTGGAAAACACATTTATAGAGCAAAAACTCTCACTCAGGAAAAGTTAACAGATGAGGACAAAATGGATTATGCTATTATTTGTTAATGTATTTTCTTAATCATCATTTAGTAATGACACTGAACATTCTACTCCTTAAAAAAGAAGCACTATCCAGTATGCATTGAATACTAAAATGGATACATATTTTCTACATGAAATGGGAGAAAACAATATGGCCCAATCTTATTGTCTGAATTATCTTTTCCATGAGTTGGTTAATTCATCAATGTTCAAGATATTCCTTAAAAGACAAGATTAGTAAAATCATATTTTGCAAAGTAAATCATATTATCTACTTAAGACAATTATATGTGAGAAAAATCTTCCTAAAGGCATGAGAGAGTAGAGAATTCTCTGTAGAACAACTGAGGATAACAGAGAGATTCCTATTTCTAATTCTACCACTTTCCAGCATAATTTTGTGCAAGTACATTAACACCCATATGCTACTGCTTTACCTAATGTAAAGTGAAGGAGTTTATACTAATCAGAGATGGCAAACAGTTTTTTATTTATGGGCCAATTCTCAATTAATAGAAGTGGCTACATGAAGTACATGTTGAAAATTAATTAGAGGTTATATGACCTTAAAGCTCAGAAGGTAAGAATGTGATGTATTAGAATCATCTGCCTAATCATGGGATGGGTCAGTGGTGACATCTATGCCTGAAAATAATAGGCTGCAGGACAGCCAAATCTCTTCTACATATTCCTATAAAAGTAGTAGCTGTAGATGTGTAGATGTGCTTCAGGGACTACAATAGAGAAAGAAATAAGATCAAGATATTAAGGCTCCCATTGACTACACACATACACACTTCAATCAGTACCCCTCTTTTAGTTTTCTTTCAGGTTTTTTTTTTTTTTTTTTTTTTTTTTTGCGGTACGCGGGCCTCTCACTGTTGTGGCCTCTCCCGTTGTGGAGCACAGGCTCCGGACGCGCAGGCTCAGCGGCCATGGCTCACGGACCCAGCCGCTCCGCGGCATGTGGGATCTTCCCAGGCCGGGGCACGAACCTGCGTCCCCTGCATCGGCAGGCGGACTCTCAATCACTGCGCCACCAGGGAAGCCCCTTTCAGGTTATTTTATATGTTGTGCTTTTATATGAAATTCTCGGCTCTAAGCTGTTTCACTGCACAAATACACTACCACTTTAAATCATTGTATCAGGGTAAAGATGAATTTATTTTTAGGAAAATGTAGCAGGTTTCTTATAAATAGATGTTATGGAAAACAATTCTATGTGACTGAAAAGATTTAAGGTCTCCCAGCTCCCAAAGCCTGAGGTAATTAAAGAGAGATTCTAAAGGGAAAGAGGTCAGTTCATCTCTCACCCTATAAATGGGCTCTGAGGTCCAACCACTGCTCTTTCCATAATCCTCTTAAAATTAGAGATTATCTTTCCACTGACAACACTGGAGAATCTAGATTTTATTTTATGATACATTTTGGCAGATTATTCAATATGTGTTTCCAGGGGTGAAATTAGTGAGTGATCCTCAAGAAAAAGATGAATCTTTCAGATAAGAGCTGAGCCTGTAGGGTTGAGCCATTTGCTGCAGAGGGATTTCCTTCAAATCTTGAAAATGTGAAGTTGTTTAAAAGAATAAAAAGTTTCTCTTACACAAGAATGTCAATAAATAGATGGAGTGGGCTATCATGTATTCACCCTCATTTTGTCATAAGAAATAAATCCTGAAAGGAACAAAACAAATTAATTTATATTAATAAAAGTTATGAAAGATAACTATCGGGACCTACAACAAGAGATCTTAATCTACTTTCTGGGGGAATAAAGAAATTCTCCTTGAGAGAAAAGAATTAAATATGAAGAGTTTACCAGGTAAAAAGATAGGGAAGAATACACTTAGATGAAGAAGCCATATATTGAAAGTGGTGGAGCTTCTACCTAAGATGAAATAGAAGTACAGGAGCAAATGGAGAAGGGGAGAAGATTACAGGAAATAAGCCTAGCAACTCAGAGGTATTATGAAGAGAACTTTGGAATGATGTTATGGGATTTCAACTAAAGCAACAGATAAATTTTAAGCAAGGAAATGATTTGACCAGATTTGAGATTTCATTTGAAATAATGTTATCAATACAAAATATATACATATATAATTAAGAGATTTTAAAAAGAAAAGAAAATGCCCTTTTTTGTTTTCTGTAGTGCTATGAGAAGTAATATAAATTTAGCCATATTTTAATCTTCAAGGTGCTAAAAGTAAGGGAGTTGTGAAAAAAATAGGTTATTGTTATTCTCAGAGTGCCCTGGCAATTTTCTAGTTGGATTTCAATTTTTAATATTTTTCCACAAAGAGATATATCTGTCATGATGAGAAAGCAAAATTACATTGACACTGCCTAAAATAACTGCTGCATTGTAATAAAAATGAAACCAGTGAGTGTGCATGCTTATAATAATATCATACACAATTATGGATTAATTGAAATTCTTGTAATTGTATTATATAAATGCCTGAGTTGAAAATTCTTTCTAAAAAATACACATGGGGAAATATTTAGCAACTGTATTTCTAAACCACCGACACCAACTGGAAGTAATAGCACAATATTTGACTATATTTATGTGTGGTATGAAATCACAATAGGGCAAAGAAAAAAAAAGTTGATTCAAAACTACTTCAGTTTCAAAGTCATTACCAGAAGTATAACATCTAAATAGGTAATATTCCACTACACTACTCACCTTGGGACCATGTCTAGCAACCACTTTTGTCCCACTGGGACAACCACTTTTAAGAGATATAGCGATATAACTGATGTATTGTCTTTAGCAACTTGAGTAACAGAGCAAGGTCGGAGCACCCATTCTTGAAATCATGGAAATTCCTGTTCCTTTCCAGCACCAGATTTCTTCCTGTGATGAGGACTTTCTTTTGTGCTAAGCCAAATATAAATGGGGATGCTTATCATGTCTACAGTGCTCAGTCCTGCATGTGTTCCCTCATAAAAAGGGAGGAAAACACCTTGTTTATCTTACAAATAACCGTGTTCTCTGCCAGACAGTCTGAAAGTAGTTTCCTAAGATATGGGGAACATCCCTCTATATTATTCCAAACTATAAGGTTGGCTTATTGGTGTATATGACACAATACGCCTGGCCTCCCAATATTACAGATACTTTATTGAAATATTCTTTCACTTGACACAATAGTCATTGCCTAACTGTTGTCAAAATGTGTGTCCACGGGACCAGGGTGTCTGGGTATGGAAAGGAATCACAGTATCACCTCAAAAAACTTCTTCTCTGAGCCATTTCTTCATAAGACACCTTGAGTTGATTCTTTATCATCAGGCTCACAAGACTAGATTCTCCCCTAATTAATGAAGGGCCTTCCCTGGCTTTGTGGGGCTTCTAGTATTATTTAATGTCAGTTTCCCATAGTTGGGGCCACCACAGTCCATAAAGGTATTATAATAGCATTGAACTGTAAAGTAAAATGTTCTCAATAGCAGTCCTCCAAAAAGAGCCCTTAGATCTCTGCAAATTTGCATCTCACAATCTCAAAACTTTCCATTTCTTGTGTCTTCCAAGATTTAACTCAATATATCTACAAAGCTGGAATTGCAGCCTCTATACCTCATCCCAGAACAGTTGGTATTCACTCACTTTTTATATACATAGTCAAAATGAACCATGTAAGTGGATAAATGGTTATTCAAGGGAACTTGATGTTTTCACATCTAGAAATAGAAATGACTGCCAACTTCCCTTGTAAAAATACAAATAATAATACCAACAACAACAGCAAGAGAAGGACAGGGGCCACTATTTTACTCATCTTTTAAATTTTAAAATTAGTTTACCTGAAGGTTCACAATAGGTATTCAACAAATATTTGGTGATAACTAATAAGACAATGGTAGATAATGCAGTTCAAGTACAATATGCACATTACTGCCTATTCTTTCAATTTTTAGCCAGGATTTTAAAAAACACATAAAATTTTATTAATTATATGTAATCAATTTGAGGATTGAAAGGTTTGTTATAAATATATTTATAACTGGAGTATTATAGACAGACAAGATCTGAGATCCTTTTAAAGTAGTGATTTCTAAATGACATTGAAACATACAAAAATGGAGAAGGAGTGAAAGATCAGTCCTAGAGATACATATCAGGGTATCATGTGCTTGTAGATGATAAAAAGCTGTCACTTACTTGGCATTGCAGACCAAGAGCCTAGAAAAAGGTTTGCCTTCTTCTTATCCAATTATATTACCCTAGGAATTTATTCTAAGAAAATAATTCAAAGAAATAAAAAGCTGTTTACTGCTGGATATTAATATAAATAAATAGATAAATAAATAAATAAGAAAGAGACAACACCAAATGCTGGCAACGATGTGGAGCAATAGCAACTCTCATTCACTGCTGGTAGGCACACAAAATGGTACAGCCACTCTGGAAGACAGTTTGGCAGTTTCTAAAAAAATTAAATACACTCTTGCCATACGATTCAGTGATTGTGCTCCTTGTCAATTACACAAATGAGTTGAAAACTTATGTCCACACAAAAACTTTTGCATGGATGTTTATTAGCACCTTTATTCATAATTGCCAAATCTTTGGGGGGAACCAAATTGTCCTTCAGTAGATGAATGGATAAACAGCGATGCACCCATACAATGGAATATTATTCAATGCTAAAAAGAAATTAGCTATCAAGTCATGAAAAGACATGAAGGAACCTTAAATACATACTACTATGTATCCATAGTAATACATATTACTAAGTTAAAGAAGCCACTCTGAAAAGGCTGGATACCATATGAGTCCAACTATGACATTATGGAAAAGGCAAAACTATGGAGACAGTATAAAGATCAGTGGTTGCCAAGAGTTGAGGGGAATGAATAGTGGACACAGAGGATTCCTGAGGCAGTGATATTATTTTTTATGATATATGTCATTATAATGGTAGATACATGTCATATATTTGTCAAAACCCATAAAATGTTGAACACCAATAATGAATCCTAATGTAAACTGTAAACTATGGACTTTGGGTGGTAATGCTTTGTCAGTGGAGGTTCATCAATTGTAACAAATGTGCTACTCTGATGCAAGATGTTGATAGTTAGGAAGGCTGGGGGTGGGGGGAGGTATCAGGGGATACAGAAACTGTACTTTCCATTCATATTTGCTGTGAACCTAAAACTATTCTAAAAAATAAAGCCTATTTTTAAAAAATAAGAAACATACCAAGCATCTGATGCATCCCAAGCATCAGGGTGATTATTGTACATCAACCTAACATAAAAAGGTTACGAGCTATGTAGCAACATAGGAAATGTTTTACAGCACAGTAAGGGAAAGATTTAAATCCCAAGGTTTATATTTCCTATTATTACAGCTATGAAAATAATATATAAAAATATAAATCCTTAAAGGGAACATGGAGTATTCGAGTAGTTTAAGTGAAATTGAAAATGTGGGTCATTTTTGTTGCTTTAAATTCTTGTAATTTACTGTACTATGTTGTTTAGAATAAATGCATTTCCAAAGGAGGACCATATTATTGTAGGATTCATTCAGCTGATATTTGACAGTGAGAAATATTATCAATGTTCATTGTGGATCAATAATGTCAACTGTGTTTTGGGACTCAGAATTATAATTCAACAATATTAAAAGAACATTAATTAAACACCACAAATTCTATTAGGCCGTACAGATACAATTGCAAGCAAAACCTGACATGGCTTCTACTTTCATGGACCTTGCATAATTAATTGAGGAAGGGTAAAAAACAGTACAGGCTAGATGATAAAAATTTACCACTGTATATATTCTACTATAAAGAAGTATGCAATAAGAACCTGCTTTTTTTTTTTTTAAAAAAAAAGAAGTATGCAAACCTTACCTTAAGAATAAACAATGGGTGCCTTTAATCTAGTTAGGAAGGTAAAGAAAGAATTCTCCAAGAAGGAGATATGAGCTGAGTTCAGAAGGATAAATCAACCTTAATTAGTTAGAAAGGGATGAAAAAGCACTCCAAACAGAGGAAATAAAACATGCAAAAGTGTTTGGGGATGAAAATAACAGGGTAAATGGATGAGATTTAGACAGACTTGGTATGACCACAGAGAGAAGTGAGGTATGGGAGACAGGTAGGGCCTAGTCAATGCAAGGGCTTCAGGGACATGTTGAAGATTGTTATCCTAAGAGCCATGGAAAGTCTTTGAGGGATTTTAAGAAAAAAAAGGGGTGGCAATTTTATATCTAAATTAGGAAATCATTGTTTAGTGAAAGGTGAAGTAGGTTGATTTAGGAGGTATTTCCGAGTCCTACAAAAAAGACTGGAATATTTTAGACCAAGGTGGCAGAGACAGACAAAAGGAACAGATCTGAGACATAAACAAAATTCATCTAGTGAATTGAACATGGACAAATAAATGAAGGAGGCTAATAGGTCACAGTTAAGATTTTTTAGCATGTCCTGGAGGGATGTTCCAATGTTATTTCCAAATTACCACCACCTTCATATTCTACCACGACCTTTCTGCAACATATGCTCTTTTCACACGGGACCATTTACCGTTCCCTAAACATGGTGCACTCTAACATATCTGCTTTCTCCTATTCTTAAACTGTTTTAAATATGTATATATACATATGTATATATATTGCTCAAGATTTACTAGCTTAAATTTTACATCTTCTGTGAGTTTTTTTTTTTCATTTTATTTATATAGATGTAGTTGTTCTCAGGAATGCCACTGAAAGTTTTTCCATGTCTTACCACATGTTATGGACTGAATTGTGTCCCGTCAAAATTTATATGTTGAAGCCCTAACTCCCAGTGTCTTAGAATGTGACTGTATTTGCCAATAGGGACTTTATAGAGGTAATTAAGGTTAAATGAGGTAGTCAGGATGGGGCCCTAATTCAACAGGCCTGGTGTCGTTCTAAGACACAAAAGAGATGCACATGCACAGAGGAAAATCCATGTGAAGACAAAGAAAGAAGACAGCCATTGTAAGTCAAGAAGAGAGACCTCAGGAGAAACCAAACTTGCTGACAGGACTTAGTGTCTAGAACTGTGAGAAAATTAATTTCTGTTGGTTAAGCCACCTAGTCTGTGGTCTTTTGTTATGGAAGCCTGAGAAAACCAATATATCACATTAAATTAAGTTAATGTGTATTTCTTTTTAAGTAGACCATGAATCATAAAATGGTCTTTCTATTTTCTACTTTGTATTTCTAGTACCTTGTACACTGCCTACATATACTAAGTCTGTGGTAAAATTTGGATGAATAAATTAATAAATTCCTAAAGTTCTAACTATATATTCCCCTCAAACATTGTCTTTATCCTCTCTCTACTCATCTATCTCCAAGAGTTTAACTAAATTTCTCTCTAGACTTTTTATCTAATTGGAGTTTGAGTAAAATATTTCCACCTGTTTTCTGTTCAGTTCCAATTAACTATCACTTCATGTCAATCTGAACCTGCCCATAACTATTGGTATCTTTGCCTCCACAAACTAGCATCTTCTTTTAATTCCTGTTTCCTCAAACTAACATTTGAAATCTTAGATTCATTTCACGTATTTTTCCGCTACATCCTACTGATGGTGGTATTTCCCAAAACTGCCCCTCCAAATTGCATAATTCTCTCAAGTCAGCACTTACATGTAAGTGGACCACTTGTATCTAAGCTTTGTTCTTTCTGTTTCCCCTCTTTTAAGATCTTTTTAAGATATCAATTTTTATTTATCACTTACATATTCAGATGTATAAAATATCATGATCCCTTAATAAATACCTATCAGTAGGCCTTAAAGAAAAGAGAACTAAAATTTGCAAAGAGTAATAAAAAGTTAAGCTCACAGAGGTAGGAATATGAATTAAGGAACAGATATTAGATATATGAAAAAATGACAAAATATGGTACTGCCAAAGTAACTGTCACATTTAAGAATCATTACTACAAATCAGCAAGATGCAGACTCTGCATGCGGTCAATTTTGGTTACCTGGGAATTGGCTACATTATTGGGGATTATCTCCTATGCCCTCTTCCCAATACCAATCTGTTTCTGGTCTGTTCACCACTTTATTTTTCATACAATAACAGGACATTATAACTGCATTGAGCAAAAAGTTCACATCTCAAGAAACGTTGAGATTTGTTGTTGCTATTGGGCAAAATAGATGTTTGAGGGATTATCTCTGAGTTCCATTTATTAGTGGAACATTCGATTTGGTATTAAGTTAATAGTAAAGTTTATACCAAGATAGATAATTCACAAATGTTATAAAATGGTATTCTTACTGAACTTGAAGATAAATATGAATTTTATGGAAAACTATTTCATTTCATTTTCTTCTCCTTGTCAATAAATTGACAACCAACCAACAGCCTAAGCCATCTATTAAGTTTTAGTTTCCCACTTATCTTAGCCTTGGAATTGGTCAGCTGATTTTTCTCCAGGTCCAACTTCAGAAAGGGGTAAGACATTTCTGATGAGACATTTGTTAGCATAAAAGAAAAAAAAATGAGTGTTACCCTAAATAATTTCCAATATTTATTTTAAGGTAAGTTTCAGAACCAAATTTCCATATTCTAATAACCTTAGAAAGGACATGTAGGGACTTCCCTGGTGACGCAGTGGTTAAGAATCTGCCTGCCAATGCAAGGGACACGGGTTCGAGCCCTGGTCTGGGAAAATCCCACATGCCGCAGAGCAATTAAGCCTGTGCACCACAACTACTGAACCCACATGCCACAACTACTGAAGCCCGCGTGCCTAGAGCCTGTGCTCTGCACTGCAATGAGAAGCCTGTGCACCGCAATGAAGTGTAGCTCCCACTTGCCACAACTAGAGAAAGCCCCTGCGAAGCAATGAAGACCCAACACAGCCAAACATAAATAAATAGATAAATAAATAAATAAATAAATAAATAAAAATTCTATTAAGAAAGAAAGAAAGGCAATGGACAACGGACTTTCAATATTCCTGGAGTGACACAGGCTTTTATTTTTAACTGTTATTCATTTTCTACTTTCTATATACATGTTTAGGTGGCCTGGATTTCTTTTTGCTGTCAAAATCTATGTAACGGAGAGTGAAGGTTTTTTTTTTTTTAACCAGTTTAAATGCCAGTTATAAAAGTGCTGTACTTTGAAACATCTAATCTTGAATTCAAATATATTCTTTTACTTCTTAAAGTCTATAATAACAAATCAAAAATAGGTTATCTGAGCTCACATGTTGTTATTGCAATGGCTTCCTCTCCAGTTATTATTCTTTTAGCTCTGATGTTTTAAAATTAAAGCAACTAATCCCACATCTTATTTCCTATTTTGTTAAAGTTTATGTGAAATCTCTTCAATGTCTGTGCATGGAGGGATTGAAGAGATGAAGGAGGGGTGCAACCTATTATGACTTGTTTCAGTTTTACTTTTTTATTACTATATTTTTATTTTTCCTAAACACATCTTTCTAGAAAAAGAAAATAATTAGTGGTCCATACTCACATTGGATGCAAAGATTTCACTGACAAGTGACTGTCTAAAATGTTCACTTGAACAGAATGTAACAACACCCGTATAGGGACTGTACATTGAAGATGAACCACCAGACAGGTTAGGCAAGCAGTCTAAGCTATTTCTAGTTACAAAGATATTGTAGAAATAATTTTTCAGAGATTCCTTTAACCCTTAGAAATAGTTCAGTGATCATTTCTAGTGTTACATGAAGAATTATTCTCTTACCCTCCAATTAGAGCATTACAATTCTCAGTAAACAGTTCCAAATGTCAGAATATTTTGTTTGCTTAGCCCATTAGTCTACAAATTTGAAATCATTTTGTTAACTCCATTTTATCAGCTACATTTACTTCCTTATTCATATCTGCTGCATGTCAGCACATATATTGAGCACCTATGCTTAAGTAGACCTTGTCAATGCTGAAACAAAGAATATATAAATTAGCTTTAACAGTATACCCCCAACATACTGTTTTAAGTGACTACAGATTCCATTTTTTATCAGCTACTCTACTGAGTACAGTACAGACAGCATGAGGCCAGGTTTCACAGAGATTTTTTTGAATAACATGGGCATCATGACACATTTATTAATAACTGCATCCTGAAATAAACAGAGTCAGTTTTGCAATATGTTCTCTGTAATGCGAACAAGTAAAAAGATTGGAAGCAGCTGCATGGCACAGGGAGATCAGCTAGGTGGTTTGTGACCACCTAGAGGGGTGGGATGGGGAGGATGGGAGGGAGGGAGACGCAAGAGGGAAGAGATATGGGAACATTTGTATATGTATAACTGATTCACTTTGTTGTAAAGCAGAAACTAACACACCATTTGTAAAGCAATTATACTCCAATAAATATGTTTTTAAAAAAAGCCATGTAGTACACACAGCAGGCTCACTGCAGTAAGAATGGATTCATATGTGCACAAAATTTAGACAAGTATGAAAAACATCTCTCACTTTGTAATTTCTGCTTTTCTTTCTATTCTTTCAACTTCCTCAGAAAAGACTGAAAAGTATTTTTTGCAAGATCTGACAACCCCCACATTTTTTGTTCTCTTTTCTCTGACGGTGAGAATTTTCACATAAAAGAAAAGCATTTCTAATAAGTAATGTGTTGTTAAGGACAGGACATATTGTTTTCAATGATTAAAGAAATTAAGTATTTTAAAATCAAAATAACATATTTAGTCATTAAAATTAATATATGTAGACATGGTTATTTCCAAGTGAAATGAAAAGTGATAGGCGCTCTCTTCTATGGGTTTAAAGGAAGTTTATAAAAACCCAACCAACATAACAAATACATTTTTTATTAATCTTTTACTGTCTGTCCTCTAGCCCACAATAACTCATGTCCTTTCCAAGTGCAAAATACATTCAACCCCCCCAAGTTTCCCAAAAGTCTCATCCAATTATAGCAACAGGTCAAAGTCCAAAATCTCATCATCCCATCAGTTCAAAGTCCAAAATCTAAATCAGACCCAGGTACAGATGAGACTTCTCCATTTAATCTATTAAGAACAGCTGCTAAGGAACAATTCCACTCCATCTGTTGACATGGGAAACTAAAGAGACAAGCTATCTGACACTCCCAAAATGTAGTCTGGACAAACAAAGAATAATAGTTACAGAAATTCTAGTTCAAAAATGGGAGAAGTGAATGTAAAAAGGACATAATAGTTCTGAACTCCAGTTGGGAAAATGTTGGATTTTTCTGGATTAAGTTTCAAAGTCTGGGAAATTTTTCTAATGGTTCTCAGCTCTACCTTTTGCTCTCTTGGTGCTGCCCTTTGAGTCATCCTTCCTTTTTCATGAAAGACAGCACATGTTCGTAGGTGTCTAAAATGTAAACTGCATATTGTTTTAAATGATGAAGAATTTGTCTTCTTGAATCAAATATTTTCTCAATCTCATTCATATCTGCATAATATTCCATTGTATGAAGGTACCATTTTTTAATTTAACTAGTCCCTAGCAATGGTTATTTTGATTGCAGACTTTTCTTAATTATAGACAGTATTGTAATTAGCATCCTTGTGTATGTGTGTGTATCTGTGAAACATATGTGTATGTATAGATATAGCTATGTGATTATACAAATATGTGTAGTGAGACAAGCTAGGACCTGGGATCTGGGACACTTTGCTATGGTGCTTATGAGACAGGCTGGGACCTAGGACCCTTTGCTGCAGTGTTGCAGTGCTTGCACCTGGACAAACATCTCCTCGAGCAACAAAATACAAAGAAACTATAAGGGACTAAAAATAACTGCAGGCATGTGCAGTTGGGGCAAATTATGGACACCAAGATACAAAAAGACCAAAAACCCAACTGGCACTTCTGAGGAGCCAGGAGCAAAAGCAGGGTACTGTTCGTGCACACTGCACACACCACCACAAAAAGGGTGGGCAAACCACCTAAGACACCCCTGCAGCCCAACCCCTGGACCCACCCCTACCCTCACCCCATATTAGGAAACAGCTTGCCCCCGCTCAGGGAGTGAGCAAGGGAATCTGTTACTTGTTTTTCTCCCTCCTATAAATCCTTGCCTGAATTTCTTGTCTGGCCTCTTATCAACTTCTATTGATTAAGGAAGGCCAAGAACCCTGGTCAGTAACAGTAGGATAAATTTCTAGAAATGAAATTGTTGGGGTAAATGTTATGCCCACTTAAAATTTTAATACATATTACAACTTATCCTCAAAATGATTAGAATGATTTATACTCCCACCTCTGAGTCATAGTTTCTGTGTTCCACAAACTGCCTTTAATATTTTTTAAAAATCAATCTATTCTTTTCCAATACAGTGAGTCTCCTACAAACAAACAAGTTCCATTCTGAGATCACGTTCATAAGTCCAATTTGTTTGTAAGTCCAACAAAGCTAGCCTAGGTACCCAACTAACACAGTCGGCTATATAGTACTGTAGTGTAATAGTTTTATAATACTTTTCACACAAATAATACTTAAAAAGCAAACACAAAAAATAAAGAAAACATTTTTAATCTTACAGTACAGTACTTTGAAAAGTACAGTAGTACCAGCTATGTCACCACTGCTTGTACGCTTGCTTCCAGACATCCTGGGCTTGAAATAAAGATCCTGTACTACTGTACTCTATATAGTACTATACAGTAAAGTACACAAAAGCACAACCACTTGTAGAGGATGCACACATGTGACAATGTATGCCAGACACGAGAACTAACTTACATGATTGGACATGTGAACACATGTTCACGTCTTTGAAAGTTCACAACTTGAAGGTTCATATGTAGGGGACTTACTGTATTATGCAAAATTTTATATTTCATTATGTTTTACTTTGCATATTAAACTATTAGTAAACTTTAGCAATGCTTTTATATTAATTTCTTTGTAAATATACATGAATGTCTTTTGTTCATCTATCTTTGAGTTTGTTCATCTTTTTCATGTTGATTTATATAAGCTTTTATATAGCAAGAAAACTGCCCCTTTGTCATATGTGCCATTAATATATACAAGTTTTTGTTTCGTTATTAAAATTTTATACAAGTGTTTATTAGTATAAATATGTAAAATGTATATGATGTATTGGAAGGCACTGGAGATTCTTCAGTGCCCCCCCTTCCTAATATGTTCTTATACAAGAAGCATTGATCAAATTTTATTAAATAGGACATGTTAAATCCCAATAGAGAATACTGACTGTTCTTGATTCTGATATCGATGGTTACTGCAATAAATTAAGCTGAGCCATTCAATCTTATCAGCAATCCCTTGCATGCTTATCTCAAGTCTCTGCTGTAAGATGTTGGCAAGAAATTGGGTCTTCAACAAAAAAGGATCATTTCAGAGCCTTGGTAGAAATGCATGTATTGGATATTATTAACTATTCTGCAATGAATAGAATTTCGCATATTTGGAGTTAAAGAAAAAAAAAAAACTGGTTAAAAGAACCCGGGTAAGCTGACATCATTACCATGAGTGGACCACAGTGAACTGACACCAGGTAATGAATCAGAATTTTTGGAACTCTTTTTAGTCCAGAAGCAGATGATACTAGAAAGAATTGTGGTAAACCAAGATCCAGAAGGACAAAAAATAATGATAAAAAGGACTGAATTAAATGAGAAAGATTAATTGTGATTATTTGTTCTAGAACATTGTTGGTATTTAAAATATTTTCTATCTCCTGATAAGCATCTATGGAAGTCATTTCTCTTACTGATATACCTCTAAGTCTCACTTTAGACATATACTTTGGTTTGGTTTTGTTTTTTAGATTCTTTGTCAGTTTGAATACAATTCTTATTATTTTGATAAATTTATGGCATAGTTGATTATAAAGTAGTCTTGAGTAATAACCTCATAATAAAAGTGATAAAATTCCCCAAATAAAAAGGATCTGATACTCCCACATAATGAAGACATTTTGAAGCAATAATAATAATTGGTATAATAAAGTATTTATTCAGTAAACATATTTGAGTTTCTACTTGTACAGGGTAGTTACCAGAATACAGAGAATACAGAGAAAAGTAAGAATACAGAGAAAAGCAAAGCATAAATTGTCCTTTTTTTTTTTGGCTGTGCTGTGCGGCTTGTGGGATTTTAGTTCCCCGACCAGAGATTGAACCTGAGCTCTTGGCAGTGAGAACATGGTGTACTAAACATTGGATCTCCAGGGAATTGCCGTAAATGAACCTATTTACCAAACAGAAAAGACTTCCAGATATAGAAAACAAACTTATGGTTACCAAGGGGGAAATCGGGGGATAAACTGGAAGATTGAGATTGACATATACACACTACTATATATAAAATAGATAACTAATAAGAATCTACTGTATAGCACAGGGAATTCTACTCAATACTCTGTAATGACCTATATGGGAATAGAATCTAAAAAAGAGTGTATATATGTATATGTATAACTGATTCACTTTGCTGTGCTCCTGAAATGAACACAACATTGTAAATCAACTATACTCCAATAAAAACTAATTTTAAAAAGCATAGGGCTTCCCTGGTGGCGCAGTGGTTGAGAGTCCACCCGCCAATGCAGGGGAGGCAGGTTTGTGCCCCAGTCCGGGAGGATCCCACATGCCACGGAGCGGCTGGGCTCGTGAGCCATGGCCACTGAGCCTGCGCGTCCGGAGCCTGTTCTCTGCAATGGGAGAGGCCACAGCAGTGAGAGGTCCATGCACCGCAAAAAAAAATTTTTTAAATTAAAAAAAAATAAAAAGCATTAAATGTCCTTGTCTTCACTGAACTTACATTCTAATGAAGTGAGGCAAACAATATTTAAGTTAACAGACAAATAATCAAGAACATTTTCCAGTGTAAAAAGTATTTAAAAGGAAATCTGCAAGATGAAAGAACTTGAAGAAACAAATGGACAAATCAAGGGAAACCTATTTGATGAGCTGTGACCTGAAAATGATAAATATTCAGTTGTGCAAAGATGCTAAGAATGAATAACAAGATAAATTTTAGACAAATTAGAAAGTCAACTACTTAAATAAAATATTTTTAAAATCTAGAAAAATATGACTATTTATTTATATTAATAGTCTAAGCATAAAAAACAAAGTAAAACACACATGAATGAAAATGTTGATATATATGACTGCCTGAAATGTGATATTTTACCTGTGGGAAAATATAAGCAGAAGGAAATGCAATAAACTGAAGGAAGCACTCGCTGTGGCTATAAGTGAAAAAAAAAATTATTGCCTTTAATATATAAATAAATATGTTCTAAATCAATTTAATAATAATTCCTTAATAATAATAAATTCTTATTATTTCTTATTAAGATAATAAGAAATAATGATTTTCCAGTAGAAAATAGCCAAAACACATGGAGAGGAAATTCACAAAAGAAAAATAAAAAGAATTAATATGTCTAAAATATTCAAACTCTGAATTAATCAATCACCTGGAAGGTAAAACAGTCATATATAATTGAAAAAATAAAATAAAATGTGGTGTTTGTGAACACGAATAAAAATCTTAGATGCATACCTGAATAGACATTTTTCCAAAGAAAACACAGATGGCCAACAGGCACATGAAAAGATGCTCAGCATCATTAATCATCAGGGAAATGCAAAAACCACAAGACATCACCTCACACTTGTCAGAAAGACTGTCATCAAAAAGACCACAAATAACAAATGTTTGCAAGGCTGTGGAAAAAAAGGGAACACTTGTATGCTGTTGGTGGGAATGTAAATTGGTGCAACCACTGTGGAAACGTATGGAGGTTCCTCAAAAAACTAAAAATAGAACATCTATATGACCTAGCAATTTTACTCCTGGGTATATATCCAAAAAAACCCCCACAAATTTAAAGATACATGCACCTCAATGTTCATAGCAGCATTATTCATAATTGCCAAGATATGGAGAAAACCCAAGTGTCTGTCAACAGATGAATGGATAAAGAAGATATGGCACATATACACAATG
This sequence comes from Kogia breviceps, assembly GCF_026419965.1. Taxonomy (NCBI): domain Eukaryota; kingdom Metazoa; phylum Chordata; class Mammalia; order Artiodactyla; family Physeteridae; genus Kogia; species Kogia breviceps. The sequence continues at coordinate 54,275,224 of NC_081312.1, forward strand.
GAATACTACTCAGCCACAAAAAAGAATGAAACTTCACCATGTGCAGCAACATGGATGGACTTGGAGGGCATTATGCTAAGTGAAATAAGTCAGATAGAGAAAGACAAATACTGTATTATATCACTTATATGTGGAATCTAAAAAATGAAACAAACTAGTAAATATAACATAAAAGAAACAGATTCACAGATATAGAGAAAAAAACAAGTGATTACCACTTGTGGGGAGAGGGTTGCGGGAGGAGCCAGACAGGGGCAGGGAATTAAGAGGTAAAAATTATTACATATAAAATAAGCTTCAAGGATATATTGTACAACACAGGGAATATTGTAAATATTTTATAATAACTATAAATGGAATATAAACTTTAAAAATTGTGAATCACTATTTCATAACCCTGAAACTTATTTAATAGTGTACATCAATTATATCTAAAAAAAAAAAAAAACTTAGATACACTAAGTGGGAAAACAAGTTACTTTCTACAGCATAATTTAAAACCTTAAAAATGTTTAAAGCCCAAGTTATATTACTAGAAAGTTATTATTATTTATTCTAATGAAAAATTATATGCTATAATGAAGACTTATGAAAAATAATGTTTCTATCAGTATATTTTACTTAAATTTGCAAATATATCAACAAAAAAACTGGTGAAAATATCTTGGTAAAAACACATTACTGAATATTGTGCAACTCTTAAAATATATGCCAGTGCCATACTGTTTTGATTATTGTGGCTTTGCAATATATTTTGAAATCAGGACATGTAATGCTTCTAGCTTTGTTCTTCTTTCTGAAGACTGATTTGGCTATTCATGGTCTTTTGTGGTTCCATATTAATTTTAGAATATTTTTCTATTTTTGTAAAAAATGTCATTAGGATTTTTAAAAAGATTGCATTGACTCTGTAGATTGCTTTGGGTAATATGAACATTTTAACAGTGGAACAGAATAGAGTTCAGAAATAAGTCCATGCATATAAGGTCAACTGATCTTCAACAAGGATGCCAAGAATATACAATGGGAAAATGATAGTCTTGTCAACAAATGTTACTGAGAAAATTAGATATCCACATGAAAAAGAATAATGTTAGACTCCTAACTTACACCACACACAAAAATAAACTCAAAAATGGAATAAAGACAACTTTAAGATCTGAAACTGTAAAATTCGTGGAAGAAAATATAAGGGTAAAGCTTGGTATCATTGGTATTGGCAATGATTTTATGGATATGACACCAAAACCACAAGTGACATAAGCAAAAATAGACAAGTGGGATTACATCAAACTAAAAAGCTTCTGCACAGCAAAGGAAATGATCAACAGAGTGAAAAGGCTACCAATAGAATAGAAGAACATATTTGCAAACAATATATCCAATAAAGCATTAAAATCCAAAATATATAAGGAACTCCCACAACTTAATAGCAAATAAAACTAATAACCCAATTTAAAAAATGGGCTAAGGACTTGAGTAGACAATTCTCCAAAGAAGACATACAAATAGCCAACAGGTACATGAAAAAGAAAATAATGATTAGGTCACTAGTTGTCAGGGAAGTACAAATCAAAACCACAATAACCTGACACTTGTCAGGATAGTTGTTATTAAACACACACACAAACACAACAAATATTGGCCAAAATGTGGAGAAACTGGAACACACACTATATGTAGGAATACAAAATGGGGTAGACATTAGGGAAAACAGTATAAAGTTTCCTCAAAAAATTAAAAACAGAAATACCATATGATGCAGCAATCTCACTTTTGGGTATTTATCCAAAATAATTGAAATCAGGTTCTCAAAGATATTTTACCTCTCTGTTGTGCATTGTTGCACTATTCACAATAGACAACATGTGGGAAATAATCTAACTGTCCATCAGCAGATAAATAGGTAAAGAAATGTGGTATAAACACACAATGGAATAGTATTCAGCCTTTAAAAAGAAGGAAATTCTGCAATATGCAACAACATGTGAGGACATTAGGCTAAGTGAAATAAGCCAGTCACATAAAGGCAAATACTGCATGATTCCACTTATATGAGTCCTCTAAAATAGTCAAATTTATAGAATTAAAGAGTAGAATGGTAGCTGTCGGGGCCTGGAGGGAGGAAGAAATAGGAAGTTACTAATCAACAGGTGCAGAGTTTCAGTTAAACAAGATGATCAGCTGTATAACATTGTGCCTTGTGCAATATACAACATTGTCAACAACACTGTACTGTACACTTAAAATTTATTAAGAGGATGGATCTCATGTTAAGTGTTCTTATCACAATAAAATAGAATTTACTTTTTTTAATTTCAGAAAGAAATTATTTTGAAGAATATTTTTAATAAATTAGGAAAAATATAAACCAGTAATTAAAATTTAAGCACATTTTACAGACAAACACTCAGGTTGTGATCAATGAGGAAAGCTTCACAAGTATATATGATTACTTTGCTTGAAGACATTAGAAATCACATAAGGCAGTAAAGAATTACCAGAACAATATTCCACTAAAGGAAAACCTAGGTGATTTTCTTTAGACAGAAGGAAAATATAAGATTAAGAAAAATTTAGAGTAAAAAACAACCATGTATGGGAAAATGTGAAAATACTGCTGTATTAATAATTCATCATTGCATTGTCCTAGAAGACAATTAAAGTACAATTAACACTAGACCTGAATAAATCAAGGATGTATTTTGTAATCTTTACAGTAACTATCAAAATTATAGCCATAAAGTTTATAACTATGAGGTAATATAAGGGAAAAAAGTAATAATAAATTACTAAATAGTGAGAAAGAATGCAAGGAGAGATGGGAATAAAACATAAAATAGTGAGTCAAATAGAAAGTAACTAATAAAATAGTATATTTAAAATCAAATACAGGTAGATCTGAGGTAGGTGATCAAAAGCGAATTGGAAAAGTTTTGGTAATGGTCAAGTAGACTGTAACCTACCTAACCCTACCACAGAAAACAATTATAAAATATTTTTTAAAACCACATACACAAAGACAACTATTTAAAGAATTTGGAAAACAACCAAAAGCAGCCAGAAATTAGAAAAGTATTAACTTTTGCAAAAAAGAACTAGAGCAGTTGACACTTCCAAGTTTCTGGCTTTTTGCCTGCAGGTACTCTCCAATCTGAACATGACTAAGAGAGGCATAAAACTGTAGTATTATTGACTGGAAGTTATGAGAAGACTGAGTCCAGTCCTGATAGAGTGGCTGAAAAGTTAGTATGAGAATTGTGGACAAGAGAACACTGTAAAATGGATGAGATCCAAAATGTGCAACAATTCAAGAATTTGAGAAATCTTCCTTTGAATGATCAACATTAAATTAACTAATTAATTAATTGGCTCTCCCATGTGTGAGTCAGATTTAAGGGCCTCTCTAACAGGAGAGGCATCTGGCTTGACAAGTTTTCAAGTGCATTTTGGAAACAAAGTTTTCATGTTCCAAGAAAATCCAAGTTGTAGAAAATAGCCAATAAAATGTAATGAATGAAGATGTCAGTAATTTGTAAAACCACATGAACTATATTAAGGGGATGATAGAAATGATTAGTCAAGAAATTTAAAATCTAAGCATTTTAATCCCCTTAACACAAATAATGGAAAACAGATGAACAATCTGTTTATGATAACCACTCATGCAAATGCTAGTTAGTCTATGAACTACAAATCTTTCCAACCTTTGCCCAAGTTTCAGGAAAATCTGTGTAACTACAAAAAATATACCCATCTGAAAATGTTCCACCAGAAGAGAACACTGCAGAATGGATGAGATCCAAAATCAATGCATGAATAAATTCAAATCCTTGGCTGATGATTGAACTACACATACAAAGGAGAGAATCCAGGAGTCTCAGAAACATTTGTCAGTTAGAAACTGAAAGCACTGTATAGATATTTTAGTTGTGGCACATTGCAGAGGAAGCAAAGTTTACAGTCTGAATCTAGCTAATCTAACTACCTGGTGTAAAAATGTTAATACTTTGCAGAGAGATATAATAAAATGTAGAATTTCTAAACTTTATTATTCAAATTGTGAACCATACAAGAAACAACTGCTAAACATGCTAAGAAACTGAATATATGACAATAATCAAGAAAAAAGAATAGTCAATAAAAACCAACCTTGACATGACTCATATGATACTGTATTATAAATATGTTTAAAGACTTTAAGGAAAGTATTGCCATAAGGATTAAACACATTGGAAATGTAGTAAAAAATTATAAATAAATTTTAATCAAGCCAATTACAAAATCTAGAAATAAAATAACAATAAATAGAAATAAAAGAACAATAAATGACATGAAAATATCCACTGGATGAACTTAACACCAAATTGGAGTTTGCAGAAGAAAGAGTAAGTGAACTTGAAGGTACACCAATCAGAATTTTGCAATCTGAAGAACACTGAGAAAAAAACTGAACAATATTAAGTGGGCTATCCTATATGTAATCAGAGTCCCAGATGGATCAGGGAAGTAAAAATATATTTGAAGAAATTGACTAGCTCAAAGTATTACAAATGTGTTGAAAATTTTAAGTTGTAGATCCTAGAAGCTCAGCAAACACCAAATAGGATATAAATACAAGGAGACCATGTGTAGAAACATTATAGATATACCGTTGAAATCCAAAGATAAGGAGAAGATCTTGAAAGAAACTAGAAGAGAAAAAACACAAGGGAACAAAATATATAATGATGCCTGATGTTTTACTGGAAAGGATAGAGACCAGAAAGCAATAAAAACCATATTTAAAATGCAGGAGGAAACAAAAAGCTCAGCCAGGAATATTATAGAGGCATACCTCAGAGATATTGAGGGTTCAGTTCCAGACCACTGCAATTAAGCTAATATCACAATAAAGTGAGTCCCATACATTTTTTGGTTTCCCAGTGCATACAAAATTTATGTTTACACTATGTTGTAGTACACTAAATGTACAATAGCATTATGTCTTAAAAACAATGTACATACCTTAATTAAAAACTACTTTATTGGTAAAGATGCTAACCATCATTTGAGCTTTCAGTGAGTTGTAGTAGATCACCAAAACAAATACAATAATGAAAAAGTTTGAAGTATTGTGAGAATTACCAAAATGTGACACAAAACTACAAAGTGAGCAAATGATATTGGAAAAATGGTGCCAATAGAATTGCTTGACAAGAGGTTGCCATAAACCCTCAATTTGTTTGAAAAAAACAAAGGCAGTATCTGCAAAGTTCAATAAAGTGAAGCACAGTAAAGCAAGATATGTTTGTATATGATGAACTTATTCTCCACAAATGAAGGTAAAATACTTAACAAAATTTTAGCAACAGAATCCAAAAAGTAATAATGCAGCAATGACCAAATAGCTTTAGCAAAGATATTCAAGGTAAGTTAAAAATATAAAGCAAATTCATGTACTACACCATATTAACAGAGTAAAAGAGAAAATCCATATAATTATCACAATAGATACAGAAAAAAACATTTAAAGAATTGAAAATTATTCATGGTAAAAATTTTAGCAAATAATAATTGATGAGAATTTCCTTAACCTGATAATGACATCTACCAAAAGTCAGTTAACATTCTACTAAGTGGTTAAGACTTTTCAATAAACAACAAGCAAATAAATGGTCAAAAAAAATAAAGGAGAAAATAAAGCACTATTTGCTCACCATTTAACGGTCTGCTTAGAAAATCCGAAGGAATCTACAAAAAAAGCTGCTAAAATGAGTTTGATATCCAGCTCACTGACTATACAATCAGTATACAAATATCAATTTTATTTCTGTATATTAGAAAAGAGCAATTAGAAATTTAAAGTTAAAAATCCATGCTTTTTGGCAATCGAAAGTGTGGGTAAAAATATGGAATTAATGGAACTTTCATACTTTGCTGGTAGGAATGTAAAATGGGACAACCAGTTTGGAAAAGAGTTAGCAGTTTCTTAAAAAGTTAAACATATGCTTACCATGTGACTCACCGTTTCTATTACAGGTGTTTATCCAATAGAAATGAAAACATATGGTAATAGAAAGACTTGTACACCAACTTTCCTAACAATTCTATTCATGATAACCCTAAAATAAAGGAACCCTAATATCATCAAACAGGTAAATAAGTACATTTTGGTATATTTGCTCGATGTGATATTACTCAGCATTAAAAACATGAGCAATGTACACACGCAACAACATGGATGAATCTCAAAATTACTATGCTGAGTACCAGAAAGCCACACACAGAAAATAACATATTATATAATTCCATATAATCAATAATGAGCAGATAAATGTTTTTCCTGGGTATGAAGATGAAGGGGGATTTTGCAACAGAGATGTGAGAAAATTTTTCGGCTGATGTAAGTATTTTATTTTTATTGATTACACTGGTATACATATTTTTCAGAACTCATCTAATTATGCCCTTAAAATCAGTACATTTTATAGTATGAAAATTGTACCTTAATAAAGTTTATTTAATAAAGGCAAAAAAAATCCATGCCTTTTACCAAAGTATCCCAAAATGTCGAGTACTTGGGGATACATTTAACAAAATATGCAGAAGGTATGTTTCCATGGAAATGACAAAACACTTCTAAAAGAATTATCATGAAACTTCTAAAACACATAGATATATTATGTTTAAGAATGAAAATAATAAATATTGATAAAATTTGAATTTTCTCCAAATTTATCTATAGATATATGTGATGGTCCATTTTATGTGTCAACTTGACTGGGCCACAAGGTACCCAGATATTTGCTTAAACTTTATTCTGAATGTGTCTGTGAGGGTATTTCTGGATGCTATTAACATTTGACTGTGTAAAGCAGATCATCTTTCCAATGTGGGAAGTCCTTATCTAATCCTTTGAAGGCCTGAATAGAACACAAAGCTGAACAAGAGAGAATTCACTTTCTCTGCCTAATGGTCTTTGAGCTGGGACACTGATCTTCTCCTGCTTTTGAACTTGGACTGGAACTAACAACATTGGCTCTCCTGGGTCTCTAGCTTGCTGACTACATATCTTGGGTCTTCTCAGCCTCCATAATCACGAGCCCATTCTTTATTTTACATATCTATGTCTATATCAATAACTATATCCTATGGTTCTATTTCTCTGGAGAACCCTAATACAATACAATACAACCAAAATCAAAACTTGAGTGAGTTTATTTTAGAAATTGAGAAATTCATCCTAAAACTTATAGGAAGTATAAAATATCTAGAATAATCAAAAAATTTTAGAAAAGTGAACAAACTGTAAGTCTCATATATTGGATTTCAAGACAAGCTATAGCATTCAAGACAGTGTGGTGTTGGGATGAAAATAGACATTTAAATCAATGGACAGAACAAAGTCAAGAAATATGGAACTTAATAAGGAAAGAAAGAATAGTCTTTACTAAGTAATGCCAGAAAAAAATGGATGCCCATATTAAAAAAATGAACCTCAATCTTTACCTCATACCATACATAAAAGTTAACTTAAAATGTTCACGAACTTAAACGTAAAAGGTAAATTATAGAATTTAGAAGAAAACAGAGGAGGAAATATTCGTAACCTTGGGTTATGCGAAATTTCTTAGATAGGACCACAAAAGAACAAATAATTAAAAATTGACAAATTGTACTTTATAAATTTTAAATCTTTCTGTTCTTCTAAAATTAGTATTAAGAAAACAAAAAAATCAAATTACAGAGTGAAAGAGAACATTTATACACACACATGTATATCTGATAAAGGATTTGTATTGGGAATATATTAAAAACTCTCAGAAGTCAATTTTAAGATAGCAGATGCATTTTTTCAAATGGGCACAGATTTGAACAGACAATTCCAATATGAAGATCTATGGAAAGTCAATAAGTACATACAAAGATGCTCATTAGCTTTCAAGGAAATAATTAAAACTACAATAAAATATGAATATGCACATATTAGAATTGCTAAAATTAAATAGATCAACAATACCAAGCATTGGTTATGAAACAAGTCAAATGGAAATTTCATCCTATTTTGCTAGCAATGTAAAATACTATAGCTATTTTGAAAAAATATTTCGTATTTTCTAAAACAATTAAATTTACACTGACTTTAGAGCCTATGGATTCCACAGATGAAAGCATATGTCCACACAAATGCCTTATTTAAATGAGTATAGCACCTTTTTTGTAATACCCTAAAGTTAGAATGTCTATTTGCAGGTGAATAGATACAAATTTGTGGTATACCTATAAAATGGAATGCTATTCAGCAGTGAAAAGGAAAACAAAAAAAAAAATCTACTTCCAGTAGTCTTCTATTGCTGCTGTAACAAATGACAATGACCACAAACTTAAAACAACACAAATTTATCATCTTACGGTTTTGTAAGTCAGAATTGACTTGGATGAATTCTCTGCTCTATGTTTAATATGGCTGAAATCAAGGTGTTGGTTGACTAGGCTCTTACTGAGAAGCTCTAGGAAGAATCTTCTTCCAAGAAAATTTAGGTCATTGGCAAGTTTCATTTCCTTGCCACTGTAAGACTCAGGTGCCCATTTTCATACTGGTTGTTAGGAGTTGAATTGTTTCCCTCCAGAAAGATATGTTGATGTCCTTACCTGCAAGTCCTCAAAATATGACCTTTTTGGAAGTAGGGTCCTAGCAAGGTAACCAAATTAAAATTAGGTCATTAGGGTGGGCCATAATCCAACATGACTGGTGTTCTTATAAAAAAGGGAAATTTGGACACAGAGATAGACATGCACAGAGGAAAGCCGATGAGAAGACAGCCATGTTACTGGAATGATGAATTCAGAAGTCAAGGAACACTAAGGATTGCTGGCAAACATCAGAAGCTACAAGAGGCAAGGAAGGATTCTCCCCTTCAGCCATCAGAGAGAGCACAGCTCTGACAACACCTTGATTTTAGACTTTTAGCCTCCAGAACTGTGAGACAATAAATTCCTATTGTTTTAAGCTACACAGTTTTTGGTACTTTGTTACAGCAACCCAAGGAAACTAATACACTGACTATCAACTAGAAGCCACCCTTAGATCCCAAAAGCATCTCTTATCCCCTGGCTCACGGACACCTTCATTTTCAAAACAAGCAACATCACACTGAGTTCTTCTCATGTTTATAATATCTTCTGTTTTCAGTCGGAGAAAGTTCTCTGTTTTTAAAGGTTCACATGATCAGATTGGGCACACCTGGATAACCCAGGATATTCTCCCTATTTTTAAGGTCCATAATCTTAATTATATTTCAAAAGTTCCTTTTGTCATGTAATATAACATATTAACAGGTTCCAGGGATTAGAGCGTGGACATCTTTTTTTCCTGGTGTTTAGAGTTGGGAAGCATTCTGCCTACCACGCTGATAAACATAAGAACATACAATTTTTTCAAAATGCTAAGTTGAACAAAAGAATCCAGACACATAAAGAATATATACTATATCATTCTATATGTATGATGCTCTAGAAAAGAAAATTGAAAGTGCAGTGTTGGAAAGTAAATCAGTGATTGCCTGGGCCTACAGAGGCAAGGATTCACTGAGAAGGGTAAAAAGAGAAACTTTGGAGGGAATGGATATATGTATATCTTGATTGTTGTGCTGTTTACTTGGGTGTATATATTTTTCCACACTCACCAAACCATATATTTAAACTATGCTCATTTTATTCTAGATACAAGATACCTCAATAAATTTAATTAAAAATCATATGGGGCTTCCCTGGTGACGCAGTGGTTAAGAATCCATCTGCCAGTGCAGGGGACACAGGTTCAAGCCCTGGTCTGGGAAGATCCCACATGCTGCAGAGCAACTAAGCCTGTGCACCACAACTACCGAACCCACGTGCCACAACTACTGAAGCCCACGTGCCTAGAGCCTGTGCTCTGCAACAAGAGAAGCCACTGCAATTAGAAGCCTGCGCACCGCAAAGAAGAGTGGCCCCCACTCACCACAACTAGAGAAAGCCTGCATGCAGCAATGAAGAGCCAATGCAGCCAAAAATAAATAAATAAATAATTTTAAAAGTTTTTTAAAAAATCAGTATAATTCACCATATTACTAAGATGAAGAAAACTCATATGATTAACTCAATAGATGTAGGAAAACATTTGATACTATTTAGCATTGATTCATGAAAAAATAATGATACCTAAGTTTTCAAAAGCTTGGAGGATAAAAAGCTCAATATTCTACAATGTATGGACATATAAGGACTAGAGCATGGGTTGGGTAAATTGGTCCAGTAAGTTGTTCTATTTTTCAGTAAAATGTCCATTAATTGAAGGCAAAAAAAGAAAATTTATTCACCCTTCAAGAAACTTCATGAAGAAGAAGAATGATGGCTCCTAGAAGAAAACATAAGGTGAATGTCTTTACTAATTCAGGTTAGACAAAGATTTCTTAGAAAAGTCACAAAAATCACAACCCATGGAAGAAAATAAATGATTGATAAATTAGATTTCAATAAAATTAAAAACCTGAACTCATCAAAGATAATCACTGAAAAATAAATAGGCAAGTCACCCCCAGGTTTATTTGCTAGGAGTTCTCACAGTACTCAAAATACAGTTCTACTTACAGCTATGATTTATTACTACAAAAGATACAAAGCAAAATCAACAAAGGGAAAAGAAACATGCAAAATTCTGCTGGAAACCAGGAGCAGGCATCCAAGGAATTTCTCCTAGTTAAATTAAACAAGATGTGTTTAATTCCCCAAATAATGAGTTGTGAAAACACACATGAAATTTTGACAACCACAGAAACACATTAAATACTCAATACCAAGGGTTTTGCTTGAAGACTGGTCACATAGGTACCCCCTGCCTGTCAAGTACCTAAACTCTAGACTCCCAGAAGAAAAGCAGGTGTTGAGTGTAAAATCATATTGTTTGGTCAAATAGGCACAGTGAGCTACTCTTACCAGTTAATGGTGGGAATACTCTTAAAATCCAAGTTCTCTGATGCCAGCCAAGGGCAAATCATGTAAACAGGTCTTTCCAGGATTGAGATACTGCCTACTATTTTAACTCTTTTCTGCATAGATGTTAAATATTTTTTCATATGCTTGCTGGCCTTTTGTATAGCTTTCTCTGTGAAGGGCCAGCTTAAATCCTTTACCCATTTTTCCATCATGCTGTCTTTTTATTATTCCAGATACAAGCCTTATGTCGAATTATCTATTGTTTCTATAACCCCCTACTCTGAGGATCTTGGGAACTCTCAGATACAACATTACTAGTCATTAAGGAAAAACAAATCCAACCCACACTGAAATACAGCACGTAGTCTTTTCTAACTGGCTGTTTTTCATACATCTATATATTCACTAGAGTGGCTAAAATGGATGTAGTTGACAATAACCAATTGTTGGAGATATAGAGCTACTGAACTATCATATGGTGGGAATGTAAAATAGTTCAACCACTTTAGGAAAGAGTTTGACAGTTTCTTAAAAAGTTAAAACATAAACTACCCTATCACTCAGTAATTCCACTCCTAGTTATTTTATTCATGATTAATGGAAACAAATGCCGACCATAAATCTTGTACAAGAATGTCCATAACAACTTTATTCAAAATAACTGATAACTGAAAGCAGCCCCCTTGTCCATCAAAAGGAGAAAGGACAGTTAAACTTAGGTATATTTGTTTAACAAATACTACCTCGCTATGAAAAGGAATAAACCACTGCTATATACAACAATGTGGATGAGTCTCAAAAATATAATGCTGAATGAGAGAGCCAGACACAGAAAATTACATATCATATGATGACTCAAATTATAAGAAATTCTAGAATATGCAAAAATAACCCATGATAGAAATAAAATCATTAGTTGCTTTTTTAGTGGTAGGTGGGCTGGGCAGTGATTGATTTGGAAGGGGTATGATAGAACTTTCTGGGGTGATAGAAATGCTCTGTCTTGATAAAAATGTACATTATACACATGAAGGATTTGTCAAAACTAGTGGAACACGGGTAACCTTAAAATCTGAGCATTTAATTATATAGAAATTATATATCAATAAGAAGGAAAAATATAAATTCATTAGAACACAGAAGTATATTTTGTGAGTACTTTTAATCATTATTAAGATGGGTACTACTAAAACTGCCTGTAAGTATGGTCAGTATTTTCACTTTCTTTTCCTTAGAATCTCAATGGAAGATGTACTTATTTTTAAGATGAAAAATATGTGTAAAGTACATGAATTCAATCATTAAAATGGAATTAACCAACTAAAATTGGTTTGGTTTTAAATGAATAGTAGACACATTTTACTAAGATAAACAGAAGCCACTCATATTCCAAGAAAATTTTACACTTCAAAATTATTTCAAGCTTCAATTCTTAATTAACTGGGAAAGAAGAAATGAAACCTACAAAAGCAGAAATTTATTCTATTAATTTTTTTCAGCTTTCAGGAAAACTATGAAATTAAAGTTATCAAAGTGTTGTTATTTTATGTTATACATATGTATTCTAATAAGCCTATTGCTTTTGTTGTTGTTGTTCTGATTGCTGAAATTCAATGTAACTGCTTTAACTGAAGTACCCTAAAGATATTATTGTTAATTTTAATCAGCCATTCCTAGCTTACACCTTAAAAAAATTGATTGATGGATATAATCACAGTAAGCCAAAAGCTTACTTCCTGATCCATTTGAAGAATATTTAATACTAAATATTTTTCTTCCTTCAAGTTGCATAATGTGGCAATACAAATCAAATGAGTCCCAATTCAGTGTCAAAACGTTTTCTCTTGAAAATTTAAAGGTAATGAGATCTTCCAACAAACAAAAGCCCAGGACCAGAAGGCTTCACAGGCAAATTCTATCAAACATTTAGAGAAGAGCTAACACCTATCCTTCTCAAACTCTTCCAAAATATAGCAGAGGGAGGAAAACTCCCAAACTCATTGTACAAGGCCACCATCACCCTGATACCAAAACCAGACAAAGATGTCACAATAAAAGAAAACTACAGGTCAATATCACTGATGAATATACATGTAAAAATCCTCAACAACAACAAAATACTAGCAAACAGAATTCAACAGCACATTAAAAAGATCATACACTATGATCAAGTGGGGTTTACCCTAGGAATTCAAGGATTCTTCAATATACACAAATCAATCAATGTGATATACCATATTAACAAACTAAAGGATAAAAACCATATGATCATCTGAATAAATGCAGAAAAAACTTTCAACAAAATTCAACACCCATTTATGATAAAAACTCTCCAGAAGGTGGGAATAGAGGGAAACTACCTAAACATAATAAAGCCACATATGACAAACCCACAGCCAACATCGTTCTCACTGGTGAAAAAATGAAACCATTTCTTCTAAGATCAGTAACAAGACAAGGATGCCCATTCTCACCGCTATTATTCAACATAGATTTTGAAGTTTTAACCACGAGAAGAAAAAGAAACAAAAGGAATCCAAATCGGAAAAGAAGAAGCAAAACTGTCACTATTTGCATATGACATGATACTATACCTAGAGAATCAAAAAGGAGCTGGAAGAATTGGGCTCCCTGACTTCAGACTATACTACAAAGCTACAGTAATCAAGACAGTATGGTACTGGCACAAAAACAAAAACATAGATCAATGGAACAGGATAGAAAGTCCAGAGATAAACCCACACACATATGGTCAACTTCTCTTTGATAAAGGAGGCAAGAGAATACAATGGCAAAGAGACAGCCTTTTCAATAAGAGGTGCTGGGAAAACTAGACAGCTGCATGTAAAAAAATGAAGTTAGAACACTTCCTAACACCATACACAAGAATAAACTCAAAATGGTTTAAAGACCTAAATGTAAGGCCAGACACTATAAAACTCTTAGAGGAAAACATAGGCAGAACACTCTATGACATAAATCACAGCAAGATCCTTTTTGACCCACCTCCTAGAGAAATGGAAATAAAAACAAAAATAAACAAATGGCACCTAATGAAACTTAAAAGCTTTTGCACAGCAAAGGAAATGATAAACAAGATGAAAAGACAATGCTCAGAATGAGAGAAAATATTTGAAAACGAAGCAACTGGCAAAGGATTAATCTCCAAAATATACAAGAAGCTCATGCAGCTGAATATCAAAAAATAACTCAATCCAAAAATGGACAGAAGACCTAAATAGACATTTCTCCAAAGAAGATATACAGAGAGCCAGCAAACACATGAAAGAATGCTCAACATCACTAATCCTTAGAGAAATGCAAATCAAAACTACAATGAGGTATCACCTCACACGGGTCAGAATGACCATCATTAAAAAATCTACAAACAATAAATGCTGGAGAGGGTATGGAGAAAAGGGAACCCTCTTGCACTGCTGGTGGGAATGTAAATTGATACAGCCACTATAGAGAACAGTATGGAGGTTCTTTAAAAAACTACAAATAGAACTACCATACGACCCAGCAATCCCACTACTGGGCATATACCCTGAGAAAACCACAATTCAAAAAGAGTCATGTACCACAATGTTCATTGCAGCTCTATTTACAATAGCCAGGACATGGAAGTAACCTAAGTGTCCGTGAACAGATGAATGGATAAAGAAGATGTGGCACATGTATACAATGGAATATTACTCAGCCATAAAAAGAAACGAAATTGTGTTATTTGTAGTGAGGTGGATGGACCTAGAGTCTGTCATACAGAGTGAAGTAAGTCAGAAAGAGAAAAACAAATACCTTATGCTAACACGTATATATGGAATCTTAAAAAAAGTTCCTGATGAGCCTCATATCTGCATCTGAGATGCAAAAGTAGAGAATGGACTTGAGGACACAGGGAGGGATAAGGGGAAGCTGGGACGAAGTGACAGAGTAGCACTGACATATATACACTACCAAATGTAAAACAGATAGCTAGTGGGAAGCAGCTGTATCACCCAGGGAGATCAGCTCAGTGTTTTGTGACCACTTAGAGGGGTAGGATATGGAGGGTGGGAGGGAGATGCAAGAGGGAAGGGATATGGGGATATATGTATACATATAGCTGATTCATTTTGTTGTACAGCACAAACTAACACAACATTGTAAAGCAATTATACTCTAATAAAGATGTTAAAAAAATAAAGGTAGTGAGTTATAAGGGAGTTTTAGCTAAATTGATAAAAGTTTATTTTTATCGGTTTTTCACTAGTTTTCTAGTTATGTTCTTTATATCAACCTGTGTTTGTTTAACTTTACTAGAGGCTCTAATATAGACACTTATTCATATAATTTAATTTTCCAAAATTCTCACATTCGAATGCAATATACTATTTAAAATAATTGTAGAGACTTAAGGAGGTATAAAGTGAGATATTTTAAAAATCATGCCTTGGTTCAACAAGTTGATAAAATATGGCTATTATAACTTCAACTGTGTCAGAAGCTGAAATAGATCAGTTAGAAACAAAAGCACTTTGACCTCAGTTTATATAAATATAAAAGCAGTTAATTCCCCACTTTTATGTATCTGAAATATATAGCACATGCATTATATTTCTTCAGAAAAGCACATGAGGAAAATGCTTTATGCATAAGCCAAAATGTATTTTCATTCTGAATGATCATGTTTGGTCACCTGCACAGACCCAATTTACCAACTTGTCAATATTTCAACTTCATTTTTCATTGTGAAGATCTGACTACTCAATTTATATTCCTATATCTTCCATTTATCAAGTGCCTACCCTATACCAGACACTACTCAAATTGCTTTACGTACAATGCTGATTTAGTCTGCATTAAATCCATTCAAGATGTGTATTAATTTTCACTCTTATACTGTGGATCAGAGATATTAAGCAGCTCATACACTTTACACCGTAGGAAAGCAGTAGAGATGGGATTCAAGTGCAGGTCTTTGACTTGAAAGCACTTAATATTATATCACATTGATATCAAAAATTTCAGGACATTTCAAATGCTTTGAATTTTTTTACTCTTGCTTTCAACTCATTTGTTCAATAGTTAATTCGCAGAGGAAGTAAAAAGCATTTTTTTGTTAGACAAGGTTAATAACACAATTGGAACATTCATATTGTATTATTCCAAATGTGTTTCTGACCTACTTTCAGAGAGTGAAATCAAAGGATATTTTGATTTATTATTATTTTGAGTTAGGGTAGTACTTTTCAGATATTCTTAATTTTTCTTTAATAACAATAAGAGTTTGCTACTATTATTTTATGATTAAATCAATATTTGCTAAACATCTATGAGATGCATGCTCTAAGCATCTAAAACTACAACCTAGGGCTTCCCTGGTGGCGCAGTGGTTGAGAATCCGCCTGCCGATGCAGGGGTCACGGGTTCGTGCCCTGGTCCGGGAAGATCCCACATGCCGCGGAGCAACTAAGCCCGTGAGCCATGGCCGCTGAGCCTGCGCGTCCGGAGCCTGTGCTCCGCAACGGGAGAGGCCACAGCAGTGAGAGGCCCGCATACAGAAAAAAAAAAATAAAAATAAAAAATAAAAAAAATAAAAAAAAAAATAAAAAATAAAAAAAAAAAAAAAAATAAAAAATAAAACTACAACCTATACAGTTTGAATTTCTATGAAATATGCTATACCTTTTGCCCTGTAATTTGCATATACATTATTTGTCAGAAAGAACCACTCTAAGCTTTTACATTTTTACCTGTCACATCCATCTCTCATGGTAAGTGAACTAAAAGCTGAGTTGATGGTTCATAAAATCCCCTGAAGTAAATTCATTTTAGCTTGCTCTCCCATTTCATTTTTGCAAGTGACATGTTTTACAGAGGCCATCAAAGTCATGTTTTCATTTGGTGTGAATTAAAAAGAGATAAAATATGAAATCCAGCAGCATAAAAATCTAAACATCTTGTTGATGTGCCATTTAATGAAGCTACTTATAATCTCATATTTTACTCAGAGCAATCATATGCCACATTTTGAGATTTTCTTGTTTGTGGATGAAGTAAAGTCTGGAAAATAGTCAATTAACCTTTGTGTAAGAAGTTGTGTGATATATGGAAAAAATGTGGACTTTAGATGGGTGAGGGTTTCAATGCCATCTTGAATACTTAACCTCCTCAAATGCCAATCTTCTTAGCTGTAAAAACATAAAAACTTGATTTTGCAAGGTTGTTGTGAGGACTTAATGAGATAAGATTGGTAAAATGCACATTGGTAAAATGACTGGTGTATTGTAGAAACAGACTCTCCAACAGAGAGTTCTAAGTAATCATGAACTTATAGAATCTAATAATGCAAAAAATAATAAAAATCCTTTACATTAAAAAAATATATTTTATATGTATCATCATAACAGTAAAATGATGAAAACACAGCAACTTCACATTTTACAAAAAGAGAAATGAGGAATAGAAAGTTTACCTAAATTGAGAGCAATGTGATAACATAATAGAATTAAAATTCAGACTTTTTAAGAACATTTTCAACACCCCAAAAAGAAACCCCATACTCATTAGCAGTCACTTTCCATTTCTCTACAGTTCTCCCACCATCTATAAGAAAATGTTTAACTATTTTTCATCTCTACAGAGCTGCTTAAACTAGACATTTCTCATAAATGGAGTCATGCAATGTGTGGTTTTTTTGTAACTGGCTTCTTTCGCTTAGCATAATGTTTTTATGTTGCAGCATGTATCAGCACCTTTACTCCCTTTTTATTGACAAATAATATTCCACTCTATGAACATACTATATTTTGTTTATTCATTCTTCACCTGATGAACATTTGGATTGTTTCCACTTTCTAGTGATTATGAGCAATACTGTATAATAAAGATTATACCTCAATTGTTTGATGTTTGGTGACAGTTTTTAAGATTCACCCCTCCCTTTTTCCCTTCTGCTCCACATCTGGAAGAGCTGATAAGAAATCCCAGATGCTTCCTCCTTTGACACCAATGTGCAGTTCAAGCCATTCACAGAAACCCTCATTCCACCTCTACTCCTTTCTTAACCACCACACAGACTCCAAGCCAGCCTTATTTCTCTGCTCTTTCAAGCCATTTTAGATATGCTTGGGAACCACCCTTTTTCTCCCCCAAAAGCTTCATTTGTTAGTAACAAACTTTCTCATGCCCTTTGGGGTGTTGTGTGTGTAGAATTATCAGTCTCAAATCCAAACCGAATTTTGTGTGGGGATCCATCTGCTTCTGTAAGATGGTCACAAAACATACTGCTATGAACATTTGTGTACAAGTTTTTATGTGAATATATGTTTTCAATTATCTTAGATACATACTTAAGAGTAGAATTGTTGATTCATATAGTAACTCTATGTTAAACTTTTTGAGGACCTGTCAAGTGTTTTCCAAAGTGGCTGCATCATTTTACATTCCCATCAGCAATGTAAGAGGATTCCAGTTTCTCTGTATCTCTGACAACACGTTGTCTTTTTTTTTTAACTTCTTATTTTATATTGGAGTATATCCGATTAACAATGTTGTGATAGTTCCAGGTGCACAGCAAAGGGACTCAGCCATACATATACATGTATCCATTCTCCCCCAAACTCCCCTCCACCCAGGCTGCCACATAACATTGAGCAGAGTTCCCCGTGCTATAGAGTAGGTCCTTGTTGGTTAGTCATTTTAAATATATCAGTGTATACATGGCGATCCCAAACTCCCTGACTATCCCTTCCCCCCTTCACTCCCACCTGAGAAGTTCATTTTCTAAGTCTGTGAGTCTGTTTCTGTTTTGTAAATAAGTTCATTTGTATCATTTCTTTTTAGATTCTACATATAAGGAATATCATATGGTATTTCTCTTTCTCTGACTTACTTCACTCAGTATCACAATTTATAGCCATCCTAGTGTTTGTGACATGGTGTCTCATTGTGGTTTGAATTTTCATTTCCCTAATGACTAACGGTGCTGAATATCTTTTCATGTGCTTCTTGGTAATTTGGACACTTGCTTTGAAGAAATGTCTATTAAAAGTCTTTGCCTATTTTTAAATTGGGTTGTCTTTTTGTTGTTGAGCTGTAAGAGTTCTTTATATACTCTGGATACAAGTCCCTTATCAGGTATATAATTTGAAAATATTTTTTCCCATTCTGCAGTTATATTTTCACTTTCTTGATGGTATCTTTTAAAGCACTAAAGCCCCACTCAACAACTTTAACCTTCAGCTCATTGATTCTAATTATGTTATGTGGCCACCGGACCTGCAAAATGGATTGGAAATGTTTTCTACCAAGGCAAAATTATCATTCTCAACAATGAGAAGGACTGTTAGTAAGAGGAAAGACAGAATGGTTAATGGGGTGGAGATCAGAGGACTGCCATTTAGGGTAAAAGGATGAGTCAGTTAATCACTATTAGAGCCCCTCTTTCCTCTCAAAAATCTGACACAACCTAGGATATCCCTTGCTCTTCATTTCCAAAATCCTGTCAACATATGTAATGTCTCCCTTTCACTTTCCAATCACAGGACAAAAAAATGACTCATCAGAATCAATTATTGACGACCTGTGCATTCCACCAAGCTTTCTTGAGCTCTGCATCATTGTTATAAAGTTCCCACTATAACCCAAGGGAAGTTTTTTATGATATTTTATTCACCTCTTCTTAATGATTGTAACATACAGATACCAGAATTGTTTCTAAAGTAATCATCTTTAGATAGAAACCTAGAAAGATATAAGAAGTAAATGAGAAAATAGTACAAACACTGATATACCACATTTTAGATCATGGATGTTATTGCATGTCTTATTCAGTGGAACTATACTTCCACTTAATAAAATTATGATGTCTTATATTTAGTATTGACTACTTAATGGAAAAGATAGGACTATGACCAAATTCAGTGTCATTCATTTACAATTTATTCACTGATTTGCTCAATAAATATATATCAGGTATTTATTATATGCAAGACCCTTGCCTATAGTGAGTTTACAGTTTAGAGGTAAATCTAAATTACAGTTTGTCTTAATGAGTTTATAGTTTAGAGGTAAATGTTGCTATTTATGAATGAGGAGACTGAGGTTCGAAGAGGTTAAGCCCCAAGAGCATAAGGTATCATACTTAAATATTGACCTTATTTTGTCTTCTTTTTATTCATTCTTTTTTCCTTTTAGTCTGTTATAATATCTATATTGTAGGGGGTTTTTTAATATCAAATTTTAAACACAAATTTCCTTTAGAGTTATTTGTTATCTGATTCAAAATACTCTTATTTAATGGGTTCCTGAATCTCTTAGTAAATCCAAACTTTTTACAACATGATTATTTTTTAGGTGTCTGTGTTCAAATATTCACAGCTGAACATGGACTATAGGATATACTAAATTATCAGCTGCATTGATGGTGTGGAAGTGAAGCCAGTAACATGACAACATGGCAAAGTTCTCTCTTTATATTTGGTTTAGGAAGACACAATGAATGAACAGATTTTAGGAAAGGTGTAGTAAGTTAACATATAGATATATTTTAAATTAGAGTAAATAATCTTTAAGACTGAAAATTGAATACATTATTCATTATGTATATAAATAAATATTTGGTATAAATTAAATATTTTCCAAAATGCATTTGACAATTTCTAAATCATTTATAATTTCGCTGATATTACTATTCAAACTAAAGAAAGCCAAAAATTTTAGCTTTTTCTGAATTAAAGTATTTTGTTCTCCCCAAAACTGCCACCACTTTCTTGGAATTCTTCCATTCATCTCTGTACTCTCTTTCTCAATAGGGGAAAGAGAGGAGAGAGGAGAAAGGGTAATGAAAAGGAGGATCAATGCTATAATCTTGAACAATTATTTGATCTTGGAGACATGCCACTCAATGCCAACTATGCCTGTTTCTCCATGGGCACAGTTAGAGTCACTGAAATGTGACAACATCACTTTGGCTGCTGAAATGAATGGGCAAAGATCAGTTGCTACAGCCCACATTGTCATGTTTCCAGGCCCCAAACAGAAATTTTATGTCATCAGATGGTATCTTCTATTGACAGCCACAGACAGTGCCATTTCCTACTGTGAATTATTCCTTCCAACAGTTCACTTATTCTCGTTTACCACTATATTTTTTTATGCTATAAAAGCCTAGGTGATCATCATGTCATATCATTACTCTGCAAAGAGCATTTTCCATGGTCATGTAAAACCAACGCACTAAAATAGTTTAAATACTTCTAAGCCAGGTATAAACAGTAGGGGGGAAGGTCACTTCTAGAGACCAACACTAGAGTGAAGGTTGTAAATGTTACTATTGCACTTCTCATGTTTGTGTTTATCATTTAAAGAGTGCTGGATTTGCTGCAGATGAGCATGTTTCACTTTTGGAATGAATATTTCTGCTTAATCCAATGTTCCAGTTCAGTTAGCACACTTTATACTAAACTTCTTACCCATCAACATAGTCAAAAAAATTGTTTTCATTTCCAGCCAGATCAGTGGATTTTTGCCATGGACCTCTTAGATATATAAGATTATATCAACATTATACAACATTTAGTACACAGTGTATAGAGAAAAACTACTGAATCCAAATTGAAATTTAATTAATATCACGGTTAACATATTATTATATTCAGGACAACAAAATGTATTTACATGAGGGATCAGCCTATGAAAGATGCCAATACTTAATCTATTTGAGAATGTAATATACATAAAAGAATACATAAAAGAATTTTTGTACAGTTTAAGTCCCATAAGACATTAGATAATTTGGGGGAAAAATATGATATATCCTTTTTTAAATTTTTAAACAAATTTTAGGACCATGATGTGCAACATCAAAAACATATCCTAAAAAAGGTTGTGTAAAGTGCCATATGGTAAACAGCCAGGTTTCTTTAAATTGGCTAAGTACTTGTCCACCATTATGTACAATCAGTTCGTGTTTTGAAAATCCTGCCTTCATTGGATTGTGATAAATTGACAGTACCTTATCTTCCAATGCAGACAATAAAATGTACCCTGATAAGAGTTGTAAAATGTTTACATTTAATGGAATTTGAGTCCCAGAAATGAAAATAAATGTGCTGTTAACACATGACTTATAATATCTGCAATATATACTGTGGAGAAGAATTTTATATAGTACACAATAATAACCATTATTATACTTATTTTATAGTCACATTCATCCAGTTAAAGACACAGATCATATGGTCTGTTATTTGTGTTTGACACATTCAGAGTTCTCTGAAGTCTACTTTGAGAATCTACAGAATCTCAGTATTCTATGAAAGCATATGTTTATTTAAACTTTCAAATAATTTAGGAAAAATACTACATATTTTTAAAGTTTATTCTCTTCACCATTTCCAACTTCTACTTTAAATCTTTTTCCTTCTTTGACACAAAGGTTTTTGTCTGTTTTTATTCTGGAAAACAGCCAAATGACTTTTTTGGAGTTTTCAACATTAAGTGTCTAAAATGACCCATGAATACTTAAAATATACTTTGCTAGCCAGTTACAGTGTTCAAATTACAAGACTGATAATAACCAGATAGAGATGACAAGACCTCTCAGGAACTATCTGGATGTAAATGTCAAAAATTATTTTATTATCTCACATATAAATATATTTAAGAAAGTTATATTGTTTCATTTATGATAGTAAAATATTTAACATCTTAAAAATGCTTAGCAAAAATGTGTTTCCTGGGTATTTTTCAATACCATAGAAGGTGCGCCCATACAAAGAAGTGCTCCATGTCAGTGGACTTTGGCATCAGACAATCCTGTGCTCAAATCCTCATTTATCATGTAATCCTGGACAAATTATTCAACTTCTCAAGAATAAATGTCTCATCTATAAAGTAGGAATAATATATGCCTACTTCACAGAATTGTTGGGAGGATTAGTTGCAAACACAAATGTAGAGAGTTAAGCAAGTGTCTGACACAGAGTAAACACTTAATAAATGTTAGATTTTCTTTTCCTCAGAAGGCTTAGAGATACATATGAAAATCAAATACGTAAATAAATTCTGACTACAAGACTATTAAGATAATAAAGTGGACTACCAAGGATCCTGTAAAATCTCCTTCTGTGAGTGTCTTCTCAAAATAGATAAAACTGTTTCTCTAATAGGCTATGTGTGAACCCCACATCTCAACAGACACAGGTGCCTCATTATTGACCTTCAGTCTCCTGTTGCTTCCATGTATAATTTAATAGCTAGAAGCATCTTGCTAAAGGAAGAGTCTCTATTTCCAGAGGAATGCAGAGCTTTTGACTCAAATTTAAATTCATGTTGTGAGCTTCAAAATCCTTCTATTACTCCACCTTCATCATGTTTATCTCCTGAGCCTGTGGTTCAAGATATTGGATTCTTTCATATTAATTACTTGCTGGTTAACTCTTACCAGCATGCAAAACAAAAAAGCATAGTTTAAAAATGAAAATACTTAATTTTAGATCTTGGCACCAGTATTATTCCTGAGCATCAGGTTCTACATTTGTGAAAGAATAACTACCCTGCCTCTGAGAAAGTCAATGTTCAATCACGTGATGGGAAATGTAGAAGACATTAAAGGTACAACATGAGAAATACTTTAAGACAAAGCTTAGACTGCAGTGGAGAATTCCAGGCAATTGATCAAGCCAGAGTGAAAGGTATCATGAGCAGGGAAGCTTATGCTTTAGTTTTATTATAAACCTAATATAGGATATCTCTTCTGCTACTAAAATATCTTTTCCTGTTCTCACTAAAATGTCCTAATTTAAAACTCTGTAAGATTCACAACTAAATAAAGGTCGAAACTCACCAATCTACCTATAAAAGATTCCATAGGTTCCTTCTACTTCTGTGTGTGTGTGTGTGTGTGTATATATGTGTGCATATACATACAAACATATTCACTTGTTCATCTAAAACTACAGCTGATTCTGATTACATGGATTTTTAAATTTTTATATTTTATCTGTTTGCTTTGTTCCTCTTATTAATGTAAAGTATTTCACTTTCCTTTATGACTCCTCATTATC
This sequence comes from Kogia breviceps, assembly GCF_026419965.1. Taxonomy (NCBI): domain Eukaryota; kingdom Metazoa; phylum Chordata; class Mammalia; order Artiodactyla; family Physeteridae; genus Kogia; species Kogia breviceps. The sequence continues at coordinate 54,299,235 of NC_081312.1, forward strand.
CTAAAGTGTTTCAAGCAACAGTGTTTTTAAAAATAATTTCCTCTTGGAATGAAGCAAATATATTAGGTAGATATTCAATTTTTCTTAACATTCATTTTCAAACTTTAAAAATAAACTATTAATTCTGGTTTCTTGAACACTCAATTCTCATTTGAGCTCATGGTGACAATCGCTGATCAAACTTAAGAAATACTTGTTTTGGAATATTTAAATTTTAAATAAGTTTTTCTTGTATATATTATTATATGACCAATATATGTGTATTGTTTAAAAAATAGAACTACAGAGAAATTAAAAAGAATCACCTATAATTCCACCACACTGCTTATATTTTGCAGTATGTTTTATAATTTTTATGCACATGAATCTACCATACTTTAAAAAACAGAATTATATTATTCATAGTTTTATAATTAATTTCACTTATATGTGCTGTCTCTTCATGGCAATAACCATGTATGTATATAATAATTATAATGACTTCATTATATATTGCACACGCCAAATTTTATTTACCAATCCAATATATATAACTGGACATTTGCACTGCTTTATTTTTCCATAAACAATATTATGATAAATATACCCGAATCTTTGTACAATTGTCCAATTAATTCCCTTAGGATAAATTTCTAACATCAGAATTACTTATGGCAAAGGATATATCTTTTTAGCTTTTAGTATACTTTAACAAAATCCTCCAAAATGTTTCACTTTATTTTCACTCTTAACAGCAGGGCTGAAGAATGCCTCTTTTCTATATTCTCACCAATATTGAGTTTTAATTTTTAAAAAATTGTCTGTATATGAAATAACTTGCTTTACTCACATATCCTTTATTATTATTAAGGTTGATATTAATTGGTCATTTGTTTTTCTTATATGAAATGCCATTTCTCATCCTTTGTTGATTTTTTCAATCAAGTGGTTTTCTTTATATTACTTAATAAAGAGTTTTTTATATGTTAATGTGGATAACCCTTTACCTTTGTACATAAGTGTTTTTCAAGGTTTTTCCTGCTTTATTTATTGAAGTTTTTGATATATGGAGGTGCTAAAATCATATATATATAAATTGTGTTATGGTTTCTGTTAGCAAGTTCTCCTCAGTGCTAAGACGACATAAATACGTAGTGGAGAACCTCAAATCTCCTTGGGTTTTAGATTCAGAGTTAGTGTACCTTCCCCAGGCCCCTCAGTCGGTGTGAGGGCACATCCTTTATTCCTCCAAGGCTCCTCTGCTTCTCCAACACAGCAATTAACAAGTATACTACCAATGTCTACTTACTTTTCTATCTCCATCTCAGACCATAAACTCCTTTAGGTTATGAACAGTCTTACCTATATCTTGGCATAAATGGGAACTTTGTTAAGTTAGCTCTCTCAGTTATTGTCTAGCAGGTATTTATAACCTGTGTTTGAACTTGCTGGTGTAACTGTGTTAACCCTGTGTTATTGATACAAGTATTTAATTATATAAGCACTTGGTACCATTGTACTGCTCCAAATGTATCATAATTATAATACTCATATTGGTTATACAAATGCTAGGTTAATATTGGTTGCCTCTCTAGAGAGAAATTAAGCCTATTTTGTACATTTCTGGATCACTATTATATTTCATTTACTGTGGAATAATTGAGAATTGTAAATGAATGAATCAACAAATATACAATTTATAACCAAGGACCTCTAGACAAAAAATATCATGATAGCTCTGTCTTGAAATTAATTTAAAATATTTTAGTTTTTCTATTCATATTATGATAGGAAACACTATATGATAGGACAGACCATGAAGATTTCTAGTTTAATTTCTGCATTCATTATTGTGTCATATTGAAATAACTCAAGGAGTCTACAATATTTAAATTTAAAAATAACCATCAATAACCATCAAACACAGCAAAAGCATTTTGTCTCAAGTTCCCAATGAATTGTTTTATTTTTTTGTTAAATCATGGACTCATATGTATAAATGGCACAGTGCAATGTTGGACAGGAGAATAATAAAAACAGATGGAAGACATTTTCAGTTCAATGACCTTTTAGTTCACAGGCTTCAATAAGGCTGAAGCTAGTTATGCAAAATAACTAGTGGTACCTCTGAGCACCTGTTCAGTCTCCTAAATGTATTCAACCTTTGCTTCTGGGTTGTTGAAAATAACCGTGTTCTGTGATGGTAGGTAGATGTGACTTGATGTTGATGTGGCTGTACAAGCCATTCTAGTGAATCCTCAAGGGTAAAAAAAATGTACAACCTTGAAGATGAACTATAAAGATGACAACCATTTGCTTAATGTCTCTTCTCACTATGGAAAAAAATTAATTTTCAATGAAGAGAGTAAATGCTATATTTATTTTTCATCTTGTAGCATGATAGGTAACAACAAAATCAAATTGGGTTTATTCACAATCTTTACTAGCATATACAAGATTAAAAGTATGCTAATCTCATTTTTAGTAAACTAAAACACTGATTTATTTAATGGAAGAAGACAGTAGCTCAGATGCTAGAGTCTGCATTCCTGGACTCAAATCTTGATTCTAGCTCTATACTGTACCAGCTATTAGCTATATGAATTTGGACAAGTTCTTCAACTTCTAGGTTTTCTTGACTATAAAATGGGGTTTATAATACTATTAACCATTATCTCAATTCTTAAGACACTTCATGCTAATAATTTCCACAGTGAACATTTAAAACACTCAATAATTATTATCAATTATTAAGATTATATGAATGAAAGCCTAAACTATAACAGTTTTATAGATCCCTATGTATCCTTCAAGATCCAGATCATAAGTCACTAGTTTTATGAATCTTTCTTACCCAGAGCAGATCTAATTTTTTATTCATCTGAGTTCCTATTTATTCATGATTAGTTACTATAATGAGATTAATCTGTTGGGTTACTATTTAGATAAGTCACTTGGGCTGGGGTAAAACACTTCAAATAGGGTTACTTGAGAAGCACCAAGTATTCACAATTCCATTAATTTGGGGGGCTTTTGCTTTATGGAATGAACTGGCCAGGCAAAACTACTTAGGGTAATAAAGGAGATGTATAAAGTCTGTATACAAAAGAAAAAAATGGAGAAATGAGGTAACAGAGAGAATTGAGAAAACTTGGAGAGAAGAACCTTATATACCTGAAGAAATGTATCAAGTTTCTGGCATGTATTGTGTAATGTGAGTTCTCTTCCCCACTAGATCTTTAGTAAAATATCTATTTATTATCAAAGCCTTGTAAAGATTGATGCGTTTGGAAGAGTGGTATAACAAAGTACTAAGGGCATTTTGAATAGTTCAAAGAAAGAGGACTGCCAATGAGAGTTCTGATATCTGCCCATTTCCATGGCTAGCCTGTGAGTTCCTGCAGGTGGGATGTCATTGATAGCTGATGCCTGCCAAAGAGTCTAAATAAATGCTAGGGATTAAAAGAAAAGTTCCTATATGTCTTTAACCTTTCCAAACTATGAAATCCTGTCTTCCATTAATATTGTGAACTGAACTTGTAAATGTAGCCATATTATCCCTTTAAAAGGAACTGAGATTCTGATAATGTAGCTAAACCTGATCACAAATGCATATAAACAGAAATACCCATGATTACATATATATACATATATATATACAAGAAAATATTAGCTTATTTATTATTTTTTTACGTTTTATATAAAGTTTTCAAAAAATTTAGAGTTTCAACATGGAATTCTAAACACTGACTTTAGAGCCAGGATATACCAAAACAATGTTCACGTTAAAAAAATTTACTAATTACACCGCAATTTTCCAACATTCCTTAATTAAATATATTCTTTTTTTTTTTTTTTTTTTTTTTTTTTTTTTTTTTTTTTTTTTGCAGTACGTGGGCCTCTCACTGTTGTGGCCTCTCCCATTGCGGAGCACAAGCTCTGGACGCGCAGGCTCAGCGGCCATGGCTCACGAGCCCAGCCGCTCCGCGGCATGTGGGATCTTCCCGGACCGGGGCATGAACCTGCGACCCCTGCATCGGCAGGCGGATTCTCAACCACTGCGCCACCAGGGAAGCCCTAAATATATTCTTTGACAGCTAAATATTATGCCTATTTCAGCTGGGAACGATGAATCTAAAGCAAAATTTAAGGGCTCAGGAATGCTAAAGATGGGTGAAAAAAACATTTTAAAATATAGCATTGGGGCAGAGGCAAATTAGAGAAACAAACCTTAACACACTGCAATAAATGCATTACATACCTTTTTTCTTTTTTTAAGTATAATTGACTTATTATATTAGTTTCAGGTGTACAGCATAATGATTTGATATTTTTATACATTATGTACCACACAAAGTTACTACAATATTATTGACTATTTTTCCTATGTTGAACATTACATCCCTGTGACTTATTTATTTTATAACTGGTAGTTTGTACCTCTTAATCCCCTTCACCTATTTCTTCCATCCCCCTACTCCATTCCCCTCTGGCAACCACCAGTTTCCTCTCTGTATCTATAAGTCTGTTTCTGTTTTGTTATATTTGTTTGTTTTTCTTGTTTTTCAGATTCTACATATAATTGAAAATATACAGTATTTTTCTTTCTCTTATTATTTCACTTAGTATAATACCCTATATATTCATCCATGTTGTCACAAATGGCAAGATTTCATCTTTTTTATGGTTGAGTAATATGTCATTTTATGTGTGTGTATGATATATATATCACGATTTCTTTATCCATTCATCTTTTGATGGGCACTTAAGCTGCTTCCACATCTTTACTATCTGCAAACAATGTTACAAAAAATGAATATAGGGGTGCATATATCTTTTCAAATTAGTTTTTGTTTTCTTTAGATAAATACCAAAAAGTGGAATTGCTGGATCATATAGCAGTTCTATTTTTAATTTTTTGAGGAACCTCCATACTGCATTTCATAGTGGCTATACCAATTTACATTCCCAACAGTGGTACACAAGCATTCCCTTTTCTCCACATCCCTGAAATTCCAGGTATAGTTTTCAAAATTGGGTCTAAAAGTAGTCATTCTTACCAATTTATTACAAAAATCCTTTGGTGCTTACCATTAAAAACATTAGCACCTCTTGCACACCTAATTACATCATGGCAGATTTGTCAATATATACACCTTCAATAATATGGATAGACTTGCTAGATTGTGTTTCTTTTGCCATAGTTTCTATTTAAAGTCCATGAATTTAGGCATAGATAGTTTCAGCTACAACAGGAAGAAAACTGAGGAATGAGACCAGTAATATGGTACTCCACTTGGGAAGGTTAAAGCCACACAACTCTTAAACGATGTTTCAACACATGGCTTGACCATCTTGGCTGAACTCACTATTCGCTAGTGTGACCAGTATTGCTATTTAGAGCCATTGAAACCAAGTTGATGAAATCATAACCCCTGAAAATCAAAAAGAATTCTGGAGCTACTCATTCCTGAGACTCTGCAAGACATTCTAGGAAGGGGGAGACAACTAGGAAGGGGAAGCTAGAAAGTCATACATAGACTTTTAATGTTTCCATGATCTCTGCTTGAATATTCTAGGAATGTCTATGCCTACATCCAACTGTGATGCTCTCTCTAAAGTTTTAAGGAGATTACATAACCAAACAAAACTTTTCACATCTCATTAAATTATTAGCTGCAGGAGTTTCTTTTTCTTTCTTTCTTTCTTTTATTTTTTATTTTTTTCTCTTCACTCAGCCAAGTCCTTTTATATTAGAATCATACTAGCTGACTTTGGGATGATAATAATATAGTTTGGTCACTTCAATTACTGCATTTTGTCTGTCGTTTTCCTCTCATGCACTTAATGTCTGCTTTGTACAAGATGAAAGAAACTTAGTACAAATCCCCCTTGAAAATGAACACAAATAAGTTCACATAGTCATACATTAATGACAGGCAACCTTTCATTTCTACCTGCTTGTATCCTTTTGTCTGATTGTTCCATTAGTCCCTCTCTTCTGAAGTTTGAAATAAAGAAAATGTAATGCCACCTTTAAGTGTAATTAGAATGGATAAACGAACAGAAAAGGAAGAAGCATTCTCAGTCAACGGTCCTAACAGGTTCAGTCTTGGAAACATGAATAATGAATATGCTAAACAAAAGAGAATGTGCACGTTATGCTTAGAAGCAAAGTAAAAGTCAGTGAGAGGATCAGCATACAGGAGGAAAATATAGGATTCACATTGCAAGCACCACTTAGAAAATGATGTATGCTTTCTTCTTATGATATTGTTATCATAATGATATGATAGCCATAACGGCTGAAAGCTTTGGGTTTGGGTGAGTGAGTTCTGGAAACCTTGACTTATTGACAGGGCTAATATTAAGATGCAAAACTCTTTTTTAGTTTGTGTTTACATATTCAAATTATTTGATCATTTAAATTATTTTTGTTTGGTTAAGGTAAAAAGAGATTCTGTTGTTTGCATGTGTTAAAAGATAAACTGAAGTGTATTAAAATTTTTGAGTTTATCTGGGTAGCACCAAACCAGAATTGGTTAGGAGTGCTCCACCCAAAGGAGCTCAGAGAGACTTTTACAGAGAGAAGGCAGAAGCAAAGCAAAGAAATTGACTGGCTATAGCTTAAAGCCTAGTCGGCTGTTTGTGATTGGTTGTCCTTAGGTTTTGAATTCATAATCTTGAGCCATTTAAAGGCTTAAATTTGGGTTGGCTCATGTAGGCCACCACAGCGTTAGAGCCACCTCGGTCTAATGGCCTCCTTGTTTATTTAACACATGTGTTTGTTGTGTGTATGTGTATCTGTGATTATGTGGGCAGACTTTAAAAGTAGGCTTAATTGTTAGCATTATGATAAAGAATTTATAGCAAGAGATGAGGGAGCAACTGCACAAATAACCACGCTTCATAAATTTTTCCTCCTGTCAGAGAGACAGTGTGCTGAGGGAGTTAAGACTTGGAAAGCATATTCCTGAGGGCTGACATCTCAGCTCTGTCACTTAGCTGCTCTGTATTCTTGAGCAAATGACTTTTTCACTATGCCTGTTTTTTTGTGTGAAGTGGGGATGTTAAAGGTAGCTAATAGGCTTTTGTGAGGAATAAATGACTGAATACATAAGCAAGTGCTTAAAACGGTGCATAGCCCATGGCAAACATCCTTTATCTCTCAGGATAAATATAAAATATCATGATGATACATAGTACTGTCAACTGTGTTCTGGGTGATATTAGAAGATGACAACAAGTTTTTACTTGATAATCCAGGACTCAAGTAATCTATCCAGAGTCTGAAGGGTAACTCATTTGCAAAATATAAAAATACTAAAGAGTATTATTTATACTAAAGGACTGATATATTTAGCTGGCTATAGTTGATTTTACCAAGATCATTAAGATGTTTATTATAATAGAGCCCATGGGGATGTTGCTTTTCCTGCTATCTCTGAGTCTTTCTAGTCCCACTTCTAAATGTGCAATAAATCAAAAAGTCAAAGTTCATGTAAACTGATAGCCAAATGGCCCATAAAATGCAAAAACAAAAGTCTAAAAGTGCCTAATTCTCATTTGCTATTCCCCTTGTCTGTCACTTCAGCAATTCATCAACAGACAAAAAGTGACAAGTGTGTAACCATAAGCAGAGAACTAGCCTTATATGGAAAATCATTTTGGAGCACATCCTAACATAATGGTCTTTATCAGTAAGGTGGTTTCTCCCTCTTGCTCCCACTTACCATCAAGACAATGGGGCAGAGCAAATGGGGACTTAGAAAGATGTGACTTAGTTGGAGATCTACAAGGCATAAAGAGGAAGTAGGAAGCAATGTATCCCCTCATCTTTCCATCTTGTGGCTAAGCAAAATGGATAGAAGTTGAGGAGAGCATGCCTCTGTTCCTATCTCTAGTTCAAACCTGATGTGTGTTGTGAAAGGGGGGAAGCAAACTGTAGAAATATCCAGATAGGAATGAGGAAGCATGGTAGCTAGGGACATGATGCCCTGGACATGGCCTGGGGGAATCTATAAGCTCTAAGAGACACCCTACAGGTACCTCAGCATCACATCCATTATGACATGGGAGTAACAGCAGTTTTCACACATGCCATAGAGAACATACAAAGGTGCAAATGGTGACACAGAAGACTGCAGCTGAGAAGAAGAGCAGCCAATGGCAGAGACCCAACATCAGAAGGCAAGGGCCAAATTAGCCATCATAAGCCGTTACATTCCAAAAGGCAAAGTGACAGGCACAGCCCAACAGAGCAGGTTCAGAGATGCAGCTGACTGGGCCAGCCATCCTAGATGGACAAAGGACAGAGTATATAGACTGAAGTCTCTCTCCCTTGTGGCTGGGAGGTCAACTCATTCCTTCACTCCAACACACCCAGGTACAACAGTGGGAGGAAGAAAAATGGGAATAATATCTGAAAGTTTGACCATTTCACCAAAAAAAGACTTGAATAACTGCATTAAGGGTGCTTAAGACCAAAAGAGACTAACATTTTAAAATTTCAGTTGAAAGTACATTTCTATACCTCTGTACCACACTGCCCCCAATCCAGCTAGTGGAGTTTATATTAATAATTAATTTAGATATAGAAAACAGAGAAACTACATTTTCTTTCTTGATATTAGTCTTCATAAAAATGTGACCCCATTACACTTCTTTTCCATGAAAAGCAATTGTACTAAAATACACAAAAATTGGTTTTCTCCACATTATCAAATGGCCAGATGTGTTCTCACTTAAGTCAGATAGTGGCTTTTCTTAGTACTAAGAAATAAGGAATTCTTAGTATTAAAAAGGAATAAGATGAAAAGACTGATGTATCTTTTAATAAATGGAGACTTGCAGTTGTTTTGGATTTGGGTTGGTTTGCAGTGATAGATTTTGCGGCGGGGGGTGGGGGTTGGTTTTAGACTCAGTAATAGCTTTTGGTTTTCTTAGACACCTAAAGTGTCTAAGGGACAAGAAAGCAAAGAGGACACACGACAATACAGAAGAGATTAGTAAGGTTTCCTAGAGTAAGAATTGCATGCAGTTTGTAAGCAGTGGGAACCCAGGGGCCAAGAGTGAACGTTTGGTTCTCACTACTTAACATCCTAGTTTTCCCTAAAAAAGTCTACAAAACACAGGGAAAAAACCCTCTTTTAACTTATGTTTCTGAATATTGCTTAACAAATCTTTTCCTAGAAAAAATGGGAATTATATTTCCCATTTTGAATTACTTATATCCTCTGACACTTACCCAATCTAAATCCAAGATTATTATAATCCATGAGGAAAGAGGGAGAAAAAAAGATATTCTTAAATATCCCAATATAACTATAATATAAAAAATTTAGCCAGATTATCTTGAATAACCATAAGCTACCCCTAAACTTTTTTTAAAAAAGTAAATAAAAGCTAACAAAGATAAAGTTTTGTGTTGTTAATTGTTCCCCTTTCTTACTAAATATCCAAAATATGTTATGTTTCCTAAGCTGTCATGTATAATATTATATATAATCTGGGGTCTGAATATTTCTCAGAATTATACTGTGGAAAGGATACAGATTTAATTTAATAAGGTTGATTCAAGTTTAATAGGAATCAAAATTTAATATATTCACAACTCACAATTTCAAAGACATTAGTATTCATTGACTGTATTAAGAGAATATGAGTTTTTCAATGTTTAAGATACAAGAGAAACACAGTAACAAGTAGATATGAAAACTTGGTTTCTAGAGTTGTCTTAGAGTTCACCAGGCTTTACTGGGATAGAGCTATCAGGAATATCTTTTCACAGCTTTCAGTTTCAGCCTTCCCTAAAGGACTACAGAAAATCTAATAGGCCAGTGAGAATTTTAAAACCAGGTGTTCTTGGTAGCTATGGTAGCCATGTCTACATCAGAAGTTGGGCAATTTCTTGGCCCCTTTGACTCTTCATTTGTTAAAACCTTTTATCAATCTATATGCTCAGTGTTTTATCTATCTCCTTTGAATGCATGCAAGAAGGGTATGATTTGGAATAAAATTTTAAAAGTAATAAATGAGATGTTGCCATTCATACCCATGTTTCACCTCTTCCTTGGGTATCTATATATAGAAATTTTAAGGAATATCATTAAAAAGGAATAAGAGCCAAATGCATAATTAACAACATGACTCATCGACTGATAAGAATTTTTTATGCATGCAGGATGGTGGAAATTAATACTATATTTGAACTTGCCATAAGCACAAGTCTATTTTAAAATCCCTTTTTCTTTTTCCTTTTTTGTAACTTTGGTCTTCTTCCTCACTCTTGACTCACTGGACTGTTTTATTGGCTCTGAGCTCGAGAATCATAAAGGAACCTATATCAGCTGTTCATGGATGGTACTGTGGTTAGAAAGGTCAACGTATTCTGCAGCTGAAAACTAGACAGAAGGAACAGAGAAAAAACTAGTTTTAAAGATCCTCCTCAGAAAAAAACTAGTTTTAAAACTCTAAGAAACAAATTCTTCTCACCTACCTGTATTCTTTGGCATGGAATTCATTTCTTTGGTGTCTATTTGAATGTCTGTTTTAAATTCTTGCCAGGAAAGTCATTTTATAAGAATTGTTCAAGCCTTTCTCTTAGTGTTAAAGTAGAAGCTTCTTAAAGGTTTTATGTGTGACCCAGGAAAATCATCAGGCAACCTGGAATTCAGCATTAACATACTCTAACTCTGTTATATTTAATGTAGAAAAAAGAACCTCAGATTTACAGCTTCCAAGATTTAAAATGCAACTAAGTTTAAAAACTGTACTAAATAGTATCCATTTGCAACAAATGACAGCATTGGTCTATAGCAGAAACTTGGGGCAAGACAGGTTAAGCAGATCATTAGAATTATGATTATTATAGTCATGGTTGAAGAAAGATATTCCTCTATTGTATTTTATAGTTTTTAAAAAATTTTATAGTATGTCTAAATTCAAACAGATAATGATAATAAGGATAACATTTTTATCATATATTTTATAATATATGTACTAAGAAAAATGTACTAAGATATTCAAGTTCTTAAACTATGGAAAATAACAGGTTTGCCAATGTTCATTAATTAGAAGTATTAGATTTCAAATTTCACTCTGAAACACCTACTGATAAAAGGAAAAAAACCTGGCTCAATTAACTCTCATTTATATGGAATACATATTGTTATAACCACTTTGAAAAATTCTTTGGTTAAGACTATTAAAGGTGAACACATACAAACTCTACAACCAAGAAAATTCTGCTTTCAGGTATATATCCAACAGAAAGGTGAATATATGCTCAACAAAGAACATGAACACAAATGTTTAGAGCACCAGTACTTGAAATAGTCCTAAATGCAAAACAATCCAAATTTTCATCTATGGTAGGAAACACAAAACATTTGAAGTATTCGTACAATACTATACAGCAATAAGAATGAATAAACTAGAATTATGTGCAACAAAAGGGGTAAAGCTACAAACACAAGCCTTGAATGAAAGAAGGTTGACCACTCCTACAAAAAAACAAAGTGTATGGCTCTGCTTAATACAAAGTTCAAAGACAGGTCAAATTAATCCACGATACTAGAATTCAAAACAGAGTTTCTCCTTGGTACAGGATAGAAAGAGGGTTGATGGGGGAAGTGACTGTAGAGAGGCAAGGGCTTCCTGTTCTGCTAATATTTGGTTTCTTCTTTATCTGGATGCAGGCTAAAAGGTGAGTTCACTTTTGTGAAAATACTTTGAGATACACATTTATTACATGCAATTTGGGGAAGAGATTTTTTTAATAGATCTTTGTTTTAAAAACTTTATTGGAGTATAATTGCTTTACAATGGTGTGTTAGTTTCTGCTATATAACAAAGTGAATCAGCTATATATATACATATATCACCATATCTCCTCCCTCTTGCTTCTCCCTCCCACCCTCCCTACCGAACCACTCTAGGTGGTCACAAAGCACCAAGCTGATCACCTTGTGCTATGTGGCTGCTTCCCACTAGCTATCTATTTTACATTTGGTAGTGTATATATGTCCATGCCACTCTCTCACTTCAGCCCAGCTTACCCTTCCCCATCCCCGTGTCTGCAAGTCCATTCTCTACGTCTGTGTATTTATTCCTGTCCTGCCCCTAGGTTCATGAGAACCATTTTTTTTTAAGATTCCATATATATGTGTTAGCATAAGGTATTTGTTTTTCTCTTTATCACTTACTTCACTCTGTATGACAGACTCTATGTCCATCCACCTCACAACAAATAACTCAATTTTGTTTCTTTTTATGGCTAGGTAATATTCCATTGTATTATCTGCCCCATTTTCTTTATCCATTCATCTGTCGATGGACTGTTACGTTGCTTCCATGTCCCAGATACTGTAAATAGAGCCTCAATGAACATTGTGGTACATGACTCTTTTTGAATTATTGTTTTCTCAAGGTTTATGTCCAGTACTGGGATTGCTGGGTCATATGGTAGTTCTACTTTTAGTATTTTAAGGAACCTCCATACTGTCCTCCATAGTGCTCCATAGTACATTCCCAACAGCAGTGCAAGAAGATTCCCTTTTCTCCACATCCTCTCAAGCATTTATTCATTGTAGATATTTTGATGATGGCCATTTTGACTGGTGTGAAGTGATACCTCATTATAGTTTTGATTTGCATTTCTCTAATGATTAGTGATGCTGAGCATCCTTTCATGTGTTTGTTGGCAATCTGTATGGCTTCTTTGAAGAAATGTCTTATTTCGGTCTTCTGCCCATTTTTGGATTGGGTTGTTTGTTTTTTGATATGGAGCTGATGAGCTGCTTGTATAATTTGGAGATAAATCCTTTGTCAGTTGCTTCATTTGCAAATATTTACTCCCATTCTGAGGGTTGTCCTTTGGTCTTGTTTATAGTTTCCTTTACTGTGCAAAAGCTTTTAAGTTTCATTACATCCCATTTGTTTATTTTTGTTTTTATTTCCATTTCTATAGGAGGTGGGTCAAAAAGGATCTTGCTGTGATTTATGTCATAGGGTGTTCTGCCTATGTTTTCCTCTAAGAGTTTGATAGTGTCTGGCCTTACATTTAGGTCTTTAATCCATTTTGAGTGTATTTTTCTGTATGGTTTTAGGGAGTGTTCTAATTTCATTCTTTTACATGTAGCTGTCTAGTTTTCCCAGCACCACTTATTGAAGAGGCTGTCTTCTGTCCAATGTATATTCTTGCCTCCTATATCAAAGATAAGGTGAGCGTATGTGTGTGGGTTTATCTCTGGGTTTTCTATCCTGTTCCATTGATCTATTTTTTATATTTGGGCCAATACCATACTGTGTTGATTACTATAGCTTTGTAGTATAGTCTGAAGTCAGGGAGCCTGATTCCTCCAGCTCCGTTTTTCTTTCTAAAGATTGCTTTAGTTATTCACGGTCTTTTGTGTTCCCATATAAACAGTGAAATTTTTTGTTCTATTTCTGTGAAAAATGCCACTGGTAGTTTCACAGGGATTGCACTGAATCTGTAGATTGCTTTGGGTAGTATAGTCATTTTCACAATGTTGATTCTTCCAATCCAAGAATATGGTATATCTCTCCATCTGTTTGTATCATTTTTAATTTCTTTCATCAGTGTCTTATAGTTTTCTGCATACAGGTCGTTTGTCTCCTTAGGTAGGTTTATTCCTAGGTATTTTATTCTTTTTGTGCAATGGCAAATGTGAGTGTTTCCTTAATTTCTCTTTCACATTTTTCATCATTACTGTACAGGAATGCAAGAGATTTCTGGTCATTAATTCTGAATCCTGCTATTTTACCAAATTCATTGATTAGCTTTAGTAGTTTTTTGGTAGCATCTTTAGGATTCTCTATGAATAGTATAATGATATCTGCAAACAGTGACAGCTTTGTTCTCTTTTCTGACTTGGATTCCTTATATTTTTCTTCTCTGATTGCTGTGGCTAAAACCTCCAAAACTATGTTGAATAACAGTGGTAAGAGTGGACAACCTCATCTTGTTCCTGATCTTAGAGGAAATGGTTTCAGCTTTTCACGATTAAGAACGATGTTTGTTGTAGGATTGTCATATATGTCCTGTATTATGTTGAGGTAACTTCCCTTGATGCCTACTCTCTGGAGGGTTTTTATCATAAATGGGTGTTGAACTTTGTCGAAAGCTTTTATTGCATCTATTGAGATGATCATATGGTTTTTCTCCTTCAATTTGGTAATATGCCTTATCACATTGATTAAGTTTCATATATTAAAGAATCCTTGCATTATTGGGATAAACCCCACTTGATCATGGTGTATGATCCTTTTAATATGCTGTTGGATTCTGTTTGTTAGTATTTTGTTGAGGATTTTTGCATCTATGTTCATCAGTGATATTGGACTGTAGTTCTCATTCTTTGTGACATCTTTGTCTGGTTTTGGTATCAGGGTGATGCTTGCCTCGTAGAATGAGTTTGGGAGTATTCCACCCTCTGCTATATTTTGGAAGAGTATGAGCAGGATAGGTGTTAGTTCTTCTCTAAATGTTTGTTAGAATTTGCCTGTGAAGCCATCTGGTCCTGGGCTTTTGTATGTTGGAAGATTTTTAATCACAGTTTCAATTTCAGTGCTTGTGATTGGTCTGTTTATATTTTCTATTTCTTCTTGATTCAGTCTCAGAAGGTTGTGCTTTTCTAATAATTTGTCCATTTCTTCCAGTCTGTCCATTTACTGGCATAGAGTTGCTTGTAGTAGTCTCTTAGGATGCTTTGCATTTCTGCACTCAGTTGTTACTTCTCCTTTTTCATTTCTATTTCTATTGATTTGAGTCTTCTCCCTTTTTTTCTTGATGAGTCTGGCTAATAGTTTATCAATTTTGTTTATCTTCTCAAAGAACCAGCTTTTACTTTTATTGATCTTTGCTATTGTTTTCTTCATTTCTTTTTCATTTATTTCTGATCAGATCTTTATGATTTCTTCCCTTCTGCTAACTTTGGGTTTTTTTGTTTTTCTTTCACTAACTGCTTTAGGTGTAAGGTTACGTTGTTTATTTGAGTTGTTTCTTATTTCTTGAGGTAGGATTGTATTGCTATAAAATTCCCTCTTAGAACTGCTTTTGCTCCATCCCATAGATTTTGGGTTGTCATGTATTCACTGTCATTTGGTACTTGGTATTTTCTGATTTCCTCTTTGATTTCTTCAGTGATCTCTTGGTTATTTAATAACGTATTTTTTAGCCTCCATGTGTTTTTATTATTTTTGCAGATATTTTCCTGTTATTGATATCTAGTCTCATAGCATTGTGGTTTGAAAAGATACCGGAAATGATTTGTATTTTCTTAAATTTATCAAGGTTTGAATTTGTGATCCAATATATGATCTATCATGGAGAATGTTCCATGGGCACTTGAGAAGAAAGTATATTCTGTTGTTTTTGGATGGACTGTCCTATAAATATCAATTCAGTCCACCTTGTTTAATGTGTCATTTAAAGCTTGTGTTTCCTTATTTATTTTCATTTTGGATGATCTGTCAATTGGTGAAAGTGGGGTGTTAAAGTCCCCTACTATGAATGTGCTACTGTGGATTTCCCCTTTTATGGTTTTTAGTATTTGTCTTATGCATTTAGGTGCTCCTATGTTGGGTGCATAAATATTTACAATTTTTATATCTTCTTCTTGGATTGATCCCTTGATTATTATGTAGTGCCCTTCTTTGTCTCTTGTAATAGTCTTTATTTTAAAGTCTATTTTGTCTGATATGAGAATTGCACTCCAGCTTTCTTCTGATTTCCATTTGCATGGAATATCTTTTTCCATTCGCTCATTTTCAGTCTGTATGTGTCCCTAGGTCTGAAATGGGTCTCTTGTAGACAGCATGTATACGGGTCTTCTTTTTGTATCCATTCATCCAGTCTGTGTCTTTGGTTGGAGCATTTAATCCATTTATATTTAAGGTGATTATCAATATGTATGTTCATATTACCATTTTCTTAATTGTTTTGGGTTTGTTATTGTAGGTCTTTTCCTTCTCTTGTGTTTCCTGCCTAGAAGTTCCTTTAGCATTTGTTGTAATGCTGGTTTGGTGGTGCTGAAGTCTATTTGCTTTTACTTGTCTGTAAATGTTTTAATTTCTCCGTCAAATCTGAATGAGATTGTTGCTGGGTAATTTTGGTTGTAGGTTCTTCTCTTTCATCACTTTAAATATGTCCTGCCACTCCCTTCTGGCTTGCAGAGTTTCTGCTGAAGGATCATCTGTTAACCTTATGGGGATTCCCTTGTATGTTATTTGTTGTTTTTCCCTAGCTGCTTTTAATATTTTTTTCTTTGTATTTAACTTTTTGTAGTTCGATTAATATGTGTCTTGGTGTGTTTCTCCTTGAATTTATCCTGTGTGGGACTCTGTGCTTGCTGGACTTGATTAACTTCTGCTTCAGTTATTCTGCTATTGATTCCTTTTAGAGAATTTTTACTTTCATTCATTGTGTTGTTCATCATTGTTTGCCTGTAGTTCTTCTAGGTCCTTGTTAAATGTTTCTTATATTTTCTCCATTCTATTTCCAAGATTTTGGATCATCTTTACTATCATTACTCTGAATTCTTTTTCAGTTAGACTGCCTATTTCCTCTTCATTTGTTTGGTATGGTGGGTTTTTACTGTGCTCCTTCATCTGCTGTGTGTTTCTTTGTCTTCTCATTTTGCTTAACTTACTGTGCTTGGGGTCTCCTTTTCACAGGCTGCAGGTTCATAGTTCCTCTTGTTTTTGGTTTCTACCCTAGTGGCTAAGGTTGGTTCAGTGGATTGTGTAGGCTTCCTGGTGGAGGGAGTGGTGCCTGTGTTCTGGTTGATGAGGCTGGATCTTGTTTTTCTGGTGGGCAGGACCGTGTCCGGTCATGTGCTTTGGGGGTCTGTGCCTTTATTATGATTTTAGGTATCCTCTCTGCTAATGGGTGGGGTTATGTTCTTGTCTTGCTAGTTATTTGGCATAGGGTTTCCAGCACTGTAGCTTGCTGGTCTTTGAGTGGAGCTGGGTCTTAGCATTGAGATGGAGATCTCTGGGAGAGCTTTCACCATTTGATATTATGTGGAGCCAGGAGGTCTCTGGTGGACTAGTGACCTGAACTCAGCTCTCCCACCTCAGAGGCATAGGCCTGACACCTGGCCCGAGCACCAAGACCCTATCAGCCACATTGCTCAGAATAAAAGGGAGAAAAAAATGAATAAAATTATTTAAATTAAAAAATTAAAAATTAAAATTTAAAAATTAAAAAGTAGTAAAAAAAAAAAAAAGAACAATCAAACCAAGATAACAAATCCACCAATGATAACAAGCACTAATAAGTATACTAAAACAAACAAACAAACAAACAAAAAACGGACAGACAGAACCTGAGGACAAATGGTAAATGCAAAGCTATATAGACAAAATCACGCAAAGAAGCGTGTACATACACACTCACAAAAAGAGAAAAAGGAAAACAATATATATATATCTATATATATAAAAAAGAGAGCAACCCAATCAATAAATAAATCTACCAGTGATAATAACCTCTAAATACTAAATTAAGATAAACATAAAACCAGAAACAAATTAAATGCAGAAAGCAAACCCCAAGTCTACAGTTGCTCCCAAAATTCCACAGCTTCAATTTTGGGATGATTCATTGTCTATTCAGGTATTCCACAGATACAGGGTACATCAAGTTGATTGTGGAGATTTAATCCATTGCTCCTAAGGCTGCTGGGAGAAATGTTCCTTTCTCTTCTTTGTTTGCAGAGCTCCTGGGGTTCAGCTTTGGATTTCGCCCTGCCTCTGCGTGGAGGTCGCCTGAGGGCATCTTTTCTTCACTCAGACAGGAAAGGGTTAAAGAGCAGCTGATTAGGAGGCTCTGGCTCACTCAGGCTTGGGAAAGGGAGGGGTACGGAATGTGGGGTGAGCCTGCGGTGGCAGAGGCTGGAGTGACGTTGCAACAGCCTGAGGTGCGCCGTGTGTTCTCCTGGGGAAGTTGTCCCTGGTTACGGGACCCTGGCAGTGGAGGGCTGCACAGGCTCCTGGGAGGGGAGGTGTGGATAATGACCTGTGCTTGCACACAGGCTTCTTGTTGGCTGCAGCAGCACCTTTAGTGTTTCATGCCCATATTTTGTGTTCGCGCTGATAGCCGCGGCTTGTGCCCGTGTCTGGAGCTCGTTTACGTGGTGCTCTGAATCCCCTGTCCTAGCACACTTTGGAACAATGGTCACTTGCCTCTTAGGCAGTTCCAGACTTTTTCCCGGACTCCTTCCTGGTTAGCTGTGTCACACTAGCCTCCTTCAGGCTGTCTTCATGCAGCCAACCCCAGTCCTCTCCCTGGGATCTGACTTTCGAAGCTGAAGCCTCAGCTCCCAGCCCCCACCCGCCCTGGCGGGTGAGGAGAGAAGCCTCTCAGCTGGTTAGTGCTGGTCGGCAGCGATCCTCTGTGCAGGAATCTCTTCACTTTGCCCTCTGCACCCCTGTTGTTGTGCTCTCCTCCGTGGCTCTGAAGTTTCCCTCTCACCACCCCTGTCTCCATCAGTGAAGGGTCTTCCAAGTGTGTGGAAACCTTTCCTCCTTCACAGCTCCCTCCCAGAGGTGCATGTCCCATCCCTATTTTTTTGTCTCTGTTTTTTCTTTTTTCTTTTGCCCTACCTAAGTACGTGGGGAGTTTCTTGCCTTTTGGGAAGTGAGGTCTGCCAGCATTCAGTAGGTGTTCTGTAGGAGTTGCTCCACATGTAGATGTATTTCTGATGCATTTTTGGGGAGGAAGGTGATCTCCACGTCTTACTCATCCACCATCTTGAAGGTCTCTCCGATAGATCTTTATTGGAATATAATTGCTTCACAATACTGTGTTAGGAAAGGTGTTTTATATCAAAAAGATTTACATTAAACATAGAGATTTCACCCACATATTCTGTCATAGTCTCTAGGGATCATGGAATAAATATCACTTTCAAAGTGTTTTCCCTGATTTAGTGATAAATTTATGAAATTTTAGTTGGCGAAGGAAAACTCTGGCATTTATCTGAACACATCCCAAAATGTCCATGGTACATATTCACAAGCACACATACCTATAGCTTGAAAGTACACTCTGTTGTAATCCAGCAGATATTCATATCTATTATTTTCAGTGTGTTCATTTCTTCTTTTATTCATTACCAAGCAAATTGCCATATAGCTTATAATAATTTAAATTAACTAAAAGATATTAGACTGTTTAATAAACATCTGTGTTTGATGAAAAAAAATAAATTACAATATTACACCTTACCTTCTGCTGTTAGAGATGTGTTAAAGTTAACAGAAAAGACAATGTCTCTGGCATTATAATATTTGCTTTTCTTAACCAAATTTACAGGTGATAAATGAGTATTACTCCTAAGTCTGTATTAACGTTGGCCTTCGTTTACACTCAATATATCAAATTAATTTAACACACTCATTGAAAACACACTTATGGAGAGGTTGCCATGTGGCAGGCACTGAAGTAGGTTCCAATGATACATAGCTAAAGAAAAAATGATGTCCCTTAATGAACTTTCATTCTATTAGGGACAAGACACAAATAAATCAATAACTGCAGTGAAGTATAAGAGATAATGGACGAAATAAGCACAGCATTTTGGTGTACTGATAAGAGCACAAAGGAAAACACAGACTACATATTTAAGATCTTCATAGGACACGTTACCTTTGGACAAGGTGTTTAGCAAATGTGTGTTTGGAGTGAAAGGAATGGGGAACAAATAATCAACTAATGGTTGTAGGGAGGATTTAAGTGAGTAAGAATAGCATATAACTAGACACAAATCTCAAATCTTTCTGGTCCCTCAGATGATTTTTAAGTATGTTACACAACTTTTATATAAGCCTGACCCTAAAATAACAAGATGACTGCAAAATAGTTCTTCAAAACAGTACAGTAATTTCGTGAGGTAAAGTGGCAAGAGATGAGGTTAGAGTTACAGGCAGGAATTAAATCATGAAGGGCCTGTGTAGCAAGTTAAAGAGTATCTTCATCCTGAAAATAATTTGTTCAAGATCACATAACAGATGAAAAGTGAACTAGGATTTCAATCCTAGTCTGAGTCCAGAACTCCTACTCTTAACCACTGAGCCATTTTGCATTACATTTTAGAAAGATGGCATCAGTGTGAATATACTTGGGGAAGAGAGGTGGACTACATTGTCAGGGGTGAGGATTCAAAGGAAAGAGATTAAAAGCCAGCTCATAGACTTAAGGGTATTAATAAAATAGCTCCACAAAATTCAGTTTAAGACAGGTTTGTAACAGTATCTTAAACTGTCACTGAGACAGTGGACAGGATCAGGTAGAGCAAGGTCCACCCTTAGATCTTTGATTTACTAGATGTGTATCTTTGGAACAGTAATTTAATCACACTGAGCCTTTGCTTGTTGTCTGTCAAATGGAAGAAGGTTTAATCTCATGGAAATGCCATGAAAATTAAATAAAGGAATAAATTTTATAATCTCTATCACAATATCTAACACATAGTAAGCCTTCTCAAACCAAGGTTATAATCCAGGTTTGGCAAATGTGGTTCTTTACACAAGCATAGTGTTTCATTCTAATGCTGTCTCTCCCAAAACAGTATATAAGGAAGAGTGTATGTTGAACACCATTTCCTTACAAAGATAAACAGGAAGGTGGTTCTATGTCTGCAGTTGCCACTGATTTGGATATGCATTTCATTACTCAGCTTCCTCGTGAAATAAAAGTTTAGGAACGATTTTGAGGACTAGTAATGTTAGGGGAAGGGTGCATGTGAAATTTTATGTCTCTTTCTCTTAATCTTCTTTTCTTTGCCCCTTCAAACTAAGTCCTCGAGATTTTTTTTCTTGTAACTTAACAAATAATTAACTCATGGCTGTTTTTCTCTGCTCAAGTAATGTCAAAGGTTAACAAATAAATCATGGCTGTTTTTCTCTGCTCATGTAATGTCAAAGGTTAACATTTATTTTGTTTGTGAATTGAGAAAGGGTGTTAAATGAGCAACTACACAAAAATAGATTTATAAACCTACAAAGTATTACCACTTCTCATTTAGGAGAAAAGTATAAGTACAAAATATAAATCCATCTAAACAACATGCATATACAAACTAGAAATAAAGATTTAATAGCACAATCTGTACCATGGATATGAATTCAAATTCATTCAATTTGTCACATAGACAAATCTTTTTAAGTCAAAAAATATCTTCATCAGAAAATAATGGGAAAACCCTGAAGTATCAGCACTAGAGTAATTTGACAAGCATATTTATTTTCCTTAATTATAGCCCTTCTATTATTTTCAAATACAACATGATTTGCAAACTATGAAAGCCATACGGAAATTTTATTATGGAAAATAAAACCACTGATCTCCCCTTCCCTGAATATTTTCCAAATTAAAACTGTGGGTAGTAACTACTCAAATTAGAAATATGTAGAAGGTAAGACAAATAGATTTTAATCAGGGGAAGTCTTAAAGGATTTTAATTTCCTTATCTGAAGGTCTTTAAGAGTAGACCCATCAACCATCTGAAACACATCCTCTCTTGCATCCTAAATTAATTAAAGAAAAAAGAAAAATTCAGCCTAGACAAAAAATGTGTGGATCTCAAAATTCCATGTGTTTTTAATAATGCATTCACTTTTCTAATAGAAAGCTACAGTTTACATTTCTAATCCAAATTAGGTTTGCTTAAAGGTCAAATAGACAATGTTGTTAGAAACAACAGGAGTGATATTTCCAACACTAATGCTCATAATAACCACATAAATTAAGAGCACAGCATAACTACTTTATATATTACTATTCTAGAACAAAAGGTATAGCGACATATGCATTGAAAATTAACAAATAGCTTCTGCTAGGAAATATTACCCACGCTATCAGAATATTGCTGATGGGTTTATGCAAAATATTAATTTAAAATATATGTTTCTTTGCAGTTTAGAAATAAGACTTTCTTTCTTTGGACAATTACTTTATATTCCTGTGTCCTTTTTTTCAATCTTTATAAATATTTTTCATTATGAGATATAAACACTGAGAAGAATGTACAATACATAGGTGTTCAATTTTTTAAAAAATATTAATACAATATACTTATAACTTCCTCTGAGGTTAAGAAATAGAACCTTTGTTGCATTGCCAAAGCACACACCTTTGTCCTTCCCAGTCAAAACTCCCTACTTTTGCCCAGGGTTAACCACTATCCTAACTTATGTGACAAACATTTTCTTGGTTCTTATTATGATTTTACCATTGTTATATTTCCCTAAAACATATTATTTCATTTTGTCTGCTTTTATTTCGCTTTATATAAATGGGATCTATTCTATATATTCTTCTGATAATTGCATAATTGATCAATATTATTTTGATTTATCTGTGCTATTGTCTGTAGCAACTATCCTCAAGTTTTGGAATCTGAGTTAATGCTAAGCTCTCAAAATGAATTGAAGAGTATTTCTCTTTCTATTCTCCAGATGATTCTGTGTAAGATTATAATTGTTTTGTTTTTTTGAATA
This sequence comes from Kogia breviceps, assembly GCF_026419965.1. Classification (NCBI taxonomy): domain Eukaryota; kingdom Metazoa; phylum Chordata; class Mammalia; order Artiodactyla; family Physeteridae; genus Kogia; species Kogia breviceps. The sequence continues at coordinate 54,321,741 of NC_081312.1, forward strand.
TTGTGAAGAATTTTCCAGGAACAATTATTATATAGTAATGATAAGAATATAGTAATTTTTTCATGTATACTTATTACCTTACATAAATTAAAATTTATTTATTATAAATATTAACAGTGCTATGTGTATCAATAGATACATACATTTATTTGGTTTGGGATGGAGTTCAGTCTTCCTTGGTTTTTGTTGTTGTTGCTTTTTTTTCTCTCATTAAAATAATTGAATGGAAGTTTCTTTAAATTCTGTAGTGCTCTACGATTTTCAAAAGTTTCACACACATGATTTCATATAATCCAATAATAACCTTTACTTTCCCCCACTCCTGTATTGCCCCTCCCCCCTTCCCTCTCTCCACTGGTAACCACTAGTTTGTACTCTGTATCTGTGAGTCTGCTTCATTTCTGTTTTAGTCACTGGTTTGTTGTATTTTTTAGATTCCACATATTAAGTAATATCATACAGTATGTGTCTTTCTCTGTTTGACTTATTTCATTTAGCATAATGCCCTCAAGCCCAACCATGTTGCTGCAAATGGCAAAATTTCATTCTTTTTTATGGCTGAGTAGTATTCCATTATATATATATGTGTGTGTGTGTGTGTGTGTGTGTGTGTGTGTGTGTGTGTATATACACACACACACACATACCACATCTTCTTTATCCATTCATCTGTTGATGGACACTTAGTTTGCTTCCATGTCTTGGCAATTGTAAATAATGCTGCTATAAACATTGGGGTGCGTGTATATTTTCAAATTAGTGTTTTTGGTTTTTTTGGAGATACATCCAGAGTGGAATTGCTGGGTCATATGGTAGTTCTATTTGTAGTGTTTTGAGAAACCTCTATACTGTTTTCCACAGTGGCTACACCAATTTACATTCCCACCTGCAGTGTACACAGGTTTTCTTTTCTTCACATCCTCTCAAACATTTGCTATTTGTGGTCTGATGACAGTCATTCAGACAGGTGTGAGGTGATATCTCACTGTGGTTTTGATTTGCATTTCCCCGATGCTTAGCGATGTTGAACACATTTTCATGTGTTTATTGGCCATCTGTATTTCCTCTTTGGAAAAAAGTCTCTTCAGTCCTTCTGCCCATTTATTATTTGGGTTTTTTTTTTTGATGTTGAGTTGTATGAGCTGTTTATATATTTTGGATATTAATCCCTTATTGGTCATATCATTTGCAAATATTTCTCCCATCAGTAGGTTGTCTTTTCATTTTGTCAATGGTTTCCTTTGCTGTGCAAAAGCTTTTAAGTTTAATTAGGTCTCATCTGTTTACTTTTGCTTTTATTTTCTTTGCTTTAGGAAATGGATCCAAAAAAATACTGCTGCGATTTATGTCAAAGAATGTTCTGCTTATGTTTTTCTCTCAGAATTTTATAGTATCCGGTCTTACCTTAAGGTCTTTAATTCATTTTAAGTTTATTTTTGTATATGATGTTAGAGAATGTTCTAATTCCATTCTTTTACATGTAGCTTTCTGGTTTTCCCAGTACCACTTATTGAAGAGACTGTCTTTTCACCATTGTATATTCTTGCCTACTTTGTCTTAGATTAATTGACCATAAGTGTGTGGGTTTATTTCTGGGCTCTCTATTCTGTTCCATTGATCTATGTGTCTCTTTTTGTGCCAGTGGTTGGTTGGTTTTTAATTGACTAGGGCCTTCTTTGACTTATACAGCTATTCAAAAAAGTAGAATAATAAGTAGAAAACTTTGATTATTTTAATATGGAGATAAAAAGCTTTTCTCCCTCCAAACAATTGAATATAGAAACTGTTTTATAGTTGTTAAGGTCTGTTTTGAAATAACTTGTCTGGATATTTATATCTTTATCATAAAATGGTAATGCAATACCCCTTTCAGTATTAGGTACAGAGTCATATACCTCTGTTTATCATAATGCTGAGGACTCAGAGTCCACCTTCCCATGTTTTTGTGTGGAATTTCATATTATCCCCAAAGAGATAACCCCAACACCAAAATTAGTCTCATGGTGCATTGTGGTAGATAGAAATGCCTGTTAAATAGAATAGAGCAAACACTGATGACCAACATCATTGAAGTTCAAAATTAATCACTATCAAAAATTGAATAAGTAAAGTCATGAATTTTTGAATCTATTTAACATCTTGCATTTCATGTTTTCGACTTCTTTGTCCTCTGATTTCATTTTTAAAGCAACTTCCTCCTGAATTAAATGAAAGGTTAAAGACTTCTTGGAACAAGTGTCTTCATCTACCAAAGGGTGTTTTTCTTTTTGGAAACATAAAATACTTGCCTCTATTATAATTTGAATAACAAATTACAAAATATTGTTGGATAGTTACAAAGACTTAAGTAGATTTTTGCCAAAGGCCTATACATATATATCCCCCAAGGGAAAAATAAAGTGTGGTGTAAACCACAGACACATGAACCTAGTAATTAAAATAAAATATTGAATATAAAATATTGGCTATATTAATTATCAAGTACTCCAGCAAAAACACTAAATAAACAAATGAAATTTAGAGAAAATTAAAATTTTTCATAATTCTACGTTGTTGTGACAGCACTAACAATCATGTCAAAGCCAAGGCCAATGTACATCATGTTTATTTTTATTCCATCTTGGAAGAAGTTAATCACTTTAAAGTGGCTACCACTGCCACACTAAAGGTTATAGATCTTTTCAAAATTGTTACTGTTTTCTCAAGAGAAAATAGTCCCAATCTTAACCGGAGAGATGTATTTTTGTGATCACAGTGTAAGTACCTCACAATCTTTCAAAATATAGAAAACTTCATGGCACAAAAATCACATTCTTTTTACTCATTTTTTTTTCTCTCAATAGCCTTTTCTTGCATCTTTTCAAAAATCTGAATTTAATCCCATACCTTGTAAATAAAAGTATCCCTGAAAAGATTTTTTGATACTTAAGTAAAATCAACACAGAGCATCAGAATTTTTCTCCTAAGAAAATCATTTTAGAAGTTTCTAAAAGAGCTTTTTAAAAGGGAGTGTCTTTTAACTCTTCTATATATTACCCTAACAAGTAATTTGGGGGAGTAAAGTTTCATGCTAACTTAAAAAGTGAGAAAATACATACGAAAGTTTCACATTCCATCCTGTTCTCTCACATTCTCTAGACCTATAAATAGGAAAAAATTATTGTGCACAGTGCTTTGCCTAGCTTTTCTCAAATTAAAAAAAAAACATTTAAAAGAACCAAGTGGGTTTCTACCCATTGTGAAGCCCTATCTCCCTATCTCCTGTTTAAACATTAAGTCCCTACTGATAGAGAGGAATGAAGTTGTAACATCTACCACTGGAAAGCTCCACTCTTGCTCTTAAGAACTGGAGGGTATACAGTTTAACCTCGTTTGGTCTCTCATGGAATGCAGCATAGATTCATACACATAAAGACAATTCACATTCACATATGATACTTTTCATAGAGGTAAATTAGGGCCTGCCTCTACATGATTTTTATGTACTTGGAAGAATCAAGTTCATAGTCATCACTTTCAGTGTTTAGTTATTTGAAGAACAGGGCATTTCCCTTTGTTCTGACTGTCCATATGTAATTAATTTATAGGCATTCAAGACTGATCATTTGTACTTAAGGTACCTAATTTTTCCTTAGCCTTTATTTAATGTTTGCTAATATATTCACCCCTTGTTGCCTTCTGGTGCCTCAGTGTATTCTATGAATGGTAAGGACTGGTATTGTATCCTAAAATCTAACACTAAATTTTCAATAAGTTTGTTGAGTATAGAAATTATATCAAACAAATTTTAAAAACCCCACAAACTATTTAAGGTGAGCTCTACCTAACATTCTAGAAGATAATTTTAGTTTTTTAGTTAGAAATACAGATATTATTACTGGCATTTCAACATCATCCAACTATTAGTTATAAATTAATAAGAAGTTTTATCTTTTCTTATGGTTGTAACAGTCTAGAGGTTAACTACTTCCCAAAATGAAAACCTGTGTTTGAATACTGCTGCACAATTTATTTACTATTTGTGTGACCACCAATAGGTTCTTTAACTTTACTAAAATTCATTTTTCTCATATATAAATTCTTCACAGTTGTATTATTTCACTTGTCTACTGCACTAGATGGAACTTCCAGTACGTTATTATAGAAGTGAAAGGCAGAAACAGAGACACAGATGTAGCGAACAAACGTATAGACACCAAGGCGAGAAAGCAGGGGGTGGCGGGGGGGTAGGATGAACTGGGAGATTGGGATTGACATATATAAACTAATATGTATAAAATAGATAACTAATAAGAACCTGCTGTATAAATAAATAAACAAATAAATTGCAAAAAAAAAGTGATGAGATTTGGACATACATACCTTATCCCTATTTTTAGGGGGAAAGTGTTCCACACTACCGGTGAGTATAATGTTAGCTGAAGGGTTTTCATGGACTAACAGGAATATATTAAACAGAAACTGTCTCAATATCTTAAGCCATCCCACCCCTCAAATGTCATAGTTACACAAATTATAATGTTGTATTTTCAACAGATATAACCAAGAAAATAAAATGTTAGAGTTTAGTGATATTTTAAAAATCACTTAAAAAGCTGAAAAATGCAGTTCTTTGTTTTTAGTCAGTGGAATTATGTACACTACAAAGTCCATTATTCTTTCAAGAAAAGACCCATCATTTATCCCTTTCAATTTTTAAGTATTTCAATTTCCTCTGATAATTTTACCCCAAAATTGAAACTCATGTTGATGAGACATAATCCTTAGGTTTTTTTCTGTTGGGCTGCTCAGAACTGAAAGAATTTAAAAGTTAATTCTTCTAAGTTTGATTGAACCCGTGAGAAAATGTTCTTCCTTCTTAACAGATCAGTACAAAATATTATCCACAGGGACACCAAGCTCACATGTGAATATACTATCCCTCCATTGTTAACAAAGATAAATTACTTCCTCGTTATTTCTCCCTGCATGACAAACCAGCTCCACTTTGTATGTAGGCTGCTTCAAATCCAGAGATGTTTTACAAGATTGCTCTTTCATGTATGTTTTAGGTATTCAGTAATTCTAAATCTTTATTTATATTGGCGGAATAGTTTATGTGCTAAATGAAATTTCCTGTGACGTGCTTGAGATGTCAAATCCCTCTGTTTGAAAACAGTTCCTTCCCTTTTTTGAATGTTAAATAAAGAAAGGTTGTAAGTTCTTTGAATTCGACAATGAAATCTGTAGTTGCTTCTGAGGGTATTAGATACTATTAGTCATGTTTCTCTGACTCATATTGCTTACTTCCTTAAGACTAGAAATTAGAATGCTTTAGTGTTCATTATAAAAAAAAGTAGTTGGGGGAGAGAATTCTAGGTTCCTGGTAAATAACTAGTCATCTGAATCTGAATCTCTTCAAATACCATCTAAAAACCATAACACTTTATAGAGAAAGCAAACAGAACCATCTGTAATCCATGACTATAGTGTAGTCAGATGATAGAACATACTAGAAAACTTAACTTGCATGTATATAGGGAAATAAACACCCCACACCAGCAGAGCCAGCTCTAGAGGCCAGGCTGGACTGAAAAGTCAGGCAAACATCATGCCAAAAATGGAGAGAGCTCTGTGCACCTCGGAGTAAAAGAAGACAAATAAAATCATCATCATCATCATCAAAAAAGAGGACTGCCCTCTTTGGGAGAAAATACTGAGAAGAATCTGAGACCTTTGATTCAGCGGAATAGCTACAGAAAAATTGAAGGCAGGGCATTTAAAGCCACATGTGAACTTCAGTCCTGGGAAAGCACAACGTTGTAAGAATAGGGAAGAGACTTTTAAAAAGTGCTTCTTCAGTAAAGCAAAAGAAAGAAGTGGGCAATAGAATTTAAAGATCCTACAAAAGCAAAAGGAAATCACAAAATTAGAAGATACTCCCTAAAATCACCATATATTAAAGAACCTGAACATCATACTATAATAGAAGAGGACAGTCCTGAACAAAAAGACGAAGAAAGACCATCTAACTCCTCACACCTGCAAAGATAGCATCGTCTGTTACTGTCGATCCAGGAAATACAACATTGGAAAAAAACAGAAAATCCATACAGTTAATATCCATACAAAGTCACTATAAAAAGCAAATGAAAATGAGAATCAAAAGTTTAATGGATTAAAATCCTCCCCTTAAAATCAACCATGAAGCAGAAGACTAAATGTAATACAACATGGCAATCTGACTTAAATGTCATTAAACAAGCATTTATAGATATGAAAAAATGAAAAAATTTAAATCTCAAAAGAGAAATAGATAAAACAGAAGATGTGAAATTATAAGATTTGAATTAAAGAAGAAAACTGAAGAAAAAAGCAAAATTATCTCAGATTTGAAAAAAGAATAATAAATTAGAAGGTGCCAAAGGGAAAAAAGACATGACTGAAAATTTAATACAGCTGATTAAGGAGAGTACTATAATGAAAACAGCCAGAAGAACAGAACACAAAATAAAAAAGTAAAAGAATCAGAGAGAAAGTGATAGATTTAGAAGACAGGTAAAGAGTATTCAGCATATTTATAGATGGAGTCCCAGTAAAGAAAACCAAAACAATAATTAAGACAGTAAGCTATCAGTAGAGGGATAGATACAGAGATCAGTAGAACAAATAGAGAACTCAGAAATATATCCACATAAATATGACCAACTGATTTCTGACAAACTTTCAGAAGTAATTCAATGGACGAAGGACAGTCTTTACAACAAATAATGCTGGAGCAATTGGACATCGATAGGGAAAAATATAAACATTGAGCTAAATCTCATACCTCATATCAAATGCATCATATATTTAAATATAAAACTATAAAACTTTTATGAGAAGATAGGAAAAAAGTCTACAGAACTAGGGTTAGGTGAAGTGTTCTTAGACATAAAAACCAAAAGCACAATCTATAAAAGAAAAAAATGATTAATTTTAGTGAAATTAAAAACTTGTTCTGTAAAAGTTACTGTTAGGAGAATGAAGATAAGCCACAGACTAGGAGAAAATGTCTGCAAATCTCATATCTAACAAAGGACTCATATCTATAATATATAAAGAACTATACTCAAGAGTAAGAAAATAAATAATCCAATTAGAAAATGAGCAAAGTAATTGAACAGACACTTCATTAGACACAATGAGAAATAAGCACATGAAAAGATGTAAAACATCATTAGCTATTATGGAAATGCAAATTAAAATATAAGATAACATACCTATTAGAATGACTAAAATAAAAAATATTAACAGTACTAAATTCCAGTGAAGATGCATAGAAACTCAATCTCTTATACACTGATAATGCAGATGTAAAAACAACTACTCTGGAAATTAGTCTGATATCACCAACCAAATAATTAGCTTTATTTGCATAAATTAATTGTAGACTTCTAGTAATTTATCCCTCCAGTCAAAGAAAACATCCTGGTATACTTTTCAAATTTCTGTCCACTGGGAGATTTTCCTATATGATGGCCCTTCAGGAAAATCTCAGAGAGGGATTGCAGTGCTGCAGCTGAACCAACTGCTGATCAGGCACAAGTATGTTTTTCTTCAGTCCACTTGTCATAGAGAACTTCCCATACAGTTACAGGTAGCGACTGAGAGGTAGAAGACAATGTAGCCAGACTGGAGGATTATGGCACCTGGGTCACTTACTCATGCAACTTACTGGTGCCTTCACAACTTACTCAAACCTGATCTTGTATATACTACTATTTGATGATGGAGTGCCTCTGTGCATGCCCAAATTTATGGCTAGTTCACAATGGGGTCACTTAGTGGACAATGATCCAGCATTCAATACTTACTAAGGTTTGCAGCTTTAGAAATCTCCAGAGTATAGCACACTTTGCTCCAAAATCCTAGGACTCTGTGCTGTGATTCACTTTTAGAAACATGCTGTAGGTCCTATACATTTCTGTCACAGACATTTCAACCATGATTTCATTTACCGAGAGACATGTCCCAAATTACAGAGCAGCTGGCACAGAACCCTGGACTTACTGAAAATTCTTCACTTATTCTGCGTAATAGTCAAAACTATCAGTTTTTCAGTTACTTGGTAAAAGAGTCAGAGGAGCTCTCCCAAATGACATGTACGTTGCATCAAAAATCCAAAGAAGATTCACTAGGCATTGTCCCTCTCTCTTAGCAGTGGGATGGAACAGATGCAGCAACTTTCCTTCACCTTGTAAGGGATATATCAACGTAACCCCCCAGACCATTGGACTTCTGGAAATTTTATGGAGGTGACAGGTCTCTGAAGTTCTGTAGAATTTGTTTTCTATTCATAATCATCCATGCATGTGCTTTATTAAGGTATTTAGAGTAGTTGCTACTTCCTGATCAGCAGGTCTAATAAGCATGGTATCATCAATGTATTAGTAAACCTTCCACTATGGATTCCTGTGAGAAGAAGCAATCAAGTTCACTGTAGATTACATTTTGCCATAGGGCTGGAGAGTTCATGTAGTCTTGAGGTAGGACACTGAGGTATAATGTTGGTTCTGCCTAGTAAAAGCAAACAGCCTCTCTCTGATAGTCTTTACTAAGAGGTAACAAGAAACATTTGCCAGATATCAAATTCGCATAAAGAGTACCAGAAGATATGCTGATTTAATCTAGCAAACGTAAAAAAACCACATCTGGATGAGCACCTACAATTGGATTATTTACCGTCTTAAACTGACAGTAATCCATTCTTCACAGGCTCCATCTGTCTTCTGCACAGGCCAAATAGGCAAATTGAGTGTTAAGTGGTAGGAGTACCACCTCTGCATTTTTCAAGTCCTAGATAATGGTACTAATCTCTAAAATACCTAGGAATGTGGTATTGCTTTCATTTTACTATTTTAGAAGGTAGAGGTAGTACATTAGTCAGGGTTTTCCAGAGAAACAGAATCAACAGAACAGAACATGGGTGTATATATATGAATGTGTATGTATGCATGCATGTGTACACACACACACACACACACACTGCAAGTTAGCTATAAATTACTGCTCATCTATTTTAGTTCTTGGAGCATCATGATCAACTACCCAATGGTAAGATCATTGCAGTTCAGAATATTCGATCACTGCTTCAGATCTGCTGTTCATTATAATATTCATAACCATCTTGTCTTCGGTGATAAAGTCTCACCACTTGCAGAGATACAATCATCCACACAGAATTCAGGAAATTCAGTTTGATTTCAATAATTCTCACTGTGAACCACCATATACCAAACACCTACCCACAGAGTAAGAGAAGGAGAGCAAGAGCAACAGAGAGGGAGAGAGGAAATAGGGATTATATCTTCTTCTCAAAGGCATATGAGATTATAGCCTCAATGACCATAAAAATTGACCATATGTTAGGTAATTTTTAAAAATCTCAGAAAGTGTGATAAGATAGCAATACAAAAATTCTCTGTTCAGAATGCAACAAGTTTAGAAATTAATAACAAAAGAAAAAAGAAACAAATAAGTACTCACATCTGGGAATATGAAATCTTTTGCATTAAACAACTCTGGTTTAAAGTAGGAACTCAAATTACAGCATTTCTAAAATATAATGATAACAAATGTATTTCACATCAATGATCAGATACAAGTTCTTAGGTCCTTATAGTGATAAAATTGAAAAATAGAATAAAAAGAACTAAAGTCCCAACTTAAACAATTTAGAAAAATAATATTCTATTAGTATCTACTAGATGTCAGGTATTCTTAGCAAGTTTCCTTATTATTAAGACATTTATTATTTAGTATGCCCAGATATTATACTAGGTATTCTAAAGCATACGTCATTTCATCCTCACACCAATTTCATGAGGTAGCATTATTCCCATTTTACAGATGAAGAAAATGAAACCCAGAATAATATATCCAAGATCTGAAGGTTATAAGTAAGAGAAGCAGGGTTTCAGAGATCCATCTGACTCCTCAGCCTCTTTACTCAGCCTTACTCTCAGCATACTTATTTTGGCAGTGCCTGAGACCATACTTGTAGTATTATTTACATGATTATGTTTGCACAATCTTAAAAGCATCTGAGGGAATGTAGTTTTCTGTTGCCTATCCTAATTTTTAGCCTATACGTCTTATATCTTTAAGCTTGAGTACATGGAACTCCAACACTTAGAGAGAAAGAGGAACTCTAAAAGCACCTACACAAATTCATGAAAAAAAAATGCTTCATGACCAGTAAAGAATTAAGCAACACTTAATGAATCAAAGGATATGGTGACAGCCAAAATTTACTCTCATGCCACTCATCTGAATTTATGTGACTTTCTATTTTTAAAAAATCCACAGAAACCATACAAATTAAGTTTTAAATATTAAATTGACCCTTTGTGCTAACATGCATATGATTCACTAAATTCACTCAAATGTATAGAGCTTCCAGCTGGCATGTCAATAGATTCACATCTGGTTGTTTCATAAAATGTGAGTCAGGTATCCTTTCTGTTCCTAAAGTACTGGTGTTCCAGCCTGGAAATAATGAACTGTAAGTAGACTGTGTGTCAAGTGTGCATCACGGCAGTGCTATAGGAACATGATTGTGCAACCTAAAATCTGTTATTACAGATAAGTACTAGTATTTAAAATATTCAATGTAAAGCATTTTAATATCAGTTGCAAAACTTACACTGAAATATGTAAAAGAGTTCATGGTAGGAATAGTAGGAGACACTGTCCAAACTGATGTGGTCATTTCTTTCACATCCTTATTGACATGCCATTTGTCTTAGTCCATTCAGGCTACTCTAACACCATAGACTGTGTAGTTTATAAACAACAGAATTTTATTTCTCACAGTTCAGGAGGCTGAGAATTCCAAGATCAAGATGCCACTATGGTTGGATTCATGGTGAATAGTTCTGGGTTGTGACTTCTCACTGTGTCCTTACATGGTAGATGGGGTGAGGGATCTCTGTGGGATCTCTTTTTTTTTTTTTTTTTTTTTTTTGCGGTACGCGGGCCTCTCACTGTCGTGGCCTCTCCCGTTGCGGAGCACAGGCTCCCGACGCGCAGGCTCAGAGGCCATGGCTCACGGGCCCAGCCGCTCAGCGGCATGTGGGATCTTCCCGGACCCGGGCACGAACCCGTGTCTCCTGCATCGGCAGGCGGACTCTCAACCACTGCGCCACCAGGGAAGCTCTGGGATCTCTTTTTTAAGAATACTCATCTCATTTATTAGTCTCCTCCCTCATGACCTAAACAGTTCCCAAAGGCTCCACCTTCTAATACTATCAAATTGGACATTAGGATTTCAACATATGAATTTTGAGGGGGACACAATCAGACCATAGCACCAGCCTATTGCATTTCTCTAAAATGACTATGATCAGACCTCTCTTCCAATCATGTTAATTCTAGTAGTCCAAGTGAATTCTTCATAGATTTGCTGGTCCTCATAGTGGAGGCTTCTAGAAATCTGGCTCTCATAAGATAATAGAAATACCCGTTTAGGCAAAGCAGGCCTATGCACAATCCATATGAATATACAGTTAATATGACTAAGACCCAGAGGCCTCAAGGTAATGTAGCAATGTTTAATGGAGGACTATGGCATAGATATCTAGAGAGCTGAATACACTTTCCACTCAGCCACGAACTGATAATATGACCATGGAGAAGGCACTTACCAACTCAAAGTTTACTTTTTCTGAACTATCCTATGAAGAAAAAAAAATTATATATAAACTTAAAGGTTTGATTGAGTTATAAAATTCTGTCATATATGATTCTTGGCAAGGTAGCAAACTAACATGGCTGGCTATTTCCCTCCCCAAAATCAAGTTTGGAGAAAGTATAGCTTCCAGAAAGAAATATAAATTCAAAGAACTAGGAAGAGATAGAGACAGAGACACCACAACATTGGGAAGAAAACTTCTTGAACAGTTTTATGGGGATTGTGTTACTGTTGGACAATTACTACCTAGAACATCACCGCAGGTATTACTAGCAACAGCCCAGAATACTGTACACAGAGGTGATATCAACACAAAACAAAACTTTTGAACTGAAAAGGAAAGGCCCCACCAGCTGCCCACAGGCATTTCCCCATCCATTCTTTCTAGTTCAAGCTCCCAGAGCTGGGGAATAACAAAGTCAGAGGATATCTTCCCTTCAATGCTGCCTCTACCTCTGAGTTTAAAGGTAGAACGCTGAATGAGGAGTTATCAGGCAGAGTGAGAGCAAGTGGAATCTACTAACAGTAGTTTTGTCGGTTGGAACCATCTATTCTAGGGCTCATAACCTCACTCTCTTTAAACTCAATAGGACTGATATAAACTAGGGCCTAGTCTTTGGACCTTTCATAGTTTGGATTACCAGAAAGAACAGCTGATAAACCCTAAGAAACATGAGCTCACAGGCAAAATAACTAAACCCCTCCTGAGTAAAACAACAACTTTGAAAAGTTTGAAATTTAGGAAATTCAGCTTGGAGTAGAATTATTAGAAGAGATACACCAAGAATTGAAGTAAGAATGATGGATATATATAAGGAAATAAAGGTATTAACATATAAAAAGAATAAGATTATTAAAAATCAAGAATTATGAGGTATAAAAATAGTAGTTGAACAAAGGAAACACTTTAGATGGGGCAAATAATATGACAGACACAACCAAAGGTACAGCCTGGGAGATAAGGGTAAAGAAACAATATGCCCTTTTAAGATTCAGATAGTTTATTAACTTATATACACAGTGAAAGTAAGAGTAGTCAAAGGTGCTAGCTCTCTGCATCATTTACCCCATAGGATGGCACTGAAAGGAACAGGTATACAGCTGTAACATAAATGATGGGACACACTGTTGCTAAGAAGCCATGCTATAGCTAATTAGTTTTATAGCCTCTTATACACCTTAGGATGGGTAAAGCAGATATTCTTATACCTTCATTGGAACCAGGGAAGTGATGAGAAACTGTGTCATGACAGGCTTCTTGGTAGATAGAGAGGTAAGTGGGTAATGGTCACAAGCCTCTCATGGTTTCATGTTCTGGGAGGATTACAAAGCATTCTGTCAAGACTCAGATCAGCTATGGTTTAAGCCTTTTCTACATGACCTATGTGGATACGTGCAAGGTTGTTAGGATGCCATAATAGAGTCATTCTCCTACAGACAAATAGCATATGTAAAAGAAAAGAAGGAAACATAGATGATAGAAATGGCAATGCCAATATCTGGATAATAAGAGATGTAAGAAAGAAGAGTAAAAATGGAGAGGAGCAAAGAAATTGAAGAAGTAATGGATAAATTTTACAGAGTTAAAGAAACTTAAAAATCTCAGACTGAAAGATCTAATAATGTTCAAATAAGGAAAAAGAATGGAAAAATCACATGTGAACATGAAAGCAGGAAATTTAAGAATATCAAAAACAAAGATTATGAAAGGATCTAAAGAGAAAGAGAAGTTAACCAACGATAAGAAATTAGGTTTACATTCGACTTTCCAATAAAAATGTGAAATAATCGCCAATCTTATAATTCCATGTCCAGCAAGAATATCTTTTAAAAATGAAGGCAAAGTAAAAATGTTTGCAGAAAAATAAAAGCTAATGGAACAGAATTTCCACACTTCAGTCTGACAAAAGTGATCACAGAGGGAAATATATAATGTGGAAAGGAAAAAAGAACAACAAAAAGGGTAACTATAGGGAAAATATAAACTAATATTGATTATAGTTTTTGCCTGTCCATAAGACTGAGAATGTCTGACCAGAATTATTAGTAGGTTTCTTTAAAATGTGAGGTGTTTTATAACTCTTTGGCCTCATCTTTGGGCCCAAGTCATCAATTCCAGATGAGTGGAAAAATAGCACTGAATATTATTATAACAGCCTTCAAAGCACATTGACACAACATTTCAAATAAATACCAAATCAATGAGAAACACAACATGTACCCAAAAGATGAGGAGAAGTAAAGACTCCTTTGTGCCAGAATTTTCAGAGCCTAGATTTGATTAAGGAAGACGACCTGAGTTGAGCTTAAAGAATAGCTGTACCGTAAATGAAGAGGCAGAAGGAGGACAGTCCATGCAGTAATTTGCAGTCAGTATGGCATTTGAAGACTTGTTGGAAGTGGAAGCAAAGAAATTGGATGGAGTCAATTAAATGAAAAATGTTAAACCTGAGTGATAAGGAAAATAATAATAGAATTTGACCAAATCAAAGAAGTCTGGTAGAGGAACTACAAGTAAAATGAAGTTCTCAGTTTGAGACATGTTTAATTTCAGGTGAAGGCAATGAATAAGTTCAGTAGTCAAAAGAAAGACACTACCAACAGCACATAAGTACAAGGTCAGAGATGAAACTGATAAATCTGCATTAAAAACTTGCATCACTCTTTCAAGAACTAATTCAAATCAACTACCTTAGAAACTCATGTTCTCCTGGAAGCAAGATTTCTTGCTATGTTAAACTTACTCAAAACCTCAAATAAGATCTAAAAAAAAATGTGTTTTAGTTAGTTCTTTATTGCAATCCTATTCAACAACTTCCTTTGCAGAATAAGAGGGCTTATTTTAAAATAACTTGATATTCTGAAACTTTTATTTTGGAACGAGTCACTAATGTATGAGTCACTATGGATGATTAAATATAAATTAGAATTAGTGAGTAGTTGTTCTGTAGAGTACGAGTTTCAGTGTAGCCTATTCAAAAAGAAACTAAAATTTCAGGCAAAATACATACTTCAATACTGGATATTGATGACCCTATCACTTTAGTAAAGAAGAAATAAAAGTTATAATATTTTTATTCCATTTATGCTGTTTTTCAAGTACTTAAAATTAATGAATCTAGAGATTTTTTTAAATAAAAGGCTTTTTATCCTATGTGAAATGAAATCCACTGACACCTAAATTAGACAATCATGCATATGCAATCATGTAGGTAGCTTTATTATTCATAATGCCTTTATCTAGGTGATATTGAGAATAATTCTCTTTGAAATTTTCATGAAATACATTCCCAGCAATAATTAAGTATTGTATTGATATTTTGTAAAAACATGGTAGAGTATTATATATAATGAAATAGAACATTTTTATTACTGGTGCTCACACACTTGTATGATAAATTTTCACAGTAATTCTAGTTAGTATTTAACAACTTAGGGTAACGTAAAATTTATAGTATGCAGAATAAAACATAAAATAAAAAATGTATAAAATAAAGTATTTTCTTTATTTTCCTTTTCCTTCAAAGAGAATGACTTTCACATCACCCATTATCACACTCTATATGTGAAGAATGATGATCTTTCCTGTCAATCATAACAGTCTGCTCCAACAGTAAATGACAAAGTCACAGTCATCAGCCCTGAAATGTGGAAAGACAGTTCACAGTTCCACAGGAACACTCCTACATGAGCTTCTGATTTGGCCATAAAAAGGGATTATATCAATCAGAATAATATTAGGCTGGATGCAGTAGAAAACTTCATGAATAATGACTTTTACTTTAGTAGTTTACTTGGGTCATGTAAAAACTTAGAAGTTTGGTCAATACTGTTGGGTGATGCAGCTGCATGAGGACATTTATCTTCCTGAACTGTCACTCAGCTTTTATTCATGGTGACCTGATAGCTACTGCATTTCTAGGCACCACATTATTGTCTCAGGCTGGAAAAGGGGGAAATGACAAGGCCAATGGAGCATGCCAGCCTAACCAGTCCCAGAATGCCTACCCAGGGCATTTCATTATTTGGAACTAGATCACCTTTAGGTACAAAAAAAAAGTTTGGAAGGCATTTTAAATCTGCATATTCAATATCAGAGGAAAGCAAAGGGAAAGGAAAGTGGGGGTAGCATTTGGGCCACTACCATACAGCACAGAGAACACTGGAGAGCTGCAGAGGGTCTCTTCAAGTATTCAGCTGAGTACTCATAGTATACATGAGTTCACTACCAGGGTATGCATAGTGTATGCATATAAGTCCAAGAAGAGAATCATCTGAAATAATTAGAGGTAACAGTGCCCAGTACTCAGAAAGGTCTGCAGATAGTGCCTATTCCCACAAGCCAGTTGGAAAACATCATAATTCATAGGACATTGGGTAGAGTACAGAAAGGTTTAGCTCTAGTAGTGGGGAATTATTAGGTCCAAACTGAGCACTGCTCCAGTCCCACTTTTAAAAAATCTTAATAGTAAGACCCAAAAGGATCAACTATTTCTAAATGTCTTAACTATAACCAAGAACAAAGGCCAAAAACTTAAGCATTCAAGAAGCAGGAGAAAACTACCCATAATGAAGGGGAAAAAAGCCAATCCAATTAAAGACATAGATGTTACTGGACAAAGACATTACAAGTTATTCAAATCATATGCCATATGTTCACAAGGTAGAGACATGGATGATATTAACAAAAAAGACTCAAATCAAAATTCTACAGATGAACATTACAAATGTGTAAGATACTGGGGATGGGGTTAATGGCAGATGAGACATTAAATGAGAAAAAATGAATGAATTGGAAAATAGAAATAAAACTATTCAAAATGAAATAAAGGAAATAGAATTTAAAATGTGAAAGAGGAGCAGTGAGTTGTGGGACAACTTCAAGAAAATTTGTATGCATGTAAATGAAGTCCCTGAAAGAGACATGGGGAGAAAAAATATATAAAGAAATCATGTATGATTTATATACAATACCCAATATATGGAAACAACCTGTGTCCATTGACAGATAAAGGGATAAAGAAAATGTGGCATATATTTACAATAAAATATTATTCAGCCATTAAAAAATAAAGAAACCCTGCCTTTTACAAAAATGTAGATGGACCTTGAGGGAATTATGCTAAGTGAAACAATCAGAAAGACAAATACTATATGTTCTCACTTATTTGTGTAATCTAAAAATGCTGAACTCACTGAAACAGAGAATAGAATGGTGGTTGCCAGGGGCTAGGGGAGATGTTTGTCAAAGGATACAAACTTCCAGTTATAAAGTAAATAAGTTTTGGGGTTCTAATATACATCATGGTGACTATAATGAACAACACTGTATTATATACTGGAAAGTTGTTAAGAGAGTAAATCTTAAGTGTTATCACCACACCAAAAAATGGTAATTATATTAGGGAATGAAAGTATTAATTAATTGTATTGCGGTAATCATTTCATAGTATATATGAACATCAAATTATCATGTTGCATACTTACATATATGTCAATAATAACTCAATAAAGCTGGAAAAGAGAAATATAAATAATGTCTCAAATTTTTCCAAATTTGATAAAAACTATACACCCAGATTCAAGAAGTTCAGCAAAACCCAATCTCACACACAGGCGCACGCACGTGCGCGTGCACACACACACACATACACACACACACACACACTACACCAAGGCACATTATAGGTCAAAATGAGAACAAAAGAAAATCTTAAAAGGAACTAGAGACAAGCTACATAAGATTAAACATAAGGATGACAGCAGATTTCATATCAGAAACAGTATCAAGTGATAAAATAGTAGAGGAACATATATAAAGTACTTGCAAAAAGTTAATCTAAAATTCTAAATCTAGAAAAACATCTGAAAGATGAAGGTAAAATACACTTTTTCAAGCATACACATTCTGGAAGAATTAATCAGACAGAAG
Source organism: Kogia breviceps (assembly GCF_026419965.1). Taxonomy (NCBI): domain Eukaryota; kingdom Metazoa; phylum Chordata; class Mammalia; order Artiodactyla; family Physeteridae; genus Kogia; species Kogia breviceps. The sequence goes on from NC_081312.1 coordinate 54,339,386, forward strand.
GAAAATGATATCATATGGAAGAATAGAACTAAGCAAAGAAATGAAGAGCACTGGAAATATAATACTTGGGTAAATATATTAAAATTTTCTTATTGTTTACACTTCTTTAAAATGTAACCGACTTTAAACAAAAATAAAAATAATACTGTGTGGGTTCTAAAAGAAAATGAATGATAATACCAGAAGTTGGGAATAGGGGGAGTAGGTGAAAGGTATACTGTGATAATTTAAAGATATATACTATAAAGCATGAAGCAGCAACTAAATACAGCATGATAGGTATAATAAACCAACAAGGGACATAAAAATAGACCCATAAAAAATTTCCAATAATTCAAAAGTAGGCAGAAAAAGAGATTATAAAGGGACAAATAGAAAAAAAATTACAAGATAATAGATTTAAATTATACCGTATCAGTAACAACATCAAATGTAAATGGTCCAAATACCCTCAACAAAAGGGAAAGATTGTTACACTGGATTTTTAAAAAGTAAGATCTGATGCTACTGCATCAGTCAAGTTCAACCAGAGAAGCATGACCAGTGTGTGTGTGTGTGTGTGTGTGTGTGTGTGTGTGTGTGTGTGTGGTGAGTGTGTGTCATGTGTGTGGTGTGGTGTGTGTGTGTGTGTGTGTGTGTGTGTGTGTGTGTGTATGTAGGGCAGGAAGGAAAGGAAGACCACAATCAATACAAAACTCCATAAGCACAAGCCAAAGCTATTGGTCACAGGAAGAATCTCTTCGCTTCCTAGCAGAACCCTCATTCCTGTTTTCAAGGTCTTTCAATTCATTGAATCAGGCACCCAGATAACCCAGGATAATTTCCCTTACAGTTAACTGATCAAGGACTTTAACTCACCTGCAAAATGTTTTCACAGCCACCCCTAGATTAGTGTTCAAATAATTTGGAACTGAAGTCTAGCCAAGTTGACATTTAATTTGTGGAATATAGATTACTCATAAAAAAATTTACAGTATTAAATTCCTACATTAGAAATGACAGGTTTCAAGTCAGTTATCTCAACTACTGCTTTAAAAAACTAAAAAAATAAAAAATGGGGGCTTCACTGGTGGCTCAGTGGTCAAGAGTCCACCTGCCGATGCAGGGGACACGGGTTCATGCCCCGGTCCATGAAGATCCCACATGCCACAGAGTAGCTGGGCCCGTGAGCCATGGCTGCTGAGCCTGCGCGTCCGGAGCCTGCGCTCCGCAACAGGAGAGGCCACAACAGTGAGAGGCCCGTGTACCACAAAAAAATAAAAATTAAAAATAAAAAAATATAAAAAACAAGAACAAGTTAACAAAGTAGAAAAAAGGAAATAATAAAGATCAGAGTAGACATTAGTAAAATGGAAAATAGAAGAAAAAATCAAAACCAACCAAAAGTTGGGTACATTGGAAAGATTGATAAATAATAAGTCAGTCTACCAATAGTGATCAGGGAAAAAAGAGAGAAGACACTAACTACCAATATCAGGAATGGAAGGGGAGACATCACTATAGATTCTATAAATATTAGAATAATAATAAAGAAAAATTATGAAGCACTCTATGCCAGTAAGTTTGAAAACTTTAGGCAAAATAGATAAATTTATTGAAAGAAGCAAAAACACCAAACCTAAGTCAACAAGAAAAAGATAAGTGGAATATTATCCATTAAAGAAACTGAATTTGTAGTTTAAAACATTCTTATAAGGAAGACTCAGGGAGCAGATAGCTTCATTTGTAAACTCTCCCAAACATTTAGGAAGAAAGAATACCTAATCTACACAAACGTTCCAGAAAACTTAAGGAGGGAACATATCTCAACTCAGTCTACATAGCCAGACTGACCTTGGTACCAAAACCAGAAAAAGACATTACCAAAAAAAAGAAAAAGAAAAGAAAGCTATAGATAAATGTCTCATAAACCTAAATTTAAAACTTGTAAATAAATTTTAAAAACGGAATCCAACAATACATAAAAAGGATAATACATAACACCCAAATTTTTTAATCTCAGAAGCAGAAGGTTGGTCTAATATTCAAAAGTCAATCAATGTAATTCACCAAATATATAAAAAAGTTTGATAAAATCCAACATTTATTTCAAAGAGGAACTCTCAGTAAAGTAGGAATAGAAAGGAACTTCTTCAACCTAACATAAAGCATCTGTTAAAAACCTAGAGCTAACCAAACTCAATACCAAACAAAATAATTCTATCCCTCTAGATTGATAACAAGATCAGGATTCTACTGTCACCAGTTCTTTTCAAAATTTTTACTATAGGTTCTAACCCATGCAAAGGGGCAATACAAGGAAATAAAAGGCATCTAGATTTGAAAAGAAGCACTGAAGTATCTCTGTTCACAGGTGACATGAACATCTATGCAGAAAATCCAATGGAATATATAAAAAAAGCTACTAGAATACATAATTTTAATATACTTGCAGGATGCAAGATTATATACAAAATTAATTGCCTATACTAGCAGTGTTCAACTAGAAATGAAATTAAAAACACAATACCATTTATAATGCATCAAATATGTGAAATATTTGAGTATAACTGTGATAGAGAATGTCATAAAGCCAGATTCTAAAAATTACAAAAGGATCCTGCTTCAATATGGCAGATGAGTAAGACATGGAGATCAACTTCCTCCCTACAAATACATCAGAAATACATCTACATGTGGAACAACTCCTAAAGAACACCTACTGAATGCTGACAGAAGACCTCAGACTTCCCAGAAGGCAAGAAACTCCCCAAGTACCTGGGTAGGGCAAAAGAAAAAACAGAGACAAAAGAATAGGGAGGGGACCTACACCTTTGGGAGGCAGCTGTGAAGGAGGAAAAGTTTCCACACACTAGGAAGCCCCTTCACTGGCGGATACGGGGGGAAGCAGGGGGGAAGCATCAGAGCCACGGAGGAGAGTGCAGCAACATGGGTGCAGAGGGCAAAGTGGAGAGATTCCTGCACAGAGGATTGGTGCCAACCAGCACTCACCAGCCTGAGAGGCTTGTCTGCTCACCAGCCAGGGCAGGTGGGGGCTGGGAGCTGAGGCTACAGCTTCGGAGGTCAGAACCCAGGAAGAGGACTGGGGTTGGCTGCGTGAAGACACCCTGTAGGGGGCTAGTGCAGCACGGCTAGCCAGGAGGGAGTCTGGGGAAAAGTCAGGAACTGCCTAAAAGGAAAGAGACCATTTTTCCAGGATGTGCTAGGAGAGAGGATTCAGAGCACTGCCTAAACGAGCTCCAGAGATGAACGTGAGCCTCAGCTATCAGCACGGACACCAGAGATGGGCGTGAAACACGAAGGCTGCTGCTGCAGTCACCAAGAAGCCAGTGTGCAAGCACAGGTCACTATGCACACCTCCCCTCCCAGAAGGCTCTGCAGCCCTCCACTGCCAGGGTCCCGTGATCCAGACACAACTTCCCCAGGAGAACACACAGTGCACCTCAGGATGTTGCAACATCATGCAGGTCTCTGCCGCCACAGGCTCGGCCCACATACCGTACCACTCCCTCGTCGTGAGCCGAGTGAGCCAGAGCCCCCTAATCAGCTGCTACTTTAACCTCGTCCTGTCTGAGCAAAGAACGGACATGCTCAGGTGACCTATTTGCAGAAGGAGGCCAAATCCAAAGCTGAATCCCAGGAGCTGTGCAAACAAACAACAGAAAGGGAAATTTCTCCCAGCAGCCTACGAGCAGCGGATTAAATCTCCACAATCAACTTGATGTACCCTGCATGTCTGGAATACCTGAATAGACAATGAATCATCCCAAAATTGAGGCAGTGGACTTTGTTTGATTTTGTCTATATAGCTTTGCTTTTTACCATTTCTCCTAGGGTTCTGTCAGTCCATTTTTGTTATTTGTTTGTTTTGGGGTTTTTTTAGTGTAGTTTTTAGCACTTGTTATCATTGGTGGATTTGTTTTTTGGTTTGGTTGCTCTCTCTCTTCTTTTTTTTATTATTTAAAATTTTTTTTATTTTTAATAATTTTTAAACAAATTTTAATAACCCTTCCTCCCTCCTTCCCTCCCTCCCTCTTCTTCTGAGCCATCCAGCCAGGTGTCAGGCCAGTGCCTCAGAGGTGGGAGAGCTGAGTTCAGGAATTGGTCCACCAGAGAACTCCCGGCTCCACATAATATCAAATGGTGAAAGCTCTCCCAGAGGTCTCTAACTCAATGCTAAGATGCAGCTACATTCAATCCATCTCCACTCCACCCAGCTTGACATCCTATGCCAAACAACTAGCAGGACAGGAACACAACCACACCCATTAGCACAGAGGCTGCCTAAAATCATAAGGACAGAGACACCCCAAAACACAGCACCGGACGTAATCCTGCCCACCAGAAAGACAAGGTCCTGACTCATACACCGGAACATAGGCAGAAGTCCCCTCCACCAGGAAGGCTACTCAACCCACTGAACCAACCTAAGCCACTGGGGGTAGACAACAAAAACAAAGGGAACTATGAACCTGCAGCCTGTGAAAATGAGTCCCCAAACACAGTAACGTAAGCAAAATGAGAAGAAAGAGAAACACACAACAGATGAAGGAGCAAGGTAAAAACTCACCAGACCAAACAAATAAAGAGGAAATAGGCAATCTATCTGAAAAAGAATTCAGAGTAATAATAGTAAAGATGATCCAAAATCTTGGAAATAAAATGGAGAAAATAAAAGAAACGTTTAACAAGGACCTAGAAGAACTAAAGAGCAAACAAACAATGATGAACAGCACAATAACTGAAACTAAAATTTCTCTAGAAGGAATCAATAGCAGAATAACTAAGGCAGAAGTATGGTTTAGTGACCCGGAAAATAAAATAGTGGAAAAACAACTGCAGAGCAGATTACAGAGAAAAGAATGAAAAGATTGAGAACAGTCTCAGAGACTTCTGTGACAACATTAAATACACCAACATTTGAATTATAGGGGTCCCAGAAGAAGAAGAGAAAAAGAAAGGGACTGAGAAAATACTTGAAGAGATTATAGTTGAAAATTTCCCTAATATGGGAAAGGATATAATCAAGTCCAGGAAATGCAGAAAGCCCCATACAGGATAAATCCAATGAGAAACAGGCCAAGATACATATTAAGCAAACTATTAAAAAATAATACAAAGAAAACATATTAAAAGGAGCAAAGTAAAAATAACATACAAGGGAATCTCCATAACATTAACAGCTGATCTTTCAGCAGAAACTCTGCAACACAGAAGGGAGTGGCAGGACATAATTAAAGTCATGAAAGGGAAAAAACTACAACCAAGATTACTCTAACCAGCAAGGATCTCATTCAGATTCGATGGAGAAATTAAAACCTTTACAGACAACCAAAAGCAAAGAGAATTCAGCACCACCAAACCAGCTTTACAACAAATGCTAAAGGAACTTCTTTAGGCAAGAAACACAACAGAAGGAAAAGACCTACAATAACAAACCCAAAACAATTAAGAAAAAGGTAATAGGAAAATACATATCAATAATTAATTTAGGGCTTCCCTGGTGGCAAAGTGGTTGAGAGTCTGCCTGCCGATGCAAGGGACATGGGTTCGTGCCCAGGTCCAGGAGGATCGCACATACCGCGGAGCGGCTGGGCCCGTGAGCCATGGCCACAGAGCCTGCGTGTGCGGAGCCTGTGCTCCACAACAGGAAAGGCCACACAGGTGAGAGGCATGTGTACCGAAAAACATTAAAAAAATACAAAAAAAAAAAAATTACTTTAAATGTAAATGGATTAAATGCTGCAACCAAAAGACATACACTGGCTGAATGGATACAAAAAGAAGACACGTATATATGCTGTTTACAAGAGACCCAACTTCAAACCTAGGGACACATACAGACTGAAAGTGAGGGGATGGTAAAAGATATTCCATGCAATTGGAAACCATAAGAAAGCTCGAGTAGCTATTCTCATATCAGACAAAATTGACTTCAAAATAAAGACTATTACAAAAGACAAAGAAGGACAGTACATAACGATCAATGGATCAATCTAAGAAGATATAAAAATTGTAAATATTTAAGCACCTAACATAGGAGCACTCAATACATAAGGCAAGTGTTAAGAGCCATAAAATGGGAAATCGAAAGTTACACAATCATAGTAAGGGACTTTAACACCCCACTTTCACCAATGGACAGAACATCCAAAATGAAAATAAATAAGAAAACACAAGCTTTAAGTGATGCATTAAACAAGATGCACTTAATTGACATTTACAGGACATTCCATCCAAAAACAACAGAATACACTTTCATCTCAAGTGCTCAAGGAACATTCTCCAGGATAGATCATATATTGGGTCACAAATCAAGCCTTGGTAAATTTAAGAAAACTGAAATCATATCAAGTATATTTTCTGACCACAACACAATGAGATTAGAAATAAATTACAGGGTGAAAAAAGTAAGAAACACAAACACATGGAGGGTAAACAAAGTGTTACTAAATAACAAAGAGATCACTGAAGAAATACAAGAGGAAATCAAAAAATACCTAGACACAAATGACAACAAAAACACCATGGTCCAAAACCTGTGGGATGCAGCAAAAGAAGTTCTAAGAGGGAAGTTTATAGCAATACAATCTTACCTTAAGAAACACGAAACAAGCCAAATAAACAACCTAACCTTACACCTAAAGCAATTACAGAAAGAAGAAAAAAAATCCCCAAAGTTAACAGAAGAAAACATAAGATCAGATAAGTAATAAATGAAAAGGAAATGAAGGAAACAATAGCAAAGATCAATAAAACTAAAAGATGGTTCTTTGAGTAGATAAACAAAATTGAGAAACCATTAGCCAGACTCAACAAGAAAAAAAGGGAGAAGACTCAAATCAACAGAGTTGGAAATGAAAAAGGAGAAGTAACAACTGACACTGCAGAAATACAAAGGATCATGAGAGATTACTACAAGCAACTCTATGCCAATAAAATGGACAACCCAGAAGAAATAGACAAATTCTTAGAAAAGCACAACCTTCCGAGAATGAACCACGAAGGAATAGAAAATATAAACAGAACAATCACAAGCACTGAAACTGACACTGTGATTTAAAATCTTCCAACATACAAAAGCCCAGGACCAGATGGCTTCACAGGCACATTCTGTCAAACATTTAGAGAAGAGCTAACACCTACCCTTCTCAAACTCTTCCAAAATATAGCACAGGGAGGGACACTCCCAAACTCATTCTATGAGGCAAACATCACCCTGATACCAAAACCAGACAAAGATGTCACAAAGAAAGAAAACTACAGGCCAATATCACTGATGAACATAGATGCAAAAATCCTCAACAAAATACTAGCAAACAGAATCCAACAGCACATTAAAAGGATCATACAACCATGATCAAGTAGGGCTTATCTCAGGGATGCAAGGATTCTTCAATACACAGAAATCATTCAATGCGATATACTATATTAACATATTGAAGGAGAAAAATATAATCATCTCAATAGATGCAGAGAAAGCTTTTGACAAAATTCAACACTCATTTATGATAAAAACCCTCCAGAAAGTAGGATAGAGGGAACTCACCTCAACATAATAAAGGCCATATATGACAAACCCACAGCCAACATCGTTCTCAATGGTGAAAAATTGCAACCATTTCCTCTAAGATCAGGAACAAGACAAGGTTGTGTACTCTCACCAGTATTATTCAACATAGTTTTGGAGGTTTTAGCCACAGCAATCAGAGATGAAAAAGAAATACAAGGAATTCAAGGCAGAAAAGAAGACGTAAAGCTGTCACTGTTTGCAGATGACATGATACTATACATAGAGAATCCTAAAGATTCTACCAGAAACTACTAGAGCTAATCAATGTATATGGTAAAGTAGCAGGATACAAAATTAACACACAGAAATCTCTTGCATTCCTATACACTAATGATGAAAAATCGGAAAGAGAAGTTCAGGAAACACTCAAATTTACCAGTGCAATAAAATGAATAAAATACCTAGGAATAAACCTACCTAAGGAGACAAAAAACCTGTATGGAGAAAACTATGACGCTGATGAAGGAATTAAAATCATAGAAATAGACGGAGAGTTACACCATCTTCTAGGATTGGAAGAATCAACACTGTGAAAATGACTATACTACCCAAAGCAATCTACAGATTCACTGAAATCCCTATCAAACTACCAATGGCATTTTTCACAGAAGTAGAACAAATATTTAATAATTTCTATGGAAACACACAAGACCCCAAATAGCCAAAGCAATCTTGAAAAAGAAAAATGGAGCTAGAGGAATCAGGTTCCCTAACTTCAGACTATACTACAAAGTTACAGTAATCAAGATAATATGGTACTGGCACATAAACAGAAATATAGATAAATGGAACAAGATACAAAGTGTAGAGATAAACCCACATATATACTGTCACCTTATTTTTGATAAAGGAGGCAAGAATATAAAATAGAGAAAAGACAGCCTCTTCAATAAATGATGCTGGGAAAACTGGACAGCTACATGTAAAAGAATGAAGTTAGAACACTTCACAACACCATACACAAAAATAAACTCAAAATGGATTAAGGACCTAAATGTAAAGCCACACACTATAAAACTCTTCAAGGAAAACATAGGCTGAACACTCTATGACATAATTCACAGCAAGATCCTTTTGACCGAACTCCTAGAGAAATGGAAATAAACACAAAAATTAATAAATGAGACCTAATGAAACTTGAAAGCTTTTGCAAAGCAAAGGAAAGCATAAACAAGATGAAAAGACAATCCTCATAATGGGAGGAAATATTTGCAAGTGAAGCAACGGACAAAGGATTAATCTCCAAAATATCCTAGAAGCTCATACAGCTCAATATCAAAAAAACAAAAACGCAATCCAAAAATGGGCAGAAGACCTAAATAGACATTTCTCCAAAGAAGATATATAGATTGCCAACAAACACATGAAAGGACGCTCAACATCACTAATCATTACAGAAATGCAAATCAAAACTACAATGAAGTATCACCTTACACTGGTCAGAATGACCATCATTAAAAAGTCTACAAACAAAAAATGCTGGAGAGGGTGTGGAGAAAAGGGAAGCCTCTTGCACTGCTGGTGGGAATGTAAATTGATACAGACTCTATGGAGAACAGTACAGAGGTTCCTTAAAAAACTAAAAATAGAATTACCATATAACCCAGTAATCCCACTACTGGGCATATACTCTGAGAAAACCATAATTCAAAAAGAGTCAGGTACCTCAATGTTCATTGCAGCTCTACTTACAATGGGAAGGACATGGAAGCAACCTAAGTGTCCATCGACAGATGAATGGATAAGATGTGGCACATATATACAATGGAATATTACTCAGCCATAAAAAAGAAACAAAACTGAGTTATCTGTAGTGAGGTGGATGGACCTAGAGTCTGTCATACAGAGTGAAGTAAGTCAAAAAGAGAAAAACAAATACCATATGCTAACACATATATGTGGAATCTAAAAAAAAAACAAGATTCTGACGAACATAGGGGCAGGACAGGAATAAAGATGTAGACATAGAGAATGGACTTGCAGACACAGGGAGGGGAAAGGGTAAGCTGGGTAGAAGTGAGAAAGTGTCACGGACATATACACACTATGAAATGTAAAACAGATAGTGGGAAGCAGCCATATAGCACAGGGAGATCAGCTCAGTGCTCTGGGACCACCTAGAGGGGTGGGATACAGAGGGTAGGAGGGAGACGCAAGAGGGAGGAGATATGGGGATATATGTATAAGTATAGCTGATTCACTTTGTTATAAAGGAGAAACTAACAAACCATTGTAAAGCAATTATACTCCAATAAAGATGTTAAAAAACAAAGGCAAGAAAACGTTTAAAATTTAAAAAAAAATACTGAACACTGAAAAAAATTAAACCAGTAAATGGAGAGATATACTGCATTCATGGTTTGGAAGATGTAATATTATTAAAATGTCATTTTTCCTTGAACTGATTTGTTAATTCTCTTCAAATTAACATATTTTCTCCCATTCTGATGACTGCCTTTTCGTCTTGTTTATGGTTTCCTTTGCTGTGCAAAAGCTTTGAAGTTTCATTAGGTCCCATTTGTTTATTTTTGTTTTTATTTCCATTACTCTAGGAGTTGGAGCAAAAAGATCTTGCTGTGATTTATGTCAAAGAGTGTTCTTCCTATGTTTTCCTCTAAGAGTTTTAAACTGTCCGGTCTTACATTTAGAGTTTATTTTTCTGTATGGTGTTAGGGAGTGTTCTAATTTCATTCTTTTACATGTAGCTGTCCAGTTTTCCCATCACCAATTATTGAAGAGGCTGTCTTTTCCCAATTGTATATCCTTGCCTCCTTTGTCATAGATTAGTTGACTATAGGTGTGTGGGTTTATCTCTGGGGTTTCTATCTTGTTCCACTGATCTATGTTTCTGTTTTTCTGCCAGTACCATATCGTCTTGATTACTGTAGCTTTGTAGTATCATCTGAAGTCAGGGAGTCTGATTCCTCCAGCTCCATTTCTTTCCCTCAAGACTGCTTTGGCTATTCGGGGTCTTTTGTGTATACATACAAATTTTAGGATTTTTTGTTCTAGTTCTGTAAAAAGTGCCATTGGTAATTTGATAGAGATTGCACTGAATCTGTAAATTGCTTTGGGTAGTATAGTCATTTTCACAATATTGATTCTTCCAATCCAAGAACATGGTATATTTCTCCACCTATTTGTGTCATCTTTAATTTCTTTCATCAGTGTCTTAAAGTTTTCTGCATATAGGCCCTTTGTCTCCCTAGGTAAGTTTATTCCTATGTATTTTATTCTTTTTGTTGCAGTGATAAATGGGAGTGTTTCCTTAATTTCTCTTTCAGGTTTTTCATCATTACTGTATAGGAATGCAAGAGATTTCTATGCATTAATTTTGTATCCTGCAACTTCACCAAATTCATTGATTAGCTCTAGTAGTTTTTTGGTGGAATTTGTATGATTCTCTATGTATAATATCATGCATCTGGAACAGTGACAGTTTTACTTTTTCTTTTCCAATTTGGATTCCTTTTATTTCTTTTTCTTCTGTGATTGCTGTGGCTAGGACTTCCAAAACTATGTTGAATAAAAGTGGTGAGAGTGGACATCCTTGTATTGTTCCTGATCTAAGAGGAAATGCTTTCATTTTTTTCACCATGGAGAATGACGTTTGCTGTGGGTTTGTCATATATGGCCTTTATTATGTTGAGGTAGATTCCCTCTATGCCCACTTTCTGGAGAGTTTTTATCATAAATGGGTGTTTAATTTTGTCAATAGCTTTTTTTGCATCTATTCAGACGATCATATGGTTCTTATTCTTCAATTTGTTAATATGGTGTACCACATTGATTGATTTGCATATATTGAAGAATCCTTGCATCCCTGGGATAAATCCAAATTGATCATGGTGTATGATCCTTTTAATATGTTGTTGGATCCTATTTGGTAGTATTTTGTTGAGAATTTTTGCATCTACATTCATCAGTGATATTGGTCTGTAGTTTTCTTTTTTTGCAGTAACTTTTCCTGGTTTTGGTATCAGGGTGATAGTGGCTACATAGAATGAGTTTGGGAGTGTTCCTTCCTCCACAAGTTTTTGGAAGAGTTTGAGAAGGATGGTTGTTAGCTCTTCTCTAAATGTTTGATAGAATTCACATGTTAAGCCATCTCTTCCTGGACTTTTGTTTGCTGGAAGATTTTTAATCACAGTTTCAATTTTATTACTTGTGATTGGTCTGTTCACATTTTCTACGTCTTCCTGGTTCAGTCTTAGAAGGTTATACCTTTTTAAGAGTTTGTCCATTTGTTCCAGGTTGTACATTTTATTGGCATTGAGTTGTTTGTAGTAGTCTCTTAGGATGCTTTGTACTTCTGTGGTGTCTGTTGTAACCTCTCCTTTTGCATTTCTAATTTTATTAATTTGAGTCCTCTCCCTCTTTTTCTTGAGGTGTCTGGCTAATGTTTGATCAATTTTGTTTGTCTTCTCAAAGAACCAGCTTTTACTTTTATTGATCTTTGTTATTGTTTTCTTTGTTTCTATTTCATTTATTTCTACTCTGATCTTTATGATTTCTTTCCTTCTGCTAACTTTAGGTTTTGTTTTTTCTTCTTTCTCTAGTTCCTTTAGGTGTAAGGTTAGATTGTTTGAGATTTTTCTTGTTTCTTGAGGTAGGCTTGTATAGCTATAACCTTCCCTCTTATAACTGCTTTTGCCGCATCCCATAGGTTTTGGATCATCGTGCTTTCATTGTCATTTGTCTCTATGTATTTTTTGATTTCCTCTTTGATTTCTTCAGTGATCTCTTGGTTATTTAGTAATGTACTGTTTAGCCTCCATGTGTTTGTGTTTTTTATGTTTTTATCCCTGTAGTTCATTTCTAATCTCATAGTGTTGTGGTCAGAAAAGATGCTTGATATGATTTCAATTTTCTTAAATTTACTGAGGCTTGATTTGTGACCCACGATGTGATCTATCCTGGAGAATGTTCCGTGCCCACATGAGAAGAAAGTGTAATCTGCTGTTTTTGGATGGAATGTCCTATAAATATCAATTAAATCTATCTGGTCTATTGTGTCACTTAAAGCTTGTGTTTCCTTATTTATTTTCATTTTGGATGATCTGTCCATTGGTGTAAGTGAGGTGTTAAAGTCCCCCACTATTATTATTATTATTATTATTAATATTTTTTTTTGTGGTACGCGGGCCTCTCACTGTTGTGGCCTCTCCCACTGCAGAGCACAGGCTCCGGACACCCAGGCTCCGTGGCCATGGCTCACGGGCCCAGCCGCACCGCGGCATGTGGGATCCTCCTGGACCGGAGCACGAACCCGTGTCCCCTGCATCGGCAGGCAGACTCCCAACCACTGCGCCACCAGGGAAGCCCAAGTCCCCCACTATTATTGTGTTACTGTCGATTTCCTCTTTTAGAGCTGTTAGCAGTTGCCTTATGTATTGAGGAGCTCCTATATTGGGTGCATATGTATTTATGATTGTTATATCTTCTTCTTGGATTGATCATTATGTAGTGTCCTTCCTTGTCTCTTGTAACATTCTTTATTTTAAATTCTATTTTATCTGATATGAGTATTGCTAGTCCAGCTTTCTTTTGTTTTCCATTTGCATGGAATATCTTTATCCATCCCCTCACTTTCAGTCTGTATGTGTCCCTAGGTCTGAAGTGGGTCTCTGGTAGACAGCATATGTATAGGTCTTGTTTTTGTATCCATTCAGCAAGCCTGTGTCTTTTGGTTGGAGCATTTAATCCATTTATGTTTAAGGTAATTATCGATATGTATTTTCCTATGACCATTTTCTTAATTGTTTTGGGTTTGTTTTTGTAGGTCCTTTTCATCTCTTGTGTTTCCCACTTACAGAAGTTTCTTTAGCATTTGTTGTACAGCTGGTTTGGTGGTGCTGAATTCTCTTAGGTTTTGCTTGTCTCTAAAGCTTTTGATTTCTCCATCAAATCTGAATGAGATCCTTGCCAGGTAGAGCAATCTTGGTTGTAGGTTCTTCCCTTTCATCAGTGTAAGTATATCATGCCACTCCGTTCTGGCTTGCAGAGTTTCTACTGAGAAATCAGCTGTTAACCTTATGGGAGTTCTCTTGTATTTTATTTTTAATTTTCCCTTACTGCTTTCAATAATTTTCCTTTATCTCTAATTTTTGCCAATTTGATTACTATGTGTCTCAGCATGTTTCTCCTTGGGTTTATCCCATATTGGACTCGCTGCACTTCCTGGACTTGGGTGGCTATTTCCTTTCCCATGTTAGGGAAGTTTTCAACTATAATCTCTTCAAATATTTTCTCTGGTCCTGTCTCTCTCTCTTCTACTTCTGGGACCCCTATAACGTGAATGTTGTTGCATTTAATGTTGTCCCAGATGTCTCTTAGGCTGTCTTCATCTCTTTTCATTCTTCTTTCTTTATTCTGTTCTGCAGCAGTGAATTCCACCATTCTGTCTTCCCAGTTACTTATCCTTTCTTCTGCCTCAGTTATTTTGCTATTGATTCCTTCTAATGTAGTTTTCATTTCAGCTATTGTATTGTTCATCTGTTTGTTTCTTCTTTAATTCTTCTAGGTCTTTTTTAAACATTTCTTGCATCTTCTCGATGTTTGCCTCCATTGTTCCGAGGTCCTGGATCACCTTCACTATCATTATTCTAAATTCTTTTTCTGGAAGGTTGCCTATCTCCACTTCATTTAGTTGTGTTTCTAGGGTTTTATCTTGTTCCTTCATCTGGTACATAGCCCTCTGCCTTTTCATCTTGTCTATCTTTCTGTTATTGTGGTTTTTGTTCCACAGGCTGCAGGATTGTACTTCTTGCTTCTGCTGTCTGCCCTCTGGTGGATGAGGCTATCTAAGAGACTTGTGTAAGTTTCCTGATGGGAGGGACTGGTGGTGGGTAGAGCTGACTGTTGCTCTGGTGGGCAGAGTTCAGTAAAACTTTAATCTGCTTGACTGCTGATGGATGGGGCTGGTTTCCCTCCCTGTTCATTGTTTGGCCTGAGGCAACCGAACACTGGAGCCTACCTGGGCTCTTTGGTGGGCCTAATGACAGACTCTGGGAGGGCTCAAGCCAAGGAGTACTTCCCAGAACTTCTGCTGCCAGTGTCCTTATCCCCACAGTTAGCCACACCCAGCCCCCACCTCTGCAGAAGACCCTCCAATACTAGCAGGTAGGTCTGGTTCAGTCTCCCCTGGGGTCACTGCTCCTTCCCCTGGGTCCTGATGCACACACTACTTTGTGTGTGCCTTCCAAGAGTAGAGTCTCTGTTTCTCCCAGTGCTGTCAAAGTCCTGCAATCAAATCCCACTAGGCTTCAAAGTCTTATTTTCTAGGAATTCCTCCTCCTGTTGCCAGACCCCCAAGTCGGGAAGCCTGATGTGCAGCTCAGAACCTTCAATCCAGTAGGTGGACTTCTGTAGTATAAGTGTTCTCCAGTCAGTGAGTCACCCACCCAGCAGTTATGGGATTTGATTTTACTGTGATTGAGCCCCTCCTACCATCTCATTGTGGCTTCTCCTTTGTCTTTGGATGTGGGGTATCTCTCCAGTGTCTTCCTGTTGATGATCGTCCAGCAGCTAGTTGTGATTCTGGTGTTCTCACAAGAGGGAGTGACAGCACGTCCTTCTACTCCACCATCTTGGTACCTCCAATCACAGTGACTGGTAATTCAGTATTAAACAGGGTCTTTTAAACAAATGGTGCTAGTACAACTGGATATTTATTTGCAAAATAACAAAACAATCATCAGATACAAAATTAACTCAAAAACAGATCATATAATTCAAAAAGAAAAATCTAAAAGTAAAAATTTTTAGAAAAAAATATTGGAGAAAACCTTTGGATTTGCGTATTTGGATTATGCATGTCTTAGCTAACACACAAAAAAGCATGAGCCACAGAAGAACAAACTAAGAAATAAGTACTAATCAAAATTTAATTTAATGGTTTTCAAAAGATACTATTAAAAGATTGAAAAGACAAGTCACACATTTGGGGATTATATGTGTACACCATATAAACAAAGATGAAGAACTTCTCTCCAGAATATGTACAAAATATTCAACTCAAGAAAACAATCCAATTTTTTAAAATGGACAAAAGGTATGAAGAAACACAAAAGACAATACATGGTCAGAAAATAAGCACATGAAAAGATGCTCAACATCATTAGTAATTAGGTACATGCAAATTAGAACCACACTGTGATAACATTACATACATTGCTTCTTCCATTCTGCAGTGAACCTCTCAGAAATAATTTTGACATGTCTAGCTTAGAGTTTTAGAATATGCAAAGAAAAAACTAGGAATTTTTGTTCCAAAATTATTCTGAGTATATATATTCCAAATTATGCTAAAGTATTCTTTTCGATATAAAATTTTAGAAATTGATTTTTATATGAGTGTTTTTGTGCTATAATTAGAAATATTGTCAGAAAGATAATAGAAAATCTGACCCTGATTTTACTGTCTGACACACAAAAAAATTTTAAGGATGGGAGTCTGAGTGGTATTCATATTTGTGTCTAGTGCTTAGCATCATGCGAAGCACACAGATATGGAAATAAGCCTTGAATATGGTTCCCAGTGAACCCCACACCTTCTGATATTCACACTCCACCCTGTACCAAGGTTGGCCTGTGTAATGAATAGAACACAGCAGAAGTGATTAATGTCACTTCTAAGATTAGTTATAAAAGACACTGTAGCTTTTGTTTTGGGTATATTGTCTTTTTTTTTGCATCATTTCATCTGGAAAAAGGCAACTCTCATGTTATGAACAGCCTCACATGAGAAATTGATGTTTCCTACCAATAACCACTGAATGAGCTTGGAAACAGACTCTCCAACCCAGCCAAGCCTTCAGATGACTCCAGGCCTAGCTAATATCTTGACTGTCACCTTATAAGAGATCTTAAGCCAGACCATCTAACTAAAGTTCTTTCAGATTCCTAACTCTCAGAAACTGTGAAATAAATGTTTGTTGTTTTGGCTGCTATATTTGGGGATAATTTGTTATAAAGCAATAGGCAACTAAAACAGTAGATGAGTGATAAATGTTTGCTGATTAAACAAATAAATGAATAAATAAGTATTTTCAAATAAATTATGATTTTCAATGCTTGATTAATCTAAAAAGTTTGAATAATGCCAGGGCCACTAAAATTCTTAATTCATACTTACACATTTTCAGACAGGGCAGACAAACTAAACTGTGGTAGTATTTCTATTTTAATTCAGATCAGTAGTTTATTGTCTTAATTTTCTTATTTTCTTACATCTGTAAAGGTACTTTTACTTTTTATAGGATCTTAGTATTTGAATCACCCTCTGCTCTCCATCGGAATTTCTATTCTAATGATGAGTACAAGATATTAAGTGCAAATTTCAACCCTTGTTTGTATTTCCTGTTGTAAAAGCTAAAAAAAAATGTGGGCAAATAGAACATAATATGGTCAGTATGTTCCAACTTAAAAATAAGACATGTCTTCATAGTTAACCAGTTATTTTCTTGGAAAATTTAAATCTATTTATTGAAACATATATCAGTCTACATCTCCCAAAATTAACACTGCATGCTCTTTATCAGGTGCATAAACCCTTATTTAAAAAGAAAGAAAAACTTAGGCCTCAAAAACTTTCTCATATTAATATGATATAGAATCCTTCAAGCAAGTCAGACAAATGTGTTTTAAAATAGCTCTTCATTATACCAGTGCCATGAAACACAATTTCCAAACTGTGATTCACATCTAATTTAAAACATTTTTCTATTATATGCGTACTTGGTAGCACTCTTTCTTTTTCAACGTTGAGAATAAAAATTAGAGAGAGAAAAGATAGCAAGCACAGATTAATAGGATCCATCTTCAGTGGTTTGATACTTTCTCAGTTGCTACAATAAATCAACAAATAGGTCAGGAAAGCCACCATCTCATCTTAAAAGCATTACCATAGAGTATAATGGAATTTATGCATATTAAAGCAGCGGGCTGAAAATGCCAACAGATAGCACATTGTTGTTTAAAAGGAACAAAAAACAGCACAACTATCCACTACACAATACAAATTAAATGGAAGATCACAGCTATTTAATGGACTTGCCTAAAAGTACAGTAAATTTAACTTTAGTGGGATCGTAGTCTTTTTCACTAGACTTAATATATTCATTCAAAGCCATTACTTTAACAATACCTGTGTAGAATTCACTTACCAGCAGTGACGAATGTGTTTATTTATAGCCTAGTTATTTATTTCATCTTATTTTCTCCTTGTAAAATACATCCATTGTAGTGCCTCTAGACATGTGTGAATAAAATTAAATACAAACCTATTTTTCCCCCTAAGATAAAAACTAAAATAAGAGTTATTAGATACCAAAGCCAGATGAATTTAATTGTAATGTAGAATTTGACCTCTTCAATTAGCTTCAGAACATCTAAACAGCCACAGTTCTACAGGGTGGTTAGGACATGGAGTTCCTATCCTGTAAACAGCCCCAAATGCTTAAATGCTGAAGCTTAAACGCTGAAGGAAAAAAAATGAAGTTTTCAATTCTGTGCTTTAGATGAAAACTTATAACGGGGAAAACAGTTTTTAACACCTTTCTACATATATTTGATCATTCTTCTTTCTCACTACAAACAAGCATAGTGCCTTTGCCTCCATAAATCCCATGTCAGCTTCTTCAGGTTCTGATTCCACACAAATTCTCGAAATGATCTTTCCTTTCTCCCCATAGGCTGACCTTCAAAACTTCTCATTTCTTTACTTTTATAAGGAATAAACACACAGTGTGATTACATTTATTCACATAAATATGTGAAGGACTGCCATCATTTCAAACTTTGAGAGGATTTAGCAAAGGAAGATTCTCTTTAGAAAAACTGTGATTAATGAATCTATTAAAAATATGTGGTATTCTCCAAAGAAGACATACAGATGGTTAAAAAGCACATGAAAAGATGCTCAACATCACAGATTATTAGAGAACGGCAAATAAAAACTACAGTGAGGTATCATCTCACACCTGTCAGAATGACCATCATCAAAAATTCTACAAACAACAAATGCTGGAGTGTGTGTGGAGAAAAGGGAACCCTCCTACACTCCTGGTGTCAATGCAAACTGGTACAGCCACTATGGAGAACAATATGGAGGTTTCTTAAAAAACTGAAAATAGAGCTACCATATGATCCAACAATACCACTCCTGGGCATATATCTGGAAAAAACCATAAATTGAAAAGATATATGCACCCCAATGTCCATTGTAGCACTATTCACAATACACAGAACATGGAAGCAACCTAAATGTCCATCAATAGAGGAATGGATAATGAAGATGTGGTACATATATTCAAAGGAATATTACTCAACCATAAAAAAGAACAAAATAATGCCATTTGCAGCAACATTGTTGGACCTAGAGATTCACATACTGAGTGAAGCAAGTCAGAGAGAGAAAGACAAATATCATATGATATTGCCTATAGGTGGAATCTAAAAAAAAAGGCTACAGATAAACTTAACTATAAAACCGAAATAGAGTTATATATGTAGAAAATAAACTTATGGTTATTGGAGGATATGGGGGAAAGGGATAAATTGGAAGAATAGGATTGACACATACACACTACTATATATAAAAGAGATAACTAATAAGGACCTACTGTATAGCACAGGGAACACTACTGAATACTCTGAAATGGCCTATATAGGGAAAGAATATAAAAAAAGAGCAGGTATATGTATTTGTATAACAGATTCACTTTGCTGTACACCTGAAACTAACAAAACATTGTAAATCAATTATACCACAATAAAATTTGTTTAAAATATATGTGGTATTTAGTGGCCCGTAGGTTCACCTTCAATCACTAGGTTTATACTACCCACCAAATATAGTAAAAATCCTACTCAAAACATTCCATTTATACATATATACCCTCTTTTTTGGATTCCTTTCCCATTTAGGTCACCAAAAGCATTAAGTAGAGTTCCCTGTGCTATACGGCAGGTTCTCATTAGTTATCTGTTTTTTTTAACTTCTTTATTAGAGTATAATTGCTTTACAATGTTGTGTAGTTTCTGCTGTATAACAAAGTGAATGTGTGTGTGTGTGTGTGTGTATATATATATATATATATACCCATATCCCCTCCCGCTGGCGTCTCCCTCCCACCCTCCTTATCCCACACCTTTAGGTGATGACAAAGCACTGAGATGATCTCCCTGTGCTATGCAGCTGCTTCCCACTAGCTATTTTACATTTGGTAGTGTATATATGTCCATGCCACTCTCTCACTTCATACCAGCTTAACCTTCCCCGCCCACCCCCATGTCCTGAAGTCCATTTTCTATGTCTACATCTTTTTCCTGTCCTGCCCCTAGGTTCATCAGAACCTTTTTTTTTTTTTTTACATTCCGTATATATGCATAAGGATACGGTACTTGTTTTTCTCTTTCTGACCTACTTCACACTGTATGACAGATTCTAGGTCCATCCACTTCACTACAAATAACTCAGTATTGTTTCATTTTATGTCTGAGTAATATTCAATTGTATATATGTGCCACATCTTCTTTATCCATTCATCGGGCAATAGACACTTAGGTTGCTTCCATTTCCTGCCTATTGTAAATAGTGCTGCAATGAACATTGTGATACATGAATCTTTCTGAATTATGGTTTTCTCAGGGTATATGCCCAGTAGTGGGATTGCAGGGTCATATCGTAGTTCTATTTTTAGTTTTTTAAAGAACCTCCATACTTTTCTCCATAGTCGCTGTATCAATGTACATTCCCACCAACAGTGCAAGAGGGTTCCCTTTCCTTCACACCCTCTCCAGCATTTATTCTTTATAGATTTTTTGATGATGGTCATTCTGACCGGTGTGAGGTGATAACTCATTGTAGTTTTGATTTCAATTTCTCTAATGATTAGTGACGTTGAGCATCCTTTCATGTGTTTGTTGGCAATCTGTATATCTTCTTTGGAGAAATGTCTATTTAGGTCTTCTGCCCATTTTTTACACAGGGTTGTTTTTTTGATATTGAGCTTCATGAGCTGCTTGTAAATTTTGGAGATTAATCCTCTGTCAGTTGCTTCATTTGCAAATATTTTCTCCCATTCTGAGGGTTGTCTTTTCTTCTTGTTTATGGTTCCCTTTGCTGTGCAAAAGCTTTTAAGTTTCATTAGGTACCATTTGTTTATTTTTGTTTTTATTTCCATTTCTCTAGGAGGTAGGTCAAAAAGGATATTGCTGTAATTTATGTCATAGAGTGTTCCGCCTATGATTTCCTCTAAGAGTTTTATAGTGTTTGGCCTTACATTTTGGTCTTTAATCCATTTTGAGTTTATTTTTGTGTATGGTTTTAGGGAGTGTTCTAATTTCATTCTTTTACATGCAGGTGTCCAGTATTGCCAGCACCACTTATTGAAGAGGCTGACTTTTCTCCATTTTATATTCTTGACTCCTTTATCAAAGATAAGGTGGGTTTATCTTTGGGCTTTCTATCCTGTTCCATTGATCTATATTTCTATATTTGGGAAAGTACCATACTGCCTTGATTACTGTAGCTTTGCAGTATACTCTGATGTCAGGGAGCCTGATTCCTCCAGCTCCGTTTTTCCTCCTCAAAGACTGCTTTGGCTATTCAGGGTCTCTTGTGTTCCCATACAAATTGTCAAATTTTTTGTTCTAGTTTTGTGAAAAATGCCATTGGTAGTTTGATAGGGATTGCATTGAATCTGTAGATTGCCTTGGATAGTAGAGTCATTTTCACAATGTTGATTCTTCCAATCCAAGAACATGGTATCTCTCTCCAAATATTTGTTATTGCCTTTAATTTCTTTCATCAGTGTCTTATAGTTTTCTGCATACAGGTCTTTTGTCTCCTTAGGTAGGTTTATTCCTAGGTATTTTATTCTTTTTGTTGCAATCGTAAATGGGAGTGTTTACCTAATTTCTCTTTCCGATTTTTTCATCATTAGTATAGGAATGAAAGAAATCTCTGTGCTTTAATTCTGTGTCTTTTACTTTACCATATTCATTAATTAGCTCTAGTAGTTTTCTGGTTGCATCTTTAGGATTCTCTATGTATAGTATCATGTCATCTGTAAACAGTGACAGCTTTACTTCTTTTCTGATCTGGATTCCTTTCATTTCTTTTTCTTCTCAGATTGCTGTGCCTAAAACTTCCAAAACTATGTTCAATAGTAGTGGTAGGAGTGGGCAACCTTCTTTCCTTCCATATCGTAGAGGAAACTTTTTCAGGTTTTCACCATTCAGAATGATGTTGGCTGTGGATTTGTCATATATAGCCTTTATTTTGTTGAGGTGGGTTCCCTCTATGCCAAATTTCTGGAGAGGTTGTTTGTTTTGTTTTGTTTTGGTTTGGGTTTTTTTTGCAGTACACGGACCTCTCACTGTTGTGGCCTCTCCTGCTGTGGAGCACAGGCTCTGGACGCGCAGGCTCAGCGGCCATAGCTCATGAGCCTAGCCGCTCCGTGGCATGTGGGATCTTCCCAGACCGGGGCATGAACCCATATCCCCTGCATCAGCAGACGGACTCTCAACCACAGTGCCACCAGGGAAGCCCTCTGGAGAGGTTTTATCATAAATGTATAGATTTTGTCAAAAGCTTTTTCTGCATCTATTGATATGATCATATGGTTTTTCTCCTTCAGTTTGTTACTATGGTGTATCACATTGATTGATTTATGTATATTGAAGAATCCTTGCATTCCTGGGATAAACCCCACTTGATCATGCTGTATGATCCTTTTAATATGCTCTTGGATTCTGTCTGCTAGTATATTGTTGACGATTTTTTTAATCTATGTTCATCAGTGATATTGGCCTTTAGTTTTCTTTCTTTGTGACATCTTTGTCTCATTTTGGTATCAGGGTGAAGTTGGCCTCATAGAATGAGTTTGGGAGTGTTCCTCCCTCTGCTATCTTTTGGAGGAGTTTGAGAAGGATAGGTGTTAGCTCTTTAAATGTTTGATAGAATTTGCCTGTGAAGCCATCTGGTCCTGGGATTTTGTTTGTTGGAAGATTTTTAATCACAGTTTCAATTTCAGTACTTTTGACTGGTCTGTTTATATTTTCTATTTCTTCCGGGTTCAATCTCAGAAAGGTGTTCTTTTCTAAGAATTTGTCTATTTCTTCCAGGTTGTCCATTTTATTGGCATATAGTTGCTTGTAGTAATCTCTCATGATCCTTTGTATTTCTTCAGTGTCAGTTGTTACTTCTCCTTTTTCATTTCTAATTCTATTGATTTGAGTCTTCTCCCTTTCTTTCTTGATTAGTCTGGCTAACAGTTTATCAATTTTATCTTCTCAAACAACCATCTCTTAGTTTTATTGATCTTTGCTCTTGTTGCCTTCATTTCCTTTTCATTTATTTCAGATCTGATCTTTATGATTTGTTTCCTTCTGCTAACTTTAGAGTTTTTTGGTTCTTCTTTCTCTGTTTGCTTGAGGTGTAAGGTTAGGTTATTTATTTAAGATTTTTCTTGTTTATTGAGGTAGGATTGCATTGCTATAAACTTCCCTCTTAGAACTGCTTTTGCTGTATCCCATAGGTTTTAGGTCATTATGTTTTCATTGTCATTTGTGTCTAGGTATTTTTTGATTTCCTCTTTGATATATTCAGTGATCTCTTGGTATTCAGTAGCGTATTGTTTGGCCTCCATGTGTTTTTAGTTTTTACAGTTTTTTTTTCCTGTAATTGATATCTAGTCTCAAAGCGTTGTGGTCAGAAAAAATACTTCATATGATTTCAATTTTCTTAAATTTACCAAGGCTTGATTTGTGACCCAAGATATGATCTATCCTGGAGAATATTCCACAAGCACTTGAAAGAAAGTGTATTCTGTTGTTTATGGATGGAATATCCTATAAATATCAATTAAGTCCATCTTGTTTAATGTGTCATGTAAAGCTTGTGCTTCCTTATTTATTTTCATTTTGGATAATCTGCCATTGGTGAATGTGGGGTGTTAACGTCCCCTACTATAATTGTGCTGTTGATTTCTCCTTTTATGGCTATTAGCATTTGCCTTATATATTGAGGTGTTCTTATGTTAGGTGCATATGTATTTACAATTTTTATATCTTCTTCTTGGATTAATCCCTTAATCATTATGTAGTGTCCTTCTTTCTCTCTTGTAATTGTCTTTATTTCAAAGTCTACTTTGTCTGATATGAGAATTGCTACTCTAGCTTCTTTTGACTTCCATTTGCATGGAATATCTTTTTCCATCCCTTCATTTTCAGTCTATATGTGTCCCTAGGTCTGAAGTGGGTCTCTTGTAGACAGCACATAATGGGTCTTGCTTTTGTATCCATTCAGCCAGTCAATGTCTTTTGATTGGAGCATTTAATCCATTCACATTTAAAGTAATTATCAATATGTATATTCCTATTACCATTTTCTAATTGTTTTGAGTTTCTTTTTGTAGGTCTTTTCCTTCTCTTGTGTTTCCTGTCTAGAGAAGGTCCTTTAGCATTTGTTGTGAAGCTGGTTTGCTGGTGCTGAATTCTTTTAACTTCTGCTTGTCTGTAAAGGTCTTAGTTTCTCCATCAAATCTGAATGAGATCCTTGCTGGGTAGAATAATCGTGGTTGTAGGTTTTTTCCTTTCATTACTTTAAATATATCCTGCCACTGCCTTCTGGCTTGCAGAGTTTCTGCTGAAAGATCAGCTGTTAATGTTATGTGGATTCCCTTGTATGTTACTTGTAGTTTTTCCTTTGCTGCCTTTAATATTTTTTCTGTGTATTTAATTTTTGATAGTTTGATTAATATGTATCTTGGCATGTTTCTCTGTGGATTTATCCTGTGTAGGAATCTCTGTGTTTCCTGGACTTGACTGACTGTTTCCTTTCCCATATTAGGCAAGTTTTCAACAATAATTTCTTCAAATATTTTCCCAGTCCCTTTCTTTTTCTCTTCCTCTTCTGGGGCCCCTATAATTCAAATGTTGGTGCATTTAACCTTGTCCCAGGGGTCTCTGAGACTGTTCTCAATTCTTTACATTCTTTTTTCTTTATTCTGCTCTGTAGTAGTTATTTCCACTCTTTTATTTTCCAGGTCACTTACCCGTTCTTCTGCCTCAGTTATTTTGCTACTGATTTCTTCTAGAGAATTTTTAATTTCATTTACTGTGTTTTTCATCATTGTTTGTTTGCTCTTTAGTTCTTCTAGTTCTTTATTAAACATTTCTTGTATTTTCTCCATTCTGTTTCTAAGATTTTGGATCATCTTTACTATCATTACTCTGAATTCTTTTTCAGGTAGACTGCCTATTTCCTCTTCATTTGTTTGGTCTGGTGGGTTTTTACCTTGCTCCTTTATCTGCTGCATATTCTTCTGTCTTCTCATTTTAACTTACTGAGTTTGGGCTTTTCACAGGCTGTTGGTTTGTAGTTCCCATTGTTTCTGGTGTCTCCCCCCTGTGGCTAAGTTTGGTTCAGTGGGTTTTGTTGGCTTCCTAATGGAGGGGACTGGTCCCTGTGTTCTGGTGGGTGGGGCTGAATCTTGTCTTTTTGATGGGTAGGGCAAAGTCCAGTGGTGTGTTTTGGGCTGTCTGTGAACTTAGTATGGTTTTAGGCAGCCTCTCTGCTAATGGGTGGGGTTGTGTTCCTGTCTTGCTAGTTGTTTGGCATAGGGTGTCCAGCACTGTAGCTTGCTGGTCGTTGTGTGGAGCTGGGTGTTAGCATTAAGATGGAGATCTCTGGGAGAACTTTCACCATTTGATATTATGTGGAGCTGGAAGGTCTCTGGTGGACCAATGTCCTGAACCTGGCTCTCCCATCTCAGAGGCTCTGACCTGACATCAGGCCAGAGCACCAAGACCCTGTCAGTCACACGGCTCAGAAGAAAAGGGAGAAAAAACGAAGGAAAAAAATTTTTAAATAATAATTAAAATAAAAAGTAATAATAATTTTTAAAAGTGCAACCAAACCAAAAAACAAATCCACTGATGATAACAAGTGCTAAAAACTATACTAAGATAAACATAAAAATCAGAAACAAATCAGTCACAGACAGCAAACCCTAAGTCTACAGCTGTTCCCACAGTCCACCACCTCAATTTTGGGATGATTTGTTGTCTTTTCAGGTATTCCACAGGTGCAGGGTACATCAAGTTGATTGTGGGGATTTAATCTGCTGCTCCAGAGGTTGCACGGAGAAGTTTCCCTTTCTCTTCTTTGTTCGCACAGCTCCTGGGGTTCAGCTTTGGTTTTGGCCCCATCTCTGTGTGTAGGTCACCCTCTGGCATGTATTCCCACCCAGACAGGATGGGGATAAAGCAGCGGCTGATTAGCGGGCTCTTGCTCACTCAGGCCCCGTAGAGGGAGGGGTATGGTAGTCATAACTGGAATGCAGGGCGAGCCTGTGGTGACAGAGGCTGCCATGATGTTGCAACAGTCTGAGGCATGACATGTGGTCTCCCTGGGAAGTTGTCCCTGGATCACGTGACCTTGGCAGTGGCGGACTGCACAGGCTCCTGGGAGAGGAGGTGTAGATAGTGACCTGTGCTTGCACACAGGATTCCTGGCCGCTGCAGCAGCAGCAGCATTAGCATTCCATGCTCATCTCTGGGGTCCGAGCTGATAGCCATGGCTTATGCCCATCTCTGGAACTCATTTAGGCGGTGCTCTGCTGTCCATGGGTGCAAAGAGCAGGAATCCCCTCTCCTTGTGAGAGACCCTGAATCAATGGTCTCTTGCCTCTTTGGCAGGTCCTGTTTTCCAGACTCCCTCCTGATTAGCTGTGGAACACTAACCCCTCAGGCTGTGATCACGCAGCCAACCCCAGCCCTCTCCCTGGGATCTGACCTCCAAAGCTGGAGCCTCAACTCCCAGTTCCCACCTGCCCTGGCATGTGAGAAAACAAGCCTCTCAGGCTGCTGAGTACTGGTCAGCATGGATCCTCTGTGTGGGAATCTCTCCACTTTGCCCTCTGTACCCCTGTTGCTGCACTCTCCTCTGTGGCTCCAAAGCTTCCCCCCCACACCCACCTCCTGTCTCTGCCAGTGAAGGGGCTTACTAGTGTGTGGAAACTTCTTCCCTTCACAGCTCCCTCTCAGAGGTGCAGGTCTCATCCCTATTCTTTTGTCTCTGTTTTTTCTTTTTTCTTTTGCCCTACCCAGGTACATGGGGAGTTTCTTGCCTTTGGGGAAGTCTGAGGTCTTCTGTCAGCGTTCAGTAGGTGTTCTGTAGGAGTTGTTACACATGTAGATATATTTTTGATATATTTGTGGGGGGGAAGGTCATCTCCTTGTCTTACTCCTCTGCCATCTTGATGGTCCCCCCTATTTATCTATTTTATACATATTAGTGTATATACATCAATCCCAATCTCCCAATTCATCCCACACCTCCCTTCCTCCCTTGATGTCCATATGTTTGTTCTCTCAGTCTGTGTCTCTATTTCTGCCTTTCAAACAGGTTCATCTGTACCATTTTTCTAGATTCCACATATACATTAATATACGATATTTGTTTTTCTCTTTCTGACTTACTTCACTCTGTATGACAGTCTCTAGGTCCATCCACATCTCTACAAATAACCCAATTTCATTCCTTTTTATGGCTGAGTAATATTCTATTGTATACTTGTACCATATGTAAACATATAGTTGATTCACTTTGCTGTACAGCAGAAACTAACACAACATTGTAAAGCAGCTATACCCCAATTTTTTTTTTAAAGTATTTTCACAAAGGGAAAGCATGTATACCGGCACTCACATCAACAAAACGAAAATTATCAGCACCCAGCAGCCTCCCCAGGTCTTCCAGGCACTCCCCTGCCCCCACTATCCTAAGTTCTAACATCATAGATTAGTTTCTCCTGTATTTTTAGTATGTCTATGAGATTCATTCATCCATGTCATTGCATATAGTTCATTCATTCTCACTGTTATATAGTATTACATTTTGTGAATACACCACAATTAATTTATTCATACTACTATTGATGGACACTTATGCAACAGCTCGGGGCTATTAGAAATAATGCTGTTATATATACACTAGTGTATCTATAAAATAGATAATCAACAAGGACCTACTGTATAGCATAGGGAACTCAGTATTCTGTAATAACCTATATGGGAAAAGAATCTGAAAAAGAATGGATATATGTGTGTATATATATATAATTAAATTACTTTGCTGTACACCTGAAACTAACAAAATTTTGTAAGTCAACTATACTCCAATATAAAATAAAAATTAAATTAGAAGAAAAAAATTCCATTTAAACCTAGGTGAAGATACTTACTCTCTTAAAACAAAACAAAACAAACTAAAACTAATTAAAATAGCCCTTGAAGATGGAGTTGAGACAAAATTGTATGGTTCACTAAACATCAGCGAAGCACCCTTGAATAGTCTGCCTGATGGTTTAGCATCATGGAAATTTGATCTCATTCTCTCTTGATATTGATTCTTGACTTGTCAGGATAAAACATACAAAAGAACGTTGTACTGGGTACCTACATATGATATCACATTTATTATAACAAATCTATTAGGTGTGCATTACTATATCAATTATATATAAAATGGAACCGGGGCTCAAAAAGATTATGTAATCTACCTATAATAGCATAATTAATAACAGACAAAGAGAGTCATAATCACAGAAATCACTTCAAAGCCTACATACTCTATCCTCTCCAGTATGCACCCTCTTTCTTACCTTAAAACATATATTCAAATGACTTTTAAATTACCAATTTAAATAAATTGCCATAAGTCTGTAATTGCATAATTCTGGTACACTGGAACTTCATGATTCTCCTTTATGCACTACTAACAGTGTCTTCTATATTTCAGTGTGATAGGTCAGTCCTGTCTTCAGATATTCAAAATATACTGTGAATCACCTACATCCCAGAGAAATATGAGCTTTTGTAAATGATAAATTTAAAAAGCACTTAGATCGTTTAAAAGTTGTATAGCTACAACTTTACAAAAAAATAGTTATCTATCCATGTATTTCTTCTTTATCTCTTTTGGCATATTTCTGAAAAACATGGATAACCATAGTATGATTTAAGTGCCCAATGTAAAAATACTACTATCTTAGCTAACTAGTTTCATCTGTTTCTTTTTATATAATTTCTACTGAATATTTAATGCCTCCACTACTAGTGTCAAGGGCAACTTATGAAAGATAATATATTTCATATCAATGGTACAAATCAAATGTAAGCTTTGAGTGTGCAAAATGATTCAACCAAAGCAAGAAAGAAAATGAAAGGTGGATTAGTACAGAGAAAGCAATAACAAGACAAAAAACTGATAGTAATTGATAGTCCAGAAAGAGATAATTTATTTTTAAAATACGTTTGATCAAAGGAAATTGAATCGAAGGCAATCAGTTGAGAGAGATGAATAAATATATGGAATAAGAAACTATCTTTTTACCACATAAATATTTAAAAATAAAAGAAACATTCTACTCATCCATTGCAACAAAGTGACATGTATTATTGAGAAAAAGAAATTACAGCTATATATAAACATCTTGACTTCTCATTGAAAATAAAAATCATTATCAAAGAGAATATAATAAAAAATTTTAATTTATGGTTAATCTAACACATGTTCTATAAAACATGTACGTTACTCATTTTTATTAAACCTAAATATAAATACAAATAAATCATATTTAACTTACTGATGAAAAGTCATGGTTATTTCTACAAGTTGTTACTACACTACTATAAGAATTTCAACTTTTGTTGCTCATTGGATAGCCTGCACAAGTCCAAATTTGATACAGTCAGTATTTCATATTAATTTTTGGATTCTTGCCATTTGTAGAGAGATGGAAGTGACAGTTTGGCCAATCTAGAATCTTGTAGGCTGTATTTATCAATTTTAATCATAACTCTCAGTTTCAGTTTAATTTTGTAACTGAATTTAGAACCAACTTTTCTCAATTATACTAAGATAAGAAGTAAGGAAGAGACTTCAGAGGATTTTGGCTTCTCAAAAGCGTAACTAATTAAGTGAAATTATTTACAAATTGTGACTATTAACAAAGACATTGTCATATTTATTGACTGTCTAAGGGAGGATATTGGAGATAGTGTCTTATCATGATGCCTCTCTGGCCTGGATCTGAAGAAGAGAAGACAGGAAAACTCAAGGTTGTCTTTCATAAACATTGAGACATGTCATCCTTGGTTTTATAATTATTCTGAAATAATCTTCAAACTGAGACAAATCTTGAGGATATAAGTGCTTTCAATCCTTTATGTTACATAAAATTTGGTTTTATCCTTTTCTCAGATACATAGGTTATATTTCTCTTTTCTGCAGAGGGCAGCTTTTTGAAAACATGATTAGCAATTAGTTATTCAAAGTTTCAGGAGATTATTCCATAAGATAGCAGACATAGCTATCTCTGGACCCCAATAAGAACAAATATCAAGCTCAGAATTCTTTTAATAACAGACTGAAATTTTCATAAGGAATTTGTGATCAAACTCTCTTCCTTTTAATTTTTCTCTTGAGAAAGAACATCTGGGCTAGGCCTAGTTGTATTCAACGACAGAACCAAAAAAAATATAAAAAATATATGTAACTGTTCTGTACTTTTTAAAGAGACATTTAAAATCAAATTTTAGTATATAAAATACCTGAAATGCAACCCTACTTCTTCTATAGCTCAATCAAGATCAAATTGAGGAGATACACTTTGAATCCTCGTTCAAGTCACTCTCTGAGACATGGTGAGTTACATTAAGATAACTATGCCATAGGGCCTGCCCATCAGGGGCTCAATATCTAGTTTTATGAAGACCATCATACAATGTCTGCATGTGACTCCTGAAGAAAGGTATTGGTTGAATGGGGGAGTGGAGTCCCTGGCCACCTCTATGATTTCTGATCTGTAAGGCATGGCTGGAGAAATGCTGTGGGGGGTATGTGCTAATTGCTTATAAAACAAAGCCTGCACTGAGACTAAGCATTCTGCCCATAATTCATCCATGGCTTCCTTTTAGTCTCTTACCTAGGATAGGCAGAGCTTACCAAGTGCAATGGAGAACAAAATAAAAAACAGCTTCTTCTATGTTATTTCATACTAGAACTCTAAATTATATCATACTATCATACTATCATCTAAACTATATCATACTATTAAATCATACTTCCCCAAAAAAGTACTCTTCTATTTTTCACATTAGTAACCATTACCATCAAATGCATATTTTGAGCTGCATACTTGAGATGTACTTATGATTTACCTTAGTGCTATGAAAGTCTGGATGATAATGTTGTCCCCTAGATTCTCATTCCGTATAGTTGCCAATTTCTGGTCTATATGCATGGCAGTTTTCTCCATCATGTAATGAAAAGGCATTACACAAATTCCCTCTGCAAGTTAAATAGAAAAGCCGTGCTTCTACAAACTTGGCATATTTCATGGAACTGATGTCTACTAAACACTGCATTTTAAGCCAATTACTCTAATGGTTCTCAAAGAATGTGTTTGAATATCATCACTCTGCATTATTCTCAAGAGCCAGTCTTTATGTACAGTGACTACATACATTCTTAAACAACAGATGCCTTAGGTGGAAGATGAGCTTGTCGAAAAGTATCTGCCACCTGTTTTTGCCCATCATTATTCCCTTAATAGCTTACTACCTGTGGGCACTGTGAGCCACCAAAGAGAAGTGTCATTCCCTAAAGTACCACCACAATAGCAATACTTATGAGGTTGGTGTCAGAAAGCCAGATGAAAAGCATTTCCCAGTACACTGATGAAATATGTCACTTTTGAAAATCCCATGTTAGTGGATATGACTTTGGGAATTGACTTAATAACAATGATAACAATAAAAATGGTTAGCACTTAGCAAGGAAAGTGTTTTTCATCCTAAAGGGCCCACAAGTGCTTCAGACTCAAAAATGCAGTCATCTCTAAGAAGGGTGATGGCACTCAGCAGAGTAAAGAAAGCTCAGAAAATGATCATCAAGGAGAACAGCACAAACTCTCATCTAAAAGGTATCATAAGCTTTTTATTTTCCATGTGGAGTTATATAACCTTGGATTTCCATCTCTGTAGAAGGGTGTCAATACATCAAAAGTAAGCTTTTGTGTCCCGCTCTAGGCAGAAACTATTGAGTGGTAAGGAAAATTGACCTTGCAGCTATGGAACTCAGGTTTAGAAGGTAACAAAATGGATCCAAATCACTTTGGCATACTTTTTTACTACTGAGGATCTCAATGTAGCCATCCTATTATAGAGATGTACTGTTAAAATATGAACCAAGTGGGTTTCTACTTTAAAGAAAGAGAGGTAATGAGGGTTGAATTGCTGGGTAATTCTGAGCCTTGCAGATCATGTTCACAGAATAGGTTTCATCATGCTGGCAAATGGCTTTTTGATCTTGCTGAATGAAACTGCCATAGTTGAGACTGGCTGACTTCTTAGGCTCATCTATTACATTCATGTACAATACTGGCTCCAAGGATATTTTCTCTGATACAAACCAAGAAATGTTTGTCTGTAAATGATTGTCAAGAATATGCTTTCCATGAACAGTTATTTTCTTTTATTCAGCATAAACTTGCCTTAAGTACTGATTTCCGCAGTATCTATTGGCAAATTTGATCTGAAATTACTTTAGTACATATCTTACTAATAAAATAACTTAGCCAGTTGGCCCTCTGACTTTGTTGATAACCACAAACTAACCATATTAAATGAATTTCTTTGGGTAGGTTTAACGTTTGCAAATAGGTTTCCAACTTTCAGGAATATTCCATTATTTTGGCAAAATGAAACCTTTTTCTTTCCTGCCCAACCCCCATCTCGTAAAACTTTGAAAATCCATCCAATTTTTTTTCCTCCAAATACAAATTTTCTTCTTGAAAATGCAGCTATTGACCCATTGGTGGCAGAACAGGAATGGTTTTTCTCTGAGTAATGCATACATGATGTTCCACACACTAGTTCCTTTCACTGCCCCTCTTGACACTTGACAGGAATTTGTCTCTGGAACAGACAAAGCTAATTTGTATCCTGGGAATAAAATTTCATGACCCAGAGACCTAAAGCATTATACTCTGGTAGCATTATACTCAACTCTCCCTAGTAGAGTTGTTCCAAACTTAGTTGGCCTTGGACCTTGTCCAGTGAATGAAAATCTCTGGAGCTGGGGGCCTGTATCTTCAAAACTCTCCATAAGAGGTGATCTATCAGTTAAAATTTATATACAGCTTCTAGCAATAAAAACTTGAAATAACTGTGCTTAAACAACATGAAAGTTTACTTATTTCTGTTTTTCTTTTAGAAGTTAGGAAAAAGGCAAGGCCAAGCTGATACAGAAGCACCACCAAGTCAGCAGAGCCCCAGGCTCCTTCCTGCTGCTCTGCCATTTTTAATCATGGTTTCCATCCTCAAAGTCACTTAGAGGATCAAAATAGCAACTCAAACTCTTTCTCACTACAGGCAAGAAACAGGAGAGTAAGAGATGAGGAAAAAATGAAGCACTTCCAAGTTGAGGAAGTTCCGTTTCTGTTTAAGTATCCCTCCCAGTATTCCAGACAATATACGTACATCTAATCACAGATTTCATACAAGGGACTTTATCTAGGATACATTTTGTCACACCTGGCCACTCTTAAATCCCAAATAAAATTGGGTCCTCTTTCTAGGGAAGACAAAGAGAATGAATACTGGATAGGCAATTAGTAATCACTCCTCCAAATTATTATCAGATTTGAAAATTAGAGGAGATTCCAGTCCAAGATGATGACAAAGGGGCTTCCTGAAATCACCTCCTCCCACAGATATACTGAATCTACAGTTATACATGAAGCAATTCCCTCTGAAAGAAATCCAGAAACAAGCTGAGTGGACCCTACAAAGCAAGTGAAAGAGGAAATACACACATAACTTACAAAACAAAATCAGTAGGAAACATGAGACACAATCTCACCAAAAATGCTATCCCCAGCATACTGCCATACAATTTGGAGGGAACTCCCAACTCCCAGCTTCTCCCTGAGGAGTAAAGGGGGTTTGAACCTCATATCTAGTAATCCAACTTTAAAGACTCCTCCTGAGTGATGGGTCCCCAAAACAACTAGCTCTGAAAGCCAATGGAGCTTGGAGTCCACAAAACTCACAAGACTATATCAAAAAAACAAAAATCAAAACAATAATCAGTTCTAATTTAACAGGCATCTAAAGACTAACTGTGATCCTCCTTGGAGACTGGGGAAGGCAGAAGACACTATGTTCCCCTTTTTATTTAATCCCACTACAAATTGCCAATATCATCCTGAAAGGACCTTGTACAGATGTCTGGGAACCAAGCTTTTTTGACTGCTACAAAAGGACAGCACCTGGATTACCTGGCTCTAATAACAAAAAGGCTTACATTCATGAGTCCCACAGGAATATAACAAAAAAGAAGTTATTAACTGACACAGGAGCACCTGTCCATGTGCTCCTGGGCCCAGCACAGAGTCGCAAAAAAGCCCATCTCCCAGTTTCTACTAGGCAGGGCACTAATTACACACTTTCCCTGCTGCTGCCTGAGGGTTCAGCTTCCATCAGCCTATAGCAAAATGCTGACTGAAGTCCTCCCCTTTGGGACACTGACAAGTCTTAGCATACCCTCCTCAACTACTGGAAGCCACTAAGAACAAAGAAAGAGTCTTTGACAATCATAGAGGTTTGAGAGATAACCAAGAGTTTGGGCTAGACTAATTGATAAGGTTCATCTACTATACAAGGTTGCTCTATCAAGACTGAGAGAGATAGGTATGTTACCTAATGCACAGAAAACAACATAGAGAGTCAAGGAAAATGAAGAAACAGAGAAATATGTTCCCCCAAAAAGAACAAGATAAAATTCTAAAAACAAGATAATGAAATGGGAAAATCATTTACCTAATAAGAGTTCAAATAACATTTATAAAGATACTCACTGAGGTCAGGAGAACAATGCATGAACAAAGTGAGAATTTCAACAAAGAGATGGAAAATATAAGAAAGTACCAAGTGAAAACACAAAGCTGAAGAATAGAATAACTGAGCTGAAAAATTCAACAGAGGGATTCAGAGCAGACTAGATCAAGCAGAAGAAAGGAGCAGCAAACTCAAAGGCAGGGAAGTAGAATTCATTCAATCAGAGAAGCTAAAAAAAAACAACAAAAAGCAAATAACAAATGTTGGCGAGGATGTGGAGAAAAGGGAACACTTTGTACACTCTTGGTGGGAATGTAAATTGGACAGCCACTATGGAAAACAGTATGGAGTTTCCTCAAGAAACTAAAAATAGAATCATCACATGATTCAGCAATTCCTCTCCTGGGTATGGCCAGAAAAAAATGAAAACACTAATTCAAAAGGATACATGTACCCCATTGTTCATAGCAGCACTATTTACAATGGCCAGAACATGGAAAGAACACAAGTATCCATGAACATATGACTGGATAAAAAGATGTGGTAAATATATACAAGGGAATATTACACAGCCATAAAAATGTAATTTTGCCATTTGCAGCAATGTGGATGGAACTAAAAAATATTATGCTTGGTGAAGTAAGTCAGACAGAAAAGAATACTGTATAATCACATATATGTGGAATGTATATGCAAAACAGACACAGATTCACAGATATAGAAAATAAACTAGTAGTTACCAATGGGGATAGGGAAGAGAGGAGGGGCAAATTAGGGGTATGGGATTAAGAGATACAAACTACTATGTATAAAATAGATAAGCAACAGGAGATACTATATAGCATGCAGAATTACAGCTATTATCTTGTAGTAAGTTTTAATTGAGTATAACCTGTAAATATACTGAATCACTATGCTGTATACCTGAAATTAATATAGTACCATAAATCAACTATACCTGAATAAAAAAATGAGTGAAACAGAATAGAGAGGCCAAAAATAAACCCAATCATCAATTATTTTATGACAAAGGAACTAAGAACAAACAACAGGGAACAGAAAATCCCTTCAATAAATCGTGTTGGAAAAACAGGATAGCCACATGCAAAAGAATGAAACTGGACCCCTATCTTACACCATACACAAAAAAATCAACCAAAAATGAATTAAAAACTTGAATGTGAGACATGAAACCATAAAACTCCTAGAAGAAAACATAGGTGGTAAGCTCCTTGACATCTGTCTTGGTGATGATTTTTGGATCTGACATCAAAAGCAAAGGCAAAAGAAGAAAAAAAATACATGGGATTATATCCAACTAAAATGTTCTGCACAGCAAACAAAACCATCAACAACAAAATAACAAGGCAACCTACAAGTGGGAGAAAACATTTGCAAATTGTATATATGATGTGCGTTAATATCCAAAAAATATAACAAAGTCATAGAACTCAATAGCAAAAACATAATCCAATTTAAAAATGGGCAGAGAACTGCACAGACAGTTTTACAAATGGCCATTAGGTACATGAAAAGATGTTCAACATAACTAATCATCATGGAAATGCACATCAAAGCCATAATGAGATATTACCTCATACCTGTTAGAATGGTTATTATCAGACAAGAAATAACAAATGTTGGGGAGGATGTGGAGAAAAGGGAACACTTGTGCACTCCTGGTAGATGTAAACTGGTGCAGCCACTGTGGAAAACTCTATGGAGGGTCCATAAAATTTTTTAAATAAAACTACCCTGTGAACCATCAAATCCCTTTTCTGGGTATATATCCAAAAGAAACGAAAACAGGAAAGATATCGAAAAGATATCTGTACTCCCATGTTCACCACAGTGTTATTCACAGTAGACAAGATGTGGAAACAACCTAAATGTCGACAACAGATGAATGGATAAAGAAGATGTGCCATATATATATATATGTGTGTGTGTGTGTGTGTGTGTATATATATATACACACACACAATGGATTATTATTCAGTCATGAGAAAAAAGATAATCCTGCCACTTACTACAACACAGATGGAACTTGTGGGCACTATGCTAAGTGAAATGAGCCAGAGATAAATACTGCATGGTATCATTCATATGTGGAATCTGGAAAAAAAACAAGTCAAACTCATAGAAACAGAGAGTAGATGGGTGGTTACCAGGGGATGAAGGGTAGGGGAATTATGGGGAGGTTGGTAAAGGGTACTAACTTTCAGCTATAAGATAAATAAGGTATACGGATCTAATGTATAACATGGTGACTATTGTTGATAACACTTTATTGTAAAATTGAAATTTCCTGAGACAGTAGAACTTAAATGTTTTCAGAAAAAAAAAGATTAATATCTGAGGTGATACATGCATTAATAAACTAAATGGGAGGAATCCTTTCTCAGTGTACACGTATGTCAAATCATCACAATGTACATTTTAAATATCTTACAACTGTTTGTCAATTATACCTCAATAAAACTGGGGGGAGAAAAGAAAATTAGTCCTCTAGTTCACTTAGCTGATAGTGATTAGCTAATTGATTTTTCTATCATAAATTGTTATATTGTTGAATCAGACAATACTAAGTAGTAATGAACACTTACTAACTAGTACTGACAAGTTTGCCAAGTACTGGCCTAAGAACTTTACATGATGTCGTTTAATCTTCACCCAAATCCTATGACATAGCTTCCAATATTAGCCTCATTTACCTGCTGAGGAAACAAGCAGAGAGAGGTTTAGTAACATATCCCAGATCACTCAGCTAGTAATTTGTAGAGGTCAAGGCCTCAGATATCTATCAAACTACACAGATTTCCAAATTACACACATTTTTCTTATGACAGGCATTGCAAAAGTTTTGAATATTTTTCAAGTAACTAAGACAGAGCAAGTTTACTGCTTTTCCAGTCACTGGCTATTTGCTGCCTTAAAACTCTCATTTTGAAATCTCAAAAAGGCAAAACTGTAATTTATCTTGATAGAGAAAATTCCCTTAAGAAAAACTGACAACTTTACTGAGTTATTAAGATATTTGCATGTCAAAATACTTTTTATCCCAGAGAGACTGCCTTTTCTAGTAAAATCCCCAAGGTGAATCTGCCAGTTATTTAGGTTTCTAATGCATGCTTTCTTACCACTCCCCCATCTGTAAAACCTTTTTTTTCACAGCACTTAAGGATGGACCTGAATGTAGCAGAATTAGATGTTACTGAAAAATTCAATGGATTCAGTCCACTGTGGCTAGAAAATGACTTTTTATAAATATAGGGAAGCACAATTCTATTATCACTCACATGGCAGTCTTTCATTATTGCAGTAGACGGAGCCCAACGAATAATTTTGTTATATCAAGTCTGTCCATATGACCCATCACATGAGAAAACTCTAAAATCTTGGATATGTTTCTCTGTCATTAAAAACTTTGTGATCTCAGGTAAGTTGCCTAATCTCTTGAGACTCAGGGTAATCATTTATAAAAAAATCGGTTAGGGTAAATGAGCCTCAAGATTTTTTTTAGTTCCACAGTTCTGTGTTTTTGTGACCTTGCCTTAAACACTATATTCTCCAGTGATCTGCACACCATCTTAGAGTTGTGAGGGCTCAGTATATATTGCATTGTTGGACAAATAGATGTTTGAATGCAAAAATAAATGAATAATAGAGAGATGGAAACATTTATTTACAAAGTAGTTTTCTTACCCAGAATAAATGTATATTAACTTAGCTTTTATATTTTTTATCCCTTAACACGTAACTTCCTCAAATACAGCTTTATATGTTTTTAATTTTATTATGGAATTTAAACACAGAGGGAAAGAAAAAAAAAGAGTACAATGAGTGTCCACATACCCATCACCCAAGTCAAAAGCACTACGTTGCTGCCATTCTTTATCTATCCTCATTACTTTTTACATTAAAACAAAGCAAATCTCAGCTATATCATGTCACTCATAAATAAAAGTTAAAATAAACCACATTGATGATAAATTCTGCTTTCCAGTTTACTACAGAAACTGGAATATTCTACCCTAGTTCAATTGCTGGTGGTTCACCTATTATTTTCTGCTTATTTTAAATGTAGTCAGAATCCTAATGAAAAAAATCCTTATCCACCTTTTATAATTGACCATATTTCTGTTTCTATTTATCTTCAAGGAAAACAGTAAAATTAACTAAACTCTGTAGGTACACTTTTTCCTTTCCCTACTCCTCCACATCCTTATCTATCTGTTCTTTCTTGGGGTGCTTTTATTTGCTGCCCCAAATTTGGTTATATACCATTAATCATTAAAACATGCCTCAATCCCCAATAAACTCAGACACATCCTTTTCTTATTGATTTCTAAATTGTCTTTGATTAACTCATTTATTTCTTCCTGAACTGTGCAGATCAGCACAATATCAAATGAAATGGACTTGAATTTATATTTCATTGTAAATCTAGCTTTCTGGCCCACCCGATGTTAAATCTCCATTCCTAAGAATGTCTTCAGCATTTCCTCAAAGATCATTGCCAGAAATCCTACTTTGTTTTTTGCTTTTTGGTTTGTTTTCATCAAACTCTTAGGTAAATAAGGATGGGGGAAGGAAAATTTTAATTTGAAATGAATCAATTCCAGATGGATCAAAGGTAGAATAAGTATCTCAAAACCACAAAGTACTGGAAGATAATACAGGAATATTTTCATAACATCTGTGTAGGGAAAGATTTCTAGACAAGACAAAAAGTTATAAACCATAAACAAAAAAATTAATAAATTTGGATAAAAATTAAGGACTTCTCATTAAAATACACTTTAAAGAATAAAAACAAGCACCACAATGGGAAAAGAATTGTTGCAAGATATATATCGAACAAAGATCCTAGTAATCAGAAAACATAAAAATACTTTGTCAGTAAAAAAAAAAAAAATCCAAACACCCCAAGAGAAAAATGTGCAAAAGACATTCATGGGAATATTTTAAAAGTGTAAATCCAAGTGACCCATAAATACTTGAAATTGGGCTCAACCTCATTACTAACCAGGGAAACAATAATTTTGCTTACAAAGAGATACTACTAGATGCTCACTCCATTGGTGAAAATTTTTAAATATGAGTACAACAAATGTTGGTGAAGATGTAAAGAAACTGGAACTCTGATAACCTTCTGGTAGGAGTACAAACTGGTACTACCAGCTTGGAAGGCAGTTTAGTAAAACAGTGGAGTTAAAGATAAGTATTCTCTATGACCTTTAATCTCATTCCTAAGCATTTGCCTTAAAGAAACTCCTTCATGTGTACACTAGGATGCACACATATGTTTATACACTATATAAATTTGCTGAGCAGCATTCCTCATGTAGCCAAAAATGAAAACAACCCAAATGTCCATTAACAGGTGAATGGATAAATACCATTTGGCAATAGAAATGAGATAACACCTAATGCAACATCATAGATAATTGTACAAACACAAATATTGAACTAAAGCAGAAACAAAAGAATACATGTATATATACATACATGTATATACACAAAAATATAATTTCATTAACAAAAAATTCAAAAATAGGAAAACCTAAGCTCATTTTAATTCTAGCTGCTATAATGTTCTATTTCTTGACCTGAACAGTGATTTTCTGGGCATTTAATAACTACTTGCTAAACTGTGCATATGTACTTTATGTTCTTTTTAGTATGCATATTTTATTTCACTGTAAAACTTTTAAATTACGTTGACTTCAGATGCTCCAATATATGTCTTCCTTGTTATTCCTTAAGTAATAATACCCATGGGGTTATGAGTCAACATTTTTAATATAAGAATTTTTAAATGTACTTTAAAAATATTTTAATAGGGCTTCCCAGGTGGTGCAGTGGTTGGGAGTCCGCCTCCCGATTCAGGGGACGTGGGTTCATGCCCCAGTCCGGGAAGATCCCACATGCCGTGGACTGGCTGGGCCTGTGAGCCATGGCCGCTGAGCCTGCACATCCAGAGCCTGTTGCTCCGCAGAGGGAGAGGCCACAACAGTGAGAGGTCCGCGTAACGCAAAAAAAGTATTTTAACATACAGAATGGTATAAAGGGTACAAGATTAAATAGTGTTAATTTTTTTATCATATTTACTTCAGATTAATCTGTTTAAAAAATAAAATCTTATGGACTTCCCTGGAACTCCAGTGGTTGACTCTGTGCTTCCAATGCAGGGGGCAGGGGTTCGATCCCTGGTTGGGGGACTAAGATCCTAGATGCCCTGGGGCACGGCCAAAAAACAAATAAATTTGCATTTCTTTAAAAATAAATAAATAAATAAAATTATAAATGTAGCTAAAGCTACTGCTTTATCCATTTCTCTTCTCTCCCTCCCCTAAGATAATCATTTTTCATTTTTCTGAAACTAGGGTTTACCATTATAGCATGTAATTTAAAAAATTCATATATATAATTTTAACTATAAATAATATAGAATACTGTTTTTTAAATTTATATAAGGTATCACATTATAGCTACATTTTTGCATCTAACTTTACTTTGCTTCCAAATTATACTTCTAATATTTATGTATATTAATGAATGTTCTAATTTGTTTTTTCCATTTGATTTGATGCAGAATATTCTATTGCACAAATAAAAGTCTATTAAATCCATTCCCTTATTGAGCAATAATTAGTTTTATTCTACTTGTTTGCTATGGCAATGCAGCATCAAAATTTTTACATATGTCTCTTGCATACATATTAGAATACCTCAAAAATTAAAAATAAATAAACAGCACTAAAATAAAATTTAAATCATATTTAAAATTTAAATCATAATCTCACTACAGGTAATTGCTTTAAATATATCTATATAGCCTATTTTGTCAGATGTTATGAAATTGGGAAATTATATAACACATATACCTACACATATGGTGATTTTATATCCTGCTTTTTACTTATCATGAATAATTTCACATACCATAAAATACGCTTAGGAAAAATGTTCACTAGTGGTGACATAGTGTTCTTTTATACAAATGGACCACAATTTATAAAACTGTTTCTCGTCATTAGACATGTAGTTGTTTCCAGGTATTCTATTCTCTCTCCTGTTTCCTAGGCCAATCTAGCTTTCTTCTAGTTCTCACATATAACTGCTTCTTTCACGCATCATAGCCTTTATACATATGGTTCACTCTTCTTTCCTACACTTTTCACATGTCTGTTTTTTTCTCATCTTTGAGATCTCAATGTCAATATCCCCTGGCAAAAGGTACATTCTCTAATAGCTCTTTTGAAATTATTATTCTCTTTTTCATGTGCTTTTTTTTCTTCCCCCAAATAATATTTAATCAGACCATATAACTATTTCTTTATGTATCTTTATTTTTGTGTCTCTCCAAGAGGGCAAGGACATAATTGTTCTTGATCACCTTCAGTGTTGAACAGGTTGTGCACTATACAATTATAGGAGGAACATTCATATTGTAGCTGTTATAAATTTGTATATTTATTATGTGTTCAAGCAGAAGGCTATAAAGTATTTGAGGAAGATGTCCCTTTAAATTTCATTCAATGTTAGCTCTGTGATACTCAGTAAATAGCTATTCAATGAATAAATGAACTCATAACTTATTGGTTATCCCTAGTACCAATGTTTTTCGTGTCTTCTTTCTCTCTACAGTTTCCCAGAATTCCCTGTTGCTCTGATGTTCACCACACAAGATGTTCACCACAAAATGTTTGTGGCAATTAGCTCAAGGTCAGTAATTTGATATACGAAAAGATTGAATGCAACACCATGTATTTTTGATACTTAAAAAATATGAGACATAAACCACCACAAACATTTAATTAACTCAGTAAAAAGAACTTAAGTAGGTGATATACATGTAAAGAGAACTTAAGAATTCTGTTTAGCTTGCACAAGACTAAGAATATAGTGTGTTTTTCTGAGGGCATTATTTTCACACTGATTATCTAAAAATTAAATGTTATTATCTATAAAGAAAAATATCAAAGATTGGTTAATATTGAAATTAAAAATTCTCCCAATTCTGAAAATACTATGCACTGACACTTTTGTAAACCACGAGAATCTACTCCACTTCCATTAAAGCAAACACCATACTATGCTTGTAAACCAAAAACAGTGGAAGTATATTTGGCACAGTAAGAATAAGATTCTTTCTACATCTGACAGTATGAAGAATAAACTTTGGCAGCTATATTTCAGCTATGATACAAGAACTTTCTGACAGCTTTCCTCTCTATTGCAGATAAGTAGAGGACTTAAATGAATTAATGTCAGGTGGATTAGTCAGATTCTGTTCAAACTGACAGAAGATCATGTCTGTACAGCTACTTTAAACTCTCAACATTAGTCTAAAGAACAGGAGAATGTCCTGTATTTAAAATTGAGTGAATTTTTTAATATCAAATGTATTTCTCTGAGAAAGTCAGCATTGCCTCTAATTTGGGGGAAAAAAATGGTACAGCTCAGTCAATTATGGCACTAGGTTTATCTGATAAAATCAGATCAGAGTTTACATACTTATGCATTTGAGTTTTTACCTTATAGACTCATAATTGATTTGGATCAAATGCAACAAAATAGCAGTTTCAGTAATAAAAATGTAGTTTCAGTCATAAAAATGTAGTTTTTAAGAGTGACAAAGACCCTTTAAGATCAAATAAAGCAATTGCTTTATTTTACAGATAAGGGATGAGGCGAGGAACAGAGAAGTAAAGTGTTATCTGAAGAAATATGGCTAGTTAATTTCAGAATCAGAAGAATAAAAGTTTGATTATATACTAGTGAAGAAATTTTATTTATTTTAGAGCCTCTACAACAGCCAATGGGCACCAAAGGGCAAAGAATACCATATGTACAATTATGGAGTAATTTCATTATTTTTGAAATAGTTACTTTTAACAATTTGTGTGATGGTATTAAAACCTGAAGAAGAAAAATAAAGATAGGAAAGGGAACTGAAGAGAGTAAAAATAGTTAAAAATATTCCTTATCAACTTGACATATCACACTGTAATAGTAACTTTTTCCATAGAGAAAGTCCCTTACATATGAAAAGAAATAACTATGGAAGAAGACTCCAAGATGGCCCCAATGATCCTCACCTCCTGGTATTTACTCCTTTGTGTAATCCCTTCCCTTTGAGAGTGGATAGGACATGTGACTTGATTCTAATGAATATAACTAAGGGGGACAGGATGTCACTTCTGTGATTACGTTACACAAGACTGTAACTTCCATCATTCTACCAGTCTGTCTCCCTTGTTGGCATTAATGAAAAAAGCTACCATTTGGCGAGCTGCCCTATGGAGCCCACTTGTTAAGGGTGGCCTCTTTTAGCTTATCAGTTATACTTCTTTGAAAATTATTTTAGTGGTTACCGTACAGTTTACAGTATACTTTTAAAACATCTTTATTGGAGTATAATTGCTTTACAATGGTGTGTTAGTTTCTGCTTTATAACAAAGTGAATCAGCTATACTTACACATATATCCCCATATCTCTTCCCTCTTGCGTCTCCCTCCCACCCTCCCTATCCCACCCCTCTAAGTGGTCACAAAGCACTGAGCTGATCTCCCTGTGCTATGTGGCTGCTTCCCACTATCTGTTTTACATTTCGTAGTGTATATATGTCCATGACACTTTCTCACTTCTACCCAGCTTACCCTTCCCCCTCCCTGTGTCCTCAAGTCCGTCCTCTACATCTGCATCTTTATTCCTGTCCTGGCCCTATGTTCGTCAGAACCTTTTTTTTTTTTTTTTAGATTTCATATATATGTGTTAGCATACGGTATTTGTTTTTCTCTTTCTGACTTACTTCACTCTGTATGACAGACTCTAGGTCCATCCACCTCACTACAAATGACTCAATTTTGGGGTTTTTTTATGGCTGAGTAACATTCAATTGTATATATGTGCCACATCTTCTTTATCCATTCATCTGTCAATGGA
Organism: Kogia breviceps; assembly: GCF_026419965.1. Taxonomy (NCBI): domain Eukaryota; kingdom Metazoa; phylum Chordata; class Mammalia; order Artiodactyla; family Physeteridae; genus Kogia; species Kogia breviceps. The sequence continues at coordinate 54,383,830 of NC_081312.1, forward strand.
CACTTAGGTTGCTTCCATGTCCTGGCTATTGTAAATAGAGATGCAATGAACATTTTGGTACATGACTCTTTTTGAATTATGGTTTTCTCAGGGTATATGCCCAGTAGTGGGATTGCTGGGTCATGGAACAGGATAGAAAGCCCAGAGATAAACCCACACACATATAGTCAGCTTATTTTTGATAAAGGAGGCAAGAATATACAATGGAGAAAAGACAGCCTCTTCAATAAGTGGTGCTGGGAAAACTGGACAGCTACAGTATACATTTTTAACTAATGAAAGTCCACTTTCAAATAATGCTATTCTTCCCCACATGTAGTGCAAGTACCTAATACAGAGTGTTCCAGTTCCTCCCTCCTATCCCTTGCATTAATTACCCAATACATTGTTACTATTATTACTTTAAGAGTTATCTTTTAGATTAATCAAGAATTAAAAACCCAAAAGATTTTATTTTATCTCATTTCTTCTGATGCTTGTTTTGAGATCGAAGTTTGTAATATATCATTTTCCTTCTCCCTCAGGAACTTCTGTTTACAACACTTGCCGGGCAGGTCTGCTAGATATGAAGTCCCTCAATTTTTGTTTGAGAACGTCTTAATCCTCCTTCACTTTTGAAGGATTATTTCAGTGGATATAGAATTCTAGATAGGTAGTATTTTTTCTTTCATCACTTTAAATATTTCTCTCCACTCTCCTATCACTTGCATGGCTTCTGAATTAATTCTCATCCCTCTATGAATAAGGTATTATTTTCCTCTGACTTCTTTCAAGATCTTCTCTTGTCTCTGGTTTTCTGCAGTCTGAATATATGTCTAGGTATAATTTTGTTTGGTTTGTTGGTATGCATTCTTTTTGCTGTACTCTGAACTTTCTGGATCAGTGGTTTTATATTGGCCATTAATTTTGAAAGTTCTCAGACAATATTACTTCAAATATTTCTTCTGCTCTTTTCCCTCTTCTCCACATGGTATACAATTATGCATATGTTACACCTTTTGAAATTTTCCCACAGTTCTGGCATGTGTATTTGCTTTTCTTTTTTTATTCTTTTCCTCTTTGCATTTCATTTTGGGAAGTTTCTTAGCCCCATCATTAAGCACACTGATTCTTTCCTCAGCTGTATCGTGTCTTCTAATGAACTCATCATAGGCATGATTCATTATATTTATATATATATAATATATATTCATTTGCTTTATATGCATATTTTATACATATATATATATATATATATATATATATATATATATACATATAATTACTACCATTTTCCTTCAGGTCCTTTCTGAGAATTTCCATTTATCTATTTACATTATCTGTTCTTGTATTTTGCATGTTTTTTCCCATTAGATCCCTTCATGTAATCATAGATTTTAAAATTTCCTGTCTGTTAATTCCAACATCTGTGTCACATCTAAGTCAGACAGCTGAGGTTTGTTTTATGTCTTCTAACTTTGTTCTTTCTGGTCTTTTAGGGTACCCTGTGGTTTTTTGTTGAAAGCTAGGCATGTTATTGGGCAATAGGAACTGAAATAAACAGACCTCTGATGTAAAGATTTACATTTATATGGCTAATAATTGAGCTTTGTTTAATTTTTTATATAGCTGTAGGTGCCAGAAGTTTCAATTTCCCTAGCATTTTTGTTTTTGTCTCCTGTTTTGGGGATTCCCTAAGTACTCTTACTCAGAAACAGTCTGTGTCTCAGCTCAATCAACTATAATCTGTTATTATTATTCCGGAGCCCTACTGGGGTGATTACGGTAAAGTGTTGGGGAGAGGGCAATTCTGCAATCTTCCATTTAGATCTCAGTCTTTTCATGGGTGTGGTCAGTGACCTTCACAAATGTTTCTTTTTGTGTAGCTTCCCCTCAGGTGAGACAGGAAGCTTTTGAGGGCTGGAATGAGGTAAATGCTCTTCATTCACAGCTCTGGGACATGTCTCTGCTAAAATTTTTCCCAGGAGACTGGACCTATATTATGGAGAAGGTTCGCATTGCTTTTCACAAAGATTACTCGTCCTTCTTCTCCCACTGCCAGAGCAACAAGGGATATTTCTCAAATCTTCATCATGAAAATATGGTAGGCTTCCTGGAAGTAAAGTCCATGTAAGTTTGAGAACCCCTCTAAAACCAGAAGTTTCTCACTTTCATGCTGGTCCACACTAAACCTCTAGCAATTCAACAAAATCACCACTTAAATGTTCCTAACAGTTTATACCTACAGTGTCTCTGCTCCAGGTAAAGCAGATCTTGGGTATGCCTCTCTGGATTCACCTGTCACTCCAAGTTTCTGAGTGGCAGTTTACTGAACACACTCAGTTCTCTGAAAAGTCCAAAAAAAGTTGTTGGTTTTCAATTTGTACAGCTTTTTTTCTTGTTGTAAATATAGGAGAGACAATTTCCAACCTTTTAGCATGTTGGAGAGGAACAGGAAGTCAATGTGTATTGTTTTAAATCACTAAGTTTGCAGTAATTTGTTTTACAGCAGCAGATAACTAATACAGTGACATGAAAAATCTAAAAATAGACATATAAACCATAGTTTTCCAAGCACCCAATCACTGTGAAAGGATAAATAATCTTTTAGACCTGACAAAAGATTACATGGTACCATAATAGGACTCTATGAAATTTCATTTCCAGTGACAAGTAAAAGAGTCCACACATAACATCTTTTAGTGCTGGCCTGTAATTTGAAAAATATTCAAATTTAGATTCAGCTTGTAAAGCTGGCATTGGGACACAGTCCCTCATATGCTGGTAATGTAAAGCCAGATTAACAGAACTGGAGATTTATCACATACTTTCTACTAGCCAAATCCAAAGTCTTTTTCTCAGTTTTCATCCCCTTTATAGTATCTGACATTTAACTCCCTTATTGAAATGTTCAACTCCTCTGGCTTATGTGCCATTTTTGTCCTTATTCTTCTCCAGTCATTCTAATTTCTCACTTCAACTGCATTTCACCTAGTTTCTATTGCTGTAAATAGACTACCTCTACTATTTAGTGAACTTTCAAAGTTAATATAAAATATCCTCACTTTTAAAACCAAAAATCAAGATGGTCCTACTGTACAGCACAGGGAACTATACTTAACATCTTGTAATAACCTATAATGGAAGAGAATGCAAAAAAAGAATATATTTATATAAAACTTGAATCACTTTGCTGTACATCTGAAACTAACATAATATTGTATATCAACTATATTTCAATAAAAATTTTTTAAAACTCTACTACAATATCAAGTAACAAGAAAGAGGAAAGGAAAGAAAAGAAAGAAGAAAAAGAAAGAACAGAACGAAAACAAAGAAAGAAAGAAAGAAAAGAAAGAAAGAAAGAAAAACACAAAAATCTAGTTAACATCTACATACTCCCTTCCTTTTGGATTACTTCTCAAAAGGTAATTGAATTTAGTTTTTCTCTTAGGATTAAGACTTTAGAAATTTTTCTAGAATGCATTACCTATTTAGTATATTACCAGTAGAGTTGTACATTCTTCTAAAAGGGCTTGATGAAGCACTAAACTGCAAAATAAGCATTAACCTTCAAAATACCCCAAGAAGTATATAAACTAATTTAGATACGATTCCTTCCAAAGTTTAGATCCACTAAAAAGGCAAACCAGGCAGTTCATTATTAAAAGCAATACTTATACATTATCACACGAGTTAAATCACTACACAAATCCAGGACTTCTAACAGCATTTATGGTTATGACTAATTCGACTCTCATTTCAACAAGGAATCATTCTTCACTATTAATCTGCCCCCAAATTACCCATCCACATACTTTCTTGAATTCTTTACACTAGACTTGGGGTATTCACAGGATTTTTAATCTGATACTCCTTTCTTAACCTCACCTTAGCTATTTTCTTTATCTCCCTTATAGATAATCAGTATTTCTTTTTGTTAGGCTCTACCTCCTGTGGTAATGATTTGACATCATTCAGTTTGGTTCATTTGACAGAAATTCTTTAGCTATAAATGTTGGGAAGAAATATATTCTAACTTGGATAATTTTTTCCAATAGGTATTCCCCTATTCCTCAACAAATAGTACCCTCAGTGAGAATTCTGGCTACAGCCAAATAATGAGAATAGCAATTTCATTTTCTAAAGGCACTATAAACCTGGTCAAATATGATCCCCCCATGAAAAAAAGAAAGAAAGAAAAAAAAGAATGTAAGAAAACCAGTGTTCCTGGAAACCAACCACAGGGATACAATAAGAAGCATTTATGTTTGAAAAACTGCTGAAATTCAGGTAAGAACATTAAACATTTGTGACACTCTGTTTGGGGGAAGCTCTCATACACTCACTCCTCCCCAAGCTCTGTCAGTGTGAGTTTTAGCTCTGCTCTACTAGGTGAAGCTGTGGTACTGACTGGACTAAGTATTTTCCTGGATGAAGCTCTGCACATGCACAGTTGTGTCAGAGGCCCCAAGCTATTACACTCCTGGTCTCCCATAAAGCTGTAAACATGCACATAGGGATTTGAAATGACTGAGCATAAAGTAAAACCCAGAACAGATCCAAAAACAGCCTGAACTATTAACGTGTCATACCAACACACAAATCCATTGTCAGATGATGGAAACCTCACTGGCTGACAGGTAGAAACGGCAGAAATCCACAGGAATATGAAGAGCACCAAAAATGGTAAATATGTGGGTTAATTTAGAAGACTCTATAAGTAATTTTTTCATTTCTTCTCTTAACTTCAAGAAGAAACATAAGATTGTACAAAGCAACAATTAGAATACTATAATGCCAAGTTTTAACAGATCTTGATGTAATATATATGACAATAACAGCATAAAAGAATGTGGAAGAAGCGGAGTTATATTGGAGAAAGGTTCTCTATTTTACTGGAATTAAGTTAGTATCAATCTAAGGTAAATTGTATAAATTAAGATGCATAATGTTTTCCACAGAATAACCACTAAAAAAACATATTAAAATAATAAATAATTTAAAAGTGTTTATAACACAAAAGAGAGAAGTCAAGAAGGAACACAGTAATACAAAAGAAAGATGACATAAAGTAAACAAGTAGCAAAATGGCAAAGGTAAATCTAGAGATATCAATAACAACATTAATGTGAGTGGTCTAAACATTCCAAAGACAAAGCAGAGACATTCGGACTGAATTACAAATGCAATATCCAATTACATGCTGCCTACAAGAGAAAAGACTTTAGATTCAAGATACAAATGAGTTGACATCAAAAGGAAGAAAAAATATGTACTATGCAGATAGTAACAATAAGAACTACAGACTGGCTAGAGTAATGTAAGGCAAAAATAGAATTTACAGCAAAAAAGAGAGACAAAAAAGAGAATTTCATAATAATAATAACATGACAATATATCAGGAAACTATAACAACTATAAATGTTTATTCACCTAATAATATCAACTTGAACACAGCAAAAACTGATAAAACAATTCAACAATTTTAATTTGAGATCTCAATACTCCACTCTCAATAATTAATAAAACACCTAGAGAGAACATTGCAAGTATAAGAAAACTGGAAAACACTATCACCTAACGTTGTTGTCCCTGCAGAATGCACTTTTTTTTTTAAGTGCACATGGATTATTCTTTAGGATAGAACATATGTTAAGTTATAAAATAAGTCTCAGTTAACTTCAAAGGACTGGCAAAATACAAAGTATGTTCTTCAACCACAACAGAATTCAATTAAAAATCAACAACAAAAAGAAATCTGGAAAATCACCAAATATATATTCGAAAATTAAGCAACACACTTCCAAATAACTCATGGGTCAAGGAAGAAATCACAAAGAAAATTAGAAAATATTTTGGACTGAAAAAATAAAAGCACAATATATAAACAAACACAATAAATAATCAATGAAAACACAATATATCAAAATTTATTGACTGTAGCTAAAGCAGTGCTTAGTGGAAAATTTATAGTTTTTCATACCTATATCAGGAAAGGAAGATCTTAAATCAATAACCTGAGCTTCCACCTAAAAAGGTGAATAAGATGAGCAAATAAACCCAAAATAAATAGAAAAAGAAATATTAAAGATTAGGTAAGAAAGAAATAATAAAAAACCATAAAAGTAATAGAGACAAAGTTGTCTCTTTGAAAAGATCAACAAAATTGGCAAGACTTTAGCTAGATTGAAAAAAAAGAGAGAAGACATAAATTACCAAAATTAGGAGTGAATGAAGACCTAAAAGAAATAAATTGAATTAGGAATTATAAAATTTTCCATAAATATATTGGCACAAAAAAGACACAGAGATTAATGGACCACAATAGAGAACCCAGAAATAAACCCACATACCTATAGTCAATTAATCTACAACAAAGGAAGCAAGAATATACAATGGAGAAAAGACTGTCTCTTCAACAAGTGATGCTGAGAAAACTGGACATCCATAGTTAAGACAATGAGATTAGAACATTCCCTTACACCACACACAAAAATAAACTCAAAATGGGTTAAAGACCTAAATGTAAGACATGAAATCATAAAATTCCTAGAAAAGAATATAGGAGGAACAATCTTTGACATAAATTGAAGCAGTATTTTCTTGGATCAGTCTCCCAAAAGAAATAAAAGCAAAAATAAACAAATGGGACCTAATTAAACTTAAAAGCTTTTGCACAGCAAAGGAAATCACTGACAAAACAAAAATACAACCTACAGAATTGGAGAAGACATTTACAAATGATATGACTGACAGGCGGTTAATATCCAAAATATACAAACAGCTCACACAACTCAATATAAAAAAGAATCCAATAAAAAAATGGGCAGAAGACTTGAATACATATTTCTCCAAAGAAGTCATACCAATGGCTAAGAGGCACATGAAAAGATGCTCAACATCGCTAATTACTAAAGAAATGCAAATCAAAACCACAATGAGGTATCACCTCATACCTGTCAGAATGACTATCATCAAAAAATCTATGAATAACAAATGTTAAAGAGGATGTAGAGAAAAGGGAACCCTCATACACTGTTGGTGGGAATATAAATTGGTACAGCCGTTATGGAAAACAGTATGGAGGTTCCTCAAAAAACTAAAAGTAGGACTACCATAAGATCCAGCAACTTCATTCCTGGGTATATATCCAGAAAAAAAAAAACAGAAACACTAATTTAAAAAGATACATGCAGCCCAGTGTTCATAGAAGTACTATTTACAATAGCCAAGACATGGAAGCAACCCAAGTGCCATCAACAGATGACTGAATTAAGAAGATGTGGGGTGGGGGGGCATATATATAATGGAATATTACTCAGCCATAAAGAGAAATGAAATACTGCCATTTACAGCAATATGGATGGACATAGAGAATATTATGCATAGTGAAATAAGTCAGACAGAGTAAGACAAATACTATATATCACTTACATGTGGAATCTCAAAAATAGTACAAATGAATGTATATACAAAACAGAAATAGACTCACAGACATAGAAAGCAAACTCGTGGTCACCAAAGGAGAGAGGGAAGGGGGAGGGACAAAGTAGGGGTATAGGATTAACAGATACAAACTACTATACATAAAATAGATAAAAAGGATATACTGTATAGCACAAGGAATTATACCCATTATCTTATAAAAACCTATAATGGAGTATAATCTGTAAAAATACTGAATTACTATGCTATACATCTGCTGTACACCTGAAACTAACACAACTATATGTCAATTTTAAAATTCCATAAATTAAAGCCCAGACCCATATGGCTTTACTGGTGAATTCTATCAAATATTTAAAGGAAAAATAATATCAATTCTTCACAAACTCTCCCAGAGAATTGAGAAGGAGAAAACACTTTACAATTCATTCTAATAGTCCAGTATTACCTTGGTGCCAAAGCCTAACAAAGAGTTCACAAGAAAACTACAGACAAACATTCCTCATGAACATAGACACAAATATTCTTAACAAAATATCAACAAATAAAATCCAACAACATATAAAATTTATTATATACTATAACCATGAGGGCATTTTCCCAAAAGAACAAGGTTGGTTAACAACTGAAAATCAACTAATGTAGCACACTAAGTTAATAAAGGACAAAAACTGTATGATGGTATCAAAAGATGCAAAAACGGCATTTGACAACATCCAATGCCCATTCACAAATAAAAACTCTCAAAAAGTCAAGGAATAGCAGGAAATATTCTCAATCTAATAAAAGACTTCTTCTTTTTTTTTTTTTTTTTTTTTTTTTTTTGTGGTATGCGGGCCTCACTGTTGTGGCCTCTCCCTTGAGGAGCACAGGCTCCGGACGCGCAGGCTCAGCGGCCATGGCTCACGGGCCCAGCCGCTCCGCGGCATGTGGGATCTTCCCAGACCGGGGCACGAACCCGTGTCCCCTGCATCGGCAGGCGGATTCTCAACCACTGCGCCACCAGGGAAGCCCCAAAAGACTTCTTCTTAAAAGAAAAAAATACCCACAACCAACCTCATATTTAATTATGAAAGACTGAGTTCTTTCTCCCGTAAGATCAGGAAAAAAGCAAAGTTATACTCCTATAACTGCAATTTAACATTTTACTGAAAGTTCTAGCTAGTGCGGGACAGTAACAAAATCAGGAAGGAACCAGTAAAATTGTCTTTATTCATAGATGATGATCATCTATATAGAAAAGTCCAAGGAATCTACAAAACACTACTAGAACTAATAAAAGAATTCAGCAGATTGCAGGGTATAAGAACAATATACGAAATTTCATTGTATTTCTATATTCCAGCAAAAACAAACAAAGAAAAAAAACAAAAACAGAAATTGAAAGATTGGCCAAGATGGTGGGGTAGAAATACCCTAAGCTCACCTCCTCTCACAGGCACATCAACATCCCAACTATTTGCACAATGACCATTGATGAAAAACAATGGAACTTACAAGAAAATATGTACAACTAAAGATATAATGAAGAAACCACAACAAGACAGCCTGGAGGGGCAAAGTCACGTCCCATACACTCAGGTGGGCAATGCACAAATGGGGGAATAATTATAATTGCAGAGGTTCACCCAAATGAGTGAGAGGTCTGAGCCTCACATCAGACTCTCCAGGCTGTGGGTCCTGCACTGGGAAGATGAGCCCCCAAGGCATTCAGTTTAAGGGCCAGAGGGACTTATTTTCAGGAGTCCCAGAGGGCTGAGGGAAATAGAGACTTCACTCTTAAAGGGCACACACAAACTCTCACATACTCCAGAACCCAGGGCAGAAGCGGCAATTTGAAAGAAGCCTGGGTCAGACCTACCTGCTAACCTTGGAAAGCTTCCCAGAGAGGGAGGAGGCAACTGGAGGTCACCCTGGGGACACAGACACTGGCAGCAGCCATTTTGGGGAGCTCCTTCTACCACGTGGACACCAGTGCTGGCAAGCACAATTCTGGAATCCTCCCTCTAGCTTCTTAGCCCCAGAACCCAGCCCCATCCTGTCCAATGGTCTGTAGGTGCCAGTGCTGGGGTGCCTTAAGACTCCCTGAGGCCCCAGCCACCTCTTGATGTAGCCCTGCCCATTAAAGGGCCAAGACCCTGGCCTCACATACCAGTACACAGGCATTAGAACCGAGGACCCCAGGGCTCTCCAGCTAGAGACCCTGGGACCCACCTCCACCCACTAGCAGCCCAGACTCTGACTGGGACTGGCTGGGCCCTGGCCATGCCCACCAGCAAGTCAACTCACCCACCAGCAGGCAGACACCAGCCACAAGAAAACCACAGTCCTGCAGCCTGCAGAACCAGCCCACCCACTAGCACACCAGATCCTGCCCCAGGACAAGTTGGGCCACAGCCCTGTCTACTGGAAGGCCAATACAACTTTTAAGACACCCCAGGACTTACAGCCAACTATATCAGGAACCAGGCCCACCCACCAGCAATCCAGCACCAGCTCTGGGAACCCTGGGCCCTACAAACATAGCCCAGGACCCAGTTCTGCTGCCAGTAGGCCAGCACTAGCTGCAGTACCAGGCTTAACTCACCAGTGGGCAGGAAATAGCATCGGAATCTCCTGGACCCAGACTCCACCCACCAGTATCCTAGCACTAGACCCATAATCCCCCAGGGTTCTGCACCCAGCTGACTCTTGACCTGGTCCTACCAACCAGCAGCTGGCAGCCTCCACACAAGGCAAGACCTGGCAACCAACCAGACTGGGGACCTTAAAAGATCCCTCCCTTCACCACACAGTTAGCCTGCCACAACAGAAAAACCCAAGCAGCCTTCATTGGAGCAACCCCAAGAGCATATAGCTCTGGTAATGAGGGGAATGTGTGCTACAATGCATAGGCCACAAAAGGCCACTTCTCCAAGGTCAGGAAACCTAACAAACCCACCAGATACATAAAAATAAAAACAGCAAGTTAGGCAAAATGAGTCGACGGAGAAACATATTCTAAACGAAGGAACAAGAAAAAAAAACAGAAAAAGAACTAAGTGAAGTGGAGATAGGCAATCTACCCATGAGAGTTCAGGGCAGTGATCGTAAAGACGTTTAAAGAAATCAGGATAAGAATGGATGCACAGTGTGAGAAGATAGAAGTTTTTAACACAGAGTTAGAAAATAAAAAGAATAACCAAAAAGAGGTAAGAATACAATAACTGAAATGAAAAATACATTAGAAGGACTCAACGGTAGACTAAATGATATAGAGGAACAGATCAGTGAGCTGGAAGAAAGAGTAGTGGAAATCATTGATGTTGAACGCAAAAAAAGAAAAAAAGAAAGATATGAGGACAGTTTAAGAGACTTCTGAAGCAACATAAAGCACACTAATGTTAGCATTATAGGGATCCCAGAAGGAGAAGAGACAGAGAATGGGGCTGAGAACATAACTGAAGACATAACAGCTGAAAATTTCCCTAACCTAGGAAAGGAAACAGACGTCCAAGTCCAGGAAGTGCAAGAGTTCCATATACGATTAACCCAAAGAGGAACACACCAAGACACATTGTAATTAAAATGGCAAAAATTAAAGATAAAGAGAGATTATTAAAAGCAGCAAGGAAAAACATGCTACATACAAGGAAACTCCTGTAAGGCTATCAGCTGACTTTTCAGCAGAAACTCTGCAAGCCAGAAGGGAGTGACATGATATATTTAAAGTGATTAAAGGGAAAAACCTACAACCAATAATACTCTACCCTGCAAGGTTCTCATTCAGATTTGATGGATAGATCAAAATCTTCATAAACAAGAGCTAAAAGACTTCAGCATCACCAAACCACCTTTATGACAAATGTTAAAAGAACTTCTCTAAGTGAAAAAGAAAAGAGCACAACAAGAAACATGAAAATTGCAATGGAGAAAACTCACTGGTAAATGCAAACATACAGTAAAGGTACAAAATCATCCATTCACAAAGCTAGTAGGAAGGTTAAAAGACAAAAGAAGTAAAATCATCTATATCCACAATAAGCTGTTAAGAGATACAGAAACCAATTAGATGAAAATATGATATCAAAAATAGCAATCATAAAGGGAGAAGAGTAAAAATGCATGTTTCTTAAAATGCATTTGAAATTAAGAGCAGCTTAAAACAATCACATATATATATAGATTGCTATATATAAACCTCATGGTAACAACAAACCAAAAATCTATAATATATACACATACACAAAAGAAAAAGGAATCCAAGCGTAACACTAAAGATAGTCATCAGATCCAAGGCCAAAAGAAGAAAGGAACAAAAGAGACCTAAAATAAAACACCCCAAAACAATTTTTAAAATGACAATAAGAACATACATATCAATAATTACTTTAAATGTAAATGGACTAAATGCTCCAATCAAAACATAAAGAGTGGGTGAATGGATATAAAAACAAGACCCATTCATACAATGCCTACAAGAGACTTTAGATGTAAAGAAACATACAGACTGAAAGTGAGGGGATGGAAAAATGTATTCCATAAAAATGGAAATCAAATAAAGCCAGGATAGCAATACTCATATCAGACAAAATAGACTTTATTTTTTTGATGGACATTTGATTTATTTGCAGTTTTTGGCTGTTATGAATACATCTTTATGATTATTCTTATATATTTTCCTAAACCCCAATGCATTTATATTTTAAGTATAAAATATATACAGAACAGTTCAGGGATTATTACAGACATTCATGTATCACCACCCACATTTAATAAAAGTTAACATTTTGCCATATTCAGTTTTTTTCTAAAGAAAGTTTACAGATTTAGTTGAAACTCACTCTGTATCCATCTCCACTTCTATTCTTCACCTCTCATACTTCAGAATTAACCACTCCGAAGTTTGAATCCTTTCTGTGTTTTGTTTTGGTTTGGTTTTTGCAGTACACGGGCCTCTCACTGTTGTGGCCTCTCCCATTGTGGAGCACAGGCTCCGGATGTGCAGGCTCAGCAGCCATGGCTCACGGGCCTAGCCGCTCTGCAGCATGTAGGATCTTCCCGGACCGCGGCACGAACCTGTGTCCCCTGGCATCAGCAGGCAGACTCTCAACCACTGCACCACCAGGGAAGCCCCTTTCTGCGTTTTTATGTGTTTGATAATATGTATGTATGAATGGATTTTTCATGAATATGCGAGATATTTGTTGGGTACTTTCCATCTGGAAAGTCATGTCTTACTTCCAATAATTTTTTCTTGGATTATTTAACTGAGAATTTGCTCCTTTCAGTTTTCTCCATTCTCTCTTTCTGGAATTCCTCTTATTCAGATGTTGGGCCTCCTGGATTCATCCTCTTATAAAATAGATTTTAAAATAAAGACTGTTACAAGAGACAAAGAAGGACACTACAAAACGATCAAGGGATCAACCCAAGAAGAAGATATAACAATTATATATATATATATATATATATGTATGTATGTATCCAACAAAGGAACACCTAAATACATAAAGCAAATATTAACAGACATAAAGGGAGAGATAAATATGAACACAATAATAGCAGGCAACTTTAACACCCTACTTACATCAGTGGACAGATCATCCAGAAAGAAAATCAATAAGGAAACTGGCCTTAAATGACATGTTAGAAAAAATGGAGTTAAAAGATATATAGAGAAAGAACATTGCATTTAAAAGCAGCATAATACACATCCTTTTTAAGAGCACATGAAACATTCTCCAGGATAGATCACATGCTAGGCCACAGAATAAGGCTCAGTAAATTTAAGAAATTTGAAATCATATAAAGCATTTTTTTCTGACCACAATGAGACTAGAAATCAACTATAAGAAAAAAATGCAAAAAACACAAACATGTGGAGGCTAAACAATATGCTAGTAAACAACCAATGAATCACTGAAGAAATCGAAGTGGAAATCAAAAAATATCTGGAGACAAATGAAAACTAAAATACAATGATCCAAAATCTATGGGATGCAGCAAAAGCCTTTCTAAGAAGGAAATTTATAGCAATACAAGGTTACCTCAGGAAACAAGAAAAATCTCAAATAAACAACCTAACCTTACACCTAAAGGAGCTAGAAAAAGAACAAAAAAATCCCCAAAGCTAGTAGAAGGAAAACAATCATAAAGATCAGGGCAGAAAGAAATGAAATAGAGGCCAAAAAAACCACACACAATAGAAAAGATCAATGAAACTAAGAGGTGATTGTTTGAAATGATGAACAAAATTGATAAACCTTTAGCCAGACCCATCAATAAAAAAAAAAGAGAGGGCCACAATCAATAAAATCTGAAATGAAAAAAGAGAAGTGACAACTGACACCAAAGAAATACAAAGTATCATAAGAGTACTATGAACATCTATATGTCAATAAAATAGACAACCTACAGAAGAAATGGACAAATTCTGAGAAATGTGCAATCTCCTAAGACTGAATCAGGAAGAAATAGAAAATATGAACAGACCAATTACCAGTAATGAAACTGAACCAGTAACAAAAAAACTCCTAACAAACAAAAATCTAGGACCAGATGGCTTCACAGGTGAATTCTACCAAGCATTTAGAGGAGAGTTAACACATGTCCTTCTCAAACTATTCCAAAAAATGGCAGAGGAAGGAACACTTCTGAGCTCATTCAATGAGATCAGCATTACCCTGATACCAAAACCAAAGATATCACCGAAAAAAAGGAAATTACAGGCCAATATCACTGATGAACATTGATTCAAAAATCCACTACAAAGTATTAGCAAACCAAATCCAAAAATAGATCAAAAGGATCATACACCATGTCAAGTGGGATTTATGCCAGGGATGCAAGGATTTTTTTAATATCCACAAATAGATCAAGATCAATGTGATATACCACATTAACAAATTGAAGAATAATAGCCATATGATCACTTCAATAGATGCAGAAAAACATTTTGACAAATTTCAGCATCGTTTTTTGATAAAAACTCCAGAAAGTGGGCACAGAAGGAGCATACCTGAACACAATAAAGACCATATGACAAGCCCATGGCTAACGTCATACTTAATGGTGAAAATCTGAAAGCATTTCTTCTAACATCAGGAGAAAGACAAGGATGCCCACTCCTGCCACTTTAATTCAACACAGGATTGGAAACCCTGGCTACAGAAATTAGACAAGAAAAAGAAATAAATAGAATGAAAACTGGAAAGGAAGAAGTGGAACAGTCATTGTTTGCAGATGACATGATACTATACATAGAAAATACTAAAGACACCAGCAAAAAACTGCTACAGCTCATCAGTGAATTAAAGTTGCAGGTTACAAAATTAATAAACAGAAATCTATTGTATTTCTATACACTAACAATGAACTATCAGAAAAAGAAATTAAGAAAATGATCTCATTTATAATTGCATAAAAAAGAATTAAATGCCTAGGAATAAACATTCCTAAGGTGGTAAATGACCTGCATTCAGAAAACTATAAGAAACATGAAAGAAATTAAAGGTGACACAAACAGATGTAAAGCTACACTGTGTTCTTGAATTGGAAGAATTAATATCGGCAAAAGTGACCAGACTTCCCAAGACTCAATGCATCCCTATCAAAATACCAAGGGCATTTTTCAGAGAACTAGAACAAATAATTTTAAAATTTGTATGGAACCACAAAAGACCCTCAAGAGCCAAAACAATCTTGAGAAAGAAAAACAGCTGGAGGAATCATGCTCCCTGACTTCAGACTATACTACAAAGCTACAGTAATCAAGATAGTATAATACTGGCACAAAAACAGACACAGATCAATGGAACAGAATAGAGAGCCCAGAAATAAACCCATGCACTTACGGTCAATTAATCCACTACAAAGGAGGCAAGAATATACAATGGAGAAAAGACAGTCTCATCAATAAGTAGTGCTGGTAAACCTGAACAGTTCCATGTAAAGGAACGAAATTAGAACATTCTCTAATAACATAACAAAATAAGCTAAAAATGAATTAAAGACCTAAATGTAAGACCAGAAACCATGAAACTCCTAGAAAAAAACATAGGCAGAACACTCCTGAAAAAAATCATAGCATTATTTTTTTGGATCTGTCTCCCAAGGCAAAAGAAATAAAAGCAAAAATAAACAAATGGGACCTAATTAAACTTAAAAGCTTTGGCATGGGCTTCCCTGGTGGCGCAGTGGTTGAGAATCCGCCTGCCGATGCAGGGGATACGGGTTCGTGCCCCGGTCCGGGAAGATCCCACATGCCGCAGAGTGGCTGGGCCCGTGAGCCATGGCCGCTGAGCCTGTGCGTCCGGAGCCTGCACTCCGCAACGGGAGAGGCCACAACGGTGAGAGGCCCGCGTACCACCAAAAAAAAAAAAAAAAAAAAAAAAAAGCTTTGGCACAGCAGAGGAAACCATCAACAAACAAAAAGACAACCTGCAGAATGGGAGAAAATAATTTCAAATGATGCAACAAATAAGGAAATAATATCCAAAATATACAAACAGCTCTAACAACTCAACAGCAAAAAAACAAAGGACCCAATTTAAAAAACGGGCGGAAGTCCTCTATAGACATTTTTCCAAAGAATACATACAGAGGGCTAACAGGCACATGGAAAGATGCTAAACATCATTAATGATCAAAGAAATGCGAAATAAAACCACAATGAGATATTACCTCACACCTATAAAAATGGCTATCATCAAAAAGTGTACAAATAACAAATGTTGAAGAGGATGTGGAGAAAAGGGAACCCTCTTACACTGCTGGTGGGAATGTAAGTTGGTGAAGCCACTGTGGAAAACAGTATGGAGGGTTCTCAAATACAATGAATAGAACTACCATATAACCCAGCAATTCCACTCCTGGTTATTTATCTGGAAAAACAAAAGCAGTAGTTCAAAAATATACATACACTCCATGTAATAAAGATACACAGCAGCATTATTTACAATTGCTAAGATATGAAGCAACCTAAGTGTCCATCAACAGATGAATGAATAAAGAAGATGTGGTAATATACATACAGTGGAATACTACTCAGCTATAAAAAAGAATGAAATAATGCCATTTTCAACAACATGGATGGACCTGGAGGGTATTAGGCTAAGTGAAATAAGTCAGACAGAGAAAGACAAACACTGTATGATATCACTTATATGTGGAATCTAAAAAATAAAACTAGTGAATATAACAATAAAGAAACAGACTCACTGATATAGTGAACATATTAGTGGTTACTAGTGGGGAGAAAGAAGGGTGGAGGGGCAAGTAGGGGTGAGGAAATAAGGGGTGCAAACTACTATGTATGAATTAAATAAGATACAAGGAGATATTGTACAACAGAGGAATATAGCCAATACTTCATAATAACTACAAATGGAATATAACCTTTAAAAATTGTGAAACACTATGCTGTACATCTGAAACATATTGTATATCAACTATACTTCAATAAAAAATAAAATAAAAATAAACAGATATTGAAATTAAGAAAGCAATTCTATTTACAGTAACACTGAAAAATGTACTTAGGAAAAAAAATTTTGAAAACAAGTATAGGTTTCAACATTGAAACTATAAAATACTGCTGAAAGAAGTTAAAGAAGATCTACATAAATAAACACTCATTTCATGTTCTTAGACTGGAAGACTCAATATAGTCAAAATGGCAATTCTTCTAAAATTGATCCATTAAAAAAACTATGTAATCTCTATCAAAATACCAGGCTTTTATTGGTAGAAATTGGAAGTTAATCCTAAAATAAATGCAAAGCACAGAATAGTCAAAACATTTTGAAAAAGTATAATAAAGTTAGATGACAAACTAACCAATTTCAAAATTAACTATAAAGTCACACTAATCAAAACTGTGGTATTGGCAAAAGAAAAGGCATACAGATCAATAGAACAGAAATGAGGGCATAGGTATGAGAGTCCAGGAACAGATTAATTGATTTTCAACAAGATATCAAGTCAGTTCAATGCCGGAAATGACAACCTTGTCAACAAACAGTGCTGAGACAACTGCATGTCCATATGAAAAAACAAAGCAAACCTAATTAGACCCTTATGCATCACACAATATACATGTTAATTCAAAATGGATAATTACCTAAATGTTAGACATAAAACAAAATCTTCTAGAAGAAAACACAGGAGAAAAGCTTTGTGAGCTTTGAGGAAAAAGTTCTTAGGTAAGACACCAAAAACACAATTCATAACAAAAAAATTAATAAATTGGATTTCATAAAAACTTAAAACTTCTATACTTTAAAATACTCCATTTAGAAAATTAAAAGATAAGTCAAAGACTGGAAAAAATATTTGCAAATCAAATATTTAATCAAAACTTTGTACAAAAAAATTATAAAGAACTATTACAACTCAAGAATAAGAAAACAACTCAATTTTTTAAATGGGCAAATGATTTAAACAGACATTTCACCAGAAGAAGATATATGAATGGATAGTAAGCACAAGAAAAGATGTTAGTCATCATTAGTCATTAGAGAAATGCAAATTAAAACCACAGTGAAATATCATGACATACCCACAATAATGGTTATAACAGAAAGACAGATAATACCCAGTGTCAGAGAAGATGCAAAAAAACTAAATCCTTGTTCATTGCTGATATGATATTACAATGTAAGGAATGTAAAGTGGCATAGTCACTTTGGAAATCAGTATACCAGTATCTTACAAGATTTAAAAATACACTTATAGTATGACCCAGCAATTTCACTCCTAGGGATCTAGGCAAAGAATTAAAAACATATGTCCATAAAAGGACACGTACATGAATGTTCACAGCACCATTATTCATGATAATCCCACCCTGGAAACTATCTAAATGTCCAACAACTTTTGAATGGATAAACAAAATACTATTCAGAGATATAAAGGTACAAAATACTGATACATGCTAAAACATGGGTAAACAGCCCATCTAAATTCATCAAATGCAAAATACTACATTTTATATGATTTCCTTTACATAATGTCTAGAAAAGCCAAATCTGTAGAGACAGAAAGCAGAATATCATTGTCTATTGTACATTTTGATGTAATACCACTGACAAAAATTCTTTAAAATCCAACTTAATGTTATACAGTAGGAATGGCCACTTTGCACTTGCAACTGCCATTGTCATTGTGAAAAGGTATCAGATTAAAACATAAGTCAGTATTTTCAGATGATTTGCCCAATAGAATGATATTTAAATAAAAGACAGTTTTTAGTTTTAAAAATAACACATTTTTTACTACTTTCTACTATAGAACATTTTTCAAAAATGGAAAAGCTTTTTTAAAAATTCCTGTAATATTATCACTCTGAAAACTAGTATTTCCTTCCACGTCTTATGTTTTGAATAAAACATGGTAATATTAATAACTAGAATTTAATCCTACTATATTTTTATCCTTAATATCATATTTTAAGCATTTTTCCCATGCCTTTAAACATGCTTCAAACCTTATTTTTAATAGTCATATAACAACATAGCAGGTTCTGATTTCATTGAAAAATTTCTAAAAGTGGGATTTCTATTATGAAGAGTGTGAATATTTGCAAAGTTATTCATACACATAGTCAGTCTCCAAAAATAAGTAGACAGAGAGACAGATAAATACAAAGACTGGAACAGTTTATATTCGCACCAGAAATTAATTAAAGTACTCATTTGTCCTTAAAATTATGTTTTTTTTAAAATCACTGATAATTTAATAAGGAAAAGTTATTGCCTGTTTTTAATTAACATTTAATTATTATATGATGGAATTTTGATGATCTAGCTAAGCAAGTATTACTCTGATGACAGTCTTGAAAACTTTCAAGTTTTAACTCTTGCCTGTTTAATTCTGTGATCGAGAATTTTAGATACATCTTTTGTTAAAAATTCTGCATACGTAGAAAGACAACTAAATGCACGAATGATTGAGCCTGGAAGAAAGTGTAAAATCCTTCTACTATACTCATAACTGCCCTTCAAGGCACAGTCAATTGTTACTTTCTTGAAGACTCTGGAAGCAATCTGCTCTTCCACTTTATATATCCCTGAAATTTTTATCTGTTCCTTTCCTGTTATACCAGATTCACTTAAAAAATATATTTTAGAGGAAAAGTTGACATGAATTACCAGAAATGCAGACACTTGATGTGCTCTCTTTTAAGACTATCTTCCCTCTAAACTGTTCCTCACAAAGAGATGTACTGAATTTCTGTGGTAATTACTGATCCAATTAGTAAGTCAGGGTTACATACCTAACAAAAGTAGAAAAGCGAATGGTTAACACAAATCTTAAGGTATGTAGAAATACAGATCCATCGCCATTTCAAAACTCCCCAGATGCATAAGCAAGGAAAACATGTATTCAGGGGATAGTATGATGGTATTTTTTAGCTGCTTCTTATACTGATTAACTTTTGCCTCTTATTGTTGCCAGTTGAGTGAATCTGGGTGGAATACAAGAGTTAGTGTACTTTTCAAAGGTAAGAAATTTTCCAATGGTAATTTTCCATTATTCCATAATTCTCTTTTTAAAATAAGGGTTAGTATAGTACTGTATATGATGCAGTTTTATTTTTATTCCACACAAACTTATTGAATATCAGGAACTACCTGAAGCATTAAATACAAAGATAAGACATAGTTCCAGCCATTTAGGGAACTTATATTCTATAAGTTTAATATTTATATTAGCAAATATTCTGCTGACTTCAAGAGGGTCTTGTGTTGGTCAAAAAAAAAAAAAAGAAAGAAAAAGGATGTCATTCTGTTTCTTATTGCAATGTTCCTGTGAAAGGAGTCAGTTCACTTGCTCTTGGCTGCTTTATGCCAAGTTTCTTAAAATTGCAGCATATTATTCTATTTAGATAATTTCTCATTGTAACTACACTAGTCAGATTATTTGCTTAATAATTATTTGACAATATTTTAAATTTGCTATTGGGAAATAGATTGAAGCAATATTTAAAACAAAATTTCAAAGAACATCATTACATTTTGTCTTATTAGTAATTGCTCTAAGTTCTATATTGCAGAAATAATTTCAGTACAACTAATTTAGTTTGCTACTTATTCTTTTCTTAGCAAAATTAAAAACAAAGTTTTTCCAATATAGCTCCCCTTAGTAAATTTTTACTTAGTACGGCCAGATTTAAAATATATGTAACATACTTCAAAATGCAATGTTAAGATGCAATGTTTTAAAAATAATTGACATTTTCACGAATTTTGTATCATTTAAGTTTTTGCTTGATAACTTTTGTTTATAAGTTGTATTTGTATTTTATAAGTTCATCTTGATGTTTTAAGTTTCCACCTTAACACCAAGGAAAGAATCTGAGTAAGTACAATCCCATTTGCTAAAAGTTTAGATAAACAATACTAATCTTGACAACTAAAAGTCTAAAGGAATAGACTCGTTGATTCACAAATATTTTCCTTCTTTCACTTAAGCCTTTTACCAATAGCAAAAGGGTTTTTTTCTTACAAGAAAGAAAATTCTCCCAGAAAAATAAATTATGACATAAAATAAGTATCAAGATAAGTATCATGAATAATTGACAGCTAAGCATTCTCTCAAGGGAAAATTCAATTATATATTTTAGTAACTCTATTTATACATCTAATATCAATTCTAAACATGAATGTTTGCTTGAATCATCTGCTTTTATTATTAATTAAACATTATGCAGTTGAAATTCCCACATCTTACATTCTACAACAGAAAAGGACTGGTCATATTTTGAGCAGCCATAATCAAGGTGCTAAGACTAATTTAAGCTAAGAACTGATTATTATTTATAATAGAATGATAAGATATTACTAGTTTCTGAATATGGAAATAACATGGCACTCCTTCGATACATGCTAAGAGTTAAGGAATTTCTGCTCTTTTTATAGTGTTCTTAGGTAACAGTAATAAGAGAATATAGAGCAGGGAAAATGCTAGTCTATTAAAAAGAAAGAATTCGTTAGTTTCATTGGAATGTCCATTTAGATAAACTGTGAAATAGTTATTGTAAAAGATTAGTGTAAAACCTAAAAATAGAAATGGTTCCTTAACAAATGCAAACAGAAGTAGCCAAAGTTTAAAAGGAATTAATATAGGAAACTTGATTATTTAAATTATTTAGGCCATTACTTTTACATTTTCTTTTCAATGACATAACTATCTTTTTCTTACCAAATATGAGAGGTGACTTGTGGTAAAGACATTAAGATCTGGAGTAGCCTGTCAGAGTTCAACCAGCTTGGTGAATTTGAGAAGCCACTTAATTCTCTACACCTCAGTTTCCTTCTCATCAAGACTGAATGATAATAGCATCTATTCCATCTATTTGTGGTGAAGATGAAATATGTTATTACATGTAAAACATTTAGATTAGTGCCTCAGCACATAGTAAGTACTCAATAAAAATAGTATAAAATATATACATATACTGTTTTAGCTAGCTCAGGCTGCTATAACAAAATATGACAGACTGGGTGGTTTAAACAGCTGTGAGTTTATTTCTCACAGTTCCAGAGTCTGGGAAGTCCAAAATCAAGGTGCTCATAGGTTAGGGGTCTGGTAAGGGCCCTCTTCCTGATTTACAGAGGACTGTCTTCTCCTTACATCCTCATGTACCCTTTCCTTGGTATAAGGGAAGAGATAGAGATCCCCTATCTCTTTCTCTTTTTACAAGGGCATTAATTTCGTCATGAGGGCCCTACCTTCATGACCTAATCTAACCTTAACTACTTCTCAAAGGCCCCACCTGCAAATACAATTACATTGCTAATTAGGGCTTCAACATATGAATTTGAGGTGGATAAACGTTCAGTCCATGGCATATACATATATGTGATGTATGTATATGACATAAATAATAAGATATGTAAATAAGAATGGAGGAATATTCCTTTGAACTAGAAAGTACAATTTCATTAATGTGTATGCACTTAGTACAATATGTAGAATAATTGTTATTCTTCAATAACAATTATTGAACAAAATGTATAACAAGTATATATTTGTATATAATTCTCATAATCTGACTCAGTTTTGCTCTTAAATTTTAGTTTAAAACTTTATTGGACTTCCCTGAAAGCACAGTGGTTAAGAATCCACCTACCAATGCAAGGGACACGGGTTTGAGACCTGGTCTGGGAAGATTCCACATTCCGTGGAGCAACTAAGCCCGTGCACCACAACCACTGAGCCTGTGCTCTAGAGCCCATGAGCCACAACTACTGAGCCCGCGTGCCACAACTACTGAAGCCTGCGCACCTAGAGCCAGTGCTCCACAACAAGAGAAGTCACCACAATGAGAAGCCAGCACACCATAACAAAGAGTAGCCCCCACTCTCCACAACTAGAGAAAAGCCCACGTGCAGCAACGAAAACCCAATGCAGCCAAAAATAAATAAATAAATTTATAAAACAAGCCAAAAAGAAAACTTTATTAAAAATATTAATTTAACTGACTTAAAAATACTTCTTTCTATTGAATCATCCTCTTAAGGCTTATAAAAGATGATACCCACATGGTTGACTAAATATCTGACTTTCCACTGGATATAATCTAAGTTCCATAATAAGATAAAAAATATACACTTGTATCAGAATAACTGTACTTGCACAAGGTAAGTATGATACATTATGGCATCTTCTATATAGGCCATATCATTAATATGGCTACAAGTAAAATTCAAAATCTTCAAAGCACAAAAAACGTTAGAAATATTTCATGACAGATTATGCTATTAAATCACACTTACAGAGGGTTCAGCAATCCACAGGCCAGACAGAAGTAATGACACTTGGCATCAAAGTGTCAAAAGATTCACCTGATAAGGAAAAAATAACTCCATTTTATTTAAGCAGGGGGTCAATGTTCAGCAAGCTTTTCCTCCCTGGAAGGGTAATGATTTCAATGCAATTACCCCTCAGCTGTCAGAACCCAAAGGTCAGATTTGACCATTTGCTATTTTTAAATGCACTCACTGGGCCTACCAGCTAGACTGAAATTTGCAGTAACTATACAACTAATTTTGAGTGCTGGTAAGAAAGGAGGAAATCATGAAACAGAAACTGTAAGTTAACCTGTGAAATGGAGGTCAGTAGCAAACGTAATGTGCTAGGTGGTTTTGAAATATTAAAGTTTGGAAACTGAAATTCTACTATTACTTACCTCCAGTTAATAAGAAGGTAAACAACTTTATCTAATCTACCAGAGAATCATAAAAAATTATATTTTCCCCAAATTACTCTTAACTTTCAAAGAACTTTTGTTTGTTTTACTGTTTCATTGTCTTTTTCTTTCTGTAACCTCAAGCAGATTGCTTATTCCTTCTCAGAGTTAATTTCTCTATGTAGCCCATAAAGAATTTCAATCTCCCTCACAAATTTCCTGAGGTATTAATTCCATAAGATACTTAGGTTATTAGGTTGTATCCAATTTTTTACAACCAGTAATTTGAAGGGTCCCTCCTCTTCATGGGTTAAGGTGTAATTAGCCCTTCCACTGAGACACAAACATCTATCTGACCCAAACTTTTACTTTCCTACAGGTGAAGGGGTTCCCTACCCTCTTTTTCTTGCTGGACATATTTACAGCTTTATTGAGGTATAATTTACATTACATAAAATTCACTTATTATATGTGCATAAATTGATGGATTTAGGGAATTGCACACAGTTATGTAAACATCCCTATCAAGATGCAGAATAATTCCAGCACCGTAAAACATTTCCTTTGTCCCTTAGAGTCAATCACCTCCCCTGACTGTGACCCCAGGTAAATAGGATGCAGACTGAAAATGGTATAATGTTAGTGGAAAAGGTATGATCTTAGCCTAAGGCTTCATGTTTTTTAAATCTTGCTTTACATTGGAAAGAGTGCATGTGTTTATTAAATCCTTTGAGTTGAAATGAAGAGAAAGACTGGATAAATAATAGGGGTTTACTGAAAGGGTAAACAGCAGCTCTCCTCTAATATTTGGCCATCGGGTATCTCCCTCTATATCCATCCCTCTCACAGTGCTTTGGTCAGTGACACTGCTAGCAGCATTGTCTTTTACTCCTCTCGATATGTATTGATGTTGAGGTTGCTTGGTTTCTTCTGTCATTACTGGTTCAGATGCTGTCAGGTCTTGGGTTTCTTTGGACTGACTGGCCAGTGGGAAGAGTGAGGAGAGTTTGCTGCAATCTTTGACTTTACCATTAACTGCTTCCACTACATTCCTGGATATTTCTCTCTACACTCTTCTCCACCAACCAGCCAGTCTCCTCTGCACCTTCCAGTCTTAATTCCAGGAGAAAATAGGCTGATTGATTTAACTAAATATGTTCCACACTTAAAATATCTGAAGGAATATAAATTCTTGATAGGTTAAGTGGTATTTCTAAAATAAAAAGAAATATTTTCAACTACATTTTTCTTACAATGATTCTGTATAAGAAACATTTTTGCTTTTTCACATCTGGAAAGTTCTCAACCAATGTCATGTATCTAGAACCTGTCATACAAGGATACCTCACATATCACTGTCCAGTATATAGTCTGCCTTAAGGTAAAGTCCATACAAGGATACCTCACATATCACTGTCCAGTATATAGTCTGCCTTAAGGTAAAGTCCATATTCTTAGTCCACCAGTGACCAACACTGCCCAAATCATACAGTAGGACGTCTTCTCTGAACAGAGAGGCTGTTTGTGAGGAAGAGTTACTGAGCACTATTGAATGTCTGACACAATAAATATTTATGTGTGTTTGCATATGTACACACATATGACACCACACCACCACACATTTGAAACTGATAGCATTTTGCCTGCTCATTTTAATGTATGGAGAAATGTTCTAAGTGAATGTGGAGACCTAATCTACAGTAAGTGACAGTAATCTATACCTTTGTAAAGTCTGGACATTTGTCACCTTGATACTTCTATTCTGAATTATGAAAATAATGCCTGAAAAAATAAATCATGGTGTATATTCAATGGTAAACATATATAATAATATGTTAAAACCTAACTTTGTACAGTTCTAGTTAGAGAAATTGTGATACAGTAGGTGCTAACCAGCAGCCTTGACAATCATTTCTTAATAGATCTGTAGGTTCATGTCTAGCAGACTCTAAGAGAACTGTTCCCAGACATACAGTTTGGGTAAATGTAGTGTGGGGCCTGAGGTTCTATATTTGTAAAAATTTTCTAAGTGACTCAAGTGTGTAGCCATGTTTGCATATCACTGGCCTAGGAAATCACTGTAGTCACTTGGACTCATTTCATTCACTTTTACCTGGTTTGAACTCCCCAAATGAAGCTAAATCATGGCTTAATCTTTCTGGTGATCAGCCCCAGTCTAGGATCCCACGAAGAGTTGCCTCATTAGAACAAAAAATTCTGTCACTCAGAAAATGTCAAGGGATTTAGGAGTCCTGTGTCTGATGTGCCTATAATATAGGAAATTATAAGGGTTCTAGGAGCTCTATGTCAAGATCAAATATTAGAACAAAAGCATCTCCTAGTACCCCTACTCATAAGGTTTTAGGAGAGCTATATCAGAAATGAGGGGCATAGACCAATATACATTTCTTATTATTTCACAGTTCACTAACTCTGGGCATTATAAATGAGAATAAACTTAAAATAATTTAAACAGTATATGGATAAGCTACATTTGCCTGTTTACTAATAATTACTTTCATTTATTTAATGATTTTACTATATTCAGGGTACTTTAATTAAGAGCTTCACTTATACTACCTTATTTAAATTTCACACAATCCTATGACTAAGCCATATTTATTATGTTTACATTACAGATGGAAAACAAAGACATGAAAAATTAAGAAACTGCCCCAAGTTCACATAACCTTGATAGGGCTGGGCAGTCTGATGCCAGGGCTCATACTCATAAGAAGATGCTGCCTCAATTTATATAATACTTATTAACAATGTTACATACCTAACAATTAACTTGGGCACCGAGGTAATTAATTAAATTTACTACATAAAACTGAAAAGTAGTCTTGTTTCATCACAAAGCATAGCCCTCTTCACTAACAACTAATAAACACATCTAGTCAATATGGTTAGAGTGGAGTTTCTATCCAAGGTCCTGGATCCCATACTCCTGTCTCTGACTTGCATTGTCTGCTTATTGAACCACATGCTAACTTTTGATGATAGTCAACAGGAGCTTTCAGATCTCCTCTGCAGTGCTCACTTCAGATTATTAAAGGGTAAGGTTTGCAATTCTTACCAAGAAAAGTTTCCACAACTGCTGCAATTACTGTTTTATTGTCATTATGGTTAATTTTGATTAAAGGTGAGTAAGGGTTAATAAAACCCATCCCCTTCTGCATGAAAATCTGATATTTGGTTAACTTTCTAACTCAGTTTTTTTTGAACTGATAAATATAGAATATTGACATTGTTATTGGGATATTTTACTTGTAGTAAAAATGATCTCTGACTGGTAGATTGCATCTGGACTTTATAAACTATAAATACTTTGTGGAAAGCCATAATTTTAGGCATGTTCTGGTTCTCATAATTAGGCATGTCACATATGCCACATAACACTCTGGCTCAGAGTCTCATCTGATCTAGAGAACTGTCCAACCCTGAAGGAATTTGGATTTGCCATTATGAGTTATCTTTCATCCATGGTAGGGTTTTTGTTATATTATCGGACTTGAGATTGGAGACAGACTTAGTGGAGCACTCTTATCAAAACTAGACCCCAAGAGAAAAAAAAAAGTTTTAAGAAATTTTTTCTTTCCTTTCTCTTTTTTGGACGTACATTTGCCATATCTAATGACTTCATTATCTTACACATATAAAGCTACAGCATGAAATTTAGAATGGTTTAGAATAGCAAGAATCGGTATAAATGGTCATACTAAAAATTTAAAGTATAGCATGTTTCAAAGCTTTTAAAAATTACTTTGACATGTCTGAGATGAATTCAGTTACTTTTAATAAAATTTATTTTTCTCATAGTTCTCAATATCAATCCAGAATGAAATAGCAGTTAAACACATTTTTGTCCAATTTCATCAAATACTTCTAATAAATTTTAAAGAAGAAGAAGCTTAGGGTTAGGACTAGTGAATTCAGCAAAATTACACTGAGTAGATCCAGTTACTCTCAATAGAACACCATTTTAAGGGAAAGAAGTAACAAGAAGTACCCTGTTATTTAGAGAACAGTATAAATTCATAGTGGAAAAAAATCAGACCCATCCATTCTATCAGTTGTTGTAATTCTATCACTTTGCATATATTCACCTAGTCTTAGACAACTGTAAAACTATTTATCTTAGAAACAGAATTCAAATTACTAAACAGAGTATTTCCCTCCAGTATAAATCAACTCAATATTTATGAACTCCATTTTAATAAGTAAATTTGTTCAATATGCAGATTAAATTCCAATGTTAATTAACATCTTTCTAGAAAACCCTAAATAATACTATTCAGAGTTTAAATTATAATTTATATGAACACTGATTTCTATTTTGATAAATTATTTTCTCATAGCAACTTGCATTTTAATTGGATGGGTAATGGTTTTATGTAACCAAGAATTTTAGCTGTGGAAAATTGAGCCACTAAAACTTAAAACATAAAAGAGAAGTACAAGGTTTAAGTTGAATTAACTAAGGGAGGTGATGAGTGGCTAGAAGTAGAAGGATTAAAGAGACAGAGAAACAGAAAGAGGTTTTTGGTAAGAGACAAAAAGAACCAGAGACGCATGCAGGTTGCCCAGCAGTGGGACTGTGAGAGGGGAAGAATTTTAAATTCCTTACTCCTGAGTAAAATATACACTATGGACAAAGCCAAGAGCATCATTAAATTGCCTAAGGCAATGGGCCCTCTTTGGTCTGTCCTAGAATCTGGGCACAAACAGCTAGTGATGAAGAATAGGAAGAAGAAACTATTAAAAAAAGAAAAAGTTGACTACTCCAGTTTAAACAATGGCCCATACTCAGCCATAAAAAAGGAACGAAATAATGCCATTTGCAGCAACATGGATTGACCTAGAGATAATCATACTAAGTGAAGTAAGTCAGACAAACATCATATGATAACACTTATTTGTGGAATCCAAAAAAATGATATAAATGAACTTACAAAACAGAAACAGGTTCACAGACATAGAAAACAAGCTTATGGTTACCAATGGAGAAAAGCAGGGGGAGAGGTAAATTAGATTAAGAGATACACACTACTATATACAAAATAGATAAACAAGGACTAACTGTATAGCACACCAGAAACTAACACAGCATTGTAAATCAACTATTCATCAATAAAAAAATTTTAAAAGAATAAAATAAAAACAATGGCCCAGCTCAGTGGCTCCTTGCTTAAAATCAACAGAGGTGAAGCCGGCAGATTTTCAGCTAGGAGACATCAGTGTTGGGGTTGATGATACTATACTAAAGGCATCTTTCAGGCAGTTGCCTAGAGCACTGAGGAAAGTGGCCCTCAACTCGGGCAATAGCTAGAAGCTAAGAATGCAAAGGCATTACGAAAGAAATAATATATTTATTAATAGTTAACACTGCAGCAGCACTTGCCAAATTAATGCAATTTAGGGAATTTTTGTTATTTATGTTATTTTTGTTATTTATGACTGTTCCCCACAGATTCCAGGTATAATCAATTAATTAGGTCAGAGATCTTTTTAATTCCCTGACTCCTAACATGCTAATAATTCCCAGCATGAGAAGATGTGTAACATGAGACAGGCACAGGTTGCTAATGGAGCATAGGAAGGCAAGGATAATAGCAGGATTTAGAGCAGCAGTTCCCAAACTTTAATAAGCATATGGATCAACTGGAGATCTTGGTGAAAAGCAGATTCTTTTTTAAATTTAATTTTTATTTTATATTGGAGTATAGCTGATTTACAATATTGTGTTAGTTTCAGGTATACAGCAAAGTGATTATTATACATGTAGGTATATCCATTCTTTTCCAGATTCTTTTCACATATAGGTTATTACAGAATATTGAGTAGAGTTCCGTGTGTTATACAGTAGGTCTTTGTTGATTATCTATTTTGTATATAGTAGTATGTATATGTTATTCCTGAACTACTAATTTATTCCTCCCCCACCCACCCCCCGCCACATTTCCCCTTTGGTAACCTTAAGTTTGTTTTCAAACTCTGCAAATCTGTTTCTCTTTTGTAAATAAGTTCATTTGTATCTTGTTTAGATTCCACAAATAAGTGATATCAAATGATACTTGTCTTTTTCTGATTTATTTCACATAGTGTGAGAATCTCTAAGTCCATCCATGTTGCCGCAAATGGCATTATTTCATTTTCTATGGCTGGGTAGTATTCCATTGTATATATGTACCACATCTTCTTTATCCATTCCTCTGTCTATGGACATTTAGGTTGCTTCCATGTCTTGGTTACTGTAAACACTGCTGCATTGAACATTGGGGTGCAGGCATGTTTTTGAATTATGGCTTCTTCTGGATATATGCCTAGGAGTGGGATTGCTGAATCATTTGGTAGTTCTATTTTTAGTTTTTTTAAGAAACCCCCATAGTGTTCGCCATAGTGGTTGTACCAATTTACATTCGCACCAAAAGCGTAGGTGGGTTCACTTTTCTCTATACCCTCTCCAGCATTTATTGTTTGTAGAATTTTTGATGATGGCCATTATGACTCATGTGAGGTGATACCTCACTGCAGTTTTGATTTGCATTTCTCTAATAATTAGCAATGTTGAGCATTTTTCATGTGCCTTTTGGCCATCTATACGTCTTCTTTGGAGAAAGGTTTATTTAGAACTTCTATCTATTTTTTGATTGGGTTGCTTTGTTTTTTTTTATATTGAGTTGTTTGTATATTTTGGAGATCAATCACTTGTCAGTCACTTCACTTTCAAATATTTTCTCCCTTCCTGTGGGTTATCTTTTTGTTTTGTTAATGGTTTCCTTTTCTGTGCAAAAGTTTTTAAGTTTAATTAGGCCCCATTTGTTTTTGTTTTAATTTCATTACCCAAGGATGTGGATCCAAAAAGCTGTTGCTGTGACTTATGTCAAAAAGTGTTATGCCTATGCTTTCCTCTAAGAGTTTTATAGTATCCAGACTTACATTTAGGTCTTTAATCCATTTTGAGTTTATTTCTGTATATGGTGTTTGGGAGTGTTCTAATTTCATCCATTTCCATGTAGCTGTCCAGTTTTCTAGCACCACTTATTGAAGACACTGTCTTTTCTCCATTGTATATTCTTTCCCTTTTGTCATAGATTAGTTGACCAGAAGTGTGTGGGTTTATCTCTGGACTTTCTATCCTGTTCCATTGATCTATATTTCTGTTTTTCTGCCAGTACCATAATATTTTGATGACTGTAGCTTTATAGTATAGTCTGACGTCAGGGAGCCAGATACCTCCAGCTCTGTTTTTCTTTCTCAAGATTGCTTTGGCTATGTGTGTGTGATCTTTTGTGGTTCCATACAAACTGTAAAATTTTTGTTCTAATTATGTGAAAAATGCCATTGGTAATTTGATAAGAATTGCACTGAATCTGAAGATTGCTTTGGTTAGTATAGTCATCTTCACAATATTTATTCTTCCAATCTAAAAACATGGTATATTTCTCCATGTGTTTGTGTCATCTTTGATTTCTTTCATCAGTATCTTATAGTTTTCTGAGTACAGGTCTTTTGCCTCCTTAGGTAGGTTTATTACTAGGTATTTTATTATTTTTGGTGTGATGGTAAATGGGATTCTTTAATTTCTCTTTCTGAACTTTCATTGTTAGTGTATAGAAATGGAAGATATTTCTGTGTATTAATTTTATATCCTGCAACTTTACCAAATTCATTGAAGAGCTCTAGCAGTTTTCTGGTAGCATCTTTAGGATTTTCTAAGTATACTATCATGTCATCTGCAAACACAGTTTTACTTCTTTTCCAATTTGGATTCCTTTTATTTCTTTTTTCTTCTCTGATTGCTGTGGCTAGGACTTCCAAAACTATGTTGAATAATAGTAGCAAGAGTGGACATCTTTTCTTCTTCCTGATCTTAGAGGAAATGCTTTCAGTTTTTCACCTTTGAGAATATTTACTGTGGGTTTGTTGTATATGGCCTTTATTACGTTTGAGGTAGGTTCCCTCTATGCCCACTTACTGGAGAGTTTTTATAATAAATGGGTGTTGAATTTTGTCAAAAGGTTTCTCTGCATCTATTGAGATGATCATATGGTTTTTATTCTTCAATCTGTTAATGTGGTGTATCACACTGATTGATTTGCAGATATTGATAAATCCTTGTATACCTGGGGAAATCCCACTTGATCATGGTGTATGATCATTTTAATGTATTATTGGATTTGGTTAGCTAGTATTTTGTTGCGGATTTTTGCGTCTAAGTTCATCAGTGATATTGGCCTGTAATTTTCTTTTTGTGTGTGTGTTATCTTTGTCTCGTGTTGGTATCAGGGTGATGGTGGCCTCATAGAATGAGCTTGGAAGTGTTCCTTCCTCTGCAATTGTTTGTATTAGTTTCAGAAGGATGTGTTATCTCTTCTCTAAATGTTTGATAGAATTCACCTGTAAAGCCCTCTGGTCCTAGACTTTTGTTTGTTAGAAGTTTTTTAATCAGTTTCAATTTCACACTTGTAACTGGTCTGTTCATATTTTCTATTCCTTCCTGGTTCAGTCTTGGGAAATTGTATCTTCCTAAGAATTTGTCCATTTCTTCTAGGTCGTCCATTTTATTGGCATATAGTTGCTTGTAGTAGTCTCTTATGATCCTTTGTATGTTTGTGGTGTCTGTTGTAAATTATTTTTCGTTTCTAATTTTGTTGATTTAAACTCTCTCCCTCTTTTTCTTGATGAGTCTGGCTAAAGGTTTATGAATTTTGTTTATCTCTTCAAAGAACCAGTTTCCATTTTCATTGATCTATTCTATTGTTTCCTTCCTCTCTATTTATTTCTGCTCTAATCTTTATGATTTCTTTCTTTCTACTAACTTTGGGTATTGTTTGTTCTTCTCTCTCTAGTTACTTTAGGTGTAGGTTTAGGTTGTTTGAGATTTTTTCTTGTTTCCTGACGTAACATTGTATTGCTATAAAACTACTCTTAGACTATTTTGCTGCATCCCATATGGTTTGGATCATGTTTTTGTTGTCTTTTGCCTCTAGGTATTTTTTAATTTCCTATTTGATTTCTTCAGTGATCCACTAGTACTTTAGTAGCATATTGTTTAGTCTCCATGTGTTCATTTTTTTACAGTTGTTTTTTTTCTTGTAGTTGATTTCTAATCTCATAACATTATGGTCAGAAAAGATGTTTAATATGATTTCAATTTTCCTAAATGTACTGAGGCATGCTTTGTGGCCCAGCATGTGATCCATCTGGAGAATGTTCCATGTGCACTTGAGAAGAATGTGTACTCTGCTGCTTTTGGATGGAATGTTCTGTAAATATCAATTAAGTTCATCTCGTCTAATGTGTCATTTAAGGCCTGTGTTTCCTTATTGATTTTCTGTCTGTCTGTCCATTGATGAAAGTGGGGTGTTAAAGTCCCTCACTATTATTGTTACTGTTGATTTCTCATTTTATGGCTGTTAGCATTTGCCTTATATATTGAGGTGCTCCTATATTGGGTGCATATATATTTACAATTGTTGTATCCTCTTCTTGGATTGATCCCTTGATTCTTTTTTGCTTGATGAGTCTGGCTACTGGTTTATCAATTTTGTTTATCTTCTCAAAGAACCAGCTTTTAGTTTTATTGATCTTTGCTATTGTTTCCTTCATTTCTTTTTCATTATTTTTGATGGGATTATTATGATTTCTTTTCTTCTGCTGACTTTGGGATATTCTTTTTTTGTTCTTTCTCTAATTGCTTTAGGCATAAGGTTAGGTTGTGAGATTTTTCTTGTTTCTTTGAGGTAGGATAATATTGCTATAAATTTCCCTCTTAGAACTTCTTTTGCTGCATTCCATAGGTTTTGGGGCATCGTGTTTTCATTGTCATTTGTTTCTAGTCATTTTTTGATTTCCTCTTGGATTTCTTCAGTGATCTCTTGGTTATTAAGTAGTGTATTGTTTAGCCTCCATGTATTTTTATTTTTTACAGTTTTTTTTTTTTCCTGTAATTGATATCTAGTCTCACAGCATTGTGGTCAGTAAAGATACTTGATACAATTTCAAATTTCTTAAATTTGCCAAGGCTTGATTTGTGACCCAAGATATGATCTATCTTGGAGAATGTTCCATGAGCACTTGAGAAGAAAGTGTATTCTGTTGTTTTTGGATGGAATGTCCTATAAATATCAATTAAGTCCATCTTGTTTAATGTGTCATTTAAAGCTGGTGTTTCCTTATGTATTTTCATTTTGGATGATCTGTCCATTGATGAAATTGAGGTGTTAAAGTCCCCCACTATTACTGTGTCACTGTCTATTTCCTCTTTTATGGCTTTTAGCATTTGCTTTATGTATTGAGGTGCTCCTATGTTGGGTGCATAAATATATACAATTGTTATATCTTCTTTCTGGATTCACCCCTTGATTATGTAGTGTACTTCTTTCTCTCTTGTAATAGTCTTTATTTTAAAGTCTATTTTGTCTGATTTGAGAATTGCTACTCCAGCTTTCTTTTGATTTACATTTGCATGGAGTATCTTTTTCCATCCCCTCACTTTCAGTCTGTATGCTTCCCTAGGTCTGAAGTGGGTCTCTTGTAGAGAGCATATATATGGGTCTTGTCAATGAATACACTCAGCCAGTCTATGAGTTTTGGTTGCAGCATTTAATCCATTTACATTTTAGGTAATTATCAATATGTATGTTCTTATTGCCATTTTGTTAACTGTTCTGGATTTGTTTTGTAGATCTTTTTTTTCCCTTCCTCTTTTGTCCCCTTCTCTTGTGATTTGATGACTCTCTTTAGTAATGTGTCTGGATTGCTTTTTCTTTTTTGTGTGTGAATCTATTGTAGATTATTGGTTTGCAGTTACCATGAGGTTTTGATATTGCAGTCTATATGTATATACAAGAATGTCTTAAGTTTCTTGTCTCAACTTCAAATGCAGTTCCAATATCCTGCGTTTGTACTCTCCTCTTCTCACAGCTGCTGGTTTTGATATCATATTTGTGTGTGGATGATTTCCTACCTGTACTGTGCATTTGCCTTTGGTGGTGAGCTTTCCCATTTTGTAATTTTCTTGTTTCTATTTGTAGCCTTTTCTTCTCTGCCTAGAGAAGTTCCTTTAACATTTATTGTAAAGGTGGTTTGGTGGTGCCGAATTCTCTTAGCTTTTGCTTGTTTGTAAAGCTTTTGATTTTTCTGTTGAGTCTGAATGACAGCCTTACTCTGTAGTGTATTCTTGGTTGCAGGTTTTTCCCTTTCATCACTTTAAATATACCATGCCACTCCTTTCTAGCCTGCAGAGTTTCTGCTGAAAAATCAGCTGATAACCTTATGGGGTTTCCCTTGTATGTTATTTGTTGCTTTCCCCTTATTGCTTTTAATATTTTCTTTTTGATTCCTTTCTTTTTTTGAATATTTAACATGACTATATTTCAGTACAGATAATTGAAATTACTTTATTATTTATAACACTTTTAAGAGTTAAACAAATTATTATTTTACAGTTATCCACTCCCCAAGAAGAAAATGGGTACAGGAGCTTTCAGTAACGAAGTTGGAACATTGTAGAAGTAAATACAGCATTTGACAAGGAAGATGACATAAATTGGTCCTGTCATTTGTTGTAGAAACAAATGCTGCTTAACAATGTTGAGTCTCTGGTATTATTTATCTCTGATAACATTTCTTGGAAGTCTTGTGCCTTAACAAAATGCTGTGTGATAACAGGTAATAATACAATCCCAAGATTAAAGCTATGTTGCTTGTATTTATCTATTTCCATAATGTATTTTCTAAATTTATTTTTTATACAGCAGGTTCTTATTAGTCATCCATTTTATACACATCAGTGTATACATGTCAAACCCAATCTCCCAATGCATGCCACCAACAACCCCACCCCCCACCGCTTTCCCACCTTGGTGTCCATACATTTGATCTCTACATCTGTGTCTCAATTTCTGTTCTGCAAAACGGTTCATCTGTACCAATTTTCTAGATTCCACATATATGCGTTAATATATGACATTGTTTTTCTCTTTCTGACTTACTTCACTCTGTATGACAGTCTCTAGATGCATCCACGTCTCTACAAATGACCCATTTCGTTCCTTTTTATGGCTGAGTAATATTCCATTGTATATATGTACCACATCTTCCTTATACATTCGTCTGTCAATGGGCATTTAGGTTTCTTACATGACCTAGCTATTGTAAATAGTGCTGCAATGAACATTGGGGTGCATGTGCCTTTTTGAATTATGGTTTTCTCTGGGTATAGGCCCAGTAGTGGGATTGCTGGGTCATATGGTAATTCTATTTTTAGTTTTTTAAGGAACCTCCATACTGTTCTCCACAGTGGCTGTACCAATTTACATTCCCACAAACAGTGCACGAGGGTTCCCTTTTCTCCACACCCTCTCCAACATTTGTTGTTTGTACATTATCTGATGATGCCCAGTCTAACTGGTGTGAGGTGATACCTCATTGTAGTTTTGACTTGTATTTCTCTAATGATTAGTGATGCTGAGCATCTTTCCATGTGCTTCTTGGCCATCTGTATGGCTTTTTTGGAGAAATGACTATTTAGGTCTTCTGCTAATTTTTGGATTGGGTTGTTTGTTTCTTTAATATTGAGCTGCATGAGCTGTTTATATATTTTGGAGATTAATTCTTTGTTCATTGATTCGTTTGCAAATATTTTCTCCCATTCTGAGGACTGTCTTTTCGTCTTGTTTATGGTTTGCTTTGCTGTGCAAAAGCTTTGAAGTTTCATTACGTCCCATTTGTTTATTTCTCTTTTCATTTCCAGTACTCTAAGAGCTGGATCAAAAAAGATCTTACTGTGATTTATGTCAAAGAGTGTTCTTCCTATGTTTTCCACTAGGAGTTTTACACTGTCCGGTCTTACATTTAGGTCTCTAATCCATTTTGAGTTTATTTTTGTATATGGTGCTAGGGAGTGTTCTAATTTCATTCTTTTACATGTAGCTGTCCAGTTTTCCCAGCACCACTTATTGAAGAGGCTGTCTTTTCTCCATTGTATATTCTTGCCTCCTTTGTCATAGATTAGTTGACCATAGGTGTGTGGGTTTGCCTCTGGGCTTTCTAACTTGTTTCATTGATCTATGTTTCTGTTTTTGTGCCAGTGCCATATTGTCTTGATTACTGTAGCTTTGTAGTACAGTCTGAAGTCATGAAGTCTCATTCCTCCAGCTTTGTTTTTTCCCTCAAGACTGCTTTGGCTATTAGGGGTCTTTTGTGTCTCCAAACAAATTTGAAGATTTTTTTGTTCTAGTTCTGTAAAAAATGCCACTGGTAATTTGATAGGGATTGCATTGAATCTGTAGATTGCTTAGGGTAGTATAGTCATTTTCACAATATTGATCTTCCAATCCAAGAACATGATATATCTCCCCATCTGTTGGTATCATCTTTAATTTCTTTCATCACTGTCTTATAGTTTTCTGCATATAGGTCTTTTGTCTCTCTAGGTAGGTTTATTCCTAGGTAGGTTTTGTCCTTTTTGTTGCAATGGTAAATTGGAGCCTTTTGTTAATTTCTCTTTCAGATTTTTCATCAGTGTATAGGAATGCAAGAGATTTCTGGGCATTAATTTTGTATCCTGCAACTTTAGCAAATTCATTGATTAGCTCTAGTAGTTTTCTGGTGGCATCTTTAGGATTCTCTATATATAGTATCATGGCATCTGAAAACAGTGACAGTTTTACTTTTTCTTTTCCATTTTGGATTCCTTTTATTTCTTTTACTTCTCTGGTTGCTGTGGCTAGGACTTCCAAAACTATGTTGAATAATAGGGGTGAGAGTGGACATCCTTGTCTTGTTCCTGATCTTAGAGGATATGCTTTCAGTTTTTCACCATTGAGAATAATGTTGGCTGTGGGTTTGTCATGTATGGCCTTTATTATGTTGAGGTAGGTTCCCTCTATGCCCAATTTCTGGAGAGTTTTTTATCATAAATGGGTGTTGAATTTTCTGAAAAGCTTTTTCTGCATCTATTGAGATGATCATATGGTTTTTATTCTTCAACTTGTTAATATGGTGTATCACATTGATTTACATATATTGAAGAATCCTTGCATCCCTGGGATAAATCCCACTTGATCATGGTATATGATACTTTTAATGTGTTGTTGGATTCTGTTTGTTAGTATTTTGTTGAGGATTTTTGCATCGATA
The DNA here is from genome assembly GCF_026419965.1 of Kogia breviceps. Lineage (NCBI taxonomy): Eukaryota > Metazoa > Chordata > Mammalia > Artiodactyla > Physeteridae > Kogia > Kogia breviceps. The sequence goes on from NC_081312.1 coordinate 54,421,583, forward strand.
TTCATCAGTGATATTGGTCTGTAATTTTCTTTTTTTGTAGTATTTTTGTCTGGTTTTGGTATCAGGGTGATTGATGGTGGCCTCAAAGAACGAGTTTGGGAGTGTTCCTTCCTCTGCAACTTTTTGGAAGAGTTTGAGAAGGATCGGTGTTAGCTCTTCTCTAAATGTTCGATAGAATTCCACTGTGAAGCCATCTGGTCCTGGACTTTTGTTTGTTGGAATATTTTTAATAACAGTTTTTATTATATTACTTGTGATTGTTCTGTTCATATTTTCTATTTCTTCCTGGTTCAGTCTTGGAAGGTTGTACCGTTCTAAGAATTTGTCCATTTCTTCCAAGTTGCCCATTTTATTTGCATAGAGTTGGATATAGTAGTCTTGTTGGATGCTTTGTATTTCTGCGGTGTCTGTTGTAACTTCTCCTTTTTCATTTCTAATTTTATTGATTTGGGTCTTCTCCCTCTTTTTCTTGATGAGTCTGGCTAATGGTTTAACAATTTTGTTTATCTTCTCCAAGAATATGCTTTTAGCTGTATTGATCTTTATTGATCTCTAGGTATTTTTTTATTCCCTCTTTGATTTCTTCAGTGATCTCTTGGTTATTTAGTAACGTATTGTTTAGCCTCCATGTGTTTGTGTATTTTACGGTTTTTTCCCTGTAATTGATTTCTAATCTCATAGCACTGAGGACAGGAAAGATGCTTGATATGATTGCAATTTTCTTAAATTTACTGAGGCTTGATTTGTGACCCAAGATGTGATCTATCCTGGAGAATATTCAGGGAGCACTTGACAAGAAAGTGTAATCTGCTGTTTTTGGATGGAATGTCCTATAAATATCAATTAAATCTATCCGGTTTATTGTGTCATTGAAAGCTTGTGTTTTCTTATTAACTATCTGTTTGGATGATCTGTCCATTGGTATTAAAACCCCCACTCTTACTGTGTTACTGTCAACTTCCCCTTTTATAGCTGTTAGCAGTTGCCTTATGTATTGAGGTGCTATGTTGGGTGCATATATATTTATGATTGTTATATCTTGTTATTGCTTTGATCCCTTGATCGTTATGTAGTGTCCTGCCTTGTCGCTTGTAACATTCATTTTAAAGTCTATTTTTTCTGATATGAGTATTGTTACTCCAGCTTCCTTTGAGTTCCATTTGCATGGGATATGTTTTTCTATCCCCTTGCTTTCAGTCTGTATGTGTCCCTAGGTCTGAAGTGGGTCTCTGGTAGACAGCATACGTATGGGTCTTGTTTTTGTATCCATTCAGCAAGCCTCTGTCTTTTGGTGGAGCATTTAATCCATTCACGTTTAAGGTAATTATCGATATGTATGTTCCTATGACCATTTTCTTAATTGCTTTGGGTTTGTTTTTGTAGGTCCTTTTCTTCTCTTGTGTTTCCCACTTAGAGAAGTTCTTTTAGCATTTGTTGTAGAGCTGGTTTGGTGCTGCTGAATTCTCTTAGCTTTTGCTTGTCTCTAAAGCTTTTGATTTCTCCATCAAATCTGAATGAGATCCTTGCCAGGTAGAGCAATCTTGGTTGTAGGTTCTTCCCTTTCATCACTTTTAGTATATCATGCCACTCCCTTCTGGCCTGTAGAGTTTCTGCTGAGAATCTGTTAATCTTATGGGAAGCTGTTAATCTTATGGGAATTCCCTTGTATGTTATTTGTCATTTTTCCCTTGCTGCTTTCAATAATTTTTCTTTGTCTATAATTTTTGCCAATTTGATTACTATGTGTCTCAGTGTGTTTCTCCTTGCATTTATCCTGTATGGCACTCTGCACTTCCTGGACTTGGGTGGCTATTTCCTTTCCCATGTTAGGGAAGTTTTCGACCATAATCTCTTCAAATATTTTCTCAGGTACGTTCTCTCTCTCTTCTCCTTCTGGGACCCCTATAATGCAAATGTTGTTGTGTTTAATGTTGTCCCAGAGGTCTCTTAGGCTGTCTCCATTTCTTTTCATTCTTTTTTCTTTATTCTGTTCCACAGTAGTGAATTCCACCATTCTGTCTTCCAGGTCACTTATCCGTTCTTCTGCCTCAGTTATTCTGCTATTGATTCCTTCTAGTGTATTTTTCATTTCAGTTATTGTATTGTTCATCTCGGTTTGTTCTTTAATTTTTCTAGGACTTTGTTAAACATTTCTTGCATCTTCTCAATCTTTGCCTCTATTCTTTTTCCGAGGTCCTGGATCATCTTCACTATCATTATTCTGAATTCTTTTTCTGGACGGTTGCCTATCTCCACTTTATTTAGATGTTTTTCTGGGGTTTTATCTTTTTCCTTCATCTCGTACATAGCCCTCTGCCTTTTCATCTTGTCTATCTTTCTGTGAATGTCGTTTTTGTTCCAAAGGATGCAGGATTGTAGTTTTTCTGGCTTCTGCTGTCTGCCCTCTGGTGGATGAGGCTATCTAAGAGGCTTGTGCAAGTTTCTTGATGGGAGGGAATGGTCGTGGGTGTTACTCTGCTGGGCAGAGCTCAGTAAAACTTTAATCCGCTTGACTGCTGATGGGTGGGGCTGGGTTCCCTCCCTGTTGGTTGTTTGGCCTGAGGCAACCCAACACTGGAGCCTACCTGGGCTCTTTGGTGGTGCTAATGGCAGACTCTGGGAGGGCTCACGCCAAAGAGTACTTACCAGAACTTCTGCTGCCAGTGTCCTTGTCCTCAAGGTGAGACAGAGCCACCCCCTGCCATTACAGGAGACCCTCCAATACTAGCAGGTAGGTCTGGTTCAGTCTCCTATGGGATCACTGAACTTTCCCCTGGGTCCCGATGCGCACACTACTTTGTGTGTGTCTTTCAAGAGTGGAGTCTCTGTTTCCCCCAGTCCTGTCGAAATCCTGCAATCAAATCCCACTAGCCTTCAAAGGCTGATTCTGTAGGAATTCTCCTCCCATTGCCAGACCCCCATGTTCGGAAGCCTGATGTGGGGCTCAGAACCTTCACTCCAGTGGGTTGACTTTTGTGGTGTAAGTGTTCTCCAGTTTGTGAGTCACCCACCCAACAATTACAGGATTTGATTTTATTGTGATTACGCCCCTCCTACCATCTCATTGTGGCTTCTCCTTTGTCTTTGGATGTGGGGTATCTTTTTTGGTGAGTTCCAGTGTCTTCCTGCCAATGATTGTTCAGCAGTTAGTTGTGATTCAGTGTTCTCGCGAGATGGCGTGAGAGCATGTCCTTCTACTTCGCCATCTTGAACCAATCCCCTCTCTGTCTTTAATTTTTGTCAATTTGATTAATATGTGTCTTAGCATGTTACTCCTTGGATTTATCCTGTATGGGATTCTCTGTGCTTCTTGGACTTGAGTGACTGTTTCCTCTCCCCTGATAGGGAAGCTTTTGGCTATTATCTCTTCAACTATTTTCTCAGGCCATTTCTCTCACTCTTTTCCTCCTGGGCTCCCTATAATGTGAATGTTTGTGCATTTAATGTTGTCCCAGAGGTCTCTGAGACTGACTTCTTTTCATTCTTTTTTCTTTATTCTGTTTTGTGGCAGTGATTCCTTGCAGTCTGTCCTCCAGCTCATTTATTTGTTCTTCTGCCTCATTTACTCTGCTACTGATTCCTTCTAGTGTATTTTTCATTTCAGTTACTGTATTGTTCATCTCCATTTGTTTTTTTCGTTAAACCTTCTAGCTCTTTGTTGAACATTTCTTGTATCTTCTTGGTCTGTGAGTCCATTCTTTTTCTGAGATCTTAGATCATTTTTACTATCATTACTCTGAATTCATTCTCAGGTAGATTGCCTATCTTTACTTCACTTAGATGTTCTTCTAAGGTTTTACCTTGTTCCTTGTTCTTGAACATATTTCTTTGCCATCTCATTTGTCTAACTTTCTATGTTTATGGTCTCCGTTCTGCAGGCTGCAGAATTGTGGTTCATCTTACTTCTGGTGTCTGCTCCCTGGTGGGTGAGGTTGGTCCTGGGGCTTTTGCAGGCTTTCTGCTGGGATGGACTGGTGGCTGCCCATTGGCGGGTAGAGCTGGGTCTTGTCCCTCTGGTGAGCAAGGTCATGTCAAGGGGTATGTTTAGAGGTGGATGTGGGCTCAGGACTTTAGCCAGCCTGTCTGCTGATGGGTGGGGCTTGTTCCCACCTTGTTGGTTTTTTGGATTGAGGTGTCCCAGCACTGGGGCCTCCAGGCTGTTGAACGGTGCCAGGTTTCAGTGCCACAATGGTGACCTCTGGGAGAGGTCACACTGATGAACATTCCCTGGGGCCTCCACCACCAGTGTCCTTGCCCCACAGTGAGCAACAGACAACCCCTGTCACCATAGGAGACCGTCTAAGACCCTCAGGTAGGTCTGCCCCAGGCTCCTATGGAGTCAGTGCTTTACCCTGAGTCCCAGTACATGTGAAAATTTGTGTACACCATCCAAGAGTGGAGTCTCTGTTTCCCCCAGTCCTGTGGAGCTCCTGCACTCAAGCCTCACTGCCCTTCAAAGCCAAATGCTCTGGGGGCCCCTCCTCCTGATGCCACACCCTCAGGCTGGGGAGCCTAATGTGGGGCTCAGAACTCTCACTTCTGTGGGAGAACCTCTGTGATATAATTATTTTCCAGTTCGTGGGTCACCCACCCGGTGGTTATGGGATTTGATTATATCACAAAAGCACCACTCCTACTGTCTCATTGTGGCTTCTTCTTTGTGTTTGGATGTAGAACATGTTTTTTGGTAGGCTCCAGTCTTTTTTGTAGATGATTGTTCGGCAGTTAGTTGTGATTTTGGTGTTTTCATGAGAGGAGATGAGCTCAAATCCTTCTACTCCGTCATCCTGTCTCCTCCTTTCCAATTAAATTTCCCCATGATGAATGGATTATTTCACTGGAAAAGTGAGTTGCATGATCCTTCTTGCCTGATGCCAGCAGTGTCTCCATGACCCTCAGACAGGCAGCAGTGGAAACAGAAGGGACCCAAGCAGCAGCAAGTGCTGGGCATGGATGGCCTTGAGGATAAAGTGCAAACTGACCCAGATGCAGACCTATGACCCAGAGGGTTTCAAGAAGTGGGCAGTATTGGTCTCCTCTTACCTAGTTAATTTTTATATTAGCCTGGGCTCATTCAGCTGCAAGTGATAGAATTCCAACATCTGTTTCAGATAATCTGAATAAAGGGGATTGTGTCAGCATGAGGCATCCATGCTAGCTCCAGGCTCTCAGCACACACAGTCCACTTAAGCAGGTTCTTATTCAGCCGTTCTGGGGATAGGCCTGAGATTCTGTGTTTCTAACAAACTCCCAGGTAATCCCAATATTACTGGTCCATGGAACACATTTTCAATAATATGGGCTCAGAGAATAGAAACAATTTCTAGGAATAAAAAAGATAAAAAATTCTTGGCTTTGAGTATGGAGTAATACATAAGATAGGGCAATATACAAACTCTTTTGATAAAATACAGCAAGACCACAGCCAAACAACAGTCTGATGCATCACACTTCTGGCCACCACAACCTTCTAAGCAATTTCTATTAGTATGGGAAAATCAATGCACAGCAATGCAACATTCGTCCAATAAAAGAAAATAATGCATGTGTACATTTCTTTGCAGTGTAAGCTGTTACTGAATAATACATTTCCACACTAGAATTATTTTAACTAACAATAATTCTTTATGAGCTTTCATTAAGTTTTATAACTTCCCATTAATATTATCTTTTAACTCCAATCAGAAATACTGTAAACTGTTGGTAGATTTATGCACTGTGAGGAAGGTAAATTACAACCTTATATAAAAGGCATTTCAAAGTTAAGGATGATTTTCCCATTAACCTTCAAGGAAACTTAGATATGACATGAGATCAATATGTAGTGACTAGAGAAGAGATTAGGAGAAAGACTGGAACACAAGATAGAATTCCACAAAATCCAAGCTTGGCCAAATATGTCCTGAAACAAGAGCACTGTTTGAAAAAGAGTGAAAAAATATGATGACCCAAAAGTACAAAAAGTCAAGAGTCTGTGACACCATGTGTAAATCAAATGACACTCACACCTATACAGATAATAGGTTGCTTCAGAATACATTACATAAAGAATAAATTAGCACAAAGAACCAGGAAGCAAAGGATGATCTACAAATTCTATTATTGCCACTGTGCAGAAGAGTTATATATCCTTAGAAAGGCCTGCCTGTGAAGTTGATCCTTGGCTGGCACCTGGGAACGTGATTTAAAGAGGATATTTTTCCACCATTCTGAGAACTGATAAGAGTCACTCATTATGCCTAAACTCTGTTAAAACAATGTGGTTTATGCTGAACATCTACATCACTCCTGGGAGACTAGAAATTTGGTACAGACTAGGCAGAGGGTGACAAAATGACCAGTTCCCAGTAAAAATTTTGGACACTGAGTCACTAATGAGTTTCCCTAGTAGACAGCATTTCAAACTTGTCATCACAATTCAGTGCTGGGGAATTAAATGCCTCCTCTGTGACTCTACTAGGACTCTTTAGAAGCTTACATCTGGTTGCATTGAGACTTTGACCCGTGCACCTTTCCCTTTGCTGTTTTTTTAAAATCCTTTTGCTATAAGAAAATGTAGCTGTGAGTACAACTCTATGTTGAGTTCTGTGAGTCCTCCTAGAGAATCACAAAACTAGGGAATATTCTTGGGGACCCCTAACATGTCATTCACAGTCATAATATATAAAATAATTATGGAGAAAAGCCAGACACTGAGTTTGGTTAATGCAAACATCCTTCAGCTTTGCAGCCCATCAGCACTAGCAGTCATCTGTGTTTAACCCAATCATAGCTTCTTGAGAGTCTTCACTTTTCTCACTACAAATCTCTGCTCTATTTTCAAACCCTGCCCTTCAAACACTGCCTACCTTCTAACCACCTTACAACATGGATCCCATTTCTAATTCAATCTAATTCCCTAAATCTCACCTAGTTAATCTTTTTTACTGGGTTAGTTCTTTCCTCATTGCTTACTAAAATACTCAGATTTGTTCTTTAAGTAAATACCTATTAGAAACATATTATATATGTTTATTAATTATATATTAATTGGATAAAGACTAAAGTATTTTTATTTTTTATTGAAATATAGTTGATTTACAATGTTTCAGATGTACAGCAAAGTGATTCATTTATATATTCTTTTTCAGGTTCTTTTCCATTATAAATTATTACAAGGTATTGAATATAGTTCCCTGTGCTATACAGTCAGTCCTTGTTGTTTATATATTTTACAAATAGTAGTGTGTACCTACTAATCCTAAATTTCTAATTGATCCCTCCCCACCTTTCCCTTTTGGTAACCTTAAGTTTGTTTTCTATGTCTGTGAGTCTATTTCTATTTGGTAAATAAGTTCATTTGTATCTTTTTTTTAGACTCCACATATAAGTGATATCATATGATATTTTTCTTTTTCTGTCTGACTTACTTCACTTAATGTGATAATCTCCAGATCCATCCATATTGCTGCAATGGCATTATTTCATTTTTTATGGCTGAGTAATATTCCATTGTGCATATATTTAAATATAAATAAATGAATATATATATATCACATCTTCTTTATGCATTCATCTGTCAATGGACATTTAAGTTGCTTCCATGTCTTGGCTATTGTAAATAGTGCTGCTATGAACACTGGGGTGCATATATCTTTTTTGAATTAGAGTTGTTGTTCTTTCCAGATATATGCCCAGGAGTTGGACTGCAGGATCATATGGTAACTCTATTTTTAGTTTTTTAAGGAACCTCCATACTGTTCTCCATAGTGACTGTACCAATTTACTTTCCCACCAACAGTGCAGGATGGTCCCTTTTCCTCCACACTCTCTCCAGCATTTATTATTTGTAGACTTTTTGAAAGACTAAAATCTTAACATGACTTATAAAGGCCCTAAATTGCCTAGAACTGGCTACTGTCCCAGCTTTACCTTACATCTCCTTCTCTGAGCTCCAGCTATGTTGGCCTTCTTTCCATTGCTCAGATGCATCTAGTTGTTCCTCCCACAAGATCAATACATCTCTCTGCCTGAAATGTCTTCTCTCCCTTTACCTTGTTTAAAGCTAATTCTTCTTCCATATCTCAGCTCAACAGGAGGCCTATCTTATTATATGCTCTCACAGTACCATCATGGAGTCCATTACACTTATAGTTGGCATTAATTTGCATTATTGTCAGATAAATGCCTTTATGGGATGAGACACTCTACAAAAGCAGGGATTATGTCTTTTGTTCTTGGTAGTTACTCTACAGTGCTTAAATAACCTGAAACATGTTAAGAGCTAAGTATTTGTAAATGAACAAATGAACCAATAAATAAATGAATGTAGTCACTGTCCTAGATAACATAGCAGATAAGAAGGTAAATAAAATACACAGTGTTTCCTTAAGAGAATTCTACTTCAGAGGTTAAATAAGTACATATACATTACTGAAACATAAATAGACAATATTTGTAAATGGAGAGAGAAGAAAATAGAAAAATTTTAGTAAGGTGATCAAAGGAAGGAAATGGTGCAATGTAAATAGTCCCTTGTCCTAGTTCTTTCCACAGCAAACATTCTATTCAGAGCTGCAAGATTCTAGCCTGCACTCAAGCATCTTAACTAACCTTCTAACTTTCATTCTTGCCTCCTGCCCTTTCAAAAATTTCCCCTAAGTTCAATAAGGGATATCTTAATAAAATGTGATTCTAATATTACCTCCTACTTAAAATACTAACAGCTCTGTGGGCCAGAAGGCGAATAAGTTTGTATGACTATGTTAAGTAGGTAAGAATTAAAAGAAAGATTAACACGGTCCCACAATTCTGCATTGTTACATGCTTATGTCCACAAATGACTGGCATTCTGTCAATTATAAGGACAAGAGCAATATGAGCAGAATCTATGACCCCTTTCAAGCTCTGTTGTACCATTAAAGTTCCACCTCCAGGAATAACAGTTTGAAGAGTGGAGAGAGAGGTTGTCTAACAGTCCTAGAGCCTGCTAGCAAATTGGGTGACAGATTTGAGGTAAACTGCAGGCTTCTCTTTGCTCTTAGGACAAAATCCAAAAGTGTCATTATAACCTACAGGGCCTGCATTTGACTCTATGGTAATTTACCATCCCATCATTCACCACTTACTTGTTACCATACTCTAGGCTCACTGGCTACTTTTGGTTACTGCAAAACCATGTTCCTTCTTTCCTTGGGGCTGTCTCTCAAGCTGTTCTTTCTGCCTAGAAAGATGTCCTCCACCTGTATTTCATCCAGCTTACTTTTACTACTGCTTAGGTACTCAAACCTAATTCCCCAGGTAAATGCATTCTAAAGTCTAGGTGAAGGCTGCACAGTAAATACACTTAAGACACAGTGTACTTCTCTACTCTTGCTCCTAACACAGCATAATTAATATTTATGTGAATTTTTTCTTCAATTTCTATCTCCTCTACTCAATTTTGAGTTCTGTAATGTGATGGAACCTGTCTAAACTATTCATTCCTGTAATCCTATAAATTAAAATGATGTCTGGCACACCTTAGGCACTTAATAAATATTTGTTGAAAAAAATAATTTTGAAGAATCAAAACATTCTATGTAAGATAAATAATATAAGCAAACTAAGGAATCACACATATAGGTATTCTAGCAACTATGGTACATAGAGAATTGTAGTAGAAAAAGCTATAATATCACATAGAGGTAATTTGAGGAAGAACTGAGTTTTCTAATTAAATAGTACAGATTAAGTAATTAGTAAAGAGCTTATGTAAACAAATGATATAATTAAAGCCATATCAACTGTAGGAGACTAGTTAGAAAGATATAGATGTCACAGAAGTTTGGGGAAATGATGGTGTCAGGATGGTAGACAATGATCACAGAAATGATTGGATAGACATAAACAGTTTTGAGAAGGAAGAATAAAAGGATTTAGTTTGGATTGGAAGCCTGAATATGAGAAAGGAGTCAAAAAAGATTTTAAGGTTTTAAGACTTCTGGCTTTGATGGAATAATTATTACCAAACTAGCCCTCCTCCTATAAACTACCTCTTCCTGTAAAACTGCAGAATAAGAAAAATACATACAAAAACTTTTTTCAGACACTGGACAATAGTCAGTTCAATCCTATGATTCCTGAGAGTTGTGAAACTCATTTGGGAAACTACAATTGCCCTCTCTCTGTCTAGGGACAATTTCCCAATCACAACATAATGAGCTAGAGGCCAAGCAGAGTACAGCAATTCCACTGAGCTAAGGATAAAGGTCAGAGTTCATGGCAGATGGGGAGTGGCCAGAATTTGTGGGACAGGGCATCTCAGAGGAGGGACCTGTGCATAAAATGGAACACAGAATTCCATGTGGAACTCCCACATAGTCCTTAGCTGAAGAATGGGTGGCACATACACAGGGAAAGACTAAAGTTTATCAGAGTACCTCTGCCATGGGTTAAAAGTGAAGAGAGGTATGAGAGATCAAGCAATGCAAGGGGACATTGGAGTTCAAGTCAACCATAAAGGGCTTCCCTGTGGTGCAGTGGTTAAGAATTCACCTGCCAGTGCAGGGGACATGGGTTTGATCTTCCCATGTCCGGGAAGATCACACATGCCGCGGAACAACTAAGCCCGTGCGCCACAACTACTGAGCCTGTGCTCTAGAGCCCCTAAGCCACAACTACTGAGCCCACATGCTGCAACTAATGAAGCCCGCGTGCCTAGAGCCCATGCTCCACAACAAGAGTAGCCACCACAATGAGAAGCCCAAGCACCACAACTAAGAGGAGCCCACACTCGCCACAACTAGAGAAGGCCTGCACACAGCAATGAGGACCCAACACAACCAAAAATGAATAAATAAAATAAAGAAATTTTTTTTAAAAAGTGTTACCCTTGTAGCTCTATTATACTAGGAAAGAACTCAGACATATCAACTGCATAAGACAAGTGTTAGGGCCTACAATCCAAACCTTACAAAACTGTCTGCAGTGTATAGCACAGTTTAAAAAAATTTTTTTAATAATAGAAAATAAAATCAAAAATTAAAAAAATAAAGGAATGACCAAGTTAATACTTCATTAACACCTTGAACAAACCAGTGACATCAGAAAACTTGTGCTTCAAGAGTAAGAAACATACCATAAAGTAGAGCCTACTTGCAGCATGCCATAAAAAATCTTAAAACAAAGCCATGAAAGATCTTCAGGAAAAAGAGTTTAGAAGTTAGTTCTGCCAAGATATAGAGGCTTGGGAAACAACTTGGACTTTTCATAAATCTGTACTAAAAAAGTGCAAAATAAATCCTACACAAGTTTAAAGTGATCATCCAATAATTAAATCACCTAATAGAGAACAAAAAGCAATACTTTTCAGAGGAATATAGATATATAATATATCATTCACAATGTCAAGTATAAAAGTCACATAAAGAGAAATAGGAAATATGCCCCAGGGTCAAGCAAAACAAAAAAAATCAAAACAATGAATAAAATCTAAACCTATCATGGTCCAGGTGTCAGACTTAACACTAAGGATTTTAAACAGCTGTTAAAATTTTATTTAAAGAATTAAATATAACCATAATGAATGAGAAGACAGGGACTCTGAAAGAAATGGAAATTATTTTTAAATGCCATATAAAAATTAAATAACTGAAAATTATAATTTAAATAAAAATTCACTGGATGGGCTTAGCAACCAAAAGAGTCAACAAATTTAAACATAGATCAGGGGGCTTCCCTGGTGGCACAGTGGTTGCGAGTCTGCCTGCCAATGCAGGGGACACGGGTTCGTGCCCCGGTCCAGGAAGATCCCACATGCCGCGGAGCGGCTGGGCCCGTGAGCCATGGCCGCTGAGCCTACGCGTCCAGAGCCTGTGCTCTGCAATGGGAGAGGCCACAGCAGTGAGAGGCCCACGTACCACAAAACAAAAAAAAAACAAAAAAAAAAACAAAAAAAAAACATAGATCAATACAAATTGTCCAATTTGAAGAACAGAGTGAAAATAGAATGAAAGATAAAAATCGCTGAATGAATTTAAATGGGGGAAATGGTAAACATTAACAGAAACAACATCAAAAGGAATGAATAATTTTTTTTTTTTTTTTTGCGGTACGCAGGCCTCTCACTGTTGTGGCCTCTCCCGTTGCAGACCACAGGCTCTGGACGCTCAGGCTCAGCGGCCATGGCTCACGGGCCCAGCCACTCCACGAAATGTGGTATCTTCCCGGACTGGGGCACGAACCCGCGTCCCCTGCATCGGCAGGCAGACTCTCAACCACTACGCCACCAGGGAAGCCCTGAATAATATTTTTGAGAAGACAGTTAAGTTAAAAAAAACAGGAAAAAATATACTTAACAGTATGTTGGAAACATATAGAAGTCAGCACTTTGATCAGAAGTGAGAGAGGAATATTTGAAGGCTCTCTAAACTAAGGCAAGTTTTGTATGAGCAAATTAGTTCCCAGAGAGATAAAGAAAAAATGATGAGAGGAAAGAACAGAATCTTGGGGAATTCCCTTTATAAAAACATCTAAAGAGTAAGAAGAGACAAAAGAATTAAGCAAAGAAACAGGAGGCAAATCAGATAAAACAAAGCATCAAGTACGCTAAGGAAGGCCAGGGTGTCAAGAAAAAGAAAGCTCCTGAAAAGCCAGGAAAAAAAAGAGAGTTACTAATAATAAAAATTAATATTGGTTTCAAAAGTGAGGAAGTCATTGATGACATCTGAATAGTTAAGTAAAGGGGGAAAAAGGTAAGAAGTAGGAAGATTTTAAGGGAGTAAAACAGTAAGAGAGCAAATGCAGCAAATAGAGTATAAAGAATTCTATAGATGAAACTGGAGAGAATTATAATTTAAGACGGTCACAGGAATGATAGAAAATTTGGGAATTTGTTGATTATAAGAATTCTGAACATACTAGTTGCCTGAGAAGAAGGAATGAGTTTATGAGAATGAAAATTCAAAAGAAAAGGGATTTTGGTATTAAATAAGTGACTGGATGACTAAAAGCAGAGCAAGGCAATTAGTTTTATAAAGGAAGAGAGGTGCTTCTTTAATACAGAAGCAGAGAATGAGTGAAGATAAAAATTTGAAATTTAAGGAAAAGAAATTGAGAACTTTCACATCAAGTGGCCTGAATATTCTCAAAAATGTTAAATATAAAGTCCTCTTCTGGAGGCGAGGCAAGAAGATGGCGGAAGAGTAAGACGCAGGGATCACCTTCCTCCTCACAGATACATCAGAAATACATCTACATGTAGAACTTCTCCTATAGAACACCCACCAAACGCTGGCAAAAGACATCAGACCTCCCAAAAGGCAAGAAACTCCCCCACGTACCTAGGTAGGGCAAAAGAAAAAAGAATAAACAGAGACAAAGAATAGGGACGCGACCTGCACCAGTGGGAGGGAGCCGTGAAGGAGGAAAGGTTCCCACATACTAGGAGCCCCTTCGCGGGCGGAGACTGCGGGTGGCGGAGGGGGAAGCTTCGGAGCCGCAGAGGAGAGCGCAGCAACGGGGTGCGGGGGGCAAAGCGGAGAGATTCCAGAGAGGATCGGTGCTGACCAGCACTCACCAGCCCAAGAGGCTTGTCTGCTCACCCGCCGGGGAAGGCAGGGCTGGGAGCTGAGGCTTGGGCTTCAGTCGGATCCCAGGGAAAGGTCTAGAGTTGGCAGAGTGAAAACAGCCTGAAGGGGTTAGTGCACCATGGCTAGCCGGGAGGGAGTCCGGTTGAAGTCTGGAGCTGCCGAAGTGGCAAGAGACCTTTTCTTCCCTCTTTGCTTCCTGGTGCGAAAGGAGAGAGGTTTAAGCGCGCCACTTAAAGGAGCTCCAGAAACGGGCGCGAGCCGCGGCTGTCTGCACAGACAACAGAGACTGGTGTGGGACACTAGGGTTGCTGCTGCCACCACCAAGAGGCCTGTGTGCAAGCACAGGTCACTCTCCACACCGCCCCTCCCGGGAGCCCGTGCAGCCCGCCACTGCCAGGGGCCCGTGATCCAGTGACAGCTTCCCTGGGAAAACGCGCGGTGCGCCTCAGGCTGGTGCAGCATCACGCCGGCCTCTGCCGTCGCAGGCTCGCCCCGCATCCGTGCCCCTCCCTCCCCCCGGCCTGTGCCAGAGCCCCCGGATCAGCTGCTCCTTTAACCCTGTCCTGTCTGAGCGAAGGGCAGACGCCCTCGGACGACCTACACGCAGACGCGAGGCCAAGTCCAAAGTTGAACCCCAGGAGCTGTGCAAACAAAGAGGAGAGGGGGAGGTCACTCCCAGCAGCCTCAAAAGCAGCAGATTAAAGCTCCACAGTCAACTTGAAGTGCCCTGCATCTGTGGAAAACCTTAATAGAGAAATATCCCAAGTTGAGGAGGTGGACTTTGGGAGCAAGATATACTATTATTTTCCCCTTTTTTCTTTCTGTGAGTGTGTATGTGTGTGCTGCTGTGTGAGATTTTGTCTGTATAGCTTTGTTTTCACCATTTGTCCTAGGGTTAGACTGACCCGTTTACTTTAGTTTTTTTTCTAATAGAAATTTTTCTTCTTAATAATTTTTTATTTTAATAACTATATTTTATCCTACTTTATTTTGTCTTCTCCCTTTCTTTCTTCCTTTCTTCCCTCCTTTCTTCCCCACTTCCCTCCTTCCTTCCTTCCTCCCTTCTTTCTTCCCTTCCTTCCTCCCTTTCTTCCTCTCTCCTTTCCTCTCCTCCTTCCTTCCTTCCTTCCTTTCTTCCTTCCTTCCTTTTTTCCTCCCTCCCTTCCTTTCTTCCTTCCTTCCTCCCTCCCTTCCTTTCTTCCTTCCTTCCTCCCTCCCTTCCTTTCTTCCTTCCTTCCCTCCCTTCCTCCTTCCTTCCTTCCTTTCTTTCCTATTTTTTCTCCCTTTTATTTTGAGCCGTGTGGATTAAAGGCTCTTGGCACTCCAGCCAGGTCTCAAGGCTGTGTCTCTGAGGTGGGAGAACCAACCTCAGGACACTGGTCCACAAGAGGCCTCCCAGCTACACACAATATCAAACGGCGAAAATCTCCCAGAGATCTCTATCTTAACACCAAGACCCAGCTTCACTCAAGGACCAGCAACAAACAGTGCTGGACACCCTATGCCCAACAAAGAGCAAGACAGGTCTATAGCCCCATCCATTAGCAGAGAGGCTGCCTAAAATCATAATAAGGCTACCAACATTCCCAAACACACGACCAGATGTGGACCTGCCCACCAGAAAGACAAGATCCAGCCTCATCCACCAGAACAGAGGCACTAGTCCCCCCAACCAGGAAAACTGCTCAACCCACTGAACCAACCTCAGCCACTGGGGACAGCCACCAAAAACAGCAGGAACTACGAACGTGCAGCCTGCAAAAAGGGGACCCCAAACACTGTAAGATAAGCAAAATGAGAAGACAGAAAAACACACAGCAGATGAAGGAGCAAGATAAAAACACACCAGACCTAAAAAATGAAGAGTTAATAGGCAGTCTACCTGAAAAAGAATTCAGAATAATGATAGTAAAGATGATTCAAAATCTTGGAAACAGAATAGACAAATTGCAAGAAACAGTTAACAAGGACCTAGAAGAAATAAAGAGGAAGCAAGCAACGATCAGCAACACAATAAATGAAATGAAAAATAGTCTAGATGGGATCAATAGCAGAATAACTGAGGCAGAAGGACGGATAAGTGACCTGGAAGATTAAATAGTGGAAATAACTATTGCAGAGCAGAATAAAGAAAAAAGAATCAAAAGAACTCAGGACAGTCTCAGAGACCTCTGGGACAACATTAAACGCACCAACATTCGAATTATAGGGGTCCCAGAAGAAGAAGAGAAAAAGAAAGGGACTGAGAAAATATTTGAAGAGATTATAGTTGAAAACTTCCCTAATATAGGAAAGGAAATAGTCAATCAAGTCCAGGAAGCACAGAGAGTCCCATACAGGATAAACCCAAGGATAAACATGCCAAGACACATAATAATCAAACTGTCAAAAATTAAATACAAAGAAAACATATTAAAAGCAGCAAGGGAAAAACAACAAATAACACACAAGGGAATCCCCATAAGGTTAACATCTGATCTTTCAGCAGAAACTCTACAAGCCAGGAGGGAGTGGCAGGACATATTTAAAGTGATGACGGAAAAGAACCTACAACCAAGATTACTCTACCCAGCAAGGATCTCATTCAGATTTGATGGAGAAATTAAAACCTTTACAGACAAGTAAAAGATGAGAGAGTTCAGCAACACCAAACCAGCTTTACAACAAATGCTAAAGGAACTTCTCAAGGCAAGAAACACAAGAGAAGGAAAAGACCTGCAAGAACAACCCGAAACAATTAAGTAAATGGTAATAGGAACATACATATTGATAATTACCTTAAATATAAATGGATTAAATGCTCCCACCAAAAGACACAGACTGGCTGAATGGATACAAAAACAAGACCCATATATATGCTGTCTACAAGAGACCCACTTCAGACCTAGGGACACTTACAGACTGAAAGTGAGGGGATGGGAAAAAGATATTCCATGCAAATGGAAATCAGAAGAAAGCTGGAGTAGCAATTCTCATATCAGACAAAATAGACTTTAAAATAAAAGCTATAACAAGAGACAAAGAAGGACACTACATAGCAATCAAGGGATCGATCCATGAAGAAGATATTACAATTGTAAATATTTATGCACCCAACATAGTAGCACCTCAATACATAAGGCAAATACTAACAGTCATAAAAGGGGAAATCAACAGTAACACAATCATAGTAGGGGACTTTAACACCTCACTTTCACCAATGGACAGATCATCCAAAATGAAAATAAATAAGGAAACCCGAGCTTTAAATGATACATTACACAAGATGGACTTACTTGATATTTATAGGACATTCTATCCAAAAACAACAGAATACATATTTTTCTCAAGTGCTCAGGGAACATTCTCCAGGATAGATCATATATTGGGTCACAAATCTAGCCTTGGCCAATTTAAGAAAATTGAAATCGTATCAAGTATCTTTTCCGACCACAACGCTATGACACTAGATATCAATTACAGGAAAAGATCTGTAAAAAATACAAACACATGGAGGCTAAAGAATACACTACTTAATAACGAAGTGATCACTGAAGAAATCAAAGAGGAAATCAAAAAATACTTAGAAACAAATGACAATGGAGACACGACGACCCAAAACCTATGGGATACAGCAAATCAGTCCTAACAGGGAAGTTTATAGCAATACAATCATACCTTAAGAAACAGGAAACATCTCAAATAAACAATCTAACTTTGCGCCTAAAGCAATTAGAGAAAGAACAAAGACCCCCCAAATTTAGCAGAAGGAAAGAAATCATAAAGATCAGACCAGAAATAAATGAAAAAGAAATGAAGAAAACAATAGCAAAGATCAATAAAAGTAAAAGCTGGTTCTTTGA
Source organism: Kogia breviceps (assembly GCF_026419965.1). Lineage (NCBI taxonomy): Eukaryota > Metazoa > Chordata > Mammalia > Artiodactyla > Physeteridae > Kogia > Kogia breviceps. Next base: position 54,438,975 of record NC_081312.1, read on the forward strand.
GAAGATAAATAAAATTGATAAACCATTAGCCAGACTCATCAAGAATAAAAGGGAGAAGACTCAAATCAATAGAATTAGAAATGAAAAAGGAGATGTAACAAACGACACTGCAGAAATACAAAAGATTATTAGAGATTACTACAAGCAACTCTATGCTAATAAAATGGACAATCTGGAAGTAATGGACAAATTCTTAGAAATGCACAAGCTGCCGAGACTGAACCAGGAAGAAATAGAAAATATGAACAGACCAATCACAAGCACTGAAATTGAAACTGTGATTAAAAATCTTCCAACAAATAAAAGCCCAGGACCAGATGGCTTCACAGGAGAATTCTATCAAACATTTAGAGAAGAGCTAACACCTATCCTTCTCAAACTCTTCCAAAAGATAGAAGAGGGAGGAACACTCCCAAACTCATTCTATGAGGCCACCATCACCCTGATACCAAAACCAGACAAAGACGTCACAAAGAAAGAAAACTACAGGCCAATATCACTGATGAACATAGATGCAAAAATCCTCAACAAAATATTAGCAAACAGAATCCAACAGCACATTAAAAGGATCATACACCATGATCAAGTGGGGTTTATCCCAGGAATGCAAGGATTCTTCAATATACGCAAATCAATCAACGTGATACACCATATCAACAAACTGAAGGAGAAAAACCATATGATCATCTCAATAGATGCAGAGAAAGCTTTTGACAAAATTCAACACCCATTTATGATAAAAACCCTGCAGAAAGTAGGCATACAGGGAACTTTTCTCAACATAATAAAGGCCATATATGACAAACCCACAGCCAGCATTGTTCTCAATGGTGAAAAACTGAAACCATTTCCACTAAGATCAGGAACAAGACAAGGTTGCCCACTCTCACCACTCTTATTCAACCTAGTTTTGGAAGTTCTAGCCACAGCAATTAGAGAAAATAAAGAAATAAAAGGAATCCAAATAGGAAAAGAAGAAGTAAAGCTGTCACTGTTTGCAGATGACATGATACTATACATAGAGAATCCTAAGGATGCTACCAGAAAACTACTAGAACTAATCAATGAATTTGGTAAAGTAGCAGGATACAAAATTAATGCACAGAAATCTCTGGCATTCTTATACACTAATGATGAAAAATCTGAGAGTGAAATTCAGAAAACACTCCCATTTACCATTGCAACAAAAAGAATAAAATATCTAGGAAGAAACCTACCTAAGGAGACAAAAGACTTGTATGCAGAAAACTATAAGACACTGATGAAAGAAATTAAAGATGACACAAATAGGTGGAGAAATATACCATGTTCTTGGATTGGAAGAATCAACATTGTGAAAATGACTATACTACCCAAAGCAATCTACCGATTCAATGCAATCCCTATCAAATTACCACTGGCATTTTTTACAGAACTAGAACAAAAAATTTCACAATTTGTATGGAAATACAAAAGACCCCGAATAGCCAAATAAATCTTGAGAACGAAAAATGGAGCTGGAGGAATCAGGCTCCCTGACTTCATAATATACTACAAGGCCACAGTAATCAAGACAGTATGGTACTGGCACAAAAACAGAAATATAGATCAATGGAACAGGATAGAAAGCCCAGAGATAAACCCACACACATATGGTCACCTTATCTTTGATAAAGGAGGGCAGGATATACAGTGGAGAAATGACAGCCTCTTCAATAAGTGGTACTGGGAAAACTGGACAGCTACCTGTAAAAGTATGAAATTAGAACACTCCCTAACACCATACACAAAAATAAACTCAAAATGGGTTAAAGACCTAAATTAAGGCCAGACACTATCAAACTCTTAGAGGAAAACATAGGCAGAACACTCTATGACATAAATCACAGCAAGATTCTTTTTGACCCATCTCCTAGAGAAATGGAAATACAACTATAAATAAACAAATGGGACCTAATGAAACTTAAAAGCTTTTGCACAACAAAGGATACCATAAACAAGACCAAAAGACAACCCTCAGAATGGGAGAAAATATTTGCAAATGAAGCAACTGACAAAGGATTAATATCCAAAATTTATAAGCAACTCATGCAGCTCAATAACAAAAAAACAAACAACCCAATCCAAAAATGGGCAGAAGAACTAAATAGACATTTCTCCAAAGAAGATATACAGATTGCCAACAAACACATGAAAGAATGCTCAACATCATTAATCATTAGAGAAATGCAAATCAAAACTACAATGAGATATCATCTCACACTGGTCAGATTGGCCATCATCAAAAACTCTAGTAACAATAAATGCTGGAGAGGGTGTGGAGAAAAGGGAACCCTCTTGCACTGTTGGTGGGAATGTAAATTGATACAGCCACTATGGAGAACAGTATGGAGGTTCCTTAAGAAACTACAAATAGAACTACCATACGACTCCGCAATCCCACTACTAGGCATTTACCCTGAGAAAACCATAATTCAAAAAGAGTCATGTACCACAATGTTCATTGCAGCTCTATTTACGATAGCCAGGACATGGAAGCAACCTAAGTGTACATCAACAGATGAATGGATAAAGAAGATGTGGCACATATATACAATGGAATATCACTCAGCCATAAACAGAAAGGAAACTGAGTTATTTGTAATGAGGTGGATAGACCTGGAGTCTGTCATACAGAGTGAAGTAAGTCAGAAGGAGAAAAACAAATACCATATGCTAACACATATATATGGAATCTAAGAAAAAAAAATGTCATGAAGAGATTAGTGGTAGGACGGGAATAAAACAGACCTACTAGAGCATGGACTTGAGGATATGGGGAGGAGGAAGGGTGGGCTGTTACGAAGTGAGAGAGTGGCAGGGACATATACACACTACCAAATGTAAATCAGATAGCTAGTGGGAAGCTGCCGCATAGCACAGGGAGATCACCTCTGTGCTCTGTGACCATCTAGAGGGGTGGGATAGGGAAGGTGGGAGGGAGGGTGACACAAGAGGGAAGAGATATGGAAACATATGTATATATATACTGATTCACTTTGTTGTAAAGGAGAAACTAACACACTATTGTAAAACAGTTATACTCAAATAAAAATGTTAAAAAAAAATAAAGTCCTCTTCTGGATCCTTCTTAAGGAGGCTGAAAAGATTTTAATACTGTTTTTAAAACTATAATGAATAGTAAAAGATGAATAAAATGATTTTCAAATAGAAAAGGAAACAAGTCGACATTAAAAAGCATGACTCAGCAGTAACCAAAAAGCAGTACAATTACATAGCTTTCTTCAGTAATGTTTAGCAGACTACCTATAAAATAGGAGAAATAGTGAGAGTGATCCAGAATAGCATGTTACCACAGCATTGAGTAATGTTGTATTAGTGGAGACACCTACAAAAGATCCAGATCAGACAGAAAACAGAAAACCAGAAGGAAGATGTTTAACACACAACTATGTTGGCATTCAGTGAATAGAGGGAATACAAAAAAGAGAAGTTTCTGTAAGTGGAACTAAGAGTGTGAAGTTATTGGGAAATAGAAGGCTGTGATCACAGAGAGCAATGTCAAGTCTAAGATCTCAAAAGGGGAGTTATTCGAGTAATGAAGGCTGAAGACTACAGATGAAGGAAATAATTGACATGTCTTATCAACTGTCAGATGGATACATCAGTTCAACAATAAACGTTTTTGTCCTGTTTACTTACTATGTGCCAGGTTAAAATGTACAAGACACAGTTTCTTTCCCAATTAACTTGAATATTGCAGATACTGAGGGACATAACAAGAAATTATGTAAAAAGAAATACTATGAGTCATCCCAGCTTCCCTAAGACTTATAGTTTCTGGCCCACAATAAAGCCTTGATGAAGCTTGAAGAAATTAAATAATACAAGATATTGTGCTAGGCACAGGAAATGCCAAATAAATTAAGTCTTTGTCTTATGCACAGGAAAGGGACTATACAAGTTCAAGGAGAGAACTTTTCACTACAGAGTGAAAATATCAGTACTTTCATGTTCAATATCTGTAAATTTTCTTACCACTGCCCAGTCTCTATTTTGAAACTTTCTTTCTTGGATTCCAGGACACTACACTCTAATTGTTGTTCCCTTCTTCAATCTCAGATTAGGCTTTTCTCAGTCATTTAATCTAATTCTGTTACCTTCCCCCTTACCCTAAAAAGTAGGTGTCCCCCAGCTTTTAATCTTAGAACCTATTTCTCAACTTTACAATTTTACAAATTTTCTCTGGCTGTTATTTCAAGTATAGAATGTCTACAGTCATTTCTATTTGATTGACACCTAAATTTGCCTGCCTATCTAGCTGTGAGCTCCAGAATAATACCTTCAAATATCTCCAGAGAGACAGCTCACTAAGCACTCAAGTGTTAACTAAAACCAAATTTAAATTATCAAAAAAGAAAAAGTAGTTCTTGTATTTTTTATACTGATTAATATCAGGCCAATTGATCCATTGTCAACTTAAGCTGAATGTGGGAATGAAAAGGCAGTGGTGAACTTTTATATCATTCTTTTGCCCACTGAAATTTTCCCAAGGATAAATGAGACCATCATTTTTAAAGTATTTTAATCCTCTGTTTGGCTAATCAACTGTTCTCCTTTTAATATAATAATATTGACTTACAGAAATGGTAATCACACCATATGATCCATTTCTATAACAGTGTTTCTCAAGCTTTAGTGTGCACAGGAATTTCAATAACACCAATGACTAATACAGTATTTATTGAATGCTTACTTATGCTAGGCACTATTATAAGTAAGAACTTTCTACAGTTATTTCATTTAAGCATCACAAAGGTAAAGTTATTCTCATGTGAGCATGTTAAAAATGGAGATTTTGATATAGTAAGTCTGGTTTGAGGCCCAAGAATCTATATTTTTAAAAAATATTCAAAATTTTGTGATGCTTGTAGGCATTAGATTCACTGTTTTATAGAATCTCTTTAATGTGCCATTAATATTCAATTCCTGTTATTACCATGTTAATTCATGACCCAACTCCCTCTCTATATATTTTTACTTTTCTTTACAACTGCAATCCTTCCCCACTGTTAAAATTCTGTACTTTCTGTTGAGAAAGTTTTTTCAGCTCCTTCAGTTCACTAGAATAGAAAGTTGGTAACACATAGCCATACTATTTCCAAATATACTAAACTAGTTAAGCTGTATTACAGTGGATAATGCAACACTGTCCATATATTCTTACATATTTAAAAACTCTGGACTTTTAATTTAAAATATAGCTTATAAGTGATATTGGTTGTACTGTAACTATAATATGTTTTCAATTCTGAGAAAATCCTTCTAAATCATTCTGAACATAGAGACAACCAATTTTAAACAAGTAGAGACTCACTAAGTTAAATAAAATTAAAATCAACAATCCCAAAATATCAGTAGCTTCATATATTAATAGTTTCTTTCTCTTTCTCATATCATAGTTAATAGATATACACATGAAACATGTCATAGCTAACTGCAATGTTGGGGGCAGGGTGTGGTAATCTGCTTCACATGGTCACTTCAAATGGGGACCCAGGAGCCTTCCTAGGTCAACCGTCTTCTAGGCGTCTCTTTTTATAAAAGCAGTATATGTATTCAATTCTTTAAATGAGTTCCTACAGCCCTCAGACTCTATTTCCATTTCATATGAAGTATTAAGATTGTATCTTTCTAAAAAAGAAAATCACTGAATCTAAATAAAACAGAAAAACTTTAATAGAAAATCTCTTTACAGAATAACTTCTTAGTATGCAAATAAGGTAAACATAGGCATAAATGTATAAAACTGTAGTCTACATTTTGAGAGTAATTCACATTTAAAGGACAAAAGAGGACTATTATCTATAGCGCAAAAACATGTACATCCTTGCAGGAAAGGAACAATACTTTATTTCACCATACCACAGAGGCCAAAAATAATTAACTGTATAAAATGTAATCATAGTTATTAATCCCTCAAATTTCCTAACTTTGTAAATCCTACAAAGCTAATAAAGTCTGATACACTAGTATGAATGTCCAGATAGCACAACAATACTTTAACTCACATAGTCCATTTAATGTGAGCTATGATGTTTGGGTACAGAAGGCCAATTAAAGATGAGTTAGGAAGTATTTTTCCAGCCTTATGAATTAGGACAGACCCAGTACACTCTACTGACATTCTGTTCCTAAAGCTTATCTAAATTATCGGACCTACTGGAGATCTTACAAAGTAAATGCAACTCTTGTGATTCAATTCCTATAGGAGGGCTTAATGTTTTCCACTAGACTTTTGTTTTCTTATAGTAGTTATTTCAAACACCTTTTTCCTCAGTCTAGTAAATAATCCAAAATCTACACAAAATTGCATTGGGCAAGCTAAGCCACGGTTTTCTCACTAACAAGAGAGTTGGTCATAATGAAATGGGATAAGTTCCCAATACTGTAAACGAATTCTCTGAAAGAATTCTCTGAAAGAACCTGCCTATCGCTGGTTCTTGAGGAGGTGTGAAGAGGAGACACTCCGGGCAAATGCACATGTACTAGAATATTAAAATATTAAGTCCTTCTATTTCAATTTCAATTGAGACAAAAGATATGATACACATCAAATATAGAAATGAGTGCAAGACAGATGAACATATACAACATTTATAAAGAAAATGGCAATAGCAACAATTCTTGGACTCCTCAAGCAAATCAGAAATAATAAACTGAGGCAAGGTATGGAGAGAGTAGATTTCTGAGAAGACCCATTGGTAGAAATCCCCACCCTCCCCCAGGAGGGATAGGATAAGTGTGCAAGTTCCTAACTCTTCCATCTAAAGCCTTAGAATGGGCATTTCCATTGCACTACTCTCAGATCCTAGAATGTCCATTCCCTAAAGTTTGAAGTTACAGAGAATGCCTCAGGGTCTTAAAGAGGCTCGTGGCAGCAGAATAAATGTGGCTCTGTTGGGACTGGCCTTCATATCCAGAGACTGTCAGGTTCAAGGTGGTGAGCCATACCAGAAAGAGAAAAAGCAAAACTGGAGCCATTTTAAGTCCAAGTTTCAAGTCCAGGAGAAAAGGTAGGAAACACCAATAGCTTATTTTGTGGAGTGGACTACCAGAAAACCAGGGGCTAAAGGAAGAGCAGTAGATTGGGAAATGGATTGCACTGCACATATCCTGAGACATAGAGCTGGACAAGTCCTCAGTGATGGAATCTTCAGGAAACACACACACACACACACACACACACACACACACACAGAGGCACCCATAAGAAAAAGAAATCAGCATGTAACATCTACCAGGCCCTAAAAGCTTAAAGTCAGCTTATGACATCACCAGATATCTCCCAAGTAAGATACTTCTCTGTTCTATGTCATTTTTTCCCTTCTCTCCACCTATTTCCATTTGTTGAAGTTAGAGAGTGGGAGAAGAAGTGAGGTAGGAAGGAGGATGGAAAAAAAAGAAGCTGAGCATACTATCTTCTCCTGATTAGATCAAAGGATTCCATCTGCTACAGGTCTTAGGTAAGGAAGGGAGACACTATGAACAGCTAGCTGGACCTTCCTGCAGAGGGAGACAGTTATAATTTTCATCAAAGCTTAAAATATTTTTATACCGAATGAGATTTTTACTTAATGAATTAACACTGTATTTGTAACTTAGAAGGACTTGAACCATAAGACTTTTGTTACCAGAGATTAGCAAGAAATGTCTTGGGCCTGCCAAGATTTAATCAAGGGTCAAGAACACTGTCCTTCTGAATAAGTTTTCATAGACAGAAGATAAAAATAAAATTATTCTTTGATTACAAATGAATCACATATGCTAAACATCCAAGTGAAACAATATTTATGATTAAAAAGAACTTGGCCCTAAATGACTTTGGGGCCCACCAGCTTTGGTAAGTGAGCTAAACTACCTGTAAATCATGGATCATCTTCTTGTTTACAATATTCAGGCCAAAGTCCTTCGAGTCAGACCCTAAGGCTACAGTGTTCTTTTGTTATCAGTATTCCATTTTTCTAATGGTAGTAACACATTAAGAAGAAAAGCCGGTTTTCCCCCAAAGCATAAAACATTTGACTAAAGCTTTTCAAACCTAGAGCAGGTAAGAGATAGCCACAATGCCTACGACTTCTCAGGAGACATCCATAAGATAGTCTTATTGAAACAATTAATTGGGAAATAATATTCCAAAAATGTACATCATAGAACAACCATGAAAAGGCCCACTGAATAGATAAAACATCCCAGCCATGTCTGGTTCTGATGCTTGCTCTTTCTCTTCAAATTGTGTTTTTTGTCTTTTAATATGCCTTGCAATTTTTTCTTGACAGCCAGATATAAGGTACCGAGTAAAAGAAAATGATATAAAGAGGCCCTTAGTAATATGGTGGTGAGGTGTCCATGGGAGGGAAAGCCTTTTTTGGTCTTATGATTAAGTCTCAGTCTCTCAGTGAGCCTATGCCTCTGCACTTCAGGAGTGTTTCTTGGCCACAGCTCCCCCTCAACCCTTAGGTGGGACAGGATAGCTAGAGGGTACTGAAGTTGGGTATTTCCCTTCCCCCAAGTCAGTTAGTCTCTAGCTATCTAGTTTTCCTTGAGGGCAGGCCTTGTTAAGAAGAACAGAATGCTCTGGGTATTTCAAAATGATTCCTCCCACTCCCCCCCACCCTCCTGCCAGAAGCCTGAGGGTATTTTTCTCCCATATTTACTGCCAGAACCTGATCAAGCTCCTGGAGGTAAATCTCCCTAGTGAAGTCTTAAAATAGATTTTAATCTCTTCCAGCATTATACAAAAAACTTAATTCCTCAAAACTGTTAATCAATAGTATCCTTGTCTTTGACCCATTAGCACTCCTCTCAAAGGGTATAGTGAGAGTGAGGCAGGATGAATGCCCTTAAAATGTATTAAAAAGATTTCTTGTAAACTGCAGTTTAGTGGAAGAGATATGGGCTTGAACAAAAGCCAGATGTTGCAACTTTCTCCATTTTACTAAATTGATTAAACTGCAACAAATTAGGTTTTATTTGCTATGATCAGGTTCAGGGTACAAGTTCAAAGGGCTCAAAAACTGAAATTAAAAATGAGCATATTGATCTAAGGATAACTTTTCATCAAAGGCTTCTATCTTCACCATATGTGTAAATGTAAATTCTTACTTCAAGAATACAAGAAACTGCAAATTTTAGTCATTTATTTTCTAATACCTGGTCCAACATTCAAAAAGCAATCAGCTTAGGAAACTGTGGTTTTGGACCCAGTGTCTCCATGGCCATGAAAATGTCCCAGTATTCTTACAATTCTGAGGCCATCCTCCTAATCATTCTGAACAGAGGGGCAGCCAACTCCAAGCAAGCAGAGATTCACTAAATTACCTAAAGCATGTAAGGAAAACAGATAACTCTACTGTCATTGTGGTGATTGAAGATGTTTCTTAGAATCAGAAATTCAGTGTGACACAAAGGCAAATGAGTTTGCAGTTCTCCCCACACCCACAAATTAGGAAGTCAGTTTCTTGTTAGTGGACATCATGCTATCAGATACAAGGAGAATAATAATACATTCAATGTGTGATAGATGATTACAGGTAACCCAGTGCCTGAGACAAAGAAAATAACAAATATCATTGTTAGCTTAGTGGCTGTCATCCTTCAGGCTGCTGAGACAATGTTCTCTCATTAGTTTTAGGCTTATAAATAGCTTGTAAGGATTTCTGGTTAACAAATATCTTCTTTATAGCTAACTCTTTAGAATTACATCCTTAAGAATCCATGGTTGTTGACTTAAGACAGTGACACTTAACCAAGGCTTGACTTACCTGGCGAGTTTTTAAACCTAAATATTCTCTAAGCTACATCCTCAGAGTTTCTGATTTAATTGGTTTGGGGTAGGGTGCAAAAAATATTTCTTTTTAAATAACAAACAAAGACTTCAAATGCAGCTGATTTGGCCACAGGCAGTCTTTATGGAGAAATGCAGAATTCTATCTGGTCCTATGTATGTCAGAGTAAACAGAACATGAAATCCATAGGCACATTATAGAGGTATGGAGGAGAAAAATGCAAAAGGACAAGGTAGAAATTTAAACTGTTCACTGCAATATTTTGCCTAGAATCATTTCTGACTCATCATCATGGCTTAATTAGAGTACAAAAGCCTGATGAAGAGTAGATGGATTCGAAAAGTTTGGTACAGGTGAATTTTAGAAAACTTGTTCTGAAAGTCTGTTTTTCATGGTTGACTTCTTTCTGAGAAGTAGCACAAAAAATGTTTGACAAGCATTATCTCCACCATAGTCCTTAGCTCAGCAGGTATTTTCTCTACCTCAGATGGAGAAAATTTTCATGAAGACAATAAGTAACCCTGCAAAGGTCAGCCAGCATTCTCTGTCACTCCAATAGGGAAAATAGTAACAAGCTAAATTTAAGCAATGCCTTCTTTTCAAAGAGAACTAACACACATTTCCAAGTTGAGGAAGGTGAAAGAATTACCACTCTCTCCTAGGTCACTTAAACCCACAGATTTAACAAAATACAAAAGAGTTTATGGCAGACCCTACTTCTACATTTCAATTTCAAAAACTATGGCACTAGTAAATAAAATTTAAAGCCTTTTCAGAGTGCTATACATGTTTGTGGCGTAAATATTTATTATAAAAATACAGCAAAACTGCTTCCACAACAAAAGGACAATATTGGCTTTCTAAAATATTACAACCAGTTTTGTTAAAAAAATCAGGGCCATTTAAAGAGATAAGTTAAGTAAAACAATTTTTCTTTCTAAACTCCAAAAGCAAAACTTTACTCCTCTGTAACTTATTATACTGAGATGTCAATAAAATATAATGTGTTCTTTGTAATTTGCAAGTGGAAATTCTTCACTTACTAGGGCATATCAGTGCTGTGTATTTAAAGCAATCAGGTGTGTTTTAGATATTACACCAATGCCAGGACATTATAATGGCAACATGTTACAAATTAAATAGCCCTGAAATAAAGATTTTATTTAATTTTTCTTTGTTTTAATGGAAATTAGATTTTGGAATTAAATTATTTAGCAATCAAATGGAGAATAAGCATAAATATAAGACTGTGTTACCTCTAGATGATGTTGTTAGCAACCAAGACTAATGGCTGGGGGCGGAGTCAAGATGACGGCATGGGAAGACACTGAGTTAGCATCTCCACACAACTAGGGTGCCTGCCTGCCGCTGGTGGGAGACCCTGACACCCAAGGAGATAGGAGAAACGCCCAAGTGAACAGGTAGGACGTGGGGGGACAGAGGGGGAGGAGAAGAGGAGGCCATACAGGATCCATGCCCCTGATCCTGGGGAGATCAGGAGAGGTAGGTAGGCGGGGCCCTCCAGTAGGAGCAGGACAGGAGCAGAGAGTGATCTCCCCACCCACTCAGCCTGAGAAGCCTGCTGAGCTCCCATGCAGGCCAGTCCCCTGCCCTCCAAAGCCCCCTCCAGGCTGTGTGGATCCTGGAGGCATAGGAAGAAGGCCAGGGAGATGAGGAGGGGCAGGTGGGAGGGGCCCTCTGGGACCAGAGGAGCAGGAGAGGAGAGGAGGGCGTTTGCCCTGCCCACTGGAGCCCAGGAAGCCTTCTGGGGTCCCACGTGAGGTCGCCTGCCCTTTGAGACCACTGGGGGACATTCCTGGGCCCCTTCTGTTCTTCAGCCTAAGCTCCACTACCCACAGCCCCCAGGGCCTTTTCCAGCCCTGTGGGTCCTTAGCACAGGCCCCGCCCATGACCTACACCTCGCCCTTGCATAGGCCCCACCCTCTACAGCCAAGGACTTTTCTCTGTTTTTTTTTTTTTTTTCTCCTTTTCATCCTCCTTTTTTTAACTATTGTGGTACTGTTATAATTTCTGGTTTTTCATTCATTGATATTTTTATTTTTGTATTCTTTCTAACATATCTGTTAGTTTTCTAGTGTAATTTTATTTTTTATTTTGTTATTGTTCTCTCCTTTTTTTTTCTTTTGCCACCCCACTCCAGGGTTAGAAGCCTCAGGCCAAAAAACCAGTAAGACAGGAACACAATTCCACTTTAAAAAAAAAAGAGAGAGAGAGACAGAAAAATATATCACAGATGAAGGAGCAAGGTAAAAACCTATAAAGCCAAATAAATGAAGAGGATATAGGCAACCTACCTGAAAAACAATTCAGAGTAATGATAATAAAGATGATCCAGAATCTCAGAAATAGAATGGAGGCATGGATTGAAAAATACAAGAAATGTTTAACAAAGATCTAGAAGAACTAAAGAACAAACAGAGATGAACAACACAATAACTGAAATGAAAAATACACTAGAAGGAATCAATAACAGAATAAATGATGCATAAGAACAAATAAGTGAGCTGGAAGACAAAATGGTGGAAATAACTGCTGAGGAGCAGAATAAAGTAAAAAGAATGAAAAGAACTAAAGACAATCTCAAGACCTCTGGGATAACACTACATGCACCAACATTCGAATTACAGGGGTCCCAGAAGAAGAAAAGAAAAAGAAAGGGACTGAGAAAATATTTGAAGAGATTATAGTTGAAACTTCTCTAACATAGGAAAGGAAATAGTCACCCAAGTCCAGGAAGCACAGAGAGTCCCATACAGGATAAACCCTAGGAAAAATACAAGACACATATTAATCAAACTAACAAAAATTAATTTCAAAGAAAATATTTTAAAAGCAGCAAGGGGAAAACAAAAAATAACATACAAAGGAATCCTCATAAGGTTATCAGCTGATTTTTCACTGGAAACTCTGCAGGACAGAAGGGAGTGGCAGTATATACTTAAAGTGATGAAAGGGAAAAACCTACAACCAAGATTACTCTACCCAGCAAGGATCTCATGCAGATTTGATGGAGAAGTCAAAAGCTTTTAAGACAAGCAAAAGCTAAGAGAATTCAGCACCACCAAACCAGCTTTACAACAAATGCTAAAGAAATTTCTCTAGGTGGGAAACACAATAGAAGAAAAAGACCCACAAAAACAACCCAAAACAATTAAGAAAATGGTAATAGTTACATACATATCAATAATAACCTTGGGGCTTCCCTGGTGGCGCAGTGGTTGAGAATCCTCCTGCCGATGCAGGAGACACGGGTTCGTGCCCTGGTCCGGGAAGATCCCACATGCCGCGGAGCAACTAAGCCCGTGAGCCATGGCCGCTGAGCCTGTGCGTCCGGAGCCTGTGCTCCGCAACGGGAGAGGCCACAACAGTGAGAGGCCCGCATACCGCAAAAAATAATAATAATAATAATAATAATAACCTTGAATGTAAATGGATTAAATGCCCCAACCAAAAGACACAGACTGGCTGACTGGATACAAAAACAAACTCATATATATGCTGTCTACAAGAGACCCACTTCAGACCTAGGGACACATACAGACTGAAAGTGAGGGGACAGAAAAAGATATTCCATGCAAATGGAAATCAAAGGAAAGCTGGAGTAACAATTCTCAAATCAGCCAAAACAGACTTTAAAATAAAGACTATTATAAGACACAAAGAACACTACATAACAATCAAGGGATCAATCTAAGAGAAGATATAGCAATTGTAAATATTTATGCACACAACACAGGAGCACCTCAATACAAGAGGCAAATGCTAATAGCCATAAAAGGGGAAAACGAAAGTAACACAATCATAGTAGGAGACATTAACACCCCACTTTCACCAATGGACAGATCATCCAAAATGAAAATAAATAAGGAAACACCACCTTTAAATGATACATTAAACATGATGGACTTAATTGGTATTTATAGGACATTCCATCCAACAACAACAGAATACACTTTCTTCTCAAGTGCTCAGGGAACATTCTCCAGGATAGATCAAATCTTGGGTCACAAATCAAGCCTTGGTAAATTTAAGAAAATGGAAATCATATCAAGCATCTTTTCTGACCACAATGCTATGAGATTGGAAATCAACTACAGGAAAAACACTGTAAAAAACCAAAAATACATGGTGGCTAAAGAGTGTGTTACTAAATAACCAAGAGATCACTGATGAAATCAAAGAAGAAATTTAAAATATATAGAAACAAATGACAACAAAAACATGAAAACCCAAAACCTATGGGATGCAGCAAAAGCAGTTCTAAGGGGGAAGTTTATAGCAATTCAATCTCACTCAAGAAACAAGAAACATCTCAAATAAACAATCTAACCTGACAATTAAAACAACTAGAGAAAGAAGAACAAAGAAAATCCAAATTCAGTAGAAGGAAATAAATCATAAAATCAGAGCAAAAATAAATGAAACAGACATGAAGAAAACAATAGCAAACATCAATAAAATTAAAAGCTGGTTCTTTGAGAAAATACATAAAATTGATAAACTCTTAGCCAGACTCATCAAAAAAAAAAAAAGGGAGAGGATGCAAATCAATAATATTAGAAATGGAAAGGAGAAATCACAACTGACACTTCAGAAATACAAAGCATTGTAAGAGACTAATACAAATAACTCTATGCCAATAAAATGGACAACCATGAAGAAATGGACAAATTCTTGGAAAGGTACACTTTTCCAAGACTGAACTAGGAAGAATTAGAAGATATAAACAGACCTATCAAAAGAAATGCAATTGAAACTGTAGTTAAAAATCTGCCAACAGGTGGCGCAGTGGTTGAGAGTCTGCCTGCCAATGCAGGGGACACAGGTTCGTGCCCTGGTCCGGGAAGATCCCACATGGCGCCGAGTGGCTGGGCCCGTGAGCCATGGCCACTGAGCCTGTGTGTCCAGAGCCTGTGCTCTGCAACAGGAGAGGCCATAACAGTGAGAGGTCCGCGTACCACAAAAAAAAAAAAAAAAAAAAAAAACTGCCAACAAACAAAAGTCCAGGACCAGATGGCTTCACAGGTGAATTCTTTCAAACATTTAGAGAATAGCTAACACACATCCTTCTCAAACTCTTCCAAAACATTGCAGAGGGAGAAACACTCCCAAATCCATTCTAAAAAGCCACCATCACCCTAATACCCAAATGAGAAAAAGATATCACAAAAAAAGAAAATTATAGACCAATATCACTGATGAACATAGATGCAAAAATCCTAACAAAATACTAGCAAACAGAATTCAACAACACATTAAGAGGATCATACACCATGATCAAGTGGGATTTATCCCAGGTATGCAAGGATTCTTCAATATATGCAGATCAATCAATGTGATATACCACATTAACAAATTAAGTAATAAAAACCATATGATCATCTCAACAGATGCAGAAAAAGCTTTTGACAAAATTCAACACCCATTTATGATAAAAACTCTCCATAAAATGGGCATAGAGGGTACCTACCTCAACATCATACAGGCCATATATGACAAACGCACAGCAAGCATCATATTCAATGGTGAAAAACTGAAAGTATTCCCACTAAGATCAGAAACAAGACAAGGATGCACACACTCGCCACTCTTATTTAACATAGTTTTGGAAGTTCTAGACATGGCAATGAGAGAAGAAAAAGAAATAAAATGAATACAAATTGGAAAAGAAGAAGTAAAACTGTCCCTTTTTGCAGATGACATGATGCTGTACATAGAAATTCCTAAAGATGCCAAGAGAAAGCTGCTAGAACTAATCAATGAACTTGGTAAGGTTGCAGTATACAAAATTAATGCACAGAAATCTCTGGCATTCCTATACACCAATAATGAAAAATCAGAAAGACAAATTAAGGAAACAATCCCATTTACCACTGCAAGAAAAAGAATAAAATACTTAGGAATAAACCTGCCTAAGGAGGCAAAAGACTTGTACTCAGAAAACTATAAAATACTGATGAAAGAAATCAGATGACATAAGTAGATGGAGAAATATACCATGTTTTTGAATTGGAAGAATCAAAATTGTGAAAATGACTATACTACCCAAAGCAATCTACAGATTCAATGCAATCCCTATCAAATTACCAGTGGCATTCTTCACAGAATTAGAACAAAAAATTATACAGTTCGTATGGAAACACAAAAGACTCTGAATAGCCAAAGAAAACTTGAGAAAAAAAGCAGTAATGGAGGAATCAGGCTCCCCAACTTCAAATTATACTACAAAGCTACAGTGATCAAGATAGCATGGTACTGGCACAAAAACAGAAATATAGATCAATGGTACAGGCAGGATAGCATGCCCAGAGATAAACCCACACACATATGGTCACCTAATTTACAACAAGGGAGGCAAGAACATACAATGGAGAATGGACAGTCTCTTCAGTAAGTGGTGTCGGGAAAACTGAACAGCTACATGTAAAAGAATGAAATTAGAACACTCCCTAGCAACATACACAAAAATAAACTCCAAATGGATTAAGGACCTAAATGTAAGACTAGACACTATAAAAGTCTTAGAGGAAAACACAGGAAAAATACTCTTTGACATAAACCACAGCAAGATCTTTTTTGACCCACCTCCTAGAGTAACGGAAATAAAACCCAAAATAAACAAATGGGACTTAATTAAACTTAAAAGCTTTTGCACAGCAAAGGAAACCATAAACGAGACAAAAAGACAACCCTCAGAATGGGAGAAAATATTTGCAAATGAAACAATGGACAAAGGATTAATCTCCAAAATATACAAATAGCTCATGGAGCCCAATATCAAATAAACAAACAATCCAATTGAAAAATGGGCAGAAGACCTAAACAGACTTTTCACCAAGGATGACTTACGATGGCCAAGAGGCACATGAAAAGATGCTCAACATCACTAATTACTGGAGAAATGCAAATCAAAAGTACGAGGTATCACCTCACACTAGTCAGAATGGCCATCATCAAAAAATCTACAAACAGTAAATTCTGGAAAGGGTGTAGTGAAAAGGGAACCCTTCTGCACTGTTGGTGGGAATGTAAATTGATACACCCACTATGGAAAACAGTATGGAGGTTCCTTAAAAAGCTAAAAATAGAACTACCATATGACCCAGCAATCCCACTACTGGGCATATACCCTGAGAAAACCATAATTCAAAAAGAGATATGTACCACAATGCTTACTACAGCACTATTTACAATAGCCACGACATGGAACCAACCTAAGTGTCCACCGACAGATGAATGGATAAAGAAGATGTGGCATATATATACAATGGAATATTACTCAGCCATAAAAAGAAAGGAAACTGAGTTATTTGTAGTGAGGTGGATGGACCTAGAGTCTGTCATACAGAGTGAAGTAGGTCAGAAAGAGAAAAACAAATACCATATTCTAACACATGTATACGGAATCTTAAAAAAAAATGCTACTGATGAACCTAGTTGAAGGGCAGGAATAAAGATGTAGACACAGAGAATGGACTTGAGGATACAGGGTGGGAGGGGGAAGCTGGGGCAAAGTGAGAGTAGCATCAACGTATATACACTTACCGAATGTAAAATAGTTAGCTAGCGGGAAGCAGCAGCATAGCACAGGGAAATCAGCTGGGTGCTTTGCGATGCCCTAGACGGGTAGGATAGGGAGAATGGGAGGGCGTTCAAGAGGGAGAGGATATGGGGACATATGTATGCATATGGCTGATTCACTTTGGCTTCACAACAGTATTGGTGAAGCAATTATATTCCAATAAAGATCTATTTTTTTTAAAAAAGACTAATGGGTGGGATATACAAATTACTGCCCCAAGGTGAGTTGCAACTCCATCTGCTCTTCCCTATTCAATTTCTTGAAGCGATTCTAACTGCTAATTAACCATGAAAAGTTGTGCTGTGAACCTTTCACCTGACTTTTGGAAAGAGTAAAAGTTCTTAAGGAGTGCTCATAGCAATGTATTTGTAATCAACTGCCATTTCACAGGGTCTCAAACTGTGATTTTTCTGCTCTTGGGGAGGAAACTTTTTTACTTTTTACTGGCTAATATATACAAACACATCTACTAGACTGTTTTGAGTCATTTGGTTTGCTTCTTGCATAAACCTTAGTTCATTAGATGATCAGACACAGGAGGAAGGCAGATCTGACTCCATCTTTACATGCAGACAGTGCTGGAGGGGGTCTAACTTACCATGCAGAGTCCAGGCTCCAGAGTCAAAACTTCTTGCTGCTTCTTCTGGCCTCACAAATTAGAAAACTGACTCTCAGCATTGGTGGCAGATTAGAGTCATCTGGAGAACTTTAAAAAAATGCTGACATCTGGGTCCCACCTCCAGAGAATTTAGTTTAATTGGTTTGGGGTGAAGCTTGAGCACTGGATATTTTTAAGTTCCCCCAGGTGATTCTAATGTGCAGCCAAGGCTGAGAACATCTGACTTAGAAGGAGACTCTAATTAGATCTGATTATCGATTCTAAAGACACTATTAAGACTAGTTCCTTAGGTCCTGGTTGCCTTCAGAAATTACAAGAAGCCTATGACTCTGCGTCCTAAC
The DNA here is from genome assembly GCF_026419965.1 of Kogia breviceps. Taxonomy (NCBI): domain Eukaryota; kingdom Metazoa; phylum Chordata; class Mammalia; order Artiodactyla; family Physeteridae; genus Kogia; species Kogia breviceps. The sequence continues at coordinate 54,457,365 of NC_081312.1, forward strand.
TGTGATCCCTGTGACACATTTCCATACAATCCCTTTACTAACACATTTACCCACTCCTCTCTCATTTCCACATATTCTTGCACTTTGCCCTGGGAAACTCACAGTCTGTCATCAGCAAAAGCACCTGACTCAGTAACCACAACTTGTTACTACCTCAGGCATTCCAGTCTCAGTTTCTAATATCCCCCTCGCCACAACTAAGATATTGTTGGATCCTCTTTATCCCAACTCCAACAATTATTTGCTTCACTGAAACCTCTAATCTATTGATTTTTTTCTCCATCACCCCCTTCATAATATTTTTTCATCCTTACTCTATTTAGATTCCATGGTTCATCAAAATACTCACTTCTTTCTTCATCTTTCCCCTCAGTATACTAACTTGGCAAGATTCCAACTCTGGTTAACTTCTAGTTCTCACCTACTTCCTAACTTTACCTGAGCAGCTGAATCTTGCTAAGGAAAATCTTAGAGCCATGTTGGTCTCAGCTTCAGTACATGACCACAGACCTCAAGGGGAGAGGTAATGTTACCTGGAATTCCATGAAAGTACCATAGTAAAATAATCCTCCCATTCTCTTTGATGACAATTTCTCACCTGTGATAACATCCAAAACACCATTTTCCCTCCTAACTCTTACCTAATTTATTTGCACTTAATTCGATAGGGAAAACAGGAACACCAGAGATAACTTCATCTCTCCACCATCTCATCAAGATCAAAAATGACCTCCACATTGCAAATCCAAATGTCAATGCTCAATTTTTTTAACTGACATCTCCATTTAAATATCTAACACAAATTCCATATCTAGCATACTTCAAAGAAAAGTCGTGATCTAATTATACCCTAAGACATGCTTTTTCCCTAATCTTAATAAAATGGCACTTTCATTTTCTAAAAATATCCAGATCAAAGTCATTGAACCCCTCTATAACTCATCTCTTGCTCTCTATATTTAAAATAAACCTAGAACCCAAGCACTTTTCATATCATCCAACATTATTAACCTAGTGAGTCTCTTGCCTATACTACTGAGATTCGTCTTAGCAGGCTACCTATTTCCATCATTGTTTCTACTACAGTCAACGAGAATGATATTTTTTAAATGTAAATCAGAATATGTCACTGCTCTGCTACAAATCCTCCAGTGGCTTCCATCTCATTCAGAATTATCCCATCGGCAATCTTCACCAAAGCCTTCAGAAGCCTGACATACTTAATCCCACTCCTGTACCTTCCTAATCTGCTTCTTCTTGTAGTTGTTTCCTATCACTCTCACCCACAGTCATGCCTTTCCAACCAGACTGTCCTTTCTACCCCAAGCAAAATAGTTACAAAACTTTTTAGGGTCTTTGAATTTATTTTATTCCCCCTTGCTAGAGTACTCTTTCCCCAAATATTATCTTGGCTCTCTCATTCTTTTCATTCAAGTAGAAAAGCCACATAACCAGAGAGGTGTTCTTCAATTATACTATATAAAGGAATCCCCAAACCTCCATCCCCAGTCTCACCACTATCTACCTCATTACTATACTTTATATTGTCTTTATTGCCCTAAAATGATATTTGTTTATTTGCTATCTACCTCCAAATTAAGTTCCATTATAGCAGAAATTGTTTCTTTTATTCATTATTTTACCCTCATAGTATGTTCTTAATAATATTAAATGACAGAAAAGTAAACATTTTTCAGTTTTCCCATTTATAAAATGAGAAATAATACCTGATTATTATGAAAAGTAAATGCATTTATATATGTAGAACACCAGGCATCCAATAAGCCCTTGATAGAAGTAAAAATAAAACTATGAGAAGGACATATGGGAACATATGTACATGTATAACTGATTCACTTTGCTGTAAAGCAGAAACTAACACACCATTGTAAAGCAATTATACTCCAATAAAGATGTAAAAAAAAAAAACTATGGGAAGGAATATGCCAATTTGTGACAAAGATGACTAACATTAGTTATTCATTTTTAAGTAACAAATCATCCTGTGGAGTTTCATACCACTTCAGTTTGCAGCTGAATTCCTGCCTTGCACTTCAGCATCATTTCTCTGGGTTGATAATTCCCCCTTGTGAGTATCTCAGAAATTATTTAAAAAGATAAAATCATGTAGTAGCTCAATTTTGTAATAAAACCAATATAAAAATTTTGCTACTCTTCATCTCATGACTTTATCCCTTGAATGTTTACATTTTTTAAAGGACATATACAAGTGAAACTAACAGAAAAGTATAAATACCAAATTCACACATTAAAAACAGAAAATATTTCAGTGACATCACCACAATGGACAAATAAGATATCTCTTTCTCATATCCCACCCACCCCCACCAACACCAGTAATTTGGTATCCATCCATGGACTAGTATGCTTTGTAGGGAACATAAGACCCAGATAGGTGACTATGAAACCCTAGTGCAGACTAAGAGCAAGGAGGGCTGCTTTGAGAAGACAGGCCTGAACCAAACAAATAAATCACCAAACATGGTCCCAGCCACAGTCCCAGAAACAACTCTGTACTCTTGAAATATCAGCTACAGACCCATTTGGCTTTGGTTCTGCTGTCAGCACCAAACCCAAAGACATAGAAATCTGCAACTTATCCAGTAAATAATACTAATTAGCTGTTTTAAGGAAGTGCAATGAGCTACAAGAAAACATAAAGACACAATTCAATGAAACCAGAAAAATATATACAAACAAAATGAGAAGTTTAACAAAGAAATGAAAATTATAAAAAGATATCAAACAAATTCTGGAGCTGAAGAATACAAAGAATGAATGTGTGTGTGTGTGTGTGTGTGTGTGTGTGTGTGTATCTTAGTATCAACATCAGAATGAACACGCAGAGGAGACCTTCATAATGGTGGAGGAGTAAGACATGGAGATCACCTTCCTCCCCACAAATACATAAGAAATACATCTACATGTGGAACATCTCCTACAGAACACCTACTGAATGCTGGCAGAAGACCTCAGACTTCCCAAAAGGCAAGAAACTCCCCACGTACCCAGGTAGGGCAAAAGAAAAAAGAAAAACAGACACAAAAGAATAGGGACAGGACCTGTACCTCTGGGAGGGAGCTGTGAAGGAGGAAAAGTTTCCACACAATAGGAAGCCTCTTCACTGGTGGAGACGGGGTGGTGGGAGGGAAGCTTTGGAGCCACGGAGGAGAGCACAGCAATAGGGGCTCTGAGGGCAAATTGGAGAGATTCCCGCACAGAGGATTGGTGCTGACCAGCACTCACCAGCCTGAGAGGCTTGTCTGCTCCCCTGCCGGGGTGGGTGGGGGCTGGGAGCTGAGGCTTGGGCTTTGGAGGTCAGATCTCAGGGAGAGGACTGGGATTGCTTGTGTGAACACAGCCTGATGGGGGCTAGTGAACCAGAGCCTGTTGGGAGAGAGTCTGGCAAAAAGACTTGAACTCCCTAAGAGGCAAGAGACCATTGTTTCAGGGTGCATGAGAAGAGGGGATTCAGTGCACCACCTAAACGAGCTCCGGAGACTGGCTCTAGTCGTGCTATCAGCGAGACACTACAGATGGGCATGAAATGCTAAGGCTGCTGCGCCAGCCACCAAGAAGCCTGTGTGCAAGCACAGGTCACTATCCACACCTCCCCTCCCAGGAGCCTGTGCAGTGCACCACTGCTAGGGTCCCGTGATCCAGGGACAACTTCCCTGGGAGAACACACAGCACACCTCAGGCTGTTGCAAATTCATGGTGGCTTCTGCCGCTGCAGGCTCATCCCACATTCCATACGTCTCCCTTCTCCCAGCCTATGTGAGCCAGAGCCCCCCAATCAGCTGCTACTTTAACACCATCCTGTCTTGGCATGGAACAGACACCCTCAGGCGTCCTACCTGCAGAGGCAGGGCCAAATCCAAAGCTGAACACCAGGAGTTGTGCGAACAAAGAAGAGAAAGGGAAATCTCTCCCAGCAGCCTCAGGAGCAGCAGATTAAAGCTCCACAATCAACTTGATGTACCCTGCATCTGTGGAATACCTAAATAGACAATGAATCATCCCAAAATTGAGGTGGTGGAATTTGGGAGCAACTGTAGACTTGGGGTTTGCTTTCTGCATCTAATTTGTTCCTGATTTTATGTTTATCTTAGTTTAGGAATTAGTGTTTATTATAATTGGTAGATTTGTTTATTGATTTGGTTGTTCTCTTCCTTTTTTTTTCTTTATATATATATATATTTTTTCTTTTCCTCTTTCTGTGAGTGTGTATGTGTATGCTTCTTTGTGTGATTTGTCTGTACAGCTTTGCTTTTACCATTTGCCCTAGAGTTCTATTGGCCCATGTTTTTTTTTTCTTTTTGTTTTTTGTTTATTTCTGGTTTTCTTAGCATACTTTTTAGCACTTGTTATCATTGGTGGACTTGTTTTTTGGTTTGGTTGCTCTCTTCTTTCTTGCTTGCTTTTTCTATTACTTTTTAATTTTTTTGTTTTTAATAATTTAAAAAATTTATTTAATAACTTTATTTTTTCTTTATTTCTTTTTTTCTCCCTTTTCTTCTGAGCCATGTGTCCGACATGGTCTTTGTGCTCTGGGCGGGTGTCAGGCCTGTGCCTCTGAGGTGGGACAGCCGAGTTCAGGACATCGGTCCACCAGAGACCTCCCAGCTCCACGAAATATCAAACAGCAAAAGCTCTCCCAGAGATCTCCTTCGCAATGCTAAGACACAGCTCTACGCAATGACCAGCAAGCTACAGTGCTAGACAGCCTATGCCAAACAACTAGCAAGAGAGGAACACAACCCCACCCATTAGCAGAGAGGCTGCCTAAAATCATAATAAGGTCACAGACACCCCAAAATACATGACCGGATGTGGTTCTGCCCACCAGAAAGAAAAGATTCAGCTTCATCCAACAGAACACAGGCACCAGTCCCTTCCACCAAGAAGCCTACACAACCAACTGAACCAAACTTAGCCACTGGGGGCAAACACCAAAAACAACAGGAACTATGAACCCGCAGCCTGGGAAAAGGAGACCCAGACACAGTAAGTTAAGCAAAATGAGAAGACAGAGAAACACACAGCAGATGAAGGAGCAAGGTAAAAACCCAACAGACCAAACAAATGAAGAGGAAATAGGCAGTCTACCTGAAAAAGAATTCAGAGTAATGATAGTAAAGATGATACAAAATCTTAGAAATAGAATAGAGAAAATAAAAGAAACGTTTAACTAGGACCTAAAACTAAAGAGCAAACAATGATGAACAACACAATAAATGAAATTAAAAATTCTCTAGAAGGCATCAATAGCAGAATAACTGAGGCAGAAAAACAGATAAGTGACCTGGAAGATAAAACAGTGGGAATAACTAACGCAGAGCAGAATAAAAAGAATTGAGGACAGTCTCAGAGACTTCTGGGACAACATTAAATGTACCAACATTCGAAATATAAGGGTCCCGGAAGAAGAAGAGAAAAAGAAAGGGAGTGAGAAAACATTTGAAGAGACTATAGTTGAAAACTTAAGTAATATAGGAAGGAAAATAGTCAATCAAGTCCAGAAAGTGCAGAGTCCCACACAGGAAAAAATCCAAGGGGAAACACGCCAAGATACATATTAATCAAACTATTAAAAACTAAATACAAAGAAAAAATATTAAAAGAAGCAAGGGAAAAACAACAAATAACATACAAGGGAATCCTCATAAGGGTAACAGCTGATCTTTCAGCAAGACAGAAGGGAGTGGCAGGACATAGTTAAAGTGATGAAACGGAAAAATCTACAACAAAGATTACTCTACCCAGCAAGGATCTCATTCAGATTCGATGGAGAAATAAAAACTTTACAGACAAGCAATAGCTAAGAGAATTCAGCACCAATAAACCAGGGTTACAACAAATGCTAAAGAAACATCTTTAGGCAGGAAACACAAGACCTACAATAACAAATCCAAAACAATTAAGAAACTCATAATAGGAACATACATATTGAAAATTACCTTAAATGTGAATGGATTAAATGCTCCAACCAAAAGACACAGGTTTGCTGAATGGATACAAAAATAAGACCCATATATATTCTGTCTACAAGAGACCCACTTCAGCCCTAGGGATACATACAGACTGAAAGTGAGGGGATGGAAAAATATATTCCATACAAATGGAAATCAAAAGAAAGCTTGAGTACCAATTCTCAAATCAGACAAAACAGACTTTAAAAGAAATTTAAAAGAAAGACTATTGCAAGAGACAAAGAAGGACACTACATAATGATCAAGGGATCAATCCAAGAAGAAGATATAACAATTGTAAATATTTATGTACCCAACATAGGAGCACCTCAATACATGAGGTAAATGCTAATAGCCATAAAAGGGGAAATTGACAGTAACACAATCACAGTAGGGGACGTTAATACCCCACTTTCATCAATGGACAGATCATCCAAAATGAAAATAAATAAGGAAACACCAGCTTTAAATGATACGTTAAACATGATGGACTTAATTGGTATTTATAGGACATTCCATCCAAAAACAACAGAATACACTTTCTTCTGAAGTGCTCATGGAACAGTCTCCAGGATAGATCATATCTTGGGTCACAAATCAAGCCTTGGTAAATTTAAGAAAATTGAAATCATATCAAGTATCTTTTCCAACCACAACACTATGAGAGTAGATATCAATTACAGGAAAAAAAAATCTGTAAAAAATACAAACACATGGAAGCTAAAGAATACACTACTAAATAAGCAAGAGATCACTGAAGAAATCAAAGAGGAAATTTAAAAATACCTAGAAACAAACGACAATGAAAACACGATGACCCAAAACCTATGGGATGCAGCAAAAGCAGTTCTAAGAGAGAAGTTTATAGCAATAGAATCCTACCTCAAGAAACAAGAAACATCTCAAATAAACAACCTAACCTTACACCTAAAGCTATTACAGAAAGAAAAAAAAAAAAAAAAAACAAATTTAGCAGAAGAAAAGAAATCACAAAGATCAGATCAGAAATAAATGAAGGAAATGATAGCAAAGATCAATAAAACTAAAATCCGGTTCATTGAGAAGGTAAACAAAATTAATAAACCATTAGCCAGATGCATCAAGAAAAAAAGGGAGAAGACTCAAATCAACAGAATTGGAAATGAAAAAGGAGAAGTAACAACTGACACTGCAGAAATACAAAGGATCATGAGAGATTACTACAAGCAACTCTATGCCAATAAAACGGACAACCCGGAAGAGATGGACAAATTCTTAGAAAAACACAACTCTCTGAGACTGAACCAGGAAGAAATAGAAAATATAAACAGACTAATCATAAGCACTGAAATTGAGACTGTGATTTAAAATCTTCCAACAAACGAAAGCTCAGGACCAGATGGCTTCACAGGCGAATTCTATCAAACATTTACAGAAGAGCTAACACCTATTGTTCTGAAACTCTTCCAAATTATACCAGAGGAAAGAACACTCCCAACGTATTCTACGAGGCCACCATCATCCTGACACCAAAACCAGACAAAGATGTCACAAGGAAAGCAAACTACAGGCCAATATCACTGATGAACGTAGATGCAAAAATTCTGAACAAAATACTATCAAATAGAATGCAACAGTACATTAAAAGGACCATACACCATGATCAAGGGGTGTTTACCCCAGGAATGCATGGATTCTTCAATATACACAAATCAATCAATGTGATACACTATATTAACAAACTGAAGGAGAAAAACCATATGATCATCTCAATAGATGAAGAAAAAGCTTTTGACAAAATTCAACACCCATTTATGATAAAAACCCGCCAGAACATAGGCATATAGGGAACTTACCTTGATGTAATAAAACCATATATGACAAACACACAGCCAACATCGTTCTCAACAGTGAAAAACTGAAACCATTTCCTCTAAGATCAGGAACAAGACAAGAATGTCCACTCTCACAACTATTATTCAACAGAGTTTTGGAAGTTTTAGCAACAGCAATCTGAGAAGAAAAAGAAATAAAAGGAATCCAAATCAGAATAGAAGAAGTAGAACTGTCACTGTTTGCAGATGACATGATACTATACATAGAGAACCCTAAAGATGCTACCAGAAACCTACTAGAGCTAATCAATGAATTAGGTAAAGTTGCAGGATACAAAATTAATGCACAGAAATCTCTTGCACTCCTATACACTAATGATGAAAAATCTGAGAGAGAAATTAAAGAAACACTCCCATTTACCCTTGCAACAAAAAGAATAAAATACCTGCGAATAAACCTACCTAAGGAGACAAAGGGCCTGTATCCAGAAAACTATAAGACACTGCTGAAGGAAATTAAAAATGATACAAACAGATAGAGAGATATACCATGTTCTCGGATTGGAAAAATCAACATTGTGAAAATGATTATACTACCCAAGGCAATCTACAGATTCAGTGCAATTCCTATCAAACTACCAATGGCATTTTTCACAGAACTAGAACAAAAAATTTCACAATTTGTATGGAAACACAAAAGACCCCAAATAGCCAAAGCACTCTTGAGAAAGAAAAACGGACCTGGAGGAATCAAGCTCCCTGACTTGTGACTATACTACAAAGCTATAGTAATCAACACAGTATGGTACTGGCACAAAAACAGAAATGTAGATCAATGGAACAGGAAAGAAAGCCCAGAGAAAAACCCATGGACATATCATCACCTTATTTTTGATAAAGGAGGCAAGAACATACACTGGAGAAAAGACAGCCTCTTCAATAACTGGTGCTGGGAAAACTGGACAGCTACATGTAGAAGAATGAAATTAGAACACTCCCTAACACCATGCACAGAAAACACTCAAAATGGATTAAAGACCTAAATGTGAGACCAGACACTATAAACCTTTTAGAGGAAATCATATGCAGAACACTGTATGATGTAAATCACAGCAAGATCCTTTTTGCCCCAACTCCGAGAGAAATGGAAATAAAAACAAAAATAAACAAATGGGACCTAATGAAACTTCAAAGATTTTACACAGCAAAGGAAACCATAAACAAGACAAAAAGACAACCCTTGGAATGAGAGAAAATATTTGCAAATGAAGCAACTGACAAAGGATTAATCTCCAAAATATACAAGCAGCTCACACAGCTCAATATCAAAAAAAAAAAAAACGACCCAATCCAAAAATGGGCAGAAGACCCAAATAGACATTTCTCCAAAGAAGATACACAGATTGCCAACAAACACATGGAAGGATGCTCAACATCACTAGTCAGTAGAGAAATGCAATTCAAAACTACAATGATGTATCACTTCACAGCAGTCAGAATGGCCATCACCGAAAAATCTACAAACAATAAATTCTGGAGAGGGTTTGGAGAAAAGGGAACCCTCTTGCACTGTTGGTGGGAATGTAAATTGATACACCCACTATGGAGAACAGTATGGAGGATCCTTAAAAAATTATAAACAGAACTACCATACAACACAACAATCCCACTACTGGGCATATTTCCTGAGAAAACCGTAATTCAAAAAGACTGATGTACTACAATGTTCATTGCAGCTCTATTTATAATAGCCAAGACATGGAAGCAACCTAAGTGTCCATCGAGAGATGAATGCATAAAGAAGTTGTAGTACATATATACAATGGAATATTACTAGGTCATAAAAAGAAACAAAATTGAGTTATTTGTAATGAGGTGGATGGACTTAGAGTCTGTCATACAGAGTGAAGTATGTCAGAAAAAGAAAAACAAATACGGTATGCTAACACGTATATATGGAATTTAAAAAAATATATATGGTTCTGACGAACCTAGGGCCAGGATCGGAATAAAGACACAGACCTAGAGAATGGACTTGAGGACACAGGGAGTGGGAACAGTAAGCTGGGACGAAGTGAGAGAGTGGCATGGACATATATACACTACCAAATGTAAAATAGATAACTTGTCGGAAGAAGCCTCATAGCACAGGGAGATCAGTTCAGTGCTTTGTGATCACCTTGAGGGGTGGGATAGGGAGGATCAGAGGGAGACCCAAGAGAGAGGAGATATGAGGATATATGTATATGTATAGCTGATTCACTTTGTTATACAGCAGAAACTAACACACCATTGTAAAGCAATTATACTCCAATAAAGATGTTAAAAAAAACTATAAGAAAAAGAAAACAAAAATGAACAAGCAGAGAAAGAATCTATGAAATAGAAGACAGGACCTTTAAAATTGTATAGTCATAGGAGAACAAAGAAAAAAAAGGGTGTGAAGGAAGCTTATATGAACTATGGGATACCATTAAGAAAAGCATCTCTGAATTTTTGGAGACCCAGAAGGAGAAGCCAGGGAGAAAGGGACAAAAGCTTATTTACAAAAACAGTGGCTGAGAACTACCCAAACCTGAGGAGAAATCTGCATATCTAAGTTAATGAAGCTAATAGGTCACCTCAAAATTTCAATCCAAATCAGTCTTCTTTAAGACATATTAAAATAAAACTGTCGGGCTTCCCTGGTGGCGCAGTGGTTGAGAGTCCACCTGCCGATGCAGGGGACACGGGTTCGTGCCCTGGTCCGGGAGGATCCCACATGCCGCAGAGCGGCTGGGCCCGTGAGCCATGGCCACTAAGCCTGTGCATCCGGAGCCTGTGCTTCACAACGGGAGAGGCCACAACAGTGAGAGGCCCGCGTACCGCAAAAGAAAAATAAATAAATAAAATTTAAAAATAAAATAAAACTGTCTAAACTTAAAGCAAGGATAAAATTTTGAAAGTAGCAAGAGAACCAACATTCTCTCCTACAGGGAACTCACATAAGACTATCAGTGGATTTCTCAGCAGAATTCTTACAGGCCAGGAGTTGGATGATATATTAATATAATAATTTGTGAATGTACACTAATAGAAAAAGAGGTGAATTTTAACATTGAAAACATAAGGAAGGGAATAAAAGGATAGAGCTTAATATGTGATCAAAGTTAAGTGGTTATCAGCATAAAATAGACTATTATATCTATAAAATGTTTTACGTAAGCCTCATAGTAACCACAAATAAGTAGATATATGCCAGATAAAAGGAAATCAAAGCATACTACTACAGAAAATCATCAGTTCACAAATAAGACAGCACAAGAGGAAGAAAAGAACAAGGGAAGTACAAAACAGAGAAACACCAATTAATAAGTTGGCATTAGTAAGTCCTTACCTATTAATAGTCATTAATAATTACTTCAGATGTAAACGGATTAATTCCCAATCAAAATGCATAGTGGCTGAATGGATGAAAAAAATAAAATATACCCTACTATATGTTGCCTACAAAAGATTCACTTCTGCTTTAAAGATACACATATGCTTAAAGTGAAGGAATGGAAAAAGATATTGCAGCCAAGTGGAAACTAAGAGATAAAGGGTAGCTCCACTTCTACCAGACAAACAGACTTTAAATCAAAAGCTTGTAACAAGAAGCAGATTTCCTTACATAATGATAAAGGGGTAAATTCATCAAGAGGATATAACAACTGGAAATATGCATGCACCTATCATCAGAACACCTATATATATTAAGCAAATGCTAACAGATCTGAAGAGAGAAGTAGACAACAATACAATAGTAATAGAAATGTTCTATAGCTCACTTTCAACAATGGATAGATATTCCAGACACAAAAACAATAAGGAAACATTGAACTTGAGCTATACTCTGGACTAAACAGACCTGAGACATATACAGAACTTCCCATCTATCAGCATCAGAGCACACATTTTTCTCAAATGCACACAAAACATTCTCCAGGATAGACCATATGTTAGGTCACAAAACAAGTTTTAGCAAATCTAAGATTGAAATCATGCCAAGTATATTTTCCAACCACATGGCATGAAACTAGAAATCAATAACAGGAAGAAAACTGTAAAATTCACAAATATGCGGAAATTAAACCACTCCTAACAACCAATAAGTGAAGGAAGAAGTAAAAAGGGAAATCAAAAAATATCTTGGAGAAAACCAAAATGAAAACACAACATATCAAAACTTATGGATGCAACAAAAGCAGTTCTAAGAGGGAAGTTTATAGAAATAAACACCTACATTAAGAAAAAAGAAAGATCTCAAATAAACAACCCAAACTTGCACTTCAAGAAACTAGAAAAGGAAGAACTAATTATGCCCAAAGTTAGAAGGAAGGAAATAACAAAGACCAGAGAATAAATAAATTAGACACCAGAAAAATAATAGAAAAGATCAACAAAACAAAGAGATGTTTTTTGAAAAAATAAACAAAATTTACAAAACTTTAGCTAGCCTAAGAAAAAGAGAGAAGACTCAAATAAATAAAATTGGAAATAAAGAGAAGACATTACAAATGATACCGAAGAAGTACAAAGGATCATGAGACCACTATGAACAATTATATGCCAACAGATTGGATAAGGTAGAAGAAATGAATAAATTCCTAGAAACATACAACCTAGAAAAACTGAGTCATGAAGAAATACAAAAATTGAGCAGATCAATTACTTCTAGGGAGATTGAATCAGTAATCAAACTGTCCCAACAAAGAAAAGCCCAGGACCAGATGGCTTCCCTGGTGAATTCTACAAAACATTTAAAGAATAATAACACAATTCTTCTCAAACTCTTCCAAAAAATTAAAGAGGAGGAAACACTCACAAAGTCATTTTATAAGGCCAGCATTACCCTGATAGCAGAGTCAGATAAAGACACTACAAGAAAAGAAAATTATCAGCCAACTTTCCTGATGAATATAGATTTTAAAAATTCTACAAAAGTTACTAGCTAACAGAATTCAAGAGCACATTAAGAGGAATGAGTGGAATTTGTCTCTGAGATGCAAGAATGGCTCAATATACCAATATACTTCAGCTGTGCTTCTCTACACTAACAATTAAATATCTGAAAAAGAAATAAAGAAAACAATCTCATTTACAATGGCATCAAAAACAATAAGATACTTAAGAATAAATATAACTTAGTGAAAGACCTGTACACTGAAAAATGACTTTGATAAGAGAAATTAAAGATTAAGCAAATAAATGGAACAATATCCTTGGTTCATGGATTGGAAGAAGTAATATTATTTAAAATGTCCACATTACTCAAAGTTATCTATATATTCAATGCAGTCCCTATAAAAATTCCAATGGCATTTTTCACAGAAATAGAAAAAAACCCTAAAATTTATATGAACCCACAAAAGACCCTGAAAAACCAAAGCAGACCTAAGAAAGTAGAACTAAACTGGAGGCATCACATTCCTGATTTCAAAGTATTACAAAGCTATAGTAATTAAAACAATATGATACAACTGTATGGTATGTCTAAAAACAGACGTGTAGACCAATGGAACAGAATCAAGAGCCCACGTATACACACTTATATACATGATCAACTAATATTTGACAAGAGAGCAAAACATATTTAGTGGTGAAAGATCGTCTCTTTAGTGAATAGTGTTGGGAAAACTAGATAATCTAATGCAAAAGAACAAAATTGGACCTCTATCTTACATCATACACAGAAATTAACTTGAGATGGATTAAAGATTTAAACATAAGACCTGAAACCATAGAACTCCTAGAAGAAAAGATAGGGAAAAGCTCTTTGATACTCATCTTGTTAACAACTTTTTGGAAATGACATGAAAAGCACAAGCAACAAAATCAAAAGTAAACAAGTGGGACTACATCAAACTAAAAAGCTTCTGCACAGCTGAGGAAACCATCAACAAAATGAAAAGGCAACCTATGGAATGGGAGAAAACATTTGCAAATTATATATTTGATAAGCAGTTAATATCAAAATTATGTAAGGAAAGTCTACTCAATAACAAAAAACAAACAATCCAATTAAAAAATGGGGAGAGGACCTGAAAGGTCCTCTGAAAGTTTCAACACCACTAATCATCAGTGAAATGCAAATCAAAACCACAATGATATATCACTTTACACCTGCTAGAATGGCTATTATCAAAAAGACAAAAGATAAGTGTTGGTGAAGATGTGGAAATAAGGGAACTTATGTGCACTGTTCTTGGAAGTGTAAATTGGTGCAGCCACTATGCAAAACAGTATGGAGATTCCTCAAAAAACTACAAATAGAGTACTATATGACCTAGCAATCTCACTTCTGGGTATATATCCAAAGGAAATAAAATCAGGATCTCAAAGAAATACCTGAACTCACTTGTTCAATGCAGCATTATTCAAAATAGCCAAGATATGCGAACAGCATAAGTGTTTATCTATAGATAAAGAGATGTATCACATATATACAATGGAATATTATTCAGCCATGAGAAAGAAGGAAATATTACCATTTGAGACAACACAGATGAACCTGAGAGCATTATGCTAAGTGAAATAAGTCAGAAAAAGACAAATATTGCATGATCACACTTACATGTGGAATCTAAAAAAGTTGAACTGATAGAAACAGAGTAGAATGGTGGTTGCTACGGATGTGGGGTCAGAGTGATGAGGAGATATTGGTCAAAAGGCACAAACTTCCAGCTATAAGATTAATAATGTCTGGTGATCTAATGTAAAACATGGTGAATTTAGTTAACAATACTATATACTCGAAAGTTGCTAAGAGAATATGTATTAAACTTTCTCACCTCACAAACACAAAAAAAGGTAATTTTTATGTGCAGTGATGGAGTTGTTAATTAATTATACTGTGGTAATCATACATACATATGTATGTACGTTTGATACATATATGTGTAACAAATCATCACATTATACACCTTGAATTTATATAATTTTAAATGTCAATTATATCACAGTGAAGCTGGAAAAAAAATAAAATAGCAAATATCTAGCATATGTTTGGGTCTCAAATTATTAAGTATTACATAAAAAGGCTGTATATATTGCAAATACTTAAATATTACACCTCAAAACCAGACTCAAAGATCCCAATTTAAAGACACACGCACAAAAAACCACCAATCAAGATAAAATATTTTGTAGATAAATTTCACATTATGCATTTAAAATGAAATGTTGAAGATTCTCATTGTTCCCATAACCATAGTAAAAGTCTCATTTTGTATGATTTTGTACAAAACAACCAATCAATTGAATTCAAACCTGAGAAAATTTTATAAAAATGTATTTTACTCTTGACATTTTAAAGAATCTATCTATAGACTAAATGTTTCACTTTAAAATTAGTTCCTTTTGCAATTTTTTACCACAACCAGGCCTACACTCACAGGTCTGGCTTCTAATTTAACATAGTCATTCTACTAAATTGTCTACAATTAAATTGTTAAACTAGACTATAAGATAAGTTGGCTGTTAAACTGAACAAAGTTTAACATGTATGTTTGTAATCAAGGGCTTTAACAGAGAGATTTTAAATCTGATGAAAGCAATATACCCTCTCAGAAATAAGCACATACTTAAAATTTGGCATAGAACTTAGGGAGTTCTCTAAATGGAGAACCTCCATTAAATGTCAGTGGATCCCAGATTAAACCCATGGTTAAACAGAAAGAAGACATACAAACACCTGTATAAAATACTATTTACTGAATCTGCAAAAAAATACCAGGTACTGTCCCAGGCACTTTATATATTTAATTTAATTTTCACAATAATTCCTGTAATATACAGTAGTATCACTACTTTATAAATAAGAAAAGTAAAGAGAGTAAATGACACAGGCAGTGTCACACACCTGAAAAGATAAAATTTGACAGTCTTTCCATCATACTGTCCTGCTAACAACTTTTCTAGGATTATGTAAATATTAACTGAAAACCATGATCTGAATTTATATCCCCTTACTTTTTGGACTTTATCTGAATTACACAATAGCACCAAGTTTTTTTATATGACACAACCACTCCCATAAAATAGACTACACTGGAACTCACAATGGGTCCAATTCCCTATCCTGACTCCCAAGAGAGTATTTAAAGCATATTAAATAGGTTACTGTGTTTTTAGAAGTTTCTTCTCTATCACCACGATCCTCAGAGCAAATATAAATGATAAAGACATTAAAAATGCATTTGAAGCCATTTTAAGTCCATTGTAAAATTCAGCAGTCACTCAACAACGTTTTGTTTTGTTTTCTATTTTAAACAATGAGCTACTTATTTTTACTCCCAGGTTCTTAAAAAAAAAAACCAAACAAACAAAGCAAAACAAAAAAACAGGATTGTTCATCAATGTAGAGTTCACAACGTTAGCTTTTTTATGTGAACAACCTCATATGTTTTCATAAACACTGTACTCAAAGCCAACTAATCCTCAGGGAATAAGTATCTAGGCCTTCAAAACAGATGAAATTATCTAGCCAGCAAGCTCCTAGCATTCACCTATTAAAATGAACCATAACTGAGTCTCTTTCTTTTTTTTTTTTTTTTTTTTTTGTGGTACGCGGGTCTCTCACTGTTGTGGCCTCTCCCGTTGCGGAGCACAGGCTCCGGACGCACAGGCCCAGCGGCCATGGCTCACGGGCCCAGCCGCTCTGCGGCATGTGGGATCCTCCCGGACCGGGGCACGAACCCGCGTCCCCTGCATCAGCAGGCTGATTCTCAACCACTGCGCCACCAGGGAAGCCCCCTAACTTTCTGATAGAGTAAGCAGCAACCTGGATTTCAAACTCTATCCATCCTCCCATTGAAAACTGATGATTACCCATTGAATTATAACAGCATTTGCAGCTTAAGTGAAGCAACATATACTTCTCTTCCACCCTAGTACATGTTGCTGAGTTGGTAGCTATCTACTGCCTTGTAATTTTAATGCATTCATCATGTTGTACTTTCAGATATAAATTATAAATTTGAACTAATAAAATAGATCTACATTTTCATTAAGATAAATCATGAATGAAAATTTGTCACCATGTATACTGCAATAAGAATGGGCAAAACAGGAGGGTGGGAGGGAGGGTGACGCAAGAGGGAAGAGATATGGGAACATATGTATATGTATAACTGATTCACTTTGTTGTAAAGGAGAAACTAACACACTATTGTAAAACAGTTATACTCCAATAAAGATGTTTAAAAAAAAAAAAAAGAATGGTCAAAACAAACTCCTGAAATTGAAAAAGATTCATCGTTCAGGTCAGTGTGATTTAAAACTATTCCTAACACTATAATGGAAAACTAATTTATGAAATTAATATAACATTCCAACATTATTTTTCTTGATATACAGAAAATTCATACAAATCTATGAAACAAAAACTGAAGTTTCAGTAAAAAAATAAGAGCCATGACTATAAGTAGATCATGCCCTGCCCTGCAAGTGTGAGTAAATGCTCAATGTTAAGAATTTGGAAAATACTTATATATGCAGAGAAAATTTTCAACAAATTATGACTTAAGAACCCCCCACAAGCATTGTAATATATGCCCTGAAATTCATTTTTATATATTTGTTTAATTAATGTAATTACAGAATGGAAATGATATTGTATTTATAATTTTGTTTCTACTTTCCATTCACCTTGTGATCATTTTCTCATGTCATTAAGCATTCCTTGAAAACATCCTGTAGACATATTTAAATAAACAGATCCTTTAGGGAATATGTAGGAAGTATTATAACACAATATTCAAATGACTTTCCATCACACAGATATTAGAACATAAGGGATTCCCTGTAGGGAGTAAGGACAAAGACTTTGTCCTCTAAAATACTTTCCCAGTCTTTATAATCTTTCCAGCTGATAACTGTTTTTCTCAACTTTTGTCCTAGATTTAATTTTTCTGGGTAAATGTCACACTATCTATGCAGAATTCTGTTATTTAACATTACTTTCCTCAGAGAATTCCCCCTTTGTGATTCCAGAAAAATAAGAATTTCATAAATTATATATAGACAGTCAATTACCAGAGTTTTCTTAAGCTAATCAGATTTTTAAAAATCCTTTATTAATTATGTAGATATTGGCCAAAACCTCCAGTTTATTTTTACTTATAGAGCTCTGACCACAGTGTGCATGTTATTGTTCAAATATATACATCCACACTGACAAGAAAACAAATTCCCATTCTTAATATAGAGACCATCTCAGGATTATATTTTACAGTTCTGTGGTCAAAATCTGGTGATCTTCAATCATCCTGGAAAACTGCATTTTTATCCAAATTATAAACATCCAAAAGTTCTAATTTTAGCACATATTCTTTTAAAAATGAAAATATTATAAGACTTACATAAAGGCTATACATTTATCTCAGAATTTTTATAAAATGTTAGACTAAGAAGAAATTCCAGTTAAACAGTATCCAAACTCAGAATTTCTTGTCCTTTAAATATTTGTTTGGATCAGGGTAAATACACATGTGGATTTATTTAAAGTTATTTGCACACAGGTTATGAAAAAAATTCTCAGGACTATAACTGTCTTGTACTCGAAAACATTACTGACTTCCCACTCCATAATGGATAGAGCTCAGATTCCTTCCTGGACAAGGATATATGCATGGCAGGTCAGGCATCATCAGGTCCCAGTAATTGGTTGAAGCTTCCCTCTCCTATACCTTCTCTATAGCCCAGCTGACCTCTTCAGTTTCTTACAATAATCACACTAGTTCAGTACTCACAGTTTCACTTATGATTTTATTAACCATTTTGTCTATTCCATTTTATCAAGTTCTAGAGAAGAGCCAGGCCTTTAAGATATGTTCTTGGATTAAAATGTTCTATTAAACCTTTCCTGAACATTTACTGTACTAGTCACACACATTGGTGCTTGGTTAAATTCAAGTGGTCATTCTTCTTGGACTGTATTCTAATTGCCTGATGTACACAAATTCCCCCTCTCTAACAAGATTGTAAGATCATAGAAGGCAATTATAAAATACCCCATGTGCAGCACACTAAGATGCAGTCTAGTAAGAACACAATGAATACTTCTTTATTTGACCTTTTCTTCTTAATGAGACTATTGCTGCAAATACTACCACAGCTGTGAAACGTGCCACTATCAATGTGACCAGAAGTAGAAATGGAAAGGTATTGAAAGGTTTTTTTTGACTGATATGTAAATACAGTCAAAATGCTTGTAATAAAATTTCATCATATCCCCGCACTTCAAATAAGTTATATAAATAAAATAATAAGTAAATCATTAGTAAGAATTTAACACTTTCAGTACCCATCCTCATGGTAAGCATAGTATATAAATATGCTTAAAAATTAAAATACAAATATATTTATCTAAATCCAAATACTTTAGGATTTAATATTAACAAGATGAAAAGAATGGGCCCCAAATAATACGTTTGGGGTACATGTTATAATAATATGCCTTAGAAAATCTCCAAATTTGATTATATAATATTTATTCAGCCTCCTTTCTTTTGAATCTTACCTCCAACCAGTCCTATATTTCCTGGGCATATCTCACATCATAATTTGTCTATTCAAATTTTGATATAATGTTCTCTCTTAGTTAATGGAAAATAGTCACAAAAAAAGCCAGTTTGTATCATTTTAGGATATTAAAACAAAAACATGAAAAGATTGAGTACTTGTTAGACAAACTCACTTAGCTAAGTGAATCAAATTTCTTTCAGTAAAATATTAAGAATTTTCTACATCACTGGCAAAGTTAAAACCATGAATCAAATCTATAAATGTCTAGAATTTACTGTATTCATGATCTTGCTATGCAGAGAAGGCTACCATCACTATAGAAACTTCAACTATTTTAAATATGAATCCTCTGTCTCAGAATAAGTGAAAATACTATCTGAAGCTTTGCCTCCCAAGAAATAGCAAGGCAAATGAAAATATAGAGTCACTGGAAGCACTAATGAGTATTTGATTTACACAATAACCTAGTCCCCTTGATTTCAAATCTAGTGACCTGTCTGTAAACATCAAAGATGTCCATCAGTCATCTTGAATCTCTTCTTTGACATGCATATGGGTACGTTTGCTTAATTTTAAGTGTAGGCTCCCTTCCCTCAATTAGTAGCAGTTCCTTAAGAATAAAGTCTTTAATTTCTTTATTTAGTTATTCAAGTAGCCAATTCTATGCTTTAAAAGCAACAGATGCTTGCAAAATACAAATTGGAAATTGGAAAAAATATCAATATATTTCAATTCACTCGTGGTAGATTTACAAAGTGGAAAATTTGGTAGAGGTCACTGAAGGAACTTTGCCCAAGTTAAATTTCATTTAAAATAGTAACTAATAACTACTACAGGCAGAGATTTTTTGTTTTGTTCATTCATGTATCTCTAGTGCCTCATGCATTGTAGGTACACATATATTTGCTGAATGAATGCACAATTTTCTTAAATTAATGGGGGACACTTGAATCATGTCATGTATATTACAAATACCATGTACTATAAATGTTTAAAAATCTATTATGTCAAAATCTTCATGCTTTTTCTTTTTTTTTTTTTGAAGATGTTGGGGGTAGGAGTTTATTAATTAATTTATTTATTTTTGCTATGTTGGGTCTTTGTTTCTGTGCGAGGGCTTTCTCTAGTTGTGGCAAGCGGGGGCCACTCTGCATCGCGGTGCGCGGGCCTCTCACTATCGCGGCCTCTCTTGTTGCGGAGCACAGGCTCCAGACGCGCAGGCTCAGTAGTTGTGGCTCACGGGCCTAATTGCTCCGCGGCATGTGGGATCCTCCCGGACCAGGGCTCGAACCCGTGTCCCCTGCATTAGCAGCCAGATTCTCAACCACTGCGCCACCAGGGAAGCCCTTCATGCCTTTTCTTGACTCCATTAAACTTATTATCCATAGTAACAGGAAGTGGGAATAGTTTGGGTATCTTAAATTTACAAACACCTTCTACACCTTTTAAACTTTTCCCACATTCATTCTTTAGTGCAGAGTGGCTAACTTATAGTATAAAGCTCAAAAGTTAGTCCCAAAGACCCCATAAGTGTAACAGTCAATCCTAAAAAGCAGAGTTTTATATATCTTCTATCTTAAGTCTAACTGCCAGCTAAACACCAACACATGAATATTTTTTTAATCCTTTAGTCCAATTCTACTGATGTTATTTAGGAAAAACTTTTCCTTGTTTTACACTGCACCAACTATGAGAGGTATCAAAGAAATATGTTCTTGCACCAGGAGAATTCACAAAGATGACAGAAAACAAGGCACAACAGCACAGACTCTATTGTGAAATTGTGGTCTAATGATTATAAAACTACGACTTAAGTCTTTGGATTTTAAAAGTAAGTAATATTTTGAGTACTAGTAATCTATCTTGTTTGTTAACATGAAGTGCAGGACTCATGATTTTAAAACTCTAAATGCATTTTTATTTTTAATAGTCACTAGCTAATAATTACGGTACAAAATTAAAATTAAAGTTTATAATTGAGGTATAACAAATGAGTGTGAGCAGATCTTACCTGATATTTGCTAATTGTTCTCATCTACCACTGCTATACTCTTCAAAATTCAAAACTTTTGTTTTATACTTTTAAAGAGAATATGTTAATTCAAGAAGCCATTGATAAAGAACTTAATTCCTAAGTGTTCTTTTTCTCTAGAAATAGCTTTGGCAGCACAGGACTTGTTATCCACAGAAATAAATGCTGTCAGTCATTCAAAATTTTTTGAGTATCTCTATATGTGATGCATTGTTACAGGGGCTGGGGATAGAACAGTTAAGCAGAGAGACAAAGTCCTTCCTTTACAGGTTCTTTTCTATAACTTATATTCCAGTAAGGATGACAAAGATAAATAAGTAAACAAATAATTTAAGTGCTAATTAGTATAGGAGGATAAAAAACAACTAGCACACTACTGAGGGGAATTACCGCTAGATATGACAACAAAGTAAAAGCATGTCTAAGGAAATAGCACTGATACTGAAATTTCATTAAAAATACTCTATGGGGCCTCCCTGGTGGCACAGTGGTTGGGAGTCTGCCTGCTGATGCAGGGGACACGGGTTCGTGCCCCAGTCCGGGAGGATCCCACATGCTGCGGAGCGGCTGGGCCCGTGAGCCATGGCCGCTGAGCCTGCGCTTCCGGAGGCTGCGCTCCGCAACGGGAGAGGCCACAACAGTGAGAGGCCCGCGTACCACAAAAAATAAAAATAAAAACTAAAAAATAAAATAAAATTAAAATACTCTATAAAAAAAAAAAAACCTATGTGACTATGCAAGTGAGTGAGCCACTCAACGAATTTGTTGAAGAGTTTTTGTAGGTAAAAGAGAAAACAAGTTTAGAGATCCCTGGAGGGAGGATGCTTAGCATCATCCAGTTATAGCAAGAAGCCCAGGGTGACTAGAAATATGGAATATACGGAAAGAGTTGTGCAAGAAGTCACTAAGACAAGTGGAGGACAGATTTTGTAAGGCATTGTAGGCCATCTTAAGTGGTAAGGGGCAGCTTTGATTCTAAGTGCAATGGGAAGCTATGAGAGAGTTCTAAACAGAGAAGTAATATTATATGATTTAATATCATTTAATGTGTGTTTACAATTGCTAGGCAATTTGCTAAATGATTTACAAATATTATTTAATCATTATATCAATCCAACAAAGTCAGTCTTACTATTCCCATTTTACAGAATAGAAAACTGAGGTAGAAGGGAATTATGGGACTCAAATTACAAAAATGCCAAGTGCTGGGACAGATATTCTAACCTAAGTTCTCCATTATAGACCTTGGACTCACAACTGTCCTACCCTCCTAAAGGCGTTAGGTTCCTCAGGACACACACAATACAGTTGAATAGGGCCAAAGGGGAAAGTGGTAATTTTCACACAGGTCACAGAAGAGAAATCAAATGTATAGCTAGAATAAAATATTCCTTGAAACTAAAGCTCTGGGATATTTTAGTTCTCAT
The DNA here is from genome assembly GCF_026419965.1 of Kogia breviceps. Lineage (NCBI taxonomy): Eukaryota > Metazoa > Chordata > Mammalia > Artiodactyla > Physeteridae > Kogia > Kogia breviceps. Next base: position 54,480,178 of record NC_081312.1, read on the forward strand.
TACAAGTCATCAGTTTGGTTTAAATTAATTTTTATAAGCTTTCTTAAAGATGTCAGCAATTGTTACCTTTCTACAACTTTTTTTTTCTCCTTAAGGGCATAATAATTACCTCAAACATCTTTGAATCCTCTACATTCCCTAACACACAGTGCCTTGCAGGAAGTGGGAACTTTAGAGTACTGTTGAACAAATGATACATTACAAAATTACAAAAAAATTCTTCTTCAGTGCCTGGCACCATGGGAAACCTTAGACTGAACAATCAGCTGATGCTGGTTCTTAGTGAAACCAGTTTTCAGGGAATTTATACTGAACTTGAAATTGTACTTTAAGAAGTCTTCAAAGTGTCTTTAAAGGTTTTTCAAAATCTGGCCCTAGACATTTTTCACTTTAACTATTTTTAGATGTTTCCCTGCTTTTTAAAACATCAGTTACCCAGTAGCTATATTAAAGCCCTTGCCTTTTGTTTGAATTAACTAGAAAATTTCACAGGACCATTGTCAGTTGGATAAATACATCACCTCCCCTGAAAATTTCCTACTCCTTTCTGAAATTCTCAGGAGGATTTTTAACAGTAACCCCTTTCCATTAAGTTCTGATCCTTCCGGGTAACTTCTTGTTTCTTTCAGGATAAAATGTATTGGCAACAGCTTTGATGTCTTTATGTTTTATGTTTTTATGTTTTATCCTTTCTTCTTTAAGAAGCAGTTTTTGTTCATTCTTGGCTCTCAGGACATGCTTTATGTAACATCAGCATGAAAAGAATTAGAATGGAAATGTATATCCCTTTTTGGAACTGTGTCTATTTACTTAATATAAAAGATACAGCAGTTTTTCAAAAGCCTAGCGGAACAATGCTGTACTCTTCTCAATTTCACAGTAACAGCTGAGCTGTGACCGAACTCTTTGACAAGAATGAATATTAAGTCAGGACAAGAAGATAGATAATACAGACTTTTCTTACTGAAATAAAAAATTAATGACAGATGTATCTAAAAATAAAAACTGATAAATAACTAAAACATGGCTTAAAAGATGAGACATAAATGATCAGAAAAAAATTTTGAAGTGGTTTGATTCTCCAATCTTTAAATGAATGACTTCATTTTCTCAATGGTAATGACACATACTTTCATGTCATTCATCCTTTTTTTTTTCCCTTCCCACACCAACCTCTCAGGAATTATAATCAACCAATATTTATGGAATATATACTACAGGTCTAGAATTATGCTAGTCAAAATTATCCATAATGCAGAACTTCCCCTCAAAAGACATCTTGTTGAAACAATAGTAATATAACAGAAGTGGTAAAAACAAAATGATTAAGGGCTAGATCATATGCCATGGTGAAAAGCATAATAGGATTTCCAACACAGGAGATATCCCTATGAACTGGAATAGTCTGGAGTAGAATTATGAAAGAAAACATATGTTGAACTAAGTATTTAAATATAAAGAAAGACAAATTCACAATTTAACTCCTTAACTAGGCCTACAGACCATATATAATCTGCTCCCTCCTACTTCTCAGTCCTCATCTCCTGGCACTCTCCCCTCTCCAGCCACAACTGCCTTTCTGTTATTCATTGGTCGACTCATAAACGTGGCTCAGGTCAATGTACTACAAAAAGTTCAAAAAATGAGTCTGAACCCCACTTAAGAACTACTACTTTAAACAACATTTTATTGGTGTCCATAAAGACCCTGGATCATACCATGGATCATAAATTAAGTGTGATTAAAACCCAAACTAAGGGCAAAAATGTTTCACAGAGATTAAACGAAGTATTAGAGAAAGCAGTCTCTTAGATCACTTGCTTTCAAAATGATCATACTGGCACATTTTCAGATATACCTGACTCATATAAAAATATTCTGATTCAGAAAATCTGTAGAAACAAAAGCATAGAAAACATAAGCCAAATATTCGTGGAGGTTTGCAGCATGGTTTTCCGCACATTTTTCAGTGTATTCACTGGCCTATCACAGCACCTTGAACTTATTAATTACTCGGTAAATATCTATTAAGTAAATTGATGCATAAATGAAGAAATGAATGAGTCATGTCATTTGCTTTTTAACTAGGCTGAGCTATGATAGCCTGGGAAAATGCCCTAGCCTTGTACACTCACACTCATATGGTTTTAACATGTATAACTACTATTTGCTAAAAGAGGTTCACAAATTGAGCCTTGTGGGATTTTTAATGTTCTTGATATTTCAAATACCCTAATATCACATTAACTTAGGTTTTAGGAAATGTACTATTGTTGTTCACTTCTGAGTCTCCACCTGACGAAATCTTATTCTTTAAAACCCAGCTCAAAAACAAAATTCTCTGTAAAATCTTATCTAGATCCAGCAATTCCACTTTTTAAACTTTATCCCAAGGAAATAATTGGTCAGGTGTGTAGAGATGTACAAAGGGTGTTCATCACAGCATTGTCTGTAAAAGGAAAAATAAACCTGAGTCAAACAGAATTATAATGCTAAATAAATTGTGACTTATTCATTCACGACCACTGTAGAGTCAGCAAAAATAATGATTGATATCCTTTAGAAAAATAGTCACAAAATATTGGTAAGTTAAAAGAGTACAGGAAATATAAATATATTTTTAATGTAGATTTATATAAATGGAGGCCAGGAAAAATGAATGTTTTCCAACATCAAATCACATTGAAATGTTAAAAGTGATTAATTCTGAGTGGAGGGATTATATATGATTCATAAAGAATTGTTATCCATTTTTAAATTTTTCTATTATAAACATGTTTTACTTGTGTTATTTCAGAAAGGGACAAATAAAAAGAAAAGAACTGTTATTAATCCTTAGCTTATCATGTTTCCCCACTTCGATTTGCCTTCTAAGAAGCACAGACTCAAATTTAAAGCCTGCCACTAGCAAAATATCAGATCCTATGGCATACGGTTTGTGTACTAACCTTATATCTGGCTTCATATTATCTTTAAACTTTGTTTTCATCCTGGTTCCTTCAACTCATTTTATCTTATCTTTTTTTATGCTTGTATAAGTGCTGTGGTTTCAAATATCATGGCACTTCATCAATAGTGTGGTTTAGGGAAGACTGGGTACCAGCTCCAACAGGGTACAACGAGGGCAGCATTTATCTCAGTGAATCCAACACCATTTAGTCTAGTCTTCAGCCTCGTCAATTCATAAAACTGATTTTTATCAGTCCACTAAAAATGGATTTGTCTCTCCAGGACAAGTTCCCAGATATCAATGTAAAGTAGAATGGCAGTATATTGATTCACAGTAAGAAATAAATCTGTCATTTATACCAAATGTTCATATTAATATGACCAGCTGACTCCCATCCTGTAGGAAAACTACAGAGGGAGCCAAATTATCAAAAGCTTGCTTGGTTGTCATGGAATCAGAAAAAGGAACACTTTTAATATTAAGGAATGGCTCTCAGTTAAGGTATCTTTAGGCATTCTTATACACTGTAAGAAAGAAATAGTCTTGCCAAGGATCTCAGAATTTTAGAGAAACAGTGAGCCATAGTGAAGTGGTTAAGAACATGCGCTTTTGAGAAAGGCAAAGTGATTTCAGATCCTATTTTGACCATGTTCTCTCAATGTGAACTTGAACTCTAAGCCTCGGTTTTCTGAAAATTATGTTTTTAGGTAACAACTGAGTTGGCTCTAATTTAAAACAATTTAAGCTGAGGATTTGCTATACCAAGTGTAATTGTTATAGTAGGAAGCATTAACTAATTAGGCTGTAAAAATAAAATGGTTATTTTTGAAATAACTGCAATCTGTCATATCTCTGTATTCTGACTAGATATTGGGCTCTCTTAGTGACATCTCAAATAACTTTCAGTCTCTTTTAGTTATTTAAACAGTCTCATTTTCATATTAAGATTTAATTCTTTCATTTTGAAGTTTCAAACACATAGGCATTTGAAGGCTTTCTGTATACCCATAATAATATACTGGTGATTCCAGAACAGATACTAAAAATGTGATCTATGTACTGGTGTTTATCTGATAACTGATTGTAACCACACTGTAACAGGATAAGGAGTTTGTACCAGAATGAAAGTCAATTTCATTACTAAGCACAGTTTGTAGTTCAAATGAAAAAAAAAAGAGACAAATCCAAAATGACAGTTAGAATTTCCATACACTTCTCTCAGTAATTAAGAGAATAAGTAGAAAACCAATAAAAATGTAGAACACTTTAAAATACTATGATACAAATTGACCTAATTGGTGTTTACAGGGCATGCCACTCAACAAAAGCAAAATGAAAATTCCTCCAAGTATGAATGGATAACATTTTGAACTGGATGATAATTAAGACATAATAATTAAAATGTATAGGATGCAACTAGGATTGTGTTTAGAGAAGAATTTATAGCTATAATTGCTTATGTTAGTAAAAAATAAAGATCTAAAAGCTTTAATCTCCTACTTTAAAAAAACTTTAAAGAGAAAAGCAAATCAAAAGTAGGAGGAAAATAATCAAAATAAGAGAAGAAATTAGTTAAATAGAATAAAAATAGAGAAAAAAAATCCCAAAACTTCTTCTTCGAAAATAATCAAGAGATATAAAACTCCAGTTAGAATAAGAAAAAAAGAGAAGACACGAATTTTCAATGTCAATTTTAAAAAGACAGCAAATCACTAGTCAACCTACAGACTGACAAAAGCTAATCAGGGGATATTATGAATAGCTTTGTACCAATAAATTCAACAGTTTATATATAATGGATATCACTAAAGATGCAGCCAATATTAAAAGAACAAATTTATGAACAACTTCATGGCAATAGATTCAAAAACCTACATGAAATAGGAAAATTTCATGAAAGGCACAAGTCACCAAAATTAACACAGGACATCCAGATGGCTTACCTGGTGAATTCTCACAATTTAAAGAAGAATAATACAATTTTATAACAACTTTTCCAAAATTTCAAAGAAGGGGAAAATTCCCAACTAATTTTATGAAGACAATGTTACCCTGAAACCAAAACCAGACAAAGACATCATAAGAGAGAAAACTGTAGAGAAACACCCCCAATATAGATGCAAATATAGACATAAGAGTCCTTAAAATATTAACAAATCAAATTCAACAATATATAAAAAGAATAATACATTAACAGTTGGGGTTTATTCCAAGAAATCAAGGCTACCTCAACCTTTGAAAATCAATCAATATAATTCACTCTATCAACATACTGAAAAAGAATTGCATGATCATCTAACAGATACAAAAAAGTCATATGACAAATTATAATAAGCATTCATTATAAAAATTCTAGAAAACTAGTAATAAATTGAAAGTTCCACAACCTGATAAAGAGCATTTACAAGGAAACCTACAGCTAACATTATACTTAATACGAAATACTGAATTCTTTTCCCCTAAAATTAGGAAGAAAGCAAGAGTGTTTACTCTCATCACTACTATTCATTATGTGCTCAAAGTACTAACCAGTGTAATTTAGTAAGGTAAAGACAAGGCAAACTGATTAGACAGAAAGAGGTAAAGTTCTGTTTCTTTGCAAACAAAATGATGGTGTATGTACTAAACCATATGGAACAAAAAGTTACTAGAACCAATAGCCATGTTTGCCAAGGTCACAGGAAACAAGGTGATCTTGAAAAATGAAACATTTTTCCACAAGACTTGTATATAAATGTTCTTAGCAGCTTTCTTTATAATTACCCAAAACTAGCAACAATTCAAGTTTCTATCAAGAGTTGAATGGATAAACAAAATGCAGAATATCCACACATTAACATATAACATAAAAGCATATAACATATCAAGCAAACTGTGGACACATTCAACAACATTATGCAGAGAAAAAATAATCTAGGCACAAAAGTATACATACATTATAATTCCATTTTTATTAAATGCTATAAAAGACAAATCTAATCTATCATGACAGAATGCTGATCAGTGTTTTCTTGAGGCTGGAGTAGAGACTGACCAAGAAGTTATTCACCTGGAAATATTCACCTGGAAGAAATTCACCTTTCATGTATTAAGAAAATTGATTTCAATTTGAAAACAGTCCCCAAAAAGTAACTCCAGGCCCACGTGGCTTACCTGGTAAATTTTATTCAGCAACAAATAGAAATGAACTACTAATACATGCAGCAACAGGGATGAATCTCAACGATAGATATTTCGCTAAGTAAAAAAAGCCAGGCATAAAGGCTACATACTGATTCCACTTATATGAAATGCTTATAAAAGGATAATTTACAGAGACAGAAAGCAGAACAATGGAATCAGAGTTCACCTGCATGAGGGAACTTCTGGGACTGATCAAATTGCTCTAAAAGTGGATTGTGGTGATGGCTGCAGAACTTATAAATTCACTAGAATTCATTCAATTGTATACTTATAATAGATGACTTTTATAGTGTGAAAATTAAAGCTAAAAAATTATGGGAACAAAAATGATTAAAAGTAAAATCTTAGGGAAAAATAACTATATGCGAGGAAAATACTATGCCAAAAGAAATCTCAGATCACAGTATTAATATCTAAACAAACACAATATGTGTAAATAATGATTTTTCTACAATTTTCCAAAAAAAGTATCAAAACTTTGATACTCTGTATTCAAACACTATTTTAGAATATATTACATCTCCTGTATAATCATTATTTATTGAAACTACTTATAAAATATTGGTGCTAAGCTCCAGTCATTTCCCTAATTTTATTCCTATTTTCCTCTATCACAGTTTTTCCTCATTAGTTTTCACAAAGTCAAATGATAAATAGTTCTAGCATTTTTGTTTTGGAAGAGGGAAACTAAAGCTCAGAGAAGTGGAACAAATTTCCAAACATGACCCCAGTGGGTTTCTTAATTAAGAATATCAAACCCAATATCCCTTAGGTACATTGCCTTTCTGCTGCTGAATTAGGCACATTTTCATTTCAGATACAAATACAAACATTTATTGCCCATCTTCTCCTTACCAGTAAAAAAACAGAATATACCCTCATATATAAAATGAAAATTAAATATAATCTATTCTGATAGCTATGTTACCTTCAGTTTTTCTGGGCTCTATGTGTGTGTGTGTGTGTGTGTGTGTGTGTGTGTGTGTGTGTGTGTGTGTGTTATTTTAAAGTTGTAAACAACCACTCTTGGATGTCATAGTAGATATTAGAGACATAACCAAATGTACCCTTGTCCAGGTCTATAAACATTAGATGATACCAAGGGGAACAAACCTGCCTAAGATAACAATTCAGTAGGGCAGCATTTTCCATCAAGTCATAACTATGAATATTTTTATGATCCTGTTTGAGACTTCAGCAACTCTCCTAATCGGTCTCAAAAGTTATCCATGGGACCTGAACAAAGCAGCAGAGGAAACAATATGAACACTTTATGATGGTTGCTTTCTTCCAGAATTCATAATTAAAGTTAACCTTCCCACTCTCCAGTCAATTGAAAGATGGTCAGAAAGAGAGATCAACCACTGACAGGGGTGGATTCATACAAGTTATAAAATTATCCATGGATTTTTATGGGGAAAGGATTTTAGTTTATGTATGGCATAAGAAAAAAATAATCTGATTTACCTTCCTGATATCCTAGAAAAGCAGCACTAGATCTTACATTAGAGAGAGAGACAGAGAGAGAGAAGTAACAGAGAAGGAAACAGATCTTGTAACTTTTAAGTTATTATCCCTTTGGTCTTGATACTTGCACTAAAATAAAGTATCTTCTTGCACAGAATAAACTTCTTAACAAAAAGGAGGGGAAAGGCAATGGAAAGCTTCTATGAATAATCAATAGCTGCTATAAATATTTGAATCACTATGGTTTTAGTGAATTTTTTTCCTTTTGTGAAAGGTAAATAACAGTGGTATGGATTGCATACAGCAAAATGTAGCAGAATTAGGGAGAAATTCTCAAAGGATTAAAATTATATGCATTTATAGGAATATATATATATATAAGTAGATTCTGACTGAATCTAAGTCTATCAAGGTAATAAATACTGGGGGAAGGGGCTAAATTTTCATTTAATCCTGCTTTACTCCTGTACAAATGTATACATTGACCTGGGTCACCATAAACTGAGATGAAAGAAATGAACTCATAACCTCACTAGGTCAGACAGGTATCTTGGCTGAGTGAGCATCAAGAAAGAAAAGCTGTGTAAAAAAGCATTTTCTCTATAAGCAAACCTATATAAATCACCTTTCATGAAACTACCCAGAATATCATGGAGAGAAAATACTTTAGCTGAAGGCCTTCCTCAGAAAATGATACTTAGAAACACTGAATAACTTATGAAGACAACTTTTCCTTCCCTCACCAAAATAACTGAAATTGTATCAAGGAGCTGTGAGAAGTTAAGCATGATCATGTCACAAAATATCTTGGTTGCCCAGCACGATTCACAGAGCTCCAGAAAGGGACAGTCCAGATCTGAAAACAAAAGAGAAAAGAAAAACTACCAACATTGCATTTTCTCAGAGTAGTGGGCCTTTCTTAAAACTATTGTGGCAAATTAAGAGAGTACTATATAATTTGACAGGAAGGCTTAGCATAAAATAAATAATTTGCCCCATGAGGTACCATTGCCTTAATGGGGTAAAAATTCATTAGTAACATTATTAACATCTTGGCCACTGTAAGATATGTTAAGAGAATGTGAGAATCTAAGTGTCATACTAACAAAAATCTCCTCATCTCAATTTTTCAGATACCACTAGATTAGTTTTCACAGTCATAATTTCTAGACAAGAAAAGAATATCCAACTGGACATTTTGAAAAACACAACAGCTTCAGTATGGCTTATTATTATAGTCACATCCCTAGTCCATGTCAAATTCTGTACCAAACCAGCCAAAGCCAGTAAGTTCCTAGTGCAATTCCAGTATTGTTGATCAGGGACAAGTGCCTAATAGTTTTCATTCCAGGACATCTTTTTATCAACAGCTTTATATATACAGAAAATATTAACTGAAATGTACACACTGAAAGTTCAAACATAACTGTGAATAAGAATTATCTAAACAGAATTCATCAAAACTCCCTACAATCAAGGTCCTTTCCCAGCCTTCCAATTACCATCTGCAGCAGACTCCCTTCTCCTCCAGCTTGATTGCCCTTCATAGTTAATCAAACACCTGTCTATTCCACCTCTGAAAGAAACTGTGGTCTGTGAATGACCTGCATCTGAATCATCTTGAGTCCTTGTTTAGATATACATTGCTGTGCACCACTCCAGACCTATCAAATCTGAACATGTGAAATCCCTGGAATTTGCATTTTAGGACACTCTTCTAGTACTCATCTGTACTCTAGAGTTTCAAAATAATCCATCTGAATCTTGCTTTTAAATTCCCCCTGCTCTTCTCTAGTATGGATTCTTTTTTTTTAACATCTTTATTGGAGTATAATTGCTTTATAATATTGTGTTAGTTTCTGCTGTATAACAAAGTGAATCAGCTATATGTATACATATATCCCCATATACCCTCCCTCTTGCATCTCCCTCCCATTCTCCCTATCCCACCCCTCTAGGTGGTCACAAAGCACTGAGATGATCTCCCCATGTGATGCAGCTGCTTCCCACTAGCTATCTATTTTACATTTAGTAGTGTATATATGTCAATGCTACTCTCTCACTTTGTCCAGGCTTACACTTCCCCCTCCCCATGTCCTCAAGTCCATTCTCTGCATCTTTATTCCTGTCCTGCCTTTAGGTTCATCAGAACCTTTTTTTTTTTTTTTTTTTTTTAGATACCATATATATGTGTTAGCAGCATACGGTATTTGTTTTTCTCTTTCTGACTTACTTCACTCTGTATAACAGACTCCAGGCCCATCCACCTCACTACAAATAACTCAATTTCGTTTCTTTTTATGGCTGCGTAATATTCCATTGTATATATGTGCCACATCTTCTTTATCCATTCATCTGTCAATGGACACTAAGGTTGCTTCCATGTCCTGGCTATTGTAAATAGTACTGCAATGAACACTGTTGTACATGACTCTTTCTGAATTATGGTTTTCTCAGGGTATACACCCAGTAGATTGCTGGGTCATATGGTATTTCTATTTTTAGTTTTCTAAGGAACCTCCATACTGTTCTCCATAGTGGGTGTATCAGTTTACATTCCCACCAACAGTGCACAAGGGTTCCCTTTTCTCCACACCCTCTCCAGCATTTATTGTTTGTAGATTTTTTGATGCTGGCCATTCTGACCGGTGTGAGATGATACCTCATTGTAGTTTTGATTTGCATTTCTCTAATGATTAGTGATGTTGAGCATCCTTTCACGTGTTTGTTGGCAATCTCTATATCTTCTTTGGAGAAATGTCTATTTAGATCTTCTGCCCATTTTTGGATTGGGTTTTTGTTTTTTGGATATTGAGCTGCATGAGCTGCTTGCAGATTTTGGAGATTAACCCTTTGTCAGTTGCTTCATTTGCAAACATTTTCTCCCATTCTGAGGGTTGTCTTTTCATCTTGTTTATGGTTTCCTTTGCTGTGCAAAAGCTTTTAAGCTTCATTAGGTCCCATTTGTTTATTTTTGTTTTTATTTCCATTTCTCTAGGAGGTGGGTCAAAAAGGATCTTGCTGTGATTGATGTCATAGAGTGTTCTGCCTATGTTTTCCTCTAAGAGGTTTATAGTGTCTGGACTTACATTTAGGTCTTTAATCCATTTTGAGTTTATTTTTGCGTATGGTGTTACGGAGTGTTCTAATTTCATTGTTTTACATGTAGCTGTCCAGTTTTCCCAGCACCACTTATTGAAGTGGCTGTCTTTTATCCATTGTATATTCTTGCCTCCTTTGTCAAAGATAAGTTGACCATATGTGCGTGGGTTTATCTCTGGGCTTTCTATCCTGTTCCATTGATCTGTATTTCTGTTTTTGTGCCAGTACCATACTCTCTTGATTACTGTAGCCTTGTAGTATAGTCTGAAGTCAGGGAGCCTGATCCCTCCAGCTCTGTTTTTCTTTCTCAAGATTGCTTTGGTTGATCAGATTAAAGACAACCTTATTTCTTGCATGTCCTCGTCTTTTCCATCTCCACTTATCATCCACCTAATGCTCTCCCTAGTCTTCCAAAATCTGATACTTCTTCCAAGAAGGAAATTCAGAATCACCTTCTTTAAAGTGGTAGGGAATATACTTAAATGCCATGAGTTACTAGACAGATTTAAAAACTCCTAGTAGTACCACTCACTACTGTGATTTAGAACAAATTTATTTGATAAATGTGAAATAATATACCAGATACCTAGAACTTTATAGGAACTCAATAAAGACTTATTTATTTTCTTCACTCTATCACTTATTGTGTAGTGTGGTAGTTATGGTCTTTGTCTGCTTTATTTTCCTGTGTAAACTATTTCTGCTGGAAGTAGGTTCTCATTTTTATGTGAAACACATTCCATGTTGTCCAGGTGGAGCTGACTTCTTCCCATCATCACGACCAGTGGGATAGCCAGCAATTTAGAGTACTCCATCTACCCCACCGCCACCTCCAACACACACACGCACACCCCACAGCAAACTGCAGCAACTGGCTCAGGGATGGGCATTTTCCCCAAGTCAGTCAGATCAATCCCTGGAAATTTTGTTGAACCCTAAAGAAGTGGACACTAATCATGGGAACTGCTGGCTGTGACATTGAGGTAAGCCTAGAAAGACTAGTGGTCAGTTTTGCTATCATTTAAGAAAAATGTGCCCTCTAATTAAAACAACTAGGAGTAAAATGAGGCTCAAGTGGGGAAAGATGATGTCCTGATAGCATCATTTTAATCCCTGAATCCATGATGCCTGAGATCCAACTGTAAACTTTTCATTTATAGGTGTCAATGAATTTCTTTTTTGTTGTTGTTTTTTTTGTTTTTGTTTTTTAAATTTTTTCGCAGCTCACAGGCTCTAGAGCGCAGGCTCAGTAGTTGTGGTGCACGGACTTAGTTGCTTCGCGGCATGTGGGATCCTCCGAGACCACGGATCAAACCCGTGTCCCCTGCATTGGCAGGCGGATTCTTAACCATTGCGCCACCAGGGAAGTCCCAATGAATTTCTTTTGGGTTAACACAGTTTCCATTATTTTTCTGTCACTTTTATACAAGAGAGTCCTGACTAATCCAGAAATATCAGGAAGCAGAACGTTGCAAGTGATAAAATTTAAAGTGTAAAGGGATTAAGTTAACACAGGTGAGGACAAGGGAGGTGAAGACAGCACCTGGATGAGACATTAACTTTCTTCTCTTTGCTTTGGGAATGAGTGCATTATTGATTTTAAGTCTAATACTTCCATTGTGATGCAGTGGCATTTTAAATGATGCATATGGGAAGAAAGTTTGTTATTGAGTAGTCAAGAAATAAATGGTAGTGGACTGTAGTAACCATAGTTTTTGTCTGTTCACTCTGCTTTTTCTCATCCTCTTCTTGTAATACAGCCTTTTTCATGGAAATCTAAGTTTATGACCCTTTACATCCCATCTTCACTTTCCACAGGGATAACCACATGATCCAAGATGAGCCAATCATGCACCCTAGTACTGGGCAACAAGGATATTCAAGGATGGCACATGATCTAGTTCAGAACAATCACAACCTTTCTTGGCACTCTAGCTGCAAGTATCAGAAAAGTGGCATATTCTTTTGATTGGAACTGTTAGCTATAAAGATAACTGAGTTTATAATTTCCTCCAATAGCCAACTCTACCACAGATTAGGAAGACATTGCCTGAGATTAAAGCCAACACAGAAGAAAGAAGAGATGATGAATGGGGAGACAATAAGTGACCTAATGGCATCCATTTAACCAAAAGGTAGCTCTATTCCCTATACTTCTCAGTTATGTAGACCAATAAATCTATTTTATGTAATCTCATTAAGCTAAGGTTTCTGTCATCTGCAACTAAGTATCCTGAGTAACACATATGGTCAGTGCTTACATATCACCTTACAAATGTTTTCTAGTTTTTTCATACATACATTCCTTCCGACTAAACAGTAATAGCTTTAAGGCAAAGATATTGTGTCATTGATCTCTGTTTTAATTCCTATAGTTGCTACAGAAACTACAATTCATTAGATGGAAATTTGAGGGAACAGTCAACAAATTAATTCATAAGTATAATAAAAATCCACAATCATCTATTTCTTTCAGTTTTATGGCCATATCTAATTACTTTTCTCTGAAAGTATTTAAGGGTGTACCATCCCAGGCAAAATATACAAAAAACTAAATAGATCTGTCTTCTGTTCTCTTATGTAGCTTTTCAGAGGTTTTCAGCTTCTGTGTTAAAAGCTCATTTCAAATAGCACAATTCTTGACACATGCAAAGTGTTTCAAACTCACAAAATAACTAAACTAGACAGCAGTAATTACAGCACAATCTCCAGTGTCACATGACAACATTTTTCCGTATCTTTAAAAGTATGTATTCCACCAGCAGTATTTATAGTTCACCTCTCATCCCTGTGTCATGATTTGAGAATTTATTTCTGTGACTCTGCTCTCCTATATACTCTTGGTTTAATAATTATTAGTAGTAAAAAAAAGGTTCAATACTAAATATTTGTGAACCTGGTGAGGACAAAATATTTCAATTTAATTTCCCAAACCATTTACTGATGAACATACCACATTAAGGCAGAATGACTTAAGAAGACCTAGAATCTGCCCAATGCCTCTTTTTTCCCGTTTTTACCTATTTAATTGAATCAAAACAATAGTTTTATGATACAGGCTCCTATAAGCAAGGATATAATTGGAACAATGAAAAATTCCTATTTTTTCCTCCTAGAGAAACTAAAGAATAAAAGACCTTCCAGGTTGGATATTGTACCAGTCAGGTTCCCAAGCAGGAAACAGAATTTACCTCCCGGTAATTCGAATAAAGAGACTTTGGTAAAGGGACTCCTTAAAAAGGTGAGAAATGTGAGGAGAGTTAAGAGAATAAACAAGGAGTGGAGAGGTGCTCAGAGGCCAACTTAATGGAAAGTCCATCACTACCACCAGGACTGAAGGGACTGAAATAAGAGCATTACCTGAACCCATGGAGAGCTAGAACTGTAGAGGAGGGGCCACCTTAGGAGGCAGTGGTGGGGAAACAACAACTGCCAGAGATGGTTGAGGGAGGGAGGAGGGGAGAAATATCCTAGTCTCTCTCCCTCTGCTCTTTAGTCTCCTGCCAATGCCTCTCATTGGTGAAATACAGTTGGAAGCATCCAACAAGGAAACCCCGGAAGGGAAGCAGTACACACAGAGGTCATTCTTGGTGGGGCACAGAGATGGGCAGAAAAAAGTAAAATGGATCAAGGGTGTGGGAACAGACAAAGAGAGAATAACCAGATATTGAGTGTAGTCTTGACCTACTGGAATATCCAAGGAGAAAGAGTCGAGTGTTCAAATTTTTCCCACTAAGTTTCACCTCACTGTGCCCTTTTCCATCATAGGAAGGCGACTAGATGTGTTCTAAAGGAGATGGAGCCTTTCAGAGAACTACAACTCTGGAGATTATAAATTTTTTGTGGAAAACCTCTAGCTCAGGCTGGCAGTGGGATGTTACCTCCCATTCATGGGATGCAACAGACTTCCAATACAATCTCTTAAAACTCTTCCAAAGAGAATTCATTTGTTACCACAGGGCCTTAGCAGTCAGGATTGAGGGCAGGGCTGTGGCAGCTTGTGGGGTAAGTTTCACATGTTTCAGTGGCCAAGTTATACTTCTTTGGTTGTTGCTTGTCTCTTTCAGCCTTTCTTTCCTGCTCAATTAGAGCCAGTTGTGCCGTTCACTCTCCGCACTGCATCACATGGCTCATCTCACTTGTCTCACCCAAGTTCCATATGTCAGATACTGCCACAACAGGTTTTACTCCTCATTGTTCCAAAAATTTAATTTTACCTATTGATTGATATTTGGCAATATTAGTGCTCCCTTTTCCTTTAAATTGTATGAGAAGATTGGAAAATTTGACTCCTGTGTGTTTTTATGCAACTTCCTTTCCCTTCTCACTTATATTTGGAAAGACAATTCTGACATCTGATTTTTAATATTTTAATCTCTCAAAGTTTGCTACTTTGCTTTATATCTTAGACTACTTTGTAAGGTAGAATATTTGCCTTCTTTAAACCAATGCATTGGCTATTTACCTCCCCTCTTTCTTGATAAAATAAAAAAGACTCCATCCTAAGGTGAAAACTTTGGACAGAGCATTTGTATTAGGGAACTGACCAAGAACTCCAAGGCTAAACAGTCTGTGCCCAGGAATCTTTAGGGATTTTTTACTCAGTGCAATTCATTAAACATTTACTCAACACTATTTAACAGACACAGAATGCTGCCCTTAAACCAGATATGCTTCTGAAGAGGGTACAAGTGATCCACAGTGGAATAATAGTGAGGGATGATGGTTACTTGAAGTGTAGAAGAAAAAAGGACATTAGCCAGTAGGTTGCTAGAGAAATGACTGAAGGAAAAAGGGGGAAAGGGGAAAAGCTTAGACAATGAAATTTCTTTCTTTTCTATGGAATTTTCCTTAAATTCCAACATTGTCCTCACTTGCTGGATTACATTGTCTTGGCATCTTGATTTTCTCTTCAGATCATATCCCTGGGCCTACTAGAGCAAAAAAAATAATTCTTCTGATATAACAGGGCAGACAAAAAATGTGATGAAATAGGGAGGATAGACACTAAGATGTGAAATAGCAATGCCAGTGGCCCAAAGGTTTACAAATTGCTTCCCAGAGTTTGCATCACAGCAATTTTCACTCACTTTGAAGGTTTCTCAAGGGCAAAGAATGTTTTCCTCTCCTAGCAAACAATTCCACTTGCAGCAGGAATAAGGCATACTGGGTATACCCAGACACCAAAGCTAATAAGGCAAACCTGATAAGAGGAGGTTTGGAATTGAATCTCTTCCAAATGATCTTGTTCTCTACACTGGGGAAGAAACACTTAGTGTATTAGTCACACATTAGCCGACTATGCATGCAGAACTCATCAGTGAAGAAAAGGTGACTTTAAATGAAAGTCCGAAAACTGAGATTAAAAAAGAAACATTGACAAAGGTCCTGGATTCTTTCCTCACTCATTTCAACATTATTATGGAAAATAATAATGACTTGCCCTTGCCTGTTTCATTTCAAACTTTAGGAGCCCAGTTCTATAAGAAAAGGATAATAAGGACACCTACCAGTTAATGCCACTGAAGCACTGTGAGGATTTTATTGAAAGACAATTCTAAAGTGAACATTACTGTTACTTGGTCAACGGCCCATGTCACTCTCTAACATTATCCATAGAGAACTCCCTCATAAAGATGGTCATGTTAAAGCAGACAAGGCCCTACTTCAGCAAACATGGAAAAGGAAAGTTGGCCAAGTTTAACTCATGCTGCGAAACAGAGCTATGGCAAAGTGAAAATGGTCAGATCACTAGAAATTTGCCACACATAGTTCTGTCATAGTACCCCTACTAGCAAAACAGAATAAAACAGAAAACCCAAAATTAGATCAATTTGGCTTAAGGATATAAAGCATAGATTCGGAATCCTTTTTATTTTAGAGATCATATATTAGACCACTACCAAATAACATAGTTTAAAAGTTTTCCTTCTTCTTCATATAAAATAACACACACACAGGAACATACTTAGCATGGACTCACTACTTTTGCTACGCATTTCTCAAAAAAGAATATGATAAGCTATTGTATAATATTGCCTGCTACAAATGGCCAAAACCATAAGAAAATATTTTTAGATTCACTATTAACCAATGAAATGCAAATGAACACATCCATTGGATGCTATTTTCACCCAGTAGATTAGAAAACATTTAAAAGATCAGTAAATCCAGTTGTTGGGGAGGGTGTGCATAAAAAAGTCTTCTCATCCCTGTACCTACCTGCGGGAGGGACAAAGGGAAGCGGAAAAGGAAATACATGACCAAACCCTTAAAAATATGTGCATTCTTCCTCAAGAATTTCATTTCTAAAAATTTATCTAAAGGAAATGATCATTCACATTTCCAGATGTCCAATGTTATAAGATTTTTATAATAACACAAAAATCAGAAACAACATAAATACCCAATGTGAAAATATGGGCTTCTTTTTATTCTTAGTATTTTTTTTGCAACAAACATGTTATTTTCCTATCCAGAAAAAAATAAATATTGATTTCTTTGCGAAAGTATGATGGAAATATAGAGCTAATGCAAAAATTAACAACAAAAGAAAGTAGGTAGGTAGGTAGGTAGGAAGGAAGGAAGGAAGGAAGGAAGGAAGGAAGGAAGGAAGGAAGGAAGGAAGGAAGGAAGGAAAAACAAAAACAAAAAGCATCCTGCATGAGTTCTTCCTCAAATCTTAGATTTGTTACCAGGGCATAATATTTATAAATGTGCCTTCAAAAATATATGGCCCTTCTTCATTTAGAATCATGTCGTATTAGGTCACATGAACCAAGAAGCTCGTACTACAGCAGAGACAGACTTAAGAGACTTAGGTTACAAGATACAGAACCTGGGTCTCCCAACACTCACTGAACGATCTGTTCACTCTATACCATATAGACTCTTTCACCATACTCCTGTCCTACCCTCCAGCTCCTATTTTCTCTAATTCATTTCACCTATCATCTATCTAGCTATCATCAAAATACCTACTTATCTACCTACTACTATCCACTGGGCTTTTTACCTATATTCTGAACTGTGTACCTTTCCTATCCATCTTCATTCTCTCCCAGTCCTCCCCCATCCTCCCCTGCAACCCCCCACAAGTAAGACTTTAAAGTTTTGGTGAAATGGAATTATACATCTTAAAAAATTGTGAGCACAATATGAAGCCATTGCAGATATCTGATGGGGGACTGTCATGATAAAAATTAGTATGTGAGCAGTATGTGGGCTGGAATGAGGACAGGAGTAGAAGTAGGAGAGACCAAAAGATCTGTACTGCTATTGATTAAGCACAAGGTAATATGAAGAATATATGATGTGCAAGAGTTGAAAGTCTGTATGTGGCTCACATATTTTAGGATATGAGGAATGCCACAGGGATTACACACATACATCAGGAGATGAGCATTGTCATATGGGTTGTATCAATTGTCCACCCCAATGGCATTCTGCCTCTAAAAAGTAGCAAGAAATAACCACTTTCTTGTGTTTGCTAAGTACCAGAGCATGTAGCTAGACATTTTACTTTTTCATCTCTAATCTCTACAACAAGCTAAAATGCTAGATATATTATCTCCAATTTACAAAGAAAGCAGCCTAAGCTACTAGAAATTAAGCTATTTGCTGAAGATCACACATCTAGCAAATGGCAAAGTTATATTAAATTCCTGGCTTAAACCCAAAGTCTCTCCATTGTGCCACATTTCCTTCCCATGACCTAGTCCAAAGGCTTAGAGATATTTATCTTCTTACTTCCTTTGATAATCTACCTTTGATGAATTAATTTAACAAGTCGAACAAATTTTTATTTTATATTTTCATTAATGTATTCATGTTAAAGACATATTTGAGCACATACTATGCCCGTGAGCCTCAGGGTATGCAAATTCATTTTCTAATGGTAAAACTCCCACAGGGCACAGTCAGTTCTGCCTACATAGTAAGAATGAAATGACACGTGTTGGTTGGCTGAGTACCACCTCCTTATATTTATCTTAAAATCACCTATTCAAAGTGATTTCAAACCAAATCCTAGTTTTGTCTTTATTTCCTATCCATTCCTTCAAGTTTACAGTTGCCAAAAACAATGTCTGTTCACCTTTCCCAGACTGAGGAGTCCTAGATTTTCAATGCAACCTTATCTGAAACCGCTCTATTCTTTTCAGTACATTTTCCTTCATAAGCTTTGCTTGCCTTTTATTACATATTAGGGCCCAAACTGCATATAATATTCTGCCACATTTTATACAAGGGTAAACCTAAAAGAAGGTAGGTACAAGAAAACCATAAAAAACATTTTTAGTAAATATTTGAGACAGTATATAATTCAGCATTCCAAGGGTTACATTTTATCCAGATAATGATAAAATTAATCCTAAAAATTCATTTATTATCTTTATTGCCATAATTTTCACTGTGAAAAGTATGCCTAACTCCCTTGCAGCTAGTGTTTTCCATTAGACACACTTACAAGAGACTTGATTTCCGAACTGAGTTGGAGAAAGGCAGGCAGAACACCCTCATTTGCTGGAGTAGACTGTAGTAGAGATGACAGGAAACCACTTGACAGAAGCAGAAACAGCAGCAACTTCACAGCCCATTTCTGTGGTGTGACTCTGGGAGTCTATTCCTCCCAATAATTCTGTAAGCTATTTAATATTCAGTAATAAATCTCTATAAACTAGAACTGTTGATTCAGTTCTCTGCAACTGAATTTTTTATCTGTGTATTTAACCCATTAGGGTAGGATATAAAGACCATCTCTGAAATATTTTTAAACATGGTTAACTTCCTATGTTGCTAGCTGCTTTTCCAAAACTCAAAATGAAAAGAACTGACAGAAATCTTCTACATCCAGGAGCTTATTTTTCTTCCCAGAAGATAATCATTTCACACTGAGAGTTCTCCCTTACAAACAGAATCGCCTTGAATTTTTTTCAAGAGGCTGTTGAACAGGAACAGGAAAGGTGTCAGTCAGTCTGCGCACCAGAGGTGGGAAAGCAGAATGCAGAAGAATCTTGTATCCCCTCAAGGTAGTCTCTGGCATTATTATTATACGGTTAGGCAGCTTTCAAAGCTGCTATTTGTTACTGGTACTGAGGTACCCCTTTGCAGTGGCTGTGCCTCCATGTAGTGGCTGGGGAGCCAAAACAACTTGGCTTGCAGCATCTTAAGAAATATTGCCCTCATGGTGCCCATAAGCATTTTGGGAGCAGTATGTATAACAGCTCAAATTCAGCTCGCATAAATAAACTTCCCCCCAAGTGTATATCAGTTATAAACACAAGCCTCCACCTAACCACCTAAGTCAATCACTTTTTGGGTTCAGATACCCCCACCTAACACCATAAAAACCAAATCCCATGATTAACAGTCCCAACATTATGAGATAACAAATTCCTCAACATCAGTTGAGAGATGCTTGCCATCAGTAATCCAGCAATTCTTTTTTCTTATGAGTTTTGTAATCTTGTAATATAAACAACCTCCCATTAGCACTGGGTAAATTTCAGGTGAATTCAGGCTGAATTATAATCTTAGCACCAAGATTATCACTTAGATATAATGATTTTCAAAATTATGTATATCCTACTTGTCAAATGAAGGAACTGTCCAGCTGTCTAATTTAGTTTCTAAGTTTCTAATTTTGAAAGGTGACTTCAAAAAAGAAATGCCATTTATCCCCAGATGACCCTATCCATAGGTAAAGAAATGCAAAACATTAAAGAATATAACAAAAAGAAGACAAATATAAACTCAGGCAAGATCTGAAACATGTGCCAACTTCAAACCTCTGTCTCTTAGGCTATAACTCAGAGTAGCTCATTCAAATGTGGTTCTAGTAACATCATCTCCTTTGTTAGGCTGTGGAAGTATAACGGTTTCTTAGAGGTTTCTCTTTGGTGAGTCACTAACAGTTGCAATACTACTAGCATGGGGTGGGGGGGGGGAAGGAAGGAAGGAAGGAAGGGAGGGAGGGAGGGAGAGAGGGAGAGAGGGAGGGAGGGAGGGAGGGAGGGAGGGAGGGAGGGAGGGAAGGAGAAAGAAAGAGAGAGAGAGAGAAAGGGGGAGGCGGGAGAGGGAGGAGGAAAGGAAGGAATAAAGGAAGAACAAGAGTTTGCTTCCCTAAGGATTCCAACAACAAGAGTATATCATCCAGAGCATATCAAACCTTGAACAAGTAAAACCCAATCATTTAAGTATTTATAGGGGCAAGCCTGGTGATGGACAGGACTAACTGCCCCTCACTGCTTGCCACACAGCCATGTGGTCAGAACCTCTGAAATATCAAGATGTGGAGTTTCATCTGTAAAAGACTACATCCCAGCTCATCTGTGACCCTCATGAATAAAATAAAGGAGGCAGTACCTTCCTGAGTGGTTATGAATGACCTCAAATTAGAGTTATAAAACAATAAAGTGGTTCTCTACCTGAGGAGTATTGTAAACCCCATGCAATCCATTGTTTCATTACTTCGGTTTAGTAGAAGCTGTAAATAGCAAGAGGAAGAATTGGACCCTGCTCTGTGTGAGTATTATTTGCATCAGTGATAAGAAAACAGTATTTGTGCTTAACCTAGTTACACGATTTAAAATAATTCTAGCTACCCCACCAGGCACATAATCTAAAATGCTCTGAAATTCTGCCATCTTGTGGGAATTTGTAAATATAACAAATGATTACGTTCAAAGTTTCATGCTTTACATAATTTTAAATGCTCTTGCAATTGTAAGCATGAATACAGTGTCTATAACAGCATCTAACATACCAAAGAAATTTTTATTTTCCTTTTATTCCATATTTCACATAAAAATAAATTCAAGTAACCCTTAACTTCTTGATCTGGACCAATCAAATCCATAATTTGAAATAATTTAGACCTGATAGAAACTTGAATGAAGTGTAATATTTTCTTTCTATTTTTCTAAATGTAGAATAATGCAGGTTTATTTTTAAATTTATTGTTTACATTTACTAATCAGATTTTTTAGTTTTCATATAGTATAAAACTCAAAAGTGATACATTGGAGCTTCCCTGGTGGTGCAGTGGTTGAGAATCTGCCTGCCAATGCAGGGGACACGGGTTCGAACCCTGGTCTGGGAAGATCCCACATTCCACAGAGCAACTGGGCCCACGAGCCACAACTACTGAGCCTGCACGTCTGGAGCCTGTGCTTCACAACGAAGAGAGGCCACAACAGTGAGAGGCCCACGCATCGCAATGAAGAGTGGCCCCTGCTCGCTGCAACTAGAGAAAGCCCTCGCACAGAAACAAAGACCCAACACAGCCAAAAATAATTATTTTGTTTTTAAGTGATACATTTTTAGATCAATTATTTGAACATTTTAGTCTTTTTCACTCTGTTCCTCTCTCCCTTATACTAAAATTAATTTAAATAATTATCATCCTATTATTCTTATCTACTTACCTAGGTATTGTACTTTATATAAATCTATTTTTCCTAGCTGCATATTATTTGAGATTCACATCATATTTTGGGAAATAGAAAAACAGTGAAAATTAAATATCTACTTGTATACAAAACAAAGTCACACAGGATGTTTTTCCAGAGGCTGTGCTGAAGATGAGACTGAGCATAGTCTACTGGTTGCCTGTTCATGTCACTGCAGGGAAATGAAGCATGGAATATGAACCCTACAAATGCAGAGTTTACTTTCTAGTATAGGAAGAGGCTCCAAAAAGTACATGAAAAGAAGAATTTGTGTGTCTACTCAAATTAAATTATGGCTATCTGTAGTCTCCTCTACAGGTAGTTTCCAGTACAGTGTTTTCATGAAACTAGGTCTTGGATAAAATCATCTTCAAATAGAATCCAGTTTGTAGGGGCAGCAGCTCAAAATGAGCATTAACTGTCCAATGAGGGCATGAAGGCAATGAGGGATAAAATACAGGTCCTTAAAGACATATCTTTAAAAGGGACTGAACAACCGAATTTTTAAATGGGATTAGTAATGAGAAGAACTACCTCTACCCTCTCTTGGATTCTAGAATGGTGTTCTGTTCATATTAGCTGCCAAAAATAAAATAAAGCTTAAGACACTAAAAAAAAATACATGTTTGCTAAGTAGTATCTTTTTCCCTCATTTTAGGACTACAGACAATTGTCCTTTTAAAGGAAACTTCAGACAATCTTAAAGTCACTTTACATTTGCCTTTGAAATACATTTTAGTTATTTAATAAGATAAATTTTCAAAATGTACATTAATTAAACTAATAATTACATTAGGCTATGTGATCCAAACCTAAAATAGGAGCCCCAATGTGGAAGAGAAAAGAAACTTGAGCAAGATTTAAAGTAAGCCACTGAGGACCCAGTCACTTATAAAAATAACTGGCTGATGTGATAAAGTGGTACCTTGTTTTCAAACCAACATCAACACACATCCAGACCAGGAGTGCTCTAACTTTACCAGAAGTAAATTCGCAAGTCTGGATCCCTCCACAAAAAAAGATAAAGTCGGTCACTAAGCTTTCACCCTAAGAAATATCAAAAAGCACGCAGCTTTGTTTTTCCTTGTTTCTCCTGATGTCTTCTACAAGCCTAGATGTACAAGAGTTTAGGAAACAGTCTGGCATATAGTAAGCACCCAATAAATGCTGTTTATTATTATTATTTCTTCAGAGTGCACATGAATCAAAAATTCAGATTCTGCTAATGTGCCGGAACTGAGGGGGAGGGCAGAGAAAGAAAGGAGTGGTGAGCATTTAACACCATAATTATTTGAATACTGGCACTTTATGTTAACTTTCCCAAAAGGTCAAAGAGAATCCTTTATACAGCTTGATACACAGAAACCCAAGATTTGATAGTTCTCATTGTCTTTTCCAACTACAACTATTTAAATAAATGAAAGAGAATAAATATCAACATAGACAACTGACAAGTCTGTGTATTTTTGTTGTTGTTAATGAGAAAAACTTCCTTTGGGATAAATGTTTATTTAAAAGAGAAAGAACTTGAATTCCATCACAGGTGAACTTTAGGAACTGAAAAATATTTGCACAATGCATGTAGGTTGCTAAGAAGGAAGCAGCAGATGATTAAATTCTCTACCACATTCATATTTGTTTGGTTAGTTCCTTTTCTCTCCTAAGGTGGCTATAAAATCCACATTAATTACCCATCTACCTCACAGGGATGAAGCCAGGAGTAAATGGCAAGGAAGCAGCTGGAAACCCTTGAGTGTTGCATATTCATGGGGACAGGAGACTCTGTCTCACCTGATCTGGCAAGGCTGAGTTAAAGCCCTAGACCCAAACCCTGTATCCTCAAGAGACTGCCAACAGGAGCACCAGGCGCACTGCAAAGCAGCGAGTCTAGAACACGAGCCCTCTGGGAGCAAAGTGCATTGAAGCAAACATATAGCCTACCAGGGAGTTGCATTTATCCAGCACTGTTCTGCAGAAGGCTAAAAGATCAGAAACTTCTTGTGAAACCAGGTAATTCATCCACAGATTTTTGTCATTCATGGTATTCTTTGACCATTTTTCCTCAATGTTAGCAAAAACAGCTAACATATGGAATGCTTATTATGTAATAGTTATTTTGCATTCATTGTCTGATTTAATTCTCACAACAATTCTGAGATAGTTATTTTTGTTATACCTTGTTTATGGATGGAGTAACTGAGGCTAGAGAGATTAAGTAATTTGCCCAAGGACTGGCAAGGTGGAAAGTAAGCAGCAGAACTGGAATTAGAATCTCACATCTCTAGGATCTGCCTTCAAAATCATGGTGGCTCCTAGCTTTTTCTGTGACCTTTTTAAATTTTCCAAATATTTAATTATTATCTTTTGTCCTTCTCTTTAAGCTACTACCTGCTCTCTAGAACAACACACACACACACACACACACACACCATGCAACTATTAACTGGTTTCCAACCCTGGGTTCAGTTGATACCAGGCAAACACTCTAGGAGGGCAATAATTTCCTATGTCTGAACTTGGAAAGATGTGAGCCACAGATCTATTTAAACATAATCTAAAGGGAAATTTCAATATATGCCCACCGGAAAAAGAGAGTATTTTTGAGTTTTCTCTGAAGGACTTGGCAAAAATCTAAATTCTTGAATTTATTTTATGTTTCCATTCTGAGACTAAAATGCTTTTAAGTGTCTGCTAAATTTTACTCTAATGTAGAACAGTAGGGAGGTGCTCTGCCTCCTGAGAATCACTTGAAAAGCTCACTGAAGCTATTTATCCATGAAGTAAGTTTAAGAAACAAACCTGGGGCTTCCCTGGTGGCACAGTGGTTGAGAGTCCGCCTGCCGATGCAAGGGACACGGGTTCGTGCCCCCGTCCGGGAAGATCCCACGTGCCGCAGAGCGGCTGGGCCCGTGAGCCATGGCCGCTAAGCTTGCGCGTCCGGAGCCTGTGCTCCGCAATGGGAGAGGCCACAACAGTGAGAGGCCCGCGTACCGCAAAAAACAAACAAACAAAAAGAAACAAACCTGAAAAGGGCCACAAGTCCAGCTGTCTCCCTTCAGAGGTGCTGGCAGGCCATGAACTGTGCTGACAGAGAAAGTAGCAGCCCACGCAACTTCTCAAATGAATTTTACATCTACCTTGTGACCAGAGGGAATGAGGAAAGGCAAAAAATAATTAATTGGCCTTTACCTGGCCTCTCAGATTTCTTTTTAGCATGAACGTTCATAGACTTGTTTAGCTATCAAAGCAATGTGTGCTGGGGTTTAACTTAAAACAAAAATCATATGTTTGGAGGGAAAAAGAATCTTCCAGCAAATATCTCTCCCCTTAACGCTTTTAACTCTGTAGAAATGCTAGAGTCCGTATAGGATTATCAAAGAATCATAAAGTGAGAATGTATATTCACATGAATTAGGATTTAAGTTTGTCTCTGTTCACGCTTTTAAAAAAAGAAATAAGTAGGGACTCCTAACAGTTCTCAGCTGACTGTTATAATGTTTAATCACAATTTGGGCCAAAAAAAGATTTCTAAATGAATTCTTCCTCTTACTGCAAATTAATCCCCCTGCTTTTCTTTCAATCCCCAGCACAGATGAAGGATAACTGAATACAATCCTTTTCATAATTCCTTTCAAATGCTTGAAGACAGCTATGAATCTTCTCCATCCTACTAAAAAAATCTCTCAATATATTGCCTCTTTTGGAATATTTTTTCAAAATGTGCATTACTATATTTCACATATATTATTGACTCTCTCTCACCTCTCTAAAAAGTTACTAAAACCCAAAGATCAAAATTAGAGCAATTCCCTAATAAAAGCTTGAATAATAATAAATATACTAGAATAGTTACTTCTAGCTCTCTAATATCAACTATTTCTGATACCTTTAAAAAATCAATACTGTTAATTACTCATCTTGAACTTATGATTCTGGTTAAGTGACTAACTTTTTCTAGTCAAGGTTTTTTGGATATTTTATATAAACATAAATTTAAAATATCTTTGATACATTACATCATACTCCCTTAAATATTAATATTAATCTCAATTTTGTGAAACACTAATTTATCATGTAACACATGGCATTCTCTCTTTTCCAACCTAATTAAAATACCTATAACTTAATGGAAACAATATCAAGTCTATCATTTGTCAAATTATAAAAAACAAGATGTGAAATAGCCCTTTAAAGGCAACTAGGTCCAAATCACCCACTCTGGAAATGAATCAATGGGAGGACGGAAGATGAAATGTCTTGCCCAACTCTTGGTAATCTAGGCCTGATCTCCAGGCTCAGTTCTTCCCATATATTGTCCCCTCGCCTCTGCTACTCAGCCATTGTCATTCAGAACACCATGAAAAATATTCTATGTATGACCTGTTCTACATCCCTTCCCTGCTATTTCAGATGCAGAAACACCCTTCCCCTTTTCCTGCTTCTCGTTCTTTACCTAGGTAACCTCTGACCATAAATTAATTCAGCAACTATTTATTGTCACTCGATGAATGTCAAGAGCATTGCCATGCCAAAGAGTAATACAGTAAGTCAGTACTGGTGTAATTACATGCTAGGGAGTTCTCGGACTCTTCCACCCTTTCAAAAGAGGACTAAGTACATGGCCTTGACAATCAAGATATCCAAGATGCTGATAGGTGGAGCAAGAGAAGAGTGGAGACACTGCCTGAGGAAGAGTGGTCTGCTACTAAGGATGAGTGGACACAAGCCTGGCTGAAGGCATATCAAAGACAGGAGAAAACTGTGAAGTTTGGTGATTTGGCATCAAAGAGAAGTCCATTTAACAGTTCCTTACTGTTTCTGGATATTTTTAAGTTTTTTCTTCAATCTCCTTCCTATTATTTATGTCACATCACAGACCAGTTAACATAAAAAATACATGCACATAGTAATACACCCACGAAATAGAAGTTTGTCACCCCCTAAGTAGTTATACTTAAAATATATAAGCTTTGATCTACCAGGGAATTATTCATTTAATAAATATGTATTTAGTCATGTCCTGTGTTAATTTTTGTTTCCTTCTAGTATCAAATGTGATCATTATGATGATTCAGTACTTTTATTACATTAATCAGCCATATGTGTTATTTCCTGACACTGGGGCTCTTTCTATGTGTGTAATTTACTCATATCCAT
Organism: Kogia breviceps; assembly: GCF_026419965.1. NCBI lineage: Eukaryota > Metazoa > Chordata > Mammalia > Artiodactyla > Physeteridae > Kogia > Kogia breviceps. The sequence continues at coordinate 54,507,487 of NC_081312.1, forward strand.
TAAAACCTTACTAAAAGCAACAGTCATTTATGGAAAACATTGATTGCCCTTTAGAATATGTATACATACATATAGAAATACAGCAGAAATCTACATATTCAAGCATCTGAATAACATGCACAGAATCATGAAAAATTCAACAAGGTAAACTATTTCTATTTTTAATGCTATATGAATGGGTTATACTTCTAATTGCTTGGACTCGTTCTAGCATACTTATTTTTCAAATGTTACCATCCATGTATTTTATCAATCATTATCCAGTAGAGGATATCCTGTCACTTTTATATATTACTGAAGTCTTTCCCTGTTTGCAAACAAGTGTGCTAAAAAAAAAAAATTAAGACATTCATGTACAATAAGAGAGCTGCACTTTTCATTTATCTCCCTTCAAATAATTTGTGTTCACCTTTTCAATCATGTCAAAAATTAGATCAAATAATGACAGACAGAGTATACTAAGGTGCCTTCTTTCTCTCTCTCTCTCTCTCTCTCTCTCTCTCTCTCTCACTACTGCATGATTCAGTGTAGACTCTCTTACAAATAAAACCCTGGAATTACAGAGGCATCCAACTCCCAAATCACTGTGTCATTGCCCAGAGCCACCGCTGAAGTGTCAGAATGGGAAATGAACAGTACCTATCCCTGAATGGTCATTAATGATGATCATGATGTCACTGGCTACCATGCACTATGCAGTGACCACCTACTGCATCTCAGGGGCTATGAAAAGTGCTCGGCACATATGCACTACCTCATTTCACCCTTTCACAAATCCTGAAAAGCAAGCACAATACAGGAGATTGGTCCCTTCCTGAATACTGATCTCAGCACCACCTGGAAACATAGGACACTCTGGAAAAACATCCACACTGACTTCATGCCTAGCTTCTAGCAACTCTGTAGTGAATTAACAGAAGCTCTTCAAAATTTCATTATTTAGAGAAATAACTTTCATTGCCTATGTGCCTGTCATATACAAATTACACTCAGTCTTTTCAATAACCCCTTTAATATATGAATTATTATCCACATTTTACAGATAAGGAAACCAAATCGAAAAAGTAAACTGAATTTAATAAGGGCAAGTGGCAGAGCCAGGATTTAAGCCTCAGTCTGTCCATATTTTTCCATAGTTCACACTGCTACAAATAAATGGTGTAATGCTGTAGAATAGTAGTACTTTTTTTTCAAAGTCATAAGTTGTAAAAATAAATGTTTTCATTTCTTGCAAAGTGGGAAAACAGCAGTATTTTTTGAGATGGTATGTGTACTCAAAACCTTTTTTTTCTTTTTGAGAGCATGTCACTCAAATTAAAATCTATTCCATCTCAGCTGACTTATCTGTCAAGAATAAAAAATAAACATTCCAATGAACTGGAAAAAAGGTGAGAGTAGTGTTTTTAATTTACAAACACATGATTACTAACAACTGTTTAGCTCTTAACCAAAAAAGTACTGGAAAATAGAATATATGAAGTTTTGCTTTCTCTTAATAAAAATAAATTGTGAAATAAATAGATTTAATATGAGGAGGGAGACAATATCCTTCCCATACCCTTCCCATAGAATTATGCACATTAAAATATGTGAACCCTCTTCAAAGATAAAAAAGGCACAAAAGTGAACAGTACTGGCAGGCCAGTACTAAGATTAGGATCATATCACACAGCTCTGAAACCATTTAGAAACACTAGCCTACAAAAATGTGATATAAAATGGTGAACTTTCCTCTGAAGTAATCATAAAATTTATGAATCAATATATATTAAAAACAATAATTCATATAAAATTAAAGTTTCAAAAAACAAGAGGCTGCTCAGTTGATCACTGCATTATTTTCCCTGAGTATTTTCACACAACCACATACAGGGAGCCAGTCTAGACCTAGTCTCCTGGCCTAGGTCTTCAATGCATTTACAATCTAATCTCCAAGCTCCCTACACAAGGACATCAAAACATATGATCACAAAATATTTAATTTAATCTAGTCGACTCTCCCACTTAGGTACTGTATTAGTCTGCTCAGGCTACCATGACACAATACTACAGACTGGGTGACTTAAACAACAGAAATTTATTTTCTCACAGTTTTGGAGACTAGAAGTCCAAGATCAAGGTGTCTTCAGGTTGGGTTTCTTGTGAGACCTCTCTTCCTGGCTTGTAGATCGTTGCCTTCTCATTATATCCTCACCTGGTCTCTTCTCTGTTTGCATAGGGAGAGAGGGAGGAAGGGGGAGAGAGAGATAGAGGGAGAGGGGGGAAGAGAGAGAGAGAGATTGATTGATTTCTGGTGTCTCTTTTTTCTTATAAAGACACTAGTCCTATAGGATTAGGGTCCTACCCTTATGACCTCATTTAACCTTAATTACCTGCCTACAGGAACTACCTCCAAATACAGTCACATTGGGGGTTAGGGCTTCAATATATAAATTTTAAAGGGACACAGTTCAGTCCATGACATGTACCCAATTCCACATGAGCAAAGAATGTTGGTTGCATAAAAATGTCTCTTTTTGAATTATGGTTTTCTCAGTGTATATGTCTAGTCGTGGGATTGCTGTGTCATATGGTAGTTCTATTTTTAGTTTTTTAAGAAACCAACATACTGTTTTCCATAGTGGGTGTATCAATTTACTTTCCCACCAACAGTGCAGGAGGGTTCCATTTTCACCACACCCTCTCCAGCATTTACTGTTTCTAGATTTTTTTAATAATGACCATTCTGATGGGTATGAGGTGATACCTCATTGTAGTTTTGATTTGCATTTCTCTAATAATTAGTGATGTTGAGAATCTTTTCATGTGCCTCTTGGCCATCTATATGTCTTCCTTGGTGAAATGTCTATTTAGGTCTTCTGCCCATTTTTTTTTTTTTTTTTTCTTTTGTGGTACGCGGGCCTCTCACTGTTGTGGCCTCTCCCATTGAGGAGCACAGGCTCCGGACGCGCAGGCTCAGCGGCCATGGCTCACGGGCCCAGCCGCTCCATGGCACGTGGGATCTTCCCAGACCGGGGCACGAACCCGTGTTCCCTGCATCGGCAGGCGGACTCTCAACCACTGCGCCACTTGGGAAGCCCCCATTTTTTAATTGGACTGTTTTTTGGATATTGAGCTTCATGAGCTGTTTGTATATTTTGGAGATTAATCCTTTGTCTGTTGTTTCATTTGCAAATATTATCTCCCATTCTGAGAGCTGTCTTTTTGTCTTGTTTACGGTTTCCTTTGCTGTGCAAAAGCTTTTAAGTTTAATTAAGTCCCATTTGTTTTTTTTTGTTTGTTTTTATTTCCATTATTCTAGCAGGTGGGTTAAAAAAGATCTTGCTGTGGTTTATGTCAGAGTGTTTTTCCTATGTTTCCCTCTAAGAGTTTTATAGTGTCTGGCCTTATATTTAGGTTTTTAATCCATTTGGAGTTTATTTTTGTGTTTGGTGTTAGGTAGTGTTCTAATTTCATTCTTTTCCATGTAGCTGTCCAGTTTTCCCAGCACCACTTATTGAAGAGACTGTCCTTTCTCCATTGTATGTTCTTGCCTCCCTTATCGTAAATTAGGTGACCATATGTGCATGGGTTTATCTCTGAGCATTTTATCCTGTACCATTGATCTATATTTCTGTTTTTGTGTCAGTAACATACTGTCTTGATTACTGTAGCTTTGTGATATAGTAAGCTAACCACAAAGTTTACTAGAAGTCGGGGAACCTGATTCCTCCAGCTTCATTTTTCTTTCTCAAGACTGCTTTGGCTATTTGGGGTCTTTTGTGTTTCCATATGAGTTGTAAAATTTTTTGTTCTAATTCTGTGAAGAATGCCATTGGTAGTTTGATAGGTAGTTTGATAGGGATTGCACTGAATCTGTAGATTGCTTTGGGTAGTATAGTCATTTTCACAATATTGATTCTTCCAATCCAAGAACATGGTCTATTTCTCCATCTGTTTATGTCATCTTTGATTTCTTTAATCAGTATTTTATAGTTTTCTGAGTACAAGTCTTTCGCCTCCTTAGGTAGGTTTATTCCTAGGTATTTTATTCTTTATGTTGCGATGGTAAATGGGAGTGTTTCCTTAATTTCTCTTTCTGATTTTTCATTGTTGGTGTATAGGAATGACAGAGATTTCTGTGCATTCATTTTGAACCATGAAACCCCTCCAAATTCACTGGTTAGTTCTAGTATTTTTCTGATGGCATCTTTAGGATGCTTTAGGATACTTCTTTTCCAATTTGGATTCCTTTAATTTCTTTTACTTCTCTGATTGCCGTGGCTATGACTTCCAAAACTATGTTGAAGAATAGTGGTGAGCGTGGACATTCTTGTCTTGTTCCTGATCTTAGAGGAAATGCTTTCAGTTTTTCACCATTGAGAATGATGTTTGCTGTGGGTTTGTCATATATGGCCTTTATTATGTTGAGGTGTTCCTTCTATGCCCACTTTCTGGAGAGTTTTTATCATAAATGGGTGTTGAATTTTGCCAATAGCTTTTTCTGCATCTATTGAGATGAACATATGGTTTTTATTCTTCAATTTGTTAATATGGTGTATCACACAGATTGATTTATGTATATCGAAGAATCCTGCATCCCTGGGATAAATCCCACTTGATTGTGGTGTATGATCCTTTTAATGTGTTGTTGGATTCTGTTTGCTAGTATTTTGTTAGGATTTTTGCATCTATCTTCATCAGTGATATTGGTCTATAATTTTCTTTTTTTGTGATATCTTTTTCTGGTTTTGGTATTAGGGTGATGGTGGCTTCGTAGAATGAATTTGGGAGTGTTTCTCCCTCTGCAATTTTTTGGAAGAGTTTGAGAAGGACCAGTGTTAGCTCTTCTCTAAATGTTTGATATAATTTGCCTGTGAAGCCATCTGGTCCTGGACTTTTGTTTGTTGGAAGATTTTTAACTACAGTTTCAATTTCATTACTTTTGATAGGTCTGTTTATATTTTCTAATTCTTCCTGGTTCAGCCTTGGAAAATTGTAACTTTCCAAGAATTTGTCCATTTCTTCATGGTTGTCCATTTTATTGGCATAGAGTTGTTTGTAGTAGTCTCTTATAATCTTTTGTATTTCTGTGGTGTCAGTTGCGATTTCTCCTTTTTCATTTCTAATTTTATTGATTTGCATCCTCTCCCTTTTTTTCTTGATGAGTCTGGCTAAGGGTTTGTCAATTTTGTTTATTTTCTCAAAGAACCAGCTTTAAGTTTTATTGATCTTTGCTATTGTTTTCATCATTTCTATTTCATTTATTTCTGCTCTGATTTTATGATTTCTTTCCTTCTACTGACTTTGGATTTTCTTTGTTCTTCTTTCTCTAGTTGTTTTAAGTGTCGGGTTAGATTGTTTCTTTGAGATTTTTCTTGTTTCTTGAGGTGAGACTGAATTGCTATAAACTTCCCTCTTAGAACTGCTTTTGCTGAATCCCATAGGTTTTAGGTATTCGTGTTTTTGTTGTCATTTGTCTCTATGTATTTTTTTATTTCTTCTCTGATTTCTTCAGTGATCTCTTGGTTATTTAGTATTGCACTGCTTAGCCTCTATGTATTTGTATTTTTTAGGTTTTTTTCTTGTAATTGACCTCCAACCTCATAGTGATGTGGTCAGAAAAGGTGATTGATATGATTTCAGTTTTATTAAATTTTCCAAGGCTTGATTTGTGACCCAAGATGTGATCTATCCTGGAGAATGTTCCATGTGCACTTGAGAAGAAAGTGTATTCTGCCATTTTTAGGTGGAATGTCCTATAAATATTAATTAAATCTATCTTGTCTATTGTGTCATTTAAAGCTTGTGTTTCCTTATTTATTTTGTTTGGATGATCTGTCCATTGGTGAAAGTGGCATGTTAAAGTCCCCTATTATTATTGTGTTATTGTCAGTTTCTCCTCTCATGGTTGTTAGCATTTGCCTTATGTATTGAGGTGCTCCTATGTTGAGCGCATAAATATTTATAATTGTTATATCTTCTTCTTGGATTGATCCTTTGATCATTATGTAGTGTCCTTCTTTGCCTCTTGTAATAGTCTTTATTTTAAAGTCTATTTTATTGGATATGAGTATTGCTGCTCCAGCTTTCATTTTATTTCCATTTGCATAGAATAACTTCTTCCATCCTTTCACCTTCAGTCTGTATGTGTCCCTAGGTCTGAAGTGGGTCCCTTGTAGACAGCATATATATGGGTCTTGTGTTTGTATCCATTCAGCCAGTCTGTGTCTTTTGGTTGGGGCATTTAATCTATTTACATTCAAGGTTATTATTGACATGTATGTTCCTATTCCCATTTTCTTAATCGTTTTGGGTTTGTTTTTGTGGGTGTTTTTCTTCTCTTATGCTTTCCACCTACAGAAGTTTCTTTAGCATTTCTTGTAAAGCTGGTTTGGTGGTGCTGAATTCTCTTAGCTTTTGCTTGTCTGAAAAGCTTTTGATTCCTCCATCAAATCTGAATGAGATCCTTGCTGGGTAGAGTAGTCTTGGTTGTAGGTTTTTCTCTTTCATCACTGCAAGTACATCCTGTCACACCCTTCTGGCCTGCAGAGTTTCTGCTGAAAAACCAGCTGATAACCTTATGGGGATTCCTTTCTATGTTATTTTTTGTTTTAACCATAATTCAAAAAGAGACATGTACCACAATGTTCATTGCAGCACTATTTTCAATAGCCAGGACATGGAACCAACCTAAGTGTTCATCAATAGATCAATGGATAAAGAAGATGTGGCACATATATACAATGGAATATTACTCCACCATAAAAAGAAATGAAATTGAGTTATTTGTAGTGAGGTGGATGGACCTAGAGTCTTGTCATACAGAGTGAAGTAAGTCAGAAAGTTAAAAACAAATACAGTATTCTAACACATACATATGTAATCTAAAAAAAAAATGGTACTGATGAACTTAGTTGCAGGGCAGGAATAAAGATATAGACATAGAGAGTGGACTTTAGGACATGGGTGGGAGGGAGAAGCTGGCACGTGCTGAGAGTAGCATCGACATATATACACTACCAAATGTAAAAGTTAGCTAGTGGGAAGCAGCAGCATAGCACAGGGAGATCAGCTCAGTGCTCTGTGATTACCTAGAGGGGTGGGATACGGAGGATGGGAGGGAGGCTCAAGAGGGAGCAGATATGGGGACATATGTATGCATATGGATGATTCACTTTGGTGTACAACAAAAACTAACACAGCATGGTGAAGCAATTATACTCTAATAAAAATATATATATACTCTAAAAAAAATAATAATATACTAAATGTCAATATTTGGCAAACAAGAAGCCAGGGAGCCTTTGAGAGACATCTAAGAATACTAACCAAGCCCACTGGCCATCTATGTAGTGAACTGGTGAATTGAATTAGAATTTTTAGTTGACAGTCTGAGTTGAGCTGGTCAAGTAAATGTCAGTATCAATTGCCTTGAAATATAATATAATATATTAAAATAATTGTTCCTAAGAGTCCTTTTGAGATATAACTATTCCCTCAGGGACAGAACAGTTACTAAACAATCTAAGAATTACTTTTGGCCAAATCTATCAATGATGCTCATAAACAGAAAGCAACTTTTGATCTCTCTGAACCTTGCACTGGCTCAGGTTGTAGCTCACCCAAAATTGTGCGCTCCACCCTTCTGTGATGGTTCAGAAATCATGTGCATGTATCAGCCTGAGTTATCAGCTACATGACTTTAAGACTGTTGTAGGTATTCACTACAAATAAAGACTGAAAGAATAGATTCTGATTGTTGCATTTTTTACTTTATTTCTTTAAGATATTTTTTAAATCACAATAACCCTACTGTGAAAACAGCAACACTACATAATAAAAAATGTACTTCATCATAAATTAAGAACAATCAAATTCATATATAGACAAACAGTCCATCAGAATTCTCACAAATCCTAATAAGTTTGTTAGCCCCAAAGAGAAAAAGAAAAAGTTTAACTTCATGTTGCTTTTCCAAAAAGCTTTGGAGAGAATCAATGGTGCTCAAACCACTTGAGCTTCACAAATGTTTTAAGCATATCTTTGTATTTCACTTGAATATTTAGAATATTCAAAACTTTGTTGTCATCAGTTTTCAAAATGAAACCATGAATTAATTAAATATTTAATCATTGTTATTTCAAGATAGAAAAGATTTTTTCCCCTTTCAGGTAACTAATTATAATTAACATTTTTCCCTCTTCCCTTTCATGAAATATTTAGTGTTATCAGGACCTTTAAAAACTTACTTCTTTTCTAATTTTACTCTGCTAAACTAATTACAAAATAAATTTTTAATTTCATAATTCTTTACCATTTGTATTCACCCTCTGGGTACTGAATTATAATTAATTCTGCTTTTCTTTCTCTAACAGATTTATGTGTATTATCATATATATTAAATTTTCAGTTCTGTAACTTTTTTCATTTTATTGCTTTGCACATTGACAATGTGCACTTCATTAAAAGCATGTAATCCCTTCGCTTCTATCAAGGCATAATTGCAAATCTTTATAATATAATAGCATGCATGTTCTTCATATTTTATTACAACAACACCCTATTCCAATATAAAATTCCAAAGTTCCTCTCCTCTTAAATTGCAATAGGAGAATAGGATTTAAGAATTCCAAGTTCTTAATGCAAAACTATTATAAGCACATCTGTCTGTGTTTTCACCTCCCACCATTCTAAGTTAAAATGTACAGATGGCATTCCACATCTGCAGGTTTTGCATCGCAGATACAACCAATCTCAGATCAAAAATATTTTTTTAAAAAGTTCCAGAAAGTCCCCCAAAGCAAAACCTGAATTTGGCACCTGCCAGCAACCATTTATATAACATTTACATTGCATTAAGTATTATAAGTAACCTAGAGATTATTTAAAGTATACAGGAGGATGTGTGTACATTGTATGCAATACTACACCATTTTATATAAGGGACTTGAACATCCTCGGATTTTGGCATCCATGGAGGTGCTGGAACCATCCCCCTCAGATACCAAGAAACTACTTACTCATCTATTTCTTTTTGTCAATATGATATTTAGATTAATTTAGGTAACTAACACAACATACAAAAGGATTCAGGTTTTTTATCTGAAAGCGACAGACATCTTGTGAAAAGATGAAGCAATAACACTCTGCTGTTCTTTGACCCAATCCACTTTTTCTAGAAGATGTTTTAGTACAAATAAGTCAAGACAGAAGTCCAGACTTGAAAGAAGTACAAAGTGCAAAATGCAGTGTAACAGGACAGGTAATAGTGGGACTAAAAAAAAGGGCTTCTCTTTCCAGATAAATGCTATTATGCCCTCCATCCCATATGAATTTCAGTAACATTCTCCTAACTTGTCCAGAATTCATACAGTCCCTCTGAGTTTGCAGGATAATGTTACCATCCAAATTTGTCCATTTTTCTTAAGGAGGAGAAAGGCAGGAAGGGGATCTAGGAAATAACTAAAAACATTCTGCAAAAGTTTGCTGAGAATTGCAGTGACAAGTGATCAGTGCAATCAGGTCATAAACTGCTTAGTACCATAATCCATAAAATAAGACCAGGCTAATGAATCATCTATGTAAATTAGTCCTTTTTTTCCAAGTAAGTGACAACTAAATTTAGTAAAAATTATTTTATCCTGCTTAGAGCCCTTTCTACTCTGTCTGCACAAAGTAACTTCTTTACTGGAAACTAAGTCCACCTTAAAAGGTCAACTAAATGGTAAAAACACTCAAAATGATCAACAACTGAACATTTTCCCTGAGTTAAAAAAAAAATCCTCCTAAAAGGTAAACTTCCTCAAGTTTAGAACACCTTTGCTCTCTTGGATGTCCTTATAATCTAAAATAAGGCTTTTAAGTGGGCACTTCCAAACATCTTACATTCTTGACTGTCAACCCTCTTAACCACCTCAGTTCTCTTCCACTCTTTCTCTGTCCTGACTTGTTCTACCTTTGATTTGTAAAGGTTTTCACTCCTGCCAAGTCTGTTAGATTAGGACACTAGATTCCTTAGGTTTGGACTATCCCTTTCTTTTGAGCTCCATGAAAGCAGAAGTCTTGTCTATTTCTTGTAATGCCATTATCTCCAGAATGTAGCAGTAAAATAAATGAAAATGTAATGGTCATTAACCTCTACAATTCCACACACGGTCCTTTTTTCCAAAGGACTTAGAACAGCTTCGATGTTATTCTCTCTGGGACATTCTGCTTGAAATTTCAGTGTTGTGGAGGGTACCCCTATAAGATCCCACAGCATCCTGTCTCACTCCTATGGCACTGTGTAATTGTCTTTTACTCTACTGTAACATCTTTGAGAACAGAGCCTCTGTCTTTAACTTTTATTTCCTCAGTACCTAGCACAGTATCTGGAACACAATAAAAATTCTATATTTGCCAAACCCATGGAAATACAAAACAAAGCAATAGCTCTTGTGGTATGGTGACAATGCTTCCAGCAAAACAGTATAGGAACTAAGCTGCAGAAACGAGATTATACCTGGAACTCAGTCTACATCCCTGCTTTGCCAGAAAACTCAAGGTTAGAACCTGTGATACGGAGAATGGTCCTTAAAGATATTCACATCCTAATCCCCAGGAGTTTTTAATATGTCACTTTACATGGCAAAGGGGACTTGTTAGACATTGTTAAGTTTAAGGACTTTGAAAATAGGGTATTAGTCTGGATTAACCAGGTTGGCCCAATCTAACTACAAGATCATTAAAAGGAGAGAATCTTTCCTGTCACAAAGAGATGCAACAATGGAAGCTGGATCCAAAAGATGCAACACTGGTGGCTTTAAAGATGGAGGAAGACGTTCCAAAAGAAGGAGTTTGGACAGCCTCGAGAAGCTGGAAGACAGGAAAATGGACTCATGTAGAGCCTCAAGAAAGGAACACAGCACTGCAGAACCTACATTTTGACCCAGTGAGACCAATGTAGGACTTCTACAGAACTGTAAGATAATAAATTTTTGTTGTTTTAAGCCTCTAAATTTGAAATAATTTGTTACGGCAGCAACAGGAAAGTAATACGGAGCCTGAGGCTGCCTTCTCAGAGGCTGCATCTCTATATACTTCTGGCATTGCTTATAATAAAATGACTTCGAAAGTTTTTTTTTTTAATAAAACCACCAAAATAGGCACACTGATATAGGTACTGATTCTTTATTTTGGTAAATATCTTGGTATATTAAACAACAAATTCAAATAATGACTGAAGAATTTTCCTCAGAATAAGATCTCTCTACCTATACCTGCTGATCCTACTTACTTTAGAGGGAGATTAATTTAGATTGAAAAAATAAATTGTTTAAAGCTGTTTTGAGATTCAGTAGACTACAAAGTACATTGATCCATCTTCCTTCTTCTATAAATGACATGATATTTCTTTTGTTTTTAGTGTGGATAATACATATTACTAAAATGCATAAAGAAATATATCTTCTCTATCACCCTGGTTCAAATCAGAATTTCCCAATTTCTCCTTACAACTCCTGCTGGATGTGTACTGATTTAAATAGAGTGTCAATGTGGTGTGAAATCTCATCCTACTCTTACAAAAACTCTGTACTATTATGTCAACTTTATGATAGCCTATAAATGTTACCATTCCACTGTTCTAGTAATATCAAGTTCCCAAAATATATTCTTATATTTTGTTTCATGAGAATAAGATAACACAGGAGTTTTGCCTAGTAATTACCTTCTTCTAATAACTGTCACCATAAGAAAAAAACTGAGCCATGTATTCCAAGTCCAATAGGAAAGTATCATGTGTTATACCATTTTCTACTCAAATCAAGGTAAAGAAATTTTCTGCTGAAGAAGGAGTCACATGGACAACACCAAAATACCTGAATCCTGGCTATCATCAATAAGCAAAAGTATTTCTTTAAAATATCTACTTAGTGAATTCAGAGGTTGATTTTAATAAGCCTGGCACGAATATATGACAAAGGTTACACTTTAACCAAATTTTTTCATTTTTGTTCACATGTTTGCCCATATTTGTTACATCATGTAAAACAATTTACAAGTTCCTAAGTTTGCAAAACATGATTATTCAGAGACATTTGGAGGGAAACTCCCTATCCCTCTCCACTTTAAGTGTCATGGAGCCACAAGGTACCACAGAAAGCAAGGATGAGGCACAGGATGACAAAGATCAAAGTTCTAGAACTCTGCCTCCCTCCCCACAGACCAGCAACTACCCTACAGTCAGAATGCCCAGCTCCACCTCAGAAATGGGAGGTTTGTTCTGGATAAACTGGGCTGAGGTGATCTAAACTTGGGACCCCAAGAACGTCTGGCTTGGGAGAGGAGTTGAGACTCAAGATTGGAAATAGGGGCATTAAAGAGAAATCTGCATACTGAATGCTGGGGACCCAGCCTCCTTCCCCTTGTCCAACTTCAAGAAGGCTGATGTACAGAATTATATTCCTGAGGCAGGGGCCCAGATGACTTCAGGAGGGAAGTATTCTCCCAGACACTGATACTGGAGGTTGCCAAATTGAAAATGCCAGATGCAATCATCCTACAATTAAACTCACTTGTCAAAAGAAACTGCTTCCGCACAAAGAACCCCTAACCAACATTTTAGTGACTTGCTTTTAAAGACGAACAAAGATGAGGGTCACCAGACCTTTGTGAAAATACCCAAAAATAAAAAGCAGAAATCAAAACAATTTTTAGTAATGGTTACCTGCAAAGAATAGAGGGGGGAATGAAGTATACTTACTTTATCTTTCAATATGCAATTCTGTATTCTTTGGATATTATTTCAGTAAGCATACATTCATTTAGTTTGAAATGTAAGAGGTATATAATTGCTTAAAAGAAATCTGCTTTTGCTCTCTTGTATGGGTGACCACAATGCTAGAAAGAGGCAAGTCGAGCTTCAGGAAAGAAGTTCTCTCCATATGTCTAGGGCCAGACACTGTGAACTCTCTAACATCTGTCAGAATTTGAGATCTCACAGAAATCCACTGACTCCAAAACCACCACCATTCAGTCCCTTGGCTATTTCATAACATACCAATTAGTACACCACATTTTCTTTTTTTGTGCAGCAGATGGTGTCAGAGACAGTTTGCAAGACTTTTGCCTTCCAGAAAGATTTGATTCAGCTTGATTAGCTTCATGAATTGGTTATCAAGGGACAAAATGAAGACAAAAAGGTTATTATTACTAGACTTTCCAGTTGGTGAACATACAGTAATCAAATTATTCCAACCAATCATATAATCTTTTCCTACATGCACGTAGAATGTTCCACAGTAGAATAACCAAATTAAACATCCCTGTGGGAACAGGCAGTCCAGACTCAATTTATTATATATCTAAGTTGATTTTTACTAACAACACTGACATTATAAAACAAATCATGAAATATTGGAATATCATACCTGATTTGATTCAGTAAGCCTTTGAAAATAATGTATAATTAGAAAGTTAAATTGTACTTGTATCAGTTAAAAATAAGCATCTATATACTTCCTAATTTATATATTCTGAATACTACCAATTTGACTTTTAGATTTCTGCATTAGTTAGGGTACTCTAATTGCACAAATCTAAAAATGTATAATAGCTCAAGCACAAAATAAATTCTTTTCTTGCTCTAAGTCTAAAGTGGGCAGATTGGCAGCTCTCTCCCAAGTGGTGACTCAAGTATCCAGGACCCTTCCTTCTTGCAGCTACACAATCTGTAATGTGTGACTTCCAGAGTCACAGGACTTGTCTGCCATGTGCTACGGAAGAGGAAAAAGCCTACCGTGCCATGCATAGCTATAGCACTTATAAAATTTGTTGAAACTGGGATACCTTAGGGAGTAGAAGAGCCACTAATCAGACTTGACAACAGTAAGTGTAACCCATAACTATCCTAGACACCCTAAGATGATGGTAACCCTATGCATGGGAAATTTTATGGACCAGGCCTGGGAGTGATATACTTCCCTCCTGCTCACATCCCAATTTCTCACATGACCACTCCCAAAGGTAAGGTAAAGACTGAGAAATATGGACTCGGCATGTCCGAGAAGGATGTAGACTTGATCAAAGCTGGTCAGGCAGCCTGTCGTTGCTATTTTTATTTGCCACACTTAAGTTCTATAGTCAATTCTACCTAAAAAGATTAACTTATTAATAATATTGATACAAATTCCTTGTTCTCATGGAGCTTATATTTTGGTGTGGGAAATAGTGATAAACAAATAAACCAATATCTAAAGAGTACAGTGTGATATACATTCCATGGAGCAAAGAGTAAGTCAGGAAGAGGGTAAAAAGTAAGGATCTTTTTAGATAGAAGAATCAGGGAGAGCCTGACTGTGAAATGAAGCAGAGGGAGCTGTCTTGAGTATTTGGAGGAAGAGCTTTCCAAGCAGAAGTGACAAAAATAATATATTTTTATAAAGGTGTCAAATTACTCAGCCAAAAATAGTTTTCCCTTATGTTTTAGATAATTCTCATAAATAGTGAATCATGACTATCACTACCTACTAAGTCATATTTTCAAGAAATCCTTAAAAGAAAAGGATACTTCATTTTTTCAGTCTCTGAGAAATTATAACTGAAATTTTTTTCATATAATTAATGTTTTCCTCTTTAAGTACAAAATTATTTTTATTTTAAACCCTTATAGTAGAAGCTCATTACAATAGAGAACACTTTTTTTCTGTATTTTTAAAAGAAATAACTGATGACATTTTATACTTTCTTTTTTACTTTCAGCTGTAAGTAACAGAAATACAACTCAAATTAGTTCACAGAAATGAGGGAGTTGCATTGGCTCACTGAACTATATGAAATTTGATTCAGGAACTTTTTCTATCATCAAGACTTTTTCTTCACTCCTCATTTAGCTTCTCTCTGTATTGACCTCATTTTTCTTACTTCAGATGACTTTCTCCAAGTCTGTAGAGGGAGCATGACCTGGCTTACATTGTCAGTTACTATTCAGCCTCCAGGATATTAAATTATCCTACTATAGCAATCCTAAAGGAACTAGAAGACTTCTCGCTACCTTGTACATAACACAAGGACATGTTCTAATTAGCCTTACTTAAGTCACATGCCCACCCTTTGCACTAATTCCTGTGGCTAGTTCACAGCTACATCATTTGAAATGACTAAGAACTAGTTTTCCAACAAAAGGGAAGTGCTGTTAACAGAAGAAGGGGGAAAGTGTCTCTGGACAAATCCAAACAACAGATGTCCACTCCAGCCATCATTACAAATGTTGATCATTATAGGAAAGGTACCAAGTATTAAGTACAA
This sequence comes from Kogia breviceps, assembly GCF_026419965.1. Lineage (NCBI taxonomy): Eukaryota > Metazoa > Chordata > Mammalia > Artiodactyla > Physeteridae > Kogia > Kogia breviceps. The sequence goes on from NC_081312.1 coordinate 54,522,754, forward strand.
TGTACTATGTAGCACAGACATCAGAATCAGGTGGACTTGGGTATGCCCCCTGGTTCCACAGATTACTAACTGTGTAACTTTGGGTATGTTGGTAAACTTATTTAGGCTTAGTTTTTTCATCTATTAAATTCTGATGACAATAATACCTATCCCATGGTTGTAGGTACAGATTAAGGGAACATTAATTAGTGCTCAATAAATGGTTGCTATTATTTTAATTTCACATGTTTTTCAATGTATTCTCACAATAGTTCTATGAAACAAGAATTTGCTGAAAGTCACATAGCTAGTAGGTGACAGATCTGGAATTAGACTCAAATCCCATGTCTTCAGGATTTCAAAGCCCATTTTCTTTCCACCATACTACGTTGCCTTAATTATTATACATTCCTTGTAATAGTTTTTAGAGCCTACTGAAGTACAGAGGGTTATGGTTCCCTAAATTAAATGACATCTCCTTTGTCCTCTTTACGTTGGATTTTCATGCCTTCAGCCCAGTCATCTGTCAGTTCCTGTTACTGTCTCCATGAGCTGTGATCATAGAGAGAATGAAATGTTTATTCAGAGAAAATCAGTTCACCCTCCGGTGACAAGTGACACCAGAAATTCTACAATCAGAAACTCATTTTACTAGCTTTTGCAGAGATTTTATCTCTGCAAACAGAGTTTTTTTTATCTCTACAAACATGTCATGTCTTCATAAGACAGCTAAAACTATGGAAAGTCAGAGTTTAGAGACCTGAACTGAAAGCCCAGTTTTAGTATCTGAGTTTTGGTTTCATCATTCATAAAGTTAAGATGCTGTCTATTTTATAGAGTTGTAGTGGTGATTAAATGCTACAGAGTATATGGAAGTGTTTTTGCAAGGTATAAAATGCTAAATAAATAGCAGACATATTATTAAGAATAAAACATTTTTTGCAAAACAACTATACCCCCATAAAAGATTTTACAAAAAGAATAAAACATTTTTAACAGTTCTTTAAATCTTAGTATGAACAGGTTTTATATACTATACTAAGAGTAGCTTTTAAAAGAAGAAAGAGTCTGGGCCCTGAACATTTAAAGCAGTGAAAAGGAAAGTAAGCTCTGCAGTAAATAAAATGTAAGGAAAGGGAAGTCTGAAGACACCAGAAGACAAGTAATCCTTCACAATTCTGCCTACGGCCCTGGCAGTACTTTCCTATATATAAAACATAAATACGCAGTTACGCAAGGTTAAGAGGGAAAGGTTCTCTCCAGCACTCTCACAAATTTAACTAAACTAGAGATAATTTCTTTAAATGTGCAAGTTCAGAAACAATTTATAGTATAGATTAAAACATCCATTTCAATGGGTGAACTTTGTACTTCTGCAAATGAAGAAATTAACACCAATAAATTGCTTTGGATATGGTATTATCACCTGTGTGCTCTACTAATTTACTGCACTAATTATATTACTGTCTCACATCAAATCAACATACCCTCTCTGGGATGAATTCATATTAACATGGACTACATATGACCCGCCTTTACTCTTTAAAAATATTCTTCAATATTCAACAGATATTTCCAAGAATTTGTCTATGGGGCAAAAAAATTTCCATTATATGAACCATTATTCCAATGTGTATACGATTTTGTTTTAATTTTCATATGTCTAACTTAAGTGCTGTCAGCCCTATGTTTTGAACCTCTCTTCTTTACCTGGATGTTTTCTTCATCTTATTATGCAATTTCTTTTTTTCTTTTTCAAATTATTTTCCCATTTAGGTTATTACAGATTATTGAGCAGTATTCCCTGTGTTATACAGTTTGTCCTTGTTGGTTATCTATTTTAAATATAGCAGTGTGTACATGTCAATCCCAAACTCCCAATCTACCCCTCCCTCCCACCCATCCCCTGGTAACCATCAGTTCATTCGCTGTCTGTGAGTCTGTTTCTGTTTTGTAAATAAGTTCATTTGTATCATTTATTTTTTAGCTTCTGCATATAAGCAATATCATATGATATTTGTCTTTCTCTGTCTGACTTACTTCACTTAGGATGATAATCTCCAGGTCCATTCATGTTGATGCAAATGGAATTATTTCATTCTTTTTAATGGCTGAGTAATATTCCACTGTATACATGTACCACATCTTTTTTATCCATTCATCTGTTGATGGACATCTAGGTTGCTTCCATGTATTGGCTATTGTAAACAGTGCTGCAATGAACATTGGTGTGCATGTATCCTTTGGAACTGTGTTTTCCTCCAAATATATGTCCAGGAGTGGGATTGTTGGATCATATGGTAGCTCTATTTTTCGTTTCTTAAGGAAGCTCCATACTGTTTCCCATAGTGGCTGTACCAATTTACATTCCCACCAACAGGGAAGGAGAGTTCCCTTTTCTCCACACCCTTTCCAGCATTTACTGTTTACAGATTTTTTCATGATGGCCATTCTGACTGGTGTGAGGTGATATCTCATTGTAGTTTTGATTTGCATTTCTCTAATAATTAGCAATGTTGAGCATCTTTTCATGTGCCTCTTGGCCATCTGTATGTCTTCTTTGGAGAAATGCCTCTTTAGGTCTTCTGCCCATTTTTTGATTGGGTTGTTTGTCTTTTTGATATTGAGCCGCATGTTTGTAAATTTTGGAGACTAATCCCTTGTCAGTCACATTGTTTGCAAATATTTTCTCCCATTTTGTGGGCCGTCTTTTCGTTTTGTTTATGGTTTCCTTTGTTGTGAAAAAGCTTTTGAGTTTAATTAGGTCCCATTTATTTACTTTTGGTTTTATTTCCATTATTCTAGGAGGTGGCTCGGAAAAGATATTGCTATGATTTATGTCAAAGAGTGTTCTGCCTATCTTTTCCTCTAAGAGTTTTATAGTATCCAATCTTACACTTAGTTCTTTAATCCATTTTGAGTTTATTTTTGTGTATGGTGTTAAAAAATGTTCTAATTTCACTTTTTTACATGTAAAAAAGATCAATGAAACTAAAAGCTGGTTCTTTGAAAAGATAAACAAAATTGATAAACCTTTAGCCAGACTCATCAAGACAAAAAGGGAGAGGACTCAAATTGATAAAATTAGAAATGAAAAAAGAGAAGTTACAGTGGACAGCACAGAAATACAAAGGATCATATGAGACTACTATAAGCAGCTATATGCCAATAAAATGGACAACTTGTATTTTTTCCTTGGTTGCAAACAGCAAAAACATACTGAACTTACCACACAAATCAAGCGTGGTATAGTAGAAAAACAGAGATCTCACAGAATTGAAGAGTAGCACATACTGGAGCCAGGCCACATGGGAACAGAAAAGGGACTAGAAATAGGATGCTTTTACTATCTCTTAGAAATCACAGGGTTTCTTTGATATTACTTCTCTTTTCCATTGTTTCTCCATTTTGCTCTACATCCATGTTCCATCCTTCTCTCAGCTTACTTATCTGAGTTTTAGCTCAGTATGGCTACCTCAGCTGCATCTCTATGACCCTTTATCTCAAGTGCCTGTGACAAACTAATTGCAGTCTTAGTTCAAATTCTTGGAAAATTTGACTTACTCAACCCATTCTAATTGATTTGTTTGCCTTGGGTAAGTTGTTTGTCCCAAATCCAACCACTTAAAAGCAGGGAAAACATGTGGTAGAAACATGACCACCCAGATTTCCCCTTCATCACAGGCTGGAAACAGAGTCAGTTCATTCATAAGGGGGTATGAGACCCTTCCAATTTCAAAAGACAAAATAAACTTAGAATATCTCCCTTCACCTCTCAGAAGTCCCTTAGGAGCAACAAGAAGAACAAGAAATAGAAATGCATATCTGTATTCAACAAAAATCAGAGACAACTAAAATCACAAGTCAAAAATTAGATGGCGCTTCCCTAGTGGTGCAGTGGTTGAGAGTCCGCCTGCCCACGCAGGGGACACGGGTTCGTGCCCCGGTCCGGGAAGATCCCACATGCCGTGGAGCGGCTGGGCCCCGTGAGCCATGGCTGCTGAGCCTGCGCGTCCAGAGCCTGTGCTCCACAAAGGGAGAGGCCACAACAGCGAGAGGCCCGCGTAACACACACACACACACAAAAAAGGATGAAATCACTATTAAAAGCACTAAAGATCAAATAGGAGTTCATAAAAGTGGGGAGGGAAAATACATGGTGCTGTTGATCTCAGAAAAGTGAGGAATCCAAGATTAAAGTCCTCTCTTTTCAGTTAAAAACTAAAATCCCTGATTTCCAACAATGGAAAGGGCTGAACAGACTGGCAGAAAGAGCTTTCAAGAAAGCAATTTGGTTTTGAGAATAAGAAGAGACAGTTCTGGGAGAGTAATCACACAGATAAGGCACATTTGCACAAATTTATCTATTGGTGATCAGTAAGGGAAAAAAGAAATAGCATTAAAAGCCCACAGCTTCATCTTTCCTATGGTTGGGAAGAAGTCAAGGCTAAAAGAACACACATAACAGGGCTTCCCTGGTGGCACAGTGGTTGAGAGTCCGCCTGCCGATGCAGGGGACGTGGGTTCGTGCCCCGGTCTGGGAGGATTGCACATGCCGCGGAGCGGCCGGGCCCGTGAGCCATGGCCGCTGAGCCTGCGCGTCCGGAGCCTGTGCTCCGCAACAGGAGAGGCCACAACAGTGAGAGGCCCGTGTACCACAAAAAAAAAAAAAGAACATACATAACAAATCTCTAAGCAACAGAGAAAAAAAATCCCCTTCTGGCTTGCAGAAAAATTTGTAAGATTTTAGAAAAATCTTACAAATAACTAGTCCAGGAAGAACTCTCTTCACTCAAAGATGTGTAATAAAAAAAGACACAGGATAGGATACTTACAAAGACAGTACATGACAAAAAAATGGGTACGGGTAAGAAAAAAAATTACTCATGAGACAAATGTTTCCAGAGAGCAAATAAAGGTTATGAAAAAACACAGCACTAAGATACCATAACAACAAAAATAAAGGTAACATCATTGACAATGCTTAAGAAAGAGGGAAGAATTAAAGTATCACAGAAATGATGGTAAATTTGCAAGTAACACACACAAATATATATAAACAGAAAATACAGATATGCTGAAATAACAGTAAAGGAATTAGAATATAAGAAAAATATATCAAGATACAAGGGAAATAAAGTTTAAAATGTTAATATTATTTATGTCTAGGATCAATAATACAATTTAAAGCTGGCAAATTAAGTATAAAAGTTATAAACATGGACAAATATGATAACAGAGAAAGAAAGAAAGAAAGAAAGAAAAAGAGAAAGAAAGAAAGAAAGAAAGGGGATGGTAATAAAAAAACATTAATCTTCTCATTGATCAAGAGAAAGCAATAGAAACTATCTAAAAAGCAGAGGATTGAAAAAACTATATGAAATTATAGTTTTAAAGATGACCACTAAAACAAAAATATAAAACTTTCAAATTAACAAACTAAACACTCCCTCAAAATTTTAAAAATATACATCATATAGTGAAAGATCTCAAAAATTAAGGCTCAAATATATGAATTATAACAAAGTAAAAGACAAACATAATACTAAACATATTATCCATAATTATAAAGGTAAAAGACTAAGTTTATCTATTGAAAGAAAAATACTTTCAGAAAGAATCAGGAAAAAATTATGCATTAGACACAAGACATACTTCAAAAACAATGGCTGAAAATAAAAGCTTGGGCAGAGGTTAAAAAATAATTAATATTAAATAAGGTTTAATTCAGAGCAAAAAACTATTAAATGAAAATTTAAAAGACAGTTTTATTCCTAAAGAACACAATTTGCAATGAATATAAAAGTTATGATTATCTGTATATCATATAAAATAGCATCAACATACATAAAGAAAAAACTACAAATACACTAGGAAAAAATAGAGAGCAACATATTAATAATAGCAAGCTTTAATTCATCTTTTCAGTCCATGATAGATCAAATGGACAGTCTTCAATAGACCAAAATAATAATGCATGAGGTGGATTTAAATAACAGATATCAACCTCTGTATTCTGAAAACAGAGCTTACATTTTATGAGGCCAGCATTATCCTGATACCAAAACCAGACAAGGACACCACAAAAAACAAAAACAAACAAAGAAACAAAAACTACAGGCCAATATCCCTAATGAACATAGATGAAAAAATCCTCAATAAAATATTAGCAAACCAAATTCAACAATACATTAAAAGTATCACACACCATGATCAAGTGGAATTTACTCGAGGGATGCAAGGGTAGTTCAATATCCACAAATCAATCTATGTGATACACCACATTAAAAAATGGAGGATAAAAATGATATGATAATCTCAATAGATGCAGAAAAAAACAGTTAACAAAAATCAATATTTGTGACAAAAAACAAAACTCTCAACAAAGTTGACAGAACATACCTCAACATAATAAGGGCTATATATGACAAGCCCACAGCTAATATCATACTCAGCAGTGAAAAGCTGAAAGCTTTTCCAAAATCAGGAAAAAGACAAGTATACCCACTCTTACCACTTATATTCAATGTAGTATTGGAAGTCCTACAGAGCAATTAGGCAAGAAAAAGTAAAAGGCATACAACTCAGAAGAGAAGTAAAACTGTCACTACTTGCAGAAGACACAATATTATGTATAGAAAATCCTGAAGACTCCACTAGAACTACTGTTAGGAAAAAAAAAATTCAGTAAGTTGCAGAATACAAAATCAATATCCAAAAATCAGTTACATTTCTATACACTACTAATAAACTATCAGAAAAAGATATTAAGAAAACAATCCCATTTACAACTGTATAAATATAATAAAATACTATGAATAAATATAACTACAGAGGTGAAAGATCTGTACAGTGAAAACTGTAAAACATTAAAGAAAGAAACTAACAAAGATATAAATAAGTAGAAATCTATTTTGTGCTCATGACTTGGAAGAATTAATATGGTTAAAATGACCAACAACAATCCAAAACCATCTACAGATTAAATGTGATCCCTATCAAAATTCTAATGGCATTTTTTATAGAACTAGAACAAATAATTCAAAAATGTGTATGGAATCACAAAAAACTGAATAGCCAAATCAATCTTGAGAAAGAACAAAGCTGGAGGCACCACAGGCCCTGATTTTAAACTATATTACAAAGCTATTATAATCAAAACAGTGTGGTATTGTCATAAAAACAGACACATAGGTCAATGGAATAGAATAGAGAGCTCAGAAATAAACCCATACATATATGGTCAATTAATTTACAACAAAGGAGCCAAGACTATACAATGGGGAAAGGACAATCTCTTCAACTGATGGTGTTGTGAAAACAGGACAGCCACATGCAAAAGAATGAAACTAGACGACTATCTTATACTACACACAAAAATTAATTCCAAATGAATTAAAGACTTAACATAAGACCTGAAACCATAAAACTTCTAGAAGAAAACATAGGTGATAAGCTCCTTGACATTGGTCTTGGTAATGATTTTTATGGATTTGACATCAAAAGCAAAGGCAACATAGTCAAAAATAAACAAATGGGCCTGTATCAAACTAAAAAGCTTTTGCACAGCAAAGGAAACCATCAACAAAATGAAAAGGTAAGCTACCAAATGAGAGAAAATATTTGAAAATTATATATCTGATAAGGGGTTAATATCCAAAACATATTTAAAAACTTATAGGCAAACAAAAGGCAAATAATCTGATTTAGAAATGGGCAGAGGATTTGAATAGATATTTTTCCAAACAAAGACATACAAATGGCCAACAGATATATTAAAAGGTGCTCAACATCAGTCATCATCAGGGAAATGCAAATCAAAATCACACTGAGGTATCGCCTCTTGGCTATTATCAAAAAGATAAGTAACAAGTGTTGGTGAGGATGTGGAGAAAAGGGAACCCTTGTGTACTGTTGGTGGGAATGTAAATTGGTGCAGCCACTATGAAAAACAGTATGGAGGTTCCTCAAAAAGTTAAAAACAGAACTACCATATGATGAAGTAATTCCACTGCTAGTGTTTATCCAAAGGAAAAAGAATCACAATCCCAAAGAAATATCTGCATCTCCATGTTCATTGCAACATTATTTACAATAGTCAAGACCTGGAAGCAACCTAAGTGTCTACCTACAGATGAAGAGATTTTTTTAAAATGTGAATAATATTCTAATATATATATATATATATATTAGAATATTATTCAGCCATTTAAAAAAAGGAAACCCTGCCATTTGCAACAACACGATGTACCCTGAAGGCATTATGCTAAGTAAAATAAGTCAGAAAGAGAAAAACAATACTGTATTATCCCACTTATATATAGAATCTTAAAAAAAAACAACTTACAGAAACACAGAACAGATTGGTGGTTGCCAGAGGTAGGGGGTGGGGGTGGGCAAAATGGGTGAAGGTGGTCAAAACATACAAACTTCCAGTTATAAAATAAGTTCTAGTATGTAGGGTTATAATACTGTATTGTGTATTTGAAAGTTGCTAAGAGAATAAATATTAAAAGTTCTCATCACAAGAAAAAATATTGTAACTATGTAAGGTGATTATATTAACTAGATTTATCATGGTAATCAATTTGTAATATATACAAATATCAAATTGTGTTGTACACCTGTGTTATATGTCAATTATATCTCAATAAAAAATAAAATCATTATGTTAACATTAATAAATTAAATTAATAGCAATTTACTGAGAACAGTGGCATTGTTTTATATCTTTGCAAAATTTCTTTACTGTCTGACTTAATATAAGATAGCTGGAATCTCATACCTGCTTCTGCATTCAGTCCGTACATGTCACATGTTACATGTCATATAACCTTAGGAAAACTCTTCTGTATACCCACAAGAGAAAAAGTGAAAAATGAAAATAGCTTATTAGTAGTATCATGAACATTGTTTTGACCTGACAGACCAACTGAAATGGTCCCAGGGGACACCAGGGGTCTTGAGACTACATGTGGAGAACTGTTGCTCTGAGAATTGCTCTCTTCCCCATATCCAACCTCACCACAATGGTTTCAGAGAGGTCAAGACCTTGCCATTTCTGCTGTATGATATGAATCTCTCCAGGTGTCCCTAGTTGACTAGTTGAGTAATAAAGAAGGAACCCAAGGAGACTTAATTTAACTTTCTCTCTGAAGAATTTATAATTAAGATGGAAAGATAATAAGTTAGTCCCTTGTCTGGCTGGATGGGTAATATATAAACATGAAACTGTGTGGCAGCTATCTTCAGAATATCACGTAGATTATATAAAACAGAAAGCCATTCTGCAAAGAGAAAACAATAATACAAAGGATCAAGGGAAGTAGAGGCCAGAATTAGAGAGCATGCTGATGACTTGGCATCACACGGTCCAGGCCCTTTACAGTCTTCCTGCATTTGCAGTAATCAACACCTTGGCATTCCAATAATAAACTTCCATTTTCTTTTGGTTTCCTCATGTTGATTCCTGATATTAAAGAGTCCTACTTAATACACAGTGGTTTTCTTTATAGTTATAATTGCTTTGAAACAGACAATATAACCTCAAAAGGGCATTTAGAAGTCCTGTGAAGCAGCTCTAAGTTGGAATTTTTTTTAATATATTATTTCCTAAGAAATATGAAATTCAACAAGTATGTTGATTTCCTCCTGAAATGCTCACAGGCAAAAAGCTAACTGCACAAGCACAGCACTCATTACTTTGGAAATATCTAAATTATATTATTCTCAGTGGTCATTTTATATATCCTAATAAAAATATGCAACAAATTATTTTCTAAAATGTAAAGGTTCACCTATATGAGAAATGGTAATATAAGATTAAAACTCAATATAGGATTAAAACTCAGAAGCAATTACAGTAGGGATTAGATATGGCCATGTTAATATGAATTTAGCTCTGATTTGAGGGCAAGGACATAAATCCAATGACAACTCTTCTAGAACTGGGATGTAGATACTTTTTCTTATGGTTAAGAAGGTCCTTTCAAAATGTCTTCTAAATATAACTAATATTTGTTGACTATAACTTTACTTGCCTAGAGCTGTGCAAGTGTTTCACAAATGTTATCATTTAATCCTCACAACAACCCAATGATGAAGATAATTATCCTCATTTTACAAATATGAGAAGTAAAGTTCAGGAATATGGCCTGAGATCACATGGTTTACAAAACAAAGAGATTGAATATGAACCTGTATATTTAACTTCAAAGTCTGTACTTCCTCCTTTAAACTACAGCAAATACATGCTTTGTACAGCTTAAATATTAAACCCAATTGAGAAAAATCAATCAAATAAAAATGAAGCACACATAAACTCAAGTAAATAAACTATATGCCCATCTTTTCAAGCATTCTATTTCTTTGTACAGAGCCTCGCTCATGGCAAGCATTCAACAAATATTTTTTAATTTATTAATACAGGAAATGGATTTGACTTATTGCTGAGAAATCATAAATGTGATCAGGTAAAAACAAACCATATTGGAATTTTTTTTTTCTTGAGAAGAAATATATGAAATACTACTCAGAGTCTATTAAAATTTGTTGAAAATATTTTATATCAAGTAATACACTAAAAGGTTTACATATATCATTTCATTTAATCTTTTTAAAAAAAATTTTTGGCCACACTGCATGGCATGTGGGATCTAGTTTCCCAACGAGGTATAGAACCTGAGCCCCTTGCAGTGCAAGCACAAAGTCTTAACCACTGGACTGCCAGGGAAGTCCCATTTCATTTAATCTTCATTACAGAAGAGGAAAGTAAAGTATACAGGTAATAAGTATATGTCCTTGGATTACTATGTCAGTAATTGTAAATCCAAAATCAGAGCCCAAGTCTTCTAAATCCTGTGTAGTTTCCATTACACCAGTAGCTTCCAAAGTGGGGTAGCTTCCCAAGTAGCTTCCAAAGTACCCAAGGAGTATACAAGATCAAAAAAATTATTAAAACTTCTATTTATATATATTATAAATATACATTTATAGTATAAATTGTTATAATATATTTAATTTTAATTATTTTTATGACTTACAAGTTATATTAGTATAGTATAACAAGTATAACATTTATACATAAATATATACTTATTGAGAGCATGTAAGTAAAAATATATTGTTGATGGAAGTCACAGTCAAAAAATACACTATACCACACTGCCCTTCCATAACAGTCTCTCCAAAACACACAATACACACACACACAGAGTAAAAGTTAAAGGAATAAATGGGCTAAGATCTTTGTCTACAGCCAGCAGATGCTGAAACTTGACACAAACTAACCTTGTTCTGCTCACTCATAGGTATAAACTAAGAAATCCTCTGCCTGGAAAGCCTAACTCTAGACCTATCCTCTGGGAGCCTTCAATCATAAACATCAATAGTCCAGGCCTGCCACAGCTTCATCAACTTAGGTTTCTAGTTTCTTCATTAATAGGTCAAAGATGGTTCAAAAAGGGCCGGCTGGGATGCCAATATACATGATATATGGAAAAAAAGAAAGTTTAAAGAAATAGAGGAACACTTAATTTAGGTATTTTAGAAGTCTCTCCTATCAAACTAATATGAACTGAATTCCCAAATTCAAAAAAAAAAGAAGTATTAAGAATCAGTAGGAGATTTTCAAAACAAACTCATAAAAACCTTTCAACAATATTCCAGTATAGACACAGCAGATGGTCAAAGCTAGCTCCTTAAAGCCCTATTTGTTAAAAACAGAAACAGCCAGTTAGAAAAGAGAACCCAAGTAAATGGTAAGAAGTCAATTTAAAGGAATTAAAATAAGTAGTAGAATATCATCAGAAAAGAATAAAAGGAATATGAGGAAAAGGTAAAAATCTTATGTCAGTTCAAATTGAATAGACTATTCACAATAGCAAACTTCCAAAAGATAAGAAGGGAAAGAACTGTTCAGGAGAAGCCTATCAGTTTAAGCCATACTCAAATATAAACCATAATGAATGCTGATAGTGTGAAAAGGTAAGACACTGAAAAAGTTAAGAATAAGTCCCAATGGGCCAATTTAGAGATCCAACAATGACAAACCTCCAAAAATATAATTATCATTTTACTGTATCCACTACTATCACAAGGCAATAGGAACAAAGCCACTAGTACTTGCTTTGTTGGCACATATTACAAAAACTGAAATGATATAGAAAAGATTACTATAATCCCTATGCAAGGGTGACATGCCAATTCTTAAACTGTTTTATATTTTTCTTATATTTAAAAAAAGAAGTGCAAGAAGGATGAATCGGAAACTAATGAGATTAGTTACATACAGGTGTTAAGGGGGAACAAAATGGAAGGGATTGTGGAGAGGGCAATGACTCTTTCGTGAATATACATTTAATATAGTTTTGACATTGGCTTTTTGAATCATGTTGTTTTATGTATTCAAAAATAAAATTAAACACACTAGGAGAACAAAACCTCAAATAACAGGAACAATATAACATAACTATATCCCAAATTAAATAAGTAAATACATAAATAAATAAATAACCATACCAAAGGGGAAAAGCAGGACTAACCTGAGTAACTTTAAAACATAGTAGTCTGACTATATACCCCAAGTCTAAAGCCAAAAAGAACTGTAAACAAACATAGAACTCTACTTAGAGGGGTTTTGATGGCAGTGTGAGTTAGCAATTCTGAAACTACTTTCTATGCATTGTAGGACTGAGGAAATGATTAATATCTAGAGAATTAAAGAAGCCAGATTTCTCACTGTTGGTGAAGGCAGTTACAAATATGAAAAGGGGAAGGCTAGAATGAATCCTCTCATGCTGAATTGGATGAAAATTATCAGCATAAACTCATGGGTTTTAAGAGATAGATAGATAATAGATAGTAGAGAAAGAAAAAATAAATGGATGTAGATATATTTATATCTCTTTGTTCTGCCTGTTGAAAAGGCCTAGAAACAAAGACACCCAGCAGCAATGAGACAGTCTAAATCCTGAACTTGGTTTCTAAATACCATCCCCCATTAAAAGGAACTGGCTCCCTTGGAAATACAGTTGACTCAGTGTTGAGGCAGGAAAAATAAAAAGTGAGCCTGGAACACCTTGTAGTTTCAGAAAGTAAGACGGTGCTCAAAAAAATGATGGAGGTATGCCAAAAGGAATAGGAATCAGTTTGAAGGGTTTCCACTATAAATATGAAACAAACTGAGTGTTAAAATAAAATAATGATAGTAACAAAATACTCATGGAATGAAAAGAAATTTCTGAATCTATACTTCCATAAAAAAAATAAGTAAATTAAAGAGGAAAAAAAGTTTTCTTATATTACAACTGGTAAATGAGGGAGAAAATAGTGAAGTTACAAAATTACCATTTGGCAATTAGAGTCTGTCTAAATTTAGCTGATTGTCCTTCTGAAAGCTTGATGAGGATAGACATCATATTAGTGGTGCCCATGTGGATAGGATAACAAGAGCTACTTGTTTAGCAGATAAATCAGCAAAAGCACTGCCTTTGGCTTCTGTAATGATCTCAGAATACAGGCATAAACTTTAGGAACTGATATTTCTTGGGTATTAATAACTTTTAATATATAATTGATCATTTTATCATTTTTCTATCAGGCTACCTGATGTCTCAAATCCCCTTTGCTTCTGTAGCACCCCAAAACCATGAATCATGTGTCTATTATATGTTAAATGTTTACCACTTTCCATTCGCCAAAATGCAGGCTCAAATCAAAGTTATTAGGTTAGCCACTTGGGAAAATAGCATTAGGTCGTGGAATTGATTTGATGGCTATATATTCCATGGTGATTACATGTCCTGCACAGGAAATATCTTTCTCATTTTGAAGAAAAAGCCATCTATAATATAATATTGAATCAGGATTCGTTAAAGAAGTATCTGTAGGAGCTGTCCTGGACAAGCTTCCTGAGTTACACCTAAACAGTTATACGTAATTTCCCTTTATCTGAAAGGATAAGATTTTCACAATGTTGAATTGTGATATGAGAAGCAAAAAGCAGGAAGACTTTGTAACGAGTAGAAGTAACAAAGTACACAGTACCCTGGCTGAAATTACAGAGGAGACTATAAATGCCCTAAGGGCCTAGCCAAAGAGTCATTTGCTACCATGGTAATGGAGATCACTAAACTTTAAAGCACTTACTGGCTTCACAAAAGGATATCTGTTCTCGGGCTAATACTTTCTGCTGTTTTGGTTAAAGCCTAAAGGCAAACAGGAAAAAAAATCCCTTTAAAAAATCCCTTTTTAAAAAATCCCTTTAAAAAGACCCTTTAATTGGGTCTCAAAGAATAGACAAATTGTCTTAGGATTTATTCATTTAGATTTGGCTAGACCAAATAGGAAACTGGTTTACTTGAAATTTTCCAAACTAATAATAATGGAATTTTACTTTTTCCGTAATAATTATTTTTCCTTTGACTTAGGCATTAACAGGTGTTTTCATGCTATCATGCAGTTGCTATCTAGAAAGGACATTCAAGTAATGATTCTGTACCAGAAAGAGGTAGAATATCTCATGGTTAGTCCTTCTCCAGATAAGCAGATTAATGAAAAGAAGGGATGATAAATCCTTACATGACCATCCCGACTGCTGACAGTAGTGCAGACCTAACTATTATTAAAATGACTACTGGAGGTGCCAAGATCTTGAAATGGGCACCTCACTTATGCAGCAAACACAACAAAGCACCATGGTCTGGGAATGAGTACTTCTTGTACACAACAACAAATCACTTCCTAGAAAATCCAAAAACAGACAACTGAACACTTATTAGTCACTGTGTTGGATTAGATTCCCTGCTTAACTCTCTCCACTTTGGTCCAAGGATCTTCAATTTTTTCTTTAACATAAGAAAAATAATATCCTTGTGGAAGCCAAAGTCAAAGAAACTGTAAAAAAAAATTTGCGATATATATCAATATGTTTTTACAAATCTGTAATTTATGATTTCTTTTTTATTGTAAATAAATACATACTTTTGTACTCATTTTTTTTTTTTTTTTTTTTTTTGCGGTACGCGGGCCTCTCACTGTTGTGGCCTCTCCCGTTGCGGAGCACAGGTTCCGGACGCGCATGCTCAGCGGCCACGGCTCACGGGCCCAGCCGCTCCGCGGCACGTGGGATCTTCCCGGACCGGGGCACGAACCCGTGTCCCCTGCATCGGCAGGCGGACTCTCAACCACTGCGCCACCAGGGAAGCCCTGTACTCAATTTTATATCCATAATTTAAATTGTTTTTCTTAGAGGGAGCCTCTAAACTTCAGGCCTCACAAAACCTGGAGCAGTTGGCTATAATTCCAGGACATTTGAAAGTGACAGTTTGACATCAATTTCCCATGGGTTCAAATATGGTGGAGGATATATGGATAGAGATGTAATTTTATCTATGAGATCTTCCTCTGAAGACAACTGCTTGGAAGTGAACAGATAATATCTAGACAAACTCATTAATCACCTCAACCTTATAGTCCTAGGGAACTTATCTCAACAAATAAACTTATACGCCTTCTTCTTTCAAAAAACTGTACCTTAATGTGCATCTGCTTTTCACCTTGGCTACCAGACTTTCTTATAAATGTAACTCTGATTAGTTTATCTCATGTCTTTTAGTATTAATTACTTTTATGCTGCCTCTGTTTTGTTTTTTAATCTGAATTATGCCATTTTATTTTATAATATATCCTATCAACACATCTTCCTAAATGTCTGCAAAATTGAAATCCAGAAAAATTCCCCTAAACCTGAAATAGTTGCAAAAAGGACTCACTAACTGATCAAATTTATCTGCATGTCAATATCAAAGATTTACCTTGATAATCACCACACATTTGTCCACACAAATAATCAATAAACAATCTATAATAGGAATAGAAAAGAGCTTTATTTGAGCCAAACTGAGGACTCTAGCCCAGGAGACACAGATACAAGAAGCCCTAGAATTATGTTCCACCAGACTGCAAAATGGGGTAGGCTAATAATATAGGCAAAAACTGCAAAATTACATAAATTGTTTGTCAAGAGTTAGAATTGAATCTGGCAAGAAGTAAGGGTGCTTGTTAAGCAAGGATTGGTGTGTGTCCAAAATGGTTACATAGTTACAAGGGGAGCTCTTGAGATATAAGTTTGCAGCTGGCAGCTGCTAGCAGCTATTGTTTTGAGAAACACTAGTGGTATCTTTGAGATTGATATAGTTCAGAAAATTCACCTTCTCAGTGATGCAGGAATGTGTCTGAAACCACATCCACAATGGCCACCCAGCTCCATTCTGAATGCCTGAACCACAGTTACTCCATTTTGACTTTTAAAAGCATTCTTTTCTTTAATGGTTAAAGCAGATATGCAATGTGTGTTTGACAGGCCACTCTATGTAGCATAAAGTTCAAGTCAAATCACGTATAAGTCAGAATGATTGCCCCATACCAAAATATGTGAAAAACTGTTTCATAACATTCAACTATCCATCCAATGATAAATACATTTTAATGCTTACTATAGGTTAATTACCAGCAGGTGAAAAGAACATTGTCTTAGTATTAGTCAAGAGATCAAGAGCACCTTTAAAAAATTGTGGGTTTTAAAAAAATTTTTATCATCTATAGAATACAACACTAAGATTTGAACATAGTTGCTACTCTATAAATACCTGTGGTTTTACTATAATTTAATATTTCAACAATGGAAAAAATAATCTTGGATCCAGAAATCCTTTATCTAAATCCTAAATCTGCCATTTTCTAGTTACGTGACTTTAGGGAAGCCATTTAAAAGCTGTGTGTTTCTAGTTCCCCAATTGTAAAATGTGATGACTATTATCTTCTACCTACATAAAAAGATTTTTGTGAAATTGTGAGGCTTAAGTGCATGAGCAAGTCCTGGGGAAAGTATGTGGTAGAGTTGACAGTCACAGTCCCTTCTTATAATGTAGTGGGAAAGACAGAAATGTATCATGATAAGTACCATGATGGAGCACTCTGCATAGCACAGTAGAACAGAGTGTCTAAATCTACCTTTGGAGTCTGTGAGGGTTAAGAGAAGAAGCACCTTTGAAGTGAGACTTGCCCTAAGAATTTAGCAGATCAAAAGGAAAGGGAGTGCATTCTAAGCAGAGGGAATCACTCCTGCAAAACATAGTGGCAAGAGAATCTGTGATGTACTTGGAAAACTCTACATAGTTCATAATTTGGGAAAGAATAAGTGGGGAAAAGGTGAAGTAGAGCACACATTAAGGGAGAAGTAGTAAAAGATGGTGGAAATGGATGGGCAGACAAGGCGAGATCATGAAGAACCGACACGGTACATTATGCAAGAGCTTGGATTCCACAAGTCCAGCTATGGAACACCACTGAAAGATCTGGAGGAAGAGAAAAGAATACAGATTTTCTTATTAGAAAGACCATTCTGACTCCAAGAGAGGAGAACAAATTCGAGGAGGAGAGAATAAATTAGGAAATGCAATCATCCCTCTTCCATATTTTCTACTTAATCCTCTCTCCATGTTTCCAGCAAAGTTTACTGCCAGATTCCCCCCCTCTTACTCCCCAAGACCAATACCTGCCCACTATTACCCTATTAATGCTGTGTATGTTCAGTTACACTTTTATCCCACTGCAATTATTAGACTGTAAGACAAACTAAACAAGATGCCACTAGGAAAAGTACATTGGTCTGATAAATTCTCAGATTACAATGATGGTATTAATAGCTAACATTTACTGAGTGCACATAGGTGCCATATGTTAAGCATTTTACATCCATTCTTTTGTTTCATCCACTATTTTGTTTAATGCACACAATCACCATACAATTATAGTGATGATTATTGTAACCACTTTGCAGAGAATGGAAGAAGTTTAGGGAAGTTTCATAATCTGCCCAAGCTCACACACCAAGAGCTAAGTTCAGTCTCAAACCCAGGAGTATCTGACATCAATACTCTTAACCACCATCCTATAAGGGAAACCAGAAATGACAAGATGGACGTTGCCTCATGTATTTTGGTATTAGAGAAAACAGGATTTCATCTGTTTTTTGGTTGATAAAGCCTGAGATACCAAGGTAACATGCATTTTTCTAAATTTTCCAACTTGCAAAATTTGCTCATTTGCTAACTATGTTTATTCAAAACAAACAAACCAGTAAGCTGTATAGTGAGAAAAATCTCAAAAATGCTCCCTTTTGATATTATAGAACTGATCACTGAGTCATAACTGAAAAAAAGTTTATCAATAAAAAAGACACTGGGGCTTCCCTGGTGGCGCAGTGGTTGAGAATCCGCCTGCCGATGAAGGGGACATGGGTTCGTGCCCCGGTGCGGGAAGATCCCACGTGCCGCAGAGCGGCTGGGCCCGTGAGCCATGGCCGCTGAGCCTGCGCGTCCGGAGCCTGTGCTCCACAACGGGAGAGCCCACAACAGTGAGAGGCCCCCGTACCGGGGGAAAAAAAAAAAAAAAAAAACACTGGTTTAGCTAGTGGAATCAGTGAGAGGAAATGTGACCGAGATAATCTAAAATTGTGAACATTCAAATATTCACGTTGCTTTAGGAGAAGAAAAATTTTTTCTTAGTATTTACTTATACCTCACTGGTTCCAAAATCAAGACTTGGGGATGTTTACAAAATTTTATGCAACAAGATAAAATAAATAAATAAGGAAAATGGGACAAAGGAAACAACATTTTTAAAAATTTATTTATTTTATTTGTTTATTTTTGGCTGTTTGGGGTCTTCATTGCTGCGCGCGGGCTTTCTCTAGTTGCGGCGAGCAGGGGCTCCTCTTCGTTGTGGTGCGCAGGCTTCTCATTGTGGTGGCTTTTTCGTTGCAGAACATGGGCTCTAGGAGCACGGGCTTCAGTTGTTGTGGCTCGCAGGCTCTAGAGCGCAGGCTCAGTAGTTGTGCACAGGCTTAGTTGCTCCATGGCATGTGGGATCTTCCCGGCCAGGGCTCAAACCCGTGTCTCTGCATTGGCAGGCAGATTCTTAACCACTGTGCCACCAGGGAAGCCCAAAACAGCATTTTTTTCCTCAGCAGATTTGGGTCCCTAGTTACTTTCTTGTTTAGTTTACTATGAAAATGAATTTTCAGTTTCTAATAAAAGTGTAGCAGGCAGAATGCTACTCACCTGCTCATCCCATGATCTCCATCCCAGGTGTCCATTCCCTACCACCTCCGCTTGAGTGTTGGCTCCTGAATGGGCCTGACCTAAATAGGTGAGTCCTTTTTAAGTCCTTTTAAGGGACTGAGGCCTTCCAGAAGGAAGAGATTTAAAGCATGAGAAACTCTCCTGCCGGCTTTGAAGTGGTAAGCCACCAGCCTGTGAAAAAGCCACATGGCTAGGTCCTAAGAGCATCCTGTAAGTACTAAGAATAGTCCCTGGCTGATAGCTAGCAAGAAAGTGAGGACCTCAATCCTACACCTGCAAGAAACTGAATTCAGCCAACAACCATGTGAGCTTGGAAGAGGCCTAGGGCCTCAGATGAGGACTCAGCCTGACCAACACCTTGACTGCAGCCTTTTGAGACTCTGAGCTAAAAAAAACTCCAACCACACTCTGCCCAGACTGCGGACTTACAGAACTGTAAGATAATAAACAGATGAAAACTGTTTTAAACTACTAAGTTTGTGGGAATCTGTTATACAGCAATAGAAAACTAATACACTGAGGCAGGGATATGACCCACTGCATGCTGAACACATGAAAAACACTGTCCCCTGACAACAGTACCCCAGAATACAGAACCAACTGCCCTCAGGTAATCCAGAACAAACCATGCACGTAGAAGAGCATACATCTCAAACAAATCTTACATAATCTGAGATTTTTATTGATTTGCATTTTCACCAGTGCAATAAAAAGACT
Source organism: Kogia breviceps (assembly GCF_026419965.1). Classification (NCBI taxonomy): domain Eukaryota; kingdom Metazoa; phylum Chordata; class Mammalia; order Artiodactyla; family Physeteridae; genus Kogia; species Kogia breviceps. Next base: position 54,542,595 of record NC_081312.1, read on the forward strand.
GCCTCAAGACTGAAATGATATGGATAAATAGCAGAGGTCAAACATAAATTTAACAGCTCTTAAAGCAAATCTGCATCCTGTCAACAGAAGTATTACTCTTATTTCTTTCTTGACACTGTGAACCCCAGATTTCTAAAGGATTAAGTCTCTGTCCTAAGAACTATATAAAGACTAGAACTCAAGTCTGACTATTCTCTTTCCCCTTTAGTACTGACACTTCATTCACTCTGACTTGTCACAAGTTCACAAGGACCTCTTTTCTCTGCTTTTCTCATACTGCAATGCTTTAGAATTGGGAATGGGGAAATTGCATGGTGATTGAAAAATAGAGCCAGAAAAATTAGATCCTATTTATTCAGCTTTATGTTCCTGGAGCCCATATATCCCTATCAATCATTTTTTAATGTTAAAAGTATATCAGTAAGAGGTGTTGAGATATTGAATGTTTTGTTCTACCCTCTCTACCACTCCACCCCCACAATACACACACTCTTATTTAGATGATAAGTTTTGAGAAACAAGGCTGAAGAAATGAGGGTATTATTTTCCAGTAGTATAAGAAAGAGACTTATAGTCTGAATTCTGACCAATACAAAAATGTTCTATACCTAACAATTTAGAAGGTAGTCCTTCAGCTACAAGCAATCTCTTTACCATTTCAGAAGCTGAAATACTGACACTCAGCAGATAGATTACAGATGTGAATTGCTGCTGGAAGCCCACACAGCAAAGAACATTTGGAAGCTATTTCACTCACTGAGGAAGATCGATGCTGATCCCACTGAAAACCAGGATTGTTAACAGGTCTAGATTCCACAGGATAATTGGTTAGGAAACCCAAGAAACATTTCTAAAATTACAGTAGCTCTCTAATGATGAATTTAGTTATTAACAGATTACTATACATCTATGAAAAATGACTGGAATCTGCATTTCAGGATAACCTGGAATTATCTTAGTACCACAAAGATGAAAGTGTGTGCAACCAAATGAGCAAATTATTTGGTACACTGCAAGACCATTATGGGTATGAAATATACATAAATGTAAACAGGAGGTCATATCTATTTTTTTCCCATAGAAAACAGCATTTTTAACAATGTAGTGATGTAAAAAACAAACCCAAATTATATGTAAACACCAGATTTCAAAACAGAAAAACCAAAAACTAAGCTAAAAGTGCTTTTACTTTATTATGAGAATATTAATTTTGGAAAGTCTTGCCGGGAAGAGGAAAGAAAGCGAGATAGAGCAAGAAAGAGAGAGAGAGGAATAGAGATAGGAAGGAATGGAGGAAGGAAGGAGAAAGTGGAGGAGGTGGGTGGGGGGAGAGAGAGAGAAGGGTATAGGAGGAAATAAGGAAAGAAGAAGTAATAAAAGGAAGGAAAGAAAGAGAAGAGCTGTCAGATGAAATTATTTTGCAACTCAAATCCCCTTTACTCATTCAACAAAGATGTATTACGAGTTAGGCACTATGCCTGTCACTGACTATACAAAGCAGCTTAGGACAAAATTCAGTGAGAATTGAAATACACAAATAAATAATTACAATGCAATAGGAAAAGGGTTATAATGCAGGTTTCAGCATCTGCTATTAACTCTTCCTGGAGGCTTAAGTTCTCTTTCCAGAAATGACATTTTAACTGGCCCTCAAAGGGCTAACCAAAACAACACTTGCTAAGGTGAAGTGAGGGGTCTAGATATAAACTTAATATCTAAGAGAAATTTCAACTATTTCAATTCTTTCCCTCTTAACATCTCTGTCAACTCCGTACCCATCTCTTAAACTCATGTATCATATCTTATTCCTGCTGGTTGCCCCAAATGAATGACACATCTCTCTAGAAAGTAACTCCTTGAAAGATGCTAAAAGACAAATTGGAAGCCTACTGACCTATATCATAAGATAAAGAGGCTTTGAGCCTGTTTGAGCAAAACACAAAGAATTTTTTGTGTTATGACAGATGGAACTAACTAAAGGAAGGTATCAGGAGAGCCAATAAGGTGTAAGATCACCAGGTGAATTGGCAATCTTCTAAGAATGATGTTTGGTGATGGTACCACACAGCAAGGGCTACACACACACAAGCTATACATGAATCATTTTTCTTGATTCACTGAGCTTCACAGAAGATTAGAGATGGCAGAGGGAAAAAAAGAACTAGTAAATTGGACTACAGATAAATAGAAATTATTTAAACCAAAGCATATAGAAAAAAGATAAGACTGATGAAAAATAAAGAGTCCCTAAAGCTGTAATTGGATTATATATGTAAGGATGCCCAGTCTCAGCATTTCTGTTCAACACGATTCAGGAAGTCTAAGCCAGTACAGTGAGACAGTGAGGGAAAAAGGTATATAGATTGCACAGGATTAAACACAACTCTTTATTTATAGATAACATTATATATGTGGAACGTTCATTTATATATTGTCTATGGCTGCTTTTGCGCTACAACAGTAGACTTGAATAGTTGTGACAGAGACCAAATGACCTGTAAAGTCTAAAATATTTAGTCTCTGGCCCTTTACAGAAAAAATCCCTACCTTTGATTTTTTACAAATAAGCTGTTAAAGGAATTTACAAATAAGCTCTTAGAACTAATAAGTGAATAAAAGCAAGATAGCATGATGCAAGAACAATATTTTTAAAAACTATTTTTTTCTATAAACTACCAACAATATGAAAATGAAATTTTAAAGTTCCATTTATAATGGAATAAAAACTATAATTTGGAGTAAATTTAAGAGATGTGGAAGATCTATACACTGAAAACCCAAATAAGGTTATATTCTAGGGGTTAGGACATTAACACATAAATTTTGAGGGGACACAATTCAACCTATAACATGGCACAATGAAAACCCTCAGATATTGATTATGGGTATGAAAATAAATACAGTCACATTAGCAATTTCTTATAAAGTTAATTGTACACTTAGCATATGACCCAGAATTGCATTCCTAGGTATTATCACAAGAGACATAAAAACATATGTCCACATAAAGACTTGTATGCTAGTGTTCATAACAGTATTATCATAATAGTTCAAAACTGGAAACAATCCAAATGTCCATCAACAGGTAAATTATAAATGAAATGTGGTATATTGATACAATGAAATACTACTCAGCAATAAAAAGGAGTAAACTGACGATACACAATATAGATGAATCTTTGAAAAGTGCTAAGTGAGAGAAGCTAAACATAAACTACTACATATTTTATGATGCCATTTATTTGAAGTTCTAGAAAAGGCAAAAGTATAGTGACAGAAAGCAGATCAAAGGTTGTCTGAAACCAGGGGTGGGGTGAAGAATGACTGAAAAGGGGCATGAGGAAAGTTTGTGGCCTGATGGAGGTGTTCTAAACCTTGGCTGTGTGGTGGCAGCTGTGATATTGTATACATTTACCAACTCATCAAACTTAAAATAGGTACATTCTATTGTATGTAAATTATACTTCAATAAGTCTACTTTAAAAGTAGTACTATATTCTAAAATATTCAGAATTAGTAAAAGATGCTTTTATTCTCCAGTACACATGACAACACATACAACTTATTTTACTCTAATACAAACATATATAAAACATGTATCAAGTCGTGTGCTGCAGTGGGACAAGAACAGTTATTTTAACCCATTCACACCTAGAAATAAAACTCGGTTCTTCTACTCTATTTTTAATCAGACTACTCTCTGATCCTTGATTTCCTCATCTGTAAGGCATACTTTGTGGTATGGCCTGTGGTATGTGAGACTTAGGGGAAGAACTATTACCAAGCACCTGACATTATCCCCTATGTAGTCACATAATTATCATGAGGTTTCTTATAAATACCCACATTGAAGCAATAATTTGCATAGCCAGCTTACAGATTTATCCTTAAAGATACAATTTATGGATGGCTATTCTTCAGAGTTGCCATCAGAATCCCCAGATTGTTCTTCAGCAATCATTTAGTTTCTCTCTCTGGCAAAATTAAAGGTAATTTTGCAATTGCAAATTCATTAGGATTCCATTTGACCATACAAGAAATCCTCTCTGGCTAATAGCCTTCAGCACATATGAGTACTTAAGAAGATAGAAAATGATTACCTCTATCTGCTAAAGCCAGTATTATTACCAATGTGTTTCCATTGTATTTACTTATCTGAAGGAGGTCACTAAAAATAATTATATAATACTGATATCAAACCAACCATTGATTGCGTTACTAGCCCCAATCCTTCACCCCTCCCTGTATTTATAGCCTTTGTCATATGACTTTTGACCTCCTCCTATCAAAAGGTGTATTTTTCCACCCTTTGATTCTGAGCATGACCATGTGACTTCCTTTGGCAAATGAAATTCTAGAATACATTGTGTAAATATGTAAACTTAACTTGTTTGTGCTTTTGTGCCTCTGCCATAGTTATGAAAATATGCCTCAGTTAGCCTACAGATGAATGAGAAACATATGATAAGAGTTGATTTTCACCTGTTGTCCCAGCCAGGCCAGTCTAAATATGCCTAAGGCAGCTGACCCAAGTGTGTAAGCCCAACCAAGACCAACAAATCTGCCTAGCCAAACACCCAAAACAGTGAAAGCAATAAAAACTTGCTGTATGCCACTGAGGTTTTGAGGGTGTCTGTTACCTAAGATAACTGCAGTGGTAGATATGATTTGAATACATTCAACTTGAAGTTTCTTCTGAAAATACTCTTTCATCCATTAAGTGTATCCCATCTTCATTTTGTTTTGAGAAAAGAAAGGCAGTCTTTGTTTTTTAATAAGGATTAATGGCCAACATTTATTAAAACTAAGGCATGTGAAATAACTAAATTAATATGTCATTGATAACAAAGTCAATTCTACCTCTGTTTTTTTAAGCATATTTATAGCACTTTGTGTTTCAAAATTGATTTGTTTTTTCTTTAACATTGTAAGGTTTCTTGCTATACTTCAGATGGATTTCAGAACTACCACTATGTTCTGATATTTATTCTTCCTATGTATCTTATACTTTGGGATTTGTTCAATTTTAAGACAGGTTTGAAAAGATTTTAAGTCTATAGCAAATGAAAGAGGAACCATGGACTAAACACTCAGCTAATGAGATAATAATTGTGGCTGACAGAAGGTCCCCTATCCTGAGATGCACAGACTCCCTTAGGAGAGCATTAATATTCCCACACTTACACTTGCAGTTCACTTCCCAGACCTCTGTCCCCTTCCTCACACACTCTCACAAAGGCCTACCTGTCTCCATTTCTCAAGGAAATTACTGTAAAGTTTTGTCACATATGAAATATTTGAACACAAATTATACAAGTGTTTAGGAGAAAACAGGCATGAGAACCTAGAGTTGGACTTCCTGAGTTTAAAATCTTAGTTCTGTCACTTAATAGTTGTATAACCTTGGACTTATCATTGTACCTCTCTAAGTCATAAGGAAATAATCTATACAAAGGGGAAATAATCATAAAACATATTGTTGCCCTCATCAGATTACTGAGGAAATTAATTTATACAAAGGATTGAGGACATTGCCTTGTTCATTGGAATCTGATGATAAATGTCAGCTCCCACTCTGATTGCACAGTGCTCTATCAAAGTTTTTACTCTTTATTCTGTTAGTAGCAAATGGTAAGAGAGGGCTATTCGCTCCTCTTTGCAGGACAGCAATTGGATAACATGCAAAAAAAATGTAAGTGCATATATATATATATATATATATATATATACTTACATATACATATATATTACATACAAACATAAAATGTTCATCCTGTAATAATGGAAAATGGTCAATACCCTAAAAGAACACCAATAAAGATTGTTTAAACAAATAATGGTATGTCCATTCAATGGGATAATATACACCTATTAAAAACTGAATTACCCATTATTTATTTTAGAAACTATCCACAATGCGTTTTTACGTGATGACTCATATTATCACATAGCGTGAAGAAAATAATTTCATTTTAAAATGTTTGTAGGAAAACAACTGGAAAGGCAAATAATGGTTACCAAATAGTAAGATCTTCTTTGTGCCTTCTATATTTTCCAAATTTTCAATAATGAACATGTATTACTTTTATAATCCTATTATTTTTTTACCCATTTATATTTTAAATTTTATTCTAAAGATTCACTCTACAATTTCCCTATACTTCATGTAAACTCAATTACATTTCATGTATTTTTCTATTATACATACTTCCTTTGCCTACTTTCCCAAAAAAGTTCTCAAAGAATCATTTTAAAAATACTTTTATCAATAAAAATCAAGCTAAAGATTTATAAATTTAGATGACTTTAAATACTTTATGAATTTTCAGCATTAAAGACCTAACCCCCAAACTTTCAGGGAGTTAGAAATGTGCTGTGAACAAACACAAGGGTCTATTTTTTAAAGGCATGAAGGAGTTAATCAAGTTCTTTTACTTTATTCCTTAGTTCAGAGATTTGTACTAAATTTTATGATTACATCAGCCATGTTCTTTTCTCCAACTGATATATATTCATCATGTCTTTTTATAGACATAAGAGAACTACAGTAATTATAAAATTGATCATTGCACATAATGACCAAGTCTTTAGTTTGAATAGGATGGCTAAGAAACCTGGCTGGAAAATTTAGAGTCCTAAGGAAAGTCAGGAGTCTCACTATGTTACAAGGCAATTGTTATGTTATTATACTGCCATCCCACTATCCCAAGTTGATTTTTAAGACCTACAATACTCTTCTCATGTATTTTCTGCTTGAGCAGAGGTACTTGAAGACTCCTGAGAAAGCCTAGGCATCCAAAATTTATAACTCAATTCCTCTAACTGGGAAAGTTTGAGTAAACAGCCGAACTTGTATTTGTTTCCTGAGACTTTATAATGGAGAACTGTACTATACTGCCTTAGACCAAGCATGGTAATAAGACAATTAAATGATACCACTGCAGACAATTCTCCCAAGCTTCTGCCCTATTCAAATAGCCATAAATCAAGGCTTATAGCGGATTGCAAAACGCACTTGACCTCAGTGAATGCTGGGAGTGAAAAGAAAACAGCCGTGCAAGGCTGAAAAATTCTGAGTTGTCACCTTGTAGCAATCAGTGATAAACAACAGGTGATAAATCCTTTATTAGAAGTGGGATTTTAAAAAGTTCTACTGGTTGTTTACCGATCTTATTTTTATTCTGTCCGTTATTTTTTAAGTTGCTTTGATTACTGCTAGAGTGGCAACTCATCAGGAGAGTAATATATATTGTAGTCTATTGCTTCTCTGCACGCACACCTCACTAATAGCTTCCTAAATCCACAGGGATAAAGTGAGGTAAATGCAGGATAAAAGTATCTTTTTTCTTAATTTACAGCCCACAGCTAGCTGAGGCTGAGTTTCATTGATCTTCCTTAATCGCTTGGGAAAAATGCTCAATAAAGGCTTACCCTCATCTTTACTTAAATGATATCAATTGTTTTAATTAGCAAATGTTGTAAATATTCTTCTATTTATTTACCAAATAATCATACCCTCTCTGATTCCCTCAAATTCGGCAATGATGAATAATCTGTGCAATGTTTAATGATCTTAGTTACTCAGGTAAAAAGGGACAAACACAAACTCTTCTGCATCTTAATGATATTTTAAATTAACCTGGATATTGTTCTAAGAAATACAATTATATATGTTCTGTACCCTAAGTCCTGAACTCAAACTCTAAAAATGTTAACTATTATAGACATTCCATATCTCTCCTTTAAAGAAATGTTTTGTTTTTTTATTTTAAGGCAAAAAACAATTGGACACCAAAAATATTCTGCTCCATTGAGAAGCATTATGCTTTGGAAAAGCTAGCCTGATACAGTGAAAAAAAAAAATTACCCCAGTTTTCAGCTACTCACGGTCTGTGTGACAATGTACAAGTTACATAACTTCTCTGAGTCTCAATTTCTTCATTTTATTTTTGGCTTAAAGATAGCAGCACAGACTAAATGGTATCTGGAGGTACCATCTTGACTGCAGAAGTTCTGGTATACAAGCTTTGGGATTGGAATTCAGGGCCAAGAGAATAATATAATGACTTACAGGTTTGTAGAGTCATTTCCACAGCAGTATTATTTTCTCTGCTTCTCATTTGAGCCTTGCAGCCTCTTATGTGATATCTGGGCTTAGACTATTAGTTACTTCTGTCACATAAAGAAACTGAGCCACAAAGAGGTTAATACCGTCACCAAGATCACAAGCCTAGTAAGTTGAGCAACCATGATCAACTCCAGAGTATTCTGACTCCAAGTCTAATAATGCTTTTTCCACTGTACCACATTTTTTCTCACACAGGTCTGATATCCAAATTTCTGAAACTGCGTTTTCAGACGCGTTCTGATATCTTTTGAGAAAAATATACCTTTCCAGTTTTACTTGGCAAGTTGAGTTTATAAAACTTAACATGAAATTGAACAGGGGCTTCCCTGGTGGCGCAGTGGTTGAGGGTCTGCCTGCCGATGCAGGGGACGCGGATTGGTGCCCCGGTTTGGGAAGATCCCACATGCTGCGGAGCGGCTGGGCCCGTGAGCCATGGCCGCTGGGCCTGCGCGTCCGGAGCCTGTGCTCCGCAACGGGAGAGGCCACAGCGGTGAGAGGCCCGAGTACCGCAGAAAAAAAAAAGAAACTGAACAGTGCAGGAATATGTCCTGGGTTTATGAGAGGCATCAAAGAAAAACGTTCCCAGCCTTCATATATCTCTAAAGATAATGCACAAACACAGATGGTCCTCAGGCAGATAACTGAAAGTCGGCTGTATATAGGTGAAGTATAAAGTCAGGGCTTAAAAATCCTCTCTCTTGCTACCTTTGCTCTCTGTCATCTGGAGAGATGCTTCATGGACATGGCAATAGTATGAGTATAGCCAACTGGCAGATTTCAAACCAATTAAGACATTTAGTGATGAAGGGAGGGACTAATGCAAAAAATAACCAATCAAAGTAAATACGTAGGAAAATGATATAAAATGTGGATAAGAAGTCATCAGTTTTTTAATACCCAGTTCCAGTCTTATGTCCTTCTTTTAGATTCCCATGGCTACTCAAGCTTTCATTGAGTTCCTTCTCCTTGGAGCTCTATAGTATGTACTGTCTCTTCCACACAGGTTGAGACCTTATTACCCTCAAATTGCCCTAATTGTGAACACCTGGCTTTGGAAACCATCTCCACATCCAAACAGTCATGCCTCTTACTTCCACAGTTCTCATGTATCCCTTGGCTACTAAAGATATCCCAGCCCCTGTGCTCAAGAAGGAAGATGTGTTTCTACTATCCCAGTTAAAATTTAGGATTATGTTCTCCTAGAGCTTTTAAGTTCTATAGCATCATTAATCCAATTAATTATATGCATAAATAGCTTTTCTAGACTCGTTTATTATGGCCACACAATATTTCTTTTCTGTGAGGAAAAAGTATTTTGATTTTTAAGTGACTGTCTCCCAAATAATCTTGAAACATACCCTATTTATAAATTGGGAGCAGTCCACATTCCAGCTTGTACTGCTCACTAAAATCATATCTTCCCTAACTACACTGCTCTATTCTACTAGACTTTCCAAAATTCTATCCAAGTCCTGAGTCTATAGCACGTGCTCAAAAAAAAGTGCTGTTGACTGATCAAAAAACAGAGAAGTTCTGCAAATACAAATAAGGTCACAGGAAAACTTATAAATTACAGCTCTCCCAAACCAACAATTATACCAGCATATGTTGTCATTCAAGCTATGTAAATATTTTAGAGTACTCTGCTATAGTTGAGCTCTTGAACTTATTGTTTTAGAAGAGTAAGCAGAACGGCAAAGTGGCATCAAACGTAGGAAGAGGTAGAGGGAGATGAGATAAAGACAGAGGGAGACTGAGAGAGAATGAAACACAGAATATCACATGTGAGGAAGAGAAAGCAAACAAGAAAGAGGAGAAACCTAGGGACAAAGAGAGAAGCAGAGGGAGGCAGACATTAAAATAATGCTGAAATGCTATGAATAAAAATTATCCAAAGCTAGGCAGTTACTGATTACCTAAGGGAAAATGATCAATAATTTCTTCAGGTTTTCTCTTTCTAGACTTTCTTAGTTTCCACATCAAAGAGAAAGGAAAGTGGAATAAGAAACATAAAACTGAGTAAATATATGTAAAGTATGCTCCTGAAAGGGTATTTCTCTGGGAAAATTGTGATAGAGATTGTTAGTGTCTATTTCCCCAACCTTCCAGTTAAATATCTCTTCTAACGTCTTAGAGTCCATACCTCCTCTAGATCTGATTTTTAATAGAAATACTTGTAGAAAAGGCCCTAAACTGTATTCACACTGAAGTGTAAAAGTCTAGTGTTCAGGGCAGTGTGTCCAAATAATTTCTTAGCAAATCAAGAATATTTTTGAGAGTGAAAGGAGGTACTATTAATTATGCCAGGGAAATAAGATGCAATGCAGGACTGGTCTGGAGGAAAGGAGAAGTATGATCATTTCTTAGTAGGAGAGAGAAATTAGGGGAAAACATCTCTTCCCTGAGTCTCTAAAACAAGATAGGTTATTGCCTCATGCCATGTAGTGAAGTTAGCTCTACATCAGCGTCTCATATAGATCAAATGACTACACTGAACTATTTTGTATATTCTCAGAATGTTATGGAACAACAAGACATATATCACTTCAAATTACAGTCCTATAACAGAGTCATTCTAATATGTTCTGCTTCCTGAATACCTAATGCAATAATTTACAAGAGTGTTGGCTTGTAGAGCTACAAATATCTGCCAGTTCATTAGCAGTGCAAATGGAAATGCTAACAATTGCCTGATTTGCATTCATATGTGATTTTAAATAATCCAGGTCAAGACCTCTCCTATTTTTCCTAATTATAGAAAATTCATGTTAGAATGCAAAACATATATTCTTAAAATAAACCAGAGATATTTCTAGCAAATAGAATTTTTACAGTAATATATATGTGTGTATATATATATATACAATTCATTATATCTTTGAAGGTTAGGTCCACAAACAAACCACATAATCAGCTTGCCAGAAAGTTTAGTCTGTTGATACTAAAACTTGGCAAAAATATATATTAGAATTAATAGGATAATTTTACTGCAAATCCAAGCTTTATAAAATGTCCTTTGCACTCGGTGTACATTTTTCTAAAATTTTGCTGTCCCCGTTTCTTTAGCTGTCTTCTGATTGAACCACTCACAAAGAAAAGAAGAGGACTAGGATAATGGCAGGGTCATAAAACTTCTTATTTCTAGTCAACCATACCTGGTGTTCTCTTAATTTATGACAGACTGACCTATTCCCTGTAGGCATCCTACAAGATTCTTCTAAACAGACATGTAGGCAATGAATTCAAGATTCACTAGAAAATATCCTAAGTTTAATTGTCAATTGTTTTGTGAATGCCCCAACTAGTCTTAATTTAGGTGTCAAAATCAGCACATTTTATATTTAATAAAGAATTTTAAATGGTGATATAATTAAAAAACATTAATTCATTATTTATTCAAGTGTGAATATATATATATATATATATATATATATATATATATATAAAAGATACTTAATGTAGTGACACCGTTACAGCATATTAGAATGAACCAGACAACAAGATCATTGTACCAATAGTGTTTATGTAGCAACGGGGGAAGAGTCAGAAAAAAATCAAGGTCAGAATTGTACTGTTCACATTTCTCTACTGTGCCATACAGAGGAAAATTTAAGCCATTCTCAATCTATATAAATTAAGTGGTACAAAATGCTTAGCATACAATACATTCTTATACAGGTAAGTGAAGGTGGGCCACTGCTGTGTTACTTAGACTACAAAGCTACCTACCTGCTTAGATTCACAAGTGTTAAGAGGGCTTTTCTCCTTCTTAATCAGTTAGGTTTAAAAAAGAAACCTAGGCTTTTAACACTGAAGTCTCGCACTATACAATGATGCAGTTAAAAATATAATAATTCTGCTAAGCTCTCCACAAATAAGCAAAGCAATGTAAACTGTAGAGCTCTGATATTATTTATCAAATAGCATAAAGATGATAATATGTACTATAGATGTGTCACTCATTGAGAAACAGACTGTTTGATGCTCTTCACTTTCCCACAATTTCAATTCACACCTATCCCAGAGAACTCAAGAAGTAGCATTAAGCTGCTCTCTCAAGACATCAAGTTCTCTTAAGCATTTTAAGAGAACATGCATATTGAAGTGAGTCCTGAGACATGTCATTAACAGAGTGAGTTTTTAAATGGAGAATCTTTATGGATATAAGATCAGCACTCTCTTTAAGATTAAAAAACTAAGTGGATATCATTACAGAGTCACAAATTAAATTTCATTTCATCTTCAAGTGACAGGGCTATGGCTTACCTTTGTTCATTTCATCTAAATCACAAAGGGATCTGACAGAGGGTGTGGATGGGGCTGAAATTCAATCTGTGCTCTCTGCTCACTAACCCCTGTGCTCTGGTGTAGGGCTGCAAGAGCCTCCAGGAAAAGGGTGCCTCTTCCTAATTCATCTTCCCAGAAAAGTTTCTTTTTTATAATTCTCCCAAAAATTCTGTATAGGCTAGCAGATCTTGGACAAGTGCTACTAGCACTACCACCTATCATACAACTAAAGTCAACAATAACTACACAAAGAACGTTCCACAGACCAAGCCTTTTTCCTATCAAGTATCCAGGGTTAATTTTGAAGATAAGAGTTGAAATTCAAACAGTTAGTTTCCATAAATTTAAGCCTAAAAGAACAAAAAAGTCTCAGAAGTGAAAAATGTTCTTTGTATGAGGAGATGATGCTACTGACCACTTTAGCTACATGTTTCAGAGGAGTTTTCTCCATAGCAGTAATGACTGGACACAGATTCACACATAATCTATCACCAAGTCCCACTTGTGATCAGAAACATAGGCCTGGTATAAGCCATAGAGAGTAGTGTCTGACTAAATGGACTGAAAGAATTAAATCAATTATCTTGACCTCAGCAACACTGAGATCTAAACTTTGAACTGAACTAGCTCCTAATCCAGATAAATATCCCTAAAGATATCCTGTTGTTGGGAGCGCCTTGAGGGCCTAGGCTCTTAATCACCACTCTCTGTCCTTAGCTCCCAGCATAACACTGGGAATGTAGATTCAATAAATGTTAGTTGAACAAATAAGAGACATTTAGAAATTGCCATTTAACAGTTCTTAATATCCATGTAGTAAGCTCAACAGTGAAGGTAATTAAAATCCTATCTGTTGTGGAATCTAAACTCATTTCCTTTTATTAGTCTCTCCATTCAATTCTATAAATATGCATTGAATACCTATTAAGTATAATGCACTACACACTTAAAACTGTGAGGAATACAACGATAAATTCATACAAAGTTGCTGCTCTTAAGGTGATTATTGTTTCATTATGGTGACAGAGGTACAAAGGCTGAGCGTATCAACCAGCATGTTGCCATTTTCTACTAATAATAAGTCAAGAAACCTACAAAAAATGGAATTCATTTCAGAGTCACCTTAGGAACCTGAGCTGAACTGCCATAGTTCACTTTGAACCAAAGTGAATAACAAGAGCTTTGACATTAGCAAGGGGATTTTGTTGAACATATTCATCTCAGATTTCCCAAGATTCCAACACTCAGTTGTTCTCCCAGGGAAGACAGAGTAAATGTTGTCATGGTACTCGAGAGCAGAGTGATGATCAAGACTGAAGAATGGAAGATCTTACAGCAAGAAGCTGAAAAAAGAAAAAAAAAAAAAAATAGGGAGCCCAGTCTACTGCCCAATAGTACTAGAAGTATATTACATGTTTCCTGCACCCTGATTCTTTCCTATGTCCCAGGGCCACTGACACTCCCAGGAGGATTTACAAATACCTTATGCCCAGTAATTGACACAACATTCTAAAATGCAAAAGTATGATCCTTGTGCATTTTACTTTACACCTTTTGTATCCATATTAAAAAATGCTATAATTACCCAATGGCTTGTCAATACTACAGCATGCTTTGAGAAACAACTGCAATAAATTATCTTGAGTAGGACTGGTTTCAATTTGCTCCTCATCCAATTTGAATACCAATCATCTAATGAGAACAGTTTGTATTATGAAATTGGCATATCTCACTATGATCTCACTTTAATGAGAAAACTGCACTGAGATTGATGTTGCCTTTGAATAGGTTCTTAGTATTCTGCATTTGGGTTATCTGATTCTTTGAACCATAAGTCAGAATGCTGCAGAGTCAACCTGAATGAGGCAGTTGGCTAACAATACAGTACAGATACACACACACACACAAATCAAAATGTTATTGCATGCGGCAATCATTCATAAATGTAATAGGCATTTCACAGTCTCGAATTCTCATAACAGAGAATAAAATGAAAAAGAAAATGTCACATGATTAATCATTTTTCCTGACAAAAAGTTAAACAGGAAAGGGAGAATGTTGTATTACCAATGTAAATCAGTGATTATGGCCTTAATGTTATATTTCCATGGCTATTCCATATTGCTATGTTCAAGACAGCCTGAATCTCCCTTCTCCATAGGCATCGGCTGGTTCTGAGATAGCTCCAAGAATGTGACAAAGCTCAGAAACAGCAAAAAAATTTATAAAAATAACTAGTGCAACAAATGACTTGCTCTTAATGACATATTCTTTTTAAGAACAGCTTTTATTTTATTTTTTGTTTGTTTGTTTGTTTGTTTTTTGCAGTACGCGGGCCTCTCACTGTTGTGGCCTCTCCCGTTGTGGAGCACAGGCTCCGGAGGCGCAGGCTCAGAGGCCATGGCTCACGGGCCCAGCCGCTCCGCGGCATGTGAGATCTTCCCAGACCGGGGCACGAACCCGTATCCCCTGCATCTGCAGGCGGACTCTCAACCACTACGCCACTAGGGAAGCCCAAGAACAGCTTTTAATAAAATGAAGCACTGATGCAAATACTAACTTTCCAAATGCCAAGAACAGACAATACATTATTTTTCTTTTAAAATATATAATTTTTAGGATATACCAAGAAAAACAAAATAAAATTGGAAGCAATGTGAATATAAAATAGTTCATTATTAAATGAAATGGCCTGACTAAATGGTTTGCTCTAAATTCAATAAGCAGAAGATAGCTTTCATTAATAAGAAGAAAGCAATTTCCTCTTGAAAGAAAGAGATCAGATAGCTTTGTCAGTTTCAGATCCCAAAGCATCTAACTGGAAGCAGGATAAAGGAAAAATAGTGAGCAACTATAAAAATCAATAAAATAAAAGATCAAAAATCAAAAAGAGGTAATGGGTTATATTTGAGATAGAGATAATATTGGATTAGAAAATGAAATAAAATAATAAAACTATATTACTGAATTTCCTCCTGTAAGTTACTTGGGAATTTCAAAACTAAAAATAAATTGCAATTCAGTTCCTTTAATAGAGGCCACTAATATAGGAGGCATTAAGCTAACATGGTGGGAGCCGTACTAAAAAGGCATGTCAAGAACTGAAAGAGTAAAGTGTAATTATTTTGGCTTTCTTCTATTTCACAAATCTGAGTGTGAACATATGCCTAAAAAACCCAAAGACAAAAGACAACTTCTATTCCCAAGGAGATTCATCCTTGATTTGAAGAAATATCTGCAAAGGCAGAGAAGGCAGCAGATCTGACACGCAGGTGGGTGATAATGAACAGCAATGGGAGAAACAGCCACAAAAAATAATCTCAGAACATTCCAATTGCTTTGATTCCTCAACCAATCACTTGATTATAAAAAGAAATAATGATAATCCATATATCCTGGGCTGAAAAGTAAAAATATTATAGAAGTATAAATCTCTATCTTCAAAGAAGAAAGTTATTGAAGGATTTTAATGGCATAAAACTTAACATGTTTGGGCTCAATTAAATAATTTGAAATACTAAAATCATAGAAACAAAATACCATAAGCTGTATGGAAAGAAGAGAACAGAAAGTTCCCAGCCAGGAATTTTGTGGCAGCTGAGAGCTGTGTGTGCTGTGGTGTGCGGCAGGGCCATGGGATTAGACACAGCTCCTGGAGGGCTGCTGTAAATTTTAAACCAGCATATGTGCAAGGGGAAGAAGCAGCCCATTAGTAAACCTTTCAAATATAGATGGGCTCCCAGGAGGTTAGTTTGTACATTATTCACAGAAGTAACTTTGACTGCACAAAGATTTATGGAGCATTTCAAATGCCCTGAGATAATTAAGAATTTGTTGAGTGAACAAAAATGGAAACCTTAAAATCACAGTGGCTGAACAAATTATTCCAAAATGGCATCATTTATTTGATAGTAAAATAAGTTTGGACAAAAATTAACAGGCGATTCAATTGTGGTCACTTAAACTGTCTGAAAGAAAACAAAACAAAGAACAGAGGGCCATGGAGTTGTTGTGTTCCCCCTTCAAAGAAGGGTAGAGAGCCTCCATGAATACCTGTAATTCAACATGTATCATATCTGATTGAAATTCAATGCATTTCTTGGCCTATAACTTAGAAAACTTCTCATAATAGATTCCCTATAATCATAACATTGGTACAATCTGCTAAAATGTTCAATTAAGGCAGTTGCACTTGGACTACAAGCAGCATAAAATTTTCATTTCTGCTCTGTGATTGAGTGGTTAACTCTGGCGAAAATTCTTCTGGCTAAATGTGGCTTTGAATAATAAAGTCACTGTCCTTTAAAAGAGACTGCCGGATATATGAAATGAAGAATGGTTTTCACTTAAACCAAGTTCCATTAATGCATCTTAAGTGTATTATCCCTGTGCTTGTGAGGGAAATATCCTTGACACAGCATAGAGAGAAGCTACTTTCATTATATATTTAAAGGCGACACATCAAACTCACACAAGCAGAGTATTCTATTATGCAAAAGAACAGCTATAAATATAGACGTCAAGAAAAAAAGGAATTTGAAAAGCAAGGACAAGGGCACAACTGAAAAATAAATGGGATCAGAAAAGTCAGAGAGCAAAAGGTCAGGAGTAAAGTATGTGTGTTTTCAGTTTCTTACCACTTTCCTACTTTTTTCCCAATATCTTTATGACTTTTCAATTTTTCTTCTAGGAGAAGAGGTTTTTGATAACAAATATACTAACACTATAACTGATGAAATCCATCATTAAATTATGCTTACTAGTTATGTTAACAGGTAATGTTCCCTATTCACAGGTTTTTTTTTCCCTAACCAGGTTACATCTCAAGAGCCAAAGAAGATGTCACTGGGGAAAACCCCTGGGGTCAGAGAGTTCGGGTCATTATTCTTCCTCTGACTTCTTTTAGTGACATAAGTGAATTACTTAATCATACACAGAATGAAAAAGAATGGAGAATAGCAATGGAGCTTGATATTTAAGCCTAAAACCATACCTGCTGCCCATTCCTTGAGTCTAATAACAAATCAGCCAGGGTGTTAATTTTTAAAATTCCCAAAAGTCACTTGCTCATTCAAATTGAAGCCTAAGGGTTATGTCAGCATAGTAGGTCCAGCAGACCCTAACAAAATCATTACAGCTTACATTTCAAAGTTTTCTTTTATAATTAATAAGTTCTGTTATATATCCAAACACAGAAGGAAAATAGCTAAACATATCCTGGGATTTTTCCAGTACCAATCATAATGATGGAAAGGCATAATTTCTCTACTTCCTTTCAGGTTATGATACTTAATATTCTAGTTAAATGGTGATAAGATCTAGACCAGCTCAAGGAGGCCCATGTTGATTTTTCACAGCTGCAAACACCATCTATATTTTTGTTCCTCAAAAACACATCTGTGTAACCAACCCTGACTTTTACCTAAAATCAAATACTATATTTCCAATTGCCAATTAGACAACACCACTGACTGGTCCATCTTCTCCAAACTCTAGATAATATTTGCAAACATAATTGCCTTCCCTCTTTGAATTGACTTCACTTCTAATTTATTTTATTTTTTAATTAATTTTTATTGGAGTATAGTTGCTTTACAATGTTGTGTTACTTCCTTCTCATTCAGATCACCATAGTACATTAAGTAGAGTTCCCGGTGCTATACAGTATGTTCTCATTAGTTATCTACTTTATACATAGTATCAATAGTGTATATGTGTCAATCCCAATCTCCCAATTCCTCCCACCTCCCCTTTCACCCTTGGTATCCATACATTTGTTCTCTACTTCTATATCTCTATTTCTGCTTTGCAAATAGGATCATCTGTACCATTTTTCTAGATTCCACATGTACGTGTTAATATACGATATTTGTTTTTCTCTTTCTGACTTACTTCACTCTGTATGACAGTCTCTAGGTCCATCCACGTCTCTATAAATGACCCAATTTCTTTCCTTTTTATGGCTGAGTAATATTCCATTATATATATGTACCACATCTTCTTTATCCATTCCTGTTGATGGACATTTAGGTTGCTTCCATGTCCTGGCTATTGTAAATAGTGCTGCTATGGACACTGGAGTGTATGTATCTTTTTGACTAATATAAATAATACATGAAAGTGAATAGAACAGTTCTTGGCATATTAGCCAGTGCTTCCTAGGGGTTAGTTTCTT
The DNA here is from genome assembly GCF_026419965.1 of Kogia breviceps. Classification (NCBI taxonomy): domain Eukaryota; kingdom Metazoa; phylum Chordata; class Mammalia; order Artiodactyla; family Physeteridae; genus Kogia; species Kogia breviceps. The sequence goes on from NC_081312.1 coordinate 54,561,185, forward strand.
TTCTCAAATTCCCTGTTTCTATTAATACCCTACAACTCTGTTAGTCCCCAAACTTAATATCTCAGAATTAAACCATTCCCTCTGCTCTATTGTCTTTATCAAGTCACTATCAAGTCATTTCTCTATTCCTGCTTCTCCTATTGTGAGCCAGCTTTCTTCATACATGGATTACTGTATTAGCATTCTATAATTTATATTATAATATTAATTTACTCCTTTTTCCCTACCACCTGCAATATGACATTTCTCAGTTCTCAGATTATGTTAATAAAGACCTACATTTAGCATACTGTTACTCTTGGCAAAACCTACAGCAGACTTGTATCATGTAGAAGTCTGAATATGCATATAAGAGACAGGCTGTGTAAGTTGAGAGGCACTAGTATTCCATGCTGGAATTCCTTCCTGGCATTTCTTGAGAAACTTATGTTTTGCCAAATCCACCCCCCCAAAAATATCAGTTAAGAAATCAGAAAGGGGCTGATTTCTTATTGGGGCTTCCCTGGTGGTGCAGTGGTTAAGAATCTGCCTTCCAATGCAGGAGACATGGGCTCGAGCCCTGGTCCGGGAAGATCCCACACGCCGCAGAGCAACTACGCCCATGTGCCACAACTACTGAGCCGGCACACCACAACTACTGAGGCCTGCGTGCCTAGAGCACATGCTCCACAGCAAGAGAAGCCACTGCAATGAGAAGCTTGCTCACCGCAACAAAGAGTAGCCCCCACTCGCCGCAACTAGAGAAAGCCCTCATGTAGCAACGAAGACCCAATGCAGCCAAAAATAAATAAATGAAATAAATTAATTAAAAATAAAGTTATCCAAAAAGATAAACTTTAAAAAAAAGAAATCAGGTAAAAGATAAAAAATTATTATAATAATTCTCCTGAGAAAAATAAAGTTAAAAAATTAACATAGAGATACTATTGGTGAGAAGGAAGCACTGATATCAAGTTGCAAGCAAGAGAGGAAACACTGTTCAGTCAGTCTTGCTTGTAGCTGTTGCCTTGCTATAAGTGTATATGTATTCGTGGTCTTGTCTACTGCTAATGGTCAGTCATTCTTTCAAATAAAATAAATACCAATATGTTTACATGCATATTATACTGTAAACAAATCCTATGAGTGAAATTCCAAAAAATAACAGATAATGGAAGCAAAATAATAGCTTAAATTGGCAGTTTTGACAGGTGATTCTCAGTGTGCTGCTAATATTACTTAGAGATCCAAACATTACACTATTTGAACACTACCCAATAATGTTGGCTGGCATTTTCCAGCGTTTGAATATATACTATACACTATTATCCTTGTAAATACTTCTAAATCAATATTTCCTATTTACTTTACAACTTTTTAAGAAATCCATAATAACATAAAAAGTATGAAGTATTTTAAGAATAACTGAGGACTTCAGGAATTCTCAAGAATTCTGGGATTTTCAATTTCTTATTCCTGAATCCCAAAGATTAATACCTGTCAAGAATTTGGACATACTAAGAAATACAAAACACAATTCTAATAAGATCAAAGGAAATAAAACTAACACAGAAAAGACCAAGAAAGTAGCATTAGAAATCAGTTACAAACGCTAAAGTGTAAAGCGGTCTATAAATACAGGGGAATGAGTTACATACAGAAAGAAGAGCACATACAACAGCTTACTTGGAGGGCAGTGAGTCATCTTGTTTCTTTACCATGTGGAGGACAAAACAAGACTATGGTAGATAAGACTAAGGTAGAAAAAATGTTGAGGCTACATTCTGAAAGGCATTGAACACTTAAAAGCCAAGTGTACCTATTTGAAATCGGTTCAACAGATAGTTGCTTAATGTTTCTTATTTTCTCCATGAAATCTTTCCCAGTGATTTCCACACCTCCTTCTTTGAACTTCTATAGAATTTAGCATTTTTACCATACAAATTAACAACTCTGAGCCTGTAAGGATCTCAGGGACAGGTTTTACTGCTACCTGATTATTACCACTTGGGACCAAGAAATGCCTGCATCTTCTTATGTCAAATACCTTCTTCCCTGCAGGGTTCCCAGGGAAGCTCTATATACTAAAGAAAACAGCAGAATGAAAATCAAAATACCATTGAATTTACAGCTGAGCAAGTAGCAGAAAGCCTTCTTGCTTAATTGAACCTAACCTATATCATGGGGCCTGAAGGCAAGTTCAGGATCATCTAAAAACAGAGAACATAAGTGAGCAAAGAATTCAGAAGAGATCCTAGAAGAAGAAAAGAAGAAAAAGAGAGGGAGATGGTTGATTAACCCCAGAGACATAGGTTCTGCCTAGGTGTACTTAGTATTGTGACAAAAAACACAAGGTAACAGAACAGTCATGCCTTAAAAGTGTAAAATTCTGCTCACTAGTAAGCCTTAGTGCAGTAATGATTCTGGGCTCTGACCAATTTTGACTCTTTTTTTTGTGAGGGTCAGGGAGCATCTAGTAGAAGAGAGCTGATGTGGGTGTATCAATTAGCTATTACCTTAAAATATAATTTCTTTATAGCAGCACTATTGACATTTTGGGGCCAGATAATTCTTCATAGTAGGGGGCTGTCCTGTGCATTGTAGGATATTTATCAGCATTTTTGGCTTCTACCCACTAGTTGCCAGTAGCATCCCTCAAGTTGTGACAACCAAAGATGTTCCCAGACATCACTAAATATCCCTGGAGGGGGCAAAATCATACCTGGTTCAGAACTATTACCTTAAAACAGCCACCATTTCTTTTCACTCTCATGACTGGTGGTCACATGTTGGGAGTTCATCTGACCCTGGGCTGGGTACCTCAGCTTCATCCTGCAGGTTCCACTGGACTTAGCTATTCTCTGTAGGTTGGGCTCAAGTCTGCACTAAGTATGTTCATTCTAGCACCCTTGCTAAAGGACAACAGCTATCTAAGGGAAACTCTTCACATACGGTAGCAAAGTCACTTGCCAGCAGTAGAAGAACTTCCATTTACATAGCAAAGTGCACGGATATAAGGAGAGGTGAAGAATTTGGGGTGATAATTCACTCTATTACAGTGTATCTGATGAGAAAAGAAGTCTCTTCCCCACAGATGCTGTACCTTATAATTCTCTTGCTCTTTATGACATCAGGTTTGTTAGCAGTTGCAAGTGTCTAAATAAATAGATGCATGTTTGCCTGCTTTCATCCTCAGTCTATGTTTGCAAGCCTCATGTCTCATCAGATGTGAAATAATTCAAAAGGAAAACCCTAAGCCATTTTAGCTAGAAAAGATATTGAACTGTGTCGCAGAGCAGCTGGTGTGGCCCTTTGTCCCAATACAAGCTCTGCTATGGCTGAGACCCCACTGAGGAAATAATTCTCCTCATCAAAAGGACTGACTACAACCTCTTCAACTGCCATATCAGGAAAAAATTAGGACACAGCATGAAAAATTGAGAGATGCAGATATCAAAAATTTGAAGAGATGCAGGACCACAAACAGAGAAGTTATCTGAGAGCATTTGTACCAATTCATCAGTGGGAGCAAACTTCCTCTGGAATCTAATTGATAAAGATTCTGTGATTAAAGACAGATTCTACTGCAAAGAACAGTAATGGTTCTAATGCAAGCAAGATCTTGGCTTAGATCACAATAGGGCCTAGAAGACTTGAAACAACAAAATAAGAAGGGAGTCCATACACAGTAAGAGCAAACTATTCTCTTCTGCTTTAGAATTTTCACCATGTGAGAAACGTTAGCAGGTTTTACACCAGAGCTCTCAATATCATTTATATTTGGCTGGATATAATACCACATAGCTACAGAGCAAACTGCACTTAAGTTCTCCTCCCATGCAGTGGATTCAGTTATTCTACATCCATTCTTCTGTGGTCTTCAAGATGCCTAAACTAAAGAACTTATCCAGGTTTTATTCAAGATGGATAACATTATTAGTGAAACCACACATGACTATTGGTTAATTAATTGCCTTGTGGCAATTCCAGTCTGGATGAGCTGCACATTTCAGCTATTCAAGATCATTCTAGAAGCATCAGGAAAGACTTCACAAAAAATGTGAATCCAGTATGATGTGGAACACATTTCCCCCATTAGAAACCAAAAGAATCAAGGTAACAGTATCTCATTCTATTTAAACATGCTTTTCTAACTCTGAGTTTTCCACTTAGTTAGGAATATATTACAAAGGAGAGTATAAAGTGTTACTGAGCTGTCCTTAACCTTCAAAAAATTCCAAGTATGTGCTGTAGCTATAGACTATAATATCCAAGGATCTCCATCTTCTCACCATATTTTCCAGTGTTTTTATAAAATACAGATTCCGGAGAAAATGTTACCTAAATTAGACCAAATTCCATATTATTGATCTTTATGACCTCATGCTTCTTTGCTACGGTACTATAATTACCTTATAAAAGAAAGTGAAATAACAGATGACAAAAACATTCACTGAATTTCCCTCTCACCCAAGCTATCATCTGGAATCTCTGAGTCTCTCAACCTTTTTCTAAAACTATTAGTATTACTGCTGTGTTGACCTTTGCTGCTGTTTGCCATTTATAAATTTACAGATCAGCAAGCACCAGTAAATCTTGTCAGAATTAATGCAAATATAAGACATAGTCATTACTGGATCCTCACAGTAAAGAATAGCTTGCTACAATGTTATTACTGAGACACAATTTATCCTGATTTCCAGAAAGATGAGACACCCTGAATGCAGGCAGTAAACCTGCTCTGAGAAATAAATTTCACTGGGGTTGCCCACACAGAAGTTTGCTCATGCGGATGAATGCTATCAGTGCAGTGAGTGGCAGAGTGATTGATTCACTCCTGAGTATCTCCCATCTCCCCCTGCTGGAAAATGAAATTTAATTTGCTCTCATTTGTTCTCTTCACTACAATAGCCATTTTTAGGGGTTGAATTCAGAAAATGAAGATGGGTAAATCATGGTCCAGATGACTCCTTCCCCCACCCCCCAGCCCCAGCACTAAACATGCTTTTATATTTCAGCCCTGCACATTTCTTTCCTAGGACTCCCTAGGATTAATATACCAATGAATTCCAAGTCTAACAGAAAATATTCTTTGCTGTGTTGGAAGTGCTTATGTTTCTGATATATAAATAAGTGGCTCCATAAAACAGTTGACAATATATAGGTAGCAAAATTCCTGTTTATGACAATTCCATCTCCTCAATGCATTTTAAAATCTCTATGAAGAATTCTTGTGGTGATGTTTATTGAACTAAGAATTTTAATACAGTAGTCTTAGAGAAAGAGTGTGAATAAATGAGTAAACTGTGGAAAATAAAGCTAAGCTAAACATTTTTCTGTTTCCAGAAAGTAACTAGATGAAATGAGTGTATTCATCAAATCTTGGGGAAAGGAGGAAAGTTCAAAAGAAATTGATTCTAAATATATAGAAACTTGGATATATGACCAACGGGAGTGTGGACATGAAATAGACTCATGCTCTTTTTTTTTTGGCTTCTAGTCAAAACTGAGTACCTTGGGACTTCTCTGGTGGTGCAGTGGTTAAGAATCTGCCTGCCAATGCAGGGGACACAGGTGTGAGCCCTGTTCTGGGAAGATCCCACATGCCATAGAGCAACTAAGCCCGTGCACCACAACTACTGAGCCTGCGCTCTAGAGCCTGCGAGCCACAACTACTGAGCCTGCATGCCACATCTACTGAGCCAGCACTCCAGAGCCCACCTGCCGCAAACTACAGAGTCCATGTGTCTAGAGCCCGTGCTCCACAACAAGAGAAGCCACCACAATGAGAAGCCTGAACACTGCAACAAAGAGTAGCCCCCACTCAATGCAACTACAGAAAGCCCAAGGGCAGCAATGAAGACCCAATGAAGCCAAAATATAAATAAATAAATTTTTTTAAAAAAACCAAAAAAACAATGAGTACCTCTGACTTCAAAGAACATGAAAAGTCAAAACCATAAATACCACAAGGGGATGCCCTCAAGAGCAACTACCACAGGGGGAGAAAACGTCAAGATTAAGACAATGAGAGCATATTTATAAAAGAAGCATTCAGGGAGATCAAGATGACAGAGAAAAGGATGCAGAGTTCACCTCCATCCATGAATACATCAAAATTACATCCACATGTAGGGCAATTCTCATGGAAAACTAACTAGAAACTGGCAGAAGGACTCCCACACAACCAAGGCTGTAAGAAAGATACACACGTAATCAGGTAGTATGGGAAGAAAAGCATTGGGACAGGACCTGTGCCCCTGGGAGGGGACTAAGAGGAAAAGGAAGATCACATGGGGGGATATTCACCCTGGTGAGTGAGTGGGTTGAGCCACAGACTGGGTGTTCCAGTACTGAGGTCCTATGCATAGGAGAAAAGCTCCCTTGGCTGCTTGGAAAACTGCTGGTACAGACAGAAAGGCTAGAGGAGCCTAGACTCCACTTGTGAGGAGTGCACAGGTGCTCCTACCAAGCAGGGAGGAGAGAGGCCTGCCTTAGCAGCTGCTGCCTCACAATACTGCCCAGTCTGAGTTGAGAGAGTGCCGAGGGCCCCTCTCTCCATGCCACAACTTGGCACTGGATCTAAGGTGACCAGGACTTGGGAAAAGACTCAATCTAGGGACACAGAAGTGATCCAGGGGCCCAAGGCATAGACCAAGTGGGGCAGTAGTGGCCATTGCTGGCCCTTATTCAAACAGTTCCCCAGAAGCAGCCCAGACTTCTAATGGCAGCATGGCTACCAGAACTCCTGAAATCCCTTAACTATGCCCCCAGCCCAAAGTGAACGAATGCTCTTGTCCCACCCACTCCATACCACAGACTATCATTAGATCTGGGGTAGCCACGACAAGTGAAAATATGAAACCATAGGCTGTGTCTAAGCAGAGCCACAGAAGCCTGCACAGGTAGCACACTGAATTTCTGTAACTACATGAGCCTCACTTTCTTCAGCATTCCCCTCCTTTGGGGCTGAGGCCCCAGTGAAGGGAGAAGGAAGAACACATACTTAAAGGGAAGAGAGCCAGCTCAAGCCCATCCCTCAGGGGCTTCCGCTCCAGCAACTTAGGAGCAGACCATACCTCAGGCAGAGCACTGATGGCCACAGAGCAGAGGAAGACTTGCCTCAAACTCTGCACAGGCTCTAGCTCCTTCATCACCAGCTACACCCCCTAACAAGGTGATAGCAGCCAGCACACCCTGAGGAAAGATGTGATAGGCATACACATCAAATTCAGCATTCCCACCAAAGGCACTGGGCAAACACAGTCTATATAGAGACCTTTCCACAAAAGAACATCCCTTCAAGACCACAATAGGTAACTGTTTCACCTCAACTCATATAGATAGAGAAAGTTAAGTAAAATGAAAAGGCAGAGTAACTGCTCTCAATTGAAAGAGCAAGAGAAAATCCCTGAAAAAAATAAATAATGAAACAGAAATAAACAATTTACTGGACAAAGAATTCAAAACGTTGGTAATAAAAATGCTAACTGAATTAAGGAAGAGAATTGATCTAAACACGATCATTTAACAAGGAACTAGAAAATATAAAGAAGATGCAATCAAAAATAAATAATTCAATATGTGAAAAAGAAATAAAAAGCAGTCTAGAAGCAATGAATACCAGACTAAATGACACAGAAGAACACGTAAGTGATCTAGAAGATAGGGGCTCCAGAAGGAGAAGAGAGACAGAAGAGTATTGAAAATGTATTTGAAGAAATTATGGCTGAAAACTTCCCAAACCTAAAGAAGGAAACAAATATCCAGGTACAGGAAGCACAAAGGGTCCCAAAGAATATGAAGCCAACCAACCCACAACAAGACATATCATAATTTAAAAAGGCAAAAGTTAAGGATAAAGAGAGAATTCTAAAGGCAGCAAGAGAAAGACAGAGTCATATACAAGGGAATCCCCATTAGGCTATCAGCTGATTTCTCTGCAGAAACTTTGCAGAACAGAAGGGAGTGACATGATATGCTCAAAGTGCTGAAATGAAAATCCTGCAACTTAGGATACTCTACCTAGCAAGATAACCATTTAGAATAGAAGGGAGATAGAGAACTTCCCACACAAGCAAAAACTGAAAGAATTCAGCAATACTAAACCTACCCTGAAAGAAATGTTGAAAGGTCTTCTCTAAATGGAAAAGAAGTAAGAATTTATAGAAAAGGGAAAATCCCAATTGGAAAGAAAAATATATAGTAAGGATTCAAGATGACTTAAATAAGTCAGTACCTACAGTGAAAGAAAACTGTAATAGCAACTGGAACTACAATAAAAAACAAAGGAATGAGGATGAATATATAAAATATGACATCAAAAACACAAAATGTGGGGCTTCCCTGATGGTGCAGTGGTTAAGAATCTGCCTGCCAATGCAAGGGACATGGGTTCGAGTTCTGGCCTGGGAAGATCCCACATGCCACGGAGCTACTAAGCCCCTGCACCACAACTACTGAGCCCACGTGCCACAACTACTGAAGCCTGCACACCTAGAGCCCATGCTCCACAGCAAGAGAAGCCATGACAATGAGAAGCCCGTGCACCACAACAAAGAGTACCCCCACTCACCACAACTAGAGAAAGCCCGTGCACAGCAACAAAGACCCAACAGAGCCAGAAATTAATTAATTAATTAATTAATTTTTTAAAAAACACAAAATGTGGGGAAGGGAAGCAAAAAATGGAGATCTTTTAGAATGTGTTTGAACTTAAATGACTCTCAGTTTAAATCAAGTAGAGATAATTATGGATCAACATATATGAAGCCCATTCTAACCACAAGTCAAAAACCAACAATAGACACACAAACACCAAAAAGAGAGGAATCCAAGCATACTACAAAAGAAAACCATCAAACCACAACAGAAGAAACAAAAAGAAGAAGAAACTAACAGAGAAGAACTACAAAACAACTGGAAAACAAGTAATAAAATGGTAATAAGTACATACCTATGTAATTATTTCAAGTGTCAATGGACTAAATGCTCTGATCAAAAGACACAGGGTGACTGATTTGATAGAAAAACAAGATCCTTCAATATGCTACCCACATGAGACTCCCTTCAGGGCTAAAGACACACCTAGACTGAAAGTAAGTGTATGAAAAAAAGACATTTCATGCAAATGGAAATGACAAGAAATAAGAGATAGCAATACTCATCTCAGACAAAACAGACTTTAAAACAACAGCTATAACAAAAGACAAAGACAGGCATTGAATAATGATAAAGGGATCAATACAAGAAGTGTATATTATACTTGTTAACATTTATACACCAAATACAGGAGCACCTAAATATAAGATACAAATACTAACAGACATAAAGGGGGAAATTGACAATAATTCAATAATAGTTGGGGATTTTAACACCTCACTGACATCAATGGGACACATCATCCAGATGGAAAATCAATAAGGCAATAGTGGTCTTAAATGACACAACAGACAAGTTGGATTTAATTGATGTCTACAGGATATCACATCCCAAAACAGCAGAATACACATTCTTTTTAAGTGCACATGGAACATTCTGCAGGATAGATCTCATACTAGGTCACAAAACAAGCCACAACAAATGTAAAAGGATAGAAATTATATCAAGCATTTTTTCTGACCCCACCAGTATGAAACTAGAAATCAACTACAGAAAGAAAAACAGAAATTAAGGAATTTACTTAATTTACTATCACATTTACTATCATTTACTACTACATTTACTGTCACATCAAAAAGAATAAAATACCTAGGGATAAACCTATCTAAGGAGGCAAAAGACCTGTACTCTGAAACTATAAGATGCTGATGAAAGAAATCAAAGATGACACAACAGATGGAAAGATATACCATGTTCTTGTACTGGAGGAATCGATATTGTCAAAATGATTATAGTACCCAAGGCAATCTCCAGATTCAATGCAATTCCTATCAAATTACCAATGGCATTTTTCACGGAACTAGAACAAATAATTTTAAAATATTTGTGGAAACACAAAAGACCCTGAATAGCCAAAGCAATCCTGAGAAATAAAAATGGTGCTGGAAGAATCAGGCTCCCTGACTTTAGATTATACTATATACAAAGCTACAGTAACCAAAACAGCCTGGTATTGGTACAAAAACAGATATATAGTTCAATGGAACAGAATAGAGGGCCCAGAAATAAACCCATACATATATGGTCAGTTAATCTACAGCAAAGGAGGCACGAATATACAATGAAGAAAAAACCATCTCTTCAACAAATGGTGCTGAGAAAACTAGACAGCCACGTGTAAAACAATGAGATTAGACCACTCCCTTGTATCAAATACAAAAAAAAAAGTCAAAATGGAGTAAAGACCTAAACATAAGACCTGAAACCATAAAACTCCTAGAAAAAAAAAATAGGCAGAATACTCTTTGACATAAATCATAGCAATATTTTCTTGGATCAGTCTTCTAAGACAAAAGAAATTAAAGTAAAAATAAACCAAAAAAAAATCTATGATCATCTCCATAGACACAGAAAAAACATTTGATAGAATTCAACATCCATTCATGGTAAAAAAAAAAATCTTAACAAATTAAGTATAGAAGAAACATAATGTCAACATTATGTTATAATGTTGTCAACATTGTAAAGCCCACATATGACAAGCCCATAGCTAACACTATACTCAATGGTGAAAGATCAGAAACAAGATCTGATCTTTCCTCTAAGATTTTCTTCTTAGAAACCAAACAAGGATGCCCACTTTTACTGCTCCTATGCAACATAGTACTGGGAATCCTAGCCAGAGAAATCAAGCAAGAAAAAGAAATAAAAGCCATCACACTTTGAAAAATAAAAGAAATAAATAGGACAGTTGAAATAATTTTATATATAGTAAATACTACACCAAAAACTGTTAGATGTAATCAACAAGTTCATCAAAGTTGTAGGATACAAAATTAAAATGCAAAAATCAGTAATGTTTCTAAATATTAACACAAATTATCTGAAAAAGATATAAGAAAACAACCCCATTTGTAATATTGACAAACACAATAAAGTATTTAGGAATAAATTTAACTAAGGAGATGAAAAATCTCTAAACTGGAAACTACAAGACATTTATGAAAGAAATAGAAGACAATGAATAAATGGAAAGATATCCCATGTTTGTGGATGGGAATAATTAATACTGTTAAAATGTCCCTATAACCCAAAGCTATCTATATTCAATGCAATTCCTATCAATATTCAAATGACATTTTTTACAGAAGTAGAAAAGAACTATAAAATTTATATGAAACTGCAAAAGCTGCCATATAGCCAACACAATCCTGAGAAGGAAGAACAAAGTGGAAGGCACCACACTTCATGATTTCAAGTTATATTGTAAAGCAGAGTAATCAAAACAGTATAATATTGGCATAAAAAAATAAAAGACACATAGACCAATGGAACAGATTGAGAGCCCAGAAATAAACTCATATATGTACAGTCAAGAAGAAAACATATTTTTTAAAACAGTTCCTTGGCATGGATCATGGCAATGATTTTTGGATATGACACCTAAAGCCCAAGCAAGAAAATCAAAAATAAACAAGTGGGACTACATCAAATGAAAAAGCTTCTACACACCAAAATAGAAAAATAAACTGGTAAATTGGTGCAGTCACTACAGAAGACAGTATGGAGTTTCCTCAAAATATTTTAAAAATGAATTACTGTATGATCCAGCAGTTCTTCTGCCTGGAATGCATCCAAAGGAAATAAAAACACTATGTTGAAGAGACATCTGAGCCCCCACGTTTATTGCAGCATTATTTACAATAGGCAAGATATGGAAACAACTTAAGTGTCCATCAGCAGATGAATGAATTAAAAAAATATGGCATACACACACACACACACACACACACACACACACACACACAGTGGAATATTATTCAGCCATAAAAAATAAGGACATCCCGACATTTGTGACAACATGGATGGATCTTGGGGATATTATGGTAAGTAAAATCAGTCACACAGAAAAAGACAAAGACTGTATGTTATCACATATATGAGAAATTTGAAAGAGAGAAAGGAGAAGTAGGAAAGGGAAGGGAAGGGAAGGGAAGGACGGAGGGATGGAGGAAGAAAACAAAATTCATAGTAAAAGAGATCAGATTTGTGGTTGCCAGAAGCAGGGTGTAAGAAATGGGAGGACTGGATGCAGGTGGTCAAAAGATACAAACTTCCAGTAAGATAAGTAAATCCTGGAAGGCAAACATGATGACTGTATTTAACACTACTGTATGGTATATATGAAAGTTGTTGAGAGTAGATCCTAAGAATTCTCATCACAAGGAAAAAAAAACATTTTTCTCCTTTTTTTGTGTCTATGTGAGATGATGGATGATAACTAAAGGTATTGTGGTAATCATTTCACAACATACGTAAGTCAAGTCGTTTTTTTCTACACCTTAAACTTATATAGTGCCATATGACAGTTATATCTCAATAAAACTAGGGAAAAAAGGTTGTAAGATTTTTAAAGTGACTTTCATTTTGACAAAGCATCATCTTGAGAATAAATTACAAATATACAAGCAGGAAAATGCTACTATGTGTCTGCTTGTAAAAACAGGTAGCATTTTATAACTCGATTTATAAATGAAAAAGTAATTTAACCAACATAACATGATGCTGTTTTTGTTTGTTTGTTTGTTTTGTGTGTGTGTTATGCGGGCCTCTCAATGTTGTGGCCTCTCCCGTTGAGGAGCACAGGCTCCGGACGCACAGGCTCAGCAGCCATGGCTCATGGGCCCAGCCGCTCCGTGGCATGTGGGATCTTCCCGGACCGGGGCACGAACCCGTGTCCCCTGCATTGGCAGGCGGATTCTCAACCACTGTGCCACCAGGGAAGCCCCATGATGCTGTTTTAACCGCAACAATAAGTATAACTTTAAACAAGATTTTGGGGGGGCGGAGTCAAGAGTTCACATCTTCCCACAACTAGGGGGCCTGCTGGACACTGGTGGGGTACCTCAACACCCAGAGATGGGAGGAACCCCCAAATGAACCAGTAGGATGTGGGGGGACTGAGGGGGGAGGAGAAGTGGAGGCCAGGCAGGAATGGCACCCCTGAGGGGTGGCTGAGAAGGGGGAGGGGTTCCCACACCTACAGGTACCCTCAGAGGCTAGGATCAGAGGAGATAATGCCCAGCATTTCCCCTGCCCAGCCGGAGAAGTCTGCCCAGCTATTGGGCTGGGTCCTATGACTCAGAAGCTCCCTCCGGGCCATGTTTGTCCAGGAGGCATAGGAGGGAGGATGGGGGAGAACAGGAGAGGCAGGCAGCAGGGGTCTTCTGGGGCCAGAGGACCGGGAGAGAAGAAGGGTGTTTGCCCTACGCACTTGAGCATGGGAAAACTGCTAAGTGCCCAGGCTGATTCCCTGCTCTCCAAAGCCCACTCAGGTCCATGTGGGTCCTGAGGTCATACAAGGGAGATGGGGGGAGGGGGGAAAACAGGAGAGGCAGGTGGGAGGGGCCCTCTGGGACCAGAGGAGCAGGAAATGGTGTTGGCCCCTCCCACTTGGGCCCAGGAAGCCTGCTAGGTTCCCAGGTGGGGTCCACCGCCCTCGGAGACCAGAGGCGGGAGGCACGCTTTGGCCCCTTCTGTTGAACCTAAGCCCCACTCCCCACAACTCCCAGGGCCTTTTCCAATCTTGTGGATCTTAAACATAGGCCCCGCCCACTGCCCAAACACTTCCTCTGCTTATGCCCTGCCCCACCCTCTACAGCCAAGAATTTTTCCACCATTTCTTTTTCTCCTTTTTTTGACTATTGTGGTTCTGTTTTATCTTCCAGTTGCTGTTTCATCTGTATTTTTATTTTTATATTCTTCCTAACATAGCTGTTAGTTTCTCACTATAATTTTATTTTTCACTTTGTTATTGTTACCATTTTTTTTTTGACACCCCATGCAGCTTGTGGGATCATGGTACACGAGCTGGGGGTTGGACCGAAGCTCCTGTGGTAGGAGCTCCGAGTCTGAACCACTGGACTAACAGAGAACCTCAGATGGCAGGGAATATTCATCGGAGTGAGGAATCCCGGCAGCCTTCATCTCAGCACAAAGACCCAGCTCTACCCAACATCCTACAAGCTTCAGTGTTGGAAGCATGGGGCCAAACAACAACCAGTAAGAGGGGAACACAATGCCACTTATAAAAAAAAAAAAAAGAGACAGAAAATAAATATGTCACAGATGAAAGAGCAAGGTAAAAGCCTACAAGACCAATTAAATGAAGAGGAAATAGGCAAACTACCTGAAAAAGAATTCAGAGTAATGATCATAAAGATAATCCAGAATCTCTGAAATAGAATGTAGGCACAGATTGAGAAAATACAAGAAATGATTAACAAAGACCTAGAAGAACTAAAAAACAAATAAACAGAGATGAACAACACAATAACTGAAATGAAAAATACACTGGAAGGAATCAATAACAGAATAACTGAGGCAGAAGAACGAATAAGTGACCTGAAAGACAAAAAGGTGGAAATAACTGTCAAGGAGCAGAATAAAGAAAAAAGAATGAAAAGAATTGATGACAATCTGAGAGACCTCTGGGACAACATGAAATGCATCAACATTTGAATTATAGGGGTCCCAGAAGAAAAAGAGAAAAAGAAAGGGTCTGAGAAAATATTTGAAGAGATTATAGTGGAAAACTTCCCTAACGGGAAAGGAAAGAGTCACCAAAGTCCAGGAAGCAGAGAGAATCCCATAGAGGATAAACCCTAGGAAAAATACACCAAGACACATATTAATCAAACTAACAAAAATTAAATTCAAAGAAAAAATATTAAAAGCAGCAAGGGAAAAACAAAAATAAAATAAAAGGAATCCCCATAAGGTTACCAGCTGATTTTTCAGCACAAACTCTGCAGGCCAGAAGTGAGTAACAGCATAAATTTAAAGCAATGAAAGAGAAAAACCTACAACCAAAATTACTCTACCCAGCAAGGATCTCATGCAGATTCAAGAGAGAAACCAAAAGCTTTTCAGACAAGCAAAAGCTAAGAGAATTCAGCACCACCAAACCAGCTTTACTAATGCTAAAGAAACTTCTCTAGGAGGGAAACACAAAAGAAGAAAAAGAACCACAGAAACAATCCCAAAATAATTAAGAAAATAGTAATAGGAACATACACATCAATAATAACCTTGAATATAAATGGATTACATGCCCCAACCAAAAGACAGACTGGCTGAATGGATACAAACACAAGACCCATATCTATGCCATCTACAAGAGACCCACTTCAAACCTAGGGACAGGTGGGACGGCTTAAAGATGGCAGAAGAGTAAGACGCGGAGATCTCCTTCCTCCTCACAGAGACATCAGAAATACATCTACACGTGGAACTTCTCCTATAGAACACCCACCGAACGCTGGCAGAAGACCTCAGACCTCCAAAAAGGGAAGAAACTCCCCACATATCTGGGTAGGGCAAAAGAAAAAAGAATAAACAGGGACAAAAGAATAGGGACGGGACCTACGCCAGTGGGAAGGAGCCGTGAAGGAGGAAAGACTCCCACACACTAGAGGCCCCTTCGCGGGCGCCGGAGGGGGAAGCTCCGGAGCCGCGGAGGAGAGCGCAGCCACAGGGGTGCGGAGGGCAAAGCGGAGAGATTCCCGCAGAGGATCGGTGCCGACCAGCACTCACCAGCCCGAGAGGCTTGTCTGCTCGCCCGCCGGGGCGGGCGGGGCCCGGCGGGGCCGGGAGCTGAGGCTCGGGCTTCAGTCAGATCCCAGGGAAAGGTCTGGAGTTGGCAGAGTGAAGACAGCTTGAAGGGGGCTAGTGCGCCACGGCTGGCCGGGAGGGAGTTCGGGAGAAGTCTGGAGCTGCCGAAGAGGCAAGAGACCTTTTCCTCCCTCTTTGCTGCCTGGGCGCGAGGAGAGGGGATTAAGTGCGCCACTTAAAGGAGCCCTAGAAGCGGGCGCGGAGCTGCCGAAGAGACAAGAGACTTTTTCTTGCCTCTTTGCTTCCTCGGGTGTGAGGTGAGGGGATTAAGAGCACCGCATAGAGGAGCTCCAGAAAAGGGCGCGAGCCGCGTCTGTCGGCACGGACAGTAGAGACGGGTGTCGGACGCTAAGGTTGCTGCAGCCACCACCAAGAGGCCTGTGTGTGAGCACAGGTCACTCTCCACACCGGCCCTCCCGGGAGCCCGTGCAGTCTGCCACTGCCGGGGTCCCGGGATCCAGGGACAGCTTCCCCGGGAGAACGCACGGCGAGCCTTGGGCCTGTGCAGCATCACGTCGGCCTCTGCCGCCGCGGACTCGCCCCGCCCCCGTGCCACTCCCTCCCCCCAGCCTGAGAGAACTGGAGCCCCCGAATCAACTGCTCCTTTAACATCGTCCTGTCTGAGCGAAGGGCAGTCGCCCTCGGACAACCTACACGCAGAGGCGGGACCAAGTCCAAAGCTGAACCCCAGGAGCTGTGCGAACAGAGAGGAGAGGGGGAGGTCTCTCCCAGCAGCCTCAGAAGCGGCGGATTAAAGCTCCACAATCAACTTTAAGTGCCCTGCATCTGTTGAAAACCTGAATAGACAACGAATCATCCCAAGTTGAGGAGGTGGACTTTGGGAGCAAGATATACTATTATTTTCCCCTTTTTTTTTTCTTTTTGTGAGTGTGTAAGTGTGTGCTGCTGTGTGAGATTTTGTCTGTATAGCTTTGCTTGCACCATTTGTCCTAGGGTTAGACCGACCCATTTTTCTGGTTTTTTTTTTTTTTCTTTTTTTTTAAAGGAAATTTTTCTTTTTAATAATTATTTTTTATTTTAATAACTATACTTTATACTACTCTGTCTTCTCCCTTTCTTTCTTCCTTTCTTCCTTCCTTTCTTCCCTCCTTCCCTCCTTTCTTCCTTCCTTCCCCCCTTCTTTCCTCCCTTCCTCTCTTCCTTCCTCCCTTTCTTCCTCTGCACCTTCCTTCCTTCCTTTCTTGCTTCCTTCCTTCATTTCTTCCTTCCTTTCTTCCTTCCTTCCCTCCCTCCCTCCTTCCTTCCTTTTCTTTCCTCTCTATTTATTCTACCTTTTATTTTGAGCCGTGTGGATTAAAGGTTCTTGGCGCCCCAGCCAGGCACCAGGGCGGTGTCCCTGAGGTGGGAGAACCAACCTCAAGACACTAGTCCACAAGAGACCTCCGAGCTCCACGTAATATCAGACGGCGAAAGTCTCCCAGAGACCTCCATCTCAACACCAAGACCCAGCTTCACTCAAGGACCAGCAAAGAACAGTGCTGGACACCCTATGCCCAACAAAGAGCAAGACAGGTCTACAGCCCCATCCATTAGCAGAGAGGCTGCCTAAAATCATAATAAGGTTACCAACATCCCCAAACACACCACCAGACGAGGACCTGCCCACCAGAAAGACAAGATCCAGCCTCATCCACCAGAACAGAGGCACTAGTCCCCCCAACCAGGGAATCTACTCAACCCACTGAACCAACCTTAGCCACTGGGGACAGCCACCAAAAACAACAGGAACTACAAACCTGCAGCATGCAAAAAGGAGACCTCAAACACAGTAAGATAAGCAAAATGAGAAGACAGAAAAACACACAACAGATGAAGGAGCAAGATAAAAACACACCAGACCTAACAGATGAAGAGGTAATAGCCAATCTACCTGAAAGAGAATTTAGAATAATGATGGTGAACATGATGCAAAATCTTGGAAATAGAATGGACAATTTGCAAGAAACAGTTAACAGGGACCTAGAAGAAATAAAGAGGAAGCAAGAAACGATGAGCAACACAATAAATGAAATGAAAAATACTCTAGATGGGATCAATAGCAGAATAACTGAGGCAGAAGGACGGATAAGTGACCTGGAAGATAAAATAGTGGAAATAACTACTGCAGAGCAGAAGAAAGAAAAAAGAATGAAAAGAACTGAGGACAGTCTCAGAGACCTCTGGGACAACATTAAACGCACCAACATTCGAATTATAGGGGTCCCAGAAGAAGAAGAGAAAAAGAAAGGGACTGAGAAAATATTTGAAGAGATTATAGTTGAAAACTTCCCTAATATAGGAAAGGAAATAATCAATCAAGTCCAGGAAGCACAGAGAGTTCCATACAGGATAAACCCAAAGGGAAACACGCCAAGACACATAATAATCAAACTGTCAAAAATTAAATACAAAGAAAACATATTAAAAGCAGCAAGGGAAAAACAACAAATAACACACAAGGGAATCCCCATAAGATTAACATCTGATCTTTCAGCAGAAACTCTACAAGCCAGAAGGGAGTGGCAGGACATATTTAAAGTGATGAAGGAAAAAAACCTACAACCAAGATTACTCTACCCGGCAAGGATCTCATTCAGATTTGATGGAGAAATTAAAACCTTTACAGACAAGCAAAAGCTGAGAGAGTTCAGCACCACCAAACCAGCTCTACAACAAATCCTAAAGGAACTTCTCTAGGCAAGAAACACAAGAGAAGGAAAAGACCTACAAGAACAACCCGAAACAATTAAGTAAATGGTAATAGGAACATACATATCGCTAATTACCTTAAATGTAAATGGATTAAATGCTCCCACCAAAAGACACAGACTGGCTGAATGGATACAAAAACAAGACCCATATATATGCTGTCTCCAAGAGACCCACTTCAGACCTAGGGACACATACAGACTGAAAGTAACGGGATGGAAAAAGATATTCCATGCAAATGGAAATCAGAAG
This sequence comes from Kogia breviceps, assembly GCF_026419965.1. Classification (NCBI taxonomy): domain Eukaryota; kingdom Metazoa; phylum Chordata; class Mammalia; order Artiodactyla; family Physeteridae; genus Kogia; species Kogia breviceps. The sequence goes on from NC_081312.1 coordinate 54,579,899, forward strand.
AAAGCTGGAGTAGCAATTCTCATATCAGACAAAATAGACTTTAAAATAAAGACTATTACAAGAGACAAAGACGGACACTACATAATGATCAAGGGATCGATCCATGAAGAAGATATAACAATTGTAAATATTTATGCACCCAACATAGGAGCACCTCAATACATAAGGCAAATACTAACAGCCTTAAAAGGGGAAATCGACAGTAACACAATTATAATGGGGGACTTTAACACCCCACTTTCACCAATGGACAGATCATCCAAAATGAAAATAAATAAGGAAACACAAGCTTTAAATGATACATTACACAAGATGGACTTAATTGATATTTATAGGACATTCCATCCAAAAACAACAAAATACACATTTTTCTCAAGTGCTCATGGAACATTCTCCAGGATTGATCATATATTGGGTCACAAATCTAGCCTTGGCAAATTTAAGAAAATTGAAATCGTATCAAGTATCTTTTCCGACCACAACGCTATGAGACTAGATATCAATTATAGGAAAAGATCTGTAAAAAATACAAACACATGGAGGCTAAACAATACACTACTTAATAACGAAGTGATCACTGAAGAAATCAAAGAGGAAATCAAAAAATACTTAGAAACAAATGACAATGGAGACACAACGACCCAAAACCTATGGGATACAGCAAAAGCAGTTCTAAGAGGCAAGTTTATAGCAATACAATCATACCTTAAGAAACAGGAAACATCTCGAATAAACAACCTAACTTTGCACTTAAAGCAATTAGAGAAAGAAGAACAAAAAACCCCCAAATTTAGCAGAAGGAAAGAAATCATAAAGATCAGATCAGAAATAAATGAAAAAGAAGTGAAGGAAACAATAGCAAAGATCAATAAAACTAAAAGCTGGTTCTTTGAGAAGATAAATAAAATTGATAAAACATTAGCCAGACTCATCAAGAATAAAAGGGAGAAGACTCAAATCAATAGAATTAGAAATGAAAAAGGAGATATAACAACTGACACTGCAGAAATACAAAAGATTATTAGAGATTACTACAAGCAACTGTATGCCAATAAAATGGACAACCTGGAAGAAATGGACAAATTCTTAGAAATGCACAACCTGCTGAGACTGAACCAGGAAGAAATAGAAAATATGAATAGACCAATCACAAGCACTGAAATTGAAACTGTGATTAAAAATCTTCCAGCAAACAAAAGCCCAGGACCAGATGGCTTCACAGGCGAATTCTATCAAACATTTAGAGAAGAGCTAACACCTATCCTTCTCAAACTCTTCCAACAGATAGCAGAGGGAGGAACACTCCCAAACTCATTCTATGAGGCCAACATCACCCTGATACCAAAACCAGACAAAGACGTCACAAAGAAAGAAAACTACAGGCCAATATCACTGATGAACATAGATGCAAAAATCCTCAACAAAATATTAGCAAACAGAATCCAACAGCACATTAAAAGGATCATACACCATGATCAAGGGGTGTTTACTCCAGGAATGCAAGGATTCTTCAATATACGCAAATCAATCAACGTGATACACCATATCAACAAACTGAAGGAGAAAAACCATATGATCATCTCAGTAGATGCAGAGAAAGCTTTCAACAAAATTCAACACCCATTTATGATAAAAACCCTGCAGAAAGTAGGCATACAGGGAACTTTCCTCAACATAATAAAGGCCATATATGACAAACCCACAGCTAGCATCATTCTCAATGGTGAAAAACTGAAACCATTTCCACTAAGATCAGGAACAAGACAAGGTTGCCCACTCTCACCACTCTTATTCAACATAGTTTTGGAAGTTCTAGCCACAGCAATCAGAGAAGAAAAAGAAATAAAAGGAATCCAAATAGGAAAAGAAGAAGTAAAGCTGTCACTGTTTGCAGATGACATGATACTATACATAGAGAATCCTAAGGATGCTACCAGAAAACTACTAGAGCTAATCAATGAATTTGGTAAAGTTGCAGGATACAAAATTAATGCACAGAAATCTCTGGCATTCTTATACACTAATGATGAAAAATCTGAGAGTGAAATTAAGAAAACACTCCCATTTACCATTGCAACAAAAAGAATAAAATATCTAGGAATAAACCTACCTAAGGAGACAAAAGACTTGTATGCAGAAAACTATAAGACACTGATGAAAGAAATTAAAGATGATACAAATAGGTGGAGAAATATACCATGTTCTTGGATTGGAAGAATCAACATAGTGAAAATGACTATACTACCCAAAGCAATCTACAGATTCAATGCAATCCCTATCAAATTACCACTGGCATTTTTTACAGAACTAGAACAAAAAATTTCACAATTTGTATGGAAACACAAAAGACCCCGAATAGCCAAAGCAATCTTGAGAACGAGAAATGGAGCTGGAGGAATTAGGCTCCCTGACTTCAGACTCTACTACAAGGCTACAGTAATCAAGACAATATGGTACTGGCACAAAAACAGAAATATAGATCAATGGAACAGGATAGAGAGCCCAGAGATAAACCCACACACATATGGTCACCTTATCTTTGATAAAGGAGGGAAGGATATACAGTGGAGAAAATACAGCCTCTTCAATAAGTGGTGCTGGGAAAACTGGACAGCTACATGTAAAAGTATGAAATTAGAACACTCCCTAACACCACACACAAAAATAAACTCAAAATGGGTTAAAGACCTAAATGTAAGGCCAGACACTATCAAACTCTTAGAGGAAAACATAGGCAGAACACTCTACGACATAAATCACAGCAAGATCCTTTTTGACCCATCTCCTAGAGAAATGGAAATAAAAACACAAATAAACAAATGGGACCTAATGAAACTTAAAAGCTTTTGCACAGAAAAGGATACCATAAACAAGACCAGAAGACAACCCTCAGAATGGGAGAAAATATTTGCAAATGAAGCAACTGACAAAGGATTAATTTCCAAAATTTATAAGCAACTCATGCAGCTCAATAACAAAAAAACAAACAACCCAATCCAAAAATGGGCAGAAGAACTAAATAGACATTTCTCCAAAGATACACAGGTTGCTAACAAACACATGAAAGAATGCTCAACCTCATTAATCATTAGAGAAATGCAAATCAAAACTACAATGAGATATCATCTCACACCGGTCAGATTGGCCGTCATCAAAAACTCTAGAAACAATAAATGCTGGAGAGGGTGTGGAGAAAAGGGAACCCTCTTGCACTGCTGGTGGGAATGTAAATTGATACAGCCGCTATGGAGAACAGTATGGAGGTTCCTTAAAAAACTACAAATAGAACTACCATACGACCCAGCAATCCCACTACTGGGAATATACCCTGAGAAAACCATAATTCAGAAAGACTCATGTACCAAAATGTTCATTGCAGCTCTATTTACAATAGCCAGGACATGGAAGCAACCTAAGTGTCCATCAACAGATGAATGGATAAAGAAGATGTGGCACATATATACAATGGAATATTACTCAGCCATAAAAAGAAATGAAACTGAGTTATTTATAATGAGGTGGATGGACCTGGAGTCTGTCATACAGAGTGAAGTAAGTCAGAAGGAGAAAAACAAATACCGTATGCTAACATATATATGGACTCTAAGGGAAAAAAATGTCATGAAGAGATTAGTGGTAGGACGGGAATAAAACACAGACTTACTCGAGCATGGACTTGAGGATATGGGGAGGGGGAGGGGTGGGCTGTGACGAAGTGGGGGAGTGGCAGGGACATATATACACTATCAAATGTAAATTAGATAGCTGGTGGGAAGCTGCTGCATAGCACAGGGAGATCACCTCTGTGCTTTGTGACCGCCTGGGGGGGTGGGATAGGGAGGGTGGGAGAGAGGGTGATGCAAGAGGGAAGAGATGTGGGAGCATGTGTGTATGTATAACTGATTTAGTTTGTTGTAGAGGGAAAACTAACACACTATTGTAAAACAATTATACTCCAATAAAGATGTTAAAAAAAAAAAAAAGAGTGTGCATGATGTTATTGTTCTGTTTGACGCTCTTTGGATATTACGCTCTTTGACTGGATATTAAATAAAGACTTTTAAGACTCAAAAAAAAAAACAAAACAAAAAAAAACCTAGGGACACATACAGACTGAAAGTGAAAGGATGGAAAAAGATATTCCATGCAAATAGAAATGCAGGAGTGGCAATTCTCATATCAGACAAAATAGACTTTAAAATAAAGACTATTACAAGAGACAAAGAGGACCCTACATAATGATCAAGGAATCAATCCAAGAAGAAGATATAACAATTGTAAATATTTGTGCACCCAACATAGGAGCACCTCAATACATAAGGCAAATGCTAAAAGCCAAAAAAGGGGAAAATGACAGTAACACAATCATAGTAGGGGACTTTAACACCCCACTTTCACCAATGGACAGATCACCAAAAATGAAAAGAAATAAGGAAACACAAGCTTTAAATGACACATTAGACAAGATGGACTTAATTGATATTTATAGGACATTCCATCCAAAAACAACAGAATACACTTTCTTCTCAAGTGTACACAGAACATTCTACAGGATAGATCATATCTTGGGGCACTAATCAAGCTTCAGTAAATTTAAGAAAATTAAAATCATATAAAGCATCTTTTGTGACTGCAACACTATGAGATCGGAAGTCAATTACAGGAAAAAAACTGAAAAAAACACAAATACATAGAGGCTATACAATGTGCTACTAAATGACCAAGAGATCACTGAAGAAATCAAAGAAGAAATAAAAAAATACCTAGAAACAAATGACAACGAAAACATGCCGACCCAAACCTATGGAACACAGCAAAAGCAGTTCTAACAGGGAACTTTTATAGCAATTCAATCTCACCTCAACAAACAAGAAAAATCTCAAATAAACAATCTAACCCTACACCTAAAGCAACTAGAGACAGAAGAACAAAGAAAACCCAAAGTCAGTGGAAGGAAAGAAATAAAGATCAGAGCAGAAATAAATGAAACAGAAACAAAGAAAACAATAGCAAAGATCAATAAAACTAAAAGCTGGTTCTTTGAGAAGATAAACAAAATAGACAAACCCTTGGCTAGACTCATCAAGGAAAAAAGGGAGAGGATGCAAATCAATAAAATTAGAAATGAAAAAGGAAAAATTACAACTGACACTGCAGAAATATAAAGGATTATAAAACACTACTACAAACAACCATATGCCAATAAAATGGACAACCACGAAGAAATGGACAAATTCTTGGAAAGGTACAATTTTCCAAGACTGAACAAGGAAGAATTAGGAAATATAAACAGACCTATCACAACTAATAATATTGAAATTGTAATTAAAAATCTTCCAGCAAATAGAAGTCCAGGACCAGATGGCTTCACAGGCGAATTCTACCAAGTACTTAGAAAAGAGCTAACACTGAACCTTCTCAAACTCTTCCAAAAAATTGCAGAGGAAGGAACACTCCCAATCTCATTCTACGAAGCCACCATCACCCTGATACCCAAACCAGAAAAAGATAACACACACACAAAAATTATAGACCAATATCCCTGATGACCATAGATGCAAAAATCCTGAACAAAATATTAGCAAAAAGAATCCATCAACATATTAAAAGGATCATACACCATAATCAAGTGGGATTTAACCCAGGAATGCAAGGATTTCTCAATATATGCAAATCAATCAATGTCACTATACCACATTAACAAACTAAGGAATAAAAACCATATGATCATCTCAGTAGATGCAGAAAAGGCTTTTGACAAAATTCAACACCCATTTATGATAAAAACTCTCCAGAAAGTGAGCACAGAGGGAACCTACCTCAACATAATAAAGGCCACATATGACAAACCCACAGCAAACATCATACCCAATGGTGAAAAACTGAAAGCATTTCCTCTAAGATCAGGAATGAGACAAGGATGTCCACTCTCACCACTCTTATTCAACACAGTTTTGGAAGTCATAGCTACTGCAATCAGAGAAGAAAAAGAAATAAAAGGAATCCAAATTGGAAAAGAAGTTAAACTGTCACTGTTTGCAGATGATACAATACTATACATAGAAAATCTTAAAGATGCCACCAGAAAACTTCTAGGGCTATTCAATAAATTAGGCAAGGTTGCAGGATATAAAATTAATGCACAGAAATCTCTGGCATTCCTATACACCAACAACAAAAAATCAGAAAGAGAAATTAAGGAAACACTCCCATTTACCATCACAAAACAAGAATAAACTGCCTAGGAATAAACCTGCCTAAGGAGATGAAAGACTTGTAGTCGGAGAAGTATAAAACACTAGAGAAAGAAATCAAAGATAACATAAACAGATGGAGAAATAGGCCATGTTCTTGGATTGGAAGAATCAATATTGTGAAAATGACTATACTACTCCAAGCCATCTACATATTCAGTGCAATCCCTATCAAACTACCAATGCCATTTTTCACAGAACTGGAACAAAAAATTTTACAATTCATATGGAAACACAAAAGACCCTGAATAACCAATGCAATCTTGAGAAAGAAACATGGAGCTGGAGGAATTGGGCTCCCTGTCTTTAAACTACACTACAAAGCTACAGTAATCAAGACAGTAACCTACCAGCACAAAAACAGAAATACAGATCAATGGAACAGGATAGAAAGCCTAGAGATAAACCCACACACATATGGTCACCTAATTTATGACAAAAGAGGCAAGAACATAAAATGGAGAAGACAGCCTCTTCAATAAGTGGTGCTGTGAAAACTGGACAGCTACATGTAAAACAACGATATTAGAATTCTCCCTAACACTATACACAAAAATAAACTCCAAATGGATTAAAGACCTAAATGAAGGCCAGACACTATAAAACTCTTAGAGGAAAACATAGGAAAAACACTCTTTGACATAAACCAAGTCAAGATTTTTTTGACCCACCTCCAAGAGTAATGAAAATAAAAACAAAAATAAAGAAATGGGACCTAAAGAAATTTAAAAGCTTTTGCACAGCAAAGGAAACCATAAACAAGACAAAAAGACAAACCTCAGCATGGGAGAAAATATTTGCAAATGAAACAAAGGACAAAGGATTAATCTCCAAAATATACAAATAGCACATGGAGCTCAATAACAACAACAACAAAAAATACAATTAAAAGTGGGCAGAAGACCTAAATAGACATTTCACCAAGGAAGACATACAGATGGCCAAGAGGCACATGAAAAGATTCTCAACATCACTAATTATTAGAGAAATGCAAATCAAAACTACAATGAGGTATCACCTCACACTGGTCAGAATGGTCATTATCAAAAAATCTAGAAGCAATCAATGCTGGAAAGCGTGTGGTGAAAAGGGAACCCTCCTGCACTGTTGGTGGGAATGTAAATTGATATAGCCACTATGGAGAACAGTATGGAGCTTCCTTAAAAAACTGAAACTAGAATTACCATATGACCCAGCAATCCCACTACTGGGCATATACCCTGAGAATACCATAATTCAAAAAAAGACATGAGCGCTTCCCTGGTGGCACAGTGGTTGACAGTCTGCCTGCCGATGCAGGGGACGTGGGTTCATGCCCAGGTCCGGGAAGATCCCACATGCCGCGGAGTGGCTGGGCCCGTGAGCCATGGCCACTGAGCCTGCACGTCCGGAGCCTGTGCTCCACAATAGAAGAGGCCACAACAGTGAGAGGACTGTGTACCGAAAAAAAAAAAAAAAAAAAAAAGACATGTACCACAATGTTCATTGCAGCACTATTTATGATAGCCAGGACATGGAGCCAACCTAAATGTCCATCAACAGATGAATGGATAAAGAAGATGTGGCACATATATACAATGGAATATTACTCAGCCATAAAAAGAAATGAAATTGAGTTATTTGTAGCAAGGTGGATGGACCTAGAGTCTTGTCATACAGAGTGAAGTCAGAAAGTGAAAAACAAATACCTCATGCTAACGCATATGTATGGAATCTAACAAAAAAATGGTACACATGAACCTAGTGGCAGGGCAGAATAAAGACATAGACAGATAGAATGGACTTGAGGACACGGAGAGGGAGGGGGAAGCTGGGGCAAAGTGAGAGTAGCAGTGACATATATACACTACAAAATGTAAAATAGCTAGTGGGAAGCAGCAGCATAGCACAGGGAGATCAGTTTGGTGCTTTGCGATGACGAAGAGGGGTGCTAGGGAGGGTGGGAGGGAGGCTCAAGAGGGAGGGTATATGGAGATGTATGTATGCATATGGCTGATTCACTTTGTTGTACAACAGAAACTAACACAGTATTATGAAGCAATTATACTCCAATAAAGGTCTATTAAAAATAAATAAATAAATAAAAACAGTAAGAAAAATAAATTCAAAGTAAAATAATTAACTATCGAAAAACAAAAAACAAGATTTTGCGAGCAGCCAAACAAAACAGATAAAAAACTTATGTACTACTAATGTCAGGAAGAAAAAAGTGATTCACAAACCAGGCATAGGACTCCATGATATATTTGTCTCATGGTTCAAAACAAAACAAAACAAAACACAAAACACAACTAAGCATCCAAGTCATTACATTGTGAGTTATTTTGTCCACCTAGACAAATAATAACTATGTTTGTTATATTCCAAAATATAAGGAATGCCTACTCTATTTCCTAGTGGGCATACATTTCAAGGCTTGAAAAGGTAAAATTACTAAATTCCTCCCTTTTTATTTTGTTTTACTCTTTTGAATTTGTGTGTTTTGTTTTTTGTAACCCACCTCAAAGACTTTTGGGAATGAAGCAGGCACGACCAAATAATAAATAAATAAAAAGAACAGGTGCAAATCTTTAAGATTTCTTCTAATTTCTCCCACCTTAATAGAAAAAAAAAAATCCTAAAAAAAAAAAAGTCCCATTTCCTAAATTCCCTTTGCAGCAAAACTCTCCTCATCAAATTTCCCACTCCACCTCCCGCCACACACTGCACCAAAAGTCACATAGCCTCCATTGTTGCTAAAACCACCGATCAGACTTTGATATGCTTTCTTTACCTGGTTTCCAGGATATCTCACTCTTTTGTTTTTCTTTACTTTTCCTGTCACTCCCTTTCAGTGTTCTCTGCTAGTTTACCCTCTTCTCCTAGACCTCTTAAATTTGAAATGTCCCAAGAATTCATCCTTAGTCCTCTGCCTTCCTCCATCTAAATATGACATATATGCTTATAACATCCAAGTTTATATATCCAGTCCAGACCTCTCTACCAAACACCAGATTCACATATTCAAATGCCTACTTGATAACTAGGCATCATTTCTAATTCAATATTTCCAAATATGGATATCTGATCTTCTCTACCTTCCTCCAAAAGAAATACATTTTCCATTTCACTGAATGCTAATTCTGTCCTTCCAGTTGCTAAAGCTAGTAAACTACATCATCCTTGAATCATTTCCTTTATTCATGTCCCATATACAAAATCAATAAACTCTTTTTGATGGTGTATTCAAAATATATTCAGGGGGACTTCCCTGGTGGTGCAGTGGTTAAGAATCCGTCTGCCAACGCGGACACAGGTTCAATCCCTGACCCAGGAAGATCCCACGTGCCACAGAGCAACTAACCCTATGTGCCACGACTACTGAGCCTGTGCTCTAGAGCCTGTGAGCCACAACTATTGAGCCCATGTGCCACAACTACTGAAGCCTGTGCTCCTAGAGCCCATGCTCCACAACAAGAGAAGCCACAACAATTAAAAGCCCACACACCACAATGTTGTGGCGAGTCCCTGCTCGCCACAACTATAGAAAGCCTGCATGCAGCAAAGACCCAACACAACCAAAACACAACCAAAAATAAATAAATAAAATTGATGTTCCATTTCTTCATTCACTCATCCTAGTCTGAACAAAATTTAGTGCTCAGCTGCATTACTGCAATAGCTTCCAACATATCTTTCTCTTTAACTTTTGTCCTCCTATAGTCTATTATCAACACATCTGCAATGATCCTTTTAAAATAAAAGTAAAATTGTGACACTTCTCTCCATAAAAGCCATTTCACTTGGAATAAAAAAAGAAGTTCTTAAAATGGCTCACACAGGCTTCTGTGATCTGGCCCCTCCCAGACCTCGTCTCTTACTACTCTCGTTTGTTCACCCTAATCTAACAAAATCGCCTCCTTATTATTCTCCATATATGTCATAAGGCATTCTCTCGCCTTGAGATCTTTGCAATGATTGTCCTCTCTTCCTGAAAGGCTCTTTCTCCAGATAACCAATTGGCTAATTATCTTATTACCTTCAAGTCTGTGCCCATATGACAATTTGTCATTGGCATTCTCAGACCCAGAACCCCAACTCTGTTACCTTCCTGTTTCCCATAGCATTTATCACTTTCTAACGTACTATGTTAATCTAGTCATTTACTGTTTCTCCTCATGAGAATAAAATCTCCAGAAATGCAGAAATTTGACCTGTTTCATGGATATATCTATCCAAGCAATCATAAGAGTACCTGGAAATGGTCGAAGATCAACAAATATTATTGGAACTAATGAATATTGCTCTAAAAGGAAACTTCAGACAAAAGGAAAACATAGGGAAAACAAAGGTACTGGTAAGATTCTCTGACTCATACCTCTTCTAAACGAAAAATTCACTGAAAATGAAAAGCCACCAATTCAAGGAATAATAGCACTAGAATGGATTTTGTAGCACAGCTGGGATATTAACCTGGACTTACGATTTTCAAGCCATCATCCCTTGAATTACAGTACACTGCATCCCATGTGTTATCCGCCCTCCATAAAAATAGAGGGCTTGTCTTACAAGTAAACTGCAATAAAGTTTTATCAAAGTCTAACTAAAATTAAACAGGAATATAAATCTATTATAATCATTTCATTTTCTTATAACCCCTGCCTGATAAAAAGTACATCTAAAAAGGCTAGCTTCAAAGAATAGGATAGGAAAAGGCTAGTAAGTGTATAGAACACTTGAACAACACTTTCAACCTAATTAATGTGTGAAAAATTACACCTAGCACCTATAGAAAACATTCTTTTCAATTACACATATAATGGTCACCATAATAGACCATACAGTGTATCATAAATCCACAGTGAGTTTTAAGATATTGAAATAATACAAAACATGTTCTTTGACCATAAGAGAATTAAATTTAAATCAATTAAAATATCTCTAAAATCTCCAAATTAATTAAGCAACTTCTTGTAATTAACAGCTTAAAGAAGAAATCACTAAGAAAATTAGAAAACATTTTTAACGTAATGATAAATGCACAATATATAAAAATTATGGGATGCAACTAAAATGGTATTCTAGAGGTAAATTTATACCTAACTGCTTATATATTTGAAAGGAGGAAAGCTGAAGATCAGTGATGTAAGCTTCCACTTTAAGAAGCTAGGAAAAAACAAGCAAATTAAACCCTAAGTGAATAGAAATTTTTAAAAATTTAGATATGGGCTGAAATTGAAAAAATAAAAAACAGACAAAAAAAATTAATGGTCAAAAGTTGATTCTCTGAAGAGATTAATAAAATTGATAAATTCCTAGAACAAATGAGGAAAAGAGGCAAAACATTCATTATCAATATTAGAATGAAAGAAGCACCATGACTAGGGATCCTACAGATATTAAAAGGAAAATAAGCAAATATAGAACAGCTTTATGCCAATAAGTTTGACAAAATAGATGAAAAGAACAAATTGCTTCAAAGGTACAACTTAAAAAGCTTATAAAGAATGAACAGGAAATATGAAGAGCCCCAAATATGTTAAGGTAATTAAATTCATAATTAAATATCATCTCACAAAGAAAACTAAAGGCCCAAATGGTTTCATTAATAAAGTCTATCAAACATTTAAGGAAGAAAGAGAAGAATCTCATTAAATTTTTTTTTTTAGAAAGAAGAAATAGAAAGTATGAACAGACCAATCACAAGTAATGAAATTGAAACTGTGATTAAAAATCTTTCAACAGACAAAAGTCCAACATCAGAAGGCATTTTCTACAGAACTAGAACAAAAAATCTTAAAATATGTAAGGAGACACAAAAGACCCCGAATAGCCAAAGCAATCTTGAGGGAAACAAACAGAGCTGGAGGAATCAGACTCCCTGACTTCAGACTATACTCCAAAGCTACAGTAATCAAGACAATATGGTACTGGCACAAAAACAGAAATATACATCAATGGAACAGGATAGAAAGCCCAGAGATAAACCCACACTCCTATGGTCAACTAATCTATGACAAAGGAGGCAAGGATATACAATGGAGAAAAGACAGCCTCTTCAATAAGTGGTGCTGGGAAAACTGGACAGCTACATGTAAAACAATGTAATTAGAACACTCCGTAACACCATACACAAAAATAAACTCAAAATGGAGTAGAGACCATGCTCTACCAAGATCTTTTTTGATCCACCTCCGAGAGTAATGGAAATAAAAACAAAAAAACCCAAATTGGACCTAATGAAACTTCAAAGCTTTTGCACAGCAAAGGATACCATAAACAAGCCAAAAAAGACAACCCTAAGAATGGGAGAAAATATTTGCAAATGAATCATCAGACAAAGGATTAATCTCCAAAATATATAAACAGCTCCTGCAGCTCAATATTAAAAGAACAAACAACCCATCCAAAAATGGGCAGAAGACCTAAACAGACATTTCTCCAAAGAAGATATACAGATGGCCAAGAAGCACATGAAAAGCTGTTCAACATCACTACTTATTAGAGAAATACAAATCAAAACTACAATGAGGTATCACCTCACACCAGTTAGAATGGGCATCATCAGAAAATCTACAAACAACAAACGCTGGAGAGGATGTGGAGAAAAGGGAACCCTCGTGCACTGTTAGTGGGAATGTAAATTGGTACAGCTGGTATGGAGAACAGTATGGAGGTTCCTTAAAGAACTAAAAATCAAATTACCATATGATCCAGCAATCCCACTACTGGGCATATACCCTGAGAAACCTATAATTCAAAAAGACACATGCACCCCAATATTCAATGCAGCACTATTTACAATAGCCAAGTCATTGAAGCAACCTAAATGCCCATCGGCAGATGAATGGATAAAGAAGATGTGGTACATATATACAATGGAATATCACTCAGCCATAAAAAGGAATGAAATTGGGTCATTTGTAGAGACGTGGATGCATCCAGAGACTGTCATACAGAGTGAAGTAAGTCAGAAAGAGAAAAACAAATATCGTGTATTAACACATATATGTGGAACCTAGAAAATGGTACAGATGAACTGGTTTGCAGAGCAGAATCTGAGACAGAAGTAGAGAACAAACGTATGGACAACAAGGCGGGAAAGCGTCAAGGGGTGGGGGTTGTGGTGTGATGAATTGGGTGACTGGGATTGACATGTATACACTGATGTGTATAAAATGGATGACTAATAAGAAAAATAAAGTAATTAAAACAAAACAACAAAAAAAAGAAAGTAGGGAACAGTCAACAAATTATTTTGAGACCAGCTTAACCCAAAATGTCACAAAAAGACATTATAGAGAAAAAAATATTATACTCCCCATAGTGTAGATACAAAACTTATAAGCAAAATATAAGTAAATTAATCCAGAAATATATAAAACAGAGGATATATCATAACTAAGTAGGGTTAGTATTTTAAAAAATCAAAACATTTGATCAAATTGAAATAATAAAGAAAAGGCAACTGATAAAATTCAAGGCCAAGTCAAGATAAAAACTCACAAATGAAAAATGGAAGTGGAACTCCTTTTCTGATAAAGGCCATCTATGAAAACCTATAGCTAACATTATATTTATTGGTGACATATTGAATATTACCATTTGGCCCCCAAGTTCAGGAATCCTAGTCAGTGTGAAAAAGAAATTAAAAGTATAACAACTGCAAAGGAAGTATTAAACTGTTTTTATTCACAAAAATAAAAATTATATAAATTGATCATATGTTATATATAAAATTCAGAGTAAACTATAGAAAAACTACTAAAATTAATAGGCAAATTTAACAAGGTTGTAGAACAAGAAGTTAATATAGAAAAAAAGTACTTGTGTATACCAGTGACAAATAATTGAAAAATGGAATTTTAAAACGATGTCATCTGCAATAAGAAAAACTGCAAAATATGTGCACACTGAAATTACAAAACCTTTTCAAAGAGACTGATAAAGACCTAAATATATGGAGAGATATACCATGTTCATGGATTGAAGCAATCAACATTGAAACAATGTCAATTCTCCTCAAATCATCTATAGAGTCAATACAATCCTGATAAATATCCCAGCAGGTTTTGTTATATAAATTTACAAAATACGTTTAAAATGTGTAAGATATCCCAAAGGGCTTGAGGTACATTGAAAGAAAAGAAAGACTTTAAGAAAAGCAAAGTTGGAGGACTTACACAGCCTGATTTCAAAACTTACTATAAACTTACAGTAATCAAGACAGTGTGACATTGGCCTAAGGAAAGGAAAACAGATCAACAGGATAGATTAGGGATTCCAGAAATAGACCAATACATATATGGTCAATGGAGAAAAGAGAGTCTTTTCAATAAATGTTGATGAAACAAATGACCAAAATACAAGCTACTTCAATCCATAATAAAACTTAATTCAAGACATATTATAGATCTAAAGATAAAAGCTGAAACTATAAATCTATAAAGCATGGGAGAACACGTTCACAGTCTTGGGGGAAGCAATAACTCTTAGAACACAAAAAGCACTAACCTAAAAGAAACAAAATGATAATAAATTGAGATTATATCAAAATTGTAAAAGTCTATGCTTCTAAAGATATGTTAAAAAATGACAAGTCAAGATGTGTGCACACACACACCCCAGCAAGTATCCAAATACAATAAAATTTTTTAAAAAAAGCTAAAAATTAATCAAAAGATAGCACAAATTTTTAATGGGGAAAGGACTACACCACAAAGGAAATAAAAAGCCTATTAAAAAGTATTCATCAGGAAATTGCAAATTAAAGCCACGGTGATAATATTGTTTCACATTCACTAGAACAGCTAAAATTAGGACTGACAACCTCAAGTTAATGAGGATATGGAGCCACTGGAATTCCCATAACATTGTTGGTGGAATTATAAAATAGTATAACTACTTTGGAAAACTGCTTGGAAATTTCTAAATAAAATTAAACATATATACCCAATAACTGAGCATTTCTGCTCCTGAGTATTTACTCAGGAAAAGTGAAAACATATCCATACAAAGACCTGTGCAAAATGTTTCTAACAGCTTTATTAATAGTAGTCAAAAACTGGAAACAGCCCAAATATCTATCAATAGGAAAGTGGATAAGTATTCTGGTACAAAAATAAGGAACATAAAAAAAAAGAGGGACAAACTACTGATAGAGACAACAGGACAACTTTCAAAAACATATGTACATGAAAAGAAGCTAGACACAAAACAGTACATGTTATATTATCTACATAAGTTTGTGTACAATCAAAACTAGTCTATAGTGATAGAAATCGGAACACTGATCACCTCTGCGGGTGGTGTGTACAGGGAAATTACTGCAGAGGTTGAAATGTTCTATATTTGGGTTGAGATAGTGTTTATATATGTGCATACATTTGTGAAAATTCATTGAATCATAGATCGTTTAAGATCTATGCTTTTCACTGTAAGCGAATTTTATCTAAATAAAGTACTTTAAAATATAAAATATCTTAGTTCATTAGTCAAAAGTCATTGTTGAAATGACATTATAAGGTGCCAGTTAGGAATGTATGTGTTCTCAAAGATAAAATATTGCTGAGGAATTCTGTGATATTTGAAAGCCAAGGGCATTATTTGGTGGCTGGGCATGGCACAATCTTGACTGATGTCTGAAAGTGAAATACTGTGTCCTTACATATTTTATTATGGACATGGGCACTATGAAAGGAAAATCCACCTTTGCCCAAATTATATCACCAGGTTATTGGTGATTAGAAGTATAGGTCTGGAATCCAAGGTAACAGACTAGCATAAAGCATGGAGACCACAGGCAGCATGGTCTATATGCTTTGTATTTTCTGGTGAGGAAATCTAAACTTTCTAGGAAATACAAAACATATTTCAATCTTCTGAGTTTTACGTGTCTACAAATAGTATCCTTTTTTTTTTTTTACCATTTTCGTTAAGTAAATGACAATACATGCTTGAATTTGTTTCACAAGTAGAAATATTGAAGCAAAGGAAAATTAAATTCATAATTACTTGATAGCAGTGTGACTAGTTTAAACAGGAACATTTCTAGCACTCAGTCACCTGGTTATCTTCATCGTTCAAAACCAGACAACTAATAAAATTTATTTTTTATTATTATTATTTTTTTTGCGGTACGCGGTCCTCTCACTGTTGTGGCCTCTCCCGTTGACGAGCACAGGCTTTCGGACGCGCAGGCCCAGCGGCCATGGCTCACGGGCCCAGCCGCTCCGCGGCATGTGGGATCTTCCCGGACCGGGGCACAAACCCATGTCCCCTGCATCGGCAGGCGGACTCTCAACCACTGCGCCACCAGGGAAGCCCATAAAATTTATTTTTAATTAATAAACCATTTTTAGAATAAGCATCACAACCTGCTCTCCTAATATTAAATAATCAAGAAATAGAAGAAAAAACTTTTAAACCAACCTCTCAACTTCTGGTGTATAGTATTTCTCCCAGTAAATGACAGCGCCTTATATCACCAGCAAAGCCCTCTGAGGTCCCGGAGAAAAATAAGATGGAATCTAGGTGAAAAAATAAACTCTAACCTCATTTATGCTTAATCTGGTTTCACTTGCCTGTAGGGGGCCGAGTGCAGAGGGCTTGCACCAAACCGAAGGGATCAGAGTTCCCAGCACAGAACCAACTGCTGCGCCAGACTCTTCAGCTCGGCAGGCCATGTGCAAAAGCACTGCACGCGACACTCAACTCAAGATGGCGACGGCCGACCGTAATCAGAGATGCTGCGCCTGCACTGTGATCTAAAGCCGTGAGCAGCGCAGCTGCGCCCACCCTGCGAGAACTCCGCCCCCTCCCCGCTGCTGACAAGAACCCTTTAAAGCAGCCCCACTGACTGCCAGCTGGGGAGAGCATGCGCTCTAGAGCGAAAGCGTGCACCACTCCATTCTTTGATGAAAGAATAAAGCTTTCCTTTGCTTCTGAACCGAACCTCAATCTTGTTCTATTGGTGCGAGTGACACTGGGCAGAAGGACCCTTGCTGGGGATGGACTCAGTAACACAAACACAGAGCGCAAAATAAAAGTGAGTTAACTATAAAAACAGCTTAGTATTGGCAATAGTTTTCTGAAAGAATGACTAGTATATCTGAGTTATCCTCTTCTCTAGGTAATTACAAGAGTATATTCAATTTATTGTTGGAGTATGCCACTCTCTCCCACAAAAGCAAACTTTTCTTACTTGCTGACTTAGACATTTTTTTCACCTTTTTATAATATAGTTATTACAAGGAAATTCAGAGTATACTCACTCTTTTCAGGTTTATCTCTTACCGTTATAATAAAGTAGTTCCCAATTGTGTTAGGGTCAGAGACCCTTTTGTTAATTGGATGAACACTGCTATGAATTCTCTCTTCCGAAAAAATGAGCATAGATTTTTACATATCAAGTTTTGTAAATAATTTCTAGGGATCCATGAACTTATGATTAAGAAACCCTGCTTTTAAAAAATCATATTTAAGGGCTTCCCTGGTGGCGCAGTGGTTGAGAATCCGCCTGCCGATGCGGGAGACACGGGTTCATGCCCCGGTCCGGGAAGATCCCACATGCCGCGGAGCAACTGAGCCCGTGAGCCATGGCCGCTGAGCCTGTGCGTCCGGAGCCTGTGCTCCGCAACGGGAGAGGCCACAACAGTGAGAGGCCCGCATACCGCAAAAAAAAAAAAAAAAAAAAAAAAAAAAAAAAAATCATATTTAAAACTCATAATGATTCTTTTAATGACCAATTTAATTCTAACTATTATTCAACCTATTAAATAGAGAAGTGGTTCACAATTAGGAGTATGAGAAACTCCTTTTTGGATCTACATGTAAAATATTCATTTGATAAAGGTGATACTTTGTGAACCTGTTAAGGAAGTGCATATAGAAAAAACTTTGCTATGATTTCATTTAAATTTTAAATAACTTAATCACAGCTTCTGCTATATTTAAAAATAATGGTCTATGAATGTGAAAAACAGGTTATCATTGTAAGGACAATGCTTGGTGTACAGATGGATTTGCAGATCCTTGGGAATAACTCCAAGATCCCCCCCCTGCCCCCCCCCAACTCCTACCATAGTCCAGAGGCTCAAAGCTAACTGACTGGGAAAAACAGAAATTGATTAAAAGTTCCTAAGAGAAAGTATTTTAATTTAAATAAACAGAAGAATATCCTCTGAGTCAGAGAGAAACTATTAAGAAAAAAGAAGTTTATAGTAATACAACCTCTGTAATTATATTGCACTGCTCTTTTAAAATAGCCTTCGTTTGTTTCAATATGTTATTTGCATTTTGTTTCAGAAAGCTTTCTTAACAGAAAATTGTTTCCATTTTCATTTATAACCTGTGATGACACAAAGTGAACCAGGTTCTACAAATTACCATGGAAAGTGGTGAGCCAACAATTTGGCAAAACAAAGCCCATAGGACATGACAAGTAAAAGGGGAATGTGGTGTTTGCAACTGCAGACTAAAACTGAAGAA
The DNA here is from genome assembly GCF_026419965.1 of Kogia breviceps. NCBI lineage: Eukaryota > Metazoa > Chordata > Mammalia > Artiodactyla > Physeteridae > Kogia > Kogia breviceps. The sequence continues at coordinate 54,598,621 of NC_081312.1, forward strand.
GGAAAACATTTGAATTGCAAATACCCCATTAAAAAAAGTGCACACTGCTCATGATTGCTTTATGCAATAGTTTTGCAGGCCTGAGGTGAGAAATAAAAAATTGGTCACTCAATTTAGTACCATTGAATACCTGGACTACTTTTGTATCCTCCAGTTCACTAGAGTATCTAGTTATTCACTAGAAGTACACATTAAGTTCATTTACCCTTGATTGCTTTGGGCTAGTAAATATCTTTAAGGAGTTTTAAAGCTTTAGTTTGGGCAGAGGCATGATCAGATAGCTTAATAAAGCCACTTTGTGTGAGACCATGACTATGTGTTGCTGTGTTTTACAGACATTTTGTCACAGAATCAAAGTTAACTTTTTTTTAAATTCTCTTTGTCACAGAGGAACCCAGACATGCTCTATTTGCAAATCGACTGCATGCAATGAAAAGCAGAGTAATTCTGAAGCTGTTGGCTTGGATAAAATGAGAATGTAATTAAAAAGAAAAAGGTTAGTAAAAGAACATGCTGGGAATTGAAAATAAAAAATCTGAAATGATGTCCCAGCCTGCCCATAGGTCTTTTTCGCAGTGTAGAAAGCTATCTCAAATGCTCTACTTGTCCTAGAGTCCATGTTCTTCCCCTGCTATTGCCTATTCTTGTGTTTTGTCTTTAACAATCCTTGCAAATAATCAAAATTATTTGCATTCAGAGTATTTGCTGCATTACTCTGATGCTAATAATTAGCTCAAATTATTTGTTCATTTGCATAGTGGAGAGAAAAAGATGATTTTTAGAGCTCTGCTATATCTTTATTTTCATTCTAAACTCCTTGTCACTAGCTCTTTTCCCATCACCATGCTATTTATGCCAAGCACACTACTAATATTTTCAGGAAAATTACAGCCCTGTATTTTAAATTGATTCTTAAGAATATCAATGTACCTAAAAAGAAGACAACTCTTTCTTATTTTGTTTCTCCACACACCAATAATATATAAAACACAGAAGCTTCTTAAACACATTTCATAGCGATCACTGACTTAGAACAGAGGGGGACCTTAGGGATCATCTAGTGAAACACTCCCATTTTACATATAAAGAAGCTGTGGCCCATATGATTTACCAAGGCTGACCCAGTTAGCGGCAGAGCTAGTGCCAGATTGTTCCCAGGTCCATAAACCAGAAGCCCTGGTGATGCTAACTGTGTGTACTGGGATCAAAATCCTCCTACTTGGTAAAGAGTAACTTCATTTTTCCATTTTCTATTTCCACTATAGCTGCCCTAGTTTAGATTTTAATCTTTATTTTGTATGACTTCAAACTCTTATTTTCCTAAGTTAATTATCTAATACACCAATGCTACACGAATCTTCCTAAGAGTCTCCTTTTGTCTACTTTGACAAATCCAGCCTTACTTTCCCCTAGGCCTCTTCAGAAAATGATTGCAACCAAAATTCACATGAAATCTGAAGTCTGCGATCCAGGACAATTTTTCCCCATGGGGATGAGATAAAGTCAGCTTCAATGATTTAGCAGAAGAAGACACCGAAGGGAAAGCAGGTTCCACATGAAAAGACAGCTTTGATTTCTGACACATTTTGTCATAACAATCAAACTTTCAGAATTAGGAGACACCTGGTCATTAGCTATCCCAACATTTCCCAAAGAGTGCTCCTTGGAACTCTAAAGGCAGAGGATAGTAGTGTTAATGATTGTGCGGCCAGGTAGATTTAGGAAACTGCACAGTTATACCAAGTTAAAGGGATTTCTTGCCTGCAAAATTCTCGGAGCCTTTTATCCTAACACGTATAGTTACACTCCAAAACAAAAAAATTATAGGCAATATGCCCCAAGTTTATTTGAACAAGAAACTTTTTACAGGAGATCCCACAGAGTACAGTTTTGAGGGGAAAACGCTGATCTAGACCAATTTGACAAATTGTAATTTAGTGCCAGGAATCAGAACAAAAACTCTTTATTTTCAATCTACTGCTTATTCACAGTAATATTTCTGTTTGTCTTAGGCTTTTTTGATTGAAGAAAATTCTCTCAAGCTAAATCAAATAAGAAGAAAACAGTGAGAGAGTCAGAGAGAAGCAGGGAGCCTCATCCAGGATGAGCTGGTCACAGGACTCAAGAAGGGCTGCCCTTAGAAAAAGGATGGAGATTACCATCTCTAGCTCAAAACTCAAATTAAAAGGCTTAATTATTAGTTGAATAATAATAAGCACTGAGGAATTCATTGATATAGAAAGATAAAGCATTAAAACTATTTAAATTAAACTTCAAGTAAAATCACACACACATATAGTAAGGGAACTTTTAAAAATATGTTTAAAATTTTGTAAGTAAACTCTCACTAGCCAAAAATGGAACATTTTAAGTAATATTAAGAATAATAACTGCAATTGATTGAAAACTTCATTTTATATCTAAATCAATGAGTTCACTAAATAAATACACACAATACATGTAATATATATATTATATATATATATAAATTGCAGGACACTTTTAGAAAATACTACATGAAAGAATCACTTTTATAATATTTTTCCTATACAAACTATGCTTGAGATAACAAATAGTTGATGAGGGGAAGTTTCTCTTTACATAACTTTTCCAACTAATAAATAAAGAAGGAATGATAGAATTATAATGTCATCCTAATGAAATAATGGATCTAGACAATGATCATCAAGGTCCCAAAATTACAAGAAAGAGAGACACACAGAATATTCATCTGTCTCCTGATGGATCCTCCTATGAAGTATTCTTGTCCTAAAACTGAACATGAATTTGATCAATCCTCTATTTCCAAATATCTTTTATAGAAAATACAGGAAATATAGGAGCATGTTAAGTGATAACAGTGTGGTGCAATCAGCAAAATTTAACAACGCAGGAAACTCTACTGGGCAAATACCCTGATTTCTTTGACAAATACTGCATGGGAAAAAAGGGGGAACAAGAAAATTATAGATTTAAGAGAAATAGCAACTAATTTAAAATGCATGTCCTTTATTTGGATCCTGACAATATTATTTTTTAGGTGTGATAATGTTACTATTTTTTTAAGTATTCACCTTTTAGAAACACATACAGACACTATTTACAGGCACTTGATTTAAAATAATCCAGTGTTGGGTGGAAGCTTTTTAAAAATGAAAGAAATATGACCCTAAGATGATAATTGTCAATACAAGATGATGGCTACATAAAGGGTTTGTTATACTATTATCTCTACTTCTGTATATGTTTGAAATTATCCTTAATAAAAAGGTCTTTTAATGTTTGTTGCTAAATCACACTACAGTTTTTTTATACCACATCAGATTAAGTTTAAGCCAAAAGATAATCAAAGCTTGATTATAAAATGATCAAAGCTTGACTACAAAATTAGTCAGTCATTTACTCTTCAAATATTCTTTTTCTACCTACAGAATGTTCAACTCATATGTTTTCCACTGAAAAATATCATATAATAATGACAACTACCATTTATTAAATATAATTTATTCAGAAATTAGTGCAAAACAAGATATAAAACTGATTTAGTTTAGTTTTTCTAACACTTTTCATTTTATGTTTGATATGTCACTTTGAATATTTATAACAAAATTTAAAATGACACATCACAAAATTTAGAAGAAAAACTACTACTCTTTAACTCTTTCCAGGTTAACTGCATTTCATACTATCCTTTCTGCTGCATTCACTGTATCTACAAAATTGTGCATGTGTATACAAAATCTGCAGCTCAATATAATGGACTCATTATATATTTCACCAGCTATTTCACAAATATACGTATTGCCCAACTATTATATTGTAAATAATCCAAGGATAAGGTTCTTATAAATTACTTGGGAAAAAAACCCAGGGTCTGAATAAATCCTATTGAATAGATAAAAGACAAAAAATATTATATATTTTAAAAATACAGTTTTTTCTTCCAACATGAACATTCTTTAATTTTTTTTCATTAAATTAAGTTTAAAATGGTGGTCTTGTTGAGAAGATATGTGAAACCCAAGCTCTGCCACTAACATTGTGATCTTAGATAAATCATTTAATAACATGGAAGAAGCTTAAACATGCAGGGAAGTATAATATAAAGCATAAAGTACATAAATGGCATTCCCTACAGGGAACACTTTATACCACAGGTCATGAAGCTTTCTCCATACAGGGCTGGATAGTAAATATTTGAGGTTTTGCAGACCATATGATCTCTGTTGCAAATACTCAACTGTGCTGATGTACCATGAGAGCAACCACAGACAATGTGTAAAAAAATGTGTGGCTAAGTTCCAATGAAACTTAATTTATGACACTGAAATTTGATTTTTCTAGCATTTTTATGTATTAGGCAATATTCTTCTGATGTTTTTCAAACATTTACAAATGTAAAAACCATTCTTTGTTTGCAAGCCCTGCAGAAACAGGTACTATACCAGATTTGGCAGACAGCCTATAGTTTACCAATCCCTGCTTTTAACATACCATCTCCCAAGTCTGGGCAATAACCAGAATTGGTTTTCTTGTTAATTGTATTCTATTTCTTATAGCACTGTAGAAAGAGCCATTGTTATTTACACATTTAGTACTTAGTAGAAGTATGTTATGTGATTGCAACATCAGAAACAAATGACTTTAATGTGAAGGATCATCAAGCAGAATCCAAGCTACAAAACAGCTGGAAGGGGGAGAGCACCTGAATCACAACTAACTGCAGAACAATCATCAACAGAAAGACACTGGAACTCACCAAAAAAAATACCTCACATCCAAAGACAAAGGAGAAGCCCCAGCGAGATGGTAGGAGGGGCAAAATCACAAAAAAATCAAATCCCATAACCACTGGGTGGGTGACTCACAAACTGGAAAACAATTATACCACAGAAGCCCACCCACTGGAGTGAAGGTTCTGAGCCCCATATCAGGCTTCCAGAACTGGGGGTCCAGCAACGGGAAGAGGAATTCCCAGAGAATCAGACTTTGAAAGCTAGCGGTATTTGACTGAAGGACTTTGACAGGTCTAGGGGAAACAGAGACTCCACTCTTGCAGGGCACACACAGGGTAGTGTGTGCAGGAGAGACCCCATAGGAGACTGAACCAGACTTACCTGCTAGAGTTGGAGGGTCTCCTGCAGAGGTGGGGGGCGCTGTGGCTCACTGCAGGGACAAGGACACAGGCAGCAGAAGTTCTGGGAAGTAATCCTTGGTGTGAACCCTCCTGGAGTCGACCATTAGCCCCACCAAAGGGCCTGTCGGCTCCAGTGCTGGGTCACCTCAGGTCAAACAACCAACAGGGAGGGAACTCAGCCCCACACATCAGCAGACAAGTGGATTAAAGTTTTACTGAGCTCTGCCCACCAGAGCAACACCCAGGTCTACCCACCACCAGTCCCTTGCATCAGGAAGCTTGCACAAGCCTCTTAGATAGCCTCATCCACTAGAGGGCAGACAGTAGAAGCATGAAGAACTACAATCCTGCAGCCTGTGAAACGAAAACCGCATTCACAGAAAGATAGAAGAAAAGGCAGAGGACTATGTACCACATGAAGGAACAAGATAAAACCCCAGAAAAACTATTAAATGTAGTGGAGATAGGCAACCTTGCAGACAAAGAATTCGGAATAATGATAGTGAAGATGATCCAGGACCTCGGAAAAAGAATGGAGGCAAAGACTGAGAAGATGCAACAAATGTTTAACAAAGACCTAGAAGAATTAAAGGACAAACACCTAGAAGACTTAAAGAACAAGCAAAAAGAGATGAACAATACAATAACTGAAATGAAAAATACACTCAAAGGATTCAATAGCAGAATAACTAAGGCAGAAGAACGGATAAGTGACCTGCAAGACAAAATGGTGGAATTCACTGTCATGGAATAGAATAAAGAAAAAAGAATGAAAATAAATTAAGACAGCCTTAGAGACCTCTGGGACAACATTATATGCACCAACATTCACATTATATGGGTCCCAGAAAGAGAAGAGAGAGAGAAAGGACCCAAGAAAATATTTGAAGAGATTATAGACAAAAACTTCGGAAATAGCCACCCAAGTCCAGGAAGCACTGAGACTCCCAGGCAGGATAAATCCAAGGAGAAACATGCTGAGACACATAGTAATCAAACTGACAAAAATTAAACACAAAGAAAAATTATTAAAAGTAACAAGGAAAAAACAACAAATAACATACAAGGGAACTCCCATAAAGTTAACAGCTGATTTCTCAGCAGAAATTGTACAAGCCAGAAGGGAGTGGCACAATATATTTAAAGTGATGAAAGGGAAGAACCTACAACGAAGATTACTCTCCCTGGAAAGGATCTCATTCAGATTCAATAGAGAAATCAAAAGCTTTACAGAGAAGCAAAAGCTAAGAGAATTCAGCAACACCAGACTAGCTCTACAACAAATACTAAAGGAATTTCTCTAAGTGGGAAACACAAGAGAAGAAAAGGACCTACAAAAACAAAACCAAAACAATTAAGAAAATGGTAATTGAAAATAGGAACATACATATCGATAATTACCTTCAATGTGAATGGATTAAATGCTCCAACCAAAAGACACAGGCTTGCTGAATGGTTAAGAAAACAAGACCCATATATATGCTGTCTACAAGAGACCTACTTCAGACCTAGGGACACATACATACTGAAAGTGAGGGGATGGAAAAAGATTTTCCATGCAAATGGAAATCAAAGGAAAGCTGGAGTAGCAATACTCATATCAGATAAAAATAGACTTTAAAATAAAGACTGTTACAAGAGGCAAGGAAAGACACTACATAATGATCAAGAGATCAATCCAAGAAGAAGATATAACAATTATAAATATATATGCACCCAATATAGGAGCACCTCAATACATAAGGCAAATACCAACAAAAGAGGAAATCAACAGTAACACAATAATAGTGGGGGATTTTAACACCTGACTTACACTAATGGACAGAACATCCAGACATAAAACAAATAAGGAAACACTAGCTTTAAATGACACAGTAAACCAGATACATTTAATTGATATATATATAGGACATTCCACCCGCAAACAGCAGATTATACTTTCTTCTCAAGTGCACATGGAACATTCGCCAGGATAGATCACATCTTGGGTCATAAATCAAGCTTCGGTAAATTTAAGGAAATTGAAATCATATCAAGCATCTTTTCCGACCACAATGAGATGAGATTAGAAATACATTACAGGGAAAAAAGAGTAAGAAACACAAACACATGGAGGCGAAACAAAGTGTTACTAAATAACAAAAAGATCACTGAAGAAATCAAAGAGGATATCAGAAAATACCTAGAGACAAATGACAATGAAAACACCATGATACAAAACCTGTGGGATGCAGCAAAAGCAGTTCTAAGAGGGAAGTTTATAGCAATACAATCCTACCTCAAGAAACAAGAAAAGTCTCAAAGAATCTAACCTTATACCTAAAGGAACTAGAGAAAGAAGAACAAACAAAACCCAAAGTTAGTAGAAGGAAAGAAATCATAAAGATCACAGCAGGAATAAATGAAATAGAAACAAATAACACAATAGGAAAGATCAACAGAGTAAAAGCTTGTTCTTTGAGAAGATAAAGAAATTTGATAAACGTTTAGCCAGACTCATCAAGAAAAAGAGAGAGAGGACTCAAACCAACAAAATTAGAAAAGAAAAAAGAGAAGTTACAACAGACACCGCAGAAATACAAAGCATCATAAGAGATTACTACAAGCAACTCTATGCCAATAAAATGGACAACCTGGAAGAAATGGACAAATTCTTAGAAAGGTATAACCATCTGAGACTGAACAGGAAGAAACAAAATATATGAACAGACCAATCACAAGTAATAAAATTGAAATGGTGATTTAAAATCTTTTAACAGACAGAAGTCCAGGACCAGATGGCATCTTTTACAGAACTAGAACAAAAAATCTTAAAAATATGTATGGAGACACAAAAGACCCCGAATAGCCAAAGCAATCTTGAAGGAAAAAAACAGAGCTGGAGGAATCAGACTCCTTGAATTCAGACTATACTCCAGAGCTACAGTAATCAAGACAATATTGTACTGGCACAAAAACAGAAATGTACATCAATGGAACAGGATAGAAAGCCCAGAGATAAACCCACACACCTATGGTCAACTAACCTATGACAAAGGAGGCAAGGATATACAGTGGAGAAAAGGCAGCCTCTTCAATAAGTGGTGCTGGGAAAACTGGACAGCTACATGTAAACTAATGAAATTAGAACACCCCCTAACACCATACACAAAAAAAAACTCAAAATGGATTAAAGACCTCATTGTAAGACTGGACAGTGTAAAACTCTTAGAGGCAAACATAGGAAGAACACTCTTTGACATAAATCACAGCAAGATCTATTTTGACCCACCTCCTAGAGTAATGGAAATAAAAACAAAAATAAACAAATTGGACCTAATGAAACTTAAAAGCTTTTGCACAGCAAAGGAAACTATAAACCAGACAAAAGACAACCCTCAGAATGGGAGAAAATATTTGCAAACGAATCAATGCACAAAGGATTAATCTCCAAAATATATAAACAGCTCATGCAGCTCAATATTTAAAAACAATCAACTCAGTCCAAAAATGGGTAGAAGACCTGAATAGACATGTCTCCAAAGAAGACATACAGATGGCCAACAGGCACATGAAAAGCTGCTCAACACTAATCATTAGAGAAATGCAAATCAAAACTACAGTGAGGTGTCACCTCACACTGGTTAAAATGGGCATCATCAGAAAATCTAAAAACAGCAAATGCTGGAGAGGGTGTGGAGAAAAGGGAACCTTCTTGCACTGTTGGTGGGAATGTAAATTGATAGAGCCACTATGGAGAACAGTATGGAGGTTCTTTAAAAACTAAAAATAGAATTACCATATGACCCAGCAATCCCAATACTGGGCATATAACCAGAGAAAACCATAATTCAAAAAGACAGGGGCTTCCTTGGTGGCGCAGTAGATGAGAGTCTGCCTGCCGATGTAGGGGACACGGGTTCGTGCCCCGGTCCGGGAAGATTCCCACATGCCGCGGAGTGGCTGGGCCCGTGAGCCATGGCTGCTGAGCCTGCGCATCTGGAGCCTGTGCTCCGCAATGGGAGAGGCCACAGCAATGAGAGGCCCGCATAACGCAAAACAAAACAAAACAAACAAACAAAAAAACACATGCACCTTAATGTTCATTGCAGCATTATTTACAATAGCCAGGTCATGGAAGCAACCTAAATGCCCATTGACAGACAAATGGATAAAGAAGATGTGGTACATATATACAATGGAATATTACTCAGCCATAAAAAGGAACGAAGTTGGGTCATTTGTAGAGACATGGATGGACCTAGAGACTATCATATGGAGTGAGGTAAGTCAGAAAGAGAAAAACAAACATCGTATGTTAATGCATATATGTGGAATCTTGAAAAATGGTACAGACGAACTGGTTTGCAAGGCAGAAATAGAGACACAGATGTAGAGATCAAACGTATGGACACCAAGGGGGGAAGAGGGGGGGTGGCGGGGTTGGATGAATTGGGAGATTGGGATTGACATGTATACACTAATATGTATAAAATAGATAACTAATAAGAACCTGCTGTATAAAAATAAATTAAATTCAAAAAAATAAATTAAAAAAGAAAGTTAAAAAAATAAAATAAAACAGCTGAAAGAATTAGAGGCTATTAAAAAGGTAATTTTAAGTGACCTTAAACAATTACTGTTTATACCAATGAGGATGACAACAGCCAGGGGAGAGTGAGTTTAACTTAGGGACTCTAATTGCAAAGGAGGGTTTGGTTAGAAAGAGACTATGAAGGAGACAAATTGTCAGTCTACTGTGTGAGCAGGTTAGGGGGATGCATGTATGCTTGTATTGAGTTCTGGGGTAGAGGTTGAAGAAAACAAAGTCAGCAATCTTGCATGCAATAGCTGCAACAGTGCAGAGAAAATCAAAGAGCAACAATATGCAGTTCTCAAAAAAATAAAATAAAATAAAATAAACAAAAAAAATTAACAATATGTAGTTCTCCCTAGTAAAAAGTGGATAGGGGTTCGAGAGCATTAGAAAATGACCTTGGGGCTTCCCTGGTGGCGCAGTGGTTGAGAGTCTGCCTGCCGATGCAGGGGACATGGGTTCGTGCCCCGGTGCGGGAAGATCCCACATGCCGTGGAGCGGCTGGGAACCATGGCCACTGAGCCTGCGCGTCCAGAGCCTGTGCTCTGCAACGGGAGGCCACAACAGTGAGAGGCCCAAGTACCACCAAAAAAAAAAAAAAAAGAAAAAAAAAAAAGAAAATGACCTTGGAGATGAGTGCTCAAAATGCAACTTAATACCTTCTCTCTGAAAAACCACATGCAAATAATTTGAAGACAAAGTAAAAGCATCCCTCCCATATGCTTGAATCCTTAATTACTGAGTCAAGTGGAGGTGTGTATGAACCTTAGATTTAGACTTCAATTCTAAGAAAAGATTCAAAGTGACAATATTTTATTAATCAATACCTGAATAATAAAATAGCTATTATTTATCACTGGCCTACCAGGTGCCTGGCAATGTTTCAGATGACATGACCAGTGAACAAAGTTCTCATCTTTATAATGAGGGTTGAAGAAATAAGCAACATTCCTAGGGTCACATGCTTAAAAAAGGGGCAGAAATTTGAACCCAGCTGTGGCTTCAAAATTCAAGCTCTTTCCCATTATTTGGCAAACAGAGTAAGGCTTACTTTGATATTCCAGAGCTGCCTATCCATGTTCCTTAATGTGCAAAATGGTAATGCAGTGTAAACAACCCAGCAACTCTGCAGCAACTCAGAGTCCAGAGCCCTAGATGCCTACAAAGGCTGTTTTCAAGCCCCAGTGTTTGTAGCAGATAATAAAAGAGAAATCACACAAATGGCAGTTAAAAATCAAGTTAAATTTGGGCTTCTGACTATGATATATTTCACCATTTTGAATCTCCAAACCTTTTCCCTAGAGCTATAATTAAAAGAGTACAGGGGTAGACAGTCCAAACCTATTTTTGAGATCTATGATTTTTATTTATAGTTAGAAATTTGATTGCAATGATTTAATTTTCCTTAAAGAAATGAGTTCAAATTCTAATTCACAAAGGAAATGCTTGAACTGTAGCCTTGACTTCCAAAGACATGACAAAGAAAACTTTCTGCCCGAGAGCTACAAACAATTCTCCAAGCACTTTTCAAACTCTTCATTTAATTAACAGGGATGACTTCTTCCCCATAAAGAGACAGAAATGGTACCATTTCCCGTCTGTGTTTCTCTACACAGCTGGATACCCTGGGGCTTGAGCTCAGGACTTCAAAAGCAGGCCAGTGTTTATAACCTCCAAGGCCTGCCGGGTTGATTAGCAGGAGAAATGAGGTTACAAGAACATCTCTAAAGGGCCAAGCCATGTGAGCGGAACTGTCAATGTTCAGAAAATGTGGAATCAGAAAGTCTGAACACTTCCTGTGTTAAGGGAACAAACATCACATCAAATTTTTCTGTTAGAAAATGACTTATCATATTAATGAACTGTGGGAAATGGCTTTACTTAATACGAAGATAAATGGGATATTTGTTCATCTATCTTCTCTATTTCTTTCTGAGTATTTCTATGTCTCTTTAATTAATCCTATTTCTTCATCTTCTTACTATTTCTCTTATAAGACTATAGTAATTTTCTTTTTCAAGAATTTTTCATTCCTAGTTTCCACAGTTCTTAATTTTTACTACCTCTTTGCTAGAAGCCCTATTTGTGCATTATTTCTATCTTTCTAAATTTTCTGTCCTTTCTTCCTTGCCTTCCTTGCCAATAATGGGAATTGGGGACTAAACAGACATAGGAAAGATATGTCCCTGGAATTAAAAAAAAAATCCACCACCACATCACCCCCACCCTCACCCACCCCAACAAAGTGATTTCTGTTCCCAAGTTCTTCCTGAAACTCTCTCAAGGACTTTGAGGCCAGAACAAAGTGTGGCACACTAGGATTAAAATACACCACAACAAAAGTATTTAAGAAGGCTGATTTGCCTGGCAAAATGTTGATAGCTGGTAAACTAAGGATCTGGAACTCCGGAGACTCCTGCACACAGTTTGACCAGGTAGTTGGGCCACATCAAATGTACCAAAGACAGGCTTTGTTCCCTGTTAGTCCTCCCCTCTGACCAAATTCACTACCTCATTCTTTATTCAAAAGCTGTTACTCTAAGTGGATGGGCTAGATCACATTACACAAATCATGGTTATTTAAGTTGTTTGGTTGTTTGAAACTATATACACAAACATACGTGTACACACACACAGACACAGACACACACACACACACACACACACACCAAAGAATTCCAGAAAAAAAACTGCCAGTGAAATGGTGTTTGTTGGATTATGTGGACTTCGTCTAACTTGCAGATAAACGGGACACTAGTTCAGCAACTTTTTAAAAAATCTAGTTTATATTTATTAACTTCTGGAACTCAAATGGAATTCCAGGAAGCATGGAATCATTAGAGTACATACGAGACTTTAACAGAAAAGAAATATATCCGTTTTTGACAAAACGCCAAATACACAAAACTGAATAACCTACAGCAAAAATATGGTAAGGGTAAGGAAGAGCATATCTTTAAAATATTTTCTCAGAAACTTTCATTCTGGTTCACCCTCTCTCTCCTTTTCTGCTGTGATTGCTTTTAAGCATACAGGGAGACCCGCTCCATCATCACCTTTTTGAACCATGTAAGATTTTTAGGAGTAAAAACATGAATGTGGACTAAAATCTGTGCTCCCATTGGATTCTAATTTGCACTTCAAATCTCTTTGGTACAGTTTTATGTATTTGAAACTTTTTGTTGTTATTTTAATGTTGAAACTTAAATTTTTATTGATCAATTTGTGTGGTAGGTCTAGATGTTAGTCATGTGCCATCCTCAGTTATTAAAAAGATGTTAATGTAGCTCTTCAGCGATAGACTCCATTCAGTTCCACAGTATCAGCATTGAACTTCTGAAATTCATTTCAAAACTGGAATGAGCCACATACTATAAAGTGAATGACATAACCATACAAATTTTGAGTGAATAAACTATAAAACTATTGAGATTCCCACATCCCTGAATTTCACATATAATTTCTAACATAGACTTTGATTTTAAGCTCAAGTATGCCCATGATTTTCAAATATCTATTTCATTTTTAAAAGTCAGTTAAAATTTCAGATGTTAAATCCTATGTTGAGAATTCTCATTAAATTCCAAAAGTTATGCAAATTATACATTAATTCATTTTATAAAATGAATGAATCTTATCTCTTTCAAAAAAAGTCCTTACCTTACTGAAAACAATTACATACTTCTGTGTTTCTATTATTGTTGCATCTGTTAAGGATTTTACTATAGGGGAGACCTTCAAGATGCAGAAGAATAAAACGTGGAGATCATCTTCCTCCCCATAAATACATCAGAAATACATCTACATGTGGAACAACTCCTACAAAACACTTACTGAACGTGGCAGAAGACCTCAGATTTCCCAAAAGGCAAGAAACTCCCCACGTACCTGTGTAGGGCAAAAGAAAAAAGAAAAAACAGAGACAAAAGAATAGGGACAGCACCTGCACCTTAGGGAGGGAGCTGTGAAGGAGGAAAAGTTTCCACACACTAGGAAGCCCCTTCACTGACGGAGACTGGGGGTGGTGGGAGGGAAACTTTGGAGCCATGGAGGAGAGCACAGCAACAGGGGTGCAGAGGGCAAAGTGGAGAGATTCCTGCAGAGAGGATCAGTGCCAACCAGCACTCACCAGCCCGAGAGGCTTGTCTGCTTACCTGCTGGGGTGGGTGGGGGCTGGGAGCTGAGGCTCCGGCTTCAGAGGTCAGATCCCAGGGAGAGGACTGGGGTTGACTGCATGAACATAGCCTGAATGGGGCTAGTGCCCCACAGCTAGCCAGAAGGGAGTATGGGAAAAAGTCTGGACCTGCTGAAGAGGCAAGAGACCATTGTTTCAGGGTGGGCAAGGAGAGGGGATTCAGAGAACCACCTAAACGAGTTCCAGAGACAGGCGCAAGCCAAGGCTATCAGCACAGACCCCAGAGATGGGCATAAAATGCTAAGGCTGCTACTGCAGCCACCAAGAATCCTGTGGGAAAGCACAGGTTACTATCCACACCTCCCCTCCCAGGAGCCTGTGCAGACCACCACTGCCAGCGTCCTGTGATTCAGGGACAACTTCCCTAGGAGAACACGGAACACCTCAGGTTGTTGCAATGTCACATTGGCCTCTGCTGCCGCAGGGTTGCCCCGCATTCTGTACCCCTCCCTCCCTCAGACCTGAGTGAGTCAGAGCCCCCTAATCAGCTGCTACTTTAACCCCATCCTGTCTGAGTGGAGAACAGATGCCCTCAGGTGACCTGCATGCAGAGTCGGAGCCAAATCCAAAGCTGAACCACAAGAGCTGTGTGAACAAAGAAAAGCAAAGGAAATTTCTCCCATCCCAGCACCCTCAGGAGCAGTGGATTAAATTTCCACAGTCAAGTTGATGTACCCTGCATCTGTGGAATACCTGAATAGACAACAAATCATCCCAAAATTGAGGCAGTAGGCTTTGGGAGCAAGGATATATATATTATTTTCCTTTTTCTCTTTTTGTGAGTGTGTATGTGTACGCTTCTTTGTGTGATTTTGTTGCTATAGCCTTGCTTTTACCATTTGTCGTAGGGTTCTGTCTGTCCTTTTTTTTTTTTAAGTAAAGTTTTTAGCGCTTGTTATCATGGGTGGATTTGTTTTTTGGTTTGGTTCGTCTCTTCTTTCTTGCTTTCTTGTTTTTTTTCATTACTGTTTAGTTTTCTTTTTATTTTTAATAAATACTTTTTACTTTTTATTTTAATAACTTTATTTATTTATTTATTTATTTTTTTCCCTCCCTTTTCTTCTGAGCTGTGTGGCTCACAGGGTCTTTGTGCTCTGGCTGGGTGTCAGGCCTGTGCCTCTGAGGTGGGAGAGCCAAGTTCAGGACATTGGTCCACCAGAGACCTCCCAGCTCCACATAATATCAAATGGCAAAAGCTCTCCCAGAGACCTCCAACTCAACATTAACACCCAGCTCGATGAAACAACCAGCAAGCTACAGTGCTGGACACCCTATGCCAAACAACTAGCAAGACAGGAACACAACTCCACCCATTAGCAGGGAGCCTGCCTAAAACCAAAACAAGGTCACAGACACCCCAAAACACACCACCAGATGCAGTCCTGCCCACCAAAAGATAAGATCCAGCCTCATCCACCAGAGCACAGGCACCAGACCCCTCCACAAGGAAGCCTACAAAACTCACTGAACCACCCTTAGCCACTGGTGGCAGACCCCCAAAACAATGGGAACTACGAACCTGTAGCCTGCCAAATGACACACCAAACACAGTAAGTTAGGCAAAATGAGAAGACAGAGAAACAGACAGTAGATGAAGGAGCAAGGTAAAAACCCACCAGACCAAACAAATGAAGAGGAAATGGGCAGTCTCCTGAAAAAAAATTCAGAGTAATTATACTAAACATGATCCAAAATCTTGGAAATAGAACGGAAAAATACAAGAAACATTTAACAAGGACCTAGAAGAACTAAAGAGCCAACTAACAATTATGAACAACCCAATAAATGAAATTCAAAATTCTCTAGAAGGAATCAATGGCAGAATAACTGAGGGAGAAGAACAGATAAGTGACCTGGAAGATAAAATAGTGGAAATAACTACCACAGAGCAGAATAAAGAAAAAAGAATGAAAAGAATTGAGCACAGTCTCAGAGACCTCTGGGACAACATTAAATGCAACAACATTCGAATTATAAGGGGTCCAGAAGAAGAAGAGAAAAAGAAAGGGACTGAGAAAATATTTGAAAATATTATAGACAAAAACTTCCCTAATATGGGAAAGTAAACAGACAATCAAGTCCAGGAAGCACAGAGAGTCCCACACAGAATAAATCCAAGGAGAAACACGGCAAGATACATATAAATCAAACTATCAAAAATTAAATACAAAGAAAAATATTAAAAGCAACAAGGGAAAAACAAAAACAACATACAAGGGAATCCCCATAAGGTTAACAGCTGATCTTTCAGCAGAAACTCTGCAAGCCAGAAGGGAGTGGCAGGACATATTTAAAGTGAGGAAAGGGAAAAACCTACATCCAAGATTACTCTACCCAGCAAGGATCTCATTCAGATTCGACAGAGAAATTAAAACCTATACAGACAAGCAAAAGCTAAGAGAATTCAGCACCACCAAACAAGCTTTACAACAAATGCTAAAGGAACTTCTCTAGGCAGGAAATACAAGAGAAGGAAAAGACCTACAATAACAAACCCAAAACAATTAAGAAAATCATAATAGGACCATACATATCAATAATTACCTTAAATGTAAATGGATTAAATGCTCAAACCATAAGACATAGACTGGCTGAATGGATACAAAACCAAGACCTGTATATATGCTGTCAATAAGAGACCCACTTCAGTCCTAGGGACACATACAGACTGAAAGTGAGAGGATGGAAAAAGATATTCCATGCAAATGGAAATCAGAGAAAGCTGGAGTAGCAATTCTCATATCAGACAAAATAGGCTTTAAAATAAAGAATATTACAGGAGACAGAGAAGGACAGTACATAATGATCAATGGATCAATCCAAGAAGAAGATATAACAACTGTAAATATTTATGCACCCAATATAGGAGCACCTCAATATATAAGGCAAGTGCTAACAGCCATAAAAGGGGAAATCGACAGTAACACAATCATAGTAGGGGACTTTTAACACCCCACTTTCACGAATGGACAGATCATCCAAAATGAAAATAAATAAGGAAACACAAGCTTTAATGCACTTAATTGATATTTATAGGACATTCCATCCAAAAACAACAGAATACACTTTTTTCGCAAGTGCTCAAGGAACATTCTCCAGGATAGATTATATCTTGGGTCACAAATCAAGCCTTGGTAAATTTAAGAAAATTGAAATCATATCAAGTATCTTTTCTGACCACAACACTATGAGGCTAGATATTAATTACAGGAAAAAATCTGTAAAAATACAAACACATGGAGGCTAAACAATACACTACTTAATAACCAAGAGATCACTGAAGAAATCAAAGAGGAAATCAAAAAATACATAGACACAAATGACAATGAAAACATGATGCCCCAATACCTATGGGATGCAGCAAGGCAGTTCCAAGAGGGAAGTTTATAGCAATACAATCCTACCTCAGGAAACAAGAAACATCTCAAATAAACAACCTAACCTTACACCTAAAGCAATTAGAGAAAGAAGAACAAAAAGCCCCAAAGTTAGATGGAGGAAAAAAATCATAAAGATTAGATCAGAAATAAATGAAACAGAAATGAAGGAAACAATAGCAAAAATCAATAAAACTAAAAGCTGTTTCTTTGAGAAGATAAACAAAATTGATAAACCATTAGCCAGACTCACCAAGAAAAATGGGAGAAGACTCAAATCAATAGAATTAGAAATGAAAGAGAAGAAGTAACAACTGACACTGCAGAAATACAAAGGATCATGAGAGATTACTACAAGCAAATATATGCCAATAAAATGGACAACCTGGTAGAAATGGACAAATTCTTAGAAAAGCACAACCTCCCGAGAGTGAACCAGGGAGAAATAGAAAATATAAACAGACCAAACAAAAGTACTAAATTGAGACTGTGATTAATAACCTTCCAACAAACAAAAGCTAAGGACAAGGCTTCACAGGCGAATTCTATCAAACATTTAGAGAAGAGCTAATACCTATCCTTCTCAAACTCTTTGAAAATATAGCAGAGGGAGGAAAACTCCCAAACTCATTCTATGAGGCCACCATAACCCTGATACCAAAAGCATACAAAGATGTAATAAAGAAAGAAAACTACAGGCCAATATCACTGATGAACATAGATGCAAAAATCCTCAACAAAATACTAGGAAACAGAATCCAACAACACATTAAAAGGATCATACACCATGATCAAGTGGGATTTATATTAGGAATGCAAGGATTCTTCAATATATGCAAATCAATCAGTGTGATACACCATATTAACAAACTGAAGGATAAAAACCATATGATCATCTCAATAGATGAAGAAAAAACTCTCAATAAAATTCAACAGCCATTTATGATAAAAATACTCCAGAAAGTAGGTATAGAGGGAACTTACCTCAACATAATAAAGGCCATATATGACAAACCCACAGCCAACATCATTCTCAATGGTGAAACACTGAAATTATTTCCACTAATATCAGGAACAAGACAAGGTTGCCCACTCTCACAACTCTTATTCAACATACTTTTGGAAGTTTTAGCCATGGCAATCAGAGAAGAAGAAGAAACAAAAGGAGTCCAAATTGGAAAAGAAGTAAAGCTGTGACTGTTTGCAGATCACATGATACTATACATAAAGAATCCTAAAGATGCTACCAGGAAATGACTAGAGCTAATCAATGAACGTGGTAAAGTAGCAGGATGCAAAACTGATGCACAGAAATCTCTTGCATTTCTATATACTAATCATGAAAAATCTGAAAGAGAAATTAAGGAAACACTCCCATTTACCATTGCAACAAAAAGAAAAAAAATACCTAGGAATAAACCTACCTAAGGAGACAAAAGACCTGTATGCAGAAAACTATAAGTCACTGATGAAAGAAATTAAAGATGATACAAACAGGTGGAGAGTAATACCATATTCTTGGATAGGAAGAATCAACATTGTGAAAATGACTATGTTACCCAAAGCAATCTACATATTCAGTGCAATCCTTATCAAACTACCAATGGCATTTTTCACAGAACTGGGACAAAAAATTTCACACTTTGTATGGAAGCACAAAAGACCCCGAATAGCCAAAGCAATCTTGAGAAAGAAAAATGGAGCTGGAGGAATCAGGCTCCCTGACTTCAGACTATACTACAAAGCTACAGTAATGAAGAGAGTATGGTACTGGAACAAAAACAGAAATATAGGTCAATGGAACAGGATAGAAACTCCAGAGAAAAACCCACACACATAAGGTCACCTTATTTTTGATAAAGGAGGCAAGTGGAGAAAAGACAGCCTCTTCAATAAGTGGTGCTGGGAAAACTGGACAGCTACATGTAAAAGTATGAAATTAGAACAATCCCTAACACCACACACAAAAATAAACTCAAAATGGGTTAAAGACCTAAATGTAAGGCCAGACACTATCAAACTCTTAGAGGAAAACATAGGCAGAACACTATACGACATAAATCATAGCAAGATCCTTTTTGACCCATCTCCTAGAGAAATGGAAATAAAAACACAAATAAACAAATGGGACCTAATGAAACTTAAAAGCTTTTGCACAGCAAAGGATACCATAAACAAGACCAAAAGACAACCCTCAGAATGGGAGAAAATATTTGCAAATGAAGCAACTGACAAAGGATTAATTTCCAAAATTTATAAGCAACTCATGCAGCTCAATAACAAAAAAAACAAACAACCCAATCCAAAAATGGGCAGAAGAACTAAATAGACATTTCTCCAAAGAAGATATACAGATTGCTAACAAACACATGAAAGAATGCTCAACCTCATTAATCATTAGAGAAATGCAAATCAAAACTACAATGAGATATCATCTCACACCGGTCAGATTGGCCATCATCAAAAACTCTAGAAACAATAAATGCTGGAGAGGGTGTGGAGAAAATGGAACCCTCTTGCACTGCTGGTGGGAATGTAAATTGATACAGCCGCTATGGAGAACAGTATGGAGGTTCCTTAAAAAACTACATAGAACTACCATACGACCCAGCAATCCCACTACTGGGCATATACCCTGAGAAAACCATAATTCAGAAAGACTCATGTACCAAAATGTTCATTGCAGCTCTATTTACAATAGCCAGGACATGGAAGCAACCTAAGTGTCCATCAACAGATGAATGGATAAAGAAGATGTGGCACATATATACAATGGAATATTACTCAGCCATAAAAAGGAATGAAACTGAGTTATTTATAATGAGGTGGATGGACCTGGAGTCTGTCATACAGAGTGAAGTAAGTCAGAAGGAGAAAAACAAATACCGTATGCTAACACATATATATGGACTCTAAGGGAAAAAAATGTCATGAAGAGATTAGTGGTAGGACGGGAATAAAACACAGACTTACTCGAGCATGGACTTGAGGATATGGAGAGGGGGAAGGGTGGGCTGAGACGAAGTAAGAGAGTGGCAGGGACATATACACACTATCAAATGTAAATTAGATAGCTAGTGGGAAGCTGCTGCATAGCACAGGGAGATCACCTCTGTGCTTTGTGACCACCTAGAGGGGTGGGATAGGGAGGGTGGGAGAGAGGGTGATACAAGAGGGAAGAGATATGGGAACATATGTATATGTATAACTGATTCAGTTTGTTGTAAAGGAAAAACTAACACACTATTGTAAAACAATTATACTCCAATAAAGATGTTAAAAAAAAAAACAAAGAACATACAATGGAGAAAAGACAGCCTCTTCAATAACTGGTTAACTGGTGCTGGGAAAACTGGACAGCTACATGTAGAAGAATGAAATTAGAACACTCCCTAACACCATACACAAAAATAAACTCAAAATGGATTAAAGATCTAAATGTATGGCCAGACACTATCAAACTCTTAGAGGAAAACATAGGCAGAACACTATGACATAAATCACAGCAAGATCCTTTTTGACCCCACCTTGTAGAGAAATGGAAATAAAACTATAAATAAACAAATGGGACCTAATGAAACTTCAAAGTTTTTTGCACAGCAAAGTAAACCATAAACAAGATGAAAAGACAGCCCTCAGAATGGGAGAAAATATTTGCAAATGAAGCAACTGACAAAGGATTAACCTCCAAAATTTACAAGCTGCTCATGCAGCTCAATATCAAAAAAACAAACAAACAAATCTAAAAATGGGCAGAAGACCTATATAGACATTTCTCCAAAGAAGATATACAGATTGCCAACAAACAGAGGAAAGTGTGCTCAACATCACTAATCATTAGAGAAATGCAAATCAAAACTACATGAGGTATCATCTCACACTGGTCAGAGTGGCTATCATCAAAAAATCTACAAACAATAAATACTGGAGAGGGTGTGGAGAAAAGGGAACCCTCTTGCACTGCTGGTGGGAATGTAAATTGATACAGCCACTATAGAGAACAGTCCGGAGGTTTCTGAAAAAACTAAAAATAGAACTACCATATGACTGAGCAATGCCACTACTGGGCATATACCCTGAGAAAACAATAATGCAAAGAGTCATGTACCAAAATGTTCATTGCAGCTCTATTTACAATAGCCAGGACATGGAAGCAATGTAAGTGTCCATCAACAGATGAATGGATAAAGAAGATGTGGCACATATATACAATGGAATAGTACTCAGCCATAAAAAGAAACGAAATTGAGTTATTTGTAGTGAGGTGGATGGACCTAGAGTCTGTCATACAGAGTGAAGTAAGTCAGAAAGAGAAAAACAAATACCATATGCTAACACATATATATGGAATCTAAGAAAAAAAAGGTCATGAAGAACCTAGGCGCAAGATGGGAATAAAGACACAGACCTACTACAGAATGGACTTGAGGACACAGGGAGGGGGGAAGGGTAACCGGGGACAAAGTGAGAGAGCGGCATGGACATATATCCACTACCAAACGTAAAATAGATAGCTAGTGGGAAGCAGCCGCATAGCACAGGGAGATAAGCTCAGTGCTTTGTGACAACCTAGAGGGGTGGGATAGGGAGGGTGGGAGGGAGGGAGACGCAAGAGGGAAGAGATATGGGAACATATGTATATGCATAACTGATTCACTTTGTTATAAAGCAGAAACTAACACACCATTGTAAAGCAATTATACTCCAATAAAGATGTTAAAAAATAAATAAAATAAAATAGAAACAAAAAAAACAATGGTTTAATTTTCAGTATGGGTTAATATATGATCAAAAACCACGGCTGACTACAAAGCTTTTTCCAAAGAATTGCAAAAAATGTGAGCCTTTTTCATTTTCAGGGATTTGATAAGAAAAAAATTGACTTTTCCAAGAATCATCATTTCCTTTCACCAAAATATATCTCCTACCTACAAAAGGCAAAAGAGCATGTTAACTCTTTTTTGTATGTCAGGGTTCGATACAAAAGTGAAAAGAATTTTAATTAGAAAATTTCATGTTTCCATGTTCTAAAGAATTAATTTATTTTCTACTATGAAAGCAAATGGAGAGAGAAACTGAATACTATATGCTCTTATACAATATTTCACTTTCTATCTCACTGAGAATAAAATGCATAATCCTTACTATGGCCTAAAAGACCTTATGTAATCTGTCCTCACTCCCACCCCAGTATCCAACCTTGCCTCCAACCACTCTCCCCCTGTTCCCTCTTCTCCTACCAATCATTCTCCATATTATTCCTTCCATATCAAAACACACCCTGCCTCAGACCCTTTGCACTTACTGGGCCCTATGCCTGAAATGCTCTCCCCCAGAGAGGAATATGGCTTAATCTGTCAGTTCATTCAGTTCTCTGCTCAGCATTACTTCAGAGAAGTCAATTATCCTATCTAAAATCTCTCATCTTTTACCCTACTGCTCTGTATTCTCTTGTCCTGTACAAAGTAGGTGCTCAAATATTTGAAATGTCTGAATGAGTGCTGCAATAAAACCCTGATGTCAAAGATTAAACAACTCCTCCCAAGTATCAGGGATATCTTCATGACAACACTTAATCGGGGTCTGGAAGGATGAGTAGAAATCCACTAAGTCGAAAACAGCATGCACTTGTGCAAAATGGCCAGTGGTTCAGGAAACTGAGGTAAAAAGTAAAATGGAGTGAACAGTTAGTGATGTGACTTTGTCTGCCTTGAAAATGAATTCAGTCACTGGGGAGCAAAGTGGGGGTTTAACCCTGGAGAAAAGCTGATATGGAACAAGATCAGCTCTTTTGAACGACCTCACAGATCAAAGCATGGAGGACAGATTTGGGGCAAATAAGAACAGAGTCCAGGAGACAGTTTAGTAGGCTACGTAATGATTTGAGACATGATGGGGGTTTGAACTTAGGCAGTATAACATGGGATGTTAAGAAGAGGATGACTTTTGCTCATAAAAATCTTCAGCAGTGATGACTATTCTATATAAATAACATGTCAAAATATAATTTTAGAATATATTCTTCCTTTACATTAGTAAAATTTGTTGAGCAGATGCAATATGAAAAAAAAGAGAAATAAATACTGAAAAAAATATCTAGTTCACTGGATAATTTACTGCATTCTCTAAGAGACAGCAATGAATTGTGATGGTCTCACCAGGTGCTGCTACACCTTGAAATTGCAACTACTGAAATACACACTAAAAATTGTTTCTAGGGCTTTTGGATTCCCATGAGACAAATGCATTTGAAAAGGCTTGCAGGTTATACATGGAAAATAATTGTAAGCAGTATACAGGGAACCTGATGAATAGGAAATGCTGTTCACAGCAAGATTAATACACAGTATTAAACTTAAATCAATAAAATTCTCTCTGGACTCAAGCACTATCTGGTCCTCACTTGGGTGGTAAAACTGAATGATGAAACAAACCATTCCATCACTTTACCAGATAGTGATAGAGGATTATAGCCCAAAGATGGAATTTTTTAAATATTAGAGACTTTTTCTCATGCTCAAAATAGCTTCAGATCAGATAAGATTGTACTCAAATACACCATTCTGTATAAAGGAAAGCAAACGGATCCATTTGGGGGGCCTTATTTTCTAGTATATCAAAATTATTTTTTGTGGATTTAAAAAATGCACTGGGCTTCCCTGGTGGCGCAGTGGTTGAGAATCCGCCTGCCGATGCAGGAGACACGGGTTCGTGCCCTGGTCCGGGAAGATCCCACATGCCGCGGAGCAACTAAGCCCGTGAGCCATGGCCGCTAGGCCTGCGCATCCGGAGCCTGTGCTCCGCAACGGGAGAGGCCACAACAGTGAGAGGCCCGCATACCGAAAAAAACAAACAAACAAAAAAAATGCACTGACCACATTTGCAGGTATTAGTAGATTGTCTCCTAACTCCAAACTCACCTTGTTTTCCCTGCACAAACTACACTTCCATTTTGCCACTTGGCTCACTGTTAGGCACAACCACTCAAGAGTCCTAGAGAACCCTGCCAGGCTAGAGGAGCAGGAAAGGACTTGCAGGGGTCACAGCAGCCAGTGGCATTCCTGGCAGTTTAGCAATGGGTGCCTATTGGCAAGGGTCACCACAAGAGCAGTGGCTCTCAAGTTTCCAGGGCAAGCAGTTCTCATCAAACTCCTTCATCTTCACAGTGGTGAGTAGTGTAGTCCACGGGCAACCACACCTTTCCTTCAGAGGTCTGAAACTCAGCCCTGCTGGACCTTCTTCTCAGTTCTTTCCTTGTTGACTTGTCCCTTAGCTCTCAGGGGAGTGACCACTCTCTACAGATGCTACCTCTGTAGAGTTAGGTGTTTTCTTTGATCTTTTTTAGTAGTTAAGGACCTTTTATCTCATAAAAATTCTTTATATCACATTTTCCCTGCTCAAATGACTGGTGTGTTTCTGGCTCCTGATTGGACCCTGACAAACACTATGTGTTTGTCAATATGCCAAGTAAATATTTACCATCTCCTTCAATATTACCAGTAGCTAGAAAACTAAAAGACAAAGTCAGACAAGCTATCTGAGAAATATGAATATGCATACTCATTAATCCAGGAACCCACTTATAGGAAGTTATCCTACAAAAATAATTGGATAAGTGCCCCAGAAATAATACATAAGAATGTTTATATCAAAGTTGAAAGGAACAGAAACAGATTGAAACTAGTTTAAATTAAAAAGGAGACTTATAGAAGGACACCTAAATGTCACAAATGCCAAGCGTTACAAATGACTAGAGCTGGGCAGGATTCATGCACACTGAAACTACTAACTCAAAAGTTGTCAGAACCAAGGCAGTGGGTTTCTCTATTTGTCTCACAAGAGCCACATCAACCATTCCCACAAGCTGTGCTCCAGGCCCCTTCTTGTTGTTCTCCTTTTCCTTCTTTCCATATCACTCCAATATGCTATACAGCTCATTTAAAATGCTGATTGTTTACTGTCCCTTGCCTCTAGTACAGGAGTCTCCAACCCTGGTACCATCCGTGGCCTGTTAGCAACCAGGTTTCACAGCAGGAGGTGAGTGGAAGGAGAGCAAGCGAAGTTTCATCTGTATTTGCAGCCACTCCCCATCGTTCACATTACTGCCTGAGCTCTGCCTCCTGTCAGATCAACGACAGCATTAGATTCTCATAGGGGCGTGAACCCTACTGTGAACTGTGCATTCAAGGGATCTAGGTTGTGCGCTCCTTATGAGAAACTAACACCTGATGATCTGAGGTGGAGCTGAGGCAGTGATGCTAGCACTGGGGAGAGGCTTCAAATACAGATTATCATTAGTAGAGAGGTTGACTGCACAGAGACCATAATAAATCAACTGCTTGCAGACTCATAACAAAACC
This sequence comes from Kogia breviceps, assembly GCF_026419965.1. NCBI lineage: Eukaryota > Metazoa > Chordata > Mammalia > Artiodactyla > Physeteridae > Kogia > Kogia breviceps. The sequence continues at coordinate 54,624,266 of NC_081312.1, forward strand.
CTATCAGTTGCAAAAATCCTCAACAAAATACTAGCAAAAAGAATCCAACAACATATTAAAAGGATCATACATTATAATCAAGGGGGATTTACCCAAGGGATAGAAGGAATTCTCAATATATGCAAAACAGTCAATGTAATACATCATATTAACAAATTGAAGGAGAAAAACCATATGATCATTTAAATAGATGCTGGAAAAGCTTTTGACAAAATTCAACACCCATTTATGATAAAACTTCTCCAGAAAGTGGGCATAGAGGGAACCAACCTCAATATAATAAAGGCCATATACAACAAACCCACAGCAAACATCATTCTCAATGGTGAAAAACTGAAAACACTTCCTCTAAGATCAGGAACAAGATAAGGATGTCCACTCTCACCACTATTATTCAACATAGTTTTGGAAGTCTTAACCACGGCAATCAGAGAAGACAAAGAAATAAAAGGAATACAAATTGGAAAAGAAGAAGTAAAACTGTCACTGTTTGCAGATGACATGATATATACATAGATAATCCTAAAGATGCCACCAGAAAACTACTAGAGCTAATCAATGAATTTGGTAAAGTTGCAGGATACAAAATTAATGCACAGAACTCTCTTGCATTCCCATATGCTAACAATGAAAGATCAGACAGAGAAATTAAGGAAACTATCCCATTCACCACTGTAACAAAAAGAATAAAATACCTAGGAATAAATCTACCTAAAGAGGTAAAACACCTGTACTCAGAAAACTATGAGACACTGAGGAAAGAAATCAAAGATGACACAAACAGATGGAAAGATATACCATGTTCTTGGATTAGAGGAATCAATATTGTGAAAATGACTATATTACCCAAAGCAATCTACAGATTCAGTGCAATCCCTATCAAATTACCACTGGTATTTTTTATGGAATTAGAACAAATCATCTTAAAATTTGTATGGAGAGACAAAAGACCCCGAATAGCCAAAGCAGTCTTGATGGAAAAAAACAGAGTTGGAGGAATCAGACTCCCTGACTTCAGACTATACTCCAAAGCTAGAGTAATCAGACAATATGGTACTGGCACAAAAACAGAAATATAGATCAACAGAACAGGATAGAAAGCCCAGAGATAAACCCACGCACCTATGGTCAACTAATCTATGCCAAAGAGGCAAGGATATACAATGGAGAAAAGGCAGTCTCTTCAATAAGTGGTGCTGGGAAAACTGGACAGTTACATGTAAAAGAATGAAATTAGAACACTCCCTAACACCATACACAAAAATAAACTCAAAATGGATTAAAGACCTCAATGTAAGACTGGACACTATAAAACTCTTAGAGGAAAACATAGAAAGAAGACTCTTTGACATAAATCACAGCAAGATCTATTTTGACCCACCTCCTAGAATAATGGAAATAAAAACAAAAATAAACAAATGGGACCTAATGAAACTTCAAAGCTTTTGCACAGCAAAGGAAACCATAAACAAGACGAAAAGACAACCCTCAGAATGGGAGAAAATATTTGCAAATGAATCAATGGACAAAGGATTAATCTCCAAAATATATAAACAGCTCATGCAGCTCAATATTAAAAGAACAAACAACCCAATCCAAAAATGGGCAGAAGACCTAAATAGACATTTCTCCAAAGAAGACATACAGATGGCCAAGAGGTACATGAAAAGCTGTTCAACATCACTAATTATTACAGAAATGCAAATCAAAACTACAATGAAGTATCACCTCACACCGGTTACAATGGGCATCATTAGAAAATCTATAAACAACAAATGCTGGAGAGGGTGTGGAGAAAAGGGAACCCTCTTGCACTGTTGGTGGGAATGTAAATTGATACAGCCACTATGGAGAACATGAAGGTTTCTTAAAAAACTAAAAATAGAATTACCATATGACTCAGCAATCCCACTACTGGGCATATACCCAGAGAAAACCATAGTTTAAAAAGACACATGCACCCTAATGATCATTGCAGCACTATTTACAATAGCCAGGTCATGGAAGCAACCTAAATGCCTGTCAACAGACAAATGAATAAAGAAGATGTGGTACTTATATACAATGGAATATTACTCAGCCATAAAAAGGAATGAAATTGGGACATTTGTAGAGACGTGGATGGACCTAGAGACTCTCATACAGAGTGAAGTAAGTCAGAAAGAGAAAAACAAATACCATATATTAATGCATATATGTGGAATCTAGAAAAATGGTACAGATGAACCAGTTTGCAAGGCAGAAATAGAGACACAGATGTAGAGAACAAACATATGGACACCAAGCAGGGAAAGCAGGGGGTGGGGTGGGGAGGTGGGATGAATTGGGAGATTGGCATTGATATGTATACACTAATATGTATTAAATAGATAACTAATAAGAACCTGCTGTATAAAAAGTGATAAAATAAATTAAAACTTTTTTAAAAGCCATATCAGTGAGTGGCAAGTGACAATTAAGCCACATCTGGTGGCAGATTTTATAGTGGCAAGTGAGTTGATGTACTTCAATTGTACAGCTGCATCTGGTGGCAAGCTTAAATCAGAATCCAACACTTATTTTAGTCCATGCATGGCCCACCCCTTATTTTATTTACCACCTCCATCCGTGCCTCTTTCCCACATTGCACACTTGTCTCTGCCACAGTTTTGGTAAGCTCGCAAGCTAACCCTAGCCAAACTGAATAAAAAACAAACGTCACTGGAGAGCTTCTTTGAAAAGAGGGAAGACCCAATGATGAGACAGCAGAAGACTCTAAGACTGCCAACAAAAACAAAGCTGCGTTTAAAAGAAAATACCAAGAGTCCTACTTAAATTACGGGTTCATTGCGACAGGTGATTCACATTCTCCAAGCCTGCTTTGTATAATATATAGCGATCGGTTATCCAACAAAGCAATGAAACCTTCAAAACTGCTTTGCCACATGGAGACCAAGCACCCTGCACTAAAAGACAAGACTTTGGAGTTGTTTTTTTTTTTTTGGCAGTACGCAGGCCTCTCACCGCTGTGGCCTCTCCCGCTGCAAAGCGCAGGCCCCGGATGCACAGGCTCCGCGGCATGTGGGATCTTCCAGGACCGGGGCACGAACCCGCGTCCCCTGCATCGGCAGGCGGACTCTCAACCACTGCGCCACCAGGGAAGCCCCAACACTTTGGAATTTTTAAAAAGAAAAAAAGTGAACACGAAGTACAGAAGCAATTATTGAAGGCCCACCACTTCATCAAATGTGTCTGCACTGAGAGCATCGTTCATAGTAGCTAACCACATTGCTAAAAATGAAGCCCTTTACTATTGGTGAAGAGTTGATTCTGCCTGCTGCTAAGGACATTTGTTGTGGACTTTTAGGAGAGGCTGCAGTTCAAAAGGTGGTAGGTGTTCCTCTTTCAGCTAGCACCATAATTAGACGAACTGATGAAACAGCAGAGGATTTTTTTTTTATCATGTCACTTCTCCCTTTATGGTGCTCAATTTTATTTATTTATTTATTTATTTTCACACCGACACAGTGTATTTTATTTTTACAAGAGATAAATAAACTGACACCAAGCATTGTAAATGGATGACCACAACAAAAGCAACAATGTTTGCAATTACCAAACACGAAACACACTCATACTATATCATAATATTGAAATTCAGTCCAGTAATCCTCCACTGTAACAGCTCCTTTACTTTGCAGTGAAAATTGATTTGTATATTTTTTGCCTCTGAGCCCTTGTGGGATTTTTTTTTTTTATTCAAACAGAAAGTCACAAAAATTATAATCATCCTCATCATTTCACTCAGTCCCATGTAATTAATTTTTTTATCTTGATCTTTTGTTAGCACTTCTATGCATCCATCAGTTTTCCATTAGAGTTCTGAAAATGCTTATTCATTCAGTTCAGCAGTATAGTCAGTTACCAGAAACCTGTACTTGTCAGAGTCTTTTCCATGAATTCCTTGAAGATGAAACCCTTTTATAGGAACATTTTTGCAAAAGCATCAGAGTATACCCAGAATTGTCTGTAATGACAAAAGACTTAAAAATGACCATGGTTAAAGATTTGATGAAAGTTCATAATAATGCAATTGACAAGGAAATTTAGTTATTTCTGAGATATACATTTTATTTCTGAGATATACATTTTAAAGTAATAACTAGAATTATGATTTATAACATTGTACCAGACATATAAGAATTTTAGAAATTTCATGTAATGTCTGAAACATTTATATTAACATAGTTCCATACAAATAACCCAAAGAAAGTTTAGTATTAGTTGTTTTCTTGGTTTGGTTGGTTTTTTATACTGCAGGTTCTTATTAGTCATCAATTTTATACACATCAGTGTATACATGTCAATCCCAATCCCCCAATTCAGCACACCACCATCCCCACCTCACCACGGTTTTCCCCCTTTGGTGTCCATATGTTTGTTCTCTACATCTGTGTCTCAACTTTTGACCTGCTAACCGGTTCATCTGTACCATTTGTGTTAATATACAATATATGTTTTTCTCTTTCTGACTTACTTCACTCTGTATGACAGTCTTCAGATCCATCCATGTCTCAACAAATGACTCAATTTCATTCCTTTTTATAGCTGAGTAATATCCCATTGTATACATGTACCACAACTTCTTTATCCATTCCTCTGTCGATGGGCATTTAGGTTGCTTCCATTACCTGGCTATTCTAAATAGTGCTGCAATGAACATTGGGGTGCATGTGTCTTTTTAAATTATGTTTTTCTCTGGGTATAGGCCCAGTAGTGGGATTGCTGGATCATATGGTAATTCTATTTTTAGTTTTTTAAGGAACCTCCATACCGTTCTCCATAGTGGCTGTATCAATTTACATTCCCACCAACAGTGTATGAGGGTTCCCTTTTCTCCACATCCTCTCCAGCACTTGTTGTTTGTAGATTTTCTGAAGATGCCCATTCTAACTGGTGTGAGGTGATACCTCATTGTAGTTTTGATTTGCATTTCTGTAATAATTAGTGATGTTGAGCAGCTTTTCATGTGCCTCTTGGCCATCCGTATGTCTTCTTTGGAGAAATGTCTATTTAGGTCTTCTGTCCATTTTAGGATTGGATTGTTTGTTTCCTTAATATTGAGCTGCATGAGCTGTTTATACAGTTTGGAGATTAATCATTTGTCTGTTGATTCATTTGCAAATATTTTCTCCCATTCTGAGGGGTGTCTTTTCGTCTTGTTTATGGTTTCCTTTGCTGTGCAAAAACTTTGAAGTTTCATTAGGTCCCACTTGTTTATTTTTGTTTTTATTTCCATTACTCTAGGAGGTGGATCAAAAAAGATCTTGCTGTGATTTATATCAAAGAGTCTTCTTTCTATGTTTTCCTCTAAGAGTTTTATAGTGTCTGGTCTTACATTTAGGTCTTGAATCCACTTTGAGTTTATTTTTGTGTATGGTGTTAGGGAGTGTTCTAATTTCATTCTTTTACATGTAGCTGTACAGTTTTCCCAGCACCACTTATTGAAGAGACTGCCTTTTCTCCATTGTATATCTTTGCCTCCTTTGTCATAGATTAGTTGACCATAGGTGCGTGGGTTTATCTCTGGGCTTTCTATCTTGTTCCTTTTATCTATTTTTCTGTTTTTGTGCCAGTACCATATTGTCTTGATTACTGTAGCTTTGGACTATAGTCTGAAGTCAGGGAGTCTGATTCCTCCAACTCTGTTTTTTTCCATCAAGACTGCTTTGGCTATTCGGGGTCTTTTGTCTCTCCATACAAATTTTAAGATGATTTGTTCCAATTCCATAAAAAATACCAGTGGTAATTTGATAGGGATTGCACTGAATCTGTAGATTGCTTTGGGTAGTATAATCCTTTTCACAATATTGATTCTTCCAATCCAAGAACATGGTACATCTCTCCATCCGTTGGTATCATCTTTAATTTCTTTCATCAGTGTCTTATAGTTTTCTGCATACAGGTCTTTTGTCTCCCTAGGTAGGTTTATTCCTAGGTATTTTATCCTTTTTGTTGCAATGGTAAATGGGAGTGTTTCCATAATTTCTCTTTCAGATTTTTCACCATTAGTGTACAGGAATGCAAGAGATTTTTGTGCATTAGTTTTGTATCCTGCAACTTTACGAAATTCATTGATTAGCTCTAGTAGTTTTCTGGTAGCATTTTTAGGATTCTCTATGTATAGTATCATGTCATCTGCAAATAGTGACAGTTTTACTTCTTCTTTTCCTATTTGTATTCTTTTTATTTCTTTTTCTTCTCTGATTGCTGTGGCTAGGACTTCCAAAACTATGTTGAATAATAGTGGTGAGAGTGGACATCCTTGTCTCATTCCTGATCTTAGAGGAAATGCTTTCAGTTTTTCACCATTGAGAATGATGCTTGCTGTGGGTTTGTCATATATGGCCTTTATTATGTTGAGGTAGGTTCCCTCTATGCCTTCTTTCTGGAGAGTTTTTATCATAAATGGGTGTTGAATTTTGTCAAAAGCTTTTTCTGCATCTATTGAAATGATCATATGGCTTCTATTCTTCAGTTTGTTAATATGGTGTATCACATTGATTGACTCAGCAGAGGATATTGATGCACAATTGTTAGAGAGGATTAATGAGTCACCATGGTATGCAGTCCAAGTTGATGAGTCTACTAATGTTGGCAACAATGTTTGTTTGTGCAATATATTTTTAAGGAGGATGTGCATAAGGATTTGTTATGTGCACTTTTGTTGCCAACCAAACCACAGCTACAGAACTATTCAAGTCTTTTTTAGGATTACATAGTAGGAAAACAGAATTGGTCATTTTGTGTCGGTATATGCACAGACGGAGTGGTTGCCATGACTGGACGGCTTTCTGGTTTCACTATTTGGGTCAAAGAGGTTGCTTCTGAATGTGAGTCTACACACTGTGTCATCCATAGAGAACTGCTGGCTAGCTGAAAAATGGAACCTGAAATTAACAACGTTTTGCAGGATGTGATTAAAATTATCAACCACATTAAAGTACATGCCCTTAACTCACGTCTGTTCATGCAACTGTGTGAGGAGATGGACGCAGAGCACACACATCTTCTCTTATACACAGACGTGAGATGGTTTTCTAAACGTAGGTCACTGGCCAGAGTTTTTGAGCTATGGGAGCCACTCCAGAGATTTCTTTTAGAAAAACAGTCACCACTGGCTGCACATTTCAGTGACACAGAATGGGCTGCAAAACTTGCTTACTTGTGTGACATATTCAACCTGCTCAAAAACTCAATCTGTCACTTCAGGAGAGAATGACAACTGTGTTTAAGTTGGCAGATAAAGTGGCTGCATTCACAGCCAAACTAGAACAATGGGGGTGACAAGTGAACATTGGGATTTTTGATATGTTTCAAACATTAGCAGAGATTTTGAAAGAGACTGAGCCAGAGTCTTCTTTCTGCCAGCTGGTGCATGATCACCTAGCTCAGCTTTCAAAAGAGTTTGAACATTACTTCTCAACCACAAAAGATCCCCAAACTGGGAAGGAATGGATCTGTGACCCATTTGTGAATAAGCCAGGTGAATCGACTTTGTCCGTGCCAGAAGATAATCAACTGCTTGAAATCACAAATGACAGTGGCCTTAAAAGTATGTTTGAGACAACTTCAAATCTCCATATGTTTTGGATTAAAGTCAAGGCAGAATATCCTAAGATTGCCACAAAAGCACTGAAATGTCTCCTTCCATTTCCAACATCTTATCTTTGTGAAGCAGTGTTTCTGCAGTGACAGCAACCAAAATGAGATCACGGAGAAGACTGGACATAAGCAACACACTTCTGGTGTCACTGTTTCCCATCACCCCCAGATGGGACCATCTAGTTGCAGGAAAACAAGTTCAGGGCTCCCACTGATTCTGCATTATGGTGAGTTACATAATTATTTCATTATATATTACAATGTAATAATAATCTAAATAAAGTGCACAGTAAATGTAATACACTTGAATCATCCTGAAACCATGCCCCTACCCCCTCCGTGGAAAAAGTGTCTTCCACCAAACCAGTCTCTGGTACCGAAAAGGTTGGGGACCACTGCTCCAGTATGTATGCTTCATGAAAGCAGAGATCTTGTTTTATTCACTGATGTGTTCCAAGCAGCTAGAACAGTGAGTGATACATGGTAGGTGCTCTGTACATCTGTTCCATTTTTTTATGTTTCCCTGCTATTTCTTCTTAATTCTCAGCTTGCACATGGCCAAATATGGCTACTTCAGCTCCCAACTTAAGCTATCAGTGACTAAAGCGGTTTATTAGTTCACAATTACACATTTTTAAAGAAGAAATCTGATTGCTACTACTCATCTCATCACTTTAAGTCATAAATTATGGATTAAGCCCTCAGTTGTGGATGGGAAGGGGCACGTGCAATGTCTTGTACTCCACTACCCATTCAGAAATTTCTAAGGAGGTATGGTTAGGTCAGGAAGTGTCCTGCATCTCTAATACAAAACTAATTATATATGATAACATTCTTTTCAGTAATTATTCTGTAGCATTATTTTTGGTGGAAAAAAAATAAATATCCATTAATTTATATTCATACATTAAAAGTGATGAGACAGTCTATATTTATTCACATGAAAATATATTTATCACATACAGACTTTTAAAGGATATCATAAAGTAGAACCAAGAGTAAGATTTTATTTCTATATATTATGCACAGAAAATTCTGGAAGGGTATTGACCAAAATGTTACAGTGGTTAGTTTTGGGTGGTGGGATTATAAATTAGTTTCATTTTCTCTTTTAATGCTTTTGTGTATTTATGCTTTTTTCTTTTACAATAAATGTTTTTCTTTTATTACAATAGAATAAAGCCACTTACATTATGTAGAAGGAGATAGAAGGATAAACTCTATTGAAAAAAGACTCAGTTACCAAAGAAGCCATCCCTAGATAGAAAATAATGACTATCTAGTAGTAACATAAGAATTAAAGAAGTGAATCATATAGTATATGAGCTTTAACAATGGAAAACTGCAATGGCTTGAAATCTATCAGTATGTTCAAATTCATGAGTTCATAATAAACTTTTAAATATTGGTCACCTTCAGATAATGATAGGAACCTAACTCAGTATCTTGAAAACTAGTAGGTAAAGGCACAGCAGCAAACATTATCTAGCTTTTTCTATATGAACTGCACCACTAGGTAATCAAATGGGGGATGAGGGGAAATGTCTCTTTATAAAAGTATTCCAATTAATAATGAAAAAGCAATGATAAAATTAGAAAATACCATTTATAACTACCAATGAATGACTGATATAGGAATTAAATATCAATGGTTGCTCAAAATTACAAAAAGAGAGAAAATTAGACGTGCACCTCCTATAATTATTCCAAATACTATGTATAGTCTTGACAAAGAAATCAAACCTGCATCAGATCCACCCTCTGGATTTAGCAGCCAAGGTGTTAGAAATATCCATAACTAAGAAACATGTTGAACTGTACCAAAAGGATAGGATTATTAAAATCCATAAAATTTTAATATGGAAAATTTCAAATATCAAATTTTCCAAATTTTTTAACAGATACATCATAAGGAAATGAAAGGGATGGAAGAGGAACATAGAGATTTTAAAAAGAAAATCATGTCAAATTTTTTAAAATGTAAACTAATCTAGAGTGTCTAGGGATACATATTTGAGTGGCTAAAACCATAAAAAGAAAAATGCAAGGAAGTCATTACTATAAAAGTCAGGATAGGGCTTCCCTGGTGGCGCAGTGGTTGAGAATCCGCCTGCTGATGCAAGGGACACGGGTTCGTGCCCGGGTCTGGGAAGATCCCACATGCCGTGGAGCAGCTGGGCCCGTGAGCCATGGCTGCTGAGCCTGCGCGTCCGGAGCCTGTGCTCCGCAATGGGAGAGGCCACAACAGTGAGAGGCCCTCATACCGGAAAAAATAAAAATAAAAGTCAGGATAACAGCAGGAGGGAGTGGGTTATAGGAGAACAATAATATTTGTCCTAATAGGACAAATAGAAGGGGCTTCTCAGGTCACTGGGAAGGTTCTATTTCTTGACCTGGGTGATGCTTACCTTATAATAATTCATTATGCCATACATTTGATTTGGGTAATTTTCTGTATCTGTGTTTTATTTTGCAATAAACATGGTTTTAAAAGTAAAAAGAATTGACATAAATAGGATTCAATAAAGTTTAACATCCCTTTTTTTTTTTTTTTTTTTTTGCGGTATGCGGGCCTCTCACTGTTGTGGCCTCTCCCGTTGCGGAGCACAGGCTCCGGACGCGCAGGCCCAGCGGCCATGGCTCACGGGCCTAGCTGCTCCGCGGCATGTGGGATCTTCCCGGACCAGGGCACGAACCCGTGTCTCCTGCATCGGCAGGCGGACTCTCAACCACTGCGCCACCAGGGAAGCCCCTAACATCCCTTTTTTAGGAGAAGAAGCTCCAGTTGGGTAAAAGTGAAAGGCAGGAAACTCTGAGACAGCAAGATGTTACAGGGTGGGTGGAAAATAAATATTGATAAAATGCCATATGGGGAAGTTAAATGTGGTTCGAAAAACTTCCCCAATCTCACAATTTTGTCTTGCCCAACTCATACCTCTTTTCAGAATCTATTGTGCTATCCATGGGGCATGATCACGTGGGAGCCTAAGAGTGAAATGATCCTTCCCAGCCTGATTCTACAAGATAGTTTCTCAGACTATTATATTTTCTTGGAGATACATGTTAACTGGATCATCACTCATTGGTTTCCAAAGCAGCAACGTTATCCATAATTTCTAACAAAGGAAATCAGCACATCTCATATTCTAAGCTAGATAAAACCATCTTGAGAATATTAAGACAATAAAATTGTCCCTTGATACCCAAAGGAGATTGGCTCCAGGACCCCCACAGATACCAAAATCTATGGATGCTCAAGTCCCTATATAAAAGGGTGTAATATTTGTATGTAACTGATGCATATCCTCCTGTACACTTTAAATCACCTCTAGATTACTTATAATACTTAATACAATGTAAATACTATATAAATAGTTGCCACTGTGTAGATCAAGTTCAAGTTTTGCATTTTGGAAATTTCTGGGTTTTTTTCAAATATTTTCAGTTAGTGGTTGGTTGAATCCACAGATGTGGAACTCGCAGGTACAAAGGGCCAACTGTATTTCCAAGTTGCACACAAACCAACTAAACTGTAAATCATATGTCCTGAGTTTCCAAGAACCCAAATTTATCCCTTTTGTTTCATCTCCTCTTTTCCCATCTCAACTTATTTTCTTCTTTTTACACTCTTTTCTATCCTCCCTTGACCACCACTCCAAACCTGGATGCCAACCAAAAAAGAATACTGAAATGGAGGTGGGGATGCAGAGGAAGAACACATGGCAGGTTGATGAGCAGAAGTGTGGCACAAATAAAAGTATATTTTAGAAATATTATCGTTCTAAATTTGTGAAGGGTGTATTGAGGAAGGAAGGAGGCAAGGAGGCAGTTGAATGGGGAGACCAATGCAGAGGATAGTCCAAACTGAGCCAAAGACTTGGTTTCCTAAAACTAGACATGATCAGGATGGACTCAGCTACTATCCAGACCCATATTTCTAAAATATTATGACACAGATGAAGCCATTAGAGAGAAAGAAGGTCCCTTTAAATCCAACATATGCTAACATAATGGATGTTTGACCTGCCCTGCCCAGCTTTCCCAGGCAGGAGAGACATCTCTGTGAACGACACATTGTACCCTGGAAGGATATATAATGTTAAACATTTAACACTAAAACTAATCTAATCATAATGTTTCTTAAATGATTCAGAATCTCTTCAATATGTAGCAATAACTAAAACTCATTACTATAAAAATCAATTATCACTACTTGTGTGACTTACAGAAATGCTATTTGAGACTCTAGTAAAGAGAATTCTGAATAAACAACTGTACACTAAAAATGCTTTAGTGGGTTTCCTTTTTTCATCTTTCCTCCTTTTTCTCCAGTCAAAATTAAAATACTTATTGAGAATATAAGTCTTCCAAAGCAAGTAAAATGACATTAAAAAAGCCTAACAACATTTTCCAAATCTAGGACACATGCTGTTTTTTAAATATATTAGACCATACATAAATATTTTGAGCACACTAATAAATGTCCCTTTCAAAAGCTCTTAACTCACAAGGACTTTAAATCACTGTTCAGAAAATAAAGGACTATTGAGAACTTGAAAGTAAGCATAATTCAGCCCTCTCCAAGTTATTCTGCATTTTTTAAGGTAGTTGTTCTTATGAAACATATATAAATATGCATATCTTGTCTCTGAGTCAGACTCATTTCAATGTCCTGAAGCAAAAGGAAATAGGAAAGTCATAAGAGACTTTCAGATACCAGGGCCTGAATGAAACTTGAATACCTTCAATAAGCTTGTGTCATTAAGTGTTTTTTTTTTGTGGTATGCGGGCCTCTCACTGCTGTGGCCTCTCCCGTTGCAGAGCACAGGCTCCGGACGCGCAGGCCTAGCGGCCATGGCTCACGGGCTTAGTTGCTCCGCGGCATGTGGGATCTTCCCGGACCAGGGCACGAACCCGTGACCCCTGCATCGGCAGGCGGATTCTCAACCACTGCGCCACCAGGGAAGCCCCATTAAGTGTTTTAATAATTTTTCAATGCATAGGCTGCATTTACATCTGGCTGCAAGGCATTTATATTGGCTCAAGGCTTGGCAACGGCTGAGCAAGCTGTTTTCAGTAGGCATTATGGTTAATCCACATCTATGCAAAAGCTGAATCCCACTGGCTTACAGAAACAAAGTGGTTTTATATGGAAGACCAAACAAATATAATCCTGTTTTTCCCACTATACTAATAGGACAGAAGTCAACTGGTTTATTATTGTTTGGGACAAATTTTTCTTTACAAATCTACTTTTGAGTTCATGACAATATTCAGTCACCCCAACAAAAGTATAGCATGGAAATAAAGGACCAAAAAGTTACTTTTCAGGCCTAAGGAAATCTTACACAACTAATTAGTATTTAGAGGGTCATCCTATTCAGGAAAGACGTGGGCTCATTAATTCACATTTCTCCTCTAATTCCAGTGGTTTTTTATTATTGAGTTAGCAGTCATTGAGATTAAAATTAAGAAGTTCCTTTTCCCCATATTTTAATAAGCTAAATCATTTTTTAATTTATTGTTTTGAAGCCAGATTTCCTAAACTACTAAGAAAAACAAAAAGGCAGAGAGAGAGAGAGAAGAAAGTATTATGAAAACGCTACTAACAGTCATGTGGAGGATATGCCAAATTCAAAAACCTTATCAAATAAGATAAAGCAAAGACATTGTTTGCCCATTGAGAATTTTAAGTACTCAGACACTAAGTCCTATCTTTGTTTAAAGTGCCGCTGTTTAGTCTTCTCACATTCCACGTTGAAAACTGCTATAATATCTAAGAGATCTATGCTACACAGAGATTAGTAAAGAGGATACCAACAGGATAATTATGTATTATGCACTTACTGCATGTAAGTCATTTCCGCTGCAATTTCCAAGTCAAGGAATGCAATAAAAATAGGCTTCTGATGATTTGATGTTATCAGACTACCACCCTCAGGACTTGCCCTTATACTAATGTGGCAGAAACACTAGTGCGGCCCAGAACATTATATGTCCAAAACACATATTGCTTCCTTTTTTGTATAGAATACTAGTATTTGGCATATAATACTCTGATATTATAGCCAACATGTAATATAGGATGGAATATCTTCAACTGCTAACTTCAAATAAGAGACTGAATGGCAGTCTTGGAAATTCTGCTAAAATAGTCAAGTTTGATGATTCAAGTTGAGCCCACTGTTCCCCTCTCAGTGTTTCTGTTCTCAAAAAGTATAACAGAAGTTTTAGCTGAACATGAGTCTTTCACACTAACTGAATTCAACAATATTTATTCTATACACAATGCCCTGTGCTAGGCACTATGAAATATTTAAAATAAAACATATTTTTAAAAGCTAGAATGGGAGCCCTGAATGTACTCAACCAGAAGGCAAATAATAAAAGATTTAGCTTAAGTTCTTTTCAGTGAACTGTGATATAGCAAATTAAAGAATTCATAATCTGATGAGTCTAAAACCTCATCACTTCTTTACATTTTCCATTTATAAATAAAAATGTAATCTCCAAATAAAAAGTGGAGAAAAGTAGCTACTGTATGTACTAAATTGGATAAATTCTTCAAACCACCATTATTCAGCTATGCAAGGGGGTGGAGTCAAGATGGTGGTGTGGGAAGATGCCAAGTTAGCATCTCCCCACAGCTAGGGCACCTGCCGGCTGCTGGTGGAGGACCCTGACACCCAAGGAGATGGGAGGAACCCCCAAGTGAACTAGTAGGACATGGGGGGATTGAGGGAGGAGGAGAAGTGGAGGCCAGAGAGATCAGGAGAGGCAGGTGGTGGAGGGGCCCTCCAGGAGGAGTGGGAGAGGAGCTTGGAGGGCAATTGCCCCACCCACTCGAGCCCAGGGAGCCTGCTAAATAAGCTCCCAGGCCAGTCCCCTGCCCTCCAAGGCCCTCCCCTCCTCCCGGCCACATTGGTCCTGGGGGCATAGGAAGGAGGCCAAGGGGAGAAAGGGAGAGGCAGGTAGGAGGGTCTCTCCAGGACCAGAGGAGCAGGAGAGGAGAGGAGGGAATTTGCCCCACCCATTCAAGCCCAGGAAGCCTGCTGGGCTCCCAGGTGACATCCTCTCCCAACCTGAGACCAGGGGTCGGGGGCTTGCTTGACCCCATCTGTTCCTTTGAGCCTAAGTTCCATCCCCAACAGCCACCAGGGCCTTTTCCAGCCCTATGGGTCCTAAGCATAGGACGTGCCCACCACCCAAACCTCACCCTTGCTTAGGACCCGCCCTCCACAGCCAAGGCCTTTCCCTCTTTTTTTTTTTTTTTTTTTTTCCCCTTCTCATCTTTTTTACTATTTGGGTACTACTGTACCTTCCAGTTGTTGATTCATCTATATTTTTATTATTTATTCCTAACATATCTGTTAGTTTCCTCATCTAACTTTATTTTTTACTTTGTTATTGTTCTCTTTTTTTTTTCTTTTTTTTGCCACACCACATGGCTTCTGGGATCTTGCTTCATAAGCTAGGGATCAGGCTGAAGCTCCTGTGGTGGGAGCTCCAAGTCCAAACCACTGGAATAACAAAGAACCTCAGACCCCAGGGAATATTCATTGGAGTGAGGTTTCCCAGAGGTCCTCATCTCAGCACCAAGACCCAGCTCTACCCAACAGCCTACAAACTCCAGTGTTGGAAGCCTCAGGCCAAACAACCAATAAGACAGGAACACAATCCCGCTCATTAAAAATAATAATAATAATAAAGAGACAGCAAAAAAATATGTCACCAGTGAAAGAGCAAGGTAAAAAGCTACAAGACCAATTAAATGAAGAGGAAAAAGGCAGTCTACCTGAAAAAGAATTCAGAGTAAGGATAGTAAAGATGATCCAGAATCTCAGAAATAGAATGGAAGCATGGATTGAGAAAACATAAGAAATGTTTAACAATGATCTAGAAGAACTAAAGAACAATCAAACAGAGATGAACAACACAATAACTGAAATGAAAAATACACTAGAAGGAATCAATAACAGAATTACTGAGGCGGAAGAACGAATAAGTGAGCTGGAAGAAAAAATAGTGGAAATAACTACCAAGGAGCAGAATAAACCATAAAGAATGAAAAGATAGAAGACAATCTCAGAGACCTCTGGGACAACAGTAAACACACCAACATTCAAATTATAAGGATACCAGAAGAAAAAGAGAAAAAGAAAGGGTCCGAGAAAATATTTCAAGAGATTATAGTCAGAAACTTCCCTAACATGGGAAAGGAAATAGTCACCCAAGTCCAGGAAGCACAGAGAATCCCATACAGGATAAACCCTAGGAAAAACACACCAAGACACATATTAATCAAACTAACAAAAATTAAATTCAAAGAAAAAATAAAAGCAGCAAAGGAAAAACAAAAAGTAACATATAAAGAAATCCCCCTAATGTTATCAGCTGATTTTTCAGCAGAAACTCTGCAGGCCAGAAGGGAGTGTCAGGATATACTTAAAGTGATGAAAGAGAAAAACCTACAACCAAGATTACTCTACCCAGCAAGGATCTCATTCAGATTTGATGGAGAAATCAAAAGCTTTTCAGACAAGCAAAAGCTAAGAGAATTCAGCACCACCAAACCACCTTTACAACAAATGCTAAAGAAACTTCTCTAGAGGAGAAACATAAGAGAAGAAACAGACCCACAACACATTCCCAAAACAATTAAGAAAATTGTAATATGAACATACATATCGATAATAACCTTGAATGTAAATGGATTACATGCCCCAACCAAAAGAAACACACTGGCTGAATGGATACAAAAACAAGACCCATATATATGCTGTCTACAAGAGACCCACTTCAGACCTAGTGACACATACAGACTGACAGTGAAGGGATGGAAAAAGATATTCTATGCAAATGGAAATCAAAAGAAAGCTGGAGTAGAAATACTCGTGTCAGATAAAATAGATTTATAAAGACTGTTACAAGAGATGAGACAATCTACATAATGATCAAAAGATCAATCCAAATAGAAGATATAACAATTATAAGTGTTCATGCACCTAACATAGGAGTACCTTAATACATAAGGCAAATGCTAACAACCATGAAAGGGGAACTTGACAATTACACAATAATAGTAGAGGACTTCAACATGCCTCTTACACCAATGGACAGATCATCCAAACAGAAAATAAATAAGGAAACACAAGCTTTAAATGACACAAAAAAGAAGATAGGTTTAATTGATATTTATAGAACAGTCCACTCAAAAGTGGAAGAACACACTTTCTACTGAAGTGCAAAAGGAACATTCTGCAGGATCAATCACATCTCGGGTCACAAATCAAGCCCTGGAAAAAAAAATTTTTTTAACATCTTTATTGGAGTATAATTGCTTTACTATGTGTGTTAGTTTCTGCTTTATAACAAAATGAAGCAGTTATACATATATCCCCATATCCCTTCCCTCTTGCATCTCCTTCCCTTTCCCACCCCTCTAGGTGGTCACAAAGCACCGAGTTTCTCCCTGTGCTATGTGGCTGCTTCCCACTAGCTATCTATTTTACATTTGGTAGTGTATATATGTCCATGTCACTCTCTCACTTGGTCCCAGCTTAACCTTCCCCCTCTGCATGTCCTCAAGTCCATTCTCTAGTAGCTTTCTGTCTTTATTCCCGTCTTGCCCCGAGGTTATTCATGACCTTTTTTTTTTTTTTAGATTCTATATATGTGTGTTAGCATACGGTATTTGTTTTTCTCTTTCTGACTTACCTCACTCTGTATGACAGACTCTAGGTCCATCCACCTCACTACAAATAACTCAATTTTGTTTCTTTTTATGGCTGAATAATATTCCATTGTATATATGTGCCACATCTTCTTTATCCATTCATCTGTCGATGGACACTTAGGTTGCTTCCATGTCCTGGCTATTGTAAATAGAGCTGCAATGAACATTGTGGTGCATGTCTCTTTTTCAATTATGGTTTTCTCAGGGTATATGCCCAGTAGTGGGATTGCTGGGTCATATGGTAATTCTATTTTTAATTTTTTAAAGAACCGCCATACTGCTCTCCATAGTAAGCCTTGGAAAATTTACAAAAATTGAAATCGTATCAAGCTCTTTTTCTGACCACATCACTATGAGATTGGAAATCAATTACAGGAAAAAAGCTGTAAAAAACACAAATACATGGAGGCTAAACACGGCACTACTAAATAACCAAGAGATCACTGAAGAAGTCAAAGAGGAAATCAAAAAATACCTAGAAACAAATGACAATAAAAACACAACATGCAAAACCTATCAGACGCAGCAAAAGCAGTTCTAAGATGGAGTTTACAGTAATTCAATCTCACCTCAAGACACAAGAAAAATCTCAAATAAACAATCTAACCCTACACCTAAATCAACTAGAGAAAGAAGAACAAAGAAAACACAAAGTCAGTAGAAGGAAAGAAATCATAAAAATCAGAGCAGAAATAAATGAAATAGAAACGAAGAAAACAATAGCAAAGATCAATAAAACTAAAAGCTGTGTTTTTTTGTTTGTTCATTTTTGCGGTACGCGGGCCTCTCACTGTCATGGCCTCTCCCATTGCAGAGCACAGGCTCCGGACGCGCAGGCTCAGTGGCCATGGCTCACGGACCCGGCCGCTCTGAGGCATGTAGGATCTTCCCGGACTGGGGCACGAACCCATGTCCCCTGTATCGGCAGGCAGACTCTCAACCACTGCACCACCAGGGAAGCCCTTAAAAGCTGGTTTTTTGAGAAGATAAACAAAATTGACAAACCCTTAGCCAGACTCATCAAGAAAAAAAGGTAGAGGACGCAAATCAGTAGTTAGAAATGAAAAAGGAGAAATCACAACTGACACCTCAGAAATACAAAGGATTATAAGAGACTACTATAAACAACTATATGCCAATAAAATGGACAACCACGAAGAAATGTACAAATTCTTGGAAACATACAATTTTCCAAGACTGAACAAGGAAGAATTAGGAAATATAAACAGACCTATCACAACTAATAACATTGAAACTGTAATTAAAAATCTTCCAGCAAACAAAAGTCCAGGAACAGATGGCTTCACAGATGAATTCTATCAAACATTTAGAGAAGAACTAACACCAATCCTTCTCAAACTTTCCAAAAAATTGCAGAGGGAGAATTCCCAAATTCATTCTATGAAGTCACCATCACCCTAATACCAAAACCAGAAAAAGATATCACAGAAAAAGAAAATTATAGACCAATATCGCTGATGAACATAGATGCAAAAATTCTAACAAAATACTAGCAAACAGAATCCAACAACACATTAAAAGGATCATACACCACGATCAAGTGGGATTTATCCGAGGGATGTGAGGATTCTTCAATACACGCAAATCAATCAATATGATACACCATATTAACAAATTGAAGAATAAAAACCATATGATCATCTCAGTAGATGCAGAAAAAGCTTTTGACAAAGTTCAACACCCATTTATGATAAAGTCTCCAGAAAGTGTGCATAGAGGGAACCTACCTCAATATAATAAAGGCCATATATGACAAACCCACAGCCAACATCGTTCTCAATGGTGAAATACTGAAAGCATTTCCATGAAGATAAGGAACAAGACAAGGATGTCCACTCTCACCACTCTTATTCAACATAGTTTTGGAAGTCCTAGCCACAGCAATCAGAGAAGAAAAAGAAATAAAAGGAATCCAAATTGGAAAAGAAGAAGTAACTGTCACTGTTTGCAGATGATATGATACTATACATAGAAAATCCTAAAGATGCCACCAGTAAATTACTAGAACTAATCAATGAACATGGTAATGTTGCAGGATGCATAATTAATGCACAGAAATCTCTGGTATTCCTATACATCAACAACAAAAAATCAGAAAGAGAAATTAAGGAAACACTCCCATTCACCACTGTAACAAAAAGAATAAAATACCTAGGAATAAACCTGTCTAAGGAGGGGAAAGGCTTGTACTCAGAAGTGTATAAAACACTGATGAAAGAAATCAAAGAAGACATAAATGGAGAAATATACCATGTTCTTGGATTGGAAGAATCAATATTGTGAAAATGACTATACTACCCAAAGCAATCTTCAGATTCAATGCAATCCCTATCAAGCTACGAATGTCATTCTTCACAGAATTAGAACAAAAAAAATCTTACAACTTGTATGGAAACACAAAAGACCCTGAATAGCCAAAGCAATCTTAAGAAAGAAAAATGGAGTTGCAGGAATCATGCTCCCTGACTTCAAACTAAACCACAAAGCTACAGTAATCAAGAGAGTATGGTACTGGCACAAAAACAGAAATATAGATCAATGGAACAGGATAGAAAGCCCAGAGATAAACCCACACACATATGGTCACCTAATTTATGACAAAAGAGGCAAGAACATATGATGGAGAAAAGACAGCCCTTCAATAAGTGGTGCTTGGAAAAGTGGACAGCCACAGGTAAAGGAATGAAATTAGAACACTACCTAATGCCATACACAAAAATAAACTCAAAATGGATTACAGACCTAAATGTAAGACCGGACACTATAAAACTCTTAGAGGAAAAACAGTCTTTGAAATAAATGACAGCAAGATCTTTTTTGATCCACCTCCTAGAGTAATGGAAATAAAAACAAAAATAAACAAATAGGATTTAATTAAACTTAAAAGCTTTTGCACAGTAAAGGAAACCATAAACAAGACAAAAGACAACCCTCAGAATGGGAGAAAATATTTGCAAATGAAACAACAGACAATGGATTAAACTCCAAAATATACAAACAGATTATGGAGCTCAACATCAGAAAAACGAACAATCCAATTAAAATATGGGCAGAAGACCTAAATAGACATTTCACCAAAGAAGACATACAGATGGCCAAGAGGCACATGAAAAGATGCTCAACATCATTAATTATTAGAGAAATGCAAATCCAAACTACAATGAGGTATCACCTCATACCAGTCAGAATGGCCATTATTTTAAAATCTAGAAACAATAAATGCTGGAGAAGGTGTAGTGAAAAGGGAACCCTCCTACACTGTTGGTGGGAATGTAAATTGATACAATCACTATGGAAAACAGTATGTAGGTTCCTTAGAAAACTAAAAATAGAACTACCATATGGCCCAGCAATCCCACTACTGGATATATACTGGATATATTCCTTGAGAAAACCATAATTCAAAAAGAGACATGTAGGGAGGGTGGGAGAAAGGGTGATGCAAGAGGGAAGAGATATGGGAACATATGTATATGTATAACTGATTCACTTTGTTGTAAAGGAAAAACTAACACACTATTGTAAAACAGTTATACTCCAATAAAGATGTTTAAAAAAAAAAAAGAGAGAGAGAGAGAGACCTGTACCACAATATTCACTGCATCACTATTTATGATAGCCAGGACATGGAAGCAACCTGTGTCCATAGAAAGATGAATGGATAAAGAAGATGTGGCACATATATACAATGGAAGAGTACTCAGCCATAAAAAGAAATGAAATTGTTATTTGTAGTTAGGTGGATGTACCTAGAGGCTGTCATACAGAGTGAAGTAAGTTAGAAAGAGAAAATCAAATACCATATACTAATGCTTATATATTGAATATTTTAAAAAATGGTACTGATGAACCTAGTTGCAGGTCAGGAGTAAAGATATAGACATAGAGAATGGATTTGAAGACACGGAGTGGGAGGGTGAAGGTGGGGCAAAGTGAGAGTAGCATCGACATATATACACTACCAGATGCAAAATAGTTAGCTAGTGGGAAGCAGCAGCATAGCACCAGGAGAAAAACTCGGTGCTTTTCAATGATCTAAAGGCATGGGATAAGGAGGATGGGAGGGAGGCCCAAGAGGGAGGGGATATGGGGACATATGTATACATATGGTTGATTCACTTTTGTGTACAACATAAACTAACACAGTATTGTGAAGTAATTATACTCCAGTAAAGATCTATTAAATATATATATATATATTGTACAGCACAAAGAAATACAGCCATTATTTTGTAATAACTTCAAATGGAGTGTAATTGAGTATAATGTATAAAAACATTGAATCACTATGTTGTACACCTGAAACTAATATAATATTGAAAATAAATTATACTTTAATTTAAAAAAATAAAATTAAAGGTAAAAAAAAATAGCTATGCAAACATATACTCTTAGCTATGCTAATAATTTCCGAGTCATGGAACATTGAATTTTTATGCAATAAATGTCTGATGCATGAAAAAAAAACAAAAACCCACCATTATTTAGAAGTATAAAGAAGACTCACTTCATGAAATGTCTAAACCAGTTGGTAAGTCACTGGGTCCATTTGATATTTTTAAATCTAAATAAAATGTTTTTTGAATCTTTGTCTTAAGTCTCAACAATAGATGTGAACCATAGTACGTGTATGGTAGATTCTTTTAATTAGAAATTATTGTCATAGTTAAAAGCATCTATATCAAATGGAAATATTAGTGTGACTCTATCCCACAGGCCCTGTAAATTATTAGGAATAAGAATTTTTCAAAAGCCAAAGGATACAAATTAGAGCAAAGATCTGTTCAACTCATGATTTTCTCAACCGAGCAAGGAATGTTAGACATGCAGGTCTTGTGTACTTCCACTGAACAATCTTTGTATTCAGTGGGATGCTGACACAGACAACAGAGCTATACCTTTGAATTTAAATCAATCAGAAGAAAATATTACACACTCAAATTTGATTTTTCCCATTGTATTCTGTTAAAAATACTCAACTGTATTCAGCTATATTTAGCTATATCCTATACCAGTAATGCTATATACTAATGACTGCTATTCCTTGAAAATCATAAAATATTTGTCTACCAGAGCTTAGCCATATAGAACAAGACTGTTTCTTCTGTGTAAGTTTCCATCAATACCAGTTGCACTGTATGACTGAAATTCTACAAATTTCAGTCTTTCCACAAGTGCATCATTAAGACAACCTCTAGGGAATTAAATAGCCCAAGATAGTTAATGGAATAAGAAAATTCTTATAACAAAAATAACCAAAAAATGTTATTCCATATCTATGGACTGGGTAACTGCCTAGATCTCTAACCATCTCTTTGCATGCTTAATTTTAAAATTTAAGTCATTCCTATAACTTTTAAGCACTCCAGTTTCAGCATAGGAACAACAAAAAAGGAGGTCACCAATAGCTTTGAGTACATGGTTTAGCAATTACATTAAACGTGAGCACTTCTCCATCCTTAGAAACAAACCTAAAGTCTGGCAAGAGAAAGAAATCTAGAAACCCAACCATGATGAATTGTTTCCACTCTTTAGGCAAGAGTATTAACTGTGGAACACTGGATTGACTCATCGTCTTGCCGAGGAGATTTCATTTTACTTTTGTCAAAGAGAGGAGATCATTTCATCTACAGGGAGAAAACAGTTAATTTTTTTTTTTTTTTTTTTTTTTTTGCGGTACGTGGACCTCTCACTGCTGTGGCCTCTCCCGTTGCGGGGCACAGGCTCCGGACGCGCAGGCTCAGTGGCCATGGCCCACAGCCCCAGCCGCTCCGTGGCATGTGGGATCCTTCCGGACCGGGGCACAAACCCGTGTCCCCTGCATCGGCAGGCGGACCCTCAACCACTGCGCCACCAGGGAAGCCCAACAGTTAATTTTTTAGACTTTTATTAAAGAGGCATCCAACTGACCTCCCCCAAGGTGGATACAGTAGACTGGTGAGCCTATTTCTTGGTGTTGACAAGTACATTAGCCGTTAAATTATTTTTCATATAAATTCAAGGCATATGTACTCTTTTTCAGTCCTCTCATGGAGACAGTCTGAATGTACTTTATGTTATTTACATCAGGAATAGTCATTTGGGCAGAAGCATCTTTTTGCAAAGACACTATCAGGTTCGAAAATTACAACGAACAATTCATGAAAATTTTTCTGTTTCAAGATGATGCTGAAATGGCATCTCAATAATTAAAGAATTTCTTCATTGATCCAAAAAAAGGAAACAAGGTTCTTATTTCAAGTTTAAACCAAATATTGTAAAAATCTAACCTAACTAGTAAATAGAGTAACAAAAAGAGAAACACCTCTTGAGTAGTCTAGGAAAGGCTAAAAGAAATGACTAAATGAAAATTTAATAAATTTATCAATATTATAAAAGCAAACTCTCATTTTAGTAATGAAAGCCATAAAATAAGTATATTAAAATAATACAAAATTTAATTGCTTTTTTGAGTTTGGAAGAACTTTAAATTTAAGAGCATACTGACACACAAATAGCATCTTTTTTCAGCTATGTATAGAACAAATAAAACAATTTCTGGAATGTTATTTTACAATCGTTAATATAAATGAACAGAACACAATTAAGGTGGATGACTGATTTTGGAATCTGACACACTGACAATTTCTTTTCATGCAAAAAAAATTGTTTAAAAAAAACAGATTCCATCATAAAGAAAATTCGTCTAATCTAGTTTTCATAATCATTTTAAAATTAAGAAATTAAACTCATAAAGTAAATATAATATGGACTTGAAAACAAGTTTACTATTAACTACAAAAGTAATAACCAATCTTTGACAATTTCAATCACTTGTGGCTTCTTATAATTCTAACTAGCAAGCGCTTGAACATAAGTAATCTATGATAGAACAATAACAATTATGGTACCCAAGAGCTTACTTTTAAAAATTATCAAAAAGCACCAGTATTATCTTATTAAAGGTGATCAGAAACAAGCTTTTATACCTCTAACTTTGTGAATGCAACATGGTTTGGAATTACTCTGATAAAAATCAAATTTGCCCAAAGGCATGCTTAATCTAAACATGAAATGTCTCAAAGCTGTAACAACTGTAAGGTGAGCCAAAAATAAAGTAACTCAGGATAGAGAGTAGCCTACTTCTCTTCTTAAAGTAAAGAGACTGGGAAAAATCTAATTACTGATCTGTTTCAACTCTGAGATTTTATTTTTAATCCACTAGAAGTTAAAAGACAATGCATCAAAACTGCATGCCTGTAGGGGAAAATGTTGCTATGGAAAACCACCTGGTTTCACATCCATATATTTAAAGGTTCACTTTTATTCTTTTTTCTCTTTTTTGATCCTCTAAGACTTGCTACACTAGAGACTTATGAGTACTATTTCATTACAGTGACTTTTAAAAATCACATATCATAGACACTTGGATAAAATACATTTAATGACCTTACAATTAAGCAAGATGATCGTTTGGAGGACAGATTTTTCTCTGTAAGAACAAGAAAAAAAGAGGATAGGCAGGAGGAAATATTCAGATAAAAATAATAGCTAAAAATAAGAGAAAAAAAGACATAAATAAGATATATCTGTGGGCTTTTCCCTCAGTATCTCTCTAGCTTTATCAGCCATTTCTGCCCAAAGTATGTCCTGCATTCCCTGACACAGGATTATTGGCCATTCCCTCAACTGTGCTTTCCTACCTCTGCACCTCTGCCCATCTCTAGCGATTTAAATGTCATCCGTGCTCAGAACAGCAGAAATTCCATTTCACTAATCTCAACAGTGCCCTTAAGCCCCAAACACATACTCAACCAAATGTTCTCTCTTTTCCTGAACCTTTTAGCCTTTTATTTCTTCCTTTGTCTTAAAACCTTTAACGTACTATGGTGTGTACTACAGTTATGTATATATTTGTCATACTCCTACACCCAGTGACTGCAGTCTCCTAGAAAGCAGGGATCAATGGTCATGGTCATTTTTGTATCTCCTACAGTGCCCAGAAAAGTGCCTTTCCCATAGTGGTTAGTGAATAAATATTTATTAATTAATATACTCAGTTTTGTTTTCAATGACCCTTTACTATTATTTTTACAATCAACAAAAATTGGGGCTTCCCTGGTGGCACAGTGGTTAAGAATCCACTTGCCAATGCAGGGGACACGGGTTTGATCCCTGGTCTGGGAAGATCCTGCATGCCACGGAGCAACTAAGCCCGTGCACCACAACTACTGAGCCTGTGCTCTAGAGCCCACGAGCCACAACTACTGAGCTCACATGCCACAACTACTGAAGCCCACACACTTAGAGCCCATGCTCCACAACAAGAGAAGCTACCTCAATGAGAAGCCCCCGCACCAAAATGAAGAGTAGTCCCTGCTCACCACAACTAGAGAAAGCCCCCGTGCATCAATGAAGACCCAATGCAGCCAAAAATAAATAAAATAAAATAAAAAATAACTATAAAAAAAGTATAAGATATTTATCCAATGTAACCTCCTTTCAAAAAAAAATCAACAAAAATTGTTCATTGTATGCATTTTGTGCTCTCTTTATATCTTCTGTTTAGACCCACTGCATAAAAGGACTTGTGAACTCTTAGTCACTTTCTTTAAAAAAATAAAACCTTTTTCACTTCTCAGTCTTCAGGGATCACCAGCACCTTGTCAACAGTCCACGAGTGATATAAATATAATTCTACCTTTCAGAGATTAAAGGCTGTGAAAGCTATTTTGCAGACATTTTCTCCATAACTTAATAGTAATTTTCTTGTTGGTCAGGGGGAGTGAGAAGAATGCCTAGCCTACAACCAACCATTCCCACCACTGCTCTTACTAAACTGTGAAACCAGCTCTGACATTAAAGTAAATGGTGTAGATGAATAGTCAGGAATTGGGGATGGTATGTGAACTAAAAGAATTCTTGTCAAAACCTACTTTCCTCCAATAAAAGCACAGTAGGAATTTTAGAATTGTTGTTGATGGAACTTTACTATGGCTACGTTTGTACATTACTACATTGTACTAACATTGTGCATTGGCTAACAAAGTACTCTTGAGCAGATATGCAAGCTACATGGGGAAAGCCAAGAACTGGGAAGTCCCCAGTACTACATAATTAGCCCTTTCTTTTGTACATAAAAATCTCAATGAAAGAAAATCATTGTTTACCTAAACCACAAAGTCCTTGAGGACCAGGACAATGTCTTTAATCTGTTTGTCTCTTCCAGGAGGCAAACCCAGCAGAATATCTGATACTTCCAAGGACCAGTGAATAATCACTGAATGAATGACTGAGTGAATGATTAGTGCTATTTTACTACATGCCCTGGATATTTTATGATTCCTAATCCCTTAGGACTATTAACAAATACTTATGTTCAGATTTTTAATTTGTCTGGTTTCTTAGTTCATTCAGGCTGCTATAACAACATACCACGGTCTGGGTGGCTTATAAACAACAAATATTTATTTCTCACAGTTCTAGAGGCTGAAAAGTCCAAGATCAAAGTGCCAGAATGGTCACTTTTTGGTGAGGGACCTCTTTCTGGCTTATCTGGCAACTACTTGCAGTGTCCTCACATGGTGGACACTCTAAGGATATCTCTGGAGACTCTTTCATAAGGCACTAATTTCATTTATGAGGGCTCTGCCCTCATGACCTAAGCAGTTCCCAAAGGCTCCACCTCTTAATATCATCATCTTTGAGGGTTAGGATTTCCATAACATTCAGACCATAGCAACTGGGATTCCCTCAAGAGCTGAGTTTTCTCAGGGTTACAGGGTTTTAGCCGATAGATGGAAGTGGAAAAGTTGATACTAACTGATCACTTTTAGACTAAATCATAACATTCTAGTAAGTCATTATCTCCACCTACAGGTTCTCCGGCTTCCAGGTAAACTGGCACCAGAGTAGATCTAATAGGGAAACTAAATTGTAGTCAAGTTCCCACCTTCCCAACTTGTGGACTGGTCTACAAAGCTTATAAGTCCCTAGAATTAGATTAGACATAAAAGATTCAGACTGAGGTCAATTCTTCATTCACTCCTATCCCCACTGTGATCCTAATAAGCATCACCTAGCATTACACCTGGCTTCATATCTCTCCCTGTGCAATACTGGACCATCTGGCATTCCTTTCAGGATGCCTATTTTAGTTTCCCTTCAGAAATCTACATTACTACAGTAGCAAGATTTTTAAACAGAATGATGTTTCTACAGAATGAGTCTCTCAGAGTAAGAAAGTGAATATATAAGTTATGTAATTTAATAGCTCCCTTCCAAGGAAGGTAAAAGTATATTAATCATTGTTGGATTCACCAGATGCATAAGGCATCAGCAAAATTAAAATTTTATAAAGGAAATGTGAAAATATGGTGCTCATTACCTGAGAAAAGCTTTCTACAATCTGTAACACTTTTAGATAGCAATCTTTTTAATTAACTTATTTCTGAATGGACTACTCCATCATGCTTATGGCAAATACTTCCAAAGGCATCCCAGTAGTTACTAAGTTAATTTATTTTGTTTTTTCTATTCTTACTAATTATCGCTATGACTAGCTTCACCTAATTTAAAGTTGTCACTATAAAATCACATGTTTATCATTAGTAGTAGACATAAAGTCTATAGTCCAAGAACAAAATAAAAGTGATCTCCTGTTTTTCTCGTATGGACACCAAGCGGGGAAAGTGGCGGGGGTTGGAGGTGGCGGT
This sequence comes from Kogia breviceps, assembly GCF_026419965.1. NCBI lineage: Eukaryota > Metazoa > Chordata > Mammalia > Artiodactyla > Physeteridae > Kogia > Kogia breviceps. The sequence goes on from NC_081312.1 coordinate 54,652,361, forward strand.
GGGATGAATTGGGAGATGGGGACTGACATGTATACACTAATATGTATAAAATAGATAACTAATAAGAACCTGCTGTATAAAAAAAATAAATTAAATAAAATTCAAAATTTCAAAAAAAAAAAAGTGATCTCCTGTTTTTCTGTATATATATTTGAAAGTCAAATGTTGGAAAGTTGAATCTACATGGTTCCAAGGTGGTTTCATTCCCAAAGAATAAAAAACAATATAATGTCTTAGCAGCATAAGAAGATATAAGAATATTATTATATATCATATAATTATAATAATAGGGCAGTACTACTTTTCCCAGGTCCAAAGAACATGGTGACAAGAATCTTTGCAGGCCTGTGAGGTTGTCAAAAATTGGTGACAGGTGAAAGGAATGCCAGGCGTCCCACTGAGCTACAGAAGTCTGATCCAGGCTTTTCCACTTCCCATGGACCTAGCATGATTTTACATGGGTATGAAAGCTGTCCCTGGTCCTTAAACCCCTGCCAGCAGGTATCGGTATGTACTGGAAGCAAGATAAAAGGAGTCTGTCTCCACTACCACAGTAGAGTAGATTTGCTCCACCACAGGAGTGAGTGGACGAAGAAGTGGAATGCAGAGAGCAGTACATGAAATGTAAGTTAGGCTGGGTAAAATAATCACAAGGTGAGTACAGAGGATCCAAGCCACTGGTGCCCCAAGAGGCCCTACAGTTCATAGAGTAAGAAAGATTTGGGTAAAACTGAGGAAGATTTGGATACAACTGAGGAAGATTTAGAAATGGCTAAAAAATCCTGTATTTACTACCGCACTGAAGTCAGGTCCCTTTCCCTAGGGTCAGGATCAGACTATATCACAGATGGTATCTTGAAATTACACTTAATCAAAACTATAAGTAAGATACAACCCAGTGAATGAGAAATGATCTACATGTGGACAGTATATTGTATGAATGTGTGGGTTGTGTAAAAAATGAACGTTGAAGACACATAATATAAACCATGCACTTCTTCAACCATCATTCCTTCATTCATTGTTTTTATGAGTTTCTAACATGGGCAAGGCATTTTTTGAAGAACTGAAGATTGAGCAGTGAATAAAACAGATGATGAAAATGCCTATATGGTTGCCATTAAAGAGTATCTTTTAATGCTTACTTTTAAAATCAGAAAGAATGTAAACAGTAATAGAACTCACTCTTTTCTCTCTTCTCTAAGAACTATCTTTCATTCCCCATTTCATCCATGAATTCTTCCTGACTATATTTAGCCAGAAATCTCTAACTTTTCTGGGATCTAATAAATTTGTACTTTGTACCTCTTATTCCACTCTTAGGATACGCTTCTTGATTTTTGTTTTTCACTTTCTTTTACATGGGTCTAATGAACACTGTGACACCAAGACTTATAGTTTATTCTGTAACCTAAACCCCAAGTATAGATTGGCACAAAGTAGGAGAGCCATAAATCTTGACTAGTGATAACAAAGCATAAAGCAAATTAAAAGTAAAATAATGATATTTTCAAAAGATAAATGTCCTGTGGTTCAGGATACACTGGCACAAATTTGTTGGTCTTCAACTAGGTCTTATCATATATTAGATAATTAAGGGTCATTACATGTGATCCTAATATCAGATCACTGACAGAAGAAAATATTCATATGTAAATAGGGCTGGAAAATGTAGACCCTTTCCAAAAAAGAAGATAATAAAGAGCACTTCAAAAAGAATGATGTTAATTTATTAAAAGGTTTTGTCTTCAGTGACAGTGCTATGTACAGTTTAGTAAACCAGGAATTAAGAGAGCTAGTTCTAGTCTTAATTCTGCTACCAACTGTTGGAAGCAGCAATCCACCCTGATGCCTTGAGCATCTCTCTGCATTCTTGCCAGGTGTGCCAAAATCGAAAGGCCCTAATGGCCCAGTTTTATCAGGATCATGTTTGAGCATGCAGCCTTGAAAAATGAGGTAATGCCTTTCTCCAGACAAAAAGTATGCTTGTTTCTTCTTACTGTAAAAGCAGTGACTTCTTCCCCAAGCCCCAAGCTCAGTGTTCCTCTCCAATAATGCAGCTGACTGCATGTGCAGGCATCCACCTAGGCCTACCTGCATGGGTCTTAGGGGACATAGGGAACAAACTCAAGTGAATATGAAACTCTGGCCATGTGAGTAATAAAGTCTTTTGTCTTTGATGCAGGAATATTGTGTCTTCTACCAACATCTCTGAAGCAGTAGAACACAAGCTTGTTAGCTTGCAAGTAGGGTAAAATTTTAGATTTTTCACAGTTCCTAACAGTAACTAGTTGGGTAAGTTTTGATAAGTCACTTAGTCACTCTGAGACTCTCCCTCCCCACCTTTTAAATAAGGAATTTGAATTAGATTATCTCTTATGTTGCTTCCAAAAGTAAATGTTTATGATTCCCCTGGCCACTGAGGAGGAAGTAGCTTAGAAGATGTAATCTCCTCTCTACTTTTCTCTACCACCTCCGACTTTAAAGATAAAAACAAAACATTTTATAAACTACTGTTTATAAGTATTTCATCTCAGGGAGATTAGGAAAAAAGAAGAGCAAGTATCATACTCCATATGGAGAACTTTTTCGTTAATACTGATATAATAAAGATATACTCTTAGGAAAGGAGAAATATGTTTTGATCTTTAAGATATTATGGTTGGGATAATAAAATCAGTGATAATATAGTATTTTTCAGTAATTTTTTTTTTTCAGTACGCGGGCCTCTCACTGTTGCGGCCTCTCCCATTGCGGAGCACAGGCTCCAGACATGCAGGTTCAGCGGCCATGGCTCACAGGCCCAGCTGCTCCATGGCATGTGGGATCTTCCCGGACCGGGGCACGAACCCGTGTCCCCTGCATCGGCAGGCAGACTCTCAACCACTGCGCCACCAGGGAAGCCCTCAGTAATATTTTTAATTCCTAAATATTTTTTATTTCTCTATGTTGGGCTAATATTAAGTAAGAGCCTCTCTGAATTTACTCCACAGAAATACTACTTAGCAAATACCTCTCTGCTTCTTCTTCCCACCTCCCTTACATTTAAGAGCCAACAGATAGCTTCCTCTTTCCCTTCTGAACAAACCATGAGGTTATATACTGAAACAGTGACATTATAAAATGAAGGAGACTTGTTCAGCCTGGGTCTGTTAGAAACTACATTGTACAGGGCCTTCTGTTTTGTTGGACATCTAATATGAACAAGAAATAAACCAGTGTTATGTTAAGCCACTTATAGTTCAGAGTAAATTTATTAACATAGCATAGTCTAGCCTATCTAATGATTGCAGAATTCATGCCAGGAGTGGGGTGCTGCCATAAGAAAAACCTAACACAAGTCACTGGTTTAGTGGTCACATAGCAGGAGGCAAGGAAACTGATATCAGAGGCTGAAAAGATGGTCATCCTTGTTATGCAATGGCAAAATATTTGGTAAATAGTTACATGGCATAACCTAGAAAGCAGACAGCTGAATAATGAACTGACAGCTGAAAAGGAAGAGGTTAGAAAAAAAGAAACAGTGTGTATGTTGGTAATTTTTGGTTGAGTCTGGTATATAAATACCTGAAAAAGACATGAATCTCAGAAAAGAATTTACTGACTGTAAACAGAAATGAAAGACAAAAGAGTATGTCAAAAAATTCATGGCCCAGTAAGTTGTACAACGCAATTGTTTTTAAAACCTAAGCTATAAATGATGAGATTAAAAATTGAGCAGATAATGCCCAATAAAAAACGTGTCAATGGATTAAAATGCTTCAGGGGAAATATCCGATTAAGAGTGTGCCTTATCTATTATTCTAGATAGATTCAATGTATCCATTATTAAGTAAGAAAGAGAAAGAAAGTATGAATGAGATGAGTATGTGAGAGAAGAAACACAACGAGATATAGCAGATCTGAGAACTAAGTCTCAAATATAACTGTTGGTTTAGTTACTAGATTATATAACTGACCTGATTCAAACAAAAGCCTATTAAGTTTTTGAGATAATTGACTGTCAAGGAAAACTGCAAGCTTGTGGCTATTTGAGATATAAAATGACTCAGGCTCCCAAACTTCAACAGGAATTAGGCTTCAAAAGCTCTACTCCCTCCAAAAAGGTAATATTATTCAATGCCTGCTTCAGAAGTGACCAAAGAAGATAAAGAAGAACCTCACAAAGGGCATAGTCAGGGCCAGTGAGAACATGGACAAAGAAGTTCTTCCAGGAGAGGCGAGTCTAGTCAGGGAACGTTCTTCCACCCCAGGGTAGAGTTAGAGGCCCCCCTCCCCCACTGTCTGCCACTGGGATTTCAGAATTGCTACAGACTGGTGACTGCCATGCCATCCATTTTTCCTATTTCTTAATGGAAGTGCTGATTGTAGTTATCCTGTCCATGTTCTCCTATTTCAGCTCAGGTTTCTGGGAGGAAGATAACTTGTCTTTAATTCATAGGACTCTACACTAAGAGCAGCACATTCAGACCTGGCATAAAGACTGATGTGTATCATTCTAATTTTTGAGCTTAATGCAATAAATTGATGGAACTTCATCTTTTTAAGAAGAAGTTCTTTGTATAAAAAGAACAGAAAAGAGAATATTAATGACCAAAAGGGAATATTATGTCAGAGATATTTATTGCCCACCAAATATCCATGTGTTTCTCAGGTAACAGCCCCATTATAGTTACTTAGGAAGGGACTAGCTCTGACCAATGAACTGTGAACAGACAGATGTGTGTCACTTCTAAGTCAAAGCTTTTAAACTTTTTTTTTTTTTTTCCGGTATGCGGGCCTCACACTGTTGTGGCCTCTCCCGTTGTGGAGCGCAGGCTCCGGAAGCACAGGCTCAGTGGCCATGGCTCATGGGCCCAGCCGCTCCGCGGCATGTGGGATCTTCCCGGACCAGGGCACGAACCCGTGTCCCCTGCATTGGCAGGCGGATTCTCAACCACTACGCCACCAGGGAAGCCCTAAGTCAAAGCTTTTAAAAGCCAATGCACAATCCTCCAGCTTGCTCCTTCCCTGCTGGAATAATCATGCAACCAACCACAATTTGAAATGGAAGTATCACAAGTGATGGTAGCTCAGCCAGGGTGAATCCCTGAGCAACTATATGGAGAGAACCCCACACCTTCACCACTGACCTTCTTCTGTTCATTGCTAGCTAACCTTTCTTCCCCATAAAATTATCTCAGATAATCTTTCTCCCAAAATTCTGACCACTTTGACAATTCAATTTTTGTTGGGCTGTTATCAAGTACATCTATCTACAGGGCTTTACTCATCACATTGGAGAACAAAAGAAGGAAGGAAGGAAGAGAGGGAAGAAGGAAGGAGGGGAAAAGGAAGGAAGAAAGAAAGGGGAAAAGGTGTCCAATCCTTCAGCTGATTAAGGCTTCACTGTCTGACAAAAATGTAATTTGAGCCATTAACATGAGGCACATGTGTAATTTAAGCTTTCTAATAGCTACATTTAAAAAGTAAAAAAAAGTGAAGTTAATTTTAATTTATTTTATTTTATTTAGACTGTTACCAAAAATGTTATATATTAATATGTAATCAATATAAACATTACTGCAATTTTTTTACATTTTCATACAAAAATTATTGAATTTCTGTGTGTATTTTATGCTTAGAGCACATCTCAGTTTGGACTACCCACATTTCAAGTGGTCAGTAGCCACTGTGACTATCAGCCAACATATTGAACAACATACACCCAGAAGAAGAGTGAGTGGGGGGAAAGAAAGAAAGGAAGAAAGATAAAAATGTACACATACGATATAAAACATTCACACACAGATACATTAAATATTTGAGATAAGTGAACATGATCAGTCAAGAAATACATGTAGGCATTAAGTGGTACCTCAAACATCGCCTATTTCTTCAATTTAAATATTGCTCTTCCTCAGAGTATTGCCATTATGCACTTAAAAATATACACTGGTATCCCTTACACTAAGTTCCTGAATGCTGAGATTAATAAATAGGAAGCTAACTTAATTTTCAATTCTGAAGTATCAAATTTAAAGTTTTGAAATGGATCATATTGGTTATCCTCATCTCCTGTTGAGTTATTACTCTACTCTCATAAAATTATCAATACAATATTTTTTAAAAATACATTTTACAAAAGAAAAGCTAAGGCGACATTCTAGGAATTCTAAGTATAAATTCAGGGCACACACAGGGCAAGGAGGGCTAAGAAGACAGTGCAGAGCAGTCAGAAAGGAGAAATATTCCAGAGCACAGAAGATGATAAACATTTTCAGAAAAAGTAAACTTCTAAGCAAAAACAGTAATGCTTAACAGTCAAGTGAATCAGAGTTTGCTAAACTATTGGTGGGTGCCTAGAACTATATAATAAAATTGTTGCATAGATATCATAGAAGACATTTGTCCCTGCCTTGGAAGGTACTGCAAAATATTGGGTTGGCCAAAAGGTTTGTTTAGTTTCTTCCGTCAGATGGCTCTAGTAGCACTTAGCTGTCTTTAACTTCATTTGGAACAATTTTGTTTAATTGTATTGTGACAGCTGTCATATCAGTGTGCATTTTTATAATAACTTACCAAATTGTTGAATTTTTATGTAGCCATTTTAATATTGAAGAAAATACCCAACATTTTCAGCATATTATGCTTTATTATTTGAAGAAAGGTAAAAATGCAATGGAAACACACACAAAAAAAGACTTGTGCAGTGTATGGAGAAGGTGCTGTGACTGATCGAGCATGTCAAAAGTGGTTTGCAAAGTTTTGTGCTGGAGATTTCTCACTGGGCGATGCTCCACAGTCAGGTAGACCAGTTTAAGTTGATTACGATCAAATCGACACCTTAATTGAGAACAATCAACCTTATACCACGTGGGAGATAGCCAACATACTCAAAATATCCAAATCAAGCATTAAAAATCATTTGCACCAGCTTGGTTATATTAATCGCTTTGATTGGGTTCTACGTAAGTTAAGCGAAAAAAACCTTCTTGACTGTATTTCTGCGTGCGATTCTCTACTTAAATGTAACAAAAACGGTCCATTTTTAAAACAAATTGTGAGGGGCATGAAAAGTGGATACTGTACAATAATGTGGAATGGAAGAGATTGTGGGGCAAGTGAAATGAAATACCACCAACCACACCAAAGGCCGGTTTTCATCCAAAGGTGATGTTGTGTATATGGTGGGATTGGAAGGGAGACCTCTATTGTGAGCTCCTTCTGGAAAACCAGATGATTAATTCCAAAAAATACTACTCCCAATTAGACCAACTGAAAGCAGCATTTGATGAAAAACTTCAGGAATTAGCCAACAGAAAATGTATAATCTTCCATCAGGATAACTCAAGACCATGTTTCTTTGATGACCAGGCAAAAACTGTTACAGCATGGCTGGGAAGTTCTGATTCATCTGCAGTGTTCATCAGACATTGCACAATTTGGATTTCCATTTATTTTGGTCTTTACCTTTTAATGGAAAAAAATTTCAACTCTATGGAAGACTGTAAAAGGCAACTGAAAGAGTTCTTTGATCAAAAAGATAAAAAGTTTTGGGAAGATAGAATTCTGAAATTACCTAACATAGAATTACCTAAAATAGAATTATGAAATTACCTAAAAATGTCAGAAGGTAGTGGTGAATATGTTGTTCAATAAAGTTCTTGGTGAAAATGAAAAATGTGTTTTATTTTTACTTAAAAACCTAAGGGGGACTTCCCTGGTGGGGCAGTGCTTAAGGATCTGCCTGCCAATGCAGGGGACATGGGTTCAAGTCCTGGTCCAGGAAGATCCCACATGCTGAGGAACACCACAACTACTGAAGTCCACACGCCTAGAGGCTGTGCTCTGCAACGAGAAGCCACCACAATGAAAAACCCATGCACTGCAATGAAGAGTAGCCCCCCTTTGCTGCAACTAGTGAAAGCCTGACACAGCAACGAAAACCCAACATAGCCAAAAAATAAATAAATAAAAATTTTAAAAAAGAATTAAAAACCCACATGCTGGGATTTGAACCCAGACTAAACCCAGATTGGGACTTGAACCCACGTGGTCGGGACTTGAACCCAGCCAGAAGAACCCTTATTGGGACTTGAACTCACACAGCCAGGCCTCGAACCCAGACAAAACTCACAGTCTTCCAATTGAGATCACACACCTGGTTTCAGGACTTAATGAAGCTCAGGTTCTTGATGTCTCATCGCAGAAAGAATTCAGTTAGAGACAAAGTGATAGGTAAGAAGTGGATTTATTTAGAGAGAAACACACTCCACAAAGTGTGGGCCATCTCAGAAGGTGAGAAAGGACCCATTTGGTTCTAATCAGTTTATGTCATGTCCTCAGGCTATGTCATTCTTTCAAAGGTTGTGACCTGCCCCATTCCCTCCTGTTTCATTCTGCCCTCAGAGATTTTACTCCCATATTCTTATGGGAAGCAGAAGGGTGAAAGTCCATCTTCTGTAACTGCTTCAAGGCTGAATAGGGGTGTCAAACTTGCCTGTCAGGGAGTAAAAATCTCTGGATGCCTGATCTAGGGGCCCCAGGGGCAGGACATTTCTTTGTTTTAAGTCAGTATGGCTGGAATCCTCACATAGCCATCATCCTGGTGTAGAACTGTTGTAACTGCTTCCGTAGCTTTTCTATGAATCTCCTTGATGATGAAGCACTTTTTGTAACAGCATAAGAGTACAAAAATATCTATAAATGACAAAAGACTTAAAAGGCATGGTTAAACATCTGATTACAGTGTAATCAACAAAGAAACCTGGTGGGAAGGGGGCAGGGGCACAACCTTTGAAAGAATGACATAACCCGAGGATATGACATAAACTGGTAAGAACCAAATGGGTCCAAGATGGCAGACAAATTGACTTCCACTAGACCTTGAACCTCAGTATACGCTCACTGTAACACATCAGCAAGCTAAATGACACACCCACAGATGCCATGACAGTTCCAAGCCCGACCATAAGGATCTAAAAGTGAGCAGTGGCCCAATTCCTGGAAATCCCCGCCCCTTCCTGAAATAGCTGGGATACTCCTCCCACTCATTAGCCTATGAAATTACCCTCCCCTATAAAAACTGATAACCCCATACCCTGGTGTCTTTTTCACCTCTGAGGTGGCCCACACTCTGTCTGTGGAGTGTGTTTCTCTCTAAATTAATCCACTTTTTACCTATCACTTTGTCTCTCATTGAATTCTTTCTGTGATGAGACATCAAGAACCTGAGCTTCATTAAGTCCTGAAACCAGGTGTGTGATCTCAGTTGGAACACTGTGGTTTTTGGCCATGTTTGAGTCCCAGCCGTGTGGGTTCAAGTCCTAGTCAGGGTTTTAGCCAGGTTTGAGTCCCAGCTGCATGGGTTCAAGTCCCAATCAGGTTTCTGCTGGGTTCGAGTCCTGTCCATGTGGGCTCAAGTCCCAATCAGGGTTTTGGTGAGGTTTGAGTCCCGGTCACGTGGGTTCAAGTCCCAATCTGAGGTGCACGGTTTCATAAGAGATAGAGGGCATTTAAAGACATGAATTCAGAAGGAAGACAGTCCAGGAAGGGGAGCTTATATACCAAGACAAACCCTCAAATACTAGTAATTATTTCATGTAGGTCAGTTTTGGTCTTCCTACTTAAATTATAACTTTTCTCAGTGCTATCTGGTAAACTTAACATGATCCCCAACGATCCTAGCAAGAATTGTTACAGACATAATTATTTACCGAGATCTTGGGAGGCAATTTGTGAACACTTAGAAAAGGAGGTGGTAATCACTGGAACCTAGCATGTGACACAAAGAAAAAGATAAGTCAAGTAACCTCATCCTATGTAAGTAAGTCTAGGAGTCTAATAAAAGGAAGACTATAAGCAAGTGCATATTAGTCTCCATAAGACATTTACTCAAATTCTCTTTTGTGATATTTTTCTGAAGAAGACAGGGAAATATGCTCTAGATGACCTGTATATTATACTCTTCTCTTAAGCTGGAGAAGAGAAAAATGACCTAAAAACACCTATGAGAGAGCAGAGGAATAGGGATACACACAGAAAACACAAAGATTAATTTTTGAGATGTCTCTCTTACATTCATTATATAATTGATTCATTGTAGAAAAAATTAGATAATCATAATGATATTACTCATTTTAAAATCCCACAAAAATAAGCATAATCTTATCACCTACAAAAATCACTTTTAACATTTGTACATATATCTCTAAAGAATTTTATCTGTGTGTGTGTGTGTATCAATAACATTAGAAAATATGAGTCAAGCTATTTATAAGCTGCTTCTTTTACTTGATACTTGTGGTAGATCATGAACATGGCCATAAATTATTTGTAGCTCTATCCATCAAGAGATAGAGTCTATTTCCTCATATCATGGATCTGGTCTGGTCTTGTGACCTGCTTTTACCCATAAAATGTTACAGAAGTGACACTGTGTAAGTTCAGGAGTGTCAGAGAACTGAGGCGCTGTGGTTGATTACATGAACCACAATTCAAGTGACTGAGGCCATCTTGGGCTCTCCAGGACCAGTTAAGCCATCAAACAACCATAGCTGTATAAGTGATCTGAAATAGGACAAGCAGAACCACCCAGATTGCTAAGCCACAGTACCAGGAGAAATACACTGTTTTTGTTTTAAGCCACTAAGTTTTGGGAAGATTTGTTATGCAGCAAGAGAAAATTGAAACAACCTTATGAAAGGAACATTATCCCCTATCAGTAGGTATACTTATGTAGTAATTTAATGGCATTATAATATCCCATCACATGAGCATTTCAAAACTTACTTAGCCAATTCATTATTGACATTTAAGCCATTATAACTTCCAACTTTTATAAATTACTCTCCCTTTTCCACACAAAATGTCTTAAGCCTTATAGTTTCATATAATTATTTCCCTAGGATAAACTTGTAGAAGTGTGATTACTTAGGCAAAACATTAGCAGGGTTTTGATATGTACTGCTAAATAGTGTGGAGCGATTTTAAAGTGTTATTCACAAATGATGTGGTTGGCAGGAAAAAAAAAGATAAATAACCTTAAGAGATGACTTCAAAGGACTTAACAACAGTATTCAAATATTGAAGAACTTATCATATAAGAACAATTGATTACATAGAGTATAAATCTAAGAGGTAATAATTTGGTTCAATTTATGAAAATAATGTAACCAATATAGCTGTTAAAGAAAATGCACTTATTTGAAAGATGAAGCCCTTATTACTACAAGCATTTAGGTAGAAATTAGTACTTGTCTTCAGAGGTATCATAATGATATTATGTACAAGATCTCTCCCTGGCCCCCAGGTATCCAATGCCAGGGTCAGAGAGTGATGAACCGCATCTAAACATAAGTCATGCTTTCAGATTGACAGACTAAAATCCCATTCAACTAAATACTCAGTCATCCTAAGACCACCTGCATCTTTGCAGGATTCCTCTAGAATCAATGCCAGAATTTGACATAAGCTTCAGTGAAGCCTTTTCAAGAAGAGCATCTCACCTAGACGAAAAGTATAAGGAAATTAACAATTATGAAGGGCCGTATATATACAGTTCCATGTTAAGACAGGATAAGATATGAACTTTATACATTTTTTCTTCTTGGCATCCCTTTTTCATTTTCTTTGAGTAATATGTCTCTCCCTCTCTCTCTCTGTCTCTCTCTCATAAATGCATGTATTCTCACATATACACACACTGACACACACACACACACACACACACACACAGACACACACACCCCTACTGATACTACCCAGTCCCTTTAAGATCGCTCCTCCCAGACTTTCCTGGTGGCACAGTGGTTAAGATCTGCCTGCCAATGCAGGGGACACGGGTTCGAGCCCTGGTCCAGGAAGATCCCACATGCTGGGGAGCAACTAAGCCTGTGTGCCACACTACTGAGCCTGCCCTCCAGAGGCCGCGAGCCACAACTTCTGAGCCCGTGTGCCACAACTACTGAAGCCTGTGTGCTCTAGAGCCTGTGCTCCACAACAAGAGAAGCCACTGCTGTGAGAAGCCCACATACTGCAGAGTAACCCCTGCTCTCCACAACTAGAGGAAGCCTGCGTGCGGCAACAAAGACCCAACACAGCCAAAAATAAAATAAATATCTTTATAAAAAGAAAAAAAAATCACTCCTCCCTGGTGTCACATGGATTTGATGGAATTGCTGATCATAATGCTCTGTCCCCATGTCACAGAAATGAAATGAGGCCCAGCCTGGCCAATCATAGGAGCCCATCTCCCTGGACACCGTGATTGGTTGAAGGTAAGTAGGTGACCCATCTCACATCAGCCAGAGTTCTTTCCTAAAATTACTTTAAATTTAAGTGGGAAATGATGAGTTTTCCCAAGTCCTCTGGGTTAATAGGATATGCCAGGCCTGGAGCCATACTGTCACCTATTAATAAAGCTCATTTATTGAAAAGGAGAGTAAGGTCAAAATTGAAGAAAAGCAGAGAAGATAGATGAAAATAAAGAATCCTAGTAGCAATCAAATCTCCAGTTGTAGCCTACCAGAACTTTCCCAATTCTTACCGCTTTCCCCTCAACTCTGCGATCTACCCCAGTATTTTTCAAATAAATCACCTGGTTGAAATAAAGTTGCTTTGAATTTTTTGCTTGCCACCAAGTATCTTAATCAATCCAATGCTTTGCTGATTTAATTAATTATAACTACTGGGTAAACACCAGATGGAATATTTGCTGTTAATAATCTTAACAGTCTTTGACACATTAGGGATACTTGCATGATCTAAGATATGGAATTTGAACATAACCCACTGGCACTTGGAAAACTTCTTTTAGCATTGTAGTGATAGTGTCTACCTTCTGGTAAATATTTGTTAGTCTCATGATTACTACAATCTTGGCAAAATTCCTAAAGATACAGACTCAGACTCAGCAAGATCCAGCTGGAAATGGGTTTGGCCCATAATTGCCCTGCACATTCTATTCTGGCAGTTCCCAAATGCTGGTGAAGCGAACTTTTGCCACCTTCTTCCTCTTTCCCCTTATATTTTATAGCTATTTCTCCTCCATTGCTCCTGTCTCCCTGTTCTGTTTTAAGATCAGGGGTTGTCAGCTAGTGACTTTTAGGCCTTAGTTATGGGTATGAGTGGGAGGTGGTGGGGAAGGGAAAGCTGGGGTCATTTTGCTGTATCTCACAGTTTTAAAAGGCAGCATTATGCTTTGTCATAGAACAATCAGCATGTATCACAGTAGGTGTTATTAACTACATAGTCCCTAAAATATACCACCCTTGGTTAATGAGACTGACAGCCCACAGTACAGTTTAAATAGAGAAATAATATTCTAGACAATGAGTCTTTCTGGGTACTCAGGATTTACAGCCCCCAAAGGCAGTGAAGTTGAGATCCAGTTTAGATCCCCTAAAACAGACCTACCCAGTTTAGTCATAGTCAACTACAAACTGCTAGGTTTCTGAAAAAATAATCAGAGATCAGAAAACAAAACAGTGATAGTGATCTTTATTTTATTCCTTTTCCCTCAGAAGCTAAAACTGTGTCATAAAGTAGCAGCTGAGTTAAATCAGCAGGGAAAATTGAGTAGAGGTCACATTAGAAACAAACAAGGTGATATGAAGTGAAGTATATGTGTGTGACCTTCCTTTGCAATCAAATATCTGAGAAGTAAATTTATTTGCAAATGCAAAAGTGTATTTTTGAAGGACATGAACCGTTTAGATCTTTACTCCACTTACTGGCAAGCTCTAAGGAACAAAACAGATAGCTCACTAAGATACTACCTGATACATAACACTATGGGGAGTCATGACTTCTCATCCAATTCTCAGACCTAAGATAATTTACATACCTACAGCCCCTTGAATTGTAGGGGAGGCTATAACTTGAGGAAGGTCCCTCATATTGCCACTGTGGTCCAGTTGTCAGAATGGGAACTTACAGGAATAGAGGGATAAAAAGAAGTTTGACTTAAGTCCACTTCATTATTGGCCAGTGACACTCTGAGCCCACCATGTTATTATACCCCATTAGCTACCTGACCCTTGGAAAACTACTACCACCACCACCACTACTACTATTAATATTAATAATAATCACTAACACTTGAGTACTCGTGATGTGTCAGACATTGTTATAAATACTCTACATGAATTTACTTATTTAATACAGCAAACTTGTACCATCATTATCCCCATTTTACAGATAAAGAAACTATGACACAAATCAGTTAAGTAACTTGTCCAGGGTCACAAAGCTAGTAAGTATCAGATCCTAGATTCACAGCCAGAGATTCTGGTTTGAATCCATACTCTTGTTACACTGCTATGCTTCTTCTACAGATTATTACCATAGAACCAAGTGGAAGCCCCTGGAGCTTCTTCTTCCTACCAAGATGTAAGTCAGAGCCATAGAACTTCTAAAGGAATCATGGGGGACTTTAGGAGTAGTGGAGGAAGCAATAACAAAAGCAACTGTAACTTCATGACTAGTTACAGACATGAAGTTGAAATGTTTTTTCCTTCAATAATATAGCTCATGTATTTATGTATGTATGTAAATACATATGCACACATATGCAAAAATTAATAAATAAAATAATAAATGTTAATTTATTAATAGTTTATTAAATAATAATCAATAAATATAAAGTTATACAAGTAATTTTATATGTATACTTTCTCTTCTTTTTCTTTCCCCTGCTACTTTATGTAAAGTTATTTGGGGTATGTAACTTTACAGCTTAGTCTACAGATTGCAGAACATCAAGAAAGAATCACAACAGAACTAAAGGGAAGCTGATTATAAGCCACACCCTGAAGCTGCATGTGGATGGAATTGTGAAGCACTGAGTAGGAAGTAAACTTGTATTTAGGTGTATGAAGAAAAGTTATTTTATGTTATTTGTTTTATGTTCCTTTTTTTAGATATGTAAATAAGTCTTTCAGTGAGATCCTAGTTTTCCTTGATTCCATTTGATTTGATGAGCTTCTGGAGACTCAAAATTAAATATCTTTATGTTTACCAGAATTGGTTTCCATTTCTTGCAACTGAAAAACTCAAGTGCACACGTTTATTCTGTGTCTGTGTGTTTAATGAAGGGGATGTAAGCCCATTTATGGGTCTTGGAAAAGTTGCCAGGAGAAAGAGAATTGTTATAAAAATAGAGAAGAGAAAGAACAAAAATTAATGAAGTGATAATAGAGAGGATTAAGAGAGAAAGAGAAAAATAAGAGAATCTTAGTGATTTATGAAGTCAAAAATCTCTGTTGGACACCAACTATATGTCGCGGGGGGGGGTGGTGGTGGTTAAAAGGCCATTCTTTCAAATACTTTAGTTTGGAAGGGTGAAGACTCAGTTATGAAGATATAAGAACAATTGTTGGAGGCAAAAACAGGTTATGTGAAGTGTGATGGAAGCCAAGGAAAAGAGAAATATGCAAGAAAAAAACAGAGGAAGAGAGGAAAGGGGCATCTCCTTTGGTACCCAATATATCCAGGTATTTTTAAGGCATAACAGTAGAATGCTGCAGACAGTTGAGAAGAATCAGGATTGAGTAAAGAATATTGTTGAGTAATTAGGGAATAAAAAGGCCATTGGAACATTAACACTAATAAGAGAAATAAAGTGAGAATAAAATTAGAAAATTAAAAGAATTCACACTTCTCAGTAAATACAAACCAAATCAACTACTAAAAGTCAAGAGATGAAGCAGAATTCAAATCAATTGGAACTGCCCCTTCCAGAAATAAAATAAAAGTCAACAAGAGATGAAACAAAGGAGCTCAGCACCAGTGAACATACAGCATAAAATTATAGTGGATCCAGCAACAGTCAGAAGCTCTGAGAACAGAAACAGAAAATTAGGCTCACTCAGGCGTGGGAGTTGGCAAAACAGGAGCAACAGAAGGCCAATAGAGCAAAGGATTTGAAGGTGGATGTGATGTTCCATTGGTATGTATTTGTGGAAAAGCGTTTGCTATAAGAAGCACAATTTTACTTTACCTAATAGTACAAGCATGAAAATAAGCATAGCCCCGTACTTGAAAGACAGACAGACAGAAAGAAAGAAAGAAAGAAAGAAAGAAAGAAAGAAAGAAAGAAAGAAAGAAAGAAAGAAAGAAAGAAAGAAGGAAAGAAGGAAAGAAAGAAGGAAGGAAAGAAAGAAAAATCCAGGCAGATTTATTAAAATATTTACTATTCTTATAAAATATTAAGAATCTGTACAGGGCAATGTGATAGTCACTGTATAAAGTGAGTTTTGCCAACTAGAATCAAAATCATCATATGATTTTGTATCTGTACAATAATTTACAGATACTATAAATTACTGCTAATTCTTGTTCTGGATGCTCATTCCAGATGTTTACTTTGTGGAAATTTCATCAACAAATTGTATATTTATGATTGGAGAAATCTTTTGCATATATTTGTATTCTCCAATGAAACAAAAATTATTTTTTTTTAATCTCCACAGAAAATACAACTGCTTGAAACTTTAACTATAGTTGATGGTTTTTTTCCTGAGTTACTTAGTCATCACCAGAAATCTTTCATACATTAGTCTGAAATTGGACCAAGACAGTTTCTACCCAACAGAATTTCCTAACGACTAGAATTCTCAAGCAGAGCAATTGGCCTGGAAGAATAAAGATGATTAAAGTAAAAAGTGTCATTAAAATTAGGTTGAAATTAGATATGAAGACTTGTACATTTTAAATCTTTAACTGAATAGCTACTTGGTGCAAGTAATAGACAGTATAGGAGGTTACAGAGATGAAGAAAGCACAGTATTTTCTCTAGTGTCCTCACATTCTAGCAGAGGAACAAAAGAAATAATTACAAATGTATTTGATTTTCATAAAATTACTGTTCATCCCCAATGATAGACCATGAGCTCCCTTAGAGCAGGGATTGTGCATTTTCCTAAATGCCTGATATAGATTCAGCAATGTGGTAGAAAATAGTTATGGACCAAATGAATAAGAAAATGGATGAATAAATGGATGGATGAAAGATAGATGGTTGAGATTCACAATGCTTTGAGGGTTCAAAATAGAAAATACATTCAGTTATCTGGGATGGGTGGTGGTAGATGATCATGGAATTTTTTTTAAGTCTTAAGAATAAAGATCTTATTTATTTTAGAATAACAAAAAAGCATTGTAAGCCATATAATAATAAAGAAAAAGGAATCTTAACAGCTGTACAAAAGGTTATGGTTTAACAAAAAGAATACAAATGAAATCATTTATTTTTTTGAGCAATAATATTATTTTGAGTAGAAACAATTAGATGTGAAAGATACCAAAAATCAGCTGTGTCATGAATAGCAATTGGGAAAATTTTATTTGTAAATGGATAAAGTGGGATGAAATTTTATTACTTGCATATATAAGTATCATACGGAGCAAACAGTCATAGAAAAAATGTCATTTTTAAAAGATCATGCTGGTGAGGGTGTGGAGAAAAGGGAACCCTCTTGCACTGTTGGTGGGAATGTAAATTGATACAGCCACTATGGAGAATGGTATGGAGGTTCCTTAAAAAACTAAAAATAGAACTACCATATGACCCAGCAATCCCACTCCTGGACATATACCCTGAGAAAACCATAATTCGCAAAGGGTCATGTACCACAATGTTCACTGCAGTATTTACAATAGCCAGAACATGGAAGCAACTTAAGTGTCCATCGACAGATGAATGGATAAAGAAGATGTGGCACATATATACAATGGAATATTACTCAGCCATAAAAAGAAACGAAATTGAGTTATTTGTAGTGAGGTGGATGGATCTAGAGTCTGTCATACAGAGTGAAGTAAGTCAGAAAGAGAAAAACAAATACCATATGCTAACGCATATATATGGAATCTTAAAAAAAAATGGTTCTGAAGAATCTAGGGGCAGGACAGGAATAAAGATGCAGACGTAGAGAATGGACTTGAGGATATGGGGAGGGGGAAGGGTAAGCTGCGTCCCTGGTGGTGCAGTGGTTAGGAATCCGCCTGCCAATGCAGGGGACACAGGTTTGAGCCCTGGTCCAGGAAGATACCACATGCCACAGAGCAACGAAGCCCATGCACCACAACTACTGAGCCTGCGCTCTAGAGCCTGTGCTCCGCAACAAGAGAAGCCACTGCAATGAGAAGCCCATGCACCATAACAAAGAGTAGCCCCTGCTCACCACAACTAGAGGAAGCCCAAGTGCAGCAACAAAGACCCAACACAGACAAAAATAAATAAATTAATTTTTTAAAAATGCAAATAACACTACAGCAACACTATCACTGAAGTTTATTTAGTATTAGTTATTTGATGTATGTTTTTCTGTATTTTTCCTATGGGCATACATAAACCCACATATAATTATATACATATATTTCTTAATAAAAAATAGATTTTATTATAAAAAATTAAAAAATAAAAGATCATTGAAGTTTTAAGTAAAGAATGCCATTTTAGACATATTGTAGAGAAGTTTGGTTTTGTCTGTTTTCGTTTCCTTTTGTTTTTGTCAATGACAGTGTGTTTTGTTAGTGTCTCAGGTTAACCCAACCAAGCAGGCCGACTAAGAAAAGTTTGTATAGTCAACAACCCAACAATCGTTGACCCCAGAAGACAGACTAATCAAAGTGATCTTTTTTTCACAATTTTTTTTTCTTGTGATGAGAACTTTTAAGATCTACTCTCTCAGCAATTTTCAAATATACAATACAGTATTGTTAACTATAGTCACTATGCTGAACATTACATCCTTAGAACTTATTTATCTTGTAATGGGAAGTTTGTACCTTTTGACCACCTTCACACATTTCTCCTACCTGCCCTCTCCAACCTCTGCCTCTGGCAACCACCAATCTGTTCTCTCTTTCTATGATTTCGGGTGTTTTTAGATTCCATATATAAGTGAGATCATACAGTTTTTGTCTTTTTTGTCTGGCTTATTTCATTTAGCATAATGTTCTCAAGGTCCACCCATATTGTCACAAATAGCAGTATTTCCTTCCCTTTTATGGCTGAAAGTATTCCATTTATATATATAGAGAGATATAGATATATCACATTTTCTTTATCTCTTCATCTGTTAATGGACACGGGTCATTTTCATGTCTTGGCTATTGCAAATATATGTTCACCCTGCAATGAACATCAGGGTGCAGACTTCTCTTCAAGATAGTGATTTCATTTCCTTTAGATAAAAACCCAGCAGTGGAATTGCTGAATCGTATGGTAGTTCTATTTTTAATTTTTTGAGGAATCTCCATACTGTTTTCCACAGTGGCTATACCAATTTACATTCCCACCAGTACACAAGGGCTCCCTTTTCTAGAGAAATTTGACAGGTTAAGTTTCATTTTTTCATTTGAGGACTATAAACAATAGTTGAGAAGCAAGAAAATGCTTTTTAATTAAGCAGTACAAGTAGAATGCATGTGTGCTTATTATATGCATGTGGGGCTTATTTACTGCCTTCTAGTTTTTTATTTTTATGGATACATATATAATAAATACATATGATGTATGTATGCATATATGTATGTGTGTGCGTGCATGTGTGTATCTGCGTATTTGAGATAGTTCATCTGTATCTTTTCTGTAGTTGCAAGTTGATGAACTATACGCATCCACAATATTATCAAACTATTATAAGACATCATTCAAAAAGCATTTCTTTAGAGTGCTTGGCTCTTTATGAAGATTAAACCCTGACTTTTTGAGTTATGAAGAGTGGATTTTAGTGGACTGATGGAAAAGTGCTGAAATGGATGTACTGAAGGTCATTTTTACAGTGAACTTTTGGGGAAATGGAAACCCCAGGGAAAGCAAAGCAAAGACATATTGAAGGAAAGACAGCAGAGGAGACAGAAGCTGTGCATGTTCCAGAAGATGAATCTGAGCAGATCAATAGGATTCTTGAAAATCTTTTAAAGCCTTTTCATGGATCTGGCAACTTCCTCAAGATGGCAGTCCTCTGAGAAAACTCCTGTTTGGGTTAGGCTATTGAATTTGTGGGAGCAACAAAGGAGAACTTATCCATGAGAGAATCAGGCTGCATTAGTAAGTGTATGACAGTTGTTAACAATATTACATATGGTTATATGGTTAAACATTCTCATTCTCATTGTAAAGTGGAAAGGCTCACATGATATTGTGTTCATTCAAAGGCATTGAGCTTTTTCGCCTTTTTCAGTGTCAGTCTTAGAGTCTATAACTACTATGTGCCTACAGAGTTGAAAAGACTT
The DNA here is from genome assembly GCF_026419965.1 of Kogia breviceps. NCBI lineage: Eukaryota > Metazoa > Chordata > Mammalia > Artiodactyla > Physeteridae > Kogia > Kogia breviceps. The sequence goes on from NC_081312.1 coordinate 54,672,587, forward strand.
CCTGAGTGATTTCTGATTGGGTGACCTCTGAAGTGCTTGGTGGACAGAAGCATTAGTGACTTCTTAACTCTATGCATACTTCCCTATGCAGCACAATTGTCCTTTATGCTCACTTTACATTCAGAAAAGTAGCATTCTCCTGAGGAAGTAGTAGAGCTTTGGTGTTTACTCTTCTGTTTTAATTACTTTCAAATGGCCTGAATCTCATCAGATTCTTTGTTGAAACAGGCAACATCTGACAAGTTTGATGCCCTTGGACAATACTCCTTGAAAGCAGCTTTTGATTCTGATACAGATGCTTGTAGAATCTAATATAAAATTCAGCATAAAGATTACTTCTCTTTCCACCAAAACATATATGCTGCTAGAAATCGGGGATAATGTTCATCTTTTTCTCATTATTATTTTTATCCACTTGAATCTCTATAAAGGGACTTAACACTATTTTGTCAGTATTTCCCCCCCTACTATTATGAGTAAGTTAGTATTATCCATATTTAGACAGATAAAATGATTTATGGAAATCTTTTTTTTTTTCAAATTAGGTACCATAGTAATGTGTCCTTGTAAACATGTTGAAAAAAAATTCACCATTCAACCCAACTCTATTAAAGAGTCATATCCCTTCCAGTAACCATCTACTGTAGTAAAATAAAATCATCAGGCTCTTATTAGTACGAGAATAATCTTTCCCTAGGTAGGAAAAGAAACAGTTATTTCCAAGGTTTTGGGGACTGGCGTTTTCAGAGTTCGTAGTGTGAATCTGGAGAGATAATACTATGATTATCAGAGTATGTAAGTTCTGTAAAATGTGTTCAATGCCATGGTCTATTTGATAAGACTGATTTAAATACTTGTCTTTCTCAATGTTTTTATTTTGTTACAGATCAGAAGTTGGTCAAGGTCTTGGGTTCAAGGCTTTCACAAGCCTGTTAGCTTTGCTTTTCTTCTATGTCAAAGGTTGCCCTAGAAAACCATTTAACTTGTCAACGCTTGCTCTTGGCCTTAAAAGTGATGAGAAAGGAATATGTGTGGCTCACTGCAAATAACTCACTGATTCTTGAAAATCAATCAAAATAGCATATTCTACTGATAATAACAGTATTCAAAGATGGAGCATGTTTAAATATTTTATAAATTATAAAAAAATAAACTTTTGCTTATTTACCTATTTTTTGTTACGATTTTCAGTATTTGACAATAGCGTTTGGTTCCACCCTGCTCCCACATCTAAGAGAGATAAGCAAAATTTTCAGTTAAGAATCCTGGATAAGAACTGAGAGAAGTGACGTTCTCCTTTATTTGTAAAACTCGGTAAGCTATTAGGGGAATCCTCTCTTTGTGACATTAGTCTTTCCAACACTATCTAAGGTGTTTGCTAGAGCTTATTTTGTAGTGAGAGTATATAAACCTGAGGTACAGCAGAATCCAATTATATTTTTGTCATAAATGCCCAAACATTTTCCATTTTATTGCCTTCCTCTTTTCTTCCCTTTTGGCACCTTACACCTCATGTGTGAACTATCCTCCACCCCAAAGCCAGATTGCCTGAGATCCTCCATTGTGGTCTTGGATAGACACCAACTCTCATCAGATAATCTCCACATCCTGTAACTAACTTTTCTAGAATCCTCCTTCCTGATTAAAATGATCTGTCATGGATCTCATCCCTTAAATATCCCACTAAAGGTAAATGGATGTTAATACATGCTCCTCCTACATTATATATTTGTATTTTTGTAAGTCTACCACTCAAAAACTATAAGTGTGAGTGCTTCATATTGTGGTAGGCTATGACGGAAGGTATTTGGATCAAACTCACCCTTCGATTCTGTCAAAGAAAAATTGCACCTATTGCAGTTAAATAGGCAAGGAAGACTTTATTCAAGATTATTGCAGTAGGGGAGAGAGATTATTTCAATAGGAGAGAAACACTGAACTCAACTCTGAATACAACGGGGCAGCTGGGGATTTACAGCCAAAGGGCAGAGTGAGGGAGTCTTTGGATAGAAAATTACTAAGAGGAACTTGATCAGATATCAAGGGTTCGGAGAGAGGAACTTGATTAAATATCAAAGGTGAAGGGATATCAAGGGTGGGAGGATTCTCACCAAACTGGATTAGCAGGACCCCTGGTGAAACTGGATTCAACCAGATTCTTTGCTAAAACTGGGCTCAGGCAGCCAAGGACAGGACCCAGTCAAAAAGAGGGTTCAAAGGAGCCTGAATAAAGTTTGGTCAAGGAGGAAATCCTTGTCAGTTCATAAGTATTAAACAGCCCTCTCAAATACTTGAGGACACATCTTATCAGACAGGTATGTGAAAGTCCCATTTGCCGATCTAAGGTAACTTTAGTTAGAACCCCATGACTATTTTTCAAATATGGATTTGTTTATTTAAGTTTCACAGTTTCTGTGTTCTTGCCTGTCACCTTTACCTTGAGGTAGGAAAATCTAATACCCTCTGAATTACCTCATCCAGATGAGCAACATGTTTTTTCATAGTGTATGCTTATTCTCCTCCCTAACTATATGAAAAAGGGTACTGGCAGGGATTTAACTTTACTTTCTTGATACAATTAGAATACTAGTTGGAACTGGAGACTGGCAATAGGGTTGACTTACATTTTGAGAGAGAGATACTAGAGGAGGTTCATGTACTGTTGCCATTGCTGATTGCAATGATATATCTAGACAGTTTGCATTAGATGTGAAACTCAGGCTAGGGAATGAGAAGAGCAGGTGTATAAGCCAGGCTTTATTTATTTATTTATTGTGAGACCTTGAGCTTTGATGTAAACTTTGGTTTACTAAAATAAAAGTAACAATCATTGTATCTAACATTTTTGAATGTCTGAGGACTTCCCTGGGGGTCCAGTGGTTAAGACTCCGCGCTCCCAGTGTAGGGGGCCTGGGTTCAATCTCTGGTCAGGGAACTAGATCCCGCATGCCACAACTAAAAAGAACCCACGTGCCCCAACAAAGATCTCACACACAGCAACGAAGATCCCGCAAGCTGCAACTAAGACTCAGTGCAGTCAAATAAATAATGTAAATAAATATTTTTTTAAGTCTGTCTTATGATTAGTGAACAGTAATTACTCATTGAATGAATTGTTTTTTCCTTTTTACTTTTCAAGTGTTTCAGAGAGATTTTGTTTAGTCTATCTGAATAGTGATTATTATGCATTATCTAGGCATTAATGAAAACCTAAAATTCACTATGCATACTCAGTTTTTAGAGGAGGGTGCAAGGTATGAAAAGACATGAAACACATGCAAAAGGGACTGGTAGGAATAAAGAATAAGAAACTAAAATTGTTTCTCTAAGATTTGGGAATAAGAATGGTGATGTGAAAGATGGAAGAATAAAGGAAACCCAGAGATAGTAAAGACAGTTCTCAAAAGTGCTTTCACCTTAAGATACAGCTTACCTCTTCTGAAGATTAGATTTAAGGAAAATTCTTGTTATTTTTTCATTCCCTCAATTTTAAAATTATAGGGTCTTGAGAACAAAACAAACTTACTTTCATATATTTCTCAGTTCAAGGAAAGAGTTTGATATATGTGTTAGTGAAGTACTCTGTTTTCCATGTAAAGTGCTTTATCTTTCAACTATATTATGTCATACTACATGGAATGAATACCAACAGCATGAATATGTTTTCATCAGGCAGGTGACACACTCTCATATTTAAAAGAAGAATCATAAAACATGGGGTTTTTTTTGAAGCAAAAGGATATAGTACACAACTATGGAAAACAGTATGGAGATTCCTCAAAAAATTAAGACTAGAGCTACCACATGACCCAGCTAGTCTACTTCTAGGTATTTATCCAAAGGACAAGAAAACATGAATGAGGAATTATATGAAGACATATATGTTCATTGCAGCATTATTTACAGTAGCCAAGATATGCATATGCAAACAATTAAAGTTGTCCATCAATGGATGAATGGATAAAGAAGAGGTGGTATATATATATATATATATATATATATATATATATATATATATATATGTAATATATATATAATTTTTATATATATGTACATACCTATATATGTATATACATACCATATATTATATTATATAAAATATAGTAGTATAATTAATATATTATATATAATGGAATACTATAATATATATAGATAATGGAATACTACTGTGCCATAAAAAAGAATGAAATCCTGCCATTTACAACATGGATGGACCTTGAGTGAAAATAAGTGAAATAAATCAGTCAGAGGAAGACTAATACCATATCATTTTACTCATATGTGGAATCTAAAAACAAAACTAAAACAATTGATAAACAAAATAAAACAAAAACAAACTCATAGATACAGAAAACAGATTAGTCGTTCTCAGAGGGAAAGGGGTGGAGAGTGGGTGAAATGGGTGAAGGAGTTCAACTGTATGGCAACAGATGGTAACTAGATGTGTGGTGGTGATCACTGTAGTATATACAGATGTTGACTGCAATGCTGTACACCTGAAACTTGTATAATAAAAAAAGAACATAGTACATCAAGTTCTAGGTTTGCAGGATATCACAAGTGAAAAGCCAAAAAGTATTCATCATCAGAGGAAATCCAAAAATCTATGAAAGTTTGCATAATCAGAATGTATTTTAATAAGTACTACATCATTTTAATATAGTGTCATTCATTTCAAATTACTTAATTATACCCCAAAATATTTAGCTGCACTGCTTCTTCCCAGTCAGCTACAGGGAGGATGGGAGGAGTTGGCCAGAAATTGCAAAGTGGAACTAAAAAACAACATGTGTCAAAGAGAGGCTATTTAGAATTCAAACTGTTGGTGAAATTGGAGTTGGCAGTTATAATTGTGGGTGGAGTTTCTGTGAAAAGAATGTAATTATCCAAACTGGATTTTAACCAGCACACCTGAGCATTTCAAAATAAATATATTTTTCATACCATCAATAAATACCTCCTTTGTCCCATTTCTCAGTGGAAAGATACTTGTTCCTGGGGCAGGTTGAGTTCCCCGGGGTTTTGCTTCAGTTCTGGCTCAGTGGAAAAAGTGCCACCTACTGAACTGCCAATCTCCTTCCTGTGGAGAGCTTTAATCAAGCAAAGAAAACCATTATTAGGTATTTGATGGTTCTTATTCGCATTTGATATCTTAGAAGTCTCTATTCAAATACTTTTCATTAGGTAAGTCAAAAGTTTAAGTTCAAGGTCTTCCCTGGTGGCGCAGTGGTTGAGAGTCCGTCTGCCGATGCAGGGGACACGGATTCGTGCCCTGGTCCGGGAAGATCCCACATGCTGTGGAGGCCCGTGAGCCATGGCCACTGAGCGTGTGCGTCCAGAGTCTGTGCTCCGCAACGGGAGAGGCCACAACAGTGAGAGGCCCGCGTACCGTTAGAAAAAAAAAAAAAAATGTTTAAGTTCAAAACTGCATCAAGGACACAACTAAGGAGCACTGATGTCAGTTGGCCTGGGTTGGAGGTAATCTGGGAATCAGTGTGCCTCTTGGATCTCATTCAAGAAAATATTCCTCCAATTATAAGAAACAGGTTAGAATTCCCTTCCTTCATGGCAACTGGGGCAGAACACTCAAAGGTAGAATGTTGAGGAACACTGAAACCTGAGGTTAGACAGCAAAGAGACAGTGCCAAGCAGAAGACAGTCATTCCTCACAATAGTATGTGAAGCGGACAGGTAGCATCCTTTTGGGCATTTTGGAGGAAACAAAGCTTTCCTTTGGACATAACTGTTATTAAAACCTGTGGATTGAGCACTTCCATATAAAAACAACAACAACAAAATGCAGTAATTTAGTAATATGGACTCCAATACCCTAAAGCCACATCTTTATGGAGAAGCCTAATATATAGTAATTACGTTCATGGTCCCTGCTCTCCCCCTTGTATGGTATGAGACTAATTTTCCTCTTTTGTTAAACAGAAATATTAATAACTGGAGCCATTCAATAGGGTTGTGAGCATTAAATGAGTTAACACCTGTAAAACACTTGAAACAAAGCTAGTTTCATGGTGAACACTGTTTATTACCTAAAAAGGAATAATCTTTTCCAAGAAGCTCAATGTACAGTCAGAAAAGGGTTACCAGAAATTGTAGTCCACTAGAATAGAAATTCAGATGTGAGAGAACAGAAATAATTGCCTTGGTCAACCCTATATAAAACTTTATCAGTTCTCTAATGATATGGAAGTCAATATAAAAATCCCTCTGTTACATAAAATTACACTTTAGTTATGTATAGTAAAAGTATATAATTTTTTTCAGTTTTATTGAGATATAATAACATATAACATTAGTTTAAGGTATACAGCATAATGATTATCATTATGGTATGTGTGTGTGTATTATATATATATATATATATATATATATATAATACACACACACACACACACACAAATGATCCAAATGATCACCACAATTAGTTAACATACATCACCTCACATGGTTATACATCTTTTTTTCATGTAATGAGAACTTTTAAGATCTACTCTCTTAGCAAATCTCAAATATACAATACAGTATTAACTATAGTCACTATGCTGTACATTAACATCCCCAGAACTTATCTCCTAATTGGAAGTTTATGCCTTTTGACCACCTTCACCCATTTTCCCTACCCCCAAACTTCCTCTGCTGTCAATCAGTTCTATGTTACTATGAGTTTGGTTTTTTTTAGATGCCACATGTAAGTGAAATCATACAAAATTTGTCTTTCTCTAACTTATTTACTGAGCATAATGTCCTCAAGGTCTATCCCTCTTATTACAAATAGCAGAATTTCCTTTTTTGTGTGTGTGTGGTACGCAGGCCTCTCACTGCTGTGGCCTCTCCCATTGCGGAGCACAGGCTCCAGAGGCACAGGCTCAGCGGCCATGGCTCACGGGCCCAGCCACTCCGCGGCATGTGGGATTCTCCTGGACCGGGGCACGAACCCGTGTCCCCTGCATCGGCAGGTGGACTCTCAACCACTGTGCCACCAGGGAAGCCCCATTCCTTATTTTTAATAGCTAAATAATATTCCATTTATATATACACCATCTTTTCTTTATGTATTCATCTGTCAATGGTTACTTAGGTTGTTTCCATGTCTTTGCTATTTTAGATAAGACAATGAAAATGGGGGTGCAAATATCTCTTTGAGATAGTAATTTTGTTTCCTTCAGATAAATACCCAGCAGTGGAATTGCTGGATCATACAGTAGTTCTATTTTTAATTTTTTGAGGAAACTCCATACTGTTTTCCATAGTGGCTGCATCAATTCACATTCCCATTGACAGTGCACAGGGGTTTCCTTTCCTCCACATCCTTGCCAACACTTGTTTTTTTATCTATTTGATTGCAGCCATTCTAACAGGTGTGAGGTAATATCTTATTGTGGTTTTGATTTGCATTTCCCTAAGGGTTAGTGATATTGAGTACCTTTTCCTATACCTGTTGGCCTTTTGAATGTCTTCTTTGGAAAATGTCTATTCAGTTCCTCTGTTCATGTTTTAATTACATTATTTGTACTTTTGCTATTGAGTTGTATGAGTTCTTTATATATATGGATATTAACCCCTTATCAGATATATAATTTGCAAATATTTTGCCTCATTTAGTAGCTTGCCTTTTCATTTTGTTGGTTTCTTTTGCTGTGCAGAGGTTTTTTAGTTTGATGTAGTCCCACTTGTTTACTTTTGCTTTTGTTCCTTTGCATTTGGTGCCAAATCCAAAAAGTCAGTATCAAGACCAATGTCATGTAGCTTCTGCCTTATGTTTTCTTATAGGAGATTTACAGTTTCAATTTCAAATATTATGTTTAAGTATTTAATCCATTTTGAGTTGATTTTTGCATATGATTTAAGATAAGGGACCAATTTCATTCTTTTGTATGTAAAGATCCAATTTTCCTAGCACCGTCTGTTGAAGAGACTATTCTTTTTCCACTGTGTATTCTTGACACCCTTGTCAAAGATAGGTTGACAATATGCATGAGTTAATTTCTGAACTCACTATTCTGTTCTATGGTTCTAGATGTCTGTCTTAATAGCAGTACCATATCTTTTTGATTATTTTAACTTTGTAATATATCTTGAAATCAGGACATGTGATGCCTGGTTCTTCTTTCTTGAGATTGTTTTGGCTATTTAGGATCCTTTGCAGTTTCATATGAATTTTAGGACTTTTTATATTTCTATTTTTTTAAATGCCATTGGGATTTTGATATGGATTTCACTGAATCTGTAGATCACTATGGGTAGTAAGGACTTTTATACAATATTGTCTTTAATTCATGAATATGGATATCTTTCTATTTATTTGTGTCTTCTTTAATTTCTTCCATCAATCTTTTGTAGTTTTCAGTGTACAAGTCATTCACATACTTGGTTAACTTTATTCTTAAGTATTCTTGAGAGACTGTCAAACTTTCATACTAGTTCAAACCACTGTCTTTGTTCTTAGTGGCACCAAGTTGTCTACAGTACACTGGGTCCCATCAGCACTCTAAGACTGGCGTGGCAAAAGTCAGTCCCCTCAGGCAGCCTCCAGAAAACCTGGAACTTTAAACATGAAGTCTGATGCTCTCCCTCCCCAGAGAGAAGCTGGAATTGGGGTTTTCTAACTCACTCATTCTGCACAGAGTCAGGAGGAAAGACTATAGTGATTTCTCATGTGCTAGTTCAAACTATCCTCTCTGTTCTCACTGGCCAACAGGCATCTAAAATATGCCAGGTCCTGTCAGTGCTCTGAGACAGATGAGACATATGCCAATACCTTGGGCCATTCCTGGAAAAATTGGGACACTAGAAACATGATCTAACTCTCCATTCCCAGGGAAAATCTGGGAGCTGAGGATTTCCTTCTGATCATGTGGTGCTGTGCTACAGGCAGAGAGTATGGTGAGAAGGTGTCTTGGGTTTTCCTTTTGGCTTCTATGTTATTGGTTTCACACTCACCTGGGATGCAGGAGTCTCTCAACTAGTTTCTGAATATCTCACATAGGGAATTAGTCCATACATTGTTAATGAATTGGTGTGTCCGTGGGGAGAAGGAGAGTCCAGAGTTTTCTATTCTGCCACCTTCCGACATCATCCCTCTTGAAACATTATTATTAACTATAGCCCTTATATTATTCTGATTTCTTTGGATTTTACCTAATGTTCTCTTTCTGTTCTAGGATCCCATTCAGGATACCCACATTACATCTAGTTGTCATGTCTCCTTATGCTGCTCTTGGCTGTGACAGTGTTTCAGATTTTCCTTGCTTTTGATAACCTTGACAGTTTTGAGGAGTGCTGGTCAGGTATTTTATAAACATCCCTCAACTGGGATTTGTCTGATATTTTTCTCATGATTAAACTGAGGTTATGAGTATTGTGAAGAAGAAAACAGAGGTAAAGTGCCATTGTCATCAAATCATATCAAAAGTACATACAATTAACATGACATCATTGCTGATGTTAACATTGATCACTTTGCTGAGGTAATAGTTGTCAGATTTCTCCACTATGAAGTTAATCTTTCTTCTCCTTTCCATAGTGTATTCTTTGGAAGGAAGTCACTTTCCATAGCCCATATTTAAAGAATGGGGACTTATGCTCCATACCCTTGAAGGCATAACACCCAAATTATGTATAATTCTTTTGCATGGGAGATTTGACTATTCTCTACTTATATGGTTATTCTATTTATATCAGTATAAACTCATGAATATTTATTTTATATTTCAGATTATAATCCAATATTACTTTATTTTGTTACTTTAATTGTTCCAGGTTTGACAAATTGGGAGTTCTTTCAGTTGACTCCCTTCTCCTTTTAACATACCTTATCACTGTGGGGTTGCTTTTCATTTGGCGGAATTTTTTTTAGCATTTTCTTACTTTTTGGCACTATAAGATCCAGGCTCATCTTGTATATTTCTTGTCCCAGTAAAAAAGTCAGCCATTTCTCTAAGTCACTTGGGGTGTTTGTTTGTTTGTTTTAATCGTACAGTGGTATTAGAAATCAAGATCTCGGTGCTAGGTATGCTCATTGCTACTGTGTCTCATTGTTTCTAGGCTCTCTCAGCTGAAGGAACAAGAAATATATGTGTGTATGCTAACTTTGGATCTATAAATAAAGTTGGGAGGAACTGACATCTTAACAATATTGAGTCTCCCAGTCCATGATTTTGGAATAGACTATTTCTCCATTTATTTGAATTTTCTTTTATTTCTTTCATCAGTTTTATAGTTTTCTGTATACACATCCTGTACATATCATTAGATATAGACCTATGTATATTTTGGGTGCTATTATAAATGATATTTTCTATATTTCAAATTCTGATTGTTCATTGTTGGTATGTAAGAAAGAAATTGGCCTTTGTATATTAACCTTGTATACTGCCCTCACACTTTTATGCATTCTATCTCCAGGAACACCACCAATTTCTCACAGTGAAGAGCCAAGAATGTGTCTTTGGCAGGAGAAGGGGAAAAGCGTCCATTTCTAAATATAGTAAAGGCCTATTCTCTAGTGAAAAAGTCATTACTAGAGTCTTATCTCACATAGGCAAAAGGGCAATACTCATCTCCAGCCCTTTCTAGCCTTCCTGTCGCACCTAAGTTGGGGAGAAAATGAACTATAAAACACTTGTGAAGGTCTCCCCAGAGATACAGGTCCACTAAAAGACTAAGATTTGATCATAAGATTGTCAAATGCTTTCCCTCCACCACTCCTAACCAGCACATCAACAGTATAATAACAGAGGATTAGAGCTGAAAGAACTGGAAGGCTCATACTCTAAGAAATAAAGAAAGACAACAGAGTAGACAAAAACAAGGATACTGGAGGAATTTGATGCCTCTGACACCTACAGCTACAGCAAGCATTGAACACAGTTCAACTGCTAGCCAGATTAAGACAAAACCTCACACTAATGGCCAATTCACCTTGGTTCCTATTACCCAATATGCCATGTCCGCATTTCAATAAAAATTACAAGGCATCCTAAAGGGCAGGAAAAAGAACAATTTGACCCAATTCAAAGTGAGGGAGAAATAAAGATTTTCTCAAACAAAAACAGGGAATTCAAAACAAGCAGATCTGCTCTGAAAGAAATTATGAAAGTTCTTCAGAAAGAAGGAAAATGCATAAGTCGGAAACTCAATCTGCATTTTTTTAAAAAGGAAAAGTATCAGAGAAAGAATAAATGAAGGTAAAATATTTTTTATTTTTATTACTCTTAATTGATCTAATAGATAAATATTTTTTCAAAGTAATACTAGTAACCTTGTACACAGCTATCTTCCTACACTTGCTTATTGGTTCCAGGTTTTGATAGATTGTTTGGAATTTTCTACATTTATTTATTTATTTTTAAAAATTCTTGGTGGCGTTGGGTCTTCATTGATGCATGTGGGCTTTCTCTAGTTGCAGAGAGTGGTGGCTACTCTTCATTGCAGTTCATGGCCTTCTCATGGCAGTGGCTTCTCTAATTGTGGAGCATGGGCTCTAGGCATGCAGGCTTCAGTAGTTGCAGCACATGGGCTCTGTAGTTGTGGCACATGGGCCATAGAGCAGTTGAGCTTCAGTAGTTGCAGCAAGTGGGCTCAGTAGTTGTGGCATGTGGGCTCAGTAGTTGCGGCGTGTGGGCTCTAGGGTGCACGGGCTCAGTAGTTGTGGCACATGGGCTTAGTTGCTCCGTGGCATGCGAGATCTTTCCGGACCAGGGATCAAACCCATGTCCCCTGCATTGGCAGGTGGATTCTTAACCACTGTGCCACTAGGGAAGTGTGGAATTTTCTACATTAAATAATCATATCATCTATGAATAAAGATGGTTATATTCCTTTCTAATCTGTATACCTTTTATTTCTTTATCTTATCTTATTGCACTAAGTAGGACTTCCAGCAAGACATTGAACAGGAGTGGTGAGCAAAGATGTCCTTGCCTTGTTCCTGATCTTAAAGAGAAAGCATCCAGTCTCTCCAACAAGTATGATTTTTATGTAGATCTTCCAAAAACGTTTTTTATGAATTGGGAAGAATTGGGAAATTTCTTAGTTTACTGAGGTTTTTTTTTTTTTTTTTTTCCTGAGGGTTTTTACCATGATTGGGTGTTGGATTTTGTCAACTGCTTTTGTTATATCAATTAATATGATGGTTTATATTGACTAATTTTCAAATGTTGAACAAGCTTGGCACATCTAGAATAAATGTCACCTGGTCATGATACATAATTCTTTTTGTACATTGTTGAATTTGATTTACTAATGTTTTGTTGAGGATTTTTTGTCTACTTTCATAATGGATATTGATGTGTAGTTTACAGTATTTTTAAAATAAACTTTAAGACATTTCTTTCAAGTACATTCTACATTCTAGAGCTAATCACTTTATACAAAGCTTAAGCTACAAACTTTCAACAGAGAATCCAGTGAGCTACAGTATAGAGTGGAAGGCAAACCGATCTAATTAATATTACTTAGGGGATAGTCAAACCCATATATTTACTCTTTAAATTAGCACTATGATAAAAAACCAAAGTTATTGCTGAAAAGATCTTCCATATAGAAGTCTACTGTTATTTCAAGTCTCTAAAGAATAAAAAATAAAATTTATAAATCCAAAAGTTAAGACATTTTTAAAGCTCTTTTAAAATAAAAATATGTTTACCTCTTTGAGATTTTTTTCTTTGCAAGAGAACAATAATAACTCAGGATACAAACCTTAAAATATACATTCCTTTTGAGACAATATTTGAGATATTTGGATAAGGGAAGGAGGTACAACAATCAAATAGAATCTTCAAACTGAAGTTTGGAGAGGCACTTAATTTTTGTACTAAATCTTCATTGCCTGAATATATGTACATGCATATATGTGTATAACATATATATATATCAGTAATAATAATATAATATATATAATATTATGTAATATTATATAATTATTTCAAGGTTTACTTATACGTGGTTTTCTGAAGATAAGTATACTCTAAATGAATCTTGACACGTTTTGTTAAATTTCTGTATGAATTGGTTAAATGTACTAAAATTTGATGCATTTTTATTTTGGTTCATAAACTGATGAGATTATCATTAATTTTCCTAGAAAACAATATTTGAGAGATGATGGCTACTTTAAGTAAAGTTCATCACATTTAGAAAAATCATATTTTTTAAAGAAGGGCTGTAGTAAAATTAAAAGCACTGGTTGAAAAAATTAGCCATTCATTTTTAGAAACTCTCATTATTGTCACAGGTAAAAATAATCAAAATTCTTGCGAGGTAGCCAAGATAGAAGAGTAGGAAGACCCTGAGCAGGAAGACCCTGAGCTCACCTCCTCCCACAGGCACACCAAAATTAAAACTATTTACATAGCAACTATTGATGAGAAAGACTGGAATCTACCAGAAAAGATCTTCTACAACTAAGATATAAAAAAGGAACCACAATGAGATGGGTAGGAGAGGCTGAGATGTATAGTATAGTATAGCATAACATAGTATAGTATAGTGTAGTATAGTATAGTATAGCAAAGACCCATACCCCTGGGTGGACAGCCTACAAATGGGAGAATAATTACAATTGCAGAGGTTTCCCCCAAGGGGTGAGGGGTCTGAGCCCCACATAGGGCTCCCCAGCTTAGGGGCCCTGCACTGAGAAGACAAGCCCCCAGAATGCCTGGCTTTAAAGGTCACCAGGGTTTACTTTTGGTAAAGCCAGAGGGCTATGGAAAATACAGATTCCACTCTTAAAGGGAGCACACAAAATCTCACACACTCTGGGACCCAGGGCAGAAGCAGTAATTTGAAAGGAGCCTGGGTCAGACTCATCTGTTGAGAGTCTCCTGGAGAAGCAGGAGGAAATTGGAGCTGACCCTGGGGACATAGACACTGATGGCAGCCATTTTGGGGAGCTCTTTCTACCACATGGACACTGGTGCTGGCAAGCACCATTTTGGAATCCTTCTTCTAGCTTATTAGCAATGAGACCTGACCCCACCAACCAGGCTGTCAGCACCAGTACTGGGACACCTCGGGCCAAGCAACTAGCTGGGCAGGGACACAGCCACACCCACTAGCACATGGGTTGTCTTAAGACCCCTTGAACCCACCCCAGGACACAGCCCTGTCCACCAGAGGGCCCAGGACATCTCCCCACACATCAGTGTGCTGGCATAGCCCTGGGACCCCCAGGGCTCTGCAGCTAGAAACTCTGGGATCCAGCTCTGCCCACTAGTGCACCAGTACACCAATGCTGGGACCACCACAGCCACACAGACTATTGTGTCAGGACCCAGCCCACCCACCAGTAGGCTGGCACCAGCCCCAGGACTCCCTGCAGCCCAGCCCTGCCAACCAGCAGGCTAAAACCAACGCTGAGACATCTTGGGCCCCTCAGCCAGCCATCCCAGGATGCAGCCCACATACCAGTGGGATCCCCTGGGCCTTGGCACCACCCACCAGAGTGCAGACACCAGCTCTGGGAACTTGGCCCTTCAGCCAGAGATCTCAGGACCTGGCTCTGCCCACCAGTGGGTCAGCACTAGGCCCAGGACCTGGCTGCACATACCAGTCATCAGGCACCAGCCCTAGGATCCTCTGGGCCCTGAACTGCCCACCAGCAGACAAACACCAGACCTAGGACCACTATAACCCTGCAATTCGACATGTCAGGAACCAGCCAAACCACCAGCAGGCCTGCACCAGCCCCAGGACCCCCTGTGCCTGGGCCCTGCTCACCTCCAGGCCAACATCAGCTCTGGGACACCTTGAACCCCCAAGCCAGTAGCCCCAGGATCCAGCTCCACTCACCAGTGAGCCAGCACCAGCTTTGGGACACCCCAGAACTCACAGCCACCCATGTCAGGATTCAGCCCCACCCACCAGCAGGCCATCACATGTCCCAAGACCCCCCAGGGCTCCAAAGCCATTCACCTCAAGACACAAGCCCACCAACCAGCAGTTGGCAGTCTCCACACAAGGCAGGTACTGGCAACCAACCAGACTAGGACCAGCCATGCCTAACAGACCACCCACAGTAGTCAGCCAACCACAACAGAAGAACCCATGAAGCCCACATAGGGGCACTGCTAGAGCATATAGCTCTGCTGACCAGAGGGGAGTGTGTTGCTGGGATGAACATGACATCTCTTACAAAATGTCACTTCTCCAAGATTGGAAACATAACAAATGTACAAAATACATAGAAATGAAAACAGAAAAGTAGGGAAAATGAGGTGACAAAGGAACATGTTTCAAACAAAGGAACAAGATAAAATTCCAAAAGAAGAAATAAGCAAAGTGGAAATAGGCAATCTACCCCATAAAGAGTAACAGGGTAATGACTGTAAAGATGTTCAAAAAAATTGGGAGAAGACTGAATGAACAGAATGAGAAGTTAGAAGTTTTTAACAAAGAGTTAGAAAATATAAAGAACAACCAAATAGAGATAAAAAATCCAATATAACTTAAAAATTTATATGAAACCACAAAAGACCCTGAATTGCCAAAGCAATCCTGAGGAATAAAGAACAAAGCTGGAGGCATAACCCTCCCAACAAACTATCAGAAAGAGAAATTAAGAAAATAATCCCATTTACAAT
Organism: Kogia breviceps; assembly: GCF_026419965.1. Taxonomy (NCBI): domain Eukaryota; kingdom Metazoa; phylum Chordata; class Mammalia; order Artiodactyla; family Physeteridae; genus Kogia; species Kogia breviceps. Next base: position 54,688,183 of record NC_081312.1, read on the forward strand.
CACATCAAAAAGAATAAAATGCCTAGGAATAAATCTAACTAAGGAGGTAATAAACCTGTAGTCAGAAAACTATAGGACAGTAATGAAAGAAATCAAAGGTGACACAAACAGATGGAAAGATATATCAAGTTCATGGATTGGAAGAATTAGCATTGTTAAAATGTCCACACTACACACAGCAATCTACAGATGTAATGCAATCCCTATCAAAATACCCATGACATTTTTCACAACTAGGACAAACAATCCTAAAATTTATATGGAACCACAAAATATCCAGAAGAGTCAAAACAATCTTGAGAAAAAAAAACAAAGCTGGAGGTATCTCACTCCCTGACCTCAGACTATACCCCAAAGCTACAGTCATAAAAACAACACTGTACTGGCACAAAAACAGACATGTAGATCAATGGAACAAAATAGAGAGCACAGAAATAAACCCATGAATTTATGGTCAGTTAATCCACAACAAAGGAGTAAAAAATATACAATGAAGAAAAGACAGTCTCTTCAATAAGTGGTGCTGGGAAAACTCAAAAGCTACTTGTGAAATAATACATTTAGAACATTTTCTCATATTGTATAGAAAAATAAATTCAGAATTGATTAAAAACCTAAACAAGACCAAAACACAAAAAACTCCTTGAAGAAAACATAGGCAGAACACTCTTTGACATAAATCTTGGCAATATTTTCATGGATCTCTCTCCTAAGGCAAAGGAATCAAAAGCAAAAATAAACAAATGGAACATAATTAAACTTAAAAGCTTTTGCACAGCAAAGGAAACCATTGACAAAACAAAAAGACAACCTATAGAATGGGAGAAAATATTTGCAAATGAAATGACTGGCAAGGGGTTAAAATCCAAAATATATAAACAGCTTATATAGCTCAATATCAAAAAACAAACAATCCAATCAAAAAATGGGCAGAAGATCTGAACAGACATTTTTCCAAAGAAGACATACAGATGACCAATAGGCACATGAAAAAATTCTCAACATTGCTAATCATCAAAGAATTACAGATCAAACCCACAGTGAGATATCACCTCACACCTGTCTGAATTGCTATCATCAAAAGGACCACAAATAACAAATGTTGGTGAGGAAGTGGAAAAAAGAGGACCCGTGTACACTGTTAGTGGGAATGTAAATTGGTGCAGCCACTGTGGAAAAGAGTATGGAGGCTCCTTAAAAAACTAAATATAGAACTACCATATGATCCTGCAATTCCACTCCTTCATATATATCCGAAAAAAAGTGAAAACACTAACTTGAAAAAAATACATGCACCCTAATATTCATAGCAGCATTCCTTACAATAGTCAAGATACAGAAGCAACCTAAGTTTCCACTGAGAGATTAATAAAGATACTATTGTGTATATATACAATGGAATATTACTCAGCAATAAAAAAGAATGAAATTTTGTCATTTGCAAAAACATGAATGAACCTAGAGGGTATTATTCTTAGTGAAATAAGTAAGACAGAGAAAGACAAAAACTTTATGTTATTACTGATATACAAAATTTTTTAAATAACACAAACGAATATAACAAAACAGGACCAGATTTACAGACTATTGATTACTGGTGGGGAAAGGGATGGGGGGAGGGGCAAGATAAAGGTATGGAATTAAGAGGTACAAACTACTATGTATAAAATAGGGCTTCCCCGGTGGCGCAGTGGTTGAGAGTCTGCCTGCCAATGCAGGGGACACAGGTTCATGGCCCGGTCAAGGAGGATCCCACATGCCGCAGAGCGGCTGGGCCCATGAGCCATGACCACTGAGCCTGCGCCTTCATCTGGAGCCTGTGCTCTGCAATGGGAGAGGATACAACAGTGAGAGGCCTGTGTACTGAAAAAAAAAATAAATAAATAAATAAGCTATGAGGATATATGGTACAGCAAAGGGAATATAGCCTATATTTTATAATAACTTTAAGTGGAGTATAACATATAAACATATTGAATCACTATGTTGTATGCCTGAAACTAATGTAATCAAAAATTCTCAATTTTATTTACGACTTATTGCTATTTTAGACACTTGAACTGAAATTGGAAACAAATATTTGGGGGATAGCTAATTCCATATTTTATTTAGTTATTTAGTTATTTTAAATTTTATTTACTTTGTTATACAGCAAGTCCTTATTAGTCATCCGTTTTATAAACATCAGTGTATACATGTCAATCCCCATCACCCAATTCATCACACCACCACGATCACCCTCCTGCCGTTTTCGCCCCTTGGTGACCATATGTTTGTTCTCTACATCTGTGTCTCAATTTCTGCCCTGCAAACTGGTTCTTTTTTTTTTTTTTTTTTTTGCAGTATGCGGGCCTTTCACTGTTGTGGCCTCTCCCGTTGTGGAACACTGGCTCCAGACACACAGGCTCAGTGGCCGTGGCTCATGGGCCTAGGCACTCTGCGACATGTGGGATCTTCCCGGGCCAGGGCACGAACCCGTGTGTCCTGCATTGGCAGGTGGACTCTCAACCACTGCGCCACCAGGGAAGCCCCCATCTGTACCATTTTTATAGGTTCCACATATATGCATTAATATACGATATTTGTTTTGCTCTTTCGGACTTAATTCACTCTGTATAACGCTCTCTAGATCCATCCATGTCTATACGAATGACCCAATTTCGTTCCACTTTATGTCTAATATTCCATTGTATATATGTACCACATCTTCTTTATCCATTCCTCTGTCAATGGGCATTTAAGTTGCTTCCATGACCTGGTTATTCTAAGTAGTGCTGCAATGAACACTGGGGTGCATGTGTCTTTTTGAATTATGGTTTTATCTGGGTATAGGTGCAGTAGTGGGAAGGCTGGGTCATATGGTAATTCGATTTTTAGTTTTTTAAGGAACCTCCATACTGTTCTCCACAGTGGCTGTACCAATTTACATTTCCACCAACAGTGCACGAGGGTTCCCTTTTCTCCACACCCTCTCCAGAATTTGTTGTTTGTAGATTTTCTGATGATGCCCATTCTAAATGGTGTGAGGTGATAACCTCATTGTAGTTTTGATTTGCATTTCTCTAATAATTAGTGATGTTGAGCAGCTTTTCATGTGCTTCTTGGCCATCCATATGTCTTCTTTGGAGAAATGTCTATTTAGGTCTTCTGCCCATTTTAGGATTGTTTGGTTTTTTGATATTGAGCTGCATGAGCTGTTTATACAGTTTGGAGATTAATCATTTGTCCGTTGATTCATTTGCAAATATTTTCTCCCATTCTGAGGGTTGTCTTTTCGTCTTTATTATGGTTTCCTTTGCTGTGCAAAAGCTTTGAAGTTTCATTAGGTCCCATTTGTTTATTTTTGTTTTTATTTCCATTACTCTAGGAGGTGGATCACAAAAGATCTTGCTGTGATTTATGTCATAGAGTGTTCTTCCTATGTTTTCCTGTAAGAGTTTTATAGTGTCTGGTCTTACATTTAGGTCTTGAATCCATTTTGAGTTTATTTTTGTGTATGGTGCTAGGGAGTGCTCTAATTTCATTCTTTAACATGTATCTGTCCAGTATTCACAGCACTACTTATTGAAGGGACTGTCTTTTCTCCATTGTATATCCTTGCCTCCTTTGTCAAAGATTAGTTGAAATAGGTGTGTGGGTTTATCTCTGGGCTTTCTATCTTCTTCTATTAATCTATGTTTCTGTTTTTGTGCCAGTACCATATTGTCTTGATTACTGTAGCTTTGGAGTATAGTCTGAAGTCAGGGAGTCTGATTCCTCCAGCTCCTTTTTTTTTCCCTCAAGACTGCTTTGGCTATTCGGGGTCTTTTTGTCTCCATACAAATTTTAAGATAATTTTTTCTAGTTCCATAAAAAATGCCATTGGTAATTTGATAGGGATTGCACTGAATCTGTAGATTGCTTTGGGTAATATAGTCATTTTCACAACATTGATTTTTCCAATCCAGGAACATGGTATATCTCTCCATCTGTTTGTATCATCTTTAATTTCTTTCATCAGTGTCTTACAGTATTCTGCACACAGGTCTTTTGTCTCCCTAGGTAGGTTTATTCCTAGGTATTTTATTTTTTGTTGCAATGGTAAATGGGAGTGTTTCCTTAATTTCTCTTTCTGATCTTTCGTTGTTAGTGTATAGGAATGCAAGAGATTTCTGTGCATTAATTTTGTATCCTGCAACTTTACCTAATTCATTGATTAGCTCTAGTAGTTTTCTGGTGTCATCTTTAGGATTATCTATGTATAGTATCATGTCATCTGCAAATAGTGACAGTTTTACTTCTTCTTTTCCTATTTGTATTCTTTTTATTTCTTTTTCTTCTCTGATTGCCATGGATAGGACTTCCAAAACTATGTTGAATAAGAGTGGTGAGAGTGGACATCCTTGTCTCATTCCTGATCTTAGAGGAAATGCTTTCAGTTTTTCACCATTGAGAATGATGTTTGCTGTCGGTTTGTCATATATGGCCTTTATTATGTTGAGGTAGTTCCTTCTATGACCACTTTCTGGAGAGTTTTTATCATAAATGGGTGTTGAATTTTGTCAAAAGCTTTTTCTGTATCTATTGAGATGATCATATGGTTTTTATTCTTCAATTTGTTAATAGGGTGTATCACACTGATTGATTTACGTATATTGAAGAATCCTTGCATCCCTGGAATAAATCCCACTTGGTCATGGTGTATGATTCTTTTAATGTGTTCTTGGATTCTGTTTGCTAGTATTTAGTTGAAGATTATTGCATCTATATTCATCAGTGATATTGGTCTGTAAATTTTGTTTTTTTCTAGAATCTTTTTCTGGTTTTGGTACCAGGGTGATGGTGGCCTCATAGAATGAGATTAGGAGTGTTCCTTCCTCTGCAAATTTTTGGAACAGTTTGAGAAGATTGGGTGCTAGCCCTTCTCTAAATGTTTGATAGAATTCACCTGTGAAGCCATCTGGTCCTGGACTTTTGTTTGTTGGAAGATTTTTAATCACAGTTTCAATTTCATCACTTGTGATTGGTCTGTTCATATTTTCTATTTATTCCTGGTTCAGTCTTGGGAGGTTATACCTTTCTAAGAATTTGTCCATTTCTTCCAGGTTGTCCATTTTATTGGCATGGAGTTGCTTGTAGTACTCTCTTAGGATGCTTTGTATTTCTGTGGTGTCTGTTGTAACTTCTCCTTTTTCATTTCTAATTTTATTGATTTGAGTCCTCTCCCTCTTTTTCTTGATGAGTCTGGCTAATGGTTTATCAATTTTGTTTATCTTCTCAAAGAACAAGCTTTTAGTTTTATTGATCTTTGATATTGTTTTCTTTGTTTCTATTTCATTTATTTCTGCTCTGATCTTTATGTTTTCTTTCCTTCTTCTAACTTTGGGTTTTGTTTGTTCTTCTTTCTCTAGTTCCTTTAGGTGTAAGGTTAGATTGTTTACTTGAGATTTTTCTTGTTTCTTGAGGTAGGCTTGTATAGCTATAAACTTCCCTCTTAGAACTGCTTTTGCTGCATCCCATAGGTTTTGGATCATCGTGTTTTCATTGTCATTTGTCTCTAGTTATTTTTTGATTTCCTCTTTGATTTCTTCAGTGATCTCTTGGTTATTTAGTAATGTATAATTTAGCCTCCATGTGTTTGTGTTTTTACGTTTATTTCCCTGTAATTCATTTCTAATCTCATAGCATTTTAGTCAGAAAAGATGCTTGATATGATTTCAATTTTCTTAAATTTACTGTGTCTTGGTTTGTGAACCAAGATAGGATCTATCCTGGAGAATGTTCCATTCGCACTTGAGAAGAAAGTGTAATCTGCTGTTTTGGGATGGAATGTCCTAAAAATATCAATTAAATCCATATGGTCTATTGTGTCATTTAAAGCTTCTGTTTCCTTATTTATTTACATTTTGGAAGAGCTGTCCATTGGTGTAAGTGAGTCCCCCACTATTATTGTGTTACTGTCGATTTCCTCTTATATAGCTCTTAGCGGTTGCCTTATGTGTTGACGTGCTCCTAGGTTGGGTGCATATATATTTATAATTTTTATATCTTCTTCTTGGATTGATCCCTTGATCATTATGTAGTGTCCTTCTTTTTCTCTTGTAACATTCTTTATTTTAAAGTCTATTTTATCTGATATGAGTATTGCTACTCCAGCTTTCTTTGGATTTGTGCTGCCAGCCGCGACGGGTCCTCAAAGTGCAGCAACAATCGACGAGAGGGGGTAGTGAACGGAAAGCACCAAGGTATGGGATCAGAAGGGCACAAACAACTGATGGTTGCAAGGCAAATTTAATAACAAAGCTTAGTCATATATATACCCCTAAAGCAGGGACTTTACATAGTCATTGTAAAGCAGAAACTTTGTATAAACATTGTTCTATAGAACTAGTCTTTCATCTAGGCTTAGTCGCCACCATATCTGCATCAGCAGGTTTATCGCTTGTTCCACAAAGGCACCAATTTCCCCTCCAGGGTTGCTTTTCCTAGCTTTAGGGAACAACCAGGGACTCTCATTATCTGAGCAGGTCCCTGGAGCGAGATGGCCAAAGGCCATCTCCTTTTTTAGGTTCATACCATAAAGTCCAGGATGCATACCAAGGAGAGTACAATCGGGCCCTGAGGCTTATGAGGGTCTTAATGGCACATTCCTCAGAGGGCAATGCTTGCCACAGATTTGCAGGGAATATTTTTTTCCATCCCCTCACTTTCAGTCTGTATGTGTCCCTAGGTCTGAAGTGGGTCTCTGGTAGAGAGCATATAAATGGGTTTGGTTTTGTATCCATTCAACAAGCCTGTGTCTTTTGGTTGGAGCATTTAGTCCATTCACGTTTAAGGTAATTATCGATATGTATATTCCTATGACCATTTCCTTAATTGTTTTGGGTTTGTTTTTGTAGGTCCTTTTCTTCTCTTGTGTTTCCCACTTAGAGAAGTTCCTTTAGCATTTGTTGTAGAGCTGGTTTGGTGGTGCTGAATTCTCTTAGCTTTTGCTTGTCTGTAAAGCTTTTGATTACTCCATCGAATCTGAATGAGTTCCTTGCTGGGTAGAGTAATCTTGGTTGTAGGTTCTTCCCTTTCATCACTTTAGGTATATCATGCCACTCTCTTCTGGCTTGTAGAGTTCCTGCTGAGAAATCAGCTGTTAACCTTATGAGAGTTCCCGTGTATGTTATTTGTCATTTTTCCCTTGCTGCTTTCAATAATTTTTCTTTGTCTTTAATTTTTGCCAGTTTGATTACTATGTGTCTTGGCGTGTTTCTCTTTGGGTTTATCCTGTATGGGACTCTCTGCCCTTCCTGGACTTGGGTGGCTATTTCCTTTCCCATGTTAGGGAAGTTTTCTACTATAATCTCTTCAAATATTTTCTCGGGTCCTTTCTCTCTCTCTTCTCCTTCTGGGACCCCTATAATGCAAATGTTGTTGTGTTTAATGTTGTCCCAGAGGTCTCTTAGGCTGTCTTCATTTCTTTTCATTCTTTTTTCTTTATTCTGTTCCACAGCAGTGAATTCTACCATTCTGTCTTCCAGATCACTTATCCTTTCTTCTGCCTCAGTTATTCTGCTATTGATTCCTTTTGGTGTAGTTTTCCTTTCAGTTGTTTTATTGTTCATCTCTGTTTGTTTGTTCTTTAATTCTTCTAGGTCCTTGTTAAACATTTCTTGCATCTTCTCGATCTTTGCCTCTATTCTTTTTCTGAGGCCCTCGATCATCTTCACTATCATTATTCTGAATTCTTTTTCTGGAAGGTTGCCTATCTCCACTTCATTTAGTTGTGTTTCTGGGGTTTTATCTTGTTCCTTCATCTGGTACATAGCTCTCTGCCTTTTCATCTTGTCTATCTTTCTGTTAATGTGGTTTTTGTTCCACAGGCTGCAGGATTGTACTTCTTCTTGCTTCTGCTGTCTGCCCTCTGGTGGATGAGGCTATCTAAGAGGCTTGTGCAAGTTTCCTAATGGGAGGGACTGGTGGTGGTTAGAGCTGACTGTTGCTCTGGTGGGCAGAGCTCAGTAAAACTTTTAGCTAATTCCATATTAATGTATTTCACTTTCTAGGACAAAAATGAATATAAAAAATTGGACAAATTTGATGACTCTTGGCCCTCATTTTAATTCCCTTGAGTGCAATTTGTGTAAAATCATGCAACACAGGCTGAAAACAGCATGCAACATAGGCTGTATACTTATTATTTTATGATTTTTAATTGTTCTGTAGTGCCATATCCAAAAAAAGATAAGAATCCCAGAAACAGGCAATCGAGTCTCCTGATGATTTCTTTTTTTGTGTCTACAGCTTATTCATCATTATTACATCTTCAAACAGTAATTTTTTCTAATTGGTAGTGAGGCACTCAAAAGTCTTAAATTTCTGTCCATCCATCAAATATAAAATAAAGTTCAATTGTGCTATGATTTTGTGTTTGAGAAGAAATAAATCCTCAACAGGCACATTATATCAATCTCTCTACAAAACACTTTCTTGGAAAGAGCTGAAATTCTTCTTGTCTTCTTTCTAATGGAATGGAAATGTGTAGGAATAGAAATCTGGCACTGGTGTCAGATCTAAAGGAAATCTCTATAACAAAAATAGGTAAGTTCAAAAGCCTACTTACAACATTTAACGTTTTATAATGATTGAGGTTCTCAAACGTTTTGATACTGTGTACTTAAAGAAATGTTTTAGTAGTTTAAACACTGTGAAACTTTATTGTGGCCACTGTATATGAATTTTACAACTCCTATGAAGAAAAACTCACTCCACAAACCCTCTGGCAGTTTTATTAGACAGCTTTTTCAAATATACAATAGAATATTGAAACATAAAGTGTGCCAGGCATTTGATTTCAAAGCAGTGTTTGGCAACAATGTTAAAGACGTCTGCAATTCACAGCACAGATGCATAAGCAGTTCGAAGAGTAGTATTCCTAAAATGCTTTTTCCAATAATGTCAATACATTGTTTCTTTTTTCCCCTTTTATAAAAGCTGCTTTCTGCCTCTTTTTAGCCTCATGGTTTTCTTTTATGTCCATACAGAAAGTCTGGATGTGAAGAGTAGAACTGACAACACCAAACCTCACATCTTTCATAGCACTTGAGAATAGCTTACTATTAAAAAGAAATGACTGCACTCCCAAATACATTTTTAGAGATGTATTGCCTGACACATCAGATACGTTCACTTATAGAATGATTCTGTCTGCAATCTGTTCTTTTTCCTTTTACTTCTTTTTTTCCCTCTGTAGTGTCTCTTTCCCTTTTCAACATTTTCCTCTAGTTTCATTTTAGCATTTTCTCTTGAGTTCTCACCTTTACCCCTCTTTCCAGTTTTTACTTTATGTTTTTTCTATCTTGCTCTGCTGGAATTCTACCCAGTCACTCTTTAGCTGCATGTATGAGCACTTGGCAAACTAAATCTGACAAAACCCTGTAAATTGTTCATCGTGGCACCTTGTGGACACATACCAAGTGGTAGGGGACCTAGGGAATGGAGGTTTTTTACATGTTAGTATGGAGGATTTGGAATGTTATCTTTGAGGATTAGTGATTCTACCTTTTTCATTTTAGCACTAATCTCCGATACCTACTTAAGACAAATTCCATAAACTTCAAATGAAATTTCTAGGTCTTCTGTAATGAAGGCAGCTAGAAACAAGGAAGAAATAGTTTTGCTTATATGTAAGGTTTGAAAGATGATAATGTATTGATAGACATACATACCACACATACAGTGGTGGTTGTTGAATGAAAACAAGTTGTACTTATGAAAATGGTATACAAAAAGGCATATAAGTATATATATCCAAAGCAGTCAGAGTAGATTAGAAAATAACTATATAGATTTGTAAATCTTGGAAGAGGTGGTGAATTGAGACCTGAGTCATAACAACAGAATTGGAATGGGAATTCCGACCATATGTATCAATAGTAGGTTAAATTTTATTTGGGGGCTACTCAAAACAACAGAAAATTTCTTATGTTCCTCTAACTAGAACTTCTTAGTCACTAAAATAAATCTATTTTACTAGTCATGTCAGGGAATCCAAGTGCAAAACAAAATGAAAATACTGATTAATACTTAAATGTGACTTCTCTAGTGTCTTGACATCTGAAATTGTATATCTTCAGGATGCATACCACTTAGCAATTTCCATACCTATTTCATCTATCTACTGTCTGCTACTTATTTTAATAAGTGAAACGGGTAGGCAAGTGAGTAAGAGGAATAAGGATAAGAAAAATACATTAAAAACTAGAAATTAAATAGCTCTTCTTTGTAGAGCACATAAAACAACCCACAGAACAATAAGAATAGTTTTTAATCTATTAACCTTCCTTTAGCATGAGGTTTTATGCGGACAGCTCAACTAAACTAAACAACTAAATTAAATAAATACTGGTTTCTAAAGCAGCATATTAGGAGGAGTTATTTTTCAAGATTGCTTTAAAGATACCAAAGGTGATTGAGTAAAACATAACACTAAAACATCAAGTCAGTATTCTTATTAATATTTCATTCATCGTTTGTGGAAAAGAAATCAACATGTCCTAGTCAACATGTGTATACACACCATGACACACCCACATGGAAGAACCTACTCTTTATGTCTAAGCAGGCATATTCCATGCAGTAGACAAATGTATTAGGCAATTGTTTTCTAATTCACTAAAACAGTGCCCTCTTGGCTACATCTATGACAACTAAGGTTTTTGGATGCTTTAGAACTGAACTATTCTCAGCATAGATGAGCCTGGTGCCACCTTGAATATTCACCAGTCAAGGGCTGGCACTTTTGCCATGGGAACTCACACATATGACTTGTTTCCATGGCAACCCATAAATTACAGATCCCAAAGTCAGCTTCAAGGGAAAGGGGGGGAAAAAAAGGGACCCTCGCCCTAGTTCTTGGCAGAGTTATCCTGAGCATCCCTGAAGCCTTTTTGGTTTGGTTTCAAAACCAGCTCTGTCATAAGGGAGACAGTGAGATTGTGCTTTATCCTGCAGATTGGCCATTAGAACCAAGCTGTCTTCTCATAAGAATCTCAAAACTACATTTGGAGAGGAAAGAAAGCATCTTCATAAGTTATGCTCCAGATAAGGGTTTCTTCATGAGCAGGACACCCCCATGCTGCTGTTATCTTTTTAAAAATCTCTTCTGATGAACTGCAACTGCTTTAAGGCAGGCAGGAGCATCAGAATTCCAACTTTCTAATGCATAACTAATATGAACATAAAACAGTATTTGAATATTCAGATAAAGCCTAAGATTCATACTTATAATCATCTTTAATTTATTTTTGTATAAACAAATATATTTCTCAGCGAGACTGTCTACTTTGGCAGCAACCAGATGTTGAAACCAAAACAAATTATATGGGACCTCCTATAGGCAGGGCAGTGGGGATCCTCCATGAACTAAGCACCTACCTATACCCTACAAGTTATCACAGTTAATCTTCATACCAGTTCTAGAGGGAGGGGTGGTTTCATTCCCATTTTCCAGTTGAGGAAACTGAGGCTCAGAGCTGGTAAGTAACTTGCTCAGATTATCTAGCTAATAAGTAGAAGAATTGGAATTCAGAGCAGAAGAATCAAGTTGAATGAGTCCACTCAACCTATAATCATCATCTTTAAATATGGAATTCAGAGGGAAAAGTACCACTTCCTCACTTCTTTAAAAATCTCTTTTGAAGTTAATTTCTACATTGAGATTTCCTTTACAATACATACATACTTTGCAATAAAAGATAACATGAGCAGATTAATATATCAAGCTATCCAGCTTATTAATGGTTTTACTCATTTTAAAAAAAAAGGAAAGGAAATAAATGCAAGCATTTGCCATATAACAGGTCACTGTGCTTTTAGTATCAATTGAATTTCTGTGCACGTAATTCAAGGACATCATAGGGCCTAATATAGGGACTCTTCTTGATTTATACTTTATTTCCTGTAAAGCTACATAGTACAATATGCCTTTTGTTTCAGATAAAAATCAGTTTGTATAAAAATCAGTTTGTACATTGACCTCCACCTGATGCTAACAAATTTTACAGATTTGCTTCAAATTTATGCAGATTTTGAATTTATCACCAAGTATGAAAAGCCTGGCTAAGACAGTCATTGTGTCATACTGGGTTTGTTTGGGTCCTGTGTTGACATCAGCCCTAAATAATCATGAAAGCAGTGCTTTTGCAGATGTATTTGGCTGGTCTCTGTTCTTAATTCATTTAAATGTCGATGAGCTGAGATTGTACTGAAAATTGAGCAATCAGATAGCTTTAGCTTTTTGTTCTTTTCAGGTGCTTTTCAAATTAAATTATATCTTACTTTAATTTTATATAGATGACTACATTCAGTTACCATAGAACAATTTAATTATACTTTGTTCCTGCCCAATTTTTGACTTGAGACAAATCTTTAACTCATACTAATGATTGTATACTACTAATGTTAGCAACAGAAATTCTAAAAAAAAAAAACCCAAAACATTGCTTTCCTCTTTCTATATTATGGACTATTCCTTTCCTACTGCTTAAAATGCTTCTTTGAATTCCTACTGCATATACATAAAATTCAAATTCCCATTATGAACAAGACTTTTCACAGGCAGACTTCCCTTTCCCTTGCACTCTTCTATGAATCACAGGCTTTAAAGCCTGTTAGACCTGAATCCAAATCCTGTCTCTTCCACTTTCTGCCAAATTTGAGGTATTTGGGGGTTTGTTTTTACTTTATCTGAGCTGAGATTCCTTTTGTGAAAAATAGGGGTAATAATACTTGACTCGGAATTTTTGTAAGGAATAAATGTTAGAAAACATATAAAACATTGAGAACAGTGACTAGTCATTCCTGCCAGCGCAGCGTCCCATCTAGCCACCCCCCCCCCCAGTTCTTCCCCAAACTCCCCTCCACTCATCCTGTTATCTAACCACACTGAACAACTTTCTTTCCTCTAGTAATAAATGCTTTTCTGCTCTCTACCTTGACACATGACATGCACACTGCCTGGAAGAACCTTCACTCCCTTCTCACTGCACTGCTCCTTTGGTCATCAAGGTGGCATCTCCTTTATGATGCCTTCCTTGACCTCTCTCCACATGAGTTCAGAGTTTTTAGCTTGATTCTGAATTTATGCAGAATCTTTAAATACCTCTGTTATAGCTATGATATTGTATTACAAAGGCATGTTTACCTTCAGGCCTTTCCTATTCATCTGAGCCCCTCTAAGTCAGAGTTGCCATCTGAAGCATGTGTCCCTAGTACCTAGTGTTCAATATTTGTTGAATGAAAAAATCCTGTGCTCAAGTAACTCATGGCCACTATATCACATTTCCTTTTCCATTCTTTTCTATCCACAGTTAAGCCAAAACTGATCTCTTGCTCTGGGGGCTTGCATTCAGTAGGCACAAGACAAATGTCTGTCCATTAAAAATAGTGGGAACAAGAATGGGTGTTGTAGGAGGGGAGAGATTGAGAATGGAGGGAAGAAGGAGAATTAAATGGACTTGAAAAGAGAAGGGAACATAGGAACACCACCTGCATTTATCATCTCCATTGTAATTTTACTTTCAAAAACTTGACAAGTATGTAGCAGCAAATGTATGCTGTGTCCTACAGAAAACAGATTTCTTTTTATCCTTTTAACTTTTAAAAACCACACTCTAGGAGGTGAAAACGCAATTGGGAGATGTGGTTTTTGTGAAAATTATGAGATAGATAGTCTTAAAAAACCTTGGTGATGAAACACAGCGTAGGGTAAGGTAGACAGTTTGCCTGAGATACAAGAACATCAACCTTTCTTCTTAAAAACAATAAGGTGAGTTCAGGGTTAAAATTAGTATGCATTCTGGAGGGACAGCTATATCATGAAATGTGTTTCCATGTCAAAAGTCTCTTCTATTCTGCTGACCCTGGCAGATGCTCAGGTTGATTGACTCCATCTCTATTACCAGTGGGGGAAAAAGAAGTGGTGACTGATGACTTTCTCAATATCCATCTTTTTTATTTAAAGAAGTAAGAAGGATTCCTTGAGATAAATGTTGAAGTAGGTATATCATCTGTCTTTTTGACCTAGTGTAATGTTCATGGTTTCTTAAGAATCTGAAGCTAAGGGAACAGAAAAAATGCAGAACAAGTGTTCTTGAAAAACAGATTAAAAGTTTTGCTAATGTCTACTAATTTTGACTTCTTGAAATTTCCTTAAATATATACAAAAGATAACAGTAGCTAAGATGGGAAAATTATGTAGATACATTAATGTGTAAGTGTGCTCAGTTATTTCTACTATCAACCACCAGGAGTATATTTGTAAGTTGGTTTTATGAGATCTAACACATGTTTTCTTCTTGAAATTGTCACACACACACAAAAAGCCTTAACCTTCTTATCTCTATTCTCTCCAATCCATCCTGTACAACAGATAAAACTTCTTAAAATACAGGTCCAAAAATCCCATATGTCTGCTTAAAATTTAATCCCCAGAATGTAGGCCAATCTTAAAAACCACATAAAAACACTTCTAATTCAATTTTTCAGGTTTTTTTTCCTCACTTCTTCAAGTTCTGGCCTGCATTTCAGACAAACCTGACTAGGCACTATGTTCTTGTACTTTGGAGAACTCAGTTCCCTTAATATTCTCAGCTGCCAATTTTCTTTTCTCCTCATTGACTTTAAAAAATTTTTCTGCAATTGTATTTTTTAAAAATAAGTTTAATTATACAATTATTAAACTAATTCCCTATTGCATAGAAGTCAAATCATTTAGGTGATGGTAAAGTTCCCCTGGATTTCTCTTCCAATCCTCCTTCCCAGAGGGGCAATCAATATTAACATACCTCTTTATATGTATTGACATACATAAATATAAAATACATAAATACATACATATGTAGATATATGGCTTTGTTTTGTGTATTTTCATGTTTATTTTACATAAGAAGGATCATAACCCAATATCTTTTTTTTTTTTTTTTTTTTTTTTTGCGGTATGCAGGCCTCTCACCATTGTGGCCTCTCCCGTTGCAGCGTGCAGGTCCAGCGGCCATGGCTCAAGGGCCCAGCTGCTCCATGGCATGTGGGATCCTCCCGGACCGGGGCACGAACCCACGTCCCCCGCATCGGCAGGCGGACTCCCAACCACTGCGTCACCAGGGAAGCCCCCAATACCATTTTAACTCTTTTTCTTACCCTTTTCTTATAGATCTTTTCATGTCAGTAATAGAAATCTGCTATAATATTCCAAGGGCGGATATATCATGTTTTATTTAACAATCCACTCAACATGAATATTTGGATTATCTCCACTTTGTTTTGTTTTGTTTTATTCTCTCCTATTTATTTACTTATTTATTTATATTTTTGGCTGCATTGGGTCTTTGTTGCTGTGCATGGACTTTCTATAGTTGCAGTGAGTGGGGGCATTCGTTGCGGTGCACAGGCTTTTCATCATGGTGACTTCTCATGTTGCAGGGCACAGGCTGTAGGTGCACAGGCTTCAGTAGTTGTGGAATGCAGGCTTCGGTTGTTGCGGCTCGCGGGTTTCTCCTAATTTTTGAAGACTTTATTTTTTAGAGCAGTTTTAGGTTCACAGCAATACTGAGCAGAAGTTACAGAGTTATCCCATATGCTTACTGCCCCCACACACGCATAGCCTCCCCATTTATCAACATTCCACACCAGACTGGTATGTGTTATAACTGATGAACCTATGTTGACACATCATTATTACCCAAAGTCTGTAGTCTACATTACATTTTACTCTTGGTGTTGTACACTCTATAGGTTTGGACAAATGTATAATGACATGTATCCTCCATTACAGTATCATATAGAATATTTTCACTTACATAAAAATCCTCTTTGTAGAGAATGAACTTATGGTTACAAGGGAGGAATGGTGGGGGCGGGGGTGATAGAGAGTTTGGGATTGACATGTACACACTGCTATAAATGGATAACCAACAAGGACCTACTGTATAGCACAGTGAACTCTGCTCAATATTCTGTAACAACTTAATTGGGAAAAGAATTTGAAAAAGAATAGATACATGTATAACCGAATCACTTTGTTGTACACCTGAAACTAACACAACACTGTTAATCAACTGTACTCCAATATAAAATAAGAAGTTAAAAAAAAATCCTCTGTGGTCCATCCATTTATCCCTCCTTCACCCATCCTCCATTTTTACCACTGAAAAATGCTAAAAAAAAAAAAAGAAAAAAAGAAAAAAACTCAATGAACATAATTCTGCACTATTTTTCTTCTAGAATATTGTATTAGTCAGCTCAGACTGCCATAACAAAATACCATATACTTGGGCTTCCCTGGTGGCACAGTGGTTAAGAATCCACCTGCCAATGCAGGGGACACAGGTTCGAGTCCTGGTCTGGGAAGATCCCACATGCCACAGAGCAACTAAGCCTGTGGGCCACAACTACTGAGCCTGTGCTCTAGATCCCATGAGCCACAACTACTGAGCTCACGTGCTACAAC
Source organism: Kogia breviceps (assembly GCF_026419965.1). Lineage (NCBI taxonomy): Eukaryota > Metazoa > Chordata > Mammalia > Artiodactyla > Physeteridae > Kogia > Kogia breviceps. The sequence goes on from NC_081312.1 coordinate 54,704,657, forward strand.
TACTGAAGACCGTGCGCCTACAGCCCGTGCTCCACGAAAAAGAGAAGCCACCACAATGAGAAGCCTGCACGCCACAACGAAGGGTAGCCCCCGCTTGCCACAACTAGAGAAAGCCCACGTGCAGCAACAAAGACTCAAAACAGCCAAAAATAAAATAAATTTTTAAAATTAAAAAAAAAATAAATAAATAAGATAAAAATTAAAACACCATACACTTAAATAAAATAAATTTATTTTATCATAGTTCATGTGCCTGGAAGTCCAAGATCAGGGTACCAGCTTGGTCAGGTTCTCATGAGAACACTCTTCCTGGCTTGTAGACAACTATCTTCTTGCTGTGTCCTTATATGACTTCATCTAATCCTAATTACTTCCATTAAGTCCCCATCACATTGAGAATTAGAAACTCAACATATGAATTTTGAAGATACACAAACATTCAGTCCATGGCAGATATATACTGAGTAGGGGAGTTTCACGGTGGAAGATTCTACCAGGTGGTCTCCCAAAAGGACGGCACCAACTTACTGGAGCACCAAAATGCTTGAAGCTACCCATTGCCCAACACTATTACTGTCACTGGATTTGTCATTCTTTCTTAGTTGTTCTCAATTTTTTGAGAAAAATTTTCTATTTCATTCTTTTAATTTAATTTGTATCCACCAGTTATTCTGATATTTTAAAAGATTTTTTTAAAGATTTTAATAGTTCATTGGCCATATGTATTTTCCTTTTGAATTACCACTCATCTCCTTTGCTTTTGTTTTGTTTTGTTTGAAGTTCTTCATATATTCTGAATGTTAATCCACTATAAATCATGGCAATGGTTTTTATCTGTTTTGTTCTCTAGATCCCTAGAGCCAAAAATGATACCTGACACATAATTTGTTTGTTTGTTTTATAAATTTATTTTATTTAATTTATTTATTGTTGGCTGTGCTGCGTCTTTGTTGCTGTGCACGGGCTTTCTGTAGTTGCAGTGAGCGAGGGCTACTCTTTGTTGTAGTCAGCAGGCTTCTCATTGCGGTGGCTTCTCTTGTTGCAGAGCACCACCTCTAGGCCCACAGGCTTCAGTTGCTGTGGCACACAGGCTCAGTAGCTGTAGCTCATGGACTCTAGAGCACAGGCTCAGTAGTTGTAGCTCACGGGCTTAGTTGCTCTGCAGCATGTGATATTCTCCCAGACCAGGGATCAAACCCATGTCACCTGCATTGGCAGGCAGATTCTTAACCACTGTGCCACCAGGGAAACTGCTGACACATAATTTGTGCTCAATAAATGTTTACTGGAAATATGAATAAGAAAGTGAATGAATAAACATTTTCCAGTGTACTGCCTGTCTTGACTTTATGGGGTCTAATTTTAAAAGTTTTAAATTTTGATATTATCACATTTATCAGTCACTACTACTGAATATTCTACATTTTGTGTCTTTTCACCATTTCACGTAAATGTTATAAACAGATTCTCCAATATTCCCCTCTAATTCTACACTCTTTTTACCAACTCTATTAATTTTTACTCAATTTAATCCACTTTCTTTACTAATGGTATCTGTAGTCTGAATAAAATAGTAAGTGTACTAATACAAATATTAATTAAGAAATTGATTAAATGTAACATCATGGGATGAGTCGTTATAGAAAATCACATTACAGACACACTGAAATTTTGTTTTACTGCTGAAGGACTTAAAATAAAATCTGATTGCGTTTTATCTTGAGATATTGTCTTCCTGAAGCACATTCAAACATGCAGTGGTACACAAGATTATGTTTCTGTAATAGTAACATTTGATAGTCACAGCAATCTCAAGAAAAAGGCTCTAGGAAGTGTGTTTTGGAAGACAGCACACTATTTCCATTTGTATTCAATTTATTATTTAAAATTAAATTACATATACATCGGGCCCACAATAAAATATTCTAAATAAGATATAGAATGTCGACACCACTATTTCTTTGCATGCATGCTAAGCAAAACTCACAGAAGCAAACCCTAGGATACGATGTCAAGCAAAGCCTTCAGAAACTTAGCAACAGTATATGTTTGGAAAATAAAAAGTAAGATGCGCACACCAAAGTTACCTTGGGAGCTAAAACAGAAAAACCTCCTGTGAATTTTCCTTATCACAGCAATATTCTCTGGAAAGGATGGATGGTCATATCTGTCTTTTTGACCATGTTCCCACTCCTGAGTAGTAGCACTGTCAACACATAATATGAAAACCATCAGTATACAGTGACAGTGTTTGCACTCCAGGTGGTGAGAAACCCTATGACCTGAGGAAGAAAAAACAAAGATCAGGGAGTAATATCTTGGATTGAGGTGAGACATATGACAAACCGTGAAAGAAAGGAGATAGAAATATAAAGTAATCTAAAGAGGACAGAAGAGAGAACTGATCATTTAAGGAACCGAGACAATACATCCATGTTTATTTAAATAAGAGCAAAAGAATCATTATATTATTTATCATTGGTCTTTGCATACAAATATGATTGTTGCAGATTATATTACCCATGTATAATCATCCACTGAAAAGGTCAGCACATGACTACGAAACTTTGTCCTGGTGAAAAATTATTTGTACAGTGCTTATCTTCTATGAGAAAAAATTATTAATCAATATAACCTGATTAATACTTGTGGGAAATACGTTAGCAGATGAGGTCACTTCACAGAGCAGTAACTATGACACAGGGATGTAAAATTAGTTCTCTAAGAAAACACTACATTTAAGCATGATTTACTTATAAATCATATGTAAGTCTACTTATTTAATTAAATTTACTAGCTGTTTGTTAGGCATCTATTGAGCATGGTTCTGGCAAGCCTATGTTTTAGATTTAGAAAATAAAACAAACGTTCTGCCCTTCACAGATTTAACACTGGTTAATGACCCATGATCCACACACAGATGGCAGACACACACACCAAGTCAAACAAGCAAAGACAGTGTGCACTTAAGCGAGTGAGTTAGCCAGTAAAATATTAGCTCCACTAGTTTTAAAATCAAATCAGTCTCTAATCCAACTTTATAAACTGAAAGTATATAAGTTGGAATCATCTCCAATTGCTATAAAAACTTTAAAAAATGCACAAAAGTATTATTTCAAAAAATGGAGAAATGAAATTCAACAAATATTATTGAGCAACTACTGCAGTCTATGAGCCAGATATAAAAAGGTAACTGGAAAATGGTACCTGTTCCTAATGTGCTTTCAATATAATGGTCTATTTGGGAGGGCTTTATAGGACTCAAGACACAGAGGGCCACAAGAAGGACATTAAATTCTACTTGAACAGCAGAGGTATCCAAAGCAACTTTCTAACAGAGGGAGTAGCACAGGCAAAGACTCAGGATATGAATAGCACTTGGGTAACAGGTCTAAATGGTGCTGTGTCACAAGCAGAGGGGCAGGAGATGAAAACTAGGGAATCAGTCAAGGGCTTTATATGTCATATAGGAGAATTCAGGTGTATGGAATAGTCCCTGGTCTATTTTCTCTGTGAAGCAAAAAAGAGCTCCTTTAACATCCCATCTCCATCCACAAACATCTCCAACCTTCATTGCCTTGGATGACTAAACCCCTTTGAGCTCCTGATCAGATTCTCTATTATTGTTTCCCTGGCCTTCATTGCTTACTTCTCTTTCTCTGGCTTCAGCTTTATTGATATCTTCCCCAAAGACTATAAATACACTCCCATCCTTAAAAATAAAAACAAACAAACACCCCACCACCTCTGGGGCTGCCTCTCTTCTCTCCTTTTCTTCATAACCAAGCACAACAAGCTCTTCAAAAGAAGCTTCTACACACATTTTCTGTTCTCACTCCTCCAATGACATCTTATTTGATTTCTCTTCTGCATTTGACATTACTGATCACTCCTCTGATATTCTCTTGGCCCATCCCAAAATGTCTCATTGCTTTCTCCTTTCCTTCTTCAGCTATTCCATTTTAGTCTCCCTTGCTACTGTAGTCCCTTGAAGTACTACCATGCTCCATTCTCTTACTAAAAGAAAACCTTCAGTGATAACACTTCTCCCTTAGTAACAATATTTCTCCCTTAAATTACAATTATCTTTCTTTTATCTCCAAACTTTATTCTTATCTGACTAATCTATATTTGTCCCCACTTATTTTTCTCACTCTCTCGTTACTTCATCTCTCAGTTTGAAACCCCAACATTTGACTGATCTGTTCTCTGAACTGTCACAGATGTCCATCTAGCCAGGAAGTCCAATCACTTCTTCTCAGCAACTGTCTTGCTCAACCACTCTATAGCAGTCAAAGCTTTGTTCTTTTCTGAAACTTTCCCATTATTTGGATCCATGACATTCAGACTATCTCTTGATTCTCCCCTAACCACTTGAATTAATCCTCTTCTTCAACCTTTATCTAAAAGTTAACTATTGTCCCATGTTCAGATCTCTTGCCTATCTCCCTGCATAGCCCAGTATGGTATCTTAAGAACATTCCTCCAGACCAGGACACCAATCTGTAAAGGAGTGGTTGGCAGACATTTAATATTTGAATAATTTTTTCTTGAATTAGCCTTCAACCACACCTAATAACTGACCTCTGCAGATGCTAGTTATCTTTCATTCTTTGCCAAGGGAAACAGGCAATGCCCATGAGAGTACATAATTATTTCCCATTGCATAGCAAAGTTTAAACTCTTGGCCAAGCATTAGAAGCCCTCCACTCTGGGCCCCTATTATATTTAAATCCAACTGTAGCTCCTTGCTATCCATTCACCACACAGACTGATTACATACAACATAATTATTAAGAATTGAATGACGAAGCAGAAAACAGGATAGATTTGGCCTTGGTTCAGAGGCAGCCTGTATCAATGGACATGTTAATTAGCTTGATTATAGTGATTATTTGACAATGTATATGTATATTAAATCATCAAATTGTATACCTTAAACATATTTTTAACTGTCAATTATATTTCAGTTTAAAAAATGTAGCCTGTATCTCTTTAGCAAGTTAATTTTCCTAAGCCTAACTTTTCTTATATGTAAAATTGTAAGGATACTTAATTCTTAGTCTCTCAAAAGAACCAGAATTCTCTAATAGAATGATTGGCATAAAATACAAATATTCATAATAACATCTAACATTTATTTTTATAATTACAGTAATATTTATTACTATGGCCAGGTACTATGCATGTGCTAGCTCATTTAATCCCCTCAGAAACCCTTTGAGGTAAGTACTCTTATCACCTTCATTTTACTGATGAGGAAAGAAAGGCACAAAGGGGTTAAATAACCCAAGAGCACATAATTAGAAAGCTGTGATGGGCTGAATGTTTGTGCCCGCCCCCTCCAAATTCATATATTGAAGCCTAATCCCCAATATGATGTATTTCAAGTTGGGGCCTTTGGGATGTAATTAGGTCATAAGGGAGAGCGCTCATGAATGGAATTAGTGTCCTTATAAGAAAAGGCATGAGAGACCTTGCTTCCTCTCTCTCTGCTCTCCATCACATGAGGATAAAATGAGAAGGTGGCCATCTGCTAACCAGGAAACAGGTCCTCACCGGACACTGGATCTGCTGACACCTTGATCTTGGACTTCCCAGCCTCCAGAACTGTGAGAAATCAATATTTGTTGTTTAAGCCACTCAGTCTATAGTATATGTGTTATAGAAACCTGAATTGACTAAGACAACAGTAGTATACAGTCATGTTTTACAGCACCTAACAGAGAGCATAGAATATATCAGTCCCTGAATGAATCATTAAACGCAAAAAGAACACCATTCTCTACACACTGCTTCCCTCATCCAGTTCCCTTATTGAAAATTCTATTTTGTCTCTTCCTCACTTCATATTCAGCTGAAGGCAGGCCCTTCTTTCACAGTCCATCTCAAACCCACCTCAACACTCCTCTTTTACTCCAATTATTTCTTACTAGAAATTTGTCTATGACTTATGAACTAATTTTATGCTAAGGTCTGAATGTTTGCATCCCTGCCAAGTTCATATATTGAAATCGTAACCCCTAAAGAAGATGGTATTAGGAGGTGGGCTTTTGGGAGGTGCTTAAGTCATAAGAGTGGAACCCTCATGAGTAGGATTAGTGCTTTATAAAAGAGGCTGCAGAGAGATTTCTAGCCCCTTCCACCATGAGAGAACACAATGAGATGTCTGTGACCTAGAAGATAGCCCTCACTCAACCATATTGGCACCCTGATCACAGACTTCCAGCCTCCAGAACTCTGAGAAATAAATTTCTGTGGCTTATAAACTACCCAGCCAGTGATATTTTGTTACAACAGCATGAATGGACTAAGACACTCGTATCTTGTGTATTTATGCATATGTCTTGAGAGATGTGAGAAGATGGAGATCATGTTTGTTTTGGTTTTTAATCCTGAACCCTCCAAAACAATCTGGCACAATGCATTACCTCAAACAAGTGTTCAATAAGTCTTTGTTGAATTAACCTTTAAGATTATCATAATAAATCTACTAGGTTTTTATACTTTGCAACCGGGAGAACGGGCCTGGAGCTTTGTAATATGCTTTTGGTACTAGTCCTCTTCCCTGGTCAAAAAGAGTATTCCATCAGATTTTACTGTCCATGTGAATGCATTAATTGAAAAGCAGATCTCCCAAAGGACTGGTTGAACCATGCTGGGGTTCAATCATGCACAGATAAGTGACTACTTACTGTAAGACATCTACTTAGTTTCCCAGTACATATAAACCTTTTCACTGTGCACAATGAACTAACAGCTGCTGAGCATAAAAATGTTCTTTATCTAAGTAACACTAGTGCCATCTGCAGGAAAAGCTCAAGCAGCAGTTGTCTTTTTATTCACGTATTTCTCTTTAGTCCCATCAGAAGGCTTTGTCTTGATGAAAAAAACTTGATGAAAAACACTACAGGGCTCACTGTCTATCGAAGGTTTCCATCCATTCTCCTTAGTGGAAGAAGCAGATGCTTTTAAAACATAAGAAACCATAACACGGATGAACTAGAGAAATTTTAGTGTTCAGAAAGGTCACTGGAATAAGATTTAAGAAACAAACAAAACCTGAGAAGTAGATGGAAGCCCTTTCCTATGCTAGCCTGAAGAGTGCTTATGTTCTTGGCCATGCAAACTGAATCTTTATCAGAAGTTTCAGTGTAGCTTTATTAGACTGAAATATCCAAAAGCATGGGATTTGAGAAAATGCCATTTGTCTTATAACTTTTTTTTTTTTTTTTTTTTTTTCTTGCGGTATGTGGGCCTCTCACTGTTGTGGCCTCTCCCGTTGCGGGGCACAGGCTCCGGACGCGCAGGCCCAGCGGCCACGGCTCACGGGCCCAGCCGCTCCGCGGCATGTGGGATCTTCCCGGACCAGGGCACGAACCCGTGTTTCCTCCATCGGCAGGCGGATTCTCAACCACTGCGCCACCAGGGAAGCCCATAACTATTTTTTAATGAGCATTTTATTCTGTAAGTTTGTTCTAACCTAAATTTACATGTGATTTCTGGTATGCACAATAGTCTTTTAGCCTTGTTTTTGACTGTTTTTTTTTTTTTTTTTTTTTGCTGTACGCGGGCCTCTCACTTTTGTGGCCACTCCCGTTGCGGAGCACAGGCTCTGGACGCACAGGCTCAGTGGCCGTGGCTCGCAGGCCCAGCCGCTCCATGGCATGTGGGATCTTCCCGGACCGGGGCACGAACCCGTGTATCCTGCATCGGCAGGCGGACTCTCAACCACTGCGCCACCAGGGAAGCCCCCTTGCCTGTATTTTTTCCTCCTCTTTTCGAAGCTCCAAGTACCCAAATTCTGGGTTCTATATAACACTTACCAAAAAATCCTTTAACACTTACTTAGGATTAGAACTACTTCTAATCCTAAACAGTTTTTTTTTATAACAGATCACCCCTTGACCTAACTATAATCCAATGGAAATACACACTATAAATTCCACAGCTAAAGTAACCATGTTTCAATTCTATCTCCAATAATTCTCTTATCCTCCAAAATAAGCAAGTCAATATCTCATTCAATATCTCAAGTCTGTGATCATAGTTAACAAGGAAAACATATTGGAATAAGACAAGCACTATTACAGCATGGATAGCAATGGTCAGGGAAACCACTTAACCAATAAATATTTTGGCACAAGACTTTGTAGGGTTATAAACGCTCTTCTTCATTCAGTTCCCCAAATAGCACTGGGAATGAACCAGTATTCTCAAAGAGTGATAAGCGGGCTTCCCTGATGGCACAGTGGTTGAGAGTCCGCCTGCCGATGCAGGGGACACGGGTTCGTGCCCCGGTCCGGGAAGATCCCACGTGCCGCGGAGCGGCTGGGCCCGTGAGCCATGACCGCTGAGCCTGCGCGTCTGGAGCCTGTGCTCCGCAACAGGAGAGGCCACAACATTGATAGGCCCGCGTACCACAAAAAAAAAAAAAAAAAAGAGGGATAAGCAAAAGGATCAAAATCACTGTGTAAAACAAAATCAGTAACACTGAAAAAGATGAAAGCAAACATTTTGTCCATGTGAGCACTAACATTAGAGTCATCACAGCAAGATAGAAAGTAGATTGACAGAGAAGAAAAATATATATTGAGATAACACAGACTTCTAAAGGTAAGCTTGTCATGATCTTCAAAAGCATAAATTAAAATACTGAATTAATGATTTATCACAAATAATTCACATCATTTCACTTGCTTAAATAAATTCGGTTTCCAAGCTCCGTATAAATTAAATAACAATTAGTGGTCATCTGTAGCTACATAACAATTCTAATAGAATCTACTTATCATAGCAAAAGCAAATTGCATACCTTTATCCAGAAATAATCCAATAATACAACATTTCATTCCTTTATGATCTTTGTTTTGTTTTACAATGGAAAAATACAATTGTGTGTCTCAGTCTAATGGTGTCCTCAAACAGTAATCTCTAAGGGGAAAAATTAGTCCAGTCCTATTGTGTGCAAAGCTTGCCAAATCCCCAACTGGGTGCAAGGTTAGCACACTTTCCCAGTTTTTCTTCCTCATATTTTCTGCCACCCTTCTTAAAAGAGGTCTCTTAACTGGGCTTATACATCAAGAATGGTTACCACTGAACACAGACTAGAAAATCATTTCTAAGTGTTATTGAGAAATGCGGAAAGTTCTATCTTTCCATCAAGTCTCTCCCATCAGTCTGCCTGAAAATCTAACTGGAGAGCAGATGTCCAATAATTACCATGAGAAAACAATTTTAAAATCTAGAAATGCTACTTAACAATCACTGGTATTAACATTGTTATGCAGCTATGTGCAGAGCCCTGAAAACCAACAAGATTGAATTGAAATGAACATCAAGCTTAAATGTATACTATAGGACAATAACCATGATCATATAGGTATTATTGATAATTGCTAGTATAAGCCTATATATTTCAGGTGTAATAATAAGAGGAGTTGAGGACACGGGAAGGGGGAAAGGGGAAGCTGGGACGAAGTAAGAGAGTAGCATTGACATATATACACTACCAAATGTAAAATAGCTAGTGGGAAGCAGCTGCATTGCACAGGGAGATCAGCTCGGTGCTTTGTGACCACCTAGAGGGGTGGGATAGGGAGGGTGGGAGGGAGATGCAAGAGGGAGGGGTTATGGGCATATATGTATACATATAGCTGATTCACTATGTTATACAGCAGAAACTAACACAGCATTGTAAAGCAAATATACTCCAAAAAATATGTAAAAAAAAATAATAAGAGGAGTTACCCTATTTTATTTTATTTTTTCTCTCTTTTTTTCTGAGTTACTCTATTTTAATAAAATGACTCACTAGATTGGTAGAAGGTAAGTGCAGTAGAAGTAAATTAATGAAGATAAACATTTTGGTAGAAATTTGTGGGCAGAAAGAAATTAAAAGTATTATGATGATACTATAACATTCTTAAGCCAATTCTAGAATGTGCTACTGAGACAGGTCACAAAATAGGCGCAGTCATGATGAGGACCTCAATTAGTTCTTGTCTCTCATTTAGTACAAAAAAAACATATGAAAGGTCTTCACAATTGGGGCACTGGGAAGATCAAGGAAACACCTAGGGACTGAAGACCAAAAAAGAATTGCTTAGTGAAACAAAAGTGCTAAGAATCTTAGGGTTCAGGTGCTCTGTCACTAGGAGGCTTACAATAACCAGCAAGGTAAAGGCTGAGCCAGATGGCTTGATATAAGTCTAGACTGTAGCAAGACAAGAATTTGAAAGTTTGCAGAAAAATTCATGATTCTATGGCATGTAATCCTAAAAGGGAAAATAGAGGTTAAAGGGACTAGAGCCTCCACAAGATATAATTCTGATTATTCAATCACATATTGTCTTCATGAGAAGAGAGTGAAGTAGAACAACACAAAAAAATGATGGTCCAAGCAATTCATAGATTAGCTAAAACAATGGCATATGGTTTTAAAGGTGACATGCTGAAAATGTAAAGATTATATCAGAAATGGCAAGAAAGACATAACCACCAAGGGTGACTATGAGAACTGTAGAATGCTTTATTTAATACAGAGACTAGGAGAAACCCAAATTTATAAAATATGTAAATAAAACCTGGCTGAAATGAGTATGATAGTCCCAACACCCTATTCACTTCCATCACATGTGCCTGAAAGGGCTCTTGGAGCACTGTCTGAAACCATACTCTTCAATCAATGTCTAAGTTGCTCTGTAAGTATAAAAAAACCTGTCTTATTCCATTCCCTGCCTACCTTTCCAGCTCCATCTCTCACTCCTTAGGCACACGCATGTGCACATACATACACACATCACCACACTATCATGCCGTTTTCTGCCTTTATGCAAGCTGCACTTCTGCTAGAAACATTTTCTTCCTGAAGAACTTATTCAAGACCCAGCTCCGATATCATGTGCTCAGCAAAATCTCCCTATCCCTTCTCCTACAGGAGAGGTGAGTGAGATAAAAAGATATAGCACAGCTACAAAAGACATATTAGGCCCCATCCAAAAGAAGCTGCCCACTGCTCCACAGATGCCTTTTCTGGGCTGAATTCCTGCCAAAGCCCCATAACGTCTCACATGTTAGCATCATAGTCACAGCACTCTGGATCCACAGGAACCCCCTTACACAAAGCTTGTCTGTATGCTGGGGGCGATGATTTTCAAAGTGCGGTCTGTGAACCAGCAACAGCAGAATCACCCAGGAACTCATTGAAAATGAAAATTCTCAGACATCACCTTAAACCTATTGAATCAGGAACTCTAGACGTGGGGGCTCAAAACATCTGTGTTTACCAATTCCTCCAGGAGTTTCTGATGCATGCCAAAGTTTGAGAACCACCATGCTTGAGTAACTGGTTATGGTCACAAACACATTATATAAAAACCAGTCGTCCTCCACACATCTTTAGTCCTTTGTGTCAGGCCTGACTCAAGGCCATTTCATTTCTTCAGCTCAATTTCCTGTCCTTGCCATTGGACACTGCCTGAGGCTACCCTGACAGTCTCCAATTCCAAATTCTAGGGAGAAGGAATGAGAAAAGTTTCTAATGCAAACTATTCCATCTTATTCCCTGGGACCATCATTCTCAAACCTGGGATTACAGGGAAAAGCATCTTGATGAGCCACCCCCGGCCCCAAAATTTATTGCAATCTAATCCTAGAACAGGGGCTGCAAATGTCCCCTAAAATTCTATAGAAGGCCAGGCAAGTAATCCTTCTTACCACAATGAAAATTCAGGCAAAATTATACCCTCAAACAAATTTTCCTTTTTGCAATGGAAGTACATGATCCCTGCTTATCCCCCAACTCTAGGAAAGCTTTGAATTGGGTGAAAACAGACAAGCCCAGTGGTCTGAGTCTATAGGTAAACTCTCTTTTTCCTACACATTTACCCATAAATACTATCAGCAACAAGTTAGTGATAATGGGATTATTTAATCTTGTCAAACAATTTGTAAATATTTAGATATTTTCCCCTTTCCCTTATGTTTCCTAAGACACAAATGTTCTACACACATTGAATAATCAATGTATTGCATAATTTCTTAATAGTAATAACATAGTCAATATACAACCCATAAAGCAAACTGAAAAATACTTTATTACTCAAATGTAAAGAGAGAAAAACACAAGCATTTGATTATTACTTTCTCCAGACCCCATTAGCTAGATAGATATACAAAACAGAAATTACATAATAATATTCATTTGTTTTTCAAAATTTCCAGAGGTTATACATTTTATATGTAAGGGTATGCTGTTATAGCTACCAAAATAGTCAATAACCTTCATGTAAAATTTAGCAAATGATAAATTTCCTTTAAGCTGAAACTTTAAAGTATATTGCATGATGTTAGTAACTGCTAATGGTGATAAAACCTTACGGCTACTGGTAAGGATTTTAAGCATCAACTGTATACATAGTTAGGTTATCCATCAAGAGAACCAATATGCGATTCAGTTGAAACCCTACTGCACTAAGCTCTCCCAGAACCATGCTACTATTGATATTTTGCGGCTGTTGGCCCTCTTCAAAGTAACAAATGAAGCTGGTTACTTTAAGAATTTACTTTATTTCTTTATGTGACCATTAGGGTAATTATAAACCATAATAAGCAAATATAAGTTAGTTTTCTTATTTGTAAAAACAATACTGCATTCACTTGCTAAATGAGAGCAATTTAGAGATTTTTTTTTAAACACTAAAGTCAATTTAAGAAATCATGGGAATGAAGAATGGTAATGTACCATTAAATGAAATTGAAAAATAATAAACAAAGTTCATTCTAATCAGTAATTTCCATTTCCTTCTTCATCAAAACTTTTGCCAAGGCAGTTAATAATGAACAAAATTAATAAACTGCATCCTTTCTTCTAGCATATATGAAATGGTCAAAGGGTAGAAGCAGGAAAGAGAAGGATGTGGGATCTGGAAACTTCAAACCAGACCATAAGCAGTGATTTAGAGTTGTTTACAAGTGGCGCTTGAGTTTTCATTATCACTGAAGTTCTATAAAACAGACCTCTGTTTAAAATATCCCATAGCACTGAATGCTTTTTGTCATAGAGTAATAAACTGAAAGAGCATGCACTTTGGAGACAGACAGATCTATATATAAATTCCTACTGTGTAACCTTGGGCAATTCACTCAGTGTCTCTGAACATCATCATATTTACAAACTCTGCTCTCCCTCACAGGGACTGGTGCAAGGATGGCATTCAATGAGACAAGTAAACTACCTCATATGGCATCTGGCACCTAACAGGCATTCAATAACGATAAGTGTTCATGTAATTTTGAATAAAATATTTAAACAATACTTTCCATTCATACCTACTCTTTCATACTCCACTCCCAATCACATGCATAAGTAAAAAAGATTTGAAGCTCTTTCATCTCTGCAATCTAGATTAATTGTAAAACAAAAACATCCACAGAAGCTAATGTGTGCTGTGTCTTCAGTAAGGATGACTGGGATAATGGCTTTACTAGTCTTACCTTCTTATTTTCCTTACAATTTTGCTAATGGTCTCTTAATAGTTACTAGAAAATTTCAAAAGACAGATTTTAAAAGTGAGGCAGTTCCTGTTGAAATAGACCTAGCTATTCAGAATAATTAATTTTTTATAGCAGCCTAGTAACAGCAGGAAATCTCTGCCAAGCTACTTGAAAACCAGGCAGGAAGTTAGCAGGCAAGTGCTCCTTTTAGGTCACCAGTAAATACAGGTGTTTTGAGTTTCTAGAAGCTTTATTCTCAGAGGAAAAAACATTTCAGTGAATCTGAGAAAGCAGATGTAGAGAATGGACTTGAGGACATGGGGAGGGAGAAGGATAAGTTGGGATGAAGTGAGAGAGCGGCATGGACTTATATATACTACCAAATGTAAAATAGATAGCATAGTGGGAAGCAGCCACATAGCACAGGGAGATCAGCACGGTGCTTTGTGACTACCTAGAGGGGTGTGAGGGAGATGCAAGAGGGAGGAGATATGGGGATATATGTATATGTATAGCTGATTCACTTTGTTATAAACCAGAAACTAACACACCACTGTAAAGCAATTATACTCCAATAAAGATGTTAAAAAAAATCTAACAAATAAATTTGAGACTACACACTAGCTAGATGATCTTGGGGAATTTATGTGACCCTTCTAAATTTCATGTTCCTAATCTATTAAATTGGTGGAAATAATAGCACCTATTTCATAGGATTACTGTGATGATTAATTGAGCTGATAATATAACATTCTTAGCACCATGCCTGAAATATAATAGGTCTCAACAAATGGTGGCTGCCATTATTGTATGGCAGTTATATTGGCATAGACAGAACACCTAAATTAACCGTGACCTAAATAAGAAAAATAATTAATTTTTCTTTCACATAAAAGAAGTCTGGAGATAGGAAGCACAGGCCTCCTCCTACTTTTTGTTCCATTATCCTAGCAATTACTGTCCACCCTCAAGGGCATTTAATGGTCCAAAATGACTGCTGATGCTCCAGCCATCATAATATTTCCAACTTCCTGGAGATAAAAATAGAGGAAGGGGAGGAAAAGCTCATCCCAGCTATCTGCTCATTTTTAAGGCTCCTTTTCATTCTGTCAAAAATTTCCATCCAACTTCTATTTGCATCTCACTAGGAAGAACTGAGTCGAGCCTCGGTACATAGGGAGGATAGGAAATACAGTATTTTAGGTGTACAATAAAAATTAGGGTTCTGTAAATATGAAATGGAAATGTGGATTTGGGTGGGAAACCAGCAGACTCTGCCACAACATGCAACATTGCTTCTCATCTATCACTCCAGTCTCTCATTGCCTTTACTAAATCTACCATCTTTTTCTTTTACCTGGAATAAATACTAAAGTACAGACAGTTTTTTCTCTGGTGTTTTCCCTCCAAGAGTCCCTTTATTAGTCATCATTTCTATAAGGGGTAGCTCAAAAATTTAAATCTCTAGCCGTGCCTTAAGTCAGAAGTCAGCTGGAAGTTTCAAGCTTCTTGCAACTAGATAAGATTTGTTCAAACCCTTAATCTACTTTCAAGACCCAAAGCCTTCCCCAAGAATTCTGCCAACTTCCCTGGTTTCCATTCCCCTGATTATGTTTGATTTCAAGCTCCTGCTACCATGAATATACTGTGTTCTATATGCCAACCCAGTTATAACACACAGACCTTTTCTAGAATAAAAAAGATAGATAGATAGATAGATAGATAGATAGATAGACAAACAGAGACACACTCCTACAATACATTTGTGAGTAAAATAGGCTTGATTAAATTAAAGGTTGGATTAAATAGGCCTGATTAAATATGAAGCAGAAATAGAAACATGGCAACAATTTCAAAGGTAATATTTGACATTCACCTTCTTAAAATGTCCTCTATCCACTCCACAATGGGAAACCTTCATTGGTCATATCTCCATACAGCCCCTTTCCTTGTACCTTTTCTTTCTACTCATCTCTGCCCCTTTCATCTCAGGAAAAAAAATAAAGCCCTCCCATTTTCTCACTTGGATTATTGCAATAGCCTCCTAACTGGTCTCTCTACTTCTACTTTGCCTTCCTGCTGTCCATTTTCAACACAGCAGCCAGAGGGATCCTTTGAAAATGGGTCAGTTTGTGCCACTCCTCTGCTCAGAATCTTTCAATAGCTTCCCATCACACTCAGCAGAAAAGCCAAAGTCCTTATCATGTGTCCTACATGACCTGGCCACCCTAGTAACTCTCAGCCTTGTTTACCAGCTCCCACCACAGAAGCCTCCTCCTTGCTGTTCTGGAACACTCCTGCCTCAGAGCCTTTTTTTCCTTCTGCCTAGAATGCTCTTCTCCCAGTTATCTACAAGGCTTATCCCCCCACCTTCCTTCAGCTCAGTGAAAACTTCCCAGACACCATTTTTTATAATAGCAACCCTTTACTTCTGAATTACCCATCAACCTTCCCTGCTTTGTTTTTTCTCCATAGCACTTATACCTTCTGACAATCTATATAACTTGCTCATTTATTTGTTTACTGTCTTTCTCTACTCACTAGAATGTAAATTTCCTGAGGGAGGGGTTGTTGTCCGTTTTGATTGCTGTTCTATCTTCACAATATCTGACATATCATAAGTGCTCAGTAAATATTTGTTGAGTAAATAATTTTAAAAATTTCTCTTCAGAGTATCTTAGCTATCATTTGTATTGCTTAGGCTTCTGCAGACATCCTTCCATACATCAATTGGCTTATTATTTTTCCAAATCAAAATATTTCCTTCCTAAAAGGAATGCTTTGCCAACTATTAAGAAAACAACCTTCCTACATCGTTAAACCAAGTTCCATATCTTTGTCGTGGCCATGGAGGAACGCTGCTCAGATTTTCCTTCAAGTAAGAACCTGCTACAGGGAGTATAGTTGGCTGACAGCCTCCATCTTCAGAATCCACCACAGCATTCATACCCACACCAAGGCCTTATCTCGCTGGCTGTACCCTATCAATGACCAAACACAGAGGGCATACTGGAGCTGGGTCATATGTGCTCAACACAGGACACTGATGGACAATCTCTGCTCTGGGGTCCCCGGTGGCCTGGCCAACGCAAGCTCAGAACTTCACTTAGTCTGAGGCCCTCCTTACCCAACCCTCCTCCTTTCCCCATCTCTTTTCACAGGTGTCACACCTGCATCTGTAGGTTCCCTGTGGATTCCTGTTCCCACCCTGTTTATCTTTCACAGGTTTTTCACTAATGTCTCTTGTACTTCAAACTCTTTCTTGGTGACTGCTTCTCAGAAGACCCAGCCTAACACAGTCTTCTAGTATTTTCCCTTGGATATACTACAGTCAGCTCAAATTCACTGTGTTCAAAACCAAACTCAAGAGACTCTTGCAAAACTTAGCCCAAACATTGTGGATCAAGTCAGAGCCATTTTGGGACTGAGGCTGGTTGTGAGGAGGGGAAAATGGCACTGAAAACCACCTCCTGGGACTAAGCATAGCACTTCCTCCAGGCCAGAGCACGTCTGCTAGGAGTCAATTACTCAGATGATTGAATTTCTCAGATATGAAGAACATCTAGGTTTTGTACAAAAGGTTCCAGGTATTGAGGTGGTCATTTTAGAATATAATGTTCTTAAATAATTTTGACTCTAAAGTTTCCTAAAATAATATTGCAAAATTAAAAGAACAAGTTTGGAAAATTTTGACATGAAGTTTATTAAAATATAATAAAATACTATAATTTTTAAAAATTTTTAAAAGACCCAGACATTTCTTCCATATTTAGGTTCAAAACAGGTTGTATAAGTGGTGAAGTATTTAAGCTAGTGGAATTTTTGCCCTCTTCCCTATTGTTGATATTTTTCAGCCAGAGCTGTTAGATATTTTTGAGCTGTGTACTGAGTAAACAGCTTCAAATTGCTGTTTACATATTGTTGAAGTTTCATGATAGACATTTGTATCTTTATTAAAAGTTATAGAAATTTCTGATGTTAGCTTATTCCATGTCACAATGGGACAACTCTTCTAAATAAAGACATTAAAAGTATATATTTATTTAAGATGTTGCCATTTCATAGGATCATGGTATTACCAAGATAGCTACATGTCTCTATGATGATTCCGAGTGTTCCTTCCTTCAGATATGAAATTTTCTTTTGATTTTTGCTTTTTAGCTCCTGAAAGATAATTTCATCTGTATAAAATACGTCAACTTCTGCAAATACACGGAATAATATAGAGACAGGTTTCAGAAGACACTATAACCTTAAATACAAGGAACTTGGCTAATTTAGGAGATTACCATATAAACACTTTTAACAGAAGTACAGTAGCTGACTCAAAATAACTCTATGTCAAATAGCTATTTGTTAAGTATCTCCAAAAAAACCTGTTTCAAAGGAAACAAAATATTTAAAAACAAACTGGAAAACACAAAAGTTTCAAAGAAAAAATCTAACACCTTTCTGTGCAGTCCGGTTAGGTTTTGGACTTACCAAGAGGTATTGAAATCTGTTTTTAAAGAGCCAGAGAGACTTCACCCAAAATGGCATAGTTCTAGCCTGGGTTAATTTTTCTTCTCTACCACCAAAAAAATTATCATTATTGAATTCTGAGAAGCATTATGAAAACTTTTCATCAACAGAAAATTGTTTTGATTTGAATCATAGATGACAAAATTTTTCAAATGCCTTTGACTCTAGTATTGGACATCATAATGGAGGTAACACTGTAAGGCAAGAAAAATTGGATAGAGTATGCAAAGAACAAATGGTATTGAAAGCATAAATCATCAAAATGGAAACTGTCTTAGTCTGCTCAGGATGCTATAACAAAACACCATGGACTGGGTGGCTTAAACAACAGACATTAATTTCTCACAGTTCTGGAGGCTGGGAAGTCCAAGATCAAGGTGCTAGTATAGTCACATTCCTGGTCAGAGCTCTCTTCTTGCTTTACATATAGCTGTCTTCTTGCTACATCCTCCCATGGCCAGGGGAGGGTGGGTGGAGCAAGATCTATGATCTCTTCTTATAAAGGAACTAATCCCATCACAGAGATCCCACCCTCATGACCTCACCTACACTTAATCACCTCCCTAAGGCCCCACCTCCAAATACAATATGAATTTGGGGGGAACACAAACATTCAGCCCATAACAGATACTATGGTGGAAGTTCCTGGTCTTGTAGCAGTGCTTTCCCAGGACTCCATAGAACTAATGTCCCTGACAGTGAAACTGGGGGTAGGGGAAATGCAAGGGAGAATGTAGACAATTTGAGGCTGAAAATTTTTTATCTTTAACTCCTGAATATGAGAGATAACTAAATCAGAATCAGTCTTTTGCTGCAGGTATATGGTGCCTACATGCCCAAACACATGGATACCCAATCAAAAAAAAAAAGTCTACCAACCTTCTTTCTTAGAACAGTCTCCAAAACCTATATCTAGTGTATTAAGAATGCTGGTCATTGAGGAAGATAATATAAAATACTGGCAGATATCTGGATTCCCAGGAGTAGGAAATTTTTAGTCACAGTAAGTTAAGGACAAGACTGCGCCAAATGGTATGATGGCTTAGTCCTTAAACATGCTGCTCCTCCTGTAAAAATTCACCGGGGAAAAGCCAAACTAAAGAAACTGAAGTTGGAACTTCTTTCACTCCTAAATCCACCTATGATATTGGCAATTTTAACACTCTCAAATCAACTGCCACGAATGTTAGTGCAAAAAAAATAGTAAAAGAATATAATCACTCAAATCCTTCTTCACTTGTTGACAAAATTAATCAATAGCCTCATCTATCCAAACTGATTTGAATGGGCACTGACAACAAGTGTGAGTTCTTGAAAACATTGAAAAGGGACAGAGTGGAAAAGGAATGTGAAGATGGAAGTCGAGTTGGCCCTGACTTTGCATAATAGCAATAATATTCTCCAGAAAGGGATTTCAACCCAAACTTTGATGAAAATTATATGCCTCAAGATAATGGCAATGCTGCTCTGGCTTCCCAACAAATCAGTCTTTCCATAAACGGATGTGAATACATAGATGGCATTTGGAGCAGTGCTGGGTACACAGTAAACCCTTGATAATGTTAAGTATTATGTAATATAACAGGAAATTTGACTTCTGTCAGCTCTAGGATTACAATAAATGTAGACTTACTTGGCATTAGTCATAGCTCAATATTTGGGCATGTTCAGCTAGTTACTCACAGTTATCAGGGTAAGTACCAGGTTCTGGAATTTACATTCCAGTGGCAAGATAAGGCATAAGATAAGCACTCAAAATTATAATGTGCATGCCAAATAATTTTAAAAAATTAAATTGTAGGGTACAAACCAAACGCTCATCAAATTTGAGGACAGGAGGAAGTCAAAGAAGGTCTAGGATTCAGGATTTCTTGGAGAATGTAGACTGACTTCACAGAAAAAATTCTTTTTGTGAAGAAATTCTTTTGTGAAGGTAGAATGTAGATGGGAGCAGATATTACATTTGAAAAAAAAATGTGCTCAGACTTTTTTAAAGATCAGTCTTATTTTTTAAAGGCATATTGGTTACTTTTTAATCCCTTTTGAGCAATGAAATCAGATTAATGTAAGGCAAATGCTCAGTAATACAGTAATGTAAAGTATATTTTAATCAAGAATTGGTTTAGAAAACCAAACATTTGTTACATCCTTCCTATATATTCTCAATTTCTACAACTGACTCAATGAAAATTGAATTTTTGAGTTTCATGGGATTGTAGAATATTCCAAATATTTAAAAAACATGAGAGGAATAGTCAAGATTTCTTAGGTCACTCAGGCAAATTACTGCCACATGTCATACCTTGCAGCAAATTTATTCACATGTTACCTTGTGCTCTCTGTGGTCTGCCCTCAATAGGATGCATCTATAAAATAGATGCTCTTAAAAACCAAAAACCTAACATGCATCATGGCCCTACTCCTTTGTCTATAATAGGATAGGTGCAGCCTTGATTATTTACCCAGAGTGCCAATAAAAGTGGATTGTAGACTAAAAAACGCCTTCCCTGGGCTTCTTCAAGAGTGCTCATCACTGTCTGAACCCCAGGAATCAGGAAATGGGATGAGAATGAGCAGAAGGAGAACAGCATAAATGGAAAGTTAGATTCATGAGAAAAAAAGAAAAAGAGCTAAAGATAATGAGGAAAAACATATTTGGGTTTCTCTCTTAATTTCCCTTTCTTTCTGAAAAGCTGAGGAATCTTGTTAGGAATAATTTGCTAACAAGAATCACTTTATATTGAAGAATTAAGTGATGCTGATAAAATATGCAACTTTGTCAAATCTATAAACAATGTTTAAATATGTGTTATCTTTTTAAAAGATGAGATGATTATGTCAGCAAAAGCACTGTGTCAAGAGAGGCTGTGACACAGAAGAAAACATTGGTCATACAATGAGGTTTTGGCTGGTGTCCTGCCTTCCACTCTGCTGGCTATGTGATTTCAGCCTCGACTTACTCATGTGTGAAATGGGAATGATAACATTGTCACTCATATCACAGGTTATTGAAGGACTCTAATAGGTTGAACAGCGATCCCAAAAGGATATATCCTTGTCCTAACCCCTGGTACCTGTGAATGTGACCTTATTTGAAAATAGCAGATGTGACTAAATTAAGAATCTCTAGATTAAATCATCCTGGATTCACGGTGGGTCCAAAATCTAATACAAGTGTTGTTATAAGAGACAGAAATAGAGAAGACACAGAGACACAGAGGCGAAAGCCATGCGAAGATTAAGGCAGAGTGGAGTTATGCAGCTACTAGCCAAGGAAGGCAAAGAATTGCCAGCAGTCACCAGAAGCTAGGAAAGAGGCACGGAACAGATTTTCCCTCGGAGCCTTCAGAAGGAAGTGAAATATTGCCAACATCTTGATTTCAGAATTTTGGTATCCAGAACTGTCAGAGAATAAATTTTTGTTGTTTTAAGCCACCTAGTTTGTGGTAATTTGTTAAAGCAGCCCTAGAAAAATGAATATACATCCAAATGAACTATTACATACAAAAGCAGGCATAACAACTGCTGATAGCAGTCACTCAGTTTTTCACTAAAATTTATTTTAATCTCTTTTGAAAGACTTAGAAATATTTTTGGAGTACAGTGATGAAATTTGTGCTTTCACTGGGGGTAGGCATCTTCCACTGCATCTTATATAAAGAGTGCAACCACTTCAAGAACTTCATTTAGTTTCAAGCAACACATTTAACTCAGGCTAGTGCAAACAAAAAAGTTAAAAACCTACTAAATTAGAGGGTGGGAAGTTTTCTTTATGTTTCAATACAATTTTATTCATGGACACTGAAATTTGAATTTCATATAATTTTTATGTCACAAAATACTCTTCTTTTGATTTTCTCTTTTTGAATTATTTTATTTAAGTGTAGTGGATTTACAATATTATATTAGTTTAGGTGTACAACATAGAGATTCAATATTTTTATAGATTATACTCCATTTAATGTTATTACAAAATAATGGCTATATATCCCTGTGCTGTGCAACATATACTTGTTCTTATTTATGTTATACATAGCAGCTTGTATCTCTTAATCCCTTAATCCTATCTTGCCCCTATCCCTTTCCCTCTCCCCACTGGTAACCACTAGTTTGTTCTCTATATCGTGAGTCTGTTTCTGTTTTGTTATATACATTTGTTTGTTTTTTTTTTTAGTAGAGAGTGGGAGTTTTGAAGTGAGGTTACAAGCGTATCTCTGAGACTCAGAGGAAGGTTTGAATAATCCGGATTCAGACTCATTAGCAGGTGTTTCCGGATTTTAACCACCAAATCAGAAGTTATTTGGTTCTTTATCCTGGACTGAGACATACTGTTTCAGCAGTATTTTCCTTTTAGAAAAACTGAAAACTGAGGTCCAAATAATCAACCTTCAGGGAAAAGAATCTCAACTGTCAGTGTTCTTTGAAAGAATTCAAAGCTTTCCTGAAAAATAACTTGATACTTACAGATAGAGATTTGTAACACTTAGATTTAAATAGACCAAGAAGCAATCCCTTCATCCCAAACCCTTAAAAATGAGCACACTGTTGTTGTTGTTGTTGTTTCCTTTTCATCTCCTTTGAAAAAAGAAGCATGGTTTGAATGTTTAGACTCATTTGAATGAAATGCAACCATTCAAAATGACTTTTGAATTCTAAGACACACCTAACTGGCTGCAGTCTTAGGATATACATCTCTTAGATAAACTACTTACTTTAAATGCCTGTTTGAGGAAATTATCACGTTTAACTTATTTTGAGATGCAGTCAGAAACAGGACATTTTTCAACAATATATTCTATTTGCCTTTGCAATTTGCTCTCTGCTCCGTTCAAAATTCTTACTAAGAGATGAGTTCGTGCAACTGATAGGTTTCCTGCTCTAGAGATTCAAGTGAAAAAATAAAACTTAGACCACAAGTGAAATCAATTTGATGGATTCCTTCAAACTAAAGTTAACCCTAGCAATCTTTATTTGGAAAACATTGGCCTATGGAGGAATATAAAAACTAGGCTTACAAATATAGGTTGGGAAATAAGACATTTACTGAAAACCCAAAATATATAAGAAAAAGTGTAGAAAAGATTCATTCTATAAGGTTTAGAAAATTTGTTTAAATAGAAGAGCTTCTTAATATTATGCAGATAAATTTCTTATAATCCCCTAGAATTAGAATCATTAATATTTAAATTTTTACATCCACAAGTTGAGATATGTAGACAGAAACAAAATGACCTTTGCTTTCTAGATGCTATTGTCATAAATTAGCACAACACACCCCTCATATATAGTCATCTTCCTTTACCCAGTTCCTAACACAAAACCATTGTTTGTGGATATTAATGATCCCATATACTAACTGATATTTTTTAGTTGCAAATAACAGAGGCTCAACTCAAACTGGGCTAAATTTTTTCCTCTTCCAGAACTCCTTTACATTGGCTTCATTTTATGAATACTCTCCCTCCACATGAAAGCGAAGATGGCTCTTAAATACCCCTGGCTTACATAATTTTAGGAGAGGATGCCTCCTTCCCAGTTGTGCTAGAAAAAATAGCAAGAGGAGAAATTATTTTGGTCCTGAGCCCATCAATAAACCAATAAGTCAAGCTAAAGGGATGGATATTCTGGCAAGTCTGAGTCATAGGCCATTCCCTGGGACAATGGGTGAGATCAGCTCCATGAGCTATACATGGAAGAAAGGTATTTTTGAAAGGAAAAGAGGATTTTTCATCCAAGGAAAAGGCAGAAGAATGGTTGCTGGATTTATCAGTTAGAGTACCAACAGGAAACAAATGGAACACTCAAATTAGGATAATTCAAGAAAATTTATTTTTGAAGGCACAAATTACAAAGGTATAAATGGGGTATAGAGAAGCCACAAGAGATAGTCTAGTAACTTAGAAGAGCTGTCCAAAGGGATAAGGAAAAAGAGCAGTTACTAAAACCAAAAAGCAGAGTCCTGTAGGAGAAACCACCTTGAAAGGAGCAAAAAAATAAACCCTCTCTCCCTCCAATCTCCTCCCAGGACTCCTCATTGACTCAACTCAAACAAGAGCCAGAGGGAATAGAAGCCCATTGATATAAGCCTTAAAAGTCAGGCCCAGGGCACACAGTAGGGTAGGTAAGGGCAGAGAATGAATTTGGAGGGGCAAATGGAAAATATGCAACACACTGAGCAAGCAGAATGAATGTACATTATATACCACAATCCCTGGATGCTTGTCCTTTCAGTCAACAAACAATACTTGAGTCTCTCGATGTAAAAGACACATTTCTAAGCAGGGAAAACACAAAAATGAATGAGATATAGTCCCTGCTCTTAAGAAGTTCACAGTCAAGAAAAAGGAGACTGCTACTTTTTTTTTTAAGTGTGGTGAACACATTATACCTCCAAGAATTTAATTCTGGAACAGTTTTTCAATGAGTTTTTTAATATTCTTCCCTATAGATTTTGACAAATAAATTTTTTCCATATAGGAAATTACCTAACACTCACCTAATGGAGACCATAAATGATCACAGACACACAGCTCTTATTTTGTTGTTGTTGATGATTTTTAGAGCAATCAGGTATTCTTTAGCTCTAAGAAAAGGTACAAGTACACAGTACAGAAGGAGCATAGAGAAAAGAACTATTTTTAATAGTGCATTAAGGGAAGGAGGTACTGGGGAGGACTGCCATAGAAGAAGTGACCTTTCAATTGAATCTTTACAGATAAGTAGGCAAACAAGCAGGTAAATCAAGAGACAAAGAGAGGAGTAACATTCTTGACAGAGAGAAAGAACATTATCAGGAAAGGCATGAAGTTTACTATAATATAGTATATTAAAGCAGATGTACAAAATCCAATATGACTAGAAATTGTATGGGCTACCGGGGCTACTACTTGAATGAGAAAGCCAGAAAACGTTGCTTGTGTGTGTGTATATGTGTATCACTTTTTAAAATTGAGAATGGATAATGTGCCTTACATTTCTTTTCCATACCCCCACACATTCCAGGGCTGTGAATAACGGTGCTTAATAAAAAATTGTTGGAGTAAATTTATGTTTTATTTTCTTCAGTGATAAGTAAATATTCTTGATTGGTTTATTTTTTCATACAATTCAAATTAATATTATTTTCAAGATAATACCAAGCAGAGGTTTAAGAATAAGAATTATGTATGTTCCCAGTATTATTTTAGAACTCACTAGCCAACTAGATAATAAATTCCTTTAAAATAAAACTATTCAACTATAACATTGAAATAATAATATTTAATGAGAGGTTATTTACAAATAAAGGAAATCATACCAAAAGACTGAAGATTCATAGTGAAATAAGTTGGTTTTAGGTTTTCTTTTTCTTTTACATCTAGGAAGAAGTTTAAAAGAATAATTTCTGCAAAATCATTCAGTCACCATTTATAATAAAGAAAAATTTTAAATCTCAAATTACAGGGGGCTTCCCTGGTGGCGCAGTAGTTGGGAGTCCGCCTGCCGATGCAGGGGACACGGGTTCGTGCCCCGGTCTGGGAAGATCCCATGTACCGCGGAGCGGCTGGGCCCGTGAGCCATGGCCGCCGGACCTAAGCGTTTGGAGCCTGTGCTCCGCAACGGGAGAGGCCACAACAGTGAGAGCCCCGTGTACCGCAAAAAAAAAAAAATTACAGTAGATGTAGAATAAAATGAATCATGAAATATGTAGAATTTTTAACAGAATTCCAAGTTTAAACAAAGACTAAATAATATTAACATCTTGAGTAAAAAAATTTACCTTGCCCATTAACAATACTTGAAAAAGAACTTTTAATGAAAGAATAGAATTAAGCAGTCATGGGTGCTTGTTTCCCTCCTGTCTGTCTGTCTGTCTGTCTGTCTCTCAGGTTAAGTTCAAATTTTGTTTTTAACTATCTGTAGAAACTCCGAGGGACATGAGGGAAAGGTATAGGGAAAAGTTTAATGCAGATGGGTAGAGAAGAAATCGAATCTAATTCTAGTGGCTGAATACTGTGGTGCCAAGAAACCAGTTACCAGAATGTTCTGGCAAGTTCTCCAGAGACTTTATGTAGCAGTACAGTTTTAAATGTACAAAAACCATCCTAGGACTCAGAATATCTGGAGCCTAATTTTAGGTCTGTCATCAACTTAGTTTCCTTGAATAATAAGTCCCTCGACTTTGAACAAATATCTCAAACTTGCTGAGCCTAGAAATATCTTTACCTCTAACAGGAGGATGTTGAATCAAACCATCTCTAAGTTTCCTTCCAAAGCCTTCTGTTTGCATGACTGATTATTCTTCTCAACACCTGAACTAAACTCCCTTACCATTCCACCAAGAGCACAAGCTATCTCTGAGTTTCAAGGTCCTCAAAATCTTGATCTCTGCCCTAATAAAAAACCTAGGTTAGTTTAATTAAAAGTTAAAAAAAAAAAACCTGGGTTAGTCCTCCAATCTGGAGTACCCCAATCTTCTGTGGGAAAGCCTCCTATGGCTCTTATGAAGGCAAATGGACCCAGAAACCCACACTTGAACAATATTCTTAGGCTATCTTGAGATAGAAACAGAAATGAAAAACCTAATACCAAAGAAGAAACTCTAAAACCAGCCTTGACTCCATTAGTACAAGGTTGAGGTTTGAAATTACTGAATACTAGAACTTAGTATTTGCCATATGGTTGCTAGAAAAAAAAAAGTCATTAGGATCCTATAAAAACCAGCCCTCACTACACTATCCTAGTCATTATACTTCATCCTTAGCAAGTCAAGAATCAGACTGAACAATAAAACCACTTAAGAGTTATCTCCATACTGCTTTCCATAGTGGTTGCACCAATTTACATTCCTACCAACAGCACACAAGGGTTCCCTTTTCTCCACATTCTCACCAGCACTTGTTACTTGTTGGCTTTTTGATAACAGCCATTCTGACAAGTATGAGGTTATATCCCACTGTGATTTTGATGTGCATTTCCCTGATGATTAGTGCTTTTGAGCATCTTTTCATGCACCTGTTAGCCATCTGTTTGTCTTCTTTGGAAAAATGTTTATTCAGGTCCTCTACCTATTTTTTAATTTGGTCATTTGCTTTTTTGATGTTGAGTTGTATGGGTTCTTTGAATATGTTGAATATTAACTCCTTGTCAGATATAATGTTTGCAAATATCTTCTCCCATTCAGTAGGTGGCCTTTTTGTTTGGTTGATACTTTCCTTCACTGCAGAATAGTTTTTAGTTTGATGCAGTCCCATTAGTTTATTTTTACTTTTGTTTCCTTTGCCTGAGGAGACAGTATAGAGATTCCTCAAAAAATTAAAAATAGAACCACCATACAATCCAGCAATTTCACTTCTGGGTATTTAATCCAAAGAAAACAAAAACACTAATTTGAAAAGTTATATGCACCCCTATGTTCATTGCAGCATCATTTGCAATAGCCAAGATATGGAAGCAACCTAAGTGCCCTTCAACGGATAAATGGATGTGGTATATACATATATACAATGGAATATCACTCAGCCACAATTTTAAAAAACTGAAATCTTGACATTTGCGACAACATGAATGGACCTAGAGGGTATTATGCTAACTGAAATAAGTCAGACAGAGAAAGACAAATACTATATTACTTCATTTGAATATGGAATCTAAAAACCAAAACAAGTGAATGAACGTAACTGAACAGAAACAGAGATACAGACACAGAGAATAAACAAGTGGTTGCCTGAGGGGAGAGGGGTGGTGGGAGGAAAGAAATACGTGAGGGAGATTAAGAGATACAAAATTTCAGTTACAAAATAAATGAGTCACAGGTATGAAATGCACAGTGTGGGGAATATAGTCAATAATTATATATTATCTTTTATGGTGACAGATGACAACTAGATTTATATTTGTGATCATTTTGGGATGTATAGAAATAACCAATCACTGTGCTGTTAACCAAGAATTAACATAGTGTTGTAGGTCAATTATACTTCAAAAACAAACAACAAACAAACTCATAGAAAGAGATCAGATCCATGGGTAAGACAGGCAAGGAATGGGGGGAGAAGGAACTGGATGAAGGTAGTCAAAAGGTACAAACTTCCAATTATAAGATAAGTAAGTACTAGGGATGCAATGAACAACATGATAAACATAATTAAAACTGCTGTACGTTATATAAGAAAGTTGTTAAGAGAGTAAATCCTAAGTGGTTTCATCACAAGGAAAAAATATGTTTTTTCTACTTTTCAACTATTGCATTTATATAAGATGATGAATGTTCACTAAACTTATTGTGGTAATCATTTCATGATGTATGTAAGTCAAATCATTATGCTGTATACCTTAAAATTACAGTGCTGTATGGCAATTATATCTCAATAAAAACTGGAAAAAAAATAAAACAAACAAAAAAGTTAATGTCAACAGCCTCCACCTTATACATTCCAGCACTACTGACTTGATGGGAGTCATCACAATTTGATATTTAATTTAAAATATTTATATATGAGAGAAGCAGAATTCATATGAAATTAAAGACTAGATTTAAGCAGAGTAGAATAGATTAGATGAAAAGTAAAGATGACACTTGGTACTAAGAAGTAACACAGGATACTCGAATTGGTGCTTCTCATATTTTTCTTCTGATAATTACAGTGGACAGTGAATGTATTCCCCAAGCCCTTTGCCAGGAAGAACTCTCTTTGAAATCAAATTCTTTCTCTTAAAATACATTTTTGTAAATTTTATATTCTACAACCAAATACTCTGAGAAAACAGGGCATGTGTGTCCTGTGCCCTGGTATCCCTATAGTGGTTATATAGGTGTAAGAAGGACAGAACTAAAATACACAAATAAGAATTATGAAAAATATCTGATAAAATAGAAAAAACAGAAGAGTCAATCTATAATTAATGTATTAGATTCAGACAATATGGCTGATCTGTAAGTCACAGTCTGGTAGGGATATCATAATGTCCCTCATCTCTAGTTAAGATAGGAAATGCTATAGTATATTTTGATAAATCCCAGTAATTACCTTGTCACAAAACTCATCATATGTAACTATTATCATTTATGTGATTTTCTCCTTCTCCATGAGTAGGCTTTATAAAGGCAGGTATGTCTGTCTTATTTACCACTGTATCTCCAGTGTCTAATGCAATGACTATAAACAACTGCTTTCAGTGAATCCCTGAGCTCTTGCTAGCCCACCCTTGCTAGTCCTGTGCTAGGACTTTAACAATATATCAGAAAGGAAATAATCCACAATATTTACATTAGGGACAATAAGAATGATTTTTTTTCCTTTGCCCTAATACTACAGATTTTCTTTTTTTTTTAAGTTTGAAGGAAAATTTAGAAAAATTTGAAAGGGACAGAGTTCACACCACAAAAGAGTAAACAGGAAGACACTTTTCCATTCAAAACAAAAGAAGAATATTTCAAAACCTGGAACAATTTTTCAACAAAGTTCTTATGGATATAATGATCAAAACAAGAAACCATGGGAGTTAAAAGATGTAAAATATTTTCAAAAGATAAATAAATTTGAAAATGAAGAAAGCTAAAGATAAACATTATTTTATTAGATGACACAGGTTTGTTAATATGAGATTCAAACATTGAATTTCAGATGGATTTCAGACTATCAAGATAAAACAATGAAAAAAAGAAAGGGGATTGGAAATGTAAATCCAAGTAATTATTCTTTCTCAGTCTTCTTGGAAGAGTATATTATTTGCTTGGGGACAATATAAAATATGAAATATTTTTGAAATATATTTATGGAAGTAGTTATTTTAAAGTATATCAATGATGATATTAGAAATTTATGGCATTTCTGAGCAAGGTGGCAAAGTACACAAATTTTCTCTCTCCCTCAAAATGAAATAATATTAACAAATATTTCATTTAAAAAACACTGGAAAAGCAGGAAGAATGCCAGGAAAAGCAATAAGGGATTCCTGGAAAATATATAATAGATGAGAATAAATTGATGGGGAAATCCAGCATTGCCAGAAACCCACACCTCAAAAAAGAGACAAGGACATTTCAAACAAGGAATTCTCCCAGCAGACTATAGAAATGATGCAAAGATCAGAGATATGAGGGTCTGGGGCTTAGGAAAGGAAAGCGCTGTGGAGATTCTACCAGGTAATTACTGAAAAGCAGAATATTTGCATCTAATTCCATTTGTCCCCAAGATAATGTTCTAAATAAACTCTGAAGAGGGAGTTCTAACTAAAGATACATTTTGATTGGCCATTAAGGCCAGAAAAGTGGCCAGTATCCTTATAGCTGCTAAAATAAACAGGAAGGCTTCATGTTCAAAAAAAAAAAAGAGCTACTTGCCCATCCCACCTGGCCACATACCTTCCCACCCACACATGAGAGATACAACTCTATAATGGAGATAGAATTCATTGTCTTACAAACAATTCCTCGCCAGGCAAACAGGGATAAAGAAACATAGTCATGGAACAACTGGAACTCTCATGTAATACTAATAATGGAAGTGTCGATTGGCACATCCACTTTGGAACTAATTTGGTGAGAACTATATGTCCCTTCTCTCCTCTAATCTGTCCTCCATACTGTTTTAAGAATTGTCTTCCTATTAAAAATGTTTTAGAAAAGAAAAGAAAGGAAAACTGAACTTTCACATCCAGTAATGGTAGTTGAATCAGATCAAATCTCCCACTTAGGCCCATTAGAAAAATTTGCTAAAACATAAAATGTATAAAATTATCTACTTGAATGCATGGAGTGTAACATTACAGTGAAGAATTACATAGCCAAGATCTATGACAGATATATCTTAAAAAGTAAGCCCATCTTTGTGGTTTTTGTCATTTTGTGAGCATTTGCCATTTCCAGAAGACATAGGTGAGAGGTCAAGCAGTACTTTTTTTTTTTTCCTGTACCCAGGCCTCTCACTGTTGTGGTCTCTCCCGTTGCGGAGCACAGGCTCCGGACGCGCAGGCTCAGCGGCCATGGCTCACAGGCCCAGCTGCTCCACGGCATGTGGGATCTTCCTGGACCGGGGCACGAACCCGTGTCCCCTGCATCAGCAGGCGGACTCTCAACCACTGCAACACCAGGGAAGCCCTAAGCAGTACTTTTGAAAACCTCAAGTTGGAAGACAGAATCCATGAAGGGGTGGAGCCCTAGTAAAGCCCCACAGTTCACTTTAGAAACTCTAAAGGGAATGGAGTGAGTCACAAACTGTAGTCCACAAACTGTAGTCCAACTTTCAGTCATTTGTATGGCTCCAAGAAAAACAATTACTAACTATTCATATTGCTACTTCACCCAGGCACTTTGGCAGAAGTAAATAGAGTCTTCTCTGAAGGAAGATACCATCACAGGCCTTAAATTTTTTACAAACAATTTTTCCAATACAATGGCAAACAATAAAAAATAAATAAACTGGCAAATGAGAAGATCAAGACAGCATGGACAAGAATAAGTAGAATCAACAGACCATAAAAACAGGAGCACTAAAACTATAGACATTTAAATGATCAGATATAGATTTTAAAATAACTATTCTCATCAAATAAATAAAAGATTAAATTCAAATTTTAAGCAAAGAATTAAAAACCATAAAAATGGCATAATCTTGAAAGAAAATCAAATAGAAATTTTAACATTGCACAATACAACAACTGAAATTAAAATCTTTGTGAATGGGTTTAAAAACAGATGAGACACTGGTGAAGTGAGAATTTATTAACTGGAAGATATGCCAGAATATTCATAAGGAAGCACTGAGAAAAAACATGAAAATATGGAAGAGGGAATAAAGAGAGAAGACATCATGAAAAGTTATATATTATAATTAATTGTAGGACCATGAGAAAAGGATAAAGAAAATAGACTAGAATCAATATTTGAAAAGATGATGGCTAAGCTTCCTAAAACAGTTAAATACATCAATCCACAGATACAAGAATCCAAATAATCCCCATTGAAAAAAAAATGAAAGAAATTCACACCTAGGTACGTCATATTAAAATAACAGAAAAATAAAGAAAAAGTCTCAAGAACAGCAACAGTAAAGAAACAGATCATCTTCAAATGACTTTATGCTAACTGCTCAACAGAAAAGACAGGGGAAATCCAGAAGACAATGGAAGATGCCTTCAAAGTACTAAAAAAAATAGTTGCCACCTTAAAATTCTCCACCTAGTGAAAATAACCTTTAGTAGTGAAGGTAAAGAAGCCATTTTCAGAAAAGCAAAAACTGAAAGACTTTATCCCCAGCAAATATATACTGAAAGAAACACCAAAGAGTGTTTGTTTTTCAGGCAGAAGAAAAATTATCCCAGATGAATGTGAAAAGATGTAAGAGAGAATGAAGAAGAATGAAATACATAAATACATGGTTAAATATAAATAAATAGTCATTGGAAAACAACAATTATGTCTCATGAGGTTAAAATATAGATAGAATTTAAAATTCAATAACAGCACATAGTTGAAGAAGTAAAGTCAACAAGTTCTAAAGTGCATGCCTTGTCTGGGAAGAAGGTAAAAGTAAAATTTAACATTAGACTTTGATAAGTAAAGGATGAAAACAGCAATCTATATTATACCTCTAAAAGAAGAGTAAAAGTAATCTAGGGAAAAAAATAAAATAGTAACAATTCCTCAATCCAAAAGAAGGCAAGAGGAGAGGAGAGCAACCATTGAACAGGCAAGAGAAATAGAAAGTGCCAAATCAGATGATTAAGTCCCAATATACCACAAATTACAATAAATGTAAATGGAGAAAATACATATACTCTACCTAAAAGTCAGTTATTGTCAGACTTAACAGTATGCTACTTATAAGAGATATTTCTAAAACATTAAAAAGACAAATAAGTTAAAAATAAAAGAATGGAAAGTTTATGGCATGCAAATGGCAACCAAAAGAAAACTAGTACGGTTATACTAACAGAGACAAAATTGATTTTAAGGTAAAAATCATTCATAGAGATGTAAAAGGTACTTCACAGTGATTAAAGTTTTGATCCACCAGTTGGCTATAACAAGTCTAAATGTGTAACGCCCAATAATAAAGGAACAGAAAAGAAACTTTTGAACTGACACCATCACTACACCAAAATAAAAGCTAGAATGAAAAAACATAGAAAGGGCAATTTAATCTCTTATGAAGAGTTCCCTGGGTTTCATTCGTTTTGGCCAGAGATATTAAAGAGTGCTGTTTATTAAGACACTAGTGCAGTGTCACTTGAATGTCTAATAGCCCAGCACAATAAAATGTCAAAAACAATCTAACATTGATTTATTTATCAATGATTGATTGACTGATTGATAAAAGTCTATCATAGAAGTTCTTGCCATATACCTGATACTGTTCCAAATGCTTTACAAATTCTGTAAGTTGGATACTATTATTGATTCCAATAATAGAAACAATGTATCCACTTACAATAATAGGAAACATAGAAGTGATTAAAAAGCTTTCCTAAGATCACATAGCCAGTAAGTGGTAGAACCTGTATTTCAGCCCAGGCACTTTGGCTCCAGATTCCAGAATCTTAACAATTCACTAATGACTAAGCACCCCCTCCTTGCCGGGCACCAGGCTAGACTCTTTTATAACTCACAACAATCCTTATAAGGCAGGCATTATTAGCATTTCTGTGTTTCACAGGCGAGAAATAAATTAATCAAGGTACCATTTGCCTGTGACCATTCCAGTAGTGAATGGTAGAGGTGGCTTGGATTCTAAATTCATGTCTGTATGACTGCAAGGGCTACACTCATTCCACTATTCCAGACCCAAAGTTTTGGGGGGAGAGAATTCTCTATGGCATGGAACAAGTTAATTGTCTGCCAGTTAATAAAC
Organism: Kogia breviceps; assembly: GCF_026419965.1. Classification (NCBI taxonomy): domain Eukaryota; kingdom Metazoa; phylum Chordata; class Mammalia; order Artiodactyla; family Physeteridae; genus Kogia; species Kogia breviceps. The sequence goes on from NC_081312.1 coordinate 54,738,508, forward strand.
ACTCGTGAGCAGTTACTCTGTGTCACATGCAGCACCAAGTAAGCATTTCCAGAGTATTTCCAAATGGTGATTTTAATCCTTACAGTTTAATAAAAATTGGGATACCAGGGCTTTTGAAAATATCCATTCTGAGGGAGAATATCCATTCTGTTCTGCTGATGGGAAATAATCCCTGCTCTCTAACAGTGAGGAGCAGTAGCAGGAGTGTAGAGAATGTGAGATGCAGTCAAGATTGGTAGGTTAGAGCCCAGATCTAGGTTTGAGTCCTGTCCCCTCTGCTTACTCATTAGGTTTACCTGTCCTCTTTTACCAAACTGGGACAAATTAGAATCTATCTCATTAAACAGCTGTAAGGATCGAGTAAGTAATCTTTGAAAGGGGTTTCAGGATAATATCATGTTCTTTGCATGTTTAGTATATATAAAGGGATTAACATAGTGTTTTGCATAAAATAAGTACCCAGTATATATTAATAATTATTACCATTATCATCATCATCACTAATGACCAAACATCAGTATCAACATGGGCAATATTAAAAGTTCAGGCTCAGGAATTCCCTGGTGGTCGAGCAGGTAAGACTCTGTGCTCTCAATGCAGGGGGCTGGGGTTCGATCCCTGGTTGGGGAACTAGATCTGCATGCATGCTGCAACTAAGAAGTCTGCATCCAGCCACTAAAAGATCGCGCATGCCACAAGTAAGACCAGCACAGCCTTATTTACTTACTTAATTAATTTTTTATTTAAAAAATAAAAGTTCAGGCGCATGCCAAAGAAGCCTTAAAATGGAACTACATAATGGGAGTAGGTCTTTAAGGACCACCATAAAGAATGTGAGTGGCCAGAAAATCTGTCCAAAAAAGAAATCTAACTGGGTGAAGTGCTCGATGACAAAGACTCTTTTGGTATAACTTTAGGTAAAAGGAAAAAAGAAAGATTCAATTATAACTTTTTAAATTCTCTTCTTTAAGAGAGTCTTTGAAGCTCAGGCAAATCTCAATCTAGGCCTTACATGGTTGTTAATGAGGGTATTGAAGCTAGAAGTTTAGGAAGAGCCAGAGGGGCTTCTAAGATTTACATTGGGCAGAACTGATAGAAGCCGCCAGGAAAAAAAAAAAAAAGCAAAACAAACAAACAAAAAAACTAGAATGGATCCTGAAGGTGAGAGACGGGACATGAAAAATTCAAGATTCTCAGAAAATTAGTTTGAGAAAGATTTGTATCAAGGGGCGATGTTTACAGAAAATGAATTTGAGATATTTTCATGATGGTAGCCATAAAAGTGAGATATGATATTAATTGCTGAAATGTATAGACCCTTACTATGTGCCAGGCACAATTCTAAGGACATATATATTAACGTTTTTAGCCACCATAACAAGACTATGAGGAAGGTAGAAGTAAATTACACAGAGGGTTTACATTATAACTCATAAGTATATAGAAAGACAGATGGGGAAAGCAGGACCCAAGAAATTATAAAGGGCATTTACTTGGATGTTATTTTTTAAATAGTTAAATATTTAAATTTTCCTCTTATTATAATCTTCCTGTAAAAGAAGTTTCTTGGAATGCTACTAAAAGTGTGTCACACATGGCTGTTACATATGCATCACATCAGTGCTTCTCAAACTTTGACATCTATCAGAATCACCTGGAGACCCTGGCAAAAATTCAGAGGTCTGGGCCCTATTCTACTTCAACAAGCCTGGTCCTCCCCAACTTTTATTAGCTTTCCAAGTGATTCTGAATTACACAAGAGTTTGAGAACCACTGAGCTCCATAACATTTGCTGTTGTCTTTCACACCACTTCCTGTTAACCCCTAGATTATCAGGGGAAGTTCTGGTAAAGTCTGCTGACTCTCTACTGTCCAAAAGATAAAGCTCAAGCTCCTTTGGAGATATAGGACCTCTTAGCATATAGACCAGCCTAAGAATCCAGTCTCACTCCCCATAATTCCCACAATTTTTACTGTCTCCCCGAACCCATAGGAATAGATACTGCAGCCTCAATTACTATATTACTATTCCCCAGATTTAGCCAGTGCTACTGGATCTTGCTTTGCAAATATGATTCCCTCATCCTGGAAAAACTTTTTCCACTTCTCTGCCTAGAAAATCGTATTAATCCTTCAAGACTGATCTGAAAATACCTTTCCTCTTTCCTAAACCTTTTTTTTTCACTTTCTTGTAAGCTATAGACTTTGAGCGATAATGATGTGTCAGTGCTGGTTCATCAATTGTAACAAATGTGTGGGATGTTGATGGTGGAGGACGTTGTGAGACTGTGGGAAAAGGGAGTATATGGGAACTCTGTACTTTCTGTTCAATTTTGCTGTGAAGCTAAAACTGCTCTAAAAAAAGAAAGCCTATAATTAATTAATTATGTCAATATGTTGGGTGTATGTATATAAATTACATCATCTGAGTTTATGGAATGCAAAATAGTGCATACCGTGAAATTCACATACTGTATATAGTTACTTAGATCTTAAATTAAAGTAAGAAAAATAGAGTTTAATTTCATTTTTTATATTTTTCTTTACAGTTGTTCAATTTCACAGAGGAAGAGAAATGAAAGGAAGAACATAGGGCAGAAGGAGGGGAGGAAGATGGGAAAGCAATTATGCCACTTTGCTATATATGCAAAATTTACATCCAAACTCTAAGAACCACTTCTTCAACGAACAGCTCTCAACCTCCATTTCATTGTTATTATGATGATAGGCTTGAAATACACTTTCTGAGAAGTTAGATTATTTTTGTCCATAAAGACTGCTGTAGTTTGGGCCTAACTAAAAAAAGTCAGCTTTCTCAAGCAAAGAAATACAAACTTCAATATTCATTTCAATCTGCTTACCTCATAGAAAGCACCCACTATGCATTATATGAATACAAGCCAAGAAAATAGTTATAAGCTAGATTGAGCTGGCTCTAAAAATGCAGTTGCAAAATTCACAATCTGCTCTGCAGGGCTTCAATTCTACTTATGTAACAATTCTACACACACAGCAGTTTTCCAGTATGTTCAGAGGCAATTAACAGAAATGTTACTAACTTGTATGTTTGATATATCTGTTTTAAAGATGTAAAAAAGCAGACAGTTTAACATTGTAAAGGTGAATCTCATCCACGTTCAAACTACAGATAAGATGAATATTAGAAACTGGGTAAAAGAATATTTTACATCTTAATTTTCATTAATGTGCCATATTGGTATAAGTCATTTTCATTTTTGGTTTACTTTTTTCTCAAAGTAATACATATCTGATCCATAGCATTTTTAAAACAATCACATGTCTCAAAAATCTATATAATATATGGTAGAGAGAGAGTCCATAGATTTGTTTATTCCTGTTTTCCTCTCCTACTTGGAAGGAACAGGAGAAGCTATAATATTTCACAGAGGAATAGTAATATAAATGTGCACATATTTTAGGATATGTGTCACACAAGAGGTGACTACATACTTCTTTTAGTCCCACAAGAGGTGACTACATACTTCTTAACTTGCACCAAATGAGAGTCGCCAGAGTTTAAAATCATTTCTGTGCAGTGTAGAATTGAGGTAAAGCATTGGGGATTAGCACTTGCACTGACTTTTACCATAGGATTTCTAAACTAGCCATTTGCTTCAAAACACACACTGACAAACAGATTGTCAAGCTTTCACTGTGTCCCTCTACAAGATTTTGGCCAACTATCTTGCTGACACAGCTGTCCCACCTGGGGCAAGGAGATGGAGCAGATGACCTCTCTACATGGACCTTCTTCATTCACAACTCTGCAAGCAAGCTAAAATAATGAGAGAAAATGAGGGAAAGTCAAGATTGAAACTTTAATTAAATATATTAGCTCATAAAAAAATATAAGCCAAAGCCATTTAACTCAAAATTGGTATTTTAAGAATGGAATATTTAAAATTAGAAATATAAGACTGAATATTTTCCTTATTCACAGAGAAAATCAATCACATAGCTTCTTATACTACTCATATATTTTTTTAAAAAAACCACAATGATTCAGGTTATCTGTCTGGGGACATGTCAAAATTAGTGGCTTTAAAGAAAAATTATCTGGTCTTTGGAATAGACCCTGGAAGCATCTGCCTTAAATGATGCCATCTAGGGATACCACTGCATGGTCCACGCAGAGCTCTTTGCCTCCTCTCAAACCCATATCACTTGGCCCAAAATTTCCCCTATTAGTCTTTCCACTATAGATTACAGGTTTAAGCAACATGTTGATATTATGTTGATTACCTACAAAGTGCCAAGCAATGTGCCAAGTGCTGATAATTCAAAAAGAATAGGATGTGGGGCCTCCCTGAAGTTGCTGAAAGTATGGTAGGAACAGATAAGTAAAAACAGTTCCGTGTGTAGGAAATCAGATTCAGGTGTGCAAAGACCCTTGATGGAGGACTGTACATGGTACTCTGCAACAGAAATCACGTCTAACTGACCCAGTACAGTGTCAGGAAAGACACGCAAACTGGGTATTGACAATTAAACCAGAACAAGGAAGGCATTCTTGGTCGAAGGGGCAGGAAGCAAAAACAAAGAATATCAGGAGAAAGCTGGTGCTCAGAGAGCCACCTGTGTGACTGGACTACAGGCCTAGTCATGGAAACATGAACTTCTCTTTTCCTGAGACTTTAGAGGGAGCTTAAGGCCCCCTGAAGGCCACCGCTCAACAGAACAAGCAGGGGAAGGAGAGCCAGGTTACTTTGGTTTTAGTCCTCTCTGATAACACGCCAATATGCATAGTCTGTGGACTTGTCTGACCTTTACAGTGGAACTCAGGAGGGGTCTTAGTACAAGAAGGTTCAATGAAGAGAGCTGAGAACTTGCAGCTCCAGAGGCACCGAGCATTGGGTCACAGCAACATGAAACAGAGCCTGAGTGCCAAGCTGGAATGGAGTGAGGCAGCACAGGGCCCTGGACAGTCAGATGGCAGCACAGTAGGACCCGAGCCAACCAGGACAAGCAAGACAGCGTAAATGGTGACGGGCCCTGTGATGCAGCAGAGCTAGCCTCTGGGAACACAACAGCAATCAATCAGCAAAATAAAAATAAATAGTAAATCATAAAATAAAAACAGAAAAGACAGTTGCATTTGGGGTAATTTTATCTCCTTTCTCTTTTCCTCCCTCTGCCTCTTTCTCTTACTGCAAGAGAGAGAGAGGGAAAAAGAGAGAGAAGCAAAGAGAGAGAGAATCAGAATACACAACCCATTTGGAATCAGTGAATAATACATACATACATCACTCAAATAGAAAATTAAACATTTTTATGTCTGGGAAATTCTCAGCTTAATGAGGATTTGAGGACTCAATAAATGAAGCCAGATATATCCACTGCTTGTGTCTTTTAGCACCACCTGTACCCTTTTGCTACATTTTCCTCTTCCCTTCTCTCCCCCTGCTTGTGGTCCAAACCAACCTTTCCCTTTTCTCTTGGCAATATTAAAAAATAAAAAGATGGGCAGGATTCAGGGAAAGAAGGATGCAGATTAAGATGGAAAGAAGTATAGAGATCTGAGAAGACAGTCTGGGTGGGAGGGAATAAGGACAAATGGAAAGGTTGAGAGAGGAAGAAAAAGGAGGAGCAGTAAAGAGGGAGAAGATGGCAAATAGTGCATCATGGTTTGGTTTGTTTTAAAATATTTTACAATTTTAAGAAATGAAAGTGAGAAAGATGAATTGAACAGGTCAGGATGCAATGATCAACAAATCTCACCTCTCCTCATTTTGCCTAAGTCTAAGTTCAAAGAAATCACAGCCCATTGTGGGATCAACACCTATATCCTTCAATCCTAAAGTAAGACCAAAAATGAGGATGGGGTATAAGTCTCCTTTATATATTAATCCTGAACAAAGACACGCATTCTTTGATTACTGAATTTAAGTCTGTGAAGTTAGCAAGATATGGTCTGAAATTTTTTATTTCTTAAAATGTTCTAAGGGGCCCCTTAACTACAGTTTCCACAGGAAAGGAAGAATTCGCATTTCATCTGATCATTGTTAAGGTTCTGTCACCTCCCCAGGCTACAAGAGGGATTCCTTTCTTCTCCCTGGCTCATCCTACCAGACTCACACTGTACTCGAGCATGCACCTGAGCAGATACCAGGGAGTATAAGGTCTTTTTGCAGGGACCTTTCGCCACAGCCCACCCCTATGCACTTCAGGGTTCAAGATGCAACTTGATTTGATAACTAAAATTTATTTTGTGCTTATCGCATGCCAGGTACTAATTTCAGTGCACTGTGTACATTATCTCACTTAATCCTCATCATTGTCCCTTGAGGTAGGTAATAATATTTATCCCTCCTGTATAAAGAGGGATAGAGCAAGGCTGTGCACGTGCACAAACACAAGTACACATTCAATTAGTGCACATGTACCTGTGCACATTACCTTACTTGACTACCGGGTCAAATGATCACAGACCCCTTTAGGGTCTACCTTCTTTATAACTCTATCCATTTCCCTCCCTTCAACCCTAGTACCTCGCACTCTCTCACTTGAGTTTTTGCAACAGCCTATTCTCTGCCATAATTTCTAAGTCCCCCCAGTTTATCCTCTACCCTAAGGCTAGAGCAATAAACAATACACAAATTCCAGACTTGTGCTGCCATTATAACCTCCTGAGAGGAAGCAGGTATACGACAAGTGATTGCTGCCATTTCACATACAAAGTTCATGAATTTCACTCATAAAATCAACAACTTCTCTTTATAATATAAATTGTGTAATTTAAACATGCAAACATTATCTTTCATTCCTTTGTCATTTTTGGTAAGAAACTACTGAAGATAAGCATCAACAAAAAAGGGAGTAAACCAAGAAAAAGAAAGATGTGGCATGCAAGAAATAGTGGATCCAACAAAAAATGACAAAGGGAAGTACGAGAATTTCGGTTATGCACCAAACAGTAGGGAACAACCTGTTCAGATTATAACAGAAGGACAAAGGACTAGGAGGTGTAGGCCTGCGGGGAGAAAAACGAAATTGATGGATTATTTGACGTATGAGTATCTAAAAAATTATCAATATAAAAGAAAAAATTAATGATAGATAATACACAGAGAACAAAACAAAAATAAGCAATTTCATACATGTGGAAAACACGTTATATGCAAAAGGAAACAATTAAGATAAACGTCTTGTCTCAGTAGTGAAAAATATTATATGTGGCTATTAAGTACTTGATAAGTTGCTAGTCAGGATTAAAATGTACTGTAATTATAAAATATACATTGGATTTTGAAGTCTTAGTATGAAAAAATAATGTATAATATCTCATTAATAATTTTATATTGATTACATGTTGAAATGATAATATTTTGGATACATTGGATTAAATAAACTATCCTATTAAAATTAATTTATCAGGTTTCTTTCCAGTTTTGTAATGTGGCTGCTAGAAAATTTTAAATTTTATTTGTTGCGCACATTATATTTCTATTGGACGGCTACATTAGATGGTTGTCAGTAGCATGAATTTGTCTTCTTTTTCTGTCACAGGTGAGACATAACTTTGAGTGTGAAGACTAGTCATAAGAAATCAGATTTCATCAGAGGTGGGGAATTAGAATAGCCATTGTGTTCAAAGTGATAAACAGTCTGAACTGCCACCCAATTCTACAATCCAAACAGCTCTAACACCACTTCTGAGGACAGCCACCACTAATCATTTCATGGCCAGCCGTCTTGAACATTTTTTGCCTCAGGAGGGCATGTGTCAGCACACTTTCATTAACTTGATGGTAATATTTAAATAGTTACACCTAAATAGTTAAAGATGGGCTATCACCAAAGCCCAGTGAGACTGCCAACATGAGGATTCAGAAGATGCCTGGGTAAAAGGCTAGCTGACAAAGGGCTGCCAATGAATATTAAATTAAAATATTTAGCCTTCCTATTTTTTTTTCTGTCAAACTTAAGTCTGTGGACTAGTTGGAATCTATACCAAAAATCAGCAAACTTTTAAAATCCTGGTTAATATAATGTCTTCACTGGCTTCAGTTTTTTGAAAGGTAGATAATCCCCACTCTCCCATGTGTAATTACTTCTATTTTCATCTTTTCCTCGAAAGCTTTATACATGTCATTCTTGTGCAACATCCCAATTTAAATTCCAGCTCCTCATAATTTTTAGGCAATAAGCAAATTCTCATGATCTTCAGTGTTCAGCAAAAGAGAAGAAAAGGCAGCAAAAAGAATGATTCCTTAGTTATTTTTTCAATCTTTGCATAAGCAAGGCCCATAAAAATCTTACCAATAAATTTAATATAGCAGAAGGAATCTCTTCGGGTAGAGTAGTCAAGCAGGTAATATTTGACTTTTGGTGCGTCTCTCAGTTACTGGCCTCTGCCAGTGATTATTATTATTACTTATTACCAATAATTATAATTGTTAATTATAATTAATAATATAATACTATTTTAGGTTCTTGAATTGATGCCAACTTCCTCCACCTCAAGGCTTTTCCTTGAGGGCTCTTCCTCCCACTCAGCCCAACCTTCATCTGTAATTACTTTCATTTTTTTCCTTAAATGTCATTTACTCAGGAGAAAGTTTTCCTGGGTGCCCTTGTCTTCTCTGGACCATTCAAAACAAGGCTAGCTTCCTTATTATATGTTCTCATAAGCTTGTCATAATTGTATGTTAAATAACTAGTTTGAAACTGGTTATTTAGTCTGTCTCTGCACCTAAATTAGTAGTTCCATGAGCATAAATGTCACTCCTGTCTTGATAAGCTCCTGTGTCTACTGCCCAGCATGGCACCTGGCTTATGGTCAATACTCTATACAGTATAAAGTCCTTCTTCACCTTTGTGCCTGCATACCTGCAGGAAGCACAGAAAGTACAAAAAATAGCAAATATTCCATTTGATTCCTACACTGGTATATGAGACATTTTACCACATCACTATCATCATTAAAAAAAGATTCTTAATTAAACTCAGTTAAAGGTAAATACATTATCACTGGTTAAGGCTGGGCAGTGCAGGAATTTTTATTTAATATTATTAGTTTGTAAATAAAATGCATTCATAATTGCATGTAATTACAAATATAACCAGACTGACTAACTGCATCAGAAATTGAGTTAAATGTTTCACTGACAAGTCTTATTCTTACAGTTGTTTGATCATCTCCAAGTAAATAAACCCAATGCTCTGGTTCCCAGAGCTAGCATATTTCCCTCAGTCACCACTAAGGGCAAACTAGCATGAAGTTCAAGGAATGAATCAACCCATTAAGTGTTAAATAACTTTTCTAATTAATTTCAAACTCAAAAATTTCAATCTTTCAGAATATAATCAACCAAGAGGAAAGAAAATGCTGCATGAAAAAAGCTAATTTAATCATAATGTACGATTGGAAAAGAACATAAGTATCGCTCAGCTTGGAAAAATGATGGTGATAACTAAAATCAATCTATTTCATTATTTAATGCATTCCATTATAAGTTAGGTGTGTGTTACATTTACTTCTAGATAGAATAATTGATCTTTCTTGAATTTGAAATATATTCACTCATTAAGAAAAACCTAATTAACTAGTTTATTGAGCCTGTCGATAACTTTGCACATTAACATATTCTCCCTTAAAATTCCCTCACTTAGTATCTGTCACTAGTAAAAATATTCAGAAGTGTACATTTTTTCATTTAAAATGGCAGCCCACTTAACTTTATTCTTTAAAAAATTCAAACTGTATCAATCATATATACATTTATAGTTCCTGAATATTTGGTTATTAAGCATCATCTGATTATCCTTCTCTTGAGCCTCTTTTCTGGCCACTCTCACTGAGAGAACACTCCACTCTCCAGGTACAATAACTTTTTCTCAGTTTCTTAAACATGCCATAATCCCTCTTACCTTGGGCCTTTGCCCTTTACTAGAAAGTTCTTCTATTCTATGCCTTGTTATTTCCTATTCCTTCTTCGGTTTGAGTTTAGCTCAGGTCCTTTGTTAAGGAAGCCATTTGTGCTCTTCAACTAAGTCATTATCCCAGGTTTTGTGCATTCAAGACTGCAAGCCTTCTCCTACAAAGTACATAGGACTGTAAATTTTAAAATAATTATTAATGTTTGTTTAGCATCTATCTCCAAAGAATCACTCATGTAAAATTACTAATTAAGAATCACTAAATTAGGGCTTCCCTGGTGTCGCAGTGGTTAAGAATCCACCTGCCAATGCAGGGGACACAGGTTTGAGTCCTGGTCCAGAAAGATCCCACATGCCATGAAGCAACTAAGCCCATGAGCCACAACTACTGAGCCTGCACTCTAGAGCCCGAGAGCCACATCTACTGAAGCCCATATGCCTAGAGCTCGTGCTCTGCAACAAGAGAAGCCACCTTAATGAGAAGGTTGAGCACTGCAACGAAGAGTACCTCCTGCTCGCCGCAACTAGAGAAAGCCCACGCGCAGCAACAAAGACCCAATGCAGCCAAAAATTAATTAATTAAATAAATTTATTTTTAAAAATAATAATAATTTATTTTTTTAAAAAAGAATCACTAAATTAAGATGCCATCCCTTCTCCTGGAGTTACTCACCCTAAACTTTACAGAGAGGAGGTGCAAGTAACAAAGCCTAAATTGGAACACTGAGTTTCCAGATGAAATGTTTAACTTATAATACCCTATATAATGAAACCTAGCATTTCAAACTCTTTAGCTCTTTCAATGCACAGCTGATCTAAAAACATCAAGCAGGCCACTCCCAAATTCTCACAATAAGTCAAGTGTTCAGGCTAGTAGGCCACTGCTGCCCTCACCAATCCTCTGTCTCAATCCTTCTCGTTGTCCACCCTACAGTGGATGGACAAAAAGAACATGCTACCAGTGAGTCACCTAGTTATCCTGTGAGGAGGGAGATATTCCATCCTGCTTCAGAGAGCACTTCTTTCTTTCTCTCCCAAATCTTCTCACTTCTATGCAAAGAGTGTTATGCTGCTCATTTGAGATAGTTAACACTCCAGCTCATCCTAAGAACAGCCACAGATGGTGATCAAGAACTCATAATGAGGGCTTCCCTTGAGGCGCAGTGGTTGAGAATCCGCCTGCCGATGCAGGGGACACGGGTTCGTGCCCCGCTCTGGGAAGATCCCACATGCCGCGGAGCGGCTGGGCCCGTGAGCCATGGCCGCTGAGCCTGCGCGTCCGGAGCCTGCGTTCCGCAACGGGAGAGACCACAACAGTGAGAGGCCCGTGTACCGCAAAAAAAAAAAAAAAAAGAACTCATAATGGGGCAAAAAACAATACTTTCCCCAAAATGGAGGAACAAAGTAAATATGACACAGGTGTATTCGCCTGGAGTTACTCTGTCACAGGGTGGGAACTATGTAGTGAAAGCAATACCAAACAGAAATGAGGCCTTAAACTCTAGTTCTGATTATGCCATTAGCTGTGAAAACTCAAATAAATCATTAACCTCCCTTTGCCTCTTCATCTCTTCTGAAAAGTAAAAGAGATGAGCTAAATGACTATTTAGGCTTTTTCCAGGTTTGTGGTTCTACTTTAATTCTTAAAACTGAAATACAAACAAGTTGCTTCCTTAATCCCTACACATTTAGCTAACACCAGTTCTTCAGCGGGCTTGTTATATCTGCAGTGTTGCATTTAGCTTGTTTTTGGTGGCTTTATTTAACAGTGTAGTTTGTCAGGAACACTTGCATATTTACATTGTAATTGTCTTTTGGAGCAATTATGATATCAATAGAACTATTATGATTTCAATTCCACCATAACATAATATAGAATTAGCTAGTTTTAAAGATAAAATTTTTATGAGACATACTCAAGCTACTGCACAAAGTAGCAGTTTTTCCAGATATAAAGGGTTGAGACTTTTAAAAACCATTTTGGTTTTATAAGACTAAGGAACATTGACAGTCACCAGACTCTCGTGTCAGTGTAGGAAGAGTATGTCTACTTAAATGCATTTACGGAACAAAACATAACACATATATCATAGTCTGCTTGGCTGCTCTATGACTGCAAAATGGTTTAGCCTATTCATGCTTCTTTGGGCCAAAATTATGAAAAGTTCTAAAGCAAAAAATATATATGAAATTATCATATTCCACTAAATTAATACTAAGTGATGAAAACAGTTGTCACAAATTGACATTTTAGATTTGTGAATAAATTTTTCTGAGACTGGATATCCTAAAATTCTCGCTCAAATACTCTTTCATAAGTTTTATGTCACAGAAAAAAAAGGTGTATGCGTGTGTCTGTGAGTGTGTGTGTGTGTGTGTGTGTGTGTGTGTGTCTGTATTCTATCTCTGTGATGTGGTCTTTCTTGTACCAAGTCAGAGGAGTGAGTGAGGGGAGAAACAAGGATCTCTGAAATAGCAATGTTACTAAAGAAGAGATTATGGAGATATGGAAGGGAGAAATAATGAGCTGGAGAGTTTTAGGGCATTTGCAGTGAAGAAGCTTGGAGATTTAGGAAAGAGTCACTTGCTGAGAAATGGTGAGGAGTGGAAAATTTATTTGGACTTTATTATTGCAATGTCACTTTGGCAAGCTTCAAGAGACTAAGTGAATATTTTAAATTGCTTTTCAGAATATTTATCCATTGGTCTGGTTTTATTCTTGATGCCTAATATCTCAAGGGTAGGTCTTAAATCTGGTTAGATTTATCAGTTTTATGTTTATATTTTACAAAGTAATAAAAACCAGTTACTAAAAGGCTTAAGAGTTCCATCATACATTAAGTTTTTGGAGGGATGTTATTGTTCATCTCACCTCACATTCCCAGTTCTTAGCCAGGATAGGTGTTTAATAAACATTTATAGAAGAGGGATGAATGAGTGGTTTCCAGATTCACACACATTAGAAAAGGCAATTATACAGATAATTTAAGCAAAACAAAAACTCCAAATAATTTTTTCTCTGTTATATCAAAGTTTAGATAAAATTTACTCTAGGTCTGAATTATTGCAGATCATTTCCTCAATTCTTTATTTCACTTGTTATGACTTGTCAATGTTTCCATTAAATAATTTATGTGCAAAAGATTTGTTAGATGACAGAATTCACTCACAAAATGATGACTTTTTTTATCAGCTGGCTTTAAATTCTTCTGCTTCAAACATACAGAATGCATTAAGCTCAAGTCAAGCAGTAGGTCCCTGACAGAATCAAACAGCACAATTTTGTTTACATCTGATGCTGGTTTGCCCCTGAGTCACAGTAACTTTCTACCAAAGACAGGGGACGTTTTGCATCTTTATCATAATTTCAGGAATTACTTCATGACTTGAAGTTAGTACTAAGTTAGTATTAAGCAGTCATTTAAAGAAAAGATATTCACCATGGCAACAATCTGACAAAGTGTAGCTTTCAAAGGTATAAACGCATAATTTATCCTACCTTCTACCACTTTACCCACATGATCCATACACACACACTCAGCTGAAATGCAAAGTAAGCAAACTTTACCTGTGATGTCCACCCTGGGTCAACCTTACCTTCACCTGTTCCCTCCTCCTACTTCTTCCCCAGAGACTTAGTGCCCTCATTATTTGACTGCCTCCCCCACTTAGACGGCAACTGGAGAGAAACAGATACCAGTATTGATACATTCACCCCAGCTGAGGCTGTTAGCTAAAAGTAGTTTAATACACTTGGAATTATCAGAGGTTGTGTTTTAACCCAAAGTAGTTATTCACCATGGGGATGATACGTTGGTAAGCTGGGGTGCATTTTGACAATTTTAGGTCACATTATCCCTCCTTTACTTATATCCAGGATATTGTTATATATATATATCCTATCTATCTCTCTGCTACCAACACAGTATGACAAGAAGTTATTCATTCATTTAAAATACCCAAAATATCTCAAGACCAATCACATATCTACCACAACCTCATAATTCAGAATGAGGGTAAGAACAATAAAAATTAGTGGTTTATTTTCTATTTTATGCTAAGTAATTGAAAGTTTACTAATCTCCAGTATGAATATAAATGTTACTACATCAGGATGTGTTCTAACAAAAAATTGAAACTGATTTCTAGTCACATAGATTAATTATACATTAATATATGCCAAAATATTTGGAAACAATCTTGTCTTTTACTGTTTATTAATGATTTCCTTAAACTTTTTTTTTTTTTTAACGGTACGCGGGCCTCTCACTGTTGTGGCCTCTCCCGTTGCAGAGCACAGGCTCCGGACACGCAGGCTCAGAGCCATGGCTCACGGGTCCAGCCGCTCCGTGGCATGTGGGATGTTCCCGGACTGGGGCATGAACCCGTGTCCCCTTCATCGGCAGGCGGACTCTCAATCACTGCGCCACCAGGGAAGCCCCTCCCTAAAATTTATTTATATTATTAATTTGCTTGTTTATTCCAACTTTCACAGATAATCAAAAAAACAAACTTTGGCCTGGTTTCTGTCTGAATATTCCAGATTTTTTAAGCTCAAAATAATCTTTTTAGCAATTAATGTGCATTTTTTCCAGAGCAAAGTTTATGTCAAAAATGCTTATACTTTGAAAACGAAATGAAATGTCTGTTTTCCTTTTAGGTTTTCCTGGAACTGCCTAACTTTACTACCATCTTAACAAGAGTTTAAATATTGATTTAAACTGTGCATTGATTTAAACTGTGCATTCAAACTGAACAACAGCCATCCCAACTGTCTACTCCAAAAAGAAGGCCAAATGATAATGCAATTTCTAAGGGAATTGCACAGAGCCTGGGCAGACTTTAAATAACCTTGCTAAAGTTTCTTTAATTTTCTCCTTGGCTTCCCTTACAGCTGCCAGATTGAGGGGAAGAAAAATAGTTCTATGTTTACAAGATAATGGCCAAATTATTTGAGTGCCTTGATAATTACATAGCTTGACATGTATTTTCATTTTTTTATCTTGTAATATTACTTTTTATTCTGTTTGGTGTTTTTTTGTTTGTTTTTTTTTTTGTTGTTTGTTTGTTTTCTGAAACCACAATCCTTTTAACTGGGATTGGGAATTAGAGTTTTCTTGCCAGACAAGTAACACATATATCAAACTGATCAGGTCTTGACCTAGATCAGTGGTCCCCAACCCCCAGGACATGGACTGGTAATGGTCCGTGGCCTGTTAGGAACCAGGCCGTAAGCAGGAGGTGAGTGGCAGGTGAGCAAGCAAAGCTTCATCTGTATTTACAGCCGCTCGCCATTGCTCGCATTACCGCCTGAGCTCTGCTTCCTGTCAGATCAGCCGTGTCACTAGATTCTCACAGGAGCACGAACCCTACTGTGAACTGTGCATGCGAGGGATCCAGGTTGCGTTCTCCTTAGGAGAATCTATGCCTGATGATCTGAGGTGGAGCTGAGGAGGTGATGCTAGTGCTAGGGAGCAGCTGCAAATACAGATTATCACAAGCAGAGAGATTTGACTGCACAGAGACCATAATAAATCAATTGCTTACAGACTCATATCAAAACCCTATCAGTGAGAGGCAACTGAAAACAAGCTCAGGGCTCCCACTGATTCTGCATTATGGTGTGTTGTAAAATTATTTCATTATATATTACAATGTAATAATATTAGAAATAAAGTGCACAATAAATATAATGCACTTGAATCATCCCAAAACCATCCCCCCGCTCCCAGTCCATAGAAAAAGTGTCTTCCACGAAACCAGTCCCTGGGACCACTGACCTAGATGTCTTTTTTTTTTTTTTTTTTTTTGCGGTATGCGGGCAGGGGGGGAAGGTCCCTGGAGATGGGAGAACCACCTGCCTGGCTTTCTTGGTTTTTTTGGTGGTACGCGGGCCTCTCACTGTTGTGGCCTCTCCCGTTGCGGAGCACAGGCTCCGGACGCGCAGGCTCGGCGGCCACGGCTCACGGGCCCAGCCGCTCTGCGGCATGTGGGATCCTCCCAGACCGGGGCACGAACCCATGTCCCCTGCATCGGCAGGCGGACTCTCAACCACTGCGCCACCAGGGAAGCCCTAGATGTCTATTTTTGAAACCTTATTCCAGTAGACTTCTCAGAGCATGGGTGATGATAAATAGTCAAATCAAATCTTATAGTCAAATTTCCTTCACTTAGAGTCCACTAACCCCTCCCATCCCCTTATCTTACATTCAGGCCTATCCTTTTATCCCACAGCCATGAAGTAAAATTTTTCAACTTGCAAATAAATTTTCCACTTTGAATAATAGAAAGTAAACAGTACAGTGAGAAGGGTAGCTTTTGGATCCTCTGGCCAAATCCAGGCTTACTATAATGTCTTAAGATTATAATTCATTGGGCCAACATCTCTACTAGGTGAAAACTGTCTTTAAGTGCACCTAAAAATTCAATCTTATCATCTTTCCATCATTTTAACAGCACTAGTAATAGCAATCATTCATATATATATATATGTATATGTACATTTACATTTATAGAGTGAGCCCTAGTGCCATTTCTGAAGGCCTTGTGAATATTCAGTTCCATAGCAATATTCAGAAATAATAGAATCATGTTGAGGTATTAAATGAAACTCAAAATGCCAGATGAATTGCATAGTTCCTCTTGCTAGTAACTTTTGCTACTCTAGTAAATATCCCTAACAGGAAGATAAGTGAACCAGTAATGGCCTCCAGAACTAGGAAAGACAGGAGCAGAGAGATTTAACCTAAGGAAGTAATCTCGAAAGCAAAACATTCATTTTTTTATTTTCTGCGGTACGCGGGCCTCTCACTGTTGTGGTCTCTCCCGCTGTGGAGCACAGGCTCCGGACGCGCAGGCTCAGCGGCCATGGCTCACGGGCCCAGCCGCTCCGCGGCATGTGGGATCTTCCCGGACTGGGGCACAAACCCGTGTCCCCTGCATTAGCAGGCGGACTCTCAACCACTGCGCCACCAGGGAAGCCCCAAAACATTTATTTTGAAGCAATAAGTTAAAGAAATTATTTTCATTGAAATAAATTACTAGAAATTAGCTATAATTTCAAAATAAAGTTCTCATTTTAAAAAAATGATGTGATTAGAATATACAATGGAGATAATCTCCAGTTTCTAGATTCTATGTTCACAGATTCCTCAGTGTCAGATATCCCATATGGCAGTATGATGAAACGATTTAAAGTAAAAAAGTTAAGTTTTTAATTTATAAAATTATATATGCCCCTAAACAGGGTTATAGAGCATTTTTAATACATCACAACTATCAAGTTCCCAAAACCAGTCATATTTCTGTCTGATAGTCATTTCCATGATTAGCCTGATGCATGACTCAATACAGTAAACATATCACTTGATTTTTATTTCATTTCCACTATAAAAGCATAAAGACTCAATATATACATATGCTATCTCTTGGAAGTTGAGTAAAACATTAAAAATCCACATTCAAAAACAGGATAGGATATGCTCTATGCTTCAGTGTTTGTACATTTCTAAAGAAATAATGTCTTGGCCCAGTTTTTTATTTAAAATTAGCAAAGTACATGGTAATGAAAAGAAGGCATTTCTCCCTATTTCTCCCTCTTATACCTTTCATTAAGTAATTCTTCAGCTGATGTTTTATATATATATATATATATATCCTTTATATTAGTCCTGCAGAATAAATGTTTTAATTCTTCCAGGAATTTTATAAAGTGAAAAAAATACCTATTTCAACCTCCTCAAAAAGAACAACTTCTAAATATAATTATTTTCATGCATTTTGCTTATCATTTCAAAGTCATAATAGTAATGTTTGTAGAGTCAAAGACATTCTCTTTTAAAAATGAAATGGAGGCTATCTTCAATTCCAGTTACAAATTGCTGAGGAATTTAACTTTGTTTCATTAATATTCCCTCTTAAAAGTAATTCTAATTCACAGCAGAGGGCTAAGCTAAGGTCAGCAATTATGATGGCAGAGTAGTAGAGACTGTTAATGACAGGCAATATTGCAGCTGCCTTAATGCCCAGTGACAGCAGTTCATGTCAGGCTGTTAAAGAGATCTAAAGGCAAACAGTCTGCAGCAAGCAGCTTTCTAAAATCATCTGCTTGAGCATTCTATTTCACAGTGCAAAGAACTTATGATGAAGATATGCACAGCCCTGAGGAATGGAGAAAACTTTTCCTGGCCAATAAATAAACAAATAAATAAAACCCTCAAATGAATTGCTATTCACTTCACTAGGAGAGTATCTTTTTGAAGTGAAAAGGATATTTAGGTATAAAATCAAGATAAGAAGATTAGGGGACTAAGAAGAGTTGGATAGAATCATGGTACCTGCGTCCACAGAGACAGTTTTTACATCTTTTAAGGAAGAGTCAAATGCATATTCAACTTAATACTATTCACCATGATTAGTACTGGGGGATCTGTTTAATACAAGAGACTGCAACATTTCCCAGTATGAAAAAGGTGAAGCATCTTCATGTCATCTTTTTTTGCACCTCAGTTTTCTCATCTGTCAGTGAAAACACTTCTTACCTTCCCAAAGTAAAAGTTAAAGCATTAAACAAATATCTGATATAGCAGCATCATACCTTTCCCAAGTATCCTTAATCATTTATATAAACCATGAACTCAGAAATATTTCCCAAAGTCCCCAAGTATAAGAAACCACAAAAACAGGGAGAGCAACTAAAAATGAAACAATTGAAGTGATGTTGTATCTACCAATTTCACTAATCAGGAAAAAACAGTGATCACCCCCTGGCATCTAGTAATCATTTTAGTTATTTAAAACCAAGTCCATCAGCAAAGCCACAAAGGATAGAAAAAGGAGGAGGTGGGGGGAGAGGATGAGGAGAAGAGAGAAGAGAAAAAAGGAAAAAAAGAAAATGATAGAAGAAGAGGATGTGTAATAAAATCACAAGCTGAATGAAAATACAAACATAAAGCTGATGAGGTCAAGGTCTAGATTATCGTCCAGCCTTAGATTGTGGCCCTAACTTTGTCACCCAACACACAGGCATGTGTCCTAGATCACAGTGGCATGACTCAGCAAGAGAATGTGGATGGTCTAGTACACTGACTTTCCCAATTGTTTTGACCATGAACCAGAGTTTCTTGGTTGATTTTTATTGCCAGAATGAAACAAAGGTTTTACAAAACAACATTAAGCCTGACCAAATGTGATAGTGTAATATTATCTATCAGGTTGAATGTGTGAAATTGTCTTTTATTTGGTGAAAAATAGTAAAATGTTGGCAATTTCACTTAATTCCAATAAACTGATATTTAAACTACTGTACTTTTCCCTTTTAAAATGTTGTTCAAGTTCCATTAAATTGGTTTCAAAAGTTACAAATGGGTCATAACTCATGGTTTGAGTCTAAGACACACCAGGCAATTACTATGGCAAAATACTTTCTTTCAAATGGAGCAATCTGAATTCAGTATCAGCTTAAAAGACTAGGATAAGCCATATAACAAGGATATTAAAAGGAATAGGGGGAGGATGAATATACAGGCAGAAAATAGGGAGTGCAGTCATAACATTACCAAGTTTCATTTTAATTGCTAAGCCTCAAATCACCAAATTCGAGAAAGATCTTGAGCATCTATCACATAGTAATTACTCAGAAATGTTTTATTCAACAAAGAGAGTCACAAAGGGGGTGATTGGTATTCTCTTCCCTTTCCCATGTGGCTTCTAAAACTAGTGGATCCCTAACTCTCATGTGCTTTATTTTATTTTTTTTATTTTTTGCGGTATGCGGGCCTCTCACTGTTGTGGCCTCTCCCGTTGCGGAGCACAGGCTCCGGACGCGCAGGCCCAGCGGCCATGGCTCACGGGCTCAGCCGCTCCGCGGCATGTGGGATCTTCCCGGACCAGGGCACGAACCCGTGTCTCCTGCATCGGCAGGCGGATTCTCAACCACTGCGCCACCAGGGAAGCCCCTCATGTGCTTTAGATGCAGCATGTTAGTATGTTAACATAGACTATTGGGTCAAACAGGTACAACACAGTCCCAGGTCTCAAGAATACAAAAACATTCTTATGAGACAAAATATTTTTTAAAAGCTTAGCGCTTAGTTCCCAGGAGCCAGCTGATGTTGGTCCTGAAAACAGGCCTTTCTTGAGAATATGCAAGGTTTCATCAACCCAGACCTGGGGAGTTAACTTTTTGCTGTCCATAGACTATAAAAAGTTACAGGTATATATTGTAAGCCTTACAGTAACCAATAAAATAATAAACACAAAAGTAATCAATAAGCCAGTAATGGAGGTAGAATTGAATACTAAGGAATATTGAATAAAAATATAGATTGTATGGACACTACCCCAGACATAATGGGATTATCCCACATACTTTCTTCCTGTCAACCACCTACTCTCTTCATCCTCTTTCCTATTCAGCTTAGATTTCATTGCCTATTATCTTACTAATATCTTCAACTCAGCTCTTAGTCAATTTACTTCCTGAAAAAACTGCAACCCTGAATCAATTATTCCAACTATATACCTCCATGTTTAGACATAGCCAGCTGAAATCTGCTGGGGGAAAAAATTACATAGCCATGCACATTAATACTATTTAAATGGATGCTCTTAAAAATAACCCTCAGGGCTTCCCTGGTGGCACAGTGGTTGAGAATCCACCTGCCGATGCAGGGGACATGGGTTCGTGCCCTGGTCTGGGAAGATCCCACATGCCGCAGAGCGGCTGGGCCCGTGAGCCATGGCCACTGAGCCTGCACGTCCGGAGCCTGTGCTCCACAGTGGGAGAGGCCACAACAGTGAGAGGCCCACGTACCACAAAAAAAAAAAAAAAAAAAAAAAAAAAAAAGAATAACCCTCAGCCTTTTTGGTAGCCATGAAAATGTGCCACTCAGTCTCCTGCTGTGAGAAGCATAACTGACTGATGTCCCTAGTTTCTGGGTTCTGAATCCACAACCATATTTATGCCTAGGCCACACTTCCTAAGAGCTGCTCCCAGCCAATGAGTAAGCACATCAGGGATACTGATACAGGGACACTAACCCATTCCTGTGAGATGTGGCACACTTTTGGCATGCAGCTTTGGCATGAGGATTCTGCATCAGCCTGGCCAAAACTTTCTAAGAACTATGCTACAATCTAAGACTCTTCCTACCTGACTCTCCTTCCTTTCCTCTCTTGTGTATGTTGATCTGAAGACACCCCCCATGTTCCCTGACTCCCTTCTCATTTTTTCTTCACAAATACTTTTCCCCAATAAATATCTTATACTTCTAATCTCATTTTGGCATTTCCTTCTCAGAGGACCCAAACTAACACAGCCTTTTTCCAAAATAATAATAGCTGACATTTGGTGAATATTGTTAATTACTTAAAACAGTGCCTGGCACATAGCAAGACTATATAAATAAGTTGATTTTTAAATATCCTACTTCAGGCTAAGTGTATTTGTAATAATTGAAGATATGATGTGTTTCGTGTAATTCTCAAACCACCATATTCAATAGTTATATGTATGGAAACACAAAACACCCCAAAGAACAAAAGTAGTCTTGAGAAAAAAGAACAAAATTGGATGTATCATGCTCTCTGATTTCAAACTGTACTACAGAGCTATAGTGATCCAATAGTATGGCATTAGTACAAAAGCAGAGACATAGATCAACAGAATGGAATAGAGAGCCCAGAAATAAACCCATGCTTACCTGGTCAATTATCTATAACAAAGAAGGAAATAATATACAATGGGGAAAAGATAGCATCTTCAATAAAAGGTGTTTGGAAAACTGAATGGCTACATGCAAAACAATGAAACTGGACTACTTTCTCACACGATATATAAAACTTAACTCAAAATGGACTAAGGACATAGATGTAAAACCTGAAATAATAAAACTCCTAAAAGAGAACAGAAATATATTTTTGGATCCGTCTCCTCAGGAAAGGGAGACAAAAGCAGAAAGTAAGAAATAGGACTACATCAAAATAAAAGGCATTTTGCAGAGTGAAGGAAACTATCAACAAAACAAAAAGACAACCTACTGCATGGGAGAAGATATTTGCAAATACATTCTGATAAGGGGTCAATACCCAAAATATATAAAGAGCTTATACAACTCAACAACAACAAAACAAACTTGATTGAGACATGGACAGGGCCTCCCTGGTGGCACAGTGGTTAAGAATCCGCCTGCCAATGCAGGGGACACGGGTTCAAGCCCTGGTCTGGGAAGATCCCACCAGCTGTGGAGAAGAAACTAAGTTTGTGCTCCACAACTACTGAGCCTGCATTCTAGAGCCACCACAATGAGAAGCCCATGCACCCCAATGAAGAGTAGCCCCTGCTCAACACTAGAGAAAGCCTGCATGGAGCAACAAAGACCCAACACAGCCAAAAATAAATAAATTAATTAATTTTAAAAAATGTACAGAGGGGAATTCCCTGGCAGTCCAGTGGTTAGGATATGGTGCTTTCACTGCTGTGGCCTAGGTTCAATCCCTGGTCAGGAAACTAAGATCCCACAAGCCACGCAGCACAGCCAAAAAAAAAAAAAAAAAAAAAAAAAGAAGGAACAGAGGACATGAATAGACATTTTTCCAAAGGAGATATACAAATGGTCAACAGACATATGAAAAGAAGTTCATCATCACTAATCATCAGGGAAATATAAATCAAAACCACAATGAGATACCACTTCACACCTGTCAGAATGACTATCATCAAAATGCTAACAAGTTACAGTTGTTGGCAAGGATAAGGACAATAGGGAACCCTCATGCATTGCTGGTGACACTATAAGTTGGTGCAGCCATTATGGAAAATGGTAAGGAGTTTTCCCCCAAAATTAAAACTGGCATATGATACAATTCTGGCTATTTATCCAAAGAAAACAAAAACACTAATTCAAAAAGACATATGCACCCAGTGTTCACTGCAGTATTATTTACAATAGTTAAGATATGAAAAAACCAAAGTGTCCACCAATAGATGAAGAGATAAAGAAGATGGAGTACATATATACAGTAGAATGTTACTCAGTCATGAAAAAAATAAAATCTTGGCATTTGTGATAATATGGATGAATCTAGAGGGTATAAGGCTAAGTGAAATAAGTCAGACAGAGAAAGACAAATACCACATAATCTCACTTATATGTAGAATCTAAAAAACAAAACAAAAGGAAAACTCACAGAAAACAAACTGTTAGTTGACAGAAAAGAAGAGGTTTGTGGGGCGGGCAAAATAGGTGAAAAGGATTAAGAAGCACAAAACTCCAGTTAAAAAATAAATAAGCCATGGGGGTGTAATACATAGCATAAGGAATATGATCAATAATATTGCAATAACTTTGTATGAGGACAAGATGGTTACTAGATTTATCATGGTGATCATTTTATAATGTATGAAAATGTCAGGTCACTACATAGTCTATCTGTAACTAAAATAATATTGTAGATGCTACAAAGAAAGAAAACTAAAGGCCAATATTGCTGATGAACATAGATACAAAAATCCTCAACAAAATACTAGCAAACAGAATCCAACAGCACATTAAAAGGATCATACACCATGATGAAGTGGAATTTATCCCAGGAATGCAAGGATTTATCAGTATATGCAAACCAATCAATGTGATAAGCCATATTAACAAAATGAAGGAGAAAAACCATATGATCATCTCAATAGATGCAGAAAAAGCTTTCGACAAAATTCAACACCTATTTATGATAAAAACCCTCCATGAAGTAGGCATAGAGGGAACTTACCTCAACATAATAAAGGTCATATATGACAAACCCACAGCAAACATCATTCTCAATGGTGAAAAACTGAAACCATTTCCACTAAGATCAGGAACAAGACAAGGTTGCCCACTCTCACCACTCTTATTCAACATAGTTTTGGAAGTTCTAGCCACAGCAATCAGAGAAGAAAAAGAAATAGAAGGAATCCAAATCTGAAAAGAAGAAGTAAAGCTGTCACTGCTTGCAGATAACATGATACTATACATAGAGAATCCTAAAGATGCTGCCAGAAGACTACTAGAGCTAATCAACTAATTTGGTAATGTAGCATGATACAAAATTAATGCACAGAAATCTCTTGCAATCCTATACACTAATGATGAAAAATCTGAAAGACAACTTAAGGAAACATTCCCATTTACCATTGCAACAAAAAGAATAAAATACCTAGGATAAACCTACCTAAGGAGACAAAAGATCTGTATGCAGAAAACTATAAGACACTGATGAAAGAAGTTAAAGATGATACAAATGGATGGAGAGATATATCATGTTCTTGGATTGGAAGAATCAACATTGTGAAGATGACTGTACTACCCAAAGCAATCTACAGATTCAATGCAATCCCTATCAGGCTACCAATGGCATTTTTCAAAGAACTGGAACAAAAAATTTCACAATTTGTATGGAAACACAAAAGATCCCGAATAGCCAAAGCAACCTTGAGAAAGAAAAACGGAGCTGGAGGAATCAGGCTTCCGGACTTCAGACTATACTACAAAGCTACAGTAGTCAAGACAGTTTGGTACTGGCACAAAAAGAGAAATATAGATCAATAGAACATGATAGAAAGCCCAGAGATAAACCCACGCACCTATGGTCACCTTATTTTTGATAAAAGAGGCAAGAATATACAATGGAGAAAAGACAGCCTCTTCAATAAGTGGTTCTGGGAAAACTGGACAGCTACATGTAAAAGAATGAAATTAGAACACTCCCTAACACCATACACAAAAATAAACTCAAAATGGATTAAAGACCTAAATATAAAGCCAGACAGTATAAAACTCTTAGAGGAAAACATAGGCAGAACACTCTTTGACATAAATTGCAGCAAGATCCTTCTGACCTACCTCCTAGAGAAATGGAAATAAAAATAAACAAATGGAACCTAATGAAACTTCAAAGCTTTTGCACAGCAAAGGAAACCATACACAAGACAACAAGACAATCCTCAGAATGAGAGAAAATATTTGCAAATGAAGCAACTGTCAAAGGATTAATCTCCGAAATTTACAAGCAGCACATGCAGCTCAATATCAAGAAAACAAAAAACCCAATCCAAAAATGGTCAGAAGACCTAAATAGACATTTCTCCAAAGAAGATATACAGATTGCCAACAAACATATGAAAGAATGCTCAACATCATTAATCTTTAGAGAAATGCAAATCCAAACTACAATAAGCCATCACCTAACACTGGTCAGAATGAACATCATCAAAAAATCTAGAAACAATAAATGCTGGAGAGGGTGTGGAGAAAAGGGAACCCTCTTGCATTGTTGGTGGGAATGTAAGTTGATACAGCCACTATGGAGAACAGTATGGAGAGTTCCTTAAAAACCTAAAAGTAGAACTACCATATGACCCAGCAATCCCATTACTGGGCATATACCCTGAGAAAACCATAATTCAAAAAGAGTCATGTACAACAATGTTCATTGCAGCTCTATTTACAATAGCCAGGATATGGAAGCAACCTAAGTGTCCATTGACAGATGAATGGATAAAGAAGATATGGCACATATATGCAGTGGAATATTACTCTGTCATAAAAGGAAAGAAAATTGAGTTATTTGTAGTGAGGTGGATGGACATAGAGCCTGTCATACAGAGTGAAGTCAGAAAGAGAAAAATACCATATGCTAACACATATATATGGAGTCTAAAAAATAAAAAGTGGTTCTGAAGAACCTAGGGGCAGGATAAGAATAAAGATGTAGATGTAGAGAATGGACTTGAGGACATGTGGAGGAGGAAGGATAACCTGCGATGAAGTGAGAGAGTGGTGTGGACATATATACAGTACCAAATGTAAAATAGATAGCTAGTGGGAAGCAGTCACATAGCACAGGGAGACCAGCTCAGTGCTTTGTGACCACCTAGAGGGGTGGGATAGGGAGAGTTGGAGGGAGACACAAGAGGGAGGGGATATGGGGATATATGTACACATATAGCTGATTCATTTTGTTATACAGCAGAAACTAACACAACATTGTAAAGCAATTATACTCCAATAAAGACGTTAAAAAAGAGTAATTCTTTAAAAAATTAAATAAATAAAATAATATTGTACATCACCTCTATTTCAATTTAAAAACTGAAAGAATCAAATAAAAATGCTAGAAATAGGAATAATGGTATCAAAAATAATCTCTTCAAAAGGCCTGTCAGTAGACTCAATACTGCTGAGGGAAAAATTCATAATTTGAAGTTAAATCAATAGAAATTACCTAAACTGAAATGGAGGGGGGGGAGAAAAGAATAGCAACAAGAAGAAAAGATCATCTTATAGCTACAGGAGACTATCTAAAAGTATAACATACTTTTAAAGGGAACCCTAAAAGGTTAAGAGAAGGAAAATGGAACAGAAGAAATACTTGGAAAGATAATAGCTGAGAATGTTATAAAATAATGAAAGACAGCAAATCACAGATCCAAGAAGAATTCAAAAGCAAGATATATACAGTCTTTTAAAACCTAGACATATCATATTCAAACTGCTGAAAACAAAGTTAAAGAGAATATGTTTTCCCAAGAAAAAAGACACATACATAAAGTGGAACTAAGCTAAGCATAACTGCTGACTTCTCATTTCAAACAATGTAAGCCAAAAGATAATATAATGATACCTTCAAAGTACTGAAATAAAAACTACTGACACAAAATTCTATATCCAGCCAAAGTATCTTTCAAAAGCAAAGGTAAAATAGAGTTTTTCAGACCATCAAAAACTGAGAAAATTCATGACCAGCAGATCTGTATGAGAAATGTTTTAAAAGTTCTCTTGTAAAAGGGATATGATAACAAACAGGAATTTGAAGCTACTGAAATAAAGAGTTCCCAAACTAGTAAGAGGAAAGAAAATTTAAAAGGCATTTTTTTCAATCATTTTAAAAGATAATAGTTACTATTTTTGCTTTATATAATGTATTTGGAGATTATAACACATGCAAACATATATAAAAGTAAAATATATGACAACTATAGCACAAAAGGTAGAATGGCAGAATGGGAAGTACATAGTTCTAAGATTTTTACACTGTATATGAAGTGATATAATATTTTATGATAAATTGTAAGTATGATAAGTTAACATTGTATGTTGTAAGCCCTAGGGTGTCCACTTAAAAACTAGAAATAGAAATATAACAAGTCAATAATAGAGATAAAATGGAAACATTAAAAATGCTCAAACAATGCATAAGTAGGTAGCAAAAGAAGAATAAAATGAACAGGTAGAATAGA
This sequence comes from Kogia breviceps, assembly GCF_026419965.1. NCBI lineage: Eukaryota > Metazoa > Chordata > Mammalia > Artiodactyla > Physeteridae > Kogia > Kogia breviceps. Next base: position 54,765,680 of record NC_081312.1, read on the forward strand.
AAACAACTAGCAAGTTCTTAGACATCACACCAAAAACACAACCCATGAAGGGAAAAGTTTTGCTCTGCAAAGGATGTGATTAAGGTAATGGAAAGACAAGCAACAGACTGGAAAATATACTTGCAAATCACATATCCAACAAAAAACTTACATCCAGAATATATAAAGAACTCTCAGAACTCAACAGTAAGAAAACAAGCAATCCAATTTTGAAAACTGACAAAAGACTTGAAAAAATAATTCACCAAAAAGTTATATACAGATGGTAAATAAGCACATGAAAAGACGTTCACCATCATTAGTTATCAGGAAAATATAAATTATAACCATGCTGTGATACCACTACACACTTATTAGAATTGCTAAAATAAAAACTATTAACAGTACCAAGGGCTGATGAGGGTGAAGACAATTAGAATTCTCATTCACTGCTAGTGGGAAAGTTAAATGGTACAGCCACTCTGGAAAACATTTTTGCAGTTTCTTACAAAGTTAACAAAGCATTTGCCATATGTCTAATAATAATGCTCCTGGGTATTTACCTTAGAGAAATAAAAATTTATGTTAAAAACAACAACAAATAAAAGCATATGCCACTGTAATGTGTATAGCAACTCTATTCATAACCACCAAAATCTGGAAACAACACAAATGTCCATCAACAGGTGAATGAATTTTTAAAAAGAAAAAAAAAAAAAACTGAACAAACTCAAAATGGATTTAAAGACCTAAATGTAAAACCTGAAACCACAAAACTCCTAGAACATGGGCAGAACACTCTTTCACATAATTCTTAGCAATATTTTTTTAAGCTCTCTCCTACAGCAAAGAAAACAAAAGCAAAAATAAACAAATGGGACCTAATTAAACATAAAAGCTTTTGCACAGCAAAAGAAACCACTGACAAAACAAAAAGTCAACCTACTGAATGGGAGAAAATATTTGCAAATGATATGACAAATAAGGAGTTACTATCAAAATACATAATCAACTCATACAACTCAATATCAAAAAAAAAAATCACCTGATTAAAAAATGGACAGAAGACCTGAATAGACATTTTTGCAAAGATATACAGATGGCCAATGAAAAGCTCAACATCACTAATAGTTAGAGAAATGCAAATCAAATCCACAATGAGATAGCACCTCACACCCATCAAAATGGCTATCATCAAAAGTCTAGTCTACAAATAACAAATGTTGGAGAGGACATGGAGAAAAGGGAACCCTGTGTACCCTTTTGAACACTGTTGGTGGGAATGTAAATTGGTTCAGCCAGTAATGAAAACAGTATGGTGGTTCCTCCAAAAACTAAAACTAGAACTACTATATGATGCAACAATTCCACTCCTGAGTATATATCTGAAGAAAATAAAAACACTAATTTGAAAAGATACATGTACGCAAATGTTCATACCAGCATTATTTACAATAGCCAGGACATGGAAACAACCTAAGTGTCCATTAACATTGAATGGATAAAGAAGCTGTATGTGTGTGTGTGTGTGTGTGTGTATTTATACACACACACACACACACACACACACAATGGAATATTGCTCAGCCATTTAAAAAAACGAATGAAATTCTACCACTTGCAACAACATGGATGAATCTGGAGGGTACGAACCTGCATCCCCTGCATCGGGAGGCAGACTCGCAACCACTGCGCCACCAGGGAAGCCCTTCACATCTTTATTAGAGTATAATGCTTAACAATGTTGTGTTAGTTTCTGCTGTACAACGAAGTGAATCAGTTATACATATACATATATCTCCATATGCCCTCCCTCTTGAGCCTCCCTCCCACCCTCCCTATCCCATCCCTCTAGGTCATCACAAAGCATCAAGTTGATCTCCTTGTGCTATACAGCAGCTTCCCACTAGCCATCCATTTTACATTTGGTAGTGTATATATGTCAATGATACTCTCTCACTTCATCCCAGCTTCCCCTTCCCCACCATGCCCTCAAGTCCATCTTCTATGTGTGTGTCTTTATTCCTGCCCTGCCACTAGGTTCATCAGTACCACTTTTTAAAATTCCATATATATGTGTTAGCATCCATTATTTGTTTTTCTCTTTCTGACTTACTTGGCTCTGTATGACAGATTCTAGGTCCATTTACCTCACTACAAATAACTCAATTTCATTCCTTTTCATGGCTGACTAATTAATATTCCATTGCCTATATGTGCCATATCTTCTTTATCCATTCATCTGTCGATGGACACTTAGATTGCTTCCATGTCCTGGCTATTGTAAATACTGCTGCAATGAACACTGTGGTACATGAATCTTTTTGAACTATGGTTTTCTCAGGGTATATGCCCAGTAGTGGGATTCCTGGGTCATATGTTAGTTCTATTTTTTAGTTTTTTAAGGAACCTCTATACTGTTCTCCATGGTGGCTGTTTCAACTTACATTCCCACCAACAGTGCAAGAGGGTTCCCTTTTCTCCACACCCTCTCCAGAATTTGTTTCTACATTTTCTGATGATGGCCATTCTGACTGGTGTGGGGTGATACCACTGTGGTGGTTTTGATTTGCATTTCTCTAATGATTAGTGATGTTGAGAATCTTTTCATGTATTTGTTGACTATCTGTATGTCTCCTCTGGAGAAATGTCCTTCTAGGTCTTCCTACCATTTTTTAATTGGGTTGTTTGTTTTTCTGATATTGAGCCACATGAGATGCTTGCATATTTTGGAGATTAACCTTTGTCAGTTGTTTCATTTGCAAATATTTTCTCCCATTCTGAGGATTGGCTTTTCATCTTGTGTATGGTTTCCTTTGCTGTGCAAAAGGTTTTAAGTTTCATTAGGTCCCTGTTGTTTACTTTTATTGTTATTTCCATTACTCTAGGAAGTGGGTCAAAAAGGATCTTGCGGCGATTTATGTCAAAGAGTGTTCTGCGGGCTTCCCTGGTGGTGTAGTGGTTGGGAGTCCTCCTGCTGATGCAGGGGACACAGGTTCATGCCCCAGTCCGCGAGGATCCCACATGTCACAGAGTGGCCAGGCCCATAAGCCATGGCCGCTGAGCCTGTGCGTCTGGAGCCTGTACTCCGCAGCGGGAGAGGCCACAACAGTGAGAGGCCCGCATAACGCAAAAAAAAAAAAAAAAAAAAAAAAAAAAAGAGTGTTCTGAGTATGTTTTCCTCTAAGACTTTTATAGTGTCTGGCCTTACATTTAGGTCTTTAATCAGTTTGAGTTTATTTATTTTATTTATTTATTTTGCTGTATGTGGGCCTCTCACTGTTGTGGCCTCTCCCGTTGCGGAGCACAGGCTCCGGACGCGCAGGCTCAGTGGCCATGGCTCACGGGCCCAGCCGCTCTGTGTCATGTGGGATCTTCCCGGACCAGGGCACAAACCTGTGTCTCCTGCATCGGCAGGCAGACTCTCAACCACTGAGCCACCAGGGAAGCCCATTTGAGCTTATTTTTGTGTATGGTGTTAGGGTGTGTTCTAATTTCATTTTTTTACATGTATCTATCCACTTTTCCCAGCACCACTTATTGAAGAGGCCATCTTTTCTCCTTTGTATATTCTTGCCTCCTTTGTCAAAGATAAGGTGACCATATGTGCACAGGTTTATCTCTGGGCTTTCTATCCTGTTCCATTGATCTATATTTCCATTTCTGTGCCAGTACCATAGTGTCTTGATCACTGTAGCTTTGTAGTATAGTCTGAAGTCACAGAGCCTGATTCATCTACCTCCATTTTTCTTTCTCAAGATTGTTTTGGCTATTCAGAGTCTTTTGTGTCTCCATACAAATTGTAAAATTTCTTGTTCTACTTCTGTGAAAAATGCCATTGGTAATTTGAAAGGGATTGCATTGAACCTGTAGATTGCTTTGGGTAATATAGTCATTTTCACAATATTGATTCTTCCCATACAGGAGCATGGTATATCGCTCCATCTGTTTATGTTATCTTTGATTTCTTTCATCAGAATTTTATAGTTTTCTGAGTACAGGCCTTTTGCCTCCTTAGGTAGGTTTACTCCTAGGTATTGCATTCTTTTGTTGTGATGGTAAATAGGATTGTTTCCTTAATTTCTCTTTCTGATCTTTCGTTGTTAGTGTATAGGAATGCAAGAGATGTCTGCACATTAAATTTGTATCCTGAAACCTTACCAAATTCACTGATTAGTTCTAGTAGTTTTCTGGTGGCATCTTTAGGATTTTCTATGTATAGTATCATGTCATTGGCAAACAGTGACAGTTTTACTTCTTCTCCAATTTGTATTCCTTTTATTTCTTTTTCTTCTCTGATTGCTGTGGCTAAAACCTGCAAAACTATGTTGAATAGCAGTGGCAAGAGTGGATAACCTTGTCATGTTCCTGATCTTAGAGGAAATGCTTTCAGTTTTTCACCATTGAGAATGATGATTGCTGTGGGCTTGTCATATATGGCCTTTATGATGTTGAGGTAGATTCCTTCTATGCCCACTTTCTGGAGAGTTTTTACCATAAATCGGTGTTGAATGTTGTCAAAAGCTTTTTCTGCTTCTATCAAGATGATCATATGGTTTTTATTCCTCAATTTGTTAATATGGTGTATCACATTGATTGTTTTGCAGATACTGAAGAATCCTTGCATCCCTGGGATAAATCCCACTTGCTCATGGTGTATGATTCTTTAACTCTGTGTTGTTGGATTCTGTTTGCTAGTATTTTGTTGAGGATTTTTGCATCTATGTTCATCAGTGATTTTGGTCTATAATTTTTTTTTGTGTGATATATTTGTCTGGTTTTGGTATCATGGTGATGGTGGACTCATAGAATGAGTTTGGATGTGTTCCTCTCTCCACAATTTTTTGGAAGAGTTTGAGGATAGGTGTTAATGCTTCTCTAAATATTTGATAGAATTCACCTGTGAAGCCATCTCGTCCTGGACTTTTGTTTGTTGGAAGATTTTTACTTATAGTTTCAATTTCATTACCTGTGACTGGTCTCTCTATATTTTCTAATTCTTCCTGGTTCAATCTTGGAAAGTTGTATTTTTCAAGAATTTGTCCATTCTTCCAGGTTGTCCATTTTATTGGCATATAGTTGCTTGTAGTAGTCTCTTATGATCTTTTGTATTTCTGCAGTGTCACCTGTAATCTCCCCTTTTTCATTTCTAATTTTATTGATATGAGTCCTCTCCCTTTTTTTCTTGATGAGTTTGTCTAAAGGTTTATCAATTTTGTTTGTCTAAAGGTTTATCAATTTTGTTTATCTTCTCAAAGAACAAACTTTGTTTGTTGATCTTTTTTATTGTTTCCTTATCTCTGCTCTGATCTTTATGATTTATTTCCTTCTACTAACTTTGGATTTTCTTTTTTTTTCCTAGTTGCTTTAGGTGTAAGGTTAGATTGTTTGAGATGTTTTAGTTTTATTGATCTTTTCTATTGTTTCCTTATCTCTGCTCTGATCTTTATGATTTATTTCCTTCTACTAACTTTGGATTTTCTTTTTTTTTTTCCTAGTTGCTTTAGGTGAAAGGTTAGATTGTTTGAGATTTTTGTTTCTTAAGGTGAGCTTGAATTGCTATGAACTTCCCTCTTAGAACTGCTTTTGCTTCATCCCATAGGTTTTGGATCATCATGTTCTCATTGTCATTTGTTTTAGGTATTTTTAAATTTCTTCTTTGATTTCTTCAGTGATCTGTTATTTAGCAGCACAGTGTTTAGCCTCCATGTATTTGTGCTTTTTACTGTTTTTTCCTGTAATTGATATCTAATCTCATAACACTATGGCCAGAAAACATGCTTGATATGATTTCAATTTTCTTAAATTTTCCAAGGCTTGATTTGTGACCCAAGAGGTGATCTATTCTGGAGAATGTTCCATGTGCACTTGAGAAGAAATTGTATTCTTCCACTTTGGGGTGGAATGTCCTATAAATATCAATTAAGTCTCTCTGGTCTATTGTGTCATTTGTAGCTTGTGTTTCCTTATTTATTTCTGTCTGGATGATCTATCTGTTGGTGTAAGTGGGGTGTTAAAGTCCCCCAGTATTATTGTGTCACTGTCGATTTCTCCTTTTATGGCTGTTAGCATTTGACTTATGTATTGAGGTGCTCCTATGCTGGGTACATAAATATTTATAATTGTTATGTTTTCTTCTTGGATTGATCCCTGATCATTATGTAGTGTCCTTCCTTATCTCTTGTAACAGTCTTTACTTTAAAGTCTATTTTATGATTATCAATATCATTTTCTAAATTGATTTGGGTTTTTGTAGGTCTTTTTCTTCTCTTGTGTTTCCTGCTTAGAGAAGTTCCTTTAGCATTTGTTGTAAAGCTGGTTTGGTGGTGCTGAATTCTTGTAGCTTCTGCTTGTCTATAAAGCTTTTGATTTCTCCATCAACTCTGAATGAGATCCTTGCTCGGTAAAGTAATCTTGGTTGTAGGTTTTTCCCTTTCATCACTTTAAATATATCCTGCCACTCCCTTCTGGCTTGCAGAGTTTCTGCTGAAAGATCAGCTGTTAACTTTATGGGGATTCCCTTGTATGTAATTTGTTGCTTTTCCCTTGCTGCATTTAATATTTTTTCTTTGTATTTAATTTTTGATCATTTGATTAATGTGTCTCGGCATGTTTCTCTTTGGGTTTATCCTGTATGGGACTCTCTGAGCTTCCTGGACTCTATTGACTATTTCCTTTCCCATATTAGGGAAGTTTTCATCTATAATCTCTTCAAATATTTTCTCAGACCCTTTCTTTTTCTCTTCTTCTGGAACCCCTATAATTCGAATGTTGGTGCGTTTAATGTTGTCCCAGAGGTCTCTGAGACTGTCCTCAATTCTTTTCATTCTTCTTTCTTGTTTATTATTTTCCTTGACTTTTTTTTTTTAATTTTATTTTTTTATACAGCAGGTTCTTATTAGTTATCCATTTTATACATATTAGTGTATATATGTCAATCCCAATCTCCCAATTCATCACACCACCACCCCATTCTTTTTTCTTTATTCTGCTCCCTGGCAATTATTTCCACCATTTTATCTTCCAGCTCACTTATCTGTTCTTCTGCCTCAGTTATTCTGTTATTGATTCCTTCTAGTATATTTTTAATTATATTTATTGTGTTTTTTAAATTTGTTTGTTTGCTCTTTGTTTCCTCTAGATCCTTGTTAAAGGTTTCTTGTATTTTCTCCATTCTGTTTCTGAGATTTTGGATCATCTTTACTATCATTACTCTGAATTCTTTTTCAAGTAGGTTGCCTATTTCATCTTCATTTATTTGGTCTTGTAGGTTTTTACCTTGCTCCTTCATCTGTAACATATTATTTTGTTGTTTCTTTTTTTTGTTTTTTTTTTTTGATGGGTGGGGCTGTATTGCTGTATTACTGGTTGTTTGGCCTGCGGTGTCCAGCATTGGAGTTTTCAGAGAGTTGGGTAGAGCCTGGTCTTGGTGCCAAGATGAGGACCTCCTGGAAGCCTCACTCTGATTAATATTCCCTGGGGTCTGAGGTTCTTTGTTAGTCCAGTGTTTTGGACTCAGTGCTCCCACCACAGGAGCTCAGGCCCAACCTCCAGCCTGGGAACCAAGATCCCACAAGCCACATGGAGCGGCAAAAAAAAAAAAAGAAAAGAAGGAGTAGTGCAATAACAAAGAATAAAAAATAAAATAAAATTAGAAAGATAAAACATATATTAGGAAAAATAAAAATATAATTGAAACAATGCAACAAGGTAAAGCACAACAGAAAAAAGAGAATAAAGGGGGGGAACAATTCAAAAGAAGCAGAACAATAATAAAGTATAAAGAGTGATAAAATTAGAGAAAGAAAATATTTATTAGAAAAAATAAAAATATAAATGAGTGAACAACAACAAGGTAAAACAGAACCCTAACCTAAAAGAAGAAAAAAGAAAAAAAAAAAGAAAAAAAGGCCTTGGCTATGGGGGGTGGAGATTAGGTGGGGGTGGTGGTGAAACTTAGGTAGGGGCAGGGTTTAGGGTGGGGCAGGGCCTAGTCTCAGGACCCACACAGCCGGAAAAGGTGTTGGGGCGGGGCCTAGACAGGGCTACGTACAAGCGTGGGTTGGGGCCTCTGCTTAGGACCTGTGTGAAGGGGAGATGCAGCACATCCATGGGGGGGGAGCCTCCAGAGTGTGAAGTCCTGGAGTTTTGAGGTAAGGCCCTCGGTGAGTGTGTGGGGGTGGGGCTTAGGCCTAGCACATTGGAGGGTGTCTCAGAGGGGGTCCCCGAGTGTAGAGGTAGGGCCCTGGGTTGGGGTGCAGGGGTGGGGCTTGGGCTCTGCATGGTAGGAGGGAGGCTCCAAGGGCAGAGGATTAGGAACGGGAGCCCAGCAGGCTCCCTGATGCCCAAGTGGACAGGGAAAGCACTGGCCATGTTCCCTTCCATTCCTCCATGCTGCCCCCAGTGTCTCCCCCAGGGTCTCCCCCAACGCCACTGAAACCTAACCGTGGGTGGGTCCCACTGGGTGTAGGAACTCCTCCCCTCCCCTAGCCGCCCCTCAGGGGTGCTGGTCCTGTTGGTCTGGCCTTTACTTTTGCTCCCCCTTTCCTCCCTCCCATTCCCTCAAGACCCACATGGCTGGAGGGGGCCTCGGTGGGCAGAGGATCAGGCCTGGGATCTCAGCAGGCTCCCAGGGGCCCAAGTGGGCAGGAGAAACCTGGCCATGCTCCCTTTTGATCATCTGCCCTCCCAGTGGTCCCCCAGTTTCCCCCTTTGGGCAGGGGATCCCTTCCCCTCCTGCAGCTACCCCTCAGGTCACTGGTCCCACCTCCACTTCTCCTTCCCCCCTCACTCTCCCCCATGCCCCACGTCCTACCCAGTCACTGGGGGTTTCCTCCCATCCCCTTAGGTGTCTGTGGTCCCCCACCAGTGTCTGGTAGGTGCCCTAGTTGTGTGGAGACACGAATTCTGTGTCCTCCTAGTCATCCATCTTGACTCTGCCCCCCCATAATAACTTTAGATGGAGTATAACCTATAAAAATATTGAAACACTATGTTGTACACCTGATATATAATATATTGTCAATCAAGTATACTTCAGTATAAAATACTGTGGTATATCCATAGAATGAAATATTACTCTGAAATAAAAAAGAACTACTGAGTTATGCAATAACTTGACTGAATCTCAAAGACATTAGGCTGAGTGAAAGAAACTAGTCTCAAAACATTATGTACTGTATGCTTCCATTTATATGACATTCTCAGGAACTCAAAATTACTGTGACCATGAACAGATCAGTGGTTATTCAGAGATCAGAAGTGGAAGATGTGGCTACAAAGGGATAGCCCAAAAATTTTTTTTGGAGTGATGGAACTGTTGTGTAAAATGAAAATATTGGTGGTTACAGGAATCAATACATGTGCTAAAATTCATAAAACTGCTCTAAGACTATATTCACAAAATGGTTACATAATTAAAAATAAAAGGGAAAATGAACCAAAGAGATATGAGGACAGCAGACCTTTTACATATCTTCATTGTGTTTGTTTTGGTTTTTTGTTTTAATTCAGGAGTTTTAAAATTTTCTTTTACAAATATTAGCTCTACATATATCCAGAGAAAACCATAATTCAAAAAGACACATGCAACCTAATATTCACTGCAGCACTATTTACAATTGCCAGGTCATGGAAGCAAACTAAGCATCCATCATCAGACAAATGGATAAAAAAGATGTGGTACATATATACAATGGAATATTAGTCAGCCATAAAAAAGGAATGAAATTGGGTCATTTGTAGAAATGTGGATGGACTTAGAGACTTCATACAGAGTGAAGGATGTCAGAAAGAGAAAAACAAATATCGTATATTAATGCATATATGTGTAATCTAGAAAAATGGTACAGATGAATGGCCTGCAAGGCAGAAATAGAGACACAGATGTAGAAAACAAATATATGGACACCAACAGGGGAAAGGCAAGGGTGGGATGAATGGGGAGATTGGGATTGACATATATACACTAATATGTATACAATAGATAACTAATGAGAACCTTCTATATAGCACGGGGAACTCCACTTCGCTGTACAGTAGAAACTAATACAACATTGTAAAACAACTATACCCCAATAAAAATTAATTAATTTAATTTCATTAAATAATAGAAAAATAAAAATATTAGCAGTGGTTATTAACATGTGGCCTCCAGACCAGCAGCATCAACATTACCTGGACTTAAATTTTTATGCCCCATCCCAGACCTGCTGAATCAGAAACTCTGGAGACCCAATACAGAAATATGTTTTAATAAGTTTTCCTTGTGATTCTGATGCACATTAAAGTTTAAGAACCACTGTCTATAGAGAGGTTTCTCTCAAGCTTGGTACTATTAACATTGTGGTCTAGGTGATTCTGTTTTTTGCGGGGACAAAGGGGACTGTCTTGTGCTTTGCAGGATGTTTAGCAGTATCCTGGGCTTCTAACCACTAGACAGCAGTAGCAAACCCCCACCACCCATCATGATAATCAAAAATATCTCCAGGTATTGCCAAATGTCTCCAAGGGAGAAAAATTGCCCCTGGTCAAGAACCACTGCCCTAGAGTAAAACCCTGTTTACAAAAGTTACCATTTTTCATTCCAAGTCTCAATGCACATCCATTTTTTTCACTGGCTTCCCATTTCCACATATTGTCTCTTCTGGGCACAACTGTCCATAAGTCATTAATTGTTTTATACCACAGTAAATTTAAGTTTCATGAGCTAATAATAAGCTCTTTTAGAAGTGGATATGAATTAAACAAAAGCTATAATTTAATCTCCTAATTTGTTGTAGTAAGTGTTCTCAGTAAAAAAATTAATTAGGTCCATGATGGAAGGGACTGACTTTAAAAAGCCTAGAAATACAAATGTTGAGGTTTTGGTTTCCTAAACATTCAGGAGAAAGGCATATTATATAAACATTCAGTATCTCAAAATATTGCTGATTACTGCCACTTTGCAGGGTAAAATTACCTACCCAGATACATTCAGGTATACATTACAAAGCATATTCTACTCAAAAGTTCAATTCCAACCTTCTGTGGACAAACTTTCAGTCATCTCTTAATCCTGCCCTCTCATTCAACCCACATTTTGCCATTTTACTGACAGAAGGATTATGAGACACTTTATCAAGTGCCCTAATAATATAAAGGTACAAAATACCTATGAAATCCTCTATCAATCTCATAACCATATTAGTATAAAAATGAGACTATTAAATGTTAAAAGTATTAAAAAAGAGAAAGACTATTTCGATGTGATTTACACTGTCCTCATGTGTATTTATCTTTTACTTCCTAACAGTTTCCTGAGCATGAGGAGCATATTAATTATCGATTTCTTTTGCATCCCTAATAGCTCCCAGCATGGTGACTTGTATATGACTGGTACTCACAATACTTACAGAAAGAATTATCTAGACCTAATGTCTTCAATTCCTTGCCTCCCATTCACTTTAGGATTCAAAAATTTCCCCCTTATTCCATTGGAACAACTATTTCCAAGGTCCTTAATAACTTCTGTGTTCACTCATTAATTCAAAAATTTGAGCACCTACGCAAGTGCCCCAAACTATTCTAGGAACTAGGTATACAGTAGTGAACAAGGCAAAGTCCCTCTCTTCATGGAACTTATACTCTAGTGGGGGAGACAGGCTTTAAGTATAAATAATTTCATACAATGCTAAGTACTATGAAAAAAATAAAAACAGTATAGGGATAGAAAGTAAACAGAGAATACTAATTTAGATAACATAATCAAAGAAATTCTCTCAAAGGAGGAGAAACTACACCTGAGCCCTAAGTGATAAAAAGAAGTCATCCATTTGATAATCTGGAGGAAGAGTACCCCAGGCAGTGAAAACCACCTAGAGAAAGACCCAAATGCCAGAAGGAAAGTGGTAAACCAGAGAGAGACCTGTAAAATGAGAGGACAGAAAAGTAGATAACAACATATATGATCTTATGGGCCATGGTAAGAGGGATGAATTTTATTCTATTTGCAATGGATAGCCATTAGATGTTAAGTAGGGTGAACATATACTTTATTGTCCAAAATATACTTTAAGAATGAAAGTGGGGGGCTTCCCTGGTGGCGCAGTGGTTGAGAATCCGCCTGCCGATGCAGGAGACACGGGTTCGTGCCCTGGTCCGGGAAGATCCCACATGCCGCGGAGCAACTAAGCCCGTGAGCCATGGCCACTAGGCCTGCGCGTCCGGAGCCTGTGCTCCGCAACGGGAGAGGCCACAACAGTGAGAGGCCCGCATACCGCAAAAAAAAAAAAAAAAAATAGAATGAAAGTGGGGCTCTAATTTTTGGTTCCTCCTGTAAGGAGTTTTGAAGTCATCACTCTGTCCTAACAAATAAAAAGCTGAACATACTGAACAATCACCAATTCTTACAGATCCTGGATCTGTAAGAGAGGGAAGGGCACAGGGCTAACTGCTGCCCTCGATACTGGAGAAACAGACAGGCAAATACAGGGAGTCTTGGTTTCAAAAGAGGAAACCTCAGTGAGAACCAATGCCAAAGTAGCAAAACCTGAACTGTAATAGAAAAATTGCTTATGGCCGAGCGTGGACAAATCTTAGAGTTAAAAAGTCCAGAAGGACCCCATCATGGGGACTGCACCCACAATATGTGAGATTCACCTCCACGAGCTCCATTAGATTCCCACAGTGAATATTAGAGAAAAATCCTCTTTGGCTTCAATAGGGGAAAGGGGAAAACAAAACATTCTATGAAATACCCCAGAGCATCCTGTTCTTATCAAGGCCTGCCCTAAGGGGAAACTAATTTACCAGAGCCCAGCCTGCTAGGGGTTTATCAGAACTAGGGAACTAGGGAAGGGAAATACCTAACTCCAGTCCACTCTAGCCATCCTGTCCCACCTAAGGAAAGAGAAAAAACTGAGAAATATTTACAGAGTTCACAGTCCAGAGTCAAAGGCTCATTAAAAGACCAAGATTTAATCATAGGACTACAGAATACTTCCCCTCTACCAACACCTCACCGCCACATTACTAAAATCAAATTTTGGGCTATTCTTTTTACCTGGCACATCATACCCAGCTATCAAGAAAAGAATTACAAGGTATACCAAAAGTCAAAAATCACAATTTGAAGAGACAGAACAAGCATTAGAAACAAACATGGGAAGTATGTTGGAATTATCAGACCAGGAATATTAAACAGCTATGATTAATATGCTCTGGGCTCTAATGGATAAAGTAAACAGCACTCAAGAACAGATGGGCAATGTAAGCGGAGAGATGGAAATCCTAAGAACTAAAAGAAATGCTAAAAATAAAAAAAACACTGTAACAGAGTTATGTGATCTGATTCTCCCTTTAGAAGACAAAATCTGGCTATTCTGTGGGAAATGATGAATAAGGAGACAAGAACAGAAATGAGAAAACAGGAGACTATTTTGGTCTAGTCACATGAGAATTATATGAGAGAAGTTAGACAAATTTGTAGCAAAGGAATAATTTTTTAAATGATGAAATTCAGGAAATATTTTGAAGAAAAGCCAACACAACTTGCTGGTGAATTGGAAATAACTCACACATTTTTGGCTTAATCAAACAGATGAATGATGGAGATTTTAATGTACATGGGAAAGACCAGAGAAAAGCAGATTTTGCAGATTTGGAAGGAAAGGGAATCAAGAGTTCTGTCCTGGAGATGATAATTTTGAGGTAACGTTTGGACATCCAGGTTTAAGTGTCAAGGAGAATTGAATGTGGACCTCAATGAAAAAGTTGGGACCAAAGACATATTTCGGCTGCATTACAAGTTGTTTTTAAAGCCAAGGGCCCAGAATCTAGCCCTAAAGCAGTTCAAATTTAGAGATCAGGAAGAAGAGAAGTGAGCAAAAGATATAAGTGCAGAAAGCAATGAGGTAGGAGGAAAACTTGAATAATCTGGTATTGAGGAAGAAAAGAGAAATGTTTTAGGAAAGTATGTCAAATGCTGCTGGGACTTTCACTTTAAATGAAAATAGAGAATTCTTTATTCAATATGACAAAGTATTATTATGGTCATTTGAGACCATAATAATGGTTTCAATAGACTGGTGGGAATGAAAGACCAATTGTGCAATTCTAAAAAAATGTGCTACGAAGAGGATCAGTGATAAAGGGAAGTAGCTGAGAAGAACAAGCATTCAAGGTATTTTTTTTTTCCTTTTAGGTGGGTGATATTAAGGCTTATGCTTCTGACAAAAGATAGAAATTCATAATTCAAAATAGAGAGGTGTCTGCAGGAAAGGCTTTGAATAGCAAGAGATGTACAGCCTAAGTGTAAATGATGGAATTCTTTCCCTGTTTCCTCTTTCTCAACATGACAACTTCAGTAAGCACTTGACAGCTGACCATACCTTCTTCTTGAGAAACAGCCCTCTCTTAGGTTCCATGCCTCCACCTTTCTTGATTTGCTTTCTCCCTCTCAACCATGTCTTTTCAGTGTCCTTCTTGGCCAACCTCCAAAAACTGGATTTCATCCTGAGCTCTCTCATCTACTTTGTCTGTACTCATTGGTGCTCTCATTGAGACCCACGCCCTTAAATATATCCTATATGCTCCCAGCTCCCAAATATACCTCCTTAGTTCTGAATTTGCCCCTAAGCTTCTGATTCCTATAGGCAACTGCCCACTCTACTTAGATATCTAATAGGCATCTCTAACTTACATTGTCTGACTCCTTTTTTTTAAACATTATCCAACTCTTGAGTCCCCTCATGCCTCCTACTCCCAACAAATGCATTCCTCCCCATCATAGGAAATAGCATCATTATTCACCCAGGCCAAGAGCCTCAGAGCTGCCCTTGATTTCTTTCCTTTATCTCCTATATCCAATCAATCATCTCAACATCTCCAATACATATGTTCAAGCCATCAGTTCCCATCCACTGCCATGATCTCATCAAAATCACCACTACTTTTTGCCTGAGCCTCTATTATAACCTCCTATCTTGTTTCCCTGCCTCCATTCTTCCCCCACCATCTTGAAAATTATTCTCCACATAGTATTCACTTAAAGCATAAAGCATATCCGATCACTCCCCTTCTTAAAACATTCATAGCTTCCCACTGCTCTTAGAATAAAATTCAAATTTCCCATCTTGGACCACAAGGCGCTATGTAACTTGATGCCTCTTTTCCTCTCCAAGATTACCTGATTCCTCTCCCTCTCTTATTTTACTTCAGATACATCGATTTGCTTTATGCTCCTCAAATATCCAAATTCATTCTCTCCTTTGAGTTTTTGAAAATGCTGTTCCTTCTTCCCCTGGTCTCTGCACAGCTCACTGTTTCTCATTCTCCCAGATTCAATTCAAATTTATCTCCTCAGAAAGCCCTCTCCTTCCTAACCACCCTATCTTATGCCCTCACCACATGAACTGAGTCCCTACTCAGCTTATTTTCCTTATAAGACCTGCCATAATCTGATTTTTTTTTTGATTCATTACTTTACCGATTTTTGTTTTTCCCCACTTACCCCTCTTGGACCCTGCTCTTTCAACAGCATCCAGACCAATGCCTGGGACAATCTGATATTCAATAACCATTTGTTGAAAATTAATGAATAAACAAATTAACAAACTTGTAAAATAAATTGCTTTTGGAAAACTCATGACTGATCATTTCCTTCTAATTGCTCAAACTGATTATTTACCTATTTTATCATGATAATAATCCATGTCAAGCTCAACAATATGTGGATCTCAGAGTCTACTGTTTATCTTTTAGAAAATCAGGATATTTATTCATAATTTGCTTTCTGTTCATTTCCATTATATAGCCCACAAAATGAAGACCAATTGAAAATTGGTAATTGTGGTAATATTTTATCTTCAGATCCTTTCAGCTCATATATTTCATCTCGGTTTGGACATACTTCATCTGGGCTTGGAGACCTGAACTTACTGAAAGAAAATGTATGTTCCCCATCTCCTCACCTTCTTGAGACTTCAGTTTCCCCTTAACACTGTATGTTCTCCCCTTTCCAATTTTAAGATTTCTCCCCTGATGTAAAATGAAAGTTCAATTGGAATTGCATCACTCTGTATCTAATTTATCTGTGACCATTACATGATCTTCAGCAGAACCACTGTCTTCCCTCCTTACTCTTCAAATCCAAATCAGAAGTTTAATATTTCTCTAGCATTTGCATGAAATTTATTTTAATCTGAGCTTTAGCTACCCAAAAAACAAACCTCTTTTGTATCTTATCATGTCTTTCCTTTCATTATATATATAAAAGATATATATTCCATTATAAATATGTGTATCTCTCTCTATATATATCATCCATTATATATATACCCTCCATTTTATATATTTTTGTCTTTCATTATGTATATGTATATATACATATATTTATATCTTATCTATTGTAGTTAGATTGGTCTATCTTTTAGATTTGTACCAAAAATTAATTATCTGGTTTCCTTACAATGACTTCTATGGGTCCTCTCTTTTTCCCTCTTTTTATATTTATTTGTTCTTAAAGTAAGAACAAACTTTTAGAATCCCTTTTCCCTTATAAGCAAAAATTTTCTTAGAATCCCAGATCAAAGGATTGTACTTAGCTTTCCTATGAATTTGCTTTTTTAATTTTCCCTAAACTTCCAGAAATGTTTCATTAGTCTAAAATTCCCTTGCCTTTTTCCATAGCATAAGCCCCACCTTAAAAAAAAATCAATACCTTGTAGCTGACAATTCTATCCCAAGCAAAAATGATACTCTCAGAAACGAGAATATATTACAATGAGATCTACATTGCTCTGCCGGTCAAGATAGGAGACAACCCTGTGTTACTAGGGAGTAGATACTACTATAGTGTAGAAAGAAAACGAGACAGAAACAGAAAACCTTTTCTTGTTTCAGTTTTGCCAGGAGGCTGGTGAATTCATGCCATTGTCTGGTGCCCATGACTTATAAACATAAACTCAACTACTAGAAGTCTCCTCTCAAGAGAGTAATTGGGACACTGGTTTCCCACATCCAAAGAAGAGAAATCCTCCTACTATCTTCCCTCCTCTCTGGAGGAATAAAATCTAAACACTTGTTATAAATTTCCTGGCACATGAGTGGCCTCCATGCTCTGTTAAGAAAAGAGCATATTCCATTTTCCTCTAAACAAATTTCAGGGTCTTGCATTCCCTACAGTCCCAGACACTTCTTCTTGGTGTCTTGCATCCTTAGAAAAATTCCAGTATCAAAGAGGCATGTGTTATTCCTGGTCTAGAATTCCTTGAGCATATTAATCTTCACTCAAAGCAGAACTTTATCCTTAGTCTCCATATGTGTTCCACTAGACAATTACTTCAGAGTTCTATTTTAGAATCTTGTGACCCCCATAATATTTGCTATCATCTGACATCTGACATGTTTTTGTCCCCAAAGTTTTTCATTGCTTCATTTTTAAAATTTCTCAACCCATTATAACCCGCATTAATTCATAAGCAGCAGAAACTCTTCTTTCTGCCACCTTGTTCCTCATAGTAATGGAATATATCTCTAGCCTTCCACATCTGGCTATTGTTCCTCTATTCTCTTTAAGCAGGACCAAGTGAGTTTTGAGCATTTCAACATAATCCTTAGTTGTTGTTGTTCCCTTTCTACCACAAAGAGTAATAACAATAGAGCTCTTTACTGGTGTTTTTTGTTTTGTTTTGTTTGCTTCCCCACCTTCAAATTTGCTTTTGTAACTCTAGATTCTGTCTTATAGAGTCCTCCACTGTGAGAGATAAGAAGTCATTAAGTCTAAGGTCTGCTACAAACATCTACAAATAAATTCTACCCTCCTTCAAATCCCTGGGCAGGGTTAAGGGTCATTCCACACAGGGAAGCCTTCCATCAGTCCAATTTGGAATCCGAGCTTTATTTTTCTGTATTGGTCCCATTTGACTCATTTTTAATGTGCTTCATTCTCACAGAGTCAAAACCTCATAAATTCCAGCCATATTTCCCAAAGGGACTGACCAAGTGTGCGTTTCCCTACTTAAAATAACTGTGGCCACCCTGAAACTCATCTAATGTCATAAACTCATTAGAGCTCAAAAACTCATAATGTCCAAGATGATCAGTGTGATTCCAGCTTAGCTACCTCAAGTCTGTCCAAATTGTCTATAATCACTACTGTAGCTTTTTCAGTCATCCAGGGGAGACTCCCAAAATGCTCTTGATATTGACTCACTGTCTACAACTTTCAGAAGGTATTCTTTATTGTTTCACGGTCCTGGACAAACTCCAGGTCATTTTATTAAATTTTCTCTCTGAGATCTCACCCCTTATAATTTGTTTTAGCTCTCAGTCACAAGGAATAACTAAACCCTCTCTTTAGAAGGGGCTAAGAATGCATGTGTTTTCTTTTATCTTTTCACAGGTATGTACCCTGACATCTAATGTCTCCCTCTCTCTCCCCAAAATAATTTCTCCCTTTCTCCAGCTAAAGGCAATCTCACCCCTCTTTTCCTTCCACTGTCCCATTGTTCCTCTTATGACTGCCAGACCTATAACTATTTTGTAGCTGATTCTATTCTTCCCAAGTTTCTAAGCAAATCTGAGTCCTGGAGGCAGTGTGCTCCATACATATTTCAGGTATCCTTTATAGCTCTCAGTTCGTAATAATGCCATAGAATTTCTTTCCTCTACCTCAACCGAAGAAAATGCCCTAGACTCAATATAATTAAGGTTAATATTCATTTTATATGTTCTTTGATATATCACTCACCCTCAAGTATTGGCTCCTGAAATGCCCAATGATTAAGTCCATTGGAGCAACCCTGGCTAACAAATAACTCCTTTTGAAAGAAAAATAGAAACAAGCATGTCAATTATCTTATGTTTATGAAAATATTTGACATTAAGATTTGAATTTCGTCCTAAGATACAATCAAACAACATGCTGAGAGCAATTTCTCTTTTTTTACAGTGAGAAATTATTGAAAACCTTGTGCATTCATCTGGCAAATCTTTATTTAAATGCTCCCTAAGGTATACCAAGCACAGCATTAAATGCTTGAAAACAGATGTGCAAGTCACTGGACCAGCCCTTGAGACACAGATAAATAAACAGGTAGTGGCAATTTACATTGGTAAATATTATGATGGGTGAATGCAAGATGTCATAGAAGCAGTGAAGAGGCACATCCTACTTAGACTGAGCTGGTGCTGTTTTGAGGCAAAATGAGCATTGATTGGGAAAGTATTCTTAGAGAAGTTGGAATCTCTAAGAGCTAATAAGATGAGAAGGCATTAGATAGATGAAATAGCAACAGGAAGTCAGTCAGAAAAAATGTTCTCCAGAGACAGAAGAACACATGCAAAATCCGAGAAGAAGAGAGATGAAGAAAACAATAGCAAAGATCAATAAAACTAAAAGCTGGTTCTTTGAGAAGATAAACAAAATTGATAAATCTTTAGCCAGACTCATCAAGACAAAAAGGGAGAGGACTCAAATTGATAAACTTAGAAATGAAAAAGGAAAAGTTACAATGACACCACAGAAATACAAAGGATCATAAGAAACTACGATAAGCAACTATACACCAATAAAATGAATAACCTGGAAGAAATGTACAAATTCTTAGAAAGGTACAACCTTCCAAGACTTATCGAGGAAGAATAGAAAATATGAACAGACCAATCACAAGTACTGAAATTGAAACTGTGATTTAAAAATTCCAACAAACAGAAGTCTAGGACCAGATGGTTTCACAGGTGAATTCTATCAAACATTTAGAGAAGAGTTAACGCTGATCCTTCTCAAACTATTCCAAGAAAATTGAAGAAGTAACACTACCAAGCTCATTCTACGAGGCCACTATCACCTTGATACCAAAACCAGACAAAGATATCACAAAAAAAAGATAATTACAGGCCAATATCACTGATGAACATAGATGAAAAATCCTCAACAAAATACTAGCAAACTGAATCCAACAACACATTAAAAGGATCATTCACCATGACCAAGTGGGATTTATCCCAGGGATGGAAGGATTCTTCAACATACGTAAATCAATTAATGTGATACACCACATTAACAAACTGAAGAATAAAAACCATATGATCATATCAATAGATATAGAAAAAGCTTGTAAAATTCAACACACAATTATGATAAAAACTCTCCACAAAGTGAGCCAACCTACCTCAATATATAAAGGCCATATACAACAAACCTACAGCAAACATCATTCTCAATGGTGAAAAACCAAAAGCATATCCTCTAAGATAAGGAACAAGACAAGGATGTCCACTCTCGCCACTTTTATTCAACATAGTTTTGGAAGTCCTCGCCATGGCAATTAGAGAAGAAAAAGAAATAAAAGGAATACAAATTGGAAGAGAAGTAAAACTGTCACTGTTTTCAGATGACATACTACACATAGAAAATCCTAAAGAGGCTACTAGAAAACTACTAGAGCTCATCAATGAATTTGGTAAAGTTGCAGGATATAAAATTAATACACAGAAATCACTTGCATTCTTATGCACTAACAACAAAAGATCAGAAAGAGAAACTAAGGAAACTATCTCATTTATCATCACATCAAAAAGAAAAAAATACTTAAGAATAAACCTACCAAGGAGGCAAAAGACCTGTACTCAGAAAACTATAAAACACTGATGAAAGAAATCAAAGATGACACAAAGAAATGGAGAGATATACCATGTTCTTGGATTGGAAGGATCAATATTGTCAAAATGACTATACAACCCAAAGCAATCTACAGATCCAGTGCAATCCCTATCAAATTACCAAGGCATTTTTCACATAATTAGAACAAAAAAATTTACAATTTGTATGGAAACACAAAAGACCCTGAATAGCCAAAGCAATCTTGAGAAAGAAAAATGGAGCTGGAGGAATCAGGCTCCCTGACTTCAGACTACACTACAAAGCTACAGTCATTAAGATAGTTTGGTACTGGCACAAAAAGAGAAATACAGATCAATGGAACAGGATAGAAAATCCAGAGACAAACCCATGAACCTATGGTCACTTAATCTATGACAAAGGAGAAAAGAATATACAATGGAGAAAAGACAGTCTCTTCAATAAGTAGTGCTTGGAAAACTAGACAGCTGCATGTAAAAGAATGAAATTAGAACATTCTCTAACACCATATACAAAAATAAACTCAAAATGGATTAAAGACCTATATGTAGGAATGGATACTATAAAACTCTTAGAGGAAACATAGGCAGAACACTCTCTGACATAAATCACAGCAAGATCTTTTTTGATCCAGCTTCTACAGTAATGAAAATAAAAATAAAACAAACAAACAAAAAACCAAATGGAACCTAATTAAGCTTAAAATCTTTTGCACAGCAAAGGAAACCATGAACAAAACAAAGAGACAACCTACAGAATGGGAGAAAATATTTGCAAACGAAGCAACTAACAAGGGATTCATCTCCAAAATATACAAATAGCACATACAGCTCAATATCAAAAAAACAAACAACCCAATCAAAAAATGCGCAGAAGATCTAAATAGACATTTCTCCAAAGAAGACACACAGATGGCCAAGAGACATATGAAAAGCTGCTCAACATCACTAATTATTAGAAAAATTCAAATCAAAACTACAATGAGGTACCACCTCACACTGGTCAGAATGGCCATCATCAAAAAATCTACAAACAATAAATGCTGGAGAGGGTGTGGAGAAAAGGGTACCCTCCTTCCCTGTTGGAAATGTAAATTGGTACAGCCACTATGGAGAACAGTATGGAGGTTCCTTAAAAAACAAAATAAAGCTGCCATATGATCCAGCAATCCAACTCCTGGGCATGTATCTAGAGAAAACCATAATTCGAAAAGATACATGCATCCCAATGTTCACTGCATCACTATTTACAACAGCCAGGACATGGAAGGAACCTAAATGTCAATCGACAGAGGAATGGATAAAGAAAATATGGTACATATATACAATGGAATATTACTCAGCCATAAAATGAATGAAATTGGGTCATTTGTAGAGATGGACCTAGAGTCTGTCATACAGAGTGAAGTAAGTCAGACAGAGAAAGATGAATATCATATCAGTTATATGTGGAATCTAAAAAAAAAGGGCACAAATGAGCCTATTTACAAAACAGAAATAGAGTCACAGATGTAGAAAACAAACTTATGGGTACGAAGCAGGAAAGGGTCGGGGGGTGATAAATTGGGAGATTGGGATTGACATATACACATTACTATATAAAAAATAGATAACTAATAAGAACCTACTGTATAGCACAGGGAACTCTACTCAATATTCTGTAATGACCTATATGGGAATAGAATCTAGAAAAGAGTGGATATATGTATATGTATAACTGATTCACTTTGCTGTACAGCAGAAACTAACACAACATTGTACATCAACTATACTTCAATAAAAATTAATTTTAAAAAATCCTAGAAGAGAAAGCAAGAAGAAGCAATTCCAAGGAATAAGTAAAGCATGCAATCAAAAACATAATAGTAAAATCAATACATCTTACCAATATATCAATACACATTGAGGATTTTAGGATTTTTTTGAGTATTCAGAGATGACGAAAACAAGACATTTCTACAAATAGCAATGTCCTTAAGCAAGAAAAGGACCAGTACCAAGAAAGAGGGAGTTGGAAATAGATGGAACATATGAAAGAGCATATTAGTATTTTTATCCAATCAGCCAGTCTATGTCTTTTGGTGGGAGCATTTAATCCATTTACATTTAAGGTAATTATCAATATGCATGTTCCTATTACCATTTTCTTAATTGTTTGGGGTTTGTTTTTGTAGGTCTTTTCCTTCTCTTGTGTTTCCCGCCTAGAGAAGTTCCTTTAGCATTTGTTGTAAAGCTGGTTTGGTGGTGCTGAAATCTCTTAGCTTTTGCTTGTCTGTAAAGATTTTAATTTCTCTGTCAAATCTGAATGAGATCCTCGCTGGGTAGAGTAATCTTGGTTGGAAGTTTTTCCCTTTCATCATTTTAAATATGTCCTGCCGCTCCCTTCTGGCTTGCAGAGTTTCTGCTGAAAGACCAGCTGTTAACTTTATGAGGAGTCCCTTGTATATTATTTGCTGCTTTTCCCTTGCTGCATTTAATATTTTTTCTTTGTATTTAATTTTTGATAGTTTGATTAATATGTGTCTTGGAGGGTTTCTCTTTGGATTTATCCTGTATGGGACTCTCTGTGCTTCCTGGACTTGGGTGACTATTTCCTGTCCCATGTTAGGGAAGTTTTCAACTATAATCTCTTCAAATATTTTCTCAGACCCTTTCTTTTTCTCTTCTTCTTCTGGAACCCCTATAATTCGAATGTTGGTGTGTTTAATGTTGCCCCAGAGATCTCTGAGGCTGTCCTCAATTCTTTTCATTCTTTTTTCTTTATTCTGCTCTGCAGTAGTTATTTCCTATAAAATAGCTACTATTTTATCTTCCAGGTCACTTATCTATTCTTCTGCCTCAGTTATTCTGCTATTGGTTCCTTCTAGAATATTGTTAATTTCATTTATTGTGTTGTTCATCATTGTTTGTTTGCTGTTTAGTTCTTCTAGGTCCTTGTTAAACATTTCTTGTATTTTCTCCATTCTATTTCCAAGATTTGGGATCATCTTTACCGTCACTACTCTGAATTGTTTTTCAGGTAGACTGCCTATTTCCTCTTCATTTGTTTGGTCTGGTGGGTTTTTACCTTGCTCCTTCATCTGTTGCTTACTTCTCTGTCTTCTCATTTTGTTTAACTTACTGTGTTTGGGGTCTCCTTTGCTCAGGTTGCAGGTTCATAGTTCCCACTGTTTTTGGTGTCTGTCCCCAGTGGGTGAGATTGGTTCAGTGGCTTATGTAGGCTTCCTGGTGGAGGAGGTTGGTGCCTGTGTTCTGGTGTGTGGGGCTGGATCTTGTCTTTCTGGTGGTCTGAACACAGAAAGGACTGCATCTGGTGGTGTGTTTTGGGGTGTCTGAACTTATTATGATTTTAGGCAGCTTCTCTGCTAATGGGTGGGGTTGTGTTCCTGTCTTGTTAGTTGTTTGGCATGGGGCATCCAGCACTGGAGCTTGCTGGCCATTGGGTAGAGCTGGGTCTTAGCACTGAGACAGATATCTCTGAGAGCGCTCTCGCTGATTGATATTACATAGGGCCAGGAGGTCTCTGGTGGTCCAATGTCCTGAACTCAGCTCTCCCACCTCAGAGGCTCAGGTCTGGCACCAGGCCGGACACAGCTCAGAAGGAAAGGGAGAGTGAAAGAAAGAAAAAAAAAATGTTTTTAATAATAATTTTTTTTAATTATTAAAATAAAAAATAATAATTAAAAAAAGAAGAGAGCAACCAAACCAATAAACAAATCCACAAATGATAACAAACTAAGATAAACACAAAAATCCGAAACAAATCAGTTGCAGACAGCAAACCACAAGTCTATGGTTGCTCCCAAAGTCCACCGCCTCAACTTTGGGACAATTCGTTGTCTATTCAGGTATTCCACAGATGCAGGGTACATCAAGTTGAGCGTGGGGATTTAATCTGCTGCTCCTGAGGCTGCATGGAGAAATTTCCCTTTCTCTTCTTTGTTCACACAGCTCCTGGGGGTCAGCTTTGGATATGGCCCCGCCTCTGTGTGTAGGTTGCCCTCAGGCATCTGTTCCCTGCCCAGACAGAAGGGGGTTAAAGCAGCAGCCGATTAGGGCACTCTTGCTCACTCAGGTCAGGGGGAGGGAGGGATACAGTAGTCATAATTGAAATGCGGGGCGAGCTTGAGGTGACAGAGATCACGGTGACATTGCAACAGCCTGAGGCACGCCTGTGTTCTCCCGGGGCAGTTATCCCTGGATCACAGGACCCTGGCAGTGGTAGACTGCACAGGCTCCCAGCTGTGGGGGTGGGCAGGGGGCGTGGATAGTGACCTGTGCTTGCACACAGGATTCTTGATGGCTGCAGCAGCAGCGTTAGCGTTTCATTCCTGTCTCTGGGGTCCAAGCTGATAGCCGTGGCTTGTGCCCATCTCTGGTGCTCAGGTAAGTGGTGCTGTGCCGTCCATGGGCACACAGAGCAGGAATCCCCTTTCCATGCACACCCCGAGACAATGGTCTCTTGCCTCTTCGGCAGGTCCAGACTTTTTTCCAGACTCCCTCCCAGCTAGCTGTGGTACACTAGCCCCCTCAGGCTGTGTTCACGCAGCCAACCCCAGTCCTTTCCCTGGGATCTGACCATTGAAGCTGGAGCCTCAGCTCCCAGGCCCCTTGCCCCGGCAGGTGAGCAGACAAGTCCTTCAGGCTGGTAAGTACTGGTCAGCACCTATGCTCTGTGCGGGAATCTCTCCGCTTTGCCCTCTGCACACATGTTGCTCTCCTCTGTGGCTCCAAAGTTTCCCCCCAACCCACCCCTGTCTCCACCAGTGAAGGGGCTTCCTAGTGTGTGGAAACTTTTCCTCCTTCACAGCTCCCTCCCAGAGGTGTGGGTCCCATCCCTATTCTTTTGTCTCTGTTTTTTCTTTTTCTTTTGCCCTACCCAGGTACGTGGGGATTTTCTTGCCTTTGGGAAGTCTGAGGTCTTCTGCCAGTGTTTAGTAGGTAGAAGTTGTTCCACATGTAGATGTATTTTTGATGTATTTGTGGGGAGGAAGGTGATCTCCATGTCTTACTCCTCTGCCATCTTGAAGGTCCCTCTACTTTAGTACTTGAGCAATGCCATTTTAGAGAGAATTCAAACTGGAAGAGCAACTGTTCACTTGGCATAATAAACAAAGGATGCTTAGTGGTCGCTCAGAGATGAACAGTAAATGGATATTAGAATGCCATTTGTGGTATTAATGGTTGTTATATTTAACATATGCTTAAATTAACCACAGAGTAAATGCACTATCACTCATTTGTGTACTGGGGTAGGGATCAGCCTTCCTCATTTCACCATAAGGCTTCAAATTAAAAATATCTCATAGATAATCACAAATATACATAAAAAGACATATATCAAATAAATCCTTCCTCACAAGTATAGTCACAATCCTGGCATCACTGTCCGTAATTATTTCATATGTATACTATATAGTGGCATACTGGAAAGAACTTTGGAAATATATATCAAGAACCTTAAAAGGTTCATAAACCTTGATCTAGTAATTTTATTTCAGAGAATATATCCTAAAAACTAATGCAAAACACAAAATAAGCTTACTATTCAAAGCTTAATGTTCATATTATAGAATGGTGAGGAAATCACGGTGTCCTCATATACTGGGATGTATTGAGTAGTGTGTTAGATAGTATTGATCAGATCTATCAATATTGGAGGAGGGACAATATCAAGTATTGTTAGAAACAAAATAAGTTGTCAGTAAATTCAGGATATAATATACTGCTAAGTACAAACTTGTGGAAAATCAGATGAAAGAGGGAGAAAAATACTGCAGAAATTTTACATTATTAAAAGTACAGGGACTTCCCTGGTGGTCCAGGGGGTAACACCCCACACTCCCAATACAGGGGGCCTGAGTTCAATCCCTAGTCAGGAAACTAGATCCCACATGCACGCCACAACTAAGAGTCTACATGCCACAAATGAGAAGTCCGCATGCTGCAACTAAGACCCATCACAGCCAAGATAAATAAATAAATATATATTTTTAAAAAGTACAGAAATGAAGTTCCCCAAGACCTCTGTAGGAGTAGGTAACCTAGTAGGGCTAAGGTATCTGCAAGGACTGAATTGAATATACACCTCTTTTTGTTGTCCTAATACTGGGCCCTCCTCCTTCATATATTTTTAAAAAAATCCATATGTAAATGAAGCAATTATTAATTAGGAGTGAAGCAATATTCTCTAGTTAGCTCAACCTTAGGGAGAGTTCTGGGAGGGGCTCACTGAACTACTGAAGTAAAAGGTTCTAAATGACACAGGGAATGAATTGGGGTTTACACATCAAGGATTTCACTGTAGCTGGGTGTTCAGGAATGACTCGGGTATGGCAGATCCATTGTTCCCAAAACTGACTTGGTAATAATCCATATAAATAAACAAATGAAGTTTTGTGCATTCATAAAATGTATTCTATCTGTCTGCATTATTATTAGAAAGGAACTTTTAGCTGGAAAAAAGCAAAGCTCATTTTCCTGGTAGGCTGAGTAAATTGGCTTGAGAGTGGATCGATTGCAGCTGCCTGCTGTTTAGATTGTTTACCCTATTGCTTGCTAATACCCGGAAGGGTTGACTCTGCTCAAAATCAACACCATGATTTCCTAACCATTCTATAATATGAATAGTAAGTGGGTAGTAGGCATTAAACCAGGAGCCAGCAGAATATCATGCAAGCATTAAACATGTTCATGAAGAATTTGCAACAAAACTGGAAAATGCTTATATTAAAAGCAGGATAAATTTATATATTCAATATAATCTCAATAATGTACAAAATTAGGAACAGAAAAAAAGTACTAACAGTAGTTCTCTCTGGTGGAGCAGTATAAAGGATTTTTGTTTTCTTAATTTACATCAGAAATTTTTTTCTATGAAGAACACATTCTTTTACCAATAGGGAGTGAAGAGTTTCTTTGGCTCAGAGTCGATAATAATGGGTAAGCAGTTCACTTTTACAAGGTGCATTACTTTTTGAGTATGCTTCCTATTATTAAAGATCAAACTAATAATTGAGGTTCACAACAGAAGAAATAATTAACAAATCTGTGAATTGTGCTTCTGCTTATACTTCAATCTCCAAACGCCTAATCAATCCTATTAAAAGTAGGTTTTTATGAAAAGTAAGCAAAAAATTAATTTGAAAATTTTATTAGTTTTCCTTGACACAAATGTTTTCTGAGCCATAGGAAACTGAGATGTAAGTTTTTCTTCTTCTTCTATCTTTTCTCAGTGTGAACTTCATTTTAAACAAGAGTACATGACATATGAGCAATCTAAACTTTCATTCAGGAAGTGAAAGATGCTGCCACCTGCCCTTTCCTATGTCCCACTGCTACCCAACCAATAAAAAAGGAGGATGACCACCACTGATCCTAGCAACTAGAATATATATTTGCACTCCAGATTCTACACTTTCTCTGACAACTTGGAACTGCAAACTTCTGAGATTTGTATGTTCCTCAAAGATAAGTTGCTGTAGTTCTGCTATTTCTTTCTTAAACCAACAGATGTTTAATAAAAGAGAGAATTAATAGACCCAATTCACTTTACCTGTGAGAGACCAAGGTATCAGATGTAGGAGCCACATCTGTGTAGGAGCACAGGGCATGCTGTGCCAACCTGTCTCTTTCCACAACCCTAAATTTGAGAATTAAGCAATTTATCCATTATCGCTTTGCCCTGAGGGGTGTTTACTGACTGATTTTTTGCAATGTCCTATAAATCACCTAATTACAATAGGATTCTGAGACCATTAACTTATATCATTAACTCTTAAACTTCCTCCAACAACAGTTGTGACATACAGACCCTGAAAAATCTCCCTGTGCAGCGGACTGACGAGAAGCAACTTTCTGGGTCAACGACTGTTCCTAACCTGGGTCAGAGCTAGGTTTAATTAGAAGCCACAGAATTGGTGAAGTCAAAAGCCCTGAAAAGATAAGTGATTAATTACTATAAATTCTCTAATCTTGTATCATATCCTCAAAAGGGTCTGAATGTGGGGGAAAAAAATGATAGGATCAAAGACATTGATCTGAAGACCTGAAATAAGACAATTTTTGAGACAAAATAAATCCCAAGAAGCAGAAATTGAAGGGCCATCAGTTTTGACAAAAACTCTATAGCAATTTAGAATTTTAAATGGGACTTGTACTATTAAAGCAACTAAGAAAGAGGCCACTCTTAGATAGTCAATTTTGTGCAATGATGTCTTCACTATCTGCTTCTCTGAAAATTTTACTTCTTACATTTCTCTACAGTTCCCCATATTTCCTCCATATTCAGTTATCTAATCTAGTACCAAATTTTTCCTTGCTAGTTTATGCCACTCCCAGAAGATGAAATGGAGAACTTGGAAACTTTTATTACCCCAATCTTCTACTGCAGTTTTCAGCAGTAGAAGCTGAATAAGGCCTAGGAAGAGGGAATAAAATAATACCACTCTCAGCCCACAAGACACTGAGGGAGTGTCACATTATATCAGGACTGTCCTATCTTCATACCCCTGGAAACTGAAAAACCTCCTAGGCAATTAACCTTAAAATGTTCTTCTACATCTCCTTAACATCTTCCTAATTCCTTTCGAACTTCCTTTTATCCATTGCTAAGAAACCTCCTTTAAGCTTTCCTTATTGGAACACAATCATTGATTTAGGGAAAATAAAAGCATCAACTAATTTATAGCAAAGATTTTAGACTTTACTTTTCCCCCAAGAAGCTTTATTAGCCTGTAAAACATGATCAAAAGCCTTAAAAGAATCTAAATGCACCTAATCATAAAAGATTTTGTCTTGGCACATTCTAGGAGTCTTGTTTATTCCACAAATAGAGCCATTCATTATGTGCTTTTGTTTCCCAGCATCTCATTAACTCATCTTGCACAACACATTTACAATAGTCTCTTCTGCTTTTTCTTTACAATTCAGAATTATCCTTGAAAATGGTTTTCAGACACATCAGGGCTCTACCACATTTCAAGACCAAAGAGAAATATTGAAAATGTAAACATGGTCCCAGGGAGTACCTGGCAAATAGATATTTTCTCCCCTTCTTTCATCACTGTACTGTGCTACACAAGATAAAATTACACAACATGCCCCCTGCCTTCTAGAAGCTTATACTACTATACTATGACCTACATGAGGAGAAAGGTACTCACAAAACAACAGTAAGCAATACAAATAGCATCTACTAAAGCCCAAAGGTTGATATGACAGTATATAGTGTATATTATAGTGTATAATATTGTAATTTGGAGAACAGGAGAATTAAGTATTGGGGTCCACAAAGCAGGTTTCTAGAAAATAGATGTGCCTCAAGATAGCTGATATGTGGATAGAATGATTCAAGGCATAGAGACCAACAGAGTGTTTGTAGAACAGTAAGATTTTTCTGCTCAGAACCAAGGGTACTGAGCAAAGTCCTGGAAAACCTTGAAACAGATAAAGGCAAAAATGGAAAGCACAGTATTCCCATTATATTACTGTATAACAAATTATCCTAAAATTTAGTGGCTTAAAACAACAATTTTATTATGCTTATAAATTTGATGGGTCAAAAATTTAGAAAGGGCAAAATCATCTGTGCTCCATATTGACACTGGCCTCAGCTGGGAAGACTTGAAGTCTACAAACTAGGGTCATCTAAAGGCTCATTCACTCACATTCATCTAGGCTAGGATGACTTAAATATTAGGACTGCTGACAAGACACCTGCATGTGGCCTCTCCATATGGCTTTGATTCCTCACAATATGGCAGCCCCAGGGTAGTCAGATTTCTTACATGGTAGCTCAGGGTTCCAAACAGTAGTGTCACAGAGAACAAGCTGCATCATCTATTGGCCCAGCTTTGGAAATCACAGTGTCACTTCTGTCACACTCTATTGCTCAAAGCAGTGACAAGCCTATACAGATCCAAGGGGTGATATCATAGACCCCACCTCTTAATGGGAAAAGTGTCAAAGAATTTTGAGGCCATGTTTTAATCTCAACAAACACAGGTTTGCTGAGTATTTTTTTCTGACAACATCTAAAATACTTCACAATTTCACAAATTCCCATGATACCCATGAAAGGAAAAAGAGTAGAAAATAAGTATTCAAAGCTGGGATGACCACATGTCTCAGTTCTCCCAGGAACATTTCCAGTTTATACACATCCCAAAGTAATTATTAATTGTCCCCCTTTCACTCTTAAAAGTGCCCTGTTGGGCTTCCCTGGTAGCGCAGTGGTTGAGAGTCCGCCGGTTGATGCAGGGGATACGGGTTCATGCCCCGGTCCGGGAGGATCCCACATGCCGCGGAGCGGCTGGGCCCGTGAGCCATGGCCGCTGAGCCTGTGCGCCCGGAGCCTTGCTCAGCAACGGGAGAGGCCACAACAGTGAGAGGCCCGCGTACCACACACACACACACACACACACACACACACACACACACACACACACACACACACACACACACACACACACACACACACACACACACACACACACGTGCCCTGTTGAATAAATTATATGATCATCTTATTTGATATTAAGTTCCCCTAATTCAAAGCCCCTGACTATACATACTAAGTGAAATTCACATCCTTATCTCTCTCCCAAATAACTCTCTTCAAAATATCCAAGTTATTTATATGAAAATTCCAAATGCACTTGCTTTTTAAGCACCATGCCAGTTACCTTACCATTATGTGAGGATAGCAACCAGCAGTTGATAATGAGTTAGTACAAAGACCACATAATTCCAAGGCTCTCTCGCTAATCCAGGTCACACAACAGGTAACAAGGCAGAGTATAAATCCAGTTTTGTTTGTTCATGTAAGAAATCAGTACCTTCTATAGCTAATCTTTGTAGAATTCTAAATTTTGCAGAGTAGCAGCCTCTCCATGCTTTTATAAAGCTTTAAGTGACAAAATACCAAAAAGAGCCATATAACCAAACTGTACATTATTGATTTCAAAGGAAATTTTTCCTACTTTACTTTAGAAAATAGGCAAGTCAAAGAACAGTTGAGTACTTTTTTGATAGTCTCTTAAGAGACTTAAACTCATTTATTGTCATTTTTCAAACAAGGAGGTTTATTTCCATAAATAGAAGACGTTTTTTCTCTTGGACACTGATTGTACAAGCCAGACTACTTGCTAATATTAAATTGCAGGCATTTACAATTTCGGTTAGCACTTTCCCTAGCATGTAAGGCCATTTTGTTATGGCTTCTAACAGTGTTTGCTATTAGTGAAATCACCATATTTAACATAAAAACCAACAAAGAAGAAATGTGAGTGAACTTGATTTACATTTAACTAAGAAAAATTTATTATATTAACTATAGATGCTTAATGTCAGGCCATAAAATTCTTGCCGTGCCAGCAATGGTGTCTTCTCCCTTATCTGTGTCTGCACTGATATAACAGGAGTTTCCACCAAAATGTCCACTAAGAGGTTGTCTATTACTCCTCTAGATTAAATTAACCAGATTCAGTTCTTCTTAAGAGTTGGGGAGGAATACATGGGTCTCACCTGCCTAAATCTAATTTTATTATTCTTATGTTAGAAGGATCTCAGTCTATACAAATTTCTAGACAAGGTCAAGAGTTTAAATACTAGTAAAGAGCTATTCCAAACTCATCCCTGGTTTAAGTTCCAGGATGTACCACACTCCATATTACAACTCTCATTTCATCTATAAACCTATTCCAGATAGGGTTCTGTGTTGGCAGGCTCCAAATCCACCCCCAGGTTCAGTGATTTGGTAGAACTCACAAGACTTACAGGTGTGATTTATTACCTTGAAAGGATACAAAGCAAAATCAGTAAAGGCAAACAGTACCTGGAATGAAGTCTGAAGGAAACCAGATACAGCTTCCAGGAGTCTTCTCCCTGCATAGTCAGATGGAATTCATTCCTCCAGCACCTAATTGTGTGATATGTGTGAAATGTTGTCTATCAGGGAATCTCATTAGAGACTCAGTGCCCAATGTTTTTATTGAGGGCTGCCTAACACATACCAAAATTCCAGACTCTCAGAATGAAAGCAGGTGTTAAGCATAAGCCATATTGCTTGAATAAACAGTTTAGGCACAGTAAACCACCCTTATCAGTTAGGAAATGGTGAAAACATTACCGAAATCTTAGCACCCAGATGCCAGATGAGGGCTAATCTTGCAAGCAGACTTTCTGAAGATAGCATTCCCAGGCCAGTTATGTTAACTTTCCTATACAGGTTCCCTGACCACTGAAATCTAGATAAATTTGGACCCCTTTCTTGATCCCAGGCCCCCTGGAAGATTAAGCCCTCCCAAATTTTTGCAAACTGCCTCTGGCTTTTTCTTAAGGCCTTCAGGTAGATTTTTCAGTTTTTTGTTTTGCCCCAGCTGCCTGACCACTTGCACACTAATCAAAGCAAGGACAGTCTCGTGCTCCTTCTGATACCAGTATTCAAGATATAATGATGGCAGAGAGCCAGCCATAAGACTCTACCCACATTTGTGACAGTCATGTTTATTTCTTCTAGCTCTTCCCCAGAGCTGTCCCTCCCACCACTGTCTTCTCTCACTTCTAGCAGTGCTTTTCCTATTAAAATAGGGTGGCAAACCAACAGGATGATTTTAAGAATCAAACCATGCCCCGGCAGTTCCAGTAAGGGAATATATGATATATATATTGGTTGACTTACGCACTTCTCCAATAACACACTTCTAAAACAAAGAGGTTGCTTTGGCACCTATTTCATGTTACTCATCAGGCCCTTATGTAATCTCCTTCCCTATGAGTTCTGCTCAGCCACCTGGAAGGTGAGTAAAGATTGGAACATTTTAATATACTTTACATAAAATTATCCTTCAGGGAATTTCCTAGAGGCCCCTAAATTTGAAAGCAAGAAATGAACCTTGTAGTAGGGGGAAATGGAGGGGAAGGGGTAGACGGGAATTCTGTATATTCTGCACAATTTTTCTGTATACATAATACTGCTCTAAAAAATAAAGTGTATTAATTTAAAACAAAACAACAAAAAAAGAAATGAACGTTTTCTAGAGCTCCGTGGCCACAGGAAATAAACCTTGGACAGAATCTTTTCTGCCCCTCTGGAGCACCATTTGACAATGTAATTTTGTACCAATTTAATATTCAGGCATATCTGCATCAGCATGGCTCAAAATTCCATCCTCACAATATTAGCTCTTTGCCACACAGCATCTGTTATTCCTCCCATTCCACAAAACTCAAATTGCACTTTAGAAACTGTTTCTCCCAAGGATCATTTTTAATTCAATTTAAATTAAGCAAATGCTCACTTGAGCAGCTAAAGCTCTCTTAAGGACACTTAAATTAACGATAATTATTTAAACATTCATATACTAGTATGCAGTTCTCCTGATTCAAAATTATATCCATGGAGAGAGAGCTAGTTAATTTATGTCCTTTACAGGAGTAAAAAGTATTTATTTTGCAGGTTATTATTTTAAAGGAAAATGAAATGATTGAAATTGATGCCTAAATTCTTCACCTTCACATCACACAGTCACAAGGCATTCCATACAGCCTTGGGTAAAGTTTAAAAACTTTAAATTCTTGAAATTTTGCCATTTGCGGCAATATGGACAGACGTGGAGGGTATTACACTAAGTGAAGTAAGTCAGACAGAGAAAGACAAATACTATATGATATCATGTATATGTGGAATCTAAAAATTACAACAAACTAGTGAATAAAACAAAAAAGAAGCAGACTCATAGAAATAGAGAACTAACTAATGGTTACCAGTGGGGAGACAAAAGGCAGGAGGGGCAATATAGGGATAGGGGAAAAAAAGAGTTTATTATTATTATGGGATTATATGAAATCATGTATGTGAAACTTTTGAAAATTGTAAAGCATTATAGAATTTAAAGAATCTTTCACTCAATTAAAAAAAAAGATTTGCCTCAATTTTCCTCTCTCCTATTCTACTATAGTTTTGCAACATGTTATCATTGGGGAAATCAGAATAAGGTGTATGCAGAATCTCTCTGGTATTATTCCTTACAACAGCATATGAAGCCACAATTATCTCAAAGTAAAACATTTAATTTAAAAAATATTAACCCATGAACATGATTTTGTGTGTTGGAAACACTAGCTCTTAACTGAAAGCAAGGTCATAAACCAAATGAATATAGAGACCCCGCAGTCTAGCAAAATGGCCTTCAGAATTAGAAAACCTCCATTAGGTACCAGAGATCTGGGACTGTTATGTGCTAGTAAACTCTGTGACCTCTCGGGTCCTCAGTTTTCTTGTCTTTAAAACAGAGATAGCAATGCCTCTTTGCAGGGCTGTTGTAAGGAATAAATTAGATAATCAGTGTCTGGCACTTTCGTTTGCACTCAATAAGTGAGAGCTATTATTGTTAACAGGTAAGCAATAAAGAAGTAAAACATTGGAGCTTCCCCAAGAAGACAGAATTTGGTAATATACTGGGAGGGGTCCTGGAAGCTCAAGGCAGCTTGTGGCAAACAGATGCAGGAGCACCGTGGGGACCAAATCATTTGCAACATCTACCTCTTCACACCACCAACGAATGCTCTCCCCAGATATCTACTTGGCCAGCTTTTTCACTTTATCCAGGTCTCTGCTCAAATCAGCCTACTGAGAGACTTACCCTGACTATCCCATATAAAATAGCTTCATCATTGTCTATGCCCTCACTTCATTACAATCTGAAACATATTTGTTTATTTGATATCCCTTCTTTCTCCTCTCTATTCTCTTCTCTCTCTTATGCTCCAACTAGAATGTAAGCTTAATAAGAGCATAAACATGGACTGTTTATTGCTATATTCCTAGGCCCTAGAACATCATGCACACAGCATGTGCTTGATAAAGATTCTCTGATTACTGAATAAATCCTTGCTTATTGAAACATAAATAATATTTCAGGTAGTCGTTTTTCCAAGTATATGGAAAGTAGAAAGAGAGAGGAGAAAAAGATCACATACCTTGCCTTCTAAACAAAATAATTCCATGTTTGTCTTCTCCCAGTCTCTTCTTTCTACACACCATTTCATTCATTCATCCAACTTAGTACCCACTGTGTAAAAGGCACTCAGGACATTAAGTGCCTTCATAATAAACATTTTCAATGTTTAAATCTCTATCTTCTGAGATTAGCTTTGGTCCTCAGTAGAATCTAGGAAGCCATTGCCTATACCCTGGTTCTTAATGAGAGCAAATGTACAAGTCAAACACTATGAAAAATTATGAAGCAGACACTATTTTATCTTTGGTATTACTCTACTTTATCAAGATGCCTTTCACACTTCATAACTACAACATAATCATCAAACTATTCCTTGATTACCTAAGCCAGAGCAACATCTCACCCAGGCCCAGAACTTTTCTAAATTCTATGACTCCATGAATTTTAGCATCCTTCAATTACACCAAGAAGGAGGTCATATATCTTGCCTTTTTATAAAGTACTATGACTCTCACTGGATATTTTTCCACCTAAGCTTATCCAAGGACAGCACAAGTATTCTGGCTGAAAGTAAGTCACTCAGAATACTCTAAGACCAGCATGTACGAAATTACAGTACCAACTTCTGATTTACTTCCATTCTGGTGATTTGCAACAACAATCATATTTCTCTAACAGGAGACAGTAATTTTTAATACCTTTCACTGTTACTTTTAAACTACAGTCTGTCTTGCAAAAGTTCAAATTTCAAATGAAACTTTCAACTCCAATGAAATATTAAACCACCATCTTTGGAAAATCATACATGATTCTATTTCAAATAGCAAAATATTAGAGAAGCAGCATCAAGCTGTAAATTGTCCATAGCCATGGAAACAATTCTCTGTGCAATTAATCCTGCCAATACAATTTTCAATGCTAACTGAAGTTCTTAATCAGACCAGGCAGCTTCCAATAAAACAAAATTCTGAGCTGGTTGAAATGGGAAACAAATATAAACATGTAACAAGAGGACATGGCTGTGCCCTAATATTTATTTTTAAACATTTCTAAGAAAACAAAAGCTCTTATACAAATTTACAAATAAAGGGTGTTTGGAGAGTTGGTAAGGTTTTTATTATACATTGCAGATTGAAATTTGGCATGCTAAGGAAACAAGAAATATTAAGGTGTGTGATGGTAGGGGAGAAAGCTATCAGGCTATGCTCTGGTTTTAAAATTCACTTCTTACAGAACTGTATTCTTGAAAGCATTAAAAATGGGTTAGTCAGTGGCATGGACATATATACCCTACCAAATGTAAAACTGATAGCTTATGGGAAGCAGCCACATAGCACGAGGAGATCAACTCGGTGCTTTTGGACCACCTAGAGGGGTGGGATAGGGAGGGTGGGAGGGAGGGAGATGCAAGAGGGAAGAGATATGGGATATATGTATATGTATAGCTGATTCACTGTTATAAAGCAGAAACTAACACACCATTGTAAAGCAATTATACTCCAATAAAGATGTTTAAAAAAAAATGGGTAGGTCAGAAGCCCAAAAGGGAAAACTAGAGTTTTTGATATCTGAGTTGTTTTACAAAAATATTATATCCAACAGATTAGGGTAGAGATGTTCTACAAGGTACATGTGTTGCATAAAGCATCACAAACCACCAAAAGAAAGAGGAGGCAGAAGGAGAACCACTCCATGTTCCTTTAGTAGTTTTGCAGTTAACTTTTAAGAGACTTAGAAGATAGAGACTGAATCTGAATCCCTTTCTGCTCTAAGTGAATTAAGTGCCTGATTTATAAATATTTCCTTGATGCTGCCTTTCTTTTTGTTTACTTAAACATGTCTATATCATCCACCTGCTATATGAACCAGTTGTCTGATGATATATTGGGAGTTCAACAACAGTCCATATGTTATGACTCCATTTATGAATAGTATTGGCTATCTGGAAGTTTATAGTAAGTGATGGTATTACAGGTGAGATTGTTGTATTTTTTTTCCTATGATCTGCATTTTCAAATGGTCCACAATAAATATTGTTGCTTTTAAAAATAAAAGGGTTATTTTAATATTTTAAGGCCCTCTACAAAGTAACTTTTTAAATGGACTATTTTAACTTTTCGGCAAGCTACTGTCATTGATGCTGAACCCAGTTAATTATTGAACCACACCCCTGGTTAATGTTGGAATGAGTTAGCTCTCAGTTTGGGGAATAGGGTCTTTTGTTATGACACAAGGGTTTCTCTGGCATTCTTTTTTTTTTTTTTTTTTTTTTTTTTTTTTTTGCGGTACGCGGGCCTCTCACTGTTGTGGCCTCTCCCGCTGCGGAGCACAGGCTCCGGACGCACAGGCCCAGCGGCCATGGCTCACGGGCCCAGCCGCTCCGCGGCATGTGGGATCCTCCCGGACCAGGGCACGAACCCGTGTCTCCTGCATCGGCAGGCGGATTCTCAACCACTGCGCCACCAGGGAAGCCCTCTCTGGCATTCTTAAAATTAAATGACATGAAGATCTTCAGTCTCCCTCTCTTCCTTTAAAAGTTGAAATTACTAATATAAACTAATGGTGGTAATATAGTTTTACCCAAACTAATTGTACATAGAGACAAGCAAAAAATTAAAAATGCCCTTTGAGTTGCTACTCTACCAAAGATTTGATGATGCAAAATAATGCATGGCCCAAAAATAGCATCTGTCACATGCTGACAAGTTACACTTTACTTTCAGATGCTCACTCCCAGGTTTGGGTTTGTTAAGATTTGTGTTTTGTTTTCGTTGGAGTGGTTTTGTTTTCAGTTGTTTTTTTAAGAACTATTTTACACACACATCATTTATATTCAAATTTACTATATATATATATTTTACTACTTTTAAGCAAGTTAATGAAATGTAATCTTTTACAAAGAATTGCTGAACCCAATTCATCAAAATTTATTCAGCTCACTAGGATATTTTCCCAAACTGACCCAATGAGGAAATAGGTACTTTTGAGTTTCATGTTGAGGTAGAGTAAAGGCAACAAGGTCAAACTCTAAACTTGATTTTGGGGGGCCATTCAATTCTATGTAAGACACATCAGTCTTCCGTTAATATATCCAAACCCCTTCAAAGACTTCCAGGGCTTTGGCTCTTCAGAATGGAGATACCCACAAATGTCCAAGCACATGAGACAGCCTGGCATCAGGACTTCAAAGAAATCTGTCCACATGCCTTTTAGACTCTCATTTACAATACATGAATTGACTCAGGTAATTAAGTTGCATATTTGGGCACAAAGATATTGAGTTCCTGAGGCAAATGTTAAATTATTTGAATGTAATCATACACTAAAATATGATTTTAAATGTCATTAAAATTTTACCAAAGGGCAAAATTGATCTTTATCCAATAAACCAAAGTCCTGAGAACAATGTAAATATTTAAGAACCTCTACAATATTAATTACTTCTGACCCAGTAACCCTATTTTTAAGGGTCTTACATGAAAAAATTATTTTAAATACTTTTAATATGTATTTACAAATTATCTTTTTAAAATATGCAATTTATAAGCTGAAAAGAAATTTCAAACTGTTAACTAAGAGTGGCTATCTCTGAGGGGTTGGGTTTTTTTCTTAATGATTTTCTATAGTTTCCAAGTTCTCTTCATTGAGTACTTATCAATTTTATAATCAGAAGGTATAAGTTTGGGGTGAGGAGTACTTTAAGAAAGAAAATAAAAGCATACATTCAAGGCCTGCACTCCAATTCTTCCCACTCTCTTACCTGTTTCTTAATCATTAGATCACATGGGTACTTTAATATTGTTAAACTTAAAAGCATAAACAGAATCTCTAGACTTGTGATTCAAAGAATTATAAATCATAGAATTTCCTGCTCACAGGAAAAAGATGCAGAAGAAAAAAATTATATGCAGGTTCATATTATGCCAAAATGTAGAACGCTTTCTCATAACTCACATTAAGCCATGCTGAATATGTTCAGCCTTATGTATTTCAGGCTTATGTTTAGTTACATAAGCCATCTTTTATTTTTTAAGAAAAGTACAAAAATGCAATAAAGCTACTTTTAACAAGGCAATGCTCTGAACTCAATGAAAGCTTTATTATCCCACTTAGTACATTATTCTGGAGATCAAAGTTTGTTATTATCTTTTCTAAGATGACACCTATCTGTCCCATACTCCTCTTGTTCAATAACTTTCATTTAAAAATTTCTCTGCTTCCAAATCAAAGGAAATATTAAGGTATGTGATGTGTCTCTGAAGATCTAAGATTCCAAATGCTTTGGGCCTTTAGAAGTGCAACTATAGAGAAAGCACAAAGGACTACAAAGCCATGGCCCTTGTATAGAATATAGCCAAAGGAGTGTACTTGGCTTGAGGGACTCAATGATTTATTACTGTTCAACTAATCTCCAATGAAAATATTGCAATGTCTCTGTCTCAGACTTTAGAAACATCTCTAAGTGTCAACCGAGAGAGCGAGAAAGAGAGAGAGAGAGACTGCCTTAGCATATAGACTGAGTCTATCACTGTCAATAATACTATAAAAGCATAATACAAAATATCTCCAAGCCCCCTCTGGCTAGTAAGAGAGACTAGAATCTAATCTCATGAGCTCATAGGTCCTGATTTATTGCCACAGTTTTCAACACATTGGCTCACTTGCTCATAATAAAGTTAAAATCACGATACCTCTTTTATATTTAGAAACAGTCATTCTGTTTCATGCTTCCCGGTTCAGAAATCAAAAAATAGCTGGAGAAACATGGTGTCAGGTGTATGGCTGTGTGGTAGGAATATAAATGTAAGGAATGTGGCAGTGATAAATTGCTGATACACCAAACCCTGCTACTGGTAGACTGGTAACTGCTTTTATATTGGTTATTATCTTAGTAATAAAAATTCCAACCACTCAGCCATGAGAAAGGAGGAAATCCTGCCATTTGTGACAACATGGATGGAGCTTGAGGGCTTTATGCTAAGTGAAATAAATCAGACAGAGATAGACAAATACTGCATGATATCACTAATCCCTGGAATCTAAAAAAACCAAACTCATAGAAACAGGGTAGAATGGTTGTTACCAGGGACTCGGTGGTGAGGAAAATGGGGAGATGTTGGTCAAAGAGTACAAACTTCCATTTATAAGATAAATAAGTTCTGAGAATCTAATGTACAGCATTGTATTACATTTAATAATACTGTATTATATACTTGAAAGTTGCTAAGAGAGTAGATCTTAAATGTTCTCACCACAAAAAAGAAATGATAATTATGTGATATGATGGAGACGTTAGCTAACGCTATGGCGATAATCATTTTGCAATATATAAGTGTATCAAATCAACATATTGTACATCTTAGACAATATTATATGTCAATTATATTTCAATAAAACTGGAAATCCTAACCACTGATGATGATTACATCATAACTTCTTTAGGAACATATGGTTACTATTACTAATAAGACTTAACCCCTGCTTTCTACTTCTTCATGGGCACTTTGTATTACTTAATTTATTGATATTACACTAATAATTAACATCTTCCAGACTCACTGGAGAAAAATCTAATTAAAAGGACATAAGGGAGGATTTTGATTTCTCTGTGATAATTCTGTTTAAGTGCATATTACCAAGACAATTGTACTGTATCACTAAACAGTCTTCATTCAGCCACATCTATCTTTCTATAACATGTTCATGGAATATCTATTATCTATTCTTGCTCTGAAAATGCAAGGATAAAGAAAAGAGGAAGGAGGTTCTGGGTTTAGATTCCAGTAGTGAGATAGAATTTAGGGGTCTACCTTAAAAATCTTAAGGTTATTGTTATTATTTAAAACAACAATTGAAAATTTTTAATAATTCTATTAAGCTGATCAAGATTTTTTTTAAATTCTGAAAATGAACAAAAATTCACCCTCAGTCAATACTAAATAAAATGCATTACTTCATATCACTACATGTTAAATTCACAGAGAACTTAAAACACACACACACACACACACACACACACACACACACACACACACACAAAACATTGCTCTGAATTTAAAGTATAAAGTTTTCTCCTGCTACATAACCATCAAAATAGCATAAGTAATGTTGTTATAAGTAAAAGCTTCCCCAATAAAAGTCATGATTTTTTTTTACCACTTCATAAAAATATTTTCTACATGTCACAGACAACAGAGATAATTTAGTCCCAAGTCAACACCTTCACTTCTATCCCCCAGAATAGAAAACAATTGCTAAAACCATATGAATAAAAACAAACATTAATTTGCAAAAAGCTGTTTATCACATTCACAGCTGGAAAGCTAATAAACTTTGGAAAGATATTTTCCACTCTAGTCCAACTCAAATGATAGTATCTATATCTTCATTTAACAGAAAATGTCTGAAAGAAAGAGCTTACTCTCTAAACCCCTGCCATACATCATCAAGAGCAAATTAGGTAACTGCTTGCTTCTTGTTCCACCATTTCAATAATTCATAAGATTCTTCTACAAAGACTACATCAGTTAAATCTCTGAAAGTGTCTTTACAGCTGAATTCATGTGGGGTGGTTTAAATAATTGACTTTGACATTTCATAAACTAAGTACTAGCCAATCTGAATGAGTTGAAACATCATTTAACTACCAAGTTCAGCTCCGGACAAAACTGAAAAAAAAAGGGACTTTTGCCTTTGCAGGGGTCTTTCATGTCCTTGTCTTTGCCCTTCACTCACCTCTCTACTTTTTTCATTCCAGCTGCCTGATGCCTGGGCCATCCTCTGGATGTCCAGTGACTGTACTCCAGAGTTAACTCCTGTTTCTTCCATTCTAGTGATGGTTCATATTAGAAAAGAAGCTGTTTGAACTGATTTCCACTAAAACATGACTAATAGTTTGGTCTGTGTTTACTCTCCCAGGGGTATTTGCTACAGACTGAAAGTTTGTGTCCCTCCAAAATTCATATGTTGAGATATATCCCCAATGTGATGGTATTTGGAGATGGGTCCTTTGGAAGGTGATTAGGTCCTTTGAAGGCAGAACTCTCACAAATGGGCTTAGCACTCTTAGACAAGAGCTCCCTTATCCCTTCCACCATGTGAAGACACAGAAAGAACACAGCCATCAATGAACCAGGAAGCAGGTGCCACCAGACACCAAATCTGCTGATGCCTTGATCTTGGACTTCCCAGCCTCCAGAACTATGAAGGATAAATTTCTGTTGTTTATCAGCCACCCAGTCTATGGTATTCTGTTATAGCAACCTGAATGGACTAAGACATTTTCTTACCATGTCCATTGCTAAAACACAATGCATGCCCCCTTTGCCTCTCTCCTAGGCTGCTGCAACTGCCTTCTAACTTAATTCTTTCCTTCACTCTCAGCACATACAGTGTATTCTTCATACAGCAGAAAAAGTACTCTTTTAAAGGAAAAACTCAGATCATGTCACTACCCTACTTATAACTCTCAAGTGGAATCCCATTATATACAGAATAAAATTGTCTCCTTATCACAACCTTTGAGACCCTAATGACCTGATCCCAACTTATCTCTCCAACCTAATCTCGTACTGGCTTGTTTCTCCCTGG
Organism: Kogia breviceps; assembly: GCF_026419965.1. NCBI lineage: Eukaryota > Metazoa > Chordata > Mammalia > Artiodactyla > Physeteridae > Kogia > Kogia breviceps. Next base: position 54,808,834 of record NC_081312.1, read on the forward strand.
GAACACCCAAAATTCTTCCCTGTCTTGGAGCTTTTTCATTGGCCGCTCCTCATCATCACTCCTTGCCTGGAATGCTCTTCTCCTAAATTTTTACTTGGCTGCTTTCTTCTCATTATTCAATTCTCAACTCAAATGTCACTTCCACAGACAGTCCTTTCCTAATCATCATAAATCTCATCTCTCTCAATCTCAGCTGTTCTCAAGCTGTTTGATCTTGGGGCCCTTTTGCAGTCTTACTAATTATTAAGAACCCCAAAGAGTTTTGTTTATGCAGATTATATCTATTAATATGTAATTTACAAATTAAAACACATATTTTAAATTACATGTTTATTGGGTCATTTAAAAATAATAAGTAACCCATACAGGTCCAAATTAGTAGCATATTTTTTATTAAAAAAAAAAAACTCAGTTTTCCAAAACAAAAATTAGGATGAGAGCAGTGGCACTGTTTTACAGTTTTAAAAACGTTTAATGTCTAGCTAAATAAAAGAAGGTAGACTCTCATACTTGCTTCTGTATTCAAGTTGATATAAAATGTTCTTTTGTTAAACTTTATTAATAAAATCCAGCTTCACACAGATACATAGTTAGAAAAGGAAGAAATATTCTAATAGCTTTTTCAGATAATTATAGATATTTTTCAATACTACACCAAACTCAAAAAGTGGAAGTTTCTTAAAGGTTAATTGAAATACGGAATCTGAAACCATATCAATAAACTTTTCTGTTACATTAAAATTTATTTGTCTATTTTGCACTTTCAATTTGATATTGTAACATGCATTGGTCATTTAGACAATGGTGGCCCACTTCCTGATTTCAATGTATATTACAAAGCTATAGTAATCAAAACAGTATGGTATTAACTTAAAAACAGACACATCAATGGAACAAAATAGAGAGCTCATAAATAAACCCATGCATATATGGTCAATTACTTTACAATAAAGGAGCCAAGAACATACAACTGGGAAAGGATAGTCTCTTCAATAAATGGTACTGGGAAAACTGGACAGTCACATGCAAAAGAATGAAACTGAACCCCTATTTTATACCATAAACAAAAATCAATTCAAAATGGATTAAAGACTTGCACATAAGACTTGAAACCATAAAACTCCTAGAAGAAAACAGACAATAAACTCTTTAACATTGGTCTTGATGATGATTTTTTGGATTTGACATCAAAAGCAAAGGCAACAGGGCTTCCCTGGTGGCACAGTGGTTGAGAGTCCACCTGCCAATGCAGGGGACATGGGTTCGGGCCCCAGTATGGGAAGATTCCACATGCTGTGGAGTGGCTGGGCACGTGAGCCATGGCTGTTGAGCCTGTGCGTCCAGAGCCTGTGCTCCGCAATGGGAGAGGCCACAACAGTGAGAGACCCACATACCACACACACAAAAAACAAGGCAACAAAATCAAACATAAACAAGTGGGGTTACATCAAACTAAAAAGCTACTCCACAGCAAAAGAAACCATCAATAAAATTAAAAGGCAGCCTACTGAATGGGAGAAAATATTTGCAAATTTCCTGATAAGGGGTTAATATCCAAAATATATAAAGAACTCATATAACTCGACAGCAAAAGAGAAAAAGAAAAAAATCCGATTAAAAATGGCTGAGGATCTGAATAGGCATTTTTCCAAAGAAGACATCCAAATGGCCAACAGATGAAGAAAAAGATGCTCAACATCACTAATCCTCAGGGAAATGCAAATCAAAACCACAATGAGATATCGTCTCACACCTGTTAGAATGGCTATTATCAAAAAGACAAGAAATAACAAGTGTCGACAAGGATGTAGAGAAAAGAGAAACCTTGGGCACTGTTGGTGGGAAACTGGTGTAACCACTATGGAAAACAGTATGGAGGTTCCTCAAAAAATTAAAAATAGAACTGTCATATGATCCAGCAATTCCACTGCTGGGTATTATCAGAAGAAAACAAAAACATTAACTCAAAAATATATCTGCACCCTCTTGTTCACTGCAGTATTATTCATAATAGCCAAGACATGGAATCAACCTGTCCATCAACAGATGAATGGATAAAGACAATGTGTATAAAGAAAAAATATATACACAACAGAATATTATTCAGCCACTAAAAAGGAGGAAATCCTGCCATTTATGACAACATGGATGCATCTTGTGGGCATTATGCTAAGTGAAATAGGTCAGACAGAGAAAGACAAACACCAAATGATCTCAATTATAGGTGGAATTTTTTTTAAAAAAACTTATTAGAAGAGTTTGATTGGTGCTAAGGCACAGCAGTTTCTCCCACCATTGTTCATGCACCACCATCACTGAAAATGTCAACAGAATGAAAAAGCAAAATTACATCTGAGTGTAATTATAAAAATAACTTTAGCCTCACAGACCTCCTACAAGTTCTCAGAGATCTCCAGGGGTCCACAGACTACACTTTTAGAACCACTGTAGGAGACTATAAGAGACTGAAGACACAGTTTGGGGTGGGTGGGGTTTATCTATAAAATAAAATCTTGAGACTATAGGAAATTTTCAATATAGTATGCATATTATATTTTACCACTGAATTATTGTTAAATTTATTAATGATGATGGTATTTGGTTATTTAAGTAATTGTCCTTATTTTCAGGAGATAAATGCTAAAGTATGCAGAAATATGGTATCATGATGTCTACAACTTACTTTCATGTGGTACAGAAAAAATTTTTCTATATATATCTATGTGTGTGTGTGTGTGTGTGTAGAGAGAGAGAGACAGGTGGACAGAGGGAGAGAAAAAGAGAGAGAGAAAGAGAAAGAGAGGAAACCAGGAAGGAATGAAGTAAAGGGGTTCAGGACATGCTACCTCAAAATATGTGGCTTTGTCATATTGATTGTTTTGAGCTAAAAGCACTTGAAAAACAGCAGGTGCAAAAGAGCATCTGACCTCCCATTCTATCCCTGAAACCAGGAGATGAAACGCCCATATGAAGGATGCTCTCCTCACACCAGGAGGAAAGAGACAGAGAATTGAGACAGAGACAGGGAATTGAGACTAAGAGAAATCTATACAAACCGACTTTGTTAAAATAATTTTTATTTTCCTTAGTCTCCCATATATTTGAGTTAATTTTCCAATATTGCTACTCTTTGTTCAAGCTAATAAATAAGCACTTAGGCCTAACCACTTTTTTGATCTCCATTTTCCTGTGAGGATTCCCATGTACATATAAAGTTTTATTAAATGAAATTTGTATTCTTTTTCTCCTCTAATCTGTTTTATATCAGTTTAATCCTTAGATAGGCCACAAAACCCAGAAGGGTAAAAAAATTAAAAAAGTTTCTTCCTTCCCTACAGAGGAAAAAAGGAAAGGAGGGAGGTAGGGAAGGAGGAAGAAAGGGAGAGAGGGAGGGAAGAAAAAATATATAACAAATGCTACAATTGTTGATTCTAGGTTGGAGGTTTTACACGTGTTCACTATACTATTCCTTCAACTTCTCTGTGTCTTTGAAATTTTTCATAGTAAAAAATTGGGGAAAACAAATAAAATCCTTGGTTAAGTTTGTAGCATTAATTAAACACGGAAAGGAATTATGTTCCTAAGAGAATTGCTGCAAAGTATGTACCCTCTATCTTCTACAGAAAAATATAATATCTGCTTGATCATTATTATTAGTATTGTTATCATTTTAAATATAATACACTTTTCTAAAGTGCTGTATACACTGATTCAAAAAGTGTTGTAAATTAAACAACTTTGATTTTAAAAAAAGATCATAGATGCAGTAGAGCTATGATCAATGACTCAAAACAGACCTCAATAATGACACTGATATCAAAGTTGCATGAAGAGTTTAAATAAAATAGTTTTATAAAATTAGGAAAAATAACATTTTAGAATAAGTTATTTAAAATTTGTGTGTAATTAAATCAATATTTTTTAAATAGACATTGGAATATTTCATCTGTATCCCTAAAACTTTATATCATCTTACTTCTATTTGAGCTTGCCTGTATTAGTGCACATACAGTAAGACTTTATTGGCTCTTACTCTTGGGATCCATCAATGTAATCTAGTTAGTGTGTAGCCCATGAAAAGGGCATAGTTTAAATTAATCAGGTAAATATATATGATGAAATACTATACAGCCATTAGAAATTATGGATAAATTCATATTTATTGATATAAACAGCCATATACTGATGAGTGAGGAAAACAGTAGTACCTCACACTAGTATGGTAGGGTCTTACTTATGTAACTGTTTATATACATTAATATGTAAATAGACAGATACTTGGGAGGATCCATAAATTTTTTTAAAGTTGAGAGTAATGTTTTATTCGGCGCGAATTTTTAGGACTTCAAGCCCGGGGGAGCATCTCAAGTAACCCTGAGAGAACTGCTCCGAGGACTCAAGGTGGGGCTAGGATATACAGTTTTGCAACAAAGGGCAGGTAGTAGGAATAAAAGATTACTGTTAATTAAAGAAAACCAGATATCCCAAGTTAAGGAATTTAGCAGTTTTCTATGTATGGTAAGATGCAAGAGTCTGGGCTCACTGAAATCACTCCTTTGATATGCACCTCAGCTATCTGGGGCCAGTATCTTATGTTTTCACATCCTGAGTTTCCTCAGGGCTCACCATAGGGAGTGGCTGCAGTCTGATTGCTGCTAGATGGCAGGTGTTCTTTTCCTTCCTGAGTTCCCTCAGGGCTCACTAGCTCACTGTTTGCAGTGTCTGCCACCACTGATGACTGTGACATCCTTTGTTTACTGATATGGCAGGAAATATTCCATTTCTCAGATCCTCCTCTTGGTCAGGAATTCGACCAATATTTGGGAGACAGTTCATGACCAAATTTTGTCCCATGGCACTGGGAGGCCCATCCCAGATCAGGCAAAAATTCTTGTTGATATGCCACTCCAGGTGCTAATTTCCAGATTAGGCCCTGTTGATAATTAAAGATTCTCTGGATCCTTCATCTTACTAGTCTACTAAGATCCAGGAAATGTATTCCCTTCTTGCTTTTTCCCATACCTAGAATCACATTATTACAATTATTCTGTAACAGTCATAAATGTGATCTATTTCCTCAAGATGTTTAGCCATCATCAATCTTGTTAGAGGCCTGGTTACACACTGGGTACTATAAGAGACAACAATCTTATAAAATAGACAGGATATAAGTAATGCAGCTAGTAATACTGACAAAGTTATAGTGCAGCAGGGAGACACAAAGCACAAACACTTTGGAAACAAAGAACAAATTAGAACAATGATTAGTATAACTAGTTTTAATCCAGTTGCAATAAACCATCAACTCCACATGAGAGCCAGCTGGAGAAGCCAAATTTTGGCAGATCAGGTAGAGAGAATAAGATAAATGTTTCATCTTTGTTTACAAAGGTAAACCTTATCAACTTGTTGTAGGTCATAGCATAAGAGAAAAGGTTTTTTTCTGGAAAACAAAGATTAAAGCTAGTATATTTCCCAAAGTCATAAAGTTATAAATCTTATTCCATCAGTTCATTCAGTCCCATGTAATTCATTCCTGTTGATATGGATACAGTAATCAGGTTTTCCATTAGAGTTTTGTCATTTGTTACCCTGTTCAGTGGTATTATCTAAAGGCTATCAGAAATTTATATTTGTTGAGTTCTTTTTGAGTCCTCTTGAAAACCCTCATAAAGATTTGAGTACAATGAATGAGCAGGAAACCTGTATATTTCTGTGACATAAAACATTTTAGGATCATAACTAGAATTATGACTGATAAAATTATATCAGGACATATCAGATGTTAGGGATTCCATATAAATTTTGGAATATCTATATTAATGACATTTATCCATATACTATAACCTAAGGTTCATCTCCAATCATTTGACAATGTTTTTCAAGTAATTTAACATCCCAAATAAACTTAATTAGTTTAACATTCATCTCTGAGATGTCTGAGAATGCTCCTTCAAAGCATCCCAGAGTCAGCTGGAGGCTAAAAGAACTTTAGTTAGATTTCGATATTTGGGAAGTTTGTTAAAAATATCAAAAAGGGTTTAAAACACAACAGGATCATAGGTCACTGTGAAACAATACTTATTCATTTAACCAAAGTCACAAAACGATTAAAAGAAAACAACAAATGTAGACCACTTAAGGGCACAGAAACTCACACAATCTGTTATCAAAAAGGAGCACTCTGGGCTTCCCTGGTGGCGCAGTGGTTGAGAGTCTGCCTGCCAATGCAGGGGACACAGGTTCGTGCCCCGGTCCAGGAAGATCCCACATGCCGTGGAGTAGCTAGGCCTGTGAGCTATGGCCGCGGAGCCTGTGCTCCGCCACCGGAAAGGCCACAACAGTGACAGGCCTGAGTACTGCAAAAAGAAAAAAAAAAAAAAAAAAAAGGAGCACTCTAACAGACAGAGAAATAAAATTCCAGTCCCGTATAAGCCTACTCAACAAAATCCATTTACTTAGTTAACTTTAATCTAAATTTGGTTAATCCTGACCATGCATAAAACTTTTTACTCAGGGTTCCTTTCCACAACCTTTCATCACTTTCTGTATCCATATCAGCCTGTCCCTTATTTTTCCATCCAAATAAAACCAAGCAGCTCTAAGAAATTCTTTCTTTTTCCTCAATAAAATGTAATTCCATTCCTCATATGTTCTTTACTGAAAAACACATATTCTACTTTCCTACTGTACACTGAAATGCTTGTTATTTCTATTAGCTTTAATCACATGTTTAAATTAGAATCCTCAACTCTTAAAAACCTTAATTTCTAGTGAAAACTAAGAAGTAAGCAATTATGAACTGTCTTTTACATTAGCATTCTGTAGATTGGTGAACATAAATACCAGAGATAATTTCTAAAAACATTTGGCTTCTTATAGAGAACATCTCAGTGTGGCACCAAACATTTTCATTAATAGTCTTAAATACCTTTAGTTTCTCTATTTAGTAATTGATGTCTCAGTATCTTATTTTTTTGGAAATTATCTAGCTATTCAATAATCTTCCATCACTTAAATTAGCACAACTCTAGAACTTTGAGTTACCAAATATCTGTAAAGATAATTTTAAGTAGACATTTCTAAAATATAATTATTCTTAAAGAGTTTACCCCCAAAGCTCTATCTCATTTACATTTACTTTAAAGTTGCATTATGTCAAATTATTTTACTTGTAACAGAAATAATAAGGTCTTATTTGACTTCTATTAAACCTAGGTACAATACAGTTTTATACTTAATGTTGTTGACAAAAAACATGTCTATATTAATTAGATCAACAAATATAAACTTTAATAACAGGTATCAACTTAATATTAAATACTTCCCAGTTCATTGTCCAGTTTCTTTTATATTTAATTTGTAAGCACTTACTTTTAAATTAAATAGAGCTCTTTATAAATTCAATTTTGATCATACTTTCCAGAGGTAGAGATCTCATATATATAATGTGTACACAGACATATAATATAAACAGGCAAAACTAGAGATCTCATGGCTTCACTTTTAAAAAAAAACTTAGTTATGAATCAGGTAGTACAATATAAACTTACTAGTTTACAAAGAACAGTTGGAATACATCAAAGTTACTTGTTCAGATGACTAAGGCTTTTACTATTCTAAAGTTTGGCTGAGTGAGCATTCCCAGTGGTTTGAATTTTAAAACAGTCACTTTGTCTCCTTTTTTTTCTTGGTTTCAGGTCTTGTCTGATTGAGCAGATTGGGCTCAGTCTCAGGTCCTTGTGGCCTGTATTTACATTCTGGTTTGTAGAGATTTGTAAAGTTCCCCAAAGAACAGGTCTGTCACCTAAATGATACTAAAAGATTGATTTGTCCAACTATACGTTATCAGTGAGAAGATTTCTAACTAAACTGAAACTTAAGAGTTCTATGTTCTAAAACTTTAGAATTTAATTTATCATGCCTTCAAAGGCTTGTATAAGGCATTCAGCAAAGACCTTCTTTCTGAGTTTACAAGTTTAAACCCAGAGCAAAATCACTATTTTCATTTTTTATTAGCCCTTGAATATTAGTTCCCCAGTTTTACTTATTTGTATGCCTCAGGTAACCTTATTGGTTTCCTTTAGTATGTTCAATTAATATTTCCTGAAGGGCAGATCTATTTGCCTTATTATACCACCCAGGGGGAAGCAATCCCCAGTAAAACATGTCTATCCTACAATATAATTAAACAAGAGATGTAACCTAACCATCTTATATAAAACCCATTTAAATATACCAATTTTATACATTTTAATCTAAATTCTGTCAACTTTTAAAGCTTTTAACTTTAGTTTTCATTAGGATCCAACCAACAAGCTTTAATTTTATAGGAGTTCTAGAAGTTTTTATTTATTTTTGTTCCCTGTCCATTTTATCTACTCTTATATAAATAAGACTCTGGGATCACTGGAGGGGGGTTGACTCAAGGAACTTAGGCCCTTTGGCCTAACTGTTGCCTCAAATAATTGCTAGTCAGGTATCCCAGCATAAATTTTTCTAGCCCCTTAAATATATATTTTAAAACTGGGGTAAAGAAAACAGGCTTGTTTGGTTTTTTATGTTGGGGACCAGTAGAGGGTCCTTTTTGGCCCATTTAACCTTATGCAGTGTAGTAATATCAAAACCTTGTGTTTTAATCACATAAATGTCCATTAAATTTATCCCATTTTAAATAACCATCTAAAGATTTCCTTATTCATCTGAGAGAATTCCTTTTAAAATTTCTAAGTTGTTGGAAATAGTATCTAGACTTTCCTTATAAGTTCTTTTCCTGTTGACATTAATTATTCTAAGGATTTTTTTTAAAACATCTTTATTGGAGTATAACTGTTTTACAATAGTGTGTTAGTTTTTCCTTTACAACAAAGTGAATCAGTTATACATATACATATGTTCCCATATCTTTTCCCTCTTGCATCACCCTCCCTCCCACCCTCCCTATCCCACCCCTCTGGTGGTCACAAAGCACAGAGGTGATCTCCCTGTGCTATGCGGCAGCTTCCCACTAGCTATCTAATTTACATTTGATAGTGTATATATGTCCCTGCCACTCTCTCACTTCGTCACAGCTTACCCTTCCCCCTCCCCATATCCTCAAGTCCATGCTATAGTAAGTCTGTGTTTTATTCCCGTCCTACCACTAATCTCTTCATGACATTTTTTTTTTTCTTTGGAGTCCATATATATGTGTTAGCATACGGTATTTGTTTTTCTCCTTCTGACTTACTTCACTCTCTATGACAGACTCCAGGTCTATCCACCTCATTATAAATAACTCAGTTTCATTTCTTTTTATGGCTGAGTAACATTCCATTGTATATATGTGCCACATCTTCTTTATCCATTCATCTGTTGATGGACACTTAGGTTACTTCCATGTCCTGGAATAGAGCTGCAATGAACACTTTGGTACATGACTCTTTTTGAATTATGGTTTTCTCAGGGTATATGCCCAAGAGTGGGATTGCAGGGTTGTATGGTAATTCTATTTGTAGTTTTTTAAGGAACCTCCATACTGTTCTCCATAGTGGCTGTATCATTTTACATTCCCACCAGCAGTGCGAGAGGGTTCCCTTTTCTCTACACCCTCTCCAGCATTTATTGTTTCTAGAGTTTTTGATGATGGCCAATCTGACTGGTGTGAGATGATATCTCATTGTAGTTTTGATTTGCATTTCTCTACTGATTAATGATGTTGAGCATTCTTTCATGTGTTTGTTGGCAATCTGTATATCTTCTTTGGAGAAATGTCTATTTAGTTCTTCTGCCCATTTTTGGATTGGGTTTTTTGTTTTTTTGTTATTGAGCTGCATGAGTTGCTTATAAATTTTGGAGATTAATCCTTTGTCAGTTGCTTAACTTGCAAATATTTTCTCCCATTCTGAGGGTTGTCTTTTGGTCTTGTTTATGGTATCCTTTGCTGTGCAAAAGCTTTTAAGTTTCATTAGGTCCCATTTGTTTATTTTTGTTTTTATTTCCATTTCTCTAGGAGATGGGTCAAAAGGGATCTTGCTGTGATTTATGTCATAGAGTGTTCTGCTTATGTTTTCCTCTAAGAGTTTCATAGTGTCTGGCCTTACATTTAGGTCTTTAACCCATTTTGAGTTTATTTTTGTGTGTGGTGTTAGGGAGTGTTCTAATTTCATACTTTTACAGGTAGCTGTCCAGTTTTCCCAGCACCACTTATTGAAGAGGCTGTCTTTTCTCCACTGTATATCCTTCCCTCCTTTATCAAAGATAAAGTGACCATATGTATGTGGGTTTATCTCTGGGCTTTCTATCCTGTTCCATTGATCTATATTTCTGTTTTTGCCAGTACCATACTGTCTTGATTACTGTAGCCTTGTAGTATAGTCTGAAGTCAGGGAGCCTGATTCCTCCAGCTCCATTTTTCGTTCTCAAGATTGCTTTTGCTATTCGGGGTCTTTTGTGTTTCTATACAAATTGTGAAATTTTTTGTTCTAGTTCTGTAAAAAATGCCAGTGGTAATTTGATAGGGATTGCATTGAATCTGTAGATTGCTTTGGGTAGTAGAGTCATTTTCACAATGTTGATTCTTCCAATCCAAGAACATGGTATATTTCTCCACCTATTTGTATCATCTTTAATTTCTTTCATCAGTGTCTTATAGTTTTCTGCATACAAGTCTTTTGTCTCCTTAGGTAGGTTTATTCCTAGATATTTTATTCTTTTTGTTGCAATGGTAAATGGGAGTGTTTTCTTAATTTCACTCTCAGATTTTTCATCATTAGTGTATAAGAATGCCAGAAATTTCTGTGCATTAATTTTGTATCCTGCAACTTTACCAAATTCATTGATTAGCTCTAGTAGTTTTCTGGTAGCATCCTTAGGATTCTCTATGTATAGTATCATGTCATCTGCAAACAGTGACAGCTTTACTTCTTCTTTTCCTATTTGGATTCCTTTTATTTCTTTTTCTTCTCTGATTGCTGTGGCTAGAACTTCCAAAACTATGTTGAATAAGAGTGGTGAGAGTGTGCAGCCTTGTCTTGTTCCTGATCTTAGTGGAAATGGTTTCAGTTTTTCACCATTGAGAACAATGCTAGCTGTGGGTTTGTCCTATATGGCCTTTATTATGTTGAGGAAAGTTCCCTGTATGCCTACTTTCTGTAGGGTTTTTATCATAAATGAGTGTTGAATTTTGTCAAAAGCTTTTTCTGCATCTATTGAGATGATCATATGGTTTTTCTCCTTCAGTTTGTTGATATGGTGTATCACGTTGGTTGATTTGCATATATTGAAGAATCCTTGCATTCCTGGAATAAACCCCACTTGATCATGGTGTATGATCTTTTCAATGTGCTGTTGGATTCTGTTTGCTAATATTTTGTTGAGGATTTTTGCATCTATGTTCATCAGTGATATTGGCCTGTAGTTTTCTTTCTTTGTGACGTCTTTGTCTGGTTTTGGTATCAGGGTGATGGTGGCCTCATAGAATGAGTTTGGGAGTGTTCCTCCCTCTGCTATGTTTTGGAAGAGTTTGAGAAGGATAGGTGTTAGCTCTTCTCTAAGTGTTTGATAGAATTTGCCTGTGAAGCCATCTGGTTCTGGGCTTTTGTTTTTTGGAAAATTTTTAATTCCAGTTTCAATTTCAGTGCTTGTGATTGGTCTGTTCATATTTTCTATTTCTTCCTGGTTCAGTCTCGGCAGGTTGTGCATTTCTAAGAATTTGTCCATTTCTTCCAGGTTGTCCATTTACTGGCATAGAGTTGCTTGTAGTAATCTCTAATAATCTTTCGTATTTCTGCAGTTTCAGTTGTTACTTCTCCTTTTTCATTTCTAATTCTATTGATTTGAGTCTTCTCCCTTTTATTCTTGATGAGTCTGGCTAATGGGTTTATCAATTTTATTTATCTTCTCAAAGAACCAGCTTTTACTTTTATTGATCTTTGCTATTGTTTCCTTCATTTCTTTTTCATTTATTTCTGATCTAATCTTTATGATTTCTTTCCTTCTGCTAAATTTGGGGGTTTTTTGTTCTTCTTTCTCTAATTGCTTTAAGTGCAAAGTTAGGTTGTTTATTCGAGATGTTTCCTGTTTCTTAAGGTATGATTGTATTGCTATAAACTTGCCTCTTAGAACTGCTTTTGCTGTATCCCATAGGTTTTGGGTTGTCGTGTCTCCAGTCATTTGTTTCTAAGTATTTTTTGATTTCCTCTTTGATTTCTTCAGTGATCACTTCGTTATTAAGTAGTGTATTCTTTAGCCTCCATGTGTTTGTATGTTTTACAGATCTTTTCCTGTAATTGATATCTCGTCTCATAGTGTTGTGGTCGGAAAAGATACTTGATATGATTTCAATTTTCTTAAATTTGGCAAGGCTAGACTTGTGACCCAATATATGATCGATCCTGGAGAATGTTCCATGAGCACTTGAGAAAAATGTGTATTCTGTTGTTTTTGGATGGAATGTCCTATAAATATCAATTAAGTCCATCATGTGTAATGTATCATTTAAAGCTTGTATTTCCTTATTTATTTTCATTTTGGATGATCTGTCCATTGGTGAAAGTGATGTATTAAAGTCCCCTACTATAATTGTGTTATTGTCGATTTCCCCTTTTAAGGCTGTTAGTATTTGCCTTATGTATTGAGGTGCTCCTATGTTGGGTGCATATTTACAATTGTTATATCTTCTTCATGGCTCGATCCCTTGATCATTATGTAGTGTCCTTCTTTGTCTCTTGTAATAGTTTTTATTTTAAAGTCTATTTTGTCTGATATGAGAATTGCTATTCCAGCTTTCTTCTGATTTCCATTTTCATGGAATATCTTTTTCCATCCCTTTACTTTCAGTCTGTATGTGTCCCTAGGTTTGAAGTGGGTCTCTTGTAGACAGCATATATATGGGTCTTGTTTTTGTATCCATTCAGCCAGTCTGTGTCTTTTGGTGGAAGCATTTAATCCATTTACATTTAAGGTAATTATCGATATGTATGTTCCCACCACCATTTACTTAATTGTTTCAGGTTGTTCGTGTAGGTCTTTTCCTTCTCTTATGTTTCTTGCCTAGAGAAGTTCCTTTAGCATTTGTTGTACAGCTGGTTTGGTGGTGCTGAACTCTCTCAGCTTTTGCTTGTCTGTAAAGGTTTTAATTTCTCCATCAAATCTGAATGAGATCCTTGCTGGGTAGAGTAATCTTGGTTGTAGGTTCTTTTCCTTCATCACTTTAAATATGTCCTCCCTCTCCCTTCTGGCTTGTAGAGTTTCTGCTGAAAGATCAGATGTTAACCTTATGGGGATTCCCTTGTGTGTTATTTGTTGCTTTTCCCTTGCTGCTTTTAATATGTTTTCTTTGTATTTAATTTTTGACAGTTTGATTATTATGTGTCTTGGCATGTTTATCCTTGGGTTTATCCTGTATGGGACTCTCTGTGCTTCCTGGACTTGATTGACTATTTCCTTTCTTATATTAGGGAATTTTTCAACTATAATCTCTTCAAATATTTTCTCAGTCCCTTTCTTTTTCTCTTCTTCTTCTGGGACCTCTATAATTCGAATGTTGGTGCGTTTAATGTTGTCCCAGAGGTCTCTGAGACTGTCCTGAGTTCTTTTGATTCTTTTTTCTTTATTCTGCTCTGCAGTAGTTATTTCCACTATTTAATCTTCCAGGTCACTTATCTGTCCTTCTGCCTCAGTTATTCTGCTATTGATCCCATCTAGACTATTTTTCATTTCATTTATTGTGTTGCTCATCGCTGCTTGCTTCCTCTTTATTTCTTCTAGGTCCTTGTTAACTGTTTCTTGCAATTTGTCTATTCTATTTCCAAGATTTTGAATCATCTTTACTATCATTATTCTGAATTCTTTTTCAGGTAGACTGCCTATTTGCTCTTCATTTGTTAGGTCTGGTGTGTTTTTATCTTGCTCCTTCATCTGCTGTGTGTTTTTCTGTCTTCTCATTTCGCTTATCTTACTGTGTTTGGGGTCTCCTTTTTGCACACTGCAGGTTCATAGTTCCCGTTGCTTTTGGTGGCTGTCCACAGTGGCTAAGGTTGGTTCAGTGGGTTGAGTAGGTTTCCTGGTTTGGGGGACTAGTGCCTCTGTTCTGCTGGATGAGGCTGGATCTTGTCTTTCTGGTGGGCAGGTCCACATCTGGTGGTGTGTTTGGGGATGTTGGTAGCCTTATTATGATTTTAGGCAGCCTCTCTGCTAATGGATGGGGCTGTAGACCTGTCTTGCTCTTTGTTGGATAGGGTGTCCAGCACTGTTCGTTGCTGGTCCTTGAGTGAAGCTGGGTCTTGGTGTTGAGATGGCGATCTCTGGGAGATTTTTGCTGTTTGATATTGCGTGGAGCTGGGAGGTCTCTCGTGGACTAGTGTCTTGAGGTTGGTTCTCCCACCTCAGAGACACAGCCCTGGTGTCTGGATGGGGCGCCAAGAGCCTTTAATCCACACGGCTCAAAATAAAAGGGAGAAAAAATAGAAAGGAAAGAAAAGGAAGGAAGGAAGGAAGGAGGGAGGGAGGGAAGGAAGAAAGGAAGGAAGAAATGAAGGAAGGAAGAAAGTAAGAATGGAAGGAAGGAAGGTGGAGAGGAAGAAAGGGAGGAAGGAAGAGAGGAAGGGAGGAAGGAAGGGAGGAAAGAAGGGAGGAAGGAAGGAAGAAAGGAGGGAAGGAGGGAAGAAAGGAAGGAAGAAAGGAAGAACGAAAGGGAGAAGACAAAATAAAGTAGGATAAAGTACAGTTATTAAAATAAAAAATAATTATTAAGAAGAAAAATTTCTATTAAAAAAAAAACAGAAAAACGGGTCCGTCTATCCCTAGGACAAATGGTGAAAGCAAAGCTATACAGACAAAATCTCACACAGCAGCACACACATACACACTCACAAAAAGAAAAAAAGGGGAAAATAATAGTATATCTTGCTCCCAAAGTCCACCTCCTCAACTTGGGATGATTCGTTGTCTATTCAGGTTTTCCACAGATGCAGGGCACTTCAAGTTGATTGTGGAGCTTTAATCCGCTGCTTCTGAGGCTGCTGGGGGAGAGCTCCCCCTCTCCTCTTTGTTCGCACAGCTCCTGGGGTTCAGCTTTGGACTTGGCCCCGCCTCTGCGTGTAGGTCATCCGAGGGCGTCTGCCCTTCGCTCAGACAGGACGAGGTTAGAGGAGCAGTTGATTCGAGGGCTCCAGCTCTCTCAGGCTGGGGGGAAGGAGTGGCACGGGTGCGGGACGAGTCCGCGGCGGCAGAGGCCGACGGGACGCTGCACAGGCCCAAGGTGCGCCGCGCGCACTCCCGGGGAAGCTGTCCCTGAATCCCGGGACCCTGGCAGTGGAGGGCTGCACGGGCTCCTGGGAGGGCCGGTGTGGAGAGTGACCTGTGCTCACACACAGGCCTCTTGGTGGCGGCAGCAGCAACCTTAGCGTCCCACACCCGTCTCTACCGTCCGTTCCAACAGCCGCGGCTCGCGCCCGTTTCTGGAGCTCCTGTACACAGTGCTCTTAATCCCCTCTCCTCGCACCCGAGGAAGCAAAGAGGCAAGAAAAAGTCTCTTGTCTCTTCGGCAGCTCCACGCCCGTTTCTGGGGCTCCTTTAAGCGGCGCGCTTAATCCCCTCTCCTCGCGCCCAGGAAGCAAAGAGGGAAGAAAAGGTCTCTTGCCTCTTCGACAGCTCCAGACTTCAACCGGACTCCCTCCCGGCCAGCCGTGGCGCACTAACCCCTTCAGGCTGTTTTCATTCTGCCAACTTCAGACCTTTACCTGGGATCCGACTGAAGCCCGAGCCTCAGCTCCCGGACCCCGCCCGCTCCGGTGGGGGAGCAGACAAGCCTCTCGGGCTGGTGAGTGCCGGTTGGCACCGATCCTCTGCGGGAATCTCTGGGCTTTGCCCTCCGCACCCTGTGGCTGCGCTCTCCTCCGCGGCTCCGGAGCTTCCCCCTCCGCCACCCGCAGTCTCCGCCCGCGAAGGGGCTTCTAGTGTGTGGGAGTCTTTCCTCCTTCACGGCTCCCTCCCACTGGTGTAGGTCCCGTCCCTATTCTTTGTCTTATTCTTTGTCTCTGTTTATTCTTTTTTCTTTTGCCCTACCCAGGTATGTGGGGAGTTTCTTGCTTTTTGGGAGGTCTGAGGTCTTCTGCCAGCGTTCGTTGGGTGTTCTATAGGAGAAGTTCCACGTGTAGATGTATTTCTGATGTCTGTATGAGGAGGAAGGAGATCTCCGCGTCTTAACTCTTCCGCCATCTTTAAGCCGTCTCCTATTCTACTGATTTTATTAATATCTGTAAGACCCACTGAGGGGAAGCAAAGACTGCAAATGAAGCTTCCCAAACCAGTTTTTCTTTGTTTTAAACTGAATAAGTTCTTAGGTTAATCATTAGGTATATTTGTTTTTTCCCCCTTTAATTTGATTGTTTTTATAGGAAGCCATAAAACAGCTGTTTATAATGAGAGCCTCTAGATTCACCAATTTGTTAGTTTCTCCAATTTAAAAGGATCCATCATTTGGCCATTAATAAAATATATTAATAGTGATTCAAACCAATAAGACATCAGGGGCTTCTCCATAAGAGGGTGGGGGAGGATGTCACCTAAGTAAAATCCAGAGGGTTTACTCTTAAAAAAAGCATGGCAGAGGTCAAGTTTTCAAAACACAGACACACACACTCACACATACAGAATGTCCTAGGAAGATCAGGTAGAACATTTACATCTCAAAGACACCGAGAAATGCAGGTCCCCCACTAAAGGTCTTTGTTTAAAGTCAGAATTCTGAAAGATATTTTTATCAAGCCAGCTTTTAAAACTCAGTTTAACTTAACTGCCTACACAATAAAAGAGCCCCCTCATTTTTAGGGCGAGATTTCCTTTAATTTCCAATTAAGTAGTTGTACATACATAAACCTGGCTGGAGTATTAGTTGGAGGCTGGCAATCTGTCGTTCCTTTTTCTTCTGTTTTAAAAGCTTTATTTCCCATTCTGAGGTCAGTTTGTCAAAATAAAATTGCTAGTGACGATAGTGTGGTGGGCCAATGTGCTGCTTGAGAGATTAACTCCTCTAGGTTTTGCCCCAGAGTTGTTTCAGCCCCCTCTTACATATCTCAGGTTCTCCTGGTGGCTTATAAGACTACCACGGGTGCTCAGATCGTGGAATGGCCAGTTCTTATTCGTGTCCCCGGTTGAGCAGCTTGTTAATTTAAATGAGTGGGTTTCCCTATAGGGACAGCTGCATGGCATGAGGTCTTACTTCCACCACTCTTGCAAGTTTCTCAGTCACCTGAGAAAGCTGTTGCTGGCCAGGAGGAGAGAGTTCCTTCTCTGGGGCTCAGAAACTCTGGTAAGATTTCAGTTTCATTTTAACAAACTCTATTAAGGTAGCCAATTCAAGGAAAAACAGGCCAGTCTTCCCCCTAATTATTCAGTCCCACCTTACTCAGTGTTTAACTGAGCAAAGTCTTCCCCGTCTTTAAACTGAGGATAACCACTCAGTATCTACACTGAGTCTTCCCAGTGCCTTTTACACTGAGGATAACCTGCTCAGTGCCTAAAGTGAGCAAAATCTTCCCAGTCCTTCGACTGTGGATAACCCAGGTACCTCTTCTATTCCCCCACCAAATAAAACTTAGGATCGTCAACCAATAACGGGAGATCCTAGAACCAGGAGAGACTCAAGCAAATTCATCTGGACTCCCTGAGGAGATGGATGGGGACAAGAGGCCTCTGCTTGTACCAAGGCTCTGGATCCTCATAGAGTTCAGGCAAAGGAGAGGAATCTGCTCTGGTCCCTTTGTCGGTCACCATAACTGTCTACTTAAAAAATATGCACAACCTAAAAGTTGAGAGTCATGTTTTTTTTTTTTTTTTTTTTTTCGGTATGCGGGCCTCTCACTGTTGTGGCCTCTCCCATTGCGGAGCACAGGCTCCGGACGCGCAGGCTCAGCGGCCACGGCTCACGGGCCCAGCCGCTCCGCGGCACGCGGGATCCTCCCGGACCGGGGCACGAACCCGCGTCCCCTGCATCGGCAGGCAGACTCTCAACCACTGCGCCACCAGGGAAGCCCGAGAGTCATGTTTTATTCGGCGGGAATTCTTAGGACTTCAAGCCCGGGACGCAGCATCTCAAGTAACCCTGAGAGAACTGCTCCCGAGGATCTGTAAATTTTTAACAGTAATTTAAAATTACCTCCTTGTGATATCAGGTGATATTTATATTTCTTGTACTTTTCTATATTATAATTTTTTCAATCCTGTATCATTTTACAAAACTGACAAAGATTTTTAAGAAGAAAATAAAATCAGATATCTTTCAGATATCATACATATCCCTATGCAACTATAACTTCTCAATGATAGCAGAGCATGACATCATGAAAATATCCCTGACCTTAATTTCAGTGGCCTTTATATTTGTTTATAACATCAAAGAGAGGAAAGAAAAAGAAAAATCTCTCAAGTCCTAACAATCCACTGAAGAATCTTTAAATGCATGAGATTTTGGCCCAGTGTAGCTCCATGTGAATCTGCTGCTTTACTTCAAACTACTATTAATAAAGCTATACTTCTGTGCTCACTCCCTGGTTCATTTGGCAAATGCCAACTGAGTACATACAATATTAGATGTCATGGCATTCCCCCATGTATATACCATGACTGCTGCTATGATGCCATGTTCTCGAATAACCACAACTGAAAGCAGGATAGGAAAGCGTCCTGTGAGGGAGTTTACATGCTGCAAATCTCCAAAGAGACCACTTCCAACCCCACTGAGCAAAGGCATTTAAAGTGAGTTGTGGTGAGCCAGACTGGGAAAGATCAGGAGAATTCTAGGATACTCCTGATGGATATATAAAGAAAATCCTTCCCAGCAGAGAAAGAATGAAATGCAGTCCACATATTCAGATGTATAAAAAATATTCTTACTTTCTACAACATTTTATTTTAAGTCCTCATGCTATATACTAGCAGAAAACACTTAAAGTTAGTTTTACCATTTTCTAAAGTTACAAGAATTCCCAAGGCACTCAGGGTTGTGGGTGTGATGGTTAATATGGAGGGGTCCAGTCCACACAAGTGGGTTGCCACTGTAATATCTGTTATCTCTGATGACATAACCCCTTCAGTTTTTATGGCTCTCTGCTATTTCCATTCCACAATTGCAGGAGAAAAATCTTACGTGATGCTGTAGGGTTCCCATCAGTCCAAATGCAACAGGAAGCCACTTCCTCTTAAAGTCCTGAGCTGCCCTAATAGCACTGGCAGCCAGCAGTACCCAGGTACCCTTTTTCCTGGGTCCCACAGACCTTTTCCTCTCTTCCTACCTTAAGGAAAGTTCTTTCTAGTCTGGGGTAGGTTATAGCCTTGCTCTCTTCCCAGCTTCTGGTGAAGTACTTCTTCTATTCCCATAAATCCTTCTCCCGAAAATATTAAGGATTTTGAAACACAAATTTCAAAGACATTCACAGCACATGACTATTTCTTGTACAGCTACATCCCCCCTCTGAGGCAAGGAGCCCAAAATTGACTGCTTGCTTGAGCAGGGAGAATAGAAAGGAAAAAATATGGCAAATGTTTCAAATATTATACAAACTATAATATTTCAGCCAAGTCTTTGCACCTCAAGTAAAATTAAAGCTCAGCCATATAACAAGAAAGATTAACCTGAAAGATTCTCGTCTTCTCCTGTGGAGATACTGCAGGCAAGGAAAGGACTGCCACACTACTCATCTACCTGAAAGTGCACAAAAAAGGCAACCTGTTCACACACCAGTCTTGACTTCAAGTTACATTGTTATTCTTATTATAGGAGAAGTAAGCTCAATATATCATGGTCACATTCTCTAGGAAGATTCAGAATAAAAGTCTTTTGCTCTAAGAACATTGGCTATATCAGTATTAAATTACTTACTCATGGTATAGGCAGGAGGTCCTAAAACTAGGATTCCCCTACTGAGCAAATTCAGCAACAGAGAAGAGATAGCCCACGTTGAAAGATATGAAGCTTTATATAGCGAAGGTACCATTCATTAGTGCCACCTAGTGGTAGCATTGAATAAAATACTGAGGTTTGGGTCTTAGGCCATGAAATCCCAGAGCTGTTGACGAGAAAACTCCACACAGCTCGGCAGCCTGGAAATGGTACCAAGTCTGATTTTCATCGTGTTCAAGTCTAAGAACCTATCTCGCCATAAGTTTCCTCTGACTTCTTTTAACTTTGTATAACTTATATTCAATTTCATTACATTCCTGAAATTTCTAAATTTACTGTCTCATTCAGTGTCCAAACTTACAATCAGAATCTCCTCACCAACTCTAATAACAGATAAAGAAGGTAATAGTTTGGGTACATGTTCATAAGACTAGACCCCCGAGGCAAAGTTTCCATCTGAGGCCTCAGATGTGTACCCATCCCTTACAAGAATTTGAGGAGCTACAGGCAATAGTCAAGGAATTTTACTGCTGGAAGGACACATCACTTTACTCATGAGGAAACTAAAACCCAAAGGAGTTTTATATGTCCAGTTTGACAGATTTGAAACTAGAAGCCAAGCTTTTAAATTTTCCATCCATTTTCCTTTCAATGTAATGCCATAGTACCTAACTTCCCTCTGGAACATTTTCAGCATAGAAAGCAGATTGGCCTAGTGAACTGAGAACAAGCTTCAAAGAAAATTGCTGTGAGTCTTGGCTCAGGTCCCAAACTTAAGTCTGCAGAATGGGATAATATTTAATTTGTAATCAACAAAGCTCACCTCCTAATGAAGTTTTCATCATTAGGCAATGTTTCACACTGCTTTTCAGCCCTCCAGTTATTGGAGCACATACCACCAAATCATAACTGTTATTGTTTTATTAGTTTTATATAGTGCTCAGCACCCAGGCATGTTCCTACACATATTCTCCTTCCTATCCTGCTCCCAGCATCCTAGATTAGTGTATTCTATTATTTTATTGTCAAGAACATATGATTACCATCTTAGGTGTATTTTTAATAATAAATCATGCTTCTTGCTTCAGGGGAAAAAAATTCTCCAAACCTAATTATTTATTTGCATCTTGTAGAGGACATAATTACAAATTCTCTCCTAAATGGAGAAAGCATCAAAGGAAGAATGAAATTTTGCTAATATCTTTATACTGTGCACACAAAGCTAAGGCCAAATCTCAGAAATATCTCAATGATATTCATTTTCTGATATTTATTGCTCATCCTCCTCTGAGAGTCCTCACAGCAAAGGAAAATAATATTTTTAAATCAACTTTCTGTAAATGTAGGTGGCTTTTTAATGTATGAGAATAAAATTGATTCTTGTGATTGTTTTCATTAAAAATAATAAAAGAAATGTTTAAAATCTAGTTGTCATTTTGTTCTTGCTCTTAATTTTTTTTTTTAGTTTCTAAATCTCTTTTTCTAAGCTAATTAATGCTTAACTCTCCATTTTTGCCACAGGTAAGGTTCATTTAAACTTCTATTTTTTATTTTCTGTATCTAGTTACACATTCAGAAGAACAGACAAAGCTCAAAATGAAAATATTGCGTCCAATATTCCAATCACTTAAACTTGCTGGAAAATAAATGCTTTTCTGTGTTCTCCATAACCATAAGTACACGGCCCCTCACACCAGGGTGAAGGGTGAAATTTTACAAGTCACGGTCTTGACAGCCCTAAAGCTAATGAGGGCAAGCATCCATGCTGATGTAAGCTAGTTAGCATGGTACTTTCCTATAGGAAAGAGCCAAGAGTCATTATTAAATTTCAAATGTTATAGCTTGAGACTTAATAGCCTCACCCCCAAGCCATTTTTATTTCTTTGCCTAAATACAGTTTGCTAGAATTCCCTCTACTGTGAAGAGAAATTGCTGATTATCCAAGTGGGATTTAAGCCTTCCTTCACTGGTCTAGTAAATACGGTTCTCAGGCTAAGTGCCACTCACCCCCTAAAGCGTTTCTGGGCACAATTTCTTTCACTCAAGGACCCTCAGCATCACCTCTCTAGAGCCCCACACCAAGAAATGAAGATGATGATAGATTAAGCCATTAATTTGTAACTCTTCTACTACTGAGGTCACATTCAAGAATGGGAAAATATTTGGCTTAGAAAAATAAACCAGCTCTCTACATACCTTTTTTGCAGCACATACTATCTGTTCCTAGATTAACCTAAGTAAATGCTGTTTTCATGAAGAAACTCCAGAGTCTAAAGCTGCTTTAAAAGCTTGCTTGGCCTTCTTTGCCTCACCGTCCCCTGCTCCCACCACCACCATGTAAATTCTGAAAGATTCCAATTCAGGCCCTTATGAAAAAGTTTCACATGATGAAATTTACTAAATTCCAACTCCTGTCCAATTTCCTCATGGACAAAAATAACTGCTAGAAGAACCACAAATTTAGAAGTCAAGGGTTAGACATTTCTTAGAAACAAAGGTAGATCATGAAAGAAATTGAAAATGTTTCCAGCATTTCATCTCTGTCTCCATGACAAAATGAGTAGTTTCTGATGCAGCAGTGAAAGAGGAGGAAACTGGGCACGAAATTTCCTGTGCATTTGATTCACCCATGGAGTCAAAACATTGAGTACAGCAGATAACAAGAAGCAAGAGAAAGGGCACATACAGTTCTAGGCTAAGAATGCTTCCTCTAGTTTCTGGTAATAAGGTAATTGGAAGACATATTTTGGCACAGAATCAGAACCCAGTTGGAATGCAAAGAGAAAATGTTCGAAAGAAAGATGCTCTATGTTATATCTAGGAAATTCTTCACAGGTAACATATGTTTGTAATTAATGTAATCTATCCAAACAGGAAAGCCCTGTTTCATCAGACAAGTGTCTGTTCTGATGACCCAGGTACTGAGCTAGCAGAGAACATCTTTGTTGAAAATAGGAGAAAGTTTTATGCCTGTTCAGAAAAGATATTCCCCTGTGGATAGAAAGGAAAAGAACATGAGAAAGAGAAAAGAGTTATTACTGAGCCAGTTACCTCCAACTTGCTATCTCTGCAGATATTTTTTTCCCTTCTTTGCCTCCCTTTGTTTCTCACTTACTCTCTGGTTTCTTCACTTTATTGTCTCTTTGAGCTTTTGATGAATATTCATATGTCTCTGTAGTGATTTGGATGTACAACGATTAAAAACAGACTGAAGTACTTAATATATCCTCTTCTGAAAAAGGAAGCAGTTGGGTAGCAAGTCACACATGTCAATGAGGGATATTTTATAACAGCCAATGTGTAAAATCGTAGGTCTCGACCTACAGAGAGAATCCAATTGCCTTATCACAACTGAAGCATCCCCATTTTTAAAATGTATTCAGGAGATACAGCCAAGTAAAAATTCTAACCTAGAGGCTCACCTATTTGTCAGCTAATCAGCTGCAGCTACAGATCAAATATTTCTTGAGCTGGGCTTTGTACAAGGCTCAAGATAAAACAGAGGAGAAGGCAGACATGCACATTACACTAAGAGTCTAGGGCAAGTGCTTTCTGAAGCTATTATGAAGGACTCTCTTCACAGGCCTTTATTAAAACACAGGCCACTATTAAAACACAGGCCACTCAAGTGGTGTGTGGTTGTGGAGATGAATAAGGGCTGAAATCCAGCTTCCACTCTGTTCTCCAACACTCTGCCCTGCCCAGAGGGGACACCTTTTTAAAAGTCACATAAAGGCAGCACCAGAAAGCAACAGCCCTGTATTAAAGCACAGTTTCCCCTTCCACAGGAGTTACTGTATCTTTCCTTGCCCTGGGGTTTCCCAAAATTTCAGAGACCACACTCATTTGTTACACCTCAGCCATGGCCCTATAGGCTAGAGTCAAGGTGAATTAATGTAGACAGGAGTATTCAATTTACAGAAGAACACAAAAATCTATACATTAGTGGTAAAACAGTAGTGTAGCTGGTCTAGATTTCTTAGAGGTTTTGACCTAAGCTAGAGTTTCTTAGCTGTCACTTTATTTTAAAATCTCAGCCTAGCTTTCCTCTGCTTTCCAGAATTCTTCGTCCAGATTCCACCCAAGAGTCTTTCTCCAGCTGACTCACTATATCCCTACACTTGTAATTAGTAAATATGAAAAAAAAACACCAAAAAAAGGCCATGAAGGAAGCCAAGTTTGAGTGAATGATTTGCACATAAAGATACAGAATTTCTTTCCTTCAACTAATCTGCTGTTAGCTCCACAAATTATAGGGGATGGAAATGGCACGTTTCTGTCACTCAGCTGCTGGTTCTGTTGCAAAGATAAACCCTTAATTGGCAAGCCTTTAATATCTAATGGCATTTTATGTTATGGTCTGATCGAAATAATCTGTCCAAGCTTATGACAAAGTGTTTTGTAAATCCCTACTAATAATGGCGGGAAAGACTTGATAATGCATATGTTCTTATTTTGGTATTAATAGTTTACACTAGCTTTAGTCCAAACAAATTCTGATCCTGTCACTTGAAAATGTAATTCTTAACATTCTTTTGATATAAAAGATTAGGGGTAAATCTTCTAAAAGTTAGCTTTACACATAGCTCCCTGGTAGCTTACTTACAATGTGGTTCTTCCATCAATTGTTTGAGATCTGTTTAGCCCATAAAGACATTCCAACCAAAAAAAAACCCAGAGTATTTTGTATTTTAACCCAAGTCCTGCATTACCTCATACTGCCCTGTGATCAGAAAGCAACTAGAAATTGTGTCTGAATCCAGTTTTTATCCATGATTTAACACCAGTTTAATATAGACAAGCAAGCAGCAGTTAACACAGGATTAAACGATGCCTAAAATCATTAATCTTTCTTATCATTTCATCAAATAAATACCATTGTCATTCTTTCAACACAATTTTGCTTAACTGCCACAATAGATTTCAAATGATATCATATGGAAATTGTTCTGTCTTTTATGAAACAAACCAAAACCAACCAAACAAACAAATCATTAGTCTTTTACACAAACAAGGGAGAGAGTCCTGAGAATATAAACTAATAGCATAGGTCACACCTAAATGTATTCATATTACCTTAGGCAGCTCCCTCAAGGATTAGACCTCTCCTCCATAAACCCAATAAAAACCCTCCTCATAACTGTTCTTCAGCCCCTACCCAAGTTCCAAGTAGCCACAAAGTAGAAAAAAGCCTGGATCCAAATTCCTGGAATACTGCTTCCTCTTCCTCAGCAGAGTATGTCTCTCTGCTCCTTCAGGATTTGCCTGACACATCTCCCAAACCCTTTACCTGACTCCAACGCCTCCTTCCAACTTGGTTAGGTACGGCTCCATCTTAGCACTTACCACAGATTCATATATATCTGGGTGCTTGTCTTCCGCTCCACTAGAATGTGAGTTCCTTGAGGTCAATGACTGTATTTGAGTCTCTGTATTCCTAGTGCCAGCCATGCTGCCTGAAACATAATAAATGCTCAGCAAATGTTTGTTGACCGTAAGAACCAAGAATAAAAGAATAGAGCTTTTGAAAGATTAGTTGGGAACACCTGTTCTACCCATTAACTCCTTGAAAAACTGGATACATCACTACAAAATGTGGGCTTATCTTTAAGTTTCAATCATTTTCAACAACTCCCATAGCTTGGCTATCTCGGTTTCAAGGATGATCATATGTGGCGAATTCCTTTAGTTTATTCAGTAGTAATACCTGTCACATGCCTGGTCGGTCCAGATGAGCCAAAATGGTATAGAATGCTACCTACAGTTTCTCTTATGGAAGAAGCTAGCAACAGGAATAGTTACCAGTTAACAATTTATCTGTGAATTTCTCAAATCCTCTAAATCATTTTCTTGTCATCTTGGCTTCTAAACCCTTAAAAGTCCTGAGAAGCTTACTAATGTAACATGCAGGCAAAATTATCATTTCTCCTCCTTAGTCATTCATGTTAATATAAAGAATATGGTTCACAAATATTGTTTCCTGACTATTTGCTTGCATTTAACCACATGGATCCTTACTTTGTTAAGCTCTTGAATGAGTTTGCAATTCAACCTCTGAGCACAAATTTACGTTCATGAAAATGGACAATGTTTATGCCCATGAAAACTGCATTCTGTTACTTCTTTAATGAAAAAGGATAAATATATTATATACTGCCTTTGAGTAGGCTGCCTTTGTGTAGATTTTTGAAAAATTGGCAACTCTATAAAAAGTTGAATCTCGATGTTTCTGTCTTACCAACCTGTACAGTTCTTTGATCTCCAGTTTGAATCACTAAGGTAAGCTGCTCATGAGCTGAAACAGGAGGCACCATCTCTCCATCTACTGCACAGTGCCCCAGAGATGTCATGGGCCCAAGGAAGGTAAAAGAGAGGAGGGAAAAGAACATTTCTCTGTTTATTTTTTAACTTAAATGCCTGGAGCAAATCAAGCCCGAGTCTAGCTGCTAAGGGAAAAGACAGAATCCATCAGCATTTCCATGGGAAGAGGTGGGTCAGTTGCCCAGACACAGGAAGATACTGTGCGAGAGAGAGAAGGGAAATAAAATGGAGCACAAAGCAAGTCTAAATCAGTGGAATGCTAAAAACTTAAAATAATAAGGTAATCATTAAGGACACCTCTTTTTAAGGGCTCTCTCTTCCTTCTTGTGCTGTAAAATGATTTTTCCTGAGAGTCTCTGCAAGTGGACCAAGAAAATATGCCCCAAAACAGTGAGAAAGCATTATATTCAATTTTATGTGATGTGAACACACTACTTGATGTGTGGTTTCTCCAACAGGTCATCACACCATGCAAAGTAAGAAATGAAATCCTAGGTGTCATGTGTCCAAATTAAAAAGAAATCAGTCTGCTGACGCTTTAAAGAAGGTTGACAACCTCTCCAGACTGAAGGCTGTGGCCATTAGAACTGCAACTGTCTATTATTATGCCTTCTCTGTATTATTATTCTATTCTTAGCTGGCAGAGTTACTCTATCAACATGAAAGCATCAGTCAAAGTTCTGGCTGACCGCAAGATCATTGATTAATATGGACCTAAGGGGAGTTCTGTTAAAACTGTAGGATCTTCCTCCAAACAGTGGAAGTACACAGAGCCAAACTTGCTACTGCGGTAACCAGCGTACACAGCTTGTTATTTTTAATTACATCCCCTCCATAGTTAGGTCTCTCCTTTGGAACAGTGGATTATTATTCAGCAACTTCTGAACAAGCAGGGTGTGCACGGAAGCCAAGAAGGTTCTCAATGCCTCCCCTGTTAGACTTGCTAATCAATTCACTGTGGCTAAAATAAAAGTCAAGGTATACAGTGGGTATTAGGATCTTAATTTTAGGCAAACAGCATTACCCACACAACACAACACAAATCTAAGTACATGGAAACTGAGAACTTACATCTCAAAGTTCATGGACAGTTAACAAACTGTACATTCAAAGTGAATTCTAAATGTTTTTGACACGTTGTTGATTGACATCTGGCGAGCTTATGCACCTCTATCTTTTGCTTGTTTGTTTTTATGTTAGTTTTGTGTAGATTTAGAGCAGTGGCCCTCAATAGAGGGTCAATTTTATCTCCCAGGGGATATTTGACAATGTCCAGAGACATTTTTGGTTGGGGTGAGGTGAAGGGGTGCTACTGGTACCTGGCAGGTAGAGACCAGCAATGCTGCTAAACGTCCTACAATGCACAAGACAGTCCCCAAAACAAAAAATTATCTGATCCAAAGTGTCAATAGTGTCATGGTTGAGAAAACGATGGAAAGAGAAATAAGAGGGAGAGAAAAATATATTTTTTTAAATAAATATCCATTTAATGTATGTTCATAGTTTTAAAAGCTAAATAGCACTAATAAAACTTCTCACGAAAATTAGCCATCCTCTGCACTACTTCTTTCCCTTTTGAGTTTCCTTTCCCAAACAAAGGAAATCATTATTCATTATTCATCTGGCTACCCTTTATTTCTAAAGAATATACTTACATCAATAGTTGTTATTTAGGCAAGTTTAGATATTATTATTGACACTTTATTTTGCAACGGAAGAATTTAGCACTCTTTCAACACCTCACTCCTTCACTAATTTATTCATTCTTCTATAATTTATTCTTTTTTTTCTGTTTCCCATTTCTTTGTGGAAGGTTTTCCTATGTTTATTTCCAACCTTTTTATTAAACTTTAATTTCAGCTATTGCACTATATTTTTTATTCCCAAAGGCTTTTCCTTGATCTCTTTTAAAATAACCTGTTTTTGTTTCATGGATAAAATATCTCCTCACATTCCCCTAAGGTTAGAACTATATTTTTTAAATTTTCTGTTGCTCACTGCTTTGTTTCTGTTTCCTCTAAGATCAATTTTTTGTTTGTTATGGTCCCTCTTTTTAATGTAAGAACATTTACTTAAATATTTGGTACTCTTTGCTGTCCATTCATGTTTAAAAGTGAGAAACTAAAAGACATATATGCATGGTAGGTCTTGTCCACTGGGGACTTCATGGAGTACAATCTGGTGGCAGTTGGCCATATTGATGATAGTTCCAGCTGCTGGTTATGTGAATTAATCAGGATCAGCTATGCCTAAAAAACACCCCAAGTTTCCATTGCTCAACACACTGGAGCCATGTGTCCACTATAGGTCAGGTGGTCTCTAGGGTAGCTGTGCTCCTCGTGGTAGCTCAGCCAACTAGGCTGCTTCCAGGTTGCAGTTCCTTAATGCCAACATACAGTTTCCAAGGTCACCACTGAAGAGTGATCCATATCACTTCCCTTCATAGCCCATTGGCCAGAAACAGTCACCCGACTCCATATAACTGCAAGGGGGTGGGGAGCATATGATTATTTTGTGAGGGGGCTTTCAGCTTCTCCATTGATCTGACTCACATGTGCAGATCTTAAAAATGAGTAAAGCATGCAGAAATGGCATTTTACATATTAGAAATGTTTAGAACATTCAACAGGAATATATCTGCCTTCACTCTCACCCAATTTGACAATTCTTTGCTTTTTTTTTGTTCCCTTAGGGTTGGAATTGCTCAGGAGAGGGGAGAAAGGAGAAGTTCATTTTGTATCTTTATTTGTATCTCTATACATGGAATTGCCTTTAGAAATTCAAATCAATACAGAGATGTGATTAATGTGGCTGTGACATCAAATGGACCATCAAGGAAAGGGAAACAATGTTTTTACATTTTCAGACATATATTTTTATATCTCAATCACTACATTTATAAAACTCACTACCTTTAAGATGGAAGAATAGACATTTACTATAGTTATGTATTTCTTCTTAACAAATCACCCCAAACTTAGTGTCTGTGACGGCTAATTTAATGTGTCAACTTGAGTGGGCCATGAAGTGCCCAGATATTTGGTTAAACATTATTCTGAGTATGTTTAACATAATTCTGAGTATGTCTGTGAGGGTGTTTCTTGATGAGATTAACATTTGAATCCGTAGACTGAATAAAGCAGATTGCCCTCCTCAGTGTGGGAGGGCCTTATCCAATCCACTGAAGGTTTGAATCGAGCAAAAAGGAAGAGTAAAGAAAAATTTGCTTTCTCTGCCTGACTGCCTTTGAGTTCAGACATCTATCGTCTCCAGCCTTCAGAATCTGATTTTTAGGCTAGATTTCCTACTTGTGGCCTCTCTGCACCTGAATGCACTTCCTCACAGCCTGGTTCCAAGAGCAAACATTCCAAGAGAACACGACAGAAGTGCGCTATGTTTTTATGACCTAATTTCACAGTCATCTAGTCTCACTTAATACCATCTACCTCTGTGGTCAAGGCCACAAAGGCCAACCCAGTTCCAAAGGTGGAGGATGTAAACTCCCTCTCTTGATAGGGGAGTGACAACATTCTAGGAAAGCATGTGAGATGAGAGATATTGTTGCCTAAGACAGAGAAACAAGTGTTTACCATCACAGTCCTGCCTAACAACTCATATAAGAACTTTACTAATGAACAGACTTTATTATCATTTACACAGTCTCACCATGTCCTGCTGAGTGGAATATTTGAAGGCCTAGGCTTCCAGAAATCAAAATCCAGCCATTTAGGGGAAATACAAAGCCAAAACTCACCGGAAAAGTGAGCGGTAGCATGTAATACTCAAAAGGTGGCAATGTTATCCATCGTCTCACTCTGGCAGTGACTAGGAGAGGAAGGAAGAGACAAATCTGTGTGTGTGCCAAGTATAGATATGATCTATTTTGCCAAAGGAAGATCTACTTTTTCCATTTCCTCCAACGTCTAAAGGTCACCAGGAGAATAAGATGAGGAACAGGATTTCACAAACAGATCCTTGAGTGGAATTTAGTTGCCAAATTCATTCATTAAATTAATTTTTTAATGCGAGTTTCTACAACATAGCCATAAATATAATAGAAATAAGAGACTTCTACTCTAGTAGATAAGAGAGCAGTTCATTGTAGTAAGTGCTATGCGGATAAGCATGGGGGCTCCTCAGGACAGGTATTTAGCTGGCTGCTGATAATCATTATCTATTCTGACAGGGCTGTTCTCTGTTTTGATTGCTTGGTGCCCATACCACAGCAGGTGATAAATATTTTCAGTAGCGCCCCTGGTGCTATTATAACAAATGAGAGGGGCACCTAACTGAGTGTCCAGACTGTTCAGTGAAATGCAAGTAATGCACTAGAGCTGTAGCCTAGAATGCAAAGTGAAGAATGGGGATAAGGAGACTGGAGAAATAAACTATGATCAGCTCCTAAGGGTCTTCTTAGGAAGACCTTTATATGGGGGTAAATGAGGAGCTATTGAAGGGATCTTAATCAAGAGAGCAAGCCAATCAGATTGGCCTTTTGAAAATATTATTCTGTCTGCCTGTGAAAAATGAAGGGGCAAGATGGTAAGCAGATACTAGGAAGAAATTTCAGAATCAAGGGAAGAGAAAAAGCAAAGTTAAACATGATGAGGATGGAGGAAATTAGACAAATTTCAGATATTAATAAGGTGGAATCTAAATAATTTTGTGATTGATGTGAAGGAGAGAGGAAGGTGGGGGAAGTCAGTTTTCAAGGATGACCTTCAGATTTCTGATTTGGCGACTAGTATAGCTGCTGCCACAGGTACAACCCTGGCTGACCTATGGCCACTGGCCACTGCGAGGCAGAAAAACAGCAATGGCAGCTCAGCTCCAGCTGAGACATCCAAGGATGACAGGAAATCATCAGGATGGTGCTCAGGTCTGGCTTGGATGGGGAAGGGAAACCAAGAAGTTTAGGCAGGTGGGCAGGATATTGTTTCCTCTTCCCCTCCATCTCCTCTGCCACATAAACCCTGCCATATACAAAAACCTGAATATTACACTTACTGTAAGAGGGAAGTGTTGGGTAAAAGACATGGAGGTTTCTTTAGAGGGACTTGTGTAGATGGGACCAAAATGTGGAGAGATTGAGCCCAGTTGGAAACAGCACCAAATTCACCAGAAATGATAGAACCTAGGTCCTGGACATTATATCCTCCCTCAAGGAATACTTTACTAGCCCTTCTATGCCAAGAAAATTGTACTCAGTGGAGCATGATTTAAAGAGAGGCAATAGGCTAGCATGTCCTGACCAGGAAATTAAAATTTTTATAGCTCCATTCCTTTCAACAATTGAAACCTCCTGAAATTAAAAATTCTCAGGTGGGGTTGTGGAAGTTCAACCATAATAGAGTCTTCAGGGAAGAGCTTGCAGAAAAGTATTGTCTCAGGTCTTAGAGAAACATCAATAATGAGGTTCCTGTGTGGCAGTTGCTTGTTCAGGAATTGTTTCCTCTGGGTCGTCTCTAAGTTCTACAGCCATCCAAAATGCACTTACATCATCATGGAATACCATCTGATATTCTCTTTAATTCTGCAAGTTTCCCTTGAAATTATCTGATTTGCAATTTTTTTCTTAAGTTATTCTTGGTTATATCCCAGTTCCAAATCTATTTAATATTTAAAAAATCTTCCCAGGGATTTTGCCATTTTAGAAGAAGTCATTCTGAAGCATTGTTTCAAAGTCTCTCCAAAATTTCTGCTTAAGTCATTCACCAGATAGTTCCTTCCAGTATCACTTTAAATAACCTATACAGATTGTGTTTCATATTTTTTTCATAGCTTTTGAGCAAGTACCATTACAATTTATCAAAACATCCCTCTTCAGAGACAACTTGGGCGTTTTGTGTGTCTTGATTAACTAAGGTGTGCCTCAATTTTGAACAAGAAAGTTTAATATTTTGAAAGCAAGACACTCTATCTAAGGTATTAAAATGTAAAGTGTGTCTAAGAACACGTTATTGTTTCACAGAATTGTAAAACTAGCAGTGTATAGTACCCCAACCACTTCTTCTCGACCTCTCCTCTGATTTCAGCTGTGTATGAGGGGTCTCCACAGGTGGCTTGGACTTCACACTGACAGTATCTTACCTCAAACATGTGCTATACATCTTGGCTTTCTGCTCCCTGGAAGTTCAGTTCAAAAGCTTATATGTACAGCTCAGAAGTGCAGGGTAGGGGAGTTTCCTGGTGGTCCAGTGGTTAGGACTTGGTGCTTTCACTGCCATGGCCCAGGTTCAATCCCTGGTCGGGGAACTAAGATCCCACAAGGTGCAAGGTGTAGCATAAAAAGAAAGAAAGAAAAGAAAGGAAGGGAGGAAGGGAAGAAGGAGAAATGAAAACAAAAGAGGAAGAAAAAAAAGAAGTACAGGAGAGGAAGCACCCCCATGAGCAACCCCAGCCTGGTGGGAGATGGGGCTGTGGATAAGTGTTCCTACCTCCCTTCCTTTGGCAGACAATTCTTGGAAGGAACCCAAACTAAGACAGCTATCCTCTAGTGAAACCCATTCATTTTAATGATGAGGAAACATCTTGTACAAAAGTACAATATTTAGTCACACCAGAAACTAGATCTCATATTTCCTGGCTCTCAGAATGGGGCATTTTATTTGATTGCCTAAGGCCCCATCAAATGTCAAATAGTATGAGACAACGAGTGCTGACTTATGGTGGAACAGACCTTCAGGGCAGCTGGCACTCAGAAGGGACTGCTGTCAGTGAGCCCTGGTGCAGGCAGGGAAGGCTTCATAGAAACAGAAATTAAGTTGGGCCTTAAATAATTGAATAGGCATGTGTGGGACACTTTAAGAAAAGGCAAAGATGAATGAAAGTTTTAAAGTAAAAATGTGTGTATTCTTAGGACATTTTGTAGGTTAGCCTCACAAATCACATTGAGGTATAGAGGAAATGTTGAATAGGTAAGATGGTGCCAGGTTATAAAACTTTGCAAGCCAAACAAAGGAATTTAAAGATTGGCTAATCAAATCCTTTAGTTTCACACTTGAAATGTTAAGACATCTGCCCACCAACACTGAACTAGGAACAGGTAAAGGTAGAGGCTGATCCAGAACCCCTGTCTCTATACTTATAAATCCTGCAGCTCTTTCTTCACTGTCCCACTCCATCAAAGTTAGCTTGACACATCTAAAAGCTAAGAATACTTTTTGTATCCTTTGTAATGTGAACTCATGGGATAAATCCAAACTCCTAAGCCTAGTTTATTAGACTCTTTGCCAACTGGACACTGTTTATCCCTCTTGCCTTACTAAATTAACTCAGCCCACGCCCTATATTCCCAAAGCAGTCCTCATGGTCACTTAACAACCTCAGAAAAATTCCTTCCTCCCTTGAGGTTGTGCCATTCTGTTTTGCCACATCATTCCTCTCCTTCTTGCTCTCATTTACTTAACTTCAGATGATTCACCCTCATTGATTGAGAACTATGACCTGGGCTCCCAGGTTCTTTTTACTTCCAATCTTCCTGATATCCTGTACAACTTTAATACCCATGCAGAAGACCTATATAATACCATGACTTCACATCTTCATGACCTCCTGGATTTCAAGTATCTTCTACCCACTTCAACCCCAGCCTGGACGTTGTCATCAACCAAAACTGCATAATCTCTGAAATCTTAAATTACAAACTCATATTCTTCCTTCTCTTTCACTGTCTTCTCATACTTATTTATTCATTCAACAACATTCAATTCAATACCTATATGTGCCAGGTATTGAGTGGGACACTGCAGAAACAATGATGAATGAGACAAGGTTCTTGTCCTCACAAAGCTGGTAGCCTGGTGAGAGCAACTAGCCAAGAAATTAGCAGAAAGAGCTATGAGAGAGGAAGTACAGGATACTATGATGGTTTATATCGGGGATACCCAACCCAGACTTGGGAGCTACTGGCTTCTCAGGAAATAATATTTAGGGTAGGCCTTCACCAAGGCTCTTCAGAAGTTCCATCTCTCCATTTTATCCTCAATTTATCATCACACTCCATGGCTTTACTTCCTTCCCTCACTAACCTAAACTCCATAATACAATCTTTTACTAGCCTTTAAAAGAGCTAATCTTTTAGCTCTTTTCCTAGAGCTCTCAATATACTAGTCCCTTAGTATATTTCTCCCACAGCCACTCTGCAAAACTAAAAAATCAGCCTTCTCTGATCTTATACCTGGGATGCTGAGAGCTTCTAGAGAAAAAACACACAAATATGCAGAATGAATGCACTGTACTCTGTCTCTGATCTCTGCTGGGTTCCTATTCACATGACCTTTATCCTACTCAGATCCTCTCTGGTTCCAACAAGTATTTCAGTAATTCACTGTTTCACTAATGCTGCCATCACACATAGGCCAAATCCTAACAACTCATTGCAAACTTCATCTTCTATAACCTCTTTGGAGCATTTAGACACTTGGGACTTCTCCCATCTTCTTTAAACTCTCTTTTAATTTTATTTCAATAACATCACTCTCTGATGGTTCTCTGACTGTATACTTAACCATTCCATCTTAATATTCTGTTAAGCTTATACTCTTCTAGCCAGTCATAAAATATTGGTATATTTCACAGTTATATCCTTGGTCCTCATTTCTTCTCCTTTGACATACTGCCAGAGAGGCTTAATCTGTTTTTATAACTGAATGATTTTATATCTAGATCTTCAACCAAGGCATTGTCCTGAACTCCAGTCCAACAGCTACAGATGTCTCTGCTTGATTCAACATGTGTAAAACTAAGCTGAACTATCCTTATTATTTCTCCCCAATCCAATATCACCTATTTTTTTCTCTCATATTCACTCTCTTTCAATTTGCAATCAGCAACTGCCCAACCAACAAAGACAAATCTAAGAATTATTGTATATTTCCCTTTTTCCCTCACTCCCACATTCAATGATAACCAAATCCTATTTATTCTACTCCCAAAACATTTCTTCTTCTCCATTCCATGAAAAACAATCATGTCATTCTCTATACCTTAGTCACACAAAATTACTGGATAATGCCTCCAAATCCAGGCTATTTTATATCTCCATAGCTTTTCTCAGTTTGTTTTATTATCTGGAATGCCCATTCCTTCTTTTTTCTATACCCATTTTTCAGGACTCAGAGAGTGTCATCTCCTCAGTTAATCTTTCCTTAAGCATCCACTGACTCCCCATACCCGCCAAAACTTTATCTCCCTGCTGAGTCCCAAATATATCCTTAACAAAACACCTATAATACACTATGTATTTAGGCCACTGTTTTCAATGTATAACCATTCTATTAAACCAAAAGCTCCCTCTGGAAAGAGACCATTTCTGAATTTGCTTTGTATCCCTAGGACCTAGCACAATGCCTGACTCAGTAAATGTTTGTTGAATGAATGAATGAATGAATGAATTAGTTAATTAATTAATTCAGAACAATGTGCAGTTCCTATAATAAATCATCTTGCGCAGCAGAGTAGACCTTGAGATCATGGGCTTTGTAGTCACACAAACATAGGATTAGGTTCTCAGTTTAACAATGTGTAAGTTGTTTGTTCTTGGCAAGTTAGCCTCTCAAAATTTCAGTTTCCCATCTATAAAACAGGGATAACACTACTACCTCATCCAGTTCTTGTGAGGATTAAATGGAGAAATGTATGAAAAGAACCCAGGAGTCAACTGACATATAGCAAGGACTTAATACATGCTAGTCATTATTATTATTATCCTATCCTTTTGCCCGTACTATTCCCTCTGCCTGGACTCTCCTCCCCAGGATACCCTTCCTTTATTTTTTAACCTAGCTAGCATCTTCTCTTGTTATAAAAGTCAAGTAGGCTATTGTCTCCTCTGGAAGTCTTCCCTGAATGCCCCCATTCCATGTGATTTAGGTGGTATTCTTCTTTTTCATCTTTCTCAGAGCACCTATACTATCTCTCCCACAATACACATCATACACAGCAAGTGTCTGTTTGCTTGCCCAACTATTGCATTAGACTATGAGATTGATAAGAACAGGAACTGTGCATTTTAC